>NC_142438.1:6102500-10902500 GCF_059453495.1 Arachis ipaensis
CCTATATATGTCTTATAATATTCAATTTTGTATGACTAATCCTATGCAAGAATAAAGGAAGAAGAGAGAACAAAAAGGAAAGTCAAGAAAGCTAAGAAAGCATCAAACCAAGAGAATCTATAATGTTAGAAGCTAACCACATTAACAATTAGCAACAGTTAGAAGCTAACCACATTAATAATTAGCAACAGTATCTACTGTTGCAAACTCCTCATCTTTAGACATACCTGTGGAGAGTGGAGACTTGTATCATATTGTCCCAAAGATGCATACTTATTTGATAGGTACACACAAATCAGACAAAAGCTTAAAGCTTATTGTACAATGTTCCCAACACATGGAGGGTTTGGTGATGATTAGGGTAAAGTTGTACCTGTTCTTAATGTGATGCCAGTCATAATAGTACTACACTACTAGATATTTTTCTTCTCATGTACAATATGGAAAATTTAAACGGACGTTACCCTAAGTTTTACAAAGGGAGACTAATAAATAATTACATTTTGTGCATAAAAAATATCGTATTAAATTAATTATTTGTATAAAAGACATTTTAAAATATAGGATATATATTAAAAATGAATAAAAATAATATATATTTATATATAAATACATAATAATTAATTTAGTAATTTTTTATTTTTATATTCATGTTTAATATGATATATAAAATTAGAATTATAATAATTTCACTTACCACTTTCATGGAATCGAGAAAAAAAAAATTAAACGAAATTGTTCTCAAATCCTAAATCATATCATATATCATATCATATTATACATAAAAGAAAGGATTACATTATCATCCAATTAAAAATTTATGACTTTGTAAAATTGAAATCAAATTTAGAATTACAATTCAAATTTTAGTTATTTTGTAACATACAAAACCAAAAGAATCTAAATCAATCCAAATTCTACATCACAATTTTAATTCTCAACTAACCGTCTAACCCACTTGCTCAACGCTTTTTCAGTTCAATTCTCAACCTACTCTATTTCTCAGCTTATAAATTTTCCTGTTTTCCTCTTTCCGTTTCCGTTTACACCTTTTTCTTTACATTTATTATTCTCATGAAGTCATCATCGTTATTTATTTATTTATTTATTTCTATTTCTTTTTCTTTTTCTTTCTTCCTATCCATAAACCTCTTGTTTGGGACAATAACCAATAAAACACCAAAAACCAAAATAAAATTACAAAAAAAAAAAAACAACACATATTCTTATTCTTCTTCGTTGTTCTTCTTTCTTCCAATTCCCAATCCCCAATTCCTTGTGCCCTATTTTTTTTCTTTTCCTTCTTTTTTCAACATTCTTGCGCCACCGTCTTTCGATCGTTCCTCTTCTCGCCCCCAACTTTCTTCCTTTTAGGGTTCGTTGGTTTGGTGTCTTTTTCTTTGTCCAATTATAAATGGACTCCGAGGAGGATATGCATGACGCCAATGACCTTGAATCCCTTGACGACGATTACTACAGTGGCGGCACGGAGGATGCTGCCATGAATTACTACAGCGACTACGATGACGATGCCGATGATTACTTCGACGAAGCTGATGATTCCGAAAGGCTCGAGTCTCGCCGCCCTGAGGTGTCTTTTTTTTTTACCCATTCCGTTCCCAATTTCGGTTTTCCGATTCTCGAATATTAGTATTAATTATATCGGCGAATGTTGTTTGATGGAATAATTTAAAACAAAAGAAAAAGGGTTTTTCTTTTTTATTTCCACGTGATCGAGATTCATAGCAGTGATCATTTATTGAAACTAGCTGAATTTTAGGTAGCTTGATTATTGTTTTGCGTGATTCGCAGTTCTTACCTTTATTCATGAAAAATATAGAAATCGTAATGATGCTACAGTTTTCAGCTAAACCCTAATTTATGGTGACCTTCTGTTTTGTTTCAGCAAAATTTTACCATCTTGAAGGAATCAGATATCCAGCAAAGACAGGAGGAGGACATCACTAGGGTAGCTACAGTTCTTTCTATATCAAGAGTTGATGCCAGCATATTACTTCGCCATTACAATTGGTAAATTCAGTTGTTTTTTTTAGTTTTATATAACCCTGAATTGATTGGCATTTTAACTCGGATTTATTCGCTTACGATCACAATCCATCACGGCATGTTGTGTGTTTGAAAAAGTTTATATTTTGCTTATGCTGCATTTCTTTGCTGCTTATTCTATCCTTATGCAAGGCGTGTGCTGGTGTTACAGGAGTGTCAGTAAAGTGCATGATGCATGGTTTGCTGAAGAAGATCGAGTCCGCAAAGCAGTTGGCTTGTTGGATAAGCCAATCATTGAGCATGCTGATGCTAGAGAGGTGAGATATGGATTGTTTGGGTTTCACAATTGGTCAATAATTCTGATTGTGTTTTATTTACTTCTTTTGCTCCAGTTTCATTTGTATTTCATTCTGACCCGTCTTCTTCTCTGGCCAGCTTACTTGCGGAATCTGTTTCGAAAATCATCCACGTGCTAAGATAGAGATGGCTTCTTGTGGTCATCCTTTCTGTCTCTCATGCTGGGAGGGTAAGTCTTGTGTGCTGTATCTTGTTATTTGAAATAATCTGGGTATTATGCTGAAAGCCTGCATTTTGGTTTTGGCTTAGTTTCCTAGATCCATTTTTTTGTAGCTATAGCGTGGGTAAGTTGCTTTTGATGATCTGTTTCATGACTTTTTTATCTAACCATTTTACTTTAGTATTCCTTGGTTAATTTCTTCTTTTCTCTCTATCTTACACATCTGTTCTATTTGACATGCTAGGATATATCAGCACATCCATCAGTGATGGCCCTGGATGTTTGATGCTGAGATGTCCTGATCCCGCATGTGGTGCTGCTGTTGGGCAAGATATGATTAATCGAGTAGCATCTGATGAAGATAAACAGAAGTATTCTCGCTACCTTCTTAGGTCGTATATTGAAGACAATAAGAAGGTATGTGCTGGATACAGAATTTTGGGTTGTTCATGATAAAAGGAAATATTTTTTTTTTGTTATTACTTGCAGTTGAAATCTACATGTCTATAGATTGGCTTTGTATCATTTCATTATGTTTCATAATTCTTTGCATTTTGAATTAATTGTTAGCGACATTTAGAGCTTGTTTGGAAACCATTTAATATGAGAAAAAGATTCTATTCCCTTTAAGAAAAGAATTCATTTCTATTAGAAACTCAATTCCATGGTTTGGAATGACTTCAATATATTAATAGAATGGAATTCAATTCTTTAGTTTGGAATAACTTTTATATGAATTAAATTTTCTTCTTTTACAATTTTATCCTTGACAAAGTTATTTTATTAATTGTAAATAGGGATATTTTTTATGTTTGACATATTAAGTTTGAGGGGTGTGAGAATTGATTTGGAAATCAAACCTCTCTTGGTCTGATTTATAAATGAGGAAAAAATGGGAATTGGAATTCTCAAAGGAATTCAAACCATTCATTTTTAAAAGCAAGAAAAAGAATTCAACTCTTGAGTGAATTCTAATTTCTAGCATTTCAAACAAGCTCAATGATGTGAATTCCTAAATTCTATAATTGATGGTCAAATAGGTAATCATATTTCATGATAACCTTTATACTTTTTCTAAAGCTTTTTTTTATTGTTTATATACTTTTAAATGTCTGTGTAAAGTTGTAATAATCTTATTGTGTTGTCTTGCTTTGTTTTGCTAGTCCAAGTGGTGTCCTGCTCCAGGTTGTGAATATGCAGTTACTTTTGATGCGGGTAGCGGAAATTATGATGTCTCTTGCCTCTGTTCATATTGCTTTTGTTGGAATGTAAGTTGTTTGGATTGTTTCTTTTTGTCAAATGTCACAGTATTTCCTATCAAAATGTCTTTTGTTTTGAGGACTTATGTGTATATGGCTCTCAACAGTGCACTGAGGAGGCTCATCGTCCAGTGGACTGTGGCACTGTCTCAAAGTGGATTTTGAAGAACAGTGCAGAATCTGAAAACATGAACTGGTATAGTTTCTCTCATTCGGATTTCACTTCGAATTTAAATTTCTGTAGGCGGTCAAGTTTGCTACGTATGCTGATTCGGTTGGCCTTTTGGAAAAATCTACAGAGTGCTTGAGCTTACTGCTAATTTAATTATCACTTTCAGGATACTTGCCAACTCAAAGCCGTGCCCCAAATGCAAACGACCAATTGAGAAAAATCAAGGGTGCATGCACATGACATGCACACCACCATGTAAATTTGAATTTTGCTGGTATGAGTTTTCTTTTCTTTCTTGTTGCATGATTTGTTTCTTCTTTTTCCATTTGTCATTCTTTTATTAATCTGGATCATGCTTGTCTTTTGTAAAGATGAATAACATAAAGTATCTTATTTTCAAATAATTTGAGTTTATATGAACTTATATGTTTATTACATTTTATATATGTAGGCTATGCCTTGGTGCATGGTCAGACCATGGTGAAAGAACCGGTGGTTTTTATGCTTGCAATCGATATGAAGCAGCTAAACAGGAAGGAGTGGTAAGAGACACGCAAATACTCAACATCTCTTTATTCAGCTTTCAGGCTACAATTGGCCCACTATTAGTATATTACCCTCCTCTATTTAGAAAATATATTTATGAACTAAATTTTGTTGCTTTTGAAGTATGATGATGCTGAAAGAAGAAGAGAGATGGCAAAGAATTCATTGGAGAGATACACTCATTATTATGAGCGATGGGCCAGCAATCAATCTGTATGCACCACTCCATACTTAATTCTGTTCAGCATCATATATCTTAGAAATTATCTTGCTTTGTTTCTGAATTCTTCCATTGATAATTTAAAGTTGCAATTCTACCATTTTGTAGGCAACTAAGCATAATCCTATTGTTGCATCATGTTTCAGTCTAAATATTCATGCTTTTCTCATTTGCTTCATTTGTTCTTTCTATATTTTAAACTGTGTTCTGCATTCAAGGCAGCATCTATCTAGAATCTTAAATATTCTTTGTTTAGAATATGTTGATCTATCTTTTATTGATACACCATGTGCAATATGCTGCAGTCAAGGCAAAAAGCTCTTGCAGATCTACACCAGATGCAAACTGTTCATGTAAGTTATTTATACATACGTGCTCATTTACCATCTTGTTTTCCTTTTAAATTTTTTATTGTAGTATCTATGTAATGCTTGATGACTGAAAGAGCATTTTATATAATTTTACATTTTTATAAGTATGTTAGCAACATCCTGGAAGATGTAATTGTTGTTTATTTTTTCTTGAAATACACCAGAGAATTTTTTTACTTTTCCCTTGATAGTTTTTGCTTTTTTATGTGGTTCTATATGTAATTATGTTCCTAGGGATCACATAATTGTTGGCTAATCCTCCCTGTTTTGGCAGATCGAGAAGCTCAGTGACATTCAATGCCAGCCTGAATCACAGCTAAAGTTCATAACAGAGGCCTGGCTACAGGTATTTTGTTATTATTATTTTTATTTTTTGGGAAGTGGGTGTATTGGGTTTTCTCTGTCATGAATAAGATGCTTTGGGCTAATTGTTAATGTGGTTACTCGTCAAACTATTTCCTTAAACTCATTTCATGTGTATTTTTTTCCAATGTTAATACGTTTTTACGGTTGTTTAGCCATTTACGAGTTTCTCTGTCTTCAGTCAAAATTGCAAGAAAATTTCAGGTTGGAATAGATGGCTCCCTAATTACATCTCATGTTTGCAGATAGTTGAGTGTAGGCGAGTGCTGAAATGGACATATGCGTATGGGTTCTATTTACCAGAGCACGAGCATGCCAAAAAGCAGTTCTTTGAGTACTTACAAGGTTTTTTTTTTGTCAACTTGAATTCAATTAGTAATGAATTGTGTTAAATTGTGTTTCTCCCGTAAATAATACCCTACTGTAATTTTTGTTTTCAGGTGAAGCAGAATCTGGTCTCGAGAGACTTCATCAATGTGCCGAAAAGGAACTACAACCGTTCCTCAATGCCGATGGCCCATCTAAAGAATTCAATGACTTTCGTACAAAACTAGCAGGATTGACTAGGTACATGTTGCCGCTATTATGTGTTTGCCTTCTGATATTTTTATTGATACTTTTGTTTTAACTTATGGTCTTGTGCTTTAATTAGTCATTACTTCCTTATCTGTGCCCTTGGAAAAACAGTAAAGGGCATGTTGGATTGAATATGGAAAACCTGCATTTATATTGATGTAATATTTATACTACAACCATGTGATATGCTTCAACCAAATGCAATATTATGCACCAATACCTATTCTGTCCCTAGTTTTTTGCTGCCGTTTTCTCCCTCATTTACTGCCTCTATATTTTGATGACTGCGTGGTTATATAGTCTAGAAATTTTGTTTTAACATGTCTTTAGTTTTGTTCGGTGGTACGTCACTGGATTCCAAATTTTGTGGCTTGAAGCTGTTGTTAGATTTGAATGGCACGAGCCTTCATTTGATTTTCTAATCCTTTTATTTTTTTGGCAGTGTGACCAAAAACTACTTTGAGAATTTAGTTAGGGCTTTGGAAAATGGTCTAGCTGATGTAGACACTAATGGGGCAGCCTCCAGCAAAGCGACAAGCTCAAAAGGCGCGTCACCAAGCAGCAAGGGGAGAGGTGGAAGAGGAAAGGGAAACTTCCGAATCAGCATGTCCAGCAGAATGACCGATGATAATAGTCATTGGAGCTGCGACCAGTGTACCTACGCAAATGTCAGATCCGCCACAGTATGCCAGATATGCAATCAACCACGCCGATGAAAATTTGGTTTCTCCCTTGAACACTTGCCTCCTTCCAAGGCCACAGCACCAAAAGCCGAAATGGCGTTGTTCCTCTTCGCCACACTGCTCCATTTGTGAAGCCATCGAATGGGTTGACCGGATGAAGGAAGTCAGGGACAGGAGGTTGCTCTCTTTGCACTCCTATTTATCAGTAGTACCAAATTTGATGTATATAGTTATTTTACATATCTTAATTTATGCACAAGGTTTCTGCAACAGGCTTGTATAACTGATCAATACCATAACTGAAGCTGGAGATGAACACAAATATGCTTGTTTGTGTCCTGGTTTCTTTCAGTAATCTCTTGGAACCTTTTTATGAGATAGCTCAGCTTTTACCTTGAAAGCATGACAAGACACTGAAAATAAATACTATATACCCCATCATTTTGAATCACTGCACCTTTTTATTTTTCTATTTTAAACTTAGTGGCTGGTTTTACAATTCTGCTAACTTTATCCTAAAAACCTAAGTTTGGAACATTTACATTGGTTATTAATGTTATTTTAGCCGTATTCTTAGCAAGGTTTATTGTCAAGGTTTTTAAATTCAAATTACAAGTGGATAACGAACTAATAATGCAAAGAATTAAACTATAAACATTTTAATTTACAACGCTACCAGAGAGAATTCAAAGTTGGCCTTAGTTATACTATTTTTTTTATGGTAAAACATTATTCAGACTAAGCTTTATACTATAAAGTTAGTTATAAATTTTCTCATGTACTACGTTTTATATTTATTTAAGCTTTTATACCGAGAGAAATCTTTGTTCATTTTTACTGTAGTAAACTTTTCAAATTGTAAGCCACAAAATGTTCTAGTGTGTGACTTTAATTTTATTTGGATGGCGATATGATATTAAAAAAATTCCAATTATTGCAACTTACTTCAGACTATAGCATAGGTACTATTGATGTTGTTTATAAAGTTGTAATTCCACTAATTAATATGGAAGAAAATAGGATATGAAAACAGCACATGAATATCTTTAAACATTACTCTTAATTATAAATAAGGTTTATAATTTAAAAAAATCAAAGACTCAATTAAAAAGATACAAAAAAATGATGTTAAAATATTCTAACTCTTTAAAATAAAAATATTTGAAATTCAATTAAAAATTATTTAAAATTTAAACTCAATAAAAATTTATATTTAATGTGTTTTGTATTAAATATATTTAATAACCTATTATATCATATTGGTTGAAATTAGTTTTTATAATGTTAATTTTTTAATAACACTTTATTAGAAAAAAAACCATCTTTTCAAAATTTTTTAAAAACTAATTAATATTATATATATTTTGTTACCTTACATCTTGTTATAAAAAAATTATTTATTTCTAATGTTTATATTAAAAATAAAAATAAAATTTAAATTAGTAAATTTTAATCTATAATATAATAATAATATAATAATTATTTTATATATTATACGAATAAAAATTAATTATTTTTTATTTATAAAAATTTTAAGAGCTTGTTTTATATATATATATATATATATATATATATATATATATATTGATGAATGTGTTATATTTTTTTATGTAAATAATCTTTTAAAAAAATCTAATAGTTAATCTATTACCTTTTTTGTTATAGTCCAAATTAAATGCTTTTTATTGTTTTTAGAAAGAAAATCTTTTGAGAAATTTAATAATATGTGATGAGGAACACCGAATAAATTATACAGAAACCAATTAAAACATAACATAAAAATATTTTTAAAAAAAGACGTTTTAAGCGTCTTTATCTGTGGCCTCTTTTAATCAAAGCAAGATTGGAGAAACAGAGAAAAAGAGAAAAAAAAGAAGAACCTTGTCTACAACATGAGAAAACCTATACATTACACAAAGGGCATGACATATACATATACATTGCATCAAGGCCTAACGTTGTGATTTTGCTCTCACTGCTGATTGATTATGCAGCAGTATAATTCCAAAATTGGCATTGAATTAAAATCCAATAGCTGGATGATAACATATTATTTTATATATTCTATGGATAATAATTTCCATATCAATAAAATTGACTTCTATTTCCACACTAACCTTATTACCATTAGCTTAAATTGTCAACCTGTCACACGTATCCCACCACTCAGATTTTCTCTCGCATTAGATTATTTGAAAGGTTTTAATTCAACATCGAGATTTTATTTCCTTATTCATTATTTGAACTCTATTACTAAGAATTTGATTAATTTAGTTCAAAAAATCAAAGATGCATTTTCTAATATATATTCATTAGGAGGATTCAAACGTTATATTATTAAAAATAGGATCACTTGATTAACCCAATATTAGTATATATATTAGGCTCCAAAGTTAATCTAAAAATAATATGTTTGTTTTAGAATTATTATTTTGGACATCTTAACAGATATCATGCAACCTAAGCGAGGGATGAAGCCATGAAGGGGGAAAAAAAATCTAAATAACTATGTCCTCATCAAATAACAACTAACCCGAGATACATACGATGATATTTTGGCATCCCACACCAACAATTTAATCCAACTGGCCAATGAGTAATAGTTCAAATTGCATAGTTTTCCCATACTCAATTAAAAGGTTGCGGGTTCGAGTCTTCTATCTTTGGTAAAAAAAAAAAAAAATCTAATCCAACCTGAACTCACAATATAGCAAGTTAGCCACCCTATCTAATCATCACCATATTTTGTTGATTGGTTTGCATGCATGCATGCATGTCACTTTTTTTTTTTTTAAATAATAATAGAAGAATAATAATAACAATAACAATAACAAAATAAGAATGGCAACAACCCTTAGAAAATGGCGGGACCAAGTATGTGTTCCAGCTCTTAAGAACCACCCTCCACACCCAAACATAGCATCCTCCCTCATTCTCTCTTTCTGGCACTCTTCACATTTTAAGCCTTTTCCGGTTTTCTTCCCTAATCTCTTCCCATGGCGATATAGGAGGCTCGTTTCCACATAAACACCACTTTCAACACCACCACAACCCTAAAAAAGAATTAATATATAAAAAAAGAAGAAGAAGAAGAATTGTATTCTTCTTCGAATTTTATTATTACCACCGCCACTGCTACCATCGCCAAAAACAATTCAAAACGCAGCATTCTGAATTGTGTGAACCAAGTAAAGACGAAACTCCCAAGGCAACACAATTCAGAACTCGGAGTTTTGAATTGTGAGCCTCTTTTCGTCCATGGGAAGCTGCATTTCAACGCATGGGAATAATAATGTTCCACGTAACAAAAGATCCAAAGACCAAAAGGCTTCAAGTCCAAAGAGCCACGTACATAACCACCATGGAAACGAGTACTATGAGCCTTCAACACCGTCGCCCGTGCCGCGAAAATCCCCGGTAAACGTTCGCGCCATCAATGTGGTGACAAACCCTACTTCGGGGAACATTTTTGACCGGTACCAGTTCGGAAAAGAGCTCGGAAGGGGCGAGTTCGGGGTGACTCATCGGTGCGTGGATCTGAAAACCGGCGAGGCGTTCGCTTGCAAGAAGATCGCAAAGTCGAAGCTGAGAACGGAGATCGATGTGCAAGATGTGAGGAGGGAGGTGCAGATCATGAGGCACTTGCCGAAGCACCCTAACATTGTGTCGTTCAGAGAGGCTTATGAAGATAAAGATGCCGTGTACCTTGTCATGGAGTTGTGCCAAGGCGGCGAGCTTTTCGATCGTATCGTCGCCAAAGGCCATTACACCGAGCGCGCTGCTGCTAATGTTACCAAGACCATACTTGAAGTCTGCAAGGTACCTGTTTGTTGTTTTGTCTCTTCCATATTTTTTGTTTGTTTTGTGCATTTTTAACCTATGAAATAATCGTACATTCAATCACTCTAACATATATAGTTTAAATTTTATAGTCTTATTTAGAATTTAATTCAAACATGTTTTTTCTATATATTTATAGAAAACATGTAAGTAGATATATTTCATGTGTTAAATACATGTATAATTTGATGTATTATACGAAAATATATAGAAAATGATATTTATCCTCTAACTTTCGAAGATGGCCGGAAGTAATTAATTCGCTTTTTTGTTGTTTTCTTGGTGGAAATGAACATGATAGTCATTTGTTTGGTTTATTGTGATAAGTTATTTGAACATTGACATTATCTCATTTTGACTTCATATATATTACCAATCTATTATTAAATGAGGCGTGAGTCT
This sequence comes from Arachis ipaensis, assembly GCF_059453495.1. Lineage (NCBI taxonomy): Eukaryota > Viridiplantae > Streptophyta > Magnoliopsida > Fabales > Fabaceae > Arachis > Arachis ipaensis. The sequence goes on from NC_142438.1 coordinate 6,113,457, forward strand.
GTATTTCATTTGATTTCGAATGAATAAGTTAGATATTCATACGAAATTTGATAATTATTATATTCAAATAACTATGCTCAAATATCAAATAGTTGATGTACGTTGTCTTAGGGGTATATATATATATATTCACAAATACACTAGTATATTAGCATATGGTTCTCTAATAAGACATTTTTTGACAACCATGCATGCAAATGAAAAATGCACTAGAATGAGAGTTTTCTAGGAGAAACTGAAGCATATATATATTCACATGGTTGATGTTGAAACAAAGGTGTAAAATTTTCATGCCAACTAGTGGTTAATGGTTGCTAAAGAAATTTTCAGATTCCTTGTTAATTGTCGAGACAAAGTGTTCCAGAGTTGGTGCTCTGGTGAATTTTTGTACATGATGTCATCAGCCTATAGGACATTGTTATTGTAACTTTTTCATTGCTTAAGACACTCATCATCTAAGCATTGATTCATTTTGCAGGTGTGCCATGAACATGGCGTAATCCACAGGGACTTGAAACCTGAAAATTTCTTGTTTGCAGATGCAAGTGAGAGCTCCCAATTGAAGGCTATTGATTTTGGCCTTTCCACATTTTATACACCTGGTAAAGTTTCATGATGTTATTATTTCAGTGCCAATACTACGTACTGTAATATGGCAATTGTTTTCATAACTATATAACAAAACTTTACAATGTGGTTACAGGCCAAAGATTTAATGAAATCGTTGGAAGTCCCTATTACATGGCTCCAGAGGTTCTAAGACGTAACTATGGAAATGAAGTTGATATATGGAGCACTGGCGTCATTCTCTATATTTTGCTTTGTGGAGTTCCTCCCTTTTGGGCAGGTACTTTCTGTTTAGTTTTGAAAATGTTTGTGTTACTCCTTTTTTCTTGAATTTATTATCTACTCACCATTTTATTATTATAGAATAGAATGAGTTCTGTAATTGCATATGATGAAATGATAACGAATATTGAGAAAATTGAAGTCCCTTTCTTCAAAGGTTTGTTGTCATATATATGTGGAGCTGCTTCTAATTATGAGATTGTAACTGATACAGAAACTGAGGAAGGAATTGCACAAGCAATCATCAGGGGTCATTTGGACTTCACAAGAGATCCTTGGCCTAAAGTTTCAGATGAAGCAAAACACCTTGTTAAGCGTATGCTTGATCCAAATCCACAAACCAGGATAACAGTTCAAGAAGTCCTTGGTATGTGCTTCAAATTCACAAATCATTTATTTTAGATGACTATTCAAATAATAGGAGTTGATGTTAATTTCTTTACTTACGTGGTTATACATGATTAAATGTTTATATAAAACATGTTTACACCAATAAATTCGGGTTGGTTCCATCTTCCATGAGAAATCTGTACTAATATATATTTTCTTCCACTTGAAGACCATTCTTGGATACTACATAGGGAGCATGGTAGAAATGTTTCCCTTGGAGACCAAGTGAGAAATAGGATCAAGCAATTCTCCTTAATGAATAGATTCAAGAAGAAGGTTCTTAGAGTAAGTTTTTGGGATCCCCTTTTAATAGTTTACTAATCAAAATGTGGATCTTAATCTAAAGTCCTAAATTACTGTCTTGTCTGCTTCACAAGGTGGTGGCTGATAACCTTCCTGATGAGCAACTTGATAGCATGACCAAAATGTTCCATATGATGGATAAGGACAAGAATGGAGACTTGTCGTTTGAGGAGCTCAAAGACGGCCTTGCAATGTTTGGACACACAATTCCTGATCTTGATGTCAAGATGCTGATGGATGCTGTAAGTTCTCTATAAAAGTTTTCTGTTTCTTTCAAGTTTCATCTCTGCATCGATCTACAGAGTTATTTCTATGATATCATTCGTACGACGATTTGTTTTTGTTGATGACATACAGGCAGATGTTGATGGAAATGGCACCTTGAACCGTGAGGAATTTATCACAATGAGTGTTTTCCTGAGGAGGATTGGAAGTGAAGAGACTCTGACAGATGCATTCCGTGACTTTGACAAGAATCAAACCGGATTCATCGAGTTTGACGAATTGAAAGAGGCTTTATCAGCTGATGATGAACACACTGATGAGCAGGTGATCACAGACATCCTCAATGATGTTGACTTAGACAAGGTAACAAGAAATTCTTAGCTACTCTCAAAAATACAATTCTCATAACCTTTTAGGTCCAACATAATGTTATATCTTTGTTTTTCATTTGCTGTTCTGGTTAAAAAGGATGGCCGAATCAGTTTCGATGAGTTCAAGACAATGATGAAGTCAGGAGCAGATTGGAAGATGTCGTCTCGCCAGTATTCAAGAGCAATGCTAAATGCATTGAGTTTCAGGCTCTTCAAAGACAAATCTGTGAAGGTAACTAATTAAAACATGATGAGGAGGTAGCACAGGTTCTCAGTTCATGCCTCCCTGGAAATAGTTAAGAAAAGTGACTCATGATGATGATTCATGCAAGGACTGCAAAAAACCCAAATGTGTGCATGCATGCTGCAATCTTTTGAGGTTGTGTACAGTTGGGTTCTTTGACAAGTAAAACAAAACCCCCCAATATGAAGTGAGGAGCTTGTCCTATTGTAATCATTGTAATTTTTAATTTTTTGTTGGTTTCTTAATTGATGTGTAAGTCATTTGATTGGGTAATGCAAAAAATAGAGAATTTCTCTTATAATTACTCCATAGCTACTTGCATTACAAGCAACTTAACTATGAAACCTTCATATTTTTATTGCCAAGTGACAGACCAAATTTTCATTTTAGTAGAATTAACAATGTGCTCTGGTTGTAGCTAACCAAGCAAAATAAAATTGTCAGTGTAAACAAAAAAGACCAATGAACCATTTTCAGTATCAGACTAGTGTGTAGAGACAATGTCCTTGGGTTTAAATTCACATTAATTCAAAATTTAGTACATTATATACTTTTAAATCAGCATAATACATACTTTTTAAATGTATTGGGAAAAACGTTATTTAATCACTTTGTTAATGGTGTCTGTTTTCACTAAATTTTGACACAATAATCTATTTTTATAGCAGTTATCAAATGGAAAGTATATCAGATCTTACACCAGTACCAATAGATCCCACCTTATGTTAAATTGTTAACACGGCCAATTTGGGAAAGAATCTATACTTCATCTAGCAACCAGATCTGTTTGTTTCTTCAATCATAAATGACTAGGGCTCAAGTAAACCTACATGATCGATCCCACTGAAGATGAATGAAACTAGAAAATGGGAACTTAGATTCAAGTAAACACTTTCCATTTCAATATAACTAAGTGGTATCATAAGTATTTCAACCAAAATGGTGAGTAGTGAGGACTTAAGCAAGACATTAGACGAGACTTCTTAACAAAGATTATCATGACTATGAGTGATTGAGACTTATTCTATTTTCTGTCAATAATCTTCTCCAAACCATCCTCCCACAGTGAAACAATGTCAAGATCGCAACGATGTAAAGGAGAGGAATGCCAACAGTGCAACCCCCAGGAGCCAAATTTATCAGAGTCTAAAAGAAAGAAACAGCAAGTCAATGAAATCAATATAGTTTTAAGCATTCATTGGAGGTAAAGAATAATAAATATCATAAAATTACTAATTTAATTAATAACATTTCAAAATATATTCGTACTTTCGTAGAGGATTTTTCAGTTATAGTTTCAATTACATATCCAAATTCATGCATACTGATACAATGTATTTTGTGAGCAATTCAAGCTTGACTCACTATGTTTGGCTTGATTAGTTACCAAATAAATATGGCATTTTTGATCCTCAATAACATAAATGCATCGATGAACTACTTTTCTATTTCAAGATCCCAAATCATTGAAACTATGTCATTTGATTGGATTCTACAGCTCATTATTTGGATAAGAGGTCTAACATTATCTAACATTTTTCCATCATTTCTATCGCACTGGCCCTAAAGCACTTAATATGTTGGTAAGGGAACAAAAGAAAGAGAAATATTTAGAAACTTACCATCCTAAATTACGAGAGTACAGTGCATAAATATTTTTGTAAAGGATGAGGCTTTACCAGAACTCCTGCAACCACGTGAACAATGGGAACAAAATACTCGTCCACTTTGTTCCCCTCAGCATACCCATTAAATGCGATGACCATCGAGAAAGTATGGATTGTGACGAATGCAAGAGCAATAAGGGCTGCAATATGCATACATAAAAAAGGTGAACTGATCGGAAAAAAGAAGCAAAATATTGAAAAGGCTACATCTATATGCAGAATCAAAATATTTAGGTACAACTGTTTATGCACAATTACAAAGAGATATATATATATATATATAACAAAGATAGAAAAAGTCTACTTCAAGACTCGTGCTACAGATTCACATCAAAAAAATAAATGTGCAGTTATGCCTGGGGTATAAAATTTTTCGAAAAGTTTTTGAAGCTGCAGAATCCCATGCCATTCATATACAAGCATGCAAGAACATGTACCAGGGAAAAAATCTCACCAGAAAGAAGGAAAAATGGAACCTTCGAACATTGGTCGACAAAATAAGTAGCAGGACCAAAAGCAGGAGTCAATACGCTGATGCAGAAGAACACAGCATGCGCGACACCATGACCCAAACCACCAGCTGCAAGAAATATGCAATTAAGATACAGCAGTAAGCAAATGGTCCGGAAAACAGATGCAAGCACGGATCAGGAAAATAGGCGAAAACGAAGGCCTCCAATTTTCTTACCAAGCGCTATCAGCATCTTATCCGTCAGGAACAAATGTGGTTTCGCTACTCTATCAGCAAAAGCATCTAAAGTATCTTCCAACCTCCTACACAACATCAAATGACCAACTTCCCCAAATTTAACATCAAAATAGCATTGTATTGCACAGCAGTAACTTAAGCACTAGAAAATTTCCTCATAAATAGTTTCCAAAAGACACAACATGAAATGAATAACAGCTGAACCTGCACTTGCAAAAGTAACAGCATATGTGTATATATAAGCTTACTTGTAAATTTTCCAGAAGAGAAGGCGAAGGACTTCTTGAAAAGCAATGGATGAGAGTATAAGTATAGCATATGGCCACCATGAAGTAGTTTTGAGTGGCAGAAAACCTCTCCATATTCCAGACAGTGCAATCAAACTCATAAGCCACAACAGTGTACTGCCACAAAATCAATCAAATACACAAAAAGATTCCAAATTCAAATTTCAAAGTCATCATTTGTCATAGCAATAATATCATAGCAATGCAATTTATCTCGACTGAAAAACCCTAACGTGAAATAGCAATTCAATAGGTCATGGAGCTGTAACTAAAATAAAACTAAATAAAGAAGCTATTTTTCTTAAGATTTAGGATATGGATGGGGAAAAAAGAGGGGTACCTGGAGAGAACAGTGAGAATCAAGAAGGGCTTTTTGGAAATGACGGAAACGAAGATGGAGAGAGAAGGTCCTAGAGCTATCAGTGCGTAACCGATTCCCGCAGCTACCGTCATTGCAAATCAATCTGTCTCTCTCTAAAAGGAAGAGTCTTCCAGTTTTCCGAGCTCAGTTCTCTTCAGTTTTCTGTTCAACACTCCTCCGTAAGAGGAGCATCAGCACTGCGATTCGGATCCGGATCCTGAATTTGGGTCGGAATACTCGATTTCATTTCATTAATATTTTTAAAATAATATAATGAAAGCCCAGTTATATCCTATTTGAGCTCTTTAGGGCCCAGGATGTTGAATACCGGCCCAAATCCTAACAATAAACGAAATAAGTATACTAATCCTAACATGCTTATTAATAAATAGGTTTAATTATTCTGTTGGTTCTATAGTTTTACAAAATTTTTAATTAAGTCTCTATGTTTTTTTTTTCAATTGGGTCCCTGCACTAATTTTTTTTAATTAGATTCCTTTTGAGTTTTGACAGTAATTGATCTAATTGTAGAGGGATCCAATTAAAAAAAAATCGGTACAAAGATCTAAATAAAAAAAAAAAAAAGTATAAAAACCTAATTAAAAAAATTTGATAGGACTCAATTAAAAAAAATATATAAAAACTTAAATAAGTATACTAATCCTGAATATATAATGTACATACTCTTAGTTCTTTATCCAGGTGATTACGTGTTCCAGTCTCAACTTAATTAGAATCAGAAAAAGCATTCGTAGTTAGTCATTTACCCTTAATTAGATTATTATCAAATAGAGTGAGAATGATAAATTATGTCCGCGCAACCTTTTTGTGCTAGAGGAGCTTTCTTAACATATATCAACATTAACTACGCAACCAGGTTTCAGTATTAGAGGAGTTTTCAACAAAACATACATCAGTATTCATGTGAAGCTATGTGCAATGTTAAATGTGAAATAATAAGGCTAGCATACTGAGCTATATATATATATCTTAGGGGACATTTCAATTATTCCAGGAATACGGGTGTTCTAGTGATTTTAATTATTGATCTCAACTATATATTTATTATATAGTTGAGATGAATGACTAAAACTATTAGAACACCAATACTTCCGGAATACTTGGATCATTGGGCTAACGCTTCTTGTTAGGCCCAGACTTTTTGGGCTTGGAAGATGGGCTTGAGTTAGAGGCCTCCTTGAATGCCGAGGGGCACAAATGACTAATACCACATTCTCCACAACGAGGTCTCAAGGGAGTGCAAATGGTTTGTCCAAATCCTACCTGTACAAAATGATATTATGTGAAATGTTTGAATGTCTTATATTGTTATTAACTATTGAAGCATAAAATAATATTATTCAAAGTAAACATAAGAGAGAAATGCTCAAATGAGTTGGACTACCAAAAGAGGATTTATTGGAACCCATTCTTCCCTTGGAAGCCATCTTTGCAATGCCTCCCTTGTTTCTTCAGGTGTTAGAGTTTTCTACCAAGATGGAAGAGGATTAGTTAGTGACTTTCAATTGTGACCAAAGTAGAAGAAGACAATAAATCCAAGCCACACAAAAGAACAACCAATTATTGCTCAATAACATGCTGCAAAAGTAATAGGCTATGATGTTTACATTCTCATACTCTTTTAACATATGAATAATATTGATGGCATATATATTTTTAGGTGGAAACTCAGGTGCAGTCGACTTCACGTGAAGTTGATACCTGAGAGCCGTTAGATGATTTGACTGAGTTGACTAAACTTTCATCTAACGGCTCTCAGATATCAACTTCACGTGAAGTCGACTTCACCTGAGTTTTTACCATATTTTTATGAGTTTGATTGCCATGCATCGACAATGTACGAGTTTTACACAGAAATCAAATCAGATGCCACCACGTAGACAAACATCGTTTCCTTCCGAGATAATGGATGTGGAACTTAGTCACTTTTGCACATGGTTTGAGAACATATAAATGAGATGACAAAATGTGATGCGTCCATATGTAAAGGAACCTGTTTTGTGCTGGGTCTAGACACCCATCCAAGCCGATTGCAGATGCGGTGGACATGAGTATCAACACATATTCCTTGAACATTGTTCCATCCAACATTCATGACCTGTAAGGGCAGTAATAACATGAACTTCAGAAAAACTAAGGAAAGGTACTTCTTGAATTATGAAAGCTATTAAACATACCAAATGAGCCATCTTAGGACCTATGCCTGGAAGTAAGAGTAATTGCTCAATTGTGCTAGGTATGTCTCCGTCATACTTCATGAGACAAATGTTTGCGATTTTTTTCAAGTTGGTGGCTTTTCTTGTATAGAACCCAACCTTGAAATAAACAATAACCAAAAATACAAGCATAGATTCAATTGATGCAGCACAATAATATACATAGAAGAAGTTGATGTGATAATGTGCAAATTAAGGATATGTTGGCCAACCAAAAATATGATCCTTAAGATGCCCATAAAGACAAAACTACTAGAATCACAAGACAGGAAGTATCTTTAAAACGAAAAAAGAAACATACAGGGTAAAGCATCTTTTTGATGGTTTCTTCATCAGCATTGTTGATTGCGTCAGGGGTAAGTAGGCCATTTTCAAGAAGACGTTGGATTGCTCCTATTCTTAAAAACACATTTGTAACTTGAAACATTTTCATATGCATGTAAAAATATGACGATAAAAGAGTATATGCACTCACCATGAGTAACATGATCTTTGGTTTGGCTTGACAAAAGAGAAGAAACTAGGACAGCAAATCTTCTTTCCTAATTAAACACACAAGAATTCAGACAGTGGTAAGCTATTTTGTATTTTCATATCATGCTTCATACAGTACATTTTGGTTAAGGAATTACAAGGCACCCAAAATCACTACAATTCAAGACAAATTATCATGCACCAAAAAAAGAAAAGGAAACTTGTGCAACTAAAAGACAAGGCATCAATTCAGGACTCCAAACGAAACCAGTTTAATCATCATTGTCGATTAGTTGAACACGAATTACCTATGCCTGTTGATGGATTACTATTAGTTTATCCAAAAAAAAAAAAAAGAAAAAAACATTCATCTGTTTTCTTCCTCCCTGCCCCAAATGATTGTGTTGTAAACCATACTCTAACCAAATGTAAATCTCAGAATCATTTTTTCTTAGAACCACCAAGACACAAAATGAATACAGATGAATGTTTCTTTCCCCATTCGTCAAACAGCAGAAGAATACAGAGTTAGACCTTAGGAGGTAGAGTATCGCCAGCTTTCTCACATCCCATAGTGTCTACCGGTGCTTCTGCAGAACACCTCATTCTGCGAATCCCCTCAAGCACCCTTTCCCAGTGTGCAGGTAATTCACCTATACCATACATGAACAAAATAATTTAAGCTTTCTAAACTAAGGATGCTGCCATGCTATCAATGAGAAGCAGCTAAGCTAACCATATTAGCTTCTAATTGATACAGTGAAAAATGACAGAAATATTATGTCCATGGTCAAAACAAATTTTTCAGGTCCCAACTGCCAAATTAAATTTAATATACTTCACCCACTGCATTCCTAATAAAAAAAAATGGCATGGAATTTAACAATGATTTGTAAATAGAAAGTTTTTCTTCATCATAAAACATCTTACCACTGTGTCTAGGTGAAGTAGCTTCACTTTCCACAAGAGTCGCGTCCAAGCCCAATTCTGATTTACCTGAAAAGGAAAGTTATCGTTAAATGAACACAACCCAATAATGAGAATTTGTGGGGCAAGTGCATTGAGTTACTATCTGAGGCTTATATTTGATACCAATCCAAGCACATAGGAATTACCTCATACACTTGAAGCGTATCATTTTTTTTATGAGATACTACAAAGAACTAAAGAAGCTTTAAAAAAAAAGCACTGCCAATGGCAGTAGCTTATCATAGATTCCAGAATATCAGATATTTTTCCTTTTCTGATTTTAGCATTTTGTCAATGCATTTCTTTTCCAGCTTTCTATAGTCACATCATAAAAGGACTAATTTATTCACATGTCACTATGGAACAATTAATCATATTGCTAAGGGTATGTTTGTTTGTGATTATAAATGATGTAAACATTTTCATGAATCAGCTTCATCCTACCCGAAGGAGAGACCAAACCAGCTGTTTTCAATTCAAACACATTTCCATAAAGAGAAATGCTTAAAGACCCCACAAAATTTATTGTTTTTGGCCATCACTTTTAGCTATCAATCCAATTCTTTTAGTCTAGTAATTCAACAACATACTTTTAGCCTACATTTATAAACATTGATGACTAATTAATGGCCAAAACCAATAAATTCTGATGACCTCTAGCATTTATCTTCCATAAATAGTTGCAGCACTTTTTGATACTAATACTATCCCATTTTCTGTTTTTGGAAAAATTAATTGTACTCCTAAGTCCTAAGGAAGGACAAGGCTAGCTGTTTTCAATTCAAAAAAATTTCCATAAATACTTCCAGAAAATTTGAGAACTTAGCAAACAAGTACTTACTGGATTGAGTAAATGCATTATTTGCTCCACTGTATGTAAAATCTTCAATTTCAGGAAGGCCAGAACTCTGTTTAAGTAAAAACGGATAAAGTGTCATTATCACCATCGTAAGCTATTATTCATTGCAAGTAAAAGAACCTCACAAAAGCATAATAAGCATTCAACAAACTGATTTTTAAGTTGAAAACAAAAATAAAACAAAATATGGTGACAAGGGTGCACATTATGCAACATTTTTATAGTGATAAAGACACCCATTAACAAATCAATTGCAAAATCAACGACCGATGAAGGAAAAGAATCTAACTTTGTCATGATCACGTGTTGGGGGCTGAAGCTCCTTTTGTTGAAGTGCCACAAGAGTGGTTTTGGGCCTCTTGCTTCTCCTCACAAAGACACGAGCTTTGGACACAGAAGCAGCGTGAGAGGAGGAGTCCGAGGTGGGTGTGTCGGTGTTGAAATTGGAGGGAAGAGATGGCGTTGTTTGAGTCATCAAAAACGAGACTTTGATTCGCCCCAAACCAAAGGATCGAGGTGTAATCGAAAAGACCAACATTTGATTTGAGACAAAACTCTCGGAGCCATTGTGTTTTAGTTTTATTTTTATTTTGTTTATTAATGTAAAATAACAATTTATATTGATTGATTATTTTTCATATTTGTTGTTTTTTATTTATTTTAAGAGTGACATTGTGCTTTTTTCATTTTTTTTTTTTTAAATCCTAACCACAAGTATTTCACCAAGTAAAGGTGCTTTATATTCGTGTTCAATAAAATTTTATGTTTTCAGTTTTAATGCAAATGTCTATTTATTAGATTTGAATTAAAGGATTTTGATTATGTTAGTGCAACTTCTTTCCTCATTGGTTAATAATAATAATAATAATAATAATAATATAATCAATAAAACTTATTATTTTTGTTTTATACTTGACTAAAAAATATATTTTTATACTAAATTTTAAATATTAAATTCTAAATTCTAATAGTTTAAAAATAAAGTGTGAATCTAAGATAGTAATTAATATTAATAAACAAATATTGACTCTTAATATTTCTAAAAAATAATGCTATATGATTAATAAATACTATTATTTTAAGCTAATATTTGATAATAATAATTTATATCCATATTTAAAAAGAATTTATATATATAAAATATATAATTTATACTTATATTTAATAAAATTTACACACATAAATTAACATAATATATATATATATATATATATATATTAAAGATGGAAAGACTCAAATCCATTAGAGAGACTATACTATTTGAGTTCTAATTCATTGACAATTTATATCTATATTTATTAAAGACAATTTGATATTTATACTATTCACTATTAATTTCCAAAACTTTTTGTCTCTAAATAGTAGAATCAATTTACGTGTATTTTTTTAAATACATGTACCATAGTTATTAAAAAAACACACTGGTGTGTGGTATTTTTTAGATATTTGTAATTATATAAATAAAAGATAAAAAAATATATAATTATGTTATACTTATATTAAATTTAATTATTAAATTTGTCAATAATCTATTTTACACCCTATTATATATTGATAGAGGTAATTAAGCTTAAACAAAAATGTGTGTAATACACATTTTGAAGAGTTGTGCTATTTGATAGTATATAAGAAAAAATTTTAAATATTTATAGATGTGAGATAATTCATAATACACGAGACGAAAAAGTTCTAAATATTTAAATCTGAGATAGTATACAAGACAAAAAAATTTCAAATATTTATAGATGTGAGATAGTTTATAATACACAGGACAAAAAAAATCTCATTGTAAATGTGAGATAGTTAACAGTACACTGAACAAAAAAAATTCTAAATATTTATAGATGTGAGATAATTTATAGTATATTTGAAAAAAATTTTAAATATTTATAAATGTGAGATAGTATATAAAACTAAAAAATCTCAAATATTTATAGATGTGAGATAGTTTATAGTATATAAAATAATAAAATTCTAAATATTTATAGATGTGAGATAGTATATAAAAACAAAAAAGTCTCAAATATTTATAGATGTGAGATAGTTTATAGTACATAAAAAAATCTTAAATATTTATAGATGTGAGATAATATATGAAATAAAAAAATTCTAAACATTTATAGATGTGAGAGAATTTATAATTACAGGGACAAATAAAATTCCAAATATTTATATATATGGGTTATATGGGTAGACAGGACAGTACATACAAAGCTTGTGATTTTTTACTGCTTCCAGTTCCATTTGAAGCAAAGGTGTGACCGTCCAACTCATTCATTCTTTTCTTTCTTCATTCAAAGTTTCCATCTTTCTTCTGTAAGGTTTCTGGAACACAAGAATTTTATTTATTTCAATTATTCTGAAAAAAAGAACTACTTTCATTCATTCCATTTTCGTTACTTACAGGTGAAAGGTTCCGCCTTTTCTTTCTTTTCGGTTTGCACACAACACAGTCTAACTAGTTCCCAGGTAAAGAAGAAACCTTTTTTTTGTGTGTGTGTTTTTTATGATACTTTTGAGGAAAGAAATTCATCATGATCGACAAAGTATATCTAAACATTTTCTGTTATCAATGCTTTGCATGTACAATCAATGAGTGCCTATGTGTTGTTCTTGTTAATGGATAACTTCTGTTCAATTTGATCATGTTGCTCTTATGATATTTTCACCTTTATGTTGCTCTTTCGGACTGAAAAGCTTGTTTTTTACCCAAAAAGGAAAAGAAAAAGAAAAAGAAAAAGAAATTGTTTTTTCAGTTTGATCATGTTCTTATTCTAATATTTTTCAACCTTTTCTTGGGGGTGACCTTTTGAAGCAAAATTTTTTTTGTTGTAGCTGATAATACAAATTTGTTTTGGCACACAATGTGGTAGCATTGTAGAATGTTGTGCCCTTTTCTTTTATCGGTTTTTATTTTTAAAATGTTGATAGTTTATGTAAGGACACAAAAGGACTCAGTGCACTTGCTTCTTTCTTTCTTTCTTTCTATTTTTTATTTTAATTTTTGTAAGGGTGCAATCTTGTTGTTCCAATGCTAACTTCTTGTGCTTGTTGAATATTCTGTGTATGTGGCTACTGGCAGCATTAGGGTGTTAAGCATTAATGGTCATTGTATCAAACATGACTTCGCCGGATGTGTGTCCGACCGAGGATGCAATTCAGGCATTCTTAGAACACTTGATTGATCCATTGCTACCAGCAAAATCATCTGTCCGAGATAAGCCCACGCCATTGCAACAAGAGTCACTTGCAAAACAGGTGCCTTAATCTTTGCATTTCTTATTATTGTATATGAATCCCTGGATCCAAATATTGACCTATGTGGACAATTATGTTGTTTCTCTATTTGGTTTGTTTATACTTTTATTCCTTGTTTGGATGTCGGTGATAAGTATGACCCTGTTGGAAGTTTTTATAATTACTGCATGGATTCCTTGTATAGATTGTAGTTAGATAGCTTTTATGCGATGCCTTATTCAAAGTGTAGAAGGGAAATATACTAGTATCTCATAGTGGAACGAAATGATTTTGTAATTTATAATGCTTAATGTTTTTTCTTTTTTCTTGCAAGTTGCAATGCACGGTTATAAAGCCGAGGCTTGCTTAACTCAAGAGGAGTCTGTTTAAATGTTCTGATTTAGATTTAGTTCTGATTGAAAGTTGTTATATCGTGAATATTTTTGAGTATCATTTGTTCAATTTCTTAATATGAATCATTCTTATTGTATGAATAAAGTTCAAAGTTTTTTATCCTCAAAACATGAAGAGCATGCATAAAAGCCTCAAAATAAAGTTTTATGCATATTGATTTACAGAAATACATATAAAGTGAGCAAAACATCTGCTCTAGTTACTGACTTTTCTGTTGTTGGCGTTAGGTGCGTGCTGTTGTCTTACTGTACAACTACTATCATAGAAAACATCATCCAGAGCTTGTATATCTGCCATTTAATGAATTTTGCAAGTTGGTGGTGGTTATGAGACCCAGTTTATTAGCATATATGCAATTTATGCAAAAGATAAATGAAGCAGAATTAACTGATGTGGAGAAACAGCTATCGTTACCAGAAAAAGAGATTATGAATGCATGTGATATATGTAAACGCCTAGATCCATCAAAAAATGCTCCTAATATAGATGGATGGCCCATTTCGAAAGTGGCTGTCCTTTTACTTGACAGCGAGAAGGAGAATTGCTTATTGGTATTCGGTTCCATCACTCGTGGGATATGGTCTTTGGTTGAAAAAGATTTGGACACCTCCAACCACAGTTCAGAAGTTACCTCAGCAACGAAATGTACATATAAAAACAAAAGAGTTATCAGAAAGCCAACTAAAGATGAATTGAATCTTGTTGAAACTCAACTTTTGGAAGCTGGATATTTTGCTGTAAAGGAAGCTATTGGTAATTGCCTTTGTAATGCAAGTCATGATATATATATTTTGATGCTATTCTCATGCCATCATTTTGTTTTGTCCTTTTTCTTTAATAAAATTTTATTGTCCAATAGAAGATAATCATTGCATTTTGTTTGCGTCGTTAGTTAATGTATCAACATTTCTTAATTTAGTCTTACCAAGTTCTCTCTTATATGGAAATAGTTTAATGCGATTGTCGTAATGTGGTACAGGAATCAATAAGACTGATATTACACTTTTGGAGAGACACACTGTCTATTCACATAGCAAAGAAAAGGCAGCTTCTCGTTTTTATATTATGCAGTGCACCTTGCCAATCGGGCAGGAGGTTGTTCGAGTCCCTCTCAAAGATGTCATCGAAAGGTTTGTTTTAATACTAGAACATCATAGAATGATGCATGCAGTAAAAAGTAAGTGGATCTGCACATTCTGCTGCCCTTGTGGTATTTGTGTGCTAGATTTATTTGTAGACGTTTGTTTTTCTTTCAGATTATTGTCTCAAAGAAGTAAAACTGCTTCTAATTAACATTGTATGTCTTCTCTTCGCATAGCTTGCAGGGTCCCTTGATCAAAAAGGATTTTGGCTGTTGGTCAATCACTTCAGTTGTTGATTACTTCCACATGCTTCCTTATTCTGAAATAATCTTAGAGTGGAATTCTAGGTTGGTATGGTTATCCATTTTGAGAAACTTGAGTGCACATCCATGTTTATGCAGTTTCAGAACCTTGAAATGTTCTTCATATCATTTGTTTCCTTCTTATAGTTTCTTTGGCAACTATCTAAGGTTTAACTTAATGCTTGTATATTATATTCCATCTTGGCAGAAAAGCATTCTCAAATAGTTTACAAG
This sequence comes from Arachis ipaensis, assembly GCF_059453495.1. Classification (NCBI taxonomy): domain Eukaryota; kingdom Viridiplantae; phylum Streptophyta; class Magnoliopsida; order Fabales; family Fabaceae; genus Arachis; species Arachis ipaensis. The sequence goes on from NC_142438.1 coordinate 6,128,671, forward strand.
ATTCAAGGGTAACAGAGAAAAATATAAAGGGGGACAGCTCTGTAGTGACAGAATCCTCAGCAAGCGAGGACATGTCTACTGGTCTTGATAGTAAACCGGAAAGATATAATATTGCCCCGAAGCAGAAAAAGGATAATGAAAGCATTACACTTAGACAATCTAATCATATCAAGGAGCCTTGTGATATGGATGTGGATGAGTCTTCCATTTTTCCTTCTGAAAATAAAGACATATGCAACGACATTGTTAATACTGTACAACTTGGTGAAGATCAAGAAAAAAAGAAGCCATCTGTGCACTATAAATCAAATGCCCGTACAAGTGAGGTCAAGGTTTGTTCCGAATGAAACTTGTTTATTAATCTAATTATTGATGTTTCAACGTGTGTTTCTGATTGAGAAAAAAAAAATAGAAAGCCTTTTATGATACCTATGCAGTATGCTACTGGTTAAGAAAGTTTGTTTCCCGCTTTCTATATCATCTATATTTTCAAATGTTTATTACCTCTCATCATAACTAAGATTCTAAACAGGCTGCTACTCACTGCAATTGTGATTCTTGAGCTTGATTGCCTTGTTTGTTATCTACCATCTTGCTGAATGGAATCTGTTTTGGCAGGCTATGAAGGTTGATTCAACAACGACGAAGGATGAGATCAACACTTATGGTTCTTACAGCAGTATTTTTGGCAAGGGGCACAATACCTCATATGAAAAAGAAAAGAACACCTTAGATGATCATACTCCTGTTCCAAAACATTCCAAACTGGATTTGAAGAAGCTCATAGATCTTCTAGATTCAAAGGGGAAGATATTGTCACAAACTGCACTGACTGCTCTGATCAGGAAGAGGAATGAGCTGGTAAAACTTTTTCTTTGCTTTATTATGATCCATTCTCAATAGCTATGCATGGAAAGAACATAATACTTCTTATGCTATGATATGATTCATTTTTATTTTTTAGTATATTATGTACTTCAATGCTCAGAAGCTCTATATTTGCATTGATCTAGACATAATTTTTTTCATGTAGGCTCTTCAGCATCGCACAATTGAAGATGAAATTGCTATGTGTGAGCATAAAATTCAGAAAATACTAACTGGTTCGTGTACCTATCGGTCTAGCACTGTTGGTTGTCTTTACTTTTATTTTTTCCCGTGTATATGTCATGGGATTTGTGCTTCCTTTTTCCACTGTTCGTATACTTCTTTGCTGTCAGTCATACTCCCAACCTGATCTTTTTTTCTGGTTTGGAAATTGAGTATTTACAATCCTATAACTTGATGCTTAGAGCCTGACACAATTATTGACTTAAAATCCATGATAGTGTGATTAGTTTCTTATGTTAGTGTTCTTCTGTCTTGACAAATGTAGAGGGTGAAGATGATGTTGTTTTGAAGATAGAATCCATTATAGAAGGTTGCAATGACTTATGGGCAAGGAATGAAGAAAGTGCTAAGCTTCAAAACCTATCTCCATGTATTAAGAGGAAAAAGTTTACAGAGGATGCCGCTGTCACCAAAGGTCCATGCGAGGCACGTTGACATTCACTTTACTTACTAGCTTTTACATATGAATCTTTTATATGAAAAGATTTTTTGTTGGGTTATATATATAGCCAATGCTTTTTGTACCCTTTATCGAATAGCGAGACGACTCATTTCTTTTCCCCATTGGAATGGTTAGAGATCTAGTTAATTTAAGTGCCTCAATCCATCGGTGGAGAAGGATGAGTCGGCTCATTGCATGAGGAAAGATGAATGCATATAACTCGTATTATAACATGGGTTGGCGAAAGCTAAACATGCCCGTGATCCCTCTTTATCTTTATCGTAAAAATGCACTTAAAAGTTAAAACTCATTATATCATGCAGGAACTGGATGCTATATGCCATGCTAACAATTGGGTCGTACCAACTTATCGTGTGACACCGATAGAAGGTAATAATATCTGAACTAGATTAGAATCTATTAGGGCCTGATTTTTTCGCATAATCTCATGAATGATAAATGAAACGTACGACAGCTTCATCGATCCATAGATGATGTCACTTGTTGTTCATCTCATATTACTTGGTAACATTTTGTTCACTTTTTTGAAAGGTGGATTCCAAGCTGTATGCGTTAAAGGGGTTGATTTTCAGTTTACATGTAGCAGTGAATTGTGTCTCAGTCCTCGTGAAGCAAGAGATTGTGCTGCTGCAAGGATGATAGTTAAAATTAAGAGTATGGCAGAATCCATCAAGTAATGGTGGAAGCTTTGGAATGGCATGCTTCCAAGTTCCTCCATGTTTTTTGGTATCTTTTTGCAGTTCTATATATGATACATTATAGGAATGGAGACATCCATTTGAATAACTAATCTCATATATTTTGGTTAATGTCTGATCTTGAATGCATGGTGGCATGCTAAACTAAACTCACATGAGAGGACTAGATAGAGAGAATTACATAAAGAATAATCTTCTTACAACCACAGCTACTTTATTTTGATGATGCATTAATACTATTCCTGGCAAAATTTAAATTAGTTACCATCTTATTGCTGATCTATCAAGCTTTTTTTCATCTGTTTTATTTATTTATGGAGATCAGCAATATTACTCTTTATTTTTATTTATTTTTAGTTGCATTCAACGAATATCTCGTGAAGTATTGTTTTCACTTAGTAAATATTAACTAGTAACTTAACAGTGGCCCTTAAATCAATTGTGTATTCAGAAAGCTTCTGGAATGATTTGTTAAAACTAATTTGACGGTAGAATTATCATTTTCTAAACAAAGATATGATGTTTGAAAGTTAAAATAAAAATAAATAAACAAAAAAATCATTTATTAGATTTTCTGATATATTTTTCCACAAAAAGAATATAAATTTCGATTATATATTTAATATTCACGTTTTTCTACGCATAAAATCTTTAAGTGTAATCATTTACTTAAGAGAAATGAATTTTAGAGAAAGAATCATTGTTCTAGTAAACTAATTATACGGGAACGAATACATCAACAACTAGTCTATTATATTCCCCTACGAGATAAATTTTTGAATAAATCATCTTGCAAAATTGACCAAGGCCCCAAAGTGGTTTTTAAAACTAGTTTTGTGTACTAAAATCATTCTTGAGATTGTAATTGCACAAAATACATTTGAGATTGGCTAAGTGACCTACATTAGCTCCTAACCTGTTTTCTCAATGTGGCCTAATGACGTAAATTATTAGTAAACATGTCACATCAAGGTTTAACATGCAATGATGTAATGATGGTCAATAAATAACGTGTGACATTGCTGACATGGGCAATAGTGTCAATACTATTTGCCCATATGTCAGTTTGATGTCATAATACTTAAAAGGATCCGGTTTAAGCTTAAAATGGAAGGGGCATTAAATAAACCTAGGCAGACGAAATGCTTTTTCCTCTGGTTGTAGCAGGGGTAGGTGGATGATTCAACTTTGCTTCTAATGGAGAATGGCAGAATGCTACCTTTAATCCTATCATAGTCCTAAAACCCTATAATTACAATCTATAGCTATCAGACTTATATTTAAGCATGAAGCATTCTATATTACGGAAAGTAAGAGGAAACGAGCTCTTGTACTCAATCAAATAACATTTAAATTAATTGAAAAGAAAAATCCCGACTTTACAGTAAAATCTTTCCTTTCTTTTTCACTGATGGGGAAAGGAAAACCCATCTGTCAGAAATTTGCATCATCCTCTACAAATTTCGACAAAAACTTCAAAACCGAAGCCTTAACATCATCACCTTTATCTCTGCTTTCAAACACACCCTTCATAATCCTTGTGTAAAGCCTTTCAAGTTGTGGAACGCTGCAATTTTCACTGCGCTTAACAAATTGTTCCTTTAAAGACTCCACTTTTCCTGAAAATTCACCATCCACCATTGTGACATCCTCAAGACTTCTGCCACCATCATCTTGGCTACTCGTAGAAGTTCCATGTGAATTTCCATCGATTGTCACAGGTTCTACCATTTCAGAATCCATGTCATTTGTCTGATGCTCCGGGGGAGGCTTAGACGGTAAAGGATCTTCTGGAGACTTCTCCTCCGCCACTAAACACAGACATGCAAAAAAATTAGTCAGCATTTGAATAGGGAATGCAAAAGGGAAAAAGTGGAAATGAAATTAATGATTGCATTGCTTCTCTATATTAAGGTGCAAATGACAATTGCAGAAACCATTTGCATCACCACCATTTTGCTTATATCCAAGCAGCAAAGGCATACCTGGATGTGCAATATCAACTGTCTTCTTTGTCCGCTTCAGTGCTTCATAACTCTGATCAACATTAACCTCCGGTTGGACATGACGAAGTCGAGCACTTGTTCTAGTAGCAGCACTCAGCTGAACAACAGGAGTTGCAGGGAAAGTGGATACCCCTAATTCATCAGGCAACTGGGCTGGACCTCCTTGGCTAGCAATCTTGTCACAGTATGCAACCAGTGCTGGATCCATCTGTGAGATCATCCCTTGCACCTGAAGAGGAAAAAGAAAGAAGAGAGAGAGAGAGAGAAGGGGAGAGGGGAGAGGGGTGGGGGGGAGCAAGATGAGAAGCATTTTCCAAGCAACAATAAACAGAAAAGAAACTCCGACATAATACTGGACACAAAAAGTCAAGGTACCGCATCACGCAGCTCGCAGGCTCTACTGACAATTCTAGCACCATTGTAGTCCTCTCCATTGTAAGCCTGAGTTGGGAACAGAATAAGGATCAAACTTGGGAAATGGTTCAAATATTGAACACATTTGTTTGAAGCATTCTTCACAAGTTTTCGGATTGGAGTTGAATCCAACCAATAATAATAGTAATAACCAAAAACAACAATAAGTCATGGTATACATGCCTTTGCATTGGAAACAATAAGATCAATATCCTGCAGGAATGCTGCACATGTGATATAATGACCATTATCAACATGATGCAGCACAGTAGCCATATCCATTGGGTTCTGTATGATTGACCGATAATTAGGTGCGTCTTCATCAGAGACTGGATAATGGAAGGCATTAAATCGTTTGTCATACAATATCCTACAAGTGATACAAAAACAATATTAAGGTAAAAGCTGCATGAATTTAACTTAAGATATGACTTTGCCAAGTGAAGCCAACACAAATAGCATAGGTTGACATACCGATTGCAAACATCTCTTAGGCACATTCGCAATCTGCGAAGTGCATGTTGCTCAGCTTCTACCTTTGCTTTTAGCTCAGATACCTTAGGACCAGTGGCCAACTTTGGTGCCTTGGGAAGTTCAGGAAGGCGTCCTTTATTATGGGATTTCTCACTCATTCTTTCTAACAAGACTGACATAGCAGCTTCAATTAATCGATTGAAAAACAGGGTCCTATCCTCAGTAGATGGCATGTTCACTTCATAGCTGTTCAAAGGGAGAAAAAAATGCGATGAGCAGATAATCAGAGACAAAGCTGCGCAAGAAGACTACATTACAGACTTGAATACGTAACTACTGTTCTTAGATATTTTAAGCCTCAGCCTGAACCTTCAATCATGCAGATACTTATGGAAATAAACAACCATCAAAATTTTGGTGAAGATAATGGGAATGAACTACTAAGGAAGCAGTAGCAATTGAATTAGAGACTTTTCACCTCCTCATTAAAAAAGAAATAATCCCATAAATATTTAAGTTTTTTCCTTTTCATAAAAGAGAAACATGTTTAGCTTGTTACTTTTCACGCCTCCAAAACCACCCATTTAGAAGAAAACAATTGCAAGCATCCAGAGTGCTTGAATAGAATAAGAAACACTGCCTTGGAACTCAAATCAGTGTTTTGTTGTGAATTAGATCAAACATACACTGAACGATGAGGGAAAACTGAATGTGGTACATCTTCAACTTCAGCAAGCACAACTGATGATGTTCCCAGTAGAAGGATAGGCATGTCAGATGGCAATTCGTCTAGCAAAGTCAGGAGAACAGCTCTGAGTTGTTCATGAGCCTGCAGGATTGCGAAACCAATCAAACTCAGGTAGCATTGAAGCAGTCCCTCAACATAAATGAACACATGCGTACAAAATATAAATTTTGGGCAGGGAGATCATTTCCATTTAACATACAAATAATTAAAATATGCACTTACAGTTTCCCACCAAACATCAAATTGTGGTAAATAGAGAATTGATGGTGTGGTTCTTCTAGCTTCGCCAAATATGTGTACCAATGCCTCCTCTGGTGTCTTAGCACTAGGATCTGATAGCAGAGATGGAAGTCCTAATGAATGTACGGGAAATTTTTCCAGTTCATGTAAAACCGCAGGCCCAAGATGATCCTGTTAAACTAGAGCAGTAAGTATATTCAGTCTTCAGTTGTTCTAATGACAAGCTTACAATAGTTTTTAAGGCTCCAAGATACTCACCAGCCCAGTACCTTCACCACCACAAAGTAGGAGTCTAGGTCGATAAACAAGTGGAATTGCAGATCCATAGGAAAGCATTGAAAATTTGGTCAGTTCTGATGCAACAGAAACTGGGGGGAAAATATCAGATATAATACTCATGACCCTTTCTAGATGTCTCTGAAGACACGGTTGAACTACAAGAGATAATGGCCTAGAGTGCACTATAGCTCCCCTGTGAGCAGCAGGGGTAATTGTAGACATTGCATCAACAAAATGATACTTTTCTACCTTGACCGAATCCACATCTATAAGAAATTTGTCATCACTTGTATAAACCTGTGGGTATTTTTCACGGAAAGCACGAATGGCAGCTTCAGTACATAGAGCCTTTAGATCAGCACCACAGTAACCTACACAACTAGCTGCAAGTTCCCTTTTCAGATCCTTTGAAGGTGGATGCTTCCACTTGCGAGTATGAATATCTAATATTTCGGCACGTGCCTCACAACCAGGCAAAGGAAAATTAAATTCACGATCAAATCTACCAGGGCGCCGTAAAGCTCCATCAATAGCGTCAATCCTATTGGTAGCTCCAATTAAAACAACTTGTCCACGAGAATCAAGACCATCCATCAAAGCAAGCAAAGTGGACACAATGGAATTGTGAATTTGTTCTTGCTTGCTAGACCTCACAGGTGCAAGTCCATCTATTTCATCAAAGAAGATAATAGAAGGTTGATTCCTTTGTGCTTCTTCAAAGAGTAGCTTCAATTGTCTCTCAGCCTCACCAACCCACTTGCTTAGCACATCCGCTCCTTTGCGCATGTAAAAGCTAACCTTCTGGCCGGCTTTTGAAGCAGCACAAGCCAATGCTCTTGCAATTAATGTTTTCCCAGTTCCCGGGGGACCACATAGCAACACCCCTCTAGGAGGAGTAATATGGTAACTAGCAAAGAAATCTGGATACAATAATGGAAAGAAAACCATTTCTTTAAGAGCATCAATGTATTCAGAGAGCCCACCTATATCCTCAAAACTAACAGTATCATCAACCTGTAAGGGCTGGATATCTGCCCCTCCCTTAGAGCTTGGTCCAGCAGTTTGAATCCCAGTTGTCAAGGTAGCCAAAGCATCACTCTGATGGGCCCAACCCGATGCAGCAAGGTTTAAGCCCCATGCTGTTGTTCCATGCGTATCTAAGCCCCCAAAGAGCCAGGGGGGGCCAGATCTGTTGCCACCTCGACCCCACGGAATGGCAGGCCCTTGGTCCAGCTCATCCACAAGGAGGGAGTCATCAGAGTCTTCAGCCCTTGCAAGGCGATGCCGTTTATGAACTCGTGATCCACCCTTCCTAACATCCCTGCTAACCTTATTTCCCATACCTTGATGTAACACTCTACGAGGAGATCTTGGTTGGGTCTTCCCCTCTTCCATAGAAAACCTACGGACATCAGAACGATTTCTAAGATCATAGCGCCTTCTTCCATCCTGCTCTTCTTCCTCTTCTTCTTCTTCCTCTTCCTCTTCTTCTTCTTCTTCACCCTCTTCATCATCACCATCTTCATCATCCTCACCTTCGTCTTCCACCTCAGCATCTCCTTCAATATCATTCTGACCATCATCTGCATCATTTTCCTCACCATTTCCATTTTCTGTTTCACCCTGTTCTGCCTTGCCTTCTGAAAAGTCTTGCCCATCATCTGATTCTGAAATTACTTGTTCTCTTGCCACAGCCTTAGAACGACGAGGCCGTAGACCTTCACGTCTAGGTGCTGATTTAGTAGACACTGCTCTTTTGTGCTTAGACATCAACTCTTCCTGGCTGATGCTATTGTTGATCCGATTTCTCAATTGTGGTCGATATGTAGGCCTCTGAAACATGATAACATGCCTTCTTCAGCTTAAATTACAAAGAATTCAAGTTTATTACCGAGATTTGAGAGCATAAAATCTCACCATTAAGTCTTCATCCTCAGCTCCAGAGCTGTCTGTTGCAAAGCCTTCAAGATTTACATTAAGCCTTCTCTTTCTAGTTGAACGTCGAAGGTTACTAGAGCCAGACTGTGAATAGAAGCACAGTTAACACAACCAGGGATGTAAAATTTCCAACATAAAATAGCTGAAAGGAATGATTATTGTTGTATGATCAGCCAGCAAATTCATGATTCTATGCAATGTAGAAGAGGAAGGAAAAAAAAAAAGAGCTACTGTTACTAAGGCATAAAAAGCTATAGAAAGATCCTCTATGCCATTTACCATATAATATGGTTATTGCCATTGGAGTTAGAGAGAACTAAACCCTTGTTGAAGAAAGAGTCACAATGATGACAAAGAAGACAAAGAAGAGGAAACAGAAGAAGGTATTACATGTATAAGTACCAGAACCATCCAAAATCACAGCCAGCAGCCAACCAAAGAGAACAAGTGAACAACTGAAAGAATCAAAGCTACCTAATAATCAAGCATGTCTATCAGTTCCTATATTGAGGATTTGAATATTAGGGATGTTCTATGAAATATGGAATCTATCAAGGTATTAAAACGAGAAAATGGATACCAATGCAAAATTGAGATTTGAAAGCCAGTACAAACACAGGAACAGATCAGAAACAGAAGCATCGTTATGTTATTTCATGATCAGCTCAACCAGCATGCTGCGTGTTACGGAAGAAAAAAAACTTAAATTGAAAAATAGCAAATATCATGAACAACATCATCATATTCAATTATTTATATAATCCATAAATTGAATTAGAGGGAAAAAGTTGTCATGACAACCATGTCATGTTATGTCTGACAGTTAATGTGATATATATACAGAATACAAACAAATTAAACAATAAAATAGTCCTTGCAATAGCAATTATGCTCCTTGAACTTATTTGAAATGCAGATACTAACATTGGCATTTGAATCCTGTGCCTTCCGGCTCCCTGGACGCAGCATCTTGGCAATCGAAGCTGCTGTCCTAGACTTATTCTTGCTTTTCTTGCGCCGCCTAAGATTTGTGTTGTAATACATGAATGGTCGGCCATAAATGTTTGGTCTTGTCCTGATCCTATCACTAGTTCGCACAGGACCAGAAACAGAGCCATCTTGGCCAGACTGTTTCGGATACATGAAGCACACTAACTTATATAAAATAAAAACAAAAATAAAAATAAAAAAGTTAAATAATAGCTATATCTCAGTCAGCTACAATACACCTGCAGAAACCAATAGATCACAGTCCTTAAAACTTTCATAAATACAGCCAAAAAAGAGAGTTATGCTAAAAGAAATAAAACTTAACCAACTACCTAGGAAGGGTATTATATATTCCACAACAATATCATGCTTAACTAAGCAAGAAACACCAATCACAAGAAAACCTTTACACACTTGAACTACCCACTTAAAGAAAAGGTAACACCAAAAAGTCTTCTTCAACATCTTGAATATTAAGAATTCTTAATAGTTAATACACCACATCCTCCAAAAGAAAAAGCCATTATATTCATGTTCTATGTATGAAGATTATCAGAGAATCCCAATGCATGTCCAAGACAAATTTAGGTGCTAAAAACTTGATAAATAAAATATCTTTTATTTCATCATCAAGGATAGCCACAACACCACAAAAGCATGAACACCATCCTCAAATTATCCCTGGGAACACTCAACACTCATACAAACTGAAGCAGCAAAGTGACTCACAGGTTCATACATGAAAACCTAAAAGCTAAAACTAACCTAAAAGTCTAAAACTATCACATTTACAATAACAAGATAACAATTCCTTTAAACCATAAGAAACTATAACACAATAAGTTGCAACACGAACAAACAGGCAAAGAAAAAGAAAAAAACACACAAAGTCCATCGCAAAAAATAATAATAATAATAATAATAATAATAATATAATAATCAGTCAAGTCTAGCATCGACAAAAAAAAAAGCGTCAAAAACGAGAGTGATGAGGAAGTTTCCGAGGGCAAAAGAGGAATGCTGAACATGAAAACAGATTAAGAAGAGAGAATCCAGGTGGATGAGGTGGATATGCACCTGATCGCGGAGAATCAGCGATGGTAGCTAGGGTTTTCACGGAAACAAGTGAGAGAGAACAAAACTCATCAAATACATACACACTACTCTCTCAGCCTCTCAGGGGGTAGTTCTTCTTCAGGGTGCCAAAACCTCGTTTTTTTTGTGTTTTTGTTGTTCCAAATATTTCGTGAATCACACTCTGCAGCATACAAATAACAAAATTTTCAATTTGTTTCATGTTACTCCTCGGTCCTCACTCGCTTCGTTCCACGACCCGAATCAGGGAAACGCCCCGTTTTGACCCGTAACGACTCGGCCCAGTATGACCCTTATGGCCTTATCAAAGGTTCTGTTGAAAAATTGGGCCCCTTCTTATAAAAAAAAGCCTGTGAGTGTGTGAGTAGATAATGAATATGAATTTGTGTCATATTAGAGACCAACCAAACAAAAATTAACTTAGGTTGGTCAACTGATCAGCTCACTCGTCCTATTAAGCAAGTGTTGGAGTTCGAATCCCACTTTGTGCATATAACTCATTGACCAGTGGCAGACTTTTAAATAAAGTTTCGATCCATAACGAATTTGTCCTTGGCTTGTCGGATTGAGGGATACTGTGGGGCGTGGCAACCAAAAAAGAGACCAACCAAAAAAAATTGTAGCAAATGCATTTCAAAAAAAAAGTAGGAAATACGACACATTTTAGAAAACAACTTCCTATTAGACGTAATGAATAAATTAACAGGTTTTGAGCTTTTATTTTTTTTGAGTTTGTTTGAAAACTACTTGAATGTGAGAAAAAAAATTATTTTTTTTAAGAATAGAATTTGTTTTTATTTAAAATTTAATTTTATAATTTGAAATAACTTTAACATATTAATAGAAAAGAATTTAATTCTTTAATTTGGAATAACTCTCACATGAGTTAAATTTTTTTTTATAATTTTGTCCTTAATAAAAAGAAAAAAAAATAAATAGGTGTTAGAAAAAATTAGAATAATCAATTATAAATAGGAATATTTTTTATATTTAACATATTGAGCTTGTTTAGTGTGAAAATTGATTTCAAAATAAGACTTTTTTTTGTCTGATTTGCAAATGAAGAAAAAGTAAAAATTTGAATTCTCCGAAGAATTGAAATCATTCCTTTTTATTTATTCCAAAGTAAGAAAAAAAATTTAGTTCTCAAATGAATTTTAATTCATAAATTTTCAAACAAGCTCTTATAATTTTAACAAAAAAAATAGTTAACTTGTTGAGTGATTAGCATATTATTATTTTAAATTTGAATAATTGATATTAGAGATAGCAACACTACTTGAACCTAGAAATACTCAATTCACTCCTACTTAATCGAGGCGGGTAATTATCTATTCCATCGTGGGGCAGTGTTTTGGGGTGCAGGTCGGATTTAAATAATATCCGTCCTAGTATATATAAAATAAATAAATAATTAATAATATTGTATTATTTTTAAATTTTTACTTTAATTTATATTATATATGTGATGATAGTTATATAAATTTAAAATTTTAATTTTATTTATTAATTTTAATAATTATAAGAGCGGGACGGATTAGAACTCAAATTTTTACTATCTGCCAATAAAAATGAGGCAACTTCTATGCGAATTATTGTACGATAGAATAGGATCGGACATGGCAAAAATTTGCTCTTATCTGCTCGATTATCATCCTTAATTGATATAAAATATAATAAATTAAAAGTTAAAATTTGTTTAAATATTAGGATGTGTAATACTTCTTTTTTAATAAAGAATATTTAACGATGAGTTGTTTAAAACGATCATTTTTAAAATGGAAAATGACCAAAATAGTATTGAGAGAATTTTTTTTTCCTAAAGAATATCTTTTGTTGAACGTAATAATTAATTCGTTAAATCATCTAGTTAAGGAGTCACCAAAAAAAAATCATCTAGTTAAGGACAATATCTTTTATGTTGATATCATAATATTATATCAATCGACTTTCATCGTATCTCATATTTAGCTATGTCCTATGTAGCAAAAATTAAAATGGTCTAGCTAACATCACTATAGGGAACTTTTTATTTTTAATATTGGAGTGGTAGTAGTGTTTTTTTAAAATGTGGATTGTTGGAGTATTATACTTAAATGTGGAATCGTTTTAGAGAAGAATAAATCGGACCGTCTGATTTATTAGAGGTACAAAAATCGGACCGTCCAATTTATAAAGGTACACAAATCGGACCGTCCGATTTGTAAAGGTATAGAAATCGGGCCGTTCAATTTCTGAGAGTTACACAAATTGGACCGTCCGAATTTGTGTTAGAAAAAATTAAAAAATTTGAAAAGTCCAGAAATCAGACCCTCCGATTTGTGTACTTTCTACAATTTTGAAAAACACCAAAAATTACAATATTAAGGTATATCACCACTTCTACTTCCATAACAAAAAAAATTAGCCCACCATAGGAATCTAAATTATAAACATTTTTTTTGGAACAGCATATAGAATTTAGAATAAAATTTGAGAGACAAAACTTAAATAGAAAAGTATATTTTTTGTCTCTAAAGTTTGATAAAAAATTTATAAAAAATCATAAATTTTATTTTATTTTAATTTTATCTCAAAAAATTTTTATTTGCATCAAATATACCCTTAACAGCTAAATTTTCAAAAATTTCAAGATCAATTCAACAATAATACACGACAATTATATCTAATTTGCTTGTTTTAAAGATTGTTCTTGTGAAATTATTATTGAATTAATCCTAATTTTTTTGAAAAATTAATCAACAGGAATATCTTTGATACAAATCGAAAATTTTTTAAACAAAATTAAAATAAAATAAATCTTAAAGATATTTTTAAAATTTTTAACAAATTTTAAAGACAAAAAATATTCTTTACTCGAACCTAAATTTATAACACAGGTTCGAACCAAAAGTTTGGTTTTTAATTGAGGAGAAAATCTATAGTACAAATAATATAGGCCTTGCTTGAGTAATCCAAATTTTATAACATATTAATACAAAATGAACCAATTTATATATTGACAAATAATATGTAAAATTCCTGACAAAATGATACATGGAAGATTAAACAAAGAAAGCATCTAAACTATACAATCAAGAAACACCTTAGTTTACCATCAACAAATTGCATGAAAATTTGACAACTGATTAGGGAAGAGAAAAGCAACAAAACAAACAAAGAATGTTGCTCACCTCTATATAATATAGTTTACACATACAAAATCTATCTCCAACCTACTTCCATTATTAACATCCAGCAGCTTTCAAGAACTTGTCATATGGGCTAGATGGTGGTAGCCTCAGAGAATCATATGAACAAGGGCGAACTTGATACCGCGGTTGAAATTGCTCCAGACTCACTAACTTCAGATCAACATCAGAATACTCCAGTGTCTACACAACAATGCCACAAAATAATTATTTTGATATTAAAAACACAACACATTACAGCGATAAACAAATAAATGAACTACATGCCTTGCCTACTGGCTACTGCACCTATACAACAATAAAAACAAAACCTTCCCACCAAGTAGATACGGTTACATCCATCACATGACACCATATTATCCTGTTGTGAATAATGTCTATAGAATATTCATGTCCTCTACATATACCTCAATTAACTTTGTATAAATCATCTCTTAATTAATTGCATTGGTTGAAACTTTAAATAATACTAAGTTAAGGGCATCATCTAAATAGATAGAAAGTTTTCTCATTGGGTGTGAATCCTGATAATGAAGCACATAGTCTAAAGCTACCAAAACACTAATGAGAACATTCAGCAATAGATCCTGAAGAAAACTTTGTTCTTTCGCATTGTATTATGGTAAAAACATCCTAACCTTAGTTGACAGAGGGGGAACTTTTGTTTCATAATCACTTGAAAGAACAAGCGCTCTAGTCTCTTGCTGGTGTTTGAAACTTTGAAGAACTGACATCTTCTGTTGTTTCCCTGTAACAAGTGCCTCACACTGGTTCTTCATTTGGTCATAAGGTACTGGAGCTGAAGAGATGGGGACACTTGCCACTTGCCGTGCAGTTTCCAAAACCTGCCCATACGATAATTCTCTTAGCATATCTTTAACAGTAGAATAAACAATCAATAGCCAATCAACTAGCCCTAAATATAAAAGTGCATATAAACTTTTACCGATTCTAAAAGTTGATTAACACTTAGGATGTCAGGGTTATGGATAGATAACGATGACATGCGATCCGACTGACTTCCACCTCGTTCAGGGCCAGTCTCTTCTTCGGCCAGAGTTACTGGAGCCACAATCTAGAGAACAAAATCATTATAAAACTAATAATTGAAAATATTAAACGACCACATAAATGCAGACACTATTTGAACGATTTTACCTCATTAAAATCTGGAAATTCGATCTGAGCAAGTGGAGAGCATGGCCGTGGTGTCTCCATAAACAACGGTGGTCCCAATGGATATGCATCATCAGGGGAAAACCCCTGTAGAAGTTGCTCCTTTATGCTTGATAACTCATCCTGGAAAACATGGAAAAAGTCATGTTATTTACATTTACCTCCTACTGACTTGGCAATCAACTCCAAGGCAACTTATGTTTTAACGTTCCAGGTTCTTCACACAATCACACACCTTATAATATTTGCAAGTATCTTTTCCCAAAAGAAAAAAAAATGGTTTAGTAGACACTAACTCAACAATCTAAAACTTGGTTGAGCATAAAATCTACCATTTAACCAACTTTAATGTGATTTTTGAGAAGTTGATGTGTTTAACAATGTAAAACTGAAATACAGTAGGGCACAACTTAATTTGTCTAAGTGACAAGTGCCACTTTGAATTTAAGCAAAAGAAAATGAATTCATATTTACCTCTGGTAATTTTGAATATTTGGTCAGAAAGTATGATTTTACGGTCTCTTTCAACTGTTTGTCATCCAATTGCAATGCTGATAGCGACTTCACAGCCGCAATGTCATCTTCCAGAGATCCATAAACTACCTTCCCGGGTTCTATATACATAGCTTGCAGCCTGACATCATCGACCAATTCAAGAAAAGGATCTACCTGTGCATTGATTACTTTAATCAGTTTACCTTATCATTGTTGAAAACATTTGGATATTATAGCACTCATATTTCAAAATGAAGCTATATAACAAGGACATCCAATACGGATCAAGATAAGAGATTAGGAGAAGAAACTAACTGTAGATTCTGTCAGGGATGCTTTAACTTTTGGAATTAGTTCAGGGAAGCTTCCAGCCCTTGCAGAAAATATAAGCATGTATGATGCCAAGGTAAAAAGAGACCTCCTGCGAGATGGTTGTAAACCTCCTTTAACAGGAATTACGAATCAGCATGTCAGAAAATTTGCAACAGAAATATCACTAATCTCAATGGAGTTTCAACCACAATAAAAATTTGATAAGATGAAATGATAAACATGAACAGCACAAAAAATACCAAGTGATCAAATTCTGGAAATCAGATAAGTAAATTTGCACTTGCTTTTGTAAGTAAAACAAAGATCAGCAAATCCAACAGGCTCTTGTAATTATGAAAGGTGAGTACTTAGTACCATACATGCTAGAATACCTTTTTATGCAAACCGATAATCAATAGTATTCTTTATAAACAGAAAAAATCAAATTCAAATAAAATTAAATGGATCTTAAACAAGAATTTTCAATTGCTAAGGAATATGAAATGTGTTGCTTATAATATGACTTCTGTGTTCTAGAACAGGAAATCAGATAGAAGTCTGAGGCTTACTCATTAACATCGGCAACCTAAGGATTACTCCAAATCAAGAGGATATAGTAAAGAATTGGACAAAGGCAGCACATCAATATGACAAGGGGAAAAAAATCATACATTCAACTAACCTTCAGTATCCAAAGAGATGCTTCTGAGCGAGAATGCCAGTTGGAAACATCTTACTAGAGCCATGTGACCAGATGTCTGTGGAAAGACATGCACATCATTATGACTTTGGAAAAATTAATTATTTAAGATTTGACAAAGTACTGCGGATTACAAATTTAAAAAAATGCATTTGCTTTGTACCAATCTCACCTTAGAACGAGTGAACAATAAAACAATGCTATAAGTGTGAGCCATTGCCTCAAAATTTGCAGGGCCATTTTCCGCAGATGTTGCCTGAACCCAGATTAAAGAAAGCAAGAGACTCACTTGGTGGCTGCTTAATCGGAAAGAACTAAGCTCCTGAAAAATAAAGAGTAAGAGTCTAAGACATACAATCTTTTATTAGGAATTGCAGGATAGAGAAAATAGCTGTGATAGGATAAAGAAGAAAAGACAAATCAAACTAACTGAATCACATACTTATATATCTGAAATCAATATTTGTGTCTACTAGTGTAACTATGTGATTCAAAAGACGGGTGGGTTTAATGTCTACTAGTAGAATTAAAAATGTTAAGTAAGAAATGCATACATCTTTTCCATTGGTTAGAGCACTAGAAAAGCTGTAATCACAATGCGGATGAACTACAAATTTCCCACTGAAACCTGCTACCGTATTTCCTTCCGCAGGTTTTCCATTCACGTGTTCTTCTCCCGAAAAGCCGTCATTCTGAATGGAGAAACCTTCCCTTGAAACCTTGTGAATGTGAACTATCTTCTTTTTCTGGTCTAGTTGGGAAGAAAACACGGATGGCATAAGTACTATAGAGAAGACGCTATGTGCCCCAATTCGTGTTTCATGGTCAGGGTGAGCCATCGCTAGAAGCAATTGATGAAACAAGGCATCAGGGAAGGCCTGGAATAGTAAGTAAACAAAAGTTTTTATTCTTACATGAGATAAGCATGTGAAAAAGCTTATTTCCAGTCAAACTAAAAATACTTGCCTTCTTGTGATATGATACATTAGGAATGGATGTGATTAATTTTGCAGTTTGATAAACAGCAGAGATAGTTGTCCTTGCTATAATGGTATTATTTGAGATATTCTCTAACACCACAGCTAACAAATCAAGAATAGGTCCTACATCCCCAACCTGTAGTGCTCGAAGCGTTATAGTAGAAGTAGCATGAGTTTTGAAAGATAAAACAAAAAGCTGTGCATACCTTTTTAGAAAGTTGTAATATACACATTTCTAGGGCCGATTGGAGTTCAGCATTCAACTTATACCCATCATTTCCAATGCAGGAAGCTTCAGCTGAATTTTGTAGGCACCTCCTTAAATGTTTAACGAGGTCAGATATTGCGCCGATTGTTGCCACAGAAGCGTGTTGCTTCATATTCTGTGCAAGCTGTGTTATGGTGTTAACAATATTCGTCTTAACGATAGGCTGCTTGGCAACATTCTTATGATCCAAGTGTTTAACCAAAATGGACAAGAGAAGATGGGAGTTGTCTCCTGGTGTGTAGAAAGTGAATCAATACATGGAAAGGCAGCGAAAGAAAAAAAAAAGGGGGGGGGGGGGGAGGGGTCATTCCTTTGGAAATTATATTTATATCACTAAATGTTGTAGGCTACCTGATTCTTCTAATAGCGATTGTAAATACATCAAAACAGAAGATGCAGTGCCATTTTCAGATGGCCATTGGTTTTCGATATCAAAGTTATGAAAGACAGGTTCAAGGAAACGCCGCAAAGTTGTAGCCTCCCTCGCCACTTTGACCATATTATACAAGCAAACCTTTGACCAATACGTAGGATCTCTTGCAGTGTCCCTGTAAAAGAAGTGAGCGCACAACGGATGTTTGGATTCATGAATGCTGGAACCATGATCAAGGATGGAGAAAGAAGAGTAAAATAAACATACAGCATTGAGTCCAGGAACACTGAATTCAGGTTATCTTCCTTGACATTGTTGGAGTTAGATTGATGATTCATGTAATTCTCCAAAGTCACTGATATAATCTATTATATAAGCCAACCACCCAAACAAGAAACAAGACAGGAAGTCATCTGATTGAAGGGAGGAAAAAACAAAAGCTGTTGCAGCGAGTCCAAGGTAATCTTGAAATTCAATAGGCAAGTTTTGGTTGGAAGTTTAGAAAATAAATAAATGACAAACTGAATCACAATGTTGAAGACAACATTCCTTTCTCGTATATAACTGTTTGTATCATTGAGCAATAGCCAAGAGTCAAAGTATGGAAAATATACTCACATCATCGAAATCCATGGAAAGATGTGAGTGCTCACCCATGAAACGCACCTAGACATGGAAACATAGGGAAGAGAAAAATGTATGAACATGGGATGGTACAAATGACCTTAGGGAACTACCAAAAGGGTACCAAATGGTATTCAGGCATGAATAACTAACTCAAATGATTTAAATGGCTCCCTCTTATAACCATAAGTTCACCCCAAATATGTCCTACTCCTCCACAAAGAGTTGTGTGCATAAAAAATAGTTAAGGGGTGTGTTTCTTTTGTGTGCTACTATATCTTTAATAAATTTTCTTGTGTGTATTTTATGAAGAACAGTCCTAAATATATCGAACTATGGGAACGGAACAAGAATTAAGCAATTTCCAGAAGCAAAGGAAGAACCAAAGCAAGGAGCAGTACCATATAGGATAGAGCTTGTAGTCCTGCTGAACGTAGATGCAGAGCTCGTTCATCTTCGCCCACTTCTTGAGCCAATTGGCATAGTTTAAGTATAAAACCCTCTAAGTTGAACACGTACGTACCATCTGTCTATTTTTAACTCAAAAAGTCAGAGATACAAAAATTGTTCCGTTTAGAAAAGAAAGCAAATATATATACATAGGGCTAAAACATGCAATATCTATAGAAAGAACTCTGGTTTTTCTTTTTGAGCTAAGGGGTACCACTTTTACCACCAAAATTAACTTCCACACAGATACTTTTCAAAGGGATTGCAGATCGCTGCACGGTATCCACGGAACCAATCATACAGTGATGTTAACCCTAAGAAAGGTTTAATAACCAAATACCTGGCATTCTATAAAATCAACAAGAGTGTTGCAGCCTAATATCCTGATTTCATCTGTTCGAGACTGTTCCAGAAGAGTTCGAATTATCGCTAATAAACTACTGGCATATAGTGGCCTGCAAAATAGGAGTATCACTTGCATACTATTACATATTCTGATTATTTGAAATAGAATGAAGTGGCAATCCAACAATCAAAATCAAATGAACCAAAGCTTTATAGTACAGCAAAAATTGGCTGTCTGAGACTGGTTCAAAACATTTGGCAAACTAAAAAAGTAAAACCACTCATTAGGAGGGAATTTATCAGAATAATGACAATTAGTTTAATTACTATATATGTGCCACTGAACTTACATCTGCTCCTTACATGACGATAAGAATTTCCTGTATATGCACAAGACAACTTTAACTGAACCAAACATTTCATTACGCAAATCCTTATAACATCTTTGCTCCAAATTCTCAGTTATCTGCAAAGATATAACAGAGAAACTTAGATTGAAGCAAGTACAATATTCTGACCCCCAAAATAATAACTTCAGACTTGGTCAATGATCTAAGATATCGTTCCACCACATTAGCATATTAAATATCAAGACAAACAACTATTAAAGACTAAAGAGAATAGCTAGCTAAACTGCCATAATTCGTCATGATTACATTATACAATTGAACATGGCAGTGACAAAGAATAATATTACCTTAGGAATTCTTAATGGATTCTTAGAAGCATACTCGCATAGCTTTCCAATTTTTCTATCATTAAGCTCAGCCTCCTGCCAAACACAGTAACGATCATGCACATCAGATCATGGGAAGTGCATATAAGAGACAAAGGGTTGAGAGTAGCTACAAAACATTCGAAACACAAACATCTATTCTAATAAAATTCTCTAGAATATGAAACAAACTTCTCATAACCATGGTTTTAAACAATGACCTGAAATAGATGTGGCAATCAAGGCAACCACATCATGACAGAAATTGTAAACATATTTTTCAACTATAGGAGTAATCACAATGTAACCGCAACCGCAAAGCAATCTAAAACTATGCTCATTCCAAACTAACAAACCAAAAAGCATAGTACCTGAAGTGAAAATGGCATAAAAACATTAACATGAGCCGAAAATGTCACCTGATTCCGCGGGAAAATATCCGCTAGCAACTTCTTGTATCGTTTCACAGGTTGCCTTGAGCTCGCCCTCATAGCAGGACAAACAACACAACATAGATTACCACAAGCAGGCACAACCCGCCTAGACATAACCCCCATTTTGCTATGAAATTGGAATCAGACTTCACACTTCACACACACCCAATTTTCTCACCTGAAAAACATTTTCACATCAAAATTTTCCTCCATAATTTAACTTTCACTACTACATAGTACATACAAATAATCAGAACTTAAAAGAATTTTAAAAAATCACTGAAATATCTGTTCATCACCGTTACAACAATTACAATTTTGCACAAATTACACTAAGAATTAAAAAACCAAGTCAAAATCCAGCTGTATTCCGACATAAACAAATGAAACCAAAACAATGGATGAAAATCGGAAGCTAAGCTAAGCTACATTGACTCACTCACCTAAAAATCGAAACAAAAGAGATTTATCTTCGTTGCAGAATCAAGATTCTCCGTCGGATCACGATCTGGACTATATAATCAAACTCGGAAACTAATTTGATAAGCGCGTAATAGAGTCAGGTATTCAGAATCAAAATTGGAAGAGATTAGAAGAAGGAGGGAAAGTGAAAAATGGAAAGAGAAGGAGTACGTAATTGAATGTAGTTGGGAGTAATGGGAATGGGGTCGGAAGAAGTGAAAGAGAAGGTTGAAGTGTTCGTTCGTCTTCGACAGGCTGTGTGGTGTGTTCAGCGCAGAGAGTGTGTGCCACAATTAAATGCCGTTACGAAAATATTAGGCAATAGTTTTGTGTTATGTCCTTCTCTTATTTCTGCGGCAACAAAAACGTTTCTCTGTTACCGCTTAGCAGTTACCACTGTTAAATTAAACCATCATTGTGATACTATAATTAATCATGTGCTAAGAAAACCTGCCAAAAAAATCTAGTTAATACTCAATTTTGTCTTTAAGTTTGTATACATATTTTAATTTAGTCTCTAAAATTTTAATTATTTTTTTTTAGTCTCCAAATTTTACAAATATAACTCACATTAATCTTTTAGAACAATTTTCGGCACAAAAACATTAATAAAATACTAACATGAACAACCAAATGTCATGTTGTAACTTGTAAAATGACGTCGTTATAGTTTTAGCGCTTAAATGGTCCAAAATGATACCGAATCACTTGTTTTAGAAGAAAAACTTGTAATAAATACCACTTATGATGTGTTTTTGGACTATTGGAGTGCTAAAACAAAAATTATGTTGTTTTACCGACGTGGTATTTGGTTGTCCATATCAACGTTCTGTTAATGTTTATGCGTCGAAAATTAGTCTTGGAATTAACGTGAATCACATTTGCAAAATTTGAGAATTAAATAGAGACAATTGAACCAACGCAAGTTGGCACAGATAGATGAGGGTCTGTGTCCCTTAACCATCTCTTCCGGGTTCGATACTCACGGGAGGATGGGAATGGAGCTTGCTTGTTTGGGAGGGTCGCCCACTTTGTGTGCCTCTGCAGTACCCGAGGGATTAGTCATTGGGCTTCCGGCCTGATGGATACCCTGCTGCAAACCAAAAAATAGAGACAATTAAAATTTTAGGAACTAAATTGAGACCTATATACAAATTAAAAGACTAAATTGAATTATCTCTAAAAAATCAGTTATCTCTTAAAATAAATTAATTTGATTTAGTTGAGTGGTTTCTGCTTAAGCAAATCATAGAAATTTTAATCTTGTTTAATAAAATTTTATTCTGTAACATATTAATTTTAGATCTGAAGATATCATCACAAGAATAAAAAAAAATTAACAGTAAATATTGTAAAGATTAATCTGAAAGATTGAAAGTTTACGTTGCTACTTGATAAACATAGTTGATTGATTGATTCCACCGGGTCATCGTTTCCGCGTTAATGATTAGGTATATATGCTCATAGCCAACGTGGGAATTAACAACTAACAAGCATGGATTATATATATGGGTCAAAATAATATTTTTAGATTTTATTTATTCAATTTGTTTACAAAATATATTAATTTATATGTGTACCACTCAAAAAAAAATTTGTATGTAAAAATTTGATAAAAGTATAAAAAATATAATATCACCCAAATATTAACAACAAAAATGGCTGTCCTTTTTGCGTTTGGTTTGAATTTTTTATTTTTATTTTCAGTATTTTTTTATATTTTGTGAATAAAATAGTAAAAATATAAAATATTAAAAATAAAAATCCAAACTCTAAGCACTATAAATTTTTTGGGAAAGAGAAACTTTTTCTGAAGAATTATTTTTCGTTTCATTGAATTGAAAGAATTAGTGAGAGTGTTTATTTGATATGGACAAATTTAAAAGAAAAAAACTAAATAATAATAATAATAATAATAATAATAATAATAATAATAATAATAATAATAATAATAACAGAGTTATGTTTGTACAAAATATAATAAATTGGATTTCAATTTTTTTTTCTTCAATATAATTGATAGTAGTATGAATGGAATTTTTTTAGTTTTTAGTTGTAAATAAGTAATGCATTATAAGTTAAATTGCTTTTTAGTTCTGAAATAATTTTTATTATTACTTCCGTTTTTCTTTTTCTTTCTTTCATCTATTGGGACGGTAATAATAGCGCCACTACAAAAAGCTCCAACGGTACGAAGCTTGATTGGATTATGTAAAGGAAAATGTTTGCTTTCCTTTCTTTCTTTCTCTCTCTTTTTTGACCACCTTTTTCCTTCCAAACTTAACGCTCTAAACTTGCATGATTTTGTGTAAGTTTATGATTAGGGAAATTAATATATTATTGCATGATCTTTGTTTTTTACCTATTTAGACGGCCATAATTGGTGGAAATGATGAACAAGAAAACGACAAACCAATAAAACAAAAGCATATCCTTAATTAAGCAATATGAGAGGCAATTGGCAAATTGGTGTGGATGTTGCTCCAAATACTTGGTCTTGTTTGTTATATCCCTCGTTTTAATCAAATCAAGAGCATATGCTAATTGTCTCTTGTTTAATCTTCCTTGTTTTGGTACTTTTCCTAATTTATTGCTTTTTTTTTAAATATTGTTTATTGCTCTTTATTACTGGTATACATGAGTTGGGTGAAGCCGGATTCACATGGATTATGGCCCAACTCTAAATAATAATCGAGTCTATTTTTTAGACTCTTATACAATTTTAGATCCAGAGAAATCTTACTACTTTTGGGTCACACTGAAATCAGGTCGAAATCGGTGAAGTCTGAGTCTTGATAAACTTTATGTCAAAAAGTTATGATGCACTTAATTATAAAGAAGAAAAAAATATACTTGTTATCGAGATGTTAATGATATCCATATTTAAACTTGAATTGTCCATAAAATATAATTTCATACTTCCTTTATCTATTTTTTAATTCTACAAGTATGATTAAAAATAAAACAATAAACTTATAATTAATATAACATAATATTATAATTAATTTAAAACATATATACCTTTTTTAATCTCCTTAAGGTGCACATGGGTTGGATGAAGCCAGATTCGCCTTGACCCTAACCTAAACCCGGTCCTAAATAATGACCGAATCTATTTTTGAGATCTTACCCGATCGTAAACCTAGTAAAATTACATCAAATTAATCCTGAAAGTGTTCGAATCCGAACTGGATCGGACTAGATACACCCCTACTCTCTATATATAGCCGTATATATATACACCTTGACATATTTGAATGTAATTGAAAAAATAACACTGAGAAAATTAGAAAAAAGTAGTAAAAATAATTATAATTATATAATTTCTATAAAATAAATTAGGTTGGTCAGGTGGTCAGTTCACTCGTTTGTTTAAATAAGTGTTAGGAGTTTGAATTCTCCCTTGTATATTTAGCAATCTGTATTGAATATCAACGGATTAGTTCTTAGATTTGTCCAAAGATATTTTAGAAAAAAAAAAAATTTATGTATATGTTTATGTCTATGTAAAATGATCTAAATATTAGTAATATAATTGTTAAAGAAATTACAATAGAGGGTTATTTCACTTGTTTGGTTATCTACAAAAACATATTACATGGCCTAGATTGTTTAGTATGCTTTAATTTATACATATGTTTGGTAATCTACTACTGCACATTTTTTCCCCTAACTAAAGTGGTTGAAGACACCGCTCATAATATTGTCAATTTATGCTTTTCATTAATTCGATCTTTTCCCTTTTACTATCACTAACTCGTTAATCATGTGCATGTTAAATCACTTGAAAAAAGTGACATTACCAAGTAAAAGAAAATTGAGGTATTGATTGTGTGTTGGCAAAGTTATGCATGCATCCCAAAATAATATAACATACTTTTATGTGTTCGTTGTCCATGCCTAGCTTAGCTTTATTCTCTAGCTTGGATATGAATTAAGCTTTTTGGCCAAAGCAATACAAGCAAAGTGCCAAAAATACTCTTAATAAGTAGGGGTGTAAGTTATCGAATCGGACCGAAAATTACTATAAATCGAACCGAAAATTATAACCGATTAAAAAACCGAAAAAATTGATTTTTTTTTTTGGGTTTCCTGATAAAACTGATCGGTTCGGTTCGGTTTTCAATTAGTTGATAGAAATCGAACCGAACCAAACCGAACCGAAGATATACATCCATTTCAATGTTTTAACCATTTAAACTTTTAACCTAACAACAAAAATTTTCAACCCCTAACCATTTCAATGTTTTACTCTTATTATTTCAGTTTATTGACTATTTTAAACCTCTAATTATTGTGATTCATATTTTGCTCATTAGAAATTAAAAACCAAAAAACTGACTGAATCAAACCGCTGTTGGTTCGGTTCAGTTCGGTTCGATTGTTGTAAAAGTAATAAACCAAACGGTTGTGTATCTGTAGAAACCAAACCGAACCGATAACACCGCTACTCTTAAGTAATTAACTCTTTCAGTCTTTCTCAATAGAGGAGTAAAAGAAGTTTTTTTTTTTTTTTTTTTAAATAATAATACCACTATTAGTGGAGTTCAACGTAGTTCAATACGTAAAAGAAAATCAACAAAATATACACTTGAAAAGAGTTTAAAAAAAAAAAAAAATCATACCTAGTCTTTTCTATATTATGACTGGCTTCACAGTAGAATATAATAATCTCCTACATACTAATAATAATGTCACTTTTTGAAAGCGTCTTGTTTTTAAATACGATTGAATTTCTACTAATCTAAATTGAATATATGATGGCAGAAAATGATCTTATCCACATTTGTTTGACATTTTTATACCTCTTAATTTCAACTCAAATCATTGGGTAGTCTTTCAAATTCTTTGATGCTATCCAAGAAGTCTTGATGAGAGAAGAGCAATTTTTATTTTATTTTATTTTGAGATTTTTAATGCAATATTATTTGATGAGAAGGAAATAGGTTTCATCAGATTGAGTAATTATAAAACCTCGGTGCTAAATTATTTTTTATAATTTTCTAGCACGTCGAAAAATTTAAGGGTTCCATAGTAGTTTGTTCTAGGTAGGCTGTTGGATACTAATTAATGGGAAAAGATTGTCATAAATTTGAGACAAGTCCATGTCTATGTTGACAGTGATATATAACTTTGTTGAGGAAAAGCTTAAGCTTAATAATGTTTGGTCGAGAAAGAATGAGATATCACCAATGTTGAAGTTAGTTTGGGAGATATGTATTTATAAGCATAATTTGGTTGGCAGATAATAATGATGGAAAAAGATTATATATGTAGTTTTAAGATGGTTTGAGAAAATGGTTTGAACTCATTTGTAAAATATTTGAACTCATAATATTTAATTTAAATTAAATTTTTTTAAGAGAAATGCATATTTATTTTTTATTTTTTTGTCATTAATCATAATGTACCACAGATACGCTCGATGCATTGGACACTGACATGAATACGGGACACGACATGACACGGGACACGTCGACACGCGAATTTTAAAATCTTACATGATATGGGGACACGCATACATATAAAATATAAAGTATTTTTTAGATAAATTGTAATGATAATTTGATATTTTATTGATATTAAAATATAAATTAAATTTTTAAATTATTTTTAATGTCTTATTTTAATTATATCAAGTATTTAAATTTTTTTTTAATAATTAAAAATATATACTATATCTAAAATTATTTTAAGAATATATATTAAAAATAAGACTGGACACGCTGATACTTTATGGTATTTAGGTGTGTCCAGACGTGTCCGAAAATTTTTTTTTTTTATTAAGACACGGTTGAACACGGCAGACACGCGTGTCAGACGAGTGTCATTGAGTGTCATATCCAAAATGTGTCCGATACGCAGACACGACAACTCAACGAAGTGTCCGTACTTTATAGGATACGCTCAATTTTTTTTCTTTTCTGTCTAAAGATATCTCTCAACCCGGCATATCAAATACTAATTCGTCATGGATCGAAGTTTTAATGTGTTGTATGCACAAGACTGGATTCGAACCCTCAACACTTGTGAGCTAAGTGCTAACCACTACTAACCTAACTTGGTTAAAGATATGCTCACTTGGCTAAGTTTGTTTACAAAGATAGAACACTAAAATAGGAACACAGACACACAAAATCGTGTTTGACAGAGAAAATATGGATAAAGACATTGTGTCTAGACTCCAGAAATACTGAATTAGTGTATTTTGTATTCATCCTGACAGAAAAGACACAGAAACACTAATAAAGAATACAACTTATTTTTTCTTTTTTCTTTTATTATTCTTATTAATTTTTTATAATTATATTTTTATTATTATATTTTTCGTTTCAATTTTTTTAAATAAAAAAATAAAAATAAATTAAATTTTTATAATTTATTCTAATTTATTATCAAATAAAATACAAATCTTACTCTTAGTGTTTTGTCTTATTCCTAAAGACAAACTCAACCTTACACCTGCTACTAAGGACCAAGAAGGACCGAATATCAAAAACTTATAATCAAAGTGGGCCTCGCAGGTCGGCAAGAGCAGCAGTATCAATTTTACCTACAGAAGACCATTATGGCCCAAATGGTCCAATCATGAGTTCATGACATAGTTTTTAATGTAAAAAGAGTATTTCGTCTATTTTTTAATAATAATCTTATACTTATAGTATTGCACTAAAATAGTCAATAAATTATAATTCAAATGGCATAGTCTCTTCGTATTCATCTAAAAAGTCGCAGGATTCGAACTTTTCTATCTTTGATAAAAAAAAAAGTATTGCACCAAAATAATAAGTTCGTAGTATTTGAATGCTCATTTTCAGTTGGTCAGTTTGATTTTGATAGTCACACATTTGGGTCACTAGAGAGGTAAATACATATTATTTTAGTTAATTTAGTTTAATTACCTAATTCAATAATATTTTTTGTAGAAAAAAGAACAAATAAATTTTTGACTTTTTGATTTACAGACATTTAAATTTTTGAAGATTTAAAAATATATTTAAGTTCCTAATTTTTTTAAATTTGGATATATTGATTCCTCATATTCACTTAGATCTGTTAGATCTAACGATAAAATCAAACGTGATTCCTGTTGTACTGACTTGATTAATACAGATACACACGTGAGAGAGTTTTTAAAATAAGACAAATTAGACCCATAAATCAATGTGTGCAAATTTTGAAAAAGTCAAGGATTTAAATATATTTTTAAATCTTCAAGACTTAAGGCTTCGTTTGGTTTATGTATAGAATGAGATATAGACACAAAGATACAGACATTAAAAAAAATATATATATAAATATATATATATAATATTTATGTTTATATATTGTGTTGGACAAAAATAATGAACCAGACACACAAATATTTGAAAAAGATTAAATTACTGCTCATTCAACCACAACCGCTTCACATCCATCACTCCAAACACTACATGTCATTACCATTGAATTTTATTTCTTTCAGTATTTTTTATTTCTTCTAATATCATCTTAAATTATCATTCAAATATTAAAATAGAATTTTTTTATAAAAAAATAAAAAAACCAAAGACAAAAATTTATCAAAGATTAATCAAAATTCAAATAAATAAAAAATTAAATGTACAATTTTTTCTTAAAAAAAACAAGAAGGTCAATTTGGTTATAGCATCTAAAAGAGATAGAAGAAAAAGAAAGATTTGGAGAGATAAGAAGATAAAATTTAAAAATTAAATAAGGGTAAAAGAGTAAAAAATTAGTGTCTCACAAATTATGTTTCGGTATTTCACTAAATTGGAGGTATACAAATTTAATATCTCCGTGTCTATTTGTGTCTTTTAAAAATATATGTCTCACCAAACTAAAGAGTAGAATGTGTAATGAGATATGGATATCAACTAAACGTTACTTAAATGTTCGTGGACGTGACTCCAATTTGTAAAAAAGTCAAAACTTAAATATATTTTTAAATTTTCGAAAATTTAGATGTTTATGGAGTGGCATGGGAGCAAATTTTTTCTAGTGAAAAAAAAGTTGGATGGTGTCAATTGTTTAATTTAATTTTTTATTGTTCTCTCTCATATTTATTTTTAGTCTTACTTATAAAATTAAAGATAAAAGATCACATCTTATTCTTTCAAATGTTAAAAAAATTAAAAAATTGAGAGGATCGAGTGGCACAGACATTAATTTGGATTTTTTATTTTAATATGGAAGAGGAAAATGAGTTTTACGTTAATGATAAAAAATAGAGTTTTACAGTGTTATCGGGGCGCTGTTCTGGACAAACACAATACGCAGAACACGTATTGTAATGACAATACGCAAACTGTGTATTTACAATACGCAGACTGCGTATTGTAATTTAATATTAAAATAATACAATACGTAATCTGCGTATTGTAATTTAATATTAAAATAATACAATACGCAGTCTGTGTATTGTCTTTATAAATTAAAAATAAATTGATTTGGCAATTCGCACTCTGCGAATTCTATAGCCCCCAAAATTTTGTAAAACACCTTAACTTCCAATATTAAAGGATTACGAGTTTTTTAATTTTGATATGGGAGAGAAGGTGGTGTTTAGCAGCGTTATGGGGTTTTGGGGTGTTTGACGGAGATGTGACGGCGTTGTAGAAGAAATCGGTGGCACCGACGGGGGAGACGGAAATCGGTGGGACCGATTTCAGGGAGGGGCAGGTGCGCAAATCGGTGGCACCGATTGGTGACCCCCTTGCCACGCGTCGCGCATGCAGCTGGCCCGTGACTCCCTATGCATTTTTACCCTCTCAAAACCGGATACCCCTATCTCTTTCATCCTCTCACACTCTCTCTTTTTCACTCTCAACAACAACTTTCCCTTTCTGCTTACTCTCAACCCCACTCAACCCCACCATTTCATCATTGTTGGACCACCATTACCTCCTTGAAAAAATTGAAGAAAAATGCCAAAAAAAGAAAAACCAAGAAAGTAAATCAACCGGAGCTTCACATTGTTAATTATCTTGGAGATCCAAATTATGTAAGTTTTTATTTTTTAATAATGTTATTTAATGATAATAATAGTGATAATTTTAGATTTTATTAACAGTATATATTATAATGGCACTAGGTAGAAATTAGAAATTAAACATGTATGTATAATTTTATTATTAGGTGGTTAGAAATAGAAATAAAAATAGGAATAAACTTTGTATGTATATATGTATGGAGATCCTCATGTGTGAACCGGTGCTCATGAACTGAACTGGATTTTTTTTTATGTATATTATTTAAAAAGAAAAGAAAAAATAAATGTTTGTAAAAAATAATGAATAAAGGAAAAAAAATGAGATCTGTATATATTAGATTAGAATAGGAAGATATTAATATATTGTTGTTGTTATTATCAGTATTAGTAATTGAATTTAATTAATTATTATGATTAGTAATAAAAATTTTATTAATTATTTTATTTATGATTATTAACAATTGAATTTTAATTCAGTCAAAATTACACAATATATTAATAATAACTAAAATTAGATTTTGTACTGTGTTACCTACTACTACTAATAATAATAATAATAATAATAATAATAATAAATTAGTAAACCTGGTATATATGAATAATAATAATAATAACAATAATAATAATAATAATAAAATTAGTATGTATGTTGTTTGAATAATAATAATAATAAAATTAGTATATAGGCTGTTTGGATAATAATAATAATAATAATAATAATAATAATAATAATAATAAATTAGTACGCTGGTTTTTGTATGAATAATAATAATAATAATAACAACAATAATAATAATAAAATTAGTACCTATGCTGTTTGAATAATAATAATAATAATAATAATAAGAAATTAGTATGTTGTTTAGTTTATAATAATAATAATAATAATAATAATAATAATAGAAAAATTAGTATGTAGACTGTTTGGATAATAATAATAATAATAATAATAATAATAATAATAGTAAAAAAAATTAGTACGCTGGTTTTTGTATGAATAATAGTAATAATAATAACAACAATGATAATAATAATAAAATTAGTATCTATGCTGTTTGAATAATAATAATAATAAGAAATTAGTATGTTGTTTAGTTTATATAAATAATAATAATAATAATAATAATAATAATAATAAATTAGTATGCTGTTTTTTTATATGAATTATAATAATAATAACAATAATAATAATAATAATAATAATAATAATAATAATAATAATAATAATAGAGGCTGATTTACTGTGTAAGGTTAATTAATTTATGTTATAAAGTAATGCATATGATTGAAGGATTTTTGTATAACAGATTTAATGTGTATGTTTGAATTGCAATTATGCTAGGAATTAGTTATAATGGACATGTTAAGCATAATTGTGTTTTTGAATAATATAGTTATATTATACTTGTTCTCATACTGGAAAATGTGATATTGTAGGCTTCAAGGATGTTGATGTGCGATCATTTACACCCGCCGGATCCATATAACCAAATTGTTGAGGCACAGTTACGCGAGAGTGGATTTTATTATGTATCCCAAGTTGGAGTTATTAAAGGCCAGTCAGCAATGATTAATGCTCTGATTGAGAGATGGCGGCCCGAGACTCATACTTTTCATTTTCCGGTTGGTGAGTGTACCGTGACCTTGGAGGATGTGGCGGTAATTCTCGGTCTGCCAACAAATGGTCTTCCGGTTACAGGTCCGACCATGAGTAGCTTTGAGGCATTGGAAGCCGAGTGCTTGCACCAATTTGGAATTGCAACCAGCAAGAATGACTGTAGAGGGAGCTTTATAAAATTAACGTGGTTTAGGAGTGTGAGAGATCGTATAGTGTTGAATGATGATGTGCACATGCAGATGTATGTAAAGTGTCACATAATGTTGTTATTTGGGAAAATTCTGTTTGCAGATAAGTCGGGTGCAGCGGTATACTGGAAATTTTTACCTTTGCTCCGCAACTTCGGTGGGATCATACAGTTTAGTTGGGGTTCAGCATGCTTGGCACACTTGTATAGATCATTGTGTAGGGCAACTCGTGTCGACTGCAAGGAGATGGACGGTCCACTAACACTGTTGGTCAGTTGGGCTTGGATCCGGCTACCATTTCTAGCGTCGATTCCCGGCAACCCCCGAGTGTTTCCAATTGCAAATAGGTAATTTTGATTAAAGTATGCATTGAAAGAATTCATATAAATTGTATTCTGTTTATGGTAAGATAAGTTAACAAATGGATTCATACGATACTTCCCAACTTTCGAAAATTGATTCGACCGCTTGCTGCTTTGCTAACCAAGCCTTGCGATAGCTGACGGTGTAGTTAAACTTTGACTGGATATCAGCAATTACTGATTTCACCTTTATAGACGGGTCAACCTCTACCAACGGCTTTATTGCTTCTGCAACTGTCTTGGAATCCAGCTTCGAATGGTCTTGAAAAATAGTAGACCTGGTACAAGTATGACTTCCATTGTACCTCCTTATCTCTCAACAGTACTTCTTCTGCATTTTAGTTACCCTGATCAACCAGTCACAACCATCCCATATTCTGTACATTTTGCATAGAATGTCGTCGATTCCGACTCATATACCCAATAGTCCACACCTATCCGGATGGTGTAATCTTTAATTGCCTTGATTACTGCCTCCCTTGAACTGAATTCCATCCCCACTGTGAACTCACCATCCGCCACAACAGGAGGGGCTGCATACAGCAAAAGTAATAAATGCTTCATTATGTACTCAGTAACAAATCTTTTATTACAACTCAATTAATAAACACACTTTACTATGTAAGATCGTTATAGTCTTATTTCTCGCTATTCCATCTACATAAACAACAACTAAATATCATTCACAACAGAGAACTATTAATTAATAAAAAAATCAAACGCTATGGTCACAAATGCCTGGTCACATATCACATACATTACTCATCTGACTTATCGATCTGCTACTTCAGAGATTCACATAGCCACCTAGGTTTACGCACCTGGATTCATATATTGCGGAAACTCCGGTGCGTGCATAGCCTCCAAATCCAATGACCGCATGAAAGAAGGCTCCTGAAACGGATGCGGGTTTGCTAGTGCATTTGCAACTTCCGCCACATCTGCGTTCATGGCGCCGCCAGCTTCTTCTTCGTCCTCACCTGGACCGACGATCTCATAGTTACTTTCAAATTCATCTTCGCTTTCACTATTATAATCTTCCAATTCAATGTTACGGTCCGCTTCAGATTGCTCAAACTCAATATATAACTCGATGCACGACATTCGGTTGCGATTTTCCATGTACACTGAAAATATTTCCTGCATACTCGCTTCGTCCATCACATACTTGGTCTGAAATTGAACAAACCCACCAAACACAGGTAAAGGATACCTGTACAAAATACACGATATTCTCTATATCTTCGAGAATCTATCTTCTCACAAATCACACCTTTTAACTCCTCAAATGACAACGTAAACGGAATAACAACATCAACCGGATTTTCACACACAAATTGAACTCCCTCATATGTTTGTAATAAGATATGTCCGTAATAATAAATCTTTAATACAACTCTATCATCCATAACACTAACTATTCTCAACCTCACAGGAATTTTTTTTACAGAAATAAGGGAGAAGAATCAGATAAGAGAAGAGAGGAGAAGAGGATGAACATTAGCTGACGAGGAAGAAATGGGGCTTCTGTGATACCACCGTCCGCTTTTTGTATGGACAAACGGCAAATCGGAGGGACCGACCGCTGCACCCCAAATCGGTGGGTTCGATTGGTGCGCCCCGACTAAAATAAAATTCTCTGCGAGACCGATTACTGCACTCTTTGCTCATGTCTTCCAGCACCCTCAAATCGGTGGCACCGATTTAATACCCATTAGCCTCTACCTTGCACAAATCGGTGGCACCGATTTCACATCCATCAACCTCTCCCTCCCACAAATCGGTGGGACCGATTCCTCGCAGCTTCAAATCGGTGCCCCCGATTTCTTCCCCCAAAATTCCAAAAAAGCAACACCGTCATAACAGTGTAAATCACCCTTAATCATCATATCCCAGCATAACTCACACCCCCAAATCATATCTAAAAAAATCAGCCAAAGGATTACACCCATTTTTATCCAATATCCAAAAAAATTAACCCATTAATTTGTCCTTTTCCTTTTTGTTAAACAAATCTTAGTAGGCCTATAACAAATACCAAATAAATAAAATTTTATATTTCTTCGCATTTTGCCAGATCGACATGGGAATGAGAAAAGCAAGAAGGTGCAATGGAAGGTGGGAATCAATGGAAGCATTGCACACGATGGGGAAAACGAACACTCTGATGCTGCTTCTGATACACATTTTCTACTTTTCACCCACAACAATCACCGCTATCAGAAAAGACATTGGGTTTGAACCTTCCCATCGTCCCTGCAACACCACCGTTCAAGGAAGATACTTTCTCACAGATGATAACGGTCTCTCATTCTTTTCTAGGGTTCCAATTACTATATTCATTTCATTTCATTTCTTAATTCTTTTTGTCAGATACCTTTGCTTATATGCTTTAATTTTGTATCTCTCATGAACTTGGATTGGATTAGATTAGATTCTTAAGTGAGCTAAGAAAATGAAAATTGTTCTATGGTTCATTCATATAGTTCAGCAACTCAGCTATTGTGGTGTAAATTATAGCAGGTTTTCTGTTCTTACTCCAAGAGCACCTAAGAATTTATGAACTTACTGCTGTTGCTTTTCTATAAATGGATTTTGAATTTGGTAGGTTATGTGTGCAATGCTATGTCCGTGGATCCGCAGACTCGGTGCTGCCCCGAAACTGGGGAGAAATTCTCTTGTCAGTGAGTTCTCCCTTCGTTTTGTTTACATGGAAACTGCTTTGTTTTGATTCCATAAGACATTGACTCAGCCATCTCATGCTGTGAATTTATGTTTGGTACGCAGAGGATGCAATGTTCTTTCACAGTGTTGCAACTCTTACGAATATTGTGTTTCGTGCTGCCTAAACCCTGTGCAGGTAAATGTAAAATCTCTTGCATGATATTTATCCAGTTGAAGAAGGATCTAAGTAAGCGTTTATGGGTTTAATTGAACAGACAAGTAAGGAACAAATTCTGAAGGTGAAGGTTGCGAAACCAGCTACTGCAAGTAAAGTTTCTGCCTCGTTACTTTGCATGGATATTTGCCTTGGCCATGGATTTATTTGTAATTAAGGAATGCCTTGATAGACATAGGAATTAAGAAATGCAATTTTTTTCCCTATCCCAATTTTTATTAGGTCGTATGGCTGGTGATTGGTTCTTATGTACCACAGGTCTCCTGTGTAAGATTAATTAATTCCAACACATGCATCCTTTTATATTTTGTTAGGGACTTATACAAGTGTTTTTGACTACTGTGCTGGGAGATGCCGTCATAGTTCTGAGAGTGTGGTGAGCATTCTTTATGCCTTCCTGCTTTCTTCTTGTTCTTGAAGTTGTATCCCCTCAACTCAGCCATTTATTCTTACACCTTTTACACTTGATATTAGCAAATCCCTTAATTACGGAACTAATTCCTTTACACAATTGCACTTACAACATGCTTTTAAAAGGTCCTGCCCTTTCTTCCCATGTCTCCTATCTAATAGGAGCTCTCGTGGTTGTTATTTTTTTTTTTTGAAGGTTTATGAACTATGAATCATACATACCACCACGGACTCTTTTGCTTACTGTATAATATGTCTCTAATAAGGATAAATGAACATATTTTTCTTTTAACTTCTTTATATTTTTGTAGCTGTTTAATATTTACAATGAGTTATAATGTTTCAGGTTCATGAAAACGCTTATGTTAGTGATTTCCACCACTGCTTTTCTCTCCCATCTAATTCTTCTGGTAAGTGTGATGAGGGAACTAATTGTATTAGTCAGTGCCCAGTGACTGAGTTAAGTCTCTAAATTCTAATTTTTTTAACTACGAAGGTGTGGGTTCTGAAATCCCATCAGACATCAATTTTGTTGCAGATATGGATTTTGTCTAGACAGAAATTGTTAAATATACTTAGCAGTTGTTGGCAGTAGACTAGCATCCATAATCTATTTCAAAACACGTTGTACTTTGCAGTCTAAAAGATCTTTATATATATATTACTAGCATATCCTTGTTATGGAAGGGTTTGTATGTATGTCTTATTTACAATTATGTTCTGATTCTGTTGTTTATGGCTATTTCATTAAAACCTGTTTGTTTTTTGTCCATTGAAGCGGGGACAAATAGTACACTCCTTGAAGCAAGACTGAATGGCATCAATGTTGTTGTTGGCAGGTGAATTATACTGAAATTGTTTCTTTTCATTAAGTCTTGCTGTTCCTTGCTTTATCTTTGCAGTTTAACTTCTGGCCATTTTGACAGGCAAGGTGAATCATGTAATTCAGTTTGCAAGTTAAGAGGGAAATTATGCGTACCAAATAAACTTTTGGTTCTTAATCATTGTGATATGTAAGTGGTGCATTGGAGTTTTTGGTGCTCTTATTTTGTTTAGTTTATAAACATTGGGCATGAAACGTATAATTTGATTAACTCGTGGTTATGATCTACCCAAGGAGTAATTATATTCATCTAGAGCCCCTTTTTTCGTTTCCCCTTTAGATAAATAATCTAGAATTGATGGTTAATTCTAACATGCATGCCATAGATGTATAATTTCTTGACTCAAAAAGCATTATTGAGAAAGAAAGGAAGATCATATATGACTACAGATATTTGTTTCTTTTCTTTTAATGTACTGTTCTTATCAAGTGTTCTTTAATTGTTTGAGCAGTATTCAGAAATATATGAGCTGCAAAGGAGCTTGCTTTTCAAGTGTAGGAACAGATCAACCTGCTGAAGTTGTTGATGATGCCCCCAAGCATATGGTAATAATTGGCTATGTTTTGTGTTGTTTTACTAACACAAGAAATATGTTACATTCCAGAAACTGATGAACAGTGGTTTACTAATATTGTACTTTTCCCATCGAAATCATTTGTTGATAGTCAACGGAAATTAAAGTATCTGGGATCTGTGTGTGACTTAAATATTTAAATAGTTTGAATTTCTGCTAGACAGATGAAACTTATATGAAGGATAAATGATAATAATCTTTCTTTGTTTTTGGTTGTTTTCAGAATCCAGGATCATGTTTATACACTCAGACACAGTCTATGCTTTCTTGTGATGGTTCACATCAGCATACAAGAAGATTGTGCCCCTGTGCTTAGGGGTTTTTTCCTGCCTGGTAAGTATTGGTCCCCTTAACAATGTTGGATTTGCTCAACACAATGCCAAGAATTAGAAATAGCTTTCTTTATCAGTTAATGAAGGAACAAAAAAAGAATTATGTGGAACTAAAGCAATTGCAGAACATTTTCCTTTGTGATGCAGAGTTCTGTGACTATTGTAGAAGGTGGAAAGCATCTAGTTGTGTTACAATACAAACTTTGCTTTCTGTTACACTGCTGTACTAGATTTTGTAGCACTAGTAGAGATGGTATCAGTGGAGGCAACTCTTGTAAATCATCAACCTTTGGAAATGCTAATATCATTCTATGTTGTAAATTTTCTTTTTCCCCCCTCATTGCTGTTTCTTTCTAAAATTTGTTAAGAGTTAAGCTTGCTTAGGTCATATTTGAAAGCTAGAGAGAATGGATGGAAATAGAAAGACATGAGGAAATACCTAGATATATTTCTATGCACTGGCATCTATATTGTTGTTTCGTACATACAATTGATTTCTTTTTTATATTGTTGATGTAGAAGTTAATTACTTTTGTCTATATAATAACATTTGCTTAAAGTGTGTGGAAGAGTTTTACATTGAAGTGCGTATGAATCAACCTGATATCTTAACATAAAAGTTTAATTTTGAAATAGTTTATATATTTCAATTGCTCGTGTAATAGATCTATTAATTTTCTTTCAAACAATTTCTTGGGTTATTGTATCTTCAAATTTCCAGTGTAATAAGCCAAAAAAAGAAACACATTATGCACCGACTACATCTGTGTCTTCAATGGCTGAAGTTGGAGCAATAAAGTTACATTGGTGAAAAAATCCAAAAATGAAATTGAGCAATATAGTTATATACAATACACAAGTTGTAGCAGTCATTTTTTGTTATGCAATAGATTTCTTCTGCAAGTTGCAACTGAATAAGCAAACAAGAAAAACAACAAAGGTAGGCTTCACTGTTATTTTGTCCTTTTCATAATTTCATATGCACACTGATTGATTTACATAACATTTTTACCTTTTCACTCTATGGGTTTTGACAAATGCACTTAAGCCTTAAAGATGATGTAAAATTACATTTGCAAATTGAGAAAAAAAAAAAAA
The DNA here is from genome assembly GCF_059453495.1 of Arachis ipaensis. NCBI lineage: Eukaryota > Viridiplantae > Streptophyta > Magnoliopsida > Fabales > Fabaceae > Arachis > Arachis ipaensis. The sequence continues at coordinate 6,167,009 of NC_142438.1, forward strand.
ACAAACAGAAGCTACCACTTTCATAATAATTAATTTGTGATTACCATATTATATATATAGGTAAATTCAAAATTCAAAACCCAAATTACATTATCTGTTCACTAAACTTGTCTGTGGTAGTAGTAATTTTTTTTTTTTTTTTTGGTAGAACTCAGAAGCTATAATTTGGTTTGAAGACCCTCTTAGCCAATGAACTATCATCCTTTTCCTTCAACCCCTTGTCCTCAACAGCAGCAACAACATCATCACCCTCTTCTTGTTCTTGTTCTTGTTCTTCATCAAATGCTGGATGGTTAAAGATGTTGTATAGCAGCTGTGTCCCTCTGAGAGCATTTGTGAGAGGCAAATGGCCTTCTGGGGTGTCACCATTGAGCTCCCAAGTGAACTCAGTAGGGAAAGATCTATAGTTATACTGTTCCATTTCAGTGTCAAGCTTCTTCATCCAACCAACTTTGATGAAGAACTTGGTGAAGTCTTCATTGGATTTCTCAAATATCTTCTTCTGAACACTGTATCCAAACTTGTTGTCACTGTGGACCCTCCAGAGTTCATCAATGGTTTTGAGGTCAGATTCTGATATGAACTGAACCTCAGAGAAGAAGACATATCCACGTTTCTGAGCAGCTTCACCAGCTAGAACTATGAGGAGCCTCCTTGTTTCTTCATCAGCTTTTTGATACTCTTCTGCTGTGAGATGCTGCTTTAAGACTTCAAAGGAAACTGATTCTTGTGAGGTTGATGATGGGGTGGTGGAAGTAGCTTGTGAGAGTGAGAATGTAACACATGAAAATGAAGAAGAACCAGAAGAAGAATGTGAAAGAGTGATGTTGTTGGTAATGTTAGAGGGTTTAAGGAAGAGTTGTGAAGCAGAAATAGTAGTTGGAGGTTGGAATTTGATATGGAAATGATGGTTATGGTGTTGTTGAATTGAACAGTGAAGAGAGTTTGTGGCCATTTTTTGTTTTCTTTGAATCAAAATGAATGAATGTAATGACACTATATTTTGTTTTTCTTCTAAGATTTTGAGTCTTGAAGGTTTGATATGATATGAGACAATGTGGTGTTAATGTTGTTATTTGTGTGGTGAAAGATAAGGAATATGTGGGGAGAGAGTTGAACACTGAATAGGCTCATCTCAAAAGGAATACAATACTAGTTTGTGATTGGTTGGTTTGGGTATGGCTAAGATAACACTACCTCTTTCTCTTTCTCTCTCTTTCTCAGCACAATTAATTTCTTTACCCCCATGAAATTGACTTGTTATTTTTCTTAGTAACGAAAATTAAATGTGCTAGTATGCTGTGTAAGGTGTAACATTTCTGGAATTTTCTTGGCTGCAGTTTTACAATTTTAGTAACCAAGGTAGATGACTTTATATATATATAGATTATAAATTTAACATTATTCTTGGACATCATTAGATATACATTAGTGACAGGATGTAAATAAGATATATTTTTTTTAAATGTTCAGCAGCCCTCTTAAAATATGAAGAAAAACATTGCCTCCCATTTTTTATCACTTCTAGAACCTACACCATAGAGTTATCATTTTTATCTGATTTTATGCACAAAAACTGCCGTTCTTATAGGAAGATATTGATTGTACAATTTACATATCCCTGAACAAAGGACACACAACAATTTGTATTTTGTAGTCTTTTAATGGTTTTATGTGGTGGCAAAGTTTCTTCTTGGATTTTATGTATGCTCTTCTAACTTCTAAGCATATTCTAAACGATTAAAAAAACCAAAAAATAACGAAAATGTTTGAGAAACAATAAAAATCAGCTGAACTTAGTTAAAAATTGTCTTATTTTATATTCATTAATTATCTCTGAAATGAATACATAATATTAGATGTAACAAATATATAATTTTAGATGTTATATATATAAAATTATTGATGTTAAATTAAATAAAATAATTTTACATTATTATCTTTCTAGCATGATAATAAATTAAAAGGTATACATATTTTCTATATATTAATTGAGATGAACTAGTAGGCGCGAAAAAATTGAGATAAACTAGTAGTTTACGGGGTCACATTTTTTCATTTTTTGGGCAATTGTTCCGATATTTCTGAAAATTATGGAATGAATTATTCTTCTCGTGTATTATTACATAATAAGTCTATTTTGATCACTTTTAACATATGAAATATTAGAACATGCATTAAATATATTATAAATTATGTATATATTTTTCAAGTTTTATATTCTATAAAATAGAAACAATGTAATAAGTTAATTATCTATAATTTAATTTAAATATATTCAAATAAAATAAAAAATAGTTCATGAAAGAGGGTAATTTCCTCCTAGTTTTCAGAAGGTACCTGAGCAGTTGACTTTTATATTTTTTCGTCTAAATGTTTCATGGATATCTCCAATTCTCTTTCTAACGAGAAAACATGACATACCCAATATAAGTGGGCCGAGACCATTGTTTTTCTGGAATTAATGCATGCGGTTCAGCATTGCTTGCACGGTATTGGGCTTATAAGACATGAACTTTTTAAAAATTAAAAATTAATGTAGTGGCAGACTGGCAGTAAAAAAAATGTGGATAGTCCATGTAAAAAATTTAAACAGAAAAAAATTTGGATTGATATTCATTTAGTCAATTTAAAAAGTGTCGGGGTTAACCAACTTGTGTTAGTCGAGCAGTCAACTCACTCGTTTGCTTAAAAAAGTGCCGGGGGTTTGAATTCTACCTTATGCATGAAGCAATCTATTGGCCAACAACAGACCCTTAAATAAAGTTCAAATCCGCGGCAGATTAGTCCTTAGTCTGCCGGATTCAAAAATATATTGGATAACAAAAAAAAAAGTATCAGAGTTTAAAATTTAAATGTCGTCTTGCACGTACCAAGACTATGCCACTTTAGATAAAAAGTATGTGTTATATTATTTATAACCGTTATAGTCATTCATTACAATATTACATAATAGACAATTATGTTGATTTTATAATTATTCTCTACATATAAGTTATTTTTTTATACAAGTCATTTTATCCTAATTCATCTCATGCGCTTCTTAATCTAACTGGTATATATAACTGCCTTTTACAAAAGGATTTCATTTTTATTTTCAAATTTTCTCAATGTTTTTTATCTACGTTCTCTTCCATCTCTGCATTCTCTGCGTTTCTCTTCGTTCGTTCTCTACGTTTCTGAAATCAAGCTCTAAAATTAATTTTGAACAGTTATCTCGTTGTTGAAGATAATGAATAATTTAAGTTCAGATTGTCAATTGAATCAGAACGAAATTGATTATTGTTTTGAATCCAATCAAGTGGCTGAGGTGTGGTTCGATTCTAGTTAATGTTTTCGTTAGTAATTTATGATTCTGTAGGTGAATAATGTTGTTTTTGTTTGTGAAAATTGTTGTTCATCGTTGATGGTTTGAATTGAATGTAATGTAAAAGTTCTGCATTAAAGAATATATTTTTCTATATTTTCAGCAAATTTCAATGTAACACGAAGATATTTGAGTGTATTGTTTAAGAATTTTCAGTGTATGTGTTCTGATAAGTTCTGCATTATTCAAAACTATTTTTTTCCCTCCTCCTCATCTTTTGCTGCTTTTTCTTCTTCTTTTTCATCATCATCATCATCATCATCATCATTATCATCATCTTTTTTTCTTGTTCATCTTTTTTTTTCTTATTTTATCTTCTCAAGTTTCTTCTTGTTTTACTCTCTTAACAAGAATAAAAGCAAAAAAAATAAAACAAAGAAGAAGAAGAAACACATAATGGTACAAAACTACTTGGAATAGAATGAACTTACATTCATTTAACTAAAAGAAAGAAAGAAAAGAAGAAGAAAAAAATGCACCATTAGAATAAACATTTTTCTGTATTTGCAGCAAATTCGGGTGTAACACCAAGATATTTAGGTGTAACACAAAGATATTTAAGTATATTGTTTAAGAATTTTTGGTGTATGTGTGTCGATAAGCTCTGCATAATTCCAAAACTCTTCTCCCTCCTCCTTATCTTTTTCTGCTGCTTCTTCTTTTTCATCATCATCATCATTTTCTTTTTTTTCTTATTCATCTTTTTTTTTCTTGTTTTATCTTCTCAAGTTTCTTCTTGTTTTACTCTCTTAACGAGAATAAAAACAAAAAAAATCAAACAAAGAAGAAGAAGAAACACATAATAGTACAAAATTATTTGGAAGAGGATGAACTTACATTCATTCAACTAAAAGAAAGAAAGAAATACGAAATAAAAAAAGAAGAAGAAAAAATGCAGCATTAGAGGAAACATTTCTCTGTATTTGCAGCAAATTTGGGAACTAAATCTCCATAGTGGTCCTCCAGATTTGGCTCGTGCACCAATTTAGCCCCTAAGATTTCAATTGCACTGTTATGCTCCTCGAGATTGTGCTCCAGACTACATACTGGCCCTTCACTCGAATTCCGGCATGAGTCAGCAACTGGCTTGCTGATGTGGCACAACCACTGCCACCTAAGATCTACATAACAGATAGATGACATGGATATTGTTTTGCAATTTTTCAATTTAGTCCCTATCCCTTTTATAAACCCTAAAGCTTCTTCTGCTTCCTCTCATTCTGGTTCTTTCCATTGACGTCTCGTTCTTTATCTCTTGTCTACATCAATAGTGGTCCTCCATGATAGGAATTGGGAGCCACGTTGCTGGAAGATCAAACCGGTCATCATCAATGGAGAACTGGACAAGAAGCACAACACGAAGGAGGCATGGGCAGGTTCCGGAGTGATGCGACTGTGGTTGCCGCCCTGTGCTTATGTGGTTAGCGATGGAGACACATCCTAACAAGCCCTTCTTTGATTGTCCCAATTATAATGTGAATGAAGGTAACTTCTTTGTAATTTAAATTTTTTGTGGTTGTCACATTAATTTGTATATTAGCCCTGACACCCCCAACAAATCCAATATCAACTCCTTCATCGGAAACGTCCTCCACAAATGTATCATCATCAACACAAATCTTATCCTTCCCTTTTTCCTTTCCACTCTCCTCATGAACCTTCTTTCTCACATTGTATTTTCTTACTTTCTTCTTGGATGAAGAAATTTTGTCTCCAATGCCTAATTTACCTGAACTATCTTCCAGCGATACGGGCTTGTACGCCTCGTCCTCAATACTTTCGTAGCTGTCATGAGAGTTTGAATTAGAGGACAACACTACATCGTCACCTCCATCTACCTTTGTTTTTGAAAAATCTTTTTCTAAAGTCTTGGGGTGGAAAATTTCTAACAGTATCTCCTGATCTTGGTCACTTTGTTTTGTGTGGGTGTGCATTTGGATACTGTCTTAGACTTAGGCTTCAATTTCAAATTAAAATTGATCTTCCTTGGTATTATTTTTTTAGCTTTATGCTCAAACTCAACGGAGGTGGCTTCTCGGTAGTAATTTTAGGGAAAGAGTTTAGGACATTGGTCATCTAGGTGCACAATAACATCCTGCCCTTGTAGTATCTCAGGTTCTGAAATTTCATGTTCAATGTACACATCAATAATACCATTGTTTTTTTCACCATAAAAACACATCTCCCTCAACTCATTATCAGAGTTTAAACGCCTCAACCCCACTTCCAGGCTCCTTTGTGGCACATGCCACCAAACTTTCTTCATTTTCTCATATCCTAACTCTTTGAAGTAGTTTCTCAGGTAGAATACATCCAACCTATCAACATCAACTTCACCCAAATGGTGCTTATTGTCAGGATAATTTGTCCATCTTCTATCTTTACCCTTTTCAACATTTCTCCCATGATGAAATATTATATCTAACACTTCGGCGTCCATCTGCAACATAACAAAAGAAGAAAAAAAATTTAAAATGCATGCAACCCAAAAAGAATAAATAACAAACACACACTGCACAATCAGAGATAGCCCTTGTTCTATTCAAAAGCAACAGAGCATCCAGTAGCAGTTCGAACATATCAACAACAAAAATTCTAACAACCTATCATTTCCAACAAAATCTAAATATAAACGAAAAGAGTAACTTAAACAGCCTCTCATCGGAAGAATGAAAAATGTACCAAAAAAAAAATTTGGAAAAAAGAAAACTGACCTTCAAGATAGCTTAAACGGTTTCCTACCATTTGCTTCAATAGCTTTTCACGAAACTTTCTCCAACTTTAGCGCAACGACTGGAAGAAATCAGCCACCAAGTAGCACTGTCCTAATCTATCGCCATTGTCTCTAGCTATGGAGGAGGAGACTAAGCATTGATGTCATTGAGAAACTGTGAAGAAGATGTAACGAATGACCAACCCTTCACCCAAGCAACTATTTCATTCTACTAGGAGCAAAACGACGACATTTTAGTTTCAAAACGTTTCAACCATGAAACGATGTTGTTTTGTAGATCCTAGGTGGCAATGGTTGTGCCACACCAGCAAGCCGATTGCTGACTCACACCGGAATTCGAGTGAAGGGCCAATATGTAGCCCGGAGCATAATCTCGAGAACTATAATAGTGCAATTGGAATCTCAAGAGCTAAATTGGTGCACGAGCTGAATCTGGGGGACCACTATGGGGATTTAGTCCAAATTTGGATGTAACATGAAGATATTTGAGTGTATTGTTTAAGAATTTTTGGTGTATGTGCGCTGATAAGTTCTGCATAATTCAAAATTCTTCATCTCATTCCTCCTCATCTTCTGCTACTTCTTCTTCATCTTCTTATTTTGTTTATCATAATTCTTTTCGAATTTATCTTCGCAACTTCCTTCACTTTTCACGACGATTTTCAGATATTTTTGAGAGATTTTGATCTTTATTTAAATTTTGAGTATTGCAGTTTTGATTGAGGGAAAAGAACCGTTTGTGTTGTTCAAGAGTAGTTTATTTATTCGCAATCTAAACTAAAAGTCGTTTTTGTTGGATTTCAGCCAATTTGTATAAATTTATATACCAAAAAGACTTATATATGTAATAAATCTCTTAGTTTTAATTGCATTTAAAATCTATATTATTTGTTTGTAATTGGTTATAATCATTGGATACACAATAGACAATTATGTTGTTGTTAATTGTCTTTGAAAATTAATATTACAATTGATAAATTATGAGAATGATAACAACTACTTTTTATTGTTTGAATTACATTTATTTTTTTCCAAAAGAATTCAAAAGTAATTCAATCAAAAAAAAAATATTAAAAATTAATTCAATTACATAAATAGTAAATAAATTATGTCAATCAATTAGAAGATTATCTTAAAATTTTTTTTGACAGACAAAAGATTAATCCATCACAAATCAAAATTTTATTTAAAGGTTGGTGTATTTAATATTAGACCAACCCAACTTACTTATTTTAAATTCTATTTTAATATATTATAAATACATAGATAAATAAATTTTCAATACATTTTTAAGTAAAATTACATTAAATAATTAATTAATAAATTAACGCAAAATAAAATTGCCCACATTAAATAGTGCTTTTTGTCTCATTACGTGCTGCCATTTGCATCCTTTTCAGTTTACTTCATTTTCATTTGATTTTTTAGCTGAGGTTAGCTAGATTTTCTAAAACGGTGCGTTTAGCTCCGCTGAGTGTTTCTTAATTCTTATAGTTGCTGCATCAATTTCAAACTTCAAAGAGAATCAGAGTGAGTTGAATGAATTGAATGGGACACAGCTCGAAGAAGAAGAAGCGCGGCGGCGGAGGCGGCGGTGGCGGCAGGAGCAAGGGAAGAGCCCCTTCCAAAGATCACACTTCTCAATCCGCCAACGATGATATTGAACTCTCCGAAGAGATCACTGCTCTGTAATGAATCATATGCTAACTCTTCATTTTGGAATTTCTGCATTCGTTGTTGATTATTGCGGTTTTTGTTTTACGTTTCTATATGACTATTCTTATTATTATGGTGCATTGGTGTTTGTTGTTTTGTTTTAGATGTGCGATTTTCCAAGAAGATTGCAAGGTTCTTCCTGGCTCACCTCCTCAAATACTTATTAAGCTCAGGTAATAGAGTTTAATTTTGACGCTGACAGTGTAAACACGCCGTCATCTAATCTAATCAGATTCATGCGTTTAGATTTTTTAACTAGTTTAATTTTTAGCTGATATGTTGATATGTCAATATACGATTGTAAACTCTTTTACACTCGGTGCATGCATGAAAGTTAAATTCTAATTTATGTCGTTTCTTTGGTTATGAATTTGGATGATGAGGGCCGTGTTTCGTAACTAGCAGCGTGTGTTCATTGAAATATTGCATTTTAATATTTTTAAGCTGTTTTGAACGTGAAGTAAGTTATTGAATGTGTTGTTTGGTTTGTGCTTGGAATTGACTAGGCCTTACTCTAAGGACATGGGTTATGAGGACTTGGATGTTTCTGCTCTTCTTCACGTCAGGTATCAAACTCTGACTCTTTTGCACCTTTGTTGTCAATTCATATGTAGATGTTAATGGTTTGACATTCAACAGGATTTAAGATAGCTTTTGTTTATTTTTTAATTTTTTTAATTGTGAATTGATATTGAATTGGCCCTTCTGTGTCTTTCTCTTTATAGATGCTTACCTGGGTATCCCTTCAAGTGTCCCAAGCTGCAGATTACTCCTGAGAATGGCTTATTAGAGAGTGACACTGATAAACTATTGTCACTCCTCCATGATCAGGTATGATCCAAATTTATACCTCAGTATATGTCTCTACTCGTACACTTCAATGTTGTTGTTGAATTGTTAACCGTTGGTGCATTTATTGTGTTGTAGGTAGTGTTGTGTTAATATTTATGGCTAGGATGAAATATTGGTTAGCAATAGAATGCTTTGATGTTTTTGGTTTCTTGGTGTCAATGCTGAGAGCAATTGAGAGCAAGCATGTGTTATGATGCCCAAGTTGGTAGAAAGGGAGCCACAAGGTGGAAGAAGTATCAAGTATGTATTATTGAATTAAAAGATTCTGAAAAACATGATTTGTACATTATCTAAAGAAAATTGAGGTAGGATTCAATATTGAGGTAGTTGAGACCTGAATGGCAAGAACAAGTTACTAAACCAAGCATATTTCTATGTGATCTTATTTTGAATTCTCCATGTGTTCCTCTTTCTTTTAATTCTTTGAATGTAATTACTGATCTTTCTTGGTACCCAGGAGTTTACTAGACATGTTTCAGGCATCTTGTCATTTGCTTTCTTAGTCTAATTGGATACAATTCTGTGTTATATTTATGGCTTCTTTTTTATGTTGAGTCCATTTCTCACTCTCTTTATAAAGATATTATAATTTTTGTGAGAACTACTATTCATCCCTTGGAGCCTCTAAGTTGTTTACATTGGATGAAGTAAATGTATTTATGTTTTGCTTTGTATTTTGTTACTGTCCTTTTCAGGCTACTTTAAATGCTAGGGAGGGCCGAGTAATGATCTTTAATTTGGTTGAGGCTGCTCAAGAATTTCTGTCTGGAATTGAGCCAATTGCTAAACCAACTGAATCTGTGAGCTTTTCATTCTGTATTTTGTATTACTCTATAATAACTATTCAGTATCTTTATTCATTCATTTCTTGTAATGCATAAAAAAAATTGTCATAAAAAGAACATTGTTAGATATTAGAACAATAAGATTGGCAATGCTGCTGTTGTTGTTGATGATGATTTTCCTTTATTTGAATATTTATTGGAGCATTACTTCATTACTGCTAAATGCTTGATTATCTTTTATCGTTGATGGTATTTCGCTGATGCTTTCATGTAGTTTTTAATAATCTATTTCAAAGGGCAAGTTATTATGCTTCTTAAGCTGATGTTCGTATATTTTTGTTCTCCTTCTGTAGAAGCCTTTGCACTCGACTAAGGAAAGCAATGAAGAATTGTTTCTCAAGGATATGGCACCGTCAAACAAAAATATATCTTTTGTTTATGGTTTCATAGACCTTTTCAGTGGTTATGAAGAGTCTTGGAATTGGGAAATTGGAATGGATGAAACTGCCGGAAAAAGTTCTTCTCTTCCTCCCTCTAAGTTAGACACCTCAAAATATGATTCTGAGGCCCGCGAAAAGAAATCTGACAGTAAGGAAAAACCATTAATAAAGCAAGAGCTCCCTGCTAAATTAGATACAGTTGGAGAAGTTAGTGAAGATGGCAATAAGAATACATCCTCGACTAGTTCAAGTGGAAATCTGGTGGACGATCTTGTGGGGAATGACATTGAAGGTGAGAAAGAGGTAATATAAATGATATATTTTGCTTCTTTTAAGTATCTATGTATTGTTTGTTTGCTTTTTGTGTATTTTATTGTCTTATATCTGTTTAAGATATTTAATTATGTTAACCCGCTTATCTTCTATTGATGCATATTCAGGATTTTGTCTTTGCTGAGTATGCACCACAAGATGACGAACAGATGTATGAAAGTGTGTCTTCAGAATCTTTTTCTTCCGCCACTTCTCAACATCAAACATCCCAAACAGTTGAAAAGGATCTTATAATGGTAAAGGTCAAGTTTATCATTATCATTTAATCACGAGACAATTGCTAAGCAATGATTAAGCTTCACTCCTTTTGAGTAGGTTCACCTGCTTCGTCTATGTGCTTCTAAAGGAACACTGGTTGACTCTTTGCCACAAGTAGCAGAAGAGCTATACAATTTTGGGGTATCAAAATATAGATTGCCACTTCACCGAAATAGAAAAGACTAATTTTAATTTTCAACTGATGTCCGTTTCAAAGGGATCCTAATTTTTCGTGTTACCTTCCCAGATATTTTCTGATTGGGCTCGTGATATGGCATCTAAACCTCCCTCCCTTTTTAACAAAACATTTGATAATGTTTTTCAGAAACATGTGGTTAGTAATCTCTTTCTGGGTGGATTAGATCATCTCTTTCTCACCACTAAACTTGTTAATTATCCATTTATTTGCTTGTTTTTGTCCAGGCTTCAACCAGAATATCTCAGTTTTGGAAACCTTCTGATCTTGGTGGTTCAAATACGATTCCCCATAGTTCTCGATATCTGAATGATTTTGAGGAGCTACGGCCTCTTGGTAAAGGAGTTTCATGAGTTTCTTTTTGCATTTTATATGAATATATATGATATATGATTCTGTAATTCTATAATGTCTTTCTTTAAGGTGTATACCATGATGATATTGAAGTACTATAATTTCATTTTTAGTTGATGATTTTGATTTCTTCTCCTTTGTGTTATTGATATTTTGGTAATTGGAAAATATTGGAAGCATTCCTAATTTTATCTTTTTTGCTATATAGAATTTGTATTGGATGTGATCTTTCCACTCTGTTACATTTTGATGCCATCAATTTTTTTAACAGAATAGGTATTAGGCAGGTTGTTTTTGTCACTAATTCTCATTTGCTGTTTGTTTGCTAATCATTCATTCCTTGTTGTGCTAAAATCCTCATAGAAAGCCCATGGAACTGGATCTCACCATGAACTTCCATTTAGCTAGTGATATAGAAGAGAAACCTCAGGTCAATCTTTGCTCTGCCTATTGATAATCCCACCTCTGGAGGTTTATTAGTAATATGGATTTGTGCTCCTTTATGTAAGGAATGGCAAACACCTGTTTATTTTGTTTGTTTTGGAAATTATGCTTTCAAATATGATGGAACCTTCATCCAACTTTGCGTGACCTTCTTTCTCTGAAGACACTAGGAAATTGTTGAAGGCCAGATTCTATATTTCTTCATTACCTGCTTAATTCCTGTTTGCTGTTCTTTCCTTTTTTTTTTTGGGTGATTTGAAATTTGGGTTGCAACTTTCTTAGTAATGTGTAAGTAGCACTTTTTTTTTCTTCTTTTTTATATATTTACTCCCCCCCCCTCCTCTCCCTGTTTTAATTTTAATGTAAACAAAATTTCAGTTAGTTACGGTTTAGCTGTTTCTTTTGAAATAATACATCAGTATTGAGAAGTATTTGATGAAGTATTTCAGTGAGTGTAAGAGTTTTTACTTGGCATTTGAAACAGGACATGGTGGTTTTGGCCATGTTGTGCTGTGCAAAAATAAGCTTGATGGAAGGCAGTATGCTGTAAAGAAGATTCGCCTTAAGGACAAAACCATGCCTGAAAGAATATTAAGGTAATTTTGTTGTTACCTTTGCGAAACGAACTATCACTTTTTAGTGTGCAATTATGTAATTAATGTCTATAGTTTGGTGAATAAATAAGAAACCATTCACTTTGTTCTCGATTTATTTTTTTGTTGGAGCAAATTGATTTCAGTATGGAGTTATAAGGCTTTATTGTTCTTGTTGTGGTCCTTATCATTTCTTTCTGTTTCCTTGTATACTCTCTTTTTACTTTATTTTATTTTTACCACTTCTTACTTGTTTATCCATCAATGTAATGCGAGAAAACCAGAGAAGTAGCCACACTTTCTCGTTTGCAGCATCAACATGTTGTTAGGTATTATCAGGTATAAGCCATCTTATTTTTCTATGCACCATTTTTTGGTTACTGAAACTTTCTCATTTTGCTTCTGCATTAACTGTGTATTCTATTGTATTGACCATCCTGGATGCCTTGTTCTTCTTTGTTTGCATTGAAGAGGGACAGAGTTTCTCGAAGAGTACATGAGTAGATATGCAAAATAAATAAATAAATAAATAAATAAATAAATAAGATTTATGTCCTCATATGATGATTCTGATCAATGCAAAACTCCCAGGCATGGTTTGAAACCGGAATCGCAAACTCTGAAAATGATGCGGCTTGGAGTTCAAGGACTACACTGAGCCCTTCTTTCAGCTATACCTATAAAGCTGCAAGCTCCAATAATGCCCTTGTGCATGAAAATCAGCTTGAATCAACGTACCTTTATATACAAATGGAGTACTGTCCCAGGTAAGATTTTCAGTTATTTGTATTCTTTATGATCAGACTGCAGACTTACTTATGGGACAATGCTTAATAACATGGACTTTACTATTGTAGTGTATGTCTTTTAAATAGAGATAATTTGAAAATGTCTAGCTTTAGCTTCTCTCTCTCTCTCTCTCCTTCTTCTTTGCTGTTTATTTTTTTTTTCCCAATTTATATTTTTGCAGATACCTTATCTTCCAAATTCTCTATAATTATCTTCTTGTCTTCAAGACTTGGTGCATTTACTTGTGATCAGGCATATAGAATGTATAGCTACCATGAACATGGTAAATATGATTTGGTTTTATATATATGTAAAAGAAGAATAGCAGTATCATTAAGGATGAGAGTGATAATGTAAGAAAAACGGAGGATAAGAGATCCTCTTTGTAAGAGCAAAAAGGCAATCAGAAGAAAAAAGCTATCTATGAAGTATAGCAATCCAATCTTTCAACAAGGAAAATGAATAAAATATTAGTTGAATTCTGGCCTTGCCTGACTCTGTTTAGATTAATGGATTCCTCTCTGGATAACTTTATCCACATAATTTTCTTTATTTATTTTCTTTTGATATTGTTCTGTAATTATTCATTTATTTGAATTCGAAAACTACTATCAACAATCAATATTGTGGATGAAACTCCTTGGATACTGTATATGCATGCAGGCACATGTGCACAAACACAGCCAATTGTCCCATATTTATATTCGCCATATGTCATTCATCTGTTTTTTTCTTGTTTGGGGGTTGGGTTCTCGGATTTAAAGGACTCTTCACCAGGTGTTTGAATCATATAATCATTTCGACAAAGAGCTGGCATGGCATTTGTTTCGTCAAATAGTGGAAGGTTTGGCACATATACATGGACAAGGAATAATTCATCGGGATTTGACACCAAATAACATATTCTTTGATGCTCGCAATGATATTAAAATTGGTGATTTTGGTCTTGGTAAGATCCTGATTCCATTAACTTTTCATTTTGGGTAAAGTACTATTTTGGTTCCCAACGTTTGAGCCTAATCCTAATTTTATCTCTAACGTTTCAAACCTCCTATTTTAACCCCAAAAAGTTTCAAACAGATTCAATGTTGTCCCACCATTAAATTTGACTCGAATAATTAACGGAAACTTTTACATTAGTGATCATTCGTAGGTCGATTTTACTTACATACTGAAATCGAACGTTGGCTTTTAAATATGCTAATTGTTCATGTCAAATTTAACTGTGGCACAACATTGAACCTGTTTGAAACTTTTTAGGACTAAGATAGGACTTTCGAAACTTTAGAGACTGAATTAGAATTTGGCCCAAATGTTGGGAACCAAATAATACTTTACCCTTTCATTTTATTCACACTTTCTCTTTGTATAATAATTCAACCCCGTCTAGCTTGTTGACTCAGTAGATAGCTTACTAGATATGAAAGGTTCTGTTGTATTTAACTATTTATCAGAGGATGTGATAAAGCTTATCAATCTATTGGCTGCCAAGTGTTCTGGTTGTATTTGTGATTTGTTTTGCTTGTTCAAAGTTTGTCCATCAGTGTATTGCATTTATATTTTCATTTGAGGTCAATGGTAAAAAGGGTTAAGGATGCCCATTAGCTCAACTTCACTGATAATAGTTTGATACTTTGATGGTAGTTATTTCCCCTTAAAGAGACAAAAAGTAGGCTTCCATTTGTGTAGTAAAGGGGGTTTGTCAAACTTGGTTCTCAATTATTGTCCTTTGAGCAAATTGGCAGGCTTTATTGTTTTTGCGTATTCAAATGGTTTTTGTCTCCTCTGTTTTGTTTTTTGCTATGTTAATATTCCCTCTACTTTCCTGTTTTACCTTAACAGAATTGTTTCCACTCTCTCACTTTCTTGATCTTCACTGTGAGCATGAGTATAAAATATTTAGTTATTTTTATCTTGTTTGGGATGCCTGCAAATGGATGTGCATTTTGCTTGTTCCATGTGCCTGCTCAGTAACATTAAGATCTTAGTGTGGTTTCCTTGTTAGAGTTTAAGCCAGATACTGATGATATTAGTAAAATTACTACCTCTTTTTCAAATTAAATTTCTATTTCACTTTTTTTATTAATTGAAAACTTCATGTATTTAGATAAAAGTTTGTCCAAATATATCAATTTTTCAGTGAACCCAAAAATAGGTTTTACAGTTAATTTGAGGAGGGAGTATAATATAAGCATTCTGATTGAGTGATGTTAGTGCTTGTTCTTTTCATATTACCAAGGAAATGGTTATTTGTGGATGCAGTATCAAATTTTATATTGCTAATTTAATTTTTTAACTTATTTTTGATAAAACTAATTATTTTAATCTCTAATCTTTCCCAGCCAAGTTCTTGAAGTTGGACAAGCTTGATCATGATCTTAGCCTTCCTGTTGATCCACCTGGAGTTTCTACAGATGGCACTGGACAAGTGGGGACTTATTTCTATACGGCTCCTGAAATTGAACAAGGATGGCCTAAGATTGATGAGAAGGTGTACAAGATTCACCATTATATGATTCCGACCATTTATTTTATACTTTTTCATAACATCTGTTGCATATAATCTGTTTGAAACCATTTTATGTAATTCTCGGGTTTACTTGTGCTGCAGGCGGATATGTACAGCTTAGGTGTTGTTTTCTTTGAGCTTTGGCACCCATTTGGGACAGCCATGGAGAGACATATTGTGTTGTCTGATCTGAAACAGAAGGGAGAACTTCCTCCGGCATGGGTTGCTCAGTTTCCAGAACAGGAATCCATAGTACGAAAGTTGATGTCTCCAGGTCCTTCTGATCGGCCTTCTGCCACAGAGCTTCTACATAATGCCTTTCCCCCGAGAATGGAATCTGAATTGTTGGATGGTAAGTGATTAAGACCTTTTTGCATTCTGATATTGTGTTGTTGAATTGCACCTACATAGTACTTGTATTATCCATTTAAAGGAAGCATTATCTTATCAACTTATCTGAGGTTAATTATTTGCACAAATATGGCTATCAGAAGAACCACTGAAAAATTGATTAATCACAACTCATGAAACACATGTGAACTGTAATTTTTCCCCCACATTGTGTAACTCATGAACTTAATGTGTTTCAGAAGTCCACAAGTGGTTCAAAACTTTTCTTAGGGAAGTTAATAACTTAAAAATCACATGCATCTAGCAATTTTTGATTATAATCATAATTATTGGAAGGTGTTGAATTCCAATTTGGTGAGAACTTGTTTGTAAAATATTGTTGTCACAGTATAACATATTTACATGTTTTCATCAGCACTAGTGTATGATATGTAATATGTTAGATATAAAACTATTCATGACTCTTCATCTAATGGCTTGAACTTTTAGAAAAGCTAGACTATAACATCCTGTCAGAGCCTTGGGGAAAACAATAGGCTTTCGCATGAGGAAGTGCTAGATACAAAAATATGTATGAAGTCTTCCTAGTCTAGTGACTATTGTTTTTAAAGATATCTCAGCAAGGTATTCACTGTCTTGATGGGTATACTATATGTTTTGTGAAGATAAAACTTTTTTGTCAGACTGACAAGGAGTATAAATTCAGGAACAATCAGCCTTGATGACTAGCGGTAGTAATGAGAATCTAAATGCCATGGGTATCTTGGATAAGTGATAATTGTCTTTTTCAGATATCCTCCGAACAATGAAGAAATCAGAGGATACAAGCATATATGACAAAGTTGTAAATGCCATCTTTGACCAAGAGATGTTAACTTCAAAACATATTCATCAAGCTGGAAGCTTGGGGACAGTTGGAGATAGTTCTTCATCTATTCAGTACACAGATCTTGAAACTGAGGTTCGAGATTATGTTGTAGATGTGAGCAGGGAAATTTTCAGACAGCATTGTGCAAAGCATCTAGAAGTATTAACAATGCGATTGTTGGATGATTGTCCACAGTTTAACAGGTCAGTATTTGAAACTCAAATTCTTTGCTTTTGTTTACATATTTTTGACATAATGCTTCATGACCTTGACAAACTAGACGAAAGATTTCTGGTTTTGTTTTGTTTTTTGGAGTAGAAATGCAGTTAAACTTCTGACCCATGGAGGAGACATGCTCGAACTTTGCCATGAGCTGCGCTTGCCTTTTGTGAATTGGATCATATCAAATCAGGTATTGCATATATCAGCTTGATTTTATTTATTTCTTTATTCTTCAATTATATTCATCATGTTAATATTTGACATCAATTGTATATAAAATGGTTATTATAATAATGGTTTCATTGAAAAACAGAATTCTAGGTTTAGTTATGATTTTAATATTTTATACATATGGATGTATAGTCTTTAACTTCTTTGTGCCTTGGAATGTATAAATGATGCTCTTCAAATAGAACATTTGAAAAAAAAAAAAAACACTACCGCATGATCCTTCAATTCTCTTTGATGAAAAAAGATATTCTGAACTATTCTTAGTAGATGGTATGACTTTGTCAGTGCAGCAAGCCATGAGGATAAAATTTGATACATAATTCTACATTGTGTGTAGAAATCTTCATTCAAAAGATACGAGATATCAAGTGTATACAGAAGAGCAGTTGGACATTCGTCACCAAATCGCTACCTTCAGGTACTATTCTAGTGAATTTTTCCAGTGCTTTTATTCTTTCTTGTCTTTGAATTGATCCGAAGGAACAAAGAACAATATGAATGATAAATAAAATTATCCATAGCTGGTATTTGGTGGGAGAAAAATGTAAATGGTCTTGAGAATTTTTACCCTGTATTCATTGAATAATCTGTTTGGAGCTTCTGCAATGCTTTTCTTGAAAGTCTACTCTATCATTTCAATGCATCTTAAGACCCTTCATTATGAAATCATTTCTCGCAGGGAGATTTTGACATTATTGGTGGTACCTCAGCATTGACAGAGGCAGAGGTCATAAAGGTGATGTTTTCTACCTTAGCATTAAGTTCTGAATTTTGCTATGAATAGTTATCTGGGATCTGGCTTTATAACAGCTGGTAGTTAGAGTTATACATGACACGGACTGGTTCTGGCAATAGAAGGACAAGTCATTGACTTTATTAGCATGGTACATAAGTAAAAGTATTGTTCTTAAAATGCAATATGGAGGGATAAAATCTTCACTACTCAACCTATGATTTATTTCATTCTGTGTCTCTTAAATCTTTTGGAATTGTGTCTTATGAAGGTGATAATTAATCGGTATTTAATTTGCCAGTTTTACCAATTTTATTACAGGTGACAAGGGACATAGTCACTTGCTTTTTCCATGCAGATTCATGTGACATTCATCTAAACCATGGTGAGTTACTGGATGCAATTTGGTCGTGGGTTGGAGTCAAAGTAGAACACAGGCTTAAAGTTGCAGAGGTATGTTGGTTGCACAATCATGACATTGGCATTATTAAGTGCATAATATCTAGTATGACAGTTTTAATTTTCTGAAGATTCTTTCCATGATGGGTTCTTTGCGCCCACAATCTTCAAAAAGGAAATCAAAATGGGGAGTCATAAGGCGGCAGCTTTTGCAGGTGAGAAAATTTATTTAGAAATGTTGTTTGTCTGTAATAGTTATTGTTGTGGTCATAGTAGTGCATAAGGAAAAGATTCATCAGATAGATTTATTAGTATCATCAAATGCTTTTACAGGAACTAAAATTAGCAGAAGCTACTGTAAACAGACTGCAGACAGTTGGTTTAAGGTTCTGTGATTCTGCAAATCAGGCACTTCCTAGATTAAGAGGAGCTCTTCGATCTGGTATACTATTCTTACAGTTGTATCAGAATATATGTCTACGCATAATAGAAGGAACGTCGTGGTTATTAGAAAATAATAAACTAATGCAGATAAACGCACATGCAAGGCACTTGATGAATTGTCTGAACTCTTCAGTCTCTTGAGAATTTGGAAGATTGACCAAAACGTCTATATTGATGCATTGATGCCACCAACTGAAAGTTATCATAGAGATTTATTTTTTCAGGTAACCTAGAGTTGTTTTTTTATAGACATATTAATCTCACATTGGGTTTATTTAAATCCTACAAAGCCTTTCATTGTCTTTCTTTCTCTGTTTATTCATCTTTTACTCTTCCATTCTGTTCTGTCTAGTTTTCCCAATACTTTTGGAATGAACAATTCTATAAAGCTTCACTTCAACATACAAGAGAATTAATTCTGACACTAATAACAAGTTATTGAGTTAAACTTGTTTGGCTGCTGATTAAAAGGTTTAAAGAGATTATCTATTCATTGCTTTATGTGAAATAAGATTGATTGAACTAGAGTATACCAGTTTACTAAACATATTTTTTCGGTCACCAACTATATATGTGCCCCTGCTTGGTGCTTACTGGAAATTTCGTGCATGAGTTTTTGTGATAAAAAGTGTCAGGGTGATGATTTCTTGGAATTGCATATCAAACACACATACATTGATACAAGCTAGAAGTGTATGTTGTTCATTCTCATGAAGTTAACTTATTCCTGGCAGGTGTACTTAAGGAAGGAGAACAATCCTGGATCACTCTCTGATGGTGCCTTGCTAGCTGTTGGTGGTCGTTATGACTATTTGCTTCAGCAGTTATGCAGTCACAACTATGTAGGTTATGCATACACATTTATTTCTTCTTATTACCATTTTCATGGAATGTATCTGCATACTTCTTTGTCTCTGACTTTATATATGTTAGAACATATTAAGATCAATTAACTTTTATTAGAATTATTTAGCATATTTGAATATTTATTATAGGATATTATGTTTTTATTATTTCGATTCTCTTAGCACCTATAAATACTCTTTTATATTGTATCATTCTATACAATTTGAATACACACAAATCTTTTTTCTATTGCTCTCTCTTACCTTAATCTTGATAAGTCAGGTTCGCTGTGATGCTAATCTTTTCCGTGAGTAATGATTAACTGTCCACATTGATTATCTTACATGTTTCAATTGTATATATATACCTGTTACAGTGGTTTTTGTTTCCTCCTTATTGCTGTCCTAGACAAACATAATGCTTCTTTTTCTCTGAGGTACTAGATTGTATACTGTTACTAATTGCTTGTCGTCTTTGTTGGTCAGAAAGGAAATCCCCCCAGTGGTGTAGGGAGTAGCCTTGCATTAGAGACAATAATTCAGAATTGTCCGGTGGATTTTAAGCCCCTTAGGTTGGTGTCCTACTCATACTTTTTTTTTTTAATTATTATTTTAACTTTTGATACAGTCCTTGCCTCCAGCACTAAGTTATTGTCTTCTCAGTTAGGCATTTTGTTTTTGCAAATCTTCTCGACTGTTTCAGAAATGAAGCCAGCACCAGTGTTCTTGTCTGTTCAAGAGGAGGAGGTGGTCTTTTGATGGAGCGGATGGAACTAGTTGCTGAATTATGGGAAGAGAATTTTAAGGTTGAGATTTTTTAAATGATTTTGATATCCATATAATTTAGTGTTATAACTCAAGCCTCTGCTCACTTGCTCTTCATGTTTTCAGGCTGGATTTGTTCCCATCCCCGATCCAAGTCTTACAGAGCAGTATGAGTATGCTAATGAGCATGATATCAAATGTCTCGTCATCATAACCGATGCAGGTGTCTCACAGACAGGTTCTGTTAAGGTAATTTGTAATGTTCTCCAATCCCATTCCGAGTTTTGGTATAAACTCACCCAGATAAGGATCTACATTTATATCACATTCCCGCAAATAAATCCGCGCAAATATAAAATCCAAGCATTTTCTAGGTGTTACTTGTTAGTTCAGCTGGTTATCACTTGTGGTTTTTTCTTAGAATCTCTGTTCCAAAATTTTCTTTAAGCAATTATAAGTTTAGCAATGATTGGATTGTTTATTTGTAGTCGCTAGGGTTCATGAGGAACAATCTTGGGATAAGGAAAGCAATCTTGTCCCAAGTTTATTGCTCATGAACTTGAGAATCTTACTGAAATGTGATTATACGATACTGTTATTAAGGGATTTCAATTGCCTCCAGGTTCGACACCTTGAATATAAGAGGGAGAAAAATGTTGAGAGAGAAAATCTAGTCAAGTTTCTGTCAGATGCTATGGCAACACAATTCAGAAACCCTTCCATTTGGTTTTAATATGACGTTTTTAGAAGCTCAACAACATCTCCTTCATACATAAATAGATGATAGATTCGATGGCCTTTCCAAGTTCCAACATAACACAGTAGACTCTGACAAGATTATCAGCGGATGCCTTCTTTTTTTTCACACAAATGTTGAGGAATTCGTACATATACCGGTTTTGCAGGTTTATCTGATTGTCATCTTTCTTCTTTTACTTTCTTTTTTTCTTCTATTTTTAAAAAAAAAAAATTTGGCCTAAGAAAGTTTTGTTTTAGGCTTTTCTGTGCATAGTTGTGATTTTGTAAATGTGTAAATAGTATATGGATGGTTTTAATTCATAGAGCTGGATAGTGTAGCCATTAAGGAGCTATTTCCTGTGTGTTTATCTTGGAACATGACGCAAGTATTAAACGTCTAATCATTATAGCTTCTCCTCTTTTCTTTTGTTTTGTCGTCTTAATTTTTAACCCATTTGGATGAGCGAGCTATAAAAATTACATTATAGTGAGATTCCTAGAATTAAAGCTCAACGACTAGTGTATATAATTTTGAAAAAGAAAACACAAAGAACTTGGATTAGATAGTGAGAAGATTGATTTATAGTCATGGATTGGATGGTAAATTGACAAAGGTGAAGATTGAAGAGATAATGAAAGTCACAGTTTCTAGTACATAAATCTTTTTTTCAATTCTGCTGGGTAAACAATGAGAAATCTGAACAATGTGAATAATTGGCTAAAGTCTACTTAGGATTAAAAAAAAAAACACCTCAATTCAAGTTAAAAAAAATTTCTTTTAATCCTGGTTATACTCCCTTCTAATCCAAACCCCCTCCCTAGTGCCGCTATTGCCTGTCGTCACCAATCTTGAGTGCTGTATTGAGTATAAGCATCCCATTTACAAGAAGAATAAACATTCCATTTGTATTAAGAATAAATATCTCATTTGTATGAAAAATAAACATCCACATGCGTATATAAAAATTCATGCTTTGCGGCGTTGAGGTTGATGGCGGAAATGGTGGAAAGAGGGAAGGAAGAAGCAGTCGAGGTCGTGGGAGGCAAGAGAACGGAGTGGAGATTATGCATGGCTTTGAACAATGAGTTGGTCGTGGGAGGCAAGAGAACGGAGTAGAGATTATGCATGGCTTTGAACAATGAGTTGGCGTGGAGGTGGTCGTTGTTGTCGACGGTGGTCGTGAGCTGCAACGATGAAGGTGGGGCTGCGGTGGGGTCTGCACGGCCAGTGGCAGGGCAACGGGAAGGAGGATGCACGGGGCTGCGGCGCGATTTGAGGTTGCTACTTACTACGGAGCGCAAGCAGGACGAAGAGATGCTTCGCTAATATCAATTATGATTTGGTTTAATTGTTAATTCTTATTTTTTAAATTTTATAATTTAAAATTAAAAATAATTAATTAATAATCTGATTTATAATTTTAATTTTATTTTCTTTTTTACTCTATTGTTCACATTGTTTATAATTATTATTGTGTCTTCTTTAGTTGGTCATGACATAAAGCTATGTAAAATTCATTCCGGAAAAACACCTGAAGGAAAAAGACAAGTTGGTTTACTTAAATGACATACGTAAAACTTCAAGTTCAACTGAAAAATTCTTGAAAAATGAACCATTTATCTCCCTACTAGTTAGTGGTTACTGATGAATTAACTTCCATCCAATAACATTGTCTAGCGAGCTCTTTAATGCTTTTTCACAAAAGAATACTGGATCTGTTCATATAATAGTTGAGGAGTCTGAAGTTCTAGCAAACTTATTTCTGCATCAAAAATCTTTTAGATTTTCTATACACATAATAAATAAAGATTTGAATATCAACAAGCCCTTATAGCTCAGTGGTAGAGCGTCAGTCTTGTAAACTGAAGGTCCGTAGTTCGATCCTGCGTGATGGCATTTTTCTTAATTATATATTATGAAAAAAAGATATACAAGCTATATATAAATAAATGAATATCATATTTATTTATTTGATGAACCAAATAAAATGTTATTGTAAGGAAAAAATAATAATATATTTTTAATAATATTATTAATGCAAAATAATAAATTCTAAATGTTCTTTTAAATATAGTAAAGTAACCTATTTTAATAAAAAATTTGTTATTGAAATAATTATATCAATATTTTCTAAATGTTCTTTTAAATATTATATTTTAAATATAGTAAAGTAACCTATTTTAATAAAAAATTTGTTATTAAAAAAATTATATCAATATTTTTTATATTAATTTGTTTTATTAAATTTTTTTTTCCTTTTAAAAGAACAACTATAATATCATTGAGATATGACAAAAGTAATTTGACTTTATTTTTTATTTGGTTTGAATTTTGGTCAATAATAAAATATGACATATATATACATACATACACATACAGATTCCAGTTATAAAATATAGATTATTTAATTTAATCTACTTTGTCATACATATGAGTATATAAATATAAATACATCAAATATTTAAAATATAAATTTTGTGAAACTTTGTCATGACAAAGAGATGTACCGTGTGAAAAAAAATACTAATTCTTCTATTTTTTATTAGTTTTTTTAAACAAATTAATAAGATATATAACACACTTAATTGGTTTTATTTTTTTATGCATATATTTTTTTAACAAAAATTATAAATAACATTAATGTAAATTCAAATGTTTTTGTGCATGACAAGTGCTTTAAGCCTTTCACACTTGTAAAATAATATAATTTAAATAATAAATTTGCCATTAAAAAATATTTTTATCAATTTATTTAATGTTTTAACTATTTAATTTGCTATTGATTTTTACAATTCATCAATAATTTTTTTATTGATTGTTCTGTAATTGTTATTTAAATTCAACCATATTTTGTCAAATATATAACAATTTCTTTATTAACCTAATTGAACTCAGCAATCTAATCCAAATTTAAAAATAAAAAATTAAAATTCAAAACAGTAAATAAAATTTAATTAATATTATATTTTTTTAAAATAAATTATGATATGGATACTACATAAATATTATAAATAATATAAATAAATGAAGCAATTATTTTTTTTTACTAAAATATTCATTAATAGAAACGAAAAGAGATGTCCACGTTATAAGACTACTAAAATTAAATATCTAATTTGTTTTAACTTTACAAAGATTTTACAAAATGATTTAACATGACTTAAACATGGGATAACTACAATTTTCAGCAAATTTTTTAAACAAAAAATTATAGTAATTCCAGCATACAAATTTTAACTTTTAAATGAAGTTTTAGAATTATTGTTATAGTCTTTTTGAACTACTCACTATATTGTTTAATTTTATGTTATTGATTGGTATCATATCAATTTCGACGAACTTAACCGACAAAAATTGGTTAGAGATGTTACTTTATATATTCGATGTTTAATTTACAGAAAACATTATTTGTGTGGGATTACTTCTAAAATTTGTATGAAAATATAATTATTATTAATTAAGAATTTAAAATTAACAAGCTCTTATAGCTCAGTGGTAGAGCGTCAGTCTTGTAAACTGAAGGTCCGTAGTTCGATCCTGCGTGAGGGCATTTTATCAATTATCCCTTGGGTTTTTTCGGTTAGCTTCAATATCCAAAACACATGTAACATATAATATAACTTTAGTAAACATTAGTGGTAGAATCACTTTGTTCTCTAGCAAAATTAACTCAATTTTTCTTTCCATACACATTTTCATCTTCCCCAACAAGTATCTAAACAAATACAAAGAACAAGATCATCTAAGAAATGAAACCAAATTAAAAGTTTCCTCCAAGAAGATATATATGGTTGGTTAGAACTTAGAAGTTATGTTGCAAGAACAACCTCTCTCTAGGAGAAGCAGGTCCAATCTCTTCCTCAAGACTCTTCAAACCATCACCACCAACACCAACAACATTTCCCAAATTCTTATTCACTTCTGCATTATT
This sequence comes from Arachis ipaensis, assembly GCF_059453495.1. Taxonomy (NCBI): domain Eukaryota; kingdom Viridiplantae; phylum Streptophyta; class Magnoliopsida; order Fabales; family Fabaceae; genus Arachis; species Arachis ipaensis. The sequence continues at coordinate 6,191,907 of NC_142438.1, forward strand.
ACTAATGTTATTGTTGTTGTTCTTCCCTCCTTCAACATCAGCATCTGACACTGAAGACTTCCTCCTCTGAGAAGATGTAACACTTGGGAATGTTATCCATGATGGTGCCCTGAACTCAATCCGTTGATCCTCAGTTTCTGCTACCTCAGTGGTCTCAGAAGCTGATCTATTTGATGATCTTTGTGATGATTTCTTGTGCAACCTATTGCTTCCCAAAACAACCTCAGTTGGCAAAATTGGTTGCTCAATGCAAGGACTTCCCATTAGCATTGCTAACCCTCTTTCCAATGCTGTTGTTACTTTGTCCATTGAAGGTCTTTCTTTCCCTCTCATCCTCACACATTTGCATGCCACATTTGCAATCCTTTTCAAGGCCTCAAGATCACTAGGAGGTTTCAAAACTGGGTCTAATATTGCAGCTATGTCACCTATGTTGCACCAATAAGGATATGAGTATTGGATACAAATAAATATGACAACTTTACTAAAAAATATGATGTGGGAACAACAATATGTATATTTTCACGGTATATCCCAACCGACAAGTCAAACATTAATTTGTTGTGTGTCTGCAGCTGACTAATGGGTTACTGTATATATAAGGTAAAATTTAAATCCTTGACAATTTATTTGCAGAGTTAAAATATATCATAAGTTACCTGACTTGATCAATGGCACTGCCCATTCAACAATGTTCCCTTCTTCATATTGCATGTCAATGGCTTTTCTACCACTTAGAATCTCCAATAACAGAACACCAAAGCTATATACATCAGATTTTGTGGTGAGGTAGTGAAGCCTATAGTACTCTGGATCAAGATAACCAAGAGTACCAGCTGGTAATTCAGCAAGTGGTGAACCACTGTCTGCAGGGCCTAACAATGACAAGCCAAAATCAGCAACTCTTGCATTGTGTTCTTCATCAATGAGAATGTTTGATGATTTTATGTCTCTGTGAATCACTGGTGGACATGCATATCCATGCAAGTACTCAATTCCTCTTGCTGCTTGGACTGCAATTGTTACTCTCCTTATCCAATCTAGCTGCTCCTTTAACACCTATGTTGCATTAATATGAATACAGGTATTGAATACGATAATTGTTCTAAGAAATTAGAGAGTAAACTACCAATTTAGCTCCACAAAAAATTTGAATGCTGACAATTTAATTCTCGAAAGAACAGAAGCTATGGTACACTAGCTTATTTAGTTCTTTCGAAGTTAAATTGTCAGCGTTTAAATCTTTCAAAACTAAACTACTATAGTCTAATTAGTCATGGAAATGTAGCACAAAAAAGTGAAGTATTTGTGTTATTATAGTTTTCAGCACCTTATTTGGTCCATGAAGGTGTTGATGCAAGGAACCATGGGCCATGAACTCATAGACAAGAAGCCTTTCGTTTCCTTCTTCACAATATCCTAATAGGTTCAGCAAATGTGCATGGTTCAACCTTGATAGCAAGTCAAGTTCTGTGTGAAACTCCTTTGAATTCTTCTGCATGTTTGTGGAAACTATGGCCCTCTTAACAGCAACAACAGTGCCATCTTTCAGAACACCCTTGAACACACAAGAGAAGCTTCCTTTCCCAACAATGGATTCTTCTTTGAATCCATTAGTTGCAGTTTCAAGCTCCTCATAGGTGAACATTTGGGCCCTCCTGATCTTGAACTCCTCCAAATTTGTCCTGTTCTTGCTGTTAGAACCACCATTGAGTTTCTTCACCTTTGACCTTCCTGAAGAACACTCACAATCTCTTAGCTTGTATCTAACATACAAAACTGAAGTCAACGACACAATACAAACCAAGAACACTGCAAAAGCAATCTCAGCAATAACAACTGGTAACTGCAAAGCCCAAAACTTATCATCATTTTTCTTCTTCTCAGAATTAGAAGATGAGCAATTTGATAAGCACTTAGATGAAAAACATGAAGAACAATTATATTCACATATTCTATCAGAATTCACACCACAAGAACTCTTCTGGTACATCTCAGATGGACAATCACCACTGCTGCAATGAATGCAAATTCTTGAATCTGTTGACTTGCAAAGACCTTTTTGGAGATCAATCTCATAGAATCCAGGAGGACATGGATTTGACTTGCACATTCCTGGTGAAACAGCCAAAGGTAGTGTTTTTGGAAAACCAACACCCCAGCAAACAGGCATAAGAGATCTTTCAGCAAGAACACCACAAGAAAAGTAATCACCACCAGCAATCTCAAACACCTTGGTTCCACTTGGTGGTGGTGTGCTTGGTTTGATGATGAATCCCCAACAAATCACTTCCCTATCATAGCTTTTGATTCCACATGCGTGAAACTTTCCTCCAACAACAGATAGCATTGGATCACTTGGTGCCAAATCAACATTACCTTGACCATAACTACCAGCATGTTGTTTCACTGAAACTGAGATTTCTTCTTCTATATCCAAGCTTCTTCCCCAACAAACAGCTCTTGAATTCTTCACACCTTCCAATATTCCACAAACATGGTATCCACCAGCTGAGATTCTCTGGAATCTTTTGTCATCTGGAATCAAAGTAATGACCCTGCTACTAGTCTCATCACCCCAGCAGAACACACTCCTATTCTGAGAGAAAAGGCCACAGTTGAATCCAGAACCTGCTGAAATTGACTGAAACATTCCATCAAACACATAGCTCCTAGTCATGTTGTAACCCCAACAATCAACAAATGAAGTGTTCCTGAATCTTCCAGTTAATGGCTTCCTCAATCCACATACATGGTGATCACCAGCACTGATGTCTATGTATTCAGCTTCCTTGATCATTGGTTGAGGCACCCCCATTTCAATGTAGCCACTGCTACCCCAACAATAGGGTTGGTTTGAATCCATTAAAAGTCCACATATAAAGCCATCACCAGCAGTTAGACCAATGAATGAGAAATGAGATGGTGTTTCATAGATTATGGCTGTGTTGGATCCATAACAGGTAACAGTATGGGACCCATCAAGCTTCAAACCACAAAAGACTGAACCTTGTTCTCCATAAGATATTGCAATGGAAGACATGGATCCAAGACTTGTAACTTGTGACCACAAGTATGATAGAACCATCACATGAAAAAATAACCACAGTTGCATGTTCAAACCATAGATTAACAAGTCTCTCACTGAGAACCCCATGATGATGCACACCCAATCTAAATATCATATACAATAAAGTCTAGAATCTTCACTGCTCAGCATTGTGAATAAATAAACATAGAACACCACAATGCTATTGTTGCCATTACCTCAAACTTCTGTTCCTACAATCTCCATGTCTTTGTATAGCTAGCTAGAAATGCATGAAAACACAATAGCAATGGATCTTCGCATCATTCTGAAGTTTTCTCTCAACACAAGTTATCATCTTTCTAGCTAGCTATGCTTGATGCAACACAAAACAAAACAAATAGCTAAGAAATGTAGTGGATCTTCTTCTGCATGCCCACTTTGTTTCTATGTATGCTTATTAGGGTAAGCAAGTAAAACCTTGCATATTGCTGATGATGAGTTGGTGAGAAGAAGAAAGATAAACTTGCCATCTCAAAAGCTTACAAGCAACCATAGCTAGAGCTAGCTGCTTCAATGAACTTTGATTTGAACTCATCACTAGATCAACAACTAACTAACTGGTGGAAACTATGCTTTGATGAGTCCTTTGAAGAAAGCTCTATATAGTATATAGTTAATGAAAGTGTGAACTCACATTTTTGTTAAGAATAGTCAGAAACCTTTTCTTCAATGCAAGTATTTAGCAATTGGCAGTTGAAGTTGAAGTTGATCATCAAAGGGATATAGAAGATGGATGGATTGTTGTTGAAGAAGGGTAAAGAGAGTGAGATTAATGGAGAGAGTGAGAGAGAGATGGTGGTGCAATAAATGAGAGAAAACTGCTACTTGTGTACGTTATGGGCAAAGTGTTGGTGAACACATTTATTGTAAAACATAAATGCAAAAATGACCTTTTCATGCCCAAACTATAGGAAAATTTTCAAGTGAATGTCGTAGTGACAGCTATTTTTAATCGTTGATCTTAATTATAAAAACATATATATAATATATATATATTATAAAAAAATATATAATATATATAATTAAGATCAACGGTTAAAAATTACTGATATACCGATACGATGATACACTTAAAAATCTTTCCAAACTATAATGCCATAATACAGCACTTACCATTCTCTCCTTCTTTCTTTATTTCTATTTATGTACTTATATGGTTTTGGAAAAAACATTCATATATTGTGTTTTAAGGTTATATTTAAAAAGTATAATAATAAACTTTTTTTAAATTGTTGATATATCTAATATATTAAAAATATAAAAATATTATTTTTTCAATAATTTTTAGTAAAATTTTTTATAGTATTTTTAAAATATGTCTTATATATATATATAACTAAAATCATTGAAAAATAAATAAAATTTCAGTTAAAAATAATAATTACAAATATAATTTTATTTTCTTATTGTATAAAAGAATTTTAGACAGATAACCAATAATATATAATTGTATCACAAAAAATAAAAAAAATTCAAATTCAATACTTCAAAAGTCAATCATTTAAACGTATAAATCTTATTGAATAACCATAAAAAAATTTTATACTATTAATATATTAAAATTAAATTCATAAAAAATTAAATAAATAATTTTTTTGGTGTCAAATATATATAAATATATAATAGCACATACAATCTTTTATTTTATTTTATTTTTTCTGCATCAAGTTATTTTAACATTTAAATATCTGAATATAATGTATTGATATTTCAGTATATTAATAAAAAAAATAACAGAATATATATGTGGGTTTAGCTTGGTACAATAATATATACCAAACCTCACACCTCAAGACTCAACATATTTGATATGTGTCCCTACTTCATTTAAATTCTTTCATGTTCCGGCTCCCTCTATGGCTACTACCATCGCCACTCTCACCAAGTGACAAGTGTATCATCACTTATTTTTTCATTAATTTCCTGCTTTTTTTTTTCCTCCACTCTTTTACTTTGGTCTTTGGACTGGTTAATGAATCTTCTCTTTGAGCATGTCCTTTTTATGCCCTTATATAGATGCAATTAAACTTTAGCTTAGAGGTAATAATGTCATTGTAAATTACTTTCTATAACTCCTATAAAGACTGACTTACACTCACAATATTTCTTCTTTTTGGTATTTTTTCATTATTTATCGGTAAAATTATTTCTTCTTTAATACTACATTTTACACTGTTTTTTTTTTTAAAAAAGGAAAAAGAAAAATTAACCCAAGGTAGGTACCAGATGACAATGAAATAATGAGTTAGTTAGGGCATGGCGCGTCCAAAACTAGGGATTAGGGAATTTATAAACTGCCCATAAATGATGAATCACTGGAAAAAGAAAAAGAAAAGGGACCGCAATTAAAACTAAATTTAATGTCTCCTAATTATCAATGATAAAATTTTATATTGACACATTGTAATGTTAATCTAAATTTCTTTTGAATTTTGTTAACAAATTCCCTTAAAAATACAAAAGTAAAGCTTTTTTTATAGAACAAAAATAATTTAAAAATTTGAACAATATTAATTATATACTCTTAGCATATTTGTTAGAAAATCTCAATTTTTGTATACAAAAATATTAATTTTGTAATAACTCTGTATAAAAATTTAACTCGAAAAATTACTAATTAACATGTTTTATAGTTGGTGGAAACTCAGGTGAAGTTGACTTCACGTGAAGTTGATATCTAAAAGCCGTTAGATAAAAATTTAGTAAAATCAGTCAAATTATATCTAACGACTTTCAGGTATTAACTTCATGTGAAGTCGACTGCACCTAAGTTTTCACCTTTACAGTTTTACATACAATTGGAACCCCTAATGCATATCTATAGTAAAACCCTTCACAATAAGATTTCAGTTGTTTTTTGTGTCTTTTATCAAAGACTGATACAAGACCCACTTGTCTGATCAATTTACAAACTTCAGGTTGCGCCCTTAAATTGAGACACTAATTAAGGAAAATCACTATTCAAACTTGGTGGGGACCTTAATAACCAGTTAAACTTGCAAATTGGGCTAAGGGTTTGTATAGGTGAGCTTTTAAGAAAAAAAAAAATGTTTAGTTTTTTTTTTTAAAAAATCTTATGAAAAAGTAAAAATAATTTTATGTTTGAATATCTCATAGGGGTGTCTGCGGATCGGATCCAATATCCGTAATTTTTAAGGTTGGATCCGATCCTATCCGATCCGCAAAGCGGATCGGATATCGGATATATCCGCAAAATACAAAAATATTTTTAAAAGCTTATTTTTATTAAAAAAATATCAATAAAATTTATTTTTTCTATTCTTTTAAATATGTTTACTCTTAAAATAATATTAAACATACTTTTCTCGAATAATAAATTAAAATAATTTAACATATATGATAATTATTAGTTAAAATAAAACATAAAAAGAATATTTTACTTATTTATTTCTTTATTTTTACGGATACGCGGATATGCGGATACCAACACAAAATCCGCAATCCGATCCGATTAGTGTGTGGATCCGATCCGAAAACCTTGCGGATCGGATCCATATCCGCAATTTTCGGATCAGATTCGGATAAACACTGCGGATATGCGGATCGGATCCGATCCATGGATACCCCTAATATCTCATGCAAAAAGATCTTTTTATTTATCAATTATATTTAGATATAATAATATAAAAATATTTTTTTATTTATTTATTACATGAAAAATATCTTTTTTTAAGAAAAAAAGATATTTTAAAAAAAGATGTAAATTAGAACTTTTCAAAAAAAATATTTTTTATTTTTTTATTGTTTTTACTTTTACTACTCGAAATTTGCTAACCATGCTAAAAAATAAAAATAAAAAAAGATTTTTTTTATCAAGATAAAGACGTCCAAACAAATACTAAGTCAAGCTTAAATTATAGCTTAAATTATCATGTCTGCATCATTGGATGGTTGGTGGCCATTAATTAATTAATACTATTAGTATCCATATTCCACCGTCATAGATTTGCTGCATCATTAAAATGAATAATCAGTTTATCAGATTTTAATAATATGGTCTTTCCGACAATACGCATAAAAATAAATTTTTGATAAGCGCTTTCTCAAAGAGTTTATTTATTTTTTATAGTCAACACAAACTCAAAAAATAAAAATGAGATAATGGATTATGCAATAAAGTTGCCACTAAATCTCGTGATATTCACGTGATGATCCACAAAATCACATGTTCTTTCTTGTTCAAGTTCAATTATATTGATGATTTGGCGAGTTGTGCTAGTTCATCCAGGTAACTTATTTTGCACATAATTTTTATTCATAATTTAATTAATTTTTTCCCTTTTTTTATCCTCATTCCAAATTCACTCCAAATATAGATAAAAATCAAAGTTATATAATCAAGAAGAAGAATAAAAATTGCATGAGTCTTATGCTCAGCAACATAACTATATATAAGCTGTTTAACAAGAACATATTTAAAAGATAAGGGTGCACTTTCCACAAGAACAGAGAAGAAAGATATACATGTAATAGCTGCAACTACTGACAACTGTATCCAAACTATAGGTAAAAAGACAGTCCTATCCTGCATGTGTTCACAAAATTAAATATGCCAGATCAAAGCTTCGCAAGTCCAATGATGAATAATCAGATACATATACAACAAGCAATAGTGTCACAAAGGAAAAACATTAAAAAAGATGCAATAGTTGTTTTTCTAAATACCAAAAATAGAAAGACCTATATGGCTCACTTTCTAACTGTTTAATTGGAATTTACCCAAAGTAGCTACCTCGCATTCTTATTTTTCTGTGATTCTAAGTTTCTAACTCTTCCAAAAGAATGAAGCAACCTGCAGCCAATTAACATCATTAATAGCATAATCTTGCATTTCAATTGATGTAACTTTACTTATTAGAGCTAGATGGCCTCAGAAGATAATCCTGATGTAGAGAAGCAGAAAAGAAATTATTGGCATTGAAGAATCTAGCTTATTTCTAATTTCTGATATGCTTCAAAAGATTTGTCACATTTAAGACCACTTTTAAAGTGATTCTTTACCAAGTTATTGATTTAGAAGACAAAACAAGTAAAGTAATGGATTGTGATTCAAGAGAAAATAAAATTTTGATTTATCCAATATCTCCTCTAAAAGTAGTAGTCAATTTCATGAAACTAGAATATAGAGGAATAAGAGGATGCTCTTACCTAGTAAATTTCATTCATCCACTTCCAAACCGTGGATGATAATTTCACTGGAAGATCTGTAACTAATGCCTCCAAGTGGCACCCGAAGCATTTCAGGAATTCACTGGATACGAAAAAAACAGAAAGCATTAGAATGTAATCACCAACTCGTACATGTAAAACCATTTTCTTTTTGCCATGCAAGTATATAATTTTTACATATAAACGCTGTAACAATACGTCAGAAGAATGTCAAAGAAACCTTCGACATTCGTCGCATGGATCTTCTAGGCAGGATTCTTGCAACAGTATTCTTCATGCTCCTTAAAATTCTTGTAACAGGTGTGCCACTTGAGGCTTGAATTTCAGAGTCGCATTTTCTCTTTTTGGAAAGCTTCATTTTAGAACCCTGATCATCATAACCTTGGCCAGATTTCTGAACTCGATCATCTAACTGGGAGCATCTGAAAGCACAGTATCAATATGCTCAATTGCATGAAAGCTTTTAAAAACACCAAAAAAGTTTCAGAAAGAAGAGTAATTACTCTGAACTCTCTCTGCCATCGACACTCATCCCCACCTGCAAACACAATGGATATTTATCATACTACACATAAGTAATACACACTCAAAAACAAGTCAAGAAGCTTGTAAAGGATTATCAAAACTGTCTAGGTTTCCAATACAAGTGAATTTCATATTTTAGCATATACCTTGTTAAAGGTGTATTTCTGTGCAAATAATTATAATCCTAGGCAGAACATCGAGCAAACATGGAAATTTGTATTAAAGCTAATTAGCTACAGCACAATAGCCATCAAAATATATTTTATGTGGTGATACCAAAAGAAAGAATTCCTGAGTTGAAATAGTCCAGCCACAACAAACCTAATATACCATTTCGATCCCCCAAAAAAGAAACACCCCCCCCCCCCCCCCCAAAAAAAACCAAAAAAAAAACAAAAATGAAGGCTAGAGAAAGCACTATACCCATTCTTCAGTTAATGCTGCAAAATTGTTCCCATCAATAGCTGGGCCACATTGTTCTGTATCTGACGTATTCTTTGGTTCACTTAAATCCAGGGATCCATCATTTTCACAGAGTGAAACTGATGGATATTTATGACAACTTGCAGCTTCTGAAATTTGTAGCTCCATAGAACTGCTTAACGAAGCACCTGGACACACCACCCCAGGGTTCACAAAGCAAGAATCATTTAGCAGATCACAATCTTGAAAACATTCATCATCAGGCTTTGAAGCTTGATATGCCAGTGTCCCCAGATCTGACAGTGAGTTGCCAACAGAATCACAAAGTGACTTGAAAGGAGTACCAGTAGCATACGAATCAAAGAAGGCCTTAGACGCAACTTTAGCACAAGATTCAGCACCAAAAATAAAATTGCTAGGTACACCATAACTTTCTTCAGCTGAGAGAGTGGACTGATCTTGCATTAAGTTATTTACTACATTAACATCCGGTTCAGCTAAGGCAGAGCATTGATTTACCTGCTTTGAATTAGCTGCTGCTTTCACATTCATGCTGCATGGAGTTAATGAATCCGATATTAATGGGCTTTCAACTTTATTCCGTTGGCCTAACTCTACAACAATATCTTTTGTGAATTTCAAGCTTGAGGAAGATTTAGCCAGTCCATTATGAGCATCAATTTGGACAGGATTTGCATCCCACAAGGAACATCTTTCTTGTGTAGCGCTCCCTCCTAGGCAAGCAAGATCCTGCCGGAGACTCCAGGACTTGTTTCCGTACATAGTCTCACGTACTTGAACCTCATTTCGAAACCTGTTAGTCCAATCTGATGGGGATGAATTTAAATCAACATGAAGATTAATTCCCTTGTCTGACCAAACATAGAACTCAAAAGAAGAGGGAGTAGCTTCAGCAGCTTCTTTTATTAAAGAAGCAAAATCTTTGTCTACATAAGGTGCACCTGCTTCTACAGTTCCACGATTGTTTTGATGAAAGTTCTGCACTAAGCTCTCTCCCATTTTACCTGGGCGAAAATAAAATCTTTTCCCTAGCTATATATTACTATTCTGCAGAGCTGTTTGATATATTGTATAGCAAAACTTCCTCCTGCATTTGCTAAAATGATTACATAAGAGATGCTCCCAAGGATTACAAAGAAAATAAAAAATGCAATTAAAGATGACACAACTCTACCACATCATCCACCCTGAAATGGGAAAAATATGCAATCCCTATTCATCCTAAACTCAAGCATGATTTTCAGCTTCCAAACGGTTAAGTACAAAATTAAATAAGACTAAAAGACTGTCATCTCATAAGACTGTCCTGCTGTATAATTCATACATTGTAATTGCAATAAATCTACTATCCCTTCAAATGCTCGAAAGGAAGTCTAGGAAACTTGTCACCCTCACCGAACCTTCACTCAAATTCACTCGCAATTCGTTATACCCTTTCCCGGTCCTAACAACCCCATCTCATACTTACAATAGCCAATAATTCCTACTAACTTTATCACAACACAGCAGCAACATACACACAAACACGTTATAGACATTGACATATCTCCTAGAACACTAACACACTGCAATTGCAAATTCCCTTTCTTTCTTTTTTTTCTTTTTTTTTTTTTTTTGCTTTTTCCAGTTCTGTTTTTTACTGTCTTAAATTGTTACTACTAAAAAAGTAAAAACTAAGACACATCCAAGTACACCTGCCAAATCAGATTTTCCTCTTAAAGAAGAGAAATGAAAACATAAGAACACCGTGTATTCAAATCTATCTTACGAAATCTGAAAACAACAAAAGCATAGAACAAAAAAATGCAGCAACGAGAAGCAATACCTGATCGGAAACCTTACTGAAAATGTGAGCAGAAAACAGCAACATAAAATAAGAAAGAAAGCAGAAAAAAGTTGAGGAGCTTTAGGATCTTCAAGCTTAGCTTAGAGAGAGAGAGAGAGAGAGAGAGAGAGAGTGAGAGAGTTGACGCAAGGAATGGAGCGAAGGAGCCGAAGAAGGTTCCAAGTTCAAATCTGTGAGAGGGTAGTAGTGGCACTTTCGTAAATAATGGGTATATTTTGGGGCGTTTCTGAGTTTGAATGGTTGCGTTCCTGTGCGGACAGATCTACTGTAAGCAGCATGGCTTTACGATGGGTACGGCTCTGGCAACGGGACACGTGTCACAGATCAAGGGTACGCATGAAACGAATGGATAAGGCTACGTAGTTTCCCAAGTCAAGCGTGTTCCCATGCAAAACGAATTGTGTTTCCACTTTTTGTCTTTTACTCTTTTTTGGGAATTTGGAGTTGGATAATGCATTCTGCTCTTCAAATGTTTGAATTTCGAACACCAGCTCCCTTATCCTGTTTTGGTATCTAGAAATTTCCCCGTCATAAATAAATAAAAATGTCCAGAAATGCTTTTAACTATAATTTGCTCAAACAATTTTCTTTTTCATTTTCAATTAACAGAAGGGTTTATTGTTAGAAAAAAGAAAAGATTACTAAGGTAAAGAAAAAAATAAGAAAATGTTTCTTCAGATCCTAGAATTTACAATTTCAAAATTCCTTAAGTATCAACCAGACGCTTTGGCCGAGTGGTTAAGGCGTGTGCCTGCTAAGTACATGGGGTTTCCCCGCGAGAGTTCGAATCTCTCAGGCGTCGTTCACTTTTTTTTATTAATTTATAATTTCGAATAAAATTTTTTTTTACAAATATGAAGCTCAATTTATAATGTGCATCAACCTATCAACGCGTCTTTGAAGACAAGTTGTGTTCAAGTTACGTCGCAATAACTTTATATAATGCTAACTAATTTCAATTAAGAAACCAAAGACGCGTAAAAGTAAAAAGTGACTCAAAATAAAATGCGGCTCTACACAACTCTGATCCCACTACTTTGCCCCTTAATTATAATAGTGAGAATTTCTAGGTGCAGAAGCTTTTGTGTTTTGTAATTATCAATTAGTCATCAATAATTTTTTTAATAGTGTGAAATTATATCCAATAATAGAAGATCACTCACTTTTTTATTATGGTTAAATGCTAGCTACAAAACACAAAAAATACTGGCTCCCTAGATTTTTTCCTTTAATAATAATGGTTTCTAAAACATTTCCGGTTTCTAAATATCACTACATATATTAGATATTTAAAAAGCATGGTTATTTACGTTTATGTTCATGTACCTTGGTTGTCAACTCGTCGAAAATATGTATTTAAGCCACAAATATGATTTTTGTTTCTTATTCACCACGAATAATTGCATACGTGAGACGTGACACATACATGACAAAATACAATAAAGTAGTTATTTAGTAGTTACTTTCAATTCCTCTATATATCATCAAATAAATCACCCTTCCCAAATTTAGAACAAACGAAGAATAAACACCTCAAATTCCCTATCCCTAGTAGTGTTCTTCTTGAATGCCAAATATTTTGCTCCCTATTTTCCTTCTTTATTTTTAGTTCACAACCTCCTAAAATCTCAATTCATATCCTCTCTTTCAATTTGGTACCAAAACAAATTAGGTCTCCTCCTCCTCCTCTGTCGCCTCCTCCTCCGTCTTCCTTCTTCCTCTCCTTCGTCGTCAACTTGACAAATTACTCTTTTTTTATTACTACAAAGTAACAAAATAATAATATTCATAAATTATGGATTCGGCCGAACTCCAGCGCGTTTTTCAAATGTTTGACCGCAATGGAGACGGCCGAATCTCGAAAAAGGAACTCAACGATTCTTTGGAAAAGCTTGGGATCTATATCCCGGACAAAGAGCTTGACCAAATGATCGAAAAAATCGACGTTAATGGAGACGGTTGGGTGGACATGGAAGAGTTTGGCGAACTCTACATGTCTATAATGGACGAACGCGAGGAGCGCGACGAGGAGGAAGACATGAAGGAAGCCTTCAACGTATTCGATCAGAACGGAGATGGTTACATCACGGTGGAGGAGCTTAGATCGGTACTTTCTTCCTTGGGGCTGAAGCAAGGGAGGACGGTGGAGGAGTGCCGGAAGATGATAATGAAGGTGGACCGCGACGGCGACGGCATGGTTGATTACAAAGAATTCAAGCAGATGATGAAAGGAGGAGGATTCAGTGCTCTTGGTTAAATTAAATTTTCAATTTTCGTCGTTAATTATAATTAATTAGCCTCTTAATCTCTCTTTGCTACGTTCTTTCTCTCTATCTATCTCTAATTTCTCTGTAGACTCTACATATAATGCATGTAGTTTTACTTTGTATTGGCATGCATGCACATAAATACATACATTTGGGTTTTCAGAATTCAAGTCGTAATTCATTGTGGTTCCAAAACTCAAATCCCATCCCTTGTAAATAATAAGTTTATGTTATCTTAGGTTATATATATTATACATGTGTGTATGTGAAAGAGATTTTGTTTTTGTGACTGTATGCGAAAGAGATTTGGTATGATATGATATAATCTATACTTATTTGTGGTATTTTTAATCTTTCCTTGGACTATGTTCCGTGTAGTGTATCAAAATCAGTTATTAAAATTAATTATTAGTATGAAATATATGTTAAAATATAAATAGTAAATACATATTGAAAATAAATTAAATAATAAATATATTTATATATAAATATATTAATAGTTAATTTTAGTGAAGGAGAAATAATATTTTTGTTTTAATAAATTGTTTTGTTTGATATAAATATAAGATTTTGTTAGTAAATATGGTTGAAAAATGAAAAGGTAAAAATTAAATATCTCAATTTTCTTTTATTAAATACATTTATAATGAGGTCAATGAGTAATAGTTCAAATAGTATATTCTCTTCATACTCAATTAAGAGGTTGTGGTCTCCTATCTTTAGTAAAAAAAAAATACACTCATAATGAGATATCGACCTTTGATGCTCTGTCTTTTTTTAATACATATATTTCTTTTAAAAAAAAATCTTTTCTTTTTCTAATTTTATTTCTAGGTATAATTCTAATTACACTCAATTATATTGTCCACAAATTAAAAAATTCAACAAATATATAGCTATAATTAAACAATGTAATTTTTAAGTTATCCTACATAATTATTAAACAAAAAGAATTAAAATCAATATTAATATTTAAAGTACACAATAATCATATATCATTTTTTTTATTCTATATCAAAAATAAACAATACGAATTGTATGTATATAATGTTGACATAATGAAAGAGGATCGAAACGATTCTAATACCATTTATTAACATTATTGAAAATATTACTAAAATATTTTTACAAGAAAATTTTATTGAAAACGTGATAAAACATAGAAAAAATTTGTTGTTTTTAGTTTTAGCTCTACAATATAAAAGAAATAGAAAAAGATCATCTAAAATGTATTTGAATTTAAAAGGAATCAGTACTCTTAGTTTATAAATTTATTTTTATTATCAATAAATTCCAAAAATTTTAGGGGTATATATATAATACGGGTTATTAAATTTGTTGATAATAAAATAATGTCTATTCATACATTTTCAGCAAATATGATAATTGATAAAACTAAGCATGTGATTAAGGACATATGCTCAGTCAAGTAAAGTCAAATCATGTTTGAATCCCTCCATAAGGTTTTATATTAACATGCTCAACCACTAATTAGAAACATATACTATAATTAAACGACATTACTCACTAGGCAGCTCTGATTTTTTTTTTTTTTTTCTATATATACCCTCTGGTCTCATTTTATACTATTTAGGATGTTAGAATATATAAAAAGATGTAATCTATTGTGTGATACAGAGTAGCAATTGATTAAACAAAATGAAAGCTCTTATATAATAAAATAAAATTAAAGTTCATATGACTTGAATTTATTTGAAATCTTGCAGGAACAGATACCCAAATATTTACGTCAATATAAAAAATTCATAAAAAATACCTATAATTTGAGAAAAAAAAAAACTGAATCAATATTTTTCATTTGCTTTCTATTTATTAGATATATTTAAATATTTTTTTTATTTAAAAGTAGGAAGAAAAATCAGGAATATATATTATTATTCTTATTGAGTTATTGTATATCTAAATTTTTTTAATAAAAAATTATTGAATAAAAGGTTTTGTCTACGAAAGATGTTTAATGTAAATGAAAGTATCAAGTATTAATAATGGATATCAATGATATTACTATATTCCTATAATTAATTATAAATACAGTACTTTTTTATATATTCATTATTAGAATAGAATTTTATTACATTCTAATTTAAAAAAGATATTATACATTTTAGATCAAGCATTATATTTTTTCAAATCAATTTCATATATTCAAAGATATATTTTCTTTTTTCTGTTTCCTTCTCTTTTTTCGGGTAGATTATTCACCATTATATATTTGCTACTCATGCTAACAATTTACATAGCAATTGCTACATTCATTGCTTCAGAGATTTTTCTCTAATGGAGAACAATGAGTCCGTTTCTCCGGTAATTCTTTGATGTTACATAATTTTTCTCTTTACATGCATTCCATTTAGATAAGATATATACATTAACCTTTTATTTATTTTTATTTTATATTTTTTCTTCACAGACTTGTGTTGTTCTCAAAGTAGTGAATCTCCAATGTTGTGAAGCTTGTCCTTCCAGGGTGAACAAAGAGCTTAGGAAAATTAAGGGTATGTATATAAATATAAATATGACACTATGATTTATAGCTTTATGCACTTCTTTTTCTAATGACATATGATTTAATTAGTCTATCAAATAATGGATGATCTTAAAAGCTAAAGATATGAGTTTTAGAATATTACTTTTTATTTTGGTTCATAGAAAGACATGAATTAGTAAAATTTTTTGAAGATGTGTAAATTTTTTTAGAATATGTACACACAACATTTTGGAATTGCTAAATTATGCAGGAGTTACTGATGTCCAAATGAACAGAGAAGAGGGACTAGTTACAGTTTTTGGTGAGGCAGATTCTTCAAAACTCATCAAAGCAGTAAAAAAGGTTGGAAGAAAAAGAGCAGAGATTTATATGGAGCCTAAAGATCAACCTACTGAACCAAGCTGCACCTGCTTAGAACACACAAAGAGCACAAAATCCAAGAACTCAAGCATCCCTGATGACACAAAGAGCACCAAATCCAAGCACACAAAGGCGAGTGCGAAACATGATGATGATGATGATGATTCTGATGATAATTGCTCTGCTGATGCTGATTTTGGCGACCACGATCTGCCTCTGCCTCCACAATTTAATGATCATGGAGCTCCTTCAAGGTCCAACAACCATGTTGCTTCTAATGCAAGCTATCATCATTATCCTCAAAATAATCCAATAATGCTAGGTACCAATAATGGTGGTGGTGGTGGCGGTTATTTTCAAGGGACAACATTTCCTGTGCCTGCATATATTAATACATATGCAAGATTTTGTAATGACTACAATGAATGTGTTCCTCCTCCAATGGGTTATGGTAGACCACAACAACCACCTTATCAATACAGTTACTATCATCATCAACAGCGTTATCCACCACAACCACAGCCGCAGCAACAGGCTCCTCCTCCTCCTCCTCCTCCTCCATGCTCATATTATGGTGATGCTAATGGATGCACCATATCATGAGCTCTGCTACTTATTATATAGTTGCTTCTTACTTCAATTCTATATTCTTCTAATGTTTTGGTGTATATCCTATGGTTTGCTCATATATCCTATGGTTTGATTTTGACCTTTTATGGTGACTTTTTGGTATATACTTTATATAGATATTATTTTATTTATTTTGTGATATCTATTTGAAAGATAAAATATATTTTATTTGTATTTTTATTTTCTATTACGATTTCAATGTTTTTTATTTTCAGTACTAAAAATAAAAATACAAACTGAATACATCCTATGATTCCCATAAGACATGGGAGTAAGAAAATAAATAGTGAAAAAATACACATAGAAGAAACGATTATGTAAATAATCAACAAATTCATTCTCATGATAACACCAAAAGAAAAATGAAACTAAAATTCAGAAAGCAAATATTAGGATTATATACTTGAGATCCATCCTAATGTCTTAACCATTTTTAATAGTAGTAAACCCAGTTAGCAATGGAAGGTTGAGCTTTCATTGATTACTTCACTCGTTGCAGCAAAGGAAATCATACATAACAGTTTAGAGCAAATCAATTGATGGAAGCTGAGCAAAGGGAGAAAACATGAACATGGATTGGGAGCACAACATGCTCATACAAGTCTCATTATATATACAAAATAGATTAATCATTACTAGACACAAGAGTCAAAGCCTTGGATCATGTTTTACAAACTCATTAAAAAAATGGAACAATTCAACTCTACCATGGCATTTGAATGCCTCTCTTGAGTAATAATATCATATTTCTGGCACAGCTCCCACAAGAATCAACTCAGATGAAACCAGGCATTGACAGTAATTGGCTTTCTTCTTCTACCAATTAAAAGTGTCATTCATTCGTAGCATAAATAAGAAAACAATACAATGAATTTCATTGCATGAGAACCCCACCAGACATCTAAAGCAGGAACAGAGAGCAAACACCCTAGGGTCAGCAATTAGCAGAATACTACTAACATTGCACTTTGTATGCTTCGCATCGCAGCATTTTTGAATTGACGGTTGGTTTCTGTGTTTCGTCCGGGGGAAAATTATTTAAAGGGTGGCTAATTGAAAGTTCAATTGACTTTGTTCTTCTTTGCTTTCCATCTCCTTTACATTGTCTACTATGTGCTGTATTTTCTTCGATAGGCTCTCGTTATACTCGTCAATGTGCTCGAGTATCAATTCAAGATGTCTTTTATAGGTGGCAGACCTCTTTTTCTCTGCTGTCAACTGCTGATTTAATTCCCGAATTCTATCCCGTTCGCCCTGGAAAATAGTATCAGAAAACAAAGAGGTAAGTGGGGGAAAATAAGCTGAAAACATGTAAAAGAACCAATATTATCCTGAAAAACTTCATTCTGAAATAGCCTGATGCTAATCTCCAACATTTAGCTTAATAGTGACATCATGATCCATCCAATTTGTCATTTCTAATCAATCTGGCATGAAGTAACTGTGAAGATAACTAATTTAGTAATGCATAGCAATGGAAGAAGGAGAACTGACCGGATATTGTTCGTAGATGAAATCCCTTCTGCCACCTCCTGGACCAGCAAGAGGATGTGTGTGTTCCTTTACAAAACGTGTAACAACCCAGCTACCAGATTTTACTTTCCTTACCATTATCATTGCCTTGCAACCAACCCTTGTCTCAGCCCTTTGCCGTATAACATTTTCACGCTTGTCAGTCATCCTGTATCCCTCTTTGTTGCAGACAAAAATCCGCCCAATAGCAGAATTATCGATCCTTGATCGAGAGAGTTTACTAACACGTACGATGAATCCAACACTCGTGGCATATGCATTGTAGAATGCATGTGCTTCTGCTTCTGACTCAAACTCCTGTCCCACATAAGGTTCAACAGGTGAAACAATTGGGACCGGAAGTGTGGGAACAGCTAGGGTTATGGCCCCTCCAGCAGAAACTTGAGTCACATCTTGACCTTGGCTTTGAACTGGCACAATAGCACGTCCATCGATGTTATTTCCATCATCACCATTGTTTCCTTCGTCAGCGTTGTTCCCTTCATCAGCATTGTTTGCTTCATCTGCGTTGTTTCCTTCATCGGTGCTACAATCGTCAGCCATGGCAGCATTTTCTATTGCCTCCCCATTATTAGAGCCATCAATCTCAACCTCCACTGCAAGAACATAACATATATGCTATAAGATTTTCAGAGCCAAGGAAACATTCTACAGAACAGTGCATAGCATAAAAAACAATGAATGAACATGTAAAGAAATAAAACCCTAACCCCAAGATTGTTCTTTTTCTTCTTGATATTAAGAAAAAGCTTACAAACAATAAGGGAAAAATTAACACAATTTGGTTTAAAACAAGTTCTAGAGCAGAGAAGTGACTAATAGAAGAGAAACATGAAAATCACACCGAGAAATTTGCAAATTAATTCATTCCTCCACAAACAATCAAAATAGATCAAGCACTCTGCACCAAAAGCATGACTTTCGCATACCCTTTCAATAATCCTTTCTAAAAACACCAAACAATAATGATTCGATTGCTTTAAAGCTCAATACCAAATTCCCAAACCACAAAAGGGGGAGAAAACCCTCAAATTCTATCGGCATCAAAATCATCAACAGAATTTCCACATCAAGAATCAATAAACAAAATAAACATAAAAAAAAAACAAACTTTACACCCTAAAAACGAAATTTTTTAAGAAAAAAGGAAAAAAAAAAACTTACTCAGAATTAGATTAACGTAGAAAACCGAACGTGATACCGCTTGTGTTAAGAGCTGCAAAGTGAACACAGCGAAGTAAAAAAGGAATAGAATTGGGGGAATGCGAGGCATATATGGACCCTAATTGTCTCTCCACGTGTCTTATTTCTATTGGAGAATTCATAATATGAAAGTCAACTTTTTTACATTGACTCGTTGCTTTGTTGCCACGTTTTCAATGAAGTGTACGCTGGGCCGTAAGATTAGAACCCGAACCCGATCCAATACGAGTGGGTGCACCACAAAGAAAGAACACACGCAGTGCACAACACAATAAGCTGCTTCTTTCTTCTTCATCGTCTTCTTCTTCGAATTCCAACCATGGCTACTTCGTTGTTCCGGAGCATTCGGAGAGCTTCCTCTCTTCTCAAATTCTCGTACTCAACTACCTCCTTTTCGGTTTCTCCCAGGTTTCTCTATCATTCCACGTGCTATTTTTTTTTAAATTGTTATATACATGTTTCGTCACTTACATTCTTACACTAACCCCAGAAGGGGAAAAAAAAATTCATTTTTTCAGCGCCCGGGAACTGTTATAAATAATTCATTGAATCTCTTATGTTGGGTTAGCTTGTTTTCCTTGTTTGTGGTTCTAAGTTGGGGAAAGTTTAAGCCTTTGAATTGAAGCGTGAATTTGTAATGTGTGTATATATGAGCTATTTTGTGCTGACTGCTGAATCCCTTGTGTTCTAGATCAATTTTGCTTTTTGCGATTTTGTGTTGTGGAAAGTTTAAGGCATTTAATTGATGAGTTAACTTGTAATATGTATCAGTTATGTTGTTTTTTTTTTCTCCTAATTCCTTTGTGCTCTAGGTCAGTTGTGAGGTCCCGGATATCGGTTTTCTTACCGTTTAGGCAATGCAATTCAGTTGGGAAGCCGAGTTCATGGTGGGGTTTCAGAGAGTTGAGCTATGGCACTGTGAACTTGGTTATATCGGAAGGGAAGACCAAGTTTGAGGCTCGCGAGGTTGAGCCGCCAAGGAAGGACAAATATAAAACTAAGAAGAAGCTGAAGATGCAGAGGAAGAGGGAGAAGGAGAAGAGGAAAGCTGCAAATAGGAGAGACCCTCGTTGGCTTGGTGTCAAGGGGAAGAAGAAGCAGAAGTTTGCCAATGCAGAAGAGAGAATCAAGTGCAAGCTTGAGAAAGTAAGCACTGTGATCGGATTCTTTCTTGCCACAATTGGTGCAAGGAAAAGAGCCAAGCTTAGTGTTGCATACATGTGTATATTGCGATTGATGAGTGCAGACACCAGATATGATAGAATTAAGAATGAATGAATTAGAGAAAAAAGTTAAGGTTACATCTATTGTGGTGTCGAAATATGGTAGAATCGCGCCATAAATTATTTGGTTATACTAGATCAGATGAAAGATAGCCGAATAGGTAGGGTTAGAAGAAAACCAAGGAACCATGGAGTAGCACTCCAAGTTGAATGACTTGTCTATACCATGGTTCATAATAAGACACAATTATTATATTACTATATCTATATAGCCAACCTTACCTTGGGTAGAAGTTAGAAGAGACTTAGTTGTTGTTATTGTGCAAGCCAGCACTTTTGCAAGAGCTTCTTCATCTACTCATTCCTATAAATTTTAGGGGTCTTTTGTTTTGTTGTATTGATATGTCGATCTCACAAGTTATTCAGTTTCCCTCTTTTAGGCCGCAAGGATATGTTTTAGGGCTAGAGGTTAAATTTATTAATTCATATCTTTTGCTTATTTTCCCAGACATTCTACGGAAATTTGTAATGACTCAGATTTTAATCCCAGGCAAGAATTAAGGAATCAATGCTCATTGAAAGACTCAAAAGATATGATGTTCCTAAAGCTCAGGGTCCTGTTGCCAAACCTGATGGTTTGACGGGGGAGGAACGATTTTATTTGAAGAAGATGGCTCAGAAGAGTTCTAATTATCTACAAGTTGGCCGAAGAGGATTATTTGGAGGGGTTATTCTTAATATGCATATGCATTGGAAGAAACATGAGACTGTTAAGGTCATATGCAAGCCTTGTAAACCTGGCCAAGTACATGAGTATGCACAAGAACTTGCTAGATTGAGTGGTGGTATTCCAATCCACTTCATTGGAGATGACACTATAATATTTTATCGCGGAAAGAACTATGAACAGCCCGAGGTTATGTCACCAGTAGATACATTATCCAAGAAAAAGGTATGTTTCCGTGTTCCTTTTGTTAATCTCAAATGCATTACTGAAGTATTTGTTCATCACATGCAAAAGCAAAAGCACCGAAAATGAAATTTAGTTGCTTCAACATTTTATCTACATTTTCTGTTGCAGCAAGGTGTTTTAAAGTACATAACTTTTTGCTCTTAGCACATAATTCTTTTTGCCATTCTTTTTGTACATAACATTTTATCTCCAGTCTGCATTTTCAAGCTGTATGAAGCTGCTATTAGCTAGAAAATGCGGGTTTGGAACCATTTGTTGCTGGTTTAATGTTCAGTATGGAGTTTGAAGTTATTCAATTTTCTTTTTCAAATGATGTTGTCAAATGTGATCTCTCGCTATACAATATCTTTTCCTATTTGTTTTTTCTTGGTCTCACTTAAAAAGTGTTTGGTAAGACAACACACTTGACAATGATAGAAAAATTGAGAGAATCTATATTCCCTGATGAACATTTGGTCCAGAGTGACATTTATTTTGAAGTGGATGAAGTAACATGGAAATCTGTAGTTGACTTCTCATTTGAACTATACATATTTTTTGTAGCTTGGAGAAAAAATTCTCCAGTTTGGTATGGTTTTTAACAAATTCCATGAAGATTTATTCCTAGTTCCAGATATCTCTTATTTGACAAAAAACTCTTCTTCTAGAAGTGGTCAATTTTCAAATTTTATTTTTCATTTCTCCGCAGGCACTTGAAAAATCCAAGTATGAGCAATCTCTTGAATCAGTTAGGCGCTTCATCGCTATCGCTGAGAAAGAACTAGAGCTATATTACAGGCATATCGCACTCTACGGCAATCCGAACGACCGTAATCCCTTATCAGTTCTTGAGGGCCCAAGTGGAGACTCCATCAGAAAAGGGTACCATAGGATTCATAAACAAAGTAACCCTGAGTTGATTAATGATCTTGCTGATTCCAAAGAAATGGGGCTATCAGAATCTGAAGATAATAACAATGAAGATGAAAACTTGTCAATGGATGAATCAGATTCTGAAGAGGACAGCATGCTAGATACTAGTGATGATGATAAAGAAAGTGAGGAATGTTTTACTAATTTGAAAGATGCAAGTGCAAGCTCAAGAGCTGGTACATCACCATCAATGTCTAAACATACCTACCATTATAGTAATTGTAATAATCAATGTTTATTATCCAAACAAATGCTATGCACTAGAGATTAGAGATAAATTTATACTATGCCTCAAATGTTGTATATATATGGCAATGAATGTTGGGTCTTTAAATGACAATATAAAGGTTATTCAAGCAATGAAAGTTTTTTCATTCAAAAATATTTGAGAAAAAAATGCATTTCTTATAAATCACGTTGATGAACATTAAATAATAGTAATAAAAAAAACTCAACCATAACTAAGTTGTTTTTGCACCTGCATGATGAAAAGAAATTGACAACTGGGGCGGGAGGGGGAGGGAGAGAACAATACAATTAAGTATGTAAATTAACTAAAAGCACTTATGTTCATACCAAATGTATCAACTCCTCCATTTTTTAATTATCATAAATTCATACTTATAAGATCATAGTATATTTAAAAAAGTTAAAAAATAATAATTAACATAAAAGACATCTATAATTATGATAGCTAGAATTTTTTTTAGAATGATGTCATACTACTTATTTTATTTGCAATATAATTAGAGTGTATTATAAAAAAAAAATTAAAAGATTAGACTTATTTTAATAAAAAATTATATGTCTATAGACATATAATTGCTTCTTGTTCATACCTCGACCTCCAACTTAGCCTAATCCAAAAGCAGGCAAGGTCCAACTAACAAAAACCAAGATCCACCTACCGGCATGCTCGACCTCGTACGCCCGACCTAGTGTCCAGAACCTAAGTGCTCCTACAAACGTGTTCATATATTCATTCCAATATGAAATCTCAACAACCTTAGATAAAAAAGGGGAAATAAACTCCCACCAAGATAAGTCAACAAATTACTAAAAATAACTTATCTTTACTTATATATAAATACACCTCACTATCTCAGGTATTTCTCAACTCTAATCTATCTAAAACTTGTCTAAAATCCTTACTAACCTAAATATCAGAATCTCTTGCAGATACCACCCCACACATTCTCACGAGGAATTCGAAAACGTCAGATCTTTCATCTAAAGGTGTCTGGATCTCACGTTCATACCCAAAATCACCCTGGTTCAAGATAAGACTCGAAACACTTCTTATATAATAAACTATGTTAAATTAGTTTATCTATTTTATAGTTTACTTGAAATTTTTTTTTGTATCATAAAATATTAAATTGAAAAAATAGCATGAAATTTATTTGTTTATGTTATTTACAATTCCTAGATTTCATTTAGTGGATTTATTATAGTTTAAAATAATTAGCTTGTCTTTTTAATTATAAACTTAACAAATATTGCTTATAATTATCATATGAAATCAAGCCATAAATAAATAAAAATAGAAAATACATATTTGATGATATTGAAGAAAAATAAATATAAATATATTGAGAGAACAATGATTTACAAAACTACTACAATAATAACAGAAAAGAATATGGTTACAAATTTATAACAGGAGTTGAACTCAAGAGCATACCTTTGTCAAAAAGAGAGATCAATTCAATAAATAACTTATTACATATTGATAGAAAATTTAAATAAAAAAATTTGATGGGACCATGAGTCCATGACCAACCATTGTTCCAAAGAAACCTTCAGTCAAATAAATGGCGTCGTTCTACGTTTAGGGTCCAAATAAAGAAAAAGGAAGAAGGGACAAAAGTACACCTGAAAGTTCGCACGTTGGACACGATTACACTTCAATTATTTAATGAGTTACTCGTGCACACTATTTATACACTCCAGCGGACACAGTATTTTTCGTATTTATTTTGTTTAGGAAGAAGGGACAAAAATACAGTTAAAAGTTCACACGCTGGACATAATTACACTTCAATCATTTAACGCCGCCACATGCCGATGGTCGGAAGGGTAAATGTGTCTGCCGGAGTGTATAAATGGTGTGCACGTGTGACTCATTAAATGATTAAAGTGTAATCGTGTCCAGCGTGCGAACTTTCAGGTGTACTTTTGTCCCTTCTTCCTTAGAAAAAAGAAGCATTCAGTCCTTCACTTTCTCTCTCTTCGAACCATGAAAGCCTTCGCACCCACTAATCCCTAGCCCCTTCGCTGAACAGCTTTGTCTTCGTCTCACTCACTGCCGTCATCTTTGTTTAGGGTTGTGATTATTTTTTGTAGTGATGTGCTGCTTTGTATTTTGTTAATGCATTTCTTTGCCAATTTCCTTGGCATCTTTATCTTTGTACGGGTGATAGCTTGCCATGTTGTTATGGCTGATCCAAAGTATGAAGGGAACTAGGAGATTTTTACTTTGTAATTGTGATTTTTATGTTGTAGACTTTAACTATTTTTCTAATGGAAATTAAGTTGATATAGAAAGGAACTTTATTTTGAGTAGACGATGGAATATTTATTATTAATTTAGTTAATTTAATGATTTTTTTTTTTTTTTTGTGACTATCTTAATGAATTTAATATGGTGATATAATGACTAATGAATGATAAATTATTAATAATTGATGAGATCAAAGGTTATATTAGATTTTGGTTGATACAATATTTTATATTTGGAAGACATTATAAAGTTTATGTTAGAATATAATTATATTGTAGGATATTTATTTATAATTTATTTATTATTTTAGTATAAAATAATTTTTCTAGTTAGATTACAATTGAATTAGGTGAACTAATAAACTAATGACTAGGGAGAATACTTAGTCTTCCTTTTCTAGGTTTTGTTTCTTTTGTTCTTTTGTTTTTTTTCTTTTTCTTTTTTTCTTTTTTTGGGCTGAGGCCCATTTAGAGTAACAAAAAAAGAATTGAAACATGCTGAACGCAGCCTAAACTCTAGCTCTTGTTAATTCGATTCCAAAGGAGAGAGAGATTCAAACTCGAAATTGCATCAATGTCTGACAGAGAAGATAGTGATTCCGACGCCCCTGAGGAATTCACAGCTCTGCAGGTCTCTCCTTATTTCACCATATTTTTCTCTTCGTGCAATTCATCAACATCCTTTTTTGTTATTGGATAAGTAGTTTGTGCTTAATCGAAGCTTGCGCTTCATAGGGTATACAACAAGACGAGGAGATTCGCAAAATTCAAAAAGAAAGTAAAGCTAGGTATGAAACGCTTTAATGCTTTGTTTCTTTCTATGCTTACTTAAATTTGAGCTTCAGTTGTTTTCCTTCCAAGTGAAACTATAAATTATTTAGTTTATTTGGTTAAATCCTCAAACTATATTCGGTTGAAATATGCGTGTTTGTCAAATTTCGGCCCGTAAAAATAAAAGTATTAGAAAAATCAGAAAAATATTTTTTTTTTAGAAGCTGTAATTTATATTTTTTGTAAAAGATCTTTTTTTCTAAAAAAAAAAAAAAAGGATGTTTTTCATATAATAAATAAATAAAAAAGTACTTTTATATTGTGGGTATGTCTAAAATCAACCCAATCATTTTGTGCACATTAGATGCACCATCTTTTATGAACCATTGGATTTTATTAAATTAGAATCAAAGGATATTATAAAAGAGGAGTACTGATAGACTTTATAAATATAGAATATATTAGTATATACATACATAAATATATTTTAATATAAAATATTTTAAAAATGGTAAGTAAAATTTTTTAATTTAAAATAAATATAAAATATATAAATACGTACAAAAATATTTTTTATTTATTAAGATTAATTATTATACAGTACTATTTTTAATTACATAATATAAAAAATTAAATTATTTTATATTATTTAAAAATAATTAAATTATTTTATATTATTTAAAAATAATTAGATTATTTATTAAAAAATATTTATTAATAATTAATTTTATTAAAAATATATTATTATATGACATAATTTTTTAATCAAATATTTGTAAACATACATTTTATTCAAAATACTATATATCATATTATTTTAACAAAATTAATTATTATATAATATTTAAAAAAACGTGTAATGTTTATATGTATTATATATAATTTAAAAAAATTGAAAAAAATTAATTTTAAAATTTTAAACGTATAATATTTTCATGTATTATATATCACAATAAACATGAAAACAATAAACGTGTAATATCATAATAAAAATTTGAAAAAATAAAAAAGGTTAATATTTTTATGTATAATATATAATATTTTAAATGAATTTTATTTTTATAAATATTTTGAAAAAAATTATATTATATAATAATATATTTATATCTGTTACGTTAAAAAATTACGTTAAACTATTTCAATTTATATTACGTTAAAAAAATATTTCTTTTCCAATTTATATTAAAATTATATTATATAATAATTTAATTATTTATCAAGTAATATAAAATAATTTTTAATTATTTTATAAATTATATTATAGTTTAACATATCATTTTAATATATTTTTTAATATTAGAAAACATTTTGCATAATAATTAATTCTAATGAATATAAAAGAAGAGTATTGATGAACTCTAATAAATACAGAATATTCTAGTATATAATTAAATACTTTAAATGACAATATTTTAATACACAATATTTTAAATGGTAACAGAATCTTTTATTTTTAAATAATTAAATATAAAATATATAAATACAAAATATATGAGTATTTTTTTATTTATTAAGATTAATTATTATAAAAAAAATTTATAATATTAAAAAAATATTTTAAACTGTAACATAAAAATATAAAATTATTAAAATTTTATTTTATATTACTTGATAAATAATTAGATTATTATATTCAAAATTTATTATTTTATATTTTTATAATATAAAAATAATTTTATATTACTTGATAAATAATTAAATTATTATATAATAAAATTTTAATATAAATTGGAAAATTATTATATTTGCCATTTTTAAAATATTCTGTATTAAAATGTATTTATGTATCTATATACTAATATATTCTATATTTATAAAGTCTATTATTACTCCTCTTTCATAACATCCTTTGATTTTCATTTAATAAAATCTAATGGTTCATAAAAGGTGGCGCATCTAATGCGCACAAAATAGTTGGGCTGATTTTAGACATACCCCTATATTGTTATATCCAAACATAATTGATAGATAAAAAAATCTTTTTGCATGAGATACCCAAACATAAAATTACTTTTACTTCTCCATAAGATCTTTATAACTCGAAAAAAGATATTTTCTTAGAAGATCACCCAAATAAGCGCAAAGTGATAAAACTATGAAGTCATATAGACTAACATTATTTGTAAGATGAGAAGTTACAAATCCGTGTAAGACATTAGCTTCTTAGATCATGAGATATGATTGTGTGCTATTCAGTTTTGTCAAAGTTATTTTCTAGGATTTATTATTGGATACATGCAAAATTTGTCAACTTGAGCAGTTGTGAATGGTGTCTAATATGAGTTTGCCGGATAGGGTTGCTCGCGAAGGGAAAGAGCGTAGGAGGAAATGGGCCGAAAAATTAACTCGTCGACAATCCAAAGAAAGTAAGGACACTGCTCAAGCTGAAGATGATGATGTATCAGGTTCTAAGCCTCAGCATAATTCGAATCCAGCTTCAGGGTTTCTTCCAGATGATGTAGTGAAAATGCTTGCAGCTCGTGAGAAGTATGTGTCACCTCTCTTTCTCTCTTGTGCAGTGTTAGTATGCATAATGGTTTAGATATGTGTGTAAGAGTGCATAATTCTTTTGCAGACAAGTTTTCTTGCCTTACTATGAAGGGGAGGAGGAGAAGGCTAAAACAAAGCCTGCTGCTTCAAAGAAGAGGAAATCAAAGAAGTCAGGGTGAGGGGGATTTCATCCTTTATTTATTTCTTTGAGCAATTAGTTGGATTAATCATGTTGCTTGTTAATTTCTAAAATTATCTATTCTGATAATGGTTTGCAGTTTGGAACCTGTTATTTTGAGCGAACTAGGCCCTCCTCAATGTTTACAGGGTGCCTTAGAATTCTTGAAGAAAAGAAAAATGTCAGTCCAGAGATCGTCCTCTGCCTTGAATAATTCCAACAGAGCATTTCGGCTCCTTTCTAAGTCTGGTGTGATACTACAGAAGTGAGCATTTGTATCTTTTGATATTATTGATTGTTTTTGTACTGGGAGACTTGTCCTAACATATAGGATATCCAAGATATATTTAGTTATAGTTTTTTATTCAGAGTGTTTTTTGCTCTACGGAAAAGGCTTCCTGAGCTACATTGAGATGAAATGAAGGGATAACTATGAAAGAATTTACCTTTTAGAACAAAGCC
This sequence comes from Arachis ipaensis, assembly GCF_059453495.1. Taxonomy (NCBI): domain Eukaryota; kingdom Viridiplantae; phylum Streptophyta; class Magnoliopsida; order Fabales; family Fabaceae; genus Arachis; species Arachis ipaensis. Next base: position 6,221,016 of record NC_142438.1, read on the forward strand.
CAAAGATATTTGAATATAAAATAACAAAATACAACTTCGGTTCTGCTAATGAACATCTAGTGCTGCAATCTTGGTACTCGACCGCAAATGCAACCTCTAGCATTAGCAGCCCACAATTAATCAATAATTCACTAGTCCTATGTCTCATATCGGGATATATAATATACACTTGTTGGTGGGTAGCTTAAGGTCAAGGTGCAGAGAAAGTGTCTTCTTATATTGTCATGTATTGTTTATTTTTCCAGAAGATAACAAAGTTTTGTGAAGAAATAATGGAAAGTATTATGAAATCCGATATTGTTGGAGCTACCAACTCGGGATAAAATAAAAGTTAAATGGAGCAAGAAAGAAGATGATACTTCCACGTGTATGCATGACACTGGTTCCGGGGGAATATTATGAAAATGACCTTTGTATGCTAAAATTGTCTAATGTGAAAATGACAACATAACTTAAAAGCTTTTGTGCCAGTTTTATTTCAATCAGAATAATTTCTATAGATATTTAAAAATATTAAAAAAACAATATTATTGTTTATTTTCTGTTTCTATTATTTCGTTGAAAATATAAATAAAATAACAAAAAAAATTAAATATTAATAAATTATTATTTTCTAACAAAAATTAATAATATATGTGTAATCTTTTGAATAGTATGTATCTTAATAATATTTATATAATTTTAGATTACGTAGTAATATTTTAAAAAATAAATATTTAAGATATTTTTTATCTTAAACTAAAATAATTTATCATATGTCAAGTAATATAAATAAAATTTAATGATTTTATATTTTATATATTAAAATAAAAAATTATTAATATGAATTTATTTTTAACATAATAAAAAATGTTATTCCACACTTATTGAATTTAATAATAAAAAATATTTATAATTTTTTATATGTTGATATGTTCTATTGTTTATTTAAATTTACTCTAAAAATAGAAATGTTATTATTTGTGTAGTAATATGGTCTATATTAATTAAAGTCTTTCAATATTTTTATATAACATCATTTAATTTTTATTTTATAAAATCTAATAATTTATAAAAATGACATATTTAATGCGTATAAAATTGTTGATCTCATACTCATTTTTTTTTTTTTCGGTGAATATCTCATACTCATTTTAAGACACTCCATCTATAAAAGGCTCCATAAGTATAATGAAGGAACATTAAATACCCTTTTTTTTTTCCAGAGTATACAAAGGGGCTAAAGGCCCAAGATCTGCTATTTTAATATGCTATTCCTATCAAAATATTAACACTCCTAATATCTTATTGGAAAACTTTTTAGTATATCAAAAACACTGGTGTTCCAGTTGTTTTAACTATTGATTTCAATTAATATATATTATATATATTTTTTATAATTCAGATCAACGGTTAAAACAATTGAAACACCGATATTTTCGGTATACTAAAAATTCTTCCTATTTTACACTCATACAAATAATCAAATATACCTTTATACAATCAAGGAACTCGTGCCACCAAAACCCAACAAGAAGCCACTCATTAGCCACAGCAAGAGGAGTCTACTCATCAGCCTGTGCGAAATGTCTGTTGGCCCGAGTTACGGAGAGAACTCTTAGCCCAGCAAATGAAGCCGATACTCCAACATACAAGCCATTTATGAATGTCCAACATCTGAAGGTGCCATGAACTTCCCATATACGTATTTTAAAATTTACATCCTCTAAATTTTAGATTTTTATTTTAAAAAATAAAATAAATTTTTTTATTATTAAATATCTTTTTATAATTTTTTTATTTTATCTATAAAATAAATAATAATAGATTATATATTATCCTCTAAAATAAAATTTAAAATTTAAAAAATTTAAATTTAGTATTTTAATTCCAATTACTAAAACAAAATCTCTTTATCTCCGTACATTATGTCTGTACGCTATAATTCTCCATTTATATATTGTAGTTTTTGTCTATTAGCAATAGAAAAAAAAAAGGCAAATGAGTGCTAAACCACTTTTAGTGAAACAAATAGTTCATCAATATATTCCTTGTAGCCTTGAGGATTTTTTTTACTCGAATAAAATAAAATTAGTTATATTCATATTATATTTTAATTACATGTAATGGTGGTGTAAAACTATAAATTAGAAACATACATATATTGTGGTTTCCAACAAAATTTTTGAATAAACACTTAAATTGGTTCTCAAATTTTAAATTGACTAATTTGTTTTTTAACAATTTTTTAATACTATACAAGTCTTTGAAAGTTATTCACATCGGACAGATAGATAAATCTTTTTATTATTTTCAATAAAATTTTTAATATATATGTTAGATAAATAAATTTTATAATAAAATATTTAATTTTCAAAAAAAATAATATTATAATATAAATTAATCTTCTTGCAATAAAATGAAGAGACCAAGTCGTGTATAAAAAAATTATTAGAAAGCAAAGTATTTAATCTAAAGTTTTTTAGAACTAATTTATTTATGAAAAAATATATATATTATTTCCATAAATTTTTGTTCTAAACCTAGATTTATGAATAAAATGAAAAACTTTGTCCAAACACAATATGGTACAAGCATTAGGATTTGCTATTTGGTTATAAATTGATTTATATGTATTTTTTTTTCTTATTCATAAATTGTTATTTAGAACCAAGATTTGTAAAAGTTTTTAGTTTGGTCATAACTCATAAATAATTATATAAACTACAATTTATATATAATTAAAATTGGATAAAAATATAATTAATTTTATTTTAAAACAATCACATAATATCATATTTATCATTGTAATTTTTATTATTTGTGAATTCTACTCTCTTAATTTAAATATAATTAAAACATTAATTTATCATCTTATCAATTTTCTCACTTTGACAAATTTGATCCAAGATAAATATATACTTTTATATAAATTCAGTACAAATTATGAAAACTTGGAAAATATATTATTCCACATTTTTAAAATATGAAACGAGAACAATGCAATTGTAAATTGATAATGCATTTTCTGATGGGTTATTAAGACTTGATTAATATAGTTTACTTCTACCTAAATGCCTAAACAAAACAAAAAATGTATATATATAAAAAGAGGAAACAAAACAAAAATAATGTCTTGCCAAATTCGGAAAAAAAAAACCTTTTGACATATCACTAATTAAGTGAAAAAGTAGTACATTAATGATCCTCTAATCTTTACTAATTACTCATATTTTTATCCTAATTCTCATCTTCATTTTCCCGTCTTTACTGTATAATGTACATATATACAAGTAAAATAAAATAATAATAATGATATGATAGTTATAAATACGAGTTATAACTCAGCATCGTATGTTACATCTTAGCCTTTATGAACTATAATTCAGCCAAATAATGATTCAATCGCGAACAAACGGCACAATAATCAAATACGTTACCAATACTTCCCAAACTTAATAAAATACGTTATCAATACTCCCCAAACCAACGTAAATGCTCAAACTATAATTGACGAAAAGCTCACCATACAAAAGGAAGATAAAGTATTTTTTTAAACAAGTTTTTTGGAATATACAATACTGACTTAAGTATTGGAGTGCCACTCCTCCCTCTTCATTGCTCACTACTTTAAATTTCGTCAAAGAAAAAACTCGGATTGGAAGGATCATTGGAGTGCCTTTGCAGGTACTCTCCTCCCTCTTCATTGCTCACTACTTTAAACCTCGTCAAAGAGAAAGCTCGGATTGGAAGGATCGATAACTCGGTCTCCAAAGAACCTCGTCAAAGAGAAAGCTCGAATTGAAAGGATCATTGGAGTGCCCTTGCAGATACTCTCCTCCCTCTTCATTGTTCACTACCTTAAACCTCGTCAAAGAAAAAGCTCAGATTGAAAGGATCGATACCTCAATCTCTAAAGAAATAGCTCGACAATTGTTCGTCACGAGAGCCAACTTATTCCACAGTCAAGAACAAATAATAATAATAATAATAATAATAATAATAAAATAATAATTCAGATACAATTATTTTACGTAAAATTAATAATTAAAAATAATTAAATAATTTGACTGTTAGACTTAATTTTTATCTAATAACTTTAGTTATCAACTTCACTGCAGAATTTTCCTCTAATAATAATCTCTTCACTTTTTTCATTCCACACTTCACAACTTTCCACACACTATACCCTCCATGGCTTCCACCACCGCCCTCCCAGCCACCGGTTCCGGTCTCATTGTAAGCTTCGGCGAGATGCTCATCGACTTCGTCCCCACCGTTTCTGGCGTTTCCCTCGCCGAAGCCCCAGGCTTCCTCAAGGCACCCGGCAGCGCTCCTGCCAACGTCGCCATCGCCGTCTCTCGCCTCGGCGGCAAGTCCGCCTTCGTCGGCAAGTCCGCCTTCGTCGGCAAGCGCGGCGATGATGAGTTTGGCCACATGCTCGCCGGAATCCTCAAGGAAAACAACGTCGTCGCAGACGGCATCGCCTTCGTGACACTGCGCGCCGACGGCGAGTGTGAGTTCATGTTCTATGGGAATCCCAGCGCCGATATGCTCCTCAAGCCCGAAGATCTCAATCTCGATCTCATCAGATCTGTATGCAAAAATCTCTCCCTCTCCCTCTCTCTCTTGTCAACTTTCTCGGGAAAGTTTACCTTTTCTTTTCATTTTCCGTTAAAATCCCGAAGCTACAGTGTAAATGGATATTGCTGAGTCGGATACAGTGGGGTCCACGATAGATTTATCATCTATGGTGGTACGCTCAACGTTTTTCGCTAGCCTTTCGATAGATTCATTTTTCTTAAAATTGAAAGTTGAAAAAATATCAGGTGAGGTGGATCACGTGTTTTTTTCTCTGTTTAGCTGTTGTGAGCTATTGCTATTCCATAGAACGCTGATGATGGCTCTGAGAAAATTACATTCGGGTTGGGAGACACTCTCTACCGCATGGATGATGGATCTACTATTTCTTTGAATCAAAAGAGCACGTGTTCGTCACGTGCTACGAGCATATGGGAGAAGGCTGACGTCATCAAGGTGAGTGACAATGAGCTGGAGTTCCTTACCGGCAGCGACAAGATCGACTATGCTTCTGCCCTCTCCCTCTGGCACCCCAACTTGAAGCTTCTCCTTGTCACCCTTGGTGAACATGGTTCCAGATACTACACCAAGGTAATTATAGTATCCACATCCACGGTTTAAAATTTAGAATTTAATGGAATGATAATGTATGTTCCATTTGAAACCAGAAATTCCATGGACAAGTGGATGGTTTTCGTGTTGACACAGTAGATACAACTGGCGCTGGTGATTCCTTTGTTGGCGCTCTACTATGCAAGATTGTCGACGATCATTCCATTCTTGAAGTGAGTGTTAGCTCCCTTAACTATATAATAATAATAAGACTTGACATTGGCTATGTTTGAAGATTGTGACATGTTTTCCTTGTGGATTGCAGGACGAAGCAAGGTTAAGGGACGTAATCAAGTTTGCAAATGCATGTGGGGCAATTACAACTATCAAAAAGGGAGCCATTCCAGCTCTTCCTGCAGAGCATGAAGCCCTTAAGCTCATCAATGGAGCATAGAGACTTCAGGTACATAATAGTGCTAGTAGTGTCTTTTAATTTTTCTTGTATAGGAAGGATTCTCTTTCCATTACATCTCTTTTAGTCACTTTTCTGTTCGACTTGTTTAGCTATCAATGTATTTTGGGATAACCGTCACATTTTCTTTCTTCCAAAAATTTTAGATTAGTCCGTTGACCCACAACACAAAAACAGCCTCGTAACCTTAAAAGGCCAAATTGCGGCATGAGTTTTGGCTGAAACCTGCAATTCTATGGCCACAAAAGTTTACCAACCACTGTTGCGCACCTCACAGATCAAGGTGGTCTTAGACCATCTCCAATAGGGAACTATCTCCACATCAGCTTTTGCGTCATAAACAGTAAATAGGAACTCAAAGCATCTCTCTTCTCCATTAGGAGGAACTAACTTTAGTCCCTGTTGTGGTCTCACTTAATTAATTAATTAAAATACTTGATTATTATAAGGAGATTGAAAATTGAAATTAGAAAGATTTTGGATTTTGAAATGTATTTGGTAGTGTGAAGTTTTGATTTGGAACTTGAGAGTTTGAGGTTTGAGATTGTTGGGTATTTGGAATTTGAGGAAAGTTTTGTAAGTAATTGAAGAAAGAGTTGAGTTGGTTTGGATCCATTCTTTCAAACAAAAAAATAATAATAGCAGAACTTTGATTTCGTAAACTTGGAAGAAGAAGAAGAAGAGTAGTAGAGAGTGTGAGAATAGAAGTGTATCTAAGTGGTATATATAGAGTAACAAAATATTAATTTATTAATAATAACGGTAACATAGTAACGGCTAGTTTCTAACGGCTAATTTTACAATGGCTAGTTTTGCAACGGCTAATTTAATATAATAATATAATTAATATATAATATTAATTTAATTACTTATATTAATTATGATTTAAATAATTAATATAAATTATTAATCAAATAGAATTATAATTAATTATTATAATTATTAATAAATTAAATATAATTTAATTATTTGATATAATTTTTTAGATAACTAAATTAAATACTTAAATCACATTTAATTTATAAATAATTATAATATTTAATTATATACATAAGGTTAAATAAGTTAGTATCTAATAAGATTAATACCAACCTTTTATTCACAACATATTCTATAACATTATTAGTTGTTATATTATTACGATATTATTTAATTTTTTTTAAATTAAGTGCCACATGTTAAAATTTTATTGCTTACCATGAAAACAAAGCAAAGTCCTGCTCAGAGGGACTTACTTGCTTTAAAATACGTGCGGAAACTCATATTTATATTACTCCAATGGTAGGGCTTTAACTTTTGTCAGAACGGGTCCTTCATTGGATTGCCGTTGGAGATGCTCTTAGAAGAACCGCAAAACTAAGACTCTTTAAACAAAATTGGACTTAATAATATCAGGGCCGAAAAATTGAAAAACTCCTACTAACAATATTGTTCTTTCTTGTTTACAATTGATCCAATGTCTTTGGTTGCAATTACCATCTTTTTTTGTTGGTGCTTTCTTGTGCAAGATTATGGATGATCAATTCATACTTGAAGTGAGTCAATTCCTAATGCTACCACAATCATAGCTGTCTAAGCTGAATTTGAATCATATGCACTGTAATTATATCTATCAGAAATATATAAACCGAACCAAATCCATATGCACACATACAGAACCAAACCAACCACCATAACAGGTATTGTACGGGGGTAAGAATCTCTATAGTATGGACAATGATCATAATGAAAAAGGAAAAAATTTAATTCAATTCTATGCTACTATGAACAAGACACTAAAATTATAGCATTTCATCAAAATCCAACAGTCCACAAAGCATGTGAACACATACTTCTGTTCTTACTAGAGAAATGTTCTCTATATTCAACTTTTTCCTATACACCAAGCCAACTTATTCTCCTCTACCATAATCCGCTCGGCGTGCGAGGGACGACGATTACATATAACACATCTCCTCTTATTTTCCTCGGAGAAGTATGACCGTTATGAACATACAACTTGTCATCAAATCTAACACTGCACATTAATGAAAACACTACTACTGACCATTGTTGTGGTTTATTTATCTTAGCCTAGATCAGGCACAGTGAAATGCTCATCGTCTATTTCACCTAAGACTTCGATCCTAGGCTTTTTGCTAGACATGTAAGATTTATTAGTGGCTTTAAAAGTGTATGGTGCAAGAGTGCTAGTGTGCGACACAGGAAGCTGAGGAACTTCAGCTGCAGCTAATGTTTCCTGAGGAAACTGTTCACCAAAGATACCAACATCTGCTAGCCATTCCAACTCTCCAAATTCGTCTGCTTGTTTCTGAACATATATAAGAAAAGAATAACAGTAAATTACCAAAAAAGAAAAACATTGATATCATGAAATAATAGCATTGTAGGAATGTCATAATTAAGTGGCTATTCGACTTTGTTTTTCCTTACCATTGCCCTCAGCTAGATAGATGTTGTAATAATAACAGTATTCTTCACTGTTTAAGTACAATTCTCAAATTTAAAAAATTTTCAATCACTGAAGACTTTTAAAAGAACTTTTTTTGTTGAGTTAACATGAATTATGATGATTGGCTACTGCATGGTATTGTCCCAGATGAAAAGTTAAATGAGGTAAACTTATGAGGACATGAAAAGAAATGTTATGTCCTAATATATATAGCAAAATCACTCTTATCATCCTATCTCTTCTATGCAACTAGAATTTCAAAATAAAGCTGCCTTACTTTCTCTGGTGATCCAAACTCTGGTAAATCCAATAGTTGATCAACTGCCCAAAAGCTAGGGGGAGTGAAGCTAGGCGATTGCTGAGAAGGAACTTTCCTTGGAACTTGTTGCGCAGCTGGATTAGATGGTTCCAAGTGGCTTTTCTCATCACTTTTGGAGCAGTCATTAGAACCCAAAGCCACCCGGATTCCAGTAGCGAGAAACCGCTGGTGGTTCGCAGAAAGGCTGCCAGCTAAATGAATTGGTTCGTCGCAATCCTTACAGAAGAGTGCTCTGTCTTCGACACAGAATATGAAAGCTGGCTTATCCTGTAGTTATAAGTAGGAGAACGGAGAGAACACAATTAGCAATATTTATTTTAGTTAACAAGATCATGCACGATGAACAAGTAGCTTTTCATTTGGGATAAAAACCATTTAATTATGCCATTTAGTCAAGCAACATTTTCACCACTCACTCAACAGAAACTATACACTATTTATCAAGATGGTGTTTTCTGTTTTCGTTTCATGTTTTACCACTGCTTCGTAGAGTCCTAAAAACTGAAAACAGAAACAGAAAACAAGAACAAAATCCAAACAAACACTAAGAATTTCACATGTTAACCTTGAGTTTGTTGGGCATAAAATTATGTGAAATCATGTAGTATTTTCTAACAAGCTCACATGAAAAAGTTGCAATGTTTTTAAAAATCAACTAACTTCTTTCAAAAACTTTGCTTTTAATATAAAAAAAAATGCAAGATCTGCATAGGCATAAAGAAATATCAAAGACTTTAGACAGTATAAGCTGTCTGGAATATGGAATCAAATTATAAGTTACAAAATTGCAGTCTCTACCCTGAGATGTGATGAAGTTTTCTTAAATACCATCTACCCAAAAAGATTCTTAATGTAATCTCAAGACTACTACACCAAATCTAATATATTAAATCCTAAGATTTAGATCGAATGTGAACTAAAATGTTGCATGGCCTTATGTTGAATAAGGTTTTCATCTCTCTACAGTTAGCTTATTAAACAAAACACCTAGATTTCCCATTTGCTTCTCATTTCTAAATCCAAATAAACCCAAACTAGGCTTGATCAAACCATCCATCACATGAATTTCTATAAGAACATTTTTACATGATAAAAAGCAAAGGATATACTTAGACATAAAAGAAAAGAAAAGAAAGATGAGGAGGGTACTTGGCAAATATCACATCTTGGAAGCTTGTTAGAGAGACATTGAAGGAGAAGCCTCTGGTGTTTGCTTGCAAGCTTGTTAGCACTATGAACCTCCACATCACATTTTGCACACAGAGCTGCTTCATCTGCACAACAGATCACTGTTGCTGGAACTTTCTCACACACATCACACTGAATTTTCATTGTTTTTGTTACCTCTTTCTTCTTCCCTTCTTCCCTTCTCTTCTCTGATCTGATGCTACCCACAAAAGGGCATAATCCAAATATCAACAATGTGTACGGAACAAAAAAAGATTGGATTTTTATGGAGCCACCAATAACAAAAGACAACTCTCAACTAGTGATGTTAACTTCTTTTTTCTGGGAGTATCTTGAAATACTTATCCCTTTTCTTTTACAAATTTATCCCAAATATGTCTCAATCTATCTATATTTTCATCCTAACCAAACCATATTATAGTAACAAAAGTGTTAATAGAGGTAATTAATGGTGGAAAAAAAGCTATTGGGACAAGTGGAAAAGGAAGTGATTGGAGGAGAATCTAGCAGTTGGTGAAGGTGTTGTGTGTGAATGTGGAGATAAGGATTCTGATCAGATACTTACGTATGAAAATCAAAATCACGGAAGAAAACAAGTCCAAGTGGGGTGCCACCCTTGCCATGTGTGTGGCTATGGAAGTTCTAACCTTTAATTCAGCAAGTTCTTGTGGCCACTAATGATTCTAGATATTTTTCCTTTTTACTACATCTTAAGAAATATTTTTTTCTCTTAAAATAAAATTTAATCTCTATCCTAAACCTTAACTGTGTTTCTACTTTTCTATTTTTTAAAATTTTAATTATTATTCGTTATTATAAATAAAAATAAAAAGGTATAATATTCTTAAAAAATAAATTGAATGCATTTAAAATATATATGTGTGTGTGTGTGTTTTTTTTCTATTAAAGAACATGACTTAGAAACACTTTTAGTATGTACTTTAGAAATAATTATAATTAGTGTTAAAATATCTATATGCTTGACATACCATTAATGATAAAATTTGAATCTAAAATTTTATTCCTATCATATATACTAATATATTAATAAAACGTGTTTATTAATTTATTTTTTATCAATTAAATAATAATAATAATAATAATAATAATAAATATGATATTAGTTAATGTGATAAATATTTTATGTTTGAATTAAAAAATTCTGAGGTTAAGTCTTAAATATTGTAAAATATTTTTTTTATAAATTACATATAATAAAAGTTGGAGAGATGATAATCTTAATATTATTTTGATAAGGACATTTTTACAAATTCATATAAAATACAATACAAAAACAATTATGTGCATTATAAAAAAATGGCATTATCATTTTCTAAAAATATTTTAAAAAGGAAAATTATACATCTTATATATAAAAATACAGTAGATATACATTAAATTATACAAGTATTTATCCTCTCTCTCGAGAATGTGGATTTGTTTAGGGGTCTGCTACACATACAAGCAAAAAAGGCTTATAAGCGTTATAAGTTGGCTCAACTCAAAAACACTACACACGCACTGAAGTCTTTAGAATGGAGCGTCAATCCCACGCGCATACACAACGGTTACAATATCCAAAACACACTGATTATGGCGCACACTACCTCTTCTCCCTCAAAGAAAACGCAAACCGTCAAGTTTCAAGGAAGATTCGAAACAAATTACAATTCGGAAGAGAAGTTTGAACTTGTCGCGAAGATTAGAAGAAATCAAGAACAAAAGATAGAACTCTCCATCAAAAATCGTCGGAAAAAACAAAGAAATATTATTCAAGGTAAGTTATTGTTTTACTGATCTTGTAGATTTTTCACATTTCGAAATCGAAGAATTAGGTTTTACTGTTCTTCTACGTTCTTCTAGGTTTTACTGTTCTTCTTGTTTTAGCTCTCATTTTACTGTTTTTAATGTTCTTCTTGTTCTAGGTTTTACTGTTCTTCTAAGTTCTTCTAGGTTTTACTGTTCTTCTTGTTCTAGTTCTTCTCTTAACGAATTTTTGGGAGTATATTGCGTAATTTGGTGGTGTATATGGCATAATTTGTTGGGTGTATATTTCTGAACTGATATAATGTAATATAATCAACTGTTGCAACTGTTCTAATATTGCTTGTCCTTGGGTGTATATTGTTTGACCTTGTAATGTTGCTTGACCTTGTATATTTATGCATGTTTGAGTGAATTGAACATCATTTTGAACTGATCTAATTAAATACTTATGAGAATCCGTATAGGTGTATGTGGTTGATCTATGAGTGTATTTGACTGATATCAATGGGTGTATTTTTCATTTCAGAAAAAATGGCAAACAAAAATCAAGCTGAAAAAAATGTAAGAACAAATATATGTCTTAGATCAAATCAATTTTTCATAATAGAAATATATCTGACTCTAATTTTTCTTTGTTTACAACAAACCAAAGACCTTAAGTGTGCAACCCATTTGTTGAGTGAGAAATTCAGAAATATGAGCGAGGAGAAGAAAGCAATTGTTAGGGATTTGGGATTTGGTGGCCTGATGCACATCCCGCCGCTAAGGGTGCATCACAAAATATTAAAGGAGTTGGCTAACTCCTTTAAATTAGGGAAAAACACACTCGAAACCGGCTACGGTTCGTTTAAAGTAAAACCAAGAACAATAGGGGCTGCGCTTAGCATCAACGCGTCAGGTAACTCGTTACAAACATAGGTGTATATGAGCCATATTGAGGTGTATTTCAAGTGATGCTTGGGTGTATTTTAAGTGATTTTCATACAATGTTATTTCCCTTTTTGTACGAGATCTACTGCCTCAGAAAGTCAATTATAAGGATCTTTTTGAAGACAACAAACAAATTTTTAGAAGATTCCAGGGGAAGACCCTAAAAAATCTGACAGATGAGATGATGGCTATTGGTGTTGATAATGAACAGGATCGCCTCATGTTCAAGAGGATTTTCATCCTCTATATACAGATGGCGTTCCTGTTACTAACCACAATAAACAAAATCTCCCCTGTGTACCTGACACCAATTTTCAAGATGGACAAAATAACAGAGGGAAACTGGGGAGCACATGTTCTGAATTTTATCATAAAGGGAATAACAGATTACAATCTGAAAAAGAAAAAGGCCATTGATGACTGCCTGTTTGCCCTGATGATAGTTTATTTCTATCTATCAAAAAATAAAGACAAGAAGGGGGAAGAAAGACCTCCAGAAACCTGGATTGCCAACTGGACTAGAGAGCAGTTGGTTGAAAGAATGAGGGCAGAAATGGAGGAACATATGATAAGTGAACAAAATATCTTGGGTGTATTTTATTTACCTGAATGCTGTTAACTAACATTTCTAATGTTTCAGGGAATTGTAAAGATGGCTGAAACAAAGGAGAAAATTAAAGAAATAAAGAAAAAACAAAAAAACAAAAAACCAAAAAAAAAAAAAAAGAAGGCAAGTTCATCATCATCATCTGAGACTGAAATAACAGAAAGTGAAGTTCATTCTACCTCTGAGTCTGAGACTGAAAAAGACTCAGTGGATTCAACAGGGAAACAACCCACCCAAAAAGCCAAAACGTAAGTAACATACTTGGATGTATTTTGTTTATCCAGTTGGGTGTATTTTGTGCATTCATTTGTGCATTCATTTGGATGTCTTCACTCGTGTGGCCCAGATGTAGCATTTTTCTTTCATGTCAGCCGTATTTTTATTCGTCCTCGCAGGAGTTTTAAACTTCTCGAAACAAAATATGGCCAAATGAATGCACAAAATACACCCAAATGAATGCACAAAATACACCCAACTAGATAAACAAAATACATCGAAGTATGTTACTTACTTTTTGGCTTTTCGGGTGGGTTGTTTCCTTTTTGAATCCTCTGAGTCTTCTTCAGTCTCAGACTCAGAGGTAGAATAGACTTCACTTTCAGTTGTTTCAGTCTCAGATGATGATGATAAACTTGCCTTCTTTTTTTTTGTTTTTTTGGTTTTTTGGTTTTTTGTTTTTTTCTTTTTCTTTATTTCTTTCATTTTCTCCTTTGTTTCGGCCATCTTTACAATTCCCTAAAACATTAGAAATATTAGTTAACAGCATTCAGGTAAATAAAATACACCCAAGATATTTTGTTCACTTACCATATGTTCTTCCATTTCTACCCTCATTCTTTCAACCAACTGCTCTCTAGTCCAGTTGGCAATCCAGGGTTTTGGAGGTCTTTCTTCCCCCCTTCTTGTCTTTATTTTTTGATAGATAGAAGTAAACTATCATCAGAACAAACAGGCAGCCGTCAATGGCCTTTTTCTTTTTCAGATTGTAATCTGTTATTTTCTTGATGATAAAATTTACAACATGTGCTCTCCAGTTTCCCTCTGTTATTGTGCCCATCTTGAAAATTGGTGCCAGGTGCACAGGGGAGATTTTGTTTATTGTGGTTGGTAACAGGAACGCCATCTGTATATAGAGGATGAAAATCCTCTTGAACATGAGGCGATCCTGTTCATTATCAATACCAATAGCCATCATCTCATCTGTCAGATTTTTGAGGGTCTTCCCCCGGAATCTTCTAAAAATTTGTTTGTTGTCTTTAGAAAGAGTCTTATAATTGACTTTCTGAGGCAATAGATCTCCTACAAAAAGGGAAACAACATTGTATGAAAATCACTTGAAATACACCCAAGCATCACTTGAAATACACCTCAATATAGCTCATATATACCTATGTTTGTAACGAGTTACCTGACGCGTTGATGCCAAGCTCAACCTCTATTGTTTTTGGTCTTACTTTAAACGAACCGTAGTCGGTTTCGAGTGTGTTTTTCCATAACTTAAAGGAGTTAGCCAACTCCTTTAATATTTGGTGATGCACCCTTAGTGGCGGGATGTTCATCAGGCCACCAAATCCCAAATCCCTAACAATTACTTTCTTCTCCTTGCTCATATTTCTGAATTTCTCACTCAACAAATGGGTTGCACACTTAAGGTCTTTGGTTTGCTGTAAACAAAGCAAAATTAGAGTCAGATATATTTCTATTATGAAAAACTGATTTAATCTATGACATATATTTGTTCTTACATTTTTTCCAGCTTGATTTTTACTTGCCATTTTTTCTTAAATGAAAAATACACCCATAGATATCAGTCAGATACACTCATAGATCAGCCACATACACATATACGGATTCTCATAAGTATTTAATTAGATCAGTTCAAAATGATATTCAATTCACTCAAACATGCATAAATATACAAGATCAAGCAACATTACAAGGTGAAGCAATATACACCCAAGGACAACTAATATTAGAATAGTTGCAACAGTTGATTGTATTACATTATATCAGTTCAGAAATATACACCCAACAAATTATGTCATATACACCCAACAAATTACTGCATATACACCCACCAAATTACGCAATATACTCCCAAAAATCCATTAGGAGAAGAACTAGAACAAGAAGAACAGTAAAACCTAGAACAACTTAAAAGAACAGTAAAACCTAGAAGAACTTAGAAGAACAGTAAAACTTAGAACAAGAAGAACATTAAAAACAGTGAAATGAGAGCTAGAACAAGAAGAACAGTAAAATCTAGAAGAATGTAGAAGAACAGTAAAACCTAGTTCTTCGATTTTGAAATGTGGAAAATCTACAAGATCGGTAAAACAGTAACTTACCTTGAATAATATTTCTTTATTTTTTTCGGCGATTTTTGATGGAGAGTTCTATCTTTTGTTCTTGATTTCTTCTAATCTTCGCGACGAGTTCGAACGTCTCTTCCGAATTGTAATTTGTTTCGAATCTTCCTTGAAACTTGACGGTTTGCGTTTTCTTTGAGGGAAAAGAGGAAGTGTGCACCATAATCAGTGTGTTTTGGAGAGTGTAACCGTTGTGTAGGCGCGTGGGATTGACTCTCCATTCTAGAGGCTTCAGTGCGCGTGTAGTATTTCTGGGCTGGGCCAACTTGTAACGCTTGTAGGACTTTTTTGCTTGTATGTGTAGCAGGCCCCATATATATATATATATATATATATATAAAATGTGAAACACAAGAAAATTCAGAAATACACCCAAAAAACAGTGCTTTTACACCCATATTCTGTAACTATACACCCAAAAAGTTATCCGCTGCTGTTGGTTCCCTGAACTGATAATTCATAACACGTCCTTGATATTGGTTGGAATTTGAACGCACCACTAATGCAGCATCAAAGAGGTTTAACTGGATATAATAAACTCACATATTAGCTAAACTATTAACGAGAAAATTAAACTCAATCACCACATATTTAAAGAACATCACTTTTACCTCGTTTAAAACTTTCGTTTTCTTCTTCTTTGAGGTATTTACAATCTGTTTGTCCAACTTTGAACCTAGCCTATTTTTGGGACATCCTCTTGTTCGAATCCTTGGATGGCTTTGAAGCTCGTTAACGGATTCCAAGTTGGAGTCTTCGTGAGATAAAGAAGATGTCCCCCTTTTTTTTTGCTTTCATTGATTCCATCTCAACCATGACATTATCGTACGCACGGTGTAGAATTGCAGTAAGCTCCTCCGATTCTAATGCAAATTCGCAAATATTTTGCGAACGAAAAATCAATTCGACAAACCTCTTGCTTTTTGGCTCCAACAATGGCTCGTCGTGGCTACTCTTGATGTGTGTGTCGCCACTTTACCTTCTTGTTCCATCGTTCCAATATATATCTCGATGACACTTGGCTTACTCGTTCAAAGCTTGACACGCTTAGTGCGTGACGGCACAATATCCCTCTTGACTCGAATAATAAGCATTGACATTTTACCTCGGCTGCTACTGAGTCGTAAGTAACCACAAACTTGTTGAATATTGAGCTGGAAACTTGTTCTCCAACTTCGTATACTGAATAGCCTAAAGCGGAATTCATTAATCTAGTGATGCAATTCGTCTTTCTTCTAAATTGTGCTTGGACTTTCCTAAACTTTTGATGAGTGTACACATCTTGAAACTGAGCTTCAATGGAGGATTTGGTTGCACATGGTATGACCGTATAAAAATCTGCAGCATCTGATTCTCTCTCTACTTGCTCCCTGCTTCCGAGGCAATTATTGTATTGTTTGAAAAATTGAATAAGCGAGCTGTTTCGGGTAATAAACTTGTTAAAAAATGAATGCATGCTCTCGCTCCTTTGTGTACTTTTCATCCCTACCCAAAAGTGGTGATCCAGATAGATTAGAACTCATATATGACGGTCTTCATAGAGATCTGTAGAATACACCAAAAAACAAACTGTAAATACACCCGAAAAAATATGCAATTTACACCTCTGCTGCAGATTTTAAACAACATTACCTGAAAGCCACTTATTGTCCATAAGACCAAAATTCAGCAGAAAATCATTCCAATTCCTATCAAATGAATCTTTACTATGAGAGTTCCAAACAACTTGGCTCAATTCTTGTTCAATTTCAGCATGTCCCTTGTACCCATTTAATTTGCTTGGGATCTTCTTCGTGATGTGTCCAATACACCAACGGTGAATTGTTGTTGGCATACAAGCCTCCATAGCCCTTTTCATTGACGCGCATTGATCGGTGAGAAACCCTTTCGGAGCATTTCTCCCCATGCAATGAAGCCAACATTGAAATAACCATTTGAACGACTCAATTTCTTCGTTTTTTATCAAAGCGCATCCAAAAAGTATTGACTGACCGTGGTGATTCACCCCGATGAAAGAACTACAAACCAAATTATACCTGAAACAAATTACGACATTGCAGAATGAAAATCATTACATACACCCATATAATGAATTTATACACCCAAGGAAGATCCAATATACACCTCTGCAGCAGATTCATAGAACAAAATTAATTTAGCAGCATAAACAAGAACATCATATTACCTGTTTGTATTGTATGTGGTGTCAAATGAAATAACATCTCCAAAATACTCAAAGGCAGCTCTGCTCCTTGCATCGGCCCAAAAAGTAAGTTTAATCGATTGATCATCCTCGAGTTCGAGCTCGAAAAAGAAATTCTGATTCTTCTCTTTCATTCTCAATAAATATTTCCCGAATTTCTTTGCATCTTCTTGTTCCGAAACATTCCGCACTTCTCTCGTGATGTAGTTCCTCACATCCTTTTCAATAAAATTTAACTCGCGGTGACCCCCAGCTGCCGCAACGAATGATTGGAATGTTTTGCTTGGTCTGATACCGGCTTCCTCGTTATTCTCTATTGTATGACGAACGGACATGCTTAGTTCCCTGTGCTGTTTGAGCATCTCTGCTTGAGTTGGACAGCAAGGGTGTGAATGATGCAGCACGATCTTTGAAATGATCCAAGTACCAACATCCTTCAATGTGTGTATATAAATTCTTGCAGGACAATTTAAACCAGCTGTGGGATTTGTCTTCTCGGTCGGAGATATTTTAGATTTCAATTTTTTCTCTCTGCTACATGTGATCAATTGATTCTTAATTTCGTTTCTCTTCTTATTTGTGCTCCGAACTCTTGTAGAAAAACATGCAGTCTTGGCATAGTCCTTGTAAAATTTTGCAGCATCTTCAAGGGTTTTAAAGGTCATTCCAACCTTGGGAACAAGCTGCTCATCAACAACAGAGAGAGGCTGTAAAAATACATGTTTAAAACAAGAAAATACTATAGAATTTCTACACCTCTTAAAAAAATAACAATCAAAATAAAATACACCCAAGGACTCCCTGATCTACACCCGTTACGACAACAAGTCAACTAAAATAACAAGAAAAATCATAAACTGTGAATACACCCAAACTCCTCCCTAAAATACACCCAAACTTCCCTAAAAATACATCCAAAAAGTTCTGATCTACACCCGAGCGTTTGCTATAAATTGTAGATAATTAATCAAAACTAATACATTAGATTCAATCCACATATTATGTTCACGCATTAATTTTACAGTCTATGTTAACGAATTATTCAGCTAGACAATTATAGACGAATACTTGCATCAAATTCAGATTAATCTTAATTAGCTGAATCTAAATCAAACCTCAGAAACTTTGTTCGATTCAAATTCAAAATCTACTTCGCCCTGATTGAGCTGACAATCTGAGGTTGAATCATTCATTATCTTCAAGGTTCGTTTAGATTTTGATTTCAGAAACCAGAAAATCGAAATAAAACGAAGCTAGAGTTACAGTGAGAGAAATTGAGGTGAATGACGAAGAACAAAGCAGTGATAAACGCAGAAGAAAGAACGATCGGGAATACAAGGGAAGAACGCGAAGAAGGAGAACGAAGAAAATTGGCAAGAGATTCGAAGAAGGTAACGAAATTTTTTGAAAATTGAAAATAATATTATTCGCGCGTTAATTGATTTTGATTGATATAATGGTCTGTTATATAGCGCGTGACTTGTACGTAACAGTTGGAGCGCGTTTAGAATTTTAGTAAGTTTCAGCACTTGTAACATTTGTAAGTGTTAATCACTTGTATACTAAGATTAATCCATTTGTTTATGGTCCCTTGGTTTTTTATGAGGTGCTAACTGCTAAACTGTTAAATGTGCTGTCTGTCATGGAGCTGGAGCACCTATCAAAGTGATGTGTACATATGGCCGATAAAATGCATCAAGCTTGGGAATGGAACTCACATGGCCCATAATTTTACATCAAATTTATTTCAAGGATGTATACAACATTAAGGACAAGGTTGCTATAATTTCTCCATAAATTATGGGTATAAGTTTCCTTTTCATCAACCATCATTCTTTAACCTTTGAGAAAATTTCTAAATATGTTTACAATATCACTTTTTTGTGCTTGCTTTTTCCCCATTTTAGTTGAAATATACAATTTTTCTATTGAGAAAATATAAACGTATGCACAGTCATATGGATATTCTTCTTATCATTTGAATTGAGTAAAGAATTATTGAAATATATTTTGGCACCTTATTGGTGAATTCCCACCCCCCACAAATTTTGTAGCATTGTCTATATATATATAATATATGTAAGTCAAACCTAAATTAAATTAAATATATAGAATGAAGATTATATTATATGTTATCGAAAATCAACTATTCATTTTATTATTTATTTAAATATATACAATAATATATATAAATATTTTTAAATATATAATAACTAATTTGATAACTATTTTTATAAAGTAGTTGGCTATCTACTTTTAGAGGTTCTCTCTTCCCACTATTGCTTGCTTTTTGTAGGTTCACACATTGATGAACAAAAACAGAAAAACTTAAGATTTAAGAAATCATTAACCAGATTTTGGCAAGTACCACATTATTCTAATCCGCAGATAGATATTAATTTAGGTAATGTTGCACACTAACCATGATCATTAATTAATTCCTTGAACATGCCATAGGGCCTCATATAGTGTTGCCGGTTACAACATTTAAAGTTTAAGCTACATTTCAAATTATGCATCTTGCATTATTGGTGATACATTATTAATATACACCTTCTTGATTACTAATAGTACTACTATATCTTCAAAGTTCAATATGAATTTAATTATGTTATACGGCATAAAAAAATTAACTATTAAATTAATTATTATATATTTGTATGTAATTATATACGTTATTTTATATATTTTTAGTATATATTTAATACGTGTGGCTAATTTAATGATTGATTAATATAGTATATACACATAGTGTGATTTATATAAATTATATTAATACATCTTACCAAGACGTCCAACTATCACAATTCTTTGAATTAGATTAGTCAAAATATAAGTAATAAAAAAATTACAATAATGTTCTACATTCAACTATTCAACTATTTTTCTGATTAAGTCCAACTAAGTGATTTAGAGTTACATGTTGTGTTATTTATAATAGACGTAAATTTTTTCTTTTTCGTTTCTCTTTAACATAAATTTTTCTTTTTTTTTTTTATTTCTGTGTTTTTATTTGATTATTGTCATTTTTTCTTCAGATTTTTGTTTTTTTTTTTTTTATTTCGTTGTGTTCTTATCTGATTTTATTCTTTTTCTCTTTAAATTTTTTAGCTGTATTTGTTTTTTCGAAATAAAATAGTATAATTAAAATCGTTTAGGTTTTGTGTGTTCTAAAATAATGAACAATTCAAGTTCAAACCAGTTGAATGAGAGCGATTTGGATCATTCTTCTGAATCGAATCAAATGGACGAAGTTTGAATCGTTCTTAATTTTATCTAGTTTTATTCTTCAACAATTTTGAATTGAATGAAATGGAATGGAATCTAATGCAATTGAATAAAGTGATCATGAATAATTTCATTCTTTTTTGCTAAAATCAGTATTGTTTATGAACACAATTTTCGGTTCATTTGTTATTACACAATGGTGTTGTTTTGATAATATTTCGGTTCATTCTTCAACAATTTTGAATTGAATTGAATTTAATGCAATTGAATAAAGTGATAATGAATAATTTCATTCTTTTTTGCTAAAAAATTTGGTCAATACTTATCAGCAGCATCAAATGAACCTCAATTAACTTACAAATAAATACAAATTTGTTCAGATTTAAACAAATAGTCAAAAAGATTCAATCATCAACAAAACACACATCGAATTTATTTTTGGATCCAAATAAACCTCAATTAAATTAATAAATGAACTGAAATTACTTAAGGAATAAAAAATTTGGTCAATACTTATCAGTAGCATCAAGTGAACTTCAATTAACACACAAATGAAGTGAAATTAGTTCAAATTTGAACAAGCAGTCAAAAAGATTCAATCATCAACAAAACATATTGAATTTATTTCTAGATCCAAATGAACCTCAAATAAACTAAGAAATGAACCAAAATTATTTAAGGAATAATAAATTTGGTCAATACTTATCAGTAGCATCAAGTAAACCTCGATTAATATACAAATGAATTGAAATTAGTTTAGATTTGAACAAATAGTAAAAAAGATTCAATCATCAACAAAAAGTAAAAAACACATAGAATTCATTTATGCATTCAAATGACCCTTAAATAAACTAAGAAATGAACCGAAATTATTTAATAATGACACCAGAGAAAATCAAAACCAATAAAAATATTAGCAGAATATTGATGTCGTTAGTGATGACGATAACGAATGAGTAAGATAACGAAAAAGGAGAAAAGAGGAAGAAGAACAAGAATAAACGATAATAGTGAAATAGTTTTTCATATTTGGGCATGTGTACACACTCTTTTAATAAAGGTTTAATTACTCTGTTGGTCCTGTAGTTTCACCAAATTTTTAATTTGGTCCCTATACTTTTTTTTTTCAATTGGGTCCTTACACTGCTTTAATTTTGTAATTAAGTCCTTTCTAGTATAAAAATTATTAGAGTTAACTGAATATTTCTTCGCAAATTGAAGGTATTTATAATTAAAAACTTAATTAAATCTTTGATTGCATGTATTTTGGTAAAAATATTATGTTAATTTTATCATTTTTAACATGAAAATGACGTGATTACAAAATTAAAAGTAGTATAGAGACCAATTGAAAGAAAAAAAAGTATAAGAACCTAATTAAAAATTTGGTGAAACTATAGGACCAACAGAGTAATTAAACCTTTAATAAAAGTGGTTTTTATTAGTATTAATAACAATAAAATTTAGATGCATAGTAAATCTGAAAAAATTATAGTAAAATAATAGACACAATCTCAAACCATAATCTCACAACTCTGCTAGGGAGCGATTTTCTATTGAAGTAATTTGCTTAGGAGGTTGAGACATGAAATATATTATCCCAAAACAAACATTACAATATATATATAAGCCTAATTAATCACTAATATTTCGTTACATAATTGCCCTTTTTGTGCAACCATGGTATGAAACATCTCATGATAACAAGAAAAGAAGATGGAAAATTCATAGTAACCCTATAAGCCCTTACTCCAACCACTCTCCTCCTCTTAAAAATTCCAAAAACAACTCCAATTGTAGCTTCATGAGCTTCCTTCATTGACTTCTTCAATTTCTCCTTAATGCCACCATTTTTATTATTGTTGTTATCATTGTTTGGTTCCAAGCTCAAGTTATAACTATTGAGGAATGCACGCCTTGCATGCCAAAATTTATGGCCACGTGTACACCACCCTCCATGATAAACTAATTGCAAGCTATTATTAGGTGCTTGTTGAAGTGAGTTATCATTGGAGTTTGCATGAAAATCGTTGGACATGGAAATGGGACAAACTTTGGAATTTCTCATTAGGTATATTGCTATGAATGAAGTATGTGATTTATGAACATTTTGAAGCGAAAATGTTGGTTGCTACAATAGGATTTATATATATGTATAGATCAATATATGAACCTTTATTTATTTATTTATTATTTTTATTGATTCGCTATGTTTAGATGAGTGGTTAAACCATAAATGAAAAAGGCATTGTATGTTGAGGTTAGTTACTACTTTTGTTGTACCCAAGATTAACTAATTAAACCTTAAAAAAAGTTTGATGTGAATATAAATATATATAATATTCTTCTCTACTAGACACTTTTGACAACCTGTTGTTGTTATCTATAAAGATAAGTATAAAAACATATTATTAGTTTATAAAATTAAAATTTTTGGAAGAATTTTGAATTTAGAGTTAAGATATATAATTTAGAATTTAAATTTTAGAATGTAAAAATTAAAATTTAATATAAAAGATTTTTAAAAAAATTAATTGATATTCACGGAAAATAATTAATTCTCTAATTGAACTCTATCTCTATATTGTCCTTATCAATTTATTTAATTAGTTTATGTGATGATGGATGGCAATGAATCCTCAAAACTTTTTTTTAGCGTGGGTTTTGGTTTTCCGTTTTCCACATTAATATTGAATGGATCATGTAAAGCGATCATTTGAGGAAGAAAATATTAAAGTTATTTTATATAATTCAACTTGTCTTATTTAATATTTATTAATTATTGTGATAATTAATTAATACTAAATAAAGTAAGTTTTAGTTGTTTTTTTTTGTCTACCTAACATTATCCTAACAGAAATACTATACACATAAGTTATTTTAGTTTATAAATCATATAAGAGTGGTTAAATCTAACAAAAAAGATGCTCACCTATACGAGCATATTAACACGCGCCACCTCTCAATGAATGCACTGACCAAAGGCTCGTCTAACCAGAACCAACGGTTGTTTAGCCTGGCCAAGTGGTACAAACTAGCCCTCTCTAAATAAGGGATGATCCTGTCATGCATAGACATATTTTATTGCCGCCTCACACTGTAGATACACCTACTTGATTGCACCCAACAGAAGAGACATACACAAAGTAGTTAAATTCTACTTTCTACAAGAAAAAACCCTATCTAATTATACCAAATAAATAATATATACCATAACCAAACAATGAAACAATTAGACAATTAAATTATTATTCAATTAACAAATCAAATTGTTAAATATTTAATTTATTAAATAATTAAAAAATTGGTTATAAAATAAAAAAAAATCAGTTTTTAATTGATTATAAAAAATAAACACATTTTCGACAAAAACCGATATCTGGCCAAAAAACTTGTTTCTTAAAAGAAACTTTGGTAAAAATCGATTATTTAAAATTAGACTTTTAAAATAAAATCTTTTAAAATTTGGTTCTGAATTTGTTTAACCGCACAAAAATCGATTTTTAAACCAATTTCGTTTTCCTTAGCTAATTTTGAAAAGCATGGATATGGTTTTAAATTCATTTAGTTGAGTTAGTTAACCAAATTTTAATTATGATTTTTTAACCGGTTATCAATATTTTGGTTTTTGTATGTACACTCCTACTACATTCTACACCCTAATATGCAAAGTCTAATACTCAACTACAAGGGTTAAGTTATAAATTCTAGTTCCTCTATCCTACATACCATATTCTATTTAACAAATGCTAATGCTAAGAAAAATAAAACAAAATTAACCTCGTTGACAATGGCACCGGCAATATAGACAACGCCGTTCAGTTGGTACAAGCTCTGTTTATTTGTCATGATATCCAACTGAAGGTAGACGCTGAGAAACCTCGAATCCGCTCTCAAAGTGTTCCTCTCTCTCTCTCTGTCCAGAATTTTATCTCTCTAGCCAAACTCAAAATCCACACCAAATGAGGAATATGCGGCTGTCTTCTACAAATTTATAAGCACACTCAACGTAAACCGCTACTGCCTCCAGCGGTTTACGTTCACCCCATCCAATACATAAATCGGTACTTCTATAAAGTATTATTGTCACTAGCGGTTTCTATAGAAATATGAAAAATTGCATTTGCATCTTGCCATTTCAAAAGTTGTATTTAGGTAAAATTCTTTTTCAAATAATTTATTTCAGTAAATTACCCTAATTTTTAGTGTATAAAGAATTTGATTATAAAATATAAAATTAATTTTGATATGTTATTTATGAAAATAATTTTATACCGTTCTTTTATGAAATTTATATATTTAGATAAATTTTTAAATAATAAATTTAAAAAATCATTAATTTTATTGATATACAATACACAATTAATTATCATACACTGATTGATCATTGAAATTAAATTTATAAAATATTATCTATCCAATAAAATGAGAGAAATTGTTAAGTCTTGTTATTTGCATGTAGGTGTGTTTGGTTCAATTTTTTGTCTAGAATAAAAATAAAACAAAAAATAAAAAGAAAGAACATAAGCTCTCAAATTATTTTTAAATGAATGATGTCATGAAAGATTGCACTAATAACGTATCGAAATTGACATGAAAGGATAGAACATAGAAGATACCTTATTATATATTTATTTTTTTTACATGAAATATGTTTATCTATGTAATTATACTTGATTGAAATAAAATAAACAAAAAAAAAAACGTTTTTTTTAATTGTTGATATTGAAAGAAAAAAAATATGAGAAAATATAGGAAAATAATATATATAGTACACAATATAAACAACAGATTAAGACTCAGTTTGGATAAATAGCCTAATTAAATTTTTTTTGAAAAATTAGTTTAAGCAATAAATGCTTATATTAAAAATAATTTATTTTTGTGTTTGTTTTTTTTTTTTTTAGTTCTAAAAGTATTTTATTTTAAGAGAAGAGTAATAAAAAAAATTTATTATAAGAGAAATCATTTTTTTTAACTTCTCTATAAGTACTAAAATAGTTTTTAGAAAGTTGCAATTTGATTTTAAAGATTGTATCAAACATTAATACTATACCTTTTCATAAGTTAAAAGTAAAAAAAAAGTTATTTATAAACCTATCCAAACAAACCCTAAAAAAAAGGTAAATTAATTCATATTCTTAATTAATTAATTAATTATTAAATTTAAAATTTCAAAGATAAAGATTTGCATGTAACTCCATTACTCATTCATATGATTACTCCAGAGCTCCACGCTCATCGCTTACCATACATTTTTCATATCCGGTCTGCTGTTATTTCCCTCACACCGTTCAGACGCAGCAGAATGCCACTGTCACTCCACCCCTTGCATATGCAACCGAATGCCGCTCTCATCCGCATTCGTGTAGTCGTTGTACCTGCACCACTCTCGGACGCATCCATAGCCGGACCCCCTGTTTGGATCTTTCACTGTCCCATGCGCACTCAGTAGCAGAACGCCGCTATCCCTCCACCCTTTGCAGACACAACCGAACACCGCTTTCCCCCCATAGGGTGGCAAGCAGGGAAGCCCGCCCCGCCTAGTGAGGCGGTCTCAGAATCCCACCTCGTCCCGCCTAACGGCGGGCTGGCGGGCCGGCGGCCCGCCAAATATCTTTTTTTTTTTTTACTTTTAATTATTAAATAATATATATAAAGGCATAAAAAAATCTCTTCTATTTTTTACTTTTAACGATTATAATTTCTAAAAGTATAAACAAATAATTTTTATATTCATAAACATTAAAGTCTTTGTAATTATAAATATCTAATAAATATAATTATAAACCAAATTTTCATTCAAAACATAATTATAAATATTGTTCCAAAGCAAAATAAACATAATCCAAAATATAATTATAAATATTGTTTCTAAAACAAAATAAACATAATCCAAAACACTCAATTTTCATCTTCATTATCTTGTAAGTTGGGTTGGGGGAAGTTGGATTTTGGAAAAAAAAATTATAAAAATACCCCTTGCCAAAAAAATACTAAGCCCGGCGGGGAAGCCCGCCCCGCCCCGCCAAAGCCCGCGATTTAAGCGGTGTGGGTTAGGCGGGCTTTTACTATTTGACAGTCCTAATTTTTCAGCCTAACCCGCCTTTTTTGGCGGGTTATACGGGCCGGCCCGACGGGTTTAGGCTCGTTTGCCACCCCTACCCCGCACCCATACTGTCACAACTGTAACCGCTGTACTTGCACTGCTCTTAGACACGACCATAGCCGCACCTCCATCTGTTTCCTTCACTGTCGTGTGTGCTTTTCATAGTCCCTTTCTGTTGTTGTCTCGTGATTGCTGTTTCCAATCGCTGCGGTTAGAAGTCCCAAACCAATATCGTGGTTGGTGTTGTAGGCGTGGGGTTGGTACTGTTGTATATTAGATGTTTATTTTATTAGGTATGAGGATGATTTTTTTTCATTTTAAATTGGATGTTTAATTTTTTGGATTGGATTTAAGTATATACAATTAAATTATATTTGATGTTTTATTTTAATAGATATGCGGATGATTAATTTTATTTTTAATTATATATTTAGTTTTTTTGTCGATGAGAGGGCTAGGTAGAGAAGAAGTGGCGACACTAATTCTTGCTGTGAGAGACGGATTAACATCAACCAGTGTGGCCAGTAAAAAATGGAGTGTCACCGATGAGAGAATTTAAGAGCGTAGTATTGCGGTGGTCAATAGAATAAAAAAATATCGCTAAAAATTAAAATGTAAAAATAGAACTTTTGGTAGGGGTGGCAAAATGGGATGGCCCGCTCCGTCCCGCCCCACCAACTAAAATGGGTTCAAAATGTTAGCCCGCCTCACTTTATGGTAGATTGGCGGGTTGGCGGGCTAGCCCGCTTGACTCTTTTTTTTTTTTTTTTTTTTGCAAAATAAAGTTCATTAAAATTAACTAAAAAATAATAATTAAAAAATCAAATACAAATAAAAAATAGTCAAATTAAAAAATATTTTTTTATTATCTTTTTTTAATTTTTAACTTTAATAAAATTGTTCAAAATAATATTTAACAATAGAATTATCTTTATTTTAAAAAATAAGTCACATAATTCGAACAAATATACAAAATTGTAAAATAAAATAAATAAAGTTAATAACTAAAAGAAGAATAAAAAAAGTGTTTGAAAATTTTATATTTATTAATTTTATAATAGTAATCACTCTTTTATTTAATAAAAAAATAAAAAATAAAAATTTTTGGCCCAACAGACCAGCCCGCCCCGCTCCACCAGGCACCAAAACCCGCCAATTTAGCAGATTCCAAATCCTAACCTCACCCGCATTTTTTAGCGGATTTAACGGGTCGACTCAACGAGTCCGACCTATTTTGCCACCCCTAACTTTTGATGAGAATAATTGAGAGCGAATTTTTTTGTTTTTATCTTTGTTGGACCAATATTATAATCCGTTATTTGTATTATTTACAATTTTTATTGTCTATCTAGCAGAAAAGATATATATTGTTGTGAATTATTGTTTGCAGTTACTAATTTATTATAGAAATAACACGCGCGTTACTCATTGATTTTCATAACTCATCGTTATAAAAGATGCTTTTTTTCCTCCTTCTTTTTTGTATTTTTCTTCTTTTTTTTCATGTGTTTCATCTTTATCGTCGTTTTTTATTATTATTTTTGTTGCTTTTGTTTTTTTCCTTCTTTTCTTTCTATTGATTTTGTAATATTACGTATTTTTTTTTATTTGATTTTTTCCTCTCAAGAAGAATTATAAGAATATGAAATAAGAAGATGAAGAAGATGAAGTAGCAGAAGATGAGGAAGAGGAAGAGTTTTGAATTATGCAGAACTTTTCAGCACATATATACCAAAAATTTTTAAATAATACACCCAAATATTTTCGTGTTATACCTAATTTTGCTGCAAATACAGAAAAATATTTCCTCTAATGCTGCATTTTTTTTTGTTATTCTTTTTTTCCTTATTTCTTTCTTTCTTTTAGTTGAACGAATGTAAGTTCATCATCTTCCAAGTAATTTTGTATCATTATGTATTTCCTTTTGTTATTTATTTGATTTTTTTATTTTTATTCTTGTTAAAAGAGTAAAACAAGAAGAAATTTGAGAAGATAAAACAAGAAAAAAAAAAGATGAATAAAAAAAAGAAGATGATGATGAAAAAGAAAAAGAAGAAGCACCAGAAGATGAAGAAGAGAGAGAAGAAGAGTTTTGAATTATGCAGAGCTTATCAGTACACATACACCGAAAATTCTTAAAGAATACACCCAAATATTTTCGTGTTACATCCAAATATAGAAAAATATTTTTTTTAATGCAGAACTTATACATTACATTCAATTCAAACCATCAACAATGAACAACAATTTTCACAAACAAAAACAACATTACTCACCTACAGAATCATAAACTACTAACGAAAATATTAACTAGAATCGAACCACACCTCAACTACTTGATTGGATTTAAAATAATCAATTTTGTGATGGTTCAATTGATAATCTAAACTTGAATTATTCATTATTTTCAACAACGAGATAACTTATGATGGAGGAGAATGAGAAAAAGGAAGGAAGAGAAGAAATTTAAATGAAAAAAGGAGGAAGAGGAGGAGGAGGTGATGTTGGTGAGAGAGTAAAACAAGAAAAAATTGAGAAGGTAAAACAAATTAAAAAGGAAAAGATGAATAAGAAGAAAAGAAGAAGAAGATGATGATGACGATGAAAGAAGAAGAAGAAGAAGCAGCAGAAGATGAGGAGGAGGGAGAGGAAAAGTTTTGAATTATGCAGAACTTATCAACACATATACACCGAAAATTCTTAAATAATACACTCAAATATTTTCGTATTACACCCAAATTTGCTACAAATATAGAAAATTTTTTCTTTAATGCTGCATTTTTTTCTTCTTTTTTTTCTTATTTTTTTCTTTCTTTTAGTTGAATGAATGTAATTAAGTTCATCCTCTTCCAAGTAATTTTGTACCATTATGTGTTTCTTCTTCTTCTTCTTTTTTGTTTTTTTTATTCTTGTTAAAAGAGTAAAACAAGAAGAAATTTGAGAAGATAAAACAAGAAAAAAAAATCTAAATAAAAAAAAGAAGAAGATGATGAGAAGCACCAGCAGAAAATGAGGAGGATGGAGAAGAGTTTTGAATTACGCAGAATTTATCAGCACACATACACCGAAAATTCTTAAATAATATACCCAAATATTTTCATGTTACACCTAAATATCTTCGTGTTACACCTAAATTTGCTGCAAATACAGAAAAATATTTTCTTTAATGCAGAACTTTTACATTATACTTAATTCAAATTATCAATGATGAAACATTATTCACCTACAGAATCATAAACTACTAACGAAAAAATTAACTAGAATCGAACCACACCTCAGCTACTTGATTGGATTTAAAACAATAATCAATTTCGTTTCGATTCAATTGAGAATTTGAATTATTCATTATCTTCAACAATGAGATAAGGAGGAGAATGAGAAAAAAAAAGGAGGAAAAAAAATTTTAATGAAAAAAGGAAGAGAAGGAGGAGGAGGATGAGGAGGAAGAGAATGAGGAAGAGGTGGTGGTGGTGGCGTGACAATGATAACGAAAGAAGAACGTGCAGTAACAGCACGAAGAAGAACGTGTGCATGTTGATTGAAATTTGTTAAATCAAGAGGCGCGTGAAATGTGTGTACGTAAGACGCGTGCTTGAGGGTAATTTAGAGAAAAATGACTTGTATAAACTTGTATAGTAAAATAGCTTGTATGTGAAGAATAATTATTTATACAATATAATATTTATAATTATATATTTATTATATCTAAAATTGTATAATTATTCTAATAATAATTAATAAATATTAAATAAAATAATTTAAAATAATTTTAACTATTTTTTATTGTCTTTGAGATATTATTGCATGTAAAATGATTAATATATTTTCATAGTTACTTTTAACTAGCTAATTAATTAGTAAGATTTTTTTTTCTACAATATCTTTTAATCCATTATACCAAACACTAATTCATTATTAAACACGAGAATTTATTAAACCATAGTTAAGTAATCCCGCTAATTAAGCACTCTAGAAAGATATTCATCTTTTTTTTTTTTCTAAATCCATTTTTTCCCTTATTTTTTTCCCTTTAAAATCTATCTCTTTTTTTCTTTGTAGAATTATAATTATCTATAATAAAAAAAATTAGTAAAATAATAAAATAAGAAGTTAATTATTATTGAATTTTAATTATTATAAAATATATGTTTTACTATTTTAATTTAAGAGTAATTGACTCTTTACTTCATTAACTTTTTTATTTTCAAAAATCTTAATTTCTCTTAACTTTATTACTTTACTAATTTTCTTATTTTATAGAATCAAACTTTTTTAAGTTCATAAATTGAAATTTTTAAGTTATGGCTTCTGGACAATGATGCTTCTATTTTAACCACACTTAAAAATGGTTGGAGCACACTACTGTTCAACATTTTCATATAAACAAATTAACATCTTGTAAATAAATAAGAGAAGAAAACATTATTAATGAATGTAGCACATGTTGAATGGACCAAGTACTATATATGGAATTGAATTCATTCCGTTAAGGCAGATCATTATCCCTCTTTTGGGGAAACCTGCCGACAGAGATTTACATTTACTCTTCAAATGCTTATAAAAATCCAATGCATAAACATTCAACACTTTTGCCTGAATAAGAAAAAAATATATTTTTGCTTTTTTTCCCTTTTTTTTTCATGACTCAGAGATCAAGTTCCTTTACAATAAAGAAGTAAAATAAAAGTAAAAATTTAGTCGCTATTAAATTAGTATTATAAAACTTACCCATGATGTAAATTATAAAATTAATAATGACTAAATTATAATATTTTTTATTTTATTAATTTTTTTTATTTTAGAAGAATTTTTTGATAGCACTTAACATATAACATATAATATGAATAGAATAAGTGTGTTTAGGGGTGGCAATATGCACTCTATCTGTGGGTACCCGATCCGATTTAATCCGATCGGATAGGGTTGTCAACCCGATCCGCAACAGGTAGGATAGTATGTAGATAGAATTTTCGTGCGAGTTGGGTATGGTTGTCAATCCGATCCGCAACGAGTAAGGTAGGGTGTAATAGGGTTCTCGTGCGGGTCAGGTAAGGTTCGGGTTGAGCCTGAACCCTACCCGACCAACCCGCACCCTACATATGTATATGTCATATACTTATTTAAAAAGGTGTTTGCTACGGTACGATAATAAATTCATACGTATCGGTACAATAAAAACATAAATAAATAACAAAAAGACATGTGGATTATATTATCCATGTCAACATTTAATTTTTTTTAAAATATATATCATATCAATAATTTTACTAAAATACTCTTATAATTTAGTAAAACAAAAAAATCTTTTTATTTAATTTTAAAAAAAAAATCTAAACATTCTTTTTTATATCGAATAAAAATTATTTATTTAAATTAATTAAATTTTAAAATTCAACTAAATTTAGTTTTATAATAATTTAAAAATAACACAAAAACACTTTTAATTATTCATCAACACTAAAAAAAATTGTTCAATCTTATTGATGCTCTCTCATAAACTGATGAACCCTAGTCTCTCGTACATTCATACTAAAAAACAATACACATCTAAAACAGTAAGAAAAAGGGGGCTTCTAGTTCTGGGTTTTCTCAAAAGAACGTCTCTCACTCTCAATTCTCAGACTCACTCTCTCATCTCTCACATTGCCACTAGCCGACTAGCGTCTCTCTCGGTCTCACTCGAATCTCGTCTCCTTCACACTCGCCGGCGTCTCGTCGCCGGCGTAGAGACGCCGGCGTTTCAACGTCTCGTGGTCTTCCATGGGCTCCTTGTCGCCGGAGACAGAAGCAACTCGTCGGGTCTTCGTCGATCGTCATCTTCTGGTTTTGGGTCCTCGTCGTCCCTGAGTCGCCGTGGACCGTGGACCGTTGGTGAGTCCCTGCATCATCACTTCCCCTGTTCTGTCTTTTCCATATTTCCCTTCTTCCTGTATTTTGAGATGATGTTGAATTGCTAATCAATTAATTTGCCTTGTTGCTGATCTAAATGTTGCTGTAAATCATGAATGAAGGATTTGCTGAATTTGTTGCTGTAAGCTTAATTTGTAACTGAAAATATCATTGAGCTAATTTTTTGGTTGATGAAAAATCATCAGTGAGTTAAATTTGTTGCTGATTATTATCACTGAACCTTGATTTTGTTGATGTCTTACTGAAATAATCACCTAGTTAAATTTTTTGTTGTTGTAAATCCAAGGCATTATTGGTCAAGCTCCAAATTTGTCTGATGAAGATATAGTAGCGGACTTTGAGATCACCCCTTGGAATTCAAAGGATGCTTTGAAGAAAGGTAGCGGTGGATGGAAAAAAGTTGTTGCAGCTTTTGGGGAGGAAATCTTCCTTGAAAATGGAGAAGTCAATAGACCCATGCTTGGCCAGATTGTTTTTTCCAATCCTGATAAGTGCCAATTTCTCAATCGGTTATCAAATCTTACTCTTTTTCTTTTAGTTTACAAGAAATTTCTTAACAATTTTGCATATATCGATTGCTCAAAGCTACTTCTTTTAGTAATTTATTTTAGATCCTAGATTTTGTCAATTTTCTAAGGTTAAAGTAGGCTAAAGTTGAAGACTTTATAATTCTTAACCCATAACTAGTATTTTCAATTCAATAATTCCTAAAATGCATCATTTTTTGGATTAGTTTGTTGAATTTCTTTTGAATTTTCGTTGTGATCATGTTTTAGATTATGGGCTCCCCATATATCCTCTGGAATCTTTTGGGAAGTTGTGAAGCTGGGGCTGAAGGGATACAAGGTTATTGTTTTTGATGTCCCCTTGTTGTTCGAGGCTAAGATGGACAAGTTCACAAAGCCAATTATAGTTGTGTGGATTGATCTTGAAACACAGAGAAAGAGACTCATGGGGAGAGACAAATAAAATGAAGAGGATGCTAGGAACAGGATCAATGCTCAAATGGCCACTTGATGTGAAGAGGAATAAAGTAGATATATTGACAGATAACACTGGATCACTTGATGACTTGAATGAACAGTTTCAGAAGGTTCTAATTGAAGTGTCAAAACCCTTTACATGAACTCAGTTTTGGCTTTCGAGGAATGGAGCCTTGGTCATACGTGCTTCACTCACTTCGGTGTTGTTTTGTGTATGAAAACGGTAGAGAAAATGAAAAATTAAGCATGTCTTGTCAAAATATGTAGAGGTGAATATAGCTCACATCTTCTTATACTTTGTCTGACTGATATGAAGAAAGAGTTTATTCTCATTGTACAAAGTGTTGTATTACTTGTAACAACGTAATATCAACTTATATTTTATTTATGGATTAATTAAGTGCATTTAGAACACCCTTTTTATATTGAAAAATCAAAATTTTTAAGATATTTATTAACAAAATCCTTGTTTAGAGTTCACGCATTCTAAACTAAATGTTTAGGATGAAAATGTGCAGATGAGCCTGACTCTTTGAAAAATTGGGACCATTCTACTTGTTGAAGATTGGCTCACTATTTGTGAAAATCGTGCATTTATCTGTTGAAATGTTGTAAAGAGATAGGATCACGATAGCATAGATTGATTGTGTGATAAATGGCCCCTGAAAATCGTTACTGAAAGTACTACAACTTATTGGTTCATCAGAATTTATTAAAAAAATCTATAAACATTAGTTGGGTACATCATTCATGATTCATCAAACGGCTGCCCCTTCATGGATTCCCTCTAATCTTCAATGGCTTTGATAATTATAACACACATTGTATCAAGATATTTGCATATCCACCATCATTATATTCATTCATCCTTTTCATAAGATTATTATTAGTATATATGCTGATCAAAACTCATAAGCCTATAACAAAAGTATCTAATGATCACTCCTCCAGCATTTATATATTGTTAATATATTATGCCACAGATTTGGTTCATAAAATTAAAGCCACCTGATTAGCAAATACTTGTAACCTGAGTCATTAGGGTAGCACCATGAATTTATGGTTGATGGACCCTAATAATATATCATTTTTTTTTTGGGGGGGGGGGTGTATTCAGTGGCAGCTCTGCAATCATGGTCGGAAAAAAAATGAATGGTGATGAAGGCCTTAAGACAGATAATAAGATTTCACAAAAGTTTTTATTTTATGCAAAGGAACCATCTATGCTACTCTACAATCACATATACCAGTTTTTCACATTCTAAGAAAATTTGAAAACGTGAAAACAGAATCATATATTTTAAAGTGATCATGATTAATTACCTTAATCCTATCAGAAAAGGAAAATTAAAACAAAAGCTAGGAATTGAATCATGATATCGGTCCCTATAAAATAAATAGTAGTTGGCAGCTAGCAAGCGACGACCCCACAACGGTCCACGATCCACAGCGACTCGACGATGGCGAGGACCCGAAATCAGAAGACGACGAGCGACAACAACCCGACAAGTTGTTTCTGTTGCCTGCGATGAGGAGCCCAAGGAATGCCGCGAGACGTGGAAACGCCGGTGAGGAGACGAGACGAACGACGAAATGCCGGCGAGTGTGAAGGAGACGAGACTCGAATGAGACCGAAAGAGACGCCAGTCGGCTAGTGACGGTGAGAGAGAAGAGAGAGTTTGAGTATGAGAATTGAGAGTGAGAGACGTTCGAGAGTTGAAGGTGAGATAAGAAAACCCAGAACATGAAGCTCTTTTTTTTTTTTTTTAGTTTTTTAGATGTTTATTTTTTTTACTATGAATGTATGAGATATTAGGGTTCATGAGGAAGTATTAATAAAATTGAAAATTTTCTTTTAGTGTGATGAATAACTAAAGATGCTTTTGTTTTATTTTTTGAATTATTTAAAATTTAAAATTATAAATCTAAAGTTAGTTGAATTTTAAAATTTGATTAATTTAAATAGATTATTTTTGTTTGATATAAAAAAGGAATATTTAGATTTTTTTTGTAAAATTAAATAAAAAGATTTTTTTGTTTAATTAAATTATAAGGGTATTTTAGTAAAATTATTGATATGATATATATTTAAAAAAAAATTAAATGTTGACATAGATAATATAATCCACATGTCTTTTTGTTATTTATTTATGTTTTTATTGTACCGATACGTATGAATTTATTATCGTACCGTAGCAAATACCATTTAAAAATATGTTTTAAATAGATGTTGAACCAAAGACCTCTCACTAAATGCAAAAGATCCTTAGTCATTAAGAGAAGATCATTAATTGATAATTTAATATTTTTTTACATAGAAATCAATTTTATTTTAAATTATGATCGAGTTATATAATAATGTTGCATCTTTTTTGTAACCCGCGAGTAAGGTTAGATACTCACGAATTAAGAATGAATAGGATTAGAGTTGGGATATTCTCAACCTGCGAATAAAGTAAGGTTAAATTTATATAAAAATTTCAATTCACAAATAAAATTAAGATTGAATCCAAATCCTACTTTATCCTAACTATTGCCACCACTGGGTGTGTTATGGAAGGATTGAAGTTACTATTGTACAACTAAAATAAATGTTTTGGGTCAAGTTAATATTTCTTATTTGGGCTGAAAAAGAAGGTCCATTATTAGATGTTAAAAGCCTCAAAGGAAGGTGGAGATTTAGGAATTGATATTTTACATGTAAATTTTGGTTGAATGACATTTATGGATTAGATTAAGAAAAAAAATTGGGGGCAAATCACATAAATTATTCATTAGGATTTATAATATGCGTAAATGTCCTAAATGTAAAGAGTAAATGTGACTGCCTTAAATTTATGTAAATTGAATCTATATAATTTGATTTACCTTCATTTTATGTAAATCAAAGTAAGTTAATTTGATTTACTTTGATTTCATGTAAATCGAAGTCATTACATTCGATTTATTAGCAATACTTATAATTCGAATCATATTAATTTGATTTAATCATACGCCTATAATTCGAATTTTGTTGATCAATTTACGTGGGAATTCTTAATGCATGTAATTCGAATCAATATGATTCGATTTACACATAAAACCTAATCATGATAAATCGAAGATAGTAGATTCGATTTACTAGCAAAGTAATGCATGTGATTAAATCGAATTGACTTAATTCAATTTACATAAGGACCGTGTGCTATATAAATAGGATCATAACATAGAGTGTTGAATAGAGGTAAATTCACAATGGCTAGTGAAGAGAATTTTCTAGTTCGTGTACGCTACAAAGACACGATTAAGAAGAAAATATGAGCGGATATAAAATTTATTGATAAGGATCCGTTGAGTGTCTTTATCAGACCTTCTACGAGCCTTGTTAATTTTCAGAACCACCATACTACAGAAATTGGGATTGCATGGAATGAAACGGATAGATAAATTATATTATAGAATTCTGATTTCTGTTGTTCGTGATGGGATGAAGTACGACTCGTTTGTAATAGACAGTGATGAGGATCTGCAAGTTTTATTTTACTGTTGTCACCAGTTTTCGAAGGTGAGAATTCCTGAACTATTGGCCAAGTTGTGGATATGGTCTCTAGCTCAGGAGGATCGAACCGGAATCATCAATAAGTAGAAATGGCAGCAGCCTCTAGTTCAACACCTGTTGTTGCATCTTCATCTATGCCTGTATTAGCATCTGCGGGAGACTTGGTGGCATCTCCTTCTTTCGCAGCTGATTTACACCCAGGTGAGATTGCAGAAATAGGTGCTAACATGAATATTCCTGTTATGTTCCCAAATTCTGGAAAGATTGGAGAACCAGATGCGGTGGAAGACATGCTAGGGGATAATGATGATATCGAGCCCGCCATGATTGACGATGACAGCAATGATGACATAGGGAGGAGTATTTCTGTTGGGGCTGGTGGAGAATCGAGCTCGGGAACTCAACAGTACCCACCGTACTTTTTCGACTCTAGACTTAGATGCCATGAGATAGCAGGGGTTCCCGGATGTAGAATCTGGTTTTAGGGCCAGAAATTCACAAGACACTGCAGGTCTAGCTGAGTTCCAAGTCGGTTAGCAGTTTCAGAATAAAGAAAAAGTTGTCCTATGTGTGAAGACTTATAGCATCCGCTGTGGGGTTGAGTACAAAGTGCTGGAATCAGACCATACCAAGTACTACAAAAAGTGTAAGGAGTTTGAAAACAGCTGCAAATGGTTGATTTGGATCACTCTACGGTAGTGGAAGGGTATCTGGGAGGTCAGACGGTATAACGGACCTCATACACGTTTGGCTACCTCGATCTCCAGTGATCACAGGAAGCTTGATTATCATGTGATATCTGCTTTTATCTTTCCTATGATCAGAGCTGATGCGGCTGTGTCCATCAAAATTCTGCAGAATGCGATGGAGGCACATTTTGGGGTTACACCTACATACAAGAGGGTGTGGTTGGCTAAGCAGAAAGTCGTCATGTAGATATATGGGATTGGGAGGAGGCTTATAATGGTTGCTAAGGTGGGTACTTAGTGTGCAGATAACGATGCCAGGTAGTATTTCAGTTCTAAAGATGAGTCATGTGCAAGTTGGAGGCCATGTTGACGGGTCATCAACGTTTTTCACCGACTTTTTTGGTCGTTCCCATCGTGCATCGAGGCATTCAAGTACTGTAAGTCATTGGTCAGTGTTGACGAAACTCACTTGTATGACAAATATGGGAAAACTTTGCTGGTTGCGATTGCTCAGGATGGAAATTATAATATTGTTCCCATTGCTTTTGCCTTAGTGGAGGGTGAAAATGCGGAGTCATGGTCATTTTTCTATCTCACTTACGGCAACATGTGACTCCTCAGCCTGACATTCTCGTGATATCGGATAGGCACAACAGAATCAAGGCCTCCTTGAAGGCACGTGATGGTGGATGGCTTCCGCCAGTTGCTTATCGTGCATTCTGTATTAGACACGTTGCAGTGAATTTCGTGCTGAGTTTTAAGGGAAAGGATGCCAAGAGGTTTCTAGTCAATGCTTCTTATGCGAAAATTGAGGTCGAGTTTGATTATTGGTTTGACATCTTCTAGACTGAAGACCCATCAATGTGTAACTGGGCCAATAGGATGGAAAGTATGCGTCTCAGGCTGCCACTGCTCGACAAATGCATTGAATAGCGGCTCATCCAACCTAAATCAGTGGTCGCTTAGCCTCGCGAGATGGGCTAAGCCAGCTATCTACAGGTACAGTATGATCCTGTCATCTAGGGACATACCATACTGCCTCCTCATGTTGGTGATACATCAGTGGGGCTGCACGACGATGAAACAAATTCTTTTAGAACCATGACAATTAACAAACCAATTCACCAAAAGGCCATTAAATAATGCAAACCCTTTTTAAGAAAATCATATCCAAGTTATATAAAAAATCACCTAAAGCGGACAATTCTATTAAAAATAAATTTTAATATAAACCAAGGTTGTAAGAACCGGATCGATCATTAAACCGGTTAAGTGACTAATTCAATAGTTCAATGGTCCAACCGAAGTCGAACCTTGGTTGAACCAAATTAATTAAATACACACTAAAATTATATAAAAATTCAATATATAATTTCAAATATACCAAATTTTCCTTGCTCTCCCTGTACCTGTTCCTCTAAAGGCTTCTTTTTTACTAAATTAATTGGCTAAGCTACATGCACAACTAAAGTTTCCTGTTTTATTTTAATTAAAGTTTTAAAACCAGATCAACAGATACTATGGAAAAAAGAAAACTGCATATCTAATTGAAACAAAATTCTCACGTTTCTACAATGACTTAAAATCCAAAAAGAATA
This sequence comes from Arachis ipaensis, assembly GCF_059453495.1. Lineage (NCBI taxonomy): Eukaryota > Viridiplantae > Streptophyta > Magnoliopsida > Fabales > Fabaceae > Arachis > Arachis ipaensis. Next base: position 6,260,490 of record NC_142438.1, read on the forward strand.
AGAATATATAACTGATAATACCTCGGATCTAAATCTGACATGCTTAATCAGAACTAGTTAAAATATTAACACTCTATAACAGCATGAGTTTGAGAAGTTTGAAAAAGTTGCTGACTAAACTAATATAACAGTCTCATTTATGATGTTTAAGTATTATGTTAATTTTCTAAAGATCCACTTTGTGTTATGACATGTCTTTTTTATTTTGAACGTTTAAACAACATCTATACTTTGTAGAAACATAAAATCTATGATCCACCAATTTAATCTTTTTGATTTCAGCAATAACAACTATATCGCCATAAGCCAATTAACACAGCAGTGTGGGCAGTGCCGATAAATCGCAACTTGCAAGGCATCTGTATGTACCTTTTCAATATTCTCGATCATGACACCCTTAACTTCAGAGACTTGGTTCTGTACCTTGGCAAGCTTGCTTATCTCCTCAGGGTGATTGATGCAGTATTGCATATGCTCCTTCAATTTCAGCTTACACCATCCAAACAAAACAAAAACAACACAATTTACACAAATTCAAACAAATCAACCTCCATAATCAATTAGTCTCAATTCTCACAACAATACAAAACACAAAATTATCCAAACTCAGAAAATAACAAACATATATTAACAAAATTTATCACTAAACAAAATCAAAACGCATAAAAATAACAAACATAATGTTCTACAAAAAAAAAAAATCAAAATTAACATATATTTTTATTCTATGAAGCGAATTTAACTTAGAAAATTATTTTGTGATTGCATCTTCCAAATTAGAAAATCAGAAACTAACAAAATTAACCATAAACAAAATTAACTCAAACAAGCAGCAGCAGTTCAGAATATTAATCCCAGCAACTCAGAACCACAAAGTCAGTATTATAGTAACTCAGTAACTCAAAATAGTAAACCCGTCAACTCAAAATCACATAATCAGTGTTATTAAAAAATTGAAAACAAGTAAAAATAAACTGAAGTACCGGCAGCAAGGGAGAAAGGAAGTGACGTCGACGACGGAATCGGAAGTGACAGTGACGGAGAAGGGAAGTGAGCTCAAACAGAAAGAGCCAGAGAGAGAGAGAGCTCGAACAAGGAAGTGAGCTCGGACAGAGAGACAGTGAGCTTGGACAGACAACGACCGATGGACCCATCAATCCTTTGCGACGGCGACGCCAGGAGCTCAACGCAGCCCTTCGTGCGACGGCCAGGAAAGGAGGAACGTCGAGAAGATGGTCGAGCAGACTTTTTCACCGACGACGATGGCACCCACGGCAAGGAGAAGGGTTCGGCGACGAGTGTGAGTGATGGGTTTCGGATGAAGGCTAGTGGGTGGTGGGCTGGTGGTTGTTGGAAATTCAAAGAAAAGAGAGGGAGTGAGGGGATCAGGGGACAAATTAGGATTTTTTGAGTGAGAGAAGAAAAAAAGGAAGGGGGTTAGGTTTGATATTTCAGCTTCAGCTATTTAATTTTTTTTAAAAGTATCAAAACGATGCCGTTTTGGTGAATTTTGGAAACAAATACTTTTCAAAATTTGACCGGTTTGGCAGTTAACTGCCGATTCGACTGTTTTTTCAACACAATTTTAGGAGTGGACCGGACCGGCCAAATGACTGATTTTCAGTTAACTCGGTTAAACCAGCCGGTCCGGTCCGATTTTTAGAACCTTGATGTAAACTATATTGCAACCTTAGACATATAATCTAACGTTCAATAATTTAATTAAATTGCATTAAATCAAATTAAATTAAATTCTAACGGTACATAGTTAATCTAATATTCAATACGTAAATTATAAAATTAGACTAAATTAAATTACATTAGTTTAAAGTCTAACCTTTAAGGATTAAATTAAATTAATTTAAAATAAATTAAACTAATTTAAATTAATTTTAAACAAATTAAATTTTTACTAAATTAATTTTAAATAAATTAAAATTAACTTAAATTACTGGCCTGTTAATCTAACATTTAAGAATTAAATTAAATTTAAAAAACTTAAAGCAAATTAAATTATTGCCCAACTTCTACTGCCTATTTAATCTAACATTCGAAACCTAAACTAGATTTACCTAAACTTCCAAAAAATTTAAACCTAGTTAATCACTACTATCACTTCTCCACCTTGCATTTGTACTCTAACTACCATTTGTAGTTTAAAAATCTTAATAACACATATAATGAAATTCTAACACATATAATGAAATTCTAAGCGACTTAACATCATAAACAATTATTTATTTAAAAAAAAAAATTATTCACTAGCCTCTTCATGAATAGAACTAGCAATATGGACAACGCCATCCAACCGATAGATATGATTCGAGTCATCTTTCACATTTTGAATGTTGTGGATTTTTTTTACTATGGTTTAATTCGAATTCAATCCATTCGAATTACTACGAGTACAAACCATGGGTTTAATTCGAAGCATATGGTTTTGATTTACTATGAGTGGATTTTAAACATTACTAAATCGAAGCTAGTAAATTTAATTTACGTATAAATCTAGTAGTTTAAATCTACTTGATTTAATTTACCACTGTAACGATTAAATTGAATTTAATCAATTCAATTTTTACATATAATTGTGAATCAAGAAATTTATGTAACATTTCTTTTTTAGGAGATTTATATAATATTGATTGTGATTTAGTTTCTTTACGTTATTTGCCCACTAATTTATTTTTTTTTGAAGCAAATTGAAGCACTTGGAGAACGAAACATATTGGTTATTGGATATACATGTATGTAAGAATTGTGAATTTTTTATAACATTCACTAATAAAATATGTAAAGATCTATATGAAAAAAATTATATATTTATGTATAAATATATATGTTATTTAATTTATTTTTTAATATATATTTTGTATTTTAATATATATTTTATATTAATAACTAATTTGATAATTAATTTTTAGTTTATAGAGAATTTGATTGTAAAATATAAATTTAATTTTGATATGTTATTTATGAAAATAATTTTATACAATTCTTTTATAAAATTTATATATTTAGAGAAATTTTTAAGTAATAAATTTAAAAAATAATTAATTTTATTGATATACAATACACAATTAATCATCTTACACTGATTGATAATTGAAATTGAATTTATAAAGTATTATCTATCCAATAAAAATGATAGAAATTGTTAACTCTTGTTATTTGCATGTAGGTGTGTTTGGTTCAATAATTTTTGCCAAGAATGAAAATAAAATAAAAAATAGAAAAAAAAGAACATAAGCTCTCAAACTAATTTTAAATGAATGATATCATGAAACATTGCACTAATAATGTATCGAAATTGACATGAAAGGATCGAACATAGAAGATATCCTATTATTTATTTATTCTTTTACATAAAATATGTTTATTTATGTAATTTTTTTTAGGTTAAGAGTAAAACTCAAATTGATATTTCTAAATGAGAAAGAGAAATTAATTGAAAAAAAAAATTATACTATTTGAGTTATAATTATATTTAGATTGAAATAAAATAAAACATAAAAAAATTATTTTTTTAATTGTTGATATTGGAAGAAAAAGAAAAAACAATCTTATTAGAAAACCAATTAAAGTGTAGTCAACTTAAAACTAACTAATTAAAATATAAATTCGTTATAACAAAAAATATCTACTATCCTAATTTTTTTAAATTTTAAAATTAAAAATAAAAATTAATTAAATCCAAAATAATTATATCCTAATTATATCCTAATTGATTTTTAGACTTTTTCAAAAGATATAAAAAAAAATAATTTAAAGATAAAAGATCACACTTTATTTTCTAAAATAAAATTCAAATGGATCCAAATCCCTAATTTACTTTACTGTAGTCATGAAAAAAGCGTAGGTCATCAAGCATCATCATTCCCAAATTGAAGAACTCGAATCGTCTAGTAACTTAACAGGTGAGAGAATCTTCTTCCCAATTTGATCCATCCCTTATTTTCTTCAACCAAAAACCCTTTTTTCAATTTATCTCTACAATCGAAGAATCCGTATAGCATTTCATTGAATTGAATTGAACTTGTTCAGTGTAACTCCTTGTCCTTCTCCCACCACAAAGATACAATCTTTATGCTCTCTTTCTCCCCTGCAATTCCCTTTTTGTGATGAATTTCTTCTACACTTGGGGTTGCTTTTGATTTAGGGATTGTGTATTTGGTTGTGGTCTCAATAGTTTTTGGGAGCTTCTGATTGAAGAGACTCTTTTTATCTTGTTTGGATTGTAAAGTAAGCTACCCTTTCAGCTGAAGTTTTGATCTTTGGGAAATTGCAAGAGTGTGGCTGGAAAAGTTAGGAGCTCTGGTAAATGGGGAAGCCTTTGTTCTATGAGATCTTGGAGAAGCCAGCAACTAGTTGCATCATAGGAATATGCAGTGCTATTTGGTTCTACATACGGAAGAAGAATATTGGATACTCACATGTTGGTCTGAGCTATGAGACTGTCATTGAAGGGCATTATTGGAGGATCATCACCTCTGCATTCTCCCATATAAGGGTTATTCATCTTGTTTTTAACATGATTGAACTTTGGTTTCTTGGGGGGGCGGTAGAGGAATTAGGGCACTTGGGTCTTGGTGTTGAATACTATTTGCAATACACACTTGTATTGGTTGTTTTATCAGGGTTGCTGGTTCTTGGAATGTACCACATATTGATTCAGAGATTTAAACTGGAGTATTTTCGCCGAATTCCAGCTGTTGGTTATTCGTGTGTTGTATTCGGGTGGCTGACAATTCTTGCTGTTAAGCAGCCTTCCTCCAAGTTGGATATCTTTCGATTCTTTTTGCTTCCAATCAGTTTCGCACCGTTTGAGTCGCTTGTTTTTACTTCGATTATTGACCCTCGGGCAGGTTTCCTTGGCCATTTATCAGGAATTGTGATTGGATATGCTATAGCATCGGGTTTGATTCATGGTATGAACAATTACTGGGCACTCTCCTTGTTGGGTTGGATCATACTTGTCTTCATCTTGAGCTTGAAGACATCTGGTGCTGTTGACTTCAACTTCCTTGAGATCGAATCCGTGACTGATCCATCCTTATCGTCGGTACGGTTTTTGGGATCAGACAAAAATCACTACCTTAACTACCATTTGTAGTTTAAAAATCTTAATAACGCATATAATGAAATTTTTAGAGGCTTAACATCACAAACAATTATTTATTTTTCAAAGAAATTAAATTTTCATTCACTAACTTCTTTGGATGGAATCAGCAATATAGACAATGTCATCTAACTAATAAATACGATTTGGGTAGTCTTCTATTTCCACGGTTTGAATGTTGTGATTTTTTTGGGTGGAGGGAGGATTTGGTGAAATGTAATTCAAAACGTGAGTTCGAATTGCTTATATATGTATTTATATACTAAATCAAAGCTAATGAATTTGATTTACCACTAGTATACGTTGCATGTAAATTGAATTCACTCAAATCAGTTTACTAGAGACACAAATCATGGATCTAATTTAAAACATATGGTTTCGATTCATTATGGGTGGATTTCAAACATTATTAAATCAAAACTAAAAGATTTGGTTTACATATAAATCTAGTAGTTTGAATTTATTTGATTCGATTTGTCACTATAATGACTAAATTAAATTTAGTCAATTTAATTTATATATAATTGTGAATCAAGACATGCATGTAATATTTCTTCTTTTAGAAAATTCATGTAAAATTGATTGTGATCTAGTTTCTTACTTTCTTTACATCATTTGTCCACAAATTTATTTGTTTGAAGCAAACTAAAGCACTTGGAGAACAAAACATATTGGTTATTGGATATACACATGATGAATATAAGAATTGAGAATTTTTTTATAACACTCACTAATAAAATATGTAAAAATTTATATGAAAAAAATCTATGTATTTATGTATAAATACATATATTATTTAATTTATTTTTAATATATATTTTATATTTTAATGTATATTTTATATTGATAATTAATTTGGTAATTAATTTTTAAGACAATTTACTGAAATAAATTATTTGGAGAAGAATTTTACCCAAATACAATTTTTGAAATGGCAAGACACAAATGCAATTTTTCATATCTCTATAGAAACTGTTATTGGTAGTAGCGGTTTATAGAAAAAAGTAAATCGCTACTGGCAACTACGGTTTATGTGGGTTAGCGTTTTACACATAAACTACTATAGGCAGCAACAATTTCTGTTGAATGTGGCATGTGCTGTAGCGGTTTATGTGTTGGGTGGCGTGAACGTAAACTGCTGGAGGCAGTAGCGGTTTATGTTGAGTATTTGTGTGTGGTGGTTGGCTATATATACCTCTCCAAGGTTTTGAGGTAGAAGAGGAGTGCCATTTCTCACAAATGGATGGTGAGGAGAGTTTTCTGGCTCTAGTGCATTGCTCTGGAAAAATTCAAAACAGCAAAAGGCACGGTGTTAAATTTATGGATAGGGAACCGCTTAGTGTTTTTATCCGGTCGTCGAGTACGTTGACAGAGATTAAACAGAGCATATTACAGAAGCTGGTGTGTGTGGGGGACAGAGTGGGTAAAAAAATTGTTCTACAAAATTTTCATTGTCGTTGTGTCAGCCGGTGTGAAGTATGAGACATTTGTGATAGGGTCCGATGAAGACATGCATGTCTTGTTTCATTGTCGGCGGAGTTTTGCAGAGGTTAGAATACCGAGTTGTTTGCGAAGTTAGAAGATGGCGTCGACAGCTCTGAGCTTCGGCGCCGAATCCCCAGTCGACGACGATGGGTGGTGTCTCGACGTCGATGCCTGTGGTAGCACATTCAGGTCCGATCCCCGATCCTCCATGTGTTGCGGTTGGTACTGATGGTGTGCCTCATGGTGTTCCTGATTTTGAAGTTGAGGCCGGACCGGATCGAGTTGAGAATGCAATGTGGGACGATGATTCGGACGATGAGTTGGTCGACATTGTTGGGGACAGTGATGATGATATTCCGAGCAATACACATACACCCCATGGAGCTTCGGGTTTCGGCACACAACAGTATCCTCCACACTTGACAACCTTGAACTTGGAAGCCATCGACCAACAGCGAAACGTAGAGGCAACCTTTGCAGGTCAGGGTCTGCATGATGCGACTACTCTGACGGAATTTCAGATTGGTCAATCTTTCCAAAGTAAAGAGAAAGTTGTGCTGAGTGTAAAAATTACAGCATCTGGCGTGGAGTTGAGTACATGGTGATGGAGTCAGACCATCTCAAATACCACGGGAGATGCAAGGAGTTTGGAAAAGGGTGCACGTGGATGATTCGTATCACGCTGTGGTAAAGGAAGAGCACCTGGGAAGTTAGGAGGTACAACAGACCGCAGACGTATGTGGCCACATCGATATCGAGCGACCACAAACAGCTTGATTATCATGTCATATGTGCAAGGATCTTTCCGTTGGTCAGAGTCAATGCCTCGGTTACGATTAAGGTGTTGCAGGAAGCAATGGAGGCAACCTATGGTTTCAGGCCTAACTATAGGAAGGTATGGATAGCGAAGCAGATGGCAGTAGCACAGATCTACGACGACTGGGAAGAGTCTTATGGTGAGCTGCCCCGTTGGATCCTTGGGGTGACATCCACCATGGAGGGTACGATTGCTCTGCTGAAGACTTCTCCGGTTAGAGTGGGTGATTAGGTTGATGAATCAATAGTCTACTTTTATCGTCTTTTCTAGACATTTCCTCCATGTATTAAGGCTTTCTGACACTATAAGCCGCTAGTCAGCATCGACGGTACGCACTTGTTGGCAAGTATGAAGGGACTTTGTTGTTGGCTATTGCTCAAGACGGGAACTCAAACATCTTGCCTGTTGCATTTACACTTGTGGAAGGAAAAAATGCAGAGTCTTAGGCATACTTTCTATCCAACCTGAGAAGATATGCGACTCCACAACCAGGTATTCTGGTGATATCTGACAGGCACAATGGCATCAAGGTTGCACTAGAGGCACCTGATAGTGGTTGGCGACCTCCCCATGCTTATCGGGCATTTTGCATTCGGCATGTTGCCGCAAATTTTGCTCTCAGCTTCAAAGGGCATGTTGCAAGGTGGTTGCTGGTAAACGTTGCTTATACGAAGACAGAGGCTAAATTTGATTATTGGTTTGATATAATGAGGACAGAAAATCCAGCTATGTGTGATTGGGCAAACAGGATGGAGTACGAGAGGTGGACACAGCACAAGGATGGTGGTAGACAATATGGTCACATGACGACCAACATATCTGAGTGTGTCAACTTTGTTTTGAAGGGCACCAGGAATCTACCAGTGACGTCATTAGTGAAGTCGACATATCTACGGCTTGCAGAGTTGTTTGTTATCCGAGGTCAGACGGCAGAGGCACAGCTTGGATCTAGGCACCGGTTTTGCCAGGCGCTTGTGAAAGCCATTGAGCATAACTTGAGGGATTTAAGGTGCTTCACGATGACAATGTTCGACAGGCATCAATCTGAGTATACCGCAGCAGAGACTACTCCTATAGGTAACTTCTCGTTGGGTATCTATCAAATTTCTCTTAGAGATTGTACCTGCGATTGTGGCCACTTTTAGGCCTTGCACTACCCCTGTTTCCATGCAATCGCATGCTGTGCTCAGTCGCGGCTAGATTCGGCCACATATGTTGATGAAGTTTACAGCATGTCTGAGGTATTCAAGGTGTACCAGATGGACTTTGCATCTTGTATTCCAGGGGGGCTTTAGCCGCCATATGACGGACCAACTGTCATCCCTGATCCTAACATACGACGGGCTAGAGAAGGGCGACCACGATCCACCCGCATTCGCAATAACATGGATAAAGGTGGCTCTAGTAGACCGAAGCGATGTGGCCTATACAGGCAGCCCGGCCACACTCGTAGGAATTGCCCTCAGCGAGGTTCAACGGTTGGGTCCTAGGATTAGATGTTTTATTCACGTTGTATTAGGTTATGTAGTAGTTGTTGTTCATCTTGGTTATTAGTTGTACTATCTTAAATGTTATGAGTTCGCATTAGTACGTTGTTATTTTGTAACGGTTTATTTGTTTTAGGTAATGCATTAGAACTTTCTTATCTTGTATTGATGTATTTGTACTTCCTCAAAACTAAAAACAGTTGAAGAAGCATGCAACAGATTTATAAAACCAACCATAGATACTTAAAGAAAGATAAGGTCATACAGTCATACCTAATAAGTTTGGAACATAACTCCCAAAATAAACATGAAGTCATACAATGCTGGAAATAAATAAATAAGATACGTGGAATGGAACTACTAAAACAATCACAAAGACAATGATCTACTCGTGACCATCATCCTGAACATCGTCCCCGAATGCACGGAGTAGATGAGAACCTGTGCCACATAGAGGAGGACGCCTCACTCTAGTAGGTCGGTGGGGCTCCTGTACAACATCGTCAGCCAAACGGTCCGCTCCAAATGCAGACTGGAGCGTCCCTCCCATGGTGGACCAAGTGTCATATGGGCTACCTGCAGACTTGTTCAAGTCCACCACGTACTATCCCTGATAGTCCGGTGCCTAATAGTCTAGTGCCTGGATCTGGATATCTGGCATTTGTGGATGGTAAGCTGGGGAATCAGGCTGGATATCTGGCATCTGCGGATGGTAATTAGGTGCATCAACCTGGACTTGGGACTGGCCGTCATCCTCCCGTATGATGGCCGTAAACTCTGCGTAGAACTGTGAACTACCCATATGATGGTTATGTCCATTGTCATCGTAGTCGTACCGAGACTAGCATACAGCCATACATCTGTGCACTATCATGGAATGCCTGAGAGCTGCATCCAGCCGTGAATGTTCCGCCCCCAGCCCCAGTCATTGTGTCTGCGCTAATTCCACCACCAATATGGGTACCACCCCAGCCCCCCTACGTATAGTACTGGCCCGACTAACATGGTGCTCACCAATACCTTCGCCGTCTCCACTTGCATCATCCTCTTGTTGTCCTGCATCATATCATCTAACCATCGCCACTCTCGACCTGTGTCCTGGGTACCAATACGACGGCACCTCTCGACACGCCTGTTGTCTAGCATGTCGGGTAACTATGATCTTCGTGGCGCCTGTGACGACCCTCTCTGAAAGGTCTCTGCCGGTATCTCCACATGCTTGGGATCCGCGAATGCGACTCCCAGAGAAAGGACCCAGTGCGCCTCGCAGAGGCACCAATCTAAGAACTCAGCGGAGGGGCCTAGATCAGGCACTCTATCAATAGCAAGGAGGAAATCAAGTTTGTTCTGACAGTGGAAATGCCAGACCTGATAGTAATAGAGGAATCACCTATCTCCGCCCCTCCCGTCCTTAGCATGCAGCTAGTCTATGTTCAAAGCCCTCTCAGGAACATGCTGCACCTCGCCAAGTTGTGGGACCACCCTATCAACTTGATGCCACTCAATGATGGCAAAATATATCAAACTGATAACCGCTCGCCATAACCGACAATGCTCCTCCATAAGTATCTCAGGATGAACCACAGCAAGTACGTCGAGGGCAGAGTATGACTCCCATACAATCTGCAAAATTTAACATCCTCAAATGTTATAATAGAATGTATATATATATAGTTAGAATGATGAACCTCAACTAATGAAACCAACCACAGACATGATACTTACATCTCGAGCGGTCAATCAATCTAACGCAAGGCGATAGTTTATAACCCTTTGCTCATTGCCATCGTTTGGTGGTAAGTATGCGGCCCACCTGAACGATAGTAATTGGTTATAAAATGAAGGAATTACACGACATATCATATTTTTTAAGCTTCAAATGAATAAAGAATACCTGGATGCCAACGAAAACGAAAAATTCTCAAACCCATAGGGCCTCAATGAGGGAAACCGCCAGAATATCCAACTCTGTAGCAAGTGGTTGCCACCTCTCAATGAATGCACTGACCAAAGGCTCGTCTAACCAGAATCAGCGGTTGTTTAGCCTGGCTAAGTGGTACAAACCAGCCCTCTCTAAATAAGGGATGATCCTGTCATGCATAGACATATTTTATTGTCGCCTCACACTGTAGAGACACCTACTTGATTGCACCCAACAGAAAAGACATATACGAAGCAGTTAAATTCTACTTTCTACAAGAAAAAATCCTATCTAATTACACCAAATAAATAATATATACCATAACCAAACAATGAAACAATTAGACAATTAAACTATTATTCAATTAACAAATCAAATTGTTAAATATTTAATTTATTAAATAATTAAAAAATCGGTTATAAAATAAAAAAAATCAGTTTTTAATTGATTATAAAAAATAAACACATTTTCGACAAAAATCGATATCTGGCCCAAAAAACTTGTTTCTTAAAAGAAACTTTGGTAAAAATTGATTATTTAAAATTAGACTTTTAAAATAAAATCTTTTAAAATTTGGTTCTGGATTTGTTTAACCGCACAAAAACCGATTTTTAAACCAGTTTCGTTTTTCTTAGCCAATTTTGAAAAGCATGGATATGGTTTTAAATTCATTTAGTTGAGTTAGTTAACCAAATTTTAATTATGATTTTTTAAACGGTTATCAATATTTTGGTTTTTGTATGTACACCCCTACATTCTACACCCTAATATGCAAAGTCTAATACTCAACTATAAAGGTTAAATTGTAAATTCTAGTTCCTCTATCCTACATACCATATTCTATTTAACAAATGCTAATGCTAAGAAAAATAAAACAAAACTAACCTCGTTGACAATGGCACCGGCAATATAGACAACGCCGTTTAGTTGATACAAGCTCTGTTTGTTTGCCATGATATCCAACTGAAGGTAGGCACTGAGAAACCTCGAATCCGCTCTCAAAGTGTTCCTCCCTCTCTCCAGAATTTTCTCTCTCTAGCCAAACTCAAAATCCACACCAAATGAGGAATCTGCGGCTGTCTTCCACAATTTTATAAGCACACTCAACGTAAATCGCTACTGCCTCCAGCAGTTTACGTTCACCCCATCCAACACATAAATCGGTACTGCCTGTAGTGGTTTATGCACATGCCACACTCAACAGAAATCGCTGCTGTCTACAGTGGTTTCTGTATAAAACGTTAGCCCAAATAAACTGCGGCTGGCAGTAGCGATTTACGTTCTTCTATAAAGTATTATTGTCACTAGCGGTTTCTATAGAAATATGAAAAATTGCATTTGCATCTTGTCATTTCAAAAGTTGTATTTAGGTAAAATTCTTTTTCAAATAATTTATTTCAGTAAATTGCCCTAATTTTTAGTGTATAAAGAATTTGATTATAAAATATAAAATTAATTTTGATATGTGATTTATGAAAATAATTTTATACCATTCTTTTATGAAATTTATATATTTAGATAAATTTTTAAGTAATAAATTTAAAAAATCATTAATTTTATTGATATACAATACACAATTAATTATCATACACTGATTGATCATTGAAATTAAATTTATAAAATATTATCTATCCAATAAAATGAGAGAAATTGTTAAGTCTTGTTATTTGCATGTAGGTGTGTTTGGTTCAATTTTTTGTCCAGAATAAAAATAAAACAAAAAATAAAAAGAAAGAACATAAGCTCTCAAATTATTTTTAAATGAATGATGTCATGAAAGATTGCACTAATAATGTATCGAAATTGACATGAAAGGATAGAACATAGAAGATACCTTATTATATATTTATTTTTTTACACGAAATATGTTTATCTATGTAATTATACTTGATTGAAATAAAATAAACAAAAAAAAAAACGTTTTTTTTAATTGTTGATATTGAAAGAAAAAAAATATGAAAATATAAGAAAATAATGTATATAGTACACAATATAAACAACAGATTAAGATTTAGTTTGGATAAATATCTTAATTAAATTTCTTTTGAAAAATTAGTTTAAACAATGTTTATATTAAAAATAATTTATTTTTGTGTTTGTTTTTTTTAGTTCTAAAAGTGTTTTATTTTAAGAGAAGAATGATAAAAAAAATTTTATTATAAGAGAAATCATTTTTTTTAACTTCTTCATAAGTACTAAAATAGTTTTTAGAAAGTTGCAATTTGATTTTAAAAATTGTATCAAACATTAATATTATACCTTTTCATAAGTTAAAAGTAAAAAAAAAAAAAAGTAATTTATGAACCTATCCAAACAAACCCTAAAAAAAAAAGGTAAATTAATTCATATTCTTAATTAATTAATTAATTAATTAATTATTAAATTTGAAATTTCAAAGATAAAGATTTGCATTTAACTCCATTGCTCATTCATATGATTACTCTAGAGCTCCACGTTCATCGCTTACTATACATTTTTCATATCCGGTCCGCCGCCATTTCCCTCACACCGTTCAGACGCAGCAGAATGCCACTGTCACTCCACCCTTGCATATGCAACCGAATGTCGCTCTCGTCCGCATTCGTGTAGTCGTTGTACCTGCACCACTCTCGGACGCGTCCATAGCCGGACCTCCTGTTTGGATCTTTCACTGACTCAGTAGCAGAACGCCGCTATCCCTCCACCCTTTGCAGACACAACCGAACACTGCTTTCCCCCCATAGGGGTGGCAAGCGGGGAAGCTCGTCCCGTCCCGTCCCGCCCCGCCCTGCCCCGCCTAGTGAGGCGGTCTCAGAATCTCACCCCGCCCCGCCTAACAGCGGGCTGGCGGGCCGGCGGCCCACCAAATATCTTCTTTTTTTTACTTTTAATTATTAAATAATATATATAAATGCATAAAAAATCTCTTCTATTTTTTACTTTTAACGATTATAATTTCTAAAAGTATAAACAAATAATTTTTATATTCACAAACATTAAAGTCTTTGTAATTATAAATATCTAATAAACATAATTATAAACCAAATTTTCATTCAAAACATAATTATAAATATTGTTCCCAAAGCAAAATAAACATAATCCAAAATATAATTATAAATATTGTCTCTAAAACAAAATAAACATAATCCAAAACACTCAATTTTCATCTTCATTCTCTTGTAAGTTGGGTTGGGGGAAGTTGGGTTTTGGAAAAAAAAATTGTAAAAATACCCCTTGCAAAAAAAAACTAAGCCCGGCGGGGAAGCCCGCCCCGCCCCGCCAAAGCCCGCGATTTAAGCGGTGCGGGTTAGGCGGACTTTTGCTATTTGACAGTCCCAATTTTCCAGTCCAGCCCGCCTTTTTTTGGCGGGTTACACGGGCCGGCCCGACGGGTTTAGGCCCGTTTGTCACCCCTACCCAGCACCCATACTGTCACAACTGTAGCCGCTGTACTTGCACTGCTCTTAGACACGACCATAGCCGCACCCCCGTCTGTTTCCTTCACTGTCGTGTGTGCTTTCCGTAGTCCCTTTCTGTTGTTGTCTCGTGATTGGTGTTGTAGGCGTGGGGTTGGTACTGTTGTATATTGGATGTTTATTTTCTTAGGTATGATGATGATTTTTTTTCATTTTAAATTGGATGTTTAATTTTTTGGATTGGATTTAAGTATATACAATTAAATTATATTGGATGTTTTATTTTAATAGATATGCGGATGATTAATTTTATTTTTAATTATATATTTAGTTTTTTTGTCGATGAGAGGGCTAGATAGAGAAGAAGTGACGACACTAATTCTTGTTGTGAGAGACGGATTAACATCAACCAGTGTGGCCAGTAAAAAATGGAGTGTCACCGATGAGAGAATTTAAGAGCATAGTATTGCGGTGGTCAATAGAATAAAAAAATATCGCTAAAAGTTAAAATGTAAAAAATAGAACTTTTGGTAGGGGTGGCAAAACGGGACGGCCCGCTCCGCCCCACCCCGCCAACTAAAATGGGTTCAAAATGCTAGTCCGTCCCACTTTATGGTAGATTGGCGGGTCGACAGGTTAGCCCGCTTGACTCTTTTTTTTTTTTTTTAAATAAAGTTCATTAAAATTAACTAAAAAATAATAATTAAAAAATTAAATACAAATAAAAAATAGTCAAATTAAAAAATATTTTTTTATTATCTTTTTTTAATTTTTAACTTTAATAAAATTGTTCCAAATAATATTTGTTAATAGAATTATCTTTATTTTAAAAAATAAGTCACATAATTCGAACAAATATACGAAATTGTAAAATAAAATAAATAAAGTTAATAACTAAAAGAAAAATAAAAAAAAAATGTTTAAAAATTCTATAATTATTAATTTTATAATAGTAATCACTCTTTTATTTAATAAAAAAATGAAAAATAAAAATTTCCAATCCGATAGACCGGCCCGCCCCGTCAAAATTCGCTAATTTGACGGGCTCCAAATCCTAGCCCGACCCGCATGTTTTAGCGGGTTTAACGGGTCGGCCCGACGGTTCCACCCCTAACTTTTGGTGAGAATAATTGAGAGTGAATTTTTTTTTTTTAATCTTTGTTGGACCAATATTATAATCCGATATTTGTATTATTTACAATCTATATTTTCTATCTAGCAGAGCCGAAAAGATATATATTGTTGTGAATTATTGTTTGCAGTTACTAATTTACTATAGATCATGAAAAAAGCGTAGGTCATCAATCATCATCATTCCCAAATCGAAGAACTCGAATCGTCTAGTAACTCAACAGGTGAGAGAATCTTCTTCCCAATTTGATCCATCCCTTCATTTTCTTCAACCAAAAACCCTTTTTTCAATTATCTCTACAATCGAAGGACCCATATAGCATTTCATTTTTTTGGTGACTATATAGCATTTCATTTAATTGAATTGAACTTGTTCAGTGTTACTCCTTGTCCTTCTCCCACCACAAAGATACAATCTTTATGCGCTCTTTCTCCCCTGCAATTCCCTTTTTGTGATGAATTTCTTGTTTCTACACTTGGGGTTCGCAAATTTTTGCGTTTTATCCTTTTTGGGAGCGTAGGTTGAGGAGAGTTTGTTGTCTTGTTTGATTGTAAAATTAGCTACCCTTGTAGCTAAGCATTTGATTTAGGGATTGTATATTTGGTTGTGGTCTCAATAGTTTATGGGGTTTGCAGAAGAGAAAACAAAAAACCCTTGATTTTTGGGAGCTTCTGATTGAAGAGACTCTTTTTATCTTCTTTGGATTGTAAAGTAAGCTACCCTTTCGGCTGAAGTTTTGATCTTTGGGGAATTGCAAAAGTGTGGTTGGAAAAGTTAGGAGCTCTGGGAAATGGGGAAGCCTTTGTTCTATGAGATCTTGGAGAAGCCAGCAACTAGTTGCATCATAGGAATATGCAGTGCTATTTGGTTCTACATACAGAAGAAGAATATTGGATACTCACATGTTGGTCTGAGTTATGAGACTGCCATTGAAGGGCATTATTGGAGGATCATCACCTCTGCATTCTCCCATATAAGTGTCATTCATCTTGTTTTTAACATGAGTGCACTTTGGAGTCTTGGGGTGATAGAGGAATTAGGGCACTTGGGTCTTGGTGTTGGGTACTATTTGCAATACACACTTGTATTGGTTGTTTTATCAGGGTTGCTGGTTCTTGGAATGTACCACATATTGATTCAGAGATTTAAACTCGAGTATTTTCGCCGAATTACAGCTGTTGGTTATTCGTGTGTTGTATTTGGGTGGATGACAATTCTTGCTGTTAAGCAGCCTTCCTCAAAGTTGGATCTCTTTGGATTCCTTTCGCTTCCAATCAGTTTCGCACCGTTTGAGTCGCTTGTTTTTACTTCGATTATTGTCCCTCAGGCAAGTTTCCTTGGCCATTTGTCAGGAATTGTGATTGGATATGCTATAGCATGGGGTTTGATTCATGGTATGAACAATTACTGGGCACTCTCCTTGTTGGGTTGGATCATACTTGTCTTCATCTTGAGCTTGAAGAGATCTGGTGCTGTTGACCTCAACTTCCTTGAGATCGAATCAGTGACTGATCCATCCTTCCCGTCGGTACGGTTTTTGGGATCAGGCAATGGCAGAACATTGCAGATCAGTGCATTGCCTAATGGAAATGTTGAATTTGTCTAATAATAAGTTCATAGAAATATATCTTTGTGATTTTAGATGTTGCCTTTTGGCATACTCAACATGATAACAATGTGATTTTAATTCTTCCAATATAAAATTTGTTCAAAGCTCCATCAATATCTTCTCTTTTTTATAGCTTGCATCTTTGGTTATGTGATGATGGATGTTCTCAGATGCCATATATCAATTTTGATGGAATGATAGTGCTAATTTTGTCTAACTTTTGTGTGCTAAAGTCAGCTATTGTTTTCATGTATGATACACTTATTATTAGATATAGTAGTATTTTTACCATTTCCTAATCCTAATTGTTTCTAAAGCCAAACACAAACTCATGTCTCTGGATTTGAGTGAAGATTTAGTACCTGGGTTTATATAGTTGATTGATTGGTAATTGTAATTTTGCATACTTGGAAAGATGCTTGTTGATGAATTTCATTATTATCCACTGATATTAGCCTTGAACATTAACTCATAAACAAAATGTTAAGATAATTGTGGGCAATGAGAATTTACCATTTCCAAGATACTCAAGAAAACATCAAGCTGCCATGGTGGTTGTTCCTTTTTTCTTTTCTTTTCTTTTTCCATAGATATTCTTTTCATCTATTTACCAACGAAAGATACTAATCTTTTTGAGCGGCATTAGGTTTGTTTTTCTAACTTCAGTTTTCTCCAGAAATTGAACAAAGAACTCTTAAAGAGACTGAGCATATACTATTTAATATAATATGTTGCTTTTTGGTTTAGAAATATTGGTATAATAGTTGGTTGTTTGTTTGTGTTTTTTTTTTTCAAAGCTTTGGAAATGTAGATTTAACTTATGATAGATGTCACAAGAAAATATTAGATCATATCTATATATCTATGTTTTTGTGCCAAATCTCGAGGTTGCTTCTTTCTTCCTTTGATTTAAGTCGCCAATTATACTTAAAAGTTATAACTACTAGAATCACTGTTAAAGATAATTTACACAATGTAGCACCATAAAAGTTGAGGCAATTCTGAATTCCCAAAAAACAGGTATGCCCCAAAGACAATAACAAAAAATCTCTCAACTATAAAAATTTTCATAAGCTTATTACTAAGAAAGATCTATATATCCAGCTAAAAAGAATTGAGGGAAGTGTATTTTTCTGCAGCCATATAAAAAATATTAAATAAATAGTAATGATATTAATAATAACGATAACACTAAGAGCTAGCTCTTGCAATGGATGATGCTTTGGATTCGACCATAGGAAAGAAATTGTGAAAAGAATAACCAACTTTAATGGAAACTCTCCATTTCCCTTCAAAACCTTCAGTATATCTGTGGACACAAAAGAGAGTAACAGTAACATAATCAAAATGCTAATGCTGAATCATGATATTTACCAAACAATAAGCAAATTTATAAGCTAACAGAAAAAAAGCATTCATTCATTCATTGATTTCTTTCCAATTCTCTCCTCTTTTCTATTCATCTCTTCTAAAGAAGCTATGTTTGTAACAGAAAAGCTAAAAATAATGGTCTAAATCAGGTTTAGAAAACAGTTACATTATGTTCCAAGAAGAAAATTTATAGAATTACTTGAAGGGCTAATTAGTGCTGTAAGAAAATTGATTAAGGAATCACAAAGAGAGAGTTTATATTGAAAGATTTAAAAGTTAAGGGTACGTTTGGTTTGCGCTTTCATTTTCTATTTTCATTATCATTGTTTTCTGTTTCTAAAATTTTGCGAAGAAAAAAGAAAACAAGAGGTGAAGACAGAAAATATGATTTTATTGTTTGCATCATTTTTTTTCCTTCCCAAGATTCTAAAAACAGAAATCACTAAAATGAAAATGGAAAAATGAGATCAGAATTGAAGATACTCACCATTTCTTCACATGAATATCCTTTGTGGCAGCACTTTGAGATGCAGGAGGAGAAGCAAAACCATCTTCTTGAGAACCTGGAAGAAGAATATTCCCTATAGACTTCCATAACCTCATTGACAAAGATCGGTTTAGTGAACTGCTGCTCATGGAAGGTGAAGGCAAAATTGGTGTAGCAGAAGCAGGATCAAGGCTACAAAACCTCAACGCGCCAAGCAGTTTCTCCGGTAGCTCAGATTGAGTTTGGCCCTCAAGAAGAAAAGCCAGATCAACAGTCAAAGTTTTCACATAGCCAAATGCCAAATGAACTATTGCAGTTGCAACCATGGAAGATCCAATATCAATGTCTACCTCTATGAAATTTGCTCTCACACAGTACTTACAAGCAAGTGCTCTCCCAATTATGCATATTGCTTGCTCGCCCACCGCCTTCTTTACAATCCAAGGACCTTTAACAATGTTAGCAATCAACTTAAGCCTCGAATTTCTCCACGCATCGTCGCCTTTCAGAAACTTGTCTACCAAGGAACCTTCAGGGAATGGTTCTTTGGATGCGAAATACATGACAGCACAATAGTTATCCTTGGTTGGAAGTTGAAGGTTGAATGCCCAAATAAAAGGCCTATTATCACTATCTGGAAACTCCTCTTCAATGATCTTCCTAACTAGGTTGTTTCGATTTCTCAAAATCTCATTTATTTTCACAGAACCTCTGACCCAATCAAATCCAATAGGCTGTAGCAGATAATCACCACCAGGGATCTTAACCTTTGTTCTCAAGTAATCAGAACCTCTAACCTGGAATGCAGATCCAGGAGGTGTAAACCAACAATTTGAACTGTTATCTGATTCAAGATATGGAACAGCTCCTTCAGATTTTATTCTCTCTATCCATCCACATTTCTTTTCGCCACCACGGTTGGCCATAGTGTGTACAGTTTCTGAGAAATAGACAAGTTTATACAATCGCGATTAAATGGTAGACAGAGTTGTTTTTAGTATTCTGTCTTATACATTGAGTCGACACACGATTCTGACACCAGATTAGTGGTGTGTGACTGTGTGTTAACTCAATGTATAAGACAAAATGAGTACAAATAACACATCTTAATCGGCAAAACATGATCTATGCATATAACATGCTTTCCAAAATTGGCAAAATAACTAGAAATGTTGAGAAAATGTCGACTAAAATTTTTTTTGAAAGAAATTGAACTGTAATACTAAAAAGCCCTCAACAGTTTTCTGCATCACGACTCTATTATGATGATGAGTTTTGGATCCTCTTTGAAGAAATCACAGCAAACATGTTTGGTTTGTGCATAATTTTAACAGATCTGGTAATTTTCAACAATAGATCCATAGTATAATGATGCATTGCATGAATTGTGCATGTGCACGTAGAATATTCATAAACATAGATATATACATACCTGTACGTATATGTACAATAATACAGTGGAATACAAGTACAATGCAGGACTAGCCAGAAGAATCTCAGGTATTAGGATCCACCATTATAGCACAAATTTGATCTGGAATAATCAGGGTTTTATTCATTCATATTTAGAACATGCTTCAGGATCAAGAACATGGATTTTTAGTTTGTAATGACTTTCTTTATATTTCTAACGATTAGGAAAAAATGAGAAATATTTCGTGTACTTAACTGTTTATTCTTTTTTTTTTTTGTGACTAACTGTTTATTTTTTATTATATTTGTCTACTCAGTATACGCAAATAACATATTTTCGTGAAAAGAATTTTAAAAATGCTATTCGGACACCAAAATCAGCTACAAAAATTAGTTATTAATGTGTATTTGTATTTTAATATGTATTTTATATTGATGGCTAATTTTGGTGTATACGTAATATAGTCGATTCTTGTGAGTACCGAGTATATATTCTTTTTGAATAATTGACTTGTATGTATTTTTTATTGTTTTTTGGTTCTATCTTTATATGTATTTTTTCATGTAAAAATGTGTCTTGAATTTGTTTATTTTTCTTTTTCCTTAATCTCTTAATTGGTATGTCATCTTTAGTGTGAGTGAAATTAGTTTTTATAATCGATAAAGAATATAAATAATGTTTTGAATAATTAAAAATTTTGCAAACCCGTTAAAAAAAGAGGAATAGAAAAACTTGTGCTGTTTGCAATAATTTCACAATAGTTGATTTCTATGTTTCGCCAAATAATTAAAATGATTAGAAATTAAAATTATTAGAAGAGAATATGACTTAAATTCATATAAAAAAATTGGTATCAATTTTTATATAATAAAAATAGATAGATTTATGAAAAATGCTGGGATGAATTTAATAAATGATAGATAACACTTGAAAAATTTTCGTTTACTTTGTAAGTTACTCACTTTTGTGAGAAGAAAAATGTCATGATATTCATAATGTGTTGTGATAAAGATGATATTATGGATGACCACGTATAATTTGGATGGTTTAATTTTTCTATAATGAAATGTTTAATTACCAAAAAAAATTATATTTAATGAAAGAGGAGAAAGAATATTCTGTACATGTATAAATAGGGATTTATTCTAAAACAATATACACACAGTAAAAACAATTCTTTCTCTTTTTTTTTATGTTGCAACTATTCTAAATATTCTTCTCTCAATCTTTATATATAATACTAGTAAATATATTAATCATTTCTATTATATTGAGATAATAATTGTGGTGAATATTACTACTAGAATTATCTAATTATACTTTTTTATTTTATATCTATTAGTACCAGTAAATGCAACTAATGGCATGTAATAGTTATTTGTCAGGCATGTTGTATCAAAATTAACCACATCCCCAAATGAATCATATGTTGCCTTACTTCTTACATCCACCCAAAATACATTTTTCACTTGGAAATTATCATCAAAGTCTATATCATAGAAAAAATTCCGTTCTTGCTCTCGCATCTTTGTAAAAAACCTCCTTAAAGCCTTACAATCAGTTTCCTCGCCAATTGCATGAATTTCCTTCTTAACATGATTTCTTAGTTCTTGTTCGACAAAAGATAAACTTCCATTCTCTTCTGAATCATGAACAAGAGATCGGAAGAACTTGTTCATCCTCGTTTCATGATTGGTTTCCATTGTTCTCTTCACATGCACACTGACGTTTTTGTTTACTTTGAACATCATTGACTTTGTAGGAAGAAGTTCATGAGAGTGTTCAAGCACAGCTTTCATTATGTACCTAATCAAAACCACTGAGCTGGTTCATAGCAAAAGCATACATAGTTATTCCCAATCTCGGAGAAAAAATGAACATGCATAATTGAGAAATGAGTCTTACTGTTAGGTGGAAGTGTTAAATGTTGATGGAATTTTAGTCCTGCAACTGAGGGTTACAGCTTCTTACTCATTCATTATTTAATGCCTTTGTGATGTGTAAGAAGAGGGTCATGGGGGATTTTCGTGTTTTCTTTCAAATAATCTCTTGTAAAAGTATAGTTAGATTCTTAGTAATAAAATTCAAATATCAATGCTTCGATTGGAATTAGGGATGAAAAAAGTATTTAAATTAGTGATTTTGAATCCCTCGTTTATTATAAGGGCCAAAGAGATAATTCTTGGAGGAAAGCTTAACCCAACTTTAAGATTACATTTAAATAATATATAAAACTATTTTAGAAAATACCTTTCAAATTAACTAAGAAAAGAAAAAAGAAAAGCACCTTTATCTTGTATCTTTTTGTCTACTCTAGCCTCTAGGTTTTATGCCTAAAATAAAAAACTCAGTCCAATACAAACAAAAGTGTAGTTGAACTTGAAAGTTGAAACCATAAGAAACTGATGGCAAGATTTAGCTAACAAAAAAAATCTACCTCCATGATCCATTACCATAGCTAAAGGTACAAGAAGACTAGTTTGCATGGCAAAGATATAAAATCTACTCCTTAATCTCTAACTATTAGAACCATTTCTACTGTTCTTGAATAAGGGATAACAGAATGACTATGTCCTAAATTAAACTCTAGACTCAACACAAACTAAAGGGTAATTGGTGCAGTTCCTAAAATTCTATGCTAATGTTCCTGTTGTTGCTGTGGTGGTTGTGGCTGCTGAAATTGCTGCAGATGCTGAGGTTGATGGTTCTGGAATAGCTGCTGTTGATGCTGTTGCTTCCGCGAGCGAATTTGGAGTTGTTGTAACTGCTGGGCAGCTAAAATGGTGTGCATGGACTGATTTTTGGATTGGAATTGTTGTTCTCCTCCAACTGATGAAGCAAAGTTCATAGGTGCTCCTCCATTTGGCAAAGCTTGTCCGGTAAGGACTCTCAAATGCTGAATTTCCTCTTTTAATGCATCGTTAAGCGCTACACACGAAAATATAAATGAATTGATTCTTATAGCAACTGAGATATAAAATCAGATTCAAGATCAACTACCTTTGCACATTCAAAATTCAAATTTGACTTTCATGGAATGGTTTCTAAAGTGAAGGCAATAGTATAACAAGTGTATCAACTTCAACAAAATTCCAATTTCCAAGTAGTAATACACAATACATCAAAATGTGCCATAATAAGTAAAGAAACATTATAAGGTTGCTTTCAGCATGAGCTTACCATCTTGCAAGTGAACTTGTTGCTCCATCGATTGCACCCGCACTTTCAGCTCATTGTTTTCGGCATTCAGTCCACCTGTATCCCTCTGCTCATAAGATACCAAAATGAATTGATTATTTTTCCTCCAAAAGAGCTTTTCAAACAGAAAGCGACATAGTAAATAATGACAATACACACCACTGAGAAGATAGAAGTTTAAACATATATAAATCACAGTCGCGAGTTGATACAAGTGGAGTAAAGTAGAAAACACTGTAAAATCAGATACAGATGATTAGCTAATACACACCTGCAAGATAGTTAATTGTGCCGACAAGGATGTTGCTTCTGTTTGCAATGTCTGTACCCTCTTTTCAAGCTCGGCGATGTAGCGCATCTTCCTTTCTTTTGACCTAGCAGCAGACTGTCTATTTGCCCATATCCTGTTACCCAACTAAGCAGTATTAGTTACAGTGTAATTTTTTTCAAATGTGAACTAAAACAAAATGTAAATAATAGGAACACAAAAAATTCCAATCATGAATAAGGTGGAGGGTTAATCTACTTGAATAGAAAGGTATGCTAATGAAGCCTTTCGTGTAAGCAATTCAGTCCAAGATATACATTGAAATCCGCATACAAGACAGATATAGCAAGAAAGCAGACTAGGGAAGGTAAATAAGCACCACTAAATTCAAGTAACAATTTGGGTGTGGCTTAAAATGGTACCTCTTGGCACGCTTTGGATCAATTAAGGCAAGCTCGGCAAGCTTGGCAGCCGAAATAGCCTTCTTGGAATCAACTGCTGAGGCCTCTTCCAAGCCAGAGACTAAAATCTCAGGTTTGATGGTTGTGGATCCATCCATGGACTGGCTATGCTGGTGCCTCACTCTAGGCCTTCCATTAGTCCCAACAGCAGTGTTGTCTTCTGAAGAGGCGGCAGCGGCTCCTGATGCCAATGCTGAACTCAATGCTACTGCTGCTGCTGTTGCTGCACCACCAATTGAAGTCTCCCCAATTCCAAACTCGCCTGTAGCGGCCGGCAAATTGAATTTATCCATATCAAGGTACATGGACAGTAGGTCTTCCTCAGTGTCATCGGAGAATGAGGGCCCATCAGCACATCCTCCAACTATGCCAAGGTCATTTTCAAAGCTAATATCATCCGGCAAAGTGAGAATCTCGGAATGAGCACGCCTATGGCCTCGATTTCTCGGAGGGTTATCAGGCATTCTGCTAATGTCATGACTAAAACTAGCAGAGTCCGAGGTTGCAGCCGGAACTGGCAGAGGAGGAAGCAATGCTGATGAAGATGGTAACTCTGATTTCACATTAAAAGGGGCTGCGGAGGCTGAGAATCCCGAAAAACGGCCAGAAGAAGGAGGAAAACCTCCACCATGACCAGGGGATTTGTCCTTATCCATGAAGATTATCCAATTGATTAACTACTCCAAAACCCTACTAATTACTAAAAAGAAAATCAACCATAAAAAAATGCATAGCCTTAGTAACATAACCAAACAATAAGCCTCAATTTCAATTCAGCTGAAATCATATCTCATAAGGGTAAATAAACAAACAAAACTATGAAAATCAATGTAAACTAATTCTGGAAGCTACAAATAATAGAACATGGGAAGTTAAAGAACAAATCATGAACACTCGTGAAAGCTAAAAAGTTTGTACCTTAGAGCCTGAAAGATGATAAAAAAGACAACTTTTTTGGAGTGTGGCTTAGACCAGAGGAAAGTGTGAGATGGGAAGGATCCAAAGCTTGAAACAGCCCCAAATGGGAGAGAACTGAGAAGGGGTAATGGTGTGAGACATAGAATGTGTTGTTGTTTATGTATGTGTGAGTTGGAAAGGTGAAGAGAATGGACAAAAAGGTTTTGGGATATGGTGAGAGGAACAAAGGCACATGTAACTGCGGGGAGGAAGGAGCAAAGTTTTCAAATGAAAGGGATTTGGACATTGAACAGAAACCAAACATCCTAAGAGAGACCAATGATCTCTCTCTCTCTCTCTTAATTGCTATTAAATGTTGGTATCATATTCATTAATTGATTCCAAAATCTTCAACAGAATGCTATTTCAACAACTCTTATAAACTCAGCAAGTCAACAACAATTACTTCTGAAGAAAGAGAAAAAATTGAAAGTTAATTTGGTCAAAGCAGAACCACTATTAAATAAAAGTTTATATAATTATACTATTACTACTAATATAAAAAAATCAACTATTAAATTAATTATCAATACAAAATATTTATTAAAATATAAAATATATATTAAAAATAATTAAATAATATGTATTTATACATAAATATTTAATAATTAATTTTTTTACGTATAAATAATATTTTTAAAATTCATATATGCATATAAAATAAATTTAATTATTTAATTAGTCTCTATAATTTTATCGAATTTATAATTAAATTTTTATATTTTTTAATTAGATCCCTACATTATTTTTAATTTAGTAATTAGGTTTTTTTCATGTCAAAATATTAAAATTATTGAAGTATTTCTATTAAAAAATATATAGTCAAAGATTTAATTAAATTTTTAATTATAAATACCTTTAATTTATAGACAAATAGTCAGTTAACTCTAATATTCTTTACACTAAAAATAACTTAATTATAAAATTAAAAACAATATAAGAATTCAATTGAAATAAAAAATATAAAAACTTAATTACAAATTTAGTAAAATTATAAAAATTAATAAAATAATTAAATTTATAAAATATTTTTTTAATATTTTTTATATATTTTTTTAATTTTATCTATAAAATATATAATAAAAAATTACACTTTATACTGTTAAATAAAAAAAATTAAGAGTATCTATTTCCGTATATCCGCTTCTTTTTTTGGTCAATACATGCTAAATAAATAGTACTCTACTTCAGTTAATCACGTTACATAATATGCCAAGGACTAATTGATAATTTGATATGACAATGGATGAATTTGAATACTACATTTAACTATTTTGTATAGATTAAGCAACCAATTATTATTTTATATTATCACTTAATTAAAGAAATAAAAAATATAATAATCTGTCTAATAAATCTATTATTGCATAAAAAAATAAAAAATTAATAAAAAACCTATATTAAGAACGAGGCAGCAGAACAGTAGGAAAATAAATCTTTTTAATTTTTTTAATTATTTAATAAAATATAATCTCTCATCATACATTCTTTAAATGAGATAAAAATAAATAAATAATAAAAAATTATACTTTATTCAATAATTAAAAAATAAAAAAATCCATCTCCGATTAGTAGTAGCTATTTTTTTTTTTTGGTTGGCAATTTTCTAAGTAATCAATTAAAACTCTAAAAGCATATTTAGATTTGCTAAAGTAGGACATGACAAGAATAAGATTGTCAAATCAAACAGAAAAAAGATACTTGAAAAGAAAATGTACGCATGATTGCATGAATATCACATGTTGTAACACTGAAGATTTAACACTATTTCCGCAACAAAAGTCCTAAGCACCTTTAGACTATAGAGACCATAGATATGTCATGTTTTAAACAACTAGTATATACCCTTATTAACTCATACTTCGTTACCATTATATTTGTATATTTTATGATTCCCACATTAATATTCTAACTTATTTTTCAAATTTGAATTGAATTAAAAGTTCATGAATAACTTAATTTTAGTTGTCTAAATAATACAGTAATAAAAGAAGAAAGGTAAAATAAATAAAAAAAAATGGTATATTTAACCATTGGGTATTGTATAAGAATAACTAATCTCAAATACACATTCAGTCACCAAAAAAAAGCTTATAAAGTCACCAAAAAAAAAAATCTCAAATACACATTTAAGTTTTCTCTTCTTTTTTTTTTTTAATTCACGAATAATCAAACCACTTTGAGAACAAAAGTAAATTTTTATAGGCATACAAACTCATGCACGTTACGCACTCATACACAATTATAGGTTTCATTACTACTAGGCAAAATCTAAATATATCCATATATTCAAAACTGAACTGGACATATTAGTTATTTAGTTTTCACAAAAAATTCGGCGCTCCAGACATTAAACTAATTCAGGTGAGCTGTTGAACCGGATAAATAATTGATCAAATATAGTCAAAATCGATTAAAACCAACAAAAACTACTAAAAGTGGTCCCTTAGGTTAGAGACAAGCTAACAACTAAACTATCATTTTGTTTACATTATTTTTTTTAATATATTACTTAAGTTCAATTTATATACTTAATTAAATTTATTTAATTAGACACTGACCCAATAACCCAGTATGTTGACTAGATCGATTGGCAAGTAGGTTTTGATAACTATTGATATATATATCATGTGATTGCATATTAATGATTTTGTACAAAGTAATGAAGGGAGAGACAAATGAAGAACTCCCGAAAAAAAAAAAAAAAAAAAAAGAGCAAAGTATCATCGTTTTTGTCCTCAATATTTGGGATAAGTCCTATTTGTGTCCCTAACATTTAAATCGTCCTATTTATATCTTTAACGTTTATAAAAGTGATTCAATGTTATCCTACTATCAATTATACTAACAAATCAATTTATATATTTCAATTATTCTCACTTGGATATATTCATTCTCAATTAGGACTCACTTGGGTGTATTCGATTTTATTATACCCACTATTTGTATTTAGATTCAATTATGTCCCTAGAAAAGCGAATTATGTAAATGTTGTAAAAATTAATTTCAACATTTGATGAGCTATTTTTCGGAGTAGATTATCGATTTTATCCCAGACATTTGTATTCTAACTTCAAGAAGAGATTTTTAAAACTCAAACTAAAGCGCTTATGATATATAATTGACGGCAGGATAATATTGAATCACTTTTATAAACATTAGAGATACAAATAGGACGATTTAAACGTTAGGGACACAAATAGAATTTACCCCAAACGTTGGGAACAAAAACGATATATATATATATATATATATAGAGAGAGAGAGAGAGAGAGAGAGAGAGAGAGAGAGAGAGAGAGAGAGAGAAATTATGCAAGGATAACTAGTAAAATTGTTACAACCCCACCAAACAAATTCACACTAAAAGTAACTTTATACACCCAAAGTATATTCCGTAGCTGAAAATGGCCATCAGATAAATTTATAGCCAATTCAGAATGACAATCAGAATACATAATCTGGCAGCTTAAGTGGGAAGCTTGCCACTGTAACTAGAAAAGGGTCTCCTTTTGGTTCTGCCAATCTGAAATCATTAATACCACGAAAAAGTTAGAAACATTAGCTCATTGAAATAAGATAATAATTCAACTTATTTATCTATGTTAAAAATGGACTATAAATGGCTTAAAAAGAGAGATGATCTATGATAGGGTAGTATTAATATGGTAGTCTGGCATTGTTTGACCTATGTAGTCGATTCTATATGGCGGGATAAGGCTTAGTTGTGTTAAAAATGAGTGAGTTTTAATATTCGTAAGGGTAAAGAAATTGAGATTGGATTTTTCAATACTAAAGTACTTTGCTCTTCAACACACTTTTTGTTTGTACTCAGATTTAACAAGGAATACTGGAATAGTGTTAATGTGAATTCATCATAGCTAATTGTCTGATTCTTCAAACTGGAATTCACAGACTTCTACATTAACAGTTGGACCATACATGACAAAATCACTTGTCACCAACAATAATCAAGAGCGAGACAAATGCATACCTGCCAGGTACAAATGTAAAAGAACCTTCAACAGAACCTGATGATGTTGGTATAGGTGTGCAACTCTGATAAACAAATTCTTTATCACCTGGACACAAAAGTGGGAACTGCAAAGAAATGCCACAGAATTCAGTAGTTTGACACTTTGACCACATCATTTAACCACAAGCAGTGACTACTATTGAAAATTAGAACCACTAAAACAGTATAACTTATATTAACCGTGCTACAAGCTTCACTTGACTGAAGTGCACTCAATTAATATATGCACACAAGACGAAACACCAAAGCTACACCAAATTAAAGAGACACAGGCTTGTGCATATAATCCATTCCAGCAACTAGACCTAGTTCAGTTAGAATGCACTTAAATAACTGTTTTATTAAATTTTGATATTGATAAGTGCTAAATCAAAGGGAAGTTGGATTTTGCATGTGCCGACACCCACGACCACCCACCCTTAAACTAGTCAAAACTGAACTAATATATCTTTTTCTGAAATTTCAGGAAAAATTATGCAACTTTAGATCACCCACTGCAACAGCCACACTTGTATCATACTACAGTGCAAGTATATTAATTATTAAATATTAAATAGATAATAGAAAAAAGAATACACAAGGGAAATTATACCTTCCCGATAACAGCTTCACCATTAACATCAGATACTACCATATCATCAGCACGAATTATCCAGTGCCTCCAATGAAGCTGGCAAGAGTTGAAGGATACCCCATTAATGATGCATCCTTGAGGTTCAAGGGACATACGGATTGAATAGGCAAATAAGAATTTTTCAACATCGTCTTGAAGATCCGACAACTCAGGGATAAGCAGAGCAGAGGCGCGGACCTTAAGAAATAAGCAATAGTTTTAGTATGATAATGAATCATAATAGATAAGGAATTGCTATAAAAATGTCCACTACCTAGTAATCACAAGAATAGACAAGTGACTTGGAATATCTCATTCACTACTAATGAGGAAAAGTGAACAACCTTCGGAAAATGTTCACTACTTTGTCATATATAATTATATATTCCATGTTTCCCAAATCCCAATACAACTCTGAAAACTGACTTAACTATTACTATTGCAGTTCCCTTTTTCATGCTGAGATACAGAATCAAAAGAGAAACTATAAAGGGTAGTATTTACTTTCCTACCTTCACACCATTGGTTATAGCTGTAGAACAAAGAGGAGGTTCTTCAGGGAAAAGATTAATGGCTCTGACATTTTCTTCTTCATGCAGTTTGACAAATCCATTCTGTAAACGGCGACCGTGTTCTTCTAACCAAAGTAGCATGGCATCCTGTTGCTCTTTACTATTCAACCCATGACCTAACTTAATCAGCTCATGGGGTACACAAGGGATCATTTCCCCTTCTGTAAGAAGATTTCTGGTTCCAACATATAGTTGACCATTGGTGCAATTGAGGAAAAACAACTTTTCACTGTAAGTGGTCGAAGCAGCCACAAGAACATACTTGGATCTCCTGAAGAAGCCTAATTTACGCGTAACTTGCAGAGTATCTCGTATTACCTGACGTATTGGTAACAGGTACACGTTCACATAATGACTATAGAATGAGTAACCACCAATTATGCCCAAAGAACTGCCAAATGTATGAGTTACTAGATTTGCCTTTTCAACTTCTTGACCATTATGAAAGCGATACAGAATCCTAGTAGGAAGTGGCAGCTTCACTTTTAAGGCACTCTCCAACTCTAGAATCTCTTCTTCTGTTGCACCTTTACAAAGAGTCGCCTTAGCTTCGGGAAAATTATCGTTCAGCCAAGCCTCTATTCTGTCCCAGCACCTCTTTACACGCTTAACAAGTGACCAAGGATACTTCCCAAAAGCTTGACGCCATGATTGATAAGCTTCCTGCACAATAAAAGAAACAGTCTGAATTTTCAGCAACATGAAAGCAAAAGGGAAAAAACTAATCAATTCAGACAGAAAACAACTACAGGAACTTTAGGATGTGTTTGTGAGTTGAAGTTTTGGAGGAAAAATTAAAACTCCAATAACTTTACACTACAAGTCCTTCCTTCCCCTCTTCTATTCTCTCCAAACTCCACAAGATGTTTTTGCAAAGCAGAGAGAGAGAGAGAGTGAAGCTAGTGATTTGGACCAAGTCAACAACCTAGTGAAGTTATATTGAGTGCTCCTACCTATCCATTTCAACACACAAGGTTGAACAATACCAAGGGACAACCAGCATAATATGACCACATATTCTCCTTGAAATTGAAAGATGCAGCAACAAAACAAAACCCAACTTTGACAATTTTTTCCTCTCCAATCACCACTATCCAAAGCTTTTCCCACCATGCCAAAGGCTCGTTGGCCACTTCTAAAGTCCTTGTAACGCAATATTTTTTTCATTCCCTCCCCCCCCCCCCCCCCCCAAAAAAAAAAAAAACCACCTTTATTACACAATCCAGCATAAAAAAAAGGAACTTTTTTTAGGGTGCAGAGTTAAAATCAGAAATACGAGGAATTGAAATTAAAAGTAAAAGTAAAAGGGTGAAAGAAGAGGATACCTTGAAGGAAGGGAGAGGGTTTCCGAGAGGATCACGAGGGTGACAGAGGGAGAGATCGTTGCGACAGAAATTGATCCAAATTAGGTCATCGGAGGCAGAAGAACGAAGCCTTTTGCTGACGCAGGAAACCCTTCCAGCGTCTTTGGGAGGCAACTTCTTGAGAATGACATGAATCGCCAAATCACCAAGCGATTCCAACCCCATAATCGCGTGCTTTCTCTCTCAAATTCAGTCACTCGCATTCATCAATGGCCTCGGCCTCAGCTTCAGCTTTTACTCTTAACTCTGCTGCCGACCCAGCAAATATGAACAACCCATAAGATTATCAATTCAGTTTCATGTATTTTCGATGTAAGAATTGGATTTTTTTTTTTCCGCTGTTCTTTTTTCTGAAACGGGATAAAAACTTGGATTAATCGGATGATTGAAAATATATATATATATATATCACGGATGAAACTGACACTACAGTTAATTTCACGTGTATAATTGAGAGACATGATATGATAAATTAATGAAATATATCAAATCATAACTATTAATTTCACATTTACATGAAGTTAATCTGAATTTCTACCATATATAACATCCAGATTTTACGTTAAATAAAGTTCTCGATTTCTTTATTTCAGCTTTTAATTTCTGTAGTTGAAATTTTTAACAATTTTGTTTTCAATAAAAAAAGATAAAACAAGAAAAAAAATAATAAAAATGAATGTCCAAACATACGTTAATATAGGGCTATAGTTGAAACTTGAAAGTCCAAATAGAATTGTTGTGATGTTATGTATGAATGTATGATTCATCACATATTTTTAAGTCTTAGATTATTAAATAATCCTATCATTATTCATAATTAGAAATTAGTCGTAGCGAGATTGAAACTTAATAGAGAGGGGAAAAAATTACTATCTAGTTTCATTACTTAATACACTCAAGCCATTTGCCATGTTAGTTTTTTTCGTTAATCTTCCTTCAAGGATATTTTTGCCTGCAAATTAGATAGGAGAAAATATGGAAAAATAATAATAATTAGAGTAAAAGACAAATAAGTTTTTGACATTTTTAAACGTAAACATTTTCGTTTCTCAAAATTTAAAAATATATTTAAATCTCTTACTTTGTAAAATGCGTGACAATTAGACCCCTCCGTCGAGCTGGGGTTCAAAATGGTAACAGAACATGCTGACCTGGAAGGGGTAGAGAGTCAGGTGTCCGTTTTGGTTGCTGACGTGGATGGAGAACAAATTTTTAATGGACAAATTAGTCTTTGCGGCCATCATACATTCTCTCTCTCCGTCGCAACTTCCCTTGGTCCGACTCCGTCACCGCTCTCATCGACTCTGCCGTCGGCCGCCACCTCTCCTACGCCGATTTCATCCGCCGTTCAGAAACCCTATCTGCCAACATTACATAGTTACATCCCTCTTCACACTCTTCAAAAACGACACCGCTTTGGTCCTCTCTCCATTATCCATTAAAAATGTTCATAAATTAGTCAAGCCCTTACTCTTTCTTGCATACACTAGATTGTTTATTTACTCATCAACGAATTCACTTATTTATTTGTTAGAAAAAGAGATGAATGTAAGGAGTAGAATAATGTCAAAAGCAAGAAGAAGAAGAAGAAAGTTACATTTAATCCGAATGTTCAGATATATGAGCCTGATCCCACAGCTTATAAGGTACTAGATAACGAGGAAGAAGAACACCAAAACAATGCTGCAGAACCAACAAAGAAGAACTCGAATCCACCTTCCATCTCCGGAGAAGGATCTGCATCCTTGACAGTGACATACCCTCCAAATTACAGATATTATAACTGCAGCGAAGATATCGGCGAGGAGGAAGATGTTGACTATGAGAAATCTGACATCGATGACTATGAGGATGATGAAGAGTTTGATGATGGATATGATTGTGATGATGGTAGTAGTGACAATAGTTTAGAGAATGATGAGGCTGAAGGAGTTGCCCGATTCGTCCAACTCTTCTGCGGCCGAAGGCAGGACAAGGAATCAGATGCCAATTGATGCGAGTGGAAGAGACAGAAGCACAAACATGCATTCTGTTCTGAGCCCTGTAGAGAACCTAACTCAGTGGAAAGCAATCAAAGCAAAAGTTCCATCAAGTAAGCACAGGAGGAAGGAGAACGTTCCAAGCATACCCTCGACCACCACTGAAGCTCGCTCGAATTTCTCACCTTGTTTAAGCATGAAATCAAGTGTCCTTTAGTCTAAACCTCTGTTGCCTCAAGTTACAGTTGATGCTAGTATCTCAAACTGGTTAATTTCCCCTAATTTCAATGTCTCTAAGACCACAATTCATTGTCAATGATGAGAACCATGGCAACAAAGAAAAAGCAAAAAACACTTGGTAAATATTAATTCAGTGAAGACCAATTTTAGAGGAGGGAGCATGATTGCAGAGGCCTGGTTTGTGAAGATGGGTAAACAAGTCAGTTCCAACCTCAAGCACACCCTTCTTCTTCGGAAAGAGGAAGCAGCAGCAACATAGCAGCACCATCAAGAACAACGATAAGGTAACCATTGACATTCTTTCTTTTGAAGTAGCCAATGTCATGTCCAAAACGGTTCACCTTCACAAATCCCTTCCGGATTCTGAGATCTCGAGGCTCAGGAATGAGATCTTGACCTCTGAAGTTTTTAGGAGCCTCGTTTCCTCCGACCATTCCTATCTCCTCGACCTTGCTCTCGCCGAGAAGCACGACGAGTTGAACCGTGTCGCCGGCGTCGTTTCTAGGTTAGGGAAGAAGTGTTCTGTTCTTGCATTGCAGGGATTTGAGCATGTGTATGGTGATATTGTGAGTGGGGTCATAGATGTCAATGAATTAAGGTTCTTGGTTAAGCATATGGAACTATGGAAGGTATGGTGAGGAAGATGGATAGGTATGTTAGTAACACTAAGAATTTGTATAGTGAAATGGAGGTTTTGAATCAATTGGAGCAAGCTATGAACAAGTTTCAAAATAATCAGAATGAGAAGGAGTAAATACCCATAGTCGTCCCTGAGATTCGCGTAAATACTCAATGTAATCCTCAAGATCCCGATTTCCCCATTTTAGTCCTCCAGATAGAGCTTCGAGTACTCAAAGTGGTCCCTAGGCATATTTCTGGTGATGAGTCATCACCGGAGCGCTGACGTGGCCTCTGTTTGCCACGCTGGAGGGGTCCAACAGCTATCTGAGCTGGCCAATTTTCAATTTGTACCCACATTGGTCCCTCCTTTTATATTTAACCATAAATCCCCAATTTTTTGTAAACTTCATCTCTTATTCTTGTTCATCACACTCTGCTCATTCTTCTATCGGGGGCTGTTACTCATGTTGATGATGGGTGAGAGTAGCACTGCAGGTGAAAGCTCTGTTCATTCTCCTAAAATCAAGAGCCTCAGAATTACCAATTTTCTCAAGTTTCTTGTCAATTGTAACGTCCACTCTACTAATGTAGAAAGCAGCAGAACTTTAAACCTTGAAAGATCAGCCATCTCAGAAGCTTCAAGACCATCCAAGTAAGCATCGATTACTGTTTCGTATTGAGCGAGACAGAATATAAGTTGTTAAAAAATACACAAAAATAATGAGCATATTGTTGCTTCTATAAGCTGCAAGGATAAAATTTTGGTGACATCATAATGTGCATAACAACTTGCAGTGACATTTAAACTTATTACACTTTGAATTACGTTTCTAACAGTCAACGAATTTCTATATCACAAGTCTGAATCTTTTTTCTCAATATGGAAGATCAGAATAATGAGTTCAACAATTTGATTCAATAGAATTTACCTAAATTTTTTTATCTAGAGTTTATACCTTTGGCTTAATCACAAGAGATAAAGTAGATAAAAAAGTATATCACAACCTACTTCAAATCTATATTCTATGCAAAACATTATATATTGAAAATCAAGTACAAAAGAAAACTTACCTCAACTGTTCACTGTAAGCATTTGATAAAGTTATAGCTCTTTCAAAATTCTGCCAAGTAAGAAGATTGTAAAGGAATTAAATGCAATACACAAAAGAAGTTTGCTGTTAAAGATGAAGATGAAGATAAATTGTAAAGTACCACGGGATTGCTAGTAATACCCCTGAATCCAGCAGCAACAAATAGAAGAAGCAAATCATAAATTTTGATACAGGGTAAGCAATTTTCTTAACAAAATTAAATTTGATAGCTAAATTAAATTCAAAGCATCTAAAATTTTGTAGTGATCTAGTTGGAACCGGACGAGAACGCCAACCAAGAGCAGAAGATCGGGGCCGCCAGAATGGTGTGGTTGTGAAGGCAATGAAGGTGTCTGAAATCGTTCATGGAAGAAGTTGTGTTGTTGGGTCGATGGATAACCTGTATGAGAAGGTACAAGTGTTAAGCAAAGAATGACGGGGATGTGGGAGATTATGGGCCAAAGCTGTAGATCCTTCATCTGACATCGTTTGCCTAGAAAAAGGCTTCCCCAGATGTTGAGTTGTATACTTATTAGAGAGGCAGGCAGCTTTTTTCCTTCCATATTCTTCAACTTGGGACAATCAGCAATGGCTAAATGTTGGAGGGAGGTAAGGTGAGGTGAGGAGAGTGCGATGAACAAGAAGAAGAGATGAAGTTTACGAGAATTTGGGGATATAGGGTTAGATATAAATGGAGGGACCAATGTGGGTACAAATTGAAAATTGGACCCTCCAGTGTGGTAAACAGAGGCCACGTCAGCGCTCCGGTGATGACTCATCACTAGAAATATGCCCAGGGACCACTTTGAGTACTCGGAGCTCTATTTGGAGGACTAAAACGGGGAAAATTGGGATCTTGAGAATTACATTGAGTATTTACGCGAATCTCAGGGACGATTATGGGTATTTATTCGAATGAGGAGAGTAGGAGGGTCTTTGAGCAGAAACTCAGAGGCAAGATGTTAGGCATCAAGGACTAATTTGTCCATTAAAAATTTGTTCTCCATCCACCTCAGCAATCAAAACGGACACCTAACACTATCCTTCTAGGTCAGTATGTTCCGTTGTCGTTTTGAACCCCAACTCGACGGAGGGGTCTAATTGTCACGCGTTTTATAAAGTGAGGGATTTAAATGTATTTTTAAATTTTGAGAAACGAAAATGTCCACATTTAAAAAAGTTAGGAACCTATTTATCTTTTACTCTAATAATTATAAACAAGGTAAACAATAAATTAAAATAAAAAATTAGATCATTAATTAATTATTTAATTTTAAATTTTAAAATTTTTAAAAATTTCAAAACTCGCCGTCATTGTTCTCCTGTCCTCACCCCGCTGGCACTTCTCCGCCGTTCGTTCCGACGCCGCCCAACCTCCCGCCAACGCCGCCGAAGCATCTCTTTGTCCCGCTTGACGTTCCGTAGCAACCTCAGATCGCTTTGCAGCAGCCCCGTGCATCCTCCTTTCTGCTCCGCTGCCGGCCGTGCAGACCCATTATGATCATCGCCGCTTCTTAGCTTGATGGTAGCGCTGTCGTAAGCCATGAGGCTTCTCTTTCCGTCTTGAATGTCCCAGCCATATTCTCTGGTGGTTTGCGTATATTGGTGCTCCCCAATGGCCGTTTTGCTGAGGAACAACGCCTTTGAACTTCTGAAACCTGCATTCTCTTCGTACCTCATAAACATTTTCCCATTATTTCTTTATTATTATTAGAAGGTGATGAACACGTTTGAGAGTTATTTGGCATCATCATTCTATGTTCTTGATTAATTATGATCATCACTCTTATGAAAAGGGCCAGTTTAGATGGTCATTTTAATAGATATATACGGATGATTATTTTAATTTTTACGTGAAAGATTATTATGATTGGATTGAGTTTAGTTATATATAATTAAACTATGTTGGGTGAGCGATGTCGGTGGCAGCGTGTGGCAAGCCAAGCAGCAACGGTGAAATGAGATGATTATTGATGAAGGTAGGGGTAGCAACTAGTTGGGAAAGAAAAATGTATTGAAGTAAAATACTTTAGTAAATTAAAATTTGAGATAGTTATTTTTTTTCGAAAACTAACTGGAATTTTTTATTTTTTACATATTTCCATAATTTGTGGAGTATTTTTTTATTTTTTACATGTATTAAGCTAAATCTGCAGCCCATTGTTCACATTATTTAGATTTTTCATTATCTTCTTAGCAAAGTTAATTAGATAATTAAGGAGCAACTTTTATAGTTTACTCATTTCTTTTTTCTATTCTCTGGGAATAACGGAACTTGAAGTGCAAAAAAGAATAGTTGACATATCGCTTTGATCATTTGGCTGCAATTACATGTTTCCTTTTCTTTTTCCCTTCAACACCTTTTGTTAATATTTAGTTATGACGAAATTAGTTAACATGATATATATCCCAGCTAAAGCTATCATCATCAACATATCTGTTTGAACTTGGAACCAATACCATTTGGTCACTCTACATGCAAACATACAAGAAACAATCCTTTCCACGCGGTTCCGCAATACACGCCCAAAATACCAAATAACGAATACGTTCGTGATTACAATTTAGGAAAATCACAGAAACTGAGTAGCGGGGTAAAAAACTGATTGGGGCTACATTTAAGATGGAAAATTTATTATATACATTCACCAGAAAGAAACAAAAACGACAAAAAACAGCCTTACATCTATGAAGTTCTGAGAGAACAAAGATGCAAGGCGAGCGAACGGGTGAAGAAAAAGAAAACGAAAACTAAACTAAAAAGGGGAAAGAAAAAGAGACGTTCCTTTTGTGGTTGATTAAATAGACGATAGCATCAACTTTGTAATGGCTACCAACGGCGTTGCATTGTATCGGTGGAGTAGTCGTAGCCTTTGCTTTGAGCGATTCCATTACCTATGCGTCATGGAGAACGGAATATAAACGACACGATTAGGAATGTAATCATGGCGATTTTGCAAAACCTGTCAAAAATAGTTAGCAACTTTTTAATCTCGTTGCGCATGAATTGCCTTCACGTTCAATACTAAAAAGGGTAATGGTAAAAACAGTCATGTTAATACTTAATAGACGCAGATTACTACAGATTCTAACTTACTTTCTTTGTTTTAGGACCAAATAACATAATTAATATGAACCAGAAGATTAGTTTAGACAGTAAAACATTATAATTCTTTTTAAGTGTTCTACGCATTGAGCACTTCGGTAAAACATAAGATCGCTGGATACTTACTAGCATCAACCATGTATTAAACACTAATAATGTACTGTATGGGGGAACAAAATGCGGTTTTAGTATTGCCGAATGCAAACGTTAGATTTGAAGGTAATGTTCTTCAAAACTAATAATCACCTCAAGCTGTTCGAGGAAAGGCAAGGCGACAACAAATACAATAATCTCAACATCCTAAAACCAGATTAAAGTGATTTTGCACCAATACACCCAATCCATGGACACATAATATGATGTTATAGGTCGCGAATTAAAGTGGCTCCGATATTTTCAACAGCAAAAGCTTAATCATCAAGAAGCATTTTCATCTCAACTATGCATTAGTCATTTAAAGTGAATTTCATTTAAACTTTCTTAGCCATCATCATATTCTTATCGAATAATATTCATCTCCAATGATAACCGACTCACTTCCCAAACCAGAACACTAACACAAACAGAAAACCAATGTCCTCAAACTAAGTTATCGGGATTTGGTAGAACATTCATTATGACAAACAAATAAGTGTTTGCAACCCCAATAATTGTTACAGGTCACTAGCATTTTATTTTAGTAAGGAAAACCAATCAAGTAACCCCAATAATTGACTTGCTAGTTTAATGTGGTTCGTCGTAATATTAGGACTTGGGAGGAAAGAGGTTGAATTCAGTGAATTCCGACAACAACAATCGCAACAATGGATGACTGTGTTTATCTATAATATGTACGGTGTAGTTAGACTTCCTGCCCGAAATTTCATAAGCCATTACTCAGTTGAAAGTTGATCTCCCAACCAAGTCAATGGACTGATTAAGATTAGATTCAGAGTTGCAGAGGACATTAATCCTCCTATTAGTTCAATTACTACATTAAACTTTGCAGTTTGTGATTTCTATGCATCATCAAGATTGAATGGCAACGAAGGAAACGTAGTGAAAGTTATTGCCATCTGATACCAAAGTTATCGATTTAGTTAGCCGATTCATGGTAATGATTAGCTAGGGAAATAGTGAACGTTAGTACACTCTAAATTTACAAATTTAATAAGTTCTTCATATAATCTTTAGAAGCATTTCAAGATACCTTACATATTGCAAATTACACCACCTGATAAGAAGTACCTTAAAACTACCTTTCCTAGCTAAATTCCATAGGATGGTAAACAAGGGAAAACATATCCCAGCCTACAGCTAAAATATAATGGGATACAAACACTTTAAGAAAAGCAAGTATTACCATGCAACTGCAAGCATAGCAAAGCTCAAGAATCTATGCAAGTTTCTATGTTATACTACTTGTTTCTATTGAACATTCAACAAGCAATAACTTCTTTTTAAAAAAACAAACATGTATGGCATACGTATTAGTCAGATATAATAAAATAGTATGTGTGACAATATGGAGATTCACAATATACTGCAAACATATAAAATAAGGAGAACTATAAGTGGATCAAAAGCAACTTATTTATCCACATTGATCATGTGGCCATAATGATGGTTTTACCAATCGATTGGGTTTCAAATTACAAACTAGAAACTAAGCAGAGAATCATCCCAATTATTCATTATGACTTAACTGCAATTTGGAAAAACAGCTATAGCTCTCAACCTAAAACACACTGTACTTGGCATTGAAGAAATAGCAAAGCAGATTTCATATTAGAACATCATTATCCACTTCCTATTCCATCCCCTGCTAGAAATATTTGGGCCAATAAAGATAGCCTAGGGTACTCCAAAACTAGTTATGTATCGAGTAAAAAAAAAAAATAATTATTATATAGCACTACCACTATCATGCAAACTACCTAGCCTAATCATAGATTGCCTATACAAACTACCATTTGCCTTGTATTTTGACTTCAAATGCCCACTTTCCCAGCCCAAACAGGTAATCTATCGAAGACCCTCACAAAATTTGGACGAGACTCCAAAAAACAGATAAATGATCAAAAGCCTAACTATCTTAGTTCACGTATGGTCTTCTTATTTTTGTTTCCTCTGTGCCTATGGTGTCTAGGATTTTAGGACAGAAACTTAAACCCATAAACATTAATATAGGAACCAGAAAGCATATATCAACCAAAAAAAAAAGGTACTCAGGAAAAGAACATAAATATGATATATAGGAATTTATTTATCTAAAAGAGGTAGCTAATGAGGAGATGATTACTTACAGAAGACGATTCTCATTATTGAATTCCTGATCCATGTCCTCCAGGGGGTTGCTGTTGCTGCTGCTGCTGTATTTGAAAGAGAAGATTGGCAGCAAACTGTAGCGTTGATTGGTACCTTTGGTTCTTATCAGCCTCAACTTCTGTCGAGCCCTGACCAACTCCATAGAGAGGAAGTTTCTGACTGTTAGGGTCAGCATTTACTTGGTCCAGTGTATATGGCAGGACACCATGTTGCTGTGATGGATTAACACTCTGAACTTGAGTGGATGCAGCAACTGAATTATTTGGCTGTTGGAAAGCCTGAGAATTATATAAACCAGAGGCATCTGTCCCTTGAAGCACTCCATATCCTCCTTGGTTGCCGGGGGAGACTTCAACCTGATACTGCTGACTGACATGGGTGGGTGCAGCTACCTGTCCACTATGAGAAGGTATCATGTAATTAGTCATCTGTCTAGACGAAACAGCACCCTGCTGCTGCAGACCAGCAGCAGTGTCTTGAATATGCGAACTGCCAGGGACCACTTGACTAGGGAAGCCAGGAGCAGATTGTGGTGGATAAGGCTGATAGTGAGCATTGTGAATGTTATACATACTCCCCAAATTTTGAGGAGGATGAACAGACTGATCAACAATTTGATGGTCCTGTTTCCATAAATGAGATTGGTTACCATCATTAGGTGCAACAGGGGGAAATGGAGGCCTCACAGTCGAGGAGCCTACTGCTGACTTGGCACCATCAATTGTCGATGATTGAGTTGTTCCAGGGATTAAATTAGTTAAAGCTGCAATAAGCTCCGGAGTTAATCCAACTCCAGCTTGGGACACGGAACCAGTAGGATAATCCGGAGGCCCAGCCTGAAGTGAGGGGGGACCACTAGTGGCCGGATAGACTGGTTTAGGAGGAAGTTTAGACTCATCATGCAACAGTCTGTTATAATCTGTTGGCAAAACTGGTTCTTCCTTTGCAGAAATCAATCCATACTCAGCTTGTGAAGGAGGAATCTGCTGCATATACTGACTTGATGGTATAGGCAAATGCGAAGACTGCTGCATTGGAGTATTACCTGGAACTGGAGGAAACTTAAGAACCACACCATATAGACGTTCAGGTCCAGTGACCTTCAAAACTTTTGTCAGGAAATCAGAAGGGGGTACCAAGAATAATGTGGTATTATCAGCAAATTTTGCAACACCCGCACGGTTTTTTGCACTAAGATAGCGAAGGAATTCAGTGTAGGAAGCAAAATCCTCTTCGCTATCTGGCAAAAAGAAAACAATGTCAAAACCAATAGCATCAGCATAGTGTTTTGTGAGTATATCCAATCCCGTCCTAGCTGAACAATCAACCACCTCGGGACTGCAGCAGAACAACAAAACAAACTTCAATTACTGCACTAAACATGTATTTTACCAGCTAGGGACAAGACAACAAAATACAATGGGCTCATTTCCAAAATACTCAAATTGACCCTAATATCTTTTTTGATGAAATGTTGTAGGGAAAGATATATAGTATTAGTGGCACTAAGAAATTTCCTGCTGCACAAAAGAAACAAGATTTACTAAAAGTAATGGTCAGTCATTTCAGAATTGAACTAGTAAAAAATATACTTATCAAACTTTCCAGGTCTCCGCAATTACATATTGAATCTACATATCTTGACAATAATGACAACAGGTTTTCAACAAACACTCAACTCCTACTCCCAATGCTAAAACTGAAACTGGAGGTAATCTTAAGTATTTTCATGATAGGATATCTTAGAATTCTGTTAAAAACACTATCAAGCCAATGCTCATTTTCAACAAGGAGATAAGCTGATACACAAAGCAAAGATATGTTCATGGCAAAGATATAATGGACTCCGTGAAAATGAAAGTTAAACGCGCAAGGGGGTCAAAAAAAAAAATACAAGAATTATCAATTGATTTCGCATAAGGAACATTCCTATCTTCAATCTTCCACCTTCACATTTCAAAATTCAATAGAAACTTCAAAAACAAATAAAATTATACTCACAGCTCAGCAGCTATCCCCTTCCCAATAGGGACACATCTAGCTTGACAAACCGGAGTCCCTCCCTTTGCAATGATTCCACGCCATATATGATCAGCATCAGGTTGTGCAGCACCAAGTACTCCAGCTCCCAACCTTGTGCTCACCGGATCAAGACCATATGTTTGGTCCATACCTAACACACGATCATCTACATTCCTTAAAGGATACGGAACATCATCAACAGGCATAGTACCATCTAATCTCATACGTTTAGACTCCCTTGGAATATGGTTTATGTCAAGTACATCCCATCCACCGGAAGCTGATCTTGAAGGGAGCCTGACACCTGATGCAGGAGAAGGAGAAAGCATCCCTGGGGCAGGAGGAGAAGGCCTTTTCCTGTTTGGACCCATGTTACCCTTGGAACTACCATCCTGAAATTTGTGGTGCATGCCCATTTCATTAAACTCAGGACCAGAAATAAGAGGTTCAAGACTCCCTTGAGGACCAAACGGCCGCATTTGTGCATTTGGTCCAAGAATACCTCCAGGTGGCAACTGTCCAGGAAAATTATTTGGAACCACGGGACGATTATGACCAAATGAATCCATTTGCAATGGTCGAAATGGATGGTCATTCATGAACGTGTCGGTTCTTGGACCGCTACCAGCATATAAGCCAGGGTAATCTTTTCCAGACTCATTGCTTGAATACATAATTGTTATTCGAGGGTCATTAAAAAGGCGTCCTTGAAGACCCTCTTTTGCACGCCGAGCTTCATCAACACTTCTAAATTCAACTAATGAATAGTTCCTTGAAGGAAAACTCTTGATTCTCTCAATTTCTCCAAATAAAATCATGGCATTGTGGAGCATTTGCTCGTCAATCTGAATGGCAGGAGGATAGCCAATCCACAAAATATTACTGGGTTGACTATCACTTTTCCTTCCCATTGGGGGTTGTGAATGCTGTTTGAGACGAGAAGAACAATTTATAAGTACACTGCTATTTATACAGAGAAAACAACAGTGATTGTACTTGAAGGTGCAAGCATTACTTTACAGTGTAATGTCAACCTAAAAAGTACGTGATGCACTATGACAGGTATGCACTTTAATGAAGATAACTTACCAGAGGTCTTTTTTGTCCAGTGTAGGGATCAGTAGGCCCATAGCCTTTTCCTTGAAACTGTCCATAATCAGACGACTGATCCTACAACAATCCGAAAAGGACACATTGGTCACACAAGAATAACAAAGAAATACGCAAAAATCTTGATAACTGTATAAAGAAACAGTGCAATCAGACCATGCGAAATAAAAGAACTCCAAGCACACGTTTAAAGGTAGTGCGTAAACTATAGAAAAGCGAGCTTCTAATATTTATCAATGTAAGAGCAGGGCCTAGGTTTGGCAAAAAAAGAAAAGAAAAAAGCTAGAAACAAGGCCAGCAATCTATATGTTACACTTACTTTTCTTGTAGAATGTGATCGAAGGAAGTCTACACGAATGTGTTCACCACCTAAACGTTTCCCATTCATGACTTTCATTGCCTGAGTGGCATCATCCAGATTGAAAAATTCAATACATGCAGTATTTCGGTCCCTGAAAAACTTAAAATCCTCAATTTTAC
Organism: Arachis ipaensis; assembly: GCF_059453495.1. Classification (NCBI taxonomy): domain Eukaryota; kingdom Viridiplantae; phylum Streptophyta; class Magnoliopsida; order Fabales; family Fabaceae; genus Arachis; species Arachis ipaensis. Next base: position 6,305,149 of record NC_142438.1, read on the forward strand.
CAAATTTACGAAATTCGGCTTCTAATTCTTCCTTTGTCACAGCTGGGCTAATACCACCCACCCAAAGCTGTTTACATGGCTTTGCCTGAAAATAGGTTTTCCATTAAACACATATTAGAGAAAATGATAAATGCAGATCATGGCGTCAATATGGATGTAATTCTAGCACGTAAACCATGCAAAGACGGTCACAGCTACCTTGGGCCAAAAATAAATAACTAAAAGGCAACATCATGTACAGAAAGAAAGTCGCATCACTTTCTCAAAAACCTGGAAATATCATCGTTTACTAAAATTATTTTATGCAATACATATTTCTAAAGAAAGGATTCAATTGTATCACGCAAAGCTCACACTTGACCCAAACATTTTTACTTTTATGATAAAATTGTTGTATGAACTAGATGACAAACTATAACAGTTATAGTGGAAGAGACCTCCGGACAATTAGAATTTTTTTAGCATTGCTTCTCATATCAGCATCGTTTAGGGTAAAATTTAACCATTTTCAAATTATTTAGTGTGTTTACTCCACTCCGCTCATCAACATCCCCAGCATATTCTTTCCCACATTAATTAGAATATACAACCGATCACTGGAGCTGTCATTTGTTTAAGGACTAAATAAATAGTGCAGCATCATCCCTTGATCAACTCTCCATTAGAAGCTCTACTAGCAAGTTTCTATTACTCCATGTTATTTTCAAAGATCGTAATCAATTTAAAAGAGCAAGAGAAGAATATTACTGCTAATCAGAATTCAAGTGCGCTTGTTATTTGGTCTATTAGATAATTATTGTTCACGATACTATAGAATAATTACTGTCAAGCTTCATGGCGCCATTGTTATTGTTATTTTCTAGATTACAGTTACTTCCATTATATAATTGAAACAAAGACGACATGCCCAGAATCATATCTACTTGAAGAGCTCGAATTTTTTAGGTAGGATTTTCTCTATCAATGTTTTAGTTCAGGTTTTATGAGTAACGTAAGTTTCCATATATATTCTGTCTGTCAGATTCTATTGGGGCCTCTTATCCGCAACATCACATACACTGCAATTTGGCTCTAGCTTACCTTACAAATCAAGTATTGCTAAAAACCGCCGGGTTTGGGGAGTCAGATGCGCCTTGTGGCCTGTTTTTATTTAAATATGATTAAAATTTTCAAAATTTGAGTTAATGGAACACATGCATATTTTTTAGCCACTAATTACTACCAAACACCGATTTTAATTCTGGTACCGGGGAAACCCCCCAATACTCAGTGTTTATGTTACTGTACCATCACTTATTCACTGTGTTTGAATATTTGTGTCCATTCTATCATTTGGAGTTTGTTGTTTCTTTCTCGTTTTACTTCATTGATGCAATTTCGTAATTTATGTCATTGCACTTCCCTCACGGCTGCAGCTACCTGGTGTATACATAATTCCCATGTCCCAATAAAAAGAATATAATTTCAGAAAGTAATGAACATAAACACGAAGCCTTGACCCTCGGTACTATTGGTTTTCGCTTGTAGTGGGTGATTTCAGCTTATATATATTTATTTATATAATAATGTTTTAGCTTACTGTCATATTCTTTTTCCAGTGTCATTGTTAACCCTAACGATTACCAGTTGCATGCAGGAAATGGATCCGCTCAATGTTTTTTAACAATTGAGGGAGTACAGCGTCATCTCTCACCATTAATAATTTTATAAATGAGACCAACAATAAATATGAGAGAGAGCAATAAAAAGTTAAAGATCAAACTTTACACTCTCAATATTTTTTCACAATTGAGAGGGATCCATTCCCTTGCATAAGTAGTTTAACGAATTAATTAAACTTTGCTTTAAATATGTTAGGTCTTCAAAACAAACAAAACAAGCTACACGGGATCTTCTTTAAAACTAAAAATAATAAATTAAATCAAACAACAGAACAAGCTTCACCAGTCGGTGGAATATAAATCAGCTGAATTCCGCAATTGATTAATAATAACAATGATAATAACTAATAATAATAAAAAATTTTGAGAAATAAACAAAATAGTTTATACTAATTAAAAACTCATTTCGTAGCCTAACGCAATTGAATCGATTGCAATGGCGATTTGCCTCAACGCATATTTGATTCCCAGTCATGCACGCAAAATAGGATAATTGTTAAAAAATAGGGATTCGATTTGAGACATTATTAAATGCACGCAAAAAACAAAAATAAAAGATAATCGAGCAATTTGAAGAGCCGAAAATAGGAATTTAACAATAATAACACGGTTCATATTGCAATAACAAAAACAATAAGAATAAGAATACATGAACCCTAACAGAGCACAAAGAAGACGAGAACAAACCGGTCTGGCAAACTCGATTTTCAAGGAATTGCCGCGGAGGGAGAACCCTTGGAGAGCGTTCTTCGCGGCCTTAGCGTCCTCCACGCGCTTGAAGTACACGAAGGCGTAGCTACGCGCAGAGTAAGAGGTGACACTGTCGAGGGCGCCGTATTGCGCGAACAGGTCCATCAGATCAGCGTCGGTTACGTCCGGCGCTAGATTCCCAACCCAGAGGTTGTTGGAAGGTTCGTCGGAATCCCTGGCGGCGGCGCTTCCTTCGTGCGACGGCCTCACTGATTTCGCCGGACGCGGCATTGCAAGGCACAGACTCGGAATAACCGGATCGAGAGTGAAAGTTGAAGGAGGAAGGAAAGCAGGAAACCCTAAATGAAGAGAGAGAACGGAATTTTCTGCTATGAAAAGAGAGGGCGCGAGAGAGAGAGAGAGAGAGAGAGAGAGAGAGAGTATGAATCGAGGTGGTTCCGTTGTTCGGTTTTTGTGTTTTTTTAAGAGGGTAAAAAGGTAGATAAAATAAAATAATAATTTACGCCGCGTCACACCGTTAAACAAATGGGCCCGTGGGCCGGTTCGAAAGTTTCCAGAGAGTTCGGATAGAGCAAGTATTACTTTTTTTTTTTTTTTGAAAAATAAACTATCTAAAGTCTCTAAACTAGACTGATGTAATAGTTCATTAGTCTACGCTAAATAAGCAGTGAGCTCTTTGAATTTTATTTTAGGTATGTAGCAATTAATTAATTAACAATAAATTTTTAAATAGAATTTTAATTTATAACGAATTAGTTTTTAATTTGAATTGAAAAATATTATGAAAAAAAAATGAACTAGCTAGATTAATCTATCTAAAAAGTCTCTATAACAAAAATAAACATTGATCTTTCTGTGTGTGAATAAAAATGTTGATTTGGATAAATTGTCTTGTAAGTAATGTAATATTACTTTATTTGTGAACGATTAGTTTTTATTTGATATGAATATCAAAAACAAAGATTTGGCGTGAAAATTGAAAATCAATTCACTCCGTATCAAACCAAAGAAACTAACCTCACTTTAATACTTAAATTTGACTTGCAATTTAATTTGGTCCCGAATTTGACAGAATGTATCAAATTATTCTTCAATATACTTTTATCATTAAGCTATTAATTGAATATTGATTTGAAGTCTAGACTGATGTTTATCGTGTTGGAACAGTGAAAATAATGTTTTTGTTTTGAGAAAACAATGAGACTAGAAATGACATAAATGACTGCCAAAAGTCCAAAACCAAGACCAACATCATTTCCAATAATTTTAAAAAAAAAGTAAAAAGGAAAGAAATAAAAAAATTAAATAATTTTTTTAAAATATATTTAGATAAAAAATAAGTAAAAAAATTGTTATAAAAAAATAATTTTATTCTTGTATTATAAAATATATTTAAAAAAGAGAATAATATTAGAAGTAGAGAAACGTAATAAGTTTTCTCTTTTTTTTCTTTCTAATATTAGAGAGAAAAAAATTAATAGATCACTGAATCTCATCTATTTTTCATATTATCAACTTTTTTCTCTAATTTATAATTTTTTTTAATTAAATAATAAAAAATAATTATTTTCCTTCTAATTTTCTTTTTTTCCTTTTCTTTCCTTCTCGTTTCTTCTCAAACAAACGTAGCCTTAGAGTAACTGAAATATACTTAGGTGCTAACTTCATGTACGAAATTGAGACCAAATTAAAATGCTAGTAAAATTTGAAAAACCAAATTCAACTTTTGCTAACCAATATGGATGTGCCAACACTTTATTAATAAATAATATTAGATACACTTTGTGCGTACACATCTTTTGTATATCTTTTTTAATACATCTTCCTTTGATTAAAAAAATAAAAAAAATTATCATTTATACTATAATATATATGTGAAATTATACGAGCGTCATTTTAATTTTTAAACAACTATAAGCCAACAAGCCAATGAGTAATAGCTCAAATGGCATAGTCTCTTCATATTCAATTAAGAAGTTGCGGGTTCGAGTCTCATATCTTTGGTAAAAAAAAAAAGTATATATATATATATATATAAGCCAACAAAAGTCTTCATCTTAATTCCTCGCCCCATCTTTAATATCCTCGGTTTTATTTTGTAAAATTAGCATATTTTGTAAAAGACGTATTCCATGTCACACGTTCAATTTTCAATTGTAAGGATAAAATTGATTATCCTATGACGAAGCTTTGAATGGTTATGTTTACTCGAGTCTTCTAACATGTTTTGTCATATTTCAATGAACTTTCCTTATGCTGACACTTGGTGTTTATAACATATTTGGTTTCTATTTTGGAACCTCAAAAGTCAAAACTATAGTTTGGACAAAGACAACAGAATCAGCATTATTCCATTTGCACAAGATCATTGATGTCAAATCAATGAACGATTAGATTAATGATTCGCCAGTTAAAAAGAGTACCACAATAATGTCAAAAATCAGAAGCAACATCTCCAGCCTAGTTCCCCAGTCCGGTTTGTCTTTAAAGAAAACTGGAGAGGCCATTCCAATTTCCTAAAAGATGTTTACATCTCTGCCATTTTCTGTTTTTCTTTTGGGGAAACAACTCTTGCCTACAAGTAATAGAAAGCCAAAAACTCTTATGACTATCTTAGTTCCTTTACTTCTGGTTCCTTGTAAGACCGAGCCTTGCCAAATTTTTGCAGAAGACGCGAAGTCAAATCAGATAAAACACGCATCAAGTATCTCATGAGTGCATTCAATTGAGCGAAAAGAATTTCCGCTAATAAATCAATTTCTGATTGGTATTGCTCGTAAATAAAAAATGCAGTGAATGCAAATACCAAACCTGCATAACACAATTCAGACTAGGTAAAAATGAAAGCTCTGGAAGCCATCAGAATGTTCTAGAGTTGCAAAAAAAGAATCCCATACCTATCCCTACAAATGTCGTCAACTTATGCGCTGACAAGATCAACTTCAGAAAGTAAAGTGGAATTGCAATCTGCATTGGAAGATAGAAAAGTTAAACCCTCCACCAAACCAAAAGATGGAACCAAGGCAGAATACATGCATCCTCAATAAAAGGATAATGCTTGCATAACGTCAACGTATAATAACAACAACTACTACTACAAAATAAATTGAATTAAATAAGGAAGAAGTTAATATCCATTTTTTTTAAGGAAAAGGAGGTCACAATTTTTACCTTGAAGAACGTCAACCAGTCTTCCCCTTGACGCAGTCTCCTTATAGTTTTATAATTGTTGTTCCACTGATTCACTGTAGTTGTAACTGAACCTTTCATTTCTGAATTAGATATCTTAAAACTAGAGGAGGATATCCTTTTTGTTTGAAACCCAAATCTGCCATGAAAGTGTCATAAAGTTAGTGCTTGTAGAAAGTTTTCCCTTTCCACAATTCTACCCCAAGACAATTTCAAAATTAGTTAAATGTAGAAATATGGCTCAACTCCTATGCTTGGCACTAATTGTGGTTAGACATGACCAGCTTATATCTTTATGCTGAGATACAGACCATATCACTCCACAATACTCTTAAGTAAATAATCCATGACCAAAAACCAAAAACGTTGTTTGGGTAGAAACTGAGGGAGGACCAACTGATGAACCATCAATCAACAAAGAAACAGACTAATTAAAACAATTCTGATATGCAATGCCAGGTGATTGAAAGCAGCATGAGTAATTTTCTAAGAATCAGACAGGAATATAAGAGCCTCAGTCTTTATGAGCATGCACTTACAGGTTTGCTGGTAGAGTACCCCATCCAAAGAGAAGAAATGTGACAAGCATCAAGAATTTGGCAGCAGATGATATAAAAGGGCTTCCAGAGAGGAAAAACCAGTAAAATAACAAAACCATCACAATGAAACATGCAAAGGATGTCTTTTCATTTCTCCACAACAAAACATCAGCCACTGAAACAACAAATGAAAACATTATTTTGGCTTGACAAAATGTTATTGCAGACGATTCAGAATAGTTTACAAATTACAGGTGTATCAACAAAGATTCAGCTTAACTATGTGGGGCACAACTTGTGATTGTAAGAACTTATTCAGAAAATAAACCCATTTGCTCATCAATTTCAGAGTTTGTCATGAAACTGTATTCCAAGTAACAATAAGTATGGAAATACCAAAAGTAACAATAAAGGAAAAATAAACTACTAATGCAATCTGGAGGATGCTGGGAAGCAAAGGTGGCAAAGTATGCAAGGGAGTGAAGAACAAAGGTTTTCATCCTACCTTTATATTAAAGAGAAACAAACAAACAAAGTTTTGGGGTGTGCTGCCAAAATTTTGTTCTCTCACGCTTTTGTTGCACCATAATTTCATAAGATCCTAAAGTCACTTCTCATTCTAAGTTTTTGCCAAGTGCTAAGCATTCCCTTTAAAAAAAAAATAAAAAAATAAAATGAACTACACAATTCAATAGGCATGATGTTTATTGTTGCAGGTGGTGCACTACAGCACTAGTACTGATGCCAGGGTTAACATAACTGGTATATGTACATGCACTATGCACATCAAACCAAATTTAAACACCCATAGTTGTTAATATCAAGTTGAGAGGAATTATCAAGGACTTTATTTTTTAAAATATTAATAGTTCTCAATTTCATTATTAGATAGGAAAAGCTTTATACAAATATGTACCATATTATTTTCTAGTGCTAATATGTATGATTTTTTATTTATTTTGAAAGAGTATTTTTCCATTTCATATTCATTCATCATCTCTTTAAGTTATGCATGGATGCAGTTCCAATAGATCAAACTTCTGGGTCATTTTCAACAGTTTTACAGTAGGAAAGAATATAGATTGGTGGCGTCTATTCTATGAAGGAAAATGGAAATTAATTTAGATTGGAGAGGGTCGTACCATAGTTATGACTAGAGATAACACATTTTAAAATAAAATTGACGAGGAGGGAAATTTAAAATTTGCAGAAGTTCAAATCAGTTTGCTTTTTGGAGACAATTGATTGTAATGAATTAATGTTGTGGTATCAGATAGAGAAGAGAAGGAAGGAATACTAATGCTAGTCTATGTATGCCATAATGAGCTTAATAGTGAAATTCAGCTAGTCCTGATGATGCATGTTTCACTTCTGTTATATGCATGTAATCACTTCCTCTCTTTCCCCATACTATGTGCTTTTTGACAAAAGTAAGCACTTCTCTTCACTCACATGAGACATTCATGACATGGGAGCTCCATCATACCATAAGATGAACCATATGAGCACCATCAACCAATGCTTGACACTTGGCTCAATGGATTGCTTTCTCTTCAATCTTTATATTTTAAGAGATTTGCAAATTATGACTTCACTATTCTAACATGATGGGCCAGAGGTCCATGCAATGTGCCTCAAACCATACCATTTAATTCAACAGTTGCTTTGCTTAGGTATATAATAACATTGTAAAATAAGAGAATGCATTATGTTCCAACCTTTTCCACCTCCAAGCAGTTTAGCTGCTTTTGACTGTTCAGTGGAATCACAGCATCCTGAAATAGATAGCTCTCTGGCTAGATGAGAGAACGAATCTATGGTTAATGCGATCCCTTCCTGTGTTATCCATATCAGGGAGTATTAAAGAAAGTAAGAGAAAAAAATTTTCAATACCATATATGAAAACTTCCAAATAGAACATCATATCTGTTAGAACAATTTTAAACTTTAAAGCAACATAGAAATGAAAAGAAAGTGATTGCTACTGGTTGATCAAGTATACTGTTTACAGCATTCATAACTTGTCAAATACTATCTAAAAAAAAGTGATTGATCAATTATAAGAATACATCTTTAATTAATGTCTTAACAACAAGATTAACAAAAATAAATGATAAAAAACTGAGATATATGTAAGAAGACCATCTACTTTAATTTTCTTGTTTCTATTGTCTGTGCATGCAGGAAAGAAGTGGCCACTTTTCTTCAGTAAGCCATCATTCCATTGCAACACATTTGGCCTCTTTGAAGGTTGCAGTCATACCCCGACATAATTCATATTAAAAAGGCCAAGAATGAAATTTAAGAGAGAAAAAAATAAAGAAAGGAGATGGTGATATATACCTCAAGGGAGATTATTGGTAAGTATGCAAGTTCTCTCCGAGCTGCGGTGCAGCTGAAAGTTCTGGTGTGTGTTGCTAACTGAAAAAAATGAACTAACAAAGGATAACTGAAGCCTCCGGACCCCAACTTGTCATGCATCCACTTTAAAACTGAGAGAACGAATTGCACCAAATTGACAGGAAGTTTGGTGAGTGGCCTACAATTAATGCAAGTAATTACGTGTCTTGGTTAAAAGCATAAGAGTCCATAAACCACCAAAAAAGAACAACCAGAAATAGTTTCTTCTGCCTCCAGCAATGAATAAAGCAGCAAGCCAGAGATATAAATATCCCAAAGAATGTCAATAAGACAACAAAGAGATAGGCCAACTTTGCTCAGTGCCTTAATGGAGGAAATATACAAGACCTAGTTTTACAAGACACAGATTATAGATCTAGAGGATATGACATATCCTAGATTGGCAGGAAAGAGCTAATTCAATGGTTTTTGTGATAGCACTTTTCCAAAGATATGAACAGAGGAAATCTTATGTTACAAAGTCATTCCCCCCTTCCCAAAACTCTCCCGAGTGAATATTGTTAAACATAAACAGAAAACATCAGAAGGATTCATAACAACCCATATATGATATATCAGAACAGGTTGCTTATTTTACCTTTGATATCCAAGACCTTCCAACAAAAGTGAGAGAAATTCCCAGAACTTCATAGGCTCAAAATTAGTAATAAAAAATGCCTGAAGATCAAAAGTAAACACCGTTATACATGAATTGAACATCGAATAACAGTGGATAATTGAATTATATTATACCTTTCCAGCCACAGAGACTGTTTGAAAGTTTAAGGCTTCTTCTGCACATATATGGGCATGAGCAACATTCTCATAAAAGGTAAAGTCTGACATATTATCGCCAGTCCCTATAATATACTGAAATGAGAAATTGTTATCGAAAGAAAAATGGATAAATAAATGAGAACATGACAGCCTGCATGCCAACTAATATGAATACACTCTTTCAATAAAGATAGTACCTACAATATTATGTTTACAAACATATGCATATGAAATGGGTATCAGCTCAAACAGCTCTAAGTCTTAAAACTTCAGTACAAAAGACATGACAGAAATATCAATCACAACCACTGATCCAGTGATTCACTAGGTCAGGTAAGCTTCAGTAAAGACACTAAGTTGAAAGGCATAGTCAGATTTAGCATGAAGGTCTTTTGTTTTCCCTCGAAATGTTAAAACCCTTGGCTTTTAGAAAAGGAAAAGGATTGGGGGGGGGGGGGACTTTTTTTCATTTTTCCTTTTGAAATGACAATATCTCGGTCCTTCTTTTGGAGAAAAATAACCAAACAAGCATGAAAAGTAGAATACCAAGATGTTCCATGAATGCTAATCTGGTCCATTTGGCACAGACTTGCAAGGAGAAAATATGGAAAAGGGGGACATTTGTTAAACTAATTAGCAATTTTCATGTGTTCTGCAAAAGTGACACAAGGTATTCATTTCAAAGTTCACACTCAATAAAATGACGGAAAAGATATTTTTGTAAAGTTTATCATTACTAGTGAGAAAATTTTGTTCTGCACATTTCAGAATATCTTCTATAAAGTCCAACAAATAACTAAGACAAATTGGTGAAAGAAGTAAAACACCTTTGCAAATCCAAATCTTGCCAAGTCAAGAAAAAATGGCACAAACTCCGTGTCACCAGGTCCAAAAACATTACAAGGACGAAGAGCACATGTCAACAAGCCATCAATGTCATTGGCACTGAGGATCAATGCCTCTGCTTGAGCCTTAAAGTCACTTAACACGTTTTCAATCTGCAATTCACATCCACCTATTAACACTCATTTGTTTGTAAATGAGAAACATCTAACCCTTTTTTTCATTAAAAAATAAAGTGAGAAGCTCTCTCAACAAAGCCATACTTTCCATGGATATGGCAATGATTCATCTCCATTATGTATATCATGGAAACCATCAAATACTACATCCGCGGAGCTGTTATAAATCAGGCGTTTCACTTTACATTCTCTGCAAGCACTAATGACATTCTTGGCACCTAAACGAAATATCAAAACAAGTCAACTTCCAGAACAAAAATACAAAAATTGTACCATAATAAGAAATTTACCAATGCCAATAAACAGAAAGATGTACCTTGCACTATAAGAGTATAGCAACTATAGAAGTCATTCGGATTCAAGCCAGCAACATCCATATAAAAGACAACCGAAGCACCTTCGAGAACTGGAGAATTTGCATTTCCATAGCCGTCAGCAATATAATATATCTAAATTAGCTCTTTGTTTATTTTCGTATATATGATTATAACATGTTATCAATATTTTACGTTCGAAACATATCATAATCATAAATCTAAGAAATAAGCATTTTGTTTTTCCAGCTACAACTGCATGGCAAACGTAATTCAAAATCATGAATTAATTGAAACAGGTATACTAATAATTAAGAGAAAAAAAAACAAATCGATGTAAAGATGAATTACGATCACGTTCCTACATTACTATTCGAATCAACAGAAACATAAAAGAGGAATGATTGAGGCGTCTTGTTTTCATATATACCTTTGGCTACGTTGAGTTTATCCCTAAGTTCGAGGTGAAAGTAAGAGGCGCGAGCAGAAGAGAGAGCATCAGAGAGAAGAGCCTCGGAAGCGTGGAGCTGAATTGACTCGGCGGAATCGGCGACTCGGACGATCCAGTTACCGAAATTGAGAAGCTTAAGTACCAGCGATCTACCGAGGAAGCCTCTGCCGCCCAAAACGACGCACGTCTTAGGGTTCTGCAAATCGGCGAACCTGTCGTCCACCGCCGCCGCCATCGCCGATAAAATGAAAAACTATGAAGAAATCGTTAACGTCAATGTCGTTTCATGGTTTAATTTGTCGTTCGATTCAATGCGCAACGCATAATGATGGAAACAAAAGAAGAGAAATAAAAAAAAATATATGTGTATATATATTGGAAGAGAGAGAAAGAGAGAGAGAAGAGTTTTGTTGAATGATGGCGTGAGAAGCATATAAGCGGAAGCGTATACCCGTGGTTTCTTCTTCTTGTGGTATCTTTTCTTTGGCGCGGAAACTGTTGCTCCGCTTTATCTTTCGGAAACAGTACTCTAAACTGGTGTCTGAAAATAAAATTTTGGTGGTTTAATTATTCGTAATTAGATCTTTCCGTAGTAAAATAAAAAATATTTGGTTATTTCTAATATTTTTTATATCATCAAAAAATTAATTATAAAATTAAAAATAATATAAAAATTTAGTTATAAATTTAATAAAATTATAAAAATTAATTAAATAATTAAATTTAAATTATTAATTCAGATTTAATATATTAATAAATTATAAATTTATTACTATTCATATAAAAATATCTTTATGAAAATATAATAATTGTAATTAAATAAAGCATCTCTTAGACAAGGAAATAAGGCAGCTGAGTGAGGAGTTGAGGACCTAAGAATCTTAATTGTTATTATGCCATTAATCTTATTGATATGATTACATTTTTTTTTAATTTATTCTCACTTAAACATAATAAAGCATCCTTCATTACTATGTGAATTACTACAAAGCCACACTAATATATCATTGTGAGAGAAAAATTGAACATAACAATGGTTAGATGAAAATGGGTCTTTTCAAAATGATGATTATAATAATATTCACATCCTGATTAAAAGTAAAATTTGTCTAAAGTCACTACTATGATAAATCACTTTAGTGACTTTTGTTAGTTTGTACTTTGCCTCATTCTCATTTCTGAATAAAGTTGTTGGCCTTCTTTTGCATTTAAATGGATAAATTTAATTTTAATCTACTATAAGTGTAAAGTAGTTGTATACGTACATTTAATTACGTAATATTATATCAATAAAAATAAATATTTTTTATATTAATTATATAAATAATTATCTAAAAAAATAAATATAATTATATAAAATATTTTATAATATCAATCCATTAAAATTAAACTCTTACATGATATCAACCATCAACCATAATAATAATGATGCTAACACTAATGGATCAACTACCATTACATTTAAAGTACATTACATAATAAAGAGATACATTTTGATTTCAAACTTAATTATATATAGTAGCTAGCATCATGACGTGAAATAGCCATGTTAATGCTATAGTTAATATTAAGAAAGAGATAGTAGTTATTTTTAGATTGATAACACAACCATAATTGAGGTTTTAAATTTTAATACTCTGTTTCCGTTAGTTTATAATAAAATTAGCCAAACTAACCGTTTTTCCTCTCATGAATTAATTTCTATGTATATATTATATTATCTTCTAATTTATAACTTGGTATGATTTTTCAGATAATGAATACTCAAATATTTTACTATTATCATAATATATTATTATTATTGTTAGATGTCCATATAATTCTTTTTTCAAAGTGTCTACAAGTTATTTTTTTTAAATATTTTGTAATTTTGATAAATGTAACCAATATTAGTTAGGGATAAAAATACTATGTGTTGCCACCTTAGCTTGCAAATTTGTATGAGTAATGTCAAATGAAATATATTTGGAATATTGTATGGTTACTCACATGTAGGGATGTTCAAATCCAAACCGATTTAAATTAAACCGCTCATCCAATTCAATCCAAACCGAAAACTGATTAAAACCGCACTAATTCGAATTTGATTGGATTCTATTTTTTGCAAACTGCTGGATTGGATCGGATTTCGGATCTATTTTTGATAACCGATCCAATCAATCCAAGCCGCACAATTTGTGTTATAATATTATTATATTTACAATTATACTTATAACATGTTCAATTTGTTATACATTTTTTTATTATTTATGTATTATTATTATTTAATAAATATTTTATGTTCAAAATATTATTTATTTATTTATTTTAACTAACCTATAATTTTATTTCTATTGTTATGTTATCGTTGGCTTTTTAAGATATTGTTAAGACTTGTTATGTCATTGTTGGTTATTTAAAGTTTGATGTTGAGACTTGTTATATGTATTTAATTTTTTCATTTAAAAAATCGCAAATCCAAACCGATCCAAATCGCTTGTAATCGGATCGGATCGGATTTCCAAAAAAGTTCATCCAATTCAAACCGCACCGCACATAAATTAGGTGTTCGGATCGGATGACTATTTCCCTTAAAATCGAACTAAATCGCACCGCAAACACTCCTACTCACATGGTATCAATTATTATATTACAGTTATCTAACTTGGATTGGTCGAGTAGTCAGCTCACTCGTCCACTTAAGTAAGTGTTGGGATTCGAATTCCGCCTTGTGCATGTAGCAACCTATTGGCCAGTGACAAACCTTTAAATGAAGTTCAGATCCGCGACAGATTAATTCTTGAACTGTCGAATTGAGGAATACCGTGGGTAAGTCTTCGGTAGGCCTAAATATTTGCTGAAAAATCTAAAATTTTACTAATAATAAGTAGAACTTTTTAATTAATGCTTTAAAGACACAGTAACGGGCATGCATATCCAACACCTAATTAGGAGTGGTTATCCAACTATTCTCATCAATAATAATGCCTCCAAATATGAGGAGGAAATGGGGCAGGTGCATAAATAATATGAAATATTTTCTGTTAACAGAATACAATATTATATATATAGCACATAGTAAAGTAACTGTGTCTTATATTCTTGGAAGATGTTGATGGTGGCATTTGTCAATTGTCATTTTCTTTCAAGAGATGAAAGCAAAGGTGGTATGGTGAGGGGGATGGAGATGTCCAAGCAACCAAAAAATATATATATATATATATATATATAAATAAATAAATAAATAAGAAAAAAAATATTTTGGTTAGGTGAATCAATCCATCAACTTTAAAAGGTGTGAAAGCTAGTTCCACCATAACATTAGTAAGGCATATAGTGCTACTAGTCCTAAAGTTTCATAATATGATTATAATACTCCACATCAATTTGTCTTCCTCTAAAGTTACTCAAGTCACTTCTTAAATTGAAAGGACAAGGAAAATTGAATGATGGCATTATGGCCAACGGTCATTGCCAAATCAAACAAGAAAAAGAGTTAATTATAAGATCTCCATATATTGTAACAATGCTTAATTAAGTAAAGAATTCAGCTTGTTAGAAAATTATTTTAATTTTTTAATTTGTTTGTGCGTAATATATATATATATATATATATATATATATATATATTAATTGTAATTACAAATTATGTTATTTCAAATTAAATGACTTATATAATAGTGATCTCATTTATTGTTTTAAATGCTAAATTGAATAAGTTATTATTACTTTTTATTTGGAATTAAAAGATAATAAAACGGGATATTATCTTTTGTTATTTAGATAATTATCTTTTGGATTTTATATATATTATCTTTTAGACTTTATATACTATTTTTATTTGGGTTTTAGGGTTTAATGGGTGCCATGCTCAAATATAAATAGTGCCTTCAGTGTTTCGGTCCTCAAGATACCAAAAGCCGCCTTTGTCGCTATTTTTCCATTAGAAGAGTCACAATTCAGCCGCCTATGGATACAGAAGGTTTTGGTTGAGAAAGATCAAAAGAACCAGACAATCCTTCCATCAATCTCTGATCTCTAATTCCTGATTTCTATGAGTAAAGGTATACTTCCGCATTATAATATTTTTGGTGATTCAATATGAATGATCTGGGTTATTGAAATAATTTATTCCAACACAGCTAACATGTACTTTAAAAATGAATAATGTTATACATCCAAGTCTTTTTGTTAACCAAGTTACTTTAACATAACAAAAATTAGTTATAATTAGCATTATTCTAAGTCTTATTGTTTAACTTAGTTAGATTTGGTTCATAAAAAAGACTTGGATGTATAACATTACTCTTTAAGAATATATGATAAAGTTATTAATTAAAATTTTTTATGAGAAAGATACAAAATTTAAATTTTAAATATATTTATTCTGTATTTATTAAAATAAATTATTTAAAATATTTTATTATTAACATGAACCACTCAAATTAACTGGATGTTGATAAGAGTTTAGTTGAATACATAGATAATGGTAATTGTTTCACCATTGATCAATTCATTTCAAGACACGTACATTTGAATTCAAATTTTGATTGGTTAAATTATACATTTAATATTTTAAAATTATATTTAAAATATAAAATCTTAAACTTTTAGTGAAAACTTTTTCTTTTGTTTAAAGAACACATTTTAACCAAATTCATCAAAATACTATATATCTCTAGCCCTGACATTTATTGTTTTTTTTCTCTCCCTTGTATTTACTACCATTAATTAGTTTATGTTGGTAGCTAAAGAAACAAGAATGGCCAGCATTTACTAATGTGACAAATGGTCTATAATTAGAAACTAGAAAAGTCAAAGACTACTATTTAAGTATTTAACAAAATGATTAAATCAATCTGGTGAAGTATTAATATCAGCAAACCAACTTGGGCAGATCGATTGATCAGCTTCCTCGTCTGTTTAAACAAGTGTCAGGAGTTCGAATCCCGTTTTATACATGCAATAACTCATTAACTAACAGCAGACTCTTAAATAGAGTTCAGATTCGTAATGAATTAGTCCTTGACCTGTCGAACTCTTAAAAAGAGTTTAGATTCGTGACGGATTAGTCATTGACCTGTCGGATTGAGAAATACCGTGGCTAACAAAAAAAAACTATTAATATTAGCATAATTTTTTCAATTTGAGTTATATAATCTACCAAATAGAAAAAAAAATAGTGAAACATAGAATTGGATTAAAAATGGCAATTTTTCTATTATAAAAGAAGTCATTTTCACTCTATTGAAACATACAATGCATCATAACATTATATCTTAAAAAAAAAAAAACTATCAACTCAGTATATAAAAGAAATTATAAAAAGAAGTGCATAAAACATTTCTTCATATGATCTAATGTACAATCTGGTATTCATGTCACAATAACACTATGGATCAAATCATCAAAACAGAGTTTTCTTAAGCAGCAAGCATATGCTAACATGAGGAGAGTGATGACTAATGAGATTCTTCCATTCATGATCATTTTGTGACACCAAACCTTAATCTAGTTTACAAAGATAACTCTCAATTTAACCCAAAAGAAAATTATATAATGCAAAATTATATTGAGAAGATAGCATCAAGTAAACAATATTCCCTGATGGATGCATCACCTCTAATCTATACAGCATAAGTATCCTTAGCATTTGAAAATTTATAGATAAGATATATATATGAAAAAATTTTCTAAAAATTATCCTTCGCTTGCCGGATAATTCGCAGCGCTTCTGCATCATCTGCCGTGACTGCAATATTTAACTTCCGCCGGATTTCAGTGCTAAACGTGCGAAGGAATGGATTGCAAGCCTTTTCTACCTTCAACGTAGTTGGAATCTGCAGTAACATTATCAATTTTGTCAAAGCAAAATACAAAGATCCAAAGTATACTAATAATGAACAATAGCGACAGATTCGCGAAAAGAATGCACTTCGAAACTCTGAATTACCGTCGGCAAGCCTTTATTCCTAAGGTGTGCCACATGTGCAGCATACAATTGAAGTTCCTCGTTTTTGGGTTCTATAGACAATGCAAACTCAGAATTACTCTGCAAAATTTCAAAGAACCAATGTCAAGGACTCAAGGTTTCACCACACTTAAGCTTAGAAAAGTAGCAGGGAAGATTTAAGATGAAAGTAGGAGAAACTAACCAGTGTGTGCTCATGGCCACAGTATATATTTGTATTATCCGGCAAAGACATGATCTTTTTAAGAGAAGATAACATCTGTAAACATGGATAAAATTATGGAATTGTCGAGCGAAAATGAGTCAAAAAGGCACCATACTTTTAAACATGCAATTGTATGTTTGTATTCCCAAGTTGCAGATTATTGAATGAATACAAGCTTTGAAATGAACTATGGATCGATTGTTCTCGAGTTTCCAAATCGTATACTTCCGGAAAAGGGATAAAGCAAGATATACAACAAAACACGAAATATATATTGTGAAATGCAATGACTTGTAACAGAAGAAAGAAATCCAAATCCTAAACAAAAAGGATCGAAACTAAATATAACTCAAATCAACCTGTTCAGCGGTTCCTTCGAAGAGCTTGCCACATGATAGGCTGAACAAGGTGTCTCCTGTGAAAATCGCTCCGGATCCAGGGAAGTAGAAACTTATGTGACCTGCTTATAATATACAGGTCAAGCTAAACTATTAAAAACTAATGTGAATCGAGGTGCAAATTAAGAGTTCATTCAATACCAGAGCAAAGAAATAACAATTTAGATTTCATGGAGTCAAAATTTCAAATTAGATGACGTGGGGAAACTGGTCGATATAAAATCATATTAAATAGACAAGTAGACTGAAGAAGATTAGAATAGCCAAACAAGAAAACATTGAGCTGATTTTTTTTTCTATTATCAATCGATCTTAGAAAAATAAAGTAAATAACCATACAAATCAGTTATGAATATAACCTTGGGTGTGACCAGGTGTAGCCATTATAAGGACCTCATGGCCTGCAAACATCCATGTATCTCCATCACTCAAAGAGATATCGATTCCGGGAATTTTGTCATTGTCTACTTCCGAACCAATTACCTGCAATGCAACAGGAGAAGACTTAGAAATAGTCGTAGTAAACCTCACTTGAACTCTGCCCATTACATATAGGGGGTTCCTTGTTCAGAAGGCTATATTTTTTAGGTATATCAGTGGCAATGAAGTTTGAACAAATCGATACCTAAATCTATCACCAACAACATGCTCGGTGTCCCTTGCTCAGAAGGCTACATTATTTTAATAAGACGATTTTAACATTTTGCAAAACGTGCTTCTAGAAACGTTTATTGAAAATATAATAAACTTCAGCAGAAGAAAAAGTATCATACCTTTGCCCCATACCTTTCTTTCAACTCTGTATTTCCACCAGTGTGATCATGATGGTAGTGAGTGTTCAGTATATACGTCAAATTTCGATCTTTCTTGCTCAAAACATCTATGATAGGTGCCGCTTCAGAAGGATCAACGACACCAACTGTCCCGGTGTCTGTATCATGTAAAAGGTATGCATAATTGTCCCCAAGGCAAGGCACCTGAAAAATTAAAGGAAAAAATGAGATAAGACAGGTTAATTTTCAAGCATGTTGCCTCGAAACATCTTACTAGATTATGTGACTAAATAATACTAATCCAATTGCATCATGAACCTGAAAAAGTAATAAGAGATATCTCACCAATTCAATCTGCAATGAGGAGGAAATGTTCACTACACTGCAAAACTGGTCTACTCTCAGTGACCGACTCGCTCCGCGCAGTGTTTTCAATGGTAAAGAAAAGAGTCTCATAACTCCGTATAGAAGACTCTTTCGAATGCAAAGTTGTCTCACATCCGGCCACACGCAGAAGCCATTTCTATCCTAAACCACATAATAGTAACACAATAACAAAACTATTACAAATAATTATCAATAGTCATCTCTTCGGCCAAAATAAAAGTTAAAATGGAATTAGAACAGGGAAACCTGATAGAAATTAGCTTTTTCTTATAACATAGAGACATAAGTGTTAGATTACAAGAACTAATAATCCACCAACAATGACAATAAATGCAAAAGGATAAGCCATTATATATAAACAAACCGATCAAAAGTAATGATATAACATCCTAATCATTCTCCTAAACACTAAATTAAGTAAAATATTGTTACAATCAATGAAACTAGCAATGTCAGTATGAATAATACTGATGCCACAGTTAGATAAGAATTTAAGAAGCTGCATGACAAAAAGGCCTTCAAGATTAGAACCCAATCACCTTAAAAGCTAAACTAGAAAAGGAAATCCAAACACTTCCAAAGTTACAAAACTATAATTGGAGTAAAATCAGTTCATCTTCATTCTACCAAGTACCAACCAAAGTTATAACCCTTGTAACAGGCTATAATACAATCAAAATAAGGCCGCCTCAAAATAATGAAGTAGATCATCATCAAACTCTCAAACAGAGGGTGCAGTAAGTCCCTCATAAAGTAAGGGAAAAAATTCCCAATTTTTTTTAAAAAAAAAAAAAAAGACTTCTTCACGTATATTATCTTTTTCATGAATTTACCTTCATGGGATGTAAAACAATTCCAATCTAAGACCAAAAAAAAAAAAACTTCATAACCCATCAAATGTGGTACCACAAAAATAACAAGGAGAGACAAAAGTTTTTTCCCCCCTTCTAGTGACAAACAAAAAGGAAGAACTGTTTTAGGTGTTCATATTCTCTTGTTCGTCCATACAATTCAGCACAACCCAGAGTTCTTTTTCTTCCAAAAAATGAAACTTTAGTCTTAGAATTCTCCAAATTTTGTGAAATGAAGAGAGAGAAAGAAAAAAGAAGGGAGGAGAATTGACAAACCTCAGAGGAAGAAGGGAAGGTGGGCATTGCAGAGGAAGGCTTAGAGAGCATCTCACTGCATCTGAAATTGTGATTGAATTGAATTGGAAATTTGGAATTGAAATGAATAAATGAACGAAAAGAGAGAGAGAGAGAGAGAGAGAGAGAGAGAGAAGCAGTTATGTTATGTGTTAATGTTGTAATGTTGGCACACTCTTTTAGTTTACTGTTGAAAAGGAAATTGCTTTTTCTTCCTACCACCCTTTGTCCTCCACCATCTTCATTTAAACCCCTCTTTTTTTTTTTTTTTTCCTGATGAATAAATACCCAAAATTTAATTCTAAATTTTTTTATATTGTAAACTTTGATCTCCAATAAATTTATTTAATAGTTACTTTTTTTTATTATTTTACAACCGTTCTAATTTATTTTAGAATGTGTTTGTAAAAATTTAATTTTCTTATAACAAATTATTATAAATTTATTTATATAAAATATACATTTTTAAAAATTTCTATAGAATAAACGTTTGTCAAGAAATCAAAATATCTTCTCCGAAATTCTTTAACATTAATTTGAGTTTACTCTTTTTTAACTTTTTTTTATTCTTCTAAAGTTGAAAGAATGCTATTAATATAATACCTTTGAAAAAATTTTAAGTGTACCAAAAATATTAGTGTTCCAATTGTTTTAACGGTTGATTTCAATTAATTTATATTATATATATTTTTTATAATTCATATCAACGGTTAAAATAATCGGAATACTAATATTTCTAATATATTTAAAATTTTTTCAATTTTTTTTGTAATATATTTTTATCTGACAAATTAAAGACTAATTTATCATAAATTTTAGCTTTATTTAAGAGTCTCTCAATAATTAATGAATTATTATATATACAAAATAAAATTTATATTTCTAAGACTTTAAGTAAATAAGTGAAATGACACTAGATACTACTCCTACTTCTACTAATGAAGTTTAGTAATGATGATCAATGATCAAATTTAATTTATTGCGTCACACGTGACACGCGTATTCTTGTATTTCACGTGGACAACTAGTCCCCTTTTTTTTCTCTCTTAAGATTCCAATAATTATTTTGTTTTTGGAATGAATCCCACTCAATTTGATGTTAACCAACCGGTGTTCCTTTTTTTTCTTAGGTGAACCAACAAGTTTAATATGACTAAGAAATAAGTAATGCATTGATTGATACAATGGTTTCATACTTTCATTTTCAATATCCAAGATAAACTATAAAGAGAACAAAGAAATTATATTTTGAAAATTATCAACCTAATCATATATGAATTTAATTTTTATGTAAATACTTTTTATCCATATATCCAATCATGTATTACTATATTATCAAAAATAATTAATTTTAAACTCATTTATCCAAATGAAATTTGAATTTTTTGAAGAAAAAAATTGATAAAATGATAAAACAAAAGATTAATCACTTTTTAATTTATAGCTTTCATCATACATAATGAGTCCTGTTATTTTAATTTAATGGTGATTGAATATTTAATTTTTTACTTTATAAATTTTTTCATTTTAAAAAAATGATTTATCTAAATATATGAATTTAATTACATAATTATATAAATTTTTTTACGTGATAAATATGTTAAAATTAAGCACATCGTATATATGTAAAAAAAAAAAAAAGTGGCAGTGCTTGGTTTCATTTGTTAACTTTAGTTGGATGATTAGGTGGAAACTCAGGTACAGTTAATTTTACGTAAAATTGATAATTAAAAACCGTAAAAATTTAATTAAATTAGTCAAATTATTTAATAATTTTCATTTATTAATTTCATATGAAATTAAATGCACCTAAATTTTTACCAGACGATTAAGTGGCTTGAGAGTTGAGACACAAGATTTGGTTATGACTTATGAGACAGATTCACGTGAATGTGGGGAAGTTGAGGTGGAGAATAGAAGGAGGAGCATGTTTTCTGAAGTGATTAATGTGTTATGAACGTAGAGAAATTTTCACATGTTAAATGATATTTATAATGTTTCAAACCTATAATAAATTTTTTTTAGTGCTGTATCTATTTGAATATAGGTTTATCATATTTTTTAAACATGTAAAAATTGTATGTATGTATTAATATATTTTACTATGCCGATCTTATTATAAGATTGGTTAGAATAACTTTAACTTTCTAATAAAAAAATTGGGTCATATCATATAAAATTATAAATAGAAGGCAATAATACTATATATATATATATATATACTAAAAATGAATCATGTATCATTATAAAGATCTTTATAAGAAAAAAAAAATACAAAATAACCTTATATTTTATATATATAAACAAATTTCGCAATACAGATAAAAATGCAAAAATACATTGATCATTAACTTTTTAAACTTTTGAAAAGTGTTATATATTAAAGCTCCACCAGAAAAAATATATAATGATATATACAAATACACAAGAATTGATTTAGTGATTAATTTTAGCATTCATGCAATATAAATAGAAAGCGAACTCACAAATAATAATAATAATAATAATTAAATTTGCCCAAAAAAAATGTGTATTTGGTCAAATCTTTGAACAATCCCTCCCACCGACCGTGTCTTTCACAAATTGCCGGCCAAGGGCAACCATGTAATTTCCTCTGTTTGCACTATGTTTCCACTTTCCATCACCAATACACCCCATTTTGGTATCTTAGGCATAAATCAATATGAACAGGTAACATTGATTGCTTAGCAATGATTAGCTGTTTTTCTCTTAAATATTAATTTTTAAAAAATAATCTTAAACCCGAAGAAATTTGTATACTGTATTTTGAACTTAGTTTCTTTCCTTTCTCACTTGGCCATTTGACATATTTTTGTTCCCTTCATCTTTTACAAGAGGTGTGACGATTTTTAATAATATTCTCAATTTTTTTTTTATGAAAAAGAAAAACAGATGAACAGTTGAATAGAGTAGATAGCTCTTCTGTGTTTCTCGCTTTTTTATTCAATTTCATACCTAAAACTTACCCTAAGGCTATTATTGATTTTGAGAAGGAAAAGTATAGGGTACCAACATACTATCTGCCAACTTCTGCCAATTCTTATTTATAATTGTGTTTTATGAAAGTGTGTTCGTGGATGTGTCTAATAATTAATATATTTTAAATATATATATAAAGAGACACATCCAGAAAATATATCTATAAAGACACTTCTATTAAACACACTTATAAAAAAAACATTTTTATTAGACACATCCACGAACACACTTTTATGAAACACAATTATAAATAAGAGTTGGTAAAAGTTGGCAGATATGTTGTTGGTAATGTAGCGAAACCGTTTTGAGAATAAAATAAAATAAAATATTTAAAATAAGACATAAAAATTAATATTTTTTTTATTTAGTGATAAACTGAATATAAAATAAATAAATAATAAAAAATCTAATTTACTTTCAGTTTTTCTTTCACATAAAATTCAAAAAGAAAAATAACATAATAAAAAATATAATTATAAAAAATTATAAATAAAAATAAAAGAAAAAAAGTGTCATAAGACACAATATATTTATTCATATCTTATTTACCAAACACAATTCTATCTCTTTGTCCATGTCTCAGTCCTGTGTTTGTAAACATACGCAGCCATATTTACGTGTAATTAACTCTCTCTCTAATTATAGTGTAATTAAATTTCAGTGTCTAAAATATGATTATATGAATGAAATAAAAACTGAAAAAGGGTACCCTTTAGAAAGATGTGTCACCATTTAGTTTCTTTTTTAGGTAATTAGGTGTGAAGACATAATAACAAGAATAATACATAATTAATATATTGACATGGCTATTTTCTTTTATTGTTTTTTTCCTCCCAGTGGTACTGGTACAGATACTGAGAAAGTTATATAATCCACACTTTTTGAGCAGAGCCATAACTGCATGATCTAACAATTCAATAGAAAATCAAAGTTAACATAAATTGCTGAAGCCCATATCTACTCAATATGGTACAGTTCAGTACAGCTCATCATTTCAGTGCAATTGCAGCTTTGGTCCTACAATTTCACTCACAACCCTCAAAAGAAAAAAAAAAAAGGGAAAAATAATTGCATAATTCTGGAGGCATTTTCGTTAAATTTAATCCGCATTTTAAGAATATCTATCTATAATTATTCATTTTTCAGATTTTAAGAATTACTATATAAACAAAAAATGAATAATTATAGATAATAGATATTCTTATGATACACATTAAATATGTTTTAAGATCGTACAAAATAGTTTTGAAAAACCTTCCAGAGTGATAGCATAGATTTTTGCAGAGGACAACCACCACAAGCTGAAGCAGTGCACAAACTTTCAAAGTTCATCCTGTTGTTAAAGCCAAGTTAATGCAAATAATAAATAAGAGTAATGGAAAACAAACAAGAGTTGACAATTGACATTTATGTCAAAAGGGAAACAGAAAAAAGTTGCCAGGTTGCACAGAACTCATTAAGTTTTAGTGCAATGAATCTAAAGGTAGCCTTGAGAATTTCAAAAAGTTAGCACTACTCTACTATTTTAAAATTGTAGTACAATAACAACTGGGATGGCCAACAAGTTATCCTCATGATTGATACACCTTACTTAAACAGTGTTGTAACATATTATATACTGGTGAATATAGAGTATTAGGAGCTAAATTCACAGCAAACGTATCAAAAGACTTTGTTAAATGTGCTCCAAAACCATTTAAGGAAAAAAAATCCTCTGCATATGGCATCAGTCTGATCTATTTTTAAGTTCTTATTACATTATTGAAACTTAGAAGAACCCCTTTTTTTAGTTACTTCTTTTGCTAAAATTTCTGAGGCAGTGGTTGGAAGTTAGAGCAATCCGATTTTTCCATAGCAATAATTTTCTTAGCATAGTACTTCATTATCTATATTCCATCATTGCATACTTGCCATTTTATAAGGCACCAAAACAGATACAGACTTTACATAGTAGTCAATGACCTTGTGGTCACAGCCTTATCTCAAGAAGGGTATAAAGCTACATTTGAATAGTGCATTATCTGAGCATTACACTTCTGTTTTTTCCTGTGCACATGCAACCTTTTTCTATATTTAAATACCTTGGTTCCATTTTAGCTGGATGTGGAAGAGTTTGTTATTTGGATGGCAATGAGTTTAATTAGATATTATTCTTAGTTCTGTAGCAACTAAAAGAGCATACATAATTACCAAATTGCATATAAGATAATACAACAAAGTACTAAGAAGCATTCACATCAATAAGGAAAGAGAAAAGAGAGTTTTAGGCTTACATGATAATCCATGTACTCATGGGGATCCGGCTGCAAAATAAAGTCCAAAAATCAATTACCAAACTAAGAAAAAGAAAAAGGTCTATAAATCAGAATTTATTTAATAATCATCCATAAAATCAAATTTTAATTCTCAAGTATTATTTTTATACTTGTATCTTTGATCTCTCAGGGAAGAATTTTTATGTTGATATTTTTTTCAGGGACCAAGTTGTGAGCTTCCTACATAAATTATTCACTCTTAACACTATTGTCCAATAGTTCCCACTTCCATGATTGGTCCAGCTGGTACTTAGTACTTACAAGATCATTGTCCAATGTTTTCAGCCTTACCTTCTTGTTTTGAAGGAAACAGTTTCAAAAAGCACAATAATAACGAAAATGATTTTGCTTCAACCATCAATCATCATCCTGTACTATATTTCATGTTCACCCCTCGAACACAAAAGTTAAGAAAGGAGGGCAAGAAATCCACCATATGTCCCCCACCCTCTTCTCTCTACCATTCTACTTGCTCCGATTCAAAATAAATGTTTCTTTTGCCAAATTGTTAACAGAAAATCAATGTATGCGGATAAAATTATGTCCAAATACATTGTTTTTTTGCTATACCAATTTGGTTAAAACGGCATATTTTTGTTTAGAGTAATTCCTACCAAGCAAAAGTTGGAAAATTCAATCAACACTTTGCTAGTGAATGTCAGCAAATATTATTTTAACTTCGGAATAAAATTAGGGGGAAAATAAATTACCCTTCTACGGCGCCGCCTATCTCCATATTTATGATCCCTCTCCCTCCTCCTCTTCTCGCCCTCTTCTCTTGCTCTTTGCGCCTCCTATATAGTCATAACATAAAATATTACATAACAAGTATTGATATTGGACATATCAAAACATTGTTTAGGTATTTAGACTTCTCAAATTACCTCTTCTTCCCTAGCCTTTCTTTCCTTTTCTGCTTCTTCAAAAGCTTCTTTTTCAGCCTGAAATTTTTACACAAAATAAGAATGCAAATAATCATGGTTCCAATAAACCAAATAAAAGATACGAACACTGAAAGCAAGTGCTCACCTCTTTATTATTAGCCATATATTCATCCACAATTTGCTTTGCATACTGTGGGTCATCACAAAGTAAAATATTGTCGAAAATTGAACCAGCCTTCACCTGTGGATCCGAATCATAATATTATAAAGCTTCGAATAAATAATAGATAAATAAACAAGTCAAGAGACCAGTTAACTTTGTTGGCAATTGAATACTTCAATCAACATAGAGGATGACATAAAGCACCTGCCACACTTCGATGCCCACATATTTTATTGGTTTCAACACATAGAGATCAGGATCGTCCTCGAATTCTGCAGAAAACAGGAAATCCAAAGAAAAATTCACGAGAGCCAATGTTAATTAGTCACGAAAAATATTAATAAAGTTTCGGGTGCTTTGTAAGAAAGGATCAAGTATTGATAAATACGGCCCAAGATGGTGGATAAAACCAAATGCTATCAAAGTCTGTAGTATCCAAAGGAAGCCACATGTAAGAAATTTTTTTTTTCTCTTATATTTTTACATTCATGAAACTAAGAAGTAGTTCATTCATGTTACACTACAACCTAATTAAAGCCATGAACCATTGAACCTTATATCTAGATCCAAATGACAGATATCCCATGTTTAAAACATAAACTTACCTGGGTTGTCAATCCATGGGATCTTCCACTTTCCCTTGTAATTGGGGTTCTTGATTTTCTGAGTACAACAAATTACAGCAATTAGAAACGCCAAGATACATGAACATCTATTCAAATGTTAACAAATGTTGCTTGAACAACCTTGCGTTTCCATGGCCCTTTGTATGCTGGATTGGGCACTTTGGAGGGCTTCCATAGTCCATCTTCATCCTCATCCCAGTCAGCAGGCTACTCAAACAAAGTATCAAAAAGAAGAAGCAAACTAAGCTTTTAGCAAAGCCTTCTATCTAAATAAAGATCTTACTCTTAAATTATGAATATGGTAAGCAAATAAACCTTCTTGGCTTTAGGATCAGGAATTTCAGCTGGGATTGAATCATACCCCTGCAATATTAAGATAATGAGAAGCACACGTCAAAATATGGCAACTATACATAAAAAGATTAATCAAAATCTGTGTGCAGCACCTAAAACATTTTGAGAGGTCTTCCATTAGATTTCTTTTCACCAATAATATATTGTCAAAAGACATTATATCCTTGTTAGAAGCTACTATCTATTTCCCCAACAAATAAAATATCTGAAAGATAACAAGTGTCTGAAAAAGTTTTGAAAACGAATAATAACCTTTGACAGATGTTAAAAGAATAACTAATTAAAAGCACTTGTAATACAGAAACCAATAACATTTTGCTAAATTAGCTCCGGTACTAGTTGAAGTAGACATTCTCGTTTATCAAGTGAAGACTTTAACAAAAGGAAATGCATGTATATTGTTTTCAATCTTGCTGAAAACTTTAACAAAAGTTAAATTAAACTAAACATTATTAAAAATGAGATTTCAGCGAAGAAGGGGACAAAAGTACCTCTGGTTTGACTTCATTAGGATCTTCAATGTACTCTCTATCATCCCAGTCAGCTGGCTGTAATAAGGAAAATTTTACGACTTTACAGGAAAGGTAGATTGTAAAAGAAGATATACCAAAAGAATCCCATCTCAAATGAAGCATCCTATAGAATATTTGGTTAAGTTGTTTTGCATGTATGCCTTTTAGATCCAGTCAGTAATAACTAATAACAATTATTGAATGTTTGAACTTTACTCAATTACTGAGGGGGAAAAAAAAAGGCACCACAACGGTTCATACACAAAATTCAAATGAGAAAGAAGACACACACAGAGGGCAAAACATAATACCTTTTTGGCATTGACATCCTTGATCTTCCTTGGAGGAAGGATGTCCCAATCTGTATACATGCTTCCAGAGTCTCTTTCACGATTATCAACAAGGACACTATAAGAGGCATCAGGCCTTAGAATAAATGTATAGAAATGAGTCATTTTGTCTGTTTCACATTGTAGATCCTTTCTAATGGGGTAGTTCTGCCCCTGGTATGATAGTATAAGATGCAGCTTTTTGGTCTGTGTGCCGCATATATCTGGTCCAAACATCAGACTGCATTAAGAAAAACCAATCAGTTGACTAAAATCACATCAAGGAAGGAGTATTAATTCCTCAAAGGCAGCAATGATATACAGTACAGACTTCATGTCTATATCTTTTCAGCTAAGTTAGTATATAGTAAGTTCATGTTTGGAATTCCGAGTGACATTTTCTTAAATCACAAGAAGTTACTGCTTATATCTCTCACATATCAACACTACTAATTAAGGAGGTTGTGAAAATTTGATGACGAGGGTGAACAAATAAGCATAAAATTGATCAGTGTGCTCATCAGAAATGATGAGCTAAACTCTGCAGCACATTCTTCAAAAGAGCAACTTTTCCACAATCTAATGTAACATGTTGAAGAACTTCTGAATCATAAGCCACAAACCAAGTTAAACATACGAATAAGAAATTCACGAACCTGTACGGAGTATCCCCACCAAACTTCTTCTGATTGACATAACCAGAAAGAAGCTTGATGTAACCACCGCCGCATTCAATGTCCTGCTCAAACCTAATAGAATACTGGACCACCAGTGTCTTGTTCTTGTTGCTCAACTCTGGTATCTTCGCAGATATGGCATAATGCTTGGCATCATTATATGTTTGGAGACCTGCAAGGATTGTGGGATAAGCTTATCCTAGCTTTGAAGCAACTTGTAATCAAAAGCTTCCTATACCTATCATTTTCTAAACACGCCATAGAAATTTTAAATTATTTTGGTCAAACCCCTCATTGCACTAATCTGCATATAATGTAACTAGAACTAAAACAGTTGCTATTCTACTGACAAAATAAAAGAGTTTTATCCCATCATCCAATCAAATATTTGTAATGTAAGCCTTTTGTTTTCCCCCGGTATCCCCCAGAACTAATCTTAAGGGTTTGTCGCCGCTGACCAATGGGCTGTTGCATACCCAAAGTGGAATTCGAGCTCTGAACACTTAATTAAATAGACGAGTGAGCTGACCACTCGAACAATCTAAGTTGGTTTGTATTGTAACTTGTAAGCCTTTTAAGATGGTGCATAGTTAAGTCAACCACTTTCTTCCAATGCGTCAGCATATGATTAAACATGCGTAAAGAATGAATCATCATTAAAATAAAAAAAAAATCCTAAATATTATGAAACTGTGTAAGATGGTGCAAAATGATAAACGAACCTTTGTCATCAGGATCTCCAGGCCATTTTCCTGCAGTGTGCTTAAAGGTACCAGCTTTTCCTTCACTCCTTTTCCAATCTGATAAAACCCAACGACTCTTCCATCCATCTTGTTTTTTTCAACATTCAAAGTTTGAAGGCAATGCTAGCTAGTTAGTTAGTTAATTAGTTACAAATAATAACAACCCTATGCAGTTGTCAAACTGAATCAACCAAACTAACTAACTCCAACTGAATCAAAAAGAAGTATCATTAATAGTTACCTTCGAACCTCTCTTCGAAGAAGACCTCAGCGAAGGAAGAAGAAGGGAACTGAAGAGTTGCAAAGAGGAAAAGAAAGAGCTTAAGAAGCTGCTTGCTCAGATTACCCATCTCACTCATCTCATTTCAGTGTTGAGAGAAAGTTGCTTTAAATTAACGTGAAAATACGAATAGTACTTTCTAGAACAACAACCCACTTCCACTTCCATTTTCTCCCACTTCCTTTCTTACCATTAATTAATCAACTTAAATCATTCTTAATTAGTCTTAGATTATTACCATCCCAGAGGGAATCTGAATGCAAGTAATTAGTTGACTTCATTTACAAATGTGTTACCTCTTTACTACGTGAGGATGCAAACTATAATTATTAAATGTCTTTTTTTTTTTTAAGAAAATGGATTTTTCCCTTAAAAGCTAAAACTAAGAAATTTTTTTCCTCGTTCCTAATTCGGTTTTTGGTCAAAAAGGTGTGTGGGTCATCTATTATAATATATATAAAAAAAAACTAAAAGTAATGCTATTGTAAAAAAATAATACATAAATTTTTAAGTTTTTATATAAAATTATCATGTTATTTATTGTAACATTATAGAAAAAAATATTTTAGAATTATATTTATATTATCTTAGAAAATAGTATTATATAATTAATTTATATTAATATCATAATTTCACACGCTAAATTATTTAATTTTTATCAAAAAAAAATTATAGCATAAACAATATTAATTCATATTAATAGTCTAAATTCTAATATTATATATTTTATTTAAAAAATAAATTTTATTTTTAAAAAATTTATTTATTTATTTATCTATTTATTAATTTACTTATAATGTATAAAAAAATTAGGAATGTTAGAAGACTAATATAATTTATTATTCTTGTCCGCTGTTAATCATCAATATTTAAAAGTGTGAGTTAAAAGTATATTGTTGGATTATTAAACTAAAAAAATTAGATCAATAACTAAAAATGATAACAAAAAATAACAAATTTTAATGGTTCTTGAATATTTCTCATAAGAAAAATCAAATAATGACATAATGAACTTTTGACATATTAGATAATTTGTAATATTATCACATAAATATTTAAGTAAAATTATTATTTTATAATTTTTCTATCATCACATCACTTTTTATTCCTCTTACGTAGTATTTAGTTTTATCTTTTGATATCTTTTTACTCTTTATTTTTATATAAATTAAACTTAATGTTATTTTTTTTTAATAGATATAAATTGATTAATAAATTTTAATTTATTTTTTTGTTTTTATTCTCATTTTTATCTATATTTACTATATAAATTAATATTCATTTTAAATAATTTTTTTATCTCCTCTTATATAGTCTTATGTCTTTCACTTTTTTTTTTTCATATTCTTGCTAATATTTTAAACAATTATTTAAAAATTTTGGTCGATCACTACAATTTTTTATTTTATTTTACTAAACAATTTGCATTATATGTTGATGATAAATTTTTAAAACACTATAATACATGCGGTTCTTATACTGTTTTGAGGCTTTTTTTTTATCAAAAGTGTATTTGTTAGTTATATATTGTCTTTGTTACTTATTAAAAAATATTTATTTTTCATGAATCATGATATCAAATAACAACAACAACAGGCTTTTATATATATATATATATATATATAATAAATACATATGACAGATAACTTGCGTCTCAGGTGGTTTGGACATGTGAGAAGAAGACCGACAGAACACCCAGTCAGGAGGATGGATGAGATGGAAGATGAACAAAGGATGAAAGGCAGAGGAAAATCTAAAAAGACCATCCAAAAAATGGTCAAACGAGATCTACATGTAAACGGTCTCTATGTAAACATGATACATGACAGAGTTTAATGATGTCGTTTAATTCATGTAGTCGACTCACCTAGTGGGACAGACTTTGTTATTGTTGTTGTTTGTATCTAAAAAAATGATCACATTAAAAATTATCTACCAAAAAAAAAACAATTCTTTCAAAAAATAAATTATAGATTAAAAAAATGAGAAATGATAATTTCATTCCTATTTTTTTATAATATCACTCTATATATGATTTTCTTTTAGGTATCATGGGATATTAATTATAAAAAATTACATTAAAAAGGGGTCTTATATCTTTTTTTTTTTTTTTTACTATACGTAAGGGGTTACATATTCTTTTTAGGTTTCAAGGAGTCATATATATTTATTATATATGATTTCAACCAAGTTTTGGTCCAAAAAATATTAACTATTATAAATCCAGTTAGTAGTCTAAAATAAATAGATTCAGTCTACTACCAAAAATAAATTCTAGCTTTTCAAAAATTAATAAAAATATTAAGCTGTAATTTAGCTCAAAATAAAAAACGAAAAAATTGCGTGTGTGACAGTAACTGTGTGTGTAACCGTGGCAGTGTGAAATAGAAACAAGTATATAAAGTCATGTATCATCATTCTTCTTTTCTTGACACATATAGTCAGCATAGTATGCTTTTCTCAGTTGTAAGCACCATAGAATCTTCATGTAAAATATGTTACATGTAGCGTCGTAGACTGGTTAAGTAGCTGCTGTATTCTAAAAGACCTAAAATCTGATTTGAAACCATGGCCAGTGTAGTTTAATGTGGATTAACGAACTTTGATAGATCCATTACGTTAGGAAAAAGTATAGTAATAAGTAAAAACCATATGACAACACATTGTGTTACCATTGACTAATAATGAATGACAAAGCCGAATTAGACTCGCAAAGGAAGACAAATAAACGGGTGGACTTCAACATGAACATGCATCAATAAACCAATTTTCTGTTTTAATAAATGTAATGCGCAATCAATATCAATCAAATGAAGTAATTACTATATGAGTATGACAAGCATTATTCAAGGTAAATAACTAAATATCTTGCTTCTAAAAATATTGCAATAATCTTTGATGACTAAGATAATTAACCGTAGTTTACTTTGGCAATCATAGTTTACTTATTGTAACTTAACTAATCTTTCATTAAATAAATAAAACTATACTTACTTACTTTGTTGTTCTTACAAAGTTAATTAGATTTGGTTCGATAAGTAAAACACTGAATATACATACACTAGCGGTATGGGTAGGCCGAAGCAAAAACATTACTGGAATCTGTTAGGTACCAGACAAATGACACAGTAAAATATAGAGATGAAAAATTAAAAATTTGTATAAAATATAGAAACAATTGAATACCTTTTTTTGAGAATTATAATTTTTCTCTATTACAAAGAGACTACAATAACACTCTCTCTTAATAAAAAGAGAACACACTTCTCTCTATCATATATAGGAAAAAACTACTCAAAGAAATATTATGTTATTCTATCTGGATGGCTTGATTGAAATGAATTAAAGAAAAACTCAATTTATAAGTGAGTCTCTTCAATATGAACCATCCATCAATTCGAGGTATATAATTCTTCTCTTTTTCAACCATTAAAATCCTAAGATTATAAACTAGGATTGTTTATTACCTTTTATTTTATTTAGTTATTATTTATTTATTTATTTATTTATTTATTTATTTATTTATTTTCTAAAATTAACTTTACTAATTTTCACATAATCAAGTCACAAAAGAGACAGACGATACATGGAAGTGCAAGTGGCGTGAACGCAAGTTTAGTGGAGGTATATATATATAAGTATTGTTAGATAAGTAGTTTCATGACATGGTATTAAAGTTCTCTGTCTAAAAAGTCTAGGTGTTTGATCCTTGGTAAATACCAAAAGAGTATTGCTAGGGAACCAAAAGTATATCAGCTAAAACCTAGCCAAATGTATATGGGCTGGGACCAAATAGCCCAATGCACATCAACACCATCCAAAAATGAGTCAGGGTAAACCATATTCACCCTCCCCAAAACCCTACCTCCTTTCACCGTTTTACCACACAGAATTTGAAAATCAGCTACACCAGCGCCACGCCTCCGGAACCATCGCGCAACTCTCTTCCCTCTCTTCTCCAGACACTGCGACGGCGCTCCTAGTGGTTCTGGTCATCGCCACTCCACTGAGGCTACCTGAGCGCAACCCTCTTCCCTCAACTAGCCAGACGCTTCGACGCCGCGCTGCTGTTGCATGTGGGTTTTCCCGGCGCCGCCGAAGCTTCTTGGTGCAGCTGCGCCGTCCGCCGGTGGACATCCACTTCTCCATCCTGGAAACCCCCCGTTCGTCCCACTAATTGGTAAGTGTGGTAGATGTTCCCTTTGACTACCTATGCATGTTTTGAAAAGGAAATTTGACAGTGATTTGTTGTAGTGGTTCGTGTGAGTTCTAATTTGATGGATGTTCTTTTCCAGGTCGTACAGCTCAGGTAACACAATTTTGGGGCATCACTGGTCCTTGGCAAACATAGCAGCTGCATGTTTTTCATGTTTTTGGAGTTTTGCAAAATATTGATCACAAGTAAGTATGTTTATTGATTCCTAATCGGATGTTGTTGATGCTTTGCTCGGATGTTGCAAGTGGTACAGATTGGATATTGCTTTTATCTGGGTTGGATATTGTAATTGTACTTGTTAGAGGCTAGATGTTTATGTTCTGCTCTATGGTTTAGAGACTAGGAATGGTGTTCATACGAGATGTTCTTTGATATTGCTAAATTAGGGGACGTTTTTGTTGAATAATTTTAGACATTTGAGTGTATGATTTGTTAATGTTTATTTGAGTGTATAATTTTGGATATTTGCCTTAATGATTTGTTACTAAAAAAATACACTGCTTCTTTGGAAGAAAGAAAAAAAAAGTGGAAGAAATAACATTAATTTGGTCTTTTTGACTACTATATATGCAATGTAATTTCCTGGTTCTCATCCTTTTACGGGGTCACAAATTGACTTGAGTCTTCTTTGGGGGAAAAATTAAAAAGAAACTTCCAGTGGGTTCATTATGTATATGCCATCCATCTATACGCGTGAACAGAAATAACTCACTACAATGTGACTTTCTTGCCGCAATTGGAACATTGATTTAAAAGGTTTGCATGCTAAAAATATAGTGTGAAATTAAATGTGGGGTTGGTTGTTGAAATATAATAAAATGATGTTAAACATGGTTTTACATTAGAGATAATTAATCAGATGAGATCAATTTTATTATAAATAGAGTATTTTCTCTTTAATTCAGATTTTGACAAGTTCTTGAAAGTATGAAAATGTTATTATGTTTTCTTTTGATTTGTCATACGATGGTGATGTTATGTTGCATCATGTTTGGATTATCAAAGGGATGAAGAAAGGAGTACCTTTCTCAGCATCTCTGTATGTTTATGCTTTGATTGGGGGGTTGCATATGGGTTTGGTTTTGAAATTGTTACTAATGTTTTCTTCTTCTTCCTCTTTTTCTTTTTTTTTTCTTGTTTACTGAATTACTTGTTTATGTATCATTGGTTTCATTTTGCTTACTTTTTCAGCCTTCGAAGGCCTTGTTAATTACTAGAGAATATCCATAATTCTAAGCACATCAACTGCAATTAAGAATTGAGTAATCACTGTTCAAGTAGCTGTTTGTTCTTCATTTATTTTTTGAAATGACTGTAATTTGGATGGTGAAACTGTTGCTGTTTTCCTATATGCAGTTTTGAGGGGCTGTTTCTTGTGAGACCTTAGCAGGATTGATTTGAAGTGAAACCCATCCAACATGGGAAAAAAGGTAAAATGACGTCTTCCATTAACTTTTTACCATTCGGGCATTATCTTATGTGTGACTTACAACTAGTGTTATAATTACCAGAAATTGTTAGAGTCCCGGTGCTCGCCCAACTACATTCATGACATGATGAGCACGCTGTCAAAAAACAACTCCGTTGAGAAGCTTGCGGAGATTGATCTGATTGGTTTTGGATTCTTGATACTTGTTCCAAATTGGTCGGTAAAGCAAGCCATCATGGTTTACCTAGCTGAGTCATATCAAGTTAAGCCGAGAACTTTTATACTCAACATTGACAACATCCGCCTCAATGCCGAGTTAATCGGGAAGGTTTTCGGCATTCTGTCCCGAGGTAGTTTCTGCTATCTTGTTTACCTAGTCTTGCATAGGTGTGCTGGTGTAAATATCTCTGCTTATGCATACATATTAACATGGAATAACACATGAACATGTTGTAGAGGATCCATTTCCAGCACTGGATGAGAGTAATTCGTCCCACGTCGCCATAAAAAATCAATTCCATAGACGGAGAACAACCGAGCTCCGGGAATTAGTTTACAGTTGTCCAATGGCCACAGAATCAGATAGGATGGCGTTCAGGCGATATTTCATACTGGTGGTGATGAAGATGTTCCTCTGCCCCACCACTCAACAGGTACTTTCTCCATGGCACATCTACCCCGTGTTAGATGTTTCTGATCCACGGAGATTCAACTGGCCTTTGGAAATTCTGAAGTGGTTCGACCAGGCAGTCGAAAAGTATAAGCTGAAAGGGAACAAAACGTGTGAAGGCTGCATGTTCGTCATGCTGGTAGGACACAATGACCATTAATAAATTCTGTTTGCCTTTTTTTATGAAGATCATAATTATTGCGAGCCTTATACAATCTTGCACCGTATCTAATGATAAATGTTCAAATTAAGAGTATATTCAACATGGTTTTCCGTCATGTGTAACTTTAGTTGGGCCCATCCTCTGTGTAGATACTCTATTTTCAGTGATTGCAATACGGTGTGCTTGACAACTGTCTTGAGCATGAGCCATGGCTCGATGCGTGGACCTCAGAGAGCCTTGAAAAGAAGGCGCAATATATACTATCCGAGGTACTGATTTCTAACTCATAATCGGTTAATTTATGCCGTTATGTAAGTCGGAGCTGCCTATCAGACCAATCAAGATGTTTTTTATGTTTGCTTTTTTTGTTGTCAATTGTGCTAGGCAGGTGTCCCTGATCCCGTGTGTTCGAGATTTTATTTTTTATTTTTCTTATGTTGTTGTTTCTAGTTTGTGGTTTGGTGGTGCTTTGGTGTTTGATTAAGATCATTGATTCTCTCCGTTTCTTAATTTAGGGGAGCATTTTGACTAGACATGGGGGAGGTGACGACATAAAGGGCCGGTCACCACAAGCTGCGAGGAGGAAACCCGGGAAAAAAGAACCACAGAAGCGTGGGCGAAAGGATTCGGGGCCACTAAAGGTAAGCACGTTTTAAGGCTTTAGCATGTTAACAAGCTTACTTCGCCATTGTTAATTTGGTTCATGCTATTGCTTCAAACAAGGGAGGTCAGTCAGTGGAGAGAGTAAGTAGGTATCAAAGGAAAGACCACCAAGGGGATGCACAACATCCCCACATCCAACAACGAGAAGTTCACAGCGTGCCAAACCATCAAAAACTAGCCCGAGGGTGAGTATACGTTTACTGTTGTCTACGGTTTAAATCATCGACTAGCTTTATTTAAGTTTACTAGGTTCATTTGAATGTACTTGGATGTTTCTTTACACAAGTTATTCGTTGTACGTAAAGCAGCCTAGCAGGGGAGCTGCGCAAAAAAAGGGAGGGGGGGCTAAAAAGGACCGATCACGTAGGTCCACCCCAAAAAAATGTGAGGAAAAGGATCTCCCAATTAGCACAGATGATGATAAGGAGAATGAGCCTCTTGCCAAGCAGATGTGCCGACTCTATAACCAGGGAGTTGACAAAAAAAAAACCAAGTGCCGAACCAACAGAATGCAAACTCAATCAGGATAAGGGAACCCATGAAACACCTGTCTCTGTAGTTCCCGATGCAGGAACACTCTCCGTTGCGCTAGTGCAACATGAAGAATGGGAGTTCGACGGGCAAGTCTCCTAATCAAATTTTTTTCATTTTGTGGTCTATTTTGCTTGTTAGTGACTTAGGGATTGTATCCGTATACAACTGCCATTTCTCTAACATCGATTGAGTTGCTTGCAGTAATCCCAATTTCCTGTCGAACTGAGACCCCGAGAGTGAACGAATATGGCAATACTTTGAGCAACTGCAGAACATGAGGTCACTGCAGACCGTGATGCCAGCCAATCCGTCTTGCATGACTCCTAGGCCACTAAGCAAGAAAATCTCACTGGCAATACTGGGACGGAATAGAAATATACCCAATGTACCCCTATAAAGGTGCATCCACTTTTAAAAGGGCGAAAGATGGACGAGGATGATGAGGAGCGATTGAGACGATGGGCGGCCAATGGATCGTTGGAGCAAAGTCAGGTTTTGGCGTCGTATGAAGGAAGACAGCATCTATTATTGGTCTGAGAGGACATCTGCTCACTGCTGCCCCGGCACTGGGTCACCAGCAACGTAAGTATAACATACTAACACATTGATATAATGAATATGTTTCTTAATATATATCGTGGCTAAAACAGATGACCCTAACGCAATTTAAACTTTTTTATGCAGATCGTTCAGTGGATGTGTTCAACCTTTAATGACTCAAAATCGTTGCGATTTAAGGATGACTTTTACTGTATTCCTCCCAAAATTCTGGTATGCACGAATTTGCGAATTCTTATCGATAATGATTTGAGATCTGAACCTAAATAGTGCTTTTTTAATAGGAAACTGTGTTGCAGAAGAGGAACTTGGATTCATTCAGAGAGGTTCCCACCGTTAGTTATGTGGGGCTGGGTCCTCACTTCGGTGATGATTCTAGATTTTGACAAGATAGCAGCTTCCATGCGAAAATGGGTAAGTTAATTCGCTACATGAAAAAAACTGTATGGTTCTTGTATTAGCTAATGCTTGAAGGTTGATGTTTTGGTTTAAATGCTTACAACCTGGTGTTTATTACTTGGATGTTCCTTGTGATAGGCAATAGGATGTTCCCCTTAATTATCAATTGGATGGTTCTGAATATGGTTTTTAGTTATCATGTCTCAGGCACTTAAATTTGCGTGTGCTTAATTGAGATGTCGTTGGCTTTCGTTTCAATTGATGTACCGCAACACGTTAAATGTTTTAGAAATTTCGCAACTATATCTATTTGGTGACTAACTTGATCATGTAAATTTATATTTCTGTTTCCATCGTAGTGGTTTGCCCCAGTCTGTATCGATCGTCATTGGTGGCTGTATGCCTTTGAGATTGCTCAGAAAAGGCTGTGGGTGCTGGATAGTATGAATACAGGAGAGCCTAACAATGAAAGATTAAAAATACATGCTTATGCGGTAGGTATACGACAACCAATTAGTTCGCCGTTAGACTTAGTAATTGAAACTGTATAATTCCTAAAGTGTTGCTGATTTCCAGGGGAGACTCATTGAAGACATGGCGAAAGTCGCTATGCCCGCATATGAGCACACGGAGAACGGCCTACCTCATTTCTATGCTAGCGTCCCACAACAGGATAGCGGGTCAGTTAAAAATAAACCTAACAATATTCTTAATAGCACTTCAGTTGATAATGATATCATGATTGGAAATAATATTCTGTGTTTGTACATATAGCTGTGATTGTGGTGTATTCGTCATCAAATTCATGCAATTTTGGGGTTTAGATAAACCATTGCAGCATTAGGACCAGGTGAATTTAAATATGTTATAACAATTAAGTTGAACCCCTTTGTAGTCAACATTCTTTCTCGTTTTTAAAATTACCCTCCAAGACGTAATTGCCATGCAGGACATTGTACAGGAGTTTAGGAAGGAGATCATGCAGGACCCATCACTATGTCTAGTATGATCTCCTTCCTAAACTCCTGTACAACGTCCTGCATGGCAATTACGTCTTGGAGGGTAATTTTAAAAACGAGAAAGAATGTTGACTACAAAGGGGTTCAACTTAATTGTTATAACATATTTAAATTCACC
Source organism: Arachis ipaensis (assembly GCF_059453495.1). Lineage (NCBI taxonomy): Eukaryota > Viridiplantae > Streptophyta > Magnoliopsida > Fabales > Fabaceae > Arachis > Arachis ipaensis. The sequence continues at coordinate 6,344,723 of NC_142438.1, forward strand.
TGGTCCCAATGCTGCAATGGTTTATCTAAACCCCAAAATTGCATGAATTTGATGACGAATACACCACAATCACAGCTATATGTACAAACAAAGAATATTATTTCCAACCATGATATCATTATCAAGTGAAGTGCTATTAAGAATATTGTTAGGTTTATTTTTAACTGACCCGTTATCCTGTTGTGGGACGCTAGCATAGAAATGAGGTAGGCCGTTCTCTGTGTGCTCATATGCAGGCATAGCGACTTTCGCCATGTCTTCGATGAGTCTCCCCTGGAAATCAGCAACACGTTAGGAATTATACAGTTTCAATTACTAAGTCTAACGGCGAACTAATTGGTTATCGTATACCTACCGCATAAGCATGTATTTTTAATCTTTCATTGTTAGGCTCTCTTGTACTCATACTATCCAGCACCCACAGCCTTTTCTGAGCAATCTCAAAGGCATACAGCCATCAATGACGATCGATACAGACTGGGGCAAACCACTACGATGGAAACAAAAATATAAATTTACATGATCAAGTTAGTCACCAAATAGATATAGTTGCGAAATTTCTAAAACATTTAACGTGTTGCGGTACATCAATTGAAACGAAAGCCAACGACATCTCAATTAAGCACACGCAAATTCAAGTGCCTGAGACATGATAACTAAAAACCATATTCAGAACCATCCAATTGATAATTAAGGGGAACATCCTATTGCCTATCACAAGGAACATCCAAGTAATAAACACTAGGTTGTAAGCATTTAAACCAAAACATCAACCTTCAAGCATTAGCTAATACAAGAACCATACAGTTTTTTTCATGTAGCGAATTAACTTACCCATTTTCGCATGGAAGCTGCTATCTTGTCAAAAAATCTAGAATCATCACCGAAGTGAGGACCCAGCCCCACATAACTAACGGTGGGAACCTCTCTGAATGAATCCAAGTTCCTCTTCTGCAACACAGTTTCCTATTAAAAAAGCATTATTTAGGTTCAGATCTCAAATCATTATCGATAAGAATCCGCAAATTCGTGCATACCAGAATTTCGGGAGGAATACAGTAAAAGTCATCCTTAAACCGCAACGATTTTGAGTCATTAAAGGTTGAACATATCCACTGAACGATCTGCATAAAAAAGTTTAAATTGCGTTAGGGTCATCTGTTTTAGCCACGATATATATTAAGAAACATATTCATTATATCAATGTGTTAGTATGTTATACTTACGTTGCTGGTGACCCAGTGCCGGGGCAGCAGTGAGCAGATGTCCTCTCAGACCAATAATAGATGCTGTCTTCCTTCATACGACGCCAAAACCTGACTTTGCTCCAACAATCCATTGGCCGCCCATCGTCTCAATCGCTCCTCATCATCCTCGTCCATCTTTCGCCCTTTTAGAAGTGGATGCACCTTTATAAGAGTACATTGGGTATACTTCTATTCCGTCCCAGTATTGCCCAGTGAGATTTTCTTGCTTAGTGGCCTAGGAGTCATGCAAGACGGATTGGCTGGCATCACGATCTGCAGTTGCTCAAAGTATCGCCATATTCGTTCACTCTCGGGGTCTCGGTTATGTTAGAGAAATGGCAGTTGTATACGGATACAATCCCTAAGTCACTAACAAGCAAAATAGGCCACAAAATGAAAAAGTTTTGACTAGGAGACTTGCCCGTCGAACTCCCATTCTTCATGTTGCACTAGCGCAACGGAGAGTGTTCCTGCATCGGGAACTACAGAGACAGGTGTTTCATGGGTTCCCTTATCCTGATTGAGTTTGCATTCTGTTGGTTCGGCACTTGGTTTTTTTTTTTTGTCAACTCCCTGGTTATAGAGTCGGTACATCCGCTTGGCAAGAGGCTCATTCTCCTCATCATCATCTGTGCTAATTGGGAGATCCTTTTCCTCACATTTTTTTGGGGTGGACCTACGTGATCGGTACTTTTTAGCCCCCCTTTTTTTTGCGCAGATCCCCTGCTAGGCTGCTTTACGTACAACGAATAACTTGTGTAAAGAAACATCCAAGTACATTCAAATGAACCTAGTAAAATTAAACAAAACTAGTCGATGATTTAAACCGTAGACAACAGTAATCGTATACTCACCCTCGGGCTAGTTTGTGATCATTCGGCGCGCCGTGAACTTCTCGTTGTTGGATGTGGGGATGTTGTACGTCCCCTTGGTGGTCTTTCCTTTAATAACTGCTTACTCTCTCCACCGACTGACCTCCCCTGTTTGAAGCAATAGCATGAACCAAATTAACAATGGCGAAGTAAGCTTGTTAACATGCTAAAGCCTTAAAACGTGCTTACGCTTGGTGGCCCCGAATCCTTTCGCCCACGCTTTTGTGGTTCTTTTTTCCTGGGTTTCCTCCTCGCAGCTTGTGGTGACCGGCCCTTTATGTCGTCACCTCCCCCATGTCTAGTCAAAAGGCGCCCCTGAATTAATAAAAGGAGAGAATCAATGATCTTAATCAAACACCAAAGCACCACCAAACCACAAAGCAGAAACAGCAACATAAGAAAAATAAAAAATAAAATCTCGAACACACGGGATCAGGGACATCTGCCTAGCATAATTGACAACAAAAAAAGCAAACATAAAAAACATCTTGATTGGTCTGATAGGCAGCTCCGACTTACATAACGGCATAAATTAACCGATTATGAGATAAAAATGAGTACCTCGGATAGTATATATTGCACCTTCTTTTCAAGTCTCTCTGAGGTCCACGCATCGAGCCATGGCTCATGCTCAAGACAGTTGTCAAGCACACCGTATTCTAACCGCTGAAAATAGAGTATCTACATAGAGGATGGGCCCAACTAAAGTTACACACGATGGAAAACCATGTTGAATATACTCTTAATTTGAACAGTTATCATCAGATATGGTGCAAGATTGTATAAGGCTCGCAATAATTATGATCTTCATAAAAAAAGGCAAACAGAATTTATTAATGGTCATTATGTCCTACCAGCATGACGAACATGCAGCCTTCACACGTTTTGTTCTCTTTCAACTTATACTTTTTGACTACCTGGTCGAACCACTTCAGAATTTCCAAAGGCCAGTTGAATATCCGGGGATCAGAAACATCTAACACGGGGTAGATGTGCCATGGAGAAAGTACCTGTTGAGTGGTGGGGCGGAACATCTTCATCACCACCAGTATGAAATATCGCCTGAACGCCATCCTATCTGATTCTGTGGCCATTGGATAACTGTAAACTAATTCCCGGAGCTCGGTTGTTCTCCGTCTATGGAACTGATTTTTGATGGTGATGTGGGACGGATTACTCTCATCCAGTGCTGGAAATGGATCCCCTACAACATGTTCATGTGTTATTCCATGTTAATATGTATGCATAAGCAGAGATATTTACACCAGCACGCCTATGCAAGACTAGGTAAACAAGATAGCAGAAGCTACCTCGGGACGGAATGCCGAAAACCTTCCCGATTAACTCGGCATTGAGGCGGATGTTGCCAATGTCGAGTATAAAAGTTCTCGGCTTAACTTGATATGACTCAGCTAGGTGAACCATGATGACTTGCTTTACCGAACAATTTGGAATAAGTATCAAGAATCCAAAACCAATCAGATCAATCTCCGCAAGCTTCTCAACGGAGTTGTTTTTTGACAGCGTGCTCATCATGTCATGAATGTAGCTGGGCGAGCACCGGGACTCTAATAATTTCTGGTAATTATAATACTTGTTGTAAGTTACACATAAGATAATGCCCGAATGGTAAAAAGTTAATGGAAGACATCATTTTACCTTTTTCCCCATGTTGGATGGGTTTCACTTCAAATCAATCCTGCTGAGGTCTCACAAGAAACAGCCCCTCAAAACTGCATATAGGAAAACAGCAACGGTTTTACCATCCAAATTACAGTCATTTCAAAAAATAAATGAAGAACAAACAGCTACTTGAACAGTGATTACTCAATTCTTAATTGCAGTTGATGTGCTTAGAATTATGAATATTCTCTAGTAATTAACAAGGCCTTCGAAGGCTGAAAAAGTAAGCAAAATGAAACCAATGATACATAAACAAGTAATTCAATAAATAAGAAAAAAAAAAAGAAAAAGAGGAAGAAGAAAACATTAGTAACAATTTCAAAACCAAACCCATCTGCAACCCCCAATCAAAGCATAAACATACAAGGAGGCTGAGAAAGGAACTCCTTTCTTCATCCCTTTGATAATCCAAACATGATGCAACATAACATCACCATCTTATGACAAATCAGAAGAAAACATAATAACATTCCATACTTTCAAGAACTTGTCAAAATCTGAATTAAAGAGAAAACACTATTTATAATAAAATTGATCTCATCTGATTAATTATCTCTAATGTAAAACCATGTTTAACATCATTTTATTCTATTTCAACAACCAACTCCGCATTTAATTTCACATTATATTTTCAGCATACAAACCTTTTAAATCAATGTTCCAATTGCGGCAAGGAAGTCACATTGTAGTGACTTATTTTTGTTCACGCATATAGATGGATGTCATATACATAATGAACCCACTGGAAACTTCTTTTTAATTTTTTCCCAAAGAAGACTCAAGTCAATTTGTGACCCCGTAAAAGGATGAGAACCAGGAAATTACATTGCATATATAGTATTTGAGAAGTCAAAAAGACCAAATTAATGTTATTTCTTCCAATTTTTTTTTCTTTCTTCCAAAGAAGCAGCGTATTCTTTTAGTAACAAATCATTAAGGCAAATATCTAAAATTATACAGTCAAATAAACATTAACAAATCATACACTCAAATGTCTAAAATTATTCAACAAAAACGTCCCCTAATTTAGCAATATCAAAGAACATCTCGTATGAACACCATTCCTAGTAGTCTCTAAACCATAGAGCAAAACATAAATATTTAGTCTCTAACAAGTATAATTACAATATCCAACCCAGATAAAAGCAATATCCAATCTGTACCACTTGCAACATCCGAGCAAAGCATCAACAACATTCGATTAGGAATCAATAAACATACTTACTTGTGATCAAGATTTTGCAAAACTCCAAAAACATGAAAAACATGCAGCTGCTATGTTTGCCAAGGACCAATAATGCCCCAAAATTGTGTTACCTGAGCTGTACGACCTGGAAAAGAACATCCATCGAATTAGAACTCACACGAACCACTACAACAAATCACTGTCAAATTTCCTTTTCAAAACATGCATAGGTAGTCAAAGGGAACATCTATTACACTTACCAATTAGTGGGACGAACAGGGGGTTTCCAGGATGGAGAAGTGGATGTCCACCGACGGACGGCGCAGCTGCACCACGAAGCTTCGGCGACGCCGGGAAAACCCACATGCAACAGCAGCGCGGCGTCGCTCTTGCTCCAATTTTGGAGGCGCGATGGTCGAGGAGGCTAGGCACGGCGTTGAAGCGTCTGGCTAGTTGAGGGAAGAGGGTTGCGCTCACGTAGCCTCAGTGGAGTGGCGATGACCAGAACTGCTAAGAGCGCCGTCGCGGTCTCTGGAGAAGAAAGGGAAGAGAGTTGCGCGATGGTTCCGGAGGCGTGACGCGGGTGTAGCTGATTTTCAAATTCTGTGTGGTAAAACGGTGAAAGGAGGTAGGGTTTTGGGGAGGGTGAATATGGTTTACGCTGAGTCATTTTTGGATGGTGTTAATATGCATTGGGCTATTGGTCCCAGCCCAGACATATTTGACTGGGTTTTGGCTGATATGCTTTTGGTTCCCTAGCAATACTCATACCAAAAATAAAAAAAATTAGCATAAGGGAGTGGTTTCTTAATATAAGTGATAGTTTCTTGAAATTAATTACTTGTACTAAAATTTTAAGTTGGTTGATTATATAAATTACACATAATTTAAGTTGATAAGTAACAGTATAAATAAATGATTATATATCTTATACGTCCTTTCATGCATTCCCGAGCTCATTTTAGATTTGTGTGAATTTAAACTATAGTGCTTTTAGACGAGTTAATATGGTTATATGTAACTGGATTCACTGCTTTAGTTTTCTTTTTACGCAACTTCTGTTGAAGTATAAAAGTCTTAACTTGATCTTGAAATGGCAGATGCCTTATTTGGAGATTCAATGGAGCATCCAATTAGTATTAGTGAACCCATTAACTTGCCGGGAGGTAAGCACCCCTTGCTCGGTTGCTCCTATGAATTCATCATTTGCGTTGGATAACCAGATGACGTTTGGAAATTCATTGATCTGGAAAAGGTGGGAATCCCTCCTTGGGGAATCAATGGCTCTAAACTGATTCTAACAAGTCGGTTGAAACATGTGCTTCAACAGATGGATTGTCCCACAAGTAATATAATAACAATGCATCCTCTCTGTCACAGTGAAGGTTTGGAGTTATTTCTTTTAAGACTTGGTGAAGACAAAACACCTGCAACCTTTCCTCCTAACATATTAAAGATTGCAGAATCTATTGCATGGGAATGCGATGGTTTACCACTTGCAATCAGTGTAATGGCTAGAACCATGAAAGGGATTCATAACATTCAACAGTGGAGACATGCATTGAATAAACTCGGAAGATTGGAGATGGGGACAGAGATGGAAGAAGAGGTATTCAAAATATTAAAACTGAGCTATGATAACTTAATGGATCGTTGCTTGCAAAATTGTCTCTTGCATTGTGCATCATACTCTGATATCACTAGAGATAATATGATAATGAAGCTTGTTACAAGTGGAGCCATAAATGGAAGGAGCTTGAGAGAAATTTATGATGATGGGCATTCCATACTGAATCAACTTCAAGATCATTCTTTATTGTCTGAAAATAAAAGGTATCTGAGGATGCAGAATTCCATGAGAAACATGGCATGTCATATACTGAAAGAATCTCAGAGATGCATAGTGAGATGTGATCAAAGACTGAGGGAAACACCTCACTTGCAGGAATGGACTGCTGATTTGGACTTAGTTTCTTTGAATAAAAACTTGAGAGTTCATCATCATAGTTCGTTATTTATTATTTAGACAGAGGAAGTGTAGTTCGAATTTTTTTTACATGAAAGAGAGAGAGAGTAAATAAAATACTCATGTGAGCTGTTATTGGATTTTCACTCAAACTATAGGAAATGAAGATAGGTGATAGCTTATTATTTCCTTAAATCTCAGTTCATGACATGTTCAAAGCAGAAGACAAACGAAAAAAGAGATCATTATTATTGCTTATATCTTCAAATGTCTCAATTTGTATGTCATCCGAACATTAATTTAGAAGGAGGAAAAAGAGGGAAGGAACTAAAAAAAAAAATCCGCATCACAACTTACATTTTCAACATTTTTCTTTTTCCCTCATAAATTATTAGCACTCCATCTATACCTCAAACCCATGTAGGATTTATGTACAATATAAAACACAATGAGAAGAATCCTTCTTCTTCTTACACACATCTTTGGTATGGAGTATGGACAAATTCTCTCTAAAGAAATACTTGTATTTTAATTACAGAAAGTATCTAAGTCCATATCGAAATGAACCGTGCCCTGTACCAGGTTTCTAGTAACTTCAGTCCCACGCCACCAAAAAGAATGAATACCTTAATCTCAGCTACACAATCATTTTTCACCTTTTGGATTTTGTTTCTTTTGTTTGGATCTCAAGTGACGGTTGTGATCCAGCAGTGAGCGCAGCAGCAGCAGATTCAACATGTGTAAGAAGATACTCATATATTTTCTTCCTCAACCTCTCAATTGTCTCTGCTGGTATCTGGCATGGCACTTCTCCCTCATTCTTCGCTGATCCTATCCCATCCAACCAATCATTCACACTCTTTAGTTGACCCAGCATGCCCGCAATTTCACCATTATTTGACAAACTAATGTCCCCATCAGTGTCCAAGAATCTCTCAACAAATCCAAGAAACCAGTCTCTTGACCTTAATTGCAGCATGTCAGCCAAATTAACCACCTCATCAAGGCCATTTCCTTTAGTCCATTGTGGTAGAGGTTGGACTAGTTGCTTGTTGTGCCCGTTTGCTAACCCATCGACTGATTTTCGTGGAGTTCCTTGCGAGGCAAGCTTGGTAATAGGGCGAGTTTTACCTTGAGATTTTGACGAAGTGTCTTCACATGAATTCTCAAGGATCAACATTGGCTTACTACTTCCCAGGATGTTCTTTTGATTTCGAGAATTGCTTGAAGCTTGAAGCTTGGATGGCTGAGGTTCTAGATTGTAGACAGAAAAGGATGATAGATTGGTGGCTAAGGCACCCTGGATCCATGAAGTTGCAAGTTTCTGTATATGTGATTTGACTTTTAGTGCTTCTTCCATTGTGCTACTTTCGTAATCCGGAGATGAAGCATCTGGAATTGGTTTAGATACCGAGTCAGCAATTGTTCGTGAACTATTCAGGCTTGAATGAAGAGTTAAGAACTGCTCTATCGTGGGCTGCGGGTTTTGTTCTTTAGCAGAATTGCTTAGTTCTGCATATAAACTGACATAAAAATCAACCAAAAAGTGTGTCAAAAAAACTTGGCATGATGCATTGCTGGATTGTTATCATCATGAAAGGAGAAGAGAAGATGTCAAAATATTTTATATAATACTTCATTGGAGTATAATACAAGTTACTGTGACTATATTTTTCATATCTTACAGATGTTCTTTGCTTCAATAGATTAAAATAATAAATTACTACAAGTACCAATATATCTTGATTTCAGTGTACATGAACAATCTAAAACCTATCAATATTAAGAAAAACTAGATCTAAAGATCTGAACTAAATTCATACCTTAGACATTGTAGCAAACTCTCTGCAGCAGAAGCCTCTTGCAAAGCCTCTGTTGCTGCCATCTGTGCTGCATCTCTGTTCCTCATCACTTCCTGTCACACATGAAGAAGTATAAATAATAAGACTTAAAAGCCACATAACTTCTTTCCCAAACAAAAGGATTCAATAATAATAAACCAAATTTACCATTTACTATTTCAGAATTGGAAATCAAATTATATTTCAATCACATGATGTATAAAACCTGTCTGTTTAACATTGCAAAAAGGACAAATGGGAGTGTAAATGAATCAAATTCAAAAGGATGTAATGAAAAATTGCAAGTGAATATTGCATTCAGTTATCCTCAGCACTCCACAGTACTTGCATAACATAAACACATTCAGAGCTACAAGAGCCAAAGAAACTAAACTTAGAAAATGAGGAGTTTTTTCAAGGGAGTATACCCTTCCAAGCTTTGCAATTGATGAGGGGAGTGAAGACCATTGCACACTTGCATCTGTCACTTTTCTACTATTTGGAAAAACCTTGACCAAGTTCCCAGGGAATCCAGTTTTAGAAACCTCAGATGATTTCTTTCCAATGGAAACTCTTGGCTTGCTTGACTTTTCTTGTTCCTCCACGGTTCCATTAGCACTAACTTTCTTTGTAGATGTTTGAGCCTTGTGCTCTTCCTTAGAGGACTTTGTGGGTGCTTGAATCTTACCCTCTTCCTTAGAGGCCAACTTTTCACTTGAAGTACTTCTCCTAGGAGTCTTTAGCACCAAAAAATCAAAGGGTAAACATACTTTATTGATTGACTATCTCAAAGTAGTGTTGTTTGATTAGCATCCAAGGACAAAAATATGGAGATGATGAGATAATCGAGGGAAAACCAATATTGTCTCCATATTTTCTGTCCTGTGATGCTAACCAAACATAGGCAAAGAGACTCTAACCATATAGCAGAACATTCAATATCCATTTGAATGAACCAAATGAAGGAAACTATGAAATTAAATCCATTAAAGGTGTTGTGATTTGTGAATCATACTTACAGAACTAAGAACTTCTTGTTTAGGATCACACTTGGCTGCCCTTAATTTAGGTGTCTCTTTAGTCTTGACCTCCATGATATTCCCTTCCCAACTCTTTCTCAGAACCTTAGCACCAAGCTCAATTCCCTGAACCAAATTCCTGATTGGATTCCCCATCACAATCCTCTTCCCGTTGGGAGAACTCCCCCCACGGGCACCCTTGATACTTGCCTGCTGCTTCACCCCATTTGCAAACTTCTCAAAAGAAGTAGGCAGTGAATAGCAACTACTTGGTGAAGAAGGAGTAACAGACCTTGAACTTGAATTCAAGGACTTCAATCTTGCCAATGGCTCCTTCTTCACCTGAACACCAGTATCTCCTCCTGTTTTTGTCATAGGAGATTTAGACCTGCCATTACCAAACATCACTGGTTTCTTCTCTTCCTGTTTTTCCCTCTTAACATAAGACTTTGGGTTTGCTTTTGATCTCTCAGCTGCATCACCATTACCAGAACAAAAACCAGTGTTATTCATATCAACCTTAGCACCTTTGCCAAGGAACAATCCAGGTGAGTTGTTTTTGGTTGCATTTGCAACAATATCTTGTGGTGTTCCAACACAAGGGTGTCTACCAGGGACAGGTCTAACACCATGAAGAATAGGAACAGGGGAAGCTGGTTCAAGCCTTTCAACAAACACATACTGGCCAAGTTGGATTTTGTCACTGAGAATGAGATCATCATCTTCATCAGGAAGAGAAACATAGGTTGCATGAGATGAATCAGAGACCTTTAGGTAGAATCCATGGTTTGAGAAGAGATCAAGATCATCACCAGTGCCTGCAAGTGCTGGAACAATGCTCACAACTTGAAGAAGTGATGACCTGTGTTCACCACCAACTTTGATATCTGTGTTCATGTGTTGCATCAGTTTCAAAAGCACCCCAGGAACAAGATTTGCCATTGATAATGGATTCAGTAATTTGCATCACTATACTAATTTACATTCAAGAACCAATTTTGGACAATTTAACAAGGAACCATTGAAGCTGTTTCCAAGAAAATGGTAACTCCTATAGAGTATAGAGTACCAAATCTGAAGAGAAAAAAAAAATGTGTGACCTTTGGCCTTTGGGGTTTTCACATTTGCATAGATAGGAATTTTTACATCAAATTTTGCACCAATATTATTATTATTATTATTATTATTATTATTATTATTATTATTATTATTATTATTATTATAAATTAACTTTTTTTTACTAATAATTAGTCAATATTTTATTTATTTTTTAAATCTTTGTTCATTTATTATTTTGTTGACCTATTGTTAATTTAAAAAAAAGTAGGTTCTCTAACAAAATAACATGCTGTTTAATTTTGGGTATTTACAAAAATATTTAGTGGCATTAGAAATACATAAATACTCGTTAGATTGTGGAGACAAAAATAAAAATACAAAATTCTTCAATTCTAAAGACAAAAAGATATTGATCTAATATCTGTTTCTATTTTTTTTTCTAAATTTATTTCTTAGAAATTAAGTCCGAAAATTATCTGTTAAAATAACCTTTATATATCTATAACAAGAAGCAGACTAATTTGCTTATTGTTATATTTATTATTCAGAAGTATGGTCTTAATCATAGTAAAATAAAAAAGGTTCATTGTGAAACACATCACATTTGGAAAAGTTATGGTTTTGGTAGCAGCTTTTAATATGAAAAAGAATTTGCCAACCATAGCATGAAGAGAGATTTGTATACTACATGGTTTTTCATGAGTGGGGGTGCCTACAGCTGTGACATGCGAAGGAGAACCCACTTAGTACATACACTATTTTTAATTATGCTTGTAAAATTGTATATAATAATAAAGAGCTGAAAATACTAGTTATATAAATATTGACTCTCTCCATAAAAAAACTGTAAGATATTATGTAATAGGTTAAAGTATTATTTTAGTTCTTAATGTTTGGGATGAATTTTAATTTGATTTCTATTATTTCAAACGTTCTATTTCAGTAGTAAAAACTTTTGAACGTCATATTTTAATCCCAAAAAGATTTTAAACGGTTTAATGTTGTCCCACCATTAAATTTAACACAAACAATTTACATGTTGAAGAGCCAATAATATTTTATTTCAGTATGTAAATAAAATTGATTTACCAACAATCATTAATATATATATATCTTTTAAGCATGGTTAGGATTTGGAGTTTTGTACAAAAAGAAAATTAAGGAGAAGAAGTGTTATAAGAAATTTTGGGTTATATTTTTCTAACATATAAAAAAAGATATGACTTAACTAATATGTTATTATTGTCTACGTCACTTATTTTATTAACTATTATTATCAAAGTAGGACCATATTAAACCGTTTAAAATTTTTAGAATAGAAATAGATCATTTGATACATTAGGGACTAAATTAAAATTTGACTCAAACGTTGAGAACTAAAATAATAATTTATCGTATCTAATAATAATTATAGTTTGAATTATATAAGTGCTGAATATATAAAATAGAGTAGAAAAGTAAAATATTCATGAATTATCCACATTTATCATAAAAAGTAATTAAAAAGGTGAATTACTTATTTATTTGAAAAAAAAAATTCTAAAATTTACATGGAAACAAATTTTCCTTCCATGCAAAAGTCCAAAAAAAGGTAAAATGATTGGAAATGACTTGGAGTTGGAGTACTGTATACTTCATTATGGTATCATTTCATTTATCAGCAAGCAAAATAATTAGAAAGTGACACAACTCAACTCCATTATAGAATCTACCTTCATTATTATATTGGAGCCTTATGTTTTCTTCATGTACTTTGGATATATTACCAAAACTTATAAAAAAACTAGATATAAACTATAAAGTACTATAAATTAAAGTTGTATTATTAATTTTTAGACTTATAGCTGTTAAATGATATAATAATTGATAGCATTATACTTACACCACTTATGGCTGCACATAATAATGAAAACATGCATTGTAATTAAATTATTTAGCTATAATATCTCATTTAATTTGATTTATTATACTTCAGTTCACATGGGTAAATATATAAGAAGAATAATAAACCTTTGTATATTTGTATTTATTATTGATTAAAAGATCTGTCAATGTCCCAAAAACACATAAAAACAATACACATGCACTTGAACTGATACAAAAATAATGACGAACCTGACCCACACTTTCACTTTGGCTGGATAAGAAATTAACATAAAAAAAAAGAGGGGGCATCACATAAAAATTAAATTATTGAAAACTATGAAATTCAGCTAATATAAACTATCAAGAAAAAAAAAAAAAACTGGCACCACTTCACCAATATATAGTAAAAGATTAAAACATATTTTAAGAACAAGTAATATATAGTAATAATGAGTTTAATTTTTTTTATGTAGTTGGAAACACTTAAAAAGGTGATACATATATCTTTATAAGAAAAATATTTTAATATTAATTCCAGAGTACGTACTAGAAAATTAAAAAATTTCCTAATATTTGTGGCTTGCATAATAAGTATGGTAGATAATATTTTTATAAAATGTTTGTATTATATATGCAGTTTGCATGTGCATGTGCATGTGCACAGTCACGCTGGCTGGTGTAAATTAAAGAACAAAATAATAATGTTCGGGTTATAGTGTTATTTATAAAATAAAATAAAATAAAAATGAAAAAAAATGTTGTGCTGGATCTCCAAGGTATACCATATGTTATAATTTAGTAGATCTTTTACAGTAAAAATTCCGTTGAAATCCGTACAAATATAATAATATATAGAAACTTTGAAATAATACCTTTACACATGTGGTTCTTAGAAAAACAATGCAAATTATTGTATCATGCATTTCCATGTAGCATTAGTCATCTATCGTAATAATGATAATGGCCAGGACAAATAATTAGATGTTTTATAACTTAAATGATATAATTTTTTTATATTTATTTAAAAATTATAAATTTGAGTTTTACTTTTAATTTTATTAAAAAAAATAGATGATCTTGTTATATTTTTTATTTAAAAAAATTTGGATACAATATAAATCATTCAGACTTTCTTAAATTGTTGTGTTTTATAAGATATATTTTAGATATAAAATTAATTCTATATATTTTAAGAACAAAAATATATTTTATTTTTAATTGAAAAACAGTATATATTGTAATTCATTAATATAAAAAATTATGTTAAATAATTTATATAATTAAAAGAATCTAATTTTAATATAATGACAGTTATATATATAATTGTTTAATTATATTTATTTTTTTAAATGATAGGTATGGCCACACAATTAATAATGTATAAAGTAATTATTTTTATTGACGTGATATTATATAATTAAAAATATATATAAAATTATTTTAATTTACATTGATAATGTATTAAAATTGAATTTTAATTAAAAATAATAAAAATATTATAAAAATTAGTTTGTGCGTTAATATAAAAAAGTATAAGCATATTATTACAGTTCATTCGAAAAATACAGTATATTTATATTATGTCTCCATATGATAAATATGAAAAGATTATGCCATTTAAGTTATAATTTATTAGATGTGTTTTGTATCTGTTATGTTGTATCGTGTGTTGTATTCGTATTAGTATTGATATTTCGTAGATATACATGCATCGAATAAAAATCAACAATTGCTATTTATGCTAAAAAAGAAAGACAATATCCAAATTTTTATTGGCTGCTGATAGATATTAATATTAAGCTAAAATTTTAATTTTAAAATGACACTTATTTATGGAGGGAGAGGATAACATTATTCATTATTGCACGACATATATATTCTAATGACCTTACACCTACCTGAATACAATCAATCAATTGTAAATTTAAGCCAAATAATAATTTTTATGTACGCAGATAAAGATCTTGGTGTCCTTTCTCCATTACTTGTGCTTTTTAATGAAATTGAAGTGCTACTCATTAGTCATTAGTCCTTAACTGCTACAAAAGAAGGAACTTATAGAATAGATGCTACAACCATTAATAATGCTTTTACCTTAGAAGTTTTTTTTTTTTTTTTTGTGGCAGTATTTTTAAATTTAGTAGGTTAAGAATTAATTTATTATGAATTAAAATTTTAAGAATTTATTGTTAATTAATAAACTATTATATATACAAGATAAAATTTAAATTTCGAACACTTATAATATATACAAAATAATTTCTATTTTGAAAATTCGTAATTAATATTTTCTTTTTTCTTAATGATAACTGTATTTTATGTTATTATTTTGAAGTATCTTGTTAAGAAAGATGATGGCAACATAAAATTTTAAAATTAGATAATATTAAACATAAAAACATATTCAAACTAATTAAATCATTCCCAACATATACAATAATCATTCCTAACATATACAATAATAATATTCAAACAAATATTTTCCTAAATTATATTCAAATCAAATTCAAAAGCTTTTAAATCAAATCACGCACACTTTTCTTTTTTTAAATTTTAAATTTTAAATTCTAAATTATAATTCTAAATCATAAATTATAAATCCCAAATCTTAAGCCTGAAACTGTGAAAATAAATTTCAAAAGTAAAAACCTAATAAACCATAAAAATATAATGTAACAAACTAGGAATCGTCCTATTACATCTTGCTACGTACCAGTTTGCACTCCTTTGCCCTCACACGTTCCCTTATTTTTGTGTTTTTTTTTTATAAAATAATTAAACTACATATATAATTAATTAATAGGAGTCAGTCAGATAAAAATATCTAAAATATTTTTTTTAAAATATTTTTTAATAATTAAAATTTAACACATATAATCGATAAAATCGTGTATGTTATTTTTGTCAAAATTAGATCAGACAAATTAATTTGATCGAAAAAATAGTGAATCAAATATTGAACCAGTCTAAATTAATATTATTTTTTATAAAAAATACTACAATACCTTTATTATAGAAAATGACTAAATTACTCCTATTATATATATATATTAATTTTGAAAACTCTAAATTCTAATCCGACGACTGCAAAGAAGTAAAGGACTATAATTTAAGATTTTGAAAATTTATATATATATATATATAAAATAGGAATATTTTAGTTATTTTCTATAATAAATATATTATTGTCGATCAGTTTCAAGATTTGATTCACAATTTTTTCGTTTAAATTAATTTGTCTGGCCTAATTTTAACAAAAATAACATGATTTAATCGATTATATATGTTAAATTTTAATTGCTAAAAAATATTTTTAAAAAAAGACGTTTTAAACGTCTTTATCTAAATAGCTCCCTTAATTAATAATATTGATATATTAATAATATATATTTATACGGATGTCAATATTTGATATACCAATAGTATTTTTCTTCTTAATATATCGATTTTTGCAAAGGAATCTTAATTGTAAGGAATAAAAAACCAACAAAAATTATAAAAAATATATATTTTATATTTTTTAATGTATTGAATGTATTAGAAATGTTAATTCTTTATATAAATTTTGATACTATTATAATAAATTTGATTATTTAGTTAAAAAATATATAAATTAATATGTATAAATTCATACAAACACGTAACTGATTTGGTTATTAATTTCTAATAAACATGTAAAAAGATACTTAAAAACTATTTCATTAAGAATAAACTCAAATTATTAGAAAGAATTAATCACTTTATTCCCCACCTTTATTTTCTCTAGAACATGGTGCCTTTCAGATTCAGATAGCACACAAGAAAATAACTAGCTGGCGAATTGGTTTGGTTTATTGCTAATGATTGATTACCTAATAATTAGGGATTCTGTGTCGATGAAATTGTTCCACTTTGGAGGAAACATAGAGAATCAGCTACATATAAAATAATGATGAAATTAAACTATTATATTAAGTGGTTGTAATTGCAATTTGGTTTTGGTTTAATTTGATGCAGTGGTTGCAATTATTAGTAGTCACTAGCTATGAAAGAAAGTTAATATAATGGAGGATAAAGTATAAAGTTTAAGCTTCTACGCCACACTCATTAAAAGAGAAAAAAGTGATTAATTTAAGTGGAAAAAGGTCAATGTTAGTTAGTTTTAAAAAACAATGAATAAATCCAAATAATTAGCACAAAATCTACAACTTCTTCTCCAAAAAAGATTATCATGTAATTAGTAGTGATCACATAATTTTTATTAGTTTTTATGATGCATGAATATTGACATAGATACGAGACATAATATGATATGATATGGGACATATAAATATAGTACATAAATTTTAAAATTTTATAAGACACGAAAATACAAGCCACAACATATAAATATAAAGTATATTATTTTAGATGAATTATGATATTTTTGATATTTTATTGATATTAAAATATAAAGGTTTAATTACTCTATTGGTCCCTATAATTTCGTAAAATTTTCAATTAAGTCCCTATACTTTTTTATTTTTAATTGGGTCCTTACACCAATTTTTTTTTCAATTAAGTCTCTTTTAGTAGTAATTGGCTTAATTTTATAGGGACCCAACTTAAAAAAAAAGAATTGGTACATGGACCTAAATAAAAGGAAAAAAAAGTGTAGGAACCCAATTAAAAAAAATTTTGGTGCAAGGACTCAATTAAAAGAAAAAAAAGTATAGAGACCTAATTGAAAATTTTGCGAAACTATAGGGACCAGCAGAGTAATTAAACCAAATATAAGATAATTTTTTAACTAATTTTAATGTCATTTTTAAGTTATATAAAGTATTTAAAATATTTTTTATTTTAATAAATAATAATATATATTATTTATAAACTTATTTTAAAAATACATGTTAAGAATAAAACTGAATATGCTAACACGTGATGTTATTTAAGCGTATCTAAACATATCTGGGAAAATTTTTTATTTTTTATTAAGACGCGATTGGATATAGTAGACATATATGTCAGACAAATATCAATGAATGTTGTGTTCGAAATGTATCCGACCTACGGATACGATAACTCAGCAAAAGTATCCGTACTTCGTAAAGACCAACTCTTAAAAAACTATATGTTTTTCTATAATTTTTCCCTTCTAATATTTTGTTTACCAATTAGTTTATTCAATATAAAAACAATAAAATAAATAATAATTAAAACTCAAGCACATGTTTAATTAATTAATGAGCCACCGACACAGAAAGCCAAGCCCCTTCGTTCTGATTTTGAAGCCACCAAATTCTAGACAGTGACCGCATCGGTTCAAAAACTGGATCAATAATCAATCCAAAATTTATGTTAAATAATAAAAAATTAAACGGTGATGATAAATTAAATTAGAATATTTTGGAAGCAATATAGTTAAATATACTACTTTAAGTAAGAGTTTAGGTTAGATATAAATACATACATTGCAAATATCCATATTGTAGTAATTAATCCGTTGTATATATATATATATATTTCAATAGAACCGAGATTTTATATTGTGCTTCTATCTCCCTCTTCTTATCATCTTTGACTTTAAAAAGATAAAATATAATTAGACAAAAAGATATTTAAAAATGAAACAAATCTTTGATATTATAGTATTTGTATACATGTAAATTGTTATTTATAATAAAAATGGTTTTTTAAAAGTTAATAAAACAAAAATTTGATGCTAAAAAGATTGCGGTAGTTTTGAACAACTATAAATATTTAAAAATGATAAACCTAATACTAGAGATATTGTTACGGTTTTAAACAATCAATAAATATAAAAAAAATGTCACAGAAATTAATAATTTAGTGACGATTTTAAATTGTTGCTACATATATTATGACGGTTTAAGACAATTACTAAAAATAAAAATAAAAAGACATATGAATTAGTAATTTAGTGACGATTTTAAACCATCACTAAATATAGCATTAAAATATTCTAACAAGTATTATAAATTATTGACGATTTTGTACTTTTAAAACTGTCACAAATAATTTAGTGACGCTCTTATAAATAATGGTCTAAAATTGTCACTATATCCCCTAACGACCTTCAAATTGGTAAAAAAATTTTAACGGTCACAAAAATTTAGCAACAGTAACAATCATTATTAAGCAATAAAAAAACCGTTGTAAAAATATTATTTTGTTGTAATGTAAAAAAGCTAATTAAAATTCAGCTAATATATGTCTTAATGATACATATTATTGGTAATAACAAATAGTGTATAATAGGACTCGTCGTACACTCTGAAAACTCTCTCAATGACTCTAAAAAATGTTCGAAGGAAGAAGAAGATCTGAAGAATAGGAATATGAAAATAATAAATATGTTAAGATAGATTTTTTTTGTGTGTTTTAATTTATGCAGAACTACATCACTGTAAGAATTATTGGAACACTATATGTATGCTATAAGAGCAACTTCAATGAGAGAGTCTTCCGACGTTTCATTTTTTTTTTTTTTTTTTGACATAATACAGGTTCAACAGTTGGAAAGGAGAGAAATTGGATTCTTGCTCATGTTTCGAGGAGGAGTCCCTTTTCAGAGAGACTTGTGAATGTTAATGATGTGACAAATTATCTTTAAAATAAATAATTATATTAAATTAATATTAAATATTATTTATATTGTTATGTTAAATTATAATTAATTAAATTTGTTTATATAAAAAATAAATTTAACTTTTACACATTATTAAATAATTTTTTAATGAGTTATTTATTTTTATTTATGAAATTTAAAATGCTAATTAACTACGTTACAAAACTAACCGTTGTAAATATTATTGTGTATATTGTTATATATAAAGTTATTAATTTTTTTCGAATATTAATATTTTTTAATAATAAATTATTTTTGAATTTATAAATTTTAATAATATTATTGTAAAAAAAAGTAACTACATTAATTTTATTTATTTTAATTAATTAATTAAGTAGAATTACAATAAAAATTAAAATTAGTTCCTCTTAATAAAGAAGAGAAAAATACTTTAAATTTTTATTTACTATTTATAATACAAAAGATGATGTGAAATTATTTTTATGACAAGTGAATTATAAAAAAAAATTAAGATAAAATTCTTATTGAAAATGGTCTAAAATTTCTCATTGTCCATCCATAAAATGTGCGCATTACCCATATCTACAGAAAGAGAAATGCGTGTGCAGATGTGCTTGCCAAGAAGACACAGTTGATTCTACTAGGATTATCGTGCTTCTCCTCTTCCCCTGCTTTTTTTGACAACAGCTCTAATGGCAGATGCTCTTGGTATTAAGCATCCTAAGATGATTCCTCACTAGTTTCTTTTTCTATTTTTGGGTCTTTGACCCCTTTGCAAATAAAAAAAAAAAAAACAATTATTGGTAGTAACTTTATTCAATATAAAATTAAATTCAAATGGTCCATCGATTGGACATTAGTACCATAGTTGTTGACTTGTTGCAATCAATTTCAGATTATTGCTTCTATGTTGCAATCAATTTTATAAAAAATATACACAAATATTAAGTTTTTAATATATTTATTAAAATAAAATTTTAAATTTTTTATTAATTAAACGATAGCAGTCAAGTCCAATTTAAATCTCAAAAAGAAAAAAAAAGTTGTTTTTTAACCATTATCTATTACTGTGTAATAATAATTGCTGCCCTACGAAGACCACTAATAATAAATAAAGACGAAGGTGAAAGCGATCACCCTATTATGCTTTTCAAATCGAAGAGTGTTAGAGTCTAACCGATTTTGTAATTTGTTGTAGTTAATTAGTCATTATTAATATTTTTAATAGTATAAGATTATATCTAATAATACAGAATTATTCACTTTTTCTATTGATACTAAATACCTAAACTTTCTCATTCAAATAACTGGACTTGAAAAGCCAAATAGATCTTATTAAAGTATATGGTGCTTGCATAGACTCTATATATAATTAGAGTGAGTTTCGCGCAATGCACAAAGAAGTAAATTATTTATATTATATAACATATTTTAATAAATATTATATTAAAAATATTTTACAGAACATATTATTTTAGAATTTTAAATTTATTTATTTTTAAAAAAGACATAAATTATTTATATTAGAGTTATATAAAATTGTATGTTTTTTTTTTTCATTTTTTGATTTGCATTAAGTTACACTTTGTCTTTTCATGCTTTTTTTTTTGGTAAATAATTAAAGAAAATGAATGAATGAAAATAAAAAATATATAAAAATTTTATATTAAATTTAAGAAAATTTTGACAATTGGTATAAGAAATTAAGAAATGAAAAGTAGTAAGAGTCATTTTTTTTTACCAAAGATAGGAGACTCAAACCCGCAACCTCTTAATTGAGTATGTGGAGACTTATGCCATTTGAGCTATTACTCATTGGCGAGTAGTAAGAGTCTTAATATATATAAGTTGTAGAATTTGAATATTTGCAACTAAATTTTTTTATAATTATTATTATTATGACACTTTTAATATATGTTTATTGTATTTAATTAGTACTTGATGTTTCAATTGAATAATAATAGATAAGAGTTTTTTGTTTTAATTTTTTTTAAAATATTTTACTAAATGGTGATTGGTCGATTTTTATCTTTTGCTAAGTCATTAGAATTACTGACGTGACATCATTAGTAAAGAAAAGATGATTTAAATTTATTGTGAAAAAAGTTGGGATCAGTTTTTATATATTATAAACAATTATTCTTCATATACAAACATTTTTCTCATACAAGTCTTTACAAATCATTTATATTCACGCGCATTTATATTCACGCGCTTCTCCAAAAACACACAATTAATGCACGTTCTTCTCCTCCTTCTTCTTCTTCTTGCACCCTCTTTTTCGTTATCGTCGTCATCAACACTACCTCTTCCTCCTCCTCTTCCTCCTTCTTTTTTCTTTGGAATTTCTTCTCCTCCTTTCTTTTTCTTTTTCTCCTCCATCATCAGTTATCTCGTTGTTGAAAATAATTAATAATTCAGATTCAGATTATTAATTGAACCAGAACGAAATTGATTATTGTTTTGAATCCAATCAAGTGGCTGAGGTGTGGTTCAATTCAGAAGAAAAAATATAGCATTAGAGGAAACATTTTTCTTTATTTGCAGCAAATTTGGGTGTAACACGAAGATATTTGGGTGTAACACGAAGATATTTAGGTGCATTTTAAAAATTTTTGGGTGTATTTTTATTCTGATAAGTTCTGCATAATTCAAAACTCTTCCTCTTCCTCCTTCTCATCTTCTACTGCTTCTTCTTTTATTTTCATCATCATCACCATATTCTTTTTTTCTTATTCATCTTTTTTTTTTGTTTTACCTTCTCAAGTTTCTTCTTATTTTATTCTCTTAACAAAAATAAAAAAAATCAAACAAAGAAGAAGAAAAAACACATAATACTGCAAAATTACTTGGAAGTAGATGAACTTATATTCATTTAACTAAAAGAAAGAAAGAAATAAGAGAAAAAAAAGAAAAAAATGCAGTATTAGAGGAAACATTTTTCTGTATTTGCAGCAAATTTGGGTGTAACATGAAGATATTTTGGTGTATTTTAAGGAAATTTTGGTGTATTTTTATTCCGATAAGTTCTGCCTAATTCAAAACTCTTTCTCTTCCTCCTCCTCATATTCTGCTGCTTCTTTTTTTTTATCATCGTCAACATTTTCTTCTTCTTTCTTTTCTTATTCATCTTTTTCTTTTTGTTTTACCTTCTCAAATTTTTTCTTGTTTTACTCTCTTAATAAGAATAAAAACAAAAAAAATTAAATAAAGAAGAAGAAAAAACACATAATGTTGCAAAATTACTTGGAAGAGGATGAACTTACATTCATTTAATTAAAAGAAAGAAAAAAATAAAAAAAGAAGAAGAAAATGCAGCATTAGAGAAAATATTTTTTCTGTATTTACAGTAAATTTGGGTGTATTTTAAGGAATTTTGGGTGTATTTTTATTCTGATAAGTTTTACATAATTCAAAACTCTTTCTCTTCCTCCTCCTTATCTTCTACTATTTTTTATTTCTTCCTCATCTTCTTATTTCGTTTTCTTATAATTCTTCTTAGGAGAAAAAATCAAACAAAGAAAAAAAAAATACATAATATTACAAAATCAATAGAAAGAGGAGGGAAAAAAATACAACAACAGTAATAAAAAAATGACGATGAAGATGAAACACGCAAAGAAAAAGGAGGAAAAACACAAAGAAGAAGGAGAAAAAGAAGAAAGAGGATGAGGAGAAGGAAGAACGCGAAGAAGAAGAAGAAGAAGCGTCTTTCCATAATGGTGAGTAAGAGCGCGCTTTGGAAACGGTTGAGTGATGCACGTGTTATCACACTCCAGTAGGTGAGTATAGTTTTTGTTAGACTTGACCCAACTTGTAAGACTCGTAAACCAAAAAAACTTGTATGTGTAGTATAATTCTATCATGAATAGATAGATGGCCTAATTTACTAAAAATAGTTTAAATTAACATTTAATTTAAAAAGTATAAAAATAAATAATTTTTAAATATTTAATACTTATTATAAAAGATAAGTTGGACAAATTGATCACTAAACTTAAAGACACTAGAAAATTATTTACTGTATACTATACTAATAATTAGGATCAACAGGAAAACTAATTTGTTCATAGAAATTAAAGAAATATTTATATAAGATACGATTATGTTGCCTTTTTAGTTTTTAATATTTATAATAATATTAATGTTGTTTATTATTGTCATGATTCCTTTTTTCTTTCTTTTGTTTTGGTGAACGTTTATCACTCATATAATTAACTGCTTCACTATATATTTTTGTTACAGGAAAAAAAAGCCTCGCTATATATTTTCATGTAAGTAACATATATATATATATATATTGATTTTAATTAGAATTAGAAATAAACACCAAATAAATTTAATAATTTATTCTTAAAATTAAAGAAACTTGAGCTACAAAACTCGTAGCTAACACAATAAAATAATATAATAATACAATAAATCAAATTAAATAATATCTAGCTCAACTTCATGATCAAGAGCTAAAACTATATAGCTAGCTAGGGTTTCCAAGCTGAAGCCCAAAGAACAGGTTGATCCCTCCATTTCAAGTAAATTCCTTCTACTTTTGATGATGGCAACATCAATGACCACCCTGACCTATTATATCTCTTTAGCAATGCCCTAACATCATCCACAACATCATCACTCAAACCTATTGGAGTAAAATACTCCCTAAACCTCATAGACCACTCTACTCCTCTCTCCCTTTTATTATGATCACTATCATTATTATTATTATTATTGCAACCCAAATCAACAAGTATGTTTCTTGAACACTCCCTCTCTAGCATTAACTTTTCATTGCTTATTGTTGGAAAACTCTCCTCTAACATCTCAAAGTAAATCTTGTAAAACCTTAAACACTCTTCAAAGCATTTTACAAAGTCATCATCATCATTTCTTGTGATGCAAGAATCATCACTACCACCACTTTCTTCCTCAACAATTGTCACAATTCTTGGACTAAGAGACTTCAAAATTCCAATTACATTACCCCTTTCTCCCTCCTCAACTCTCCTCAATCCCCCAACACAGTTCACAGCAATAAAAACCTCATCATCATCATCATTATCTTCTTCTTCAACTACTATTCCTAACTCTTCTTTTGTTACCTTCCATAAATGTTCCACACCATTTATCATGTTAATCTCAAAGGGCACTCTCATTAGCCTTGCAAACTTCTCCATTCTCTGACAAATTTCATTCATCACTGACCCTTTTAAGCTCTCTTTCACCAACACAATTGTCAGCTTCAATTGAGGAGTTTCAACATGATCACTACTCTTAGTAGCCAAGGATTCCAAGAAAGTAGGCCATTGAGTGCAAAATGTGCTAGTGTTGTTGCTTATGTCAATGATGTGAAGCTTTTTCTTTTTGTTTTTCTCTCCTCCTGCTTCTAAAAAGGCTTCCAAGATTGCACCATTTGAAGCTACATGTCCAAAAGTTGTCCATGGACTTACCTCTTGAAATTTGAGTATCATTTTTCTTGCTGAATCAAAAGATTGGTTCTTTTCAGATGCTGATTTTAGATTCATGTAGAATCTTTGGCCTGTTTGAGTGGCCTTGCAGAATAGAGCTTGAAGAAAATATGAGGCTAGTTTCTGCTGAGAATCTCCATAAGGGGAAGCTAACTCATTTAGCATCCATAGAAGGTGTTGGATTTTGCTTGAGTCTCTATCATTGATTGCTCTAGCACACTCCCTAAGAAGCTTGGTGGCCCATTTTCCATCACCATCAAAACAAGGATCATCTGAGTTTAAAGAGCTGCTAGTCATCATAGTTCATTAGATTGATTGAGACTATTCAATTGGGTAGTGAATTTCAGGAAATTCTTTTGGAGTTAGCAACTAACTTGAAAAGGCTGCTACAGTATCAGAATGTAAAGTGATTTGATAAGTGTAGTTTTCTTTGCTATATGATATAGAGTTTGGAAATTATAATATAGGGATCATTATTGTCAAGAGGTGTTATTGCTATTTCATTTGGATAATAACTTTGCTATATATATAGGAAAATTATGTTAAGTATTAGTAATAAATAAGTATATTTGTGCCATTTAGCTTATTATCAATCACAAGTATATATCTATGTTGTTGAAGATTATCTAGACAGAGTGATGTATGTGATGATGAAAAGAGGGAAGCACAAATTAAATCTAATATAAAAACCAGATACATACACAAGGTGTGATGACAAGAGTTAATGACAAAGTTCATTGCGGCTCAATGTTTCCAAGGACAATTGATGCTCTGAATTGCACGCCCTCCATTAATATTGTGGTGAATAATTCAAGCTATTCATTATAGCATCTCTTCTATAGTAAATAATAACAAGTGACAAAAGAGAGGAAAGTTTGTTTTTTATATCTAAAAAAAGATGTACATAAAAAGTGGTGCAAATATTATTTGTCATATGAATATAGCTTGCTAGCTCTGGTTGTTTAATAGATGAAATATGTGTGGTGTGGTAATGGAAATCTAGAATATGTAGCTAGAGTTGGATAACAAAAGGAAACCATCATTTCTTGGAATGATGTGTTTAAATTAATCTATCACACAGTTTTCCTTGGAAGCATCACAATCAACATAATTTCATAAGTCAATGGATATCATGCCAAATTGCCAATCAGATCATTCTAAAAGAAAACATGCATAACAAACAACAGCATATTTCTAAGTGAATGCAAACAAATAAGAGACATTGATAAAATAAGAACATAATGTTTGTGTTAAGCATGGCAGAACATACATACATAATATAATATTATTACCAAACTTTGAGTAGCATTTGTGGTTGTATATCGGATTTTTTTTTTTCTTTTTTTCTGCATTAATGATTGTATTATCTCTCAGAGTCTCAAATATATTTTCCCTTGAGGAATCAGTGATAAAATGTGAATCTAAATGTAACCTATATTCTCATAAATAATTACACATATGTTTGCATATATAGACACATACATGCATGCCAGCAGAGGTTGACAACTTGACCTTGGTTAATTATATCATCCCAAGAAGGATCACAAGCAGAATTATAATATATAATGAAAAATGTTATAATAAAGTGTGTGTGTGTGGATTTTGATACAATTACATGGACACATTTAATAAAGTAAATAATATAATGCAATTTGATAAAAATGCAACTTATCTATGAATCTTGATAGAAATTAATTTTCTTAACCTGATATTATTGTTTGATGATTCTCATATTACACATCTGAAATTTTTGGGGTAAGAATCTTGTAAAAAAAATCTATCACCCCTTAAGTCTACCATTTCCAAAAGAATAAAGAAAACTCAATTTCTCTATGTACAAGTCTCTGCACCTCATTCCTATACAGTTTTCTTGAGAAGCTGTGTGACACTACTGATCTATAAGGTCAAATTGGACATTTCATGGCTTTGCAAGACAATCCAACATGGTTGACTTTGACTTGTCTTGCAAAGTACTAAATATCCAATTTGTTCTTCAGTTAATGTTTGTTAATTCTAAACAATGTTTGATTAATGATCTTGATTAGTGAGGGTTAATTAGTAAAAATGTGTTACATGTAATGAACCATCTTAAGCTAAGGTTGATGACTATGCTCATGATAATTAGCTTTCATAGTCCATAACACAACCAAAAGCACCATGGTTGCTGCAAGAGACACCATTGCTGCCCAAGTCACCTTACTAAATCTCTTCAAATGTTTGCAGTGTTTTTGAAGCACTTGAGAGAATGCATCTTTCACTAATTGGCATCCTAACAAGCTTTCAATGCTAGGATACACATCCAATAGATTCTGAACTGAACTTGTGTATTCCTTAATCACCTCATATTCACTTCCTGGTATGAACTTTTCTTTGCCACAGATTGCATCTTCATCACCAAAACAAGTATAAGGCCTCAATACCTTTTGTCAATGAAGTTTATGTTGTTAGTATATAGAAAAGTCATGTAATTAACCAAGTAGATATTTCTTGAGTTAAACTCCAAAGTGGTACTTGAGATTGGTCGCCTGCACTAAAATAGTCATTGAGATTCCAGTTACACCAGTTACATTTTTGAGATTGGCAAAAATGCACCATGTTAGTCCATAACGGGTGGTGAGTCACTTGATGGAAAAAGACTAAGGGACTAACATGGTGCACTTTTATCAATTTCAGATACATAATTATGCATGGGTCTCAGGGACTATCTTAGTGCACACAGTGGAGGGCCACTTTAGGGTTTAATTTTCATCCACAAATATGTCTCTTTAAAACTTTGGTACATTCATGTAATTTGATATATATGAATGCTAATTCCAAATTGTATCCAAATATACTAATTTTTTAGAGTAACAGATATTATGTTATGGAAAGAATATAATTCTGTTATTATCTGTGGCATACCTCAGGGATATCTCCTATTTTAGTAGAATCAGGTGAGCAGTTCCATGGCTGATATAAAAAATCAGGTGGTGCTGAAAAAGGATTGCATATATTTGGTAGATTTGGTAAGAGTGCTCCCTGATATTTTGATAGGCCTCCATTCACCTGCAGATGTACCAAAAAAAGTAAATAATAATATTATGTTCTACCATTTTTTGGTTCATTGCATGAGATATGAAAATAATCTTTTTGCTCATAATACAAAGAAGAAATTGGTGTATAAGATTATGCAAAATATAATTTACCTCATTGACAAGGTTGAAGATTCCTGAACTAAACTCAGATACAATTGGTTTTGCTGAGAGCAATTCATCACAGGGTATCATGGAACTTAAGCTGTTGTTGTAGGGATTTTCTTGAAAATTGTATAGAGCATTGCATGTATCATCAGAAAATCTGAAAAATAGTTTAAATTAATAGCTATTGAGAAAGAAACTGAAAAGAAATTTGAATTATAAACTAAAGAATTTTGTTTTACTTTTCTAAGAAGAAATAAACTCCAAAGAGTATCCAGCATATCACTGTCAGCAACCAGCACAACACAACAAATCTGTGAAAATTATAGAGAAAGCAACAAAATCATGGAAGATGAGAAATTTTAGCTTTATATATGTATAGGCAAATTCACAAACATCTAAGGTGCAAGGAAAATACAATTTGGCTTACTAACAGGTAAAGTGCCTTCCAAACTCTTAGTACTCCAAAAACTGCTCTACAGAAAATTCCAACATTTTTATGAGACTCATGTCTAGTTAATGCAGAAGAATTCCTTCAATTATTAGTATGAAATCTAAGATAGATGATTAGATGTTGATTATTTACCAATAAAGCATACCTGACATGGATATTACAAAAACCAAGTTCAAGCTTACAGTCACAATGCTAAAAATAAACCTGAAATATGCAATTCACTATTCATTATTCATTTTTTCATGTTAAAGAAAGATAGACACAAATTTTTTATTTTGGTACAAAATATTATATTCTATTGGTCATTTTAGTCCTGTTATTATAAATCCGCTGATATGTCAAGACGAAATAATACGTATGACATTAGCAGAATTGTAATCACAAGACTAAAATACTATTTTTAAAATGTCAGAGACTAAAATGAATCATGCTCAGAGAGTTGACAAGTAAGTGCATAAAACACTACTTACAATGCTTTTAAAGCCATGTTGATGATGTGCCTATTCTTGGCAGCTTCTTGTGTGATATTTTGAGCAGCAGTGTCAAATCTCTGAGATGTGGTGTTAAGCTTTGAAGCAATATCAGCATCCACCAATTCAGTTGGGATGCCTTTCAATGCTCCTGTTATATTGAATATAATACCTGATGCCTTATCTGCTGTATTGATTACAACATTAACTGAACTACTTGCATGACAACGGAATTTTGCACTTCCAGCAAGAACTAACCCACTTGCAGCCCTACAACAACAAGAATCATACACATACATCACTTTGAATTTGTAAAATGTGATACTAATGGTTAGAAATATAACTATTTATGGAATTTTTTTGTCGGTTTAAACTTTTGTAAAAAATAGTTTTATGATATAGTATTAGAAATTTTATTACTCAAAGATTAGGTCTAGAGTTTGACTTTTGTTACACCCGTAAAAATTTTACACCAATTCAAAAAAAGAGACTCTTACTTAAAAGGGTGCGAAAGAAATATAATCATTAATGTCCCTCCTTCCATCGATTTAAAACTTTTAAAGAAACACTAAAAGGTAAAAACACTAAAACACTAAAAATATATAACTTTTTAATTAATAGATATATTCTTACATAGCTATTATGAGTAGCAAAATGGCCAGAGGAATTGGTAAAAGATCACAACCCTTGTTTCCACCAAAACTTTGGCAACAACAATTTATTATTAAGAAGAAAAGTCCACATAGAATTCCACACAAAAGCCATAGCACCCCAATTGCATATCCATATACTCCTGTGAAAACAACTGACTACAAACATTAAGAATCCAATTAATTAAGTTAATATGTAACAAAACTGATTTGTTAATAAGGAATGAAGATATATTAGACATCAATTAAAGAAAAAAGAGAGACTTACACTCCAATAATGCTTGTTGGTGATGTTAAAGCCTCCTCTATATTTTTTGAAGTTATCAGATGGGTCCACTCTTACAGTGTTGTCTTTAGGTCTAATTGGTTCTGACACATTACCTGCATAAATTTTTCATATCATAGATCAATCATAAACCAAGATGAATATTAACATACTGGATGAAATCACAATAGGCTTAAAGTCTATTAATTAGGGTGTTTGAAATATAATGAAATTGAAATTTATTTTATTTTAAAATCAAATTCCTTGTTCGAAATGAATAAAAATTAAAAATTGACTTATTACATTTGTAACATTAAACTAACCCTAATTTTTTCTTTTACAGAATTTGATTGGAATTAAAATGATTTAATATGTTAAAAATATAAAAAAAATTCTTTTTGTCCTTTAAGTATTTCTTAAGGGTATGTCCATTAGTTGTCTTTATTTCTTTTTATATTTTCTTTTGTAATAAGTTTTACCATAAGTGTTGAGTTCTTTCTCTTTGTAAAACAACATTATTTATTTGAAATGTAATATTTCATTTTCATTTCAATTCATTTTAAATAAAATTAAATTGATTCAAATGATGAATAATTTGTGAGTTGGCATGATATCTTGTCGGATTTGGATCCTCTAAATTTTGAATTTTATTTTAGAAGATAAAGTGTGATTTCTTATTACCATTTATTTTATAGGTGAGATCGAGAGAAAATATGAGAGAGAAACCATTCAAGCGTGGGAGATCACATTTTATCTTTTCAAGTGAAAATTC
This sequence comes from Arachis ipaensis, assembly GCF_059453495.1. Classification (NCBI taxonomy): domain Eukaryota; kingdom Viridiplantae; phylum Streptophyta; class Magnoliopsida; order Fabales; family Fabaceae; genus Arachis; species Arachis ipaensis. The sequence continues at coordinate 6,375,282 of NC_142438.1, forward strand.
AAAATTTAGAGGATTCAAATTTTTTCTTACCTGGTGGAGAATCAGGAGGAGGGGAGACAACTTGTGTTGTGATTTCTGGAGAAATCAAAACTACAATCACAATAGTATATGCTAGGCCATTGTTAAAGATGGCCATGTCTTTAACCTGAAAAAAACAAAGGTAATTATTAATCAATACTCATATATATGTTATGGTTATTAAAAGTTGCATGCCACTTTTATATGCTAGGCTAATCAAATTCTCAATGCATGCAAGATCAACAATTTTATTTTGCATGCATGGCGTATTAATAATGCAATAAATGGTTAAAAAAATAAGCCTACTTTTGAAAAAATGAATTCATTATTACCTGCTAAAATGATAGATGATGGAGGGTATTGGAAACTCTTCCCATCAAAGAAATCCATATTTACATTCATATATATCTAAAACAATTAAAATCGGTGTATAATTTCCCATATATATCACCATTATTTTATTCTATTCCCTTATATGTTGATGATGATGATTATGATCACTTGTTCTCTCCTTCAAAGATTGGTAATAATTTTGAACTTGATCCATGGCTGATGAGTTTCATCGCTGAAAGCAACTACGTCAATAGCTACAAGTTTGGCCAAATTATTGCATGGTCATAGTAAAATGTTTTACCCAAAAAAAATGGTAGAGTTTAATATATTATCACCACTCGTTTCTTTTTTAAAAAAAAAAAAAAAAAAAAACTAACATAAAGATTCAAACACGTGGTGATAGATTTGATATGAATGCTATATAATGATGATGATCATCATGTGTTTCTAGAACGTTAAATTTTTTGTTGACTCTTCAATTGAATCATTAATGTGTAATCTCAAGTATGTGTAATATCATTATATCGTTTAATTATATTGCTTTTCCATTAACACGGAATACATGCATGAACATATCAATATGAAAATTTGGAATGCATCGTATTTAAGGTGTATTTAGAAATTGATTATTTTTCCTAGTTAATATAAAGTTGGATGTACGGTGTTTAATGTGTTTGGCATTTTTCATTAGGTGTTTTTCTTGGTGTTAAATTAGTTGCTAATTAACACATACATACACCAACAGATTTCACTTTTATTATATATTATTAATTTTACAATTAAAATATGTCATGTATCACTTTTTCATTCCAATTAAAATCATTTTTTTTCTAAAATTAAAAAATTTTTTCCGCAGCTTTACTGATTTTACAATTAAAATACGCCACATGTTTCTCTCTTTGTAATTGAAATTAAATCCTTCCCTTCAAAATTAAAGAATTCTTCAATTCTTTTTACTAATTTTACAACCAAAATGTGTCACATGTCACTCCCTAATTACAATTAAAATTAAATCTTTCTCTCCAAAATTAAGGAATTCTCCTCTCCTCCCTCTTCCTTTTTTTATCTCTCATTTTTTTCAACCACTCTATCTTTTTTATATATCATTATCAATGACTAATTACAAATTTGACAACTAAAATATGTAACATGACATTCTTTAATTACATTAAAATTAAAATTGAAATATTGAAATTGAAATATACGTACCTATATTATATATCATATATCATAATATTACTATCTAATTTAATAATCATATATATGTGTCACATGACATTCTCTTATTAAAATTAAGAGAAAATATTTTTCTCCAAAATTAATAAACTCTCTTCCTAAATTCTCTCATCTACCTCTCTCTATTTTTCTATTTCTCTCTACCACTTTCACTCTATATATAATTTATATTTTATATTAGTAATTTGACAAATCAAAATATGTCATCCGATATTTTTTATTACAATTAAAATAAAATTTTTCTTCCAAAATTAACAAACTATTACTCTCATTATTCATCTTTATCTTTCTCTCTCTCTCTTTTTATTCTCTATTTTTTTTACCTTCTGTTCTACAGAAAATAAAATTAACAAAATAATATAATTTAAATAAAAAATATTATTATTATTAATTATATATGTATTTTTTAGTTTTTTATTTAATTTTAAATTTTTACCGCTTATCTTTCTAATCTATATTTTTATTTCTCTTCTTTCAAATATTTATTACATATAATTTGGAGAGAATACTAATGTTATAATTAAAAGTTAGAATGAAGATTTAATTGTTTAAAAAAAATTAATTTTGAGTTAATTTTATAACTATTAATATAATTTTTTTATGCTAATATCAAATTATATTTTTATATACATAGAAAAAAAATATTATTTTTAAATAGCAAGTATAAAAATTAATTATTTCTATTCGTGTAACATACTTAACACCTAATTAAATGTGAAAGTATACACGTTAAATTATTTCAAATTTTAGATAATAAATATTAAAATTAATTATTAATAAAAAATTAGACTTTTTCATATAAAAATAATAACTAAAAATTTTATAATTTTAATTTTCTTAGTAAAAAACTTTTATCAACTTAAAACTTTTAATTTTTTTATAAAAGTAATTTGATTTTATAAATCTTGTGTCATATATAATCTATAATCTATATTGTACGTGTCAAAACAAAATAAATAATAATTTTTAAAAATTTATATTTTTGTAATATTATTACGGATAAAAATACTAGTTATTTACTAATTAGTTGCTTAAGAAGTTGAATCATAAGCAAAGATGGACACACATATATGAAGCGGTACAGCAAGCATTAAGCATGTAATGTAGAGTATTGCAATGGTTGAAGGTAAATAAAAAAATGAACCTACAACGTATAATTGGTGCATTGTTAGGTAGAAAATACCTACAAAAACATCTATTATATATGCGATCCAAGGCATCAACACTTGAAATGTATAATTGGTGGCATTATTGTTAGAGTAAGTCAGATAAACTTATCAATGTTAGGATGTCCTCAGCGCCGAGGAACCTGTAATAAAGGTGTATGTGTGACTCGTTCAGATCATAGACTAAAATAAAAAAAGAAAAAAGATTTTTCAGTATCGATGTATTGGTTAAGATAGTGAATGGAGATCTTTCTTTCACTATCTTAACTGAAAAAAATCTATAAAATTTAAAAATGGATAATAAAAAAAATGATATCTATATATATTCTTCGGTTGGTTAAATGCTATAAATGAGAGTAGTAATTCTCTATTCTTAACAATAGGATCCGGAGATTTCTTAGTTCATCATGCTATTGTTCTAGGTTTATATACAACTACATTGATCTTAGTAAAAGATGCTTTGGATGCACGTGGTTCCAAGTTAATACCAGATAAAAAAGATTTTGGTTATAGTTTTCCTTGCGATGGTCCGGGACGAGGTGGTACTTGTGATATTTCGGCTTCGGACGCATTTTATTTGATTAAAGTGCTTTTGATCGACCATTAGGGTTGGAAATGAGACGTGTCAAATTAAGTTTAAATTTGGCTCATACAAATTAAACGACTCATAATTCGATTTATTAATAATTGAATCTATTTAAGTTTTACTGACGAAAAATTTATGAGTTGACTCGAACTTACAAATCAATTTAAATAACATGAATATAATCTATAGTTCTATAGAATAAATTATAACATATATAAGAAAAATTATCAATTATATATGTTACCTATCTATTAATTATAATTTATATCATCCATCATAATTATATATAAAAATCATATGTGTATGTAAAATTATATATTTTTACTATAAATTAAAAATATACATTTATATATTATAATATTAATATAAATAATTATAATAACCAATATATAAATGAGTTACTCACGAGTTAATAAACTAAACTTACTCAAATTTAAACTCGACTCATTTAAAATATCAGCTCAAATTCCAACTCAAGTTCACAACCTGATGAGCTCAATTTATTAAGAGTTCGAACGGACTTACGAGTCAGTTTGACTCACTCTGAGTTCTATTAACAATGTCTAACCAAGAATTAGACCTAACCTCTGTCATCTCTAAATTAGCAGAACTAGTTTGATAAATGAGCAAAGTTCAATACTCCATGGAGACAGTTATATATATTTTAATCTTTTAATGATTTAACTCTGCTAAAGTGCATGGCAAATCCTCATAAGATAACTATCCCCGTACACCTTATTCTCGAAATTACATTAACACTATAACAAAATGAAATCCGTTTCTTGAAACGTCGAGGTATATGATGGTTGGAGGTTGGATAACTTTTCCATCTCATCTAACGCAAGCAACTTAGGAAGTGGTGGCATTAGGCTCATTGGATCTGGTGTTTCATTCAAACTGCAATGAAAAATAAAAGCAGAATAGAAAAGTTTATGAGTAACATTGCTCTTAAGCATAGTCAAAATGCTGTTTATAACTTACTCTTTCATAATTTTATTGAAGTTCTCTCTCACTTGGTGGAAAATTTCAATATTCTTCCCATGCTGCAAACAAATTTGAAAAGGATAGAAAAAGAAAAAGATTATATGTTAATTTTGCAGCCAACAAGAATGGAAATGACGATCTAATCAACTAGAAAACTAAGTCTCATAAATAAAACTACATTAGAGTATACATAAACATTGATATAAACATTAATCCTTTTTATCCATAGGATTCAGACACCTTAGATTGTTCAACAAGTTACAAACACTCTTGACTCACCATACGAGAAGCAAGATTTTTTGAGATTTGGTTGAAGGCCTGTGCATTTTGCTCCATGAGTGTACCTATTAGACCTCCAATTGCTGCAAAAAACACACTGCAAAGTTCAGAGGAGATTCTTTATGCTTGAACACTAAAGCAAGGAAATGCAGATACACAACATTTTTAGAAGTAAATAAAATGAAAAATGATATGTAAACTGACCTTTGTAAGGCATTCCTGGCACTGATGAGGCAACATCGGATGGAGCAGCAGTAAGGCGAGAAGAAGGGCCTGAAACTTTCTCCTACAAAAGAAACAAAAAAGAGAGAAACTTGAGTTTCCACTACTACAAAATAAAATTTATGAAAGTATATTCTGTTTACTTCCTTTTTGTCACACTATTTCTTGGTAATTCTATTACTCAACATGTGAAGTTTTCCCTTATTTAACATTCATAAAAATAAGTGAACAGAAATCACCATGATAGTTTTTTCCTGCAAAATAATAACAACAATAGCAATGCATGATGCTTGATCTATTTGAAAAAGTAAGATAATTATATAAATATAACAGTGTCTCCACTGAAACCAAAACTAAAGAGTGCTAGAGCTATATAACCAAACAAAAAAAGGTAAAATGAAATAGAAGATCAAGTGATACAATACCTTTCTATTTCTACTTTTCTTGGTCAACTTAAGATCATCCTTCCTCCTCTTGCTATTTTGAATGTTTTTTTCTTTCTGTAAAATACAAACCAAGCATGTCACCATAGAACTGGCTCTTAAAAAGAGCATTTATCTTCAATTAAATCAAAACCAGCAAAAAGTAATTCTAAAGCAATCTCATGAAATTCTCATGCCTTCTATAACAATCTTTGATTAAAAAAGAGGATAATCATCATCAAAATTGTCAACACTGAACATAATTTCTTGGGATTCACATCACAATCACATAAACCATTGACAGAAAAAAAGAGTACATATCTTACTTCCTTCATCCACCGAACTCGAAGCGCCACATCCCTAACTGTCTTATCTTGCAGCTGTTGTGCTATGGTCGCATAGACTGTTACGTTAGAACCAACACCAGCATACCTAAGATGATAATTAAGATGTTAACAGGCATTATATTAAGCAATTTAGTCAAACATATTGAACCACTCAACAGATATTAACTATCATCATCACATGAAACAACAATATTCATCTTAAGCAACCAAAATAAGTTTAAACACAACTTCATACCCAACGCTTGAATCCCAAATTGCATATAAATTAGGAAATCACTCTAAACATAGATACGTATATTAATTATCATACCAAAAACAAAACAACCATAGATTTGATCAATAAAGGGTAGCATAATCACTCACCTAGCAAGTCCATCTTCAAGAATAGCTTGTTCTTCAAGGTTCCATTCAACTGCTACACCAGGAATGTGCCTCAGAGTTTTCTCTATGGCCGAAGCAGAAGCGGCGGGAGCCATGGAATTCCCGCCATAGCTGCATGAGGAAGATGGTGATGGAACAACATGGTTCCAAGCACTCAAGTGCGAGAAGGAGGAAGAAGAAGGAGGATAGGTAGCCATTGAAACGAAACGCACCCTTTTCTTAGAAGATTCCAAGAATGAATCTTTAGAGGCCAACCTTGTGAATGGAATCAAAGGGTATAGGAATCCACAGTTGGTTCCCGCCAACTGTCGCCAAAAGCAGTGAAAAAAACAGAGAAACAGCAAAGAAAAGAAAGAAAGGAAAGTGAAGCGAATATGGAAGGCGGAGAAGTGGTTGAGAGAAGAGAGCGATTGGGATTGGGATTGGGATTGGAGACAAAGTGAATCAGAATCAGAATCTGAGAGCTTGGCAATGGTGGGAGAAGCAGAGAGCTAAAACTTGTTATAACACAGAATTTGAAATTTAGTCAAATATTCTACATGTTTTTCCTTTAAAAAGTTAATATATTCCTTTTGCAATTAATAATTTTATTCTATTATTCCATTGTTATGCTCTCTTTAATCTTTATCCTGTTATTAGTGTTTTATCTACGTGCAAGGTATAGAAGAAATCTAGATAGAATAAATTCAATTCGTAAATTATGAAAGATTATAATAAGATTTAAATAGTAAAATTATTCAATCTATTAAAAAGAGTTTAAAATTTGTTGACTCATTATATCAAAAGATTTTAAGGATTTAATTGAGATTCTGATTTATGATGGATGAAAGATTTGAATTTTATTTCGCACATTAATTATTTGTCCTTAAATGATTAAGGACTAATGATTACCTCTAACAATGTATATTTTTATGATATTACGCTTTACAAATAATATTATACAATCACTTAATATATTTACTAACATACATCTTAAATCCTTAAAAAAAAACTCTTATATTTTTATCTTTTTTTTTAGATAGATTTTATGAAGATCCTTATTGATATACATAATGATATTAAAGAGAAGGAATCAAAGAATGAATTAATGAGAATGAGAATAAAATTAAAAATGAAGAGACCAACTTTTGACAGTAAAAAACTAAAAATCAAAGAGGAGACTACAGTTACACTAAAATTTTGGCAAAAAATTTAAATTATCAAAATCTTATCTTATCATTAAAATTTATAAGTAGGTATCTTTTACGTAAAGTTTATAGTTAAAAATTATTAAATAATAATTTAATTAATAATTTTTAAATATCAACTTTACATAAAAATTATTTTATATAAAAATAGATAAATAGATACTTTTTATTTGCAACTAATTTGCCGATGGTTTGTATTTAATTTTAGTACACCATTCCACCTCAAAAAATGTTGATATAAATGGTAGTATAGAACTATAGAAGGAATAATACAACTTTTCATCAGATTGTATTACCTCTGCAATTTTGAAAAAATGATTCTGAAATTATTTTTTCATTTATTTACTATATATACAACAATATTATACTATGGCCTTTGATTTGAACAAAATACTTACAAATGAGTGGTCATGAACACAGTCATACTTCACAGGTAGCAAAACAACCATGTCAACTAGTCATTATATTGTGTCACGTATTACTAATTGTGCCACATCAACTTTTCGGTTGGTGACTGAAATTAAACCTGAGACATGTGTCCAGGGTTCAATTTAGAAGTTTAAATTATTATAATTAAAATTTCAAGAATCAAATTGATATATCGCACGAATTTTAAAAATTATTTTAAAGATTTAGTCCATAAATTTTTCAGCAGTTGCTATTGCATCTTTAGTAGCAACTGTTGTCACTGCAGCCAAAGCTTCACGCTCCTCTTCTTCCATGGCAGCCTGAACTCTCTCAAGAAACTTGTCATCCTCTCCAAGAAGAAATGGCCTGCATAATTTGTAAAGAACCAAGGTCGCATCAAGTATGAAAGAAACTGAATATTACAGTGTATATAGGATAAAACACATGCATAAACTAAACACAGAATAATATTACGTGAAAGTTCCAAATTAAATAACGTTATTACGTGTATGTCTTCGTTCATAATTTTATATAAATCGAATTTATTGAATTTGAATTAACCATTATATCCCTCTATGTAAATCGAATTAAGTAGCTTCAATTTATGTTATCATGCGTTTGTAATGGTAACTCAGATCAATTGGATTCTGTTTACTTGAATGACACCATTCATATAAATAGATGCTTATCAATTCGATTTACTGTTGGATTTTGTTTTTTTTTTTTTTAATACCTGAGTTTTTATTATTATAAATTTTTAGTATTTCGTGTACTCCTTATATTAGAAAATTTTGATATTCTTCTACTATTAGTACTCATCTTTTTAATAAAAATATTATATACATTAAAAATTAAATACTAAATTAATCGTTATGCAATTGTGCATAAATATTGTTTTACTTGTTTTAAAGTCTAGCTTATACTTCTAACTTAATTTTTTTTATTTTGAATACTTATATATAAATGACACTCTTTCTATTTATTATCACTATTTTTTATAAAGTAGAAAATCTATAAATCTAAAATTGATATAAAATAAAAATATTATATACATATTTCTATAACAATATTGGATAAAAAAGATTATATATAATATTTTTACCACAATTTTATTATGAGCCAACAAGTTTCAATACTAAATACTAAAAAAATATAATAATTTATAATACAGAGCACATTTGAGAGGAACACCTTAATCTTTATTTTTTTTTTTCTCCTTTTTGATAGTTTAAATTCACTAAACTAGTGAAGCATATATAGACAAAAAAAAAAAAAAAAAACACAGCACAAAATACATCAAACCCTCAAAAAATAGAAAAAAGAAAGCATGAAAAAACAGATTCATGCAAAGAAACAAATCAGATGACTGAGCAAAACATCACTCTTTCTCTGTGCAGTAATTTTTCTTAATAAAGATATCTGATAATAGATATACAATTTAAAGAATAAGTACTACTCATTATGTATAAACAACCTAAGTTTAGATTCAAATTAAATGCTATATGTAATCGAAATATCAACATACAATAGTATATATAATAGTGCAAAATAAACTAAACGAACTTAATTTGCGATGATAAAAAGAATTAAATGCGCCCTATAAGGATTAGTGATCACAAATCATTATTATTCTTGTGGTGAGCATACTTAGACCTTCCATCTTGCACTAAGGAAAAAAATTGGAATTTGTTTTACCAGCTGCATATGCATGTAAGAGATTAGATTAAGCATATGGGCTTAATTTGTCTATTTGTAAATCGGTTCCGCTACGTTACCAACAGCATATCTGCCAACTTCTGCCAACTCTTATTTATAATTGTGTTTCATGGAAATGTGTTCGTGGATGTGTCTAATAAAAATGTCTTTTTTATAGCTGTGTTTAATAGAAGTGTCTTTATAGATATATTTTCTGGATGTGTCTCTTTATATATGTATTTAAAATATATTAATTATTAGACACATCCACGAACACACTTTCATGAAACACAATTATAAATAAGAGTTGGCAGAAGTGGGCAGATAATATGTTGGTACCCTATACTTTTCCTTTGTAAATAGTTGTAAGTAGTTATACTCAGTAAAAAGGTAAATCACATGGATAATATTAAATAAAAAATAGAAAATTAAGTTTATGTTCAGTATAATGTATAAAAAAAAAAAAGAAAGGAAAAGTCTAGGGGGTCAACATTTTTTGTGTTTTCTGGCCAGCACTTAACCATCAAAACAAAAGTGAGTGATTTTTCACTATTAGATGTAATCTCACACTATTAAAAATACTATTGATGGCCAATTGATGGTTATAAAACACCAAAATTACTGGCCCCTAGCATTTCTCTAAATAATTCACCAATCAATACAATAAGTTCAATCAATAAATTTAAATACCAATAAAAAAATATAATAATTCATAATTTAAAGTAATTCATCGTATGAGTGGAAGTAATTGCTTTAAAATGAGCATTAATTTTAGAAACAAAAATAAATAAATTAGAGTTAATTCACATTAAAAAAATAATGCTATGAATTTAATTATATAATATTAGCATATATCAACTAAGCTCTAAATAACTAAATGATTTAATGTGCATAATATTTAATTTAATGTGCATAATATTTTTTTTTAAAGATACGTTATTTTATTCCATTACAATGGAATATAAGTGATCCAAAAGAAAATAATAACAAGGTTAAAATGGAATTTTTCATAAGATGATATTTTCTAACAACTATAAAACAGATAGCTTATCCGTCGTCAAAGGACTAATCGAACTTTTTCTTTGAATGCACACATGGCGAAACGAGCTATTTCTATGGGTGACAACCACTGCTTCTGGAAGACTAGCAAGTTTCGAGCTATCCATAGCTCCAAACCAGGTGTGCCGCTCTATTCTTGTCTCTGTTTTTGTGTTCTTCTTAGATATTATTCCACCATTTCCAACTTTTCTCAAGAGCGTCTCTCAGTGGAAGTTCAGCTATGTCTCACACTAGAAATTCAGCTGATTTTCATGCACCAACTATTGATTTAGGACATGAGACCAACAAGTGAGTAATTGATTCTTCAGATTGATTATATTTGGGATACATTGAATTCTTTGATTGAGTTTTTGCCAAAATCGCGATTTTATTATGCATGATTTTTCATATAAAATTTTTAAATAATTTAATGTTCTTAAATTGTTTAAATAAATAATTTAATGTTCTTAAATTGTTTTATTTTTGAGAGATAGGTTATTTTGTTCAGTTAATACAATTGAATATAAATTATCCAAACGAAGACAACAGTAAGATCAAAATGAAAATTTTTACAAGACGATATTTTTTAACAATTACAGAACACGAGTTTATCCATCATCAAAGTACGGATACTAATCAAATTTTTTCTTTAAATGCATTCATGGCGAAACGAGCTAACTTCCATAGTGACGGACAAACGAGCTACTTCCATAGGTACGACTTCTTTTCGAATTCTCCTAGCTCCAAATCAGGTGTCCTGTTCTATTCTTCTTTTTCGTCTGTATGGTTCTTCGAAGTTCTTAGCAGAGATTATCCCATGAGTAATTAATTATTCTGATTGATTATATTTGGGTACATCGGTTTAACACTGTAAATTTTCCATAGAAATTTTTTGTTCTTTAGCTGACATCTCAGTTACCAAATTAAAGAGTACAAAGGCATTTGTGTATACTGCTCTGGTAATTACTCTAATGAGAGATAGAAGAGCCGATAAGCCAATGAATATGCCGAAAAGATTGAGTACTGCGAGTTCTACTCTCTTGACCTGGTAAGTATGTCTTCTTTATCCGAGATAAACTATGGAATCTGAAGAATAGCTTGTGCCAAATTGTGATTAAAAGGTTGAATTGTTTGGTGTTTTCACTATCTGTCTGTTATAATTAAGACTGAACCCTAGATAAGTTGTTGATTTGGGCTTTGCGACAATAATTTTTTTATGGGGTTAAATTGTTTGAGCCAAAGAGTCTTGTATGTTTTGACTTGACTATTGTCTTCTTACCTTCTAGCAAACTCCTCCAATCTTGTGAGGAATTTATTCCAATGTCAGTATTTAGAAACGTAGAATACCTAAAATACTTACTTTGGTATACTTCAAAGTAAAAGAGTGCTACTTAGTTTACAATTTATAGTCCTATTTTTTTTAAGAGTGTCAAATTAAATACTTTTAAATCAAAGTTTAATCACCTTGAACTTTTGGTCTACTCGTTATCTCTCAACTAACTGCATTCTTCTTTCCATTCTCTTTTAACCCCACAAAAACTGTAGGACAACTTTGTGAATTTTATCGATTAAAGTCTTGTAAAACTTAAAGCAATTAAGAGTATAAATAAAGACAACCAAAGTTTAAATTATTTTGTAGTTGAAGGTTATTTGACTGGTAACAGAAGAGAGATAAAGCACTTTAGGGGTGATGTTAGAAGAGCAAACATAACTGGAGAGGTTATACTCCAAAGATTGGAAGATGCAATTCGATTATTGTTAGAAAAAAATGGTGCCATAGCCAAGTAAGTTACTATGATAGATAATTACAAAAATATTATTAAATGAATTAAAGGAAAAAATAATATTAGTGGGAATTATGATTCTTGAGAAACAAAACAAAGAATTTATCCATATTTTTCAACATATGAAAGTGGTATACAAAGAGGACAAATGGTTTCCGACCATGGGAGCAGATTGCTTTAAATAAAGCTAGTAAGTGGACAACTATGGAGTTCATGAATCAAATGATATATGCATTCACAATAAAGGATAAAAATGCTTAGTAATATAAGGTGTTTATGTAATCTATGCATGTATATAGTTGGTGAGTCATGAAATTGCGGTAGTTTGTAATATTAGGTGGATAGGTTTATTAAAAAAATGGGAAATATGTTGAATGTGCTAGGTTGGATTCAATGTCCATGTAATCTAAGTTTTTTTTATGGCATTATCAAAAGGGATTATTAGATTTATAAAAAATTCTTTTGTAATTCTCCATCTTGAATGGAGACTTTTAAGACTGATCTTAACAAAAAAAGACATTCAGGGCTACTTCTTTAACTAGAACTTCCTTTCCATTATTGAAGAGTAGTGATATTTTTCAATGTTAAAGTTTCTTAATCACTTTGTCCTTGATATATTCAAATGGAGTTAAACCCCAAAATGATCATTGAGGAGGGTATCGTGCACTAAAATCATCCTTGAGATTGACAAAAATGCATCAACATTAGTCTCTGACTCATTTTTCATTAATGACGTGATGACATGGTTTGATGACGTGGCCTGTTAGTGACACGTGTCACTCCATGATTTGACCACGTGTAATGGTATGATGATGTGTTAACCAGTGACACGTGACATGCTGATGTGGATGGTTGTGTCATGTGTCACAATGCCATTTGGCCACGTGTTTGTTTGTGTCACGTGTTGTAACCGTATCGTCCACGTGTCATTCATTATGTTGTAGATGAACCAAATTAGTCTCTCACTTTGCATTAAGTGATTCATTTTATTCCATGAAATTGAATGTTGTGCACCAGACTAGTCCATTCACTAATTTTTTCTCCATTTTTTTTCTATAAATTCAAAATTCTCAATATCTTTGAATCCATTAATTTCAATTCTATTTTTTCACATGTTATTTATATACAAGTGTTTTTATAAAATATTTTTTCTCTACCCCTAACCGCCGTTTTAGAGTTGACGTGAAGATATTTCATGCACCCCTTCTATCATCTCCGACCTCTTTCGTCTAGACTGAAGAAGTCGAAAATGGTAGTGAGGATGCTTGAAGTGCCTTCAGTCTAGCCTATTTACACATAATGAAAACGTATATTTCATAAGAGCCGAAAAAATGTGTATTTTAATTCTTAATTTCTTGTTAAAAATACATATTTTTTTATGGAAAAATTTATTACGAAATCATATAATTCTTTTTTTATAATAACATACTTATATATTTCAAAATTTACCAATGTTAAATTATTATAGAAAAAAATTATATAATTAAAATTAAAATCTTAAAAATTTTTATAAAAGCACTTGTATTTAAACGATATGTGAAAAAAAGATAATTGAAATTAGTGTATCCAAGATATTGAAAAATTTAAATTAAAAAAAAATGAGAAAAAACTGGTAAAGTGACTAACTTGGTGCACGACATTCAATTTCAGGGACTAAAAATGAGTTAGTTAATGCAAAGTGAGGGACTAATTTAGTACATCTACAACGATGATATAATGGATGACACGTGGACGAATACGGTTGTGACATGTGGCACAAACAAATATGTGGCCAAATAGCATTGTGATACGTGGCACAATCATCCACATCATGTCACGTGTCTGGTCAACACATTATTATACTATCACACGTGGCTAAATCATTGAGTGACACCCGTCACTAACATGCCACATCATTAAGTTATGTCATCACGTTGTTAATGAAAAATAGGTTAGGGTTTGTCAATCTCAGTGACATAATTGGTACAATTAGAATCTCAAGGACAATCTTAGTGCACGACACCAATTTCAAATACATTTTAGAGTTTAACTCTATCCAAATGTGACTCTTTTAGATCTTTGAACCACCGACATAAATCCAAAATGTTTGTCTTGACTTCTAACATTATCGACTTGTAAAATTTCAGCCAGCCTTTCTATAACTTTTATAGGAGTGTTATTGTTGAAAAATACATAAAATTTGTCTAGATTTACCACTTAACTACTAATTTCACGGTAATTTTGTAGTATGTTCAACATGTTGAAGTATTTTGTCTCCTTACTTTATAAAATAAAATTGAGTCCTTTGTAAAAAATAAATAACTTACTTTCGAACCTCTATGATTCAATCTCATTCGAATAATCTCTTGTATTTTTTTTTAGTGTAAAAAATTTATAAATGACTAATCATATATTATTATATTAATAAAAATAATTAATTTTCACAAATATTATTTAAAAAGACATATAAATGCATGAATTTAATTAATTAGATAATTATACAAAAAAAGTTTATATTAAAATTAACTCACATATATGTAAAAAGATAACAAAATAAAATATAAAATTATTAAGTTTTTGCAAAGATCAAAATTGACAAATGTAATATTTACTTAAATTAATAATAATAATAATAATAATTAATTACAGTTTTATATGAATAAATATTTTATTTGATCACCCACTAATTTAAAAACTTAGCTATACAAGGATATACATAAAATATATAATAATTAAAGAAAATATCTGGTAAAAATAGAATAAAATAAGAAAAAGAAGACAAGAATGTAAATCTTCTCCTTGTTGGTCTGTTTTCAAGATTACAACCTTACCACAAAGACAAGACTTATGTAGGCCAAGATTGATTTTTTGTTTTATGAAATCGATTATAAAATGAAAGAAAATAAATGAGAAATGAGAAATGAGTTTTTTATTATTCTTTTTTTAAGATACCTATCTTCTAGCAAAACTTAATTATTTATAAATCTCTCTGAGATTCATAAGTTTTTTTATTAAGGTATATAAGTTGTCTTAAGTTTTCAATAGTTAAAAACCTATGAATGATTCATTTTATAATTTGAATTTATATGTTTTCATAAAAAAAGGTTAAAAACCTATTATTTGTTTTTATATTTAATTATATAATATCATATTAATATACATAATTATATTAAAAAATGATTTAATTAAATAATAATATAAATATGATACTAAAATAACATATTAAAATTAAACTCATGATATTTGTATGTTTAATTAGACATGCTATGGCAATTACTACAAAAATAACAATGAAAATGATTTTTAAGGCTCTTTTTGGATTGTATTTTTAAATATAGATTAAAGAAATAGAGGCAAAAAGTACTTAGAACTATGATACATGGACATTGACACGAATACAGAATATGTGAATTTAACATTTTTATAAGACATGGGGACATAGCATATATATAAAACATAAAGTATTTTTTAGATAAATTAAAATGATATTTTAGTATTTTATTGATATTAAAATATAAATTAATTTTTTAATTATATAAAATATTTAAAATATATTGTTTTAATCATTAATAATATATACTATTTCTAAACTCATTTTAAGAATAGCTATTAAGAATAAGTCTAGATTTACTGCACATAATGGTATTTAGATGTGTTTAAGCGTGTTCGGAAATTTTTTTTTTTTATTAAGACACGTTGAATACAGAAGTCACGCATGTCGAACGAATGTCCATGTGTCGTATCCAACATAGAGACACGATAAATTAAGAAAATATCTGTGCTTCATTGGCTTAGAATGAGAAACAGAGGGATAAATACAGAAAAAAAAAGTCTCAAAAATAGAAAAAAAATTGTCACTCCAAAATAGGACAAAAAAACTCGATCAAAAAAAAGAAATTTTTGTTAACTTTTCTTTTTGTGTTGTTCTCATAAAAATGCTAAATTTTTAAATTTCAACTCTCTTCCTTTTTGTTTAAGAAAAGAAAAATTGATTTAATTTTTTATTCAAATTGATAATTTAGATGTTATATTTTTAAATTTGTGAATTTTGATTTTAACCGGATGATCTCTTTCTATCACTAAAATTTGAAAATTTGTCATTTTTATGAGAACAAAATAAAAATAAAAGTTAACAAAAATTTCTTTCTCTTGATTAAGTTTTGTGTCCTAACTTTTGGAATGACAAAAGAAAAATATATTTTTTTTTTGAGACTTTTTTTTATATGTATTTATCTTTACTTCTCATTCTAAATATTTTTTGTCTCTATTTTTTTTACACGCTTCAGAAAGAGTCTTAAGAATTATTTTGATTGTTATTTTTTTTCTGTTAATTCCTATAGCATGTCTAAGTAACCATACAAATATCATGAGTTTAATTTTATTATGTTATTTTAGTATCATATTTTTATTATTGTTTAATTTAATCACTCTTTAAATAAATTATGTATATTAATATTATATAATTAAATATAAAAACAAATAATAGTTTTTTAACTGTTTTTTATAAAAACATATAAATTCGAATTAAAATGAATCATTCATAAGTTTTTAATTATTGAAAACTTAAGACAACTTATATATCTTAATAGAAAAACTTATGAATCTCACATTTTTAATAATTAGAGATTTATAAATAATTAAGTTTTGTTAGAACATAGGTATCTTCCAAAAAAAAATCAAGAACTCATTTCTCCTTTATTTTCTTTCTCTCATTTTATAATAGATTTTAAAATGAACTTTATGTTAAACTAACTTTATGTTTATAACATGAACTTTGTGTTTATAATATGAATTCATGTTAATATTATGAACTTTATGTTTATAACATGAACTTTTATATAAAGGCCAGATAATTCAGGACAATTCTATTTAATTTGACTCTTGAATTATAATTGGTTATTTTAATTAAAATAAATTTATTCTTAAATTATAATATTATACACTTATATTATCTTAAAGTATGTATAAAAATAAATTTTTTATCTTTAATATTAATTAGTTATTTTTTTAATTAATAAATAATTAGTCCATTTTTTTAATCCAATTTTATCATATTAACCATGGTTTTAACCTTGACGCCACCTCCCAATGCCAGTCTCATTACCATCATCATGGGCTTAACAATTTGTCGCAGATTATAACTAAACCACTACAAATTATAGCTGTTTATGCTATATATGTGTTCATATGTACTCCGCAAGGGGTACAGACATGAAATTTTGTAATCCGCTATAAAATAATTGCACTCGTATGCAACAACGAAAAATTCAATGGTTGGAACTTGTATATTAGATCATCAAATAATTTAATAATGTAAATATCCTAAAAAAAAAGAAGAAGAAAAAGGGAACTACAACTTCGAAGAGTCCTAGCTGAAGCACAGACTGAAGTTTGAGGCTGTCAAGAGTTTAGATGACAAAGACTTTCTATTTTTAGTAACTCTTACGTCGTAGGCTTATCTTAGCTTAACTCGGCTTACACCAGCTTTTTGTCTTTCTTCTGGTTTCTCTTCCTTTATATAGAAGCAATCTTTCTTACACTGTTTTCTCAATCCTCAGTCTCATTTCCTTTGTCTCCTTACAACTTACTAAAATAGATAGACAGAGAGGTAGATTGTTGTTTATTCACAGTATTCTGGTGTGCTTTGGGAATTATTAAGTAGCTGTTTTTTTCGTACGTTCTAGGTTTTTCTTTTGGCCCTCTTTGTGGGGTTGGTGAATTCTGGACTTTGATTGTAAAGTTTGAAACTTTTCTAAGTCTAAATGTGGGACTTTGCCTGATACCTCACATCAAGTGCAATTCAGCAACTGCCTGCATTTGTTTTTTATGTGCTGTACTAGTTTTGGTACATTTGCTATGGTCATTTGGAGCTTGGGGCCAAATATTCAGGTTTTTCTTATTTTTACCATTTTTAAGAATTTTATTTACCCTGAGCGCTGTTTTTCAATTACGTTCTTGTGATTTTGAAGCATTTTCTATTCAAAATTTGATTTTGAAGCAATTTTTGTACAAAATTTATCTTTAACGCAGTTGAACTTGTGCCAATTTTGAGCATTGAAATCATTTTGGGAAATTGTCAATAGCTTTGGGTGGTGATTTTCGACCTTTCTTCAGTTGGTTTGTGGATTTTAAATAGGATATTCTGGGTGATAGTTTAAAAAAAAAGAAAAATAGTTAATGAATATTGATTCTGATCGCTTTGAAGAAATGATTTTGAGAGAAATGGTGGGTTTTGTAATAGTGAGATTGGTTGAAACTGAGTTAGCATGGTAAATTTTAGAGAGTAATTTGTATTTGGTCAACAAAGTGTTCTGTAGATTTTCAAATTATATATATTTCAATTTAAAATCCAATTTGCTTTTTTGGAAAACTTTTCTGTGCAATTTTTCTCGGCTTAAAATTTCTGTATGTCTGATTGTTTGCATCTGGAATGAGAATATTATATTTTTGTACGTAAAGTACTATTTTGGTTCCTAACTTTTAGGCCAAGTTCTAATTTGGTCCTTAACATACTAAAATAGATAGACAGAGAGGTAGATTGTTGTTTATTCACAGTTTTCTTGTGTGTTTTGGGAATTTTCTTAAGTAGTTGTTTATTTTCGTATGTTCTAGTTTTTTCTTTTGGCCTGTTTGTGGGGTTGGTGAATTCTGAATTTTGATCATAAAGTTTGAAGCTTTTCTGAGTTTAAATGTGGGACTTTGCATTGATATCTCACATCAAGTGCAATTCAGCAGTTGCGCCATTCTGAGTGCATTTGGTTCTTTATGTGCTGTACTAGTTTTGATACATTTGCCATGGTCATTTGGAATTTGGGGCCAAATATTCAGATTTTTCTTATTTTTACCATTTTTAAGAATTTGCATTTAGCTTGAGCGCTGTTTTTCAATTAAATTGTTGCTGTTATGATTTTGAAGCAGTTTCTATCCAAAATTTGATTTTGAAGCAGTTTCTATATAAAATTTATCTTTAATGCAGTTGAACTTGTGCCAATTTTGAGGATTGAAATTATTTTGGAAATTTGTCAATAGTTTTGGATGGTGATTTTTTAGCATTCTTCAACAGTTGGTCTGTGAATTTTAAATATAGAATATTTTGAGTGACTCATATATACTTCCAATAAGACTTTTGATAGTTTG
Organism: Arachis ipaensis; assembly: GCF_059453495.1. Taxonomy (NCBI): domain Eukaryota; kingdom Viridiplantae; phylum Streptophyta; class Magnoliopsida; order Fabales; family Fabaceae; genus Arachis; species Arachis ipaensis. Next base: position 6,394,484 of record NC_142438.1, read on the forward strand.
AAAAAAAAAGTGGAAAATAGTTAATGAATATTGATTTTGATCGCTTTGAAAAAATGATTTTGAGAGAAATGATGGGTTTTGTAATAGTGAGATTGGTTGAAGTTGAGTTAGCATACTAAATTTTAGAGAGCAATTTGTATCAAGTCAACAAAGTGTTCTGTAAATTTTCAGATTATATATATTTCAATTTAAAATCTAATTTGCTTTTCTAAAAAACTTTTCTGTACAAATTTCTTTGGCTTAAAATTTATGTATGTCTGATTATCTGTATCTGGCGCTAAGTTCTAATTTGGTCCTTAAAGTTTCAAACGGTATGTTTTAGTCATATTCCAGTCCAAAAAAATTTTAAAAACGGATTCTAATACCAAAAAATAGATATGACTTAATAATAAAGTTGTTAAGGTCCATATCAATCATTCCATTAACTATGTGTCAAATTTAATTGAATCCGTTTAAAACCTTTTAAAACAAAATAGAAGTTTAAAAGGTTAAAAACCAAATTAAAATATAACTCAAAAGTTGGGGACCAAAATAGCAGTTTACCCAATTTTTTCTATTTGTTTAGAGAATATTTGTAGTTTAAGTTTTGATTTAATTTCCTACTCTTTACTGATGACTTGGTAGAAGTGTTAACTTTTCAGGCTTGTCGGACGCTGGTAATCTGGGAAGGAATTTCAAGTGGAAACTTGCCAACAAAAGAACTCTAACACAGGCTGAATTTTGATTTGAAGTTTGTTTTCTAACATAATCATGGAAGATCAGTTTTTCTCTGAGGGAGAGGGAATTGGGTATTGGACACCTCCTGGCGCTCAATTCGATGGACCAAGCATGATAGACAACGGAATAAAAAATCTTGTATCAGAGGAGATGCTTGACAACCTCCCTGATCTCATGAACTTCGATAACCTTGCTGGTTGGGGTAATATTCCATCTGTGACTGATCATAATTTAGATAATGGAATTTCATCACTTGCCTCTATGCCGTATTCTCCACCTGATGCATTCAGTTTAGTGGAACAGGCTAATGATCCATACTTTATGACAAAAGATTGTGGAAATTATAATGCTATTGAAACCTCCTTGGGTTTCGATGAGAAGGCTGTGTTACAGCAATTGGAGACCCAACTTGGGTTGTCAGAAGATGCAAATGATATGAATAACATAAATGGATCACTTCAAGAATTGAGTGCTGCTGACATGGGAAATTGCTTGGTGCCTAGACCATTTGCTTGGTCGCTTGATGAGAAAATGCTGAGGGCTATGAGCTTGTTTAAGGAATCAGTTGGTGATGGAATATTGACACAAGTTTGGGCACCAATGAAGCATGGTAATGAGTTCATCTTAAGCACAAGTGAGCAACCCTATTTGCTAGATCACATGCTAGCTGGATATCGAGACGTGTCGAGGGAATTTACCTTTTCTGCTGAAGACAAACCAGGGTCTTTTCCAGGGCTTCCCGGACGTGTGTTTATGTCCCAAATTCCTGAATGGACCTCCAATGTTGGGTACTACAATAAAAGTGAGTACCTGAGGGTGGAGCATGCAATTAATCACGAGGTTCGTGGATCAATTGCGGTTCCCATAATTGATACGCTCGCTGAACCACCTTGTTGTGCTGTACTAGAACTTGTCACTACAAAGGAAAAGCCTGATTTTGACAAAGAACTAGAAATTGTTAGCAGTGCACTCCAGGTTGGTTTCTCTTTTACTCCCATTTGCTTGTTTCACTTAATATTATATAATGTTTGGGAAACATGTTAAATGTGTTTTTTGTTTGATGTTTCATATTCTTTTCACATTGTCATTAGAGACTTGGATGTTTTATTCCAAGGTTGTCATGTAGAAATTTTTGCCCTGGCTAACAAAGTATCTTATGCATTCAATATGCTGTTGTAACCATAGGTGAGGTCTTGAGGAGCAGTTAGGCAAGTAGAAAAAATTCTCTGCATATGAAATTAGTTCTACTTTGCCATAAGTGAAACTATAGAAATCATATGCAGTAATCTTTTGAATGCTATATATACTCATACATGCACATCTATTTATAGTGGGAAATCTTTTGATTTGTTTTTGCAGCTTGTTAATTTAAGGACTACTACGCCTCCACGACTTATGTCCCAGGTACTGTTAAGAACATGCTTCCCCCAACCGCCCCAACAACAATAAATAGAAGACAAGGGGCAAAAACAAAGTTGAACTTTCACAATGCTGTATTTTCATATGGATTTAAAAACTTCTTACTCAGATTGGTTATTTTCTGTGCAGTGTCTATCAAATAACAAAAGAGCAGCTTTAACAGAGATAATTGATGTGTCACGAGCTGTGTGTCGTGCGCATAGTTTGCCACTGGCATTGACATGGATCCCCTGTTATTATAGTGAGGGGATAGGAGATGAAGCTTCAAGAATACGGATTAAAGATGGGTGTAAAATTCCCGGTGAAAAAACTGTACTATGCATTGAAGAATCAGCTTGCTATATAAATGATATTGTGGTAGGAGGATTTGTTCGTGCATGTGTTGAACATTATCTCGAGGAAGGGCAAGGTGTAGCTGGGAAAGCGCTTCAATCAAATCGTCCATTCTTCTATTCCGATGTGAAGGCCTATAATATTAGTGAATATCCCCTTGTTCACCATGCGCGAAAATATAAGTTGAATGCTGCCGTTGCAGTCAGGCTAAGGAGTATTCATACCAATGATGATGATTACATAATAGAATTCTTTCTACCTGTCATTATGAATGGAAGTCAAGAACAGCAACTTTTATTAGACAATCTATCAGATACTATGCAGAGAATGTGTCAGAGTTTGAGGATAGTTTCGGATGATGAATTATACGGGATAGAAGGTTCGCAAGTGCAGTTTTCAAAGGAAGAAGGCTCGAGTTTTTTCTCTATGTCTAGGGGAAATTCTCATATGGCGCCGGAAGGTGACCATGATTCGGTCCAGCCTATGTCCTTGACAAACAATGAAACTGAAGCTGCTCATAACCAGGTATATCTTAACAGTTGCTTCATTTGAGAAATCATTTATTATAATTTATGATTCAACTTTGTAGGCAATGGATGGATCAAGAAAGCAGACTGAGAAAAAGAAAAGTACAGTGGAGAAGAATGTTAGCTTGAGTGTTCTCCAGCAATACTTCTCCGGTAGTCTTAAAGATGCGGCTAAAAGCCTTGGTGGTAAGACTACTACAGCTTTGTCCTTGCAGATTTCTTTTAATTTATTCAATCAGCATATTATTTTGGGTTAGATGATAGATTCTGGTTCTAAAAATATATAGATGATAAATATTTGTGAAAAACACCAAGATGATTATTATTGACAAGTGATTCTTCTTGAACAGTTTGCCCAACAACCCTGAAAAGGATATGCAGGCAACACGGAATCGCAAGATGGCCATCGCGCAAGATCAATAAAGTTAATCGTTCGTTAAAAAAAATACAAACCGTGCTTGACTCAGTCCAGGGTGTGGAAGGAGGACTGAAGTTTGATCCTTACAAGGGGGGATTTATTCCAGGAGGATCAAGCAACCAAGAAATTAATGCACATAAAAGTTCTCTCTTCCGGAAGAAATGTTCTGGAAAATATCCTGATCCTGCATCAAAAGATGCAGTCACCGTATCTCCGGCATCTGGTAGCAAAGGTGAGAATTTAGCTTCTGCATTTAGACATGCTTATCTCTAATTCCAAGGGTGAGTTGAAGAAAAACAAAGCTTTTTCTGTTGATGTAGATTCAAAGCCAATAGGCATGGATGATGGTGGATTACGGCAGGAACCCTTTCCGGTTTCTATTTTGGAAAGTTCTAGGTGTGATATAGTATATCACAGTCCAAACACCCTGGTTGCCGATGAGATGGAAAATTATCTGAATGGGGCTGACAAGCTCGGCGAGCATCACAATCCCACTACTTCAAGCATGTCAGACTCGTCAAATGGCTCTGGCTCTCGGAAATTTGAGAATCGGAAACATTTGAAAGCCAAATCACCTTGTGTTGATAAGGGATCAAAAATTATTGTCAAAGCTGCCTACAAAGAAGATATGATCCGTTTCAAGTTTGATCCTGCAGCTGGTTGTCTCCAGCTCTATGAAGAAGTTGCAACAAGATTCAAATTACAAATCGGATCATTCCTGCTGAAGTATCTCGACGATGAAGAGGAATGGGTGAGGATGGTAAATGACTCAGATTTGGAAGAATGCATAGAAATATTGGATGATCTTGGCACCCGTGCTGTGAAATTTCTTGTTAGCGACATGCCTAGTGGTTTGAGCAGCAGTGGCAGTAACAGTTGATGAATTCAATGAAGCACAAGAAATCTTTGATCCAAATAACCCCAATGACACATCTAAGATATTCCATAGAAATGTCTTCATCCGACTTGTGTGGCTAAAAAGCAATACTAATGAAATATTGTTGACGGACGAATTCAATGTGGCAACTGAATTCTTCAATCAACATATTTCATTAGCATTGCCTTTTAGACACACAATCAGATGAAGATGTTTCTATGAAATTTTCTGAATGTGGCATTAAGATTATTTGGATCAAAGATTTCTTGTAGTTTAATCTTAGAACCTTGAAGCATGATCATGCTTCTTCAAAGTGTCTATTTTCAGAAGGTAGGATAATAGTTACAAGTAAGCACTAGAATGTTAAATACATAGTTCTATACATGACTATTATTCTACATTCTGAAAATAGACACTTTGAAAAAGTATGATCATGCTTCAAGGTTCTTTCCTCTATAAAAATTAAATAGCTTATAAAGTTTTATAGTTAAATAGTTAAGATAAATAGCTCTAGTTTGCTTTTATCCCAATTTTTATATAAAATCATCAATAATTTGGGAAAGATATTGTAAATAAATTTTCACATAATTTTGTTGTTTTTATCCTCACAAGATAATCTGATTAATAATAAAAATTAATACCGTTTCCAGTGTATTGTATGTAAAATTGTGCATAGACTGAAGTCAAAGAAAAAGAGCTTATTATTTATTTTATTAATAACATAATAATATTATAGTAATAAAATATTATTAAATTTTAAATGATCCCAATACATCTTGTCTGCATATACCATATACTATATATATATCCCTTATTACTTCTCCTAAGATACGTATTACTAAGACATAAGGATGATAGAATATGAAAATAAAAAATTTATTATTTTTGGATCACCAATTTAGTATTCCATTCAAAATATTTTTTCTTATAAAATAAATGGATTCTAAAATAGATATTTATGAGTTATAAATAAAAAATTTATTTAATAGAATTATTTTTATTTAAAGATTCTATTAAAATTAAATAAAAATATTCTAAAATTCTGTTTCTTTGATTTTATTAAAAAATATAACTATTTAAAACTATTTTAGTTAATATTATATACAAATTCTATTAGAGTTGGTATTCTAACGTTTGTATTTTTTTATACAAAAAAATCTTTTTAAATTTCTCATAGAAATCGATTGCATTGATGAATAAGCTCTCAATGCTGTCCAAAAACCTTTCCTATTTCAAAGAGTGTTTTGGATTTTTTTTAATCTCGAGGTGCGTTTATTTGGAACTGTCGTGCATCTAATATAGTGATAGTGATTGCGCTGATGAATAAGCTTTCAACGCTGTCCAAAAACCTTTCCTTTTACAAAGAGTTTCTTGGATTTTTTTTATCTCGAGGTGCGTTTTGTTGGAACTGTTATGCATCTAATATAGTGATAGTGATTGCGCCGTTCAAAAACCTTTCCTTTTACAAAGAGTCTTTTGGATTTTTTTTATCTCGAGGTGCGTTTTTTTTTTGAACTGTCATGCATCTAATATAGTTATTGTGATTGCATTGTCCAAAAATCTTTTCTTTTTACAGAGTTTTTTGAAACTGTCATGCATAATATAGTGATAGTGATTGCGCTGTTCAAGAATTTTTTTATCTCGGGGTGCCACGCATCTAATATAGTTTATTTTTTCTAGATCTCGAGGTACGATCCATGCATCTAATATAGTTTATTTTTTTTTTATCTCAAGGTGCGATTTTTTAGAACCGCCATGCAATAAATAGTTTTTTATTAGGTTTAAGTTTAACAAAGAGTCAGAATTTTCTTTTGAATAATGGAAAGGGCGAATGGTGGGAATCGAACTCGCGTCTTCTCCTTGACAAAGAGAAATTTTATTATTGAACTATATTTGCATATTTGAATTGTATTTGATACGGAATATATTAATTTTATTTGTGTTTTAATTTTATATAGATTACTCTATGCTTTTAATGTTAATAGGATTTTTTAAATATTACTTTTTATATTTTCTTATTTTTTAATGTTATATAAGTTACTATATTCTTTCAATGTTAATAAATTCTTTTTAATAGGTATAAATTGAGTTAAATTCTAATTTATTTTCACATTTTATATTTACTTTTTGTTATATCACTATATAAATCAACATTCACTTTATATAATTTTTTTATCCCTCCTCACATAATCTCATATCTCTTTTTTTTTTCCTACCACTTTTGCTAAATATATATAGTAAGTGACTATGTAATTGTATTTATTAGGAAGAAAGTGAAGAAAAAAATGATAGTGACTCAACTAACCATGATAAAGAAGATTTGACTTAAATTACTTTTTAATCCTTTTATTTCTAATTGAACTACTTTTAATTATTTTATTTCTACTTGTTATGTGCCTTATTATTATATCTTAGGATTTTTTTTTTCATTTTTCTTCTCACTCTCATGACATTTTTTTTTTAGATTACTCTATAATTTTATATTCTCCTATTCTCTATTTTTATATAGGTTACTCTATCTTTTTATAGTCTCTTACTATTTATTTTTATATAAGATACTGTATGGTTTTAATGTTAATATTATTTCTCTTTAATGGGTATAAATTGAGTAATAAAACATAATTCATCCTCTTCTTTTATACATAAGGTTTAGGGTTTTTCAAAAGTAACTTTTTTGAGTTTTTGACCTATAAAAAGTAGTGGTATTAATGTCTAGTACAATTTTCAAAACCAAATTGCAGCTTCTAAGAAGCTATTTAGAAACTTATAGAGAAGTTAAAAAAAAAAAACTTCTTTCATAATTCTACTATTTTTTATCACAATTCTAGAAAATAAGCACTTTTAAAGCTAAAAACTCAAACACAAAATAATTTATTTATAAACTACTTTTAATATAATCATTTATTGTTTAAGGGCCAGTTTGGCTAAACTTCTTAAATAAGTTCTTTTGAAAAAGGAGTTTAAAATATAAGGACTTTTATTAATATTAACTTTTAAATAAGTTATTTTGAGTTTGGAAAGTTATTATGGAAGTCATTGTTTTAAAATTGTGCATTAAATAAGAGTGATAAAATAGCTTTTGAAAATAGGAGAAGTCACATTTTTTAACTTCTTCAAAAGCTCTTAAATAACTTTTTAAAAAGTCAAAAGTTTATCTAAAAAATTATACCAAACACATTAATGTAACTTTCTATAAGTCAAAAGTTGAAAAAAGTAACTTTTTGGTGTTTCCCAAACGAACCCTAAGTTGTTTTTCAAAAGGAGTTTAATTAAGCTGTTTAATTAACATTTACTTAACACCTCTTCTTTATCTTCTCTTTTACATAATATCATGCCACTTATTTTTTTTCCTCCATTCTTATTAATATTTTGCACAAATATTTAAAGAATTCAGTTGATAGCACAATTCTTTTTTTTAGTTTGATAAATATATGTATGAAGTAATAAATTCTTAAAATACTAAATCTTTACAATTTTTTTTAATTTTTGGTTTAATTATATTCACCAGTTATTTCAATCATATATTATTTAAATTATCTGAATGGGGCTGACAAGCTTGGCGAGCATCACAATCCCGCTACTTCAAGCATGTCAGACTCGTCAAATGACTCTGGCTCTCGGAAATTTGAGAATCGGAAACATTTGAAAGCCAAATCACCTTGTGTTGATAGGGGATCAAAAATTATTGTCAAAGCTGCCTACAAAGAAGATATGATCCGTTTCAAGTTTGATCCTGCAGCTGGTTGTCTCCAGCTCTATGAACAAGTTGCAACAAGATTTAAATTACAAATCGGATCATTCCAGCTGAAGTATCTCGACGATGAAGAGGAATGGGTTTGGATGGTAAATGACTCAGATTTGGAAGAATGCATAGAAATATTGGATGATCTTGGCACCCGTTCTGTGAAATTTCTTGTTCGCGACATGCTTAGTGGAAATCTTTGATCCAAATAACCCAATGACACATCCAAGATACTCCATAGAAATGTCTTCATATGATTTGTGTGGCTAAAAAGTAATACTAATGAAATATTGTTGACAGACGAATTTTATGCGGCAACTGAATTCTTCAATCAACATATTTCATTAGCATTGCCTTTTAGGCACGCAATTAAATGAAAACATTTCTATAAAATTTTCTGGATGTAGCATTAAGATTATTTGGATCAAAGATTTTTTGTAGTTTAATCTTCATAGAGAAAAGTATTTAACATTCTAATACTTACTAGTGACTATTATCCTACCTTCTGAAAATAGACACTTTAAGGAAGCATGATCATGCTTTAAGATTCTTTTCTCTAGAAAGATTAAACAATAAATGAGAGAAGTTAAAATAACTTAATTAAGCTCCTTTTGATAAAATAACTTAAACAATAAATGACTCTGTTAAAAATAACTTATAAATAAGTTATTTTGTGTTTGAATTTTTAACTCTAAAAGTGCTTATTTAAAAAAAATGTAATGAGAAGTAGAAGTATTATGAGAGAAGTCATTTTTTTTAACTTCTCTATAAGCTCCAAAATAGCTTCTTAGAAAGTTGCAATTTGGTTTTGAAAATTGCACCCGACATTAATACTACTACTTTTCATAAGTCAAGAGTAAAAAAAAAAGCTACTTCTAGAGTTTCCCAAACGGGCCCTAAATAGTTTATAGAGTTTTATAGTTAAATAGTTACAGTCAACCGTGAGATAAATAGCTCTAGGTTGCTTTTATCCCAATTTTTGTATAAAATCATCAATAATTTGGGATAGATATTATAAATAAATTTTCATATAATTTTGTTGTTTTTATTCTCACAGAATAATCTAATTAATAATAGAAATTAATACCGTTTCCGTTTCCAGTGTATTGCCTGTAAAATTCTGCATGGACTAGAGTTAAAGAAAAAGCGTTTATTTTTTTTAATAACATAATAATATTATATTAATAAAATATTATTAAATTTAAAGTGACCCCAATACATCTTGTCTGCATATACCATATACTATATATATCTACGATTTGAATTGGTCTCAATTGATCCCTTATTATTTCTCCTAAGATACGTATTACTAAGAGATAAGAATGACAGAATTTGAAAATAAAAAATTTATTATTTTTGGAACACCAATTTAGTATTCTATTTATTTTTTTTAAATAAATAGATTCTAAAATAGATATTTATATGAGTTATAAATAAAAATTTTTATTTAATAGAATTATTTTTATTTAAAGATTCTATTAAAATTAAATAAAAATGATTCTAAAATTCTGTTTTTTTGATTTTATTAAAAAATATAACTATTTAAAACTATTTTAGTTAGTATTATATACAAATTCTATATTCTATTAGAGAATAGAATCCAACTAATTCAAAGTATTCTAACGTTTGTATTTTTTTATACAAAAAAAGCTTTTAAAATTTCTCGTAGAAATTGATTGCATGAAAAATCTTTCCTATTCCAAAAAATTGTTGGGATTTTTTTTAATCTCGATGTGCGTTTATTTAAAATTGTCATGCATCTAATACAGTGATAGTGATTGTGCCGATGAATAAGCTTTCAATGCTGTCCAAAAACCTTTTCTTTTACAAAGAGTTTTTTGAATTTTTTTTTATTTTGAGATGCGTTTTCTTTGGAACTACCATGCATCTTATATAGTGATAGTGATTGTGCTGTCCAAAAACCTTTCCTTTTACAAAGAACTTTTTGGAATTTTTGAATTTTTTTTATTTCGAAATGCGTTTCTTTGAAATTACCATGCATCTAATATAGTGATAGTGATTGCGCTGTCTAAAAACCTTTTTTTTTTCACAGAGTTTTTTGAATTTTTTTTTATTTTGAGATGCATTTTCTTTGTAACTACTATGCATCTAATATAGTGATAATGATTGTGCTATCCAAAAAACCTTTCCTTTTACAAAGAGCTTTTTGGATTTTTTGAATTTTTTTATTTCGAGATGCGTTTCTTTGGAACTGTCATGCATCTAATATAGTGATAGTGATTACCCTGTCCAAAAACTTTTCTCTTTACAAAGAGTTTTTTGGATTTTTTATATGCATTTCGTACTTTTTTTGGAACTGTCATGCATCTAATATAGTTTATTTTTTTTAGATCTCAAGATGCGTTTCTTTAGAATTACCACGCATCTAATACAGTCATAGTGATTGCGCTTATAAATAAGCTTTCAATGCTATCCAAAAATCTTTCCTTTTTTACAAAGAGTTTTTTTGATTTTTTTTTATTTCGAGATGCATTTCTTTAAAACTGCCATACATCTAATATAGTGATAGGATTGCGCTGTCCAAAAATCTTTCCTTTTACAAAGAGTTTTTTGGATTTTTTAAATTTTTTTATTTCGGTATACGTTTCTTTGGAATTGCCATGCATCTAATATAGTGATAGTGATTACTCTGTCCAAAAATCTTTCTTTTACAAATAGTTCTTTGGTTTTTTTTTTATATTTCTTTTGTGACCTTTTTTTATATGCGTTTCTTTGATTATAAGTAAAAATTTTTATTTAATAGAATTATTTTTATTTAAAAATTTTATTAAAATTAAATAAAAATAATTTTAAAAATTCTATTTCTTTGGAATTTTTTTTATCTCGAGATGCGTTTCTTTGGAACTACCATGCATCTAATATAGTGACAGAGATTGCGTTGATGATTAAGCTTTGAATGTTTATTCAAAAATCTTTCCTTTTTTTCATAATTTTTTAGATTTTTTTTTATCTCGAGGTGCGTTTCTTTAGAACTGTGATGCATTTAATATAGTTTATTTTTTATTTTTTGGATCTCCTTGACAAAGAAAAATTTTATCATTGGACTAATTCGCATTTTTAAATTGTATTTGATATGTAATATATCAATTTTTTTTGTGTTTTAATTTTATATAGATTACTCTATGATTTTAATGTTAATAGAAGGGATAAGTACAATTTTGGTCCCTCACGTTAAGGGTCAGAATCGAAATCGTCCTTCGTGTATATTTTGATTTAAAATCATCTTTAACGTATTTTTTTGTATTAAAATCGTCATTTTAAATTTTTTTGGACAAAAAAGCCCTCCACTACCATCATCACCTTTACCTCCATCACCATCAGCACCTTTACTCCCACCACCACCACCACCTTTACCTCCACCACCAAGAAAAATGACATCAATAAAATCAACATCATCATCATCAACACCCACTGCCACTCCACCACCACCAACACCGCCGCTGTCCCCCTCCCCGCTTTCCCCTTCCCCCTCCCCCTCACTGCCTCCCCCTTCCCCCCATCCCCCGTCCCCTTCCCCCCACCCCGCGTCCCCTCCCCCTCCACGCCTCCCCCTTCCCCTCACCCAGCATCCCCACCCGTCCCCTCCCCCTTCCCCACACCCCGCGTCCCCACCCGTCCCCTCCCCCTCCCCGTCTTTCCTTCCTTCACCCCCACCCCCACCTCCACCTCCACCTCCACCTCCACACAGAAACAAAAAATCAACAAATTCAAGCACAAATTTAACACAAGCAGAAGCAGAAAAGCAACAAAACAACAAATCAGCAACAATAATATTCCACAACAAAAGAAGAAGAAATCCAGAAATTCACAGAATTCACAGAATAAGAAGAAGCGGCGGGCGGCGGTGCGGCGGTGGGTCGGCGGTAAGAAGAAGAAGAAGAAGAAACGGGCGGCGGTGCGGCGGCGGAAAGAAGAAGAAGAAGAAGGCGGTGCGGTGGCGGCAAGAAGAAGAAGCGGTGGGCGGCGGCGCGGCGGCGGTGCGTCCCCCTTCTCTCCCCCCTCCACCCTCCCCCACCCCCTTTCTCGGCTCCCCCCTTTCTTTCTTTCTCTCCCCAGTCCCCACCCACCCCGCTTCTCTGATCCCTTTCTTTCCCCTCTTCTCTGCTTCCCGTCACAACCCCTCTCCTTTCTTCTTTCTTCCGGCGACGGCGACGGCAGTTCCAAGCTTCGCCGGCGCCGTCCCCTCCCCTCTTCCCCTTCCCCCTCTCCCTCCCCTCCCCCTTCGCATTTTCTTTCGGCCCCCACCCCCCAAAAACGCGTTTCCTCTCCCCCTCCCCCAAAACGTGTTCTTTTCTTTTTTTTTAATAAATATCTTAATTTTTTTATTATTAAAGTAGGGGTATTTTAGGAATAAAATTAAATTTTTTTCTAAAAAGGACGATTTTAATACAAAAAAACACGTTAAGAATGATTTTAAATCAAAATATACACAATGGACGATTTCGATTTTGACCCTCAACGTGAGGGACCAAAATCGTACTTATCCCTTAATAGAATTCTTTAAATATTATTTTTCATATTTTCTTATTCTTTAATTTTATATAAGTTTCTATATCCTTTCAATGTTAATAAATTCTTTTTAATAGGTATAAATTGAGTTAAATTCTAATTTATTCTCACATTTTATATTTACTTTTTGTTATATCACTATATAAATCAACATTCATTTTATATAATTTTTTTATCCCTTCTCACATAATCTTATATCTCTTTTTTTCCTACCACTTTCACTAAATATACGTAGTAAGTGACTATGTAATTGTATTTATTAGGAAGAAAATGATAGTGACTCAACCAACCATGAAAAAGAAGACTTGACTTAAATTACTTTTTAATCCTTTTGATTTTAATTGAATTACTTTTAACTATTTTATTTCTACTTCTCATGTACCTTATTATTATAGCTTAGGTTTTTTTTTTCATTTCTCTCATGACATTTATTTTTCTTTAGATTACTCTATAATTTCATATTCTCTTCTTCTCTACTTTTATATAGGATACTGTATGTCTTCAATGTTATATTATTTCTCTTTATTAGCAATAAACATAATTCATCCTCTTTTTATACTCACTCTTTTTTATGGTTATTACATAGTGTTACAATTTAGGATTCTTCTTCATTTTTCTTTTCACTCTGTTTTTTATAGTCTCTTACTATTTATTTTTATATAAGATACGATATGGTTTTAATGTTAATATTATTTCTCTTTAATAGGTATAAATTGAGTAATAAAACATAATTCATCCTCTTCTTTCATACTTAATTACTCCTTATATTTTTTATATAAATCAACATTTACTTGACATTTATTCTTTATCTTCTCTTTCACATAATATTATGCCACTTATTTTTTTCTCCGTTTTTACTAATATTTTGCACAAATATTTAAAAAATTCAGTTGATAGCCACAATTTTTTTTTTTAGTTTGATAAACATATGTATGAAGTAATAAATTCTTAAAATACTATATATATCCGATTTGAATTGATTTCAATTGATCCCTTATTATTTCTCCTACGTATTAGTAAGAGATAGGAATGACAGGATTTGAAATTTAAAAATTTATTATTTTTGGATCACCAATTTAGTATTCTATTCAAAATATTTTTTTTTATAAAATAAATAGATTTCAAAATAGATATTTATATGAGTTATAAGTAAAAATTTTTATTTAATAGAATTATTTTTATTTAAAGATTCTATTAAAATTAAATAAAAATAATTCTAAAATTCTGTTTCTTTGATTTTATTAAAAGATATAACTATTTGAAACTATTTTAGTTAACATTATATACAAATTCTATATTCTATTAGAGAATAGAATCCAACTAATTTAGAGTATTTTAACGTTTATATTTTTTTATACAATCTTTTTTAAATTTCTCGTAGAAATTGATTGCGTTGATGAATAAGCTTTCAATGCTGTCCAAAAACATTTCCTTTTACAAAGAGTTTTTTGGATTTTTTTTATCTCGATGTGCGTTTCTTTGGAACTGTCATGCATCTAATACAGTGATAGTGATTGCGCTGTTCAAAAACCTTTCCTTGGTGCGTTTCTTTGGAACTATCATGCATCTAATATAGTGATAGTGATTGCATTGTCCAAAATCTTTTCCTTTTACAAAGAGTTTTTTGGAACTGTCATACATCTAATATAGTGATAATGATTACACTGTTCAAGGATTTTTTTATTTCGGGTTGCCACGCATCTAATATAGTTTATTTTTTTTTTCTGGATCTCAAGGTACGGTCCATGCATCTAATATAGTTTATTTTTTTTGTTGGATCTCGAGGTGCAATTTTTTTAAACCGCCATGCAACAAATAGTTTTTTATTATGTTTAACAAAGAGTCAAAATTTTCTTTTGAATAATGGAAAGGGCGAATAGTGGGAATAAACCCGCGTCTTCTCTTTGGCAAAAAAAAATTTTATCATTGGACTATATTTGCATATTTGAATTGTATTTGATACGTAATATATCAATTTTATTTGTGTTTTTTAATTACTGACTTATGTGTGAAATTGGGCCAAAGACATCTATATAGTCCAAAATTTAATTTAGATGTCTAAATTATTACAATTAGAATTTTAAAAATCAAATTAATACACAACACAAATTTTAGAAATTATTTTAGAGATTTAGTCCCTAAATTCTTAAGCAGTTGCTATTGCATCTTTAGCAGCAACTGTTTTCACTGCAGCCAAAGTTCCACGCCCCTCTTCTTCCACGACAGCCTAAACTCTCTCAAGAAACTTATCATCCTCCCTCCTCAGGAAGAAATGGCCTGCATAATTTGTAAAGAACTAAGGAGACATGAGACATCAAGTACGAAAGAAACTGAATGTACATTATATATAGGATAAAACACATGCATAAACCAAATACAGAATAATATTACGTGAAAATTTTAAATCAAATAACGTTACTACATGTATGTCTTCATTTATAATTTTATATAAATCTAATTTATTGAATTTAAATTAGCCATAGTACTAAATCTAATTGATACATAGAGACTCTCTATGTAGATAGAATTAGGTAACTTCAATTTACATGCATTTGGAATGATAAGTCGAATCAATTGGATTCGATTTACTTGATTAGCACGTGCAATCCATATAAATAGATACTTATCAATTCCATTTACTTTGGATTTTGCTTTTTTTTTAATATTTTTAATACTTTTGAGTTTTCATTATTATAAATTTTTAGTATTATGTGTACTCCTTGTATTAGATATTTTTGTACTATTAGTACTCATTTTTTAGTAAAAATATTATATATATATATTAAAAATTAAATATTAAATTATTTAATTGTACAATTATGTATAAATATTGTTTAACTTATTTTAAAGTCTAAATTATACTTCTAACTTAATTTTTTTATTTTGAGTACTTATATAAATGATACTATTTCTACTTATTATCACTCCTTTTTATAAAGTAAAAAACTTATAAATCTAAAATTGATATAAAATAAAAATATTATATATAACTTTTTTACTACAATCTTATTATGAGCCAACAAGCTCCAATACTAAATACTTAAAAAAAATATAATAATTGATAATACAGAGCACATTTGAGAGGAACACCTTTTTTTTTTTTTTTTTTTTCTTTTTTTAATAGTTTAAATTCACTAAGGCAATCAACTAGTGAAGCAGATATAGAAAAAAAAAAAAAAAAAACAGCACAAAATACATCAAACCCTCCAAAACAGAACAAAGAAATAAAGCATGAAAAAACAGACTCATGCAAAGAAACAACACCTAATAACATCACACCTATAAGTACAAATCAATGACGAGTAAAACATCACTCCTTCTCTATGCAATAGTTTTTCTTAATAGATATACAAACTAAAGAATAAGTACTACTCATTATGTATAAGCAACTTAAGTTTAGATTCAAATTAAATGCTATATGTAATCGAAATATCAACATACAATAGTAAATATAATAATGTAAAATAAACTATACGAACTTATTAATTTGCGATGATAAAAAGAATTAAATGCCATATGAGGATTAGTGATGATGAATCATTATTATTGTTGTGGTGAGCATACTTACACAGTTACACCTTCCATCTTGCACTAAAAAAAATGGAATTTGCTTTAGTAGCTGCATATGCATATAAAAGATTAGACAGCATAGCAGCTTAGTTTCTTTGTAAGTAGTTTTTTTTTTTAATCAAAGAAGTAATGTATAAAAAAAACAAAATAATTCACCAATCAATACAATAAGTTGAATCAATAAATTTAAATACCAACACAAAAAAACATAATAATTCAAAATTTAAAGTAATTCACCGTATATATAATGTACAGGAGCGTATGAGTAAAAGTAATTGCTTTAAAATAAGCATTAATTTTAGAAAGAAAAATCAAGGTTTTGAAAACCGGTGATGCAAACGGTGCGATCCCCTTCTTAAAACCGCGCCAGAAAGAACTGCTGAAAAATCGGAAAACCGGCAAAAAATTGGCCGGTTAGACCGAACCGGTGATCGGCCGGTTCTGCTAAACGACGTCGTTTTATTGTAAAAATTAAAAAAATAAAAAACTCACCCGACCCGACCCGCTCATGGAGCACGGAGCACCCCATCCCCCCTTCCCCCTCGACCCCCATTCACGCATTCATTCATGATTCATCTCACAGTGAGTGAATCAGTGAACCCTAGCCGCCGTGAACCCTAGCCGCCCAGTCGCCCTCCTTCGTCGCCGCGCTCTCGGGTCGTCAGCCACCGCCGTCGCCTGGTCCTCAGCCCCAGTAACCCTCCATCGTCGCCTGGTTCCCTGCCCAGTAGCCCTCCATCTCCATCGTCTTCATCTTCTGAACACCAGCAGGCAGTAGCTCGCATCGTCTTCATCGTCGCGCGGTCCTCAACAGTCAACACCAGTAGCCCTCCATCGACGCCAGGTGAGTGACTCGTCCTCTGCTCATCTTCTTTGTTCTTCGCCTCTGCTCATCTTCTCTAGTATAAGAAACATGAAATTGATACTCTGAACTTCCTCTGTGAACTACTGAACTTAGATTTCTGTTTAATTTTCTGTGAACTTCCTATGTGAACTTCGAGTATCTGTGAACTTCCTCTGTGAACTTCCTCTGCTCATCTTCTTCCTTCTTCGTTCCTCTGCTCAATAGCATGAGAAATAAATAATCTGTTTTGTAAATAATCTGTAATTTGTTGCTCAATTTCTGTTCGTTCCTCTGCTCAAATTTGTTACTCTGTTTTGTAAATAAGCTGTAATTTGTTGCTCAATTTCTGTTCATTCCTTTGCTAAATAAGCTGAAATTTGTTAATGTTCATTGTGTAGGCAGAATTGTGTGGCTGTTCATAGTGTAGGCAGAATTGTGTAGGCAGAATTGTGTGGCTGTTCATTGTGTAGGCAGAATTGTGTAGGCAAAAATTTGTTGCTCAATTTCTGCTCAAATTTCTGTTAATGTTCATTGTGTAGGCAGAATTGTTAGGATTCATTGCTGTGGCTGTTTTTAATTTCATATATGTTTTATTCATTTGCAAGGTTATTTTTGGTTGATTTTTTATTTAATTTGATAATGGTGTTTATGATTGGGGTTATCTGGTTTTCATTCTTTTTGAATTTGAAAATTCCTCCTACTTCAAACTGCTTATGCTGCTTTTCACTATTTCTGGTGTGTAACTTGTATACTTCTGCATGATTCTCTTTTGATTCCACACAAAGTTGATGAAAAAAACTGATTTTGTTATCTGGGGTAATCTTATTCTGTTTCTATCTATGTTTTCTTGCTAATGGAACATTCTAGTCTAGTTGTTTAGTGATCAGAATGTTATTCCTTCTTAACTTCATGGAATGAAAGAGAAACTACATTGCATCCTCAGAGTCAGAGGAATCAAAAACCATTAATTAATTTATCTATTATTCATTTTAGTTTTATGATTCTATCAATTTGGTTGTGTACTTATTCTTCTTATTCAGCATAGGAATTTAGCTGTGTACTTATTCTTCTACATTGGCATGTTCATCTTCACTTTGCAATAACAAAAAGCTTCTCATTTGATGATCTATTAACTACCTCATTTTCTCGTACCATTCCTTTTGTTATGGCTTTAGCTGAAAAAATTGGAGGGGCTGGATGAGGAGACATTGATGCCTCAGAAGACATCTTGAGGTTTTGATGATTGATAACTCTTTAGGTTGACATTTAATATTTGATATTTCTTTATACAATTTAACTTGAGTTTGTATATTAATAAGATTATATGAATTTGATTGATGACATTAAATGTAGTTTTTTAAATTTGAAAACTATTTTAATATTTATATTATACTATAATATTATACTATAATTATATTTTAGGATGTTTATTTATAATTTATTTATTATTTTATTTTAAAACAGTTTTTCCGGTTGAACCACTGGTTAGACTGGTTGGACTAGTAAACCAGTGAACCAGTAGCTAGAGCAGTTTGATGACCGGTCCGGTTTTCCGAACCTTGAGAAAAATAAATGAATTAGAGTTAATTCACATAAAAAAATAATGCTATGAATTTAATTATATAATATTAGCATATATCAACGAAGTTCTAAATAACTAAATAATTTAATGTGCATAATATTTTTTTCTAAATATAAATTATTTTATTCCATTAAAGCAATTGAATATAAGTGATCCAAAAGAAAATAATAACAAGGTTAAAATGGAAAATTTTATAAGATGATATTTTCTAATATAACTATAAAATAGATAGCTTACCCGTCGTCAAAGGATTAATCGAACTTTTTCTTGGAATGCATACTTGGCGAAACGAGCTATTTCTATGGGTGACAACCACTTCTTCTCGAAGACCAGCATGTTTGGAGCTATCCATAGCTCCAAACTAGGTGTGCTGCTCTATTCCTGTCTCCGTTTCTGTGTTCTTCTTAGATATTATTCTACCATTTCTAAATTTCCTCAAAAGCGTCTCTCATTGGAAGTTCAGCTACATCTCCCACTAGAAATTCAGCTGATCTTCATGCACCAACAATTGATTCAGGACATGAGACCAACAAGTGAGTAACTAATTCTTCCGATTTTATTTTGCATGATTTTTCATAGAAAATTTTTATTCTTAAACTCTAAATAAATAAATAATTTAATGTTCTTAAATTGCTTTATTTTTTTAAGGATAGGTTATTTTATTCAATTAATGCAATTGAATATAAATGATCTAAACGAGAACAAGAAGAAGATCAAAATGAAAATTTTTACAAGACGATATTTTTTAACAATTACAAAACACATGAGTTTATCCATCATCAAAATACAGATACTAATCAGTCTTTTTCTTCAAATGCATTAATGGCGAAACGAGCTCATTTCCATGGGTGACAGTCAAACGAGCTACTTCCATAGGTGCAGCTTCTTCTCGAAGACTAGTAAGTTCTGAATTTACCGTTATATTCTTTTTTGTCTGTCTGGCTCTTCGAAGTTCTTCGCAGAGATTATTTATTTTGATTGATTATATTTGGGTACTTCGGGTTAACACTGTAAATTTTTCATAGAATTTTTTTTATTTAGCTGACGTCTCAGTTACCAAATTAAAGAGTACAAAGGCATTTGTCCATACTGTTCTGGTGGTAATTGCTCTAATGGGAGATAGAAGAACTGATAAGCCAATGAATATGCCGAAAAGATTGAGTACTGCGAGTTCTACTCTCTTGATCTGGTAAGTATGTCTTCTTCGTCCGAGAGTCTGGAATCTAAAGAATAGCTTGTGTCAAATTGTGATTAAAAAGTTGAATTGTTTTGTGTTTTCATTATCTGTCTGCTATAATTAAGACCGAAACCTAGATAAGTTGTTGATTTGGGCTTTGCGACAATAATTTTTGATGGGGTTAAATTGTTTGAGCCAAGAGTCTTGTATGTTTTGACTTGACTTGATTGTCTTCTTACCTTCTAGCAAACTCCTCTAATCTTGTGAGGAATTTATTCCAATGTCAGTCTTTAGAAACCTAGAATTTGGCATACTTCAAAGTAAGAGAGTGCAACTTAGTTTACAATCTCTAGTCCTGTTTTTTAAGAGTGTCAAATTAAACACTTTTAAATTAAAGTTCAATTCACCTTGAACTTTTGGTCTACTGATTATCTCTCAACTAACCTAGTGCATTCTTCTTTCCATTCTCTTTTAACCCCACAAAACTGTAGGACAACTCTATGAATTTCATCGATTAAAGTCTAGTAAAACTTAAAACAACTAAAAGTATAAATAGAGACAACCAGAGTTTAAATTGTTTCGTAGTTGAAGATTATTTGACTAGTAACTGGGGAGAGATAAAGCACTTTAAGGGTGATGTTACAAGAACAAACATGATTGACGAGGTTATACTTTGGAAGATGCAATTCAATTATTGTTAGAAAAAGATGGTGTCATAGCCAAATAAGTTACTATGATAGTTAATTACAAAAATATTGTTAAATGAATTGAAGGAAAAAATAACATTAGCTGGTAATTATGATTCTTGAGAAACAAAACAAAGAATTTATCCACATTTTTCAACATATGAAAGTGGTATACAAGGAGGACAAATGGTTTCCGACCATGGGAGTAGATTGCTTTAAATAAAGCTAGTAGGTGGACAACTAGGAGTTCATGAATCAAATGATATATGCATTCACAATAAAAGATAAAGATGCTTAGTAATACAAGGTGTTTATGTAATATATACATGTATGTGGTTGGTGAGTCATGAAATTGTGATAGTTTGTAATGTTAGGGGGATAGGTGTTACTAAAAAATCGGAAAATATATTGAATGTGCTGAGTTGGATTCAATATCCATGTAATCTAAATTTTTTTTTATGGCATTATCAAAGGGGATTATTAGATTCATAAGAAACTCTTTTATAATTCTCTATCTTGAGTCGAGACTTTTAAGACTGATCTAAAAAGAGACATTCAGGCAACTTCTTTAACTAGAACTTCCTTTCCATTATTGAAGAGTGGTGATATTTTTCAATGTTGCAGCTTCTTAATCACTTTTTTGTCCTTGATATATCCAAATGTAACCTTTTGGACCTCTGGACCACTGACAAAAATCCAAAATGTTTGTCTTGACTTCTAACATTATCGATCTGTACAATTTCAGCCAGCCTTTCTATAATTTTTATAGGAGTGTTATTGTTGAAAAATACATAAAATTTGTCTAAATTTACCACTTAACTACTAATTTCACGATAGCTTTGTAGTACGTTCAACATATTAAAGCATTTTGTCTCCTTACTTTATAAAATAAAATTGAGTGATTTGTAAAAAATAAGTGACTTACTTTCGAACGTCTATAATTCAATCTAATTCGAGTAATCTCTTGTATTCTTTTTAGTGTAAAAGATTTATAAATAACTAATCATATATTATTATATTAGTAAAAATAATTATTTTTCACAATCATTATTTAAAAAGACATATAAATGCATGAATTTAATTAATTTGTAATTATACAAAAAAGTTTATATTAAAATTAACTCACATATATGTAAAAAGATAAAAACAACAAAATCTTGTCCCACTAGGTAGGGTCGGCTACATAAATCAAACGACGCCATTGTGTTCGGTCATGTATCATGTCTACAGAGAGACCGTTTATATGTAGATCTCGTTTGACCACTTCATGGATGGTCTTTTTAGGTCTTCCTCTTCCTTTCACCCCTTGTCCATCTTCTATCTCATCCACCCCCTTAATTGGGTGTTCTGTCGGTCTTCTTCTCACATGTCCAAACCACCTGAGACGCAATTCAACCATCTTTTTCACAATGAGTGCTACTCCAACTCTCTCCCTTATATCTTCGTTCCTTAAAAATATAAATATTATTGAGTTTTTGCAAATATCAAAATTGACAAATATAATATTTACTTAAATTGATAATAATAATAATAAATTGCAGTTTTATTTGAATAAATATTTTATTTGATCACCTACTAATTTAAAAACTTAGCTATACAAGGATATACATAAAATATATAATAATTAAAAAAAATATCTGACAAAAATCGAATAAAATAAGAGAAAGAAGACAAGAATGTAAATCTTCTCCTTGCTGGTATCCGTTTTCCAAGATTACAACCTTACCACAAACACAAGACTTACGTAGCCCAGATTGATTTTTAGTTTTTTAAAATCAATTATAAAATGAGGGAAAGAAAATAAATGAGAAATGAGTTCTTGATTATTCTTCTTTTTTTTTTAAAGATATCTATGTTCTAGCAAAACTTAATTATCTATAAATCTTTATGAGATTCATAAGTTTTTCTATTAAGGTATATAAGTTGTCTTAAGTTTTTAATAGTTAAAAACCTATGAATATTCATGTTATAATTCGAATTTATATGTTTTCATAAAAAAAAAAGTTAAAAACCTATTATTTGTTTTTATATTTAATTATATAATATCATATTAATATTATACATAATTATATTTAAAAAATGATTTAATTAAATAATAATATAAATATGATACTAAAATAACATAATAAAATTGAACTCATGATATTTGTATGTTTAATTAGACATGCTATGGCAATTACTAATCTGTGCTTCATAGGCTTAGAATAAGAAACGTAGAGATAAATACATAAAAAAAAGTCTCGAAAATAGAAAAAAAATTGCCACTCCAAAATAGGACGAAAAACTCAATCAAAAGAAAGAAATTTTAGTTAACTTTTTTTTTTTTTGTGTTGTTTTCATAAAAGTGACAAATTTTAAATTTCAACTCTCTCTTCCTTTTTGTTTAAGAAAAGAAAAATTGATTTAATTTTTTATTCAAATTGATAATTTAGATGTTATATTTTTTAATTTGTGAATTTTGATTTTAACCGGATGATCTCTTTCTATCACTAAAATTTGAAAATTTGTCATTTTTATGAGAACAAAATAAAAAGAAAAGTTAACAAAAATTTCTTTCTCTTGATTAAGTTTTGTGTCCTAACTTTTGGAGTGACAAAAGAAAAAAATTTTTTTTTTAGACTTTTTTTTTATATGTATTTATCTTTACTTCTCATTCTAAATAATTTTTGTCTCTATTTTTTTTTGACACAGTTCAGAAAGAGTCTTAAGAATCATTTTGATTGTTATTTTTTTTTTCCTGTTAATTCCTATAGCATGTCTAAGTAACCATACAAATATCATGAGTTTAATTTTATTATGTTATTTTAGTATCATATTTTTATTATTATTTAATTTAATCACTCCTTAAATAAATTATGTATATTGATATTATATAATTAAATATGAAAACAAATAATAGGTTTTTTAGTTTTTACTAATTTTTTTGAAAACATATAAATTTGAATTAAAATGAATCATTCATAGGTTTTTAACTATTGAAAACTTAAGACAACTTATATATCTTAATAGAAAAACTTATGAATCTCACATTTTTAATAATTAGAGATTTATAAATAATTAAGTTTTGTTAGAACATAGGTATCTTCCAAAAAAAAATCAAGAACTCATTTCTCCTTTATTTTCTTTCTCTCATTTTATAATAGATTTTAAAATGAACTTTATGTTAAACTAACTTTATGTTTAGAACATGAACTTTGAGTTTATAATATGAATTCATGTTAATATTATGAACTTTATGTTTATAAATTATAACACGAACTTTTATGTTATAAACATAAACTTTTATATAAAGGCCAAATAATTCAGTGTAATTCTATTTAATTTGACTCTTGAATTATAATTGGTTTTTTTTAATCAAAATGAATTTATTCTTAAATTATAATAATATACACTTATATTATCTTAAAGTATTGGATAAAAATAAATTTTTTATCTTTAATATTAATTAATTATTTTTTAATTAATAAATAATTAGTCAATTTTTTTTATCCAATTTTATCATATTAACCATGATTTTAACTTTGACGCCACCTCCCAATGCCAGTCTGATTACCGTCGTCATTGGCTTAACACTTGATCATAAACCTCTACAATTTGTCGCAGATGATAATTAAACCGCTACAAATCATAGCTGTTTATGCTATATATGTGTTCGCATGTATTCCGCAACGGATAGAGATATGAAATTTTGTAAACCACTATTATAAAATAATTGCATTCGTATGCAGAGAAAAAAATTCAATCGTTGGAACTTGTATATTAGATCATCAAATAATTTAATAATGTAAATTATACTTAAAATAAGGAAGAAAAAGGGAACTACAACTTCGAAGAGTTTTAGCTGAACCCAGAAACTGAAGTTTGAGGCTGTCTAGAGTTTACGTAGTAGGCTTACCTTAGCTTAACTCGGCTTACACCAGCTTTTTGTCTCTCTTCTGGTTCCTCTTCCTTTATATAGAAGCAATCTTCTTACACCGTTTTCTCAATCCTCAGTCTCATTCCCTTTACTAAAATAGATAGACAGAGAGATAGATTGTTGTTTATTCACAGTTTTCTTGTGTGTTTTGGGAATTTTCTTAATTAGTTGTTTATTTTCGTATGTTCTAGGTTTTTCTTTTGGCCTGTTTGTGGGGTTGGTGAATTCTGGATTTTGATTGTAAAGTTTGAAGCTTTTCTGAGTTTAAATGTGGGACTTTGCATTGATATCTCACATCAAGTGCAATTCAGCAGTTGCGCCATTCTGAGTGCATTTGGTTCTTTATGTGCTGTACTAGTTTTGATACATTTGCCATGGTCATTTGGAATTTGGGGCCAAATATTCAGATTTTTCTTATTTTTACCATTTTTAAGAAGTTGCATTTAGCTTGAGCGCTGTTTTTCAATTAAATTGTTGCTGTTATGATTTTGAAGCAGTTTCTGTCCAAAATTTGATTTTGAAGCAGTTTCTGTATAAAATTTATCTTTAATGCAGTTGAACTTGTGCCAATTTTGAGGATTGAAATTATTTTGGAAAATTTTCAATAGTTTTGGATGGTGATTTTTTAGCTTTCTTCAACAGTTGGTCTGTGGATTTTAAATATAGGATATTTTGAGTGACTCATATATACTTCCAATAAGACTTTTGATAGTTTGAAAAAAAAAAAAGTGGAAAATAGTTAATGAATATTGATTTTGATAGCTTTGAAAAAATGATTTTGAGAGAAATGATGAGTTTTGTAATAGTGAGGTTGGTTGAAGTTGAGTTAGCATACTAAATTTTAGAGAGCAATTTGTATCAGGTCAACAAAGTGTTCTGTAAATTTTCAGATTATATATATTTCAATTTAAAATCTAATTTGCTTTTCTAAAAAACTTTTCTTGTACAAATTTCCTTGGCTCAAAATTTATGTATGTCTGATTATCTGTATCTGGCGCCAAGTTCTAATTTGGTCCTTAAAGTTTCAAACGTTATGTTTTAGTCATATTTCAGTCCAAAATAATTTCAAAAACGGATTCTAATACCAAAAAATAGATATGACTTAACAATAAAATTGTTAAGTCCATATCAATCATTCCATTAACTATGTGTCAAATTTAATTGAATCCGTTTAAAACCTTTTAAAATAAAATAGAAGTTTAAAAGGTTAGAAACTAAATTAAAATTTAACCCAAGAGTTGGGGACCAAAATAGCAGTTTACCAATTTTTTCTATTTGTTTAGGGAATATTTGTAGTTTAAGTTTTGATTTAATTTCCTACTCTTTACCGATGACTTGGCAGAAGTGGTAACTTTTCAGGCTTGTCGGACGCTGGTAATCTGGGAAGGAATTTCAAGTGGAAACTTGCCAACAAAAGAACTCTAACACAAGCTGAATTTTGATTTGAAGTTTGTTTTCTAACATAATCATGGAAGATCAGTTTTTCTCTGAGGGAGAGGGAATTGGGTATTGGACACCTCCTGGCGCTCAATTCGATGGACCAAGCATGATAGACAACGGAATAAAAAATCTGGTATCAGAGGAGATGCTTGACAACCTCCCTGATCTCATGAACTTCGATAACCTTGCTGGTTGGGGTAATATTCCATCTGTGACTGATCATAATTTAGATAATGGAATTTCATCACTTGCCTCTATGCCGTATTCTCCACCTGATGCATTCAGTTTAGTGGAACAGGCCAATGATCCATACTTTATGACAAAAGATTGTGGAAATTATAATGCTATTGAAACCTCCTTGGGTTTCGATGAGAAGGCTGTGTTACAGCAATTGGAGACCCAACTTGGGTTGTCAGAAGATGCAAATGATATGAATAACATAAATGGATCACTTCAAGAATTGAGTGCTGCTGACATGGGAAATTGCTTGGTGCCTAGACCATTTGCTTGGTCGCTTGATGAGAAAATGCTGAGGGCTATGAGCTTGTTTAAGGAATCAGTTGGTGATGGAATATTGACACAAGTTTGGGCACCAATGAAGCATGGTAATGAGTTCATCTTAAGCACAAGTGAGCAACCCTATTTGCTAGATCACATGCTAGCTGGATATCGAGACGTGTCGAGGGAATTTACCTTTTCTGCTGAAGACAAACCAGGGTCTTTTCCAGGGCTTCCCGGACGTGTGTTTATGTCCCAAATTCCTGAATGGACCTCCAATGTTGGGTACTACAATAAAAGTGAGTACCTGAGGGTGGAGCATGCAATTAATCACGAGGTTCGTGGATCAATTGCGGTTCCCATAATTGATACGCTCGCTGAACCACCTTGTTGTGCTGTACTAGAACTTGTCACTACAAAGGAAAAGCCTGATTTTGACAAAGAACTAGAAATTGTTAGCAGTGCACTCCAGGTTGGTTTCTCTTTTACTCCCATTTGCTTGTTTCACTTAATATTATATAATGTTTGGGAAACATGTTAAATGTGTTTTTTGTTTGATGTTTCATATTCTTTTCACATTGTCATTAGAGACTTGGATGTTTTACTCCAAGGTTGTCATGTAGAAATTTCTGCCCTGGCTAACAAAGTATCTTATGCATTCAATATGCTGTTGTAACCATAGTTGAGGTCTTGAGGAGCAGTTAGGCAAGTAGAAAAAATTCTCTGCATATGAAATTAGTTCTACTTTGCCATAAGTGAAACTATAGAAATCATATGCTGTAATCTTTTGAATGCTATATATACGCATACATGCACATCTATTTATAGTGGGAAATCTTTTGATTTGTTTTTGCAGCTTGTTAATTTAAGGACTACTACGCCTCCACGACTTATGTCCCAGGTACTGTTAAGAACATGCTTCCCCCAACCGCCCCAACAACAATAAATAGAAGACAAGGGGCAAAAACAAAGTTGAACTTTCACAATGCTGTATTTTCATATGGATTTAAAAACTTCTTACTCAGATTGGTTATTTTCTGTGCAGTGCCTATCAAATAACAAAAGAGCAGCTTTAACAGAGATAATTGATGTGTCACGAGCTGTGTGTCGTGCGCATAGTTTGCCACTGGCATTGACATGGATCCCCTGTTATTATAGTGAGGGGATAGGAGATGAAGCTTCAAGAATACGGATTAAAGATGGGTGTAAAATTCCCGGTGAAAAAACTGTACTATGCATTGAAGAATCAGCTTGCTATATAAATGATATTGTGGTAGGAGGATTTGTTCGTGCATGTGTTAAACATTATCTCGAGGAAGGGCAAGGTGTAGCTGGGAAAGCGCTTCAATCAAATCGTCCATTCTTCTATTCCGATGTGAAGGCCTATAATATTAGTGAATATCCCATTGTTCACCATGCGCGAAAATATAAGTTGAATGCTGCCGTTGCAGTCAGGCTAAGGAGTATTCATACCAATGATGATGATTACATAATAGAATTCTTTCTACCTGTCATTATGAATGGAAGTCAAGAACAGCAACTTTTATTAGACAATCTATCAGATACTATGCAGAGAATGTGTCAGAGTTTGAGGATAGTTTCAGATGATGAATTATACGGGATAGAAGGTTCGCAAGTGCAGTTTTCAAAGGAAGAAGGCTCGAGTTTTTTCTCTATGTATAGGGGAAATTCTCATATGGCGCCGGAAGGTGACCATGATTCGGTCCAGCCTATGTCCTTGACAAACAATGAAACTGAAGCTGCTCATAACCAGGTATATCTTAACAGTTGCTTCATTTGAGAAATCATTTATTATAATTTATGATTCAACTTTGTAGGCAATGGATGGATCAAGAAAGCAGACTGAGAAAAAGAAAAGTACAGTGGAGAAGAATGTTAGCTTGAGTGTTCTCCAGCAATATTTCTCCGGTAGTCTTAAAGATGCGGCTAAAAGCCTTGGTGGTAAGACTACTACAGCTTTGTCCCTGCAGATTTCTTTTAATTTATTCAATCAGCATATTATTTTGGGTTAGATGATAGATTCTGGTTCTAAAAATATATAGATGACAAATATTTGTGAAAAACACCAAGATGATTATTATTGACAAGTGATTCTTCTTTAACAGTTTGCCCAACAACCCTGAAAAGGATATGCAGGCAACACGGAATCGCAAGATGGCCATCGCGCAAGATCAATAAAGTTAATCGTTCGTTAAAAAAAATACAAACCGTGCTTGACTCAGTCCAGGGTGTGGAAGGAGGACTGAAGTTTGATCCTTTCAAGGGGGGATTTATTCCAGGAGGATCAAGCAACCAAGAAATTAATGCACATAAAAGTTCTCTCTTCCGGAAGAAATGTTCTGGAAAATATCCTGATCCCGCAGCAAAAGATGCAGTCACCGTATCTCCGGCATCTGGTAGCAAAGGTGAGAATTTAGCTTCTGCATTTAGACATGCTTATATCTAATTCCAAGGGTGAGTTGAAGAAAAACAAAGCTTTTTTCTGTTGGTGTAGATTCAAAACCAATAGGCATGGATGATGGTGGATTACGGCAGGAACCCTTTCCGGTTTCTATTTTGGAAAGTTCTAGGTGTGATATAGCATATCACAGTCCAAACACCTTGGTTGCCAATGAGATGGAAAATTATCTGAATGGGGCTGACAAGCTCGGCGAGCATCACAATCCCGCTACTTCAAGCATGTCAGACTCGTCAAATGACTCTGGCTCTCGGAAATTTGAGAATCGGAAACATTTGAAAGCCAAATCACCTTGTGTTGATAAGGGATCAAAAATTATTGTCAAAGCTGCCTACAAAGAAGATATGATCCGTTTCAAGTTTGATCCTGCAGCTGGTTGTCTCCAGCTCTATGAACAAGTTGCAACAAGATTCAAATTACAAATCGGATCATTCCTGCTGAAGTATCTCGACGATGAAGAGGAATGGGTGAGGATGGTAAATGACTCAGATTTGGAAGAATGCATAGAAATATTGGATGATCTTGGCACCCGTGCTGTGAAATTTCTTGTTAGCGACATGCCTAGTTGTTTGAGCAGCAGTGGCAGTAACAGTTGATGAATTCAATGAAGTACAAGAAATCTTTGATCCAAATAACCCCAATGACACATCTAAGATATTCCATAGAAATGTCTTCATCCGACTTGTGTGGCTAAAAAACAATACTAATGAAATATTGTTGACGGACGAATTCAATGTGGCAACTGAATTCTTCAATCAACATATTTCATTAGCATTGCCTTTTAGACACACAATCAGATGAAGATGTTTCTATGAAATTTTCTGAATGTGGCATTAAGATTATTTGGATCAAAGATTTCTTGTAGTTTAATCTTAGAACCTTGAAGCATGATCATGCTTCTTCAAAGTGTCTATTTTCAGAAGGTAGGATAATAGTTACAAGTAAGCACTAGAATGTTAAATACATAGTTCTATACATGACTATTATTCTACATTCTGAAAATAGACACTTTGAAAAAGCATAATCATGCTTCAAGGTTCTTTCCTCTATAAAAATTAAATAGCTTATAAAGTTTTATAGTTAAATAGTTAAGATAAATAGCTCTAGTTTGCTTTTATCCCAATTTTTATATAAAATCATCAATAATTTGGGAAAGATATTGTAAATAAATTTTCATATAATTTTGTTGTTTTTATCCTCACAAGATAATCTGATTAATAATAAAAATTAATACCGTTTCCAGTGTATTGTATGTAAAATTGTGCATAGACTGAAGTCAAAGAAAAAGAGCTTATTATTTATTTTTTTAATAACATAATAATATTATATTAATAAAATATTATTAAATTTTAAATGATCCCATGTATATACCATATACTAAATATATATATATTATTACTTCTCCTAAGATACGTATTACTAAGAGATAAGGATGATAGAATTTGAAAATAAAAAAATTATTATTTTTGGATCACTAATTTAGTATTCCATTCAAAATATTTTTTCTTATAAAATAAATGGATTCTAAAATAGATATTTATGAGTTATAAATAAAAAATTTATTTAATAGAATTATTTTTATTTAAAGATTCTATTAAAATTAAATAAAAATATTCTAAAATTCTGTTTCTTTGATTTTATTAAAAAATATAACTATTTAAAACTATTTTAGTTAATATTATATACAAATTCTATTAGAGTTGGTATTCCAACGTTTGTATTTTTTTATACAAAAAAATCTTTTTAAATTTCTCATAGAAATCGATTGCGTTGATGAATAAGCTCTCAATACTGTCCAAAAACCTTTCCTATTCCAAAGAGTGTTTTGGATTTTTTTTAATCTCGAGGTGCGTTTATTTGGAACTGTCGTACATCTAATATAGTGATAGTGATTGCGCTGATGAATAAACTTTCAATGCTGTCCAAAAACCTTTCTTTTTACAAAGAGTTTCTTGGATTTTTTTTATCTCGAGATGCGTCTCTTTGGAATTGTCATGCATTTAATATAGTGATAGTGATTGCGCCATTCAAAAACCTTTCCTTTTACAAAGAGTCTTTTGGATTTTTTTTATCTCGAGGTGCATTTTTTTGGAACTGTCATGCATCTAATATAGTGATAATGATTGCGTTGTCTAAAAATCTTTCCTTTTTACAGAATTTTTTAGAACTGTCATGCATCTAATATAGTGATAGTAATTGCACTGTTCAAGAATTTTTTTATCTCAGGGTGCCACGCATCTAATATAGTTTATTTTTTTCTGGATCTCGAGGTACGATCCATGCATCTAATATAGTTTTTTTTTTGGATCTCGAGGTGCGATTTTTCAGAACCGCCATACAACAAATAGTTTTTTATTAGGTTTAACAAAGAGTCAGAATTTTCTTTTGAATAATGGAAAGGGCGAATAATGGGAATGGAACTTCTTTTGAATAATGGAAAGGGCGAATAGTGGGAATCGAACTCGCGTCTTCTCCTTGGCAAAGAGAAATTTTATTATTGGACTATATTTGGATATTTGAATTGTATTTGATACATAATATATCAATTTTATTTATGTTTTAATTTTATATAGATTACTCTATGCTTTTAATGTTAATAGGATTTTTTAAATATTATTTTTTATATTTTCTTATTCTTTAATTTTATATAAGTTACTATATTCTTTCAATGTTAATAAATTCTTTTTAATAGGTATAAATTGAGTTAAATTCTAATTTATTTTCACATTTTATATTTACTTTTTGTTATATTACTATATAAATCAACATTCACTTTGTATAATTTTTTTATCCCTCCTCACATAATCTCATATCTTTTTTTTTCCTACCACTTTTGCTAAATATATATATATATAGTAAGTAACTATGTAATTGTATTTATTAAGAAGAAAGTGAAGAAAAAAATGACAGTGACTCAACTAACCATGATAAAGAAGATTTGACTTAAATTACTTTTTAATCCTTTTGTTTCTAATTGAACTACTTTTAATTATTTTATTTCTACTTCTTATGTGTCTTATTATTATAGCTTAGGATTTTTTTTTCATTTTTCTTCTCACTCTCATGACATTTATTTTTTTTAGATTACTCTATAATTTTATATTCTCCTATTCTCTATTTTTATATAGGTTACTCTATCTTTTTATAGTCTCTTACTATTTATTTTTATATAAGATACTGTATGGTTTTAATGTTAATATTATTTCTCTTTAATGGGTATAAATTGAGTAATAAAACATAATTTATCCTCTTCTTTTATACATAAGGTTTAGGGTTTTTCAAAAGTAACTTTTTTGAGTTTTTGACTTATAGAAAGTAGTGGTATTAATGTCTGGTGCAATTTTCAAAACCAAATTGTGGTTTTCTAAGAAACTATTTAGAAACTTATAGAGAAGTTAAAAAAATGACTTCTCTCATAATACTACTACTTTTTATCACAAATCTATAAAATAAGCACTTTTAAAGCTAAAAACCCAAATACAAAATAATTTATTTATAAATTACTTTTAATATAATTATTTATTATTTAAGTTATTTTTCAAAAGGAGTTTAATTAAGCTGTTTATCCAAACTGAACCTTACTCCTTCTTATGTTTTCTATATAAATTAACATTTACTTAACACCTCTTCTTTATCTTCTCTTTCACATAATATCATGCCACTTATTTTTTTTCCTCCATTTTTATTAATATTTTGCACAAATATTTAAAGAATTCAGTTGATAGCACAATTCTTTTTTTAGTTTGATAAACATATGTATAAAGTAATAAATTCTTAAAATACTAAATCTTTACAATTTTTTTTTATTTTTGGTTTAATTATATTCACTAGTTATTTCAATCATATATTTTTTTTTTCTTTCAATAATTTATAATTTTTAATATCATTTAGTTAATTTAAGTAAGGACTACTACGCCTTCACGTCTTATGTCCCAGGCACTGTAAAGAACATGCTTCCCCCAACCGCCCCAAAGTTGAACTTTCACAATAATGGGTTTTCATATGGATTTAAAAACTTCTTACTCAGATTGGTTATTTTCTGTGCAGTGTCTATCAAATAACAAAAGAGCAGCTTTAACAGAGATAATTTATGTGTTACGAGCTGTGTATCATGCGCATAGTTTGCCACTGGCATTGATATTTCAAAGTGCGTGCGATATTTTAGAACTGTCATGCAACAAATAGTTTTTTATTGAGTTTAAGAAAGATTCAGAATTTTCTTTTGATTAAGGGAAAGGGCGGATGGTGTGAATGGAACCCGCGGCTTCTCTTTGACCAAGAGAAGTTTTATTATTGGACTATATTTATATTTTTGAATTATATTTAATACGTAATATATTAATTTATTTATATTTTAATTTTATATAGATTATTTTATATTTTTAATGTGAATAAAATTTTTTAAATGTTATTTTTTATATTTTATATTTTTTAATTTTATATAAATTATTATATTCTTTCAATGTTAATAAATTTTTTTTAATAGATATAAATTAAGTTAAATTTTAATTTATTCTCATATTTTATATTTATTTTTAATTATATCATTATATAAATTAACATTCATTTTATATAATTTTATATCTCTTTTTTTTACTATTTTTGTTAAATATATGTTCCAAGTAACTATGTAATTGTATTTATTAGGAAAAAATGGAGAAAATGATAGTGACTCAACTAATCATAAAAAAAAAGATTTGACTTAAATTACTTTTTAATTCTTTTGTTTCTAATTGAACTACTTTTAACTATTTCATTTCTACTTCTCATGTGCCTTATTATTATAGCTTAGGATTTTTTTTTTTTTTCTTCTCATTTTCATAACATTTATTTTTTTTAGATTACTTTATAATTTTATATTCTCCTATTCTCTATTTTTATATAGAATACTATATGTCTTCTCTGTTAATATTATTTCTCTTTATTAGCTATAAACATAATTCATCCTCTTTTATAATCATTCTTTCTTATAATTATTATATAGTGTTACAACTTAAGATTCTTCTTTATTTTTCTTCTAACTATTATGTCATTTATTTTTTTAGGTTACTCTATACTTTTTATAGTCTCTTATTATTTATTTTTATATAAAAAATAAGATACTGTATGATTTTAATATTAATGTTATTTCTTTTTAATAGATACAAATTGAGTAATAAAATATAATTCATCGTCTTTTTCATACTTACTCTTTCTTATGTTTTCTATATAAATCAACATTTACTTAACACTTCTTCTTTATCTTCTCTTTTCACATAATATCATACCATTTAATAAATTTCTAAAATATTATACCTTTATATTTTTTTAATAATTTTTGGTATAATTGTATTCAGGAGTTATTTCATCCATATATTATTTCTTTTTCTTTCAATAATTTATATTTTTAATATCATTTAGTTAATTTAAGGACTATGTCCCAGGTACTGTAAAGAACATGCTTCCCCCAACCGCCCCCAACAACAATAAATAGAAGACAAGGGCCAAAAACAAAGTTGAACTTTCACAATGCTGTATTTTCCTATGGATTTAAACACTTCTTACTCAGATTGGTTATTTTCTGTGCAGTGTCTATCAAATAACAAAAGAGCAGCTTTAACAGAGATAATTGATGTGTTACGAGCTGTGTGTCGTGCGCATAGTTTGCCACTAGCATTGACATGGATCCCCTGTTATTATAGTGAGGGGATAGGAGATGAAGCTTCAAGAATACGGACTAAAGATGGGCGTAAAATTCCCGGTGAAAAAACTGTACTATGCATTGAAGAATCAGCTTGCTATACAAATGATATTGTGGTAGGAGGATTTGTTCGTGCATGTGTTGAACATTATCTCGAGGAAGGGCAAGGTGTAGCTGGGAAAGCTCTTCAATCAAATCGTCCATTCTTCTATCCCGATGTGAAGGCCTATAATATTAGTGAATATCCCCTTGTTCACCATGCGCGAAAATATAAGTTGAATGCCGCCGTTGCAATCAGGCTAAGGAGTATACATACCAATGATGATGATTATATAATAGAATTCTTTCTACCTGTCAATATGAATGGAAGTGAAGAACAGCAACTTTTATTAGACAATCTAGCAGGTACTATGCAGAGAAAGTGTCAGACTTTGAGGAAAGTTTCGGATGCTGAATTACATGGGATAGAAGGCTCGAGTTTTTGCTCTATGTCTAGGGGAAACTCTCATATGGCGCCGGATGGTGACCATGATTCGGTCCAGCCAATGTCCGTGACAAACAATGAAACGGAAGCTGCTCATAACCAGGTATATCTTAACAGTTGCTTCATTTGAGAAATTATTTATTATAATTTATGATTCAACTTTGTAGGCAATGGAGGGATCAAGAAAGCAGATTGAGAAAAAGAGAAGTCCAGTGAAGAAGAATTTTAGCTTGAGTGTTCTCCAGCAATACTTCTCCGGTAATCTTAAAGATGCGGCTAAAAGCCTTGGTGGTAAGACTACTACAGCTTTGTCCGTGCTGATTTCTTTAATTTATTCAATCAGCATATTATTTTGGATTATATGATAGATGATAAATATTTGTGAAAAACACCAAGATGATTATTATTGACAAGTAATTCTTCTTGAACAGTTTGCCCAACAACCCTGAAAAGGATATGCAGGCAACACGGAATTGCAAGATGGCCATCGCGCAAGATTAACAAAGTGAATCGCTCGTTAAAGAAAATACAAACCGTGCTCGACTCGGGTGTGGAAGGAGGACTGAAGTTTGATCCTTACAAGGGGGGATTTATGTCAGGAGGATCAAGCAACCAAGAAATTAATGCACATAAAAGTTCTCTCTTCCGGAAGAAATGTTCTGTAAAATATCCTGATCCTGCAGCAAAAGATGCAGTCACCATATCTCCGGCATCCGGTAGCAAAGGTGAGAATTTAGCCGTTAACCAGCTTCTGCATTCAGACATACTTATCTCTAATTCCAAGGGTGAGTTGAAGAAAAACAAAGCTTTTTCTGTTGATGTAGATTCAAAGCCAATAGCCATGGGTGATGGTGGATTACGCCAAGAACCCTTTCCGGTTTCTATTTTGGAAAGTTCTAGGTGTGATGTAGCATATCACAGTCCAAACTCCCTGGTTGCCGATGAGATGGAAACTTATCTGAATGGGGCTGACAAGCTCGGCGAGCATCACAATCCCACTACTTCAAGCATGACAGACTCGTCGAGTGGCTCTTGCTCAATTTTGCGCCCCAGCTCATCTGGCTCTCCGAAATTTGAGAATCGGAAACATTTGAA
Organism: Arachis ipaensis; assembly: GCF_059453495.1. Classification (NCBI taxonomy): domain Eukaryota; kingdom Viridiplantae; phylum Streptophyta; class Magnoliopsida; order Fabales; family Fabaceae; genus Arachis; species Arachis ipaensis. The sequence goes on from NC_142438.1 coordinate 6,430,498, forward strand.
AGCCAAATCACCTTGTGTTCGTAGGGGATCAAAAATTATTGTCAAAGCTGCCTACGGAGAAAATATTATCCGTTTCAAGTTTGATCCTGCAGCTGGTTGTCTCCAGCTCTATGAAGAAGTTGCAACAAGATTCAAATTACAAATCGGATCTTTCCAACTCGAGTATCTCGACGATGAAGACGAATGGGTGAGGATGGTAACTGACACAGATTTGGAAGAATGCATAGAAATGTTTGATGATCTTGGCACCGCTGTGAAATTTCTTGTTCGCGAGCCGTGCAGTAACAGTTGATGAATTCAATGAACCACAAGAAATCTTTGATCCAAATAACTTCAATGACACATCCAAGACATTTCATAGAAATGTCTTCATCTGACTTGTGTGGTTGAGTTCTTCTGCCAACATATATATTTCATTAGCATTGTCTTTTAGCCACACAAGTGATATGAAAACATTTTTATGGAGTTTTTTGGATGTGGTATTGGGGTTATTTAAATTGAAGATTTCTTGTAATTCAATTTTCAAAGAGGAAAGGACCTTGAAGCACAATCATACTTCTTTAAAGTGTCTAATAGAGTCACAAGTAAGCACTAGAATAATAAATACGTAATTCTATACATGAAGGATGCAGCTTATACAGTTTTATAGTTAAATAGTTGCTGTCAAGAGTGAGATAAATAGTTCTAAGTTACTTTTATCCCAGTTTTTGTATAAAATTATCAATAATTTGGGATAGATACTGTAAATAAGTTTTTCTATAATTTTATTGTTTTTATTCTCACAGGATAATTTAATTAATAATAAAAATTAATACGAGTGCTTAATAACTATTATTTCTACTATTTTTGGTGTATTATTTATCCAAAAACTTGCATAGCAAAAAAGGTAACAAATAAAAGCAAGAAAATATAGTAGAGACATTTTTATCAGGTACAAAAAAAGATCTCTCAAATAATTACATTATCTTTTCATAATCTATTTATTTATTAATAATATATTATAATAGAATTAAAGGTTCCGTATTTATTCTTAACTTTTTAGGATTTTATTGTTCAAGATATCAAATTCAGCACTATTGCTTAATTATTTCATTGTCATTCTCAATATAACAAGAATGGAATCAGGTTCTATAATATTTTGGAGATCCACATTCTATCGAACTAAACTAAGGCTTAGTTTGGTAAAGCTTTTTACTTTTTAAAAGTAGCTTATAAAAGCTAACTTTTAAAAGATGGTTTTTTAAAAGTTGTAGCATTTATATTTGGTAAATCAAATTAAAAATTACTTTTAATAATCACAAGCAATAACAATTGCATTTGGTAAAATAGCTTTTAAAATTTAAAAATACTATAATAGACATAAATGCAAGCATTAAATTTGAAAATTAGTTAACATATGAGGTTATATTAGACTTTTAAATTTTGAAAAGCACAAGCCAACTTTAAAAAGCTCTATCTTAGGTGCTTTCAAAAGTACCCCGATCTTTTAAAAGCTACAAGCACAAGCACATGATCTTTTTTATTTACCAAACACAAAATGAGGAGCTTGAGCTTTTAAAAAGCACAAGCACCTCTTCGAAAAGCTTTACCAAAACCAAGCTTAAGAGCGCTTATTATTTATTTTTTAATAACATAATAATACTTATTATTTAATTTTAAGTGACCCCAATACATCTTGTCCATATACCATATATTATATAGAAATATTGATATATATGTATCTCCGATTTAAATTGATTTTAATTGATCCCTTATTGTTTCTCTTTCGATAAGTATTAGTTCGAGATAGGAATGATATGATTTGAAATTCAAAAATTTATTATTTTTGAATCACCAATTAAGTATTTCATTCAAAATATTTTTTCTCTATAAAATAAATAGATTCAAAAATAGATATTTATATGAATTATAAATAAAAATTTTTATTTAATAGAATTATTTTTATTTAAAGATTCTATTAAAATTAAAGAAAAATAATTCTAAAATTTTATTTCTTTAATTTTATTAAAAATATAACTATTTAAAATTATTTTAGTTAATATTATATACAAATTCTATATTCTAATAGAGAATAGAATCCACCTAATTCAGAGTATTCCAACGTTTATATTTTTTATACAAAAAATATTTTTGAATTTTTCGTAGAAATTGATTGCACTGATGAATAAGCTTTTAATATTGTCCAAAAACTTTTTCTTTTTCAAAGAGTTTTTTGAATTATTTTGGATCTCCAAATGCGTTTCTTTGGAATTGCCATGCAACTAATATAATTTTTTACTGTCCTACGAAAAGATCCGTCCAAAAAACCTTTCATTTTTTAAAGAATTTTTTGAATTTTTTTTGGATATTGAGGTGTGTCTCTTTGGAAGAGCCAAAAACCTTTCCTTTTTCAAAGAGTTTTTTTTTTTTGGATCTTGAGATGCGTTTCTTTGGAATTGTCAAAAACCTTTCCTTTTTTAAAGAGTTTTTTGAATTTTTTTAGATCTCGAGGTGCGTTTCTTTGGAACTGTCATACAACTAATATAATTTTTTATTCCTCTACAATTGTCTTCCATGTAAAGTAGCACGTGTGCGTCATACCTGAGGTTCACCATTTCGTGTGCGTTATACCTGAGGTCTAGGGGTGGCAAAACGGGTCGAGCCCGTCGGGCCGATCCGCTAAACCCGCTAAAAAAGGCGGGTCGGGCTAGGATTTGGAACCCGCCAAATTACAAAAACCCGCCAAACCTGCACCGCCAAATTGGCGGGTTATGGCGGGGCGGGGCGGGCCGGTCCGCCGGGTCGAAGATTTTTATTTTTCTTTTTTTTTTAATTAAATAAAAGAGTGATTACTGTTATAAAATTAATAATTATAGAATTTTTAATCACTTTTTTTCATTTTTTGTTTTTATTCTTCTTTAGTTATTAACTTTATTTATTTTATTTTACAATTTCGTATATATACTCAAATTATGTGACTTATTTTTTAAAATAAAGATGATTCTATTGACAAATATTATTTTGAACAATTTTATTGAAGTTAAAAATTAAAAAAAAAATAGTAAAAAAATTATATTATAATTTGACTATTTTTTATTTGTATTTGATTTTTTAATTATTATTTTTTGGTTAATTTTAATAAATTTTATTTTTCAAAAAGAAAGAAGCGGGCTAGCCCGCCAACCCGCCAATCCGCCATAAAGTGGGGCGGGCTAGCATTTTGAACCCATTTTAGTTGGCGGGGCGGGCCGGTCCGCCCCGTTTATAGGGCGGGCTTAGGCGGGGCGGGGCGGGTTGGGGCGGGCCGGCCCGCTTTGCCACCCCTACTGAGGTCCACCATTTCGTGGCTGATGCACTAGGAATGGGCTGTGTCAGACGGCAGACTCCATTTCGTGGCCACCATTCTTGAGATGGCTCTTATTTCTATTTCGTGGCTGACCCTTGCAAATTGGCTATACGTTTTTAAGGAGGAGTTTCAAACCGCGTATAATGGGAATTAAACATTTTCCCATGCACATTTAAGTAAAAAAGCCCATAGATTACTTTATGTTTTCAATGTTAATAGGATTCTTTTAATATTATTTTTCATATTTCTTTAGTCTTTAATTTTATATAGATTACTATATCCTTTCAATGTTAATAAATTCTTTTTAATAGATATAAATTGAGTTAAATTCTAATTCATTTTCACATTTTATATTTATTCTTTGTCATATGACTATATAAATCAACATTTAGTTTACACAATTTTTTTATTCTTCCTCACATAATCTCATGTCTCTTTTTTTTTTCCTACCACTTTTACTAAATATATGTAGTAAGTGATTATGTAATTGTATTTATTAGAAAAAAAGTGAAAAAAAAATGACAATGACTCAACCAACCATGAAAAAGAAAACTTGACTTAAATTATTTTTTAATCCTTTTGTTTTTAATTGAATTACTTTTAACTATTTTATTTTTACTTCTCATGTGCATTATTATTATAACTCAGGAATTTTTTTCATTTTCTTTCTCACTCTCATGACATTTATTTTTCTTTAGATTACTCTATAATTTTATATTCTCTTCTCTACTTTTATATTGGATACTATATGTCTTCAATGTTAATATTGTTTTTCTTTATTAGCTATAAACATAATTCATCCTTATTCCTCTTTTATACTCACTCTTTCTTATGATTATTATGTAGTGTTACAACTTAGGATTCTTCTTCATTTTTCTTCTCACTTCTTCTCACTCTTATGTAATTTGTTTAGGTTATTCTATGCTTTTTATAGTCTCTTACTATTTATTTTTATATAAGATACTATATGGTTTTAATGCTAATGTTATTTCTCTTTAATAGCTATAAATTGAGTAATAAAACATAATTCATCCTCTTCTTTCATACTTACTCCTTTTTATATTTTCTATATAGATCAATATTTACTTGACACCTCTTCGTTATCTTCTCTTTTCACATAATATCATGCCATTTATTCTTTTTCCTCAATTCATACTAATATTTTGCATAAGTATTTAAAGAATTCAGTTAATAGCCACAATTCTTTTTTTTAGTTTGATAAACATATGTATTAAATAATACATTCCTAAAATACTAGACCATTACATTTTTTTTTTAATTTTTTGTATAATTATATTCACTAGTTATCTTATCCATATATTATTTTTTTTCTTTCAATAATTTATATTTTTTAATATCATTTAATTGTAATATGTTAAAATATATGGTACTATCGTGAGTCATGAAAAATAAAATTAAAAAATTGAATGTTAATTTTAATTATATATCATGTCCTTTATAATTTTTTTAAATTTTTTTATTTTTAGTTTAATTGTACTCATTAATTATATCATCCATGTATTACTTCTTTTTTCTTTCAACCATTTACATTTTTTTAATATCATTTAGTTGTAACATTATTGAAAATACATAGTATTATCGTGAGTCATAAAAATAAAATTAAAAAATTTACTTACTACTTATCTAATTGAATTACTTTTTAATCTTTTTGTTTCTAATTGAATTACTTTTAAATCTTTTATCTCTACTTCTCATGTGCCTTATTATTATAACTTAAGATTCATTTTCATTTTTTCTTCTCACTTTCATGACATTTATTTTTCTTTTAAGTTATTCTATAATTTTTATATTCTCTTACTTTTTACTCTTATATGGAATGCTATATGTCTTTAATGTTAATATAATTTTTTTTATTAGATATATACATAATTCATCCTCTTTTAATATACTCACTCTTTCTTATGATTATTATATAGCATTACAACTTAGCATTCTTCTTCATTTTCTTTCTCATTCTTATGTCATTTATTTTTTTTTTAGGTTACTCTATACTTTTTATAATCTCTTACTCTTAATTTTATATAAGATACTAGATAATTTCAATGTTAATGTTATTTCTCTTTAATATGTATAAATTATGTAATAAAACATAATTTATCATCTTCTTTCATATTTATTCTTGTTTATATTTTTCATATAAATCAATATTCACTTCATATCTCTTCTTTATCTCTTCTTTTCACATAATATCATGCCAGGCCATTTATTCTTTTTTTTTTTTTTTTCTTCATTCTTACTAATATTTGACACAAGTATTGAAAGGATTTGGTTATTGACTACAACTCTATTTTTAGTTTGCTAAACATGTATTAGGTAATAAATTCCTAAAACTCTATATCTTTATAATTTTTTAGGTTTTTTTTAATTTTTAGTCTAATTGTATTCATTAGTTATATCATTCATATATAATTTTTTTCTTTCAACAATTTAATTATATTTTTTTAATATCATTTAGTTATGATATGTTGAAAATACATAATATTATTATGAGTCATGAAAAACAAAATTAAAAAAGTTAAATTTTAATTTTAATTATATATCATGTCCTTTATAAGTTTTTTAATTTTTTTATTTTTAGTCTAATTGTATTCATTAATCATATCATCCATATATCACTTCTTTTTCATTTCAACTATTTACATTTTTTAATATCATTTAATTCTAATATTATTAAAAATACATAATCTTATTGTGAATCATGAAAAATAAAATAAAAAAATTAAATGTTAATTTCAATTATTGTAATATTATATTTAAAATTGTATTTTATCTAACAGTTTTATATTTGTACTATAATACTTAAATATAATCTAGAAAAATAAATAAATAAAAATAATTACTTAAAAGAATAAAAACACAAAATATAAAATCAAATAAATAAATTTAAATTGAGTATTTTTATAATTTTACTTAAAAAAATTATGTATAAATTTTTAATTATATAATATTAAATTTTAAATTAATTATATATTTTATACAGTATCTATCTATTTTATTAATCCAGTAAATAAATTAACGGTGGATGAACAAAATAAAGACTACTCAAAGGGGAAGGTGTTCGCACATTACTTCTCTTCTCAGTGGCATTCCAAGCCCAATTCCAAAACAGAAAATTTATTGATTAATTGTCACGCAGAGGAAAAATATGCTGCTTGCAGTTAATTGCAGGGCCATATGTAGAAAACACTAGACAAACTCTTATTGAGTAGCTTGATTCAAATGAGAAATCATTTCAGAATGCTTTTGTTGAGCAGAAGCTTTTTAGTCTGAAACAGCAGCTCATCAATATCTTCCGTTTTTCCATAGTAATGCAGTTCACATAACATTAGTTAACAAGAAATACACAAATTCGGCTTGTTAGAAGTTTCCAAGAAGAGGATCGTCTAGGTGAATAAAATCACATTGTATGTTGACAACACTTAAAAGTAATGCCATCAATACATCATAGACGAGGGACGAAAAAAATACCTATCTGGAAGGGCTGGAACCAGCTCTTTAACTTCTTGAATGACAGCTGAACTTTCTGTATTCCCAGATGAGGAAAGTTCCGTTTCTATATGAAACAGAAAAGAGAAAATCAAGATTGACTACACAATAACACAATTTTCATAGCAGGATGCAAACACTGATCAAATGTGTTAAATAGTAATGGATGAAAAATTGAAAATTACATATTATAAAATGGAGTAATATGGTAAAAGTAAAACAACATGCTATCACCAAATTAGCAGAAATAATAGAAAAGTTATTTTCATCATCATAACAGGTAAAATGCAAAAGTCTTGCTTATTTTTCTTTTCCTTTTAAAAAAAGAAAAAGAAAAAAAAAAAGAAACGAAAACAAAAGAAAAGAAAACGCAGTCAGTTTTAATAAATGACCTACAAGCTAACATTATATGCAAGCATACTTGTCTTATCACAAGCATCTTGGATGGCTAGGTATTGGTTCCTGTCGATGCTTTGCTTAGTGGAGGTGGGTTCTGTTTCCTCACAAGACATGCAAGATGAATCTCTCATATTTACGTCAGTATATGATTCATGTAAAGCAGGTTTGTTGACAACATTCTTAATATATTCTCTGTCGGTGAAGCACCACAAAACCTCCCTCCTTATTGTAGGTGGACAGAATGAAACATCTTCCTCTTTAATGGAAGTAGATGGTTGAAACAAAACTAGTGCAAAATTTCCAATACTTTCTGCTTCATAGTTTGAATATATTCTCTCCTCGTGAAGTTTATCATGATCATTATCATCAACACCATTGTCAATATCATCACTCTCTTCGCAGAGATTATCCCATGAGTAATTGATTATTCTGATTGATTATATTTGGGTACATTGGTTAACATTGTAAATTTTTCATAGAAATTTTTCATTCTTTAGTTGGCATCTCAGTTACCAAGTTAAAGAGTACAACAGCATTTGTTTACACTGCTCTGATAATTGCTCTAATGAGAGATACAAAGGCTGGTAAGCCCATGGATATGCTGAAAAGATTGAGTACTGCAAGTTCTAACCTGGTAAGTATGTCTTCTTCATCCGAGATAGAGTCTAGAATCTGAAGAATAGTTTGTGCCAAATTGTGTTTAAAAAGTTGAATTATTTGGCGTTTTCATTATCTGTCTGCTACAATTAAAACTAAAATCTAGATAAGTTTTTGATTTGGGATTTGCGACAATAATTTTTGATGGGGTTCAATTGTTTTCTTACCTTCTAACAAACTCCTCCAATCTCCTATTCCAATGTCAGCCTTTAAGAATGTACAATACCTAAAATACTTACTTTGATATACTTCAAAAAAAGTGAGTGCTACTTAATTTACAATCTCTAGTTCTATTTTTTAAAGAGGGTTAAATTAAATACTTTTAAATCAAAATTTAATTTACCTTAAATTTTTGGTCTGCTGATTATCTTTCAATTACTACTGCATTCTTTTGACCCCACAAAAACTATAGGACAAGTCTATAAATTTTATCGAGTAAAGTCTCGTAAAACTCAAAACAACTAAGAGTATAAATAGAGACAACAGAGTTTAAATTGTTTTGTAGTTGAAGGTTATTTGATTAGTAACTGGGAGAGATAAAAGACTTTAGGGGTGATGTTATAAGAGCAAACATGACTGGAGAGGTTATACTCAAAAAATTAGAAGATGCAATTCAATTTTTATTTGAAAAAGTTGGTGCCATAGCAAATGATAGTTAATTATAAAAATATTGTTAAATGGATTGAAGAAAAAAATGACATTAGCTAGGAATTACGATTTTTCAGAAACAAAACAAAGAATAAAATCCATATTTTTTAACATATGAAAGTGGTATACAAGGAGTACAAATGGTTCCGACCATGGGAGTAGGTTGCTTTAAATAAAGGTAGTAGATGGACAATTATGGAGTTCATGAATCAAATGATATATATAAAGGATATAGATACTTAGTAATATAAGGTGTCTTTATGTAATATATGCATGTATGTGGTTGGTGAGTCATAAAATTGTTGCAGTTTATAATGTTGGTACTTGGTGGGTAGTAGTTACTAAAAAAATGGAAAATATGTTGAATGTGCTTAGTTGGATTTAAGTCCATGTAATCTAAATTTTTTTATGGCATTATCAAAGGGGATTATTAGATTCATAGAAAATTTTTTTGTAATTTTCTATCTTGAGTTGAGACTTTTAAGATTGGTTTAGAAAAGAAAGATATTCAAAGGACGGATCCAAAAATTTTAATATAGAGAGGCCGAATTTTAGATAATTTTTTTTATTCTATAAAAATAATTAACATATAATTATCAGAATTAGTTTTTTTAAAAGATTTATCAAAAAATATATATAATTATAATTTTTTTTCACAATTTTATTTTTAATATGATAATTACATAAACTGATAAAAGGTAACTGATAAAAGCAAGAAAATATAGTAGACATTTTATTAGGTATAAAGAAAGATCCTTTGGATAATTATATTTTCTTCTCACAATCTATTTATCTATTAGTAATATATTATAATAGAGTTAAAGGTAATTTCCGTATTTATTCTTAACTTCTTAAGTTTTTAATATGGCGTCACGTCAATTTTAAGTAGCTTTAGATTCATTTTTAACTTTCTAAGATTCTACTATTCTTTTCTAGAATTTTACAATACTGACGAAGTGATTCACGAGGTCAAATTTACCACTATTGCTTAATCTCGGTAAGATTTTGGAGACCTACGTTCTACCGAACTGAACTAAGAGCGCTTATTATTATTTTTTTAATAATATAATAATATTATATTAATAAAATATTATTAAATTTTAAGTGATCCCAACACGTCTTGCCTGTATATATCATATACTATATATAAATATTGATATATATGTATCTCCGATTTGAATCGGTCTCAATTATTCCTTTCTCCTACGATAACTATTAGTTCGAGATAGAGATGACAGGATTTGAAATTCAAAAATTGATTATTTTTGGATCACCAATTTAGTATTCCATTAAAATATTTTTTCTTTATAAAATAAATAGATTCCAAAATAGATATTTATTATTTATATGAGTTATAATAAAAAAAATTTATTTAATAGAATTATTTTTATTTAAATATTCTATTAAAATTAAATAAAAATAATTCTAAAATTTTATTTTTTTACTTTATTAAAAAATATAATTATTTAAAATTATTTTAGTTAATATTATATACAAATTCTATATTATATTAGAGAATAGAATCCAGCTAATTCAGAGTATTCTAACGTTTGTATATTTTATACAATTTTTTTTGAATTTTTCGTAGATATTGATTGCGCTAATGAATAAGTTTTCAATACTGTGTAAAAACTTTTCCTTTTCTAAAGAGTTTTTTGATTTTTTTTATCTCGAGGTGCGTGTCTTTGGAACTGCCATGTCTCTGATATAGTTTTTTATTGCCATACGAAAAGATGCGCTTAAATTTATCTATAATTTGTTTATTCTGATCCCGAAAATTTTATTTTTTAACAAAAGGATTTTTTTTTATATATACTTATACAATAAAATTTATTTTATCTATTGTGTTATATATAATCTAAATTAGATTATATATAAATTAGAAAATATATCTACATAAATATTAGATTATGTGTCATTCTTCATATTTTTTGTTGACAAAGTGACACACAAACAATCCTTTTTTCTATTTCTTTATCTCTGCATAAATCGTATGTTTGCAACAACAAGAACAGAATTTTCTTAATTGTAATCAACTAGGCGTGGGAATTAAACCCGCATCTTCTCCTTGACAAAGAGAAATTTTACCATTCGACTATATTTGTATTTTTGAATTATATTTGATACGTAATATATCAATTTTATTTGTGTTTTAATTTTATATAAATTACTCTATACTTTCAATGGTAATAGAATTTTTTAAATATTATTTTTCATATTTTTTATTTTTTAATTTTATATAGGTTACTATATCTTTTCAATATTAATAAATTCTTTTTAATAGGTGTAAATTGAGTTAAATTCTAATTTATTCTCATATTTTATATTTACTCTTTATTATATCTTTATATAAATCAACATTTACTTTATACAATTTTTTTATCTCTTATTACATAATCTCATATCTCTTTTATTCTTTTTAGTGTAAAAAATTTATAGATAACTAATCATATATTATTATATTAATAAAAATAATTAATTTTCACAATCATTACTTAAAAAGACATATAAATGCATGAATTTAATTAATTAGATAATTATACAAAAAAAATTATATTAAAATTAAACTCATATATATGTAAAAAATAACAAATAAAATATAAATATTATTAAGCTTTTGCAAAGATCAAAATTGACAAATTAAATGAAATATTTACTTAATAATAATAATAATAATAATTAATTGTAGTTTTATATGAATAAATATTTTATTTGATCACCCACTAATTTAAAAACTTAGCTATACAAGGATACATATAAAATATATAATAATTAAATAAAATATCTGACAAAAATTGAATAAAATAAGGAAAAGAAGACAAGAATCTCGATTTTTTTTTTTGCTGGATATCCGTTTTCCAAGATTACAACTTTACCAGATTAATATCTACACAAAGAGAAGACTTATATAGCCCACTAATTGATATTTTGTTTTTTTGAAATCGATTATAAAATGAGAGAAAGAAAATAAATGAAAAATGAGTTCTTGCTTACTTTTTTAAAGATACCTATGTTGTAGCAAAATTTAATTATTTATAAATCTCTGTGAGATTCATAAGTTTTTTTTTTATTAAGGTATATAAGTTGTCTTAAGTTTTCAATAGTTAAAAACCTATGAATAATTTATTTTTATATTTAATTATATATATCGTATTAATATAATATCAATATATATAATTATATTAAAAAGAATGATTCAATTAAATAATAATATAAATATATATGATACTAAAATAACATAATAAAATTAAACTCATAATATTTGTATGTTTAATTAGACATGTTAGGGCAATTAATAAAAAAATAACAATGAAATGATTTTTGAGACTTTTCTTGGATTGTATCTTTACATATAAATTAAAAAAATAGAGACAAAAAGTACTTAGAATAATAAACAGAGAGATAAATACATAAAAAAAAGTCTCAAAAAAAAATTATCGCTCCAAAAATTAGGACAAAAAACTCAATCAAAAGAAAGAAATTTTTGTTAACTTTTCTTTTTGTTTTGTTTTCATAAAAATGACAAATTTTTAAATTTTAACACTCTCACTCTTTTTTTTTTAAAGAAAAATAAAACTGATTTCATGTTTTATTCAAATTGATAGTTAAATAGTTACGGTTAAAAATGAGATAAATAGTTTTAGGTTGTTTTTATCCCAATTTTTGATAAAATTATCAATTATTTTAAAATAGATATTGTAAATAAATTTTTTTATAATTTTATTATTTTTATTTTCACAAAATAATCTAATTAATAATAGAAATTAATACCGTGCATAATAACTATTATCTCTACAGTTTTTGGTGTACTATTTATCCAAAGACTTGCATAACAAAAAATTGTAACAGATAAAAGTAAGAAAATATAGAGAGATATTTTACTAGGTACAAAAAAAGATCTCTCTTATAATTACATTATCTTCTCACAATCTATTTATCTATTAGATATATATTAGAAAAGAGCTAAAGATAATTTTCGTATTTATTCTTAATTTTTTAGATTTTTAATATGGGCCACGTCAATTTTAAATGACTCTAAATTCATTATTTACTTAAATTGATAAAAATAACAACAATAATAATAATAATAATAATAATTGCAGTTTTATATGAATACATATTTTATTTGATCATCCACTAATTTAAAAACTTAGTTATACAAGGATACACATAAAATATATAATAATTAAATAAAATATCTGACATAAATAGAATAAAATAAGAAAAAGAAGACAAAAATCTCAATCTTCTCTTTATTAAATATTCGTTTTTCAAGATTACAACCTTATCAGATTAATATCCAAACAAAGAAAAGACTTACATAACTCAGTGATTGATTTTTTTTTTAAATCAATTATAAAATGAAACAAAGAAAATAAATGAGAAATAAATTCTTGATTATTTTGTAAACGAGATACATGCGACTAAGAGATTTAAATTAATAAATAATTTTTAAATTATTTATTTTGATCATTAGATTTATTTTATTTATTTAAATAAAAAATCCGTAAGTCGGTAAGGAGACACAAGACACTTTACGGAACAAAATTTTGTATTTTTGTACGTATGCTGGCGCTTAAGACGACAGAGAGGATGAAACTATGTAACTATAGACAAGGGCCTCGGGTATACCCTCCAAAGTTCAAGTCAAAGCGTAATCTTTTGACCACTTTTTGTGAACTTGAATAGCCACATGCATGACGTGTAAGCTAAGCTTGGATTATTGGGTCTACCTCTTGATGCTCATGAAAAGCCTAAAAAATAAAAAAAGAATAATGGTAACAATAATAATTGCACGTTTCTATAATAATAATAATCCCTTCATATTTCATTTCATAATCTAAATCATCTTAGTAATAATTTTTATTAAGATTATAGATTTGATAATAAATAAATTGAGTAGTATTAATTATTAGTAATAAATTAATTGTAGTAATAATTTTTATTAAGGTATGACAATAAATAATTATTATGAGTATAATATAGGAGATATATCAAAATTATTGAACTAATTATTTTTCTTATGAGTATAATATAGATAGGGCTGGCAATTCATACCCTACTCGCAGATATTCTACCCGGTCTAACCCGTTCGGATAGGGTAGGCTATCCGACCCGCTGCGGGTAGGGTAGGGTACGGGTTTAGGGTGTACCCTACCCTACCCTACTCGCACCTCATATATAACACGTATTTTATAAAAATTAGGTATATAGTGAAGGAAGTGAGAGTTAAACCTACAACCTCCCTTATGTAATGACTTACAATAAGTGAACAACCACTAAACTAGTTAGTTAATTTAGTAATTTAGAGCATTAGTTTTTTATTTTTTATGTTATTTATATGTATAAAATTTGAAATGATTGAATGTTATATTTACTTTGAAAAAATTTGATATTTCTGCAGAGGGTAGGGTATGGTAAGGTTTAAAACTTTAAGGTGCGGGTAGGGTTAGGGTTGAGAGATTCTCAACCCGCGGGTAGGGTAGGGTTAGGGTAGAGTCCAAACCCTACCATACCCTACCCATTGCCAATCCTAAATATAGATATTCAATAAATGATTAATAATTTATTAATAATTTTTTATTGTGTGTTGTTAGAGTAGAATAGAATAGTTATCTGAGATTATTATTTGTTATGTTGGAAGTATAAATATTAAAATTATTTTTAATATAATAATTGTTGAAAATGACATTATTATTATTATTATTATTATTATTATTATTATTATTATTATTATTATTATTATTATTATTATTATTATTATTATTATTGCTATACAAATTTAATTTGTTAATTAAAGAAGGTTACATTTGTTTAATGTGGTCTATAGCTACGTTTTGTAGAGTTTGCGGATATTGCAATGCGACCACTACATGCCGCCGGATCGGTACAATTCAATAGTGGAGGGACATTTACGGGACACTGGCTTTTATCATGTTTTACAGATTGGAGTTGTCCAATGTCAGTCGGCATTGGTTAATGCTCTGATCGAGAGATGACGCCCTGAGACTCACACATTCTATTTTTCGGTTGGTGAGTGTGCCGTAACGTTGTAGGACGTGGCGTTAATTCTTGGTCTTTCAACGAATGGTCTGCCAGTTACAGGACCGACACTCAGTAGTTATGAGGCATTAGAGGCCGAATGCTTGGATCAGTTTGGTGTTGCACTTAAGAAGGTAAATTGTAGGGGAAGTTTCATCAAGTTGACGTGGTTTCGAGGATTGAAAGATCGTTTAGTATTGGTTGATGACATTCAGATTCAGAGGTACGTGAAGTGCCACATAATATTGTTTGGGACCATTGTATTTGGAGATAAGTATGGGGCAAGGGTGCACTGGAAGTTTCTGCCGTTACTCCGTAACTTTGCCGGGATCATACAGTTCAGTTGGGGATCGGCATGCCTGGCACACCTGTATAGAGCGTTGTGTAGGGCAACTCGTGTCGAATGTAAGGAGATTGATGGTCCGCTAACACTTTTGCTTACCTGGACTTGGATCCGTCTACCATTTATTGCGCCGATTCCTAGCAATTCTCAACTCTTTCCAATTGCAAATAGGTAAATTTAATTACTAAATGCTTTAAAAAAAGTGTATTTTAAATTTGATTGATAAATGTTAATTAACGAATTGTCTGATGTCAGATGGCGTAACTGGGATCGTGAGAATCGGCCTTACAGATTTCGTAGCCTTGCTCACTTTAGGAGAGCATTGGATGATCTACAAGAATGACAGGTTTGTTATAATAAATAAGTAGTTATTTTCGTTTAGCCGTACTATTATTCGGTGTGTAATCCTCTTTTACTTGCATAATGTGTGTAGTTTGTTTGGGAGGCTTATGCAATTGGTCAGATCGATCCAGACGTGATTCCTCCTAACATCCGTCAGCATTCAGCTATTTGGAGTGCCACAGATCCACTTATATCTTTTGAATGCATTGAGTGGCATGCATCTGATAGACTGAGGAGGAAATTTGGCTTGACTCAGGACGTTCCTCATCAAGAGCGGGATCTAGATGAAGCATACGACGAAGTTCTGACAGGTCCCAAGAATCAAGATTGATCTGGAACCCACTCATTCTGGGTTATGCATTGGACGAATAGGTATAGTCATGTTCTTGTCGAGCACATGGTACCCTCACAACATCAGCTAGAAATCTACTTGCATTGGTACCGAGGTACATATGGTGACCACTTGCATCTGTCAGATCTCGAACCGCAAGAGAATTAGAAGGGTGATCCTATTCATAATCAGGAGAATCAACAAGTACAACCACCGCCACCACCATCGCCACCACAACCGCCACAAACACAAGCACAGCAAGAGCCTGAGCAGTTCATACCATACATTCCTGACACACATTATGTGGATTATTTTACACCACCATATCTAGTAGATCAACAGTATTAGAGTGTCCTGCACCAAGAATTAGGTGAACAGGGTTCGTTTAGCCAGCTGCTTGGATTCATGGCTCCTGTGTCAGGTTACTCACATCTAGGTTACGGAGACATTCCCACCGACCAAAGGGCCCAACCAAGTGGGATTGCTCCAGGTAGATTGTCATTGGATACGAGACCTTGATAGCGCACTTCCTCTGGTAATTCCGAAGGTAGACTTTCTGTTAACTCGAGTAGGAGTGATGATGCCACGAGGGAGATCATACAGAGCAGAAATTCACGTCGTATTCCGATGGGTCTAATTCAGGAGAGCAACCAGGCAATTGATGATGAGGCTGATGACTATCTGGTTGATCATCCGGGCGAGGATAAGGATGAGGATGATGATGAGGACGAGGATGAAGATGACGACGAGGATGAGGATGCTGATGATGCTGATGATGACGACGGTAATGGTCCAGATGATGGTCCAGCACCTAGTGCAGGTAAAATAATTTATTGGTTAGACTGGTAAAATGATGGAATCGTGCCGATCGAAGATAAGGCCCACACCATCACGTGTCACAACATGTTGTCGCAAGTTACTAAAAAAAAGTGCCAAGCATCAGATGTCTCTCCCTCAACTATCACAAATGTAATAGGCACGATATTGTTATTGCTATCCTGTGAGACTGCAACCAACAAACATGCCTTATATTTTCCATACAAATGAGTTCCGTCTACCTGCACTATTGGCTTGCAATGTCTGAATGCTCTAATACAAGGGTAATAACTCTAGAAGACTCAGTGTAGTACACGAATATTAGGAACCAATTCATCTCCCTGATACGCAGGCATTGTTTCAAAATGAACGACTGCGGATGGCTCCTTGTGACACATGGCCTCAAACCATATTAGCAAAGCTTCGTACAAAGCTTTCCAACCTCCAAAAATTGACTCCACTGCCTTCTGTTTTGCCAACCATGCTTTGCGATAACTTATGGTGTAGTTAAATTTCGACTGTACTTCTGCAATCACTGATTTCACCTTTATAGATGGGTCAACTTCTACCAATGGCTTTATTGCTTCTGCAATTGTGTTGGAATCCAGCTTCGAATGATCTTGAGAAATGGTGGCCCTAGTACAAGTGTGACTACTATTGTACCTCTTAATCTCCTAACAGTACTTCCTGGACATTTTGCTCACCCTGATCAGCCAATCACAGTCTGCGCCATACTGGGTGTATTTATCATAGAATGTCGTCGGTTCTGACTTATGCACCCGATAATCTACACCTCTGCGGATGGTATCATCTTTCATCACCTTAATTACTGCCTCCCTAGAATTGAATTCCATTCCCACGGTAAATTCACCATTTGTCATAACAGGAAGCTTTGCTGCAATCACATCACAAATTTTATATTTCGATAAATAATTCTTAAATACGTGTCGCATCAATAAAATCTATGATCCATAAATCAAGAATAAATCATTCAAAAGTTAATAAGTTAATCAACTAGGTCATCAAATGATATTTAATAAATTAATAATAACACAAGAAAGCTAAATACTAAATTTCTCAACATACATGTTTAATTGATAATTAAACATTCAATAACTACTAATTATATGTTATATTTTGCCTATTTACCGTTGTCTTAAATGTTTATCTCAAACTCAAAACATATGCACAAATCATAATTTAACAAATCATTATTTAAAATTATGACGTACCTGCATTTACATATTGAGAAAACTCTGGTGCATGCATGGCCTCCAAATCCAACGACCGCATGAAAGTCGGCTCTACAAACGGCTGCTGGTTCACTAGTGCATTTGCCACATCCGCCACATCTGCCACCATAGCATCGTCAGCTTGATCTTTGTCTACACCCGGATCAACGACCTCGTAGTTACTTTCAAACTCTTCCTCACTATCACTGTTGTAATCTTCCAATTTAATATCTCGGTCCGCTGCAGATTGCTCGAACTCAATATACAATTCGATGAACGATATTTGGGATCGACTTTCAAGATACACTGAAAATATTTCTTGCATGCTCGCTTCATCGATTACATATTTCGTTTGAAATTGAACGAACCCACCAAACACAAATATAGGACATCTGTACAGAATACATGATACTCTCCTAGATATTTGAGAATCCATTTTCTCACAAATCACACCTTTTAATTCTTCAAATGACAGTGTGAATGGAATAGATTTTTACACACAAATTTCACTCCTTCAGATATTTGTAATAAAAATTGGCCATGATAATATACATTTAATCTCAGTCTATCATCCATGACAATAGAGAAGAAGAGAAAGACAGAGGCGGGCTGCAGAGATTTGGAGAACGGGAGAAGAGGAAGATGAAGTGGGATGCTCAGTTTGGGTTAGGTATATATATAACTGAAATCGGACCGTCCGACCGCTTTCTTGGGATTCGAATTTTTTTTAACATTAAAATCGGACAGTCCAATTAGTGAACGGCCCGCCAAAAAAATTGGATACCCATAAATCGCTGGGTCCGATTTCAGTTCCCTGCAAAATTTTTGTCTAGAAGCCTTGAAATCGGTGGGTTCAATTTCTTTGGACCAAAAAAATTTTATCATCCGTACATGAAATCGGTGGGTCCGATTTGTTTGCACACAGCCATCCATCAACCACAAATTGGACTACGGTTCGATTTGTGTCCGCTCTCACCTATAAAAAATCGAATCGTCCGATTTCTTTCCGTCACCTAACCGTCGTCACAACAGTGTAAATCTTCCTTACGTTCCATAACCAGCATTACACCAAAGTGTGTGTCATATGCAAAAAATTAGCCGACTTACATAGCCCACTGATTAATTTTTTGTTTTTTTAAATCTATTATAAAATGAGAGAAAGAAAATAAATGAGAAATGAGTTATTGATTATTTTTTTTAAGATACCTATGTTGTAGCAAAACTTAATTATTTATAAATCTCTGAGATTCATAATTTTTTTATTAAGGTATATAAGTTGTCTTAAGTTTTCAATAGTTAAAAATGTATGAATGATTCATTTTAATTCGAATTTATATGTTTTCATAAAAAAATATTTAAAAACCTACTATTTGCTTTTATATTTAATTATATAATATTGTATTAATATAATATCAATATACATAATTATATTAAAAAGAATGATTCAATTAAATAATAATATAAATATATATGATACTAAAATAACATAATTAAATTAAACTCATGATATTTGTATGTTTAATTAGACATGTTATGGCAATTAATAAAAAAATAACAATGAAATGATTTTTGAGATTTTTTGGATTGTATCTTTACATATAGAATAAAAAAAACAAAAAGTACTTAGAATGAGAAAAAAGTCTCAAAAAAAATTATCGTTCCAAAAATTAGGACAAAAAACTCAATCAAAAGGAAGAAATTTTTGTTAACTTCTCTTCTTGTTTTGTTCTCGTAAAAATGACAAATATTTTAATTTTAACTCTCTCTTTTTTTTTTAAGAAAACAAAAACTGATTTCATGTTTTATTTAAAGGTTTAATTACTCTGTTGGTCCCTATAGTTTGGCCGAATTTTTAATTAAGTTCCTACAGTTTTTTTCCTTTTAATTGAGTCCCTATACCATTTTTTTTGTTTTAATTGGGTCCCTATTGGCAGTCAACGTTAAGTAAAACGTTGACCTGTGTTAAATTTACCAAAATACCCATGTTTATAACACTACATAATCCTTGTTCTCCTCCTAAAACTCCAGAACCCTATTCTGTTCGTCGTTCTCCTCTTCTCCCTTTCTTCTTATTTGTTGCTGAAATTTTCTGAGCTTGCATGGATTCCAGCCAACGTTCTTCGAGAATTTCGAGTTCAAGAAGTCTCAACAAGAGAAGACATTTGTGTTATTGTGGGGAGGCAGTTGTTGTTCTGTCTTCTTCTGAAGTGGGCAGCCATGGAAGGAGGTATGTAGCTTGTGGACGAGTGCCAAGGTGCAGTTTTTTTGAATGGATTGATAATGAAGATGTTGTGAAAGGTGAGTGGTTGAAGCAGAAGGAGAGGAGGAGTCGTTGCTTCTGTGGAGACTCTCTGATTCTGAAAAGTTCTAATACACCCAAGAATCCAAATAGAAGGTTTATGTCTTGCCCAAGTAGAAGATGCAAATTTTTTGAATGGGTTGATGAAGAAAAGAAGGTTGGCGATGTTTACTTATTGTCTTCACAGTATCACTCTGGTCGAGTAGAGGGAGAAATTAGGGGTGAAAATGCACAAGAAAGGAGGGTTGATAGACTTAGTATTGACACGGAGAGGTTAAAGGTGGAGATTGGAGAAGTTGATGACTGTGTTGGAAGAATCTGTGTAGAGCTGAATTCGGTCCAGGAGGAACTTCGAAAGTTGGAAGAAAGCATGAAGAAGCAGAGCAAGATGCAGATGATGTTGTTTTTTTGTTTTGTAATCCTAATAGTTGCAGTGCTGTGTGGTAAAGTTTATTGATGTAGTGGTCATTGTTGGCTTTAAACGGAGGAGCTATAAAAAGTGTATGTTATGTTATTTAGATTGAATGGATGAAAGTTTTATTTGTTTGCTGCTATAAATATAATGTTATGATATTGAATGAAGATGAGACAACTAAAAACAACTGATATCAGGCTATCACAGATGCATCATTAGAATAATATAATTCACATTAGTGGTCCTTAACATATTCCACACATTAGATAAGTTCAGTGGATCCAACTTGCACTAGTTACAAAATAAATGCTCCACCTACAATGTACTACCAAAAGTGGTCCACCACAAAGCAAAATAAACTAAAAAAGTGATGTTCCCAATACCAAAATACATCCACAGTATACTATACTACACAAAAAAAGTCCTACATAAATCCACAGTAGGAGGAGCTACATAACCCTAAAAACTTCAATCATCTGTGAGGTCTATGTGTTCAGCAGGTTTGGCTGCTCCCTTTCTTATCCCCATCTTCAGTCTTTCACTTCTTCTCATCCCAAAAGTCCTAGTCTTAGGCAAAGGTTGTGTAACTGGTGCCACTTGTGGAGTCTGGTGAATGAGTGGTTCAATGAAGGGAGTTGGTTGAGTTGCTGGTGTATGAGGAGGATTTGAAGCAGCTCCAGTATCAGGTGAACCAGATCCAGCAAGGGGTGACTCATTTGCAGAACCAGATCTAGTAAGGGATGACACAGTTGCAGATCCAAATTCAGCAGCAAGAGTATTTGGTGTAGGGGCTGATGCAACAATAACCAAATTTTTAAATCATTACACCAGTAAATACTTTCAACTATGGATTATGAAATAGCAAATTATAGTTATACCTGTGACACTAGTTGCTTTTCCTCGACTAAGTCCCACACCCCTCTCTCTGCCTCTCCCCCTTGCAGCAGATCCAGCAGCAGCAGTCCCATTCGTAGAAGCAGATTCAGCAGCAGCAGTAGTTGGTGCAGAGGCTGATGGAACAAAAGTATAACGGTTAACTCATTTCCTAATAACAAAAATATCAACCTTCTAGTATGTAGCAACAAATCCATGAATTACCTGTGACAACAGTTCCTCTTCCTTTGCCCCTTCCTCTACCCAGTCCCGCACCCCTTCCTCTGCCTCTCCCCCTTGCAGCAGATCCAGATTCATGTGCATTATTCCCAGGTGCAGCTGAGTCAGTTGCAACATCAGATGCAGCAGCAGCTGGTTCAGGAGCTGATGCAAGTTCAATCGAATCAACAGAACATCACAGAAAGCTACTGGTGCAACCAACAATTATAAAACAACAACAAAATAAGACGTACCTGAGACAATAGGATTTGGGCAGTGCCTCCTGTTGTGTCCATACTGGCCGCAATTGCTGCAAGTCACAGAGGTACCCGTCCTTCTGTACTTTGTTTGAGATCTATTTTCATCTGGTTCTCTAATCCGTACCATTCTTGGCCGACCAGGTTTAACCCTGAAAACTGGGGGTATGATGGTATCACAGTTCACCTTCGGCCACATGTTCTCTCCATTAATTGGAGCAATTGATTTTCCATATGTTGCAAGGTATGCTGCTGGACTATAGTAATTGCTGCAATACTCTTCAGGATTGTCACCCCTTTCAAAGATGGCACTGCATGCATGTGGGCATGGCATACCACTCAAACCCCAAAATCGACAGCTGCAACTACCAGCTAACAGATCCACCACAAACCTTTCCATGATAATCCTATTTTTGTGATGAACCTCAAACTTCAGCTCACCTGCCCATCTAGCTTGCCATTCCATACTCCTTGTTGCAATTAGATCCAACCTCTTTTTTGGTTTAGGCAGAATGGATCCTTCATACTTCTCAGCCTTCTTCTTCTTTTCTGCAAATCTTGACATCCAGTAGCATCTGATCCACTCAAACATCGTTAGAATGGGCTTGTCTCTAGCCTCAAGAATCCTGCCATTGAAAGCCTCTGATATGTTATTCATTAGCATATCACTCTTTGCCATAAAGGTGAAATGGCTCTTTGTCCACAACTTTGGGTCCACTCCCATCAGTTTATCATAACAGTCCCTATTTTCTCCTTCAGCAGATTCATTCTTCGTTCCCACTCTTCTACATAGGTAGCCTTAGCAATGGATAGGATTAGATCCCTAAGAACTGTCCCTCCACCATATACCTTCTTACAGTTCGCATAGAGATGCCTTAAACATAATCTATGCTCAATAGAAGGTTCCATCTCACCAAAAACTTGCATCAAACCCTAAACCAACAAAAACAACAGAGTACAACATACCATGATTCAATCAACAAAAACAATGCAAGTAGAATGAAATAGTTACAATCATAAGTCAGTTTATCCTTACCTTTTGTTGATCCGACATGAATACCCATCTTCTTGATTCACCGATATCATTCAGCAACAGATCAAGGAACCATCCCCAGCTGTCTTTTGTTTCCGCCTCCACTGCTGCAACCGCAATTGGAAAATAATTGTCATTTGGATCCCTCCCTACTGCAACTAATAGCTGCTGACCATGGTCCCCTTTCAAGTGACACCCGTCCACTCCTATGATCGGCCTACAACCAGCCAAGAAGCCCTGCTTCACTGAATCAAGGCACATGTACATCCTCATGAAACGCGGTTGGTGAGTTAAAGATGGCCTGTCTACAACAATACTAAGCTTGGACCCCGGATTTGCCCTCAAAATCTCAGCACAATAATCCCTCAATTTGGCATATTGTAGTATGGCCCTTCCATGTACTTCTTCCCTTGCCTTTCTCCTTGCCCAGTAAGCCTTTCCAACACTAACATTTGCCATATACTTGTCCTGAATTGTTTGAATAATAGTGGCCAGCCGCATATCTTCTCCCCGACTAATGTTGTTCACAATCTTTTTTGCTATCCACTCACTAGAAGCAAGCCTACCAGTATAACTTCTCCCACAGGTATGCTTGCCCTTCAAGGTTTTTATCCTAAAACAATCAGATCCTCCTACCTTACTTGCAAAGCAAATCCACTTGCACTTTCCTTTTTGTCCCTTACACACTACTCTGCACCTCAACTTATCGTTCTTCTTATACCTAACGTCTCTCCCATTCAATAAGGCATGCTCCTTAATTGCCTCTTTAAACTGGGACAGTGTTTTGAACTCCAACCCAACCCTAAACTGATACTCTCTACACATTTCTGCCTCATCATACTTAGGAAACCTTTTTTTCTTAATCATGTCATCAGAATCTCCCTCGTAACTATCTATGTCTTCAGTTTCATAACCATCTGAAATGTCTCCAATTTCTTCATCCATCTCTCCAGGAGCTTCATTATCCTCAGCACCCTTATCTGTTGTGGCTTCTTGATTTAGCGGGCCATTGAACCCACCAAATGCATTTGCTTGTCCACCATCAACACCATCCTCTACATCGAACCCAAAGTAATCCTCATGTTCACCATCATCAGCACTGTCATCAAACCTATCCTCCTCAGTTGAGGGTTCTGACTCAGCATCGACTTCTACTTCTATCAGTCCACTATCCTCGCCTTCATCTGGGATATAATCTGGATCCATTGATGTGATTTCAACCCCATTACCTTCTCTGTAACCATCAACAGCGTACACTATACCATGCTTCACAGAATCAGTAACTAAAGCCCTAGCCATTCTAACAGCATCCCCATCTGACTTCAACTCTTTCAGACCTAACTTCAACTCCATCCCAGGTTCGTTCCACCATAGCTTCGCATAACCCTTGTAGCCTAGACCCTTCAGCAAACTCACTATCTCTTGCAAAGACCATTCATCTAGTTCAAAATGCAAGTCTTCCACAACCAACCCACCTAAATATTGTAGTCCATCTCCCCTGTCAATAAATTTTCCTCCGTGATGGAGCTCTATTGTGAACTCTGATTCTCCCATTGCTACACAACAAAAAATAAAAATTGCTGATTAGTCATCCCCTAATCAAACATTACCAACAATGCTTATGACTTTAACGCCGTAGCATTCGCCAACTTCTTGAAGAATGAAGAAGAGAAAAAAGTGTGAAAAACTGTAACTCGTACCTTTGCAACAACGACGACAGCAACACCTTCGACAAAGGAGGCCACGAAATCAAGCAACAAGCCTCGATCACACGGTGGTGGAATGCGAATGCGTCATTCAATAATTAGAAACTGAGATGGGGGTGAAGAGGAAGAGTTTCTTTTGCCTCAGTGAAAAGGGGGGAAAAGCCAGGGTTAATTGTTTATTATTAGGGTAGGGGCATTTTTGTCAAAATAAAATAGGGTTATACATTCAGGATTACAAAAAATGTTTGTAATTGGGTATATCCATTCTTGGAGCGGAATATTCCGTTAACCTAAACGTTTTTTGTCACTGTAAGGACCCAATTAAAACAAAAAAAATGGTATAGGGACTCAATTAAAAGGAAAAAAACTATAGGGACCTAATTAAAAATTCGGTCAAACTATAGGGACCAACAGAGTAATTAAACCTTATTTAAATTGATAGTTAAATAGTTTCCATCAAGAATAAGATAAATAGTTTTAAGTTGCTTTTATCCCAAATTTTGTATAAAATTATCAATAATTTAAAATAGATATTTCATATAATTTTATTATTTTTATTTTCACAGGATAATCGAATTAATAATTGAAATTAATCCAAAAACTTGCACAACAAAAAAAGCAAGAAAATATAAAATATAATAGAGATACCACGTACACACTCACACAAGAAAATTTGTATTACACGAGACTTGAACCCAAGACCTCTTGATAAAGAAGGAGACCATATGCCACTTGAGTTAAGGCTCATTGGCATACCACATCAAGTTTAAATGGTTCTAGATTCATTCTTTAACTTTCTAGAATTTTACTATTTTTTTTATGATTCTACAAAACTGACGAGATGATTTAGGAACTGCCATACAACTAATGTAGTTTTTTAAGCATTTGATGCTGTCCAAAAATCTTTTCTTTTTTCAGAAAATTTTTTGGATTTTTTTTTAATCTGGAGGTGTATTTTTTTGGAATTGCTATACAACTAATATAGTTTTTTAAACTTTTAATGCTATCCAAAAATCTTTCTTTTTTCAAAGAATTTTTTGGATTTTTTTTGGATCTCAAAGTGTGCTTTTTTGGAACTGCCACACAATTAATATAGTTTTTTAAACTTTCAATGTGTCCAAAAGCCTTTCCTTTTTCCAAGAGTTTTTAAAATTTTTTTTTTGGATCTCGAAGTGTGTTTTTTTAGAACGGCCATACAACTAATATAATTTTTTTAAGCTTTTTCTTTCTTTTTCCAAAGAATTTTTTAGATCTTTTACGAGTTATTGCTTAAATTCATCACTTTATCATATCTAGATGTAAAAATTGTAAAGAAGTACATTGATTATTCATTTATATCAAAGTTATTCGATTTATTCAAATTCAGAGATTCAAGAAAAAAGAAATTGCTTGAAGACAATTTTACATAGGCTCTGAGAAATTCACATTGCATAGATCATATATTCCAAAATCTAGTCACCAAAAAAAATAAGAGGAGTGTTAGGGGACAGCAATTTTTGTGATTTGTAGCTATCAAATAGTCATCAATGATGATTTCAATGGTGTGAGATTTCATCCAATGACTCATTTTTTTTATTGGTTACATGCTGATCAAAATTTAATAAAGTTACTGACCCTTAGACTTTTCCAAAAAAAAATATTCCAAAATCAGTTAACAACTTATTCTATAGTTTTGTGTATGAGAATGAGAAACACCGTGGAATTGGTTATGAGTTGTTAGAGTTTTATGGAAGTGTGATTTCACTTTGCCAATGAAGGAGGAACACAAGATATTTTTGTGGAGAGTTTTGATCAATTCAATAAGTTTTTATATAATTTTGTTGTTTTTATTCTCACAAGATAATTTAATTAATAATAGAAATTAATATCGTTTTTAGTGCTTATTAACTATTATCTCTATTGTTTTTGGTTTACTATTTATCCAAAAATTTGCACAACGAAAAAAAGTTGATAAAAGCAAAAAAATATAGTAAAGACATTTTATTAAGTATAAAGAAAGATTTTTCGGATAATTATATTATTTTTTTACAATCTATTTATTTATTAATAAAATATTATAATAGAACTAAATGTAACTTTCGTATTTATTCTTAACTTCTTCAATTTTTAATATGGTGTTTTGTCAGTTTTAAGTTGCTCTAGATTTATTTTAAACTTTTTAGAATTCGAATATTTTTTGCTAAGATTCTACAATACTGACGAAGTGACTAGGAGGTCAAATTGAGCACTATTACTTAATTATTTCATTGTCATTCTTAATATAATAAGAATGGAATCACGCTCTATAAAATTTTGGAGACCCACACTCTATTGAATTAGACTAAGAGTGCTTATTATTTATTTTTTTTAATAACATAATAATATTATATTAATAAAATATTATTAAATTTTAAATGACCCCAATACATCTTACCTGCATATACCATATACTATATATAAATATTGATATATATGTATCTTCGATTTAAATTGGTCTCAACTGATCCCTTATTACTTCTCCTACGATAAGTATTAGTTCGAGATAGGGATGACAGAATTTGAAATTCAAAAATTTATTATTTTTGGATCACTAATTTAATATTTCGTTCAAAATATTTTTTTTCTCATAAAATAAATAAATTCCAAAATAGATATTTATATGAGTTATAAATAAAATTTTTTATTTAATGGAATTATTTTTATTTAAAGATTCTATTAAAATTAAATAAAAATAATTCTAAAATTTTGTTTCTTTGATTTTATTAAAAATATAACTATTTGAAACTATTTTAGTTAACATTATATACAAATTCTATATTTTATTAGAGAATAGAATCCAGCTAATTTAGAATATTTCAACATTTGTATTTTTTATACAATTTTTTTTAATTTTCCATAGAAATTGATTGCGCTAATGAATAAGGTTTTAATGCTGTTTAAAAACCTTTCCTTTTTCGAAGAGTTTTTTGGATTTTATTTTGGATCTCGAGGTGCATTTCTTTGGAACTGTCATGTAACTAATATAGTTTTTAATTGTCCTACAAAAAAGATCGTTTAGATTTAAGAAAGAGTCGCTTAGATTTATCCATGATTTATTTATTCCTATCCCAAGAATTCTATAGTGTCGATTCTTTTGAGTAAGGGCATGCGTCTTCTCCTTGGCAAAGAGAAATTTTACCATTCGATTATATCCGCATTTTTTAATTGTATTTGATATATTAATTTTATTTGTGTTTTAATTTTATATAGATTATTCTATGCTTTCAATGTTAATAGGATTCTTTAAATATTATTTTTCATATTTTCTTATTCTTTAATTTTATATAGGTTACTATATCATTTCAATATTAATAAATTCTTTTTAATAGGTACAAATTGAGTTAAATTCTAATTTATTCTCACATTTTATATTTACTCTTTGTTATATCACTATATAAATCAACATTTACTTTACACAATTTTTTTATTCCTCCTCGCATAATCTCATATCTCTTTTTTTTTTCTACCAGTTTTGCTAAATATATGTAATAAGTGACTATGTAATTATATTTATTCGGAAGAAAGTAAAAAAGAAAATAATAGTGACTCAACCAACCATGAAACAGAAGACTTGACTTAAATTATTTTTTAATCCTTTTATTTCTAATTGAATTACTTTTAACTAACTATTTTATTTCTACTTCTCATGTGCTTTATTATTATAGTTTAGGTATTTTTTCATTTTCCTTCTCAGTCTCGTGACATTTATTTTTCTTTAGACTACTCTATAATTTCATATTCTCTTATTCTCTACTTTTATATAGGATACTATATATCTTCAATGTTAATATTATTTCTTTTTATTAGCTATAAACATAATTCATCCTCTTTTATACTCACTCTTTCTTATGATTATTATATAGTATTACAACTTAAGATTCTTTTTCATTTTTCTTCTCACTTTTATGTCATTTATTTTTTCTAGGTTACTCTATACTTTTTATAATCTCATACTATTTATTTTCATATAAGATACTATATGGTTTTAATGTTAATGTTATTTCTCTTTAATAGGTATAAATTGAGCGAGTAATAAAACATAATTCATCGTCTTCTTTCATACTTACTCCTTCTTATGTTTTCTATATAAATCAACATTTACTTGACACCTTTTCTTTATCTTCTCTTTTCACATAATATCATGCCACTTATTCTTTTTCCTTCATTCTTACTAATATTTTGCATAAGTATCTTACTTTTTACTCTTATATGAAATGCTATATGTCTTCAATGTTAATATAATTTTTTTTATTAGATATAAACATAGTTCATGCTCTTTTATACTCACTTTTTTTTTATGATTATTATATAGCATTACAACTTAGCATTCTTCATTTTCTTTCTCATTCTTATGTCATTTATTTTTTTTAGGTTACTCTATATTTTTTATATTATCTGACTCTTTAATTTTATATAAAATACTAGATGATTTCAATGTTAATGTTTCTTTCTCTTTTATATGTATAAATTAAGTAATAAAACAAAATTTATCATCTTCTTTCATATTTATTCTTTTTTATGTTTTTCATATAAATCAATATTCACTTCACATCTCTTCTTTATCTCCTTTTTTAATATAATATCATGTCATTTATTTTTTTTCCTTCCTTCTTACTAATATTTGACACAAGTATTGAAAGAATTTGGTTATTGACCACAACTCTTTTTTAAGTTTGCTAAACATATATTAGGTAATAAATTCCTAAAACTCTGTACTTTTATAATTTTTTAGATTTTTTTAATTTTTAGTCTAATTGTATTTATTAGTTATATCATCTATATATCATTTTTTTTCTTTCAATAATTTAATTATATTTTTTTAATATTATTTAGTTATGATATGTTGAAATACATGGTACTATCGTAAGTCATGAAAAATAAAATTAAAAAAATTAAATATTAATTTTAATTATATATCATATCCTTTATACTTTTTTTTATATTTTTTTAGTCTAATTGTATTCATTAATTATATCATCTATATATCACTTCTTTTTCGTTTCAACTATTTACATTTTTTGATATCATTTAATTCTAATATTATTAAAAATATATTATTTTATTGTGAATCATGAAAAATAAAATAAAATAAATTGAATTTTAATTTCAACTATTGCAATGCTATATTTAGTGTTGTATTTTATCTAACAGATTTATATTTGTGCTATAATACTTAAATATAATATAAAAAAAAAAATAAATAAAAATAACTACTTAAAAGAATAAAAATAAAAATAATATAAAATCAAATAAATAAATTTGAATTGATTATTTTCATAATTTTACTTAAAAAAATTATGTATAAATTTTTAATTATATAATATTAAATTTTAAATTAATTTATATATTTTATAACGTATCTTTTTTTGGAAACAAAAAGTTCACCACAATAAGGTGGATCATCAACAGAAAAGTACTAAACAGATAAAATAAACTAATTTCTAATTATTTTCGGCAAAAATCAGCAACAATCCAAAAGATCAAATATCACTCCACTCTTTGTAACTCCTTATCGCCCTGTTGACTACTCGTGCAATACCTATTTCTTGATTCCTGAAGATTCTGTCATTCCTTTTCACTCAAGTGCTCCAAATGATAACAATAAAATCAAACTCACCAACATTCTATCAATTCGACTGCACGATGGACTCTTGAACTACCTAAACTTACGGTCATTCACCTCTATATCCACTCGTTCTATATTGCTCTCAACACACTAGCGCCTTTCCTTTCTTTCAACTGCACAATCTCATAGAAGACACCCATATAGCAAAGAGGAGTTTGACATATTCCCGATAAAAAAACTCAATTCTTCCCACACAGCAAACTTCTCTTCCCTTGTATACGCTGTACAAATGAAAGTTATTGTTTGTCAATTCCCCTTCTATACACAACTATATCTCCTCTTTGTAACAATTACTCAACATAAATATCATATCATCCCACATTATTAATAAACCTCCAGAAGCACCTTCCGATCCCACAAATTCCAAACCCACCGCATCATTACCCCAAAATTGCACTACATCAAACTTAATAATCACATGATCACTTTTTTTTTTTTTGTCTCTATCAATCCTAAAATATTCACATTATTTTTATGCTTAAATTTTTACCATTTTTCACTTTCAATAAACACCCCCTAAACCCCTCATATTCTACGAACTAAAATTATTTAAAAATTTTATTACATACCTTATTCCGATTTTTGGGGCGGCTCCTTGTTGCTTTCTCTTTCTGTTTTACTTGCCTTCTTTTTTGTGCCAATACTTCATTCTGAGTTTGAAGAATAGTCATAATGTCCTCATCCTCGTCATATAAAACAGCTCCTAATTTGACCGACAGATCCCAAGCAGTCCTATTTTCAGTCGTATCTTTATCCCAACTTTCTCTGTGCTCATCTTGATTGTGCTCATCTTGATTAGTTTCACCGTCTACATCCTGCTCTAAGTCCCCCAAATCTTCCAAGTTTCTTATAGTTTCTTCATCTTCTACCACTGTATTCTCATCCTCTAAATCTAAATCTACATATGCCAACATGCTGCTTACCACTCCCGTCCAAATTAGCGTGGATCTCATTAACTACATTTGGTGGAATATTTTCCTCCATTGTGCTGTTCAAACAATTCTCCGCACCTCCGCCAATCTCCTCATCAGGAGCTTCACGCTCCTCGCTGCCCTCCACACCATCAAACTCAGCACGGACAATGTAAATCCAGTAAATAAGTTAAATGGTGCATGAAGAAAGACTACTCAAAAGGGAAGGTGTTCGCACATTACTTCTCTTTCTCAGTGGCATTCCAAGCCCATCCAAAACAGAAAATTTACTGAGTAGTTGTCATGGAGGAAAAATATGCTGCTTGCAGTTAATTGCCGGGCCATATGTAGAAAACACTAGACAAAGTGGTAAATCTCATGCTAAACAAACTCAACAGTTGAGTTATTGAGTAAAGCTTGATCCAAATGAGAAACCATTTCAGAATGCTTTTGTTGAGTAAAAGCTTTTAGTCTGTGAAACAATATCAGCTCATCAATATCTTCAGTTTTCCCATGGCACTGCAGTTCACATAACATTAGTTAACAAGAAATACACAAATTCGGCTTATTAGCAGTTTCCAATAAGAGGATCGTCTAGGTGAATAAAATCACATTGTTTACAACACGAAGTAATGCCATCAATACATCATAGACGAGGGACAAAACAAAAACCTATCTAGAAGAGCTGGAACCAGCTCTTTAACTACTTGAATGACAGCTGAACTTTTTGTATTCCCAGATGAGGAATTGAAAATGTGTTAAATAGTAGTGGATGAAAAATTGAAAATTACATATTATAAAATGGAGTAATATGGTAAAAGTAAAATAACATGCTATCGCCAAATTAACGGAAACAATAGAAAAGTTATTTTCATCATCATAACAGGTAAAATGCAAAAGTCTTGCTTATTTTTCTTTTTTTTTAAAAGAAAATAAAATAAAAGAAAAGAAAAGAAAAGAAAAAGTAGACAGTTTTGATACTTTGGACATCTTCAATTGGATTATCACTTCTGAGGTATAATCTCTGGTTTGCTTTTTTATCTAGGCCTTCAATTATGGCAAACTCCTTAAATAAATGACCTACAAGATTATATGCAAGCATACCTGTTTTATCACAAGCATCTTGGATGGATAGGTATTGGTTCCTGTAGATGCTTTACTTAGTGGAGGTGGGTTCTGTTTCCTCACAAGAATGAATCTCTCATCTACGTCAGTATCTAATTCATGTAAAGTAGGTTTGTTGACAACATTCTCAATATATTCCTCTGTCGGGTGAAGCACCACAAAACCTCTCACTTGTAGGTGGACAAAATGAAACATCTTCTTCTTTAATGGAAGTAGAGGGTTGAAACAAAATTGGTGCAAAATCCCCAATACTTTCTGCTTCATAGTTTGAATATATTCTATCCTCCTGAAGCTTATCATGATCATCATCATCAACACCACTGTCACTATCATCACTTTCTTTGCAGAGATTATCCCATGAGTAATTGATTATTTTGATTGATTATATTTGGGTACATCCGGTTAACATTGTAAATTTTCTATAGAAATTTTTTATTCTTTAGTTGGTATCTCAGTTACCAAATTAAAGAGTACAAAGGCATTTGTTTACACTGCTCTAGTAATCACTACTCTAATGAGAGTACAAGAGCCGATAAGACAATGGATATGCCGAAAAGATTGAGTACTGCAAGTTCTAATCTAGTAAGAATGTCTTCTTCGTCCGAGATAGCGTCTGGAATCTGAAGAATAGTTTGTGCCAACTTATGATTAAAAAGTTGAATTATTTTGTGTTTTCACTATTTGTCTGCTACAATTAAAGCTAAAATCTAGTTAAGTTGTTGATTTGGACTTTGCAACAATGATTTTTTATGGGGTTAAATTGTCTGAGCCAAGAGTCTTTAATGTGTTGACTTTACATGATTGTTTTCTTACCTTTTAGCAAACTTCTCCAATTTCTTAGAGGAATTTATTCCAATATCAACCTCTAGGAATGTAGAATACCTAAAATACATACTTTGGTATACTTTGAAGAAAGTGAGGGCTGCTTAGTTTCAATCTCTAGTTTTTTTTGTTTTTTTTAAAGAAGGTCAAATTAAACACTTTTAAATCAAAGTTCAATCCACCTTAAACTTTTGGTCTGCTGATTATCTCTCAATTAACCTATTGCATTTTCTTTCATTCTTTTTTGACCCCACAAAAATTATAGGACAAGTCTATGAATTTCATCGATTAAAGTTTGGTAAAACTCAAAACAACTAAGAATATAAACAGAGACAACAGAATTTAAATTGTTTTGTAGTTGAAGGTTATTTAACTAGTAACTGGGGAGAGATAAAGTACTCTAGGGGTGATGTTACAAGAGCAAACATGACTAGAGAGATTATATTTCAAAAATTGAAAGATGCAATTCAATTTTTGTTAGAAAAAGTTGGTGCTATAGCCGATGATAGTTAATTACCAAAATATTGTAAAATGGATTGAAAGAAAAATGACATTAGCTGGGAATTATGATTTTTGAGAAACAAACAAAAAATAAAATTCACATTTTTCAACATATGAAAGTGATATACAAGGAGGACAAATGGTTCCGACCATAGGAGTTCATGAATCAAATGATATATACATTTATTTACAATAAAGGATAGAGATACTTAGTAATATAAGATGTCTTTATGTAATATATGCATGTATGTGGCTGGTGAGTCATAAAATTGTGGTAGTTTGTAATGTTGGTGGGTAGGTGTTACTAAAAAGTTGGAAAATATGTTGAATGTGCTTAGTTAGATAAGTCTATGTAATCTAAATTTTTTTATGGCATTATTAAAGGGGATTAGATTGATAAAAAACTCTTTTGTAATTCTCTATCTTTAGTCGAGACTTTTAAGATTGATCTAAAAAAGAAAGAGACATCCAAGGCTACTTCTTTAACTAGAACTTTCTTTTCATTATTGCACAAGTATTTAAAGAATTCCGTTGATAGCCACGATTCTTTTTTTTAGTTTGATAAACATATGTATTAAATAATACATTCCTAAAATACTAGACCATTACATTTTTTTTTAATTTTTTGTATAATTATATTCACTAGTTATCTTATCCATATATTATTTTTTTTCTTTCAATAATTTATATTTTTTAATATCATTTAATTGTAATATGTTAAAATATATGGTACTATCGTGAGTCATGAAAAATAAAATTAAAAAATTGAATGTTAATTTTAATTATATATCATGTCCTTTATAATTTTTTTAAATTTTTTTATTTTTAGTTTAATTGTACTCATTAATTATATCATCCATGTATTACTTCTTTTTTCTTTCAACCATTTACATTTTTTTAATATCATTTAGTTGTAACATTATTGAAAATACATAGTATTATCGTGAGTCATAAAAAATAAAATTAAATTACTTACTACTTATCTAATTGAATTACTTTTTAATCCTTTTGTTTCTAATTGAATTACTTTTAAATCTTTTATCTCTACTTCTCATGTGCCTTATTATTATAACTTAAGATTCGTTTTCATTTTTCTTCTCACTTTCATGACATTTATTTTTCTTTAAGTTATTCTATAATTTTTATATTCTCTTATTTTTTACTCTTATATGGAATGCTATATGTCTTTAATGTTAATATAATTTTTTTTATTAGATATATACATAATTCATCCTCTTTTAATATACTCACTCTTTCTTATGATTATTATATAGCATTACAACTTAGCATTCTTCTTCATTTTCTTTCTCATTCTTATATCATTTATTTTTCTTTAGGTTACTCTATACTTTTTATAATCTCTTACTCTTAATTTTATATAAGATACTAGATAATTTCAATGTTAATGTTATTTCTCTTTAATATGTATAAATTATGTAATAAAACATAATTTAGCATCTTCTTTCATACTTATTCTTGTTTATATTTTTCATATAAATCAATATTCACTTCATATTTCTTCTTTATCTCTTCTTTTCACATATTTTTTCTTCATTCTTACTAATATTTGACACAAGTATTGAAAGGATTTGGTTATTGACTACAACTCTATTTTCAGTTTGCTAAACATGTATTAGGTAATAAATTCCTAAAACTCTATCTTTATAATTTTTTAGGTTTTTTTTTTAATTTTTAATCTAATTGTATTCATTAGTTATATCATTTATATATAATTTTTTTCTTTCAACAATTTAATTATATATTTTTAATATCATTTAGTTATGATATGTTGAAAATACATAATATTATTATGAGTCATCAAAAACAAAATTAAAAAAATTAAATTTTAATTTTAATTATATATCATGTCCTTTATAAGTTTTTAAATTTTTTTTATTTTTAGTCTAATTGTATTCATTAATCATATCATCCATATA
The DNA here is from genome assembly GCF_059453495.1 of Arachis ipaensis. Classification (NCBI taxonomy): domain Eukaryota; kingdom Viridiplantae; phylum Streptophyta; class Magnoliopsida; order Fabales; family Fabaceae; genus Arachis; species Arachis ipaensis. Next base: position 6,465,882 of record NC_142438.1, read on the forward strand.
TCACTTCTTTTTCATTTCAACTATTTACATTTTTTAATATCATTTAATTCTAATATTATTAAAAATACATAATCTTATTGTGAATCATAAAAAATAAAATAAAAAAATTAAATGTTAATTTCAATTATTGCAATATTATATTTAAAATTGTATTTTATCTAACAGTTTTATATTTGTACTATAATACTTAAATATAATCTAGAAAAATAAATAAATAAAAATAACTACTTAAAAGAATAAAAATATAAAATATAAAATCAAATAAATAAATTTAAATTGAGTATTTTTATAATTTTACTTAAAAAAATTATGTATAAATTTTTAATTATATAATATTAAATTTTAAATTAATTATATATTTTATACAGTATCTATCTATTTTATTAACCCAGTAAATAAATTAACGGTGGATGAACAAAATAAAGACTACTCAAAGGGGAAGGTGTTCGCACATTACTTCTCTTCTCAGTGGCATTCCAAGCCCAATTCCAAAACAGAAAATTTACTAATTAATTGTCACAGAGGAAAAATATGCTGCTTGCAGTTAATTGCAGGGCCATATGTAGAAAACACTAGACAAACTCTTATCGAGTAGCTTGATCCAAATGAAAAATCATTTCAGAATGCTTTTGTTGAGTAGAAGCTTTTTAGTCTGAAACAGCAGCTCATCAATATCTTCCGTTTTTCCATGGTAATGCAGTTCACATAACATTAGTTAACAAGAAATATACAAATTCGGCTTGTTAGAAGTTTCCAATAAGAGGATCGTCTAGGTGAATAAAATCACATTGTATATTGACAACACTTAAAGTAATGCCATCAATACATCATGGACGAGGGACGAAAAAAATACCTATCTGGAAGGGCTGGAACCAGCTCTTTAACTTCTTGAATGACAGTTGAACTTTCTGTATTCCCAGATGAGGAAAGTTCCGTTTCTGTATGAAATAGAAAAGAGAAAATCAAGATTGACTACATAATAACACAATTTTCATAGCAGGATGCAAACACTGATCAAATGTGTTAAATAGTAATGGATGAAAAATTGAAAATTACATATTATAAAATGGAGTAATATGGTAAAAGTAAAACAACATGCTATCGCCAAATTAGCAGAAATAATAGAAAAGTTATTTTCATAATCATAACAGGTAAAATGCAAAAGTCTTGCTTATTTTTCTTTTCTTTTTAAAAAAAAAAAAGAAAAAAAAAAGAAACGAAAACAAAAGAAAAGAAAACGCAGACAGTTTTAATAAATGACCTACAAGCTAACATTATATGCAAGCATACTTGTCTTATCACAAGCATCTTGGATGGCTAGGTATTGGTTCCTGTGGATGCTTTGCTTAGTGGAGGTGGGTTCTGTTTCCTCACAAGACATGCAAGATGAATCTCTCATATTTACGTCAGTATATGATTCATGTAAAGCAGGTTTGTTGACAACATTCTTAATATATTCTCTGTCGGTGAAGCACCACAAAACCTCCCTCCTTATTGTAGGTGGACAGAATGAAACATCTTCCTCTTTAATGGAAGTAGAGGGTTGAAATAAAACTGGTGCAAAATCCCCAATACTTTCTGCTTCATAGTTTGAATATATTCTATCCTCCTGAAGTTTATCATGATCATTATCATCAACACCATTGTCAATATCATCACTATCTTCGCAGAGATTATCCCATGAGTAATTGATTATTCTGATTGATTATATTTGGGTACATTGGTTAACATTGTAAATTTTTCAAAGAAATTTTTTATTCTTTAGTTGGCATCTCAGTTACCAAGTTAAAGAGTACAATAGCACTTGTTTACACTGCTCTGATAATTGCTCTAATGAAAGATACAAGGGCTGGTAAGCCCATGGATATGCCGAAAAGATTGAGTACTGCAAGTTCTAACCTGGTAAGTATGTCTTCTTCATCCGAGATAGAGTCTAAAATCTGAAGAATAGTTTGTGCCAATTTGTGTTTAAAAAGTTGAATTATTTGGCGTTTTCATTATCTATCTGCTACAATTAAAATTAAAATCTAGATAAGTTTTTGATTTGGGATTTGCGACAATAATTTTTTATGGGGTTCAATTGTTTTCTTACCTTCTAACATACTCCTCCAATCTCCTATTCCAATGTCAGCCTTTAGAAATGTACAATACCTAAAATACTTACTTTGGTATACTTTAAAGAAAGTGAGTGCTACTTAATTTACAATCTCTAGTTCTATTTTTTAAAAAGGGTCAAATTAAACACTTTTAAATCAAAATTCAATTTACCTTAAATTTTTGGTCGCTGATTATCTCTCAATTAACCCACTGCATTCTTTTTACCCCACAAAAACTATAAGACAAGTCTATGAATTTTATCGAGTAAAGTCTCGTAAAACTCAAAACAACTAAAAGTATAAATAGAGACAACATAGTTTAATTATTTTGTAGTTGAAGATTATTTGATTAGTAACTGGGGAGAGATAAAAGACTTTAGGGGTGATGTTATAAGAACAAACAAGACTGGAAAGGTTATACTCAAAAAATTAGTAGATACAATTCAATTTTTGTTAGAAAAAGTTGGTGCCATAGCAAATGATAGTTAATTATAAAAATATTGTTAAATGGATTGAAGGAAAAAATGACATTAGCTGGGAATTACGATTTTTCAGAAACAAAACAAAAAATAAAATCTATATTTTTTAACATATGAAAGTGGTATACAAGGAGTACAAATGGTTCCGACCATGGGAGTAGGTTGCTTTAAATAAAGGTATTAGGTGGATAATTATGGAGTTCATGAATCAAATGATATATATAAAGGATATAGATACTTAGTAATATAAAGTGTCTTTATATAATATATGCATGTATGTGGTTGGTGAGTCATAAAATTGTTGCAGTTTATAATGTTGGTGGGTAGTAGTTACTAAAAAAATGGAAAATATGTTGAATGTGCTTAGTTGGATTTAAGTCCATGTAATCTATATTTTTTTATTGCATTATTAAAGGGGATTATTAGATTCATAAGAAATTTTTTTGTAATTTTTTATCTTGAGTTGAGACTTTTAAGATTGGTTTAGAAAAAAAAGATATTCAAAGGACGGATCCAAAAATTTTAATATGGAGAAGCCGAATTTTAGATAATTTTTTTATTCTATAAAAATAATTAACATATAGTTATCAGAATTAATTTTTTTAAAAGATTTATAAAAAAATATATATAATTATAATTTTATTCATAATTTTATTTTTAATATGATAATTACATAAACTGATAAAAGGTAACTGATAAAAGCAAGAAAATATAGTAGACATTTTATTAGATATAAAGAAAGATCGTTTGGATAATTATCTTTTCTTCTCACAATCTATTTATCTATTAGTAATATATTATAATAGAGTTAAAGGTAATTTCCGTATTTATTCTTAACTTCTTAAGTTTTTAATATGGCGTCACGTCAATTTTAAGTGGCTTTAGATTCATTCTTAACTTTCTAAGATTCTACTATTCTTTTCTAAAATTTTACAACACTGACTAAGTGATTCAGGAGGTCAAATTTACCACTATTGCTTAATTATTTTATTGTCATTCTCAATATAACAAGAATGGAATCACGCTCCGTAAAATTTTGGAGACCCACGTTCTACCGAACTGAACTAAGAGCGCTTATTATTTATTTTTTTAATAACATAATAATATTATATTAATAAAATATTATTAAATTTTAAGTGATCCCAACACGTCTTGCCTGTATATATCATATACTATATATAAATATTGATATATATGTATCTCCGATTTGAATCCGTCTCAATTGATTCCTTTCTCCTGCGATAAGTATTAGTTCGAGATAGAGCAGGATTTGAAATTCAACAATTTATTATTTTTGGATCACCAATTTAGTATTCCATTAAAATATTTTTCTCTGTAAAATAAATAGATTCCAAAATAGATATTTATTATTTATATGAGTTATAATAAAAAAAATTATTTAATAGAATTATTTTTATTTAAATATTCTATTAAAATTAAATGAAAATAATTCTAAAATTTTATTTTTTTACTTTATTAAAAAATATAATTATTTAAAATTATTTTAGTTAATATTATATACAAATTCTATATTATATTGGAGAATAGAATCCAGCTAATTCAGAGTATTCTAACGTTTGTATATTTTATACAATTTTTTTGAATTTTTAGTAGATATTGATTGCGCTACTGAATAAGTTTTCAATACTGTCTAAAAACTTTTCCTTTTCTAAAGAGTTTTTCGATTTTTTTTAATCTCGAGGTGCGTGTCTTTAGAACTGCCATGTCTCTGATATAGTTTTTTATTGCCCTACGAAAAGATCGTTTGGGTTTAAGAAAGAGTGGCTTAAATTTATCTATAATTTGTTTATTCCGATCCCGAAAATTTTATTTCTTAACAAAAGGATTTTTTTTATGTATACTTATACAATAAAATTTATTTTATCTATTGTGTTATATATAATCTAAATTAGATTATATATAAATTAGAAAATATATCTACATAAATATTAGATTATGTATCATTCTTCATATTTTTTGTTGACAAAGTGACACACAAACAATCCTTTTTTCTATTTCTTTATTTCTGCATAAATCGTATGTTTGCAACAACAAGAACAGAATTTTCTTAATTGTAATCAACTAGACGTGGGAATCAAACCCGCATCTTCTCCTTAGTAAAGAGAAATTTTACCATTCAACTATATTTGTATTTTTGAATTATATTTGATACATAATATATCAATTTTATTTGTGTTTTAATTTTATATAAATTACTCTATACTTTCAATGGTAATAGAATTTTTTAAATATTATTTTTCATATTTTTTATTTTTTAATTTTATATAGGTTACTATATCTTTTCAATGTTAGTAAATTCTTTTTAATAGGTGTAAATTAAGTTAAATTCTAATTTATTCTCACATTTTATATTTACTCTTTATTATATCTCTATATAAATCAACATTTATTTTATACAATTTCTTTATCTCTTATTACATAATCTCATATCTCTTTTATTCTTTTTAGTGTAAAAAATTTATAGATAACTAATCATATATTATTATATTAATAAAAATAATTAATTTTCACAATCAATACTTAAAAAGACATATAAATACATGAATTTAATTAATTAGATAATTATACAAAAAATTATATTAAAATTAAACTCATATATATGTAAAAAAATAACAAATAAAATATAAATATTATTAAGCTTTTGCAAAGATCAAAATTGATAAATTAAATGGAATATTTACTTATTAATAATAATAATAATAATAATAATAATAATAATAATAATAATAATAATAATAATAATAATAATAATAATAATAATTAATTGCAATTTTATATGAATAAATATTTTATTTGATCACCCACTAATTTAAAAACTTAGCTATACAAGGATACATATAAAATATATAATAATTAAATAAAATATCTGATAAAAATAAAATAAGGAAAAGAAGACAAGAATCTCAATTTTGTCTTTGTTGGGTATCCATTTTTTAAGATTACAATTTTACCAGATTAAAATCTACACAAAGAGAAGACTTACATAGCCCACTGATTGATATTTTGTTTTTTTGAAATCGATTATAAAATGAGAGAAAGAAAATAAATGAGAAATGAGTTCTTGTTTACTTTTTTAAAGATACCTATGTTGTAGCAAAACTTAATTATCTATAAATTTCTGTGAGATTCATAAGTTTTTTTTATTAAGGTATATAAGTTGTCTTAAGTTTTCAATAGTTAAAAACCTATGAATAATTTATTTTAATTCAAATTTATTTGTTTTTATAAAAAAATATTTAAAAACCTATTATTTATTTTTATATTTAATTATATAATATCGTATTAATATAATATCAATATATATAATTATATTAAAAAGAATGATTCAATTAAATAATAATATAAATATATATGATACTAAAATAACATAATAAAATTAAACTCATGATATTTGTATGTTTAATTAGACATGTTAGGGCAATTAATAAAAAAATAACAATGAAATGATTTTTGAGATTTTTTTTGGATTGTATCTTTACATATAGATTAAAAAAAATAAAGACAAAAAGTACTTAGAATAATCAACAGAGAGATAAATACATAAAAAAAGTCTTAAAAAAAATTATCGCTCCAAAAATTAGGACAAAAAACTCAATCAAAAGAAAAAATTTTTTGTTAACTTTTCTTTTTGTTTTGTTCTCATAAAAATGATAAATTTTTAAATTTTAACATTCTCACTCTTTTTTTTTAAGAAAAATAAAACTGATTTCATGTTTTATTCAAATTGATAGTTAAATAGTTACGGTTAAAAATGAGATAAATAGTTTTAGGTTGTTTTTATTCCAATTTTTGTATAAAATCATCAATTATTTTGAAATAGATATTGTAAATAAATTTTTTTATAATTTTATTATTTTTATTTTCACAAGATAATCTAATTAATAATAGAAATTAATACCGTGCATAATAACTATTATCTCTACAGTTTTTGGTCTACTATTTATCCAAAAATTTGCATAACAAAAAATTGTAACAGATAAAAGTAAGAAAATATAGAGAGATATTTTACTAGGTACAAAAAAAGATCTCTCTTATAATTACATTATCTTTTCACAATCTATTTATCTATTAGATATATATTAGAAAAGAGCTAAAGATAATTTTCGTATTTATTAATTTTTTAGGTTTTAATATGGGGCCACGTCAATTTTAAATGACTCTAAATTCATTATTTACTTAAATTGATAAACATAACAACAATAACAATAATAATAATAATTGCAGTTTTATATGAATACATATTTTATTTGATCATCCACTAATTTAAAAACTTAGCTATACAAAGATACACATAAAATATATAATAATTAAATAAAATATCTGTCAAAAATAGAATAAAATAAAAAAAAAAACAAAAATATCAATCTTCTCTTTACTGGATATCCGTTTTTCAAGATTACAACCTTATCAGATTAATATCCAAACAAAAAGAAGACTTATATAACTCAGTGATTGATTTTTTTTTAAATTGATTATAAAATGAGACAAAGAAAATAAATGAGAAATGAATTTTTGGTTATTTTGTAAACGAGATACATGCGACTAAGAAATTTAAATTGATAAATAATTTTTAAATTATTTATTTTGATAATCATTAGATTTATTTTATTTATTTAAATAAAAAATCCATAAGTCGGTAAGGAGACACAAGACACTTTACGGAACAAAATTTTGTATTTTTGTACGTATGCTGGCGCTTAAGACAGAGAGAATGAAACTACGTAACTATAGACAAGGGCCTCGGGTATACCCTCCAAAGTTTAAGTCAAAACGTAATCTTTTGACCACTTTTTGTGAACTTGAATAGCCACATGCATGACGTGTAAGCTAAGCTTGGATTATTGGGTCTACCTCTTGATGCTCATGAAAAGCCTAAAAAATAAAAAAAGAATAATGGTAACAATAATAATTGCACGTTTCTATAATAATAATAATCCCTTCATATTTCATTTCATAATCTAAATCATCTTATCACATGGAAACTTATAGAATTCCATGGGCCAGTCTTGGAACTTGGATCCTTTATTGATTCTTGAGGTCGCTTACTTCAACAATTTAAGCCATCCAAAAGCAGCCATGAATTTTTGTTTTTTTTTACAACAGAAGATAATATATAGAAAAAAAGTCTAGCAAGTCAATAGTTAATTAATTTAAAAATCAGTCAATAATATAAAAAGATAAACATAAAAAAATATTTGAAATTAAAAACAATAAAAACATCTAAAGTTTATATAAAAAATATTTAAAAATAAAATAAAATAAAATCAGTTCAAAATATAAAATTTAGAATTTAAAATTTAAAAATCAGAATTTAATATTTAAAATTTAAAACTTAAAATAAAAAATTTAGTATATAAAACTTAGAATTTAGGATGGTCGGAGAAGGTAGCAGGATGGCAGCCAATGGTGATTTGCCGGTGGCAGGTATTCAATAGTAATGATAGATGAAATTGTTATGCTAAAAGGAAGAAGAAAAAGCAAAAATTATAATTTATTTTTAATATTGGGTTCAATAATCTAAAATGAGTTCTTGAAAGAGAAGACTTAGGTCATTTTTTTAATTTTAATATTGGAAGAAGTATGATATATAATAAATTTATGGGAGTACATGGGATTTTACTGGCATGTGATGGTTATGATCAAGTAATCGAATGGTCCAATTTGAGAACGATAATCGAACGGTCCGATTTAAGGTTCGACAGGTACATAAATTGGACTGTTTGATTTGTGTACTCCCAAGCCACGCGTCAGCCATACTTCTCATTTCCTTTGCTTGTATAGTCCGAAATCCCCCCATCCTTTTCACCCGTCACACTTTCGTTTTAATATTCTCCAATTCTACCATCTTCAACTTCCATTGATGATAAAATTTAAGGTTTGAAAAAAAAAAATTTGGACTACCAGTCTTCAATAATGTCAAAGAGAAAGAGAATAAAAGATGTCAATTGTTCGAAACTCCACGTTATTAATTATCTTGATCATTCTAGTTATGTAAGTTTTTATTTTTAAATAATTTAATTTAATTAAAATAATAATAGTAATGTTAGAAATTAATAGTGATAAAATATAGTGATAATATTAGTTAGAAGTTAACAGTGATAAAATATAATGACAATGTTAGAGATTTGTTAATGTTTAAATATTTTGATTTAATTAAGATAATGTTAGAGATTAGTGTAGTAATTGATTATGGATGTATGATAATAAATTAATTGTTATCAATTGTTTTGTGGTAATAATTTTTATTAAAGTGTGTAGGTATGAACGATAATAAAATAATTAATATTAATTGTTATTAATTGCAGTAATTAGGATTATACGTGTAATAATAAGTTAAATAATATAAGTTGTTATTAATATAGTAATAATTTTTATTAAGATTATAAATTTGATAATAAATAAATTGAGTAGTATTAATTATTAGTAATAAATTAATTGTAGTAATAATTTTTATTAAGGTATGACAATAAATAATTATTGTGAGTATAATATAGGAGATATATCAAAATTATTGAACTAATTATTTTTCTTATGAGTGTAATATAGATAGGGCTGGCAATTCATACCCTACTCGCGGATATTCTATCCGGTCCAACCCGTTCGGATAGGGTAGGCTATCCGACCCGCTGCGGGTAGGGTAGGGTACGGGTTTAGGGTGTACCCTACCCTACCCTACTCGCACCTCATATATAATACATATTTTATAAAAATGAGGTATATAGTGAAGGAAGTGAGAGTTAAACCTACAACCTCCCTTATGTAATGACTTACAATAAGTAAACAACCACTAAATTAGTTAGTTAATTTAGTAATTTAGAGCATTAGTTTTTTATTTTTTATGTTATTTATATATATAAAATTTGAAATGATTGAATGTTATATTTACTTTGAAAAAATTTGATATTTCTGCAGAGGGTAGGATAGGGTAGGGTTTAAAACTTTAGGGTGCGGGTAGGGTTAGGGTTGAGAGATTCTCAACCTGCGGGTAGGGTAGGGTTAGGGTAGAGTCCAAACCCTACCCTATCCTACCCATTGCCAATCCTAAATATAGATATTCAATAAAGGATTAATAATTTATTAATGATTTTTCATTGTGTGTTGTTAGAGTAGAATAGAATAGTTATCTGAGACTATTATTTGTTATGTTGGAAGTATAAATATTAAAATTATTTTTAATATAATAATTGTTGAAAATGATATTATTATTATTATTATTATTATTATTATTATTATTATTATTATTATTATTATTATTATACAAATTTAATTTGTTAATTAAAGAAGGTTACATTTGTTTAATGTGGTCTATAGCTACGTTTTGTAGAGTTTGTGGATATTGCAATGCGACCACTACATGCCGCCGGATTGGTACAATTCAATAGTGGAGGGACATTTACGGGACACCGGCTTTTATCATGTTTCACATATTGGAGTTGTCCAATGTCAGTCGACATTGGTTAATGCTCTGATCGAGAGATGGCGCCCTGAGACTCACACATTCCATTTTTCGGTTGGTGAGTGTGCCGTAACGCTGGAAGACGTGGCGTTAATTCTTGGTCTTTCAACGAATGGTCTGCCAGTTACAGGACCGACACTCAGTAGTTATGAGGCATTAGAGGCCGAATGCTTGGATCAGTTTGGTGTTGCACCTAAGAAGAAAAATTGTACGGGAAATTTCATCAAGTTGACGTGGTTTCGAGGATTGAAAGATCGTTTAGTATTGGTTGATGATATTCAGATTCAGAGGTACGTGAAGTGCCACATAATATTGTTTGGGACCATTGTATTTGGAGATAAGTATGGGGCAGGGGTGCAGTGGAAGTTTCTGCCGTTACTCCGTAACTTTGCCAGGATCATACAGTTCAGTTGGGGATCGGCATGCCTGGCACACCTGTATAGAGCGTTGTGTAGGGCAACTCGTGTCGAATGTAAGGAGATTGATGGTCCGCTGACACTTTTGCTTACCTGGACTTGGATCCATCTACCATTTATTGCGCCGATTCCTAGCAATTCTCAACTCTTTCCAATTGCAAATAGGTTAATTTAATTACTAAATGCTTTAAAAAAGTGTATTTTAAATTTGATTGATAAATGTTAATTAACGAATTGTCTGATGTCAGGTGGCGTTACTGGGATCGTGAGAATCGACCTTACAGATTTCGTAGCCTTGCTCACTTTAGGAGAGCATTGGATGATCTACAAGAATGACAGGTTTGTTATAATAAATAAGTAGTTATTTTCGTTTAGCCGTACTATTATTCGGTGTGTAATCCTCTTTTACTTGCATAATGTGTGCAGTTTGTTTGGGAGGCTTATGCAATTGGTCAGATCAATCCAGACGTGATTCCTCCTAACATCCGTCAGCATTCAGCTATTTGGAGTGCCACAGTTCCACTTATATCTTTTGAATGCATTGAGTGGCATGCATCTGATAGACTGAGGAGGAAATTTGGCTTGACCCAGGACGTTCCTCATCAAGAGCGGGATCTAGATGAAGCACACGACGAAGTTCTGACAGCTCCCAAGAATCAAGATTGATCTGGAACCCACTCATTCTGGGTTATGCATTGGACGAATCGGTATAGTCATGTTCTTGTCGAGCACATGGTGCCCTCACAACATCAGCTAGAAATCTACTTGCATTGGTACCGAGGTACATATGGTGACCACTTGCATCTGTCAGAACTCGAACCGCAAGAGAATCAGGAGGGTGATCCTATTCATAATCAGGAGAATCAACAAGTACAACCACCGCCACCACCATCGCCACCACAACCGCCACAAACACAAGCACAGCAAGAGCCTGAGCAGTTCATACCATACATTCCTGACACGCATTATGTGGATTATTTCACACCACCATATCTAGTAGATCAACAGTATTAGAGTGTCCTGCACCAAGAATTAGGTAAACAGGGTTCGTTTAGCCAGCTGCTTGGATTCATGGCTCCTGTGTCAGGTTACTCACATCTAGGTTACGGAGACATTCCCACCGACCAAAGGGCCCAACCAAGTGGGATTGCTCCAGGTAGATTGTCATTGGATACGAGACCTTGATAGCGCACTTCCTCTGGTAATTCCGAAGGTAGACTTTCTGTTGACTCGAGTAGGAGTGATGATGCCACGAGGGAGATCATACAGAGCAGAAATTCACGTCGTATTCCGATGGGTCTAATTCAGGAGAGCAACCAGGCAATTGATGATGAGGCTGATGACTATCTAGTTGATCATCCGGACGAGGATAAGGATGAGGATGATGATGAGAACGAGGATGAGGATGACGATGAGGATGAGGATGCTGATGATGTTGATGTTGATGATGACGACGGTGATGGTCCAGATGATGGTCCAGCACCTAGTGCATGTAAAATAATTTATTGGTTAGACTGGTAAAATGATGGAATCGTGCTGATCGAAGATAAGGCCCACACCATCACGTGTCACAACATGTTGTCGCAAGTTACTAAAAAAAGTGCCAAGCATCAGATGTCTCTCCCTCAACTATCACAAATGCAATAGGCACGATATTATTATTGCTATCCTGTGAGACTGCAACCAACAAACAAGCCGTATATTTTCTATACAAATGAGTTCCGTCTACCTGCACTATTGGCTTGCAATATCTGAATGCTCTAATACAAGGGTAATAACTCCAGAAGACTCGGTGTAGTACACGAATATTAGGAACCAAGTCATCTCCCTGATACGCAGGCATTGTTTCAAAATGAACGACTGCGAATGGCTCCTTGTGACACATGGCCTCAAACCATATCAGCAAAGCTTCGTACGAAGCTTTCCAACCTCCAAAAATTGACTCCACTGCCTTCTGTTTTGCCAACCATGCTTTGCGATAACTTATGGTGTAGTTAAATTTTGACTGTACTTCTGCAATCACTGATTTCACCTTTATAGATGGGTCAACTTCTACCAATGGCTTTATTGCTTCTGCAATTGTGTTGGAATCCAGCTTCGAATGATCTTGAGAAATGGTGGCCCTAGTACAAGTGTGACTACTATTGTACCTCTTTATCTCCTAACAGTACTTCCTGGACATTTTGCTCACCCTGATCAGCCAATCACAGCCTGCGCTATACTGGGTGCATTTATCATAGAATGTCGTCGGTTCTGACTTATGCACCCGATAATCTACACCTCTGCGGATGGTATCATCTTTCCTCGCCTTAATTACTGCCTCCTTAGAACTGAATTTCATTCCCACGGTAAATTCACCATTTGTCATAACAGGAAACTTTGCTACAATCACATCACAAATTTTATATTTCGATAAATAATTCTTAAATACGTGTCGCATCAATAAAATCTATGATCCATAAATCAAGAATAAATCATTCAAAAGTTAAATCATTCAGTACACAAATTTGGCTTGTTAGCAGTTTCCAATAAGAGGATCGTCTAGGTGAATAAAATCACATTGTTTACAACACGAAGTAATGCCATCAATACATCATAGACGAGGGAAAAAAAAAAACCTATCTAGAAGGGCTGGAACCAGCTCTTTAACTACTTGAATGACAGCTGAACTTTCTGTATTCCCAGATGAATTGAAAATGTGTTAAATAGTAGTGGATGAAAAATTGAAAATTACATATTATAAAATGGAGTAATATGGTAAAAGTAAAACAACATGCTATCGCCAAATTAGCGGAAACAATAGAAAAGTTATTTTCATCATCATAACAGGTAAAATGCAAAAGTCTTCTTATTTTTCTTTTTTTTTTTAAAAGAAAATGAAATAAAAAAAGAAAAGAAAAGAAAAAGCAGACAGTTTTGATACTTTGGACATCTTCAATTGGATTATCACTTCTGAGGTATAATCTCTGGTTTGCTTTTTATCTAGGCCTTCAATTATGACAAACTCCTTAAATAAATGACCTACAAGATTATATGCAAGCATACTTGTTTTATCAGAAGCATCTTGGATGGCTAGGTATTGGTTCCTGTTAGTGGAGGTGGGTTCTGTTTCCTCACAAGACATGCAAGATGAATCTCTCATCTACGTCGTCAGTATCTGATTCATGTAAAGTAGGTTTGTTGACAACATTCTCAATATATACCTCTGTCGGGTGAAGCACCACAAAACCTCCCACTTGTAGGTGGACAGAATGAAACATCTTCTTCTTTAATGGAAGTAGAGGGTTGAAACAAAACTGGTGCAAAATCCCCAATACTTTCTGCTTCATAGTTTGAATATATTCTATCCTCCTAAAGCTTATCATGATCATCATCATCAACACCACTGTCACTATCATCACTTTCTTTGCAGAGATTATCCCATGAGTAATTGATTATTTTGATTGATTATATTTGGGTACATCGGGTTAACATTGTAAATTTTCGATAGAAATTTTTTATTCTTTAGCTGGTATCTCAGTTACCAAATTAAAGAGTACAAAGGCATTTGTTTACACTGCTCTAGTAATCACTACTCTAATGAGAGTACAAGAGCGGATAAGCCAATGGATATGCCGAAAAGATTGAGTACTGCAAGTTCTAATCTAGTAAGAATGTCTTCTTCATCCGAGATAGAGTCTGGAATCTGAAGAATAGTTTGTGCCAACTTATGATTAAAAAGTTGAATTATTTGGTGTTTTCACTATTTGTCTGATACAATTAAAGCTAAAATCTAGTTAAGTTGTTGATTTGGACTTTGCAACAATGATTTTTTATGGGGTTAAATTGTCTGAGCCAAGAGTCTTTAATGTGTTGACTTTACATGATTGTTTTCTTACCATTTAGCAAACTTCTCCAATTTCTTAGAGGAATTTATTCCAATGTCAACCTCTAAGAATGTAGAATACCTAAAATACTTACTTTGGTATACTTTGAAAAAAGTGAGGGCTGCTTAGTTTCAATCTCTAGTTTTTTTTGTTCTTTTTAAAGAGGGTCAAATTAAACACTTTTAAATTAAAGTTCAATCCACCTTAAATTTTTGGTCTGCTGATTATCTCTCAATTAAGCTATTGCATTCTTTTTTTCATTCTCTTTTGACCCCACAAAAATTATAGGACAAGTCTATGAATTTCATCGATTAAAGTCTGGTAAAACTCAAAACAACTAAGAGTATAAACAGAGACAACAGAATTTAAATTGTTTTGTAGTTGAAGGTTATTTAACTAGTAACTGAGGAGAGATAAAGTACTCTAGGGGGTGATGTTACAAGAGCAAACATGACTAGAGAGATTATATTCCAAAAATTGGAAGATGCAATTCAATTTTTGTTAGAAAAAGTTAGTGCTATAGCCGATGATAGTTAATTACCAAAATATTGTAAATTGGATTGAAAGAAAAATGACATTAGCTGGGAATTATGATTTTTGAGAAACAAAACAAAAAATAAAATTCACATTTTTCAACATATGAAAGTGGTATACAAGGAGGACAAATGGTTCCGACCATAGGAGTTCATGAATCAAATGATACATACATATATTCACAATAAAGGATAGAGATATTTAGTAATATAAAGTGTCTTTATGTAATATACGCATGTATGTGGTTGGTGAGTTATAAAATTGTGGTAGTTTATAATGTTGGTGGGTAGGTGTTACTAAAAAATGGAAAATATATTAAATGTGCTGAGTTGGATTTAAGTCTATATAATCTAAATTTTTTAAATAGCATTATTAAAGGGAATTATTAGATTCATAAAATTTTTTTTTGTAATTCTCTATCTTGAGTTGAGACTTTTAAGATTGATCTAAAAACGAAAGAGACATCCAAGGCTACTTCTTTAACTAGAACTTTCTTTTCATTATTGAAGAATAGTGGTATTTTTTAATGTTGCAGCTTCTTAATCACTTTGTCCTTGATATATCCAAGTATACATGCCTCTTTTGGATCTCTGAACCGCTGAAGAAATCCAAAATATTTGTTTTGACTTCTAAAATTATCGATCTATAAAATTTCAGTCGACCTTTCTATAATTTTTATAGAAGTGTTATTATTGAAAAATATATCAAATTTATCTAGATTTACCACTTAATTACTAATTTCGCGATAACTTTGTAGTATGTTCAACATCTTGAAACATTTTGTCTCGTTACTTTTTATAAAATAAAATTGAATCATTCGTAAAAAAAATAAGTGACTTACCTTCTAACGCCTATGATTCAATTTCATTCGAGTAATCTCTTTTATTTTTTTTAGTGTAAAAGATTTATAGATAACTAATCATATATTATTATATTAGTAAAAATAATTAATTTTCACAATCATTACTTAAAAAGACATATAAGTGGATGGATTTAATTAATTAGATAATTATAAAAAAATTATTTTAAAATTAAACTCATATATATGTAAAACATAACAAAATAAAATATAAATATTATTAAGTTTTTACAAAGATCAAAATTGACAAATGTAATATTTACTTAAATTGATAATAACAATAATAATAATAATAATAATAATAATAATAATAATTGCAGTCTTATATGAACAAATATTTTATTTGATCACTCACTAATTTAAAAATTTAACTATATAAGGATATACATAAACTATATAATAATTAAAAAAATATCTGGCACAAATTGAATAAAATAAGAGAAAAAAACAAAAATATAAATCTTCTCCTTGTTAGGTATCTCTTTTCCAAGATTACAACCTTACCAGATTAATATCCACACAAAGAATTGCAGTTTTATATGAACAAATATTTTATTTGATCACTCACTAATTTAAAATCTTAGCCATACAAGGATACACATAAATTATATAATAATTAAAAAAATATCTGACAAAAATCGAATAAAATAAGAGAAAGAGGACAAGAATGTAAATCTTATCCTTATTGGGTATCCCTTTTTCAAGATTACAACCTTACCAGATTAGTATCCACACAAAGAATTGTAATCTTATATGAACAAATATTTTATTAGATCACTCACTAATTTAAAAATTTAGCTATACAAGGATACACATAAACTATATAATAATTAAAAAAATATCTGACAAAAATCGAATAAAATAAGAGAAAGAAGACAAAAATGTAAATCTTTTTCTTACCGGGTATCCCTTTTCCAAAATTACAACCTTACCAGATTAATATCCCACAAAGAATTGCAGTCTTATATGAACAAATATTTTATTTGATCACTCACTAATTTAAAATCTCAGCCATACAAGGATACACATAAACTATATAATAATTAAAAAAAAACTGGCAAAAATCAAATAAAATAAGAAAAAGAAGACAAGAATGTAAATCTTCTCCTTAATGGGTATCCCTTTTTCAAGATTACAACCTTACCAAATTAGTATCCACACAAAGAATTACAGCCTTATATGAACAAATATTTTATTTGATCACTCACTAATTTAAAATCTTAGCTATACAAGGATAGACATAAATTATATAATAATTAAAAAAAATACCTGGCAAAAATAGAATAAAATAAGAGAAAGATGACAAGAATATAAATTTTTTTCTTGTTGGATATCCCTTTTCCAAGATTACAACCTTATCAGGTTAATATTCACACAAAGACAAAACTTACGTATCTCACAGATTAATTTTTTATTTCTTGAAATCGATTATAAAATGAGAGAAAGAAAATAAATGAAAAATGAGTTCTTGATTTTTTTTTTTTTAAGATCCTATATTCTAGCAAAACTTAATTATCTATAAATCTCGATGAGATTCATAAGTTTTTCTATTAAGGTATATAACTTGTCTTAAATTTTCAAAATAGTTAAAGACCTATAAATGATTTATTTTAATTCAAATTTATATGTTTTCATAAAAAATAGTTAAAAATAAACCTATTATTTGTTTTTATATTTAATTATATTAAAAAGAACAATTCAATTAAATAATAATATAAATATATGATTCTAAAATAACATAATAAAATTAAACTCAAGATATTTGTATGTCTAATTAGATGTTATGGCAATTAATAAAAAAATAACAATGAAAATGATTTTTAAGATTTTTTTGGACTGTATCTTTAGATATAGATTTAAAAAATGCTTAAAATTATGATACATAGTCGTTGACATAGATATGGGACACAATATAAAATGGGACACACAAATTTAAAATTTTTATAAAACATGAAATACAATATATATATATATATATATATATATATATATATATATAACTCCAATAACACATCTAAAAAATTCCATAAAAATGTCTTCGTGTGTGTGTATATATATATATATATAGAAAAATAACTCCAATAACACATTTAAAAAATTCCATAAAAATGTCTTCATCTGATTTGTGTGACTAAAAAGCAATGCTAATAAAATATTATTGACGGAAGAATTCAATGTGTCAACAATATTTTATTAGTATTACCTTTTAACCACACAAATTAGATGAAAACATTTTTATAAAAAAATTTTAAATGTGGCATTAAGATTATTTGGATAAAGATTTCTTATAGTTCAATCTTCACATAGGAAAAGACCTTGAAGCATGATCATGCTTCTTCAAAGGGTCTATTTTTGGAAGATATGATAATAGAATCACAAGTAAGCAGTAGAATGTTAAATACATAGTTCTATACATAACGCATGCAATTTATAGAATTTTATAGTTAAATAGTTACGAGCAAGAGTGAAATAAATAGCTCTAGGTTACTTTTATCCCAGTATTTATATAAAATTATGAATAATTTGAGATAGATATTGTAAATAAGTTTTTATATAATTTTATTGATTTTATTCTCACAGAATAATCTAAAATAATAGAAATTAATACGATTTTCAGTATATAATAACTATTATCTTTACTATTTTTGGTGTACTATTTATCCAAAATCTTACTCAACAAAAAAGGTAACAAAAAAGGTAACAGATAAAAGCAAGAAAATATAATAGAGACATTTTATTAAGTACAAAGAAAAATCTCTCGGATAATTACATTATCTTTTCATAATTTATATATTTATTAGTAATATATTATAATAGAGCTAAAAATAACTTCTATATTTATTCTTAACTTCTTAGGTTTTTAACATGATGCCACGTAGGGGTGCACAGACTCGGCCCGGTTCGAAGGTCCGGCCCGGTCCCGAACACTTTAGGGGCTAATTTGGTGTGATTTCATCGGGTTTAGGGTTAGATAAGTGTCTCAAAAATAGACCCGGTCATTATTTCGGGTCACCCGAAGTCGGCCCGGTGGCCCGGTCATCATACACAATTAATATTTTGTGTTATTAGTGATGGATCATGACTATTCTTATGTGAAATTTAAGTATTGTAAACCTTAATATTTTGTGTTATTAGTCATTATAAAACTATAAGTTAATGTTTTATGTTTAGAATGCACAAGACTTTAGACTAATACATAATATTGTGTTATTTGTATTGATTTAAATATTTGGTATTATTAGACAATATTAGTATTGATTGTGGTTTTGCTTTAGTATTGATTGTGGTTATGCTTTAATTTTAAAGAAGGGTTGGTTCTTGTTATATTTTTCTAAGTAAATTTTACCATGTTAAATAATGGTTGGAGTCTTGAAAATTTGGATATTTTTACATGCTAGCTTACAAGAAGGTATCAACGTAATGTAATGTTAACGACCCGGTTTTTACCCGGTATAATTGTGGCCCGAAAGTGTATTGGTTTCATCGGGTCTAGGGTCGGGTTCGGGTCTAATAAATAGACCCGGTGTATATTTCGGATCGAGTCTGGGTCACATCAAACCCGACTTCACCCGGCCCATGTGCACCCCTAATGCCACGTCAATTTTAAGTGGCTCTAGATTCATTCTTAACTTTCTAGAATTTTACTATTCTTTTTTAGAATTCTACAATATTGACGAGATGATTCAGGAACTACCATACAACTAATATAATTTTTTAAGTATTTAATACTCTCCAAAAACCTTTCCTTTTCCAAAAAAATTTTTGAATTTTTTTTTATCTCAAGGTGCATTTCTTTGGAACTGCCATATAACTAATATAGTTTTTTAAGTTTTCAATGCTGTCTAAAAACCTTTCCTTTTCCAAAGAATTTTTTGGATTTTTTTTTATCTCAAATTGCGTTTTTTTGAAACTGCCATATTTTCAATGCTGTCCAAAAATCTTTTCTTTTTTATGGAATAGCAGGAATCGAACCCGTGTCTTCTCCTTGGCAAAGAGAAATTTTACCATGGGACTTGGTGACGGATCCAGAAAATTTTAGTAGTAGGGGCGAAATTTATATAACATGATAATTTTTATAATAAAAATAGTATGTGTACATAAAAAATTAAATATTAAATTATCTATTAACCACTATATATTTGTGTATAAATACATGTATTGTTTAACTTATTTTCAATGTATATTTTATATTTTAATATATATTTTATACAGATAGTTATTTTTTATGTACATATAACATGATTATTGTTATGACTATATTTTGTTATTATAAAATACGATTAGCCTTCAAAATATCTAATATACAAATTAAAACACTAAAATAGTAATTTAAATAATAATATATAATTTAAAATTCTATTGTTTTAGATTTTATATTTTTACAAAATTAAGTAATCTTTCTCTTAACACTGCCATCAAAATTTCTCTTTCTATATATATTACTAAACAATTATTTAAAAATTTACTTTTCAACATAATTAGAAGCCGGCTCTTATTGATATTTATAGTTAGAAAATTTCTTTCAATTAATACAGTTGCTACGCAAAAATTAAAGCTAATTTCAAAAGAAGATAAATAATATTCTTTTGAATTTATTTTTAAGAAAGAACACTAATTTCATTTAAATCTAAGACTTGATCATTCTAACGAATATCTAATATGAAATTTTTAAATTGACGATTAAGTACCAAAAATTGAGTAAAAAATTATTGTGGGGTCAAATTTAATAATCTAATGAGAAAAAATAAATATTATTATCATATACTACTCAAAAAAATTTTAAATTGTAGTGGGGCACTTGCCCCCACAACTCTACACTTGGACTATATCTGTATTTTTTAATTGTATTTGATATGTAATATATCAATTTTATTTGTGTTTTAATTTTATATAGATTACTCTATACTTTCAATGTTAACAGGATTTTTAAAATATTATTTTTTATATTTTTTTATTCTTTAATTTTATATAGGTTACTATATCCTTTCAATGTTAATAAATTTTTTTAATAGGTATAAATTGAGATAATTCTAATTTATTCTCATATTTTATATTTATTCTTTGTTATATCACTATATAAATCAATATTTATTTTACACATTTTTTTTTATCTCTCCTCACATAATCTCATATCTCTTTTTTTTTTCCTACTACTTTTGCTAAATATATGAAAACTATCATCCTTGCCATGTGTGGAATGTTTGTCATAAATCTATTTAGGGTTTTTTCACCAAATTATAATGACGATGGCGAACCTATATTTGATTCGGCCTGATCTCATCTCCAATTTGTTTATGAATTATTGCTTAAATTCATTACTTCACCAGATCTAGATGTAAAAATTGCAAAGAAGTACATTGATTATTCGTTTATATCGAAGTTGCTTAATTTATTTGAATCCGGAGATTCAAGAAAAAGAGATTGCTTGAAGACAATTCTACATAAGCTCTATAGAAAATTCACAATGCATAGATCATATATTCGAAAATCAGTTAACAACTTATTTTACAGTTTTATTTATGAGAATGAGAAACACCGTGGGATTGGTGAGTTTTTTAGAGTTTTATGGAAGTGTGATTAGTGGGTTCACTTTGCCATTGAAGGAGGAACACAAGATATTTTTGTGGAGAGTTTTGATCAATAAGTTTTCATATAATTTTGTTGTTTTATTCTCATAGGATAATTTAATTAATAATAGAAATTAATATCGTTTTCAATGCAATATTAACTATTATCTCTACTGTTTTTGGTGTACTATTTATCCAAAAACTTGCATAACAAAAAAAGATTGATAAAAGCAAGAAAATATAGTAGAGATATTTTATTAGGTATAAAAAAAGATTTCTCAAATAATTACATTTTCTTCTCACAATTTATTTATCTATTAGTAATATATTATAATAGAATTAAAGATAACTTTTATATTTATTCTTAACTTCTTAAATTTTTAATACAGTGTTACTTTAGTTTTAAATGGTTCTAGATTTATTCTTAACTTTTTAGAATTCTGCTATTCCTTTCAAAAATTTTACAATACTGAAGAAGTAATTCAGGAGGTCAAATTCAGCACTATTATTTAATTATTTTATTGTCATTCTCAATAAAACAAGAATAGAATCATGCTCTGTAAGATTTTGGAGACCCACCTTCTACCAAACTGAACTAAGAGCGCTTATTATTAAATTTTAAGTGACACTAATACATCTTGTCTGCATATACCATATACTATATATAAATATTAATATATATGTATCTCCGATTTGAATCGGTCTCAATTGATCCCTTATTATTTCTCCTACGATAAGTATTAGTTCAAGATAGAGATGACATGATTTGAAATTAAAAAATTTACTATTTTTCGATCACCAATTTAATATTCCATTCAAAATATTTTTTTCTATAAAATAAATAGATTCCAAAATAGATATTTATATGAGTTATAAGTAAAACTTTTTATTTAATAGAATTATTTTTATTTAAAGATTCTATTAAAATTAAATAAAAAAAATTCTAAAATTTGATTTCTTTGATTTTATTAAAAAATATAACTATTTGAAACTATTTTAGTTAATATTATATACAAATTCTATATTCTATTAGAGAATGAAATCCAACCAATTCAGAGTATTTTAACGTTTGTATCTTTTATACAATTTTTTTTTATTTTTTGTAAAAATTGATTGCGTTAATGAATAAACTTTTAATGTTGTCCAAAAACTTTTCCTTTTTCAAAGAGTTTTTCGATTTTTTTTTTTTGAATTTCGAGGTGCATGTCTTTGGAACTGATATAGTTTTTTATTGCCCTACGAAAAGATCGTTTGGGTTTAAGAAAGAGTCAGCTTAATTTTTTTTTTTATGTATACTTATGCAGTAAAATTTATTTTATCTATTGTGTTATATATAATCTATATAATCTAATTAGAAAATGAATTTTTATGTATTGTGTCAATTCTCCTTGACAAAGTAAAATTTTATCATTCGACTATATCCGTATTTTTTAATTGTATTTGATACGTAATATATCAATTTTATTTGTGTTTTAATTTTATATAGATTACTTTATATACTTCTAATGTTAATAGAATTTTTTAAATATTATTTTTCATATTTTTTTATTCTTTAATTTTATATGGGTTACTATATATCCTTTATTTCAATGTTAATAAATTCTTTTTAATGAGTATAAATTGAGTTAAATTTTAATTTATTTTCACATTTTATATTTACTCTTTGTTATATCACTATATAAATCAACATTCATTTTACACAATTTCTTTATCCCTCCTCACATAATCTCATATCTCTTTTCTTTTTTTTTTTTTTTACTACTTTTGCTAAATATATGTAGTAAGTGATTATGTAATTGTATTTATTAGGAAGAAAGTGAAGAAGGAAATAATAGTGACTCAACCAACCATAAAAAAGAAGACTTGACTTAAATTACTTTTTAATCCTTTTGTTTTTAATTGAATTACATTTAACTATTTTATTTTTACTTCTGGTGTGCCTTATTATTATAGCTTAGAATTTTTTTCATTTTTCTTCTCATGACATTTATTTTTCTTTAGATTACTCTATAATTTCATTTTCTCCTATTCTCTACTTTTATTTAGGATACTATATGTCTTCAATATTAATATTATTTCTCTTTATTAGCTATAAATATAATTCATCCTCTTTTATACTCTTCTCTCTTATGATTATTATTATATAGTATTACAACTTAGGATTCTTTTTTATTTTCCTTCTCACTCTTATGTCGTTTATTTTCTTTTAGGTTACTCTATACTTTTTATAGTGTCTTACTATTATTTTTATATAGGATATTATATAGTTTTAATGTTAATGTTATTTCTCTTTAATAGGTATAAATTGAGTAATAAAACATAATTCTTCCTCTTCTTTCATATTTACTCCTTTTTATGTGTTCTATATAAATCAACATTTACATGACACCTCTTCTTTATCTTCTCTTTTTACATAATATCATGTCACTCATTCTTTTTCCTCCATTCTTACTAAATATTTTGCACAAGTATTTGAAAAATTTGGTTGATGGTCACAACTCTTTTTTTTTTAGTTTGATAAACATATATATTAGATAATAAATTCCTAAAATACTAGACCCTTACAATTTTTTTTTTAATTTTTGGTATAATTGTATTCACTAATTATCTCATCCATATATTATTTCTTTTTCTTTCAATAATTTATATTTTTTAATATAATTTAATTGTAATATGTTAAAATATATAATACTATCGTGCATCATGGAAAATAAATTAAAAAATTAAATGTTAATTTCAATTATATATAATGTCTTTTACAATTTTTTTTAGTTTTTCTATTTTTAATTTAATTGTATTCATTAATTATATTATTCATGTATTACTTCTTTTTTCTTTCAACCATTTACATCTTTTAATATCATTTAGTTTTAACATTATTGAAAATATATAGTATTATCGTGAGTCATAAAAAATAAAATTAAAAAATTTACTTACTACTTATCTAATTGAATTACTTTTTAATCTTTTTGTTTCTAATTGAATTACTTTTAAATCTTGTATCTCTACTTCTCATTTGCCTTATTATTATAGTTTAGGATTCTTTTTCATTTTTCTTCTCACTCTCATGATATTTACTTTTTTTTAAGTTATTCTATAATTTTCATATTCTCTTACTTTTTACTCTTATATGGGATGATATATGCCTTCAATGTTAATATAATTTTTCTTTATTAGGTGTAAACATATATAATTCGTCCTCTTTTATACTCACTCTTTCTTATGATTATTATATAGCATTACAACTTTTTTTTTTTTACCAAAGATAGGAGACTCGAACCCGCAACCTCTTAATTGAGTATGGGGAGACTATGCCATTTGAGCTATTACTCATTGGCTATATAGCATTACAACTTAGTATTTTTCTTCATTTTTTTCTCATTCTTATGTCATTTATTTTTTTTTAGGTTATTCTATACTTTTTATATTCTCTTACTCTTTAATTTTATATAAGATACTAGATGATTTTAATATTAATGTTATTTCTTTTTAATATGTATAAATTAAGTAATAAAACATAATTTATCATCTTCTTTCATACTTATTCTTTTTGATGTTTTCCATATAAATCAACATTCACTTCACATCTCTTCTTTATCTCCTCTTTTCACATAATATCATGTTATTTATTTTTTTTCCTTTCTTACTAATATTTAACACAAGTATTGAAAGAATTTGGTTGTTGACCACATTACCACAACTCTTTTTTTAGTTTACTAAACATATATTAGGTAATAAATTCCTAAAATTCTGTAACTTTTATAATTTTTTAAGGGTTTTTTTTTTTTTAGTCTAATTGTATTCATTAGCTATATCTATATATCATTTTTTCTTTCAACAACAACAACAAAGTCTTGTCCTACTAAGTGGGGTCGGCTACATGAATCAAACGACGTCATTGTGTTCTGTCATGTATCATGTCTACAGAGAGATCGTTTACATGTAGATCTCGTTTGACCACCTCATGGATGGTCTTCTTAAGTCTTCCTCTAACTTTCGCCCCTTGTCCATCTTTCATCTCATCCACTCTCCTGACTGGATGTTCTATCGATCTTCTTCTCACATGTCCAAATCACCTGAGACACGATTCAACCATCTTTTCCACAATGGGTGCCACTCCAACTCTCTCCCTTATATCTTCGTTCCTTATTTTATCCAATTGTGTATGACCACTCATCCATCTCAACATCTTCATCTCTACCACACTCAGCTTATGTTCGTGCTCCCCTTTAGCCGCCCAACACTCCGTACCATAAAGCATAGCGGTCTTATAGCGGTACGATAGAATTTACCTTTAAGTTTTAAAGGCACTTTTTTGTCGCATATAAAACCAGAGATGCACTCTGCCATTTTGACCAACCTGCTTGGATCCTATGATTTACATCTTGTTCAATCTTTCCATTATCTTGTATGATGCACCCAAGATACTTAAAACTTTTAACTTTTCGTAGGATGTTTTCTCCAATCTTCACCTCTATATTAGAGTTTTTCCTTCTCAAACTGAACTTACATTCCATATATTCCGTCTTGCTACGGCTTATGCGCAGACCATACACTTCTAGAGCTTCTCTCCATAACTCCAACTTCTTATTTAGGTCTTCCCTTGACTCTCCCATAAGGACGACATCATCGGCAAAAAGCATACACCATGGCACAGGCTCTTGGATGTGCTCTGTGAGTACTTCCAAGATTAATGTGAAAAGGTATGGACTTAAGGATGATCCCTGGTGTAATCCTATACCAATAGGGAATTTCTCTGTCACGCCACCTTGAGTCTTCACACTAGTTGTGACTCCATCATACATGTCTTTAATTGCACGAATATATGTGATCCTTACTCTCCTCTTTTCTAAAACCTTCCATAAGACCTCCCTTGGTACCCTATCATACGCTTTTTCCAAATCAATAAACACCATATGTAGATCCCTTTTATTACTACGATACCTCTCCATCATCCTTCTTAATAGGTATATCGTTTTAGTGGTAGATCTGCCTGCCATAAATTCAAATTGGTTCTCTGTTATTTGTGTCTCTTTTCTCAACCTCCGTTCTATCACCCTTTCCCATAACTTCATTGTATGACTCATAAACTTGATCCCTCTATAGTTTCCGCAACTTTGTATATCCCCCTTATTCTTGTAGATAGGTACCAAGTGCTCTTTCTCCACTCATCAGGCATCTTCTTTGACCTTAAAATCTCATTAAAAAGCTTGGTTAACCAGTTGATGCCTTTTTTTCCAAGACCCTTCCAAACCTCAATCGGGATATTATCAGGTCTTACTGCCCTGCCATTTTTCATCTACTTTAGAGCCTCTTTTACCTCGAAGTCTCGAATCCTTCGATAGTAGTCAAAGTTTTGATCTTTTTCCCTTGTGCATAATCGACTAAGGCTCGGAAGAGTCTTTTGTCCCTTATTAAATAACTCGTAGAAGTAGCTCTTCCACATTTCATTAATCTTCTCCTCTTGAGCCAACACCTCTCCATCCTTATCCTTTATGCACTTAACCTGATCCAAATCTCTCGTTCTTCTTTCCCGACTCTTTGCGATTCTATATATACCTTTTTCTCCTTCTTTCGTGCCCAAAGACTGGTAGAGACCCTCACATGCTCTTGTTCTTGCTTCACTTACAGTCACTTTTGTCTCTTTCTTAGCCGCCTTATATTTTTTCCAGTTATCTGCGTTGCGGCATAAAGATCACTCTTTAAAGCACTCCCTTTTTATCTTTATCTTTTCTTGTATACTCGCATTCCACCACCAGGACTCCTTGTCTCTTGGTCCTATTCCTTTAGATTCACCAAAACTTTCTTTTGCTGTTCTTCTAATAACTTCTGCCATCTCCCTCCACATCTCTTCCGCGCTTCCATTCCCATCCCACTTTGCCTCTTCTCCTACCCGTCTTAGGAAGCTTCTTTGTTCCTCACCTTTCATCTGCCACTACCTCGTCCTTGGGTTCTTCGTATGATGTATTTTTCTTAACTTTTGCTCAACGCGAAAATCCATGACGAGCACCTTATGTTGTGTTGTCAAACTCTCTCCCAGGATAATTTTACAGTTAATGCAAAATTTTCGGTCGACTCTCCTCAACAAGAAGTCGATTTGAGAGCTTGTCATGCCACTCTTATAGGTTATAAGATGTTCGTCTCTCTTTTTAAAACATGTATTTGCGATGAGAAGATCAAAGGTTGAGGAAAAGTCCAAAATAATTTTACCCTCGGCATTGATCACCCCGAAACCATGGCCTCCGTGAATACTCCCATATCCAGTCACTTCTCTCCCAACATGGCCATTTAAATCTCCTCCTAAGAAAATCTTATCTCCCAAAGGTATGTCTTGAACTAAACTCTCTAGATCCTCCCAAAACCCTATCTTGTGTTGTTCGTCCGAACCCACTTGCGGTGCATAGGCACTAATCACATGGAAAGCACCTCCCTCCACCACAAGTTTGATAGAGATGATCTGATTTCTCACCCTATTGACATCCACTACGTCCTTCTTCCATTGCTTATCCACAATTATTCCAACCCCATTCCTATTCTTCACATTTCCTGTATACCAAAGTTTGAAACCAGAAGTATCAAACTCCCTAGCATTTGCATCAACCCATTTTATTTTTTGTAGGCACATAATGTTAATCTTCCTCCTTGCCATGGTGTCCATCACCTCCATGGACTTTCCTGTTAGAGTGCCTATGTTCCATGTCTCAAATCTCAACATTCTGTCGCTTCGACCTTTACCTTTTACTTTGTGAATTAGCTTATTTACCCTCGTCCGTTCACGAAAACACGAGAACCCTTTCTCATTTAACACTACATCCGGGCACCGATGCAGCGGCTCTTGCTAATTTGACACTGTAATCGAGCCATATAACGCGTTGCTTCCGGGAAACAACCTAACTTTAGCGCAATAATCTCTTTGATTCATGTCATGAGGGGTTCGACTATATTTTTATTTTGGTTGTCGAAGACCTAACACAACCCTCTTCCTTTATCCGAACTTGGGACCGGCTATGTACCGCAAGTGTAATATAGACAAAGTTATTTTTTTTCAACAATTTAATTAAATTTTTTTAATATCATTTAACTGTGATATATTGAAAATATATGGTACTATTGTGAGTCATGAAAAATAAAATTAAAAATTAAATATTAATTTTAATTATATATCATGTCCTTTATAATTTCTTTTTAATTTTTCTATTTTTAATCTAATTATATTCATTAATTATATTATCCATATATCACTTCTTTGTCCTTTCAACCATTTACATTTTTAATATCATTTAGTTCTAATATTATTGAAAATGCATAGTCTTATTGTGAATCATGAAAAATAAAATAAAATAATTGAATGTTAATTTCAACTATTGCAATATTATATTTAAAATTGTATTTCATCTAACAGTTTTATATTTGTACTATAATACTTAAATATAATTAAAAAAAATAAAAATGACTACTTAAGAGAATAAAAATAAAAATAATATAAAATCAAATAAATATGCTGCTTAGGGTTTAGGGTTAATTGCAAAGCCATATGTAGAAAACACTAGACAAAGTGGTAAATCTCATGTTAAACAAACTCAACAGTTGAGTTATTGCTTTTAGTCTGTGAAACAGTTTCAGCTCATCAATATCTTCAGTTTTTCCATGGCGCTGCAGTTCACATATCATTAGTTAACAAAAACATACACAAATTCGGCTTAAAAGTAATGCCATCAATACATCATAGACGAGAGACGAAGAAAATACCTATCTGGAAGGGCTGGAACCAGCTCTTTAACTACTTGAATGACAGCTGAACTTTCTGTGTTCCCAGACGAGGAATGTTCCATTTCTGTATGAAACAGAAAAGAGAAAATCAATATTGACTACACGATAACACAATTCTCAAAGCAGGATGCAAACACTGATCAAATGTGTTAAATAGTAATGGATGAAAAATTGAAAATTACATGTTATAAAATGGAGTAATATGGTAAAAGTAAAATCGCCAAATTAGCAGAAATAATAGAAAAGTTATTTTCATCATCATAACAGGTAAAATGCAGAAGTCTTGCTTATTTTTCTTTTCCTCTTAAAAAAAATAAAAGAAAAGAAAAAGCAGGCAGTTTTAATACCTTGGATATCTTCAATTGCATTATCACTGCTGAGGTATAATCTCTGGTTTGCTTTTATATCTAGGCCTTCAATTATGGCAAACTCCTTCAATAAATGACCTACAAGATTATATGCAAGCATACTTGTCTTATCACAAGCATCTTGGATGGCTAGGTATTGGTTCCTGTCGATGCTTTGCTTGGTAGAGGTGGGTTCTGTTTCCACACAAGACATGCAAGATGAGTCTCTCATGTCTACGTCTGTTGATTCATGTAAGGCAGGTTTGTTGACAACATTCTCAGTATATTCTCTGTTGGGTGAAGCACCACAAAACCTCCCACTGGTTGTAGATGGACAGAATGAAACATCTTCCTCTTTAATGGAAGTAGAGGGTTGAAACAAAACTGGTGCAAAATCCCCAATACTTTCTGCTTCGTAATTTGAATATATTCTATCCTCATGAAGTTTATCATTATCATCATCATCAATACCACTGTCACTATCATCACTTTCTTCCAATTCCTCCCCATATGCATCTGTAAAGTCTTGATCAAATCCATGGTCAGGCAACAAATCCAAAACAATCTGTTTTGTCTGGGCACTTATACCTAGTATGTAGTCAACTTCTTTGTCAATATACTTCCTACTGAATACTACATTGTCTGTGATCTTTGAATTCTTATGAATAACAGCAATGATATGTGATAGAGACTTTGGGATGCTATCCATATCAACACACTCAAATAGAAATTCGGTCAAAAGATTAACAAAAGCTGTCCTTAAGCTCCTATTTGATATTTTAGCCTCGGGTTCTATCAGAAGCTGCAAATTTCTTAGCACTGGTAATGTAACTTCATTTTTAACAGACCATATAGCATTCATTATATTAGTCTGCAATGATTTTATTTCAGGTGGGAATTGGTAAAATTCTCTTGCAAATATTTTGTCCCGACCAAGTGTCAGTTTTAGGGATAAGTCTGCTACTGCCATGGCTTTGGCTAATGGCTCTTGTAGATCACCTTTACTATCAAGTTGAAAAAGCATCTCCCTACAGGTTTTGTTCAATAGCTTGATAAGCTTGTCTCGTCCCCAACCGTGTTTACAGGGTTGTAACTGATGTGTGCATTTCACTCCCTTAAGTTTGTTATACATTGCTATCAAGGTTTTAGAAGGAAAACTCTCGAGCCGACGCAGTACCTTCACTGCAGCAGCATGACAAGATTCAGATTTTAACACAGAAAAAGGTTCACACCTAATTCGGAATTGCTGCGGATTGCTGAGAAGATGAAAAATCTGTTTACGACTTTCCAGCTGACGATGATTAAGCCTTTTGCTACCAAGAGCACTTGAGAGAGAACCCTTGATGGTTTGCTTCAAATTGTGACGAGTTTTCTCACACTTGACAGAGCCATCCGCAACAATCTTTGCAAGAAGGTATAGTCCCTTGGTGGACAAATTATCAAGGACAGATAATATCAACCTTTTCAGTTTCACTTTGGGCATGTTAATCAAATGCATATCGTCCAAAAGAAGATCATCATCTATTCCGACTTCGGATGCTCCAAAGGCACTTTCAACATGAGCTCTTACCGTATCATAAAATAACTGAAATTGACATTAAAATGTCAATTCATCATTCAAATAGCAATGCAAGTAAGCTGTAAACAATAGATAACAGAGGGCACACTTACATCATCTTCCCTGAGTAAAGACTCGGACAAAAACCTGCAGACAAAATGATAATAATAATAATAAAAATAAAAATAAATTATGAAAACCTACAATTGAACCTGATACTGTAAAAAAGAAGTAATTAAAGAAATAGAAGCACTCACTCCTTTTGGAAAAATTTGGACTTCTTCAATTTTCTTCTCTCAGATTTGGTGGGTGGAAAGGCCAACAAAAACCTGCAATATTTTATATTAATTTAACTAATATTAACATTAACAAAGCTGAATTCAATCGAATTGGAAACTAAAATCACAATTAACACGGGGAGGATGAAGGGAGGGGGAAGTTGAGAAATTAATGTAACTACCTCCTCTTAAGCTTAATATGCTTGTGTTGCTTCTTAATTTCAGAAAAAATTGAGAGTGCGTCGGTTTTATCAAACTTCATTGTTGTATTAGCAGTAATCACTGCTCCAATATGCCGTCGCTGCTTTTGAACCCTAAAAAGAAAACTTCAGCAGAATTTTTACAAACTGAGAATGCGGGATCCGAAGATGGATAATTTTTACACCAAATTTATATAAAAAGAAAAATTAAAGAAAAAGAAGAAAGAAAGAGAGCGAAAATACAGCAACTTTATTGAATTTTGTGGATGCAGCAGCTATCTTAATTAACAAAAGGAAACAGCACAGCACATCACTATGCAAAAAAATCACAAAACAAACAGCACAGCAAAGCAGCCAGAGCTAATCAATAATCAAATAATCAATTAATCATTAAATAAAATCACAAAACATTCAATAATCAACATCCTGCGATTTGATTTCCAGAGCATTAAAAAAAATTAAAAGAACGAAGAACAAGTGAGCAGTGAGCACTGACCTTCGGTCTGAGACGGCGAGCACGAGGGCGAGCGGAGTCAGCAGACGAAGACGACGGCGAGCAGACGAAGAAGCTGCGCGCCTGCGATTGGTGAGTCGGAGAGCTAACAGGGGTTGGAGACTTCGAGAACGCCCACAGGAGGAAGAGAGAAGCCCCTGAGTGCGACTCCCTGCGGCAATGGATCACTCCCTGCGGCGGCGGTGGAGGCTAGGGTTACGGGGGCACAGGCTCACTCCGCTGAGTGCTTTCTGAAAGGGCTAGGGGCGGGGGTACAACTGCTAAAGGCTGTTTTTTTTTTCTTCTTGTTTTTTGGGAAAAGAATCGAAACAGCATCGTTTTAGTTAGGGCTGGACAAAAGTATTCCAATTTTAGATTTTAAACCAAATCCAATCCAAATCATTTATAATAAATAAAAATTCAAACTAAATTAGATTTTTTTTTATAATTTGATTTTCTAATCCAAACATCGTTTTAGGTAGGGCTGGACAAAAAAAATTAGATTTTGGATTTTAAACCAAATCCAATAAAAATCGATTTTAAATAAAAAATTCAAACCAAATTAGATCTTTTTTATAATTTAGTTTTCTAATCCAAATCATTTAAACAGTTTAAATTTATATTCAAATTCATATCCAAATGTCACCCAAAAAAAAAATTCATATCCAAATTAAAATTTAAAATTAAAAAAAAAATCCTAATCTAAAACTAAATTGATTTGGATTTAAATATTAAAATTGATTTAAAACCAATTTTTATTTTTTCAAATCGATTTGGAATCGATTTCTCTTTTTAATTCGGTTTTAATTTAGTTTTCTGAACCATAATACTAATTCTAAAGTGGATGCAGTTTGAATTACCATACCTACCCCTACGTTTTAGTAAAATTGGCCGATTTCAAATCCGATTCGACCGGCCAATTCATAGGCTCACATCTAATTTTCAATTGAATGGTTTAAAATGATAAACCAAACCATTAATACTACTGGTTCAGGGTTGGACCGGTCCAGTTTTCTGTGAAGGGGACGCGTACGGGTGTGTTTACAAGCTAGGAAGACGCGAGGGAGCAAATTTGTATAACTACCAACAACCACACATTTTACAACAACCAAATAAATCTTCTTCGAAGAATCCACGAATGTCACCGCTTTAATTCACGCTACAACTACATCAACTATAGAAAGCACTACGGAACATTCTTGCCATCAGGAACTGATCTTCGGTACTAAAAATGCTTTAGAGTTTATCTTCTCCCATGCATGCAATATGACCGCATCAAGCCCCCAGATTGGAAACCATAACTTCAGCTACTTGGGGATCTGACTTTTTTGGAAACTCACTTTGAGACGTTGGAATATTAAAGAAAATGAAGAGAGAATAAACACCCAACCCAACCTTTTTTCATTTTTACTGGGAGACAAAGTGATTATTGTCCAAAAAAAAAATTTGGCTTTTAACCTTTTCATTTTAGAACAAAAATAAAAATTAATTTTCATTATTATTTAATAAATTTTTTAATAAAATAATAGTATTCTCTTAAAATAAAAAAGTTGAGAATTGAAGTGTTTTTTTTTTTAGAGAAAGATTACTTCATCTTTCGTGAAAATAGACCAAACGAATTCGATCTTTAAAAAAAAAAAAAAGAAACAAGATAATATTAAAAATAATAATTGCTAGTGATAAAGTTAGGTGTTATGTTGGCAGCATACACTACATTTTGTAAGCAGATTTGTATCCTAAAGGAAGCCAAATCACAATGTGATTTTTTTGGTGATTACCGCCATACAAGGCTATATATATATAATGCTTCAAGTGTTTTGCTTGAAATTTAGGATGTCAAAAGAAGAGTAGCAAGAATCAAATATAATTAATGAGTGTGGCAAGTGTAATTAGAGAGAGAAAAACTTAGGTATCTTCTTATTTGGTTTTGTTATTATGCGTATAATTCACAGAATAAACAAATATTAAGATTTTCTCTTTGTAATGAGAGTTTGTAATTTTTTCACTTAGTCATATTGTTCTTATTATTGCCTAAAAATAAATTATCGTGTATAGTTTTACTTTTTTTTCTTCTTCACCTAGACGATTCTCTTATTGGAAACTTCTAACGAGGGTTAATATGGGTTAATTTTCTCGTAATAACAAGTTAAAGCATCAAGTATGACTATGTGATTATAAGTTTATAACAATGCAATATAAACAGAACCATAAAATTAAACCGCTTAAACAGCTCGTTAACAAAACATTCAGGTAAAAATAATAATTCCATTTAGATAACAAATAATAAATTTCCTTTTCAATGTTTTTTACACTGTAATTGCATAAGCAAAGTTGGGGATCAAAATTGATATCAAGTAAAAATTGTTTAGTGTGAGCCCTGCACCATATAAATGATGTGATCTAGACCAAGCTTAACTATCAGCAGGTTGATTTTAGAACCATTTTTATGGACCAAAAAGCTGCTTCTCCTTTGACTAATCAGTAACACCACTTCCAACACAATCTCCGTGATGCTGAAATTGTCAATTCTTTTGACAAGGCAGAATCAACTTCATCTTATCAGGCTTCGGCTCTCCGCATTCTCTTGTTCTGCTTGTCTTGCGCACGGTATCTCACTCGTCTTTCCTCTCTCTGGCGCTTTCTCGTCAGAAGTTCATCCTTCGCTCTCTCCTTCTCGAGTTCTTTCCTCTTCTTTTCTGCATTAATCTTTCGCTTCTTTTCCTGGATGAGGTTCAGACAAAACACGGGAAGAAAAGACACAAGTGAGTTTGACATAATGTAAGAAAAAGAAAAGAAAGAAACTATAGCATGATTTTAAATATATTTTAAATATTTTCAAATTACAGAATAATTCAAAGCTTTCCTTTTGGGTTATGATCAGGTTCCATTTAAGACCTTATAAATGCAGAGGAGAAACACATGACTAAATGTGAACCCTGAAACTGAGATTAAAATTGTAGTATTGGACAGAATATCAAATGCTTCCTGAGGCCACTGGCAAGGCCATGGTGCTCTTTGAAAAGGTCGGAGCAGAAATAGAAGGCAAAAATTGTGTTGAAGCTAAGCTGTACTAATTTTTAGAAAACCTATGCAGTGGAGCGGCTGGAAAATATGAGATGCAACAAAACCCCTACCAATTTCTTAATAAGTATGAAATTTTTGGATATAGATTCATAAGAA
Organism: Arachis ipaensis; assembly: GCF_059453495.1. Classification (NCBI taxonomy): domain Eukaryota; kingdom Viridiplantae; phylum Streptophyta; class Magnoliopsida; order Fabales; family Fabaceae; genus Arachis; species Arachis ipaensis. Next base: position 6,501,002 of record NC_142438.1, read on the forward strand.
CATGTCAAGCAAACCAACTATTAGCTGAGGTGCATACCGAATTATTTGCGATAAGTCGATAATGCTGATAAAGACGACAAATTTTACGTTCAGCGCTTTCCATGACGACAGCCCTTTTCTGATCAAGTGACTTCCTCTTCCGCTTAGGCGTATTCTTGGGTTTTGATTCAAAGGGAAGCTTTTCCTGTAGAGACTTCGGAATCACCAGTGGATTATACTTCTTTCTTTTTCTTTCAACTTTCTGCCAAAGAAAAAGGAAATAGGCATAAACATGACCGAAAATAAGGATTAAATCTCAGTGAATTAGGGGAAGTCTAAGACAACACAACCATTAAACCATTGCATACCTTGTAAAGTGAATCTTTATTTAAAGGTATAGGAAGGTTGTGTTCTCTTCTCAATTCTGCAACAGTGCGCATTCCTAACCAGGTCTTGTCACGAGGCTGCAATGCTGTTGTCAATGGATTATAAAAATCTGGGACTTCAACTTGAGTCCATGCACGCAGGAAAACAATGTCACTCATCAGAATCTTGTCTTCAAATGTGCACCGAGCAATTCCTTCTTTGGTTTGCCCACCCTTCCTTTTTGGTTGGTTACCTATCTCTTCTTTTGCAGCCTGACAATTGACAAATAGTATAAACTCAGCACAAAATATATAGCAAACAGCTCAAACCAACAGGCAAATCAATTCTCATGACGAATGCAATAATCTACCAGACCCACATACCTTCTTGACCTGCCCCCTGATCCCACTGACAGTTCGAATGGCTGCACCTTCGAACCGAGCTACTTCAAGATCTGAAGTAAACATATCCTTGATAAATGCTGTTTTCTTGAATATCTTGCATGGGTAACCAACCAATTTGATTTTCTTCACTATCCTAGCTGCATGATTATACTCGAGTACAACGGCAGTTGCAGTAATCCTAAACGTTGCCTGATAAATAGCCAGATGGAATGTAAATAGAAGGATGAAAGTGCAATATTAGCATTCAGCCATGTGTAAAAATCTTTAAGGAAAACCATTCAGCAAAAGAAAAGAATGCCTGCACAGACCTGATTGTTTGATAAATTCTGAACAGCCACTATCCCAGTGTTGGGAGGGGCAAGAGGGCCCCAAAAAAAGGCAAAGCAATGTGCATGTTCTGGAGTATATTTTAGCATTCGCAGTCTTCCATTGAGATCCTCAGTAGCATATACTGGTGTTGTTTGGTAACGCCTCCATCCAACGGAAACTATAATTGGATCTCTGGTCTTCAGCACTTTCTTATGGAACCTGTGCCTCTTTAGCTTAGCCTGGAAGGATAAAGAAAGTGAAAAAAGTAATATATGCAAAAAGAAATGACAAAATAAACCAAGCAGGTAGAAAGATTAAACTAGGAATTTAGAAAGATGAAATGTCCAAGAAAGTTTCATTCTCATCACACTAATCAGTACTACTACTAAACATGTCATAACATGTTTTTGAAACCAAGTGTTTTCATCAATTATACAAGCTGCTCAATATGTTCCTTTACTTCCATGTTGATGGTCCATGTCACATTGACACCATTCATAAAACAAAGGTGGAAGTTATTCCCTATCTGCAACATCAAAAGGAAGTACTACCCTATACATCCTAGTATATAGCTCAAAGCAGTATTCCAAACCATATTAACAGATATAATTCTTTTAAATTTATAAGGAACTATAATTTAAAAAAAAAAAACACTAACCTGCATGTATCCAACATTTTCCTCCCCTAGACCGATCCCTCCCACCAATATGGGATGGTAGGGATCAAAGTACTCAACCATCTCACAAGGAACATCATGAACCTCTAATCTTAGGTATGTCCCATTTCGGAAGCCTTCTATCTCTAACCTGGTATCTTCATCAAGATCATTGAGTTCAGCTATATTCATTTGTTTCCGAAGCTCAATTTCCTCTTTCAACTAGCAAAGCACAAGAGTCAGCAACAGTTGTATAGCATCGTACGAAATATTAAATGATAGCCAAGCAGTTTTACCTTATCAAAATAACTACTTTCATTGGCTTGACCATGAGGTTTGGACTTCTCATCATTGCCCGCATCTTCCTCTGGTGTCTCAACTTCATCGCCATCATACGTGGATCAAAATTAAGGTCAAACAGAATGCCACATTACGTACCCAAAGGAAAACTAAAAATAAAAAGAAAGCAATATTGCACCCTTTTTCCCTCCGTTAACCCCTATCTCCAAACCCAATAGAATTTGTTTTAACTGAAACCATTCAGACCCAAAATAAATGAATAAATAAATGGTTTCTTTCCACATTGATATCATACCCAAAAGACTGATGAGAACAAGGTCATAGAATAAGAAGATAGCATCAGAAAACATACTGTAGGGAAATGAGATTTGAGAATCTAGCAATACCATGTTGGAAACTTGGTATCATCTGTTTTCACTCTTATAAAAGAGAATTTGAAATATAGGGAGGGAGTACCCCGACTTAATAATAATGGTGGCCACAACGGGGAAAAAAGGATATTGTGAATCAAATTTTGCACGTAGGGCAAGTTTCTTGAGCCTCCTCTGCTCAGCCTCCGCATCGTCTCCTTTGTGTACTGTTGTGGCAACTGCATCATCTGTCTGGTAATTGTCATATTTCTCTCCTGTTTCTAGATCTTCAAAATCTCCGTAGACTTCATCATTTTCCTCTTCAGTGTTACCATTTGACAGAGAATTTCTGAGAGCAGCTTTTGCCAAATTTCCAGTGACAAAACGATTGCGGATTCCCTCGTTATCTTTCTTATCCCATCTCTGATCCACAGAAGGTTCACACTTGGAACAATCCTCAGTGTTGACCATTCCATCATTCAGTCCATTTTTCATGCTTTGCTAGAATTCAAAATATGGAAGCAAACCAACTAATTAATTAGGTTATAAAGTAAACAAACATATTCTGAAGGCAAACAAATATAAAAGGTGATATCTGCAATATGTTAACATGTAAATTTCAGAAGTTTCTTTATAATTTGTCAATGATAAAAGAAAGCATCATTGCCAAGCAATAATTACGATTCATTTCATAGAACTTCACACAAAAAATGGAATTGCAATCATTAAGCAAGCAAATGCAATAAATTAAGTAATTTAAAATAAGCTACAAGTACTGCAAGAACCAACCTTTTTTACTTCTTCAATAGGCTTAAAAAAGTCATCGTCACTTTCCTCATCGTCACTACTATCATTCTGTTTGTTTATAGAGGTCATATTAACAGTAGATTCACCATACACAAGTTGCATCAAACTAGGAGTTTTCCGTGAGAGTGTCCTTTCCGCTAAAGATTCTTTCCACTTTGAAACATTCCCCATGTCATCATCTGTTTAAAAAAAAAGAGGTAAAAATTACATCAAGCTTCGAGTATCAAGCCAAGTCCCATTTAAAGCAATTAGAAATAAGAACAGACAAGATACAAGTCTTAAGAATCAAGAGAGCAAAAACTGCACCATCTGTGTCATCCTCATTGTCGTCATCATTGTCCTCATCATCATCATCATCGTCGTCGTCGTCGTCATCCTCTTTAAAAGATTCTGAATCAGAAGAAGCCGCATCATCACTAGCAGCATCATTATCCTCTTTTGAATCCTACAAATGAAACGTCAAGAACTTATGAGCATTTTATATACAAACTGATCCACATATCGTATGGAGCAAACATATTCACGTTGAGTCAGTAACTTCAGTGAGGCATGGATAACAATTCAAAGATCACCATGTTTTGCAGCTAGCTTGCTTTGGTCATGCCTTCAAATACGTTCAGAGCCTTAATCCTATATAAACTAAATTCCTGAACGTATTTGAAGGGATGGCCACAAAGAAAGCTAGCTTCTTTTCTATATGGTAACTCAAAGCTCACCATCATATCACTTTGATCAACATCATTTCCAAATATTGCTTTCCTCCTTCGTCTCCCGTCTTTAAATTCAACATGTTCTTTCAAGTCTCCAGGAATGGCTTTCATATCAGTTGCATCATCATCTCTGTCATCAGAAGAACTGGCTTCACCCATCATGGCACCAGCTTCATCCTGATCAGATGATTCTGAACCATCACCATCTTCACCAGTTTCAATAGCTTTCCCATGCTGATCTCTATCTGAAACATCTTCTTCGCTATCATGCTTGTTATCTTTGTGTGTAGCCAATGCATCAGCTACAGCTTCTGATGACATTTCCGGCTTTTGACCAAAAATATTGATAAAGCTATTTTCTAGCTTTTCATTGATCGAGTATTTGGTATTTTGAAGAGATTTCACCAAAACCTCCCCCACATCTCTGTCCTTACCTGTCAAAAGCATGAGAATGCAAATTTTAATGGAGGAACATATTGGAATGAGAAATAAATACGGAAAGTCGTTACAGTAAGCATGATCTAACCTGAAACCCGGTATATACTACAATTATACAGGTAACATAAAGAAGCAACAAAGAAAACTCATAGTATTTCTAGGAGAACATAACCAACAGATTTTACTTAAAAAACAACCATAATGTCACCATATGATCATAATATGATTTCACAATAAAATAAAATAAAACAGAATGCAAGAAAATGGGGAAACAACCTTTGCTTGTCATGGCTGAGTTTTCATCATCAACTTTTGAAAACTGCACAAGGTGATCATTAATATTTATGTATACAGCATCTTTGTCATACAAAAGATCCCCGAGGCCAGACATAGGAGCATAGAACAACTTTTCCTTATCACGCAGTCCTTTCTTTTTAGCAGCAGATGGAAGAGGACAAGGATCAGGTAAAGCAGTAACAGCGGTTAAACTATAATCACCCACCCCAGCAATATGTACCTGATTTCAAAATACAGGTTAGATAATCATCATGTGGTGGAAAAAAGACAAAGACAGAGCACAAAGTATCACTGATCACCAGTATCACTCAAAGCAGATAATCAAAGCTACACCCTTTGCCAAGCATCAAGCTAAAACAGCGGAACAAACCATAACTGAATTCGTTTCATCCAATATACCACAAATCCTTAAGTATAACGAAATAGTTCTTCCATTCTTGGACAATTAAGAGGGAAATGGTTATTTGAATGTATAGAATATAAGTACAGAGTTGATAGACATACAATCATACATATAAACATGGAACAATCTTTTGGAATTAAGTTTAGGCAGAAATCTCATGCGAATCTAAATTAGAAAATATCTGTATTTGAGATTCAAATTGCAATGATCTCTGAAGCGGGTTAGAAACATATATACTTTAAATTATAAGTACAAGTATCGCATAAGAGTGAGGAAGACAAAGTTCTCCTATACATTTCAAGTATCAAATTGTACTACACCTTATTTACTCCACCAACAAGCCCTACAGGATGAATTTTCAGGTAATTTAATTCGGATAAAGACACTCATATACAAAGGAATTGCTGAACAAACCTTATTTCCCTTTTTTAAATTACACCCTCTAAGATAACCATAAAGTGTGATTTTTCTGTCACACTTGTTATTTGCATGCACTTTTTCAGGAGGCGTGATATCTTCAAAACGATCCACCAAAACATACGGATGAGAAGTTCGCCAAGATAGAGGATGAAACTTCATTACGGAAATAAACCGCGCGAGATTGTGAACTTCGCGCTTGACATACCTATTCAATCAGGAAAAGCAATATATTTAACCATTAAGCACAGCTTACAAGCAAAAGCACAGACATAAAACACTTGCCAAACACAAGTAACCAAGTGTAGAAGAACAAAATTTAAAACCATAACACATTTCTAGTAGTTCCTTACTTTCCATGAATAAGGCCCGATAAATAAAACAATTTAGCTCCGTCATATATTTCAGTCCAAAATCTGCGTTTTAATTCTTGTTTTCTTTTCCTCAACTTTTTAGCATCCTTGAATTTGTCAAGATGAGTAAGAACACCCATGACCTTTGGAAACCCATGTGTTTGCAATATATTAAGGAATTCAAATGTTTCCTGCAAGCAAAGAAAAACATGAAGAAACAGGGATTTTATTTTGTACGATCAATAACTGAAAACTTTAGCTAATTATTATATAGTATCCCTGTGACATAGTACATAAACTAATACACACAAAACCCTATCTTATTCATTAATGACTGACCATTTCAAAACCATAGGATCCATCTATAAGCAGCAGTGCTAGATCAGCAAACTTTGCCGCATCTATCATACCATTAATATCATTTGGGCATTCAACAAACTGAACCCTCCTTTGCTTTCCTGACATGCAATCAAACAATTATTCATCAACAAAAGTTCAATTCAAAGCCAAAGCACCAAAAGAATATTTTCAAAATTGAAATAAGCAAACTAAAACACACACAAGGAACTTGATGTGGTAACAAAATAAAAAGCACCTGAAACAATAGTAATTGGGCCTCGCACATCAGGCAAATTATGCTTTGTGTAATGCTTGACCAAAGACTTTATCAACAGGGACTTCCCAACCTGAAATTACAGCTTAGAAAGATTATTCCACACTTCTTAAATCGCATTCGAATATTCGATCACGTACCCAAGTAGTTACTTAGAAAGTAAGTGATGTTAATTATTCCGTTACTGATGAATGTGAATGTGCAAATAAGCTATGCAATTTTATGTCTTTCAATACAAAATCCAATCATTTTTCACTGGTCAATAGTCAACGGGACATTCGCTAAAATATGAAGCAAACCCAGTATATGCAAACACCAACTAAGTAATCAGCTAGAATAGTTTGGAATTATACTAAATTTTATAGTTCTATTATAAGCTGTGAATTAACTAGAATAGTTTTAACCCAGATCCCAAAAGTTGAAACTTGGAAGAGAAAGGGAAGACGAACCTGCGGTGGACCTTGCACAACGACGACATAAGGTGGGGGCTCGCCATAGGAGCGGTCAACGATGGGAACATGGAGGCGGCGCTGCTCCTTCTCGACGGAGCGTGATTGCAAGCGCTTGGCCTTGTTGGTGGAAGAGAACGCGAACGCCTTAGGGTTTTGCCTCTTCTCGTCTCCTCCATCGTCGTTTTGGCGCTGCTGCTGCTTCTTCTTCTTGTCGGATTTGGCCTTCTTGGCACCGGAATGGCGCGACCTGTGAGGCCTGTTTGATTGGTCAGCATCGTTGACGGCCATTGACGACGACGATGGATAACAAAAGAAGCTCAACTCAGCTTAGTGTAGCTGGTTGTAAAGGGTTTAGGGTTTTGTTAGGTTACAGTTTCAGAAGCGGCTATGGCGGTTACAATTTTTCAATAGAAAGTTAAAAAGGTTCCAAGCAATCGACTAATTTACCGTATACTTTTCCTTCACAGAATATAGTGACCTTATTAACGTGTTATAGGAAAAATAATACTTTTTAATTACAAAAAGACAAAGATTTGTGGTAAAAAATTATCTTTTTAATTATAAAAATAAACCAAGTTAGATTCATCTCGTAGTTTGCTCACTAGTATATTTAAATAAATATTAAAATTTAAATATTGTTTTTGTATATATAATAATTTATTTTTTTTTACTAAAAATAGGAGACTCAAACCCGCTACCTCTTATATAAATATAGAAAGACTATGTCATTTAAACTATAATTCATTGGTATATATAATAATCTATTGACTAATAATAAATTATTAAATAAAATCTTAATCTGCGATAAATTAAAAAAATAAAATATTATTGATATTCTATAAAAATCTACAATAGCATATAATACATAATTTAAGTTATCTTTTAAAAAATTACTTCTAATAATTTAATGTTAAAAAAAAAAAAGAAAACATCCCAAGCAATCAGATATAAAGGTTCGAAAGTAACCAAAAGAAAATATAAAGTTTCGAAGATTTTAAGTTCTCTATATATTTGATATGATCGTACTCAAATAGAGTTAATATTCAATTTCATTTTTAAAGTTTAAAATTGAGTTTAATTTGACTTTTAAACTTTTAATAAATTTAAATTAAATCTCAAAAATTATAATTATAATCACATTAATCTTTGAGTTAATATCCATTAACAAAGTATTAATTTGATATATTAATTTATTATGATTTGAATTTTTATTTAAATTTTATATGATCAAATTTTATTAGAATTTTAGAAACTTAATTATTATTTCTACAACGCAAAATTTTAAATTAAACTTATTATTTGTCATATTTATGAGATTATCAATCAAATTTTAAAGAAATTTAGTAGATCTAAATCACATAAGATTAAACATAGTGTTTGATTCAACGAAAATATGAGAAAAAGAAAATAAGTGAAAAATAAAATTTTTTATTGTTTGGTTGACCCAAAAAATTTAAGAGGAGAAGAAAAATGTAGTGTGAGAATTGAGATCCATCTATCATGTCCATCTAAAAGTTTTCTCTTCCACAATGAGATAAAAATAGATGAAGAAAAAGTAAATAATGGTTTAATTACATATTTGTCTTTTACTTAATATAAATTATAATTTTTATATAATATAGATAAAAGTATTAATATAATTTTATTTTGGTATAATTTTTTTTAAATAAAAGAAAATTTTTTTTATATTTTTATTTATTTTCTTTTCATCCAAATAACATATACAAAAAATAATTTTTTTTTTATTTTTTTCTCTCATTTTTTTCTCTTATTTTCTTTTTTCCTATTTTCCATCTTGTATCCAAACAATGCCTAGGTGAGGAACCTAAATTTTAGTAAGTTAACTTGTAAAATCAACATAATATTTATGAAAATCAGCTTAAAAGCTTTACATAAATTACTATTATAAATTGGGTTAATAGTTAAATTAGTCTCTGAAAAATAATACATTATTCAAATTCGTCCCTAAAAGATTTTTTCAATCAAATTAGTCTTTTAAAAATTACGAATTATATCTGTCAATTAGTTACTCTATTCACAATTTTTGTCAACGATTGATAATGTAAAATGTTAACTAATAGCATACATTACACATAACATGTTCAATTAAACGTTGATTAAGCGCTTGCTTGGGTGAGCTTCTAAGAAAAGATCTTTTTTCGAGTTATCTTTTTTTAAAAGATCTTATGGAGAAGTAAAAGTAATTTTATGTTTGGATATCTCATACAAAAAGATTTTTTTATCTATCAATTATGTTTGTGTATAACAATATAAAAGTACTTTTTGTTTATTTATTACATGAAAAATATCTTTTTTTTAAAGAAAAAAGATCTTTTAAAAAAAGATGTAAATTACAGCTTCTCAAAAAAGATCTATTTTTTATTTTATTAGTGCTTTTACTTTTACTACTAGAAATTTGCCAAACATGCTAAAAAATAAAAAAAGATCTTTTTCATTGAAAAAAGATCTTTTTTTAACAAAATAATGGCGCCCAAACATGCACTAAATATGTTTACGAAAATCTATCAATGTAATCATTAAGTCCTATTAGGAATAGAATTTCTGTAAGGAAAAGTTTAGGGCCAGTAACTTTATTAAATTCTAACCAGCATATAACCAGCAAAGAAAAGTGAGCCATTAGATGAAATGGCACACCAATCTCACACCATTAAAATCATTATTGATGACTATTTGATAGCTACAAATCACAAAAGTTGCTGGCCCATAGTACTCCTCTTTTTGTAATTAGAGAAAATGATTAAATTAATAAATTTTCATAAACATATTTTGTCAATAACATTTTACAACATTAATTTTTTAAAAAAAATTGTTAATAGAATGATTGGAAGATAAATATGATTAATCACAATCTTTGAAGGACCAATTTAATTAAAAAAATATTTTAAAGATAAATTTAAAAAATACTTTAACTTTTAAAACTAATTTAACTATTAATTCATTATAAATTTTGGGGCCAAACTAAATTAATTATAATCTTAAGAATCAATTTAAATTTAACTTCAAATTTTAAAGGTCAAATTAGATATAATTATACTCCAAGATGATGTAAAAAAAAAACACTCTTGGACTTTCTTCAGGCTTTGTGGGCATCCAAAGCAGTGTTATCAAAACCGGACCGGACCGGTCGGTTTAATCGGAAAACCGGTGAACCAGACTCTCAACCGGTCTGGTCCGATATTTGGACCGAACAAGGTATCAACCCGCTGCGAACCGGTTAAACCCGGTGTGAACCGGTGAAAATCGGTCGAACTCGATAAAATTCGATCCAACTGAACCGGTTAGAAACTAAATTTTAACAAAATGTTACATATGGGATTCGAACCGGAAAATTGGTGAACCGGACCCTCAACCGGTCCGGTCCGATGTTTGGACCGAACAAGGTATCAACCCGCTGCGAACCGGTGAAAACCGGTCGAACTCGATAAAATTCGATCCAACCGAACCGGTTAGAAACTAAATTTTAACAAAATGTTACATATGGGGTTCGAACCCCTCCCCTCTTGAGAAAAAGCGCTATGCATGGCCACCAGGCTGTGATGATTTTCATTAAAATTCATATATATATATATATATATATATATATAATTTACTTTTATATAATTTATTTTAAATTTAGTTATAAATTTACTCATTATTAAATTAATTATATTTTTATTTAACAATAATTATAAATTTATTTATTTTTTTCATAATTATATAACATCTATTAGTATTATTTTTTAATAAATATTTGTAGTATATAATAATATAATAGATATAAACTAATTAATAAATTATTAAAATTCAAAATAATAGTTATTTTAATATAAAAACAAAATAAAAATATTTATGATAGAATAAAAATAACAAAATACTTATTATTTATAGTCCATATTATTTTAAAATAGTTTGATATTCTTAAAATATTAGTAAAAATATCTATTTTAAATTATAATTTTAAATTTTTGACTATTTTTATTTTTTATTTACATAGTACCGAGTCAATCGGTTGAACCAGTGACCCAGTAACCTGACCGGTTTGATCACCGGTTCGATTCTGATAACTATTATCCAAAGGCTTCGGCCTCGTGGGCAATATATAAGAGTAAAACCCCTCCCCGTTCCCTAACCATTTACGAAATTGACCTGGCGCCCCCTCACCATTGAAAATTAACAACACGGCCCTTAACCATGCTCTCCGTGTGACCAAAAGGACCCTCTCCATGAAATGTAACCGAGAAATCCTACGTGTAACGGTAACTATCTGACGTGGATTCATACGATTTGATGAGACAATTGGGTTCTTGCACAGTCATAAAAAACGTTGCCGTTTTGATGCACAATGGATTCAGATTCTAACATACATTCCTCATTCTCTCCCTGAAGTATCACACGCTCTCACTCTTTGCCCTCATCCACACAAGGAATTACCATAAACCCTAGAGACTGTCAGGCTTTCCGTCAGAAACGACGACGAAAGAGAGCCGGCGAGGACGACGTAACTGTGCAGTAACGTGGCGTTTGCTGACGGAGGTGGTGACGTGCTACTGACGGAGCCGCACTTCCGGTTTTAGAGGTGAGTTTGTACTACCGTTTGTAAACGACATCATTGTGGTCTTTCATTTGTTTATCTGAAGGAAGTATTGTTACCATGGACCACCATAAAGTATGATATGCGTATTTTTTAACATTTGTGAAGAACAGTCACTTTCACTAGGGTTGGGTCATCACTTGGAGTAAAATTTTTTTGTTTGTTTTGAGTATATTAATGTCTGTTAATAATAATTTATTTATGGGTTACTGAGTAAAGTTTATATATTGCAGATGGCTGTTGAGATTATACCAGTATTTCACCATGGGGGGTGGTTTGAGAGAGACGATAATTATATGCTCAGCTACCTTGGTGGTAAGGTGGATAGATTCCCCAAGTTGGACATTGACTTTGTTAATTTTAAGGATTTTGAGGAGATGTTCAAAGGGTTAGGATATACAGAGTACAAGGCTATGTATTGGCAAGACCCCAGTGCCCCTTACCTAGAGGCTGGTCTCTACATTTTAAAAGGTGACAAAGAAATTAACCAGATGTGTGATAACAAGATGGCAAATTTAGAAACTGATGAGTTACATGTGATCCCCCAACCTGTGTCACCAGCTGTGTTTGACAAGCTATACATATCATTGGATGCATGCAAGCGTGGGTTCAAGTCAGGATGTCGTCCTTTAATCGGGCTAGATGGCTGTCACCTAAAGGGTTATTTTGGTGGGCATCTCCTTTCAGCCGTTGCTCAAGACGCTAACAACCACTTTTTCGTCATTGCTTACGCTGTGGTTGATAGTGAATGTACTGACACATGGAGGTGGTTCCTAACTCTCCTCCAGGAGGACCTAGGCTCTTGCACTGAATATGGATGGAATTTTATTTCGGATCAGCAGAAGGTATGTTAATTATTAATGTGTTAATTGATGGTGTGTTGATAATTACTTTTGTGCTGGTAGTTGATTTTTTGTTGATTATTGAATTGATGCCCATCTGAATTAGTAATCAAATGATTGTGTACCTATTGTGTGGAAGGGACTGGAGGTTGCTCTTCAAGAAGTTATGCCACGGGCACACCACAGGAATTGCGTCCTCCACATTTGGAAAAATTTTGTTAAGCAATGGAAAGACAAACAATCGAAGGGTTTGGTATGGCAATGTGCAAGGAGTACAGTAACTCCAAAATTTCGTGCAAAAATGGACAAGTTGAAATTAGTGAACCCGCCTGCTTGGGAGTATCTCTCCAAATTTCGTGAATCCGCATGGACTAAGAGTCAATTCTCTCACTATCCGAAGGTTGATAACATCACCAACAATATGTGTGAAGTTTGAAATGCAAAGATTGTGGAGTATAGGAGCAAGCCGATATTGACAATGTGTGAGGATTTGAGGTGTTATATTATGAGGAAAATGGCTGGACATAAGAAGAGGTTAAGTAACTATCATGGAAAACTGGCTCCTGTTCAACAGCAAAGGTTGGACGAATTCATTAAGCCTGAAAGCTGTAAGTGGACAGCTGAGTGGACTGGAGATGATGAACGAGTTATCTTTGAGGTTCAAAGACGCCAAAGCAAGCTTGGGATTAATCTAAGGGAAAAGACCTGCACTTGTAATCAATGGCAACTTACTGGTAATTCTCTAGTAAACTCCACTTTGTTGTTTCTATTAAGTAGATATGTAATAATGTAATTTGTTGCAGGCATGCCATGTAAACATGCAGTTGCTGCAATCTCAAGGTTACAGACGCTTAACTTGAAGCCTGAAGATTTTGTGCATGAGTGGCTTACCATGGATGCCATGCGTGCCACTTATGGTATTACAATTCAACCTGTCAACAGTGAAGAATTTTGGGAGACATCAGATGCTCTTAGGCCAGTGGCACCTGCCATCAAGAGACCTCCTGGTCGTCCTAGGAAGAGAAGAACTATTGATCCTGTGTCTGAGAGCCAACTAACAGGGAACAAGGTAAAAAAGGCCTTCGAGGTGACATGCAGCAAGTGCGGAGAAAAAGATCACTATTACAAGACATGTAAGGGAGCTCCAAGGGATCCCAATTGACAGCCAAAGAAGAAGAAGGCAAGAAATACAAAGGTACAATACTTAGGCTAGTATTAGGAGTTACAGGGATTTAAATGTCTATTAATGTGAGTATCGAAGGGGTTTATGTGTCTAGAAAATAGTTTAATGAGTCTTATAAATGGTTTAATGAGGGGTTTATGTGTCTTAAATTTCTTACAATTGATTACAGGGTAATAACCAAGCTATTGTTATACCTAAATCTGGTGCTGCTCCCTCTGCGGTCATAGATCCTATCGTAAGTTGATGACTAATATGTGTTCACTTGTTTATGGTGTGGCATAAAATAGGATAACCCTTAACTTGTACACAAAATATAGACTAAAGCAAGAAAGCATAAGAAGAAGATACCAAGAAATATTACTCCAGTGACCCTTCCACAGGCAGGAGTAGAAATTCTAGTGTCACAATCTGCTTCTACGAATGAGGTAATAGTAGTGATCAATATAACATTGTGCCTGAAATTTTAGTGTACCAAACAGAAATCTAATTTTCATTATTGTTGGTCAAAAAAGCAGGCTCAAGACATCAATGGACAAACTGGTGAAAAATGGTGATGGATCACTTGCACCAAACCCAGCTGTACCTAGTCCAACTGCCCCAGGTCCAACCACATCTGCAACCAACCATGTCTTGCAAAATATAGTGAATGGTCCACAAATTCCTGCACCCTTCCGAAAGAAACAGCCAATTCGTAAGCCATTAACATCTCAGGTTCATGGGCCGTTACTTCCACCCACTATGCCCACAAACCAAGCCCCACCAACCCAATCAAGGATGGCTACAAGATCAACTACATCCATTGGCATTTCTCTTGAGACACAGGCAGCAACTAGTGCTGACACGGCAGCTAGGTTGTTCCAATTCATCCCAACACCAAGACTCAAACAATGAATCAAGGCACCAAGCTTCGGAGCACCACTAAGCATTAAAGAATTTGACTCCACTGCACCCCTTTTAAAGTTCCACGGAAAAAATGAAGATTAGATAGTTATGGCTAGTATTTTGGATAGTATTTTGTGACTTATATCTGATTGGAAACTCTGCCTAACATTGGTCTAGTATTTTAGAATTTCTAGTACATGAACACTTTAGATTTTGTGTTTTATATACTTGCCAAGGCATAACATGTAATGCCATGTAGGTGTTCTGCAACTTTTTATATATTATGATATTTTGTGTTTCAGTCTAAATATTTTGATTGCATACTAGATTTGATTTATTCTTCATTCAATGAGATTGTATGAAAACATACTTCAAATGATTAAACACTCAGAAATTGTCACAAGGTTACTTACAATTTAAATCACAACAACATTTCTATCATTGAAATTCAACAATTTAACATCACAGTCATCATCCTTAATGTGTATCTAGTTCATAATATCAACATCCAAAATAAGTTACAATTTTTTTACATCCTATTAGGCTGAAGTGTAGTAATAAAAATTTCACCAACAACAACAATAAAAAATGCCATGATAATACATCTATTCTGTCTAGTGTATCTTCTTCCATAAACTCCATCATATAGCTTAATCTCCATCTCTTTAACTTTGTCCTCCAACTCCTTCAATCTCCCATGAACTTCCGTTTTTTGGACTTCTACCACCATATAGCCAGACTCAGTTATCAGCTCATCCAGCCACTTAAAATATTTGCAATGCGTTGAAGGAGTCTACAATTATGAAAAAAAAAATTTAATCAACCTAATTACAGAGAAGATTGTAAGATGGAATAAACCCTAATGTACCTTGAAATAACTGCAACCAAAGAACAACCTATTTGGATTATTTGATGTGGTGGATTCAAAGAGAATCGCATGAGCTCCACAATAACAGCTTGGATGTATGAACTTCTTCCTTGTCATGTCAACATTGCCAGAGTTGTTGCTTGAAGCTCCGATCGACTTCTCTTTCCATGAACGACGGATTGAATCTGATGAATGTTCTTCCGTGTTCATCACTGAAGGCAAGGTAAGATTTGATATCTAGGGTTCACATTAATATCTGGGATTACTCTTATTAAGAACTGGAATCAAAACTGCAACGTTTTTGATGACTGTGTACATAGATTCTATCCTATCAACAACACTCAGTCCACGTATAACAGCTACCGGTACAGGTAGGATCTTCCGGTTATTTTTTACCTGTAAACCGACAATAGGGTCCTTTTGGTCACACGGAGAGAATGGTTAAGGGCCGTGTTGTTAATTTCCAATGGTGAGGGAGCGCCAGGTTAATTTCGTAAATGGTTAGGGACCGGGGAGGGGTTTTACTCCAATATATAAATATAAATGTTTTTTTTAGGCATGATCAATATAAAAATAGTTTTATATAAATAATTAAATTTATGTTATCATAACTAGTGTCTAGTGAGCCAATGAGTTATAGCTCAAATGGCACAATCTCCTCATACTCATCTAATTGGTAAAAAAAAAAAAAAAACTAGTATCTAGTGAATTAATTGGCACGTTTCTTTTTGTTTTGATTCACTATTTTATTTATAAAGCATGTCAAAATAATAAAAAATATATTAGTTGAGATAGGAAGTATTTTATAATTTAATTAAAAATTTTAGATTTAAATTTTAAAAAAACAATTTTTATGAATTATGTATAATAAAAAACATTTAAAAAAATAAACATTAATCTTTTAGTATGAAAGTATAAAAGTATAGATATAGGATGTTTTAAAAAATAAAGCTAAACACTAATTTTTTATACATAGTATAAATATAATATAAATATAGATACATAATAAAATAATTAATTTTAAATTAATACTTAATAAATTATATAAATACGTAAATCTAATTAAGCAGTCGTATAAAATTTTTTATAATGTAAATGCATCCAAATTAAACTTTAAATATACATACTTGTTTCTTCTTCTTACAAATTAGTTATCGTTATGTAAAATAATTAAGCACTTGGAGAAGGGTATTATACTATTATTTTGGCGCTAATTAACTATGTCGATGAATCTAAATTTGTTGGTGCATTCATTTGTGATTTTACGTGTCCGTAAGCAAAGAAATCATCTTTGAACTCGGAACTCAGAACTCAGAAGTGGAAGCTAGTAAGGAAGGAAGCATGAGCAACCACCATAACCAACAAGATCAGCGTAACGGCATTCTCGATTCCACCTTCAATCAAACCCTTAGAACTGTTCAAGGGTACATCCTCTCCTCCTTCTTCTTCTTCTTTGCGGTTTTATTCGCCTCAGATTTCATGAAGTTCAACATCCCCATCAATTGCAGTCCCCAGATTTGTCGGATTTTCCGAAAACCCAGTTCTCAAAATCCGACTTTTCTCGATTTTCTATATTTAAACCTTTTTCTTTTGATTTCCTCTGGGTTGCGTTGATTTGAGATCAGGAATTGTGATGTGTGAAGTTCTACCGCACGAATTGGGTTTATAATAACTTTTTGGAAATGTGATCCGTGCAATCACTTCAGTAGTGTACTGTTATCACTGATTCCTGAAAAATTAGAAGAGGGTAATTGGAGCTGCGATGTGGATTATTATTGATTGGGCGAATTTTTTTTTCTTCTTAGATCGTTATGTGTATACTCGCGCCCGATTTGAATGCTGATTTGTTCCAATTGAACATGATGTAGGAACAGAGTCACAGACTTTATATAGTTGATTTTTACCAAATTTCATAGCTAACCTACGCAATTGTGTTTTTTCTTCAGAACTACAACTACCCTTTTCAACTGGGAATTTATGATTTATTTGTTGATGGTATTGGTGGATTGATGAATTGACCAATTTCTCTTTGTTCATCTAGTTTTGTATTTGGTGTTACTTATAACTGTAAGCATATAGCTTACTGTCGGAGCTGAGATTTGTAGTATTCTTTTTTGTTAAAGGTTACTTAAAGGTCGTAGCATGCCTGGGAAAATATTATTGAGCCCGAGATCAGACCCAGTAGATGGCTTGAACACGAAGGACTCATCGCCAAGTTACAGGAGGAGCTTCTCACACAATGATGCTGGCACTAGTGACCATACATATGGGGCAGATGAGGTGATTTTAGTATTCATTTACTTATATGCGTCTATGTGATTGATTTGTATCACTTTGTCAAGTGGGACTTGTACTCTCAATACAGGAAGAAGTTCAGAGTCCAACTATTATTGCCAACTTGAATCGGTTATCAATCTCGCATGTAGAGAGATCATCCAAAGAATTCTGCAAGTCTACCATTGGTGCCAGATCTACAGATTCTGCAAGAGTTATGAAGTTCACTAAGGTTCTTTCTGGGACAACAGTTATATTAGGTATTTTGTTTTTTCTATTTATTTTATTTTATTTTATTTTTATGATTATAATTTTTTGTATTACTCATTAACTTTTCCGTGTTGCTCTATGATGTTGTCTAGTCATTTAAATATCATAAATAAACAATTCTGAACTATATGTTTAGATAAACACACCTATCATGAGGTTTACCTTGCTTGTACATATTTTTTGCAGTATCATGAGGTTAACTATTTCCTTGAAATCTATTCTGTAGACAAGTTGCGTGAGCTAGCTTGGAGTGGTGTTCCAGATGACATGCGCCCTACTGTGTGGAGGCTTCTCTTGGTAAACTATTTGACCTTACTCTGGCTCTCGGATATGGGAAAAGAATATGAAACTTTTAGAGTTCATATTCCGAGTTTTAGGATTTTATTTTTATCAGGTTTCAAAGTTAAGTTTTGTTTGCTTAGGTTGAGCTATGGAATTATTTTAAAGAGATTTCGACGTTGCTTACATGAAAAATGTTCTCCATCGAGACTAAAAGAAGAAT
Source organism: Arachis ipaensis (assembly GCF_059453495.1). Lineage (NCBI taxonomy): Eukaryota > Viridiplantae > Streptophyta > Magnoliopsida > Fabales > Fabaceae > Arachis > Arachis ipaensis. The sequence goes on from NC_142438.1 coordinate 6,519,267, forward strand.
TTAGGAATGAAAAATGAAAATTATTTACACTATAAAGAATCATGTTGAGTAAGGAGTCAATCTTAGTGATCCCCAATCACACATGTTAATGGATAGCTTTGTCTTGCTGGAAATTTAAAAATAAACTGACAACAGGGATATGCACCACCTAATTCAGATAGAAGGGAGGGGGTTCTACGAAGAAAGCGCCTTGAGTATCTTGAGTGTATTTCTCAGTATTATGATATTCCTGATACTGATCGTTCCGATGATGAGATCAACATGCGTCGCCAGGTACTCTAGGTTAATATGTTACCATCTTGATTTTTGTAGCGATTTTCTGCTTGTTGATTATTGTCATTGTATGTTTGTCAGATTGTTGTTGATTGTCCAAGAACTGTACCTGATGTTCCATTCTTCCAGCAACAGCAAGTTCAGAAATCATTGGAGCGCATTCTTTATGCATGGTTAGACAAAACAATTTGTCGTTGTTGACTTGATATTATTCTTAGCTTAGTGATCTTATATGATTTCCAAATATATTCACAGGGCCATTCGACATCCTGCAAGTGGATATGTTCAGGGGATAAATGATCTTGTTACACCATTTTTAGTTGTTTTCCTTTCAGAATACTTAGAAGGGTCTATAGATAATTGGTCAATGTCTGATTTATCCTCAGACCAGATCAACAATGTAGAGGCTGATTGCTATTGGTGCTTGTCGAAGTTGCTTGATGGTATGCAAGATCATTACACATTTGCTCAACCAGGGATTCAGAGGCTTGTTTTTAAGTTGAAGGAATTGGTCAGGAGGATTGATGGTAACCTTCTCAGGCTTTGTTTTCCTTCAAACATTGCTATATTTATAATCTTAAATGCTTCATCCCTTTTTATAGTTTTGATGGCTCCTCTACTACGAAGGCTTGTTTAGTTTAACAAACTGCTCTCTTTTCATTCTTAGTTATAAAGATTCCACAATGTTTTCATCATCTTTTTCTGTTTTCAAGTATGAAAAAGGGGGGCAAGTAAAAAGAAGAATATTTCTGTCAATTTTGCTCCCAAAAACAGGATAAAAGAGATGGTTTATTTTCTTGGCACAAACATGTCGAAATTTCATCCCTTTTTTTCCTGGTAATATGTATTATTATATCTACAAATATAACCTGATGTTCCCTAATTGAAAATTGTGTGCTGCCCCAGAACCTGTTTCACGACATGTGGAGGATCAAAGTCTTGAATTTCTTCAGTTTGCTTTCCGCTGGTTCAACTGTCTTCTAATCCGCGAGGTCTGCTCAGACATGTTATTTTCCTTATAAGTTGGATAGTTTTCTGAATAAAAGATTGACATAAACGGTCACCAATGCTGATCTCTGATTTTTATGATTAGATACCCTTCCATCTCATCACACGCCTTTGGGACACGTACCTTGCTGAAGGAGATGCTTTACCAGATTTCCTTGTGTATATATTTGCCAGTTTCCTTCTAACAGTAAGCAAGCTTGTTTTGGCCCCTTCACTAATATGATATATTTTAATTTAATTATAATTTTCCCAATGTAAGTAGAAACAATTAATTAGGAATAATTTAGCTTTTGCACCATTTTTGCCATTGAATTACTTAATGAAGAATGCAATTCTAGGATTCCTGGCAATGCTTTGAAGCAACGTTACACAAATGCAATAGAAAACAACGGGATGCATACCTATATTATATGCTTCTAATTTGCTTAGATTATATACACATTCTCCTTACTTTTAGCAATGATCAATATAGTAGATAATGAATTTCTTCATATGCTGCTTTTTTTAGTGGTCAGACAATCTCCGGAAGCTAGATTTCCAAGAATTGGTGATATTCCTTCAACATCTTCCAACTCAGAACTGGACTCACCAAGAGCTGGAAATGGTGCTTTCCAGGGCATTTATGTGGCACAGCATGTTCAACAACTCTCCCAGCCATTTAGCCAGCTGAATTGGCAATTCTGGTTTTCTGGATTCAACTCTTGTTCATTTTCTAGTTTCTTTTTTTTTTTTCAAAAACTTTTTCATCAGGCTTTTGCCTACATCATATATGGTGTTGTTTCTTGTGTAAAAGGATTAATTGTTTTTCACAACCATTTTTCCATGTAGGTTACCTTGTAATATTTTGTAAAGGAGAGAGTGAGAGGAAGGGGAGAAAAGAAAAAAACAATAGAGACAGAGAGCCTATTTTTATTGTATTAACTTCATAACATTTCAGAATAGCAACAGATGTGTCAGCAAGAGTATTTCAATTTTTTCATTCTGCTACAATAGTTAACCTTATGAGAATAATACTTATACCACAGATAAACATAATGCTGTTGCTAAGAGAGATCCACATTTTTAACATCCCCAAAGTGGAACAAATGAAGATCTTGTATTCCTCATCTAACATAAACTATCAATATGTAGATACAACAAAACACAAATGCAAGGGAGCTTCTCTTGATATATATTGAACATCAAAATATGTAGCTCTGCGTAGCTATAAAATTATAGACTTGTTTTTCAAAAGAATTTAACAATTGTATACAATGGGGGGAAGTGGAAATAGATAAATAGAAATTGGATTTGCATAATTCCCAAAAAAAAAGAGAAAGAAAATTTGGGTTATTGCATCTAGTTTTATAGTTTATTCCTCATCCACTTCAAGCCCTGGTATATATTCCAAACTAACATCAAATATGACTGGACTATTTGGAGCCACCCTTGGTCTCCCTGGAGCTGATGTAAGGCCTTTTGGGAATGCCAACTGCCAAATAAATAATAAAGAACTTTGTAGCCAACACATTTAGAATTTAATACTCAGTTTTAAGGAAAATTAATCATGATTTAGTCAATGTTCATTAGCATGCATCCTTTTTATGTATTTTCATCATTTTGTGCTCAATGTATATTTTAGGCACAGATGTCCATAGACACTGATAAACGAGGAATATGGCATCGAAGCAGAGTCTATAAAATAGTTATATGATAGATTCACATGATTAAAAGATCACAGTTTCTCTGGTATAAGCTATTAAGGCAAAGCGAGTGGATTCTCTTAATTGGAAAATCTACATTTGACATGTTCAAATGAAATTTTCAATTGAGAGGATCCATTCCCCGAGGCAAAAGCTTACTGGTCCAGGTATGTACAGTCGACGCTTCCCTCCTACTTTCATGCTCAGAAGACCTTCATCAAGACCCTTTATCACCTGTTGTACTCATTCGGATTAGTATCAGTCAATCTTCATAGTCCCTAAAGCTACTGGTTTTCAATCTTGAACAATGATCACCATGAAAGGAAAGTTCTTGAAAACAACAAAAAAGGAAAAATCCAGAGTGTACCTGACCAGAACCGACACGGAAAATGTAAATCTGGCCTTTCTCCAATGAACTGCATGATTGAAAATGGGGGAAATGAGCAACACATTTGTCTTGGTCATATTCACATACTTGTATATTGATTTGTTATCCACAAAAAGAATATCATTGAACATTGTCATCAAGGTTTTCTCAAAGAGATCATCCAGAAAACCAAATTGAAAGGAGACAATACAGCTGGAAAAGGAATGGACAGTTTGATATTCTAAAACATTCATGTAACATTTGATTTTAGCTAAAATTGGCCAATTTTATTCTGTTAATCACACACTTAGATGAAGTATCTGGTATACACAACAACAAACGTTAAACATCATTCTAAATATTGCAATTCATGAAGATGAGTTAAGATTGATATAGTTTTGTAATCAGTGGATTTACCTATCAAATACTTGTCCGGAAGGAACCATTGCTACATAATTAGCTGCTACCTGTAATTACAATTACAGTTACATTACATAAGGTATATTACCATAGGAGTGCCTATAGAAATGAAGTTGCATTTGGTTAGATACAACTATGTTTGATTACACTGAGACAGAGATACAGAGAGACACGGCATGACAAAACCATTGTCTCCGTGTCCTATCCATTATTCCAAACGCAGCTTTACATGTTGCTTAAAATGTGAAAGTGTTCTAGTTTTATATTTCCTTTTTCAACGGTTAACTTCGAGAAGAATAGACATTATTTATCTTGTATTGCATATAAAAAAGAACTGAACAAATTAGAAGAAATTCCACACCTGAAATCCAACTGGGGGACTAGGACCTTGTCCAACTTTAATATCCTTGTATTGCAAACCTGATTCAGTAGTTACCATAGGCACCTTCATTGCATAAAATGTTCAAAGTCAACATTAGTCATTTAGCTATGGATATTCTAAGTAAAATCCATTGATACCATGGTGGTCATTGTTCAGGGGTCTTAAAAATGTGAATATTAAAACTTAAGTGCAATCACATAGATTGGTTATTAACAGATTATTTGCATGGTGCACAAATTCTTTAAAAATATAAGAATGTCTGCTATTCCTTTAAGAATGATAGATTCTATTATCAGGAAAGAATAGCTTACTAGCTTAGATACTAATAATGCTTTGATTTCCCAAAATTTATTTGAAGAATTTCTCTTTAAAAATAACTGACATTTGAGAAAGGTGCTGACTAACATTAGTAGAAACAGGAGATGCAATGCAATTACATCAAATATCAAAGCATTATTAGCAATTTACAACAACCATTTGTAATGTCTTAGCAGAGAAAAACAAAGAAAGGAGGCAGAGAAGGGAACAATGTATTCTCACCATACATTTTCAAGCTCCTTCTCACAAGCTTCATCACATAGTTTCGGCTTATCTTCCGGGGGCAAACCAGCTCCTTTGGCTTCCAATGAACCAACAAAGAGGCTTGAGATTCCCAAAGCCAATCCAAGAAAGTCTCTGCGGGAATTGGAATTAACCATAGCAGCACATTCAGTTGTATCTGAGGCCTTTACTTTTACCACCGATCTTCGGTATTGCGGAACCAAGCATCGAAGCCTGTCAGCAGCAATGCCTTGAGGATTGCAGCCCAAACTTTTACAAGTAGAACCTACCCAAAAAAAAAATTACATACTTTAGAAAACAATTGTGACAGTTAAACCCATGAGAATAATTTCTATGCACCAACACTTTAAAAGCAATTTGAAACTTTCAGCCAATAGAAATTCAAAAAGGTATGAAGTCATGGTGGATAGTTGTGATGATTTGGCACTTTCTTGAATTTCTATTAGATGACAGGGAGAAATTGTTTTACCTCACCATCAATGTCTAGAAATCAAATCCTAAATTAGTGAAAATTGAAGAATGGAAGCTGGGGGAAGTGATAATAGTTGAGAAATTTCAATTTTGCAGAAACAGAATTAGATTACAAAGTCACAATGAATTCACCTTTACTATCCTGTAAATACAATGCATGAACTCATTAACTCAACATAATTCGTTATTACTTATTACTTTCCTCTTAGAAAAAAACAACTTTTTGGCACCACTATCATTCATCTAAGAACATGACACAACAGATCATTGAGTTAAACAATAATTAGTAGTGCTCCTCAAACTAAAACCTATACAAGAGTGGAAGCAATAACAATTCGAGGTTGTGAACAAAACAGAAACAAGAAGCAATGACAATGTAACATTGTTTGAGTTGTGAAATGAAGAAAACAATTGGAAAATTTAAGGAAGCAGCACATAGAATAGATACCTAGTGGAAGAAGGAGAGAGGAGAGAGAAGCAGCCATTGTTGGCATATCATATCCAAGGTTGAAGGTTGTAATATTAGATGTCATTTGATGTGGATAAACCAAATCCACTTAAACACATCACCTGTCAGAAACTGTCCTAGTGTCCTTTTATCTTTTATCTTTTTTTTTTCCCTTTTCCTCCCTTGCAGATAACATAATTTTTTTTTTAACTAAAAATAGAGACTCGAATTGGCAAATACAGTAAAATCTTAATCCTTAATAAATCTTGTAGTAGTATAAAATAATTTATACCACTCAAATTTTTTATTTAATATAAATATATAATTGATATATATCATTTATACCAAAAAGAATAAAGATTTCATGAAGTTTTATATTTTTATTATTTTAGTTTAAAAACATAAATATTTTTTTTTTGAAATACTCTTTATTATATATAATTTATAAAAAAATATATTTTTGTTATTTTAAAAAGTCAAATTCAAAATATCTTAATTAAAATATTAAATACTTACCATCTTAAGTAACCTTATTATTATACTGCACATCTAATTTATATTGTTATGACATTCTTATAATCTTATTATCTTATTAAGTTATTATGAAATACAATATAACTCTCATTTAATATATACATAATGAATTATCTTATAATAATAATAAATGCATGTAAAGCTAATAATAATTAATCACACAAATATTTTAAAATTTGTTATCCTGAGAATTTTTAATACATTGATAAAAATTTAGAGACAAAATGTTTTAAAGTATTCAATTTTTCAATAAAACTTCCCACTTTTGAAACAAAAAAAAAAAAAAAAAACATTTTAGGGTATTAGTAGTTAGTATAAAAGGCCCCAAAATTTTACGTAGCTACAGTACCCAGAAATTTCTTACTGAGTGCGGTGAAAAGGAAGAAGAAATTGCGAAATGGTGGACGTTCTTTTTGATGATATCTTCAGAGTGGAAAAACTCAACCCCGATGACAAGAAATACTTCGATAAAGGTAGCTTTTTTTCTTTCTCCTCATTTTCTTCATACACCCATATATTCAATTATCTCTGTTTATGATCTTTGAAGCTTTTCGCCTTCCTATGATGTTTTTCTTACACTATCTGTAAATGGGTCCTCGTTTTCATTTCAAAGTTAGCTTCTTTCTGTGTGTGTGTGTGTGTGTGTGTGTGTGGCTATATTATGTGCTTTCTGATGAGTGTGCGTTTTCTTGTTTGTTGTTGGAGACATTAAGCTTTGGGTTTTGGCGTGTGTATCTGATTCTGATGGTTCAATGTTTGTTTTTGTGTTAATCGAAGTAACACGCATTGAAGCAAGAAGTGAGAGGTTTGACATGTTCATGCACCTAGACATCAATTCTGAGGTGTATCCTTTAAAGGTTGGACAGAAATTCGCCCTTTTACTTGTTCCAACTCTTAATCTTGATGGAACACCAGACACTGGCTATTATATTGGGGTAATTATATCTCTTTCTCTCTATACAGGACACCTTTGTTTTCTGATAAATGATTGTTATGATTGTCAAGTGAACCATGGTAAAATAGAACACGTACCCATTTAGAATATGACTTTTTGCCCCGGTATATTCAATAGTTTGTATGTCAATCTTTGTTCTTTTTTCGCTAGTAACCATTAGTATAAGTTAGTTAAGAGTGTGTTATCTAGTTGGTTAGTTAGAGATAATTAGTAGAGTGTATAAGGTAGAAATAAAGCATTTAATATGGTTGTTGGGGAGCTTTTGTTCTTCATGTTTTTGGGACTTGAATCATACGTGGGGGGAAGACGCATGAACATGTGGTTGATGCAGTGAAAGTGGTTTGTTTTCTGCCAAATTTTCTGCTGGGAAGGTGTTCCGGTCGCCCAATCTATATAAAATTTTTGGATTTGCTAGAATATGTGAAGAATAATCAACGCGATCTTTTGATTAAAAAAAAGGAACCAAGATCAGTTTAGACATAATAATTGCCAGTGATAAAGTTAAGTGTTAAGTTGGAAGCATAAACTACATCTGTCAGCAGATTTGTGTCCTAAAGGAAGCCAAAATCATCATGTATCATAAAGAGTAATAATGTAATGGTCAGAATGTGTTTTTTTCTGGTCATTACCGCCATATTTATATATATAGGAAGTCGAGAGAAGTGTAGGAAGAATCAAATTTAATTGGTGAGTGTAATTATAGAAAGACATTATTAGGTCTCTCCTAATTTGGTTTTGTTAGTATGAGTATAATTTTAACACATTAAAAAGTAGTGTTAATTTTCTCCTTGTATTTGAGTGTGTCTAATTTTTCCACTCAGTCATATTCTCTTCATTATTATCTAAAGATAAATGATAGTGTTTAATTCCACTCTTTTCTCATCTTCAAATTTTAGTTGCTATTCTGTTCCATTTAGCTCTGGTATCCAACAGAACATGGGCCATGAATATATTATATGATGGAGAATCTTTGTACCTTAGTATTTAGGTACTGTGACTGATGCAAAGAACTTGACCTCAGACATGCAAGGACTTTAAGAGAGTTTCATTGCTCATCTATAACCTGTTAATGATCTAGTGTCACATGACTAATCACATTTTACAAACCTCAAACCACTTTATATCCTTCTTAGAAAACAAATTCTAGGCTTAGAATAAAGTAAGGTTGTATGAGAAAATTGTTGTCGTAAACCAATTTACAACCATTACTCCCCTTGCCCCTTGTTAGTTTTGTTCTCCTTCCTACTTGTCAATTCGATAGTCCATAATTTCCCTCACAGAAGTTCTTTATTTTTCTTTTTCCCCGTTTCTATTTTCAGGGCAATCGGCACTCACTCGCTGACAATTTTGAATACGTCATGCATGGGAAGCTCTACAAGATAACAGAGGATTCAACGCGTGAAAATGTGTATGTCCCTTACCAGTTTTAAAGTATAAGATTATGAAGAAAGGAATTGCTTGTTAACATTTATTTTAGTTTCTATGTAACTTTTGTTAATTGCTAATTCGCCATTTGGATGCTAGTGACCTCTTAACTATAGACACCTCTTCCTTTCGAATTGGGGAGCTGAAGAAGCGAATGACTCGAAAAGTAAAATAGAATATACTTAACTCATCATGCTATTCAGCTATTCGCCTGCCCTCGTCCTTTAAGATCCCAACTCATGATCACACCCTTACCTGAATTTGTTTTAAAATAGTTAGGAACATGAACTTGTATGATTCCGATTGACGCATATTGTCTCGATATAACTGCTCAGTAATTGAAAGTTGAAAACCAAAATGATTGTGAGATTATTTTTTATCATAAGCATAAATTATTGATATATACATGACTATTAGATTATAATTTGATTGTGGTATTCACAATGGTAATTTGATTTGTTGCATTGTATTATTTACAGGGAGGTTCTTATTTCATTTGGTGGGCTTCTGATGATGATGAAGGGAGATCCCTCTCATTGCAACAAGTTTGAGCTTGATCAGAAGCTTTATCTTCTCATGAGGAAAGTATGATGAGAACTAGTGAAGGAAAAACAAATTAAGGGATCTGAAAATTTTGGTTATCGGCACCTTTTTGTAATTACATGTTAGAAGAATTCATATACTGTTAATCTTCATGCTAACTAGATATTAATCTTACTCTAACCAAATTGTTTAAGGTGAGTAAAATTTCTTTTAGCTTATTCTTCTTCCTTAATGAAATTCTTAGAAAAATAATTCTTCTACATGTACAAAACTCAACAAAGAATTTTTGTGATAGAAGGGAAGTCACTTTATCATATAAATTATATTTTTATTTTTTAAAACATTTTGTTGGATAACTATTACGTAGTCAATAAAAAATATAGTTATTTTTGTTAATGATAAAATATTATTTTCTTCCTAACATTTGGATCAAATCCTAATTTAGTTTCTAATATTTTAAATATCTTATTTTAGGGTAAAAAATTTTCGGATCAGTTCAATGTTGTTTTATTATTAAACTTAACATGAATAATTAATGGAAAAAGGTGTTGTGGACGTTTAACATTATTTGTTGTTAAGTCATATTTTTTATTTGTTAGAAAAATAGGGCCAAAATATTATTGTATACTATGTTGTCTAATTCTCTCTCTCATACAAAATTTAGTAATCAATTATTAATGTACCAAAATTAATGAGAAAGCTTTTTATATTAGTAATCATTAATGGGTTTATTTATGTACTTAAATTAATTGTTTAAAATATTAATTATTTGTGTCAAATTTAATAGTGAGATAATATTAAATCTATTTAAAATATTTTAGAACTAAAATATGAAGTTTGACACATTAAGAATTAAATTAATATTAGACTCAAATATTGAGGATTAAAATAATACTTTGGGTTTATTTGAGTGAGCTTTTAAGAAAATATTTTTTTTAAATTATTTTTTTTAAAAGATCTTATAGAAAAATAAAAGTAATTTTATGTTTAGATATCTCATGCAAAAAGATATTTTTATTTATCAATGATGTTTGGGAATAACTCTATAAAAGTATTTTTTGTTTATTTATTATGTGAAAAACATCTTTTTTTTAATATTTTTTTTTAAAAATATATAAATTATACCTTTTCAAAAAAGATATTTTTTTTCTAATGTTTTATTTTTACTACTAAAAATTTATTAAAAACGCTAAAAATAAAAATATTTTTTTATCAATTTAATAACATCCAAACAAATTCTTTATCTTTTTTTTTGTTAACGTGACAATATATAATTCGATGCATGTGTAAGATCTGCATCATAATTCTTTTTATTCTAATAATTTATTAAAATAAAACTCTGCAACAAAATAATAGACATATAGTCACCAAAAAAAAATTATAAAGACATATAATTTGTACGGTAAGTTTTTTTTTTCCCTTCTTCTTGCGGTACATTATTTAAACTCAGTCTATCGAGTTTTAAGTAAGTATTTATTTTAGATAAAATTGATACATTAAAAGTTTAATATATTTAAACTCAGTCTATTTTTTTTTTCAATTAAGTCCCTTTTAGTAGTAATTGACTTAATTTTATAGGGACCTAACTAAAAAAAAAGAATTAATATAGGAACCTAAATAAAAGAAAAAAAAGTGTAGGGACCCAATTAAAAAAAAAAATTGGTGCAAGGATTCAATTAAAAAAAAAAAAAGTATAGGAACTTAATTGAAAATTTCGCGAAACTATAGGGACCAATAGAGTAATTAAACCTATTTATAATTGATGGATAAATTAAGTAACATGATATTAGGAATTTAGGATTCAACTCCAACTATTTGAATTCTAATAGAAACAAACAATTATTAGAAAATAAAAAAGGTTAAAAGTGAATATTTTACTCAGCTCTAATTCTTTTATGACTAAAGCTTGGTTTAGTAGAATTTAAAAAAAAAAAAAAGCTTTTCAAAAGCACAAATATTTTATTTTGTGTTAGTAAATAGAAAAATTATGTATTTATATTTGTAGCTTTTAAAATTTAAAAATATTTTTGAAAGTATATAAAGTTATACTTTTTAAAATTAATTTGTATTTATTAAAATTTAAAAAATCTAATAAAACTTCATATATTAGATATATGAGATTATAATTTGATTCAGCAAAGATAAGTACTATAAATTTACAATTTTTGAAAAAAAAAATTAAAAATCAACTCTAATAAACTATTTCAAAAAGTAAAAGCTTTATTAAATCGACCCTAAATATTGGATTGAAAAGAAGGATTTTTTTTGTTTATAAAATAAAAAAATTAACGGCGAATTCTATATAAATTATGGAGTTCGTTGCACCCCCAGCGAACTCTATAATTTATATAGAGTTCGCCGCCTCCCCCTGCGCCGCGAACTCTATGATGAGTTCGGCAATAAAAGCAGGTCCATTGGAGCTCAAGCAGTCACAACTTCTCTAATTACTTTCTTCTTTCTTACTGTTATTGTTATTGCTACGATGTCAGAAAATTCATTGTTATCCATTCATTACGATGGTGAAATAGTGTATGATGAAGAAGGTTCAATTATCTTTAGATCGGGCCAGCCGATAATTACGTATATGACAACGGAAGTCAACAGTTTAACAGCTTTAAAGAGTTTGATATTGCATGTCCTCGGGCAGCAGGAATCTAAAAAGGTGAAAAAAAATTATTACAGATATCCTACCGAGTTGGATGGCAATTTGTTTTATAAAAGGTATATTAAATTATAGTTGTGTTTTCTTTGTCTCTGTTGCAAGTATATTTATCACACCGTCGTTGTGAGCGATATTTGTGTTGTTTTGAATTAGGTATCGGTTGCGCGACGACGAGGACGTACAACTTATAAGGTCGTGGCACAACAAATGGACCAATATTCATCTGTTGGAGTTATACGCGTTTCTTGTTGACTTTGGTGGCCGAGGATCATCTGCAAATACTATCAATGATAGTCCAACGGGTGGCGTTGTTAGACGAACTATCAGAAGAACGATGGTGGATTTGAATATGCCATCTGAGGGTAGTCAGGAGGGGTCTAATGTTGAAGTTCGTAACGTTGACTTAATGGATGACGGTCTTGAAAGTCATGACAGTTCTAGTATCAGAGATCCGATGATGGAGCAGTACGAAGTCAACCACGATGAAGGAGAGGATGTTGACGAAGAACCACCCGAAATCCCTGATGATGGTGACGAGGAAGAGGAGATGAACTACTACGGTGACACACAGATTGCTCTGACATAGCCTGCCATTTCTCAACCATATGACCGGTCGGATCATTTCACTAGATTGAATCTAGATGCAATGACATCGGATTGGTCGTTCACCCAAGGAGGTCCCGAAGAAGGCCCAAGCAACAAGTTTGAGGTTGGACAACAATTTGGGAGTAAGAAAGAAGTCATGTTGGCAATTAAGCAGTACAACATCAGGAAAGCCGTGGAGTACAAAATAGTAGAGAGTGACCATTGGAGGTACAATGCAAGATGTATCCAGTTCGGACCCGGTTGTAATTGGAGCATACTTATATCATATCGCCGAAAGTAAGAAAGATGGGAGGTTAGGAGATACACCGGTCCTGATACTTGCGTACAAACTTCGATAGGGCAAGATCATCGTAGGTTGGATTCGAATGTCATTGCACAACACATTTTCACGATGGTCAAGGCCGATCCAACAATCAGCATCAGGGTTCTACAAGGAGGTGTGGAGAATCACTTTGGTTACAAGGCGTCGTACAGAAAGGTTTGACTTGCAAAACAGAGAGTCATAGCTAGAATATATGGCGATTGGGAAGAGTCATACAAAGAGCTTCCTCGTTGGTTATTCGCTATGCAAATGTACTTGCCTGGTAAGATTTATTTCCAGTTTATTTATTCGCCATTAATTTAGCCGTGTACAAAAAGCCGACTAAAGTATGTCCAATTTAGGTACTTGGGTGCAGTTAGTGGCACAATCGTGGCTGATGCAGGTCTGGAGCAAGTGGATGATGTATGGGCAGGTCCTCAGGCACCACCCCAGCAGGCACTAAATAATGGTCACCCAAACCGAATAACTCTGTGTGGGCCCACTGCAGGTACCATGTCATGTACGGGAGGGACGGCTACATGTCAATATGATGATATATCGGTAGACGATGGTTGGCCCAAGCCTTGTGACAGCCACCAAGCAGATGCGGGAACCACTCGCCACGACCGAATCTCTCGTCCAGCCTGTGCATGTCGTCAATGTTCAGTGGCCTAGTGGGAATGTGCTGCAGGCCACCGAACTGACGTACCACCCGGTCCATCTGATGCCACTCGACGATAGCAAAGTACAGCAGTGGACAAACAACCGCCGCCGAGGCATCTGCCTCTGCTATCGCCGGTGGAACTAGGCCAAAAAGCTGCGGGTCAGCATATGGCGTCCACTCAACGTGTTCACATAACACAGATGCACATCAAACTTCAAATAATCATACGCAATACGTACAACAGATAACTAAACATTAATTTCTTAGAAATAAACATTAATAACTTACATTCATCATCCCAATCCCGTTCAACGTACGCTTGTACTACCTCAACCTGTGCCTCGCCTGTGGCATTGTCCGGCCGGTACTGAACCCACCTACACAACCAACAACCATAACATTTTAGCCTTTATTTTTAATAAACTATATAATAATTACTTAAATAACTTTGGTTAGTGTTTATGATACCTCTCGACCAGGGGAAAGCGACGAGCATCAAACCCATCAGGCCGTATTAACGGAATACGGTGGTAGGCCCAAAGAAAGCATCAGGCTGACGCATCCTCTCAGGTTGCGCTGGCCATGCTCTGTGGCCCAACACATCTGGCGATACAGCCATGCCAGCACAGCAGAGCCCCACGACAACCGGCCACATGCATCAAGGTCCTCCAGCAGGGGAAGCCACCTGATATGCACCTGAGAGTCAGATGCATCGGGGAAGAGGATACCGCCGATCAACTGCATGATGTATCCTCTAGTATACCTCATCAGCCGCTCCTCTGTGGCATCCTGCTCTAGCTCTCCACAAACCGTGTTGTGGAACCAAGTAAGCTTGATAGTCCACTTAGTCTGTGACTGTCTGTCCTCTGGGCCAGTAACAACACCCAATATCTGCTCACACAACTCTTCAATGGTCCGTCCCTGGTGGTGCTGCTCCTACCCACCGATGCATCCACTGACAGGATCACCATCAATCCGAAATCCCAACTGATATGCCACGTCCTGCAAGGTGATGGTCATCTCTCCGCATGGCAAATGAAACGTATGAGACTCAGGCCTCCACCTCTCTATCAATGCCGAGGTAAGCGACCAATCATGCTCAAACTCCACCATGTATGCGACGTACTCAAAACCGGCTCGTCTCATATATGGCCTAATCTGCTCCGTCGGCCGTGTCATCAAGTTCCGTTTGGTGTGCAAGATCCGAGGCGCCTACCAAACAAAAAAAAAATAATTTTTAACAAAGAACGGTACCTTCAATACATACAATAGCAAGTTCACTTCACTCTTCACTTTTTTCTTCACTATAATAAAATAAAAAAAAAGGGGTTAAAAAATTATACCACTCGATCAAGCCTCCCAACGATGTGCTCAACCTGATCCAATCTATACATCTCATGTTCATAATCCAATAACTGCTGCTCCATCGAAACACAATCTACTAAAATAAAATCACATACTATATTATTAAAAAATTAACTAAATGAAAAATGGCTTATAAACTTACTAATTTTAAGCTTAACCTACTTAACTGGCGTCGTCATATTAATTTATAAGTAACTTAACCTTAAATTTTAGTGCTCACCTAATTACCTTCTAACTCACAACACAATGCTATACAAATAACTAAATTATCTAATAATGTACTTTCCTATATTCTTTTACATGATGATACATAGCCACTATATTAAAAAACGGTAGCATAAAATAATATACCTAATATAACAACACTAAAAAGTACATCTACCTATAAGTAATATGTAAATAATAAATCTATTATTTTAACTAATAAACGATCTATACCTAACAATTTTATCTAACATGTAAGCAGTAAACCAACTTAACATAAAAAAAAATAGACTGTTATTTATTAACCTGGAACTTAGACTGTCATCCACAATAAACTTTACGGATGTCGAAAAGGCAGAAAAAAGTAACAGAAAAATTCTAGAAGATAGAATAGAAGGAGAAAGTGACAAACCAAAATGGTCCCACACTGTTTATATAATGTGCCGAACTCATTATAGAGTTCGCCGGAGGCGACGAACTTGCTGCTAATTCAAAAAAAAATCGTATTTACAAAAATAAAGTTAAAAATTTGTTTTGAAGAAAATAATTAATTTTTTTATTTTGTAAAAAAAATCCTCGAAAAGAAAAACATATTTTTGTATACGTTTAACAGAAAGAATATAAACATGGTTTGTTTCTTAATAAAAAAAATAATATATTAAAAATATCAACAATTATTGAAAAAACTAACTTTCATATCATAAATTTTATTTTATGAACTATTGGTTCATTAAGAAAATGGAACCAGCACTGTTGGAATTTCTTATTAATAGGAAATTCCAAGAATAGATATCTAATGGATTAGATAATTTTTTAAAAAATAGTTATAATTTTATTGGTAGAATTATTTTTGTATATTGTTAAAATATAATTATTACAAAATATTAATTTGATTCAAAATTTCTATTATTTATATTATCATCAATTCATGTTATCTTAATTTTTTAACTAAAAAAGGTTAAGAGTGAGTAATATTTTACTCATCTCTAAATATTTTACTAAATATATCATCATTTATTCTTATACACTGTATCATCCAAGCTTAACTAACTTCTCTTCTGATTGGAGGAAAAAGAGCTTTTATTTGCATATAACAGGAAGGAGATAAACATTGTTTGTTTCTTAAAAAAATAATAAAATAAAATACATTAAAAATGTCAACCACTATTGAAAAAACTAATTTTGGGATTATAAATGGGGTTTTATAAAAGAATTAATATTTAAAGTGCTTCATAAATTTGCAGTCAAGTTTTAGTGTCATCCGTAAACTTAAAATCGTCCTAATTTTATTTCTGAACTTAACAATGGTTATCCCTAAAATGCTTTTCGGTGACAAAATGATGATCTGACTGGATAAAGGCCACGTCAGAAGTCACGCTAGACTGATAAAATATTGTTGTTTCAAGATGTTGTTTATGTTCTATTAAAGCGCAAAAAAATGAAATAGTAATATTTTATCAGTACAACATGACTTCTAACGTGGCCTCTATCCAACGACGTCATTGTTATTAAATTGAGAGACAAATTTAAAACAATTTTAAATTCAAGAACGACATAAAAATTTAAATACAAATTCATAGACCACTTTAAATATTAACTCTTTATAAACTATTAGTCCATTAATTAACAAACCCAGAATGCTAACACCAATAGAACTCCTACTTTTGAAATTTTCTCTTCAAAGGTCTCCAGATACATATGCAGCAAAGAGTCCAGACAATTATCAGAGTAATAATCTTTTTCACATATATAGCAGAAGTAAACCCGCACCTACATTATTAATGTATCACCAACATTATTAATTTATTCCACATCAAAATAATGCATACTTCATAAACTAAAATAATATTCACTAAAAAAATAAATTTATTATTTTCTTTTGATATATGAATATATGAACTACATATTTTTTCAAAATTTTCTTCATGCTACGTCAAAATTAAATTTTAAAATTTTAAAATAAAAAATAAAAATTCCAATCAAGTTTCTTATTAGAAGCCAATAACTCTAAAAATCAAACCCTCAAAAATCTACCATCAAATTAAAATAATAAAGATTTATATACAATTATCTTTATGTAAAATTAATAATTAAAAATTTTAAAATAATTATTTAATCAAAATTATTAAATTATTTAATAATTTTTAAATATCAACTCCACATAAATTTTCACTAATTAAAATATAATTAGGTCCACTCAAATCCAATAAAATCTTTCATTAAATACTATCAAACTCACAAGTCAAACCTTAAAACATTTTATCCATTCAAATCCAATTAAACCATCCATTAAAATCCAGTAAATCCAAAAATCAAACAAATTTACAAATTAATTTTTTAAAACCTACCATCAAACTAAGAAATATGTAGATATGGATAAGAATTGGTAAAAGAAAAAAGAAAATAAAAAAGTTTCACACTTAATTATACCTGCAATAAATGAAATTACATCCATTAACTCGCTCAACCCAACAAGAACAATGAGAACATTTACGCCATTGTTTCTTACAAATAAGCTTCGCAAACTTCACATCGTTATCGTGCACACCATGATTATAACAGCTTTTATCATGATGTCAAGGAACTTGACACTTCAAGCAAAACTCCTTACAATTAGGGCACTTCACTTTTCTCACAGACTTATCTTTACACTCATTGATGACCAATTCTGAGTAGAAAGGACAGCAACACTGATACTCCATCGAAAGGAGTGCCGATTTGACTGTTGTATCAAACCATTTATCGAAGATATTTTCGGGGATGAGAATCTTGAATGCCATTGGATCTAACTTTACGGTGCATTTCAAGTCAGGGCAATGGACGTTCTGTGCAGTGACGAATCGGGCGTAGTAAACGAGGTAGCGGCTGATGCAGTTATGGCAGTAATAGGGAGGGTGCATGCAATGGTGGTTGTTGTTGAAGACATTGCCGACAGATATAGGGAGGGTGCATATACCGCATGTTGGTGGCAGTGGCTGAATCTCTTCGTCGTTAACTTGGTTCTCATCAATGTCAGTGTCAATGGTATTTACATTATTATTCTTTTTTTGAGACCGAATCCCTAATTATGACCTTAAATTTTTGGAAATTGCCATATTTATATTCAACAGATTAATCATGTTCACATGATTTAAGTTTGGTGAGATTTTATATAGAAGATGAGGTGATCATGGATTGAATTTTTTTTTTGGTGACTCTAATGGATTGGATTTGGATATCTTATATTTGGATGGATTTTTATTTTTTAAATATTTTTTCTAAAGAAAACAATTATAAAGTTTGGGTAAACTACAAAAAATGCACTCGAAAATATATTCGAATTTTTCTATCGATAAAAATGTCTTCAAATAATTTAAAAATGCAATAAAAATATTTAATATTAAATATGTTTTTATCAAAAAATGCTTTAATTCAATATTAAATATGTTTTTATCAAAAAATGCTTTAAAAATTGAATTTTGATACTTTTTTATAATCATAATTTTTTCTTAAAATTTAATAATTTTTCATTAAATATATATTTTTTATAATTTTTTTGAGAATACATATTTCATACTTACCAGTTACCACCTTATTAGTACTACGGAAGATCACCAAATATCTTTCTAGTATCACATTTTTTTGTGCAATTTTACTTTGTTGCTTCTATATATAATTTAATTATTTTTATGTTTTAGCTGCGTCCTACCAAGATTGTCGGAGTAGGCTCCGATCCTAAAAAACCCACAGAGAATTCGGATGATTCTGACGAGAATCATGCTCCTAAAAAATCCAATGCTAAGAAAGGAGGTGGTCGAAGGAGAGAGAAATCCCAGCGATGCCATTCTCTGGTCGAAAAAACGTGAGTTTATTGATGTTCTATATTGAGATCTGGTCCCAGTAAGTCACAAAAAAATCGTTAGACCTCCCACTTCTACGGTAATATTTTATTTTGTGATTTGTATTTATTTTGTTATACTCACGTCGTCATTTATTGTCACAGTCGAAACCTACTTTTGCATCCTTGACAAATCTTGAAAGGAATGCTTCTTGCAGGGAGCTAGGTCGAATAACCTCTTTCTCAAGGGAGCTAGCTCCATAATACTCCATAATAATTTAAGAAGATTTGACATTTTTTATTTTTTGATGTCATGTCTTTTAATTAAGATAAAAGTTCAGGTACTATTATTTTTATATAAAATTAATAATTAAGAATTATTAAATAATTTAATATATTTAATTAAAATATTATTTAATAATTTTTAATTATGATCAATTTTACGTAAAACAATTATATGTGAGTCAATAATTTTTAACTATTAATTTTATATAAAAATAATTATATGTAAGTTTTCACCACTCTTTGATGGTAGTATTTTCTTGATTTTTCTGCCTAATAAAACGAACATTGCTCGCTTTAAAATAATTTCTTTGGGCGTTTTTTTTTTTTATAAACATCAACATATTTTTGTCTGTGGTGAGGATTACCATAGTTAGGGCTGGAAGTGAGTCGAGCTGAGTCGAGTTAGACCAAGTTCAAATTCGGCTCACAAAAATTGAGTTTCGCTCATTGCTCGACTCATTAATAATCGAGCATATTTCGTAAGTTCAAACTCGGCTCACCGAATGCTCACGAGCTGACTC
Organism: Arachis ipaensis; assembly: GCF_059453495.1. Lineage (NCBI taxonomy): Eukaryota > Viridiplantae > Streptophyta > Magnoliopsida > Fabales > Fabaceae > Arachis > Arachis ipaensis. Next base: position 6,538,761 of record NC_142438.1, read on the forward strand.
AAATTATAGAAACATAAATACTTAATCTATAATTCTATATCAATAAATTATAACTTATATATTTTAAAAAATATTTAAAAAGATTAATTTTATATATTTCTATCTATCAATAAATTATAAATTTTTTATTGATGTCCTACATCAAAATTATATATAAAAAATAAATATAAAATTTCAAATAATTAAGATCATATATATATATATATATATAAAATTATATATTACTATTTCATATGTATATATATAATATTAAAAATATAGATTAAATGCATATAGGATATGTGTATATATATAATCGAGTCAGTTTGAGCTTATCCAAGCTCAAACTCGACTCATTTAATTTACGAGCTCAATTCCAAGCTCAAACTTGGCTCACTAGCTCATCTTATCGAACTATTAACGAGTCGAGTTTGAATTAGCTCATGAGCTGACTTGACTCAATTTCAGCTCTAACCATGGTATTTGGTCAAGAGGACGACCCTCCTTTTTACGGGTTTTGTTTTTGGTGTACTCCTTTTTATGGTTTTTGACTTTTTGGTTAACAGTGATCTTATTCTTGTTGGCCCAATTATGTTCAGGCCCAGGATCAGGCCCATTAATAAGAAAGTAGCGAGCGTGGTAGCTGTACTGTTATACTGTAAGAGGAGTGTCACCTTGTGCATGCAGCAACCCATTGGCCAGCGGCAGACCCTTAAATAGAGCTCAGATCCGCGACGGATTAATCCTTGACCTGTCGGGTTGGGGGATACCGTAGGAAACAAAAAAAAAAATACTGTAAGAGGAGTGAGGTTGAGGAGTGTTCCCAAAATTCTCAATATCTTCCGATTCTTATCGTTTTCTTCTTCATCCTCCCATTTCAGCCAAAGCAACACTCCTCTTCTCATCACTCATCACTTTCCAAAATAAAAAAGAAAAGAAAAAAATGGCGTCGAAGCTTCACATATTTACAGGATTACCCCCGGCGCCATTTCATTATTCTTCTTCGTCGTCTACCTCGCTAACCAAGAAACCTCCTCTCACCACTTCCTTCTTCGGCAACGGAGGTAACACGTGTTTTATTGTCCTACGATTCGTTGAAATTAACTTATTCACTAACTTCGATTGTTCTTGTGCTTGAAGTTGTGAAGCTTAGAGGAGTGAAGGTTGTGAAGCCTCTGCGATCTTCCTGTTCCACGAATGGAGGTGGAGCTCTTGGTACTCGAATGAACCTGTTTGATAGATTCGCCAGAGTTGTGAAGGTGAATAACACGAACACTGGGAATTTTTTTATGAGAAAATATTTAGGTTTAGATTTAATATTCTCATTGTTATTTATCGTTATGGTTAGATTTTGTCATCTTAGTAATGCAGTCGTACGCAAATGCAATCATTAGTTCATTTGAAGATCCGGAGAAGATATTGGAGCAAGCCGTGCTTGAGATGAACGATGACTTGACCAAAATGCGTCAAGCTACAGCACAAGTTAGTTACTCCGTTTTGTTTCTTCAGAATTATTTGTTTTTGTTGCTTCGTTGTTTTTATTTGCTTGTTTTGAATATTTTTTATGACAAGGCATTAGTTATTGATTTTTATCCCCCAAAAAAAACGAGAAAAAAGAAGCTATTGGGAACTATTTGAGGTTTAGCTATAACAGTTGAAAGCTGAAAAGACGTTAAAAAAAAAAAAAGAAGCAATGCTTATGTCATTTTTTTTTTTGCTTCATATTCTATCTTAAGGTGTTGGCATCTCAAAAGCGGTTGGAAAATAAATACAAAGCAGCAGAACAAGCTTCTGAAGAGTGGTAATGTATGAAAGAATTATTATCTTAATTTACTTATGACCTTATGTGTATAAATACCACCTTGTGCTTTAAATATGATGTAGGTACCGTAAAGCACAACTTGCTCTTCAGAAAGGTGAGGAAGATCTTGCCCGTGAAGCACTTAAAAGACGCAAATCTTATGCAGTACGTTCCCTTATCCTCTGGGGGACTTTTGCTCTTTTGAGTTACTAGTTTTTGGAGAGGATTTTTTTTACATATAGGGATGTGCAAATAATCAAATGAAGTTTTGTTTTTTAATTTCCTTTCCTTGTTAAATGCGGTAGTATTTTTTCCTCCCTTCCTTTGATTAATTGAATTGAAACATTTTTTACTTATACTTGCTATGGTTCCCATTCATACAAGCATTTCTTAAAGGTCGATGGGAACTCCTTTGTCTACCCAAGTGATGTATTGCTGTATCAAATTCTCTTTCCTACAAGCATGCCTAACTCTTCTTTTTGTTGTGTACGCAAGTGATTTATTATAATAGTCAAATGTATACGTCTATGATGTGAATTGACTATTAAGGTTGTCATGTCCTGTTATAAGGTTTTGTGATTATCTGATGTTAGTTCAAATTTCTTCAGTAGTGAAAAGACCTTTTAATACTTAATATCTGTGAAGTGATTTTGTTTATATATTTCAATTCATTATTATAATAAGGTTGTCTTATTATATGCTTCTTATATATTGCAGGATAATGCTAGTTCTTTGAAAGCCCAACTTGATCAACAAAAGAGTGTTGTTGACAATCTTGTCTCCAATACACGGGTAAATGTTATTCTTTGTTGGTACATTTAGACTCTGAAATGATCAGTATTATAAAAGTATTTTTGAAGCACTTTGATGAATTGCAGTGCTGCCTCTTTGAATGTCACTCTGGATTAGTATTGATTATTGGGATGTATGTTCCTAAAACCTTACTAGATTGTTACACACCTTGGTTTCCTTAGGATGGATAGCTGTTATGTGTGTTTTCTCCAATCCTAGGTGTACCTACCTATAGAGTACCTGTATGTGTGAAGCTTATGTTACCTTCTTGTTTTCTTTCTACCATCTCAATGATGATATCTAGGAAAACCCTAGTCATAACCTATTGAGTTGTTGGGCTTCCACTAAGGTTCAACATCCGATTGGATATGAAATTCTCCATTCCTGTGATTGTATGATAAATCTGGGTTAGCTATGAAGTTTCAAGTAAATTATATTGAGTATACTAATATAAAACAGGAAATGGCTGAAAGAAATAGGCATAAGGATATGAATATGAGTGCGAAAGGAAGAGAAGTAATCCACTTGGGTTTTGAATATTAATGTAAATCCTAATGAATGAAAGTGGGCCTATAATGCTAATGTCAATAATGCATTTTAAATTTTGTTGAAAAGAAGAAATTCTTTAATATATTCGAGCTTTGTGTACTAGACCAATAATTTATGGTCCCATCATTTATTGAAGTCTAATTTTATTGCTAGCTAATTATAAGTAGCCCAGTGTTCGAATTGGGTGCATCAGGTTGGTTCAATAATTTATTGATGTTAATTTGTGTGCTGGATGTGGACACAATGCTGTATTTCTGCTGCTTTGTAAGAAATTGCATCTTCCCAGAATCCCATAAGCTGTTGAAAATTGTTGGGCTATTTTAATTATAACGCAGGATTTTTTTGTTATAACTAGTGATGTAAGTTTCTCCCATTTTTGCTTTGTTAATTGCTTGTAGCTTCTGGAGAGTAAGATACAGGAGGCGAGATCAAAGAAGGATACTCTGAAAGCAAGAGCTCAATCTGCAAAGTTTGTCCAAACCATTTTCTGATTGACTCGCATTTTATTACAGTCTATTCCTAATCCCTTTTAATCCTGGTTGTTGATTAATGTTCCTTTAGGACTTCAACCAAGGTGAGTGAGATGCTGGGAAATGTCAATACAAGTGGTGCTCTGTCTGCTTTTGAAAAAATGGAAGAGAAAGGTGAATAAAAATTATTGACATTACTCATTAGTTGTTCGGGTATATAAATATATAATAATACTATGCTGGTCTATCCTTGATGTATGCCCTTGCTTAAATTGGATTGACAGAAAGATATTAATGGTTCTATGCTTTGTATCCTGCTCCCCTTTCCTATATATATATATATAATCTGATATCTTGAAGCTTCTAGTGGTTCAAAATATTTGACATTTGCATTCATTTCAACAATCTGAATAGTTTTATTTGCATATTCACGAGTTATTACGATTATGCTGAACACATACCTTGTGTTTTATAGATTTTATGCCCTTATGTGTGTGCTATTCTTATTTCTTAAATTGTTGTAGTTCATGTAATTGTAGTCAAAATATATGGTAACAGAAGTTTATGAGTAATTTATGAGTAAAACTGAAGTTGGTATAGTTGGACATGATAAGTGCCTAATCAATATGTGAATAGTAGCTCAATTGGAAATGGCGTGTATGCCAGAACCATTTGCATGAAATTTCTATGTGCTTTTTATTATATATGAAATATAAGATTATTTTCTTCGTATTTATTTTATGTTATCTTGATAGTGATGGCAATGGAGTCCCAAGCCGAAGCTCTTGGCCAGTTAACAAGTGATGATCTTGAAGGGAAGGTAGGTAACTTGTGTACCATGTAACGTTCAAGTTTGTATATATAGTTACATGTTGAGCTTGTGAAAGAAAAATAAAAATAAAGCCAGCCTAGGTTTATAAAATGTATTGATGTTCTAATAATAATAATGGAAAATATATTCTTCTAAAATATTATCATAGCTATGTTCATTGTGTTTGTCACTGGGTTAGTATATAAATGCCTGCTAATGGGATACCAAAGGTAGTTATGCTAATTTGCCCAGTTCACCTCCCTTGGAAATTTTGAAAATCACCTCTTGAGAAGTTCTTCCTTAGGAAAATTGACACTGGAGTTCCAATGATTATGTTACAAACTTTTCTATTGTAAATATTTTCCTTTGGTTAATTATGATTTGAGTATGGCTTAGAACCACTAAACCACAGGATAACTCTAATTTCCAAATGTGTTTGGATTCATTGTCTGAGTTGGTGGTGAAATTGATTGATTCTCGAGTCTTATCTAGGGCCGCATCATCCCTTGATCTTTAAATTCATGAAATTTGTGAAGTTTGAAGTTGCAAAGGCTGTACAATTTATTTTTTGATTTTTTTGGAATTATGGATTCCCCCCCAACATGAACACATTAACTGTTGATTTTTGCAGTTTGCAATGCTAGAGAGCTCATCAGTTGATGATGACCTTGCAAATCTGAAGAAAGAACTCTCTGTTGGCTCGAAGGTATGCTTCGAATGACTGTTATCTTTCTCCAATATCATTATATCATGATAAACTAAGTGAAGGGAGAGAAATTGTTTAGTTCCCACATGCTACATATCTTTTTAACTATTCATTCTTTAACTGTTTGCTTGAAGCAGAAAGGAGAGCTTCCCCCTGGAAGAAGTAGCACAACTAGCGCCAACACCGGAATTCCATTTCGAGATGTTGAGATAGAAAGGGAGCTTGATCAATTGAGGCAAAGAGCAAAGGATTTTTAAAAGGCATGGAATGTTTTTTTCGTTTCTTCGTATTTCATGCTTGAATTTCGTATGCTTCAGATATCAAACACTGTACAGTTAAGTGCCAATCGCGATTAAAATTATTTACAACCAAATGCTGGATGGAAAATGGAATAGATAAGCTGCATGCTTCTGTAGCTCATGTGTGACATCTAAGCACACTGATATACTGTAGTATATCTAAGATCCGAACCCCCCCCCCCCCCCCCCTCTCCTTCTTTCCCCTTTTTCTGAATTAAACCAAGTAGCGCTTGAAAACTGTTGATTTTGATGTATTAAGCCCCTTCTATTAGATTGATAGATATCTATCTGTCTTGTGCTTTTAAAACGTTCAGCATCATCCAGATAGCTTGGCAATAATTGTTTTTCGGTGTAGATTTATACATTTCAGGTTTTTGTGCTTTTATTTATCTTTGGTGACGGAGGGTGTTAAAAATGGGATGACATTTTCATCAGTGGCTTCATGTATAATTTTACATATTAAATTTTATCTATTAGCTTTTTTTTATGCATAAATACTTAAAATGATAAAATTATAAAATAGTAAATAATAACCATAAACATTGGTATTAGCTTTTTATATGTTGTACATAGATAGATGCGGTAATTCAAATAACTTAGTTAATCAGTCGATGGTGTATTATAAAAACAATGTCCTGATCATTGGTTAAGACGTTCTGATTCTAGATAATTTTAGTTTTTGTAAAACGAATTTGACTAAGTATTCAAGTGATGCCAAGTATACACAAATTTTATGAGATATTATATAGTACCTACTATTTTACCTACTAAGAAACATGAATTAGCATGGGATTATAAAATAGCGAGTTAAATATAATTTCTTGTTTCTATGCTACTTTCTCCGAAAGGACAATGGTATGGGAGAGTGATACAAATTTGTATCAAGAATTAGAGAGAATAGAAGAGAAATTCTTAGAATTAGGGTCAAAGAGAGAAAGTAGAGTTTTTAATTACATTATATCTATCTACGTTATTACATCATATTTTTATTTATAATTCTCTAATTGGGCTAGTCCAATACTAATCTTATTATTACCCTACCTTTTAAAATAATTTTGTTCTCAAAGTTGCAGGAAAATATAAATCCTAACGAAAATTGTAAATTCTAATTACTGGTAATTAAAAAAAAATACCAGTAATCCTAAAATAATATTGTCTATGCTACTATTAAAAAAAAAATTAACCACCAAGATTCTATTGTTTAAAAAATGCAAGACCCATCAGATTAAAATAATTTTCTTTAATGTTTGGCTCAATTTTTAACACATTTTTGCTGAGAACGGATTTGGACTTGGTTCTTATTAAAAAGGCCTAACTCATCCCCAGCGGCTCCTCCCTTCTCTTCCCTGGGTTTCACTACTGTCTGGAGAACCACCAGTGTCGCGCGTGCCTCTTCCCCTTCTGTCACCGCCTCGCTCTTCGTCCTTGCTCCTTTCTCACGTGCCACCCACAGTGGAACGAGCCAACAACCGCGTGTACCGCTATCGTTGGAGAACTTGAGGCTTGGCGCCTCTGCAACACGATCCCAGGGAAATGATGCCGCCATGAACGGTGGTGGCCTAGCCGCTATCGACGAAGAATGGCGGAGCCAGCCATTACAAAGAGCTTACGATTCTCCTTCACGCGGCCCGACAACATCATAGAATCGCCTCCGAGATAGGATTAGTATTGGGCTAGCCCAATTAGAGAATTATATTATAAATAGGAAGGGACGAGGGCATCCGATCTCGGAGGTGATTCTGTGACGTTGTCGAGTTGCACGAAGGAGAACCGCGAGCTCTTCGCAAAGGTTGGTTCCGCCGTTCTTCGCCGATAGTGGCTAGGCCACCACCGCTCATGGCAGCATCATTTCCCTAGGATCGTGTTGCAAAGACACCAAGCCTCGAGTTCTCCAGCGATGGCGGCACGCGCGGTTGTTGGCTCGTTCCACTGTGGGTGGCGTGTGAGGAAGGAGCAAGGACGAAGAGCGAGGCTGTGACGGAAGGGGAAGAGGCACGCGCGACGCTGATGGTTCTCCTGGTAGCAGTGAAACCCAGGGCAGAGAAGGGAGGAGCCGCTGGGGATGCTGCAGAGAAGGGGAGACGCATTGCAATTCTGAAGGTGATGGACAAGAGAGAAAGTAGAGTTTCCAATTACATCATATCTATTCACATTATTACATCATACTCATATTTATAGTATAATTCTCTAATTTGACTAGTCCAATACTAATTCTATCAGAGCTCTCTGTATTTGTAGCCTCTAAAAGTTCATGGGTCGGCTTGGGCGTATTTAATTAGATTCGGATTTTATTTTGATTCGACTCGAAATTGATTTAAAATAAATTGGATCGATTTGATATAAAATTAGTATATGTAAATTTGTGAATTTTATATATTAAAGTAATAAAATTTTACTTTTAAAAATCAAATTTAATAAATATTATATCATATTTATACTAAAATAAATTATTTTAAAACAAAAATAATATCATATAATATAAAAAATATTAATTAAAATATAAAAATATAATATAATATTACTAATTTTATTTTAAAATATATTTTTTGTTATTAAAAAAATAACTTTAGACTAGATCAAATGGCTCCAAGCATAATCCCAAATCACTCAAAAATAACATGGGATAAAAATAACAAATTAAAATCCGGCAAAATATGCCTTGTATAGTTGTATCGAACTCTTGAACACCCCTAGACCCTAGTAGCCTCTGACTTGAGTAATTTTGTTGTTTTCTTTAGTTTTCAACAAAGTACATGTGAGCATGAGTCAGCCCTCAAAGGGGTGGTTGATTTATCAAAAACCGTGTGGGTTGTTGAGTTAGAATTTGGGACTTGCTACAATAAAAGTCGTTGAATTGTTGTTAAATTCCCTCACCCAAACTATTGTGTGTTAAAATTTTTCAGCATTAGGTTACGTGTGCCGTACTATGATTTCCATTTTCTCGGGCATAGTCAAATATAACAGAAGTGTAGTTAGTCAAATTCCATTTTTTCCGACCAGGAAACATGATTCATATATATGATAAAACAAAATATTCCCAATATCACATAAATTGTATGTCGACTCTACTTGCCAAAATGTCTTCACTCTTGAGCATGGACGAATTCATAAATAACTAAAATAGGCACATCAAAATTAAAAATATTTTCTTAATATCCAAATCAATGTATATCTTATATAAAATTATAGGAATAAACTTAAAAGGTAAAATATAAAATAATAATATGGTTTAAATCGTATAACGCTATAATTTGATAAAAATTATTAAAATAAATTTAATTATTTAAAATTATAATATTAAAATATTTAAAGAGTTAAAATTTGTTGTGTCAATAAAGAAAAAAACACTTGAATCTTTGAAAATATAGTAACATAGGGTTTGACATTTTCAAAGAAGAAATTGAAATTATTATTATATATACATACATACCCGGCAAAGCAAGTACGTCATACATAATTCACATGCATGGCAGCTTCCTCCAATAACATTTCTTGGTCAACACGCAATTAATTAAATCCCTTCAAAACAATGTGTCCACTAAAAAAGTCGAAAAAAACCACCTCGAATTTACCACTATCACTAGCTAGCAGTCTCCATTTTGCCACACTATAAAAAGGCACCAATTTCTTCTCTCACTACTCACAAATCATAACAACCTCAAGCTTCAATTCCAATATTAATTTCCACAAACACTCTCACATAAATATATTATTCAATATATATAATCTACAAAAATGAGTTCCACTACTACTACCCTTTTAAATTTGGTTACTATTATTGTTATATGTTTGGGTATTTTGATGAGCCATAATAATCAAAGTGGGGTGGATGCAGGTAGGGTTTTATTAAGGGGTTCTTCAAATTCAGAGGATTTTGCAAGTGCCAACCACCTTCAGTCATATACATTTTCTTCATCTTCATCAGCATATGAACATGCCAAGAACACCATGGCTTTTTGGCTTCAGCGTTTGGCTTCTGGACCAAGTCCTAAAGGCCCTGGTCATTGATATTCATTATATATTCTCCATCAAATTAAATATATATACTTACATAGATGACTAGCTAGCTCAATTATTATTATTTTATTGAATCCCATAATACCTTTTTATCTTATTTATTTATTTATTACTTTAGCTCAAGATGTGTGTGTTAGTTATATATAGATGGAAACTTGCATACGGATCTACCAAAATGCAGAATATATGATTCACGTATATTCATTTAATAATATATTCTTTTGTTATTTAATTTAAGTAATTGCAATATCTATTAGCCAATGAGTAATAGCTCAAATGACATAGTCTCTCCATATTTATTTTCGAGTCTCTTATATTTGGTAAAAAAAAATTGCAATATCTATTAAAATATCATAATTAAAAAACAAAATCAGAAAAATATCAAAGAAAATTAAAAAAAAATCAATGTAAATAAAATATATGAATAACAAAAATAATACTTTTCTAATTCTTCGTTTTTTTTTCTAAATTATAACAACTTCAAGTTTCAATTCCAATATTAATTTCCACAAACACACACATAAATATATTATTCAATATATATAATCTACAAAAATGAGTTCCACTACTATTAACCTTTTGAATTTGGTTACTATTATTGTTATATGTTTGGGTATTTTGGTTATTATTATTTTTGTTATTCATATCTTTTATATGTGATTATAAGATTCTTACCAATATATAGATCGAGAAGAGTAATATTAGAGAGACAAAAAAAAAAAAAAACCAAAACTTATCTTATTTAGCATTTATTAAGTCTCTAATTAATTAATGAGTCCCAATAAATCAATTTGACTTGCAGTTACTAATTTCTTTATTTGGTGACAATTTCATTATGCATGTACGGATAACGAGACTTAATGAGAAATAAGAGCATCTAACGCTTGGTCAAATTTTAATTTCATTTTAAGTTTTATAAAATGATACATAAATATTTATAAAATTATATGTGATAAATAATAATTTAAAATTAAAAGTAAAATTTGTTCCTCTAATTTTAATTTTAGTTTAGTTAAAATTTTATATTATTTTTAATTATTTCATCAATATAATTATATAAATAACAAAATTTTATTAATTTTCTATTAAGGTGACACCGTATTTTTAAGATAATACCAATTTTATTTCATCAATCAATTTTAATACAGATTTTAATTCTAAATTAATTTATTTTTTAAAAAAATTAAAAATAATACTTTAAAAATACTCTATTAAAAACGCTCTAATAGTTCATATTAATAATTTAATATTATTTAATTGCGAAAAAAGAAAACTACATAGTGTATATATGATGAGCACTACAAACATTAGTGATTAATAATGTTGACATTGTCTTTTGTTGGGCTTGGTCATTATATATATCATTATCCATTTGATATTTTTTATTTTTTATTTTTTATGTATTAGGCTTTGCTTTCTTCTTCTAATTGGCTTTGATTTCTTGTAGACCCTAATTAATTAAAGTTAACTAGTGGCTGCTTAGCTTCGTGCAAACAAAGTAACAAACACATTAGTTATTTTGATTAATAATTTAATATATATTGGTCCTCACCAAACCCAAAGGACTAAGCAGCTGACATTAAACTAGTCAAGAAAAACATTTTCCTCTTAATAATTTCCAAAATAAAAAAAAAATAGACGTTATTTGAATATGTAATAGTTTAATTTTTATTTATCACAATTTCTTGATCTTTAAATATACCTTGATATCTATCTCAAATGGACATTAATTTAAATGAAAGAAAACATTGTTAGTTTAAAAATTATCACTATCATCTCATGGGGTAAAAAAATATCAAACTGAAACAACGGTAATATTAGGAAGACAAAATGAACAGTCAGAACTTATTTTATTTAGCCTTCATTAATTGCTATAATAATTAATAAATATTAAATAAACTAAGTTCAGATTTTTTTTGGCTAATTTTTTTTATTACTAAATATTTTTATTGAAACAAGCACATTAAAACTTGTATATATGTTACTTTCCTCAAATTCCTAAATAGGATCTCATTCATGAGTGAGATCTTTATTGACATAAATGTATGTATGACATGATATCCAAATTTATAACCCTAAATAATGATGAGTTTAGAAGTAGTCACAAGCAACTAGCAAGTAAGATTATCACCAGGGTCAACACCTAATTGTGAACAATATTGTTTGTAATAATTAACCCTAGCCTGAACAGTGGTAGGGTTAGCACCATCACACTCAAGTTGACCATTGATGGCTCTAATGGTTGCACCAAAGCCTTGGCTAACCACAGGTCTCACATTCTCCATCCAATACCAAAGTCCAGTCTTGAAGGCCACAACAGGGTCATTGGCCACAGTCTCAGGTGCATTGAGCCCATCAAACCCAATGTTCTTCCCTGCAGGCCCATAGTTGAAGTTCCATGATATTTGAATTGGGCCACGCCCATAATACCCTTTGTTTGGGTTGCATGGATATTCTGTGTTTGTTTCATCACAATAGTCCCTTGATGCACCATCTATCTCTTCTATGTAGCAAAAATCTGCATTCACATTTACATCTTGCAATAATTATTTTGGATAATATTTTTGAAATAAATAAAAGTACAGCAAACTCTTAAATAGAGTTTAAATCATGATAAACTAGTCATTAATTTATTGGGTTGAGAGATACCGTAGACAACAAAAAAAAGACAGCATACATATATAAAAGTTCCTTTGCTTGTAAAGATAAGGACAGAGAAACAAAATATCTTGCTCTTTTTTTGTATCTTTTATTAAAAAAATCTGTTTTTTTTTAAAGATTATTGAAGAAGAAACTGAAAATAAGTAAAAACAGTAAATGAGATTTAATTATTTTTAGTACTTTCTATTTTTTCTATACAAAATCTTAAACAAAATTAAAAGTGTAATATAAGAGTGTATTTAGTTTGTATTTTTATTTTTTTATTTTTAATATTTTTAAATTTAAAAATTTTGTGAAAGAAAAAAAAATAAAAACATGAGGTAAAAATAAAAAAATTATTTATATATTTTTTAACAAAATCATATAAATAGAAAAATGCTAAAATGAAAACGTCAAATCAAATGCACTATAATTGGTTTTAGTGTTAGTTTATAGTTATTCATTAAATTTTAATTGTTGTAGAATATATAATTAACAGTAAAAACTATTTTCTTTAAAAAAATCATAATTATATAGGCTTATGTTTATGAAAAACTACCTAAACCTAATTCGATCGGCCAAACCGAAGGTAAGTATGACCGACACCATTCAAACCGAGCCAATCTGAGTCTATTTTGGCCGGTCGAACAATAATGCAAGTATGATTGACTCTTATCAACTAAAATTTATCCAGATCGACCCAGAATGTTTTCTATTTTCAGAATAAAAAATTATAAAAATAATAAAATTCTTAATTTTGTTTTACTTATTGTTTTTTCACCTCACAAAATTTTAAAATAAAAAATACCAAAAAAAAAAAATCAATCAAACTCGTATCCAGTGTTTTTATGTAAAGTTAATAGTTAATAATTATTAGATAATAATTTAATTAAATTTTTTAAATAATTTATTGATTTTTAACTATTAACGCGTGAAAACAAAGAGATAAATAATATTTTAAATTTAAATAATTTATTTATTTATTTATTTATTTTTAACTAAATATAGGAGACTCGAACTCGCAACCTCTTAATTGAGTATGAGGAGTATAATCTTAAACGGTATAGTCTCCCATACTCAATTAAGAGATTACAGGTTCGAATATCTTATCTTTGGTAAAAAAAAAAAATACGAATAAATATACAATAACGTACGTCCAGTTTCGTGGGTGAAATGAGCAAAAGCAGCAGCAATCTCACGCTTGGAGTCATCAAGAGTATCAAGATTACCAAACTGATCATAGGAATTGAGGGCACTGAGGAATGCATCTCTGGAGTAGAACTTCTTCCCAGCACAGCTATCATCAGCTTCATCAATAATACCATTGAAGAATTCCTGTGTCACTATGTCACCAACAGAACCATCACTTTTCACCATGCCCATCATTACCCATATTCCCATAACACACATCTTTAGCAACAACCTTTTCTCCATCCTCATATTATCTTTCAAGATGTGTGATATGGTTAGTTATAGGAACATAAAGCTAAAGGAGGTGTATTTATATTGATTAGGAGGTGCTGCATTGGCCACGCTATCCATACACAATATTTGTGGGGCTACGTTGTGGATGGTTGACATTTTAGTGTGAAAATTATTGGGAGAATAGTATGTGTTTGTGGAAAATTTTGACCTTGACTTTGATATTTCTCCCTCTTTTTGTAGTGGTGTGCGCTGTCCAGTGTCCACTACTATAGAAACACTAGCAGGATAGATAAATTAGTTAAAACATTTGACAAATTTTAGTTGGATGATAGGATGAGTGATTGATAAGTTGTTTATTGCTTAAATAAATTTTGAATGTTAAAAAAAAAGAAAAAAAAGAGAAGAATAAAATTTTTTTCGCTTTTGTATAGCGGGCCTCAACGAAAGGTCTACACGACAAAATTTAATACGAACAAAAATTTTATAGATAAAATATTTTTTTGATCGTATTAAAAAGGTTATAAAATTTCGATACATTTATCTCTTATTTTATATATAATGAATTTATTTGAACCATTCGAACCGAGATGTATAGCACTGTTTCCTAAGAACAGTATATCTACCAATTTTACTATAGCGATTTATTCGAAATCATAATAATTTATTTTGGTTTGTGTATATAATAATTTATTATTAGTTAATGATATTTTATTAAATGAAGTTCAAATCTATTAAAATGAGAAATTTATTATTAGTTAATGATATTTTATTAAATGAAGTTCAAATCTATTAAAATGAGAAATAATGTGAAAAAAAAATTACTTAAAACATTTAGTAGTGTTTTAAAAATTTTATAATAATTCATTATTTAAAATAATATACATGTAATTTAAAAAAATAACAATTATGAAAACATACAAGTATTTGTCGGATTGAATTGGTCTTGGTCTAAGGCTATTAAATTAAATAATGGTGATTGGCAGTGGTGTCGCTGGTTGAATGAGTCCTCTTTTCTGACTAAACATGATTGGAGACTGTTTTTTAGTGCCTTATATGTTCATCATGTTGTATCTTGAGAAGAAATTAAAGAACTGATATAATAAGCTAATATCATTGTTACATGACAAGTAATTGAATAAAAGCATCCAAAATTATATTACTGAAGAATTTTATAAAGAGTAATATTATAGGACAAGTAAATATTATTATTTTTAGTTAGTATTTAGTCAATAATAATTTATATATATATATTTATTAGAATTTTGTATACAATAAATATATAATTTTTATATTTATTTATTAAAGTTTATACACATAAATTAATATAATTTGTATCTATATTTTTTAAAATTTGTACATATGAATTAGATAATAAAATTTATTTGTTAAAAATAATATAATATTTATACTGATCAAATAATAACAAAAAATACTAAAAATTACTAATTCAAACTATTTTTCTTCTATAAATAATTGCCAAAGTAAACCAACTTGTGAATAATAATCGAATTAAATTCAAATGAACCATTTGTAAAAAGGGTACAAAAATTCGACAAAATTTTTATATTAACTATATAGGGTTTAATACAATCCTTTTTTAATTAAAAAATAATATATTTTTTTTATGTTTCTAATTACGAAAGCAGACTATAATCTTTCATAAGAATAATTAAATTATTTCAAAGTAATATTTTTTATTCAATTTTTTATTGACTTTGAAATTTTTTCTTTTATTCGAACTCCTATATTTATTTAAACGGATAAATAAATTAACTATTCGACCAACCCAAATTAATTTTCAGAAAATTTAAAGTTAATGTTATGAATTATGATAATATAAGCTTATTCACACTCTCTGAGCAGCATAACAAGCAAGCAAGCAATCTGCAGCTTTATTCCTACACTAATTATTGGTATCTTCTTTTGGTCTTCATAAATATTCCCTCATTCTTCTGTGATTCTTTTCCAATAAAATCAACATATAACTAAAACATGAGCCTGCATTACTTACTTGAAAAGGCCATTAATTAGTCTTTGAACGCAACACAACATCCATAGATGATTATAAATGAATTCTAAACCAGGAAAAGAATTAGCCTTTAATCTTATAACTGAGCCTGAAACTCTAGTTGTTGAGTTTAACCAAACTGAACTTCAATGAAGCAACAAGATTTAACGTGTAGCACAAGAAACAGTTATTTAGTATTTAAGGAACCAATTTGGTCTATACTCATAAAACAATTTCATCAAGAGAGTAATTAATTACATGTTTAGGAGTTTAGAAAAACTTTTCATACGGCGCAACGATGGTGTCGCGCAGATTGGAGTACAGAGTGTAGAGAGAGTACTGTCTTAGATTCTTGACTTCATACCAAGAATTAAGAACATCAAGATTCTTGTCTGTCCCTGAGAATGCCAATTGTATGCCTATGTTGCAGCCACTACCTCCATTTTCTTGACACTTTGAGTTTGGAACTGCACAATCTGTGTTGTTCAGACAAATGTTTCCTCCTCCGGAGCACGAATTGCAGCCGTAACTCTTCCAGAACAAGTTTTGAAGGGTTCCCCCACTAAATTCAAGAACCTGTGTGATATTAATCAATCAATCAAGACTATTATTGTTAAATGTGTTTGCTGTTATGAAATTACTTATCCTAAAAATTTAAGTTGACAGAAAGATGCACATGCATGATTATATTTCTAACACGTCTTACTGAAATTCTTTCTTTTAAACAACAAAAATCGAATTCTAAATCTTTGGTCATAAGAACTCTGATATCATATCATAAAACTATTTATTTCAAAAGTTTAAGTTAATAGAAGAAGATACTTAAATAATTATATCTCTAATTTACTAGAGTGAAACTAGTAATTGTGTGTGATATTAATCAATCAATCACCATCCAAATTTTAGAATTACAACTTCTCCAACAGACTTATTGTTAAATGTGTTTACTGTTATGAATATTTTCAAAAAAGATAGAAAGAGGTATATGAATGATTATATCTCTAACACGTCTTTGGAATTAATAAGAATCGAATTCTATACTTTTTGGTCATAGAAACTCTGATATCATAATCATATCATAAAACTAGTTATCTCAAAAACTTAAACTAATAGAAAAAGACACGTAAATAGTTATATATCAAATTTACCAGGGTGAAGCTAGTAATTGTGTGTGTGTTATCAGCAAACATGATTGGAAGTGATCTTGCCGCATACTTCTGTCCAGCAAATGCAACCATATATCCACTACCCGAAGCCTGATCATTTCGAATTCATGAAAACCTCTTAGATACTTTTATGAGATCAATTAACTCTAAAAACTTAAGCTGATAGAAAGAAATATACGAACGATAATATAATTACATACCGTGTCGTTTCTGTTAACGGTGAGTAAGGAGATCTCATCAACTTTTGGCCTAAAGACAGCAACGGATGCACCGTTGCTGGCGAGGCCGAGGCGGCGGTCGCAGGGGGAAAGCTGAGGACCACCATTGTCCTGTAAGAAAGATTGTTTGTTTGATGCAAAAGCAATTCCAAAGGTGAAACCATCTCCTGTCTGAACCTTAGCATCAAGACATGGACTATAAACATTATTTGTGTCACCTGCTGCATATGTTGTTGTAACAAACATGCCCATCATCATTATCATAATCAAACATGTTTTCCTCCTCATCATCTTGGTCATGGAAAAAACTTGATCATCATCTTCCATCATCCCCTTCAAAAGGGTGATGATCATTCTGTTGAAACCATAAATCAATGGGGTTAAGACAATTGTCACAACTCACAACAATGTTGTATATAAATTAATGATTCTGTGATCTACATGTGGATGAAGAATAGAATAGAACAGAACAGAACAGAACAAGGTTTTTGGTGATAGAAACAAAGTAATGTTAACGTTTGCACTTTGCATGATTTAATAGCATACACGTTGCACATTGATTAAGCCTATGATATATTATAATTAAACAAGAACAATGATAAACTTTTATTTTTAATTAAACGAATGTCAAAGTAAGAAATATATATAGGAGTTTTGAATCTGAAGAATGTAAAAACTAAAAAGAATTGAATAAGTTGAAGGCTTTGCGTGTCTGTGATTCCAAGACATTGAAAAAGGAAGATTTTTAAATAGATGGGTGGTGGTAACCTTAATTCAGAAGCAATTTTATACGGATGTTGACTTTTTCCTGGAAATTTCAAATTGATAGTAACAAAACAAAAGAAGATAAAAAACATGACGATGAACAATACCTTGTTCTATCCACAGGTTCAGGAACATGGACCAAATGAGATTTACTACATAAATTTTAAGCTAAAAAAAAAAAAAAATCTATGTAACCGGATCACAGGTTTAGTTTCCAAAAGTCATGCAAATGTGGATTAACAAAAATTAGTCATGCATAACGATGATAATGAAATGTAAATGTTTTCTTCTTTTAAAAATATATTTAATTTTGTAAGATAGACTTAAACATAAAGTTTATAATATGAAAATTTTAAATTTACTAATTATTTTGCACATAACTCAAATAAACACACATATATTTAAAAAAAATATTACTTTGAATTGAGTATGGGGAGACTATGCCATTTGAGCTATTATGGCTAAAAATTTGGAAAGATACGAGACTCAAACCCGCAACCTCTTAATTGAATATGGGGGAGTCTATGCCATTTGAACTATTACTCATTGGCTATTATTATTATAGATTGACAAAGTTAAGAATTTATTTAATATTTTATTTGATCATATTAACTATAAATAATTAATTATATTAATTATTAAATTTGAATGAAATAAATAAATTAATTTTGTTTTGATTGGATTTGCATTAATTTTTGTCTTATATATTTTGATTAATAATTTTAAAAAGTGTTATAATTTTTACATAATATATTTATAAGGTATTATTTATTTATTTACTTACTTCATTGAGCCAAACAATTGTAATTAATTTATTATATTAATTATTTAATTTAATTTATTATCATATTAATATTTGAGTCAATATTTACTAAAAGTTTTTGTAGATATATTTTAACAAAAATAGTTTTTCATAAATTTTTTTGCTATGATAATAAAAAAGATAATTTAAGACAAATTGTATCTTTTATTAGATTGTACTTGTTCAAATTTTATCTACAAATTTAATCACTAATATTATTAAAAAAAATATTTGAAAAAATAAAATTCTAATATAAATATTTTAATTTAATCATAAATTATATATTATTATTAATGAAAAATTATTATACTTTAAAAATAAACAAAATTATTACTCATTGATTTTATTATTTTCAGTATTGAAAATAGTTAAACTCTAAATTTAATTAATTTTATAAAAATTTTATAACAAAAATTATTATGCGTATTTTTATTTAAAAATAAAAAAATATTATATATTTTCGTATATTATCCGTATATATACATGGATACATATACTAATTTAATTATTTAAATTCGACTTGAGTCGTACACTTGATTATAGTGTGTGATGAATCTCTCAACACGAATATATACTTGTATTCACATATCTTAGCTTAAATCTAAAATCTTGATTAAACGTTATTGAGTTAGTAATTACTCTAACCAGGCCAAGTGATTATTGTAACGACCATCCTTCTAAAAACAAAATTAAATTCGAAATTTAAAAATCAGTCGGAGATAAGTTTAGAATTTTGAATTTATGGATAGCAACCTAGTAACCACCATCCGTTTGAAATTTAAAATATCTCAACCATCCTATCCCCAAATGTATATAAATAGGAGATCATCCATAAGTAGAAAATCACTCCTCTCAAATATTAATCCTCTCCCTTCTCCTCTCAAATAATATTCTATGTGCAAACACAAGAGGCAAGCTCGAAGAAGAAGCGTTCGGAAAAAGAGTAGGAAATTATGTCTTTCTCACTTTATGTTGGCATGTAGTATGTTCTAGTTATTTTTCTTCCATCCATGCATGGTTACTATCTTTCATGTGTTTCATAGCATTAAGTACCTTTTTCTCATCCCTTATCCATATTGACCATGTCTATCTATTTTTGTCATTCATAATCTCTTGATTCATGAGTACATACCTTTCTACCACGTTTTATTTAATTATTTAGTATATCCTAATTTTATCCGATGCATTTACATGACTTTTCATATCATTATATCATCAATGTTCCTTTAATGTTGAGAGTACATACCTTTTTACCATGTTTTATTTAACTATTTAATATACCCTAATTCTACCATGTGCATTTACATGACTTTTCATATCATTATATCATTAATGTTTCTTTAATGTTGATAGTACATACCTTTCTACCATGTTTTATTTAACTATTTAATATATCCTAATTCTACCATGTGCATTTACATGACTTTTCATATTATTATATCATTTATGTTCCTTTAATGTTGAGAGTACATACCTTTTTACAATGTTATATTTAATTATTTAGTATATCCTAATTTTATCCATCTTCATGAATGCTTCTTATATAACCCTCTTTTTATGTATGCTTAAAATAACATTGATTGTAAATTGAACGGAGAGAATGATCCTTCGGTAAGGGAAGGTGACCCCAAAGACAAGATATCGAGATGATCCCTCGGTAAGGAGGGTGATCGATCGAGATGATCCTTCGGTAAGGGAAGGTGATCGCCAAGACATTCGAAATAAGAACCTTCGGTAACGGAAGGAGACTCTCATTTTATACCGGTTTGAGCTCAATACCTTCCATGAAAGTTATAAGTTAAGAAAGGAGAAAACATGAATGAAAGTTTGATTTTTATGTTTTTTTTTTAAAGATTTATTTATGATTATATTGATGTTACATAAAGATGTTATCCTTCTATTTTTTTTTTTTTATGTTTTTTCATTTTTACCTATATGTCTTATGCTTTATGAGAGATTCATATTACATGCTATATCATACGCACCTTTTAAAAAATCCCGCATGTGGGCTGGAGATGGATATGGAGGTGTTACATAGCACTCCTACTGAGACGTTAGGTTCTCATTCCTTTTCTTTTCCCATATTGTCTCCAGAGGAACATGGCACAGCGGATAGAGACGACGCAGTGCCCCCGAAGGTAACTTCTGAGTATGACCCCTCGAAGCACGCGTGGGTAGTTGCAACCACTACTACCGTGCTCCAAACTATCTACTTAGGTCGAGAGTTCGTGGGAGAAGAACCCCAACTGACCATCGTAACCTTCCTAGATAGGAACGCTTCAGCATCTAGGAAGCGGTCATCTAAGGTGATACACCTCGAGTCAGACTCCGAGACCGAGGGAGAGGAATCCGACAACTCTGGCCAGGAGGAAGACACCATGGAGGAGGATCCAGAGGAGGAGTTGAACCCTTGCGAAAGTCCAAAGGTGGAATACGTGCCCTATTCCCCCACTTCGGCACCCCATCTAGTTTTGGTTCATCCCACACAACGGAACCGGATCTTCACTGCGCAAAAAGGTGTTGGAGGAAGACCCCTGGTACCTCGATTCGTGAATAACTGAAGGGTCCTGATCAAGAATAAGATATGATACAAGTATGAGAGCTTCTTCGACGAGATTAGTTAGGACGTAATTAGTTTCTTTTCTTGTTATAATTTCCTCTAAGTATTTTATTTTATTTTATTTAGAGAAAATTATAACAAGAAAAGAAACTAATTACGTCCTAACTAATCTCGTCGAAGAGGCTCCCATACTTGTATCCTATCCTATCCTTGATCAGGACCTTTCAGTTATTCACGAATCGAGGTACCAGGGTCTTCCTCCAACATCTTTTCGCGCAGTGAAGATTCGGTTCCGTTGTGTGGGATGAACCAAAACTCGAAGGAGTGCCGAAGTGGGGGAATAGGGCACGTATTCCACCTTTGGACTTCTGCAAGGGTTCAACTCCTCCTCTGGATCCTCCTCCATGGTGTCTTCCTCCTGGTCAGGGTTGTCGGATTCCTCTCCCTCGGTCTCGGAGTCTGACTCGAGGTGTATCACCTTAGATGACCGCTTCCTAGATGCTGAAGCGTTCCTATCTAGGAAGGTTACGACGGGCAGTTGGGGTTCTTCTTCCACGAACTCTCGATCTAAGTAGATAATTTGGAGCACGGTAGTAGTGGTCGCAACTACCCACGCGTGCTTCGAGGGGTCATACTCAGAAGTTACCTTCGGGGCACTGCGTCGTCTCTATCCACTATGCCATGTTCCTCTGGAGACAGTATGAGAAAAGAAAAGGAATGAGAACCTAACGTCTCAGTGGGAGTGCTATGCAACACCTCCATATCCATCTCCAGCCCACGTGCGGGATTTTTAAAAAGGGGCGTATGATATGGCATGTAATATAAACCTTTCATAAAGCATAAGACATATAGGTAAAAAGGAAAGAACATAAAAAAAATAGAAGGATAACATCTTTATGTAACATCAACATAATCATAAATAAATCTTAAAAAAAAAACATAAAAATCAAACTTTCATTCATGCTTTCTCCTTTCTTAACTTATAACTTTCATGGAAGGTATTGAGCTCAAACCGGTATAAAATGAGAGTCTCCTTCCCTTACCGAAGGTTCTTATCTCGAATGTCTTAGCGATCACCTTCCCTTATCGAAGGATCATCTCGATCGATCACCCTCCCTTACCGATGGATCATCTCGATATCTTGTCTTTGGGGGTCACATTCCCTTACCGAAGGATCATTCCCTCAATTCAATTTACAATCAAGGTTATTTTAAGCATACATAAAAAGAGGGTCATACAAGAAGCATTCATGAAGATGGATAAAATTAGGATATACTAAATAATTAAATGTAACATGGTAAAAAGGTATGTACTCCCAACATTAAAGGAACATAAATGATATAATGATATGAAAAGTCATGTAAATGCACATGGTAGAATTAGCGTATATTAAATAGTTAATAAAACATGGTAGAAAGTGTAAGACCCATAATTTTCGAAAAAAAAAAAAATTATTATGAGTTAATTTCAATTTATTTATTCATTAAAGACTTTATTTTAGAAAATTATTTTATTAAAAGTAATTAAATCAAGTTTTGACAATTAAATTAAAAATTTTATTTAATTTTATAATTATTGAATAATTTTCTATATTTAAATTATAAAGCTTAACAGTTGTAAAAGAATAAGAATTTTATACGATTTAGTTAAATAATTGAGATTTTAGAATTTAATACTTTAATTTTATAAACAAAGAAAATTAATTATCTTTAATTTTAAATTAGAATACTTAATTAAAATCCAATTAGCAAATTGATAAATAAATAATATTTTTTAAAATAATTTTAAAGAATTAAATTAGATTTTAAATTTATACATTATATCATAATTTTTATTAGAAATCATGTGTAGCTTTCGAAACTGACTTCATTAACAGCCTTCTTGCACCATTGATTTAACTATTATTATAATTATTATTATTATTATTATTATTATTATTATTACTCCATCCAGCCACATACATACAGACACACCCATACCTCCATGTTTCCTTCAGCAGCCGCCATTACCCCCTCACCCTCTTAACTCCTTCACATTTGTAACACACACAAACCCACACATACTGAGACAGAGAGAAAAGAAAGGAAAGAGAGAAAAGAGGGCTGAACGGAGAAGAAGGAAGGGAGGGGGACGACCGCCGCCGACGCGTCTTGCCATAGCCACCGCCACCGAGCTGCTGGACTGAGCTAAGAAGGAGAAGAGGCCGCTGTTGTCATCGAGCTTGATGTCGTCCATAGCCGCCGCCGTTGTGCTCCAGCTCGTCGCCACCATCGCGGACCGCCGCTGCCACCGCGCCACTCATCACCGTCGCAAGGAAGGCCAGGATCGAGGGAGAGAGTCGCGCGAGGAGTTGCCGTCGCCGCCGTTCGCGAGAGAGAGACAGACGCGCTGCGCGGGAGTTGCCGTCGTGGGGTGTGTTGCCGTTGAGAAGCCGTCGCCGCCAGATCCGCCGCTGGCGGAGCTTCTGTCCGAGTCCTGCCGCCGGAGAACACCTCTACCGCCATTGAGATCTGTCGCCGATAAGGTTTTAGGTTGGTTTTCGTTTCCTTTGAATTTTCGGGAGCTTAATCATTGCTGTATGTTTGTTTCAGTCACCGTTGCCGGAGTTCTGGTCATTGCTTCCGTTCGAGGTGGCTGCCAGAGCTTCCGCCAAACTGGTTCAGCGACCGCCGTTGTTTCATTTTCTTAGTTCGGTAAGTATTTATGTTTCGGAAAACCCGTGTTAGTATTCTGTTATATTTGGTTATAAACTCTGAGGTTCTGGTAACGTAGGGTCATGTTTTGAGCGTCGCATGTCGCTCTTAAGTTGCTGTGAGTGCTGCGAAAGTGATCAGGGACTGAGTTTGTGGTTGCTGTTGGTTTCGGGTTAAGAGAAATGGTTTCGTTGACGCATTTTGAGTTATGGTTTCGACGAGTCAAGGTAGGGGCTTTCCTTAAAATATATTTATATTACAGAGTTGTGATAAATAGATATTAATGTGAGAGAACATATGCCTGTGATTATAATTGTCTTTTAAATGTGGTTGTTTGCTGGACTGAATGACTGATTGCTTGATTGCTTGAATAGTTTGTGATTGCTGAAAAGAAATCAGTTTGAAAGGTTATTTAGTTGATTATTATGAAAAATGACTTTTCTTGGTTTTGAAGCTATTTTTGATGATGTAAAGGAATTGGCTTTGGAAATTGTTTAATTTTGAGTTAGTGACTTTATAAATGATTTAGTATTTGAGCTGGTTTGATTTTAAAAAGAGATTTATTATGGGCACTGATTCGCTTTGAAAATAATTTGATATTGAAACTAGCTGAATCTTGGAAAATGATTAAGGTTTTGGAAAGGTTTGAGAAATGTTTGGATGGGACCCGAAAAGGGTGGCAGAATCCGAGTTTTAGAGGAGATGCTGCCGAAATTTTATAAAATTAGAAGTTTCATTTGAAGTAGTTATTTTAAAAGGTTTAATTTTAAGCATTACATGATTTAAAATTACTTCATTTATCAAAGTAAAAGTTATGTTTTTGATTGAGAATTGTTAGTGAATGAAACGGAAAGAAGGATGATGAGGATTGATTTGAAATATGATTTTTGAATGAATTTGGAAATGGGATATGGATTGACGAATGATGATGATATTGAGAATGGCGTAGATATTGATGAATGATAAATGAATTATTTATATGGCTTATGAATTTGAAATATCTGAGATACGAGGTTCCCTGAATTAAGTGCCGTGGCTTGCCACCACGTGTACCAGGTTGAAAACTCGATACTCTATTGACCCTACGACGTAAGTGTGACCGGGCACTATATAAATTCCCGGGAATGTTACCCCCATTGAGCAATATTGATTATTTGAGAAAAAAGCTATGCATAGACTCTTGGGGATGCACGTCGGGGGACAGTCCAAGGACAATTCAGACTTGTCGGGTTGGCTGGATAACCGACAGATGAGCCTCATCAGCCATAGGACAGGCATGCATCATATGCATTTGTATGTTTTGCTTGGGTTTGAACTTGTTTTGGTTTGCCTAATTGCTAAACTGTTCTTAACTGCTACTTGAATTATTTGCTGTAACTGCTACCTACTTGTGCTTTCCTTGTCTGTCTTGCTTGTGTTTGTCCTGGCGTGCTACATTTGAGAATGAACCTTGGTGCTGAAATGATGACTGTGTTGTTTGATTGCGTGGTTGGTTTCTGATTGAGATTTTCTTATAAGAAAGGAAATGTTTTGAATTTCTGAAAGATTAAACGTTGTTTCTTTGAAAAAGTTTTTGAACGATTTCCTATGGGTTTAAAAGATTCATAAAGCAATGATAATCACTGAGCTTGAGAACAGTTTTCTTATTAAATATCTTCTTATGACAACTTTGAAATTCCATGGTGAGACCGTGTGGTTAGGTTCTCACCCCCCTACAGCTTTACCTTTTCAGGAACCGGATGAAGAAGCATTAAGAAGTGTCATACTGCGTTTGGTTTATATGCTGTTGTATTATTTAAATTATTTTCTTCCCTCGTCTTTATTATTACAAGTTTGTAAGAGGAATAGGAATTGTATGTTTTATATGTGTAATATATTGAGTTATTATGTAAGGAGTCTTGTATATGAATCTATGCCTGTTTGTTTGTTATTTTTAAGACAAAGTATTTACTTCCGATGTTCAAAGAAATCAGCGATACAGTGTCGAGTCACAGGCTCCTATTTTAGTATTTAATATGTAAAGTAGTCGTAATACTTCTTGCTATCAGAGTAGCGCAGCCGGAAGCGTGACTTCTGATAGTGAGGGTGTTACATTATGGTATCAGAGCGGTCTTTCCTGTAGAGCCTGAGGAATGGACCGGTTATGCTTCAATTGCATATTCTAAGAGTCTGTCATGTAGTAGGTCTTGTTCGAATAACGAGAATTAGAGCTTTATGCACATGACGGTCTATTGATTAATGCCATTAGTCTTGCATTGCATAATTCCTGGTATTAAGTTTGGCCAGCTTAACACTAGTGAATTATGTATATGCAAGCATTAATGGGTTATCATAGACGATATGCGAGTAATAAATAACGCGAGTCGCGGGTTTTGGGAACGTTAGAGACTAAATTCCAGAGATTAGTTCCGTTTCGACGTATAATCTTTATTCGTGCTTGACGTTATCTTTTCCTTTATCAATAGTATTGGAATCTCTAGTTCTTGATTTCTTCTTGGAATGTGTTTGGATATTTTTCTACTATATCTTGTTATTCATATATATCCTTGTTTGGTTATGTTCCTAATTGTTGCTTGAATCTTTAAGGAACATTCAACCTTAACACTGTTCATAAATTTGGTATTTGTTGATTTGATTTCTAATTAGTTTTGGTCCAATCCATAATCCTTGATTTCTAAGTTAATTGAAATCTTAAGAGTTGTGATTCGTAGTAAACTGATTATGCGATTTAGTTCTCTTGTTTCGTGATCTGTAACTATTGTGTGTCCTACTCGTATTACAATTTTTGGTTTTATGTTTCTTCGTAAAAATGATAAAAACTGATCTTATTTTGATAAAATGTATCAATTCTAGTAGTTTTCTTCTACAACTCTTATATTATAATTTCTCTTGAAAATAGTTCTATTTTGGTTCTTTTTCTGTTTGACTCTGGTTGTAACCATTATTTGAATTATGTATACGACAACCTTTGATTTTATAAAATACTTCTTTACAAAAAATGAAAAATTTCTTTAAATAATTAAAACATGCTTTTATTTAAAAGTACTACTTAGTCTTTATTTATCCTTACAAGAATACTTTATTTTAGATTTTCTCATTTGAACATAATTTGATCCTTTTGCAACATTATTCGAATTTTTATGCACATATATATATATATTTACTTAATTATGTATCTACGAACTCTTTAAACTTTCTAAAGCAAGATTTCTATTTTCATTTCAATTAATTTTCATTTAATAAACTTCACACAAATCATTTTAATTTGAATTTGATATAGTATAACATAATATTTACCTTTGTTTAGTTTTTTGAAAAATATTGTATTTATATACTTTCATTACACAAATCATACATTATGCTCAAGTTCGACTTGAAATTGTTTTAATATGACACAATATTCATGTTTTTACCAATTCTCTTGAATTTTGTAAATAATAACCCTGTTCTCTTTTAGGATTTCTATTGAAGTTTTTTGAAATCAAAATTCTTTCCTATTTGTATTTCAATTCTTTCTTCTGACATACTTCATGACTTTTAACCATCCTAGTTTGTTGGTGACTTGAACCATTCCTTCATATTTTTGTAAACTTTGCGCTTCTCTAATTTGGTTTCAGTTTGTTTTGATCCAATTTACCACTACCATTTTCTTGTTTCTTTTGGAGTTCCTAGATTCAATATTTCCTGTTAAGATGTGAAATAACTCTTTCTGCAACATTTTCTTATGTCTATACATTGTTGCTTAGTTGTAATCCTACACCTTCCAAATTCATGTGAATCTTATTCTTGTCACTTATTCTTCTCTTCCTGCGATTTGTATCTCTTTGAACGTACTTAATGCATTTTAACATTATCGAATATCCTTATAAGGTGTGATTTCTAGCATATTCTTGGATTGTTTTAAGCCTTTTTAAATAAGATTTGATTTATTTTTATGTAAGGTTATTTTTGACTCTGTATTTCTTTATTTGGGCAGTGCCTCTTTTTGCTGTAACTTGAATTTGTTTTGGAATGACACAATCATCTCTTGAAGTTTTAATAAAACCACTTTTAACTTAGCTTACACTCCCTTATTTTGAAAATTTTTGTAGGTGATTTAAATCTGTTTCATTGTAATGCATCTTCTTTTCCTTTTATAAGCAAAACTTTATTTCGAGTTTCCTTTCAACAAGATCGTAATTTTCATGCATGCTTAACATATAAAAAAAAAACGAGAAAAAAATAGAATTTTTTCTCTTAGCCAAATTAGTCTCTCCTTTTCAAATTTTATGTAATCTATTTCAACTTGAATTTATATTGAAATAATGTTACATTCATACTTTTATTATTCTGTTGGAAGATGTTTGTTACTTATCTTTTTCTGATAAAACGTGAAATGATCTCCCCTTAAGATTTCCATTCTTCAAGGATAATGTATTCGAAAATATTTTTAAATCAAATTCGAGTTCTGAGAGCTTTGCCTGTAGTTTTGGATATTCTCCTTTTGTAAACCTCATATTTACTTGACTCCGCTTGAATTCGTTTCAAAATACTGCATTGTTTCTCATCTTATTGGTCTTATCGAATTCCTTTAATTCAAGAGTTACCCTTAAAGTTATCAATTGATTCTCTTTCCAGCAGTCTTTATTGCTTGTTCATCTTTGTCTACTTGTGATTTCCACAATTTTTTCAAATTTTCGCGAACACGATTCTTGTCACTGTTCTTTCTTTTCTATGGTCTGTTATCCTTCTGAGTGTACTCCAGATTAGTTTTGGTGTCTTGTGCGACCGTTAGACTTGGTAAATGACACATTAGTCCTTTAGGACACGTTTGGTGAACGCAGAAGGTGAAATTTGTAAACATACGATGTAGCAAAGATTATGGAATCTTGTTTCATGTGAAAGAATTTTATTGATATTAAGTTTGTGACTACTAAGATTTGCAAAGTATTTGATGAGGTTAAGAACCCTCGGATGAATTGATTGATGAAGTACGATTGAGAATGGTGGAGATAAGTTATGTTAAAATTTGAATAGTTGAATCTTTGAAGTCGGTGCGAGATCAGTATTGAGAACGTTAGTCACGTTGTTTCAATACCAGTATGCTTTGTGATCTTTTACACCAAGCTTGTTTTGTAGCTTCTATTTCGCATCACACCTATATCCTTATATCCTCGTACCATATAAAACTGTATGTATATATATGCTACAATCTTTTGTTTTTCTTAAAATGTGTTTGAAAATAAAGTGATATAAAGTCTCTTTCATTTTGTATCAATTTTTGAGGACGAAAATTCTTATAAGGTAGGTAGGATGTAAGACCCATAATTTTTGAAAAAAATATTATTATGAGTTAATTTCAATTTATTTATTCATTAAAGACTTTATTTTTAGAAAATTATTTTATTAAAAGTAATTAAATCAAGTTTTGACAATTAAATTAAAAATTTTATTTAATTTTATAATTATTGAATAATTTTCTATATTTAAATTATAAAGCTTAACAGTTGTAAAAGAATAAGAATTTTATACGATTTAGTTAAATAATTGAGATTTTAGAATTTAATACTTTAATTTTATAAAAAAAGAAAATTAATTATCTTTAATTTTAAATTAGAATACTTAATTAAAATCCAATTAGCAAATTGATAAATAAATAATATTTTTTAAAATAATTTTAAAGAATTAAATTAGATTTTAAATTTATACATTATATCATAATTTTTATTAGAAATCATGTGTAGCTTTCGAAACAGACTTCATTAACAGCCTTCTTGCACCATTGATTTAACCATTATTATTATTATTATTATTATTATTATTATTATTATTATTATTATTATTATTATTATTATTCCATCCAGCCACATACATACAGACACACCCATACCTCCATGTTTCCTTCAGCAGCCGCCATTACCCCCTCACCCTCTTAACTCCTTCACATTTGTAACACACACAAACCCACACATACTGAGACAGAGAGAAAAGAAAGGAAAGAGAGAAAAGAGGGCTGAACGGAGAAGAAGGAAGGGAGGGGGACGACCGCCGCCGACGCGTCTTGCCATAGCCACCGCCACCGAGCTGCCGGACTGAGCTAAGAAGGAGAAGAGGCCGCTGTTGTCATCGAGCTTGATGTCGTCCATAGCCGCCGCCGTTGTGCTCCAGCTTGTCGCCACCATCGCGGACCGCCGCTGCCACCGCGCCACTCATCACCGTCGCAAGGAAGGCCAGGATCGAGGGAGAGAGTCGCGCGAGGAGTTGCCGTCGCCGCCGTTCGCGAGAGAGAGACAGACGCGTTGCGCGGGAGTTGCCGTCGTGGGGTGTGTTGCCGTTGAGAAGCCGTCGCTGCCAGATCCGCCGCTGGCGGAGCTTCTGTCCGAGTCCTGCCGCCGGAGAACACCTCTGCCGCCATTGAGATCTGTCGCCGATAAGGTTTTAGGTTGGTTTTCGTTTCCTTTGAATTTCCGGGAGCTTAATCATCGATGTATGTTTGTTTCAGTCACCGTTGCCGGAGTTCTGGTCGTTGCTTCCGTTCGAGGTGGCTGCCGGAGCTGCCGCCAAACTGGTTCAGCGACCGCCGTTGTTTCATTTTCTTAGTTCGGTAAGTATTTATGTTTCGGAAAACCCGTGTTAGTATTCTGTTATATTTGGTTATAAACTCTGAGGTTCTGGTAACGTAGGGTCATGTTTTGAGCGTCGTATGTCGCTCTTAAGTTGCTGTGAGTGCTGCGAAAGTGATCAGGGACTGAGTTTGTGGTTGCTGTTGGTTTCGGGTTAAGAGAAATGGTTTCGTTGACGCATTTTGAGTTATGGTTTCGACGAGTCAAGGTAGGGGCTTTCCTTAAAATATATTTATATTACAGAGTTGTGATAAATAGATATTAATGTGAGAGAACATATGCCTGTGATTATAATTGTCTTTTAAATGTGGTTGTTTGCTGGACTGAATGACTGATTGCTTGAATAGTTTGTGATTGCTGAAAAGAAATCAGTTTGAAAGGTTATTTAGTTGATTATTATGAAAAATGACTTTTCTTGGTTTTGAAGCTATTTTTGATGATGTAAAGGAATTGGCTTTGGAAATTGTTTAATTTTGAGTTAGTGACTTTATAAATGATTTAGTATTTGAGCTGGTTTGATTTTAAAAAGAGATTTATTATGGGCACTGATTCGCTTTGAAAATAATTTGATATTGAAACTAGCTGAATCTTGGAAAATGATTAAGGTTTTGGAAAGGTTTGAGAAATGTTTGGATGGGACCCGAAAAGGGTGGCAGAATCCGAGTTTTAGAGGAGATGCTGCCGAAATTTTATAAAATTAGAAGTTTCATTTGAAGTAGTTATTTTAAAAGTTATGTTTTTGATTGAGAATTGTTAGTGAATGAAACGGAAAGAAGGATGATGAGGATTGATTTGAAATATGATTTTTGAATGAATTTGGAAATGGGATATGGATTGACGAATGATGATGATATTGAGAATGACGTAGATATTAATGAATGATAAATGAATTATTTATATGGCTTATGAATTCGAAATATATGAGATACGAGGTTCCCTGAATTAAGTGCCGTGGCTTGCCACCACGTGTACCAGGTTGAAAACTCGATACTCTGTTGACCCTACGACGTAAGTGTGACCGGGCACTATATAAATTCCCGGGAATGTTACCCCCATTGAGCAATATTGATTATTTGAGAAAAAAGCTATGCATAGACTCTTGGGGATGCACGTCGGGGGACAGTCTAAGGACAATTTAGACTTGTCGGGTTAGCTGGATAACCGACAAATGAGCCTCATCAGCCATAGGACAGGCATGCATCATATGCATTTGTATGTTTTGCTTGGGTTTGAACTTGTTTTGGTTTGCCTAATTGCTAAACTGTTCTTAACTGCTACTTGAATTATTTGCTGTAACTGCTACCTACTTGTGCTTTCCTTGTCTGTCTTGCTTGTGTTTGTCCTGGCGTGCTACATTTGAGAATGAACCTTGGTGCTGAAATGATGACTGTGTTGTTTGATTGCGTGGTTGGTTTCTGATTGAGATTTTCTTATAAGAAAGGAAATGTTTTGAATTTCTGAAAGATTAAACGTTGTTTCTTTGAAAAAGTTTTTGAACGATTTCCTATGGGTTTAAAAGATTCATAAAGCAATGATAATCACTGAGTTTGAGAACAGTTTTCTTATTAAATATCTTCTTATGACAACTTTGAAATTCCATGGTGAGACCGTGTGGTTAGGTTCTCACCCCCCTACAGCTTTACCTTTTCAGGAACCGGATGAAGAAGCATTAAGAAGTGTCATACTGCGTTTGGTTTATATGCTGTTGTATTATTTAGATTATTTTCTTCCCTCGTCTTTATTATTACAAGTTTGTAAGAGGGATAGGAATTGTATGTTTTATATGTGTAATATATTGAGTTATTATGTAAGGAGTCTTGTATATGAATCTATGCCTGTTTGTTTGTTTTTTTTAAGACAAAGTATTTACTTCCGATGTTCAAAGAAATCAGCGATACAGTGTCGAGTCACATGCTCCTATTTTAGTATTTAATATGTAAAGTAGTCGTAATATATCAGAGTAGCGCAGCCGGAAGCGTGACTTCTGATAGTGAGGGTGTTACAGAAAGGTATGTACTCTCAACATTAAAGAAACATTAATGATATAATGATATGAAAAGTTATGTAAATGCACATAGTAGAATTTGTGTATATTAAATAGTTAAATAAAATATGGTAGAAAGGTATGTACTCTCAACATTAAAGGAACATTGATGATATAATGATATGAAAAGTCATGTAAATGCATCGGATAAAATTAGGATATACTAAATAATTAAATAAAACATGATAGAAAGGTATGTACTCATGAATTAAGAGATTATGAATGACAAAAATAGATAGACATGGTCAATATGGATAAGGGATGAGAAAAATGTACTTAATGCCATGAGACACATGAAAGATAGTAACCATACATGGATGGAAGAAAAATAACTAGAACATACTACATGCCAACATAAAGTGAGAAAGGCATAATTCCCTACTCTTTTTCCTAACGCTTCTTCGAGCTTGCCTCTTGTATTTGCACACAGAATATTATTTCTTTATAGAGAGAGAAGGGAGAGGATTAGTATTTGAGAGGAGTGATTTTCTACCTATGGGTGCTCCTCTATTTATATACATTTCGGGATAGGGTGGTTGGGATATTTTAAATTTCAAACGGAGGGTGGTTACTAGGTTCCTATCCATAAATTTAAAATTCTAAGCTTATCTCCTAACTGATTTTCAAATTTCGAATTTAATTTTGTTTCTAGAAGAGTGGTTGTTACAATTATATTTATAAATATATACTAGTGACTTAACATACACCAACTTAATAAAAAGAAACGCAGATAGAAAAAAATCGAAAACAAAACCTATCTAGGAGATGCATGGATATTATGAATTTTGAAAGTAATTTGATATGGTGATTTGTGATGGGTAGACTTGAAGAGAAAATAGTGGTCTCACACCAATGGAAGGAAATGGAAATGAAATTAAGCATCTACATGACTCATATACATGTATGCATGTATGCATGCATATACAAATAAAATGGGAAAAAAGTAATGTCTCAATCAATGATACAAAAAATGGGAAGGGAATATTAGTTGTATATGTTGCTCCTAAAGAGTTGAGTTGAGACTCATGGAATAATGCAAATTAATTAACCTTAATAATATTAATAATAAATAATAATGGAATACAGCACCTACTAGAATTTCCTATTTATAGAGTTGCTTTAATTTGTATTCATCTCTTCAAACTAAACCACAAACTCATCAACCACTTCATTCAACACAGGTTAGCTTCTTTTTTATTTTCTTTATTTTATTTTATTTTTTTTAAAGAAGTTTAGCAGAGCTTAGCCAGTTAGCTAGCCTCCCTTCTCTCTTTTTCCTCTCTATGTCTAACTGATGAAATATTTATATCTCGTTACGATTTAAATCCCTTATTAATAATCTATTTTTCAAATGTTTTTATTTTTATTTTATTTTTTAAACATTATTTTGTTCCTTTTTAATTTGCAGCATATTCTAATTCTCTACTGGTTGATTGATGAATTTCTTTCATTTTTGATCATTATTTTCTTTTCTTCCCCTACTCTTATCCTTTCTTGTATATATATTATTTTTTAATTAAAAGAATTGTAAATTTGTGCCTTAAAAGCTTGGACAAATATGTTTTAACTTTATTTTTTTATTAATTTATTCACAATTATTTTAAGTACATTTAATGAAGAAGAGAAAAGGCAAGGAATCATCACATTACTGTGGATTAATATTCTATTCACTAATCCATATCTTCTTATCTTATATGAAATATTAACTTTGAAAAAAAAAAACAGGCAAGTCATGAAGTGCAATGTACTGTAAATGGGGGATTTTTTTTAAATAAATAATTTAATTATTTTAATTACCAAAATATGTAATTTGTAACGTATTTATCGATTTATATTATATTAATTTATCTTGTGTACGATAATTATAAATGTATCTCAAGATATATAAAACTTGAAAAAATACACCTATTTCGTTTACAGTGTAAATGAGATACATTTATAATTATCTCGTTTGTACTGTGTAAATAAGATATGTGTATTTTTTCAAATTTTATATATCTTGTTTACACTTTACCGTGTAAACGAGATATTTTCATAATTATTTTGTTTACTGTATAAACGAGATAAATCAATACAATGTAAATTAGTAAATACACTACAAATTACATATTTTGATAATTAAAATAATTAAATTATTTATTTAAAAAATCCCCCCTGGCTAGTCTTTTCTTTTATTTAAAATTTTTAGTATACTTTTATTTGGTGATGCTTTATATAGTAAAAGGAAGAACTTTAATGAGAAAAGGAAGAAATAACAAAAAATAGTATCCATATAGTGACACACTACTACCTTATTTATTCCACAATACAATTACATCAAAGTGACAGTGAATTAATGAAGCAATTAATTATCTTATATATACATTGTTAATCCTATGAGATCAGAGCACAAGGGAAGAAAAGGAGGATATACATGATGCATCATCATCAGCAGAACAAGCCTAATTCTTTCTGTGCAGTCATCATGAATGGCCTCAACACCCATCACTTGGTGAGAATAGTGTTTATATATATTAATTTGTTTTATATAATTATTATTTACAATGTAATTAATGAGTTTATGATATAAATACTTGCTTTTCTTTATATATAATATATACTTTTATTATTAGTTGTAAGTGTCCTTGTTTGGCTTTAATTTTTCAGAAAATACCAACCAAGTTTCTGAATTATTTGGATAAAAAATTGATGAGGAATGCAATTCTAATAGGCCCTTGTGGGGGCAAGTGGCAAGTGAGCATAATCAAGAGAGAAAATGGAGTTTACATGGACCATGGTTGGTCAAAGTTTCTACAAGAAAACCTAGTTAAGCATGAGGATTTCTTGGTTTTCACATATGATGGAAATAATAACCATTTCAAGGTCCAAATATTTTGTAAAAATGGATGTGAAGCTCCAAAACCTAAGAAGAGTAGACCAACAACTTCATGCCCTCAGATTTCACCTGAAAATGAAAGATCATAAAAAGAATCGGTAACTTTTTTTTATCAATCACTACCATTATTGCTTGACTTGATTATTTCACATTTCTAAGGTTCTAGGTTTATGTCTTTCAATCATTTAAGATATAAAATACTAAGATATTAATGCAGAGATAAAATATAAAAATTGTATATAGAAAATGAACAAATTTTAGTTATAAAATAAATTTTTTTTTTTTGTATAAGTCTTCTTTAATTAATTAAATTGTGTTTTTCTAATGTCTTCGTATTTATTTTCTGAGATTAATAAAATGACGTAGAATATATATATGTTATGGTAATATACTTTGGCATCACATTATTTTGCAGAATATTGGTATTGAGTTTGTCAGAGATTATGTTACTTCTGCTCAATTGCTCCTGCTGTGAAGATCTTCACCTTTGAAAGTTTCTTAATTAGTCTCTTATTAGGAAAGTGTTGAGAAGTGAGTGTGCATTCTTATTTAATTAATTAGCTTTAATCAAGTGTTTAACATAGGAACTTTATGTGATGCAGTGTGTTTCCTATGCAAGTTTTCTAATTTTTATACTTAGAGTTTAATTTTAAGGGAAATGCTACTTAGTGCTTGTTTGGGCGCTATTATTTTGATAAAAAAAGATATTTTTTCAATGAAAAAATATCTTTTTTATTTTTTAGCGTGTTTGGCAAATTTCTAGTAGTAAAAGTAAAAACACTAGAAAAAAAAAAGATCTTTTTTGAGAAGCTGTAATTTACATCTTTTTTTAGGGCTTGTTTGGGTGAGCTTCTAAGAAAAGATCTTTTTTCGAGTTATCTTTTTTTAAAAGATCTTATGAAGAAGTAAAAGTAATTTTATGTTTGGATATCTCATACAAAAAGATCTTTTTATCTATCAATTATGTTTGGGTATAACAATATAAAAGTACTTTTTTGTTTATTTATTACATGAAAAACATCTTTTTTTTTTTAAAGAAAAAAGATCTTTTAAAAAAAGATGTAAATTACAGCTTCTCAAAAAAGATATTTTTTTTTATTTTACTAGTGCTTTTACTTTTACTACTAGAAATTTGCCAAACATGCTAAAAAATAAAAAAAAAAAATCTTTTTTCATTGAAAAAAGATCTTTTTTTAACAAAATAATGGCGCCCAAACATGCACTTAAAATATATTTTTCTCTTAAAAAAATATGTTTTTCATCTAATAAATAAACAAAAAAGTACTTTTATATCGTTATACCTAAATATAATTGATAGATAAAAAGATCTTTTTGCATGAGATACACAAACATAAAATTACTTTTACTTTTTCATAAGATCTTTTAAAAAAAGATAACTCGAAAAAAGATCTTTTCTTAGAAGCTCACCCAAACATACTCTTAAACAATGATCATTTTGAATAACATAAACAACTACCAATCACATCAAAATACACTACACCCTAATTTAATGCTACTAATTAAATTTAAGGTTAATTTACTCTTTTAACCCTATTAATTCACATTGTTCAAAAATATTGTTGGTTACCTATATTTTTCTTAATTTTAATGCAATTATATCCGGTCGTTTTGTATGATCATTCACATAATTAATGAAAATAATAGTTACTTTTGATGATGTGGCATTACGTAATTAGATATACATACAAAATTCAATTATTAAATATAAACTTATTCGTTCTATCTCTTAAATATGATTTGTATATGTATTATATGGCCTGTTAATTAGAAGATACATTGAACATCAGGTGTAACCTGCATTGACGAGCCTCATCGTATATATAAAATTGTTACTTGCTGTTAATGGCCACATATATGAAAATAACTTAATTCCAGTTGCAAAAAATATAATTGATTATTGAAAGAAAAATATAATACTCTTTTTTTTTTTTTACCAAAGATATGATACTCGAACCCGCAACCTTTTAATTGAGTATAGAGAGACTATGCCATTTGAGCTATTACTCATTAACAAAAAAATATAATACTTTTCCTTATATATAATATTAGTGTTTTAATAGGTATTAATATTTTTATTAGTTTATTTTTTTATTTAATTATTTGAATTAATCTAATAGTCAATTTATTAGTTCGTTTAGACAAATATGTTATACAGTAATCTGCAAATTCTTAAATGAAATTCATATTCGTAGTAAATTATTATATTGATCTACGATTAGGGAGAAATATCATAAAAAACTAAAATAAATATTTTTTATTTATTAAAATGTGTGAAATAACTGTAAATATGAGATTTATTTAGATGATAAATATTTTAAACTCAAACTAATTGATCTGGTGTTCAAATTTTAAAAATAGCAAAAAAATATAAGTTTGATGATACTCTATTTCATAAAAATAATTTTTTTTTGGTGTTGTATAAATACTCTATTTCATAATACATAACAATACTAACACCTATGCATTTATTTAGTATGATAGCATTGTAAATATATTAAGTTTTTAAAATATAATAATATTAATAAGTTCAAGATTAGTGACTTATGCTCATTTTTGTTCATGGTATCCATAAATCAAATGAAGGTCCACATGTATGAACATAGCTTGAAATCAATGAATCCACAAAAATTGATCAGGATAGAAAATGAATTCTTTTAATTTTTTAGATAATTTTTTATTATTTAATATTTTGAATAAAGTAATAATTAAGTTTTCCAGGATTTTGTGTTTGGATAATTTAGTAGTCTTTGAAAAAAAATGATAAATACATCTTTCAAAAAAGTAGATGTTGAATGCGTTACATGCTTTTGTCAGTCCATATAACAAAACTGAACGAAATTGTTTTGTTATCCCATTATGTGAATTGATATGTCTGTTTCTGTCACATTTGTAATTAGACAATGTCTTGTTTTAAAATTTTTTTCCTTCATATCTGTTTCACTTTGGCTCTTAATCTCTCAAGTTATTTTTTATTTTTACCTATTAATTTTAAGGGAAAGGATGAAGTCAAAGAGTCTTGGCTCAATAAAGTAACAAAAGTCACGATTCTTCTTCAACATATTAGCAAGGAAGAAGACGTCCTCAAAGGAAATGGTGTTAGCAGAGAGACATTTTCAACTCAAGTAAAAAATGTTGATGCTTTTATCAGCTAGTGTATCTCCCCTTGTCAATTTCCTTTATGGTGGTCCCATTGTTTGAAACAAATTGTTTAATCTTCTAGAAAGCATAGTTTTCAGCCTATTTTATTGAGTATGATACATTTTATCACATTAAGAATTGTTTATGCATTTGTTGTTAGTTTTGGGGGCTTTCGCTTATTTGTTTACGATTACTGAAAGTTGTGATTAGCACAAAACCTAGGGATTTTTTTCGTTTATAAAATAAAATAATTAATTATTTTCCCAAAAAAGACTTTTCAACTTTATTTTTAAGGATACGATTTTTTTTGGGAATAACAGTAAGTTCGCCGCACCCCCGATGAACTATATGATGAGTTCGGCAGACTATTTAAATTTGTGGGACCATTTTGATTTGTCCCTTTCTTCCTCTATTCTCCCTTCCAAATTTTCTCTAATACTCTTTTCTGTCTTTTCGACATCCATAAAGTTTAGTGTGGGCGATTTTCTCAGTTTCAGGTTAGTAACTAATAGTCTATTTTTTAATCTTAATTAGAATTATTTGGTTTACTGTTTACATGTTAGATGAAATTGTTAGGTATAGATTGTTTGTTGGTTAGAATAACAGATTTAATATTTACATGTTAGTTAGTTAGACGTACATTTAAGTGTTGTTATGTTAGGTATATTATTTTGTGTTACCGTTTTTTATAGTTACTATTTATTGGCTATAAACATGTTAATGAATATAAGAAAATATATTATTAGTTAATTTAGTCAGAGTTATTAGCTTGCGTTGTGGTGTAACATGCTCCTGTAAGTACGAAAGAAAGAACGACCACGCCTCTTTTGTCTCACCCTCAACAACTGCAAATGCAATGAGCAGAATGTTTGCATTGCCGTCTTGCGCTATGGCCATCAAAAAAGTTACACCGTATTTACCATATAGGTGGGTGCCATTTATGGAGATAAGTGGCTTGCAATGCTTAAAGGCCCCAACACACGGTGAAAATGTTCAAAAGACCTGATGAAACATCACAGTGTCGGTGGAGGCAGGCCAGGGCTGTGTCACTAGTTGCACCCAAGTACCTAAATGGACATACGTTAGTCGGCCTTTTTGTACACGGCTGAATTATTTAATAGCGAATAACTATACCAGAAATAAATCTTACCGGGCAAGTACATTTGCATAGTGAATAACCACAGAGGAAGCTCGTTGTATGACTCCTCTCAATCGCCATATATTCTAGCGACGACTCTCTGTTTTACAAGCCAAATCTTTCTGTACAATGCCTTGTAACCAAAGTGATTCTCCACACCTCCTTGTAGAACCCGGATGCTGATTGTTGGATCGGCCCTGACCATCGTGAAAATGTGTTGTACAATCACTTTCAAATCCAACCTACGATGATCTTGCCCCATCGAAGTTTGCATGCAAGTATGAAGACCAGTGTATCTCCTAACTTCCCACCTTTCTTACTTTCGGCGATATGATATGAGTATGCTCCAATTACAACCTGGTCCGAACTAGATACATCGTGCATTGTACCTCCAATGGTCACTCTCTATTATTTTGTACTCTGCAGCCCTCCTTATGCTGTACTGCTTAACTGCCAACATGACTTCTTCCTTGCTCCCAAATTGTTGTCCAACCTCAAACTCGTTGCTTGGGTCATCTTCAGGACCTCCTTGGGTAAACGACCAATCCGAAGTCATTGCATCGAGATTCAACATCGTGAAATGATCCGACCGGTCATATGGTCGAGAAATGGTAGGCTGTGTCAGAGCAATCTGTGAGTCACCGTAGTAGTTCATCTCCTGTTCCTACTCACCATCATCAGGGATTTCGGGTGGTTCTTCGTCAGCATCGTCTCCAACATCGGGGTTGACTTATACTGCTCCATCATCGGATCTCTGATAGAAGAACCGTCATGACTTTCAAGCCCATCATCCATTAAGTCAACGTTACAAGCTTCAACATTAGACCCCTCCTGACTACCCTCGGGTGACATATTTAGATCCATCATTGTCCTTCTGATAGTTCGTCTAACAACTCCACTCGTCAGACTATCATCGACAGTATCTGCAGATGATCCTCAGCCACCAAAGTCAACAAGAAACACGTATAATTCCAACAGATCAATATTGGTTCATCGGTTGTGCCACGATCTTATAAGTCGTACGTCCTTGTCATCGTGCAATCGGTACCTAATTCAAAACAATTGAAATATCACTCACAATGATGGTCTGATAAATATACTAGTAACAGAGACAAAGACAACACAATTGTAATATACCTCTTATAAAACAAATTGCCATCTAACTCGGTCGAATATCTGTAGTAAATTTTTTTCACCCTTTTAGATTCCTGCTATCCGATGGAAAATATCACATTCTTCAAAGTGGTTAAACTGTTGACTTCCGGTGTCATATAGGTTATTATCGGTTGGCCCGATCTAAAGACAATTGAACATTCTTCATCATACACTATTTCACCATCGTAATGAATGGATAACAATGGATTTCCTGACATTGTCGTGACAATGTTAATAGTGAGAAAGAAAGTAAACAGAGAAATTGTGGCTACTTGATCTTTCTCTCCAATAGGCCTGTTTTTATTTCCGAACTCATCATACAATTCGCCAGGGGGTGCGGAACTTGCTGTTATTCCAAAAAAAAAATCGTATCCTTGAAAATAAAGCTGAAAAATCTTTTCTGGGAAAATAATTAATTATTTTATTTTATAAACGAAAAAAATCCCAAAAACTAGTATCACTTTTAGTATTATTTATGTCATAATAAAAAAAAGACAAACATGTTCCTAATTCTTTAGTTAACTGTTGTCTCAGTATATTCAAATGATGATTGTGTTTCTACTTAGCAGATGGAAAAATTTGTTGTTTCTGTGTTTGACCATGAAAAAATTTTGTGACAAACAAACAAGGAGAGTTGAGTTACCGGGATGAGTTAGTTGAGAGGTTTCCAAAGATGGATTTGGACCTTATCAACTTCTTTGACTTGAAGGAACTATTCAAAAGTTTGAAATACGATGATTACAAAACAATTATGTAGTTTGATTCGAATGCTACTAATTTAGAAGTCGGGTTGCATCCTATTTTTGGAGATTCAGAGATCAATGGTTCAAGGGAACACAAAATACAAAACAAAGAGTGTGAGGAGTTCAATATATATATTTTGAGCGTCATATTCTTGGTGGTGAAGATGTTATAGGATGTGATGAAGCCGGTGATCTATCCCCCTATTTCTGATTATGACACTGATGATGATGGTTACGAGAACGTTGAAGATGAGCTGTACAAGCCTCCACCTCCTTATTTTGGAGAATCAGACACTGATGTTGAAGAGGAGCAGCAAGAGAGATGAAAAAAAGAAGACTGTAAATAGTAACCATTTTTTAAAAGGAGAGAAAGTTACTAATGAAGAGAGTCCTGAACTTAGCAAATTTTCTAAACGTCGAAAGAAGAAGGAATATAAGAAGGTGATGAGGAGTTAAGACTGCGACAAGGGGCTACACAGCATGCGGAGAATTCTAATTCAAGTGAGCACCCAATTGAAATTGGAGATGACGGAGATGAAGAACATCATGAACATCCAGAAAATGCTGAAGAGGCTGAAGATGACCCTTTTGTTGGGTCCTTTTTAGGGAAAACACGCGCTCACAAAGAGTCAGATAATGAAAAAGTGTTTGATTATGAATCGGAGGACTTGCACATTCCTGTTTTG
The DNA here is from genome assembly GCF_059453495.1 of Arachis ipaensis. Lineage (NCBI taxonomy): Eukaryota > Viridiplantae > Streptophyta > Magnoliopsida > Fabales > Fabaceae > Arachis > Arachis ipaensis. The sequence goes on from NC_142438.1 coordinate 6,580,864, forward strand.
AATTAGGTACAATATATTGTGCAGTTATGATAATATTTTGTTATATATTTTCTTTCGATTTAGTAACACAAACTTCAAGTATTCAGTCTTTTCTGGATTAAGCCTTGTAATAGAAAACAATCATTTGGAAGCTTTGATAATATAACAATGCTCTTATGGCTATATGGTTATATGATTTTTTTTATTTCATTTCATCATTATGAACATCATATTTATTAATACCAACATACATGATAAAGTATAAAATGATTCAAAAATACTTGTTTATTACTACATTCATAATAATACAATTATAATGCTACTACATTCATGCATCAGCTATCTAATTTGATTCACCCACAACTCTTACTTCACACATTTACAATAATTGCAATTAAAATACCAGCCATAAAATATATAACATTTCTAAATCTATTACTAATAATTTTACTTGGAGTTTTTTTATTTCTACAATCCATTTTCAATTCTCACAATTCTCTCCTTTATATCAAGTAATCTATCTTTCATTTCCTGCATAAAACTTTGAACCTCCATATCTCTAATAACATCATCTAACCATTTAAAGAACTTGTAATATGATAAATTGTCCTGTAATAAGAACCAAAAATACATACCACCATGAATGATAGATATGAATTTCAATTAAATAGAACACTCAAAATTCAAAAAATAAAATAAATTAACAATTATCCAATAGTTTGAGCACTCTAATAACAATTTATTTGGATTCTCCACTGTTCCAGACTTGTATATTATTACATATAGTTAACAATTACATTTGGGAGCGATTTTATTGTTGAACCCTCTTCCATGTGTTGAGTCGCCCCTATAATTCCAGCCACTTCTTTCATTCTTTTCTCTTTGGCGCCTCGTGCTTATGGAGATTCCAGTACTATTCATTCTACGTTGTGCTAAAATTTTGTTTTAGGGCGAATAATTTGCACAATTAGAGTTTGAGACATGTTAAAATCAAATAACATTGAAGGACTAGTTTATCCTCATCATTTAGAATAAATCCAATGTAGCATTAAACGGATACCTCAATCACTTTAATCGTCCATATCAAAGGCGCCGTTAATCTTATTAACAGAAAGTCGTATCGTGTTCATGTTTCATTTTCTACGAGATGTATTTGTCCCTTTGTTTTTCAAAGACTAAATTATTCGAAGGCAAAATTCTTAAGAATTTAATTCTCATTTTACTCTAATATTTTTTTTTGGTAACAATTTGGATGAATTTAATATAGGTCAGCTCATCATCATCAAGTTTATGATATATATTTAATAAATTTAATGAATATTTATAAAAATAATTCTGGTATGGTTACAAAAATGACTCAAGTCCTATTTTAAGACATTTTTTAATTATTGGTGGTGACAATAGTATTTTACTGCTTGAAGATTAATTAAAGTAGGTTCAATCTACTTATAAAGTTATTAAAAAATATTCACAAACAATGTGGTTTACTTTAATTCAATTGTTTCGAATTGTTTCTTATGTAAGAACTAAACTCTTTTTACAAATATAGTGACTCCTCTCTTTTAACATATGCCAAATGTTTAGTTCTTTTTCATTATTTTAGTAATTTATCTCTTCTACAAAACTAATTAGTGCCAAATAATAATACTGTTCTTATTGCCCTAGTAAGGTAGTACAGTGTTTAAAGAGTCGTAAAATTAAAATAAATAGTTTATCAAATTTGTTAGCAATATAACTTAATTTTAAATTGAGAAATACTATAGAGGATGAGTATAATTTATTATTTTTTGCTTGCAGTTATCTATTAATATTTAAAAGTGTGAGTTAAAAGTATGTTATTAGATTATTAAATTAAGAGAATGGATTGATAATTAAAATTACTTACAAAAAACTTGTCTTTTAATATTTTTCTTTTAAATTTATTCATGTATATTTTTAATTAACAAGAGATTAAAACTATTATAAAATATTGCTACTAAAATTTAAATTAGATTAAATTATTTATCAATGGGACCAATAAAATAAACCCACATCCACCCAAGTGAAGCGATTAAGGTTTGGTTTTGTAAAATTTTTTGAAGAGGTGCTTGTGCTTAAACTTTTCATTTTGTGTTTGATAAATAAAAAAGATCATATGTTTGTGTTTGCAACTTTTAAAAGATCGGGGTATTTTTGAAAGTATCGAAGATAGAGCTTTCAAAGTTAGCTTGTGCTTTTTTCAAATTTAAAAATATAATATAACCTCATATATTAACTAATTTTTAAATTTAATACTTGCATTTATATTTATTATAGATTTATAGTATTTTTAAATTTTAAAAATTATTTTACCAAACGCAATTATTGTTGCTTGTATTTATTGAAAGCTATTTTTAATTTGATTTATCAAACATAAATACGACAACTTTTAAAAAACTATCTTTTAAAAATTAGCTTTTATAAGCTACTTTTAAAAAGTAAAAATTTTAATAAACTAAGTCTAAATAAGTTCAAATTATAAATTAATTAAATACAATTATATTATCTGTAGGGAATAAATTACAAAAAATGTATTCGAATTATTTTGGCGCTAATAAAATATTTTTGAATTTTGTTATTGAAAAAATATGCTCAAATTATTTAAAAACTTGATAAAAATATCCTCGTTGTTTTCTATTAACATAGAATGTCTCAATTCACCGATGTGTATTTTTGGTACGTTTTTAAATTATTTGAAAAAATTTGTGTTAGTCACAAAATTCGGAGATATTTTTGTTAACCACAAAATAATTTGAGTGTATTTTTTATAGTCTATCTGTACTTAGACAAAAAATTAGCAACTAAATTAATCATTCATATTAAATTTAAATTCAATTTTGTCGATAACAAAATTTAAAAATATTTTTGTTGACAACAAAATAATTTAAGTATATTTTTTTTGTTTACCTATATATAAATAAAAATTAACAACTAAATTAATTATTTATATAAAATATAAATTAATTTTAATATACTATCCACACCAACATAAAACAATTTTATAAATTTATTTAATTATCTAATATCATATTAATAAAAATAATTATTTTTTATATTAATTATAGAAATAATTATTTAAAATAATTTAATATATTTAATTAAATTATTATTTAAGGATACTCAACTTTTAACTTTTTCATATGAGGTGGAGGCTTAATTTTTTTTAATTAAATAACTTTCTCTTTGGCAGTTTCAAGAGGCAAAGCAAAACAACAAAAAGGGTTTTAGAGTTGGAACTGAGTTGGACAGCCCAATCTGGGAAAGGCTTCCGAGTTAGTGAGTCAGTGACTCACCACTCACCACCGAGTCACAAACTCGCCAGCTTTTATTATTTTTTAGGTCAAGTTGAGATTTTTTTTTTGCCCCCAAAAAAGAAAAACAAAAAAAACCCCTGTTTGACTCAAAAAGCAGAGAACGCAGTGAAAGGGTTAGAGAGAATAAGAAGAGAAAAATAAAGAGAGGGTTTTGTGGATTGTGATTTGTGAAGTTTAGATCTGAGTGGTGAAGAAATTCGAGTGGCTAGAGCCCAAAGTTTTCAACTTTGAATCAAAGGGTCAACAAAAAGTGCCATCAATGCTCTGAGAACCTTATTCCTCGGAAAATGCCGCGCCCTTCTTTCCACAAGCTTGTTCTTCCTTCCACCATTCAATCTAGGCAATTGGTACCTAAATCCTCTCATTCTTGTATCTCATTATTGTTCCTTCTTCAAAGATTGTTCCTTTTCGTTTTTTTTTTTTCCTGGTCGGAGTTGGTTGTATTCTAGATGAATTTGTCTTTTTCTTTTTTGGGGAAGAACTATTGCTATTGAGTTTATGTGAGATTTTGAGTGAGAATGAAATAAAGCGGTAGATAATTGTTCTGAGTCATGGTTTTTCATCCAACTCATCATCCTTAGTCCCAAAACCCTGTTACCTATTTCAAGTTTGGATTTTTATTCTTTAAACCCTGTGAATTATGATGCCAAGTTTTTTTTGTGCTTATACCTTGGACTAGGGTTAGAAGTTTTGCTTTGATTTGTATAATTGTGTAATTTGGATATTGAATTGGTTAAGTGGATAGGAAGAAAAACCAATGAAGTTTGGTAATTGTATAATTGACTTAGAAGCTCAATGAAATTTGGTAACTTAGTTTCATACTCGTATTATTATTTTGTCCTTTTTCTACATTGATCACACATGTATATTTCTTCGTATTCTTAGTTGAAAATTCTTTGCCTTTGTTGGAGATTTAATGAGATGCACTTTGGGGGAGAAATAAGAGTTTATGTGTGAGGAATTACAAGCAGGCTGATGCCTGATAAATATAAATAAATTTGATTCTTTCCTTTCATAAATCATGTTTCGATTATTTAATCCAGTCTAGTACTCCAACTGGTCTATGGTTTCAATAATACAATTGAGCTGAGGGAGGAAGCACTTTAATTAAACCATATCAATGAATGGTAGTTATATGAAATGTAATTAACAGAATCTTTCTCGCATAATCAAATTTCGGATTTTATTAGTCGTGTCATTCAAGTGGTCTACTGAAGTTCGAGGAGTGTCATTATCATGAAGTTAGTTTGCTTGAGAGCTGAACTTGAGAAAACAAATTTGCAAGCTTAAACGAGTCTCTTTTTTTCCCCCTCACATTTGTAGCGTTCAATTTGATAACTCATTATTAAGATATATGTTGTTTATATCATCCTCTAATGGTTTATGAGAGACTTAGTCTAGTTTTGGATCTTGGTAGGACTAAATTTAACAATGCAAGAGAATCTCCGTTGTATAATTTTATTATTGTTTTCCCCAACAAGTAAACAAGTAAATGTTTGCATTTTTTTATGTCATAGGAACATACTTCTTGTGGTTGTGGCTAGGGACATTTAATGGGGTGATTGTTGGGAGAAGGTCAACGTATTTTATTTTCGATGTCTACCAATATCTGATCCTAATCTGATTTGCAATTCGCAGAGGATTCCAGATACTTTTCTGAATAGATATGGAGCTGACCTTTCTTCAATTGCTACCTTCTCGGTTCCTGATGGCAGCATTTGGCGTGTCAGATTAAAGAAGTTGGACAATGGATTTTGGTTTGTTGATGGCTGGGCAGAATTCGTTCAACGCTACTCCATCGGTGTTGGATACTTGATAGTATTCCGATACGAAGGAAAGTCGACTTTCATTGTTCGTATCTTTAATTTGGCCACTTCTGAGATAAGCTATCAGTCGCCTGTACGAAGCAGTAACGAAGGGGCTTACTTTGCAAACCGTCTTAAGATTTTTGAAGAATTGGAAGATGAAGACTCCGCTGAATATTCATCACCTTCCGGCCTTACTCCCGGTGCATTGCAAAATAAATTTACCCCTGAGAAGAATTATACTCCTCCACCATTGCAGAATCTATTTAATGGGTCCAAACTTAATAGTGTAAACTGGGGCGATAGTGCAAACACCCTCTCTTCAAGAAGTGCCAATTCGCTAGACAGTCAGTTGACCAGAGATATAGGTGTTCAGTTTAATGCAATTGAGTTTAAAAGGTCTACCGACGAATTGAAGTTGCGTACTTCTGTTGACGAAAAGGAGAAGAAAGCTCCAAGAAAGAAGCGAAAATCAGGTCCTACTAGATTCTTAATAACTTTTTTTTTTTCCAAATAACGATCAATGTGGATAAATGAATGAAATTTTATGATCAATTTGTGGAAGTGCAGATGGCCAGGAACCCTCTGAGCACCAAGAAGAGGAGGCAGAGATGCGGTTTAGATTCTATGAAAGTGCATCGGCAAGAAAAAGAACTGTGACAGCAGAGGAAAGAGAAAGAGCCGTGAATGCAGCGAAGGCGTTCGAACCACTTAATCCTTTCTGTCGTGTTGTCCTGCGGCCGTCCTACTTGTATAGGGGATGCATAATGGTGAGTCCTTGAATTCACCCTAATTTACATTATCATTCTTGTGCTTATCAATGATTGACCTTGCCAATTGAACTCCTTTTTTTCAGTATTTGCCATCTTGCTTCGCGGAAAAGCATTTGAATGAGGTTTCAGGATTCATCAAACTTCAGCTCTCCGACGGGAGACAGTGGCCTGTTCGCTGCCTCTATAGAGGAGGCAGAGCTAAGCTGAGCCAGGGGTGGTTTGAATTCGCGATAGAGAACAACCTTGGCGAGGGAGACGTCTGTGTGTTTGAGCTCCTTCCGATGAAGGAGGTGATACTTCAAGTTACACTGTTTCGCGTCACTGAGGACGATGGATTCTTCCTCCCTCCTCCTCTGCCCCAGCCGAGCCAAAATCTCGTGAGTCAATCTAAAATGTTGAACGCTCACATGCATCAGCGCCTCGGCTCAGGTAAACTGATCAGGAACTAAAGCAGTTTTGTTGCCGTTATAGTCCAACTGTATCAAGTAGCGCAGTTACTTCTGTGTGACCGGTTATTCATCTAAACATCAGCTTCACTTGGAAAAAACTTTGGTACTTTTTGGTGTCCATAAACACTTCAGGGAGACTTAAGTGGAACATAGCTATTGTTGCTTTGATACATTTTCTTTTTTTCTTTTCTTTTCTTTTGTTTTGGCCTTTTGGTTTTGATTTGGGTTGTAAATAGATTGTTATTAATTATTTTTATTATTATTATTCAAACTAGAATGATGATCAGTAACCGAGTCAATGCTTGTCTTATTGCTATTGTCATGGTTTTTCTCTTGTATATATATATTTTTATTAAAATGGGACTAGAAGCCAGAGAAAGATTACACAAGATTAAACAAAAGAGTAAAGTGACCCTCTAAAATCATCCCCTATAATTTGTCTAAGTTCAAATTGAGGGCTGTCTATAATTTTCTGTTGTAATTTTGACATGCTCATTGGCCAACATCAGTAATAGTCAATAAAAGAAAAAGTGAAAATAGAAAAGATAAATGTATTTACTTTTTTTTTTTTAATTTTCTTTCAAAACCTTGAAACAAAAGAAATTGCAAATGGAAACAAATAATTGTACTCTATGAAATCTAAGTTCCATTTTGGTCTTTTTTTTTTATTTGGTACAAAAGAAAAATTTTTTTTTTTAGTATTTTGTATCAAATGCTTATAATTTCTGCAATTAGTAATTGAGTCAAATGTTATTATTAATATGATATTTGAAGTTTAAACCTAACAATTTTATTTTATTTTATCAAGAGCGAACAAATTGATTTGATTCATACTGTACAAATTTTAATCGGATTAAATTGAGTTTAAAGACAAACTATGGTTTGGCTTAATGATTTTCTCTTCTATTTTCAATAAAAAGGAATAAAAACAATCCTTCACTCAAAGTAACCCTAATTATCTGTTGTTACCTATAAAAATTGTTGTGTGCTATACGTCACGAACTTTTTCTACGTGGCAAAGATAAATACCTAATACGGATAGTTATTACTTATAGTGTTATTTTCCATAGAAAAAAAAAAATATACATTGAAAAAATCAATAAAAAATATTGGTATGGATGATTCCTATCTCGCACTATCAACAATATATCTATACATTCGTTTGATAAAATCTTATTTTCAAATAAATTTGTTAGAGGATAATTAAGATGAATTAGATCAATTAGCATTATTTAGTATATATGTATATTTATTATAGAATATTATATTTTTATTACTTTGAATTTTTTAATACTTATATATACTCTTGTATATTGTATCATTCTGAACGCACTTAAAAATATATTATATTTTCTTTAATTCAGTCTCTTGTTTCTCACATGGTATCAGAGCATAACTTTTTTTTCCTCTAGAAAAAGTAGTCCATAGTCCTTGATTTGGGTCTGAACGTGAGGTCCAGATCTTTCTGAGGCAGCCTCCAACTTGTTTGGTGTCGATGTGTCGCCGTCTGAGTTCCTCGTGAGGAGGTGGGGGGAGGGGGAGGTGGTACCTGCAAGAGACTTCGATACTTAAGTTAGCAAAGATTTTAGGCAGGGTTTAGTAGATTAGAATGTGTATATACCTGATGAGTGTTAGTGTATTTATGGTATAGTTGATAAAGATTCGATGAGACAGTTACTTATTTGGCAGGTGGAGCTCCCTTCGTTGTGTCTGACCTCCTTAAAAAAGGTCGGGTATATGCTGGAGGGCACCCTCTTGAATCGAGCCTTTTATTTTTATTAGGTTTAATTTTTATCCTTTGCCTCAAGGTATGAACAACAATTATACTACATGTATGTTGATAATTAATTTTTATATTTTGTTACTAAAAAAAACTTTTTTCTATAAAATTTATATTTATATGTATATTTTAGTGAATTCTATGTGTTTCGATAAGATTATATAACACAATTTGGTAAATTTTAATTCTAATTTTAGTGTAAAAAATTTAATAAACAAACTTAATTTAAAATGAGTAGAATAGATTATAAAAAGATATCATTTTTCTTATATTCTTCTTTTGAACAAAATAATGGTAATTCTATAACTTATATAATTTTAATTAATATATTTACTAAAAGGATTGTATTTAATATTTATAATTAACTTATTCAATATTCAATATTATACTAATTAGTAAAAATAACAAAAGTAACCTGTCAAAAAAATAAAAACCGGTACAAAGATAGGGACCCATTAAAAAATAGCTCTCTTCTTGTACCCAAAAAAAGAGAAAAATAAAAAATAAAAAAAAAAACACTCTTTTTCAATTTCTAACCCCAAAGGCAAAGCAAAAACAAGGGGGATTTAGGATTGAAAAACCCAAATCTGGAAAAAAAAATTAAAAAGAAGAAAAAAACAAAAAAGGCTCCGAGTGAGCGAGTTTGTGGTGGTGACTCGGTACCGAGTCAGAAACTCGCTAGCTTTTAATAAGGTTGTAGGTCACCAACACGTTGAGGTCTTTTTTTTTTTTTTGTTTTTTTATAAGGTTTTAGGAATCATTGTTTAATTTTTTTATTTAAAAAAAATTGTTTGACCCAAAAAGCAGAGAAGGTAGTGAGAGGGTGAAGAACAGAAAGGGTGTGAAGTGAAGAAGCAGATCTGAAGTGAAGAGGTGAAGAAGAAGAAAGAAAAAAGAAAAAAGAAAAATCCCAGTAATTAGAGAGCCCAAAGTTGAAAACTTTGGATCAAAGGGTTAACAAAAAAACAAAACTTGGTTATGCTTTGAGCCTTCTTTCTTGGTCTTCACCCCCCAAAAAATGCCTCGCCCTTCTTTCCATAAGGTTATTCTAACCACCACTCTCCAATCCAAGCAACTGGTACATATCTTCTCCCTCTTTCTCTCTTTGTTTCCGTTTTTGTGTGTATTTTTTGTTTTTTGAGGAATTATCAATTATGATTAGGTTTATAAGAGATTTGAGTGAGAGTTTGAAGAACTTGTTAGACTGTGTTTCTGGGTCTTGCCCTCTTTCCGCAAGTTTGGATTTTTTTTTTCTTTGGGGTTGTTTAAATACACGGTTGTGTCTCCTTTGAACATTGAGTTTGTTTAATTGCTATGAAGGATTATTAGTGATGAATAGGGTTAATGGTGTTGGGACTTTTTAAGATGCTGCTTCTTGCCTGAGCTGAAACTGAAGTTAGTTGTGGACTTTGTAAAGTGTGGTGATTCGTTTATTTAATTAATTACAGTAGTTTTGCTCTTGAATCTCACTATGTTCTCCATATAGAGAAATCTACTCTAAAATTGCTAGAACCCTTGTTGTTTTGATAGATAGTGCTGAAGAAAAGTAAATAAATTTAGTGTTCTGCTTTCTGTTCCAATTTCTCTATTGACATTAGCTATTATTTCCTGGCACTACCTTTATTGAGACAATTATGATAGAGTGAAACTGTTTTTAATACTTAAACCTAAGAAATATTTGGCATCTTTTCAGAGCCTGTATGTGATATCTGTATGACTGTATTTGGCATTTGATTTGAGCTTCACTATTCACATTATTTCAAGTGTTCTAGTTCAGGTTGAAGAGTTTCATTATCCTGAATTTCACTTGCCTTAAAGCTGAACTTGTTGAAATGGATTTCAGAACATAGAACATTGCATGTTTGAAATGAATCAATATATGGTCTCCAATTTAATATGCGTAACCTGATCTGTGAATTGCAGAGAGTACCAGATAATTTTCTGAGAAAATATGGGGGTGAGCTTTCCTCCTTTGTTAACCTGTCTGTTCCCGATGGTAGTTCGTGGCGTGTGGGACTGAAAAAGGTAGACAACAAATTTTGGTTCATTGATGGTTGGGCAGAATTTGTTCAGCGCTATTCCATCGGTGTTGGATACCTTTTAGCTTTCAGATACGAAGGAAAGTCGAATTTCAGTGTTCACATTTTTAATTTGGCTACTGCTGAGATAAATTATCAATCACCCACACGAAGCAGCAATGAAGGATCTTACTTTGCGAATCGCCTCAAAATTTTTGAAGAAATGGAAGATGAAGACTTCACTGAATCCAAACCAGCCTTGCAGAATCTATTTAACGGGTCAAAACTTAATAGTGTAAACTGGGGTGAGGGTGGGAATGCTCTTCCTGCGAAAAGTGCCAGAGATATAGGTCTTCAGTTTAATGCAATTGAGTTTAAAAAATCTACTGATGAACTGAAATTGCGTGCTTCTTTCGAGGAAAAGGCCAAAAAAACTGCAAGAAAGAAGCGTAAATCTGAACCTGGTAAGCTATAATTAAGTTATAACTATCTTTTCTTTTCTAGGATTTGGTTATCAAAACCTTGAATTTTATGGTCAATACATTTCAGGAAGTGCAGAAGGCCAGGAAGCTTCTGATGGACAAGAAGAGGAGAGAGAAATGCGCATTAGATTCTATGAAAGTGCTTCTGCAAGGAAAAGAACCGTGACGGCTGAGGAAAGAGAAAAGGCTGTCAACGAAGCGAAAGCATTTGAACCATCTAATCCTTTCTGCCGGGTTGTCCTGCGGCCCTCCTATCTATATAGGGGATGCATAATGGTATGATCCCGTGAAATTCACCACGACAAACGTTGTTATTCTTCTTCAGCTTTATATCCGGCATACTAATAACTTCTTTCTGTATTTCAGTACTTGCCATCTTGCTTTGCAGAAAAGTATTTGAATGGTGTTTCGGGATTCATCAAACTTCAACACCCTGATGGGAGACAGTGGCCAGTTCGCTGCCTTTATCGAACGGGTAGGGCTAAGTTAAGCCAAGGATGGTTCGAATTTGCGATAGACAACAATCTAGGCGAAGGCGACGTCTGTGTGTTTGAGCTGCTTAGAATGAAGGAAGTAGTGCTGCAAGTTACTATATTTCGTGTCACCGATGAGGCAGAATTCTTGAGCCCTCCTCCTTTGCTGCTGACCCAAAATGTGAACCAGGCCAAGCTGTTGAGAAGCCCCATGCAGCAGCATCACCTTACATCACCTAAAGGTTAGGAATCAGCGGCGGCTTCAGTCGCGATAACCGCCCCCTACTTTGTATCAATCAAATGACTCCTCTTGCTTCTGTGTGTTCAGTTATTCATCTGATTTCTGTCACGTGGAACTTGGATGCTTTTCTTTTCTTTTTCTATGTTGATAAACATTTCAGGATGACTCAAGTGGAACATAGTTATTTGTACTCTTAGTACCTAGTACTGTCTGTTTTTCTCTGCTGTTATTGACTTGTGTTGTAAATAGATTGTTCAATTGCAACTAGTTTTTTTCTGAACTGAATCATTGGTTGTCGCATAACTGTTAAGATGCTTTTTAAATTCTGGTTTTTAAGTTTGACTTTATATTTTATTGCTTCATCTTCACATTTATCCTCATTGTAACTTGATATGCATGTTAGGCTGTATTAATTAACAAAAATGCTACTTGTATACCCTTTGATTGTTGTCATTCTATACTTTTTGTTTGTACTAATGTAGGTCCAATCATAATGTCATGTTTTTAGAACACATGAAATTTTGTTATCTTGGAAGAGAAAGAAGCAAGTAATGTGAATGCATTACTTGTCTATGATTAACCATGAACACCATTTGCTTGGGAAATAATGTTACAAAGACTTTTCGACATAATATTCAATTTTAAAACATAATCTTGAATCACAAAGATTATATAGATTTCCCCCTTTTTTTTTTCAGAATACCATATTTTATTTTAGAGTAAAGTACGTTTTTGTCCCTAACGTTTGGGGTAAATCCTATTTGTATCCCTAACGTTTGTAAAAGTGATTCAATGTTATCCTACTATCAATTATACTAACAAATCAGATTATATTTTTCAATTTCTCATTTGGATGTATTCATTCTCAATTAGATCTCACTTGGATGTGTTCGATTTTAATATTATACCCACTATTTGTGTTTAGATTTAATCATGTTCCTAGAAAAGTGAATTATGTAAATGTTGTAGGAATTAGTTTCAACATTTGATGAGCTATTTCTCGGAGTAGATCATCGATTCTATAACATACATTTGTATTCTAACTTCAAGAAGAGATTTTTTAGAACTCAAACTAAAGCGCTCATTATGTATAATTGACGGCAGGATAACATTAAATCACTTTTACAAACGTTAGGGATACAAATAGGATTTATCCCAAACGTTGGGAATAAAAACGATACTTTACTCTTTTATTTTATTTTTACTTTTATTAATAGTTTAATTTTACTCCTAACTGTAGCTCTTTTTTTTACCAACTTATCTTACTTTACAAATATATAGGTAAAATAGAAAAATCAATGCAATCCCATGGGGTTTAGGACTACTTGTCAACATGCAGAGAAAGAATTGTGTTATTGATGAATATTTTTTATTTTATATACTAAGTAGATTCATATTTCTTTTAATTGTTAATTAAATGTAAATTTAATTTTAAATAAATTTTGTATTTTTGTTAATAGTTAAAAGCCGTAGCTTGACTCAATATAGCATATTGGAAAATAAAATTAGTATTTTTTTTAAGGATACATCATACATCCATCATTGGAAGAGGCTAAGAAGCTTCAATAAATTGTATCTCTCTTTCTTTTAAGTTAGTCAATTTTTTTTCCCTTTTTATATAGCTCTAATAAATGATGTAACGTGTATCTTGCAATTTTGCTTTGAAGAGTTGGTTGATGAGAATCTTTGAAGATCGTGAATTTATAGTATTGCGTTTGGTTTTTTGTAGGAAAAAGAAGTGTGTCAAAATAGAAATAAGAATAACATATTATTTTGGTCTCCAAAATTTGGGTTAAATTCTAATTTAGTTCATAATGTTTTAAATATCTTATTTCTGTTTCAAAAATTTTTAAAGTTTCTATTTTAATTTCAAAAAAATTTTAAACGAATTTAATGTTATCCCACCATTAAATTTGACACAAATAATTCGCATATTAAAGAACCAATAATAGTATATAAATAAAATAATTAATTCACCAACGTTCACTAATATAAAATTTTTTTCTTTGATTTTGAAGCGCATTGAATGATTGATTATTAGGATTTGTAATTTTGTAAAAAAAAATTAAGGACACAAAATATTATAAAAAAATTTAGTTATATTTTTCTAATACATGAAAAAAGTTATGATTTAACTAATAACGTTATTAACGTTCATGACACCGCTGTGAGTTATTACGACTTGGACAAATGCAAGTTATAAATGAAAAATATCTTAAAAATGAAAATTTGCTTTCATTATTTCTTCATTAGTCAAGAAAATTTCATGTGCCAACCTCCCAGGCTATTAAAATATTCATTAAGTAGTATTACTGTTTTTGATATTCTTAATCCACTAAACTTTTAAAATAGTATTTGAAAGTTCATTCAAAGATGTTAACGATATATAAATTCTTAAAAAATTTAAAAATACAATAAAAAAATTAAATATTAAATATATATTTTAAAAAAACTTTAAAGATCATTTTTTATTCAATTTTTTACAAACATCATTAAAAAATTATATTTTTTTATTCTAAAAAATTTAGCAATTTTATATTAAGTGGATTTTTTAAAAGTTTTTTATTGCGAATGACCAATTTTTTTTGAAAAATAAAAAAAATTAGAAATTAAATTTTGTTTTAATTTTTTTGTGTATTCTCTAAATATTTATTCAAATATTGCCACAAAAAAATAGATAAGTCATTTGTTAAATATGAAAAAAAAAATTCACTTATAAAAAAAATATAATATTGATTACTTTTATGGTATTTTTAAATTATTTAGGAGGTTTTTTTTTTTGTCAGCGTCTAAATCTTTCAGATATCAAATTAAAAGTTAACTTTTCTTTAAGGGGACCATAAATTAAAATGAAATAAATAGCAGCATCACTTCATATATTAGTATATTATTATGATAAATTCATAAATAGTAACCATGGAGTCCAGCAGAGACTTTCTCTCATATTCCAATGTTGTATGTATGTATGCATGCATGCATATTCCATTGCAAGACCCCAGATGAGTTCTTATTTCACTTGTCCTGAATTCTGGACAGCTTTATTCTTTGCCTATCTTTGGAAATAAAAAAAAGTAGCTCCTTAATAATAAGTTACCTAACAGTAATGCATGCAAGCTAAGGTCAGCATAGTATTCTAATTTCTAAAAATGATAGTAGTGATGAAAAAGATTACATTTACATCAATGCAATTGAATTTGGCAAGTGATGAGTGTAAAGTCTTAAGTCAATCACTAATTAGACTGTAGCAGATAATATATATTTTAAATTCTTATTTTTTGCAAAACCGCATCTGATCTTGTTATTCTTCCTCTCCAGTATGCCTTCTTCTTTATTGTTTGTTATCTCTCTGAAATTGATTTCTTCTTTCTTGTTTAGCATTCTCTCTATCACTCTTGCTTTCTTGTTCCCCCTCCCAAAAGGCATTGTTTTGTTCCTCTTTTTGGTTTCATTGTTATGTGTTTTGGTGCTATATATGCTGCTGCTATTGTTATGTGTTTGGTTTCATTATGATTTTACTATGTTGTTACTGAAATTTCCTATTTTTGTTTCAGGTTTTGCATCATCAACGTTGAAAGAAAGCACCTTTGTGCAGATCTGGACAATATTTTTTTCCAGGCAGATCAAGAACTTCGATATACACTTTTTTGGTAAGGTTTTTTGCTTCTTTCTCATTTCTCTTTAATCAATTATGCGGAAATTGTTTTTAACTGCAGTCATGTACCAAACTTTGGTGTTAACTTGTAGTTGATATATACAAAATCATGTGTATATTTTGCATACTATTTTTCTTTGATTTTCCAACTTTGAGTTTTGTCAACAGCCTCAAAAAATTGAAGACTGTTTAATTTTAACAGACTCTGCATAATTATGAACTGTTTCTATAACTTTTTTTTGCTTGCGCTTCCTTATATATTGTGATGTATTTTCATGTATTTTGTCAAGGTCAAGCTTTTAAAATTTGTTTTGGAATTAAATTAGGTATGCACGTTTGTGAGGAGAGTAGAATAGTAGATGATTTTGTCAAAAGTCAATCTCTTTGATTTGTATTGTGTTCTAATTTGCTAATAGTTAATCAAATTTGAAGAAATGCAGCTATGTAGAAAACATTCATAAAATCCCTTCCTCAGCTATGAGTGAATTGTGAATTGAAAGGAGTTACAGAATTTCTTGATATTGTAATATGAAATGTGGAATTTTCAGATATGATGAATACTTCAGCTGAGCAATCCTCCTTCTTCAAAGTCTTCCTTCCACAGTTTAGCTCTGAAAAATTGGTAACTTCTTAATTTAGTGTGTGTATTTTCATAATGGTACATTATTCATGTTTGTAAGAACAGAGTGAATGAGTTATTAAATTTACTATGATATGATCCAGACTTGATTAAACAATGATCTTCTTTTCTTTTCTTTCTTTAAATTGATCTTGCAGCTACTCCCAGAAGAGCATGTGGCATTGACAAGGATGAAAGAAAGGGTACCTGAGGAATTCATACTGAGAAATGGAAGAGGAGGAGCATGGAGGGTGAAGACAAGTTGCATTGGTGAGAAGGTGTGTTTTGATGATGGATGGAAGGAGTTTGTAAGTGATAATGGTATACAAGAAGCTTGTGTTATTATTGTTTTCAATCCGGATGGAAGCAGCACATTCGAGTTCAAGATCTTTGAAAAATCAATGTGTGAAAAGACACAAACGTTGGAGGAGGAGGCGGCAGTGGAGATGGAGGAGTCATCAGAAGGAGAAGAAGAAAATGATGATGATGATGATGATGAAGATTATGAGGATGAGGATGAGGATGAGGACGAGGATGAGGACGAGCATAGAGCTGGGAAAGCTCCTGCAAAAAGGGAAAGTAAGTTTTAAACTTTGTTTTCATTTTTCAGTTGATTTCTTTGTTTTTATGCTGCATGAGACATGTTTTGTATTTGGTTTTAGGGGGAAATTACAATGATATTAAGGAGTATGGAGAAATTATTGCAACTTATATTGATCAACACAATCCATACTTTGTTGCCAAAATGAACAAATCCAGACCCAATGAATTGGTTAGTCTAATTCTTTCTGTGTTTCAATGTTTCTATTAAGTTTTAGACTTTTAAAACCTTTTTATACAAACTATTTTGTATTTAAATTCATGGCATGTCATTATTGCAGCATGTTCCATGTAAGCTCATTAAGGAGTACTCCATTACCATCCCAGAAACTATTAAACTATGTTGCAAGGTATAGTTTTATTTTATTTTATTTTACAGTTTCACAATTATATATAATAGGTATTTAATTAACCTATGTGATAACTGATCACTACTATCTTTGCTATTACAGTATATCAAAGTGAACTCGCCGGAGAAGATAACTGTTGAGAGTAGTCCTTGGCCTGCTTTCACCGGAAGAGCGACTAAATGGATAGACGGTAGAGTTTGCATTAAAGGGTGGGGAGGATTTTGCAGAAGGAACAATGTAAATGCAAGTGCTGATACTTTCATATGTGAACTGAAGATGAGTAAGAACATGAAAATAGTAAAAATGATACAGGTCTATGTTGTTAAGAAACAACCTTAGAGGTTGTTTTATATATATGTATGTATATATGTTGTTAAGAACTGAGCTTGACTTGTTCATTGTCTATATACTCATCTTGAGCTTCTCCCTTTACAATGTATATATGCATGTGAAAAATCTGGTGCATGAAACAGATCTATGTTTTCCAACCCCAACAGTTTAATTTGTGGAGCCTCTAACCCTATTTAATTATCAGTATTACTAGTTATTAACCAACAATCTATGGTTAACTTTCCACAAATATCTAGCTAGTAAGATCCATCAAATGACTTTAATAACACATTTTTTAATTTAATGATTTCACATAATAACAAGATTGGTGAATCAATATAATAAATTGATTGTCCTAATTTATTTCTTCTTACACGAAATTGGTGAACCAATTTAATCTTAAATTGGGTTTTCAAATATTTTGAATATAGTAAATTACAGTATCTTAAGTTGGAAAATAATTTATGTTTTGGACTAAATTCAAACTCCCAAATAAGTCGTTATGAAAAACGAAAATGCTACTTGTCTTTTAAATTTCAGTCTTTGGTTTAAAAAATTCGAGAAGTTACTTACTTTTTATTTTCTCTTTCTACTAAAGGCTAAATAAAGGACAATTTTTAAAGGCAAATAGAATTCAAAAATCTTCAAATCTTTTGGATTAAGATAAGAAGAACAAAGATAGTTCAAAGGAATGAATATTATTAACTAAGCATACGGTAAACTTATTTTCTTGGTCACAGCATCTAAAGTTGCATGCCACATAACACAACTTGCTATCATATTCATATGTTCTAGTCAACCATCCACAGTTTCCTTACCTTATCCATACAAACACTTTGTATTGTATCTCAATTTTCTTTGTTAACAAGTGACTTAATAGTTCATTTTCTTTGCATACTTTTCAGATATCAATGATGGCTGCAGCATCAGCAATAATGTCTACTTCTACAATGATGGGAAATGCTACTGTTTGCACCACAAGGAGGAGGAAGAGAAGTGTTCACTACGTTGCAGGGTTGAATTCTTTTGGAGGATTGAAGGTGCAGAACAATGTCACCTCATTAGGCCATTCATTGTGCACTGAACAATCCTTTGCAAAGGTTGTGAGCTCATTGAAGGGAAAATCCAAAGGTGGTGGTGGTGGAGGAGGAGGAGCTGCATCTTCAACATGCAATGCTGCAGGTGAGATTTTCCAGATTGCAGCCATCATGAATGGACTTGTTCTTGTTGGTGTTGCTGTTGGATTCGTTCTTCTTCGAATCGAAGCATCTCTGGAAGTGGCTGCTGAGTGAGAATAAGCTCATGAAACAGTTTCAATTTGATTCATATATTTATTATCTTCAAAGAGATTGAATCTTTCTTTCTGCTAGTCTTGATGTGAAGTAGAACATTAAAAAGAAAAATCCGGTATCTGAATCCTATTATATGAATTTTAATTGGTACAAAACAAAGAAATATACACAAATATGTCTGATTTTCTTAGAGATATCTGGTCTTAATAATAATCAATTTCAATAGTTTGTTATTTTTTGTTATTATTATTTTTTTCTTTTTTTCCCCTCAATTTGAAAAATAATGGAAATCTGAAACCTGTTTACATTAAGTTATCAAAAGAAAAGGCCCCTTTATTTGGTGCAAAACAGTAAGAAATTGATGTATGCAGAAACATCCCTTATAATAATTAACAAGTCCAAGATCAACAACTTGTTGATTGAATTTTAAGGGTATTCATAAAGCAATCAACAGGATCTAGAGATAGCATGCTTCTGACATTTATTGGAGATTATTACCTTGATATACACTAGACATTTTTAGAATTCTTACAATCAAAATCCAACATAGTGTTGGATACATTATATTGTATTTCATGATCTCAGATCTTCATTCACTTGAAACTATGGTAGATTATTTCGGCTGCTTGAAACCTTCACTCGACATGGAGGAGTCAGCGCCTTTATTATGAAGTCTTTCATATTCCAACCTATCTGCAATGGTGTATCTTCTAGCTAGTTTCAAGCAAACAATTCCTGCAAATATCAGAATTGAGGAAAGGATCCAACTGAATTGTAAATTGGCTAATGCTCTCGCGCGAAAATCAGCCTCTTTAGTGCCACAAGTAACTGCTCCTAGCATATGATTTTCATTGGCCATTGGCAAATTCATTACACATCCTTTAGGAACAAGTCCAGGAACCCACAGATTAAACCCCATGTTTATAAACCAACACCCTTGGAAGATTACTGATATAGAAAGTACAAGTGCCGAGGTGAAACTGTTGGGGAAAGTAGTTGCAGCCAGAGATGCTACGAACGAGACTAGTACTATGAGCTGCAACAACCAATGGTAATGGCCTTCAAGTCCAACATGGTCTGTGGAATGAAAGTGGAGTAGGAAGAGTTCTTGGCTAAACACTGAGGATGCAAAGATTCCAACAAAGCCAGAGAAGAGGTCAAGCGAATCGGTTAACTCTGTAGAGAGCGCGAAACCAGCAAACAAAGCTAGGTGTATGAACATGGTTGCATGCTCAAAGTTATCAAGCTTAAATGCATAGTGAAAATGAGGGAAGTCCAAAACTTGCATAAAAATTGCAAGGATGGAAAAGGCCAAAAGGGAAACAAGTTGCAAGTGCTTAAGTCTACTAGAATACTGAGGTGTGTTAAGTTGGTACCAGAATCTTGCAGTGAAGTTAGAAGGGCCCTTCAAAAGGTAAGATTTGATGGTGTTTATGGTATGCCATAGGCCAAGAAGGGCAAGTGCTAACCCTGGAACTATGTGTCCTACAAAAGAACCCATGCCAAATTTTTTTCCTTGAGAAGATAACCAGTCTTTGAGGTTGGTTTCTTCATTTAAATATATGAAGCTTTTGCAAACATTGATGCTTTCACGAAACAAAGTGCTTTATTTGATGTATGATTAGTCCAAAATTTGACTCAGTGCATGGTGCATGTGTTTCCACAAACAGAAAAAGAAAAACCTGTTCTGAGCAACTTCATGAAAGAAGATTCTTAGAAGTCTCACGTCACTTCAGGATATAGCCATCATAACCTTTATAAGTATTATGCAATTCTGACTCTCTGAGGTAGCTTTTGGAATTCAGTTAGACTCACTCAATTATTATATAGTATAAAAATTTATGCTGTTTTGCTACTAAGATAACTTAAAGGGTTGTGTTAGGCACAATTAATTCTAATAAAGATGAAAATGGGGACAACATGTCCATCAGAAATTAAAGTAACCTTCCAAGTAAAGGTTCAAGATATAGTGTTTTCTTCAAAAAATTTGATGGACTCAAAATGGAAATCCGCATCAGAGTTGAGAAGATAAGATGTAACTCCACTATAAAAGGAAAAAAACAAGCCATATAACATCAATAACTGATGCAGGGTTCCATTTGGTAGTGAAACTGAAAACGTGGTTGGCTTTTTGCATTGAAGCATGCGAAGCTATAAGTGTCCCTTGGAGGAGTGGAGAGTGAACCTTGTCCAATAAATTCATGTGGCTTAAGATGTTCCCACTCACTCACTCAGCAAAGAAATTGGCTCACCATTACATCAGAATTCAGGTAAAAAAAAATTGTGTATGACAGCAAAAGTGGGAAGATTCTATGAATATTATTTTATCACTATAGTGATGTGAATAAGATAAATTGATTTGTATTATTGATCATGGTATGTGTATTGTGTGGTCCATTCTGAAAAGTTCTCACTTTAGAGACCAATAAAATGATATATCATATTGCAGACTTCTAAAAGATTACAAAGAACAACCAGATTAGGAACAAATACAAGTGTGATCTCCTTTGAACATTTGAAGAAATGCACTACTAATTCTGTTAAATTAACAACACCACTATGATAGTATGATGTATAGCTGTAGAAGTAGTAAACCTTTAAACATGGATGAAGCCCTCTCTATAGTAGTTTTGAGAATTCTAAAAGAACTAAAAAATAAATCATAAATAAATAAAACTGAGTGGGATCAGCTACATCCTACATGAATCAAACGATATCTTTGTGTCCTATCATTTATCATGTTTATAGTAAAACTATTTACACATAATTCTCCCTTGACTACCTCGTGTACGGTCTTTTTGGATCTTCCTTTACCTTTCGCCACTTGTCTATCTTCCATTTGATCCACCCTCCAAATTTGCCATGGCAATATAAGTCAACCAAATTACCAATACCATGTTGGTCAAGCAACAGGCAAGCTTGTCCGTTTTCAATGGTCTTGAATTTGAGTCTTGGGATGAAAAAACACAAAATGGTTACAATTTCTTGAACCATATTAGTAGAATTTTTGGTAATGATAGGGCTAACCAAAGGGGTCATCCTCCTTTAAAGTGAAATTGTAGTTTTCACTCTTGAACAACCAAAAATGTTTGGACAAAACTACCCTGGCCAATGAATGGTTGACAAAGACTCATAATAAGGCTGAGAAAAGAAAACTACCTTGGCCAATGAAGGATATACAGAAATGGCATAAACAAAAGGTAGATTGAGATTCAGCAGGCACTTCCACTTCCTTCTATATAGATATACAATATAATCTTTCAAAAGCTTAGCTTTAATGTTGTGTTGCAACCTATAATGAGAAACTTACGTGCGTTAATCAAATAAATAAAAAAGCAACAAAGTCAGTATCCTCTTTAGAAAGTGGTGAATTAGGCCATATCCTTTACGTGCAAACTTAAATAAATAGAAGGCCAATCAAAGTGAAATCACTTATATATATATATATGTCAGGACAAATAAAAATGAAGAGTTCCAAAGGGAGAAAAAAATAAAAAAGGTGGTTTCATGGTCTGTCTTTTTGGATAATCAAACATGAGTTATTATTTTATAGAATTATAGATATAGGATTCCTGCTTCATCTAAAAAATATTCATAAAAAAAAAGTCAAAACTGAAAATCTACTTTGCAAAATAGCAGAGATTGAAATCATTAGCATAACATAAATATCAGGAAAGATTAAGCTAAGGCTACTGATTATTTAAGGGAACGATTTTTCATTAGAAAAGTAACAAACATTTTCGTCACTTTTTTCCACCAACTCAACAAATTTTCTATGTAATTTATGCACTAAACAAGGCCGAATTCAATCATCAGCTATACATCACAAAACTGAAAGAAAATTATTAAAAAAAATTATAATAATCTTACAACAAAAGAAATGAGCAAAAGAACATTATACTTTCCCAAGAACTGCATTAAAACTTGTTCATATACGGTACAGGCACATTTTTGTCCCATACATAATGCATCTTGTAGAAGCCAAGAATTCCAAGAGACTTACATCCACCAACCTTCAAAGATAGGAGTTCCCGCACGAGTTCCCTCTGTGTAAATGATTTTCTTCTTGAACACCGATATTTCCACATTCAACTTCGAGCCAATGAGCACGAACAAAAGGTTATTGATCATCATTTCCCACCACTTCTTCAACATTCTCCATTGCCTCAATCACACACAGGTAGGTGCTGTCATCAGGGGTAATGCCTTTACTTACCATTTCTCTGAGGAGCTCTTCAGCATGCTCTCCTTCTCTCTTTCTGCATAAGCCTTGTATAAGAGCATTGTAAGTAAGAAGTGTAGGATTAAATCCTGTGGTCAACATTTCATCACGAACTCTAAAAGCATCCTTCATATCGCCCTTTTTACTGTATCCACTAATGAGTGTATTGTAACTAATATGATCAGGCTTGATCCCCTTTCTTTTCATCTCATCAAGAAGTTCGCGAGCTTCTTCCACCTTCCCCTCCCTGCAGTATCCTTGCATCAGGGTATTATAAGTGACTTCATCCGGTAGAACCTTCATCCGGTCCATCTCTTTTAAGAGTTCAAATGCTCGACTGATGTTACCATTTACGCAGTGACCACAAATCAATGCATTAAACATTATGATATCTGGCAACAGACCTTCTTGTTGAATCTTGTTAAACAAGTTATCTGCCTCTACCATTCTGTCCCTTTTACCCAGAACATATATAAGCGATGTGTAAGTTACCAGCGTTGGCCGAATCCTTTCCCTCTCCATTTCA
The DNA here is from genome assembly GCF_059453495.1 of Arachis ipaensis. Lineage (NCBI taxonomy): Eukaryota > Viridiplantae > Streptophyta > Magnoliopsida > Fabales > Fabaceae > Arachis > Arachis ipaensis. Next base: position 6,603,787 of record NC_142438.1, read on the forward strand.
TCGTAAAGCTCAAAGGCTTTCTTTGCATCCCCACATCTGCAATACCCATTAATCAATATGTTATATGTAACAGCATCCAAATTCATCCCCTTTTCTTGCATCTCTTTGATCATATCATCAGCTTCCGCTGTCCTCCCTTCCATAAACAGTGCATGAATAAACACATTGTAGGTTACCATAGATGGCACTATGCCTTTGCTTATCATCTCATCCCTGTACGCAAAAGCCTTACCCAGGTCCCCTTTGTTGCAGTAAGCATCAATCAATGCATTATATGTCACTGCATTGGGAATCAAGCCAAACTCCAACATGTTACCAAGTATTGCAGATGCCTCTTCAAGCATTCCTGCCTTACACAACCCGCTAATGAAAGAGTTATAAGTGTAAGCATCCGGCGCAAGACCTTTACCCTTCATCGTTTCAAAGATCAAGCTTGCCCCTTTGAGTCTCCCTCTCGAACAGTAAGCATGGATCATGGTGTTATAAGTAACAACACTGGGCTTGACACCAAGAGCATCCATTTGGTCAATGAACTCTTTTGCCTTGCTCAACTTCCCTTCTTTACACAACACATTGATCATTATGTTAAAAGTGTAGACACTGGACTTAATCTTCATCCTGAACATCTCAGCATAAAGAACCCAAGCCATCTGAGTCCTATTCAATTTCAAGAACAAACTCAGCATCTGGTTACAAGTTTCAACTTTGGGAACAACCCCTTTTCCTTTCATCAAGGAGAAACACTCCATGGCCTCATTGGGCTTCTTGAGCTCACAATAAGCCTTGATCATAAGATCAAAGACAATGGTACTACTAGTCTTGGCACTGAAGTGATCATGGGCAAGTGATAGCTCATTGAAAATGTCCTGGGTGGGGGAAATGGAAGAGTGAATGAGGTGCTTGAAGTGGTCAATGGCGGGTTTTGGGGAGGAGAGGCGAGAGAGGATGCAGAGGGAGAGGCAATGGCTGGTGAGGTCAAGGGAGGAAGAGTGGTGGAGGAGGAGGAGGGTGAGGAGGTGGTGGACGAGGTGGGGGGAGTGGTGGAGGGCGGTGAGGGTGGAAGAAAGGAGGGAAGGGGTGAGGTTGGGGGCGAGGTGTTCGACGAAATGCCACTGAGAGGATTGGATTGAATGGAGGAGGGTGGCTTCGGAGATCGGTGTTTGGGGTTCGGAGAGAGTAGAGAAATGGGGAGCAGGGGTGGTTCCTCTGTGTTTGAAGTTGGAAGGTTTGACTTTGAAGACTCTGAGAAACTTCATAGCCACAGAGAGTGAGTGAGAGAGAAGGCACAGCCGCCACAAAGCGCAGGAAGAAACCTTTGAATATTGAATGTATCGGATCTTCTCGAGTTATAGTTTAACTTTTGGATTTTTTTAAACTCAATTAAAATTAGTTATTAAATTAATTATTAATGTAAATTATATATTAAAAATTTAAATAATATATATTTATATACCAATATATAATGATTAATAATAGTATAATACACAATAATCATTGTCTGTATAAAAGTAATTTATGTATAAAATTTAAAAATTAATTATTTTATTAATTTGTTTTTATTTTATTTTATAATTAATTTTTATATTAATCTTCTTCTTTCTCCTCTTCTTTTTTTTCTTCTCCTTTATTATCGTTGTCGTCGTCGTCATCATTATTATTATCATCTCCTCTTCTTTCACATTTTCATCTTTTTTGTTTCTTCCTTCATCGTCGTCCTCTTCGTCGTCATCATCCTTGTTTTTATAATTTTCTTGTACCAACTTTCATAATTTTTTTTTTTCACCTTTTAAGAAGAATGAAAAAATCAAACAAAAATAAAGAATTATGCAACCTTTTGTTTTACTTTTTAATTTATTTTTTTGACAATAAACACAAAAAATTTTAAAGGAAAAACACACTTTACAATAAAAATACAAAAATTTTACACCAAAAAGAAAAAAATAAAAAAATTGCAGCACTCTGTTTTACGTGTGTCGATTGAGAAATTTTGGCATTACATTTTTCTGTCTTATGTTTTTTTCCAAACAACTCCTCTTCCTCTTTTTTTTTCCCAAACAACTCCTCTTCCTTTTTTTTTATATAATTTTATTGTTTAACTTTTTAAAAAGAATAAAAACAAAAAGAAAAAGAGAAAAAAAAGAAAGAATTATGCAACTTTTGGTTTATTCTTTTCTACAATAAAAGCAAAAAATTTTAAAAGAAAAACACGTAACCTTATAAATAAAAAGACAGAAATTCGGTACGAAAAAAAAAGAAGACTAAAAAGAAGCAAAATAAATATAATAACAAATCCAAAACTTTTAAATATTTTGATGTCAAAATTAAAAATTTTTTGTATTAAAGTTAAGAAATTTCGGTACTGTTTCACGGCAAAAACGATGTGTGATTTCACAGGTATGTCTATGAGTAATTTTTGTTAGATTTTTTTTTTGTGACCGTTTTTGTTGGATTTAATATAATTTAATCAGATTTGATTAATAAAAATACTTAAATAAAAATTCTTAAATATGTAACATGACTCAAATTTTTTATGGCATCAAACTTAAACTCTAATGAAAAATAATAAACATATAACCAAAATTTTGATACAATTGGATAAATTTGTTTCTATTTTTTTTATTCGAATAACACGCCCTTGACCCTTTTCTTTGTTTTTTTTTTTTTCAAAAACAACATGATCTTACCCCTGAACTAATGCTTTCAGAGTTGGAAAACTCACCAGGAGGATTTTTCTTCTTGATAATCATTTATATAACCAGGAAAAAAAAAAAAAAACATTTGTGCGATTTCCTTACTAACATTTTCTGTATTTAAATTTTAAAGTGAAGAATGCAATCTAATTTGATTTTTCTTTTCAAAGGAATCAAATAGTGAATCTTATCTCCGGTAATCAACATGTCAGTTCCAGGAATTGTAGAGACTACTTTTCTTATATCATGCTTTCTGAAGAATTTGATAAGCGTAAAATGATATTGACGTGAGTATAATTTGGCCCTTATCATCGTCACTCTATTCAAAATATTTCACTTGCTTAGATTATGAGTTCGTATGGGACAAACAATAAGTAGATCATGTTTACCAAAGAATTGAATTATAAATCTAGTTAACCACTAATATTGCCAAAGGGTCCTAAGTAGATAGGACAAACACATTGACTAATCACATGGTCAAATACCTGCTGCACCAAAGTTTTCGCCCATTTATACTACTGAGCAGCTATAGCATAGAATAATGAATAAGCTCCAAAATAAGATAAAAGGTTGATAAATAATCACATTCCATCCTTAGCCGTGGGATTATAATATACCAATGATGGTTTATTTTATAAGAATCGATGTCCTATCAAAAGTTCAACCAAGTTCAATAACTAAAACTTAGCTAGTTTCCCACATAACAATGATACAGAAATGATAGCGCTCTTTCTGTACTATATAATCTCTGGTGTCGCTTATCTCTCCCTTTTCATTTCAAATAACAAGAATTCCTATCTGCAAAGCAAGACGTGTGTATGCTACAATAAGTCAAAAGCTGTGGCAAAACTTGTTCCAGGACACCTGCAATATAGTGGTTTTATACAATTTTAGTCATTTACACAAAAGAAGATCCAACATTCTCAGTATAAATACAATACATTCAAATCAAGTGTATTCCTTTGACTTTCACTTCCTTGAAATCTATATCCCAATGTAAACTCGGAGACCAAATGAAACAGGCATAAACATGACAGAAGGGAACTAAAAAGAAGTGAAGTGTCATAGTAATGAACACAATTCATAGTTAACAACAGGGAACAGGCATTATTAGACCCAAAAAGAAAGGGGGGAACCATAGATTTGTTAGCAAGTGATAATCTATTCTATGCATAGAATTAGTGATCAGTGCATCAGCATTTAGTATATGACAAACTAGTACTAATGAGAATAGATTCCCATTGATTACTTGAAAAGAAGCTCAGTTACAAACCTTGTGGCAAAACTTGTTCCGGCCTTAACGATTTTTTTTTTTGTTTGCTACACAAAATGACACTGACATTTTGTATCTTTTAAAAAGTGAAAATTCTTACACATAGTAGTATAAAACTCACATGCATAAAAATAATAAAGAATATCACACTTCTTTGCACAACATATTAAAAAAATGGAGACTGCTACAATGTATGTATAACTTTTTTATTTAAATTTTCATTGAACCGATGTTACTTTGTCGTATATTATTAGCATCTGATTTTATGATAAGAACATGAAAAGCAAAACTATCTTTTTATTCTTTACAAACATTAATATAAATGACAGAGTCATAATTGACTATCAGAAAATACTGAGACCAACTATATTTCCATTTGTATTATTTCTGGCTATATATGTTTTTTCATTCTGCACTTTTGGTTGGTACCAAATTTTTCAAGCATATCTGGGGTCAGTTGGGGTAAATTGGATGCACCACCCTCATTAAATACTATAATTGGATTATATCTCTGATCTTTTTTCCCTTTCCTTGTTCTTATTCTTCAACAATAAACACTGCCCGAATTTGTGATGCAATGAAATAACAACTTCATAGTTTCAAAGCCATGCCACTTGTTATGTAATTCAGCATATGTTAGTGTTACTTTTTTCTGATATCAAATAATTGTCTATTTAGACAAATTAACATATTAAAAAACTAATGCATCTAACTACTATTTATCCAATGTACTAATTTGTTGAAATAAACAATTATTTGATAGAAAGCATGATGTATGTAGTTGAATCAATTTGAACAAGAAAAAGTAAACATGGTGAATATTTGTGGCATTCAGGGATGTTCAGAATTTTGGCCAATATCAAACTTGGCTTATGCTTGTGATAAAAGTAATGTTGATCATTAATTATCAAATAAATGCAGAAAGAACATCACACCATCTTGTATTATTATTATTATTATAATAATAATATATACACACAATTATAGAAGAAGTAATATTAAATAATTGAAATTTGAGACTGCATCTGCTGTTTGGTGGTACCGTTGAAATTGTTTCATACAAGAAATTCTCTCTAAGCATAATTTTTCATTAATAAAATCAGAAAAAAGAAAAGTATGTATTAGTATGTTAACATGGTAACGAAAATCAAATTAAAAAAAGTGATGCAGTAGTTGGATCCAAATAATTAAGTGAACTATAGATGACGATGATGATGATGATGATGATGATGACGATGACAACTCTCTAGCTTTGATATAATTCCATCCATCACATGTAAGTGTAACCGAAATACTACTTTCCCTAATTCAAAGTTGATTAAACACAGAAGAGGTGCCTTACCCCTTACACAACAGAAGATCCATCATTCACAAGAGCACTAATATGTAACATTCTCAGTATAAATACAATACATTTAAATCAAGCATATTCCTTTGACTTTTACTTCCTTGAAATCTATATCCCAATGTAAACTTGAGACCAAATGAAACAGGCATAAATATGGCAGAAGGGAACTAAAAAGAAGTGAAGTGTCATAGTAATGAACAAATTCATAGTCAACAACAGGGAACAGGCATTATTAGACCCAAAAAGAAAGGGGGGAACCATAGATTTGTTAGCAAGTGATAATCTATTCTATGCATAGAATTAGTGATCAGTGCATCAGCATTTAGCATATGACAAACTAGTACTAATGAGAATAGATTCCCATTGATTACTTGAAAAGAAGCTCAGTCACAAACCTATTCTCAAATCAAGGTGGGTAAAACTTAAATGGTAATTTTACTAATTCAACACCCCCTTATTTTGTGAAAAGCTCACATATACCCCCATACTTCTTCAGTTCTTCTAAGTTCTATATGCAGTCCAACATGTGAGCATGGCCGGCAACACCAAAACCAATGGTGGGGGAGGTATGATATGCAAATTGCAAAGTGAGTGAATAAACCTATCAGCTGTATCACATACCAATAATACTCCAACAAAGGTATATATAACACACACTATATGTTGATTTAGGGTTAGGGATTAAAAGTAAACACGATACAAAGACAAAAGTGATAAATTTCATCTCTAAATTGCATAAGTTTAGCCAAAATATTCTCTTTATCTCTCTAATATACTACTCAACAAATTATTTCAAAGAAAAAAAAGAAAGAAAAGTTAATACATAAAGTAAAACACACAGATTAGTGCAAAAAACAGTGCAATTAAGCTACGCGGCAACAGAAAGGAAAATTGATATGAGGAAACAGGGATAGTAACCTGAAAATTCAAGCAACGGTGAGGGATTGGGAATTTGAAGGTTGGAGAGGTTTGTTGTTGCGATTGTGATCGGAGAAATCTTCGATGTTGTAGATGACGGTGATGTAGAGGGAGCAGCTAGGGCAGCGAGCGATTTCCTCGCCGAGCTTCAAATCGTCCTTGGTGATCTGAAAGAGGTCCCCGCAGGGGCAAGGGTACGTGTACGCCTGAAGCTCCTCGTTCCACTCCATGTCTTCGATCTCAACGTCGTCGTACGACATCGTTTCGTTTCGCCGCTTCTTCTTTCTTTGGACTTTGGGAACAACCAACAAGAAGAACACGAATAAGAGAGCACCGTCGAGAATCTGGTTCTCTTCTCTTCTCTTCTCTTCTCTTCTCTTCTCCTTTATAATATAGGACCGTTAGGATTTTACGATTTCCTCCCTCCAATTTTGGGTACCCCGTACCCGTATTACTTTAGACAACAACTCTCACAGTCTCACCCTTGTTTGCCCTCTGCATCCATCATGTTTCTGTTTTGTAAATATATATTAAGTATTTAAGGATATAGAATTATAATTTCTGATATTTTTTGGAAATTATTCTTATTACCTTTTAAAAGGTGTCAAAACCATGTTTATGGCATTGGAAAAATTTTAAATATTCTTAAATTATTAGTGTTTCCGTAATTTTAATAGTTGATTTTAATTATTATATATTATTATATTTTTTTTATAATTACAATTAAAATAATTAAAATATCGAGAACATTTAAAATTTTTTTATTTATATATTTTGTTCATAAAATGTATTATGCATACAAGTAATAAATGAGATAAAGGAAGAATTTCAAACATAATTATTAAATTCAGTTCATTCTGGCTATCAATTTAAATTGGATCATCATTTAAATCAGTTAAACAATTAACTTGATCAAATATAATCAAATCCAATAAAATTTAGTCAAACTCATTTAAATCGGTTTAAATTGATCCGTCAAATCCAGTTGAGCTAAAAAAAATTATTTTCTATACATATATTTTAATTAAATGTATTATGTAAATAAAATAAAATAATATTATATTTACAAATTAAAAAATATTTTATCAATTACAATATATTTTCTATTTCTATTATTGTTATTTTTATTTTTTTATAAATACTTAAAGAGTATAATAAATATAAATTTATAAATAAGAATATAATAAATATAAATTAATTGATGAGTTATTAAAATTTAAAAATAATAATTAATTGAATATAAAATAAAACTAAAAAAACATTTATTATAAAAATTAAATTTTATATAATTATTTAATTATAATTAGATTAACTAATTCAAGCTGTGACTCACCAATTGAATCAATAACCCATTAATTTAGTAGTCTGATTAATTTGATTCTTGTAACTATCTATTTCGTATATAACATGCCACCTCCCTCAGCTAATTTTTTTATTCAATAAAATACACTTTTGTTTCTCATCTTTGTCAAAATTTTAAAATTGTATTTAATTTTTAATTTAATTTAATTTTTTAAAATTAAAATTAGTTTAAATTGAAATTTTTTTTTTAAATTTGCTAAACGTATGTATTACGTAATTATATGACTATATTCATAAGTTATGTAATATCTTTGTTATTTATATATCACTTTTTTTAATAATTTATATTTTTTAATATTATTTAGTTGTAATAATATTATTAAAAATACATATTGTTATTATTTATGAAGAAATAAAATAAAAATTTTGAATGTTATTTTTAGTTATCAAAATATTAGTGATATTCATACTTGTATTTTTATTTAATAATTTTATTATTGTATCATAATATTTAAATATAACCTAAAAAAATTTATAAAAATAGAAGTACCTATTTAAAAAATAAAAAAATTATATAAAATTAGGTGAATAATTTTTAATTGAATATTTTTATGTATAATTTTATTTTTTTATAATTATTAAATTTTGAATTAATTTTTTATTTTAAATTATTATTTATGATTAATCGTTATAAGATTTAAATTAATTTTGATATGTTACTAAACAAAATTTTAAATTTCTTAATCAATCAAATTTAATTTATATTATTATTTAATTAAACTACAAAATAACAATTAAATATAATTATTATCTATATTAAAAGAGTATTTTTTGTATTTTTTTGAATAATAATATTATTAAATTATATATAAATTATTGAATTAAATAAATATATTATATACAATATTTTTTATAAATTAACTTCTAAATTTAATATTAATTTATATATAATCTAATATATTCCTAAATAATATATATAGCATTTTAAATTTATATTATATAATATAATTAATTTAGTTCAGTAATCTTAGTCTAGTTTTTTAATTACTTTTATAATTTTTGTTGGCATATTCAGCTTTTGCGCGAATGATGTGAATTGGTTGAGGTTGAGCAGCAAGCAGTAACCACTGCAATAAAATGAAAAATATTATTATTTATTTTGTTCAATAATTATAATGAATTAAAGGTTGATATATTATTATTTATTTTGTTCTCCAATTAAATTATTTCTTTTGTGTGATTAATTATCAAATGAAAAATATATTAATTTGATGTCTTAAAATTTTGAGTTAGTTATGATTTATTGGGTTTGAATTTATAAAATGAATTATTTGGTACTTTAAAAAATTTGCCTTATGCAATTGAAGTCTAATTATATACAAAATATTATTCAAACAATATAAGATATATTAATAACAACTAATACATTGTTAATATTAATTTTCTAAACACTATTAATTATTAACAACTTATTACATATGATATAATTTTTAGATTCTGAAATAATTATTATTAGTATCAAATACTTTTAATAAAATAAAATTAAAAATAAAAACCAAATGATAATACTCATAAATAGAAAATATCAGAAAAAGATATTTTGAAAATAGAAATAAGACGAGTTAATTAATGCTGATTTAACTGTAAGACAACAACAACAAAAATTAAACACTTAAAATTTTTCATAATAAATTCCATCAATACCAATTAATAAAGTTATAAATTCTATTATTGTTAACAAAGTTATATTTGTAGACTTTAGAAAACATAAGTTAATATAACATTATTACCACACTAAGTAAACAAAGACTTATTGAACTAAAATATAACTACCTATAATTTCTAAACTTCATTAATATCAGAATTGATCGTAAATTTTTTCGATAATTCTATTCCATACATCTTAAAAACTTTTAATATTGCTGCTGCTTTTGCTCATTTCACCCACCAAAATGGACGTACGTTATTATCTTTTTTAGATTTGGTAACCTTCATACTCTTGGCATGTTTATATGTTGATGAAGATGAAGAAAAAAAAAATATATATATAATTGAAGGTGGTTGGCACTAGCTTTTCCTCTAAATTTGAAGAACCCCTTAATAAAACCCTACCTCCATCCACCCTACTTTGATTATTATGGCTCATCAAAATATCCAAACATATAACAATAATTGTAACAAGAACACCGTGAGAAGAGCTTGGGCCCAAGCCGATACTGTTGTGAGGGATGCCGGCGCTCCTCCTCCACCTCCTCCTCGTGAACTAGGAACCTCTTCTCGTCTCATTATGGTAACCTCTGTCCCTACTTCTCTTCTTCCTCCTATTCCTCCAATTCAACCTTTCTTCGAGTCCAAGAAGAAGAAGCACAAGACTTCAGAATTTGGCTCTTCTCCTTTTGGGGAAGCTAATTTTGCTGATCCCAAATTCATTCAGAATCACATCTTCCCCCCACACTCAAATTAGTATGGATAATGCTTCCCTTCGAAACCATTTTCAAATTATGGTTTGGGAGCGTGTTTGGACTGTTGGAGTCAGCACTGCTCTTCTTGATATTTTGGACAAAACTCCTCTTAGTTCTTTGGGTTCTTCCCAAAGGGTTGTGGAGGAGCTAGAGGGGAGAATTGTCCTCTATCAAGCGACTCCAGGGAGAGGTTACCTGGATGAAGGAGGAGCTAGGAGAAGGCGAAGTAGAATTACGTCAGACTCTTCGGGGAGAATCTTGATTTGAAACGGGAGCTGGAGAAAGGGTGGGAGGCTTATCAGGACTTGGAGGACTCCATTGCGAAGAGCTCGGAGGAGGCATGTAGGATTTTCAAAGAACAGGTTGGAGTTATTTCTCCTGACTTGGACCTTTCTCCCCTCCATCCTGATAAGATTGTCGTAGACGGGGCTATTGTTTTCCCTCCTCGTCCTGAGACAGATTCCAAACTGAAGACTCTTTGACAGAAGCTGATTGAGTCTCCTTTTCGTGAGGAGCAACAAGAGGGATATCTGCCGAGTTCTTCAGAGACTATGACTCTAACTGCCGAAGAGACTGCCCCGACTTCCCCTGATGTCGATCCGAACTCCCTTCCTACTGGTGATTCCAATCCTTCCTCTTAGTTGATTTCAGCTATTTGGGGCCCGGCTTGTGTGCCTCTTCTTTGAACAATTTTATTTTTTATATGTTTGTGGTGATTGTCTCTGACTTTCTTGGCCTTGTATGGCCATTAACAAAAAAGTTGATATTTAATTCGCCCTTTTTGTCATTAAAGTTCTTCCTTTTACAACCAATTTGGGTTGGTCGAGTGGTCAGTTCACTCGTCCGCTTAAACAAGTGTTGGATCCGTGACGGATTAGTCCTTGACCTATTGGGTTGGGGGATACCATGGGAAACAAAAAAAAGTTATTCCTTTTACTATATAGAGCAACATCAAATAAAAGTATACTAAAAAATTTAAATAAAAGAAAAAACTAGCAAAGGAAATTTTTTTAAATAAATAATTTAATTATTTTAATTACTGAAATATGTAATTTGTACCGTATTTACTAATTTAAATTGCATTGATTTATCTTATTTATATTGTGAACGAAATAATTATGAATGTATCTCGTTTACATTGTAAACGAGATATGTGTATTTTTTCAAATTTCATATATCTTGTTTACAATATAAATAAGTAGATACATTAATAATTATCTCATTTATAGTGTAAATGAAATAAATTAATACAATGTAAATCGATAAATACGCTATAAATTACATATATTTCAGTAATTAAAATAATCAAATTATTTATCTAAAAATAAAAAATACATGTTGTCATGATTTATGAAAATTAAAATTAAAAAATTGAATATTATTTTTAATTATCAAAATATTAATAATATTTATTATATAAATTAACATTCATTTTACACCATTTCTTTATTTTCTCTAACATAATTTCATACCTCTTTCTTTTTTTCCTTATTCATTCTTGCTAATTATGTGTAAAACTAGAATTTGGTTAATAATATAGTTTTTTTTTTTAAATTTGCTAAACGTATATATTACGTAATTATATGATTGTATTTATAAGTTATATAATATCTTTGTTGTTTATATATCACTTCTTTTTCAACAATTTATATTTTTTAATATCATTTAATTGAAATATATTATTAAAATTGCATGTTATTATTATTCATAAAAAATAAAATTAAAAATTAAATGATATTTTTAATTATCAAAATATTAATAATATTTATACTTGTATTTTATCTAAAAATTTTATTATTATATCATAATATTAAAATACAACCTAAAAAAATTTAAAAAATAAAAATAACTATTTAAAAATAAAAATAAAAAATAATTATCTAAAATCAGATAAATAAAATTTAATTAAATATTTTTATGTATAATTTTATTTTTTTATAATTATTAAATTTTGAATGAAATTTTTTATTTTAAATTATTATTTATCATTAACCATTATAAAATTTAAATTAATTTTGATATGCTACTAAACAAAATTTAAATTTTTTAATTAATTAAATTTAATTCATATTATTATTTAATTGAACAACAAAATAACAATTAAATACAATTATTACCTATATAAAAACAGTATTTTTTGTATTTTTTAATAATAATATTATTAAATTATATATAAATTACTGAATTAAATAAATATATTATACAATATTTTTTATAAATTAACTTCTAAATTTAATATTAATTTATATATAATCTAATATATTCCTAAATAACATATATATATATATATATATATATATATATATATATATATATATATATCATTTTAATTACTTTTATAATTTTTGTTGGCATATTCAGCTTTTGCGCGAATGATGTGAATTCGTTGAGGTTGAGCAGTAAGCAGAAACCACTGCAATAAACAGCATGACGGAGAAGAAGAGAAACTCTTTAGACTCCATTGCTTCTCAGTGCTGACTTCACTCATCAAGAGATGCTGCTAAACCACAATGATGATGCAACAGCAGCAACCACTTCACCCTCACCACCACCACCACAACCAGCTCGCCGCCCTTCTCTCCGCCGCCCTCCCCTCCGACGACAACACTCCCACTCCCTCCTCCGCCACCACCTCCGTCTCATCGGTCGCGCTCCCAGACCCTTCCCCTCGCCTCGCCGCCATCGCTTCCCTCCACCGCGCCATCCTCTACCCTCACAACTCTCTCCTCGTTACTCACTCCGCTCACTTCCTCTCCCAAGGTCTCTCCCAACTTCTCTCCGACAAGTAAGTTAAACCCTAATCCCCACTCTCCAATTTTCAGTTTTCAAAAATTTCCCCAATTTTCCGATAAAAATTTCATCTTTTGTCGTTCTTTGCTTTAGGTTGTATGAGGTTCGGCAAGCGGCTGTTGTAGCGTACGGTGCACTATGTGCAGTGATCTGTTCGGTTCCCGTGACATCAAACGGGAGACAGAATCATGTTATACTTGGTGGTTTGGTTGACCGTTTCATAGGTTGGGCGTTGCCCTTGTTGAGCAATGTCAACGCCGTTGATGGGACGAAGGAATTGGCATTGGAAGGTTTGCGTGAGTTTCTTAATGTTGGGGATATTGGTGGAGCTGAGAGATATGCTTTGCCAATTCTCAAAGCTTGTCAGGTGCTGCTTGAGGATGAGAGAACTTCATTGAGCTTGTTGCATAGGCTTGTTGGGGTTATCACTTTGATATCATTAAAGTTCTTGAGGTGCTTTCAGCCTCATTTCCCTGACATTGTTGATTTGCTTCTCGGTTGGGCGTTGGTGCCGGACCTCGCTGATTCGGATAGGAAGGTTATTATGGATAGCTTCTTGCAGTTTCAGAAACATTGGGTGGGTAGTTTGGCGATGTCATTGAGGTTGTTGACGAAGTTCTTGGGGGACATGGAGGCGTTGCTCCAGGACTCCAGTCCTGGAACCCCGCCGCAGTTTAGGAGGCTGCTGGCCTTGCTGTCTTGCTTCTCGACGATCCTGCAGGCTACGGCTTCCGGGTTACTGGAAATGAATCTTCTTGAACAGATTAGTGAGCCTCTTGTAGGGATGCTGCCGCGCCTGTTGAGATGCTTGTCTCTAATTGGGCAGAAGTTTGGATGGGCAGAATGGATTGAAGATTCTTGGAAGTGTTTGACACTTTTGGCGGAAATATTGCGGGAACGGTATTCGAGTTTTTATCCTCTTGCTGTTGATATATTGTTTCAAAGCTTGAAATTTGGGGCAGCTGCACAACGGGAAGGGTTTAGGAATATTACCTCTTTTCAGGTTCATGGGGTTTTGAAAACAAATCTTCAGTTGCTATCACTGCAGAAGCTTGGCCTCCTCTCATCATCTGTGCGGAAGTTATTGCAGTTTGATGCACCAATTTCTCATGTGAGGTTGCATCCAAATCATTTGGTAACTGGAAGTGCTGCTGCTACTTATATTTTCTTGCTTCAACATGGGAATAAAGAAGTTGTTGATGAAGCAGTCACCTCGTTGATCAATGAGCTGGAACTGTTAAAGGGTGTGATAGAGGAAAACACTGATTATTCTGATCAATTCAATTATGTTATATCGTCTAAAACACTATCAAAAGTTGAACTATTTGCAATAATCAAGTTTGATTTGAAAGTTCTGTTAGCATGTGTGTCTTTAGGTGGGGATAACAGTTTGGTTGGCCAAACAGAAACCACTACGTTGTATATTAGGAGGTTAGAAAAGTTGGTGTCCTTTATTATGAAAAAGATGAATCCTTTTGAATCACCTATTCAGGTATTCATGGAGTTGCAATTGGCTGTTTTCAGAACATTGGAGAGGCTAACATCAGTTGAGTTCATAATTAATTGCTCCATAAGAGAACATAATTATGACAAAGTTGCAATCGAGAAGGGTGACGATAAAGCTTGTGATGGGCTTTCGGCTGTGACTTCCGAGCATTTAGGAAAGTACAGCATACTTCTTATAAAAGCTCTTCATGTTTCAACTCCTCTAGCAGTAAAATTAGTGGCTCTTGATTGGGTACAAAGGTTCTGTGAGAATGTTATCGCTGTAAACAAGATCTCAAGCTCAAAAGTACTCTCCTATGGAATATGTGGACATACCGGTGTAATTATGAATGTAGTTTTCTCACTTTTAGTTACTACGATTGAGAGGGAACCAGAAGTAAGATCACATGTTGCTGTAACTTTGGAGATGTTAATGCAAGCAAAGCTTTTAAACCCTGTATGTTCATATCCCTTAGCTGAAGCAATATTGGAGAAACTTGGTGATCCAGATATAGATATACGGGAAGCATATGTGAGGCTGCTTGCATGTATTTTGCCTACAACTGTTTATTCATGTGGTCTCTATGATTTTGGGAGATTTAAGCCTGTTGACCTTGTGTTAGGAAACAGTTCTAAGATGCACTGGAAACAATTATTTGCACTTAAGCAGCTGCCGCTGCATTTACACTCACAACAGCTTGTGACAATCTTAAGTTACATTTCACAAAGATGGAAGTCCCCTCTGTCTTCTTGGATTCAGCGGCTAATTCATAGTTGCCGGAGTTCTAAGGATGCTATTTCCAGTCAGCCTGAAGAAACAGGAAATGTTGGTTCAAATTCTCCATGGTTGGATATACAAGTGGATGAAGACATACTTGAAAGAATCTGTGCTGTCAATAATTTAGCTGGTGCCTGGTGGGCTGTTCAAGAAGCAGCTCGGTACTGTATTGCAACACGGCTTCGGACTAATCTTGGTGGGCCTACCCAAACATTTGCTGCTCTTGAACGCATGCTCTTGGACATTGCACACCTTTTACAGCTCGACAATGAACAAAATGATGGGAACTTAAGTATGATCGGGTCTTCTGGTGCTCATTTGTTACCAATGAGACTGCTGTTGGATTTTGTTGAGGCTCTAAAGAAATATGTATACAATGCATATGAGGGTTCTGTCATTTTACCACCTGCAACTCGTCAGAGTTCTTTATTCTTTCGAGCAAACAAAAAAGTATGTGAGGATTGGTTTTCTCGTATATGTGAACCAATGATGAATGCTGGATTGGCTTTGCATTGCAATGATGCTGTTATTCAATACTGCACGCATCGCTTGCAGGAGTTCAAGAATCTCACCATGTCATATGTGAAGGAAAAATCGAGGCCTTCAGTGACTGATACCCACAATATTAGAGGCAGGTACAGAGCAGATATCTTAAAAGTTTTAAGACATCTTTCATTTGCCCTTTGCAAGAATTCTGAACCAGATTCTTTGACCGGCTTACGAAAATGGGTGTCAATTACTTTCTCCTCCATACTTGGTGAGGAAAATCAATCCTTCAACGAGTATGGAACTGTTGGACCCCTCTCATGGATAAGTGGGCTTGTATATCAGGCAAGAGGAGAGTATGAAAATGCTGCTGCTCACTTCACTCACATGCTACAAACTGAAGAGTCACTCAGTACCCTTGGTTCGGATGGTATACAGTTTGTTATTTCACGTGTGATTGAGAGTTATGTAGCTGTATGTGACTGGAAATCTCTTGAGACCTGGCTACTAGAGCTGCAAATGCTTCGTGCTAAGCATGCTGGTAAAGGTTATTCTGGTGCTCTGACAATGGCAGGCAATGAAGTTAATGCAATCCATGCATTAGCACGTTTTGACGAGGGTGATTATCAGGGTGCTTGGTCATGCCTTGATTTGACGCCTAAAAGTAACAGTGAGCTGACCCTTGACCCAAAAATAGCCTTGCAGCGGAGTGAACAAATGCTTTTACAATCACTGCTTTTCTTGAAGGAGGGAAAGAGTGATAAGGTGCTGCATGATTTGCAAAAGGCAAGGTCAATGTTGGAGGAATCACTTTCTGTTCTGCCATTTGATGGGTTAGTTGAAGCGACCCCTCTTGCCATTCAGCTGCATTGCATTTTCCTATTAGAAGAGGATTGCAAGCTTAAATCAACCCCTGAGAAGGGAAAACAACTTCAATCAGTATTAAATTCTCTTCAGCCGGTGTCATCTATTAGTAATATCCGTCAAGATTGTAATCCATGGCTGAAAGTTCTACGTGTTTATCAAAACATTTCCCCGACTTCTCCAGTTACTCTAAAATTCTGCATGAATTTGCTAAATTTAGCTCGTAAACAGAGAAACCTCTTGTTGGCAAATCGTCTGAATTGCTATCTCAAAGATCATGTAGCTGTTTGCTCTGAGGAGAGGCAACGTGATCTTCTTGTCTTAAATTTGCAGTATGAGAGCATTTTACTTTTGCATGCTGAAAACAAATTTGAAGAAGCCATAACAAACCTTTGGTCATTATTGCTTCCTTGCATGGTTTCTTCGGCATCTAGAATATCTGAAGCTGATGAGAGAATTCTGAAGGCCAAAGCATGCTTGAAACTCTCAGATTGGTTAAGACGGGATTATTCAGATTGGAGTCCAGAGAGTATCGTTCTTAAGGTGCCAGCAGATTTTTATAATGCTGAATCAGTTTCACCAACCAAAGGCAGTAGTGAAGAACATACCAATCGTCAACAATATCTGGGTCTCGTTACCGAGGAAATTATTGGTACAGCAACAAAATTTTCTACTCGTATTTGCCCCACCATGGGCAAGTCATGGATTTCCTATGCTTCTTGGTGCTTTAACCAAGCCAAAGAGTCACTCCTTGGTCAAAGCGAAACTACTCTCCATGCATGCTTGTTTTCTCCCATACTTGCTCCTGAAATCTCACCAGAGAGATTCAAGTTGACTGGAGATGAGGTGCAAAGAGTTAAATCGTTGGTTGTGAGTCTTTTTCAGGGAAATGGTGACATGAAAGGTCTCATAGATCAATTGGAAGAGGGAAGTCTTTTGCTTGATTCAGCAGAGCGCAGAAGTAATGGCAATCCTCTGTTGACACTGGTTTGGAACATGGTGAATATTATTGAAACTGCTGCAGGAGCACCAGGTGCAGAAAACTCTGGTGGTGAACGTCTTTCTGCTGTGTTATCTTCTCAATTGAGGATCTGTTTGCTGCATGCAAATCTTGGACTGGAAGAATCTGACATAATATCTGTATTGGAAGACATAATTGACATTTGGTGGTCTTTGAGGAGGAGAAGAGTATCCCTGTTTGGACACGCAGCTCATGGTTACATGCAGTATCTTTCATTTTCATCTTCGCAAATTTCCCATTGTCGGATGCGTGGTTCTGATTATGAACCTGTGAAGGATAAAGTTGGCAGCTACACCCTGAGGGCTACACTCTATATATTGCATATACTTCTTAATTATGGAGTGGAATTGAAAGATACTTTAGAGTCTGCTCTTTCAATTGTTCCTTTGTTGCCATGGCAGGTTTGCATGCGAGATCTTGGGGTTTCAATTTTGCTTCTTTCATTTTAAAGCAGAGGATATTTTGTTTATATTTTGAAGTAATTGTTTTACGTAGGAAGTTACCCCTCAACTATTTGCAAGGATAAGCTCTCATCATGAACAAGTTGTACGGAAGCAGCTGGAAGGTTTACTGATGATGTTGGCCAAGCAATCACCTTGTTCCATAGTGTATCCAACACTAGTTGATGTTAATGCTTACGACGGAAAACCTTCAGAAGAGCTTCATCATGTGCTGGGTTGTCTGGTAATATAAAAGAATTCTATGTTCACTGTATAGTTTATATATTTTACTTTATTTTTACAAAGCAAAACATGAATATTCTGTTCAAAATGCCTTCTGAGTTTAGATCAAGGCAAGAAAAATCTTACTCCCTATTAACAGTCTTGGGAAGATAAATTTTCTCTTTTCCATTGAGGAGAATGTGTTGGTAGTTCTGATGTCTGTTGTGTATTTTAGCCGTTTTTGGATGAGCATTCGTTTGGTTTATGAGATATAGAACCAATCATGAGCCTTTCTTTAATGCAGAGGGAACTTTACCCTAGGTTGGTTCAGGATGTTCAGCTGATGATAAATGAACTTGGAAATGTTACTGTTCTCTGGGAGGAATTATGGCTCAGCACTCTTCAGGATCTTCACACAGGTCGATTTTCTTTTTTCCAACACTTTATAATTGATCATGAGATCCCTCTCTGTTGTCTTATGAGTAAGAATTAAAAAAAAGGGCAGTCCGGTGCACAAGCATCCCGCTTTAACGCAGGGTCAGGGGAAGGGCTGCATCCAAAGGATATAATGTAGCTAGGCTAACCTGATAATTGTATTAGTGGCTGATTCCATGGCTTGAACCCGTGACCTTGAGGTCACACGAAGACAACTTAACCGTTGTTCAAAGGCTCCCCTTTCTTATGTGGAAGAATGAATGACTTTTTAAATTTTCGAGGGATTCATTTCAGTGTTCCTTTGATACTCTGGAACTAGTATTTGCTATTCGTGAAGTTATTAGGTTGACTATTATTTGTTGCAGATGTGATGAGGCGAATAAATGTGCTGAAAGAGGAGGCTGCAAGAATTGCAGAAAATGTCACGCTTAGTCAGAATGAGAAAAACAAGATAAATTCTGCACGTTATTCTGCAATGATGGCTCCAATAGTTGTCGCACTGGAACGCCGTTTAGCTTCAACTTCCCGAAAACCCGGGACTCCTCATGAAGCATGGTTCCAGGAAGAGTATACAGATCAATTAAAATCAGCTATTGTATCCTTTAAGACACCTCCAGCTTCTTCTGCGGCTTTAGGAGATGTATGGCGACCTTTTGATAGTATTGCCGCATCCTTGGCTTCATACCAGAGGAAGTCTTCAGTTTCCTTACAGGAAGTTGCACCTCACTTGGCGATGTTATCATCTTCCGACGTTCCAATGCCAGGTCTTGAAAAACAAATGAAAATTCCAGAGTCTAACAAAGCAACTGATCTCCAAGGTGCTGTTACAATTGCTTCTTTCCATGAACAAGTCACCATCTTATCAACAAAGACCAAGCCTAAGAAACTTGGTATACTTGGTTCAGATGGTCAGAAGTATACATATCTTCTTAAAGGACGAGAAGATTTACGCCTTGATGCTAGAATTATGCAACTACTGCAGGCTATAAATGGTTTTCTACATTCTTCTTCTTCTACATATAGTAACTCTCTCGGTATTCGCTATTATTCTGTAACTCCAATCAGTGGGCGGGCTGGCTTGATCCAGTGGGTGGATAATGTAATAAGTATATACAGCGTATTTAAATCTTGGCAAACTCGTGTCCAGCTAGCACAGTTTTCAGCAGTAGGCACAGCAAATACAAAATCCTCAGCTCCTCCACCTGTTCCCCGTCCCAGTGATATGTTTTATGGGAAGATCATACCAGCACTTAAAGAGAAAGGTATTAAGAGAGTGATTTCTAGAAGGGATTGGCCTCATGAAGTAAAATGTAAAGTTCTTCTTGATCTCATGAAGGAGGTGCCAAGACATCTTCTTTACCAAGAGCTATGGTGTTCTAGCGAAGGATATAAAGCGTTCAGCTCCAAGATGAAGAGGTACATTAGGTTGAATCTGTTACTGGTGCATTTTGAAGTTATATAATATATCATTAAATTAAATTGTTAAATTCCCACAATAAATGCATCTAGATTGTTTGGATTCATATGTTCTTTTGGCTTGCCTTTACTGCCTCATTCTTGGGCTTGGAAGTGCTCTTAGAAATGATGATTTTGCCGTTTGAACTTTGATGATTCTTTTATTGTATACTAACATATCCTAGATGTTGTTCCATTATTTTCTAGTGGAGGTAACCAATTTGTTAGCATGATCCTCTGATTATCATTAGGTTTATCAAGTACTAAGTTCTGTTTGTTGACTATTCTATGTTAAAGTGCTTACAAACTTTTGCATGGGATATTATGTGCATTGCTTAGAGGTGAAAATTTATGTCTTACAGATAAGATGTTGTACAGTTATTAGCATTATTATTCTTATCATCGTCACTGTCATTGTCTGCAGGTATTCTTGTAGTGTTGCTGCAATGAGTATGGTTGGTCATGTTTTGGGACTTGGCGACAGACATTTAGACAACATTCTGATAGATTTTTGTAGCGGGGATGTTGTACATATTGATTACAATGTGTGTTTTGATAAGGGACAGAGATTGAAAGTTCCAGAGATTGTTCCATTCCGCCTTACCCAAATGATCGAAGCAGCTTTAGGGATGACTGGAATAGAAGGTAGCTTCAGAGCAAACTGTGAGAGAGTTGTGGGAACTTTAAGGAAGAACAAAGACATACTTCTGATGTTATTAGAAGTGTTTGTTTGGGACCCACTTGTGGAGTGGACAAGGGGTGATTTTCATGACGAAGCTGCTATTGGCGGTGAAGAAAGAAAAGGCATGGAGTTGGCTGTCAGCTTGAGTCTATTTGCATCTCGAGTGCAGGAAATTCGAGTTCCCTTACAGGTACATATATTGAACTAACCCAAAAATGCCTTCTATTTAAGGGTGTGCCCACCTTAATATTTGTGCATGTGCATGTATATATGTTTCAAGAATTTGAGCAGGTTATCCATCTTACATGAGATACCCAGAATTTGCTTAATATGTTTAGAATAAATTTACACGTTCTTATTTAATTTTTATTTCACATCCTTGATTTATTCCTTCAAGTAGTAGATGCCTTCTGTGGAAGTTGGCCCAATAAAATTTTCCAGTTTATATATTCTGTCATGCTTTCTTGAGATCTATCTAATCTAATCTATGATACATTGCTGATTTCTTTAACCCAAATGTGAGTAGGAGCACCATGATCAGTTGTTGACCAATCTGCCAGCTGTTGAATCTGCACTCGAGGTATGATGAAATGCCATGTACTTTTGTTGGCTATGTTGGGATTATTCTGAATCAGATATTGCTTTCATTGAATTGACTTGGAGTAATTTTTTACCAGAGGTTTGCTGATGTTCTAAATCACTACGAGCTTACCTCTACTCTATACTGTCGAGCTGATCAGGAGAGATCTAGCCTTATACTGCATGAGACTTCAGCTAAGTCAATTGTTGCTGAAGCAACCTGCAGTTTAGAGAAAATTCGAGCTTCGTTTGAAATTCAGGCACGGGAATTTGCTCAAGCAAAGGCAATGGTTGTAGAGAAAGCTCAGGAGGCAATGACTTGGGCTGAGCAGCATGGAAGAGTTCTTGATGCTTTACGATGTGATTTATTGCCAGAAATAAGTACTCGCTTTAAGCTGAGTAACATGGAAGTAGGCTTATCTCTTACATCTGCAGTAACTGTAGCAGGCGTTCCTCTAACTGTTGTTCCTGAGCCCACTCAAGTACAATGCTATGATATAGACAGGGAAGTATCTCAATTCATAGCTGAGTTGGATGATGGACTTACTTCTGCTGTAACTTCTCTGCAAGCATATTCCTTGGCTCTGCAAAGAATTCTACCATTAAATTATCTTTCAACAAGCGCAGTCCATAGCTGGGCACAAGTTCTGCAACTATCTATCAATACCCTGTCATCTGAGATTCTCTCCCTTGCCAGAAGGCAGGCTTCTGAACTTTTGGCAAAATTCCATGGAGATAGCACGGATTCCGTCAAAAGCAATCATGATGAACTTTGTTTCAGGGTGGAGAAGTATGCTGTAGAAATAGAAAAATTGGAAAAAGAGTGTGCTGAGGTAGAGAGTTCTATTGGCTTGGAGTCAGAATTGAAAACTAAGGATCACCTGTTGTCAGCTTTTATGAAACTTATGCACTCCGCTGGTATTTTACGAAAGGAAGGCGGATTACCAACTGCTCAATCAAGACAAGATGGGGCAAACAATACTAGACTTTTAGGTGAACTAGGAGAGGAGAAGGAGAATGCACTATCAATTCTGAATATTGCTACAAGTTCACTTTATGCTCAGGTTAAGCATAGAATACTCAATATATATGGTGACTTATCCGGGGGACGAAATCAACACAACATGTTGCAGACTGACAATGGAACTACTTTTGCCGAGTTTGAAGAACAAGTTGAAAAATGTAATCTTCTGACAGAATTTTTCAAAGATTTGTGGCAATTTATTGGAAAGGAGATCCCTTCTGCTGATGCCAACAAATTTCATTTGAAATTTTCTTCTGACAGTAATTGGGTCTCAATTTTCAAAGCCATTTTGATTTCCTGTAAGGAATTGATTAGTCAAATGACTGAAGTTGTTCTGCCAGAGGTAATACGATCTGCTGTCTCAATAAACTCGGAAGTTATGGATGCATTTGGGTTAATCTCACAAGTTCGAGGGTCTATAGAAACTGCAGTGGAGCAGCTTGTGGAGGTCGAAATGGAGAGAGCATCACTGGTTGAGCTTGAGCAGAACTATTTTGTTAAGGTCGGTCTTATTACTGAACAGCAACTGGCTCTTGAAGAAGCTGCGGTTAAGGGAAGAGATCATCTTTCTTGGGAAGAGGCAGAGGAACTTGCATCGCAAGAGGAAGCTTGTAGAGCACAACTGGATCAACTTCATCAAACTTGGAATCAGAGGGATGTAAGGACTTCTTCTCTTATGAAGAGAGAAGCTGATATAAAAAATGCCTTAGATTCCGTGAATCGTCAATTTCAGTCTCTTGTTGGTATGGGAGAAGAAAGGGAACTACATATTTTGAGAAGCAAAGCACTATTGGCTGCACTTGTTAGGCCCTTCATGGAATTGGAATCCAGTGATAAGATGCTGTCTCTGGTTGATGTTTCTGTTACAATGACCTCAAGTAAATTTCATA
The DNA here is from genome assembly GCF_059453495.1 of Arachis ipaensis. Taxonomy (NCBI): domain Eukaryota; kingdom Viridiplantae; phylum Streptophyta; class Magnoliopsida; order Fabales; family Fabaceae; genus Arachis; species Arachis ipaensis. The sequence continues at coordinate 6,626,931 of NC_142438.1, forward strand.
CTCTGGCAGATTTGATAAATTCTGGAAATTCTATATCAGAGTATGTCTGGAAGGTTGGAGGCTTATTGGATGACCATTCCTTCTTTATTTGGAAAATAGGTGTTATGGATTCTTTTCTTGACACATGCATACATGATGTAGCTTCCTCAGTTGAGCAAAATCTTGGCTTTGACCAGTCACTAAACTTCATGAAGAAGAAACTTGAAATCCAACTACAGAAACACATTGGTCACTATTTGATAGAAAGGGTTGCTCCTAGTTTCCTGGCTTGTTTGGACAAAGAAGACGAGCACTTGAAGCAATTAACAGAGTCATCAAAGGAACTTGCTTTAGATCCAATGAAAAAAGGTGCACCTGTGAAAAAGGTTTTGGTTATGCTTGAAGAATACTGTAATGCACATGAAACTGCTAGAGCAGCAAAATCAGCTGCATCTCTCATGAAAAGACAAGTGAATGACTTGAAAGAAGCTCTTAGGAAGACCGCCCTTGAGGTAGTTCAGATGGAATGGATGCATGATGTTAATTTGAACCCATCTTATAGCAGAAGAATCAGATTTGAGAAATATCTAGATACCGATGACAGCTTGTATGCAATCATTTTAAACCTCAGCAGATCTAAATTATTGGAAAATATACAGTCTTCTGTTTCGAAAATCATGAGGTCAGTTGATTGCCTTCAGACCAGTGAACGGGCTTCCCTTGTAGCTGAAGGACAGCTTGAAAGAGCAATGAGTTGGGCTTGTGGTGGTCCAAATTCTAGTACTTCTGGAAACACATCTACTAAAAATTCAGGAATTCCTCCTGAGTTTCATGAACATATTACGGCCCGGAGGCAGATCTTATGGGAATTTAAAGAAAAGGCATCTAACATTGTAAAGTTATGTATGTCTGTATTAGAGTTTGAAGCATCAAGAGATGGGTATTTGCTTATACCTGGCCAGCCATACCCTTTCAGGAGTGGTGTTGATGGAAAAACATGGCAGCAGGTGTACTTGAATTCTCTTACAAGATTGGATGTTACTTTCCATTCTTATACACGTGAGTTTACTATATTTTTCAGTAGTTGAAGTCTCTTTATGTTAGTTGAACGCTTGAAGTCTTGAACTCATACTTCTGCATAAAGGTGAACATATGCCCTCCTGTTACTGTTATAGGTTCTGAACAAGAGTGGAAGCTTGCACAAGGCACTATGGAAGCTGCTTCTAAGGGATTATACACTGCAACTAATGAACTCTGTGTTGCCTCTCTGAAAGCAAAGTCAGCTTCGGGTAGTTATCACTTTTTCATTACTTTTCACATATACATTGCAGTTCATGTATGGATGTTTTCTTTCAGTGTCGTGGCTCATGTGATGATTCAATGTTTTTTTATCTTTTTGCAGGTGATTTACAAAGCACTGTTCTTTCAATGAGGGATTGTGCATATGAGGCTAGTGTTGCACTGTCTGCTTTTGCTCGGGTTTCAAGGATCCATACTGCTTTGACTTCTGAATGTGGTTCTATGCTTGAGGAGGTATGGTCTTTTGAGTATTTGACGTAGTTATAAATGACCAGGCAGTATAGTTTCTGAGCTGATTTTTTCAGATAATTTGTAGAAATTGATGTTTTTATTGATTTAGAATCTATGTACAGCATTTGTGGTTACCTCCATTACCATTAGATCCTGTGTTTTTTGAATTCTTTAGAAGCTATCGTTGCTTTTATTTTTGTAGGTTCTAGCAATAACTGAAGATATACATGATGTCTTCAATCTGGGGAAAGAGGCTGCTGCTATACATCTTTCTCTAATGGAAGATCTGTCAAAGGTTTTTTTTTCTTTCTTTCTTTCTTTTTTTGTGGATATTTGGCCTGTGACTTTTCAATCTGTGTTTTCTGGCATTAAACTTCCCAAAAGTCAAAATTGTATTTTGATGTTTGATGTTTTTGTTAGGCAAATGCCACACTTCTTCCACTTGAATCAGTGTTGTCCAAGGATGTAGCTGCTATGACTGATTCTATAGCTAGGGAAAGAGAGACCAAGAAAGAAATATCACACATCCACGGACAAGCTATATACCAATCTTACTGTTCAAGAATCAGAGAGGCTTGTCAGAACTTTAAGCCTTTGGTGCCATCCCTGACATCAGCTGTGAAGGGACTCTATTCATTGTTGAATAGACTGGCAAGGACTGCTAGTCTTCATGCTGGCAATCTGCACAAAGTAATGTGACACTTCTTCTAGATTTTTCGTTTTCCTTGCACATGTATATCAGTATTGTCCCTATTGATGCATGCACTCTAATTTCAGGCTCTTGAAGGAATAGGAGAAAGTGAGGAAGTGAAATCACAGGATGTTACTTTGTCAAGATCAGATGGTGGTGGTGGGGATGCTGTCGAATTTGATGGCAAAGAAGGGGAGAGTCTTTCAGGTTCCGATGTTTGGGACGACAAAGATTCTAGTGAATTTTCTCAAATTTCTTTGGAAGATAAAGGATGGTTATCGCCACCAGATAGCATCTGTTCTAGCAGCTCAGAATCTGACATTACCTCAGCTGAAGTTAGTCTCCCTGATAGCTTCAATGATTCTGCAGAAAATAAAGACCTGCTTTCGCAGGGATCTAATAGCGGAAACCCGTCTGGTTTTGTACATTCTACTCCACTGTCTCCAACTGATATTGAAGAAGTATCTCCTTTTGTAATCTCAGAACCTTATCCCATACATGCTGATGTCAATCATTCTAGTCCCTTGAAGTACACCTTAACTGATGACGGCACTGAGCATTCCCAGGCTATAGCTTTGCCAAGTGACAAATCAGTTGCCTTACCTGATGGCTCCCAGAATCCATCAAGTGAGAACTTACGAAAGTCTGAGGGTGAGGATGAACTGGTCTCCACCAGTAAAGCTAAGAATGAAGCTGAACAACGAGAAGCTCCTGATCCTAACACGAATCCCAGTAGTCGAGTAGGAAGGGGTATGTACAAAGTCTTATTTCTATGCATATTTTTATCTAACGTTTTTATTGTACTAATCCCATTTGGTAATTATAATACTAAGGTTTTCTTTCATAATTGGCTTCATTCCCTGTTGTGTTGTTCCAATAAATAAATGTGCTATAGAAAACAAAATGAAAATGAAACCAGAGGGCAGGAGAAGTGGGTGTATGGTTTACCCAACCCTGTATATCAGTAGTTTCCCTTTTGGTATTTGTGTGGAGCCTTTTAGATCCATTTTACTTCCATTTCTTTGCGGAACCTTGTGTTAACCATGTTTGAATATAAACATGATTTATGATAGGACTTGTAACAAAGTTTGATCCATGAAACCTGTTCTGGCTATCGGGGGTGTGCTTAGTGGTTGTTGTTGCTAATAAAACTCTACATTGTATCTTTCTCTTTTTCACGTTTTTGTATGTCTAGAGTAAGTTATGTATATTGCACTTTAATATCTAAAGAGATTCGTAAACTGTTATATCTCAATTGTGAATGACTTCTACATATTAAGGGTGGAAGAAACAGTAAAAAAAATTCTTACGCACCCAAGTCTTCATCATAATATCTTGGGATGGAAAAGAGTATGAAAATAAAAGGAATTCATATTTTCGCTTTTTGATTTGTGGCTTTCTGTAAATCTGTTAGGTAAAAATGCTTATGCATTGTCAGTACTGAGGCGGGTTGAGATGAAAATTGATGGTCGAGATATTTCTGATAAGAGGTACGGTTATGGCCCCTCTTTACTCTTATAAATCATCTTTAGCTTAAAATTTACATTAATAGTGATCCTTTGGATTTCAGAGAAATGGGTATCTCAGAGCAAGTAGATTATCTGCTCAAGCAAGCTACTAGTGTAGATAATCTATGCAACATGTATGAAGGTTGGACACCATGGATTTGAAGTTTCACAGAGACTAGAGCGTCTTACATTCGAATCCCATCAGGTTGGCCATGGCGAGGAATAGCCGAATAGGCCCTTTTGGCCTGCCACTATTTCCTTGTGATAAGGGGGCCACCACAGTGATGGTTTTGCAGGTCAAATTTGTCTGGCACAACCACGTAATCGAAAATCTGCCATTGGCATTGATTACTACTGCTATTTATCCATGGCCTCTCTGTATTCTGTTAAAGCCTTTGCCATTCAATTTGGCTGCTGCATTTTCCGGGCAGAGTTTTCATTTCACAACTTGCATGTGCCATTCATGCATGCCACAAAGAAGTTCAAGGCTCAAAGTTGGTCTAATGGGAGATGAGAAAGGATCACTAATTCACCATGCCTGCTCTTCTGTTAAACGTCTCATACTCGAATCGCCGTATTGATCGGCGACTACATTTCGGATCCTTAGCTCTTCAAGGCTGAAAGAATACAAAGGACTGCTGCATTGCCTAGTGATTGAGGAGTATTTTTATCCATGCTGCATGTTTCTGAGTAGCTGGATTATGCAATGCACTGGTTCTAGCTGGAGCTATGGTGTACATATACATACATGTATCATTTAGAATTTAGATGTAGAGGTTAAGCTTCACAATGCTGGTGTATTCATTGTTCACTGGGCGATACATTATTCTATGTTTTAGTAACTTGCATCAGTTATTATTATTATTAGAGTGAAATCTCACTCCGACCCTAACAATTTCACTAAATCACTTTCTGTCTCTTAACGAAAGCATAATTCCATCGTGGCCCAAAACGATTAACTCCATGAGACCTTCTGCCCCCTCTATTAATGTTTCTGTCTATAACGCTAATGGATAACCGTTAAGTTAACAATTTAATCGGACAAATCGTCTTCTCTTCTTCTCTTTTCTCCTCCCCTCCTCTTTATGAACTAGAATACTACCAAGCCAATTCTTCTCTCTCCTCAAAATTATTTTTGGCCACCAACATCTACTACCATTTTCTGTTCTCACTGCACTAACCCACTGCCACCTCTTCTTCCTCTTTTGCTGCATCAATCCACTCTCACCTCCTTTCAATTGAGTAATTTTATCTGTTTAAATACTTAAATTTTATTTAGGATATGGTTTTACGAGTTGTCTTTTTCTAGATTTTGACGATTGAGTATGGATATTTACTTAAAGTATCGATTTTTATGTGAAAGAGTGATTTGATGATTATGGAGTGTGTTGGTGTTTTAATTTATTCAATGTAAGGTTCTCTACTTGGGATGCAGATTTGTGATTTAGTGTGAAATCAAATAGAGACCGGAGCAAGCTAGTGAGAGAGGGATTGTGAGGATAAGAAGAAAAAGGGAGAGAGGGTAGTCATGACAGCGTTGGGATTGTTGATGGTGAACAGAGAAGTAGGGGGAGAGATATGGCTATATGGTTTTGGTTCGGTAAAAAAGAAGAAGAATGATGGTGGATGTTGATGATGATAGTGGCTAAAAATGGTGCAAAGGAGAAAGAGAGAATGCAGAGAATGGTGATAGATGTTGGTGATGATTAGGAGTCGGGTTGGGGTTATACTCCTCTTATTGACGGAAGGGCCAGAACGGAAGTGATGGATAAAGGTCGCGATATACTTTCGTTAAGGGGCGGAAAGGAATTTCATGAAATTATTAGGGACAGAATAAAGTTTCACTCTTATTATTATTATAAAATCTAATTTCGTTTCATAGGTTTAAAACATTCAAAATTAGTCATAAGAATTGAATATTTGTTTTGTTAAAATAATTGCATTTAACACCTTTAATTTAACTTTTAACCCGTAATTTAGAATGTAAAAAATGACCCATTGAATATTCAAAATTTGCATATTGACCACAACTCCTCCTCTCCTCTTAATATTGTGTAAATAAAGATTCATACAGTACTAGTATATTCTCTCAATTTCTCAAATTACAGGTTGTAACTATTTATTAGATTGCTTAGCTCTATGTTAGATTAAATGATACTATCTCATTATGTATATGAATAAATTATTTAGATTATTGTTAATTGGCCCATTATTTTTTTTTTGTCTATGTAATTAACATCTATATAATTGTTAAAAAAGATGATCGAAAAGAAAAGTATTACTAAAAGAAGTACTCATAAGTCATAACCTACCTAACTTTTTTTCCGGTAAATGTCTCTAACAAATTTTAGGTTGATCAGTAAATTTTCATTAGGTTATTTACTGATATCAATTAAATTTTTAATATTAGGATATATAAATTTTTAATAATTTTTATTATAAAATAATTAAATCTGAAAATATCATTATAAGATAATTATTAAAGACTTCATAAAAAATAAAAATTTGTTAAAAAATAAAGTATCAAATCTAAAAATCTTTGGATGTTTATTTTTTATTATTATTTATTACTAAAATTTTAATTAAAAATATCTTATTAACATCAATATACAGAGAGACAGAACTACATAATGACCTAATTTTAAATTTTTACATATAAATTTTAATTTAATTTTTTTAATTTTATTTTTATTTTATTTTATTATAAATATTTTTAGCCCTCTCTAATATTTGAACATATTGGGGCATATCCTTGCACTTGCCGCTTGGAACATGGCGGATACACATGTCCATAGTTGGAAGTACTTTGGTTAAAGCTAACCTTATCTGAATCTGATTGAACCAACACAAAGGTTAGAGACTTAGAGTGATCACAACAGAATTTAATAATACTTTGGCGCAGGTTGTTTAATATATTTTGTATTACCACTATGGCCAACAGTTTTGAACATATTATTATTATATAGTAACACAGGATGAAATCAAAGCTTGAGGTTCCTGTTTCAAAGCACACAGACATAAAAAAAAACACTATTATATTGTTTTGATTTAATGATTTTGACACTCTCCTTATCTGAACTACCTCTATCTATCTTCTTCTTCTTATGTTATATATAAAGCATTAACCTCACTGAGAATTTAACAAGATATAAAGTAGAGCAACATCAAAGTTGAAAAACCAAACATCATCAATTCCTTTTAATTTGAAGAAGTTGCTTTGAGTTATGTCTGGCCTTGTGGACAGGTGGACAAGTGAGCTGGCCAAGCTTCAGCAAAAGGGTGACACTGAAAATGACACTAAAAGCAACAATTCCAGTCACCAACAACAAGTGTTCCAAGAAAAGGAGAATAAGAGTTCAAGTGATCATGGCAAATTCATTCATGTTAACAAGCCTAGGTTCATGTTTTCTGAGGCTTCACTTTCCATGTTTGTTGAATGCTTTAGCCCTTGAACACTACTGAACATCTATCATCTTAACTTGTTTTTGTATGAGAATATAATATCTGTATTTATTTCCAATAAAGGTCCTGTGTTAGTTCATAGTTATGTATATATTAATGATAATAATAATATATTAGCTTTTGGTGTTTCTTGCATGTTATGTTCTTATTATAATTGCCAAGTTTAATTTTCCCAATTGCATAGCAAGTTGCTAACTGATAATTACTTAAGAGAATTGGCATGACTTGCCACTATGTTGAAAGCTTCAAAGGTGTTCACTATCAAAGACTTTTTTTTTTCTCAACCAGTACAAATTTTCATAGAAGGTTACATACACTGTACTTGGTGCACCTATTGAATGTAATTTAGTACTTTCAAGTTTCAATAATAAAAAAAGTAGACTTAATTTGAAGAAGGGTGTAAAACTGGCTGAAGGTGCACACAATACAGTATTTGAACCATTGATGAAATTAAAAGATTCACAATGATGGATTATTATTAATTAATTAGTTTTAATCTTATTGAATTATCTTTTTAACATACGTGTTGGATATATAAATAAATTCGATAATTAGGATTCAATCTAAAAAAATATGTTGTTATAGGATAAATTAGGAGTTTTTTTTCTCTCCAAAACGACGTGGACAGAAATAAATAAAAGAAAGTAAATGTTTGGATTAATTTCTTGTGGACTTGTGGGACAAAAAATGAAGCATAAGGAAGCAAAACAATGGGGTTATGGGGACACGTGTTAATGTTGTGTTAGTATCAATGGAGAGCCTTATCTTCACTGTTCTTGCTTTTCCTCTCTCTTCCTTTATATGAGGTTTGTCCATTTTTTTGAGTCATCACCATTCACAAAATCAAACTCAGGATTCTTGTGTTAGCTTGTTAACAAATAAAATGGACAACACGTCTTTTCTGACGTAACTGCACCAAGAAAATTGTATCTCAATGGCACTCATTAATTGCCGAAACGGTGGATTCTAAGATAAATTTGCAACAAACACTATATGAAACACATTTTTGGTGTAAAATATATATATATAAAAAAATCATATTTAAAAAGTTATATTTTTTATAGGATTTTTTTTATTTATAAAATAAAAAAAATTATTATTTTCTCCGACATGAATTTTGGACTTTAATTTCTAAAATATAATTTTTCTTTTGGTATTTAAGCAAGTTCACCGGACCTCCCAGCAAACTCTATAAAATTGGCAAGTAAGTTCGTTTAATCTCCAACTCTATAAATATTATAGAATTCGTCTAATCTCTAACGAAATTTTTTCAAATTCTTTTTTTTAATTTATTATCATCATCTCCAAATAGAAGTGTAACTTATGATTTATAAATGAAAAAATTCCTTTTTTGTTTTATAGAAGTGTAACTTATGATTTACGAAAGAGCTGGAATTTATTAGAAAATCGTGACTTATTCAATGGTTATGACCTATTAAAAAATATTTTTTTAAAGAAATTTTTTTTTCTTTAATGTATAAACTTAATGTCTATGAATAAGATGTTGGATTGACAAAATAAAATACATTAATTTATATAATAATCTATTTTTTATTTTATTATTTTTATCTTCTATTCAATACTTTTTTTGTATATAGAAAAAAATATTATTTTGGATGTAAGACTTGACCGTACAAATATAAAAGTAAATTAAGTGTTTTTTTATTACATCCTACCAAAAAAAAAAATTGATCATCAGCTCACTTTATACACTATAATAGGAAATTAAATCTAAAAAAAATATGTAATATATTTTTAAAAAATATATCCTTATATTCTCTAATTTTTTTATTGCATATTATGTTTTATTTTTTTTTTTTTACCAAAGATAGAAGACTCAAACCCATAACCTCTTAATTGAGTATGGAGAGACTATGTCATTTGAACTATTATTCATTGGCATATTATGTTTTACCTTACTCATTTCTAAAGATTAAAATAAATTCTAAATATCCCAATCTAAAATTCTCACATTTTTCTTCTTTAATAAGAAAATATAAACAACAATTAACTTAACCTGTGAATATTATCAGAAGTTGTGAGATTCTAAATTTCTAATTGAAATTAAATTTGAGTCTCTTTTAGAAGGGAAAAAATATCTTTACAACAATCAGGAAAATTTGAAAGGAGGAATAGGATATTAACCATTCACCCTCATAAATCAGGACACGTGTCAATGAAGACAAAAAAGAAAAAGCATTGATTAGAGTATTTGAGATTATCTTATCCTTGTCCATTTTTGTAAAATTCAAAGTATGATATGATACTCACTATCACTATATATGAATAGAAAATGTGTAGAACCATCAAAGTATGGCCCACAAGAATGGACCACAGCTTAGAAGAAAAGTGGTAATAGCAGAAGCCAATAGATAGAATCATAGAATAGGAAAGTTATAAGGTATACTAGGAATATCAATGTTCTAGTTATTTTAACCATTGATTTTAATTAATACATATTATATATTTTTTTTATAATTTAAATCAACGGTTAAAAAAACTGAAACACCGATATTTCCGGTATACCTGAAACTCTTCCCATAGAATATACCGAACAAAATTTGAGCAATTGAACATAGCAAATTGGCATATCCCTTATTATATTAATTCATGTCACTTTTCTGTGTGCCACCACATTCAACGTGCCCTTAAAAAGCTCATAGATTATGCATGACACATTCATCATCACCCTCCTTTTATTACTTCCTATATAAACCAAACTAGCCTTAACCTTAAGACTTCATTCAGAAGCAAAAAGTACAGAAAAGCAAAAGCTAAAGGCTCTTATTGTTTTATCATCTAAGAAAATGTCTGCTATGGTTGATGTATGGGTTGGGGAGCTAACAAAGCTGAGAGAGAAGGTTCTTGCAAGAAGTCCCTTCTTAACACAAGGAGCAAAAGCAAAAGAAAGTTCATCAAAAGTGGTGGAAAAAGAACAACATAAGAAGGAGAAGATTTGTGTTCAGATGGACAATTCAACTATGTCTGAGGCAACTGTGTGTTTGCTTATGGATAGGTTTGTGCCTTGGTGAATTATGATGGAGACAAATCTTGTTGACCAAGAAGATTTTCTTGTATAAGCTTCTTGGTTCTTGTATATATTCTATGCATGTGTTTTCTTAGTCCATGAGAATTTGTAATGACAAATGTTATTAACTGATGTAGAAATATTATATCTATTGTCCATGCTTGTTTTATTTAGTTCAGAAGTTAGAGTTTGAATTTGATACACAAACAATGCAGTCATGGAAGTGGGATATTCTCTCTTTTTCTCTTTGTAAATTGCTGGTATGTTTTTTTTACCAGTATATTTATATTAATCTAAAGATATACCAAAATGAGCAATTATAATCATTAGAGAAGAAGGAAGAGCATATAACTAAAAGGATTCTTGTTAATTTCTTAGGATGACATGGATGTGGCTTTGGTTAAACCTAATTCCTGGTTAGTTATTATGAATGTTGAATTACTGGTCTTAAAAAAAGTTTAGACTTTTTTTTATGAACAAAGTTTAGAACTTGCAGATGTTATTGATAAAGTTCTCCTCTGTCACATCTGGATATTTTGTAAACTCTTCAAAGAAAATTCCATTGGTTAGCACTAGAAACAGAAAGCTTTATTCATAGGTTACTAAATTGCCACCATTGCTTTTCTGATGAAGACTATTGAGTATTGACTGGTTTGTATTATAGTCAAGATAAGAAAAAAAGAAAAACATTTATACTCCATCTAAAGATAAAGAAGGAATCTAACTTCCATTTACAGAGATGAATTTATATTAAAGGGAAAAAGAATAATATTATTTTGTATACTCTAAATCTTCGCATGTTTCCTGTAGTGTACATATACAAAAAAAATTTGTTACAAAATGTTGTATACTAACAACATGAAGAAGCTCTGATCGTGACTTCATGAATCTATAGTCAAAACTGAATCATCTCAGAAACCTATCTTCATACATCAATCTTTTAAGCTCTATATCTTTTATTTATACAAAAACAACCCTTGTTTGAGAAAATAATCATTAGGATAAAGTACTAAATTAGTCCCTTAAGTTTGAGCGTGTTTTGGTCCTTAAGATTTAAAGTATTCTATTTGAATTCAAAAAAGTTTCATTTAACTTCAATGTAATCCTACCAAAGTTCAATAATTAACGAAATATCCTACATGACAGCAGTACAAGAATAAGGTCGATAATCTGGAGAATAAGTACAAGCTCCAGAGGCACAAAATCAACCGTAGATACATCAATACATTTATTTATCATTTTTCTTATAATTTAAATAAAATATTTTCTATAGAACTAAGGAAAATGATAAATAAATATATTGAAGCATCCACGGTTGATTTTGTGCCTCTTTAACTTGTATTTATTCTCCAGATTATCGACCTTGTTCTTGTACTGCTATCATGTAGGACATTTCTTTAATTATTTAACTTTGACATTACGGTAGGACTACCTTAAAACTAAATAAAACTTTTTTGGATTCAAATAGGACATTTTAAACCTTAAGAACTAAAACAGGATTACGCCCAAACGCATGTGACAATTTAAAACTTTACCCTAATCATTAAGTGAGGGTTGCTTCATCAATGGTTGTTGAAGTAATCTCAGACTTATTTATGGCAGAAGGATCCCATTTTTCCCACACCATAACCTCTCTTGCATATCTGAGAGCTTCATCAATAGTATCAGGTTCCAAACCAGTAACAAGTGAAACAAAAAGCTTTCTTTCAGTAAGAGACTTGAACAATGTCTTGAACTTCATAGCAATGTATTGAAAAGCACGTTGAGCTAATGGAGGACTATTGGTATGATCATTAATTCTACCTTTCTTTTGGTTGTGGCTGATAACTGGATTGAAGTCACAGAACCATTCACATTTTGTTAGACGTGCCTCTTCAATCTTTTCCTCAAGCAGATCATATTTTGTTAGAAGTAAAAGGAATTTCTTGTTGTTGAAGGATCTCTGAGTAATGATGTTTTCAAAGAGTTGCTTGGCTAGTAACATTTTGTTGCTGACAACTCCATTACTTTCTACAATGTACTCATCATAATCAGTTAAGGCAATAGAAAATAAGACAACATCAATGTCTTCAAATATGTCCAACAACCTGCACTTTGCTCCAAGGCTTGTAGGATCTGCTCGGATGAGTTCGTATCTATAAAGCGTAGCATAAAAAGTTTGTAAGAATTCAGTTACTGCCAAAGACACTTGTAAATCCGCTGGAAAACAATAAGAGAATTACGGTACTAAATAGTAGATGGATAATATAATTCAGTTTGCTCCATCGGTAATATTTGGCGCCACCTCAATGTTTTGCCAAATTGTTTTTTATCCATTAGAATATCTCTGATTTGAGTAGTATTAGCTAGCTTCTAAAATGGGGGTACAATATGCTTTAGTGCATTGTCCAAATGCAGAAGATTGCCATTGATGTTCATTAGATTTGGGTTCAATTCAGAAGTAGTGCATACTCAAACGTAGAACCGAGAGATATTAGAGCTTAATTACCTCAAAGAAAGATCATGCTGATATTCATGATCCAAAGACTCATCACCACTTAACACAGGGAAAGAGAATTCCATTGAAGTAATGCTGTTGGACAAGGTTATCCCCTCAGCGTACATGATGTCCATGTCAGAAGGTTCATAGTCTATCTTGGAAATCTCAACAGCCTGCATTTCGGAGAAATGTTTAGACAATTATGAATAAGTAAGTTTCTTTTGGTTTAATGCACCTATGACCCAAATAATTTAAGGATCAGAATTTGGTCGTCTCTTGTTGAACTAAAAATCGAAAAACTTATATTTTTCCTATGCACATTATTCAACTTCAGTTACATATTGTTGGTTTTATTTCACCTAACATCCCAGTGGAGCTTGTATAGGTTAGCCCCTTAAGTTAGATGCAATTCTTAGAAACTATAAGGAAATAACTTTTGACCCAGTGATAAGCGTTTGATCAAACAATTATATGTACAAGTCTGAATGTACATGTGATCAATAGATTTTAGTTCCGAACATCATCTTACCCGGTCTAGAAAATAAGTTGCATTTCTGGGGAGCAATTTTAGTTCATGTCTCCTGTTGTATGTGGCCTGAATTGCTGGATCACTCCACAGCTCCTCTACCATTGGCCCATAATTTTGAATAATATCTCGAAATATTGTATCCAAGTTACCAGAAACCATGTATTTGATTAGCCAATCTGAGAAACCTTGTAATCTTGGGCTAATAGAATAGCTAGTTGTTTCAATAATTTCCCCCGAGTTCTCTTCTGCAAACAGAATCATTAAATCAATAAATAGAATGGAAAATATCAATACATAAAGATGAAAGATCCTAAACAAACTATCAGGAATGGATAAAGAAATTAGGAGAAAAATCACCAGATGAAGTGGATTCGTCGACATGTTCTGTGTTCGTTTTCTCCAGTAAACTCCTCTCTTCAAAATATTCACACCCCTCTAACAGCATGCCAAGGTAGGTAAACAAGTTGCTCTGAATCACCAACTTGATAATTTGGCGCTCATTTTCAGAGAAAGGAACATTATACAGATGCTTGGCCTACAATAATAGACTCGGTCAGATTTTAAATCAAGACTTAAACAAAAAGATGTACAGAATTATTCAGATGTCATTCGATTGTAGTCAACAAAAGTAAGGAAACTTTAACAAAATATAATATATATCAGTAACTTTACAGACAAGAATCAACTACCGATATACTATAAATTTAACACTACACAAATACCCACAATCATAAATTGTGCATTAATAATTGTCTAGCAACATCCTACCTGTTTAAATATTGTACTTGTTCCTGACTTGGCAGAACCAACAAGTAGAAACTTGTGAAGCATTTTCTGCTGATGGTTGTTGTCTTGGCTACCTCCGTTCACTCCTTCGCCTTTGCCTTCACCTTCACTGGGAGTAGTCACCAGATTAGGTGGAAGTGACAGGGACAGAAATGCCAAAGCTACCTTTGCTCCAAACTGTTGACAGAGTTTGCAAAAATTATTCACCAATGCTGTTTAACTAAAACAAGAAAATCTAAACAATGCAAGATATTCATGTGCATAAAACCAATCACCTTATCCCATATTCGGCCCTTGACATTCCTATGTCCCACTTCAACATATGATCCATCAGCAGTCACCCAGAAATCAGTTGGTCCATCCCATTTTACTCCTGCAAGCTGCAATCAATCAAAGTAAACCACAATTAGTAGAAAGCCAGCACAGTAATGGATGCATGAATCATGACATGTTAATATGTTATTAAATTTCAAGGAATCCTTTAGAGAGACTTGCCATACAGGTAATGAGAGAATCAACATCCGTGTTAACAAACTAACCTTTAGTATCCATAACTCTTCTTTAGTAATCTCACGACCATTTACAGTTACTCTTGTTTTTCCACGACTTGCATTTTTCTGCAAGCTACCCCCAACATCAATATCAGGGCTTATAATCTGACATGGACGTTGACCTTCCTGCACAAATCAACCACAATCAAGAATCATATATTTTAGTTCCATTCTGAGGAAAACATGAGAGGCAAGTTCATGAAAAGAGGTTAATTTAAATTTCAAGTGTGAGCATCTTATTCACACATTAACTTTGAATTGGCTGAAAAATATATATTTGGGAGGACTAACAGACCTAATGCCTTAAGGTTTCGTATCAGAATGTGGTTCCCAACCTGTTTTGTTAGTGTATATTGATACTGATAAACGAAAAAACTGTAGTAAATGAGGTTTATATTTCACCTTTCCCCAAAGTCCTGCTGATTTATCATACCAATAGAAGCCTGGTTTCAACTCTTTTGGAGGGTTTCGACATGTCAGCAGCAGCATGAGCTTGTCCCTCTCAAGACGCTCCCCATTCACAACAATTTGCTCTGCTGGAATCTGATTTGCTTCACAAAACACCTCATCATTCATGATTTGCTTCACTTCACAATCAGAGAGCAAGGACTTGAGCATCCTCGAAAACTTGCCAAGGTTCCTCCTCTTTGTCTCATCAATCCTCTGACCAATGCAAGTGAGACACTTTCTTCCTTCAGGCATTGACCCCATTGCTCTCAGCACACACTTTCTGCAATACTTTGCACTGCAAACAATGCAAACCTCTCTTTGAGTGAACCGGTTCCCTCTAAGGCAACGGTAGCACGTGCCTCTTTTCCCAGGTCTCGCAGCATGAATTGGCCTCACGTAGTTCATAATAGGAGTACTGATTCCACTTTCATACTCAGAACCAGAAAAAACTTCGTCATCATTGTAATCATCATCCACCATTTCATTCGAGTCGGGATCACGAAATCTAACAGCAGAATTGCGTTTCACATGTGTTGGAGTACTAGAAGGATCATCCATGTCCTCATCCTCCGCTTTACATGAGAATATCTCAGAAGATACTGAAGCAGAACATGATCCAGATTCTTCTGCCGTATCTGAATTCTTGGAAATGAGATTCAATCCTACAACACCATGTTTATGATCTTCATTACCACCATCTTTAAGCTTCGTTGTAGCATTGCTTGATTTTCTGATAGGTTGGATAACTGGGACTACTAATGAGGATTGATGATGAGGTGGAGAAGAAGCTATAGGAGCAACTGGGACTTGGTCAAGCTTGAAAGCAGGTACCTCAGGGATGAAGTAACTCAATGGAGGACCTTTGTACTCCTCGGCAATGGAGAATTCGAAATTGCTATCACAACCACCACCATCATCAACAACCACTGAAGGGACCCCAGGTCTTAGTTTCTTCAGAAGAGAAGCCATGTTTATGAGAATCTAAATGATCATAAACTCAAACAGGTGGTAGGCATGCTCCCAGTTGAAGCAGATAAACAGAATTTCTGGAGTTGGATTAGTGGAATTCCTTAGCTGAGGGTGTTAAAAACGAATATCAAAAGACGGACCATAATAAGAAAGAAGGAAGAAAGTATGTCAAGTGAAGAGAGAAGTAGTGAGGAGACAAAGTCAAAGGTTATGATATGAACTATGAAGGAGACATGAGTGAAAACTGAAAACAGTGAAACACAAGGATATGTTAATTTGGAAAATAAAACGAAACGCGTTTGGAAAGTTGCTAAGAAAGAATGCTGAAATGGACAACAATGACGGCTTGGAACCATTCAAACCCAAAACAAATATAACACCTCCATAATAATATAAGGTGATATAACTACCTAACTAACATGTTTTTCATACTGATTCTATTGCCATTTTTTAAAAAAAAAAACTGATGTTTTTAGTTTTCTTTTTTTCTTTTTGGATTTAAACCCCATTGTTAATAAAGAAAGAAAAATTATTACTCGTTTTGCTATATGAAAGAAAAGAAAATTGGAAGTAATTCCCACGCATATTTGGAAATTCGTGAGTCGAACTTGAATGCTTCTTTTTGGTAGCTTCTTGGAATTAGACGTTAGAGGCACGTTCTATTTTGTGTTGTATATCAATATGACTGCTTAATTTTTTTTTTAAATTAAGAGTGATATTCGAATCTAAAACTTTTAAATAAGAATAAAGAGACTATGTAATTTGAGGCTCGTTGATACATACCTGCTTAATTTTAAGATTGATTTTGAGTTCAAGTGCATGAATGAATGAACAAGTGAACAACAAAATATAAAAATTCTGATGGTGTTTGAGAGTTGACCTTTTCTTTTTGGGTCATAGTTTGTTTTTTTTTGGTCATGTTCATGGTTAGGTTTGGTAGTAGACTTTGTTACTTTCATTTAAAGGCCCATTATTGGCCCATTAGTGTTTTCGCTTCAATTATCCAATGAGTTTGGGCTCACTGTACTTGAACTCAGCCAATAAATTTATGTCACTATTAACTAAGTTAGGTTGGTCTAATAGTTAACTCACTAGTTCACTTAAATAAGTGTTGAATGTTCGAATCTCATTTTGTGCATGTAGCAACCTATCGACTAGTAACAAATCCTTAAATAGAATTCAGTTAAGGGTTCTGCGGCAGATTAATTCTTGGCCCTGCCAGACTAAAGAATACCGTAAGAAACCAAAAATTTATGTCACTATTCTATTAATTGTCATCTGCAGATCATGGTTGGCCCATATATCATAGAAACAAAAAAAAAATCACATTTTCTAAAAAGAAATTAAGGGGGAAAAAAAAGCATACCAACGAAAAAGGTTAATCCAAAACAATAGTATGAGAATTAACAAATGAAAGTAGTGTAAGTGCTTGTTCAACCCATAACAATAAGAATTAAGTTATTGCAAATATCTCGGAAATCAATGGAGTAAAAGATAGAAGCCTATACAGTAATGTTAGAAAAATAAAAGAAAATAGTTTAAATTTATTTTATTTAATATTTATTAATTCTAATAATAATTAATAAATATTATATATTTTTATTAATTGTTTGTGTTACCAAATATTTACGAAGTCCTGTTGATAGCCAGGGTAAATTTTATCTTTCAAATGTGGTTATTTATGCTAGCCAAATCTGGATTTGTACCTTACACGGTCTATGTTGATAACAAAATGATGACGTATATCAAATGTTAAAATATGATGTAACCAACACATGCGCATGCACTTGACAAGCTTCAAAATTCTATAACGTAGAAACATCAAAACTACAACTTAAGCTAATTCCAGCTAGAGAAACCATATCTTTATTAATTAAGAACTGTAATTACTATAATACTCCCCAGTCCCCACAAATATAGATAGTGGCAAATAATGTTGACGTTTTCTTTCATGGCACAAAACAATAATAGACACAAATTTAATTTAAGGTAACTGAGGCTTTCAATTTCAGGAAAGTGAAAATAAACAAAGAAATTAAAGAATATAATTGTGATCTAGAAGTGTTGAAAGGGAAGGCAGAATTGTGGAATAACAATAATAATGAACTGTAAGACATCATCATCGTCTATGGCGAGAGTAAGGCCACTATTAGTCCCTCCAATTCGGGGCATGTGCCAGCCCGTAATTTTCAGTCACACAAATAACCAAATACAAATATCAAGTGCCTAGCTAAGAAAACGAAACTTATTACAAAATTTTTGAACTTGAGTGAGGTGTATTCAATCTTAATTTTAATATAATATCAGAGTTAGATGTACGCTCCAAACAATCTAAGTGTGAGGCATTTTTATTCTTTGAATTAGGCCTATTTAATCTTAATGGGTAATGTTAGTAGAAAAAAAAAAACAGCCAGAATTTACCTTATTTAGTATTAATTAATTGTCGCAACAATTAATAAGGATAATGCTAGGTATACAAAAAAAAAACAGTTAGAACTTGCCTTATTTAACATTAATTAATTATCGCAACAATTAATGAATGCTAAATAAAGCAAGTTATGGCTGTTTTTGGCTGATTTTCTTTGGTTATCAAACATTTCTGATTAATAAATGTTAAATAAGATAAATTATGACTATTTTTGTCTGATTTTCTTTGGTTACCAAACATTTCCGTTTTCAAAAACCAAACTGGTCCATATACTCTATTACTTCTCGCCTAAGGTACCAAATCCTTTGTGTCTCTATTCTGACTAAGTACCGTCCAAAATTTCAAGGCCCCATTCATTAAGACTTTCAAAAGGAGCCTCACCCTCCCTTCTTCCTGCCTTTGCTTTTTGAAAAAACATACCTAGACTCTAATTCACCTTAATTAATTGGGGAATGCTAGGAGAACAATGAAAATTTTGAATAACATCAACAATCACCAATCAAATGAAAATACACTACACTTTAATTTAATGCTACTAATTAAATTTACTCTTTTAACTCTATTAATTAATATTGTTTACATATTGTTCAAAAATCTTGTTAATAACCTATACTTTTCCTAATTAATTATAAGGACTTTTTAAACTGTACAACAGATTGTAAGAGGTAAGAAAGGTACATCAATTTAAAACTAGGAACAAAAAAATAATGCTGAGAAAGCCGTCTTAATAATTTTTTTTTGTATTATGTACACGCATTCACACAACACATGCAAAGCAACCATGCTATTCAATCGTCCCAAAGACAAAAAAAAATACACAAAATTAATAATTACGTGTGTATCAAACTGCAAATTAAGCTTCACAAAAAGAAAAATGTCTCATGCATGTTTCTAACTTTGAGACTGCAACCTTTTTGGGTAGACATCATTGTTATTATTGATAATTATTTGTAGATTATTGTTGAAATTGCCGCTAATTGCACTTGTCACCGGCAAAGACGACGGACTCGACCCTGCCGTGGAAGAATTATCACGGGCCGGTGTGCCGCCATGACTCGGCAATGGCCACCCTTGGATCATCTTCAACTCCGGCGCGTTCTCAGACACGCGCCACACCTTCACAGAGTTATCCAAGCTCCCAGTGTAAATAATCCATCGCTGGTCACCTTTTCGGCGTTGACCTTGGCGGCGGTCTTCCTCTTCTTTGACGGTGAGACACTTCACCGGCCCAGTGTGGCCGGAGAGCACCGAAAGACACGTGTGGATGCCGCTCTCGTTGCGCTTCCACACGCATATATTCTTATCGGCAGAGCCGCTGAACACCAAGTTTCCGGCCACGGCAAGGCAAAGCACAGCGAGTTTATGTCCTCTCAAAACTCCGCCGTGACACAGCTCGCCGCCCTTCAGATCCTGCTCCCAGAAATTCACCAATCCGTCGGACGACGCGGCGTAAACCACCGCCGCCGACCGGTTCACCGCCAGCGCCGTGACGGCGTTCTCCTGCCTCAGCAAAATTCTATCGATCACGTGCCTCGTCTTCTTCTCACTCACTTGCTTCCTCCGCCACATCTTGACTGTCCCATCGGCGGCGCCGGTGAGCACAAACGCCCCAAACGCCGCAACCACCGAATTCACGGCGTCCTCGTGGGCGTCAATGGATTCTAAGCACTTGGAATCGGAGATTCTCCAAACCTTAACCGTCTTATCCCAAGATCCAGAATATAACAATCCTGCTTCTTCGTCCAAGCTCAAGGTCGAAACGGCGTCGAAATGCTTCACCTTAACGGCGCTTCGATTCCTCCGAACTTCGACGTAATTCTTAGGGTTCATTGAACTCTTAAAGTATTCCTTAAACGTTGGCAAGCTTCCAACGCGCTTGTATGAGCTTGGATTCTTCTTAGAAACCTTCCAGACTCTGATCTTGCCGTCTTGGTGACCGGTGTAGATTTTCTCGTCGGAGATTACGATCGTTTTGACGAATCCGCTGTTGGATTTGAATCCGGCGAAGTCCTTGAGATCTTTCCAAACCCTAATGTTCTTGCTCTCAGAGCCTGTGTACAACAAGCTTCCGTTGACGGCGAGGGAGTAGATGTGTCCTTCTTCGCGAACGATGGATCCGATGAGGCCGTTTTGGGAGTAAAACGCGTCGTTTTCGATTTCGTTTTGGTGGAAGAAGTTTATAGAAGGTAAGAGCCATGGCGATTTGTTGTATGGAGAGGAAGAGACGCTGCTGGTGGTGTTGTTGTATGGAGACATGTTGTAAGGAGAGGCGTTATTGCTGCTGCTGCTGCTGTCCGCTTGGGCGGAGCCGCTGGTCACGCGGCGGTTGTGATCTTCGTCGTAGTGGTTGGGTGTGTAGAGCGAGGTTGGATCGGAGCTACGAAATATAGCTCCTAGCTTAGGCCGGCGAACGACGCCGTTTCGTTGTTCTACTAACATTGTGCCACCACTATCGCCGCCGCCGCCACCACCTTTTGTATTTTTCATCTAATAATTAATATGAAGAAAGTGTGTGTTGTGAAATTATTTGTTTGATTGATAGGAATGAAGGAATAATGAAATGGAAAGTTGAGAGAGAGAAGCGGGGTAGTGGATATATATAGACTTGTATGGAACAGTGGCCACTCGGTGGTGGACACGTGGTTCTAATGGGAAACCGGGACTGCCGGTTTTAATTGAAAACTAGCAACTCAATTATGATTATGATTTTTCATTTTTCTGCGCCGAAGAAGAAATAACAATTCTTTGTATTGAGTGTTGAAGTGATTTAGTATTCTATTTTTGGGTTTGTATAGATAAAAAATATTTGGGAACGAGAATAGTATGTTTGACATTTGAAATTTCCATAGAAGGAAGTCTCGTGTATTATCTGACTTTGTAGGTTGTCAACAATGAATATGAGACGACCACGTTTTGGAGCGTTTCGTATCGTATATAGTTTGTAGAGTCAGCTCCTCCATGCAAATGCAAATGGCCTGTGCTGGACGGTTTCGATGGGATGTCATTTAGTCATTAGGCTTCCCAACATCCTATTCAATTATCCATTCTTAATATTAATTAATAAATAACCAACTTTAATTAGTTGGATAATCACCTCACATTCGCAATAGATTAATTCTTGACCTGATAAGGCGAAAAATCAAGATATTAATTAATAAATAATTATTTATTTTATTCTGATACTATATGTATAATCAATAAGTAGTTCACACTTAGAAGTAATAATAATAATAAATATTTCGTAAATAAATCAAAATGAGAACTAATTTCATGATTAGTAAATGCTACATATATGATGCGACAATAATCTCATTTTTTTTTCCCTTTCATAACCCTTGACTTTTGCTTGCAAGCTGTGATGCACAGTTTCAACGGCAATGTATATAGACATATTTAACTACTGTTAATTTTCAAACAAGGGATCGGATCACCTAACTTTATACGATTTTGAAAATCTTTCATGAATTTAATGCTAAACTTGTATATATTTAACCAATAATAATAATAATAATAATAATAATAATAATAATAATAATTTTTATTAATACAACCCAAAAATGATTAAGAAACACGTGACTACTGAGCTATATATATATATGTGAAATACATGATACATGTGACGAATTTTTGGTTATATATCTAGAACCATATACAATATGGTAAGGTTTCAACACGTAGAGTGAGTAAAAAATGAGAAGGACAACGTTTGTTGAATGGTTTGTTTTATTTGCCGTGTAGCCAAAACATGCATACTCATACTTATTGGGTTCGGTTTCTCTTCCATGTTGCTTCTTTTCATAAAGTTGCCAAGTCATAAAGTTGGTTGAACCATATATGCACCTTTATGGTAATGGTACGAACCATTTATTAATTATTACCATTTCTTCAACGCCGCAATAATTTCAAGACCTTTCATATGCTTAAAGGAAAAGTCTAGGGGCAGCAACTTTGTTAAATTCTGACCAGCATGTAATCAGCGGATGAAATCTCATACTCATTTCACACCATTAAAACCATTATTAATGGCTATTTGATGGCTACAAATCACAAAGTTACTGGTACCCTATCATTCCTCATGCTTAAATACTGCACCATATTGCAATCTTTATCTTGTTTATTTGTGGTTCTAAATTCAATTTGGATTATTAGTGTATAAGTAAGGACCACCTTATAATTGATTATGGTGATGATCATATGGTGTGAAAAGGACCTGGCCAAAATATATAACACCCTGATGAATAATGTGGAGTTGAAAATTTCATTGGATGCGTATGTAATTATTCAATGAGTTGTTGTAGAGGTCTTTGGTTAATAATGGATTATTGGAATTGATATGTACGGCAACATCTCATATCTTTTTTTTTTAATTTCATTTTTATATACTGATAGCATAAAATAATTCTACACAGATAATCGTATCATTGTTATATTATTAAAAATAACTCATTTTAAAAAATTATTATTTAAAAATTCATTTAATTGAATAAATTTAATTAAAATAATTATAAATTCTTATATTGTTAATATATTAAAAATTAAATTCTTCAATTCTAAAAGATATATTAATCGTAAAATTAGAAGACCAAATTAATTCGTCTGATAATTCAAGGATCAAAACTAGCTAACATACATGGTTCAAAGGAACACTGGAAATGAAAAAATGAAATTAATCATTATCGTTAAAAAAAATCAAATTAATTGATATTTTACTAAAATTATTTCTAATATGAAAATAAAAATAATATTTTAATTGAATATTGATATTTAAAATGCATTACAGTATTATAGAAATATAAAAAAAAAATATCAACATACATCTTATGTATTATTAAAATAATGACATGCATGTATGAACATAAAATGAGAAGACACCACATCCAACTCAAAACCTTAAGGTGTCTTTGACAGGTGGAAACTCCAATTACCGGAGAAAAAACCAAAATTTGCTGCCACTTGAATAGACTTCGGGAAGGAATCAAGTGAGAGAACATAAAATGAAAAGACACCACATCCAACTCAAAACCTTAAGGTGTCAAGTTAATGGGTCTCCCATCTTATAAACTCCTCACTCTTCCTTACTTTCTTTGATGTGGGACTAACTTTAACACTTCTCACACTTGCAATACTAACATATATATCTTACGTATTACCAAAATAATAACATGTGTTTAATATTATACATCTTAACTCTTCACCTATAAAATTTATCTACATATAATTATATTAAATAATCTAATTTTTAACAAAAACACCAATATTTTTTCTGTTTTTGAGATAAAAAAAAATTAACCGATATTTCAACCTTCTTAATCTTGTGAGGAGATTTTTTACTTGTCATGTGCAATAAGTTAGATATACGTGTTTGGCCTGTGAGGCTTTGAAACGATTTAAGGGGACAAATTTGGCATGTGTACGTAAGCATTACGAATAATAATGCTACTAGAACAGTGAGCTTAGCTATATATCAATTCAACGACCATTTTTATTATTCAATCCTAATAATACATTGAACTTTATATAATACGTAATACGTATACACGTGTGATCACGGCGTTAAATAAAAGCCGGAGAAAATAAATTAAGAAAGAAAATAACATATTTTCTGGTGGTGAACGACATCTGCTTGTTTTCACTTTTCAGGAGGAATCAATATATAATGAGAAATTCAGATGCAATAATGCATGGAGAAATATTATTTTGAAGGGAGTCAGGAACGTTTAAAATATTTTTTTTAAAAATATTTTTTAGTAATTAATATATATATAATTAAATTATGTTATTTTTTTTAAAATTATGTCAGATAAATTAATTTGATCGAAAAAATAGTAAATCTAATTTTGAATTAATTTAAATTAATATTATTTTTTATAAAAAATGACCACAATATTTTTATTATAAAAAATGATTAAAATATTCTTATTATATATATTAATTTTGAGAATTCTAAATTCTAGTCCTTTACTTCTTTGCCATTATATATATAGGATTAGGATTTAGAGTTTTCAAAATTAATAGGAGTATTTTAGTCATTTTCTATAATAAGAGTATTGTAGTCATTTTTTATAAAAAATAATATTAATTTAGATCGGTTCAAGATTTGATTCACTATTTTTTTTTGTTAAATTAATTTGTTTAACCTAATTTTGACAAAAATAACAAGACTTAATCGGTTATATGTGTTAAATTTTAATTAATAAAAAATATCTTTGAAAAAAAATGTTTTAGATGTCTTTATCTAAATGATTCCTTATTTTGAATATGTAGTAAGGATTTTTGTTGTTGTCTTATTATAGTAAGAATTTGAGTATTTAGAGTAATTATTTTGGTTTTCATATAATTTTAAAATGATTATTAGAAGGAGTTGGATCAACTCTTTTTAAGTTATATTTTTTTAATCTTAAATTGCAATGTTTTTTTTTTTTAGTTTATTATGTTTATAAAATATAAATAAAAAAAAAAAGAAATTAAATACCATAACATTGCTTATATATAAACTATTCCTAATATAAATGAGGATACATATTGAGTAACTTTTATATATAGCTTCAAAATAAAAAAAGAAAAAGTTTTGAATCTAAATTTTTTAATACTATGTTATAAAATTATTTTTTAAAAAGAAAATAATTATTCAATAAAAACAAATGAACTAACACCATTTAAAGTATATATAGAGGATATATATTTTATTCCTGGTAGGTAAAGGTAATAATATTATTGCAGCTTACTTTAAAATGTGACCAAAGCCTTTTTACCTACATTATTTTGACTTCAAAACATGCATGCATCATTTCATTGTAAGTTTGTAACTACATCTGGGATTGGGTGCCATTTTGCGCTAGCATATAAAACCAGACCAGCATTTTCTTATTATACTAATTAATTAGATTTCATTAGATATGGTTCACATTTTAAAAAATTATATATATGATAGTATATATCTGATCCTGATCGGATTAATTTTTTGCATTGTCAAATTAGAACAATTCGTGTGTTTCACAAATTTTAAAGTATAATCTTTTATTTCATTTTTTTTATTTCTTATTCAGTGCTTTCTTGGAACTTTGAACACTATTCAAATAAATTCTATACCTATTCAAAATTTAAAGTTAAAAACGAAGTATTTTTTAGGTATTTATAATTAAAAATTATGAAGTTCTATTTAAAAATTTAGAGTAAAGTATGTTTTGTGTTTTTAATGTTTGTAATTTTTTTAAAAGTACTTTAATTGTATTTAATTTTGTTTATAATATTTTTGGTTTGTATTAAAATTATTTTTGGATGTCAATTCTATATCTGAAATATTGGAGATAAAATTAAAAACGTTTAGGGATGATTTTAAAACAAATAAAAAATTTTAAGAATAAAATTAAAAATTAAAATTTATTAGAGATAAAATTTAATAAAGTTAAACATTAAGGGTATTTTTAAAAAAGTATAAAGTATTGTTTTAGTTCTCAACATTTGAGACTGAATCATATTTAAATTATCATATTTTTATCCTAAAATATTTAAAATAACATACATCAATATTATCCTAATGTCAAATTTCTCACTAACAATTAACAAATTTGATGTACTATTAATATAATATTTTTATTAAAGCTATGTTTTTTCAACTCTCTTTTCCTACTTTATCCTCTCAACAACACTACAAAAAAGAGAGTTATTTTAACATGATTTTTTTTAACAGTCATAGTTAAGTGTAAAAATTAATATATATTTTTGACAAATATCATAAATGTCAAATTTTTTATGTTTTTTTTTATAATTTGATTGTAGAAAATTATTCCTCTCAATTTTGACACTCATTTATTTTTAACATACTCCATTATTTCTTTTTTTCGTTGAATTCCGTCAATTTTGGCATCACATTACTCTTAATTTGGGATTATACTACTCATTCTTCATCTTCAAAATCTAGTTTATTCTTCAGTTTCAAGATCTCATCTCATTCTTTGTTAAAAGCTTTTTGTTGAGAATTTTTTATGGTCAATAAGTGCCAAAATAAATTGTATTTTTGACGATTAATAAGTATCACAAAAAATATATTCTCAAATTTTTCTAACAAATTATTTTTGATGGCCAATATTTATCGAAATAAGATTTAAACTTTTTTTACAATTACTTATATGTTAAAAATACTATTTTTGACAAAACTTTTATTAACATATGTTCATAGTTAAAATAGTGTCAAATTTTATTTTTTTGACGAATTTTAATTTTTTTTGTCACATAATAATCTTTAAAAATAGTCTATATTGTTGTAGTGCAAGTCTAAATACTATTTTCTCCTATTCTCTTCTTTTTTTTTTATACTATTAATTCTTTAAGATGAATTTAAAGAGAAAGAAAAATGAAATAAAAGAATGAAATTTAGACTTATTGAAAAGATAAAAATAAAAAAAAAAATAAACAAATGTAATTTTTATAAAAATATTATTAATTAACGATACATTAATCTCGTTAACTGTTAATAAAAAAATTAATAATAAAATAATATTAATGCCGTTTTAAATGTTTTAGAACAAAAATATATAGCACCATTAAAATATTAAAAATTAAAATAATATTTTATTTTTTTAAAAAATTATAAATCTTAAGAATAAAAAATATACTTTAATTTATCAGAAAATTTATTACTAATATATTATTAGATATGTGCATAATAAAATTCAAATTCTCCATACTAAACTAATACTTGGTTCATAATGTAATTTTGTATACATATATGCTTGAAATTCAGTGAATCTATATATAATTTATCTGGCAAGATTCCACTTTGGATCGTAATATACACGCATGGTCCATATATTTAATTACTATAACTATACACAAGATATCTAGAGAGTATTAGTATATAGTATCTGTGATTTTCCGTATTGGATGCATACATATACATGCAAATTATTAAAGAATTAAGAGAAAAAGTTTCGTGAATCTAACAACATATATACGTGTCAGTTATAAGGCCACAGCATGTCAATATTCTCACCTACATTAGGGGGTGCCCAAGATTTTGTCTTAGGACACTTGGCAAATTATGTGTAACGTTTTTCATAATTTGTCTTAGATCATGACGAAGTTCCCTTAATTTCTTACATTAATTATATCTCAATCTAGCTTTTCGGTATTGCATAGAGTCACAACAGAAATAATACTCTAAATTAAAGTATATAAAGAAGGTATGTAAATTACTCTCTTTTTTATTTTAATTTATTTTAGGTACACTACTACTCAACTATTCAACCAAAAAGTAATAATATTCAACTACTACTATACTAATTGTTACGTTTTCTGCTTGAATAGTTTAAGTTAATTACGATGTTGTGTCTGCTAATAATCAAGCACGTTATCCTAACCCTAAACATTATTACACTTACGTAATAATATCCTTAAGTGGCAAGATATATATGATGAATTGATGATGCATGATGCATGCTATAGAAAATTAATATTGATGAAGTCTAGGGTTTGATGGAAGCAAAAAATCTAGGCGATGAAATTGCTATTAGTGGCAAGTGTACACTAAGCTGTCATGGTTTATGGCTACTTCGAAAGTATACAAAATATAATAATACAATACGTTATCATATGAGAGTTGGTATTAATAATACATATTATTAATTCACAAACCGCCTAATAATAATAATAATAATAATAATAATAATAATAATAATAATAGTCCTTATTTTATAATATACATGAAAGATATTTGAAAGCAATTTTCATTCACTAATTAACGAACCCTAATTTTTGCTGAGAAATTAAGAATTAATTTGTTATGGATTTAAATTTTATTTAAGAATTTATTATTGATCAATAAATTATTGTATATACAAAACGAAATTCGAATTTCAACACTTACTTAAACGAAATAAATTAATCATTCAACCAAATTAATTAATAGTTTATTAGATTAATCCAATGTGCATGCATCTTAGCTTCTTGCCATTTTGCCATAAAAACTTATAGATTAATAAGTTATAATTAATGATCCAATGTGATCGATGGATCGGAGCTGGATATAATGATAATTTCTTTCTTTTATATAGTCATGATGAGTCTTATAGGATGGCTGGTGGTGGATATATATGAAGCCAATCATAGAGTTTGATATAACATCAAGAAGACAAATAATATCGATAAGAAATAAGAAAAAAACAGGAAAAAAATTGTTTTCCTATATATAGAAAAAATATACTAAAAAACAAGACATATATATAGTTAGAGATATAATTATTAATATATTTTTTTATTAATTTAAATTTTTGAAATTAGTAACTATAATATAGTATTAAAATTTTATATTCGAAAAATTTAAAATTCGATTCTTGATAAATTTTAATATATATATATATATATATATATATATATATATATATATATAATTAATTTAAAAAATATTAAAAATATAACTATTAATACTGTTTTTTTTTATTGGTTTAAACTGCACAAGTTTGTGAATAATTTTTCCTATTATGATGGTAGCCATTATCTAATTAAGGCCTATCTTTTGATTCATAACCTTATATACATGCTATAACACATGCGTGCACTTTACTAGCTTAGCTTATGCTATGATCTATTCATAAATAGTGGTCAATATAGAATTAGTACCTCTCAGTACAATAGTATTATTATTGCTTATAATCACATGCCATCCACTTGAGATTGTTCAAATAAATCATCTATCACGTGGCCTCATTGCATGCCCAATTTTAATTTCTTTTCGCATTGCTCAATATTAATATAAAGATCTAGAATTGAATTGAATTTTATTTTATTTTATTATCTTAATATTATCTAGGTATATATAATAAGTGCGTTCTGTGATATTTATTATTTTACTATGTCTATGATGACTACAAAAAGGTGTTAAACTTGATTTTTCTAAAGAAACTTTAAACTAATAATTAAGGTAAACATTTAAAAAAAATTGGAGAAATTAAAACAATTTATTTATGCTAGAAAAATAAAGAGAAGATAAATGTTAGCATATTCTCTATATATGTTAAAATATACATGAGTTAGATTTTCTGAGTTTAAAAAAATCGATCATCATAGCAAACAAAAATTAAATTATATTTAAAAATTAAAATAAATTTTTGTTTATATTTATAAATACTAAAAATCCACAAACACTAAAATTTTAAACCCATACAATAAATAAATAAAAAAATAAAAATCCTTTTATAAAATTAATTTGGTTTTAAAAAATAAAAATAATTAAATTTAATTAACATGAATAATTTAAAAAAAAATTTATATAAACAAAAAATATAGAATAATTATCAAAATCAATCATTGAGCATTTTAAAATGAGAGATTTTAGTCTCTTAGATTTTAAAATGAGAGACTTTAGTTTCTTAGATTTTAAAATAGATAAAACCGTCTCCAACATTTATTTTCGTTAAACGATCCAATCTCTCTCCAATTTGATTCGAAAAGTTAAGTATAAAATTGTCTCTAAAAATTTAAAAGTAATATTTAAAAATTTTAATAATTATTTTAATTAAAAGAATCAAATTAAAAGAATACTATATTATCTAACAAAAAAAGTAAATATTATGAATTATTTTGTGTATTTTAAAATTTAGTCGACTCAAATCTTCAATATTAAAAATTTTGAAGACATTTTGGGATAATTATTCAAAAATATATTACATAATTAAAATTTATAATTTTAAAATTTTCATGTAATTTTAAATTAATGTTACAATATTTAAATTAAACATCTGTAATTTATAAGATATGTTAGTGTTCATGAATACTAATAGAAATAATAGAGTTTTGTCAAAAAAAAAAAAGAAAACCATTAAAGAGAGAAAAGAGTTTTAGACATAAAAGAGACATTATGAGATGTGTTTTTTTTTTCTTTTTCTTGTAATTAGGTTTTTTTTTTTTTTTCAAGTCATGTATTATAAAATGTAAATTTGGTAATCTTCTATCCCTGTTTAAAGAAGAAAAAAAAGAGCAAAAAAACTCAATTAAGCAAATTTTATCATTTTTAATACTAATTAAACAAGTTTTTTGTCATAATTTTTTTACTAACTGTTATATATTTATTGGTGGGTCAACAATTAGCCATCACTAGACACTATTTCTTGTGCCGCGCCACCAGAAAACTGACCTATATAATATCTTGTATGACGAGTACAACAAATATTTTACAAAAATATATAATTAAACAATTCCCAATGGAATTATTTAGTGGATGTGGCAATCATTTTTGAAGTTTGGACCAGTGGAATATAAAATAAAAGTGGGGAGCATATCTAGAATTTCCAAAAAAAGATGAATAAGCCCTTAGTGCTATACACTTGGCATTATTAGACCATACAAGAGCAAAATAAATGGTGGGGCAATAGTAATAATAATCATGAGGGACAAGAGTATGTAGGGTTTCAAAAGTTGTATACCAATTACCAAATAAACCAAAACATGGGAGCCACTAACTAATAACCCTTCTTAGTGCTGTACACATGGATGGCCTAGTTTATTTCCTTGCTTGCTTCTTAACTTCATTAATTATTTTATTTTAATTAATTTTGGCCCCAAATATACACCATATACCTTATATGAAAAAAGTAGTAGTGTTTCCTGTAAGATATCAGATATGAGATAGAAAGTGAAAGAAAAGAGAAAACTGATAGAAGTTCAAAAAAAAAATGTTATTGTATTTTTTTTTTTTAATGAAAGGTAAAGATGAAATGTGCTACAATACAAGTATTTATAGTGTGCTAGTGTGATTGAGGGGTGTATTTACAGTTGGTGTTTAGTGTAACAGATTCGGAATAATTGTAACTAACTGCTAAAGTGTCATTAATAATTAACAACTCTTGTTACAGCTTCTGCTAACTGCAGAATAAAAAAGTGTATTCGTATACACTAACATGCCTCTTGGAACTAAGGGTTGTGCTTGTCTTGACACATTTCTACTTGCCTTAAGGTTCTGCTTCAAACACTCTCAATAGGTTCCTGAATTTTGAGAAAGCAGTTGCTGAGAGGGGCTTTATTAGCGTGTCTGCCAACTGATCTTGAGCTGGAATATGTTGAACAAAAATTTTCTTTTTGGTAACAAAGTCTCTGACAAAGGATTGGCTTAGTGCAAAGTGTTTAGAGTTATTGTGCAGGATTGGGTTGGCTGATAGTAGAACAACGCTTTGATTATCACAATAAACTATAGGCTTGGTAGAGTAGATGATTCCAATTTCTCCCAACAAGTTTTGCAGCCAGATGATCTCAGTCACTGCATCTGAGATGCCTCTAAATTCTGCTTCAGTGCTGCTCTTTGACATTGCAGTTTATTTTCTGCTTGCCCATGACACCAGGTTCGAACCCAGATAAATTACATAACCATTTGTTGACTTTCGGTCATCAATATCACTAGCCCAGTCAGAGTCACAGAATCCATATATTCTAAAATTGGTGAATTTACTGAACTTCAAACCATGCTGTAAGGTGCCTGCTAGATACCTGAGGATTCTTTTGACAGCTTTCCAATGGGATTCAAGTGGGTTATGAAGAAATTAAGCTACTTTATTTACTGAGAAGGAGATTTCCGGTCTAGTGATTGTGGCATATTGTAGGCCACCTACAATGGACCTGTACAGTGTAGGGTTGTTGAAGGTAGTGTCACCAAAGGCAGAGAGTTTTAGAGATGAGGTCATGGGAGTTGGCACCGATTTTGCACCGTTCATTTCAGCCTTCTTCAGCAGGTCTCTGATGTACTTGGTTTGTTTTAGTGTAACTGTTCCTGTGGAGCTTCTGCATACTTCAATCCCAAGGAAGTAGTGCATTTCACCAAGATCTTTTAGGGAGAAGGTGTTGTGTAGTTGCGCCATAACGGTTGTAATTTCACTCTCAGAGGTTCCAGTGACTAGTATATCGTCCACGTAGACGAGGATGTAGGTGGATGAGGCTGGTGTGAGTCTTGTGAATAGGGATACATCGGATTTTGTGCTTGTGAAGCCAAAGCGGTGAAGGGCAGCACTCAGCTTTGTGAACCATGCCCTTGGAGCTTGTTTGAGCCCATAGAGCGATCTTTGGAGCTTGCAAACTTGCCGAGTGTTGGGGGATACAAAACCCTCTGGTTGTTGCATGAATACATCTTCATAGAGGTCACCATTCAGAAATGCATTATTGAAGTCGAATTAGCGAATTTTCCATCCCTTGGCAAGAGCAATGCTTATCATAGCTCGAACCGTTGAAGGCCTGACTACTAGGCTGAATATTTGGTCGTAATCGACTCCTTGCTTCTGGTGAAATCCTTTTGCTACAAGCCTGGCCTTATATTTTTAAATGCTGCCATCAGGGTTCCTTTTTTACTTTGAACACCCATTTGCAACCTATGGGAGTTGAGTGAGCTGAAGGATCAACTAACCGCCAAGTGTTGTTCCTTTGTAGAGCCGAGTACTCTTCCTCCATGGCTTCTCTCCAATGTGGGGTAGCAAGGGCTTCTGCAATAGATGTTGGGAGAAACTGATCTGCAGAATTTTCATTGGTAGAGGCCTAGGTGGCAGCGAGTGCTTTCGGCTTGTAAATGCCACTTTTGCTCCAGTTTGTATTGGATGGGTGTTCTTAATTGTGGGTGGTGGAGCTCCAATGGAGTGTGCATCAGGTTCAATTTCTACTTGCAATGGCACAGTGTCATGGGACTCTGCAGATTTAATGGTGTTAGTGGTTGTATCATGATCAATGACTTCAACAGATGCAGTTGGTAATGAATTCGATATAGCATTGATATTAGTGGAAGGTGTATCATGAATGTCTATGCATGGGTTTTCATAAAATGTGAAAGTAGTGGGTGGGTGAGGTTTGATCTGATTGAGTTCGGTGTGGGGTATTGAATAGAGTGGAGTAAGGGAATTCGTGCTCCCTACAGATCACATTTCTTGACATGTAGATCCTGACTGAAGGGGATATGCATTTGTAGTCTTTGTGGTATCGGCTGTAACCTAGAAATATGCATTTTTGAGATTTGTGGTCAAACTTGTGTTTGTTGTAAGGTTTCAGCAGAGGATAACATGTGCAGCCAAATGGTTTTAGGTGATGGTAGTCATGGGTGGTGTTGAAGAGGATTTCTATAGGAGTTTTGAAGTTGAGGACCTGGGTTGGTAAGCGATTGACAAGGAAGGTTGCAGTTAGGATGGCTTCGTCCCAAAAGGAGAGGGGTAAGGATGCTTGAGAGAGTAAGGTGAGACAGGTTTCGGTTAGATGTCTGTGTTTACGCTCAACACACCCATTTTATTGGTGTGTGTGAGGACAGGTTAGTCTATGTTGGATACCCTGGGTTATAAGAAACTGGTTGAAGGATTTTGAGAGGTATTTTCCACCATTGTCAGTTTGAAGAGCTTTGATTTTGTGGCCAGTTTTATTCTCAATCGTGATTTTATACTGGCAAAATGCTGAGAAGGTTTGGAATTTTGCTTGCAGCAGATAGGTACATGTGTATCTGTTGTGAGCATCTATGAAGCAGGTATAGTATCGGTAGCCAGACTTGCTAGAAGAGAGGGCTGGCCACCAAAGGTCTGAGTAGATAAGTTCTAAGGGTGTGGTGTGTTGTGTTTGGGATTGGGAGAAAGGAAGTTGATGTATCTTGTTTATGCAGCAGGGTTCACATGGTGTATTGGTAAAGCTATTAGTCTGAGGTGGATGAATATTGAGTTTGGCTAGAACAGATTTGGTGATTTTGGTGGATGGGTGGCCAAGGTGCTTGTGCCAAAGCTCTAGGGTGTTGGTGGTGTGTGTATTCTGGTTGGCTAAGGTTTGAGTTGTGGTTTGGACAGTTAGGCAAGAGGGGCTGCTGTTTGGTGAATGCTGACAAGGGAAATTGACAAGCTTAAGGGTGTTTGGTGTAGTACTTGAGTTATGTTGCAGGCTAGAGGAATCAGAGGTAGTGCTATTTGGAGTTTTAAGAATGCAGGAATTGTTCAATGCAGTGTTAGAGATGCATGAAGAATTATTTGAAGATGTGATGATGGTGCAGTTCAGTGGAGGATCAGCAGTGTTACAAAAAGGAGCTCTTTTATTGAATTGAGAGGTAAATGTATCAAAGTTTACAATTACATTGTTTGCACTATCTTTTTCATTATTCTTTTTGACATTTGTACTGTCAGCAGACTCACTACTGCTATTACTTGCTAATTTGCTGCTATTGGCAACATGCCTTTTGACACTATTTACAGTGCTATGAACAGATTTGCTAACACTATCAACACTATCAACAGACTTGCTTTTGCAAACTGCTTCTGGTATGCTTTTATTTGACTTTTGCTCTTCTTTTTCTGAATCATAACAGTCTTGTTTTCTTTCCTTTTTCTTTGAATAAACTGCATTTTTTACTCCTTCTTTTTCATTACATTTGCACAAATTCTCTTTTCAGCATTGGATGCCTTTTCTTTCTCAACTTTCAAGATTGGCCTTTGAATTTGAATATCATCAAATTTGTACAATCCATTTCTAATTTTGCCTTGCAGCAGGATCTTCTTGGATTCCTGACATTTTACAGCACATAGGTAAGGCCAGAACTCAAAGAACACTCCATTGTCTAATGCAAACTTTGATATACTAATTAGATTTTTTGAAATGGTGGGACATAAAGCAAATTTTGGAGTTTGAAAATTTTGTTTGACATAGATGCATGAATGATAGACCTTCCAATATTAGCAATGTTCATACCTTTTCCATTACCTCCAAACACCTGTTCAGGTCCCTGATATTCTGAACTGTTGATTAAGTTTATTTGGTCGAATGTGACGTGATGAGAGGCGCCTGAGTCCGGGTACCATCCTGGATCTAACCCTGGAGTAGTGAGCAGTGCTTGGGGGTTTTGATTTACTTGTTGAGGTTGAGCTTGTGGTCTGTATGGCTGAGATTGGGAGGATTATGGTTGATAGAAGGCTTGAGCTTGCTGATTTTGCTGGTGAAAGCCATCATTGGGTGGTGGAGGTCCACTGGTCGAGTGTTGAAACTCTGGGTTTTGGTAATTTTGGTTGAACCGGTGATAGCACTGCCACACGGTGTGGCCTATTCTTCCACACAGTTGGCACTGGGGTTTGTTGTTCTGCCACCAAGAACGTCCTCCTCTGAAGCTTCTTTCCCTGCCTCTTCGACCACTATGTCCTCTGCCATAGTCCCTTGAGTAGCTCTCATAGGGCGTTTCCGTTTGATATTCCACATCTTCTCTGCTTGAATCTGGTTTCTTGTGCACTAGGTTTGCATGCACCATGTTTAAGTCTGTTTTATGGAATCTTTCATTTACTTCTTCCTGAGCTAGCAACTGTGACTCTAATTCGTGAATAGACATGTGATCAGATCTTCCATTGACCATAGTGATAAAGGCACTAAATTCTTCGTCCAATCCTCTAAGTGTGCACTCAAAATACTCGTCTTTGGTTAGAGGAGCTCCAAGAGAAGAGAGACAATTTGCTACCTTATTGATCTTTGCGATGAATTATGTGGCTGATGAGCCATGCTTTTTGATTGTTTTTAGCTGAGTCTTCAGCAATTTTATCTTCGACTTCATTCTAGCTGTGAAATGTTCTTCAAGAACCTCCCAGATCTGGAAGGCATACTCATATTCAACTACATTGTTTACGAAAAATTCATCCATTGCAGACAACATCCACGCTACCAGACATTCGTCTTTTTGCTCCCATTCCTCAAATTCTTGTGAGACTTTATCTGCGGCTTGATCTTCTACTGTGTTGTACTTTCTTGGAATTGAATTTGCTATGATGTGACTTTGTAATTGGTTGGCTTTGATGCAGGCTAGGGCTTGGCGCTTCCAGGCTTTGAAATTGTCTTCGTCCAGTTTGATTGTTGCTGGAAAATTGGCAATTGAGACCATGGTTGGAGCTGATCGATTTTGCGGTGCGGAAGGGGCGTGATCCATGGATCAAAACGAGAGCTCTGATACCATATAAGGTATCAGATATGAGATAGGAGGTGAAAGAAAAGAGAAAACTGATAGAAGAGAAGTTTCACAGGAAAAACTGTTATTGCATTTCTTGTTAGTGAAAGATAAAGGTGAAGTGTGCTACAGTACAAGTATTTAGAGTGTGCTAGTGTGATTGAGGCGTATATTTACAGTTGGTGTTTAGTGTAACAGATTCGGGATAATTGTAACTAATTGAGAGTAACTAACTGCTGAGGTGTCATTAACAATTAACAACTCTTGTTACAGCTTCTGCTAACTGCAGAATAAAAAAGTGTATTCGTATACACCTATGAAGCACGGACACTTTGCTGAGTTGCCGTGTCTGCGTGTCGGACACATTTCGGACACGACACTCGTCCGACACGCGTGTCTGTTATGTCCAAACCGTATCTCAATAAAAAATAAAAAATTTTTCTCCGGATACACTTGAACACACCTAAATACCATCACGTGTCAGCGTGTCCGGTCTTATTCTTAATATATGTTCTTAAAATAAATTTAGATATAGTATATATTATTATTTATTAAAATAGAAAATATTTTAAATACTTGATATAATTAAAATAAGACATTAAAAATAATTTAAAAAATTAATTTATATTTTAATATCAATAAAATTTTAAAATTCGCGTATCGACGTGTCCCATATCGTGTCGTATCCATGTATCTGTCAGTGTCCTCATAGGTATACACTAACATCTCCAATGCTAAGTAGTGAATGAAATTCATGCATGCTATCCTCTTTCAATCAACTAGCTAGGCAAATATATCTCATATTTTGTGATCAATCATTGTTAATGACAGGATTTCAATTCTTTGTAACATGATCTCTGATAATATATAGTAATACATTATAAGGGATAATTATGCATGCGTTGTTTTATGACCATTTTAAACCTTGTTTAGCCATACAATTAAGGTGTAATAATTGGATTAATTTAATTTATAAATTTTCTCTTAAGTTGCACAGGTGTTAATTTCAAGTGATTAATATGGATAGCACTAGTGCACGCGCGTCAATTGCTGGTGCACTATATACGATGCATGCATGGATGGAAAATTGAAACCAATAATTGCAGTTTCTAGAATTATCGTTATATACTTTTGCATAATAGTTAAATAAATTAAACATTGCTAATTGCGGCCTTGCATTCTTCTTTTAGGGTGTGTGTGGTTCAAGTATTATTTTATTATAAAGAATTTATTTTTATAGAAATCAAAGATATCAAAGAAAAAGGTGCGTGGAAATTAAAATGATGGTATTTTGATTTCTTGAAATCAAACTTACTTAGGAATAGCTTTTCAAATTTTAAACCAAATATGAGAATATGATATTCCTATCTTAAAATTTCTAAAAATTATTTATAATTCTTCCAACCACACACAATCTTACCCTTAGTTTAACTTTCTGAATCTCATGCAAATTGCAGCAAAAAATCTAAAAAAGAAAGACTTGCGCATTTCTGTTGCAAGATACAATAACACCCGTGAATATTATCATTTTGAGTTGGATAATAATAATTTGTATTCACATTTATAAAAATTTATATATAAAATACATAATTTTTATCTATATTTATCATTCTGCACTTATATTTTATATTCAGTTGTCTCCCTATATAGTAAGTTAACATTTTTTTTTCTATGATATTTCTCAATTTACCAAACTAAACCAAATACTAATATTTCATAATATCTCACCTAACTTCACCCCTATATCTAGTACTGCATTACTAAGCTAAGTGTTCTAATACGTTATATATACAAGATTTAATTTGAAGTGCTTAAACAGACAAGTGAGTTAATTATATGTTTACTCGACTAACTTGATGGTTAAGTTAACATTTTTACTATTTAGTAAATCCTCTCGTTTCAATGCTTTTTCAATTTTGAATTTGTTTGTATGATTATTAATATGGTATTAGAGTCTTGTAACTCTGCATTTAGTTATTTAGAGCAAATTGTACTGAATTATAATAATAACCCTTCATTAACATGTTCATTTAAAAAGAAACCTTAACAGTAATCTGCAATGACAAACAATAATAATAACCTGTAATTAAGAAGTCAAGAACGGCAACATATTAGTGACAGTTAGTTTTTTTTTTTTTTGGGTGTAGTGACAGTTACTTTTGGGTAATATATGAGTATTTTCTTCCTTTTCCTTTTGTGGTTTGGACAGACAGCATTTTTAGGTTAAAATGTATCTTTTTCTGACCCCAATACAATGAATTGGGCCAATGTACTCATGAGAAACAAAAGCCCATAAGTGTTTTGACAAAAAGCCCATAATCCACTGAAACTAAAAAAACACCGATGCTTCTCTGTTTTCATCTTCACCAAAAAAAAAACCCTAACTTTTCTCACCCTCAGACTCGAGAACGTGTCTCTCCCTCAGTCACACTCGCCGGCGTCTCGTCGTTCGTCTCGCGGCCTTCCTCGTCGTCTCACTCGAGTCTCGTCCCTGGGATCCTCGTCGCCTGCGGGGGGTCGCCGTCGCTCGTCGTCCTCTGGTGAGTCCCTGCATCATCGCTTCCTCTGTTCTCTCTTTTCCAGGTTTCCCTTCTCCCTGTATTTTGAGATGTTTTTGAATTGCTAATCAATTAATTTGCCTTTTGGCTGATCTAAATGTTGCTGTAAATGACTAAACTAGGATTTGTTGAATTTGTTGCTGAAAATCTCACTGAGCTAGTTTGTTGGTTGATGAAAATCATCACTGAGTTGAATTTGTTGCTCATTATCATCACTAAACCTCGAATTTGTTGCTGTCTTGCTGAACTAATCACTTGGCTAAATTTTTTGTTGCTGTAAATCATCTTTGGAGCTAAATTTTTTGTTGCTGAAAATGATCATAGTTGAATTTGTTGTTGAAAATTATCAATGAGCTGAATTTGTTGCTGTAACTGTAAGAATAGATTTGATTCTTACATAGGAAGTATTGATTTGGTATAATTACTTGAATTAGTTTTTAATTAGTTTGTTAAATTATTGATGGACCGAGTAACAATGCAATGGAAGATATAGATGCAAATCAAAATGAAGGCAATGTTGGTCAAACTCCAAATTTGTTTGATGAAGATATAAATGCCGATTTTGAGATCACTCCTTCGACTTGATTTAGTTATTGTGTTGTGTTTTGCTCTCTTCATTTAAATTGAGAAAGTATTTTGTACTAGTTACTAGTTTCTTTTTCTATTTTTGCATCATTACTTATGTTTAAGAATTGATACTTGTTTGTTATTAATGTGTTTGTGAAGACATGCTTTTGAATTTTTAATTTTAAGCTTATTTTTTGTAATTTTATATTAATATTTAATTGTGACTGGGTCAACCGGTCCAACATGTGACCCACCGGCTGAACCGGTGACCCAGTCGTATGACCAAATCGATTACCGGTTCGGTTCTGATAAGTATCACGGCTTCACCTCTGCTGTGGCGAGTGGCGACAATCACATTTTGAATGTCATTGCAGTCATCAGATAAGGTAAGATAGTTAGATTTGGTCATCTAAATTAAAATGAATTAGGTTTCTTGGTATTGGAGGATATCCCTTCAAATTTTGGGTTCATGTGGTTTTCGTTTTTGGGTTCTTAATTCGTTTGTTTACTCTTTTAAGATCTTGGTATTTCACTATTTTGAATTCTTGGGTCACCTTTCTTCAATATTCTTCTTCAAGTTGGAGTTTCTTTTGACCAAAAATAGAAAATAAAGGAAGAAGAAGTTGAATTTTGAGCACAGCAAATTACTGAGCATACAATCATAAGCGGAAAGGAATTAGACAAATTCAACATTAGCATAGAAGTAGAAGTAGAAGATGGAGTTTTTTCCTGAAGAAAGCAAGCACCTTCATGAAGATTGTTCCACTTTGATTGTGGTATGTATCATTCCCTGGGTTTAGCTTTTCACACAACTGTCTCTAAATGTTTCTATTTTGCTAAAAGAGGCATTAACTTTAAGTTAATATCTGTATGTGAAATGGTGGGGTTATCTTAATTTTCTAACACATTAACTTGGTGTTTTTTCTGCCTGTAAGCCTGCATTGTCGATTGGGAATGTGGGGCAGCTAGCTGCAGACCTTTTGATATCATCAATGGATGCAGAGAGAGTTGGGTATTTGGATGATCCTTATGTTCTGCCCTGTGTTGGGAATGATGCTTATGGACCTTCTCCTCAAGGAATTCTTGCCCTTCCTCTTGAAGGTGCTCTTTTTCTTTGAATGTTTGGCATTTTTTTTGTAACTTGTGTATAATCTATTATCTTATCATTTGTTTTAATGGGGTTTGCAGCTTATGAGTCCTCTTCCAGTGCTCTCACTATCCTCCAACAGAGGTCCCCTATAGTTAAGGTATCACTTTATTAGCCTGAGGCACCATTTGTTTTGTTCCTTTCCTTTACTTTATCTAACATTGCGTGCCTGAGTTTGATTCTGATTTTAGGTTATTGTCAAGTTATTTTTTTTATTATCATGTGAATTGTTCCTCACTCATAAACTAAGAGAGAGTGTGTTTTTCCTGAGTGAAATTGGTATGTGGACAAGCTCAGGCTTTATTGTGTTTTGTTTTTGCTTATATATTTTAGCCCTCACCCCCTTTTTGTTAATGTGTGTTCAATGTTGGACGAGTTTTGTTATCCTTAATGCTTGACTTGACATTAGTAGTAATGGAATATGAATGGAGAATTGTTACTAAATACATAGTCATTTGAATAGGGAAGGATCTTAGAGTTTGCAAAAGACTTGGCTGATTTTGTTGCTGGTAGTGGAAAGAAGCATGTTGTTATTCTTTCCAGCTTAGATTTCAGAATGTGGCAAAATGTTGACATGTCAAGGTGAGACATGAATATGTTGAAATTGTATATTTGATACCTATTTATCATTACAATATTAAATTCATTCACTTTTGTGATTGTAACTTTTCTACCAATTATAACTTAAGAAGTTAAGACTTCAGAGTATAGCCTTTGTCACTTTGGCAATCTTGTAGAATGTATGAATCTAGCTTTGTATAGGATGATTTGCAGTATAATTTTCCATCTGACAGAACTATTGGTTGTTATATTAGTGGTTTGCAGATGTATTATGTCTCCAGTGCCAATATCGATGGAATGGATGAAAATTGTGAACAGCTTGGGTGGAAGAAACTAAAGGAGTATGATCCCTCTCAAAAGCACTGGAAATATCTCAGCGATTTAGCTGAAGGAAATATAACACGGGAAGATATTCTTTCCGATGAAGATGAACAAGAAGAAGAAAACTATTATGCTAGCTTGCCGTTTGCTGCACTTTTCTCTTTTCTCAAGGTAAACATGTGGAGCGCAGTTCACTTCAATGATAAGCTTTAGTTGTTGATACTCTTATAACTTGTATGTAACTATTTCAACAAGGAATGAGAAACGGAAATCAGATCAACATTCTCATCATGCAAAACATAAGAAAGCATTGATATGGATAATGAATATGTGATTATAAGGAGTGTTTTTCTTTTAATGTAACAGGCTAAAGGCTTGAAGGTGACATGCTTGCTATGTTACTGCTCAGAAGGGGACAACATATCTGATGCCTTTCAGTTAGCCGAGGCTGTAAGCAAATTTCTAAAGCTAAGTCACCCTACATCTGCTTCTGGTGAGCCTTTCTTTATCTTTTTCTAATCAGAATCTTTGTTAATCTAACTAATTCACTAATCACTATTTTCCCAGCTAATTATAATAAATAATCCTTCCTAATTCCTATGCTGACGACTAACTAATATCTTGGATAATTGTGTTTGAGGAATTGAAGGTGAGAAATGGCGAGTTCCACTTTCTTGGAGGACACTATATGGACCACCCCCAGATGTTTCCATGTTCTAAAGGCTACATTGATTTAGTGTAATTTGTATCACAATGCTTTTCTTTTTCTTAAAAAAAGAAAAATTATGATGACCTAAACTTTTTATATGTAAGAGGTTTTATCTTTTTTTCATTAATTAATGTAGGAAAAGCATATCTCATTTTTTAAATTTTGGAGGACTCAGATCCGTCCCTGATTAAGAGTAACGACAATTTTAGAATTCCTTATACTACAAAGTTCGTAAAACTCATCCCCTCTTCTATTCTTAATAAAGAAAGAGCATGTTGCCTCCCTCCAAATTAATGCATAAATTCAACATTGATTATTACATTCACTTGAAAAATACTCAGCAATTAATGTGTCAAAACTCAACTTTTTTTTATTGGTTGCATGTCACATAAAATCAACCTATGTTGTGTGCACGAAGCAGTATAGTTGCAGCTGAAAACCATCAAAGACTAACTAATTAATATAGAATTATAGATTATTAACAGATAATAATTAATATAGAATTATAGATTATTAAAACAAGCCACAATCTTCATGTTCAGACTCTTTAGTTATACTATCACTTACTCCTTCCATTTTAAATTAATTGTCATGTTTAATCTTTTTATACATTAGAAATCAATATATGTAAAGTAAGTCATAATTAATTTGTCACAATTCTTCTCCTTTTTTAATTGAAGCACCTTTACTATACCCATCCACATGTATGTACTATTATCGTTCATCACAATTATTATTATAGAAATCGACATTATTATCCCATTTAATTTAGTGGAGTTTAATCAGATTAAACACGTGGGATCACGAAGCCGAAGATGCTCTTCCTTATTAGATTAATGATCTTATACTATTTAATTTTTAATTCTTTTAATCGTTCTAATTATTGTACTATACTACTTGATTGGCGCTCGTCTTTAGGGGTGTCCGTGGATCAAATCGGATCGGATCGGATATGGCTGAAAATTCGATTTGCACAATTTTCATCGGATCGGATATGATATCCGTACTTTTTAGTGCCGGATCTGATCCGCACATTTACGGATCGGATCGGATCGAATATCGGATATATCTGCATAATTAAACCTTCTCTTTTTAATCATATTTCTATGTAAAAGAATTCGATAAAAATATTTCTTTCATACTTTTAAACTTATTTATTCCTAAAATATTTTTAATCAAACTCTCTTAATAACAAAAATAAAATAATACAATATATGAATAATAATTACTAACTAAAACATACAAACAAGTAAATATAATACCAAATATATATTTATTTATTTATTTATTATTATAGTGCGGATTGCGGATTGGATACGCGAATGTAGAGCAGATATCCGCGATCCGATCTACAAAGGGTGCGGATCGGATCGTATCCGCAATTTTCAGATCGGATGCGGATATTTACTACGAATCTGCAGATACGATCCGATCCATGGACACCCCTACTCGTCTTCTTCTTCTTTTACTTTTATTTATTTATTTATTTTCTTGGACAATTTCCTAACACCCCTGACCCCACCATGTGAAATGTGATGTCCAGAACCAGCATGATTAAGAAAGAGACGGTCTAATTAATTAAAAAATATGTCGACATCGATTAATGTAATAAAAATGTGAAAAAAATAATTATCTACCTATCTATCCGTATTATTATAATATATATTAAAGTTCTTTGCTACTATTGCATGTGGCATGTGCTCTCTGTTAAAGCTTTACATTATCCTTCATTTCCCATTTATTTCATTGTATTCTTTTATTATATTATATATATGCGATGTAACATTATTTTAAAATTTATTTCATTTGCTGTTAATGTTGTTTATTTACTTAGTATTACCTTCACTATTTATATTATGATTATATATGATGTTATAAAAGTCTCCGGCTACCATATATTGCCATGTGGCATTTTCTCATAATTTACACTTTCAAGTTATCAAAATAAAAAACATAAAAATATGATCAAACTAAAATTTTTTGTATGTTCTGAGAGCAAATGAATATTTTATTTTTATGTCATTTAATTTATTTCGTTATATTTTGATGTTAGCTATTTTAAATTTAATATTTAATATTTTAGGAGTTAAAATTTATTAAGATTTAGAATATATAGTTTATAAGTTAATATTAAAGGTTTTATTTTGTTAATATTTTAAAATTTAAATTAAAATAATAATAATATTATAATATTAATATAAAAGACAATAATTAGAGTAAACAAGAATTCCTCTAATTAAACCTGCAGTTGTGTTGTGTGGGTGAATTTTCATCACGAAAAAGCATTACGTCTCTGATGCTCTAAATTAAATCTTCATAAATCTAATAGATCCAAAAATTGCTGTGAGTTTTCCTTTTCTTAATCTT
The DNA here is from genome assembly GCF_059453495.1 of Arachis ipaensis. NCBI lineage: Eukaryota > Viridiplantae > Streptophyta > Magnoliopsida > Fabales > Fabaceae > Arachis > Arachis ipaensis. The sequence continues at coordinate 6,671,465 of NC_142438.1, forward strand.
GTTTTCCCTTGTATTACACCTAGCTTCTTTCAAAACACCATTCTTAATTAGTAGTTTACTTTTAACGACTTTGAGGTTTACGTTTGTCGACATAACCAACGTTCATGTAAAACTTTATTATAATAAAAAATATTTTATGTACATTAATTTTTAGGTACTACATCAAAACTTTTTTAATTTGAAATAACATAGTTAAAAAATTAAAATACTAAATATATATTTTTATATGCAGTAATTAATTAATAATTAATTTTTATTGTACAGTTAGTATAATTGACCATAATATTATCATAATTGACAAATCAATTATCTGTGTGTGAGCAGTAGACGCTCTAGATAATTTCTTTTTAAAAATGATATAAAATATAAATTTTTAAAAAATTAATATTTTTTGCTAACAGTATAATAATTAACACATTAAACATTTGATATTTTATTATCAATGTTTATATATACATACAAGATAAATTAGACGCTGATGCTATTTTACAAATAATTTTTGGTAATAATTGTTCATATCCTGTCCCAACGATTAAGACCCAGGGTCCAAGTAAAAAGGTCCAACCCAAAGGGTTGACCTCACCTTTCACCAGATCAGCCACTACGAAGTCGGTACTCGTCACGACTTGCTCTAAAGAAGTGGGGAACGAAGGGTTAGCTGGCAGATAAGCACTCATTTGAATGAGTAACTGCCCCTAGAATCTCTCTAACCACTTCCACGAGCCATATCTTAACTTCCCTAAGATAAAGGGACGGTTAACACCTTAGAAAAATGGCACTACTCCAACGGTGGTTATTGGTTCACCACTATAAATACACTGACACCCCTCAGGTATCTCTAAGTCCCAATACTCTCTAGACCTGCTAACACTCTTGCTGACTTAGGCATCGGAGTGTCCTTGCAGGTACCACCCCCCATTCATTTACACTCACAAGTCGGACGGAGGCCCCCAAGGCGCAGACCCTCTCAAAGGCTTCCTCCCTTAGACGATTGGGCCAACCAACGCCATCCAGCCCATTAATCTCCGGTTACCTACCGAAACATTGGCGCCGTTGCCGGGGACCCGAGAGATCAACCAGTGATGGCGGACAGATCCCCTGAGGAGGGTCATATGGAAACAGATTCTGAACAAGAGAATCTGGATACCGGAAATAATGACGCGGACCTAACCCTCCATCAGGAAACCAACGATCAACACAAAGAAGGAACCTCCGGAGTCAAAACCCCGAAGGTGAATTCCTCAAAAGGCCGTGAGTCAGAGAAGGACGGACAGTCCCACGCAACTGAGCTTATGGGATTAGTCCATGTCCACCAAAGTCGTTTGGAACAACTAGAACAGGAACGGGAGCGACAAAGGGAGATAGAAAAGCACCTAAAAGAGGAGATGGATCGGCGAAAAGAATTAGAGGAAAAACTCTTAAAGTTAGAATCCTCCCTCAAAGGTCGGAACTCTCGTGACAGTAGAGAAGAGTCGCCCCTAGGAGGGGAAGATCCTTTTAGTGAGGACATAATGAGGGCAAAAGTTTCGAGAAACTTTAGAAGCCCCGATATGGACCTCTACGACGGAACCACTGATCCAAAGCATCATTTGAGCAATTTTAAAAGTCGGATGTATCTGGCTGACGCTTCTGATGCTACGCGATGCAAAACTTTTCCGACAACCTTGTCAAAAGCAGCGATGAAGTGGTTCGACAGGCTCCCCCCGAGGTCGGTTACCAGTTTTGAAGACCTCTCAAGGAAATTCTTGATGAGGTTCTCTATCCAGAAAGATAAAGTAAAACATGCACCAAGCCTCCTGGGAATAAATCAGGAGGTCGGAGAATCCTTACGAGCCTATATGAAAAGGTTCAACAAAGCATGTTTAGAGATTCAAGACCTGCCTACTGAGGCAGTCATAATGGGGTTAGTCAATGGGCTCCGAGAAGGTCCTTTCTCACAGTCCATATCCAAAAGACACCCCATCTCTCTAAGTGATGTACAGAAAAGAGCTGAAAAGTACATCAACATGGAGAAAAATGCCAAGTTGAGAGACTTGAGCTGGCGACCTGGGCACCCTCCCTCAACAAAAGAGAGGGAGAGGGAAACCAAGAAGAAGGAAGAACTCGGTCTCGATAGACCAAGAAAATATCACTCTTATACTCCTCTGAAAGTTTCTATAGTGGATGTATACAGAGAGATTTGTAACACCGAAAGGCTGCCACCCCCCAGACCCATTAAAAATAAAAAAGGGGGGAGCCGCAGCGACTACTGTGAGTACCATAAAATATATGGTCACTCCACAAATGACTGCTACGACCTCAAAAATGTGATAGAAAAGCTGGCTAGAGAAGGTCGGCTTGACAGATATCTCATAGAGAGGCCGGACGGCCATGGGAAGAGAAAGCGAGATGATGTGGATAGAAGAGACCCACCACTGCAGACTCCGGAGAGACATATCCATATGATCTCAGGGGGGTTCGCGGGAGGGGGACTCACCAAATCCTCTCGCAAAAGACACCTCAAGAGAGTCTACCAGGTCGGAGGAGAGTCATCCGATCTCCTAACCATTTCATTTACAAAAGAAGATGGGCAAGGAATAATCCCTGGACACGATGATCCAGTGGTAATAACTATGATCCTAGCAAATGCTCATCTCCACAGAACCCTAGTAGACCAAGGAAGCTCAGCGGACATTCTTTTTAAGCCCGCTTTCGACAAACTAGGGTTGGATGAGAAAGAATTAAGAGCCTACCCCGACACCTTATATGGACTAGGCGACACGCCAATAAAGCCACTAGGATTTTTGCCCCTCCACACCACCTTTGAAAAAGGGGAAAAATCAAAAACTCTGAGCATAGACTTCATAGTCATCGATGTAGGGTCAGCATATAATGCTTTAATTGGCAGAGCCACCCTTAATCGACTCGGAGCGGTGGTATCCACTCCTCACCTTTGTATGAAATTCCCGACCTTAGCAGGGATAGCAACGGTAAGGGGAGATCAGAAATTGGCAAGGAAATGCTACAATGAAAGCCTAAACCTGAGAGGAAAAGGCAGAGAAGTTCACACAGTAGAGCTCGGAGGCACAAGGGCCAAAGAAAAGCTGCGTCCACAACCGGGAAGAAGAACAGAGGAGATACAGGTCGGCGAAGAGGAGGGAAAAAATACTCACATAGGGGCCAACCTAGGGGAAACCCTAAAACAAGGGTTGACTAAGCTCCTAAAAGATAACTCCGATCTCTTCGCCTGGAAAGCCTCCGACATGCCTGGGATAGACCCCGAGCTCATGTCTCATAAGCTCTCGGTTTACCCGGGGTCCCGACCTATACAACAAAGAAGACGCAAGCTCGGCCCAGAACGAGCCCTAATAGTAGAAGAGCAAGTACAAGCGCTCTTAGAAGCCGGCTTCATCAGAGAAGTCAAGTATCCAACATGGCTAGCCAATGTAGTGCTAGTCAAAAAACAAAATGGTAAATGGAGAATGTGTGTCGACTATACCGACTTAAATAAGGCCTATCCCAAGGACCCTTATCCACTGCTAAGTATTGACACCCTGGTAGACTCCAGCTCGGGGTATCAATACTTGTCATTCATGGACACCTACTCGGGGTATAACCAAATTCCGATGCATGAGCCAGACCAGGAGAAAACATCATTCATCACGCCCAGAGCTAATTTTTGCTACGTGGTCATGCCGTTTGGATTAAAGAATGCAGGGGCCACATACCAGAGGCTGATGAATAAGGTGTTTGCCTCTCACCTTGGAAGCTTAATGGAAGTGTACGTCGACGACATGCTGGTAAAGACCAAGAAAGAAGTCAATCTCTTGGCAGACCTCTCACAAGTCTTCGACACCATAAGGTTACACGGGATGAGACTAAATCCCTCAAAGTGTGCCTTCGCAGTAGAGGCAGAAAAATTCCTAGGGTTTATGCTAACACAAAGAGGGATTGAAGCTAATCCCGACAAGTGTAGAGCTATCCTGGAGATGAAAAGCCCGACCTGTTTAAGAGAGGTCCAGCAGCTGAACGACCGACTTGCAACCCTCTCCAGATTCTTGGCAGGATCAGCACTAAAATCCCTTCCACTGTTCTCCTTATTGAGAAAGGGATGTCAATTCGAATGGACTCCGGAATGCGAGGAGGCGTTCCAAGAGTTCAAAAGATTCTTGAGCCAACCTCCTATTCTGACCCGACCTATAGCTGGGGAAGACCTCGTCCTATACTTATCTGTAGCAGACAAGGCCGTCTCGTCGGCCCTGATAAGAGAAGACGAGGTCGGACAGCACCCAGTATATTTCATCAGTAAAGTTCTACAAGGCCCTGAGCTAAGGTACCACAAACTAGAGAAGTTTGCCTACTCCTTAGTAATGGCCTCACAAAGGCTACGACCCTACTTCCAAGCTCACACAATAAGAGTCCGCACGAACCAACCCATGAAGCAAATCCTCCAAAAGACGGATGTTGCAGGGAGAATGGTTCAATGGGCAATAGAGCTCTCCGAGTTTGACTTGAAGTATGAAACTCGGACGACGATTAAAGCCCAATGCCTCACCGACTTCATCGCAGAATATGCATGAGACCAAGAGGAGAAACCAACTACATGGGAACTCTATGTAGATGGATCCTCAAACAAAACAGGAAGCGGTGCAGGCATAATACTGGTGGATGAAAGAGGAACCCAGATAGAGGTCTCTCTCAAGTTTGAATTCCCAGCTTCAAATAATCAGGCAGAGTATGAAGCCTTGATTGCTGGGTTGAAGCTGGCGGAAGAAGTCGGTGCTACAAAAGTGATGATATATAGCGATTCGCAAGTAGTGACCTCCCAGATAAGTGGAGAGTATCAGGCAAAGGACCCAAATATGAAAAGGTACTTGGAAAAAACTCTGGAATATCTTGGGCGCTTTGCAGAAACCGAGGTCAAACACATAACTCGGGATCTAAATAGCAGAGCAGACGCCCTATCCAAGTTGGCAAGTACCAAGCCAGGAGGGAATAACAGAAGCCTGATCCAGGAAACTCTCCAGAAACCCTCCGTAGTAAAAGAAAAAGACAAACAAGAGGAGGTCATTGAGATAGTCGGATTAAACCTCGGTTGGATGAACCCCTTGGTCGAATACATGAAATTCGACATCCTCCCCAAGGAGGAGAAAGAGGCTAAGAAGATCCGAAGGGAAGCACAACATTACACTTTGGTGAGAAATATCCTCTACAGAAGGGGGATATCAACACCATTATTAAAGTGTGTACCGACCTCAAAAACCACCGAAGTGTTGGAAGAAGTCCACAGTGGGATCTGCGGAAATCATCTCGGAGCAAAGTCACTAGCCAGGAAAGTGATCCGAGCTGGATTCTACTGGCCGACCTTGCAGAAAGATGCCACGGAATTTGTGAAAAAGTGCCAACCATGCCAGATGCATGCAAATTTCCATGTGGCTCCCCCGGAGGAGCTCATTAGTATCACTTCTCCATGGCCTTTTGCAAAATGGGGAATGGATTTGTTAGGACTTTTTCCCCAGGCGCCAGGACAAGTCAGATACCTGATCGTGGGAATAGATTATTTCACAAAGTGGATAGAAGCAGAACCATTGGCCACCATCACCGCACAAAGAAGTCGGAGGTTCCTCTACAAAAATATCATCACAAGATATGGGATACCTCATTCCATTACTACAGATAATGGAACCCAATTCACCGACTCTACCTTTAGAAGCCTAGTAGCCAGTATGAAGATCAAACACCAGTTCACCTCGGTGGAACACCCACAAGCCAATGGGCAAGCCGAGGCAGCCAACAAAGTCATACTAGCAGGGCTAAAGAAAAGATTACAAGATGCAAAAGGAGCCTGGGCCGAAGAGCTCCCACAAGTGCTATGGGCTTACAGGACAACCCCCCAATCCGCCACTGGAGAAACACCCTTCCGACTAGTTTATGGCGTAGAAGCCATGATCCCAATAGAAGTCAACGAACAAAGCCCAAGAGTGATTTTCCATGACAAAATCGGAAATATACAGGGGCATAAAGAGGAGCTCGACTTGCTTCCCGAGGTCCGAGAAGAAGCCCAGATAAGAGAAGCAGCGTTGAAACAAAGGATGACTACAAGATACAACAAAAAAGTCATTCGAAGAGCATTCACCCCAAGTGACTTGGTCTTGATCAGAAACGACATTGGAGTCAACAAATCAGGAGAAGGAAAGCTCGCTGCAAACTGGAAAGGACCATACAAAATCGATGAGGTCTTAGGAAAAGGATATTAAAAAGTGACCGACTTAGACGGCACCGAGTTACCAAGGTCGTGGCATGCTTGTAATATGAAAAGGTACTATAGCTAAAAGCGAACTCTACTCCATGATGTACTCTTTTCCCAACTTCATGATTTTTTCCCAAAACCAAAGGGTTTTTTCTGGAGAAGGGTTTTTAACGAGGCATCATAGTAGGGACTAAGGGAAACAGACTGTCCAAGCCCTTAGTAGCAATGAAGTACCTCCCCAATTAATAAAAATCTTTTTAATATCTCTAAAATTCCTTTGTTGCTTTCTCTTTCTACGAAACGCGCCGACTTAAGCTCGACAAAACGTAAAAATCCCATGACCGACCTAAATGGTCGTCAGGATAAAACGACGAGGTACAAGTCGGTGTAAAGAGGTTATATAAGTTGATCGTAAGAAACTCGGAAACGTTCCGACTCATAAGTCGAAATAAAGAACCGAGTAGGAAAAAAAAACGAATCGCAAAAATAACCTAAGTCATAAAAACTCAATGAAACGAAATTGAGTACTAGGAATAACAAAAGAGAGGTAGGAAAAACCCAAGAAAAGATTAAAGGGATGTCCTAAAGATCCTTAAAACAAAAAGGCTCGGAAAGACAAGCCAAAGAAAAGGTTTTCCAGAAAAGATCAAGGGGAATTCGAAAAAATCGCAATCAGAAAAGCATGCACGCATAAGGTAACTTAGACCCTTATCCAAAAAGAGTATTTATTTTTTAACTTAAACCCTTATTAAAAAAGGTTATTTTAAATGTTTTGTTTATGGCCTTAAAAGGCCAAAAAATTGTTCAAACGCTGCCAAAAATAAATAAAGAGTTTAAAAAAGAGGGGACCCAAATAGCCAACAAATTACTTTTTTGCAAGAGCAGTAGACAGATCACCACCACCAGAGGCACCAGGACCGGGAAGAGAGGCATCCATAGGAGATGAAGAGGAAGTCGGAGGAACTGTAGAAGAACTCGGAGCATCCTTAGAGCGAGGAGGGGACTCTATAATTCTCTGCCCCCGAGTCTTCAATTCTGACTCGGAAATAATCTCGGGGACAGGGGGATCCACAATGGCACCATCAATGACAACTTTATCAGGATCTAAAGGGGAAAGGTCCAGGCCAGGAGCAATGACTCCGACCTGCTCCCTAAAGATCCTCCAAGCCTCCTCAGCCCCATCAGCAATAGAGTCTTCCAACTCGGTATAAGCCCTCTGAGAATTCAGCAGCTCATTTTTTACAGACACAAGATCGTTAAATAAACTTTGGTAGCTGTCTTGTGCTGTCTTCCTCAAGCCCACCTCCATGTTGCATTGGGCTTGCAATTTCCTCTCCTTCTCCCGGAGGCTATCCCTCTCCTCCTTCAACTTGGCGACTTCCTCCTTCAACTCCCTCTCCTGCTCTTGATATAAAAGAAGCCTTCCTTCCAGCTCCTCGACCCTCGAGGTCATCCCTAAAGAGCTGAGAGGAGCCTTCTCAAAAATATCTAAGAGTTTGCCACAAACCCCCGCCGCCTTGAGGCTCTCCTCAACCAGAGTGGTAAGGTGGCGCCGAACAGAAACATCATCCATGCTTATACGAGCATGGGGATAGATGTTCTTTCGGACGAATGCAAGAGCATCCGCCTTAACCTCACCAGAAGAACCAGAGTCTAAAGCCTTGCGCTTCTTCTTCTCTGACTCAGGAGAAGATCGGGCGGAGGGGGGCGGCTGAGAGAAAGTTGAAGAAGAAATCACAATGGGCTGAGAGGGAGTCCCAACGTTCCGAGGAGGAGGAGAGATAACCGCCCTGGCGCCACCAGTCCTGGCGCGAGACCTTGCTTTAGCCTCCTGGACTCTTTGGTAAGACTCCTGAGCGTTTGCCTTTGCCATCTCTGAAAAGACAATAACAAATAGATCAGACAAGTCAGAAATCTAACAAACAAATAAAAGCTACCTAGCTGTGCCTGGACAAAGGTCGGAGACCCCTGGAGAAACTTTTTTGTGTCCAAGTATGGGGTCCTCCCCCACACTTCTCGGAGGAACCCCACAATGGCTGCTTCCACCTCATCCAGGTCATCCAGACCATATTTCTCGCAGGGGGAGGCCTCCAGCCAGTATAAAGAAAATCGGGGAGAAGAATTATCATCCAGAAAAAAGGGATGGTGACCCTCTACAGCTTGAACTTTGAAAAAATAATTTTTAAAGTCATGGAAGGATTCGTCAAAAAGGGTAAAAACTCTCCGACCCTGTATGGCTCGGAAAGACACCCACTGTTGCTTATTGTTTAGCCCACTGAATGGTTTGGTCATATGGAAGAGATAGAAAAAAATCTTCAAAGAAGTCGGAAACTCCAAAGCTTGGCTAATAAATTGATAAATTTTCAAAAAACCCCAAGAATTGGGGTGAAGTTGGGTAGGGGCAACTCGGCAGTGATGCAAAACAGATATCTCAAAGTTTGAAAAAGGAAGAAAAACACCCAAACGGGTGATCATACACTCATACATAAAGAAAAAATGAGGGGCCGCCTCATTGACCCTCCCAAAGCAAACCCGGTCTTCAGGACCCGGGACTACCAATTCATACTTCGGCTCGTCATCCTCAGAAGTACAAATTCTGTGGTGAGTGCGAAGGTTGGTGATAAACTCAATATCGACCGAGGGTTCCTCCCCTAGGACCGTGACATCAACCCATTGAGAAAGGATATCTACGGAAGCCATTTCTTTTTCTTAAAAAGGTAACAAAAAACCTACAAGGGAAAAAGAAAAGGAAAATAAAAGGCATGCAAATAGAAAAGCATGTTACAAAAAGAACTAACCTTTATCCGAAAATGAGGGTTGGAGAAAACGAAAGCCTTTGAAGATGCAAAAATGCAGCACGAACAAATGAAGGGGAAATTTGAAAAATCGCAGAAACGAAACAATGAAAGAAAGGGAAAGTATTTATAAGTACGTTAGGGGCACAATGGTAAAAACGGGGCAGTCATTAATGAAAATGCACCGTTACCAAGACCATCAATCCCTACGCACATCCCTAACGGACACGACGCTTGATTAGACGTAACTGTCAGAACCAAAAGGTCACAAAAGTCACGTCGGTTTCGGAACATCACGTCGGTCCCCCAACAAGTCGGTTACAACTCCGAGTAGTATACTCGAACCCAAATCTTAAAGAGAAATTGGGCTCGAGTAGGGGCACTGTTCATATCCTGGCCCAACGATTAAGGCCCAGGGTCCAAGTAAAAAGGCCCAACCCAAAGGGTTGACCTCACCTTTCACCAGATCAGCCACTACGAAGTCAGTACTCGTCACGATTTGCTCTAAAGAAGTCGGGAACGAAGGGTTAGCTGGCAGATAAGCACTCATTTGAATGAGTAACTGCCCCTAGAATCTCTCTAACCACTTCCACGAGCCATATCTTAACTTCCCTAAGATAAAGGGACGGTTAACACCCTAGACAAATGGCACTACTCCAACGGTGGTTATTGGTTCACCACTATAAATACACTGACACCCCTCAGGTATCTCTAAGTCCCAATACTCTCTAGACCTGCTAACACTCTTGCTGACTTAGGCATCGGAGTGTCCTTGCAGGTACCACCCCCCATTCATTTACACTCACAAGTCGGACGGAGGCCCCCAAGGCGCAGACCCTCTCAAAGGCTTCCTCCCTCAGACAATTGGGCCAACCAATGCCATCCAGCCCATTAATCTCCGGTTACCTACCGTAACAATAACATTTAATTAAATTAGTCTAAATTTAGTAAAAATTGTACCCATTTAATATAGGGAGCCATTCAGATAAAGACGTTGAAAATATCTTTTTATAAAGATATTTTTTAATAATTAAAATTTAATACATATAATCAATTAAATCGTATTATTTTTGTCAAAATTAGACTAGACAAATTGATTTGACCGAAAAATGGTGAATCAAATCTTGAACTGGTTTAAATTAATATTATTTTTTATAAAAAATAACTACAATACCCTATTATAAAAAATGATTAAAATACTTCTATTATATATATTAATTTTGAGAATCCTAAATTTTAGTTCTTTATTTTTCTATCGTAGGGTTAGGATTTAGAATTTTTAAAATTAATATATATAATAAGAGTATTTTAATTATTTTCTATAATAAAAGTATTGTAGCCATTTTTTATAAAAAAATAATATTAATTTAGACCAATTCAAGATTTGAATCACCATTTTTTCGGTTAAATCAATTTGTCTAGCCTAATTTTGACAAAAATAACCTGATTTAATTGATTATATATGTTAAATTTTAATTATTGAAAAACATATTTAAAAAATGGCGTTTTAGGTGTCTTTATCTAAGTGACTCCCTTCAATATATAGGTGCTTTTTCCTTTTTTGGATTTTTTTATTGACATAGCATATAAATTTTGTGTATATTACAAAAACTTATTGATATAGCAGAGAATTTTTTATATATAACAATTCAGGATAGTTTGTTAGTTGGGTAAAAGGATAAGTATTGTTTTGATTTTTAAAATTTAGGGTCAAAATCAAATTCATTCTCAATGTATTTTGAATTTAAAATCGTCTCTAACGTTTTATTTGGTATCAAAATCGTCCTTTTAACTTTTTACGGACAAAAGTACCCTGCACCATCACCACCTCTCTTACTCCTACCAAATACCAATAATCAGATTCAAGAATACTAACAATAACATATTATTCAAATTCAGAAACTAACAACATCAAATTCAATAACAAAATCAACACACAACAACAATAAAATCACCAGAAAAATAACAAATCAAAACCAGAATCAGAAACAAAATCAAAAGCAAAGCAAAAACAAATAAAGCAGAAGCAAAAGCAAACACAAAAAAAAAAAAGCCAAATCGGCGAGGTGCAGCGACAAGGACGCGAAGTGGTGGCGAGGTCGGTAGCAGCGGTGGCAGTACGGAGTGTGACTCCCTGGCTCATGTCTCCTCTCTTCCTTGCGAGCTCTCTCTCCCTCTGGTTCTAATTTCTGACGACGACAGCGACTCCAAACTTCGTCGACGTTGTTCCCCCTTTTCCCTCATCTTTCTCTCCCCTTTCCCTTTCCCTTTCCCTTTCTCTCCCCTGCTTCGTTATTTCTTTTATTTTTAAATTTTATAATTTTTTTATTAGAATATGAATAATTTAATTAAAAAAATAATTTTAATATTAAATAAAATGTTTAAAACAATTTTAAATTAAAAATAATGTTGGAACGAATTTAATTTTAATCTTAGAAGTTAAAATAATACTTATTCCGTTGGATAAATTATAATATTTTAGTATGTGATTTTTAAAAAAATTTTGTATTGTGCACTCCATACATATGAAAAAAAAGTGCAGACACGCACGTATTAATAAAAAAAAAAAAAATACACGATGACTTAATTATACTTAGTTAAAAATCAATTTAAGTAGATGAGATGTCCTTTAAATTAATTTTTTAGCCAGCTTTTTAGTTTATTACGTTAATGTAAAAAAATAAAATAAACCCATCTAAATAGATTTATTATTTTTTAAATTTAAAATATAAATTAAAAAAAATCTAAAAATTTAATTTTATCCAAATCCGTTTTAAATCTCTTAAACACTAACACATTTTAAAAAAATTCCTAAATAAAACTCATGGGCTGCTTCTCAGAAATGAATCCTCCGTCACTTTGCTCCTCCTCCGTGCCATGCGCTTCTCATCTTCGTCGCATCCTTCACCAGCTTCTCATTCACGCCTCTTTCCCGCAGCTCCCATCTCAAAAAACGTGCCACCGCCTCCTTCACATTTTCTATATTAGTAGAGTTATTTGTCTCCAATAATCCTTCCTTTCTAATGAAAGATTTTATTTTTTTAATTTATGGAAAAATATAGGTAAACAATGAAAATATTAAACAATATAAATAATATATATATCGGATGTTCATTTTATTAATGTACGGATGATTATTTTAATATTAAAATTTAGAGAATTAATTTAAAGATATAGTGTATTTTTATTTGATTAGTGGTTGTTCATATTGTTCAACAAAATCATTGTCTCTCTAGCATTCTCCTTAATTTATACCTAATTTTATGTGTCTATTTTTTTATGAATTTCTTTGACTTGGGATTGATGAAATTATAAGATATTTCAAATATTCGAAAGTCGAGTCAGATTTAGAATGTTAAGCAGTAATCTTTGTGCTCTCGAGACTTTAACTATCGTCCTTCAAAGTAGAATGTGAGTTATTCATTCAGCTAAAATAAGGAATTAATTAATTAACTAGTATACATGTTACTTCATCTATTAGCTTAGCTTTTAGTACTTTTTCAGTAGTTAAACTATTTTGGTTTGGGGTTATTAGTTAAATTACGATAATCTATACGTGCCAAGGAAAAATTTTCAAATTTTTGCTTTGATGATTTTTTTAATTAAAAAGTGTAACTTTATTTTATCCTGTGAAATCTTTAGGTAAAAAAGTTATACAGAAATAATACAAGATAAGGCGAACTTTTTTTTAAATATTGAGATGAACTTTTTTTATAGGGTAAAGTATTAAATTGGTTTCCTAGCTTTGAGTGTAATTCTGTTTTGCTTCTTAAGGTTTAAAGTATTCTATTTGAATTCAAAAAAGTTTCATTTAGCATCAATTTAGTCCCACAGTGATGTCAAAATTAAATAATTAACAAAATATTCTACATAACAACAGTACAAAAATAAAATCGATAATCTGGAAAACAAGCACAAGTTCCAGAGGCATAAAATCAACCATTGATACATCAATACATTTATTTATTATTTTTTATAATATAAATAAAATATTTTCTATAAAACTAAAGAAAATGATAAATAAATGTATTGATACATCAATGGTTGATTTTGTACCTCTGGAGCTTGTACTTGTTCTCCAGATTATCGATTTTGTTCTTGAACTGTTGTTATGTAGGACATTTTGTTAATTATTTAATTTTGACCTCACTGTGGGACTAAATTGATGCTAAATGAAACTTTTTTGGATTCAAATAGAACACTTTAAACCTTAAGGACTAAAATAGAATTACACCAAAATCTAAGAGACCAATTTAGTACTTTACCCTTTTTTATATTACATACACTAATTTCTAATATAAATTCTGAACATATATTAAAGATTGCATATCATATTTTTAACACATTTAAAATTATACAACTACACATAAAATACTTATACAATTGAATAGCTTCACTTACGCAAAATTGACCAATTATATGCCAACGAGTATATAACCCTCATTTTTTATATAAGTGATAAATAAAACAATTTGCCATACATAAGTGCTGGTTATTACATGATACTTAACATACTTTTGTTATAATATTAATGGAATAATATTACACATTTAAATTTTTTTATTAATTAAATTAATTTAACATAATAAAAAATAATTATGATTAATTTTATTCTAAATTTTATTATTTAAATTAGTTAAATTTTCTTCCTAAAAAAATTTAAATGATTGTGCGAAGCACGTCCTCCCCATTATTTATGGTGTTTGGAAGCAGCAGCAGCAGCAAATACAAGCAAGTGCTCCAACTCTCACACTTATCACACAAAAATGGCATCCTCCGCCCCTAACAATAATAATAATCTTCCGCTGAAGCCCATTCCGGGAAGCTACGGCCTCCCGTTCTTGGGCCCCTTACACGACCGCCACGACTACTTCTACAAACAAGGCCGCGACGAATTCTTCGCCACCAGGATCCAAAAGTACAACTCCACCGTCATCAGAACCAACATGCCGCCTGGTCCCTTCATTGCTCATGACCCTAAGGTCGTCGCTCTCCTCGACGCCGCCTCTTTCCCCATCCTCTTCGACAACTCTAAGGTCGATAAGCGCGACGTCCTTGACGGCACTTTCATGCCTTCTACCGCCTTCACCGGCGGCTACCGCACCTGCGCCTTCCAAGATACTACTGAACCCGAACACTCTCTCCTCAAATCCTTCTTTCTCCATATTCTCTCCTCCAAACACAACATCTTCCTCCCTCTCTTCCGAAGCGTTCTCACCGATCATTTCAATAACATGGAAGAAAGTCTCGCCGGAAAGTCCAAAGAAGCCAGCTACAACACCTCCATCGGTGCCGCCACCTTCACTTTCATCTTCCGTCTCCTCACTGACAAGGATCCAAACACCACCGTCATCGGAAGCGAAGGTCCGAAGCTCGTGGAGACCTGGCTCGGAGCTCAGCTCGCTCCTCTCGCAACGCTAGGGTTACCGAAAATCTTCAACTACGTCGAAGATGTACTGATCCGAACGGTGCCGTTTCCGGCGTGGGCCGTAAAAGGCAGCTACAACAAGCTCTACGAAGGAGTATCGACGGCGGGGACGGCGGTGCTGGACGAAGCGGAGAAATTAGGAATCAAAAGAGACGAAGCATGCCACAACCTTGTTTTCATGTTAGGGTTCAACGCTTTCGGTGGTTTATCGAACCAGTTTCCGATCCTAATCAAGTGGATAGGTTTGGCAGGGGAGGGTTTACACAAGCAACTCGCTGATGAAATCAGGACCGTTGTTAGGGACGAAGGCGGGGTAGTGAGTCTTGCAGCGTTGGATAAGATGACTTTGACCAAATCAGTGGTGTACGAAGTACTGAGGATAGAGCCTGCTGTGCCGTACCAGTACGCCAAAGCGAGGGAGGATCTGGTGGTGCAGAGCCACGATGCGGCCTACGAGATCAAGAAAGGGGAGATGATCTTTGGATATCAGCCGTTCGCTACGAAGGACCCGAAGATCTTTGAGAATCCCGAGGATTTTGTGGGCCATAGGTTTATTGGAGATGGAGAGAGGCTGTTGAGACACGTGTTATGGTCTAATGGGCGTGAGGTGGACGAGCCCACAGCGGATAACAAGCAGTGCCCGGCGAAGAATCTTGTGGTGCTGCTGTGTAGGGTGTATTTGGTGGAGTTCTTCTTGCATTATGACACGTTTGCATTCGATTGGAAGCCACTTGTTTTGGGTCCCACAGTTACCATCAAGTCCTTAACCAAGACCTCCAATTTTTAAGCGGTGAAAACTCAAGTAAATTAACTTTACGTAAAGTTGATATTGATAGTCGTTAAATGATTTGATTGATTTGACTTAATTTTTATCTAATGACTCTCAAATATCAATTTTACAGTCGACTGCACCTGAGTTTTCACCTTTTTAAGTACTTGTTATTGTTATAATACAAGATGTGACAACCCACCTTACCTAAAAACCTTCTTATCCTTAGTATTATTCTAAGTTCAATGTCATCAAAATGAATAAAACATCACCTACGACAATACTTTTGTTGTTTTTTCCTTGAATAAGAAAAGGTTTTAGGTAGAGATGAATTTAAGAAGAAAAGAAGCACAAATTTGTCTTATGTGAGTCACTGTAAATATGCTTTATCTACGTTGCATGGACATGTTGTTTGTACGTAAATTGGTGTATGTATATGTGCGATGTATATATATGTAACTTTTTTTTATTTTTTTAATTATCCTTTTTTTTTTTCGATTTTGAAGTTTTTTCCTGGTATTTTCTTCTGTGTTTGATTTTAATAACCTAGATTTTCTCTAAATATGTATATTTTGTGGGAAGAGGTTGTCCCCTCTGCCCTAAAGAAATTCCGTGACTCCGTCGTTGGTTACGTATACATTATACGTTTGTAGGATACGTACCTGTGATATGCCATTTTTGTTGTGTAATAATAATTATGTATGTACCTATTAAATTGAACATCCGATATATTTATTATTCACATTATTTAATATTTTTATTATTTTTCTGTATTTTTTTTTAAATATTATGTATCCTTTAAAATTTAGTTTTTATCTATCTTTATAACAATTTATTATTATTTAATTAATTTAAATATTTATTTTTGTGCATCAGTTGTTTGAAAAATTAAAAAAAAAAATTATTTACTTTTTTTCTTTTAAAAACAAAATAAAAAATATTTAAAAGATACTTAATTATATTAAAAAAAAAAAGAATGTACGTATAGTGTAATTAAGAAGATCGCCACAAGTGCGGCTAGGTGTCTCCATATCTGGCATGTTAAGCGAACTGACAATTTGTAAAAGGAAGTGTCGCCCTCATTATATCCATAATATAATATTCACTCGCTTAACTCGCTAAAAAGTTGGGTGATATTAAAATTTGAAGACTGTCATATATAAAAAGTTTGCTTAATACACTGCCTATCTGATGATGCAGTTGGCCCACTAGCCACCCCTAAAATTAATATATGTAAATAGCAAGCAAATTATTTTCGAAATTAATAAACGATCTTTATCATGCATAATATATATGTTTTTCCATGCGTTCACATTTTAGCATATATATGTCATCGGGACATTATCACACGCCTTATTCGCGTGTATGTTTGTGTGTTCAAATGGGGAAAAGGTACAATTTCTTTGTTAAATAACTCTAAATAATTAAAATGTGATTTATGAACGAAGCTATAAGCACTATATATTGAGAATAGTACTGCTAGGGAGCCAATGACCTAAGCGTATAATATGTACAATAAGCTAAATCTTTGGTCTATGAATAAAATGAACATCACTATCTTTATGTCATAAAACCACTCATTCCAAAAGCTTCCCAGAAGTTTAAGCTGATTTTAGGGTTTACTAAGAATCGAACTCTTGACCTTTTGGATCTAGAATTCTAATACTATATCATGAAACCGTTCATCCCAAAAGCGTAATCTGATAGGACAATATATATAACACTAATGGTCATATTTTTAATACTTCCTAAACCTCTATTGTACACATTATACGCTTAAGTTATTGACTCCTTATACTTATTCTATTGAGAAATTTCATATTTGTGGATTAATTTCTTTCTCGAAAGAATTAAGAATACTAACACTGTAGCATTGTATAGTTCAATTCATTATGTGGACAAATCAAAGGTTCAACGATCATCGATCGGATCATTTCACACGGCAAAGAAAAGAATGCGACGAGTCAATAGTCCATTTCAAGAGACTTCTTCGTTCATCGTATGTAATAAAATGGTAGTTGACGATTTGTTTAATTGTTTTAGAGAATATATATATATACATCGTATTAAAATTGACAAAGGGTCCAAACAGTTTAAACAACTCAAATTTATTTTATTTAATATTTATTTATTATAAAATATATTAAATAAAACTAAAAGTAGTAAATTTTGATATTTTTTATTAAAATTTTCATTTATTTCTGATAGATATATCATATCGAATTATAGATGCCGTAAGTATAGAAGATGTTTATTATGATATTGTTGATGAAATATATGTGGGACTTTTTATCACAATTGTATGTTTTGCCGCCAAGCAAGTTTCATCATTTCTATAGTTTAAAATTACTTGTCTTCAATTTTTAAATAATTTATAAAAGTTTTATGCTATTTTTTTAGAATTATAAAAATCAAATTTTATGTTTTTCAGTCATGAAATTTTATATTATATCATAAAATTATTTATTTTAAAATTTTAAGTAAATAAAAAAAAGATATATAAATTATTATATTTTTAAGAAAATTACTTGAGCTTTAATGATTAGTACCAAGAAGCCAAGATGAGCATACCATTTGGCTTCTGAAAGATTAGAAAAGAGTTTTTAGGAATAGGGTATTAGCTGCAGAGGAAGATTAAGAACTGTATGGGTTAAAAGCATGCATTTATAGAAAATTATATTTTAATTATATATGTCTATATGATGAATAATGGTTATGTCACATCCACACTTTGGTTTAGTGTGTCATTATGTGGTAACATTGTTTAATTTATCTTATTCATCAATGTTTATCTGTACGTATTTATTTATTTATATATTAACATAGTCGGCTGTAACCATAATATTATTGCCACCTGTGGCACAGAAAGACTATCAATGACAGTTACCCTTATTTTTAAGAGGAATATTTTATGATCTCTTTAAATTGTCGCCTAATAATTTATCAAAACATCATCAATTTTTAGTGATGAGGAAGAAATTATAAGTTTGAACTCTACTCTTATATTTGTGTTGGGCATATAGTTTTATAACAATAACCATTTTAAGAATCAAATTGATTAAAGTATTGAACATTCTTTTTGGTAAGCTTTTTTTTTTTTTTTTGGGTAAGCTTTTCCTTTGTTTTCCGGTAAGCAGCCAATTGAACATTTTATGAACACGTTAACCGAAAGGATACATAAAATGTAAGCCCAATCATTATGTTTGTATCTTTGTGGTATTTGGAAGCCCAATCTTTGGTAACAGATGGCAATAAATATAGCCCAAAATAAATGAATTATTATTATTATTGATACCTTTCTGTTTTTATTATTATTTTTATTTTTGTTGTGTTTTATCTTGTTTGTTGATTGTCTTGTTTCTATTATTTTAAAAAGATTTATCGAATCCTGCTTAAGTAAATATTGGGGATTCGAATCTCACATTGTATATGTAGTAATTTATTGGTCAATAATAAATCTTTAAATAAAATTTTGATTCGCGACGAATTAGTCTTTATCGTTGTGAATAATTTAAAAAAACTTATTGAATAATATTTTTGAAGTAAAATAAATCTATAAAAGAGAAAAGAAAATTATCTTCACGAAGAAAGACTAAAAATCCTTTTTTATTATTTTCAAATGGTGTCGTATCCGCGCATATCAGAAAATTTTCGAATGGATCAATCAGAAATAAAAGTTAAAAATGTATATTTTCTAGAAAATTGAAAAACGATTTAATGATTCATTTTAGTTATATTTATTTATAAACTTGCTATTTCCTTTCATTATTACAGTATAGAGTGCGACTTTCACTCTAGATAAAACTTATCCTATAATAATAAAGTACAATGAATAATAATACGTACAACGTCATCCTATTACTTTTAGAACTCAAACTAAATTAAATTTTTGTATTATATTTAATCTAAAATATATTAGATTAAATTATATTTAAATATTATTTTTAATTTAAGATAAATATTAAAATTAAATAATAAATTTAAATTTTAAAAGATTAAATAAAAATATCATCAAAATTTTAATTTTTAGTATAAAAAATTTTAGTTTTTTTTTTTATTTTTACTTTCTGAAGATACTAAAACCTAAAATTTTATATTCTAAAATTTTATATTCTAAAACAAAAATTTTAATTTTAATTTCTGATCATTAAACACAATATTAAATATCAATCTTATAATTTCAATTCTAATTTTTAAAAATAAACACTACTTTATATTTGCTCAATTAATTACTCACTGTTGACACACTATACATCATTAGTGAACTGAATAAAAGAAAGTTTATTCCTAAATTCTATACTAAGCAAATCCATGTGAGTATTATATTATCATAAAAATGAAAGTCATGCAGATAATAATACCTACATATATGTTACTTGTGGGACTTTTCTTTCTCAAAATACAATTTAAATTACTTCTATATTTATATTATTATTAGTAGTAAACTCCAGATGTTGAAAAAGCCAGCTGTAATGTAATCATAGGCCATATATGGAAACTTAAATCTTTAAAAAAATTATTGCAAAACAAAAACTTTAATGAACCTCCACGTGGCCTTTCTGGAATCAACCATACCATGTCATGTAACATGTTTATAATAATAACTCTTTAGTATTATTGCCACCACCTATAATATCTATAACTGTTTGACTTTTCCATTCATAAAATTTCTTCTTGATTTGATTCAAAAGGATATGTGGAAGGGAT
Source organism: Arachis ipaensis (assembly GCF_059453495.1). NCBI lineage: Eukaryota > Viridiplantae > Streptophyta > Magnoliopsida > Fabales > Fabaceae > Arachis > Arachis ipaensis. The sequence continues at coordinate 6,691,393 of NC_142438.1, forward strand.
CAATGGCTTTTCAAGATGAAGCAGCAGCAAAATTGCTTAGCTCTGATCTCAATGAGCTGAGTTTGGCTGCTCACAAGCTTGCTGATCATGCCATCAAGCTTGGTGGTTTAGGCTTTGGAGCTTCCTTTTTTGGATTGATTGCTGCCATTGCTGCTATGTATGTTTTCTCAAACCATAATAATTCATCATCTCCTATCTCTAACTCTTCCTTCTCCTTCTATGCTCTTTAATCCACCCTTTATCTTGTTTTTACTTGTTTAGAAATTTTTATACTATTATCAATACTCCCTTTTAAATTTTGAGTGAATATATTTAGCAGATAAAAGAAAATAAATAAATAAATTAGTGTTAATTTAGTGGTTTACCTAAGTATTAGTATGGCTTAAATGTCTCATACTTAATTAATATGGGTCGGTGATAGTGTGATAGATAAGTTTATAGTTTGTTGATAAGATCAAAGGAGATAATCAATCATAGTGCTAAGAAGGGTCCATTAGTGCATTAAGCAACTTATATTGAATATTGATTGTCCTATTATATGAAAGTTGACAGTTATTGGTTAAAATAGTAATCACCTTCATATACATAAATTTGTTTAATTAAAATTTAACTTATTACTTCTGTTTATTTTCTACAGTTACTTGTTGATTTTGGACCGTACAAATTGGAAGACAAACATTCTTACAGCACTACTCATTCCATATATTTTTTTCAGCCTGCCTTCAATTATTTTTGGTGTATTCAGGTCAATATCTTGTTACAGTTCTTTCTTCTTTTTTCTTTTTTTGATTTGTATTATTATCATTTTTCTCTAACATTAAATTTCTTTTTTATTCTTGGCTAATGCAGGGGAGAAATTGGAAAATGGATTGCCATTATTGCTGTTGTTCTAAGGCTTTTCCTTCCAAAACACTTCCCTGGTATGATACATACAAATTCATCTAAGACTTGAGAGTAACCCTGCTCTTGTTCACAATAATCTGTGAAATCTCTTTGTTGTTAATCAATTCATTGAACATGCAAATATTTTGCTGCTATTCTTGTTATACATTTCAATAATATTTAGTAAACGAATGACAAGGAATGAGTTTGTCTTATGAGAGACGAATTTGTCACTTTTAAATTCTAAGAGACTATTAATTTGATAATAACAAGTAATATACTGAGTAATGCATGTTAATGCAGATTGGTTGGAACTGCCTGCTGCATTGATTCTTCTTGTTGTTGTTGCACCATCTCTAATTGCAACCACTTTCAGAAACAACATTGTTGGTGTGGTAGTATGCCTAATCATAGCATGTTATTTGCTGCAAGAACACATTAGAGCCTCTGGTGGATTCAGAAACTCTTTCACCAAAGCCCATGGCATATCCAATTCTGTTGGCATAATCCTTCTCTTGGTTTATCCCATTTGGGCCCTGGTGGTTATCCTCTTTTAGGAACATACCAGAAAAAAAAAAGAAGCAGCATTTTAGACTCTTGGTTTTTGCTCTGTGTAAATTGAACTATTTTGTCTTTTGCATCATTCATTTGTTGAACTTCATTACTTCATGGCTCATTTGTGTATGACCTATATAGTTTGTATCATTGTATGTGTAAACAATGTAAAATCAAATTTCATTACTGTGGAATATATATTACAGGATGATTTGGGTTTCCATCAAATTCATTGCTTGCTATTCTAAACAAATAAAGTTTCAACTTTTGCAATGCCCAATATATCTTCAACTAGTCTTATTGGATTTTTCATTGTATCATATAGAAAATAGTATAATATAAATAGTGCATATAAAAGTCTCTCTTGCCACTTTGCTCACACCTTGGTTCCCTTGGCTTCTTTGTATAGCTCCTCAATACAATCCTGAAAATAAAATAAGCAGTAACACAATATTGATTTGTTTTTCTTACATGAATAGCATTTTAGCATATTAGAACATAAGACAAACCTTATAGTACTTGAGTAATTGTGGTCTCTTCAATTTGAATGTTGGAGTTATTAGATCTCTCTCCATGTCAAAGGGAGCTGGTTCCAGATGAATTGCCTTTAGCATCTCAAAGCCTCTAAGCTGAAGAGAATAGATTTCATTCATGTCAAATTTAACCACCATTATTACCAATACCAATATCAGAATACTGTATTATAATTCAAGAAATCATGTGCATACTTGATGTTTCTGACCAGTGCTGTTGAGCTCATCTAAGATGTATTTTCTTGCCTTCAAATTCTCACATAAAGATTTAAAGTCATCTGTTGATGAATTATGCTTCACTGCCCAATCTTCAAGGGCTTTTCTATCTGGCACCACCACAGCCACCAAGAATGACTCAAAACTGTTTCCATAGACCCAAATCTGCATAGGAACAAAAAATATCACTCTACAAACTATATAGAATTATTACATAATGAATTTTAGCTAACAGGAGGAGTTACATAAATGGTTATATCTCTAACAGCATTGTTCTGTGACAGAAATATACCGATGTTATAAGAGGGCATCGCAGATACTTGTTTTCGATATTTTCTACAGAAACATATTCTCCTTGAGACAACTTAAAGATATTCTTTTTCCTATCAATGATTTTCATAGCTCCATTAGGCTGCCATTCTCCAATGTCACCTGCAATGGTTTCAAAAATCATTCAGAAACACAATTTTGAAGTCATTCTCCAAAGTTTGTTCCATAACAACAATTAAGAACTTACCTGTGTGAAACCAGCCATCAACCATGACCTCTTCTGTAAGATCTTCACGCTTATGGTAACCTGAGAACAAGGTAGTCCCTCTAAGGCAAATTTCGCCACGAGGTTCACCGGAAAGTGCATCATATCCCATCTCCGGCACGGATTCAAGCCTGGCCTCAATTGTTGTCATAGGGACTCCAACTGTTCCCATCATGGAAAACACATTGCCTAATGCTGTGAAACATCCTCCACAACTTTCAGTAAGACCTGTCACATAATCAAAATGATAACACATCAATATAACATAGTAACTAGTATGATCAAGAGAATTATAACTAAGATACTAATATCATATTATCATACCATATCCTTGTGCCAAAGTAGCTCCACTAGTGATCCTTAGAAACTCCTCAATGTGCCGAGGCAGAGGAGCAGCGCCGGATAACAGAAGCCGAACTCTTCCACCTAAGCCTTGTTTTATCTGTCATAAAAGAAAACATCAATCCAATTTTCAGGTCAAATTTCACCAACAGAAATCACAGTAAAGTGCAGTTACCTTGTCAAATACAAGCCTATCAAAAAATGGTGCTGCTTTGTCTTGTGGAAGACCCTTCTCTAAGTATCCCAACTTGCTGTCATCAGAATCTAGACTAATTACTTTGCATGATTTTGGAAATTAAGGGTCTAAAATAGAATTGTTTAGTGGCGAAACGTACTAATTATATGCATACTGAAACAATGCACTTCGCAACGCTCCTCCGGATGAAATTTTGCTGTTGATACCTTCAGGCACAAGTCATTGGTTATAACATATGACATTTATGAGCTAAGGTAGCAGTAGGACAAAAGTAATGTCTCTCTACCGGCATAAACACGGTCGAAAACTCTAGGAACGCCACAAAATATAGTTGGCTTCAACACCTGAACATCCTCCATTAAGTACCTCACATCCTGAAACAATTAACATGGAATGAAGCATCAAAATGAGACATATACAAGAAAGGAGCAAAATACTAATGATAAAAACTGAATCCGAATCTTACGCCTTGCCAGAATCCAATTGAGGCTCCCCTATAAATGCAATAGGTCTCCATTATCTGGTCATAGACATGAGCAAGAGGAAGAAAAGAGAAGTACACATCATCTTCGCTTGCCTGCAGCAAGTAGTACATATTATGAGTAGAGAAAAATCAAAACAGGACAAGGTGTGGTATGAAACTTGTGAACATTCAAGAAGATTGTTATCTTACTGCTTTGTCTGTTAAATGAAGTATTTGATCAATAGACAAAACTTCAGCCATGAAAGCCTCATTCTTAAGTATGACACCTTTCGGTTCGCCTGTTGTTCCACTTGTGTACATGATTGTACAAATGTCAGTCTTCTTTTTTGGTGGTAGATCACAATCCAAGTTCCCCTGCATGCAGAGCAGAACATACAGGATTAAACAAATCAAAGTGGTTCAAAGTTTTTGCTTTTAAACATGAATATGCAATTAAAAATCAATCTTTGTTTCCTACCAACTGGAGAAACTCTTCCCAAGAGAAGCAGGATGTACCATGTTCCTTGGCTTCCTTCTTTTGCGCGGTCGAAACATTACCAAAACTCACAATAGCTACATTATTAGATTGTAGAAGTTGGTTAGCATTGAAAAGAAGGAAATTAGCCTTAATATAACAGAAGCTCAGAAACTGAAAGAAAGTAGAATCATTTGACATACTTTTAAGATTTGAAGAACACTGACCAAGACAAGACAAAATCTGTGAAATACAGAAACAGTTATATCATCTCCAACAAATTGAAGAACTAACTCAAATGCAAACTCAGGAAGTAGAACTCACAGAAGGAATCTTGTTTTCCTGTACAAATGCTATTGAAACTTGAGCATGGTTTATGATAAACTCCACTGCATTTGGACCTGTTCTTAGGTACCTCAAGAATCATTAGGTAAATGTTTGGAATAATAAAAAGCATCTAGAAATCAATGAGAAAAGGAATGAAAAACATACCAAGTGTGTCATATAATGGGACATATGTTACTGAATGGCTATTACAAGCCTGCAGCCACCAAATTTAAATCAAGTTTAGTACTAAACAGTTTCTTGCTGATCAAGTATCATTTTTTCCCCTACAAAATTTCAAGGTACTATATTTATTTATATATACCTCCATTGTAATTATCCATTCTGGACAGTTAATTCCATATATCCCACAATGATCACCCTATTGATGACATATAAAATGAAATATTAGCTAGGTAGTTATACTAGCTGTGTTAAATTTACAAATTAGCATGAGGGAGAAAGATGGTGAGGTGGGTTATTACAGGGTTGACACCACGGCTACTCATGGCTGAACCAATTCTGATAGCTGTTTCATAAGCCTCCTGATATGTCAGCCATTTATATGGATCAACCTGCAATTCCAGTTCATATAGTTAACATTGTAAACCAAAAATGCTATTCGTACACTAAAATCAGTCACCAATGTATATGTGTATAAATACATATGTAGTTAATTTATTCTTAATGTGTATTTGTATTCTAACATATATTTCATACTAGTAGCTAATTTTGATAGCTTATTTTTGTATACAAATAATATGTTTGAATTTTATATGATCATGAAAATCATTTTTGGCTTATGAGTTTAATTTATATCATTGTTAGTTTGTTTACATATAACCCCTTCCCTCTATTTTTCCGCAATAAAAGTCTATTTAATTTTGATCTATCACTATTATTCATGTTAAACAAAAAGTTAAGAGTCAACATTAATTCACCCCATTAATCTAAAAATTACCAAACAATTGGAAAGAAATGAACATTAGAAAAAAAATTTAAAACTAAAAACAATAAAAATATTCAAAATTTAAGTAAAACGAATATTAAAATAAAGTAAAACTAATTTAAAGTTTAAGATTTAGGAGAATTTAGGATTGAAGGTGGACAAGAATGACTGTGATTTTGAGAGGAAAAAAAAATAAAAGAGTAATTTTAAAATAAAATAGTGAGTGTGTGCATTTCAGCATTTGTTTAGCCGTGGTCCAATAATTGATTATTGACTGAAGATGATTTAACAATTATATTAGATATATACTAAAATCAATCACTAAAATTAGTTACTGGAATATAATATTTAAATATAAAATATATATTAAAAATAAATAAAATTATATGTGTATTTATACACAAATATATAACGGCTGAATTTAGTAATTAATTTTAATGTGTAAATACTAGATAGCATTCTTGAATTTTTTGGCTTCTCGGTATACTTACATATTAGGGTGTGATTATATTTAAATTGGAAATTATGAAAAAAGTATATATGTTGTTTTTCACTGGAAATAAATGGAAGGAAGAAAGAGGAAGGAACAAATGAATCTTGGAACCTCTGATTCAGATTTCTGACGACGACCCAGCATTGCCTTGCTGGGGTACTTGCTTGCAGAGTCCCTGTAAAAGGATGAATCAAACTTGACAAAATATTTTTACTATGTCAATAATTATAATAACTGGCCTATTAGCTCAGTTGGTTAGAGCGTCGTGCTAATAACGCGAAGGTCGCAGGTTCGAGACCTGCATGGGCCAAAATTACATTTTTTTTTCCTCTACTAAAAATGCCAAGCATTGTTTTGATAATTCAGTATATTGAAGCTAATATTTATCTGCATTTGAACATAGGATGATGATGGCAAGAGAAATGAAAAGTGACCTGAAGAATTGCCATGGAGAATCCAAGTGAGGTGGCAAGTGAAGAAGAGAATCTTTGGCATAGATGCATCTGTACACTGGACCTGCTGAAGGCTTATCATGAGTGGCTTCTTTTCCTTCCTCCACCTTCACAATGTATGCTTCCTCCATTCTCATCTCTTTTCTTTCTTTCTTACTACTATCTAATAATCATTTTCATCTTTGTATAAAAGAGTACATATGAATTTATCAGAGGGACAATGGTGTTAGGAAAGTTTGTTGGGCTGAAGCAATAAATTACAATCAACATTTAATAAAAGTTTTCACACTTATATAATCCCATATATTATTAATTATTCCATATACTTTCATGTATATATGTCTTAACTATGATTATTCACATACTCTAATTTATTTAAGAATTTTATAAGTATATAAAAAAGCATACATTCAATTTAATTTCCTGTTATTAGCAAAATAAAAAATGTGAATCTCAAATTCTTTTTTGCCAATATAAAAATATATTAAAAAGAAAAAAAAATATTTGGGTAGCAGTGTTTATAATTTATGGGCCTCTTATGGATGATATCTGGCTTTTTGCATGATTTGAGCAAGGTACCACATCAATGGCCGAATGCATTTATTTTTGCTGTAAAAGTTTGGTGAACCTTGCCATCCCAAAAATCAGAAATTTATAAGGAAATTTCTCCTTTAATTTCCTCTTTATTATTTTTTGAATTTGGAAAACAATAAAGGGAGAAAATTTTATTTATCACTAACCAATCATATACTACTAATTGAGTTTATGCACTTTATTGTTGTTACTCTATAATGATGTATAAAGCTTAAGATCTCTTATTACTAGCAATTCACAAAAGTTATGAAAACAAGGGTTGATGAAAATAGAAACAAAATTAAAAACAAGAACCAAATTTATTCATATATATATATGTACCTCATTGAAACAACTGCTATGTAGCAGGCATATTATATTACTATTAGAAGTGTAGTAATTATTTATGGGGGGGCTACTAATGCAGGTGCATTAATGGTGTCCATTGTTGATAGTGAAACCACCTGCCTGTCCAATAATAATGCACATTTAAATATCAACCACCTAATATTAATATAAAAAAATCTTTAGAAGATAATGAAAAATTATTTTAAAAAATTATTTTATTTTATATATTTAATTATTTTTAGAATAATTAAATAATATTAAATTTAATCACCAAAAAATAATATTAAATTTAATAAATATATAATTATAAATATTACCTACACGATATTATAAAAAAATAAACTAATGTCTTTTTTATTGTGTATTCTTTTAAGTAAAAATTTCGTCATAACTAAATATCAATTTGATTATCTTTTTGAAAGAATTTTAAATATATTAAGTATATTGATATTTTAATAATTTTAATAATTAATTTTAATTATAAAAAATATATATAATATATATTAATTAAAATTAATTATTAAAATTATTAGAACACCAATATTTTAAATATATTTAAAAACTTTCCTATCTCTTACCTCTTCTATTTTTTTTTTTTCTCCATCATCCCTTTTGCATGCCTTGACTTTTTAACCATTGGATAAAGATGAATTTAAAGCCACACTGAAGATCAGAAGAATAAAATATATTAAATGAAGAATAAAACCACGGTTGAAGAAAAATGAGTTTTGGTAGATAAGGTAGGCAAGTTTAATTAATGCTTTGCTTATATGTTAGGGTATCATTAGGTATACTAAGTCAAACCCATCTTAAAATCTTAACAATAGTGAACCCTTAACTAAATTAAGTGACCCCCAATATACAAGTTATTGTTCTTATTTATTTGAATAATATTTTCATCAATATTATAATTGAAGTGTCGCATAGTGTTATTATTATTATTATTATTATTATTATTATTATTATTATTATTACATAAACATTGTATGTGTCTGTGTTCTGTGCATCAGAGAAAGTGCAGCCTTACCTTACACATTTGATGGAAGCTCATGCATTATTCTGCTTCATAGTATTTCGTAATCACATGAAAGTGTACCTTTTTGTCAAACATGTGCATTCTTAAGGTTGCAAAATCCTTAATATAGAATTTATATATATTTTCAACTCTCAAGTCTCGAATTTTAATAAGTATTTACTATTTACTATCACAGAATAACTTAGAAATAATGTACTAATAAATAGAAAAATTCAAGAGTTGAACTACCCAAATAAATTAAATAAACATATACATAAATAGATGATTGATTAATGAACGAACTTCCAATTAATTCATGTTGTCAAACGTTTTGTTTCACTAAGGGTATCAATAATTAAAGTAGGATATATATGATTCAAGCTACACCGTAATTCTATTCGTGAGTGTAAATTATTTTTCTAAAGCCTCTCTTATCTTAGCTGCGGGTTTAACCGAAACTCCACCCACACCTAAACCTTTCCACATGACCCTATCCAATTACATTCGTAAAAAAAAAAAAAAAAAAAATTATTTTCAACAAATAAAATATTTAATCCTTTCACATTTTATAAACATTAATATTATAAAAATTACAAAATTATGTCTATATTAAAAATTAAAAATAACATAATCATCATTAAGACTATCTAAAATTTCAAATTTTTTGTATTATTAGCAGATTGAATGCTTAGTTTGACAACATAAAATACTTGTATATAAAGGAGGGATTTAGTTCGAATCCCATCCCCTCATTATATATTAAAAGTTCAGGTAGATTGGATCGAGTTGGTATAAGTATAACATCCATAAAAAGTATTTACAAATTTAATTAATTAATAAATATTATTATTAATATTAACAAATAATTATAAATTATTCATATATTGTCAATTATAATAACGATATATAGTATTATTTGACTAAAAAGATACGATCTTTTAAAAATAATATATATTTGAAACATTATATTTTTTATTAACATATTGACAATAGAAAAACCACAATCGTTTATGAATATGACAAGTTATAATTACTGTGTGCAATATATTTAAATACACTCTTGTTCACTATTTAAAATACACTAATCAAGTATATTTTAACTATAATAACTAAGTGTAGGTAATCAAATGTGCATTTTACTGTACATTCACCCACATAATATTAAAAGATTCCTTTTCAATATTTAGCACATCCACTAAGGGTCAAACCTAGATGTATCATATTAAAAGACATATAAAACATACGGGAGAGTTTTAAATGTATCGAAAATACCAGTGTTATAATTATTTTAACCGTTTATTTGAATTATAAAAAATATATATAATATATATTAATTAAAATCAATAGTTAAAATAACTGAAATACTAGTATTTTTCGATACACTTAAAATTTTTTCAAAACATATAGATTACCACCTCAACTAAGGCCTGGACCTTCTAAATTAGTGTTAGACAGCCCCAATTTCAGACTTTCAATGTATCACTACATGATTGGGAGGCCCAAATTGATGGGCTTGTTAAAGTTCCGAAGAGAATATGGGCCGGATTTGGCTTAAAGAGCTCTTATGAAGTTTACCAATTAATAATTAAATCATGGAAATATGAAAATAGAAGAAACCTAATCTATTAATAATATAATAATAAAAAATTTATTCATATATTAAAATTAATTACTAATATATTTATGTATAAATATATATAATTTAATTTATTTTTATATATAGTTGAATTTAGTATACACATAAAATATTAGTATAATAATTGATGGCGGAAATAGCATGGTAGAGACTACGGCCTGAGATATGGTTTGTCAAAAAAGAGAAAGGAGGTGAATTCATGCACGTAAGTAGAGAAAAATTGGCATTGAATAATGAATGACACATAAAAGAAATTGAGGTAGACCATACACACAAAATTGAGAAGAGCTAACCGTAGGTAGAGTGAGTGACCATGGTAAAATTGCATGGAAAGATTCCCAAGTTGAAAAGCATATAAATGGCATTAATTATGTGATGATGAAAGGGTTCACATTGACAGTGTCACACACACATTAAACGAATCAAAGCAATGTTGCTTGTCAGCATACCCAATGCCATATACAATTAATGCCTTCCGTCTCTGGCCATGACTCATAGTAAGTAATAACTCATAACTCCCCACTATACAAAACTAACCCTAGCTATATAGTCTCTATACTCTATAATTTTCCACATGCATTCGGATCTCATAAGTCGGTGCCATAACAAAAAATATTTATATAGTCCTATATTATTATTATTATTATTATTATTATTATTATTGCCGCTATGCAAAATTCCAAAACCCACCCTCCTCTCTCACTCTTCATTCTCCAATGAACCAAACACAACCATCTCTTCTCATTTATGACCTTCCTCATTTAAAACTCTCACCTCTCTGATGAGCAGAGAGAGTCACAGAGACAATACTTAACATAATACCTCTCTCTTTCTCTCTCTTTCTCTCTCTCTAAAATAAATGCTGTAGCAAAGGGGTGCCATTAATGAGGCTCTACAAATTGCCAGACCAATCTCATTAAATTAAACGCATGCGACCACCCCAGCCATTTAATTCCACCATTGACCTGACCCACTGCACCGCCATCCACCACCACCGCGTCAAGCTTCAAACTTCAAACCCCTCACTTCTCTCCGGCGGTTCTTCCAATGAACCATCCTTCAATCACCATCTTCCACGTGTCCCCTTTGCACTCAATTCCACCAAAAAATTAATCTTTTCTCCTACCCAGTTCCAAATTTCACCTTTTTTTTCTTTTTCTCTTTCATCTTCTGTTGAACCTCTCCGGCGAAAGCAGTGCCTCGGGATCGCCGCATCTCAGCCGGCTCGACGAAAACCCCGCCGCGCCAGCTGCCGAGGTCAATACGGAAGACCTTAAGAACATGGGGCTAGCGATGGACTTACTCCGCCGCGACGAGCTCCCGCCACCGGCGTACCTCATGCTTGACTCCGACAACGGAAAAAACCCTCTTCGCCGGAAAAATGGTGACTTCATCCCTCTGTAGTATCTGAAAGAGAACACCCTCGGCTTCCCAATAGATCCAAACGGCGAAGGTCTCTTGCTCCAGAAACTGCTGCTGCTCCCTCCTCTCCGGTACCGCCACGGGGACGCCGTCGCCGGCTCCATTACCAACATCCTCTCCGACGCCAAGCTCCTTTCGAACCCAAACGAATAAGAACGTTTCAATAGAAAGTCCCTCCCGTTGAACCCCTCCTCCGGAACTTCCACGGTAATCTCCGGCGCCGCCGAAACCGTCGCCGTAGCATGACGATAGTCCTCCGGAGGAGGCGGAGTGTGCTCCGCCGCTATCCGGTGGAAGATGGCATCGTCGTCGAGACTTGGTCGAATCCTAGCGGCGAACATGGGAGTAAACGGCGAGGCGGCGGAGAGAACCCCGGCGCGGCAGAGAGGGCAGTTTGCGTGGGAACGAAGCCAAGCATCGATGCAATCAACATGGAAGGTGTGTGAGCAAAGAGGCAAGGTTCGAACGTAATCATCGTCTTCGAATTCGAAGAGGCAAACGGCGCAGTCGCGGCGTGAAGATGAACGGCGAGAGGAGGTGCTGTTGAGTTCGCCGGCGTATAGGGCGGCGTAAAGGGAGAAAGGGATGGTTTTGATGACGGAGTCGTCGAGGCCGTAAGGGGAGAAGGAGGAAGGTGGGATATGAGGGTCGAAGGGGGAGTCGTAGTAGTAAGGGAGGGAGTCTAGGTCGCCGGAGGAGGAAGGGAGGAAGGAATGAGTGCGGCGGCGACGGCGGAAGCGTCTTATGAGGCGGTGGAGTGGAGGAGTGAGGTGGCGGGCTATGAGACGGGAGTATGTAACGAGGAGGAAGGCGGCGGCGATGACAACAACCATTGCTATGAGGGGAGGGCTGAAGTCCACCGGAGACTTAGAAGGTGACGGTGGCGGCAGCGTTGACTTGGTGAAGGTGGCGGATGGAGATGGAGATGGAGATGGAGATGGTGTTGGAGGCCATATCCAATGATGAGAAGAAGAAGGTGGCATGATGGTGGTTGAATTAGGATGATGATGGTGATGCATCTGCATGAGACAGAGAGAGAAAGAAAAAAGAGAAGAGAAGAGAAGAGAAGGGAAAGAGAGTGAGTCTCTGACACTGTGCAATTGATAACGCAATGCACAAAACTAAACCGTTGACTGTGGATTTATCTTCTTCTACTTCTCTTTCTAATACAAATAAAGGCCTATCTATTTCTATTTCAAATTCATTGTCAAAAATTATTAAATCATTTAATCATTCATTTTATATAAAAATATTTGTATATCAGATTATCACATTAATTATGGTAACTAGTTTTCCATTGTAAGTTGAAAAAATATATTCTGTAATTATATAGGTATTTATTTTATAAGTTCTCATAAAATGTTATAATAAAAAAATAAAATATTACTAGTTAATTATCGAGTGAGAAAAATTAAAAAAAAAAAGATTTGTCTCAAAATATTAATGTAAGCTAAACATATGATTTAGCATTAATTATTTATTGGATTTTGCTTAATATTATATTAGTGTTGGCAAAACTTTGATGCAAAAGATGTCACAAAAGACATTTATTTTAGAGAGAAATGATTGCGTGTGTTAATTTAGCGGTGTTGACTTTTTTGGCAGGACTTAGAAAGGTTTATGTGTGGGTTGTGGTGGTACGACACGTCATGGTTTGCTGAATTTAAGAGTTTAGAATTTAGACCCAACTGCAACTGCGCCTTCACCTTCCATCTTCTGTTCCACGCGCCATCTTTCTGCTTCTGCCATCTTAGGCGCCAAACATTCAAACATTATTATTACTTTCTTACTACTAACATTCCCATTGTATTCTACTTTCAAGTTATAAATACTCTTTTATTACATAATATTTGTAATGTTTGGGTAGTATTTTTCCTTTTAGGTTACTTCTATAATAATGCAAATTTAAAACAAACGCTATTCACTCAAATTAGTTCTTTCATATAAAGAAGTACTCTCAACTATTTCAATTAATCTCTATTTATAAATTATTTAATCAAATAAATTTAACTAAATTATTTACCCTCACATATACTTATTTTTTTCTTTGCGCTTCTATGGTACTTTTTTTTTCGTTACTGTTGATACTTTGTTTGTTTTTTCGTTATTTTTCTCTTTTATTATTATCGTTATATCACTTTCTCTTTCTCTTTCTCTTCTTTTTCTTTTTTTATTAGAATTTTTTTTTCTTCTCCTAAATCATTTTCATCATCATCATCGTCTTTTTTTATACATATCGTTATTATTGTTATCATTATCGTAGAATTATTGCTATATTGATAACATTGCCTAATCCAAAATTGATTTGGATATATTTTTGTTGATAATTTAGTTATTTTTTTGTGTTGTTTTCAAGCTTGAGTTTGTGTGTCACAATTATTAAGTAATTTTGGTACATTTCTGAGTTAATTAAAGTGTGTAGCAAAAATCGATGTAAAATACTAAGACATTTATGTGTTATTGTTAAGAAATTTCGATATATTTTTATTCTAATAAGTTCTGTATCATTCAAAACTCTTCCTCTTCCTCCTCCTCATCTTTTGCTACTTCTTCTTCTTCTTTTTCTTCATTTTTATCATTTTTTTATTCATCTTTTTCTTCTTGTTTTACATGCTCAATTTTCTCCTTGTTTTACTCTTTTAATAGGAATAAAAACAAAAAAATCAAACAAAGAAGAAGAAAAAACACATAATGCTGTAAAATTATTTGAAAGAGTATAAAACTACATTCATTCAATTAAAAGAAAGAAAGAAAGAAATTAAAAAAAATGCAGCATTAAAGAAAATATTTTTGTGTGTCTATAGCGAAATTTCGATGTAAAAACTAAGACATTTTTGTTTTATTATTAAAAAATATTGGTGTATTTGTATTCTGATAAGTGCTGTATAATTCAAAACTCTTCATCTTTTGCTGCTTCTTCTTCTTCTTCTTCTTCTTTTTCCTCGTCATCATCATCATCTTTTTTTTTCTTATTCACCTTTTTCTTTTTATTTTACCTTCTCAAGTTTCTTCTTATTTTACTCTCTTAACAATAATTAAAAAAATTAAACAAAGAAGAATAAAAACACATAATGCTGCAAAATTATTTTGAAAAAAAGATGAACTTACATTCATTCAACTAAAAGAAAAAAATAAGAAAAAAAAAAGAAGAAAAAATGCAGCATTAAAAAAATATTTTTGTGTATTTGTAATAAAATTTCAGTGTAAAAACTAAGACATTTATATGTTATTATTAAGAAATTTCGGTGTATTTTTATTCTAATAAGTTCTGTATAATTCAAAACTCTTTCTCTTTCTCCTCCTCATCTTTTACTTCTTCTTTTTCCTATTCTTTTTCATCATCATCATCTTCTTTTTTTTTTTATTTATCTTTTCTTTCTTGTTTTACCTTCTCAATTTTTTTTTTGTTTTAGTCTCCTAACAAGAATAAAAACAAAAAAATCAATTAAAGAAAAAGAGAAACATATAATACTGCAAAATTACTTGAAAGATAATAAACCTATATTCATTCAACTAAAAAAAGAAAGAAATAAGAAAAAAAATACAGTATTAAAGAAAATATTTTTGTGCTGTTCGGTAGGTCGGGTACCGTACGGTTCGGGTTGATGCTTCGGTTGGTGGGAAGGAGATCACCTGGTTCCGAGCTGCTGGGTTGAAGAGGGTGTGGACGACTTCCCGAGCACTTCATGTGGAGAGGGGGGTGTCACCTGCAAGGACACTCCGACGCTCTAGTCAGTGAAGTGTGCAGGCGAATAAGGGTTGAGTGGTGTGTGACGTACCTTGGGGGAAGGGCAGGTCCTTCCCCATATATACCGTGTCAGAGGTGGGCCCTGCAGGGATAGACCCACCTTCTTCGAGGCCTCCCTTGCACAGCTGTGGCGAAGCTGTCAGGAACGCGTGTTAGGGACGCGTGTCCGGGTCGAAATCTGAGCGTCTCACCCCCGATCGTTCGGCTCGGTGCTGCTCGGGTTGGGCCGGCCCGTAAACTGCTTGGGTCAGGCCGTAACATGTGCATTTGTAGCAAAATTTCGGTGTAAAAACTAAGAAATTTATGTATTATTATTAAAAAATTACTATATATTTTTATTCTAGTATGCATAATTTAAAACTCTTCATTTTTCTCATCTTCTGCTACTGTTTTTTCTTCTTCTTCTTCTTATTTCATTTTGTCATAATTTTTTTTGGAAAGAAAAAATCAACCAAAGAAGAAAAAAATACATAATGTTGCAAAATCAGCAAAAAAGAGAAGGAAAAAAAATGAAGCAACAACAACAACAATAAAAAGAATGACGAAGAGGATGAAACACGCAAAGAAGAAGAAAAAACAACGCGAAGAAAAAGGAGGAGAAACGCAAAAAAAAAATGAGAAGAAGAAGGAAGAGGAAGAGGAAGAGGAGGAGGAACGCAAGATATAAACTTTGGAGGAGGAACGCGAAAAAGAAGAAACACAAGAAGAACGCGTTTTGTTGAGATAAAGTTAATTTGTTTGGACTTATTTGCCAAAAAAACTTGTATGTGTTCATTGTCGCTGTGAAGGTTCTTTTAATAATATTTTTAAATTACTCTTTTTTGTAAGTGCATAGGAATTTAGACAAGTTTTTTTTTTTTTTGGATAGGATGTGGACACGATGGAATAATGGATCCCATCCCTTTTTAAAGAAAAATATATGGGCCTTGTGGGCTCTCACTGCTAAGAAAAAAAATAGGAAAGGGTGTGGTACAAATAACAAAACGGCAGAAATTGCTGGAGAACCAAAAACCCTAAATCGTACGAGAAGAGCGAATTTGGGAGCTAGGGTTTAAGCTTTCGATCAGTTTCGAAGAAATCAGAAGAGGAGGCAGCCATCATGTTCCCAGGAATGTTCATGCGGAAGCCAGATAAAGCTGCGGCATTGAAGCAGCTGAAATCTCACGTCGCCATGTTCGGTGCTTGGGTTGTCGTCGTTCGAGTCACCCCTTACATTCTTCACTTTCTCAACCGCGACAAAGACAACCTCGAGCTCAGGCTCGAGCTTTAGGCTCCAGCTTCATCAGGTAACTCCCCCCCCCCCCCCGCCCCAATTCACTTCCATTTTAGATTCAATTTTTCGCTACCCGAGGAAAAATAATTAAAACAGAAAACCATTTTTCCTTTAAATATGTTGTATGCGAATTTGGGGAATTCTCTCATTATTTGCTTGAAGTTTCTGAATTTTCTGGTTTGGCAAATAATTGATGAATTGTTACGTTAAAGGTTTCTGTTAAAACGTCCTGTTGTTAACACAATAAGATTTGTAGTTTATTCTACATAATAAGTATTTGACTTGGAATCTATGAGTTTATTTTCGGTATCTTAAAAGCAAATACAGTATGCTGTTTCAGTTAGGATATGTGACGAATTAGGGTCAGTTAATTGAAAATTGAGTGTATCATGTGAGGAATTGAGTTTTGGAAGAGGACTATACTTTAATCTATGTTGACGTTATAACATTGTGCCATTCATGTTTTCCTAAAAGAATATAGTATATGGTATACATCTTAAAATTGGGTTTATGTGGTTGTTTTCAACTTGATGATTAGTATGAATTCTAAAATCAACTATTCTAAAACATGAGTTATAAAGTGATTGCATTTTTCACCCTATTTCCTTCCATTCGGAAATAACTGTCATATTTTGGAAGTATTTAGACATAATTTGAGGTCACACGTTCCAAAACATTGCACTTAATTCTGGACAGAGGTAGTGGTACCTAACCTTTGTCGTGTGTTCTGCTAAAGATGAACTTATAATCATGTGCTGATTAATCATCAAAATCATCAAAAACCAATGCTGATTAATCATAAAAAAAAACAAAAATTAGGATCTCAGGTGGGTATATCATCCTTTATAGTAGTTGTTCTTGTATATATTTATGGTTAATGATTTAGTTTGGATTTATATTCTGTCCATAATTTTAATTATCGTATTTGTGCATTTATCTGAACATCTTTATTTTTATTTAGTGTGCGTTCTTTTAAGGAATCCAGTTTTCTTGGTGTCTACCATTCAATTGTAGTTTCTTCTACTACATTTATTGATATTGTTTTAGTACCTTGCCACATTTCTGTTCATTGAGAACTTGTGTTAATGGCTAGTCTCTTCTTAATTTGTGCAGCTGTCTTGATGTGGAGGAATAGGTGCTTGGGTTCGGAAAGAATTTATGGGAATTATGTTTCAATGTAACCCTGCAAATCATTAGTCCATCTCATAATGTTGCTTGCTAGTTTAAAATTATTAAATTAATATTCCATTTACATTTGGTCATTTGGAATGGTGAGTAGACACTGTATGGCTGTTTAACCACATTGATAAACCGTGTGATGTGAAGGGTTTTTTTCTTTTTTTCTTTTCTTTTTTTTTTTTAAAAAACCAAATGAAACAAAGAGAACATTTGAGGCAGAGTACGTATACGCATAAAATTTTATTACACAAAATTTTCCCCTTTCCCTTTCTAGTTGGTCTTTTTATTAAGCACAAGTTGCATGTATTTTGGTGGGAACTAATCAGATGCTTACTAAATGAGGTGTGTTTAGGTAGGAGTACAAGTGATGAAATACTTTTTATTCTAAAAAGATACTGCTATTATAGATGCAAACATAATTGAATTGGTATTAAGTGAACATGTAATAATATTTATTTATATCTTGATTATTTTGTTATCCAATGATTTATTGACACCTATAGCTACCACCCCCACCGAGAGGGTTCTCTACTACCACTAGTTTC
Source organism: Arachis ipaensis (assembly GCF_059453495.1). Classification (NCBI taxonomy): domain Eukaryota; kingdom Viridiplantae; phylum Streptophyta; class Magnoliopsida; order Fabales; family Fabaceae; genus Arachis; species Arachis ipaensis. The sequence continues at coordinate 6,709,547 of NC_142438.1, forward strand.
ACATGATAACATCACTTTCCAACGAGAATGGGGTCACAACACTTGTGACAAATGGCAAATCTAAGTTCCTTCTTTTGAAAGCACTGGTTGACAATGTTCCTCTACAGCATATTCATACAATTTATTAATTCAATTTCGACACAGATGCATTCCACAACTTAGTGAAAGAAAAGAAGGGGGGCAATGGGGCATGGCATGGAATATAAAAAAGAAATATTTAAGGGAAAAGAAATCGAATCTTTTGATCAAAGGAATCATCTTTTCATAATCTTTGTTTTGTTTATTTGAGTAGATATTACCTTAAATTTAAGTCTCTCAAATTAGGAGGGTTATGTGCACATAAACGTTTCTACTATAAACAGAAATAAAGAGAGAGAAAAAAGTTAGGATAAATGTCTTCTCACTGGTACCTAAAGAAACCTCTGAGAGTCATAGTCTCACCTATTTAGTGCCTTGAAGGACATGCCACCGAACGAGGAATTAAAGTAACACCATGTGTCAGCTCCATCATAATAATAATTAAGCACATCATTTACTCAATCAGCAGAACAAACCCAAAAGATAAAAAACCTTTGAGCCACTCCAAGCTTCCATGATCTAAAAGAAATAAAAGACTTGGAAGAGAGATGTCTGCTTCATCATGGTTATAAAAAAGTGCACACCCCATCATCATGTTCTTTACTTACGTACTGGAATTCTTTTCCTATAGTCCTCATATTGTATTGTTTCACACTTGGCACAAACACAAGGGGGTTGTGACTGGTGACTGGTGACTGGTGATTGAGTGTGGGAATTTTGTCTTTCTTTCTACAGAAAATAGTTAGTCTTGGGAGCTGTGAGATCTTATCTTGTTGTGGTTCATGTGTGTGTGTTTGTAGCAGCAAAAAGTTTCATATGAATGAATTATAACTTTGGAAAGCTACAAGACTTTAGTGGTGGGGGTGCTGTGGATGTGGTTTCAGTGTTGAAGGACAGATATGATAATGATAGAAGCATGTCATAATAAGGGAATTCAAGAAGAAGAAAAAGAAGAGGGAATTAATAGTAGTATTAGAGTACAATCCATGCATTAAATTTCTGCTTTTAATGGATGAATTACCTGGCTCTGTGGGCACCAGTGCCAGCTTCAGCCTCAGATTGGGCCAGGCTATTTTCTCATCTTCTTCACTCCTCTTTATGTCTTTGGGAGTTGAATTCTACAGCTACACAGCTTTCTGGTACTTCTACATTTTCTGGTCCCCACCTTTTTTCCTAATCTCAGAAAAAAGGGATTTTGACTTTAATTTCTCTGTTAATTCTGCTTTGGTTTGTTTTCTTTTTCCTTTCTGGCTTGCCTAAGATTCTCTGGAGATTTTAGGATCTGTTGTTAAGTCCCTTCATACATAGGCTAATGAATCATATCTCATGTCATAATTGAGTCTTTTGGTGAATGTTTAACTTGTAGTTTTATCCATAAACTCTGCTTGCATAACTGAATTTTTTCTGTTTTTGGGTTTACTGTTGTTTTTAGCTATTTGGTAACAATTATGGGATTGGTGATACCTTGGAGCTTCACATTAGCATTGGTTGATGGATATTCAGTTCTTGTCAAATGCCCTATTCGTCAACCAGGAATTCTCATGATTATTGTTGTTGGAGATTGGGTATGTAACTGTAACCATCTTTTTCTTCTGATCAAAGAATTTGTATCACTTGACATATAGATATATAGCAACTATAATAGATAGAATTTCGATTTAACTCTTCGAATCTTTCGGTATTACGATTCTGAATAAGTTAATCGATTTTACAATATTTCTACTGGGTCTAAATCTTAACCTAGCAAGTAGCAACAATCTGTTTGTTTATATATCTTTTGGGTGTAAACAGATATTATCAACACTGACATTAGCAGCAGCTTGCTCAACAGCTAGTGTTGTGGATCTCTTGCTCCATTCCCATGGCAATTTTTGTCCTCCAAAGCTTTGCAGCAGGTACAGGATATCTGCAATCATGGCCTTCTTCTCATGGTTTCTGTCTTTGGCATCCTCTCTTTTCAATCTTTGGCTATTACCCTCTTTGTAATTTTCCTGTATAATATTAGATTTCATTTTTTGGTATTTTTTTAGATATACACACATTCAATTATGTATTGTCATGTCTGACTTTTGAATAAGCAATGAAAAAGAAGATTCTTGGTGCCTCTAACTACTTACCAATGGAAGAAGTGCTATATTACAAAAGGGCACCATAGAAACCTTTGGAATCAAATATATGAATTTGAAAGGTGTTTGTAGCATGACATATTCATAGGTCATGAGCACCATTAAGAATATGATGAATGCAATGGCAACAATGCATTATTACGGATCCTATAGTAAAGTCATTGTCTATCAATTTAACTGTCATTTCTGCAACTACACAATAAATAATTTATGACATTTAATATATTCAGAGGGAATGAAATATTACACAACAAAAGCACCATCTCTGCTTGAAGCTTCAAAGCTTCTTCCATCTTCCATTCAGAACACAAACCCCTTTATCAACACTTAAATAACTCTTCTTGGGAACCAAATCATACACTTATCACAAAGTAACACAATCATCATGTCAAGGATTCAAGAACAAGGCCTAAGTAAACACATTCAGACAAAAAACAAAAGATCATTCAGAAAAAGGTAATAATAAAAATACTGGACTAATCAAAATTTCAGATCAAAGTAAGCATTAAAAGCCAAGTAGCACTTAACCCAAAGATTTATTTATAGGACTCTGCTTGTTTGAGAATCTGTCGGTTTAATATGAGTAGAACCATTGATGTAATAACACATGATTTGTTTAACCCAAAGAACATGATTTGCCAAAAGTAGCAACCAATATGTTGCAGTGAGTGAAGACTAATATCCATCCATGTAATATTTTCAATCGCTCTTAAACAAGTGCTTTACATTTATCTATACTTCCAATGAGAGATTGAATTGGATTACTGATAAAATGACTCAATTATGCCAATAAAGGCTTAGATTACATCTAGAGATTGAATTGCCTTACCACACTGCTTTAAGTTTGAAAGGCTAAGAGGGAAATTGGAGGGAACAAAATTTCATTCTTGACATGGACAAAACAAAGGTCACCACACAATTGCTGCAGAATGAATAACATTCCTCATGTTTGTTAAAGAAACAAAATGAAAGGAGAGAGATATCATAAAATTAAAGTAGTATTTTGTCATTATTGTTCAACTAGCTTGTGACATTTGTTCTTCAAAGAAGCAGTACAGATTCTCAGAACTCAAAAGCACTCGCTGCGGAAAACATCTATTCTAATTGTGACACCTTGCAAAATTAACCACTCTACATCTTTGGTGATGCTCTTCTAAGAAAACTGCATGACCTCAAAAAGTTAGAAACAACTTGTTCTATGCCTACTAATTTATATCCAAGAATCAGTTCCTCAAACTTGCATCATGGGTCATTTCCATTCTTGTTGAAGATACAATCAAATGGATAAGCTAGCCTTTAAATCAAGCAAGAGGAATTTATTCCTTTTCTTAACTTTAATGTGTTTTACTTTATCCACCCTATTGAATAAAATACTTGCATGATCTGTGATCAGAGTCAATCAATGAAGCTCCATGATTTCCAGTAGTATTATCTTTATTGATCCCTTCATTAGTTCTTCAAATCGAATTAGTCAAATTTAGAAAGAAAAATGATGAAAAGTAAACAAAACAAGTGGCATATATTCTTTAGTGGGGGCATGTAGGATTCCCATGAACTCTAACACCTCCTCAAAGCTAAGCAAGCATAATTCTCTTTTTCAAATGCTTCAACCATAAGCCAAATTTAACCCCAAATTCAACAAATGTATATATAATAACCCTTTGACACCAATATTCCATTCTCATAATAATCACAAATACACACACATAGAGATAGAGAAGCATGAAATACAATGAGATATACCATTTCCACCACCCTTATCACAAGCTGAAGTTCGAGAACTCTGAAATCCCATTCAAATGTGATGGATGCAAGGAAGTCGGCATAGGGTCACGCTACAAATGCTCCACTAACACCCTTTGTGACTATGATCTTCACATGCAATGTGCATTACCTTCCCCTACTTTCTTCCACCCTTTCTACAGAAAATGCAACTTCCAATTCATGTCTCACCCTCCAGGTTACCGTTCACTTTACACAATTGTTCAATTATATTAAGAGTCTGTTGTTGGTCAAAAGTTGTTGCATAGACCGTCCGATTTGTGTACTCTAAATTTTTTTAATTTTTTAAACACAAATTAGTGGTCCAATTGTATCCCAAATTTTTAAAATTTTTTACACATAAATCGAAGGGTCCCATCTATGTACCTTCTATAGTTTTAAAAAACACCAGAAATTATCACGTTAAAGTATAACACTCCTCCTACTTCCATATCTAAATTTTTTAGCCTTCTGTGTGTGCCCTTTTATTAGGTGTTTTTCCGGTACTAAAATTTTGTGAATGGGTGATATCAGGTGAGACGGCACGATACTGCAATGCATGTGAGAAGGACGTGAATGGGTTCGTGTACCATTGTAGGTCATGCGGCTATGATCTGCACCCATGCTGCGCGAAGCTTCCGATGGTTGTGGAGGAGGGTGAAGTGAAGCTTTACCTGTACAGAAAAGTGAGGTCATGGTGCCACCATTGCGGTAGAAAGGGAGGTAGTTGGAGTTACAGGTCGAAGTGCAAGAGCTACACCGTTCATGTGGCGTGTGTGAGGGAGATGCTTGTGGAGAATTGGCACCATGTTTATACAAACAGCATCAGCATCAGCATGCAGAGTAGTGTGCATAGGAGTAAGGGGAGGATGAAGAACAGGTGCTGTGATATTGCAGCATTTGCTCTGCAGATTGTTATCTCAGCGATCTTGGGAGATCCAACGCCTATCATTTCTGCCATTGTTGCCTCACTCATTTCAACTTCTTAGAATCTCATCCAAATCTATGCGCGCCTATTATGTTCTTCAATCTACAAAAACAATAACTTTATCGTGTTGATTACCTATAAATCTTTACATAGATTCTGAATAGTTTGAATTTTGAATGATTTGATAACTAGAATATAGAATTTGAGTTTGTTTTGACTTGAGTTCAACCCTGTACAAAAAAGCTATCGTATGAAAAGATCTTCATATAATATAGAGATATTTATATGTTAAATAGTTTTGTTAAAGATATTAGAACATTCAACTTTTTAACTAGAGTATATATATGAAAATATTTTTATGTGAGAAATTATTTAATATAAATTTTTTTTTTTTGAAAATAAGAGCTCAACAAAATAGAATGGAGGTAGAGTTAGACAGCCCCACAATTCTAACTACAACTAAAACACAAACCCAAAATAACAAATAGTCCGCATGTCGTCTTCGGCATAGCTATTAATAACAAAAGAGATCAACACCTATCCACTCGTTAACACTGATCACAGTCTTATTAATAATCTCTTCAACACCTTTGCTTTTATTCTGAAAAATACTCATATTCCTTTCCATCCAAATGTTCTACACGATAGCACAAAAGTATCTTATCCTATGCTTGCTTATTTAATATAAAATTAAACATGCTATTTCATTTTCTATAATATAATAAATTTAGCTATAAAAATAATCTAAATAAGAGTACTTGATTTTTCGCTCATGTATAATAGTTTGCATATTCTATTAAAACTTACTAAAATAATATACTAATAGAGTGATGATTGAGAGTCTTAATTCATCTTCTTAATACTTAAACAGATAAAAATTTAAAAATATATGAAATTTTATCAAAACATCAAAAAGATAAAAAATTCAAAAATTTATTTATTTAAAATTTAGAAAAATAAACTAGGACTCCTAATCATGTTTTATAGCTATATATTTTTATATGTATGTATAACCTTTTTTTTTTGTGATATATATTTACATTGTATTTTTTTTTTTTTTTGTCATTACATTATTCACATATCCACTCATCAACACTATAAGGTTCTTGATTTCAGTCTCAGAATTGGGCTATATGTGATATATAGGCCCAATATCCGCAAGGATACATTAAAAAAAGAAAAAAGAGATGTACCAAAAAGAGTAAAAGAAGAAAGACCAAAAATATGTGAAACCAAGAAGGCAAGAGACAAGAATCTTGACCGCAAAAAGAAAAAAGAATTATGGGAGCAAGAATCTAAATGATATTACTACTTGTTTTGGCTTCACTCTCCAAGGAAAAAACAAGGTCTCAAGACCAAGGTTCAGAAAACCGGACCGGTCATCAAACCGCTCTAGTCACTGGTTCACTGGTTTACTGGTTTAACCGGTTTAATCGATGGTTCAACCGGAAAAACCGTTTAGAGTAGAATAATAAATAAATTATAAATACACATCCTAAAATATAATTATAGTCTGATATAAATCTTAAAATATCTTCGAAATTTAAAACACTACATAAAATATCATCAACCAAATACATATGATCTTATCAAAATCCAAACTCAAAAGTTAAATAGTAATAAAAACATATCTAAATATTAAATCCCAACATCATGGTTTATCAATCAAAATCCGCAAGAACTTGTTGCAAATCTGCTTCGGTGGGATGATCTTCACCTTCATTCCCACCTTGATCAGCAGAAGAAAGAGATGCAGCATAAAGACCACTACTACCACCGCCACTTTGATATAAATCAGCATCAATTTCACCTAATAAAATAGAAATGTTATTATTATATGATAAATTAACAACATTCTAATAAATCATTAGAAACTAAATATACTATACTCACGCAATAAGTCATCCACATTACTAGGAAGATCAGGCTCTTTCTCTACAACCTCTTCAGTCACCCAGAAGTCAACTTGACTGATACTTTCATAATCAATTGGATCATGCTGTGTCTTTTGCTTTCTTTTTTCTTTTTCCTTCCTAAAAAGTTAAATACAATATATGGAGATTTAATAATTTACAAATTTATTATGATAAAGATTACAAATGAAACAATATAGTATTTCATGAAACATATATTACCTGGATTTAAGACGCAAATTATAGGTAACATAAACAATGTCATTCAGTCTATCATGCTCCAATCTATTTCTTCTTTTTGTATGAATCTGGTCAAAAAGGCTCCAATTTCTCTCACACCCAGAAGAAGCAGATGCTTGGCTAAGAATGCGAACAGCTATCTTTTGTAGACATGGAGCAGAGCCTCCGAATAACCTCCACCATTCATCTACCAATTATAAAACCATAACATATTATAAGATATTAATTAAGAACATAGGAGCTCAAAACAAGTTACTATTGATTAAACAAATATTCAACCATATTCTTACCAGGCTTAAGTTCAGATGCAGCTGGAATAACTTCTTGTCTATCAAAACTTTCCTTCCGATCTCTATATAAATGTATTTCTTTCATTGCCTGAACTGAATCCAAATTGTTACACTTGCAATACAAGGTAACAAGATCAAGCAAACCTCGCATAACATCAGGTGCTTCTTTATAATTTTCATTAAAAAAGAATTTAGGATTCAGGAAGTAAGCTGCCGCATGAAGATCTTTCTTCAAATGCTTGTCCCATCTTGAGTTGATAATATCTGTGTACGGCTGATATGCAGTCTTGGATTGCCTAAACATCTCCTTAATTGCATCTTCTGCCCTTAGCATTCCTTCATAAACATATCCCAAAGATGGGGGGTCATCAGCATCAACAACCCTCAGCAAGTAAATCAGAGGGCCCACAAGTTTACATACAGTAAAGCAATCATCCTAAAATTTGACGTCCAGAATGATAGCACTCACAGCTCTACCAGTAGCACTCCTTCCTAATTTGTGATCAGTGAAAATTGAATCTACAACCAATTGTTGCAACTCCTTTTTACGGTCAAAGATGCTCTTCAATGTAATAAACACAGTTGCAAACCGGGTTGCACCAGGACGTACAATTTCTCTCCAACGAGGTCTTTGTCTTAGCCAAGATAAGAAAACCGTATGATTGTACACAAATACTGTGATCTTTGAAGCACGAGTTGCAAGGTTAGAAATATGCGCCATGCTGCTTATATCTTTTAAAATAAGATTAAGGCAATGAGCAGCACATGGTGACCAATAGATATTATCATATTTTCTATTGATAAGCATACCAGCAGCAACATAATTGGCCGCATTGTCAGTCACAACATGCACAATATTATTTGGGCCAATCCATTCAATCACCTCAGAAAACAAAGTACACAAGTGTGAAGCATTTTTTACCATACTGGAAGCATCTACTGATTTCACAAAGCACAAACCTTTAGAACAATACACCAAGAAATTGATTAACGTCCTTTGTCTTTGATCTGTCCAACCATCAGCCATGAGGGTACATCCAGTTTCCTTCCATGCACTCCTATAACTATCAACTAGCATTTGACTTTCTCTTTTAAGATCAGCCAACAAATGAACCCTTAACTTATCATAAGAAGGCCCCTTGTAACCAGGTCCAATACCAGCAACACCATCCAACATATCTTGGAAATATGGCGACATCACAGCATTAAATGGAATTTTACAATCCAAAAGCCACCGAGCAAATCGTTTATCAACCTCGTGTATCGCCTCTTTGTTTTGCAAAACACTCTTAATACTTGGTTGAGCTCCTGGAGTTGTTCTTGGTGCAAACATAGGAGGAATGACTTTGGCTTTTTTCTTTGGATCGCCTCCAACTCCTTGCTGATTCAAGGTACGCTGCTGTTCCTGTTCTTCTTGGATTGCCTCATCAATTGCATCCTCTACCTCATCACCACCCTCTTCACCAAAACTTACTTTTCTTTTCTTTTTGCTGGCCTGAATATCTTTCAACAAACTTTCCATCTGTTTTTCCACATCATATGGAACTTTAGGACATTTTTTCACGTCTCCGGTAATCTTTGCTAGATGTTTCTTCATCCTGTGAATTCCACCTCCATTGAAAACTTGTAGACAAAATAAACATTGATACTGTGGTTTTCCATTCACTGTTTGTAGAGCAACATATTTTCAAGCTAAATCTGTTTTTCCCCTAAGGTTCGAAGAACCTTGTGACTGACTATCGTTAGCACTACGGGAATTAGGATTAGCAGCATCATTCGAAATAGGAGTATCGGCAGGCATGTTATTATTCACAGAATCATTGTTATCAGCAGTTGCTTCTTGATTAATACTATCTTCCATAACTAAAATTAATAAAACATATATGAAATTAAAAACAGCCACAGCAATAAACATTAACAATTCTAACAATTCTAAACAGCCACAGCAGAACAAATTTGAGAAATTCAGCCAGTCAACAAATATGCAAAACCGAGTCCGTTTCCAGCATTAACAAAGTACAAAACAGTAACAAATTTGAGCTACAAAACAGAAATTTGAGCAACACACAGAAATTGAACTACAAACACAAATTGAACTACAAACAGAAATTGAGCAACAGTGCAACACACAGAAATTCAGCTGCAAACCAAGTTAAGAACAAACAGAAATTGAGCTGCAAATCAAGTTACCAACAACCAGAAATTGAGCTGCAAACCAAGTTACCAAGAAACAGAATTTGAGCTGCAAACCAAGTTACTAACAAACAGAAATTGAGCTGCAAACCAAGTTACTAACAAACAGAAATTGAGCTGCAAACCAGGTTACTAACAAAGATGTTCGCAGAGGCAAAGAACAAAGATGAGCAGAGGAAGAGGAAGTCAGTTCACAGAGGCAAGTCGAAGTTCACAGAGGCAAAGAAGTGAAGAACAAAGATGAGCAGAGACGAGTTACTCACCGCGCGACGATGAAGACGATGGGACGGGGCAGATGAAGACGAGGCAGACGGCTGGCTACTGGGCAGGGAACCAGGCGAAGAAGGAGGGTTACTTGGGCTGACGACCAGGCGACGGCGGTTGGGCTGTTGACCGGTGACCGCGGCGACGAAGGAGGGGGCGGTGGCAGGCTGGGGTTCGGGCGTGGAGGGTTCAGCTTCAGTCTTCTCTCATTCTCTGTTCTCTTCTCTCACGAAGATGAACAACACACAGAATTAGGGATTCGGGGGGTGGTTGGGGTCACCGGGTCAGGGTGCTCTTCGGGTCGGGTCGGGTTAAGGGTTTCTTTTTTTTTTTTTTTTTAAATAACGAAACGACGTCGTTTATTCAGAACCGGCCGGTTACCGGTTCGGCCCAACCGGCCGGTTTTTGGTCGGTTCGCCGGTTCGTCGCCGGTTCTTTCCAGGACGGTTTCTGCAGGAGGACCGGACCGTCTGCATCGCCGGTTCACGGTTAAACCGGTTGAACCGGCCGGTCCGGTCCGGTTTTCAGAACATTGCTCAAGACACATGATGCACCATTATCACGTACCTTTCATACCCAACCCACCATTTTGGACTTTTCTTTTCTTTTTTTTTTTTTCTTTTTTTTTCAAACAAGTTCGTGTTTCACTTGCACCACTTCACGAGTTTACTGTCACGGCCTTGAACATACTCCAACGCTACCATGCCAGTACTCGAACTTATTCAACCACTTGAGCTAAGACCAAGTCAGACTAACATTCAAATACTTAGCAAGAAAACTAAGAACACAAGAGAACACAAGAGAAAGGAAGCTTTGGTGCAAAAAATACTTTATTACTCAAATGTTTAATACAAATGACTCACCCATGACTCACAGTAACTTTCACCTCCTATTTATAGCCATCCACCTCCTTAATAGATGGTTAAGATTAAATCTAATCATCGGTCCAGATTAATCATCCAGAACCTTCATCATAATTCACAAATATCTATCATACCACAACTTTCTAAATACTTCTAGATTATTCCATACTACTCTTCAGAGTTTTATATACATTCACACTCTTCTAGAATACTCTATGATCTTTTAGAGTCTTCTAGGACATTCTAGAACGTTCCGGAACCATCTATAACATTCTCAAACACTCCAGAAAACTATACAAACGTTGTTAAAATCTAACTTTTTAAAATTTACCGTGACATTCTCCCCCACCTAATGCGCAGACGTCCTCGTCGCGTTCTGTTCATGATAGCGCTCTAGGTGTTTTTGAAATTGCCACAGATCTTCACGAGCTTCCCAGCTAGGTCCTTTCCACTTGATCAAGTATTGGATACTTGGTGGTACTCCTCTTCGTCGCACGACACGATTGGCTAAGATCTCTTCGATTTCTTTATCAAAGGATCTAATCACCACAAGCGGATTACGACTCGAGTCACCTCTACTCGGTTCATCTTGGTCTTCATGATATGGTTTAAGCATACTCACAGGAAAGACCGGGTGGATCTTCATAGAGGGAGGAAGTTGTACTTTGTAAGCAACCTCCCCAACACGTCATTTGATCTCAAATGGCCCTTCGTATTTGCGGATTAAACTCTTATGAACCTTGCGAAAGGCTTTGAATTGTTGTGGAAGAATTTTGATCATTACCTTGTCTCCCACTTGATAGCTTGTATGCCTCCTCTTCTTATCTGCCCATTTCTTCATCCTCTTGGCAGCTTTGTTGAAGTAAGAACGAGTAACATCTACTTGTTCTTTCCATGACTTAATCATATGATAAGCTTCAGAGCTCTTCCCAGAGTAAGAGGAAGAAAGAGAGTGTGGTGTAAGCGATTGTTGTCTAGTCACAATCTTGAATGGACTCTTCCTTGTGGACTCGCTCCTTTGCAAATTGTATGAGAACTGAACAATGTCGAGAAATTTTGTCCAATCCTTCTGATTAGTGCTTACAAAATGCCTCAAGTAACACTCGAGTAAGGCATTCACTATCTCAGTTTTTCCATCGGTTTGAAGATGAAAGCTTGTTGAAAAATGAAGCTCTAACCCAAGGAGTTTGAATAGCTCTGTCCATAGTCGTCCTGTGAAACGTGGATCTCGATCACTAATGATGCTCTTAGACAATCCCCAGTACTTCACCACATTCTTAAAGAATAGTCGTGCTGCTTCCTCTACAGTGCAGTCAGTAGGGGCAGGTATAAAGGTAGCATACTTCAAAAATCGATCCACTACCACGAAAATAGATCCAAATCCCTCGGACTTCGGTAAAGCAGAGATGAAGTCTAGAGAGACACTTTTCCATGGTCGCTCTGATGGAGGTAGAGGTTCCAACAACCCACTTGGTGTCTTGTTTTCAATCATATCTTGTTGGCACACAAGAGAAGTCTTAACATAGCTCTCCACTTCATCTCTCATTTGAGGCCAATAATAAGAAGATTCAATGAGTGTCAAAGTCCTTCGCTGACCTTAATGATCAGCCCACTTGGTGTCGTGGCATTCTCTCACTAACTTTCTTCTTAGAGTTTCCTATTTAGGGACGTATAGTCTTCTCCCTTTAGTGTAGAGAAGGTCGTCTTCTAGCCAAAATTTTTTGGTCTTATCTTTTCTAGCAAACTCCATCAATTTCTTGGCTAATGGATCATGATGCAATCCTTCTTTGATTGTATGCATAATATCTCCTTCGACCGTAGAAATGGCTACCAACTCAGCCTTGCGACTCAGTGCATCTGCTACCACATTAGTCTTGCCTGACTTGTATTCAAATTCGAAATCAAACTCAGCTAAGAAATCTTGCCACCTAGCTTGTTTGGGGCTTAACTTCTTCTGAGTTTGGAAGTAGCTTGTAGTCACATTGTCTGTCTTGACGATGAAGTGTGAACCAAGCAAGTAGTGACGCCAAGTTCTCAGACAATGCACCACCGCCGTCATCTCTTTCTCTTAAACAGTGTATCGCCACTCTGTATCATTCAACTTGTGACTCTCAAAGGCAATAGGATGTCCTTCTTGCATCAGAACCCATCCAATAGCGTAGTTAGAAGCATCAGTATGGACTTCAAATACCTTTGAGTAGTCGGATAGTGCTAGTACTGGTCCTTCTATGATAGCAGCCTTCAACTCATCAAAAACCTTTTGACACTCCTTTGACCATTTCCAAGGGTTCTTGAGAAGATCAGTTATTATTGATGCAGCCTTGGCAGAGTATCCCTTGATAAACCTTCGATAGTAATTAGCCAACCCAAGGAATGACCTCAATTCAGATACCTTATTTGGCGGCTCTCATTCTTTGATAGTCTTCACCTTTCCTTGATCCATGCAGAGAGTTCCATCTTTAATGATGTGTCCCAAGAAGTGGACTTCGTCCCTTGCAAAGGAACACTTTTCCTTCTTCACATATAGGTTATTCTCTCGCAAGATCTTAAACACGGTTCGTAAGTGTGCTACATGTTCCTCCAAAGTATTGCTATAGACAACAATATCATCTAACTAGACCATTACAAATCGATCAAGGTAAGGTTGAAAGATCTCATTCATCAAGTTACAGAAGGTCGCAGAAGTATTGGTCAAGCCAAAAGGCATCACCAACCACTCATACAATCCATACCTCGTGACGTGGTCTTAGGCTCATCACCATCAGCAATTTTCACTTGGTGATATCCTGATCTCAGATCCAGTTTTGAGAACCACTCGGCTCTACCAAGTTGATCAAACAAATCGGCTATCAAAGGAATAGGGTATTTGTTCTTAATGGTTACCTTGTTAAGTGCTCGATAGTCGATGCATGGTCTCAATGAAGCATCATGCTTCTTTTGGAACAAGACTAGTGCGCCATAAGGTGCCTTCGATATACGGATGAATCCAGCATCTAGCAAATCCTTGAGTTGCTTCTTTAACTCCTCAAGTTCTGGCGGTGGCATCCTATAAGGTGTTGAGGCAGGCAGCTTTGCTTCTGACTCCAATTCAATCGTGTGGTCCACCTTCCTCCTAGGTGGTAGTTGTTTTGGCAACTCGAGTGGCATCACATCCTTATTTTCTTCAAGAACTTTCTTGATTTCGAGAGAAACGTCTTCTCTTTTAGATGTTGACTCCTCTTGTAATAAAGCCAAATATGTAATCTCTCCCTTCTTGAACCATTTCTTAAGTTGCATAGCAGAGAGCATAGGTGGTCCTCCAACTTTAGAGACTGTAGGGACCATGCATGGAGACCCTTTCTCCATGATGCATACTATGTCGTAGTATGGCATAGGTATTATATTTGCCTTCCTTTGCAAATCAAGCCCGATAACTATTTTGAAATCGTCCATGGGTGCTACTGAGAAATTCACAAGGCCCTTCCAAGAATCAAGAGTCATCTCAACCCCTTTTGCTACACTCTTAAGGGGTTTACCCTTGGTGTTCATGGGTTTGAACCAGCCATTCTTTTCGGTGATCTTCAACCCAAGCTTCTTTGCTTCATCAGGCGTGATGAAGTTATGTGTAGCACCAGTGTCGATCATAGCCATGACGGGTTTTTCATTGATAACACACATTAAGCCTTTCTTTTTTGCGGTGCTTGCCTCTTTGCCCTTCACAGCATTCATGAGTTGGATAGATCCAACAAACTCAGTTACTTGAGATTGGGCCCCTCGTTCCTCGGCGATAGATGCCAGAGTCCCTAACTTGGGACAGACCTTCATTTGGTGTGGTCCCTTGCACACGAAGCATCCTCCTTTGGGTACGAAAGTCTTCTTCTTTTTCTCATACTCTTTCTTTGAAGAGTATTTCCCTTCCTTTTTGGTTGAGAAACTCTTCCCCTTGTCTCCCTCCACCTTTAGTAGAACTAGGTTTGGAGGAAGACTTGGGTTTAGAGTCTCCCCTATGATACTCAGTGAGTGATTTGGCCACTACGATAGCCTCATCGACATCTTTAATATTCCTTCTTTGTAGTTCTTGCTTTGCCCAAGGTTGGAGTCCATCAATGAAGAAGAACAATGCATCCTCTGATGTTAAGTTGAGGATTTGAAGCGTGAGAGTAGTGAACTCCTTTACGTGTCGCTAATCGTACTGTTGTGTTTCAACTCCTTCAACTTCTTCCTTGCTTCATAAACCACATTCTCAAGAAAGAATTGTCTTTTCAACTCCCTTTTGAAATCTTCCCATGTGGCTATGTTGCAAGTACCATTTTTCATATCTACGCACTTTCTCCTCCACCACAAAGTATCATTATCGGAAAGGTGGAGAGCTGTATTGCGTACCTTTATTGCTTCTTCGACCACCCCTTAGCCTTCAAAGTACCTCTCCATTTGCCATAGAAAGTTTTCCACCTCTCGAGTGTCCCTCACGCCCTTGAACTCCTTTGACTTTGGGAGATCAATCTTTGTCGTCTCCCTTATAATGGTTGGTCGAGATTTTGCCTCCTCGAACCAAACTCGAACTTCCTCAAATAGCTTCAAGGAATTCTCAAGTTTCTCTTCAATTTGGAGCATGCTTTTTTTGAAAGTATATAGTTCTCCCAACATGTGAGCCTCGAGGGTCTCATTGTCATGTTCTATCCTTTGGAAGCGCTCATCCATAGAGGATAGAACATTCTCCAACATAGAAACTATCTCTTCTAAAAAGTTAGAGTTCTTACCTCTAGGCTCACTTGAAGAGCGCACCTTCTTGCTTCCCCATTGAGAAGGAATAGTATCCATTCTCTTTGAGACTCAATATGCTCCATAATTACACTAGAAGCCATACCCACAAACCCCTTGTGCTCCCTCTCAAACTTTACTCTGATGCCAAAATTGCCATGCCCTTGGACACACTCCAACGCTACCGTGCCGACACTCGGACTTACTCAACCTCTTGAGTTAAGACCAAGTCAGCCTAACCCTCAAATACTTAGCAAGAAAGCTAAGAACACAAGAGAAAGGAAGTTTTGGTGGAAAGAATATTTTATTACTTAAGTGTTTATTACAAATGATTCACCCATGACTCATACTAACTCTCACCTCCTATTTATAGCCATCCACCTCCTTAATGGATTGTTAGGATTAAATCTAATCAACGGTCCAGATTAATCATCCAAAACCTCCATTACAAATATCTATCCTACCACAACTTTCTAACTATTTCTAGATTATTCCATACTACTCTTCATAGTTCTATATACATCCACACTCTTCTAGAATACTCTATGATCTTCTAGAGTCTTCTAGAACCTTCTAGGATATTTCGGGACCTTCTAGGACATTCTAGAATGTTCCAGAACTATCTAGAATATTCTCAAACACTCCAGAAAACTATACAAACGTCATTAAAATCTAACTTTCTAAAATTTATCGTGACATTACAGAAGCTTAATCACCTTTTAAAAATTAAAACAATAATTTCTTATTTCTTTTTTTTTATACCACAAGCTCAATCTTCCATTTAAGGATTCTGAAAGAACAACTAAGTATCTAAGGTAGTGTTTGTTTTTGAATACAGGACACAGAGACATGGACAACGAATGTTTAAAAAATATTTGGAGGCAGAGACATGGATATTGAACACATTGTCTCTAAGACAGGTTTTTTATATTTTTGTGTCCACTCTTTTATGGAGGACAATGATAGACACAGAATTTAGAATGGTGGACACGAACTTTTTAATTAATTTTTTTTCTTTTTGTTCAAAGATATTTTTTTATTATTCTACTATTATTCCTTTTTATTTTTCTTAATTTCAGCTTTTTCTCTATTCTGCGTTCTTTCTCTTTCTTTTTTTTTTTTCAGGTACTCTTTTTTTTGTAAAATTTTTTACTTGGCTAGATAATTTTTTCCTTCTTATGTTATCGTTGTTAATCAATTCTTTTCGTAATAGCTGGAATCACATAATTATTTTAGTTCTTTTATATAATATTTTAGTTTTAACTATGTGTATCCAAATATAATACTGAACATTTCTTATACACCATATCTAAATATAATACCCAAAAAAATAATTTTTAATATTTTGATTCTATTATCTCTATTTTAATATTATTTTATTGTCCTATTCTGTTATCTCAAAAAACAAACGCAGCCTAAAAGTTATAATGATATATGAGCACGTTATGTCGATTCACCACAAATAAAGCGTAGACAAAATTCTTTTATACAAATTATGATAAACAAGTATAATAAAAGCTTGATATGTAGTATGATTTTATTATTTATCAAACTTGGTTTTTAATTTTGTTGAACTGAAAATGACAAAATCAATTGAATCAATCACTTCTTTTAACAAAATAAAATAGTTAATGCCAAAAATGTAATCTTAATTAGTATTAACTATTTTATTTTTAAAAATTCAATTGGTTTAATTATTTTTTATTTAACCAGAGGTGAAATTAGATGGAATATTAAAGAAGAGTCAAAAATTATTTTTACAATAAAATAAAATTAAAATAAAAATTTAAAAAAAAATTAAACTAAAATTAATATATAATTTATACGAAAAAATTAAAATTTATTGCCCCCTTCTTCACTGTATAAGGCTCCGCCCCTAGATTTAACTAATTTCGGCTCAACAAAAAAAAAAAGTTTCACAAAAGATTGTGTTACATTTACATGTCATGTTTTTATTGTTTGGTTACAATATTTAATCAAAAAATATTTTTACTCGAATTCATCCAAGCATCTCTATCCACTCAATATATTCATTATTGAATAAAAGTTAAACGGGGAAATTTCTTTGCTGCCCCAAGAGCAAATAAGAATTTTTATTCTATTCCATTCATATTATGATACATCATCAATATTGAAAAAAGAGAAAATTAGTTCAAAAATTGATTTTTTGAATTTTAAAAGGTTCAATTTAAACAACAAAAATAATCTATATTACTTATGTCACAATATAAATAGAATAAAGTAAAAGCTTCTATTTAATTTATACTTGGAGAACACTGAAGATATTCTCGTTTTTCTGTCTAATATATATAATAATAAACAGAAAATTTAAGATAGTAAAAATCACATACAATTATTTTTGTATGAAATTGATAGTTGAGAATTGTTAAATAGTGTGATTTAATCAAATTTAATAAATTATTTAATGATTCTTAAATATCAACTTTACATTAAAACAGTTGTATATGAATTTTTACTATTTACTATTTAAGATAGGGATTGCAAAATCATGATATACGTTGAAACAAAATTGGAAGTGGCTAAGAAAATTCAAGGATGCTTCCCATGAAATGGCCCTATCTGTATTTGGTATAGTCTACAGTTTAATCAAAATATATGCATTACGTGATATTATCCATCCAACAGTTCCATCAGCATCTCTCTTTTAATATTTTTTTTTTATTTTGCAAGTACAACAACATTTTAGTTTTGATACAAATTCTTCAAACAGTAAATTATATGTTAGTTTGATCAAAGAAATATCTCTTGCTAAAAAATTATAACTTAGCATAACCCTCTATCTCTCTAATATAAGCACCATAATTTTGTGACACGATGTTTTTATTAGGTAATTATTAAGACGTAGATATTTGTCTAAGAATATGGTAACTAAAATATTAATAAATATTATATATTAAACAGTTTTATGAGTTTTATATAAAAATATCAAACAAATATAAATAATTAAACTTTAATTAATAAATATTAGTTAATTTAAAATAAAAAATTTAATTGATATTAATCGAAAAATTTGTTCCTCTATTGAACCAAAATTTAGTTTGATGCTGTTAGATTTAATTTGGTAAAATTTTTATTTTAAAAAAATAACTTATAAAAATTAATTTTTAAAAGTTGTAACATCTATGTTTAATTGTTTAGTAAATTAAATTAAAAAATAATTTTTAATAAACACAAATAATAATAATACACACATTTGGTAAACTAATTTTTAAAATTTAAAAATATTATAATAAATATTAATGTAAGAATTAAATTTAAATATTAATTAATATATAAAATTATATTAAATATTTTAATTTTAGTAAATATAAAATAAGTTTAAAAAGCTTCTTTTAACTATTTTTAAAAATATCTCTAATTTTTAAAAACTCTCCGTCCAAACATATAAATTTTTTAATTTACAAAACACAAAATGAGATATTTATACTTTAAAAAAATATAAACACATTTTTAAAAAATTTTACGAAAACAAGTCTTATTCATCTTTTAATTAACACGAAAACGGCAAAAACTTTGTAGGAAAGAAAAATCTAAGACAGTAGTGCTGTTTTCTTACTGTATATCAACAAGGTACACTAGCATGCAATTGGACAAGGCAATAGAAGCGCGTCTAAGAATGTTGAAAAAGACACAATAAATTGTAAATTCATCAAGTTATTTGCATTCATACTTATTAACAGAAGTGTCCAAGAATGTCCTTAATTTTTGTCCTATGACTTTAATTCACGTAACATAGTATCAATGAATATGACTATGTTATGTGTACACTAATATCAATCATCAAAATTAATTATTAATATAAAATATAGAAAAAATTTCATTCCATTCTTCTGCGAGATGCTAAAATGATACTCTCCTTCTTTCTATTTTATAAATATACATTTTTCTCCCTTCTAACTTTTAAAAAACCTCCTCTTTAGTCCATTTTAAATTTTTTGTGTTAATTAATATTAACTTTATCCATTTTTTAAGAAAAAAAATATTTTTTTTAAAAAATACTCATTAACAAAAATTTTATTTTTTATTATTAAATTTTGTTTACTAAAATATTCTTTAATAAATTATTCTTTTATTGATTAAATTATATTTTAAAAAAAATTAATAATTATATTATTTTTTTTAAAATATCCTTCAATAATTTTTTAATTATTAAATTATAATTTTACCAAAATTTTCGTTAACAATTTTTTTATATTTTACTATTAATTTTTTGATATCTATATATATTATTTTAACATTAAATAAAAAATTTTAGTAAAATTATTTTTTAATATCAATATATATTAATTATTATATATATTAACAGTGGTAAGATTTTTTTATTTAATGTTAAAATAATATATATTAATATCAAAAAATTAATAATAAAATATACAAATAATTGCTAACAAAAATTTTGGTAAAATCATAATTTAATAATTAAAAATTTATTAAGAGTAAGTATCTTAGAAAAAAATAATTTAATTATTAAATTTTTAAAAATATTTTAATAAAAATATAATTTAATCAATAAAAAAATAATTTATTAAAAAATATTTGGTAAGTAAAATTTAATAATAAAAAATAAATTTTTTGTTAATGGATATTTTTTTAAAAAATAATTTATTTTTTTAATAGTTAATACAACAAATTTAAAATAAATTAAAATTTTTTTTAAAAACTAAAAAAAATAAAATATACATTTATAAAATTAAAACAAAAAAAGTCAATTTAGTATCTCAAAGTAGAATTTTTTCTAATATCTTTGCGAAAAATTTTAGGGGCAGCAATTTTATTAAATTCTGGCCAGCATATAACCAGCAAAAATAAATAAACCATTAAATAAAATCTTACACCAATCTTACACCATCAAAATTATTATTAATGACTATTTAATGAATATAAATCACAAAAGTTGCTGTCCCTAGCATTCCTCTATTTTTGCAGTACCAAACTGCATACGTGACTCCTTACTTCACTTCACATTACTTTACTTTACACACTTACGTCTTCTTCTTTTCTTCTTCTCTTCAATTTTCTCTATAAATACCCATTCACACTCACATTTAAACACACCTACCCCTACCCTCTTCTTCATAATGGGAACCTGTGCTTCCATTCAAGGATCATCAAAGAAAGGTGCAAACTTTACATCATGGGAATCTTGTGTCAACATAGTTCACTTGGATGGTACTTTGCAACAACTAAAGAAGCCTTTGAAAGCATGGCATGTTTTGTCTCTGAATCCAAACTGCTTCATATGCAGCTCAGAATCAATCAATGTTGGTTCAACAATGAAAGCTGTGGATCCAAGTGAAGAGCTTCACTTGGATCATATTTACTTCATTGTTCCTACAATCAGATCCCGGGTTCCGCTTTCTATGCAGGATTTGGGTCAATTAGCATTCAAGGCCAATGCAGCTCTTGCTCATTCTTCTTCCAATAATAATATCTTCAAGCCTTGTAATAACAAAGTTCCTCTTTCTAGAAGGAAGAAGCCTCAACGAACACACCCAATTCTTATTACATGATCAACATCTATATGGGTTTCTTTGAGTTTTATCATCTCTTAATTAATCACCTCTATCATGTTGATGATGATGATTCCGTCATGGTGATGAAGAACTCAAGCTCTATATTCACATCAAAGGTTATTATGTTTGATGGACGGGTTTAATTTGATTCGGTTCGGTTCGGTTCAATTTGAGGTTCATTTGTTTCTGAGGGGTTTTGAGTGACTAATGACTAGTTTAAGTGCAGTTAACTTCATATCAAGTTGATAGTTCATCATAGTCGTTAGATGACAATTTAAGAAAATTTGTCAAATCATTTAACGACTCTCAACTATTAACTTCACATGAAATTAACTGTACATGAATTTCCATCTCATTTTTATTTGTTTGTATTTTGTAAGGAGTAGATATTAGTCACGGATTTTAAATTTAGTAATTCATTTCTAGTATATATATATATATATATATATAGGTGGTGAAAATATGAATATGAAGAATATGGAAGTATGAGCAAAATTCAAATTGTGTACATGTACATACAATAAGCTAATACAAATATTATTTGTTGTGTATGTAATTCATAAGTTTTTGAATTTTGATGATTAAATTTTGTTTATGATAAGTATATATGTGTGGTGCACAAAGACGAATGTATGTGGGCCTTAACGCGTTCTATGGTGCCACTTCCAATTAGGTTTCGTCATCCATGACAATTTTCACGTTGGATTATTCTTCTCCGTACAAAAATAGTAAATAAATACATATATAATATTCTGTTATTTTATGTTTGTAAGGATTTAATCTCAATTCTCTTTATAATTTAATATCATAGCTAATTTTGTGTGTCCACTTAATATTTTTATTATTGAATTTATCTTCTATGTAGCAACATTTTTTATTTGATTAGGTCTTTATATAAAAGATTCTTATTTAATGTGGAATTATTCTAATATATATGTGTAGCAATCAAAGCACAATAACTAATCATTTTAATTAATTAATGTGAAATAATACTTTTGGGGTGACATGAAATGATCAATAAATGATTGAACTCACTAATAATGCATGAGGTGTGGAGCTTGAAAGATATTAGCACCATGGTCATGTTGGAAATTTAATAGACCTAGTTTCTAGTTAGAGATACAGAGGACCTGGATAATTTTCATGGAAAAGGTGGGCACCAAAAACTTTTGCTAGTTGCTAGTTTCATTTTACTATGATATATAGCTTTATAAACTACTTTCAAAAATACTACTTAAGGAAAAATTATATATAATTAATATTTTAAAACATTAAAGAGTAGTCAGTTTCTTTCTATTTAATATATATATATATATATATATAACATTAAATGATTGATTTATTTATCTAGTTGTAAGGATCTTGTTACTGAATATTTTAAAATTACGTTACCTAATCAACAAGAATTCTATTAATTTTTGTCAATTTTTATTTATAACTGTATTTAATGGAAGTGTCTTTATAGATGTGTCTAATAAAAATATATTTTTATAGATATGTGTCTAATAAAAATATCTTTATAGATGTATCTTTTAAATATATTACTTTATACATATTTTTTCTAATAGAAGTATATTTGATATTAATTATTATTGACAATAAATTGACAGATAATATATTGATACCCTATATTTTTTTATATTTTAATTAAGGATACTATTACTACATTAATGTTGCAAAAATGTTATAGTTTTCATGAAATAGATTTTATGATATTTTAAAGCTAAATAATTAATCATCTTTAATTTTTTTTTTAACAAAAATATATCACATTATTGATTAATTAATGTTGGTCCATCCGACAAATAGCATAAAAGAATAGGATATTACCCACAATAAAGAAGAAAAACAAGATATAATAGTAAGAGAAAATAGGAGGGGATGTATAAGCATCTTTATGTATTTAGCTGAATGATTGACTATATTAAACTTGTACTTTCTATTGGTGCCATTTTATTAGCCGATCTTATTAGAAAGACAATAAAAATTAATCAACAAAAGATATATCTCTAATATTGGATAATTTACATAAATAAAATGATTGAAAGAAATCTTTACGCAAATATAATATTGGCAAATTTTATATATAAATACAACAAACGTAATTGTATATAATTCGCTACACCCTCTAGCAGAACCCAAATGTACGTAATCCGTTACACTCTGTCGCGGATAAACTACTACACCCTATAGCGGTTTATGATCATATGGTGATGAACTCTATTCCACTACACCTTCTAGCGGATTATGAAGAGTGTGAAAGCTTGGGGACATGCCTATCAATACCAGTCTAATAGTAACAACTCGTGATGTTTATGTACGAGGTTATACAAATACAGTCTTCATAAACAATAAGCCGTAGAAATATAATAGGCACCAGGCATTAACACTAACACAGATTAAATTACTACATAAGTCATACAAATGTAATAGTTATACAACGATTAATAGTTAAAGGAAATAAAAATGTCATAAGTCATACAAATAGGTCGGAACTGACACTAACACTAACACTAACACACCAAAGACACTAACACTAACACCCAAAAACGTAAATTGCTATATGAGAAAATAAAATTCAAAAAATTAGAAGCACAAAGACTAAAAGTCCTACGAACTACTAGCAATGGTGGAGTCTCTCCGGAGGCAAGATCTACGCGTGTGCCCAGACTGTCTGCAAAGCCCGCATCGTTTCGGTCGGTTAAGGTCGGCCTCATCCATGTTGTTTCGAATTCTGGTAGACCTCGATCGCCCATCACGACAACGCCTCAAACTGGGGTCCGGAATAACGGTCGGATCGTCATAAGGTGGGCAAAGTCCCTCTGGTATTGGCGGCACAAAACCCATCTGGTACACCCTGAACACCTTTTGCATGGTGTAGACCTCGTCGACATAGATAGACGGACTGTCATCCACGTGCAACCCTTCCCGAATTCCTTGCATCTCCCATGGTACTTAAGATGATTCGACTCCATCACTCTGTACTCAACACAGCTTCCTCCTTACTGTGAAAAGATTGGCCAACTTAAAATTCAGCTACAGAATTTTCCTCGTGCAACCCTTGACCCCCACAGGTTGGTGCTAACTCCGTCGATTGGCCGATGGCTTCCAGGTCCAGGGTAGAATAATGGCTTCCGATGGCTTCCCCAAACTTCTACACTCTTCATAATTCGTTAGAGGGTATAGCGGAATAGGGTTCATCACCATATGATCATAAACCGCTACATGGTGTAGCGGTTTATGAGTATTCAAGTCCTTAACGTAATTCGCAACAGGGTGTAGCGGATTACGTGTATTTGGGTTCCGCTAGAAGGTGTAGCGGATTATATACAATTGCATTTGTTGTATTTGCGTCTGAAATTTACCAATATTATATTTGCGTAAAGATTTTCTTCAATCATTTTATTTATGTAAATTGCTCTCCAATATTCATATTAACATTGATTTTTATTATTTCTCGTATTTATCCTTAGTTACTATGGTTCAAAAGCAAGTGGTTCAAGTTTCATTTTCTCGGTCACAAGACACTACAGGACTTCTAAATCATAGGAACAGGAACAAAAGCTTACAAATTGAAATTTGCTTGTTAGAATTGACTTTCAATAACATTTGTGTTGTGGGCCCACCGACAAGGTATTTAGCATTTATTTCATATTAATTGTACATATTGTATTAGTAAACGTAGGTTTAATTATTATAATTTCACTAAATTTTATAATTAGTTTCTTATATTTATTTTAATTGAATTTTTATATTATTTTTATTTTATAATTAAATTTTTTTAGTATAAAAAATATTAGAATTGATTGAATATTTTTTATAAATTAAAAATATCTACAATTAAAAATTTAATTAAATTTTTCACTATATATTTTTTTAGAGAAATAATTTATTAATTTTAGTATTTTTATATAAAAAAAGATCTAAATTACAAAACTAAAAGTAATATAAAAATTTAATTAAAAAATAAAAAGTATAAGATTTTAATTATAAAATCAATAAAATAATTAAACTTAAAATGTAGTACTAGAATTAATTTTTAATTTTATTTTTCTACCTTTTACCACTAATCAATTTCTAATAATATAGCTTATGAACCACACCAAGCACCTAGCTAGTTCCCTACAATAGCAAACTTATATATATGGTAGGTGTTCACTGTTCAGCAGTAACTAAAGTCTAATAATAGTCACCCAAAAAAACAAAAAAACTAAAGTCTAATAAAAGATTAGTACTCTCTGTAAAAGGAGGGAGACTTTCAGTTTAGTAATATCAATTATCAGCAAGTAGGGGTGAAAAGCGGGGAAGCCCGCCCACTTATCGGTGGGCTGGTGGATTAAGTCTGCCAAATTTTTTTTTTAATTATTAAATAATATATATAAAGGTATAAATTTTTTTTTTGTTTTTTATTTTTAACTATTATAATTTTTAAAAGTATAAACAAATTATAATTTTTATATTCACAAACATTAAAGTCTTTATAATTATAAATATCTAATAAACATAATTATAAACCAAGTTTTCATCCAAAATATAATTATAAATATTGTTCTCAAAGCAAAATAAACATAATTATAAATATTGTCTCTAAAACAAAATAAACATAATCCAAAACACTCAATTTTCATCTTCATTCTCTTGTAAGTTGGGTTGGGAGAAGTTGAGTTTTGGCAAAAAAATTTATAAAAATATCCCTTGCCAAAAAATTACTAAGCCCGGCGGAAGCCCCGCCAAAACCCGCGGTTTAAGCGGTGCGGGTTAGGCGGGCTTTTGTTATTTGGCGGTCCCAATTTTCCAGCCCAGCCTGCCTTTTTGGCGGGTTACGCGGGCTGACTCGACGAGTTTAGACCCGTTTGCCACCTCTACCAGCAAGTGATTCTAACATTCAAATAATCAATTATCGTTCAAGAAGTATAATTAAAAAAAAAAAACAATACTTTATATTTATAGCACATTCAAAAAATTAAGATAAATATAAATCAGATTTATTATCGAATTTAACGAGATTCATTATGAATATAATTCGGATTGAATATGTTATGGCCTAATTATACTCTCTAAAAAGATATATTATTGTGATCTAATTATGCCAAAAAAAAAAAGCATTTGGACCGAAGAAGGCCAATATTATAGATCCATTGTTTTAGATTATTGGACCCTAACCTCAGTTTTTGATATGTCATTTCTTTTTTTTTTTAAGCTCGGGCCCTGTTTTAATTAAAAAAAACTTCAGTGCTTAAATATAAACTATATCATGTCAACTACAACTTATACCCTATAATTTTAGGTAAAAACTAAGGTGAAGTCGATTTTACGTGAAGTTGATACTTGAGAGCCGTTAGATGAAAATTTAGTCAAATCATTCAAATCATTTAATGGCTCTCAGGTATAAACTTCACGTGAAGTCGACTGCACCTAAGTTTCCACCATAATTTTATGTATAATTAATATGATTAAAACGTTAAAATTCAATGTAATTTATGCTTGTCTACAACATAATCCAACATATTGCTGATCAAATATACTATTATATATATTGACTTGGAAAAAAAAATTAAAAATAAGAAACGACAATAAAAGCTTCAAAAGTGGATGTAATTATTCACTGTACAGGAGACAACATTTTATGATGATTTGTTAATTTCAAAAAGGAAAAATTGAAGGGCCAAAAAGGTGAGTCCAAAAAGCTAGTAAATATTTTCAGCACATGAATAAATGTGATAGCTACCACCACTTAGCGCAACCATCCAAATTATATGAAGCTGTGAAGCATAAAATTTGACACAAATCCAATATTCTGAAATAATCCAAAAGCAATGAGAAGAAAATAGAAACCATGCATGAACTAACCAAGAAGCTAGAAGGATACTTCCTAAAGTGAAACACACTATACACGATGCATGGGATTACACAAATCCAATAATTTTTTTCCCTAATGTTAAGAAGACAAAAAAAAATTAAATTTATTTTATTTAATATTTATTAATTATAATAATATTTAATGAATATTAAATAAAATAAATTCTGTTGTTTTTTTTTCATGACAATGTTTTTTATTTTATTTTTATTGTATAATAGGATCAATGCATAATTGCATACCTTAAGAAGCACATTCCCCTGAAAAATGGAGCAAGAGGTAGGAAACTTTAAGCCTATAACATAAGTAATTTGAGTAAATACCTAATTTCAAATAAATAATTAAATGTAACATTTTATAATGTAACATAACATGTGAGAGCTCTATCTTTCATGTCTCTTGTTGATTACCTTCAATGAAAAATACAAAGACAATTAACAAGTAACAAGGGACATATAAATTTTCAGGTACGTATTGCATTAATCCAATTGATGAAATTTTGGCAGATACTGTTTTCAATAATGAGATAGGACATGGGTTGTTAACTTAGAAACAGAAACATCACCCATTTGTTTTTTCCCCAAGTCAACATTTTCGTCTTCAAAATCCTCCAATCCTATTGCCTCTTTTAAGTTTTATGTTAAGATGAATTATATGGTAAAGATGTAAATTTATAGATTTTTTTTATGGGATAAAAGAGAGATTGAAAAAGATAGGATCTACACTTTAAATAGTAATAAAATAATAAAAAATAATTATAAAAAAATTATTTTTTCTCTTTATATCACTTCAATCTGTATAGTAGAGTGTTCGTATGATAATTATTCAAGTATTACATTAAGATTAGTCTATTAAGTTAAAGGTAGTAATTAAATAGTTTTCTCCTCTTTTTCAAAAGAAATTCATAGTTCAAAATATATGACTTTTAGCAATAAAGTTTTGATTTAAAATTTCAAATCTTTAGTGCGTTAAATGACTATATTTATAAAATATTCTACACTACTAATCATGTAAAATTAAGAGAAAAAATAAATTTTTTTATCTTGTATTATTCAAAAAATTAAGTTTTTTATCTCATATTATTCGAAGTTAAAATATTAATTGAAATAAATAGTTATCGATAATATTAAGAAAATAATAACCTAAAATTATCTTACTTAATTTAACATTCATAGTCTCATGTAATATTTATAATTACACACTTGTTACGTCTAAGAAGAAGTATATGGAACCAACCTTAAATTAGAAAGAAATACGTTCAATATCATTGCAATGTGAATTATGGAAACTGATTCAATTAGCTTCTATTTTTTCATCATTCTTCTCTTTCCAAATGTCTAAAACATGATAAATCAGAAAACAGATTCAGAAACATTCAATTTACAAAGAAAAAAAATATCCTAATACCTAGCATAAGCACCATCCTCACCCAGAGACATTTGGCTGGTTTTTTACTGGAACCATCTTGGTTCCCTAATATTATTGTACATTTAATATTATTTAATTATTTTAATAATTAAAAAACATGAAATAAAATAATTTTAAACTGTTTTAAACTGATTTTTTATTATTGATTCCAAAATATTTTTGGATAGTTCTCACGTGATACTATATCCAACTAACATTAGTTATATGTTGCCATCATTAATAAGTCAACAAAATTAATTATATTTATTCGTTTTTTCATTGTCTGAACGTTTCTTTTGTACCAAAGTTCCCCTCTTCCACTATATAAGTCACCCTCCCACTACCCCCCATCCCCCAAAACAAAATAAATATCAATGCCTCTGTTTTCCCCTGTTTGATGCTTCCAACATTGCACTTGAAAAAAAACTCAAAGACAAAACCACACTAAATATTCACACATATCACATATGGGAGCTTGTGCATCATCTCAATTCACAAACAAAAGTAGGAAACAACGTTGGCAATCCTCAGTAAACATAATTGACATGGATGGTAAGTTAGAGAAATACAAGGAGCCCATAAAAGCAGAGCATGCTCTGTTCAAGAATTCGGACTGCTTCCTCTGCAGCTCGGAAAAGATGTATGTAGGCTCGGTGTTGCCGCACGTGGATCCGAATGAGGATCTTCAGTTGGATCAGATTTACTTTCTTGTTCCACTCTCCAAATCTCACGTACCGCTCTCCCTTAAGGAATTGTGTGTGTTTGCCATCAAGGCTAATGCAGCACTTGTTCTTCACTCAGAGTATTCTGCCACAAATTCAATGTTGAAGTCTTCCTCCGTTTCACATAGGAATGATTGTTTTACACATTCAACTCTGCAAAGTGTGTCTCACAAATTTGGATCCTCCTATATTTAGATGGGAAAAGATATGATGATCACTAGCATATCTTTATTATGTATTTCTCATATTTTAACTTCTTTTCCTCCTAAAAAAGAATTAATCAACAATGAAAGTGTTAATTTATACAAGGTTTGTATTCATGAGTAAATAGTCATTTTTATCCGAAAAATAATAATTTTGATAAAATAAACCAAGCACATATAAGTAAATTGATTAAATATTTAATTTAGTTTGTGAAATGAAACATATTTTTGAGGTTATTTTGTTATTTATATTTTTTTAGATTATTTTTTTAAAATTATAATATTTCATGATTAAATTGATTTTACTCCACATGAATATAATGATGAAAATTAAGTTAAACTCTTCATGGTTGAGAACTATATCAAGAAAAAGTACACTTATATTTCTCTCTCTCACTCGCAGACTTCACTTATATTCTTAATATCTAGACCATCAACTCTAGGTTGGGTGAAAAATAAAAAATTATTCTCAAATTATATACCATTAACTCTAGGTTGAGTGAAACGATGAAATTCTTTAGATAATTTAACATGGGAAAAGATTGGCTCCCTAGTTTGATCCATTTAACATTGATTGACACACAATAATGCTAATGTAAGAGAAAGAAAAGTTGCAGAAGAATAATGCAACGAATCTTATCCTGGAGTTCCCTACTACACTTAATTATCTTTTATTAAAAAAAAAATAAAAACTGGAGTACCATCTTTTAATTTTAATGAGGTTTAGACTACAAACTCATAAGCTCATGTATATTATTTAAAACTCTATCACCAAACTATTTATAGTGGCATAAAATTTCTTTACATTAAAGATATTGTTACTCAAATCATTTTTTTTTATCCAAAGATAAAAAAATTCAAACTCACAATTTTTTAGATGAGTATAAAAAGATTATGTCTTTTAAATTATAATTTATTGACTTTAAATCATTTTTTGTTTATAATAAAAATTAATTATTTAATATATGAGTATAATTAATTTTTTTAATAAGAGTACATAAAAATTATTTAAAATATAATTACTTGAACAAAAACTATTTTGAACCGATTTGTACATTGTTTGATTCGATTTGCAATTTTATTTTTTAAAACAAACGGAACCAAATCGAACCGCATTCCAATAAACATATCAATAAAATAACCTAAATTCCCAAATGTCCTCAGCGCCGCACAGAGTACCTCAACAATAGTCACATCTATCAAACCCTATCATCACTCGTCACTTTTCTCTTCTCCCACAGACTCACAGTCTCACCCGACGTCCGCTGTTCACAACGCCTAAAGTTTTGCGCAATTTACTACCCTTGGAGCTCCGTTGTTAGTGCATCGTGAGTTTTTGACACGGTCGGGCATTGCCCTTCGTCTGACCAGTTTGCGGTGTTGTCTTCCTCTTCTTCAGTTAGTGCATTTGTGGTATCATTTTCTGATTTTGTATTCTTTAATTTTTTTCTGTCTCTATTTTTTTGACGATTTTTCGGGCAGTAATTAATTTGTTTCTTCAGACAGTTGTTAATTTGCTCCTTTTTTTTTTTTTGTTTAAGTTTTTGCAAAAAAATTTGTTATTATTATTATTATTATCGATGAGATTGTTATTTATGCTAGATTTTTGATGGAATTATTATAAATTTATGTTTTCTTTGTCAGAGTTGCAGAATTGGGAGAAAAGGCTAGTGAGTGTTGTTAGGAGATTAAGAAAGTCAATTAGACTTCTATAGATTAGTATAAGTGTGAATAATTATTCATAATACGATCTTTACTCTCATTTTTATCCAATATTCCTTCTCTGCAATGCTAATTACCGGAGTATTGAGTTTTTCTGTTCATATCTTCACACATCACCGTAAGATTGGAACACTCTTATGTATGTGCTTACTGTATATGCGATTCAATAGCGTTAAATATAATTACATAATACATATTCACATTGATATAGTTTCAATTTAATAGTTGTTGCTTCAAGATATTTGATAGAGAGGGAATTGACTATCTGAGCTTTAAAATTGTAATTATTTTAGCATGATATTTTAGTTACTAATCAATAAAGTACTTCAAAATG
The DNA here is from genome assembly GCF_059453495.1 of Arachis ipaensis. Taxonomy (NCBI): domain Eukaryota; kingdom Viridiplantae; phylum Streptophyta; class Magnoliopsida; order Fabales; family Fabaceae; genus Arachis; species Arachis ipaensis. Next base: position 6,740,722 of record NC_142438.1, read on the forward strand.
TAGAATGCACTCATGTAAATTTATCTAGCATGCTTAAATTATAATCGTTTTTCTCATACTTAAAAGGTCACAATCATTTTATTTTGTTATTTAAAATACAGCAAATTCAATCCAAACTATTTTTAGTGGCTTAAAATTTCTTTACACTAAAGTTGTTACCTGGACCATTTTCTATTAGCAATAGAAATTAGTTATTTAATATATGGATGTAATTAATTTTTTTAATAGGAGTATACAAGGTGTAACAACCTAAAAAAAAATTTAGAAAAGTTATAATGTGAAGGGTGGATTGATAAGGGTGATGTGGCATTTGAAAATCTGCATTATCTTATCATCTGATCTGATCTTGGCACTCCCATTTTTATAGACTTTGAAAGAGAGAAGAGAGAGCAATGGCTGCTGCCACCGCCATTTCAGGAGTTGGCCTGACCTTAGGGATTTCCACCTCCACGGTTCGGAGTCGGACTTCATTGGTCACAATGGCCGTGTCTTTGGACGAGAAGACCAACAAGTCTCTCACACTAACTAAGTCCCAAGAAGCTTTCACTGCTGCCAAGGTTTTTCTCTTCTCTCCTCTCTTTTATGCTATTGGGGAACCGAATTCGGATTAAATTCTTATTCCTTTTCCGTTGTTCATAGGAATTGATGCCCGGAGGAGTGAACTCCCCCGTTCGTGCCTTTAAGTCGGTGGGAGGGCAACCAATAGTGATTGATTCAGTGAAAGGATCTCGCATGACGGATATCGATGGCAATGAGTACATTGACTACGTAGGTTCCTGGGGCCCTGCTATCATTGGTCATGCCGACGATCAGGTGCTTGCAGCTCTATCTGAAACAATGAAGAAGGGAACCAGTTTCGGTGCACCTTGTCTTCTGGAGAATTCCTTGGCTAAGATGGTTATTTCTGCAGTACCCAGCATTGAAATGGTTCGGTTTGTTAATTCAGGCACCGAAGCTTGCATGGGTGTGCTCCGTCTGGCTCGAGCTTATACCGGAAATGAGAAGATCATAAAATTTGAAGGATGTTATCATGGGCATGCGGATCCTTTTCTTGTTAAGGCAGGTAGTGGAGTTGCGACTTTAGGACTTCCTGACTCCCCTGGTGTCCCTAAAGGTGCTACCTATGAAACTCTTACAGCCCCCTTCAATGACTTGTCAGCTGTTGAGAAACTCTTTGAGGATAACAAGGGAGAGATAGCTGCAGTCATGCTTGAGCCTGTTGTTGGAAACTCTGGTTTCATTCCTCCTAAATCTGATTTTCTTAGTTTCCTGCGCAAAATCACCAAGGAGAACAATTCCCTTCTAATCTTTGATGAGGTTATGACTGGATTCCGTTTGGCATATGGTGGCGCTCAAGAATATTTCGGCATAACTCCTGATTTAACAACACTAGGAAAGATCATTGGTGGGGGTCTGCCTGTAGGAGCTTATGGAGGGAGGAGAGATATTATGGAGATGGTGGCACCTGCTGGACCTATGTACCAAGCCGGGACCTTGAGTGGGAACCCTTTGGCTATGACGGCAGGTATACAGACTCTGAAGCGCATTAAGGAGGCAGGAACTTATGAATATTTGGATAAAATTACAGGTGAGCTTGTTCGCGGCATCGTTGAAGCCGGGAAGAAGGCAGGCCATGCTATATGTGGTGGGCATATAAGTGGGATGTTCGGGTTTTTCTTCACAGAAGGACCTGTTTACAATTTTGCAGATGCCAAGAAGAGTGATACGGCCAAGTTTGCAAAGTTCTATTGGGGAATGTTAGCACAAGGTGTCTATTTGGCTCCTTCACAGTTTGAGGCTGGGTTCACCAGCTTGGCGCATAGCCCTGATGACATAGAAAAGACAATAGCAGCTGCAGAGAAGGTTTTCAGGGAGATCTGAATGTTAACTTAGAGTTTTAGATGATTTTTATCTTATTGCTTTTATTTTTGGATCTTGTATCCACTCAGTGTATTATTATTACTAGTAGCTGTAAAGCCGAGTGAATTTAAAGTTTGTAACTATTTGAGTTCATGGTCTTTTCGCCTTCATATAATTTCTCCATTCAAGCATTTGTTGCTGTTTTTCAGAGTAGAACTAAATGATGGCTGTTAAGTTGTTCCTTTAAAAAAAAAAGGTTACCCCGATGATTTTCTATTAGTAATAGAAATTAGTTATTTAATTTAATATATGGATGTAATTATTTTTTTTAAGTAGTTACATCTTATGTATTTTTGGTGTATTCCTACTAAAAAAAAGTAATTACATTTATACATTAATTAGGTACATTTTATATCCTTCCTCTTCTTAGAATTCTTCATCTATTGGCACTTTTAAGATTAATTGTGATGTTAGTTATGCTGGTTCTAGTGATAGTGTTAATTTTGTTTACGTTATTAAAGATTGTAATGGAAATTGACAAAGGTGTTTGAAAATGATTGAGAGTAATAATATTCTTCAAGGAGAATTATTTGTTATTTGGAGAGGATATCTTAACATAGGATGTGAGTCAACGAGATGTTATTTGTGAGATGAATTATGTGAAAGTGTTTAATCTTATTACTAATCACGACTTTCGGTGACAGACATCATGGCAAATATGACTTACAATTTCATCAATTGGAGTTTTTTTCTCCTTGAAAGGAGAATAGTTTTAAACGAGACTGTTTTTCTATTTAAGCAATTCTTTTATTTTTCTTGTTTAACTATTTAAGTCACAAAAAAAACTAATTTTTATTACTAATGAAAAATAATCTAGTAACAATCTAAATAAGTTTTTATGAGAAATGATAGGAGCCAGTAAATTTTGTATTTTATAGTTATTAATGAGTCATCATTAGTGTTTTTAATAGTGTGAGATTTCATTTATAGTGTGATATTTTATCCAATGTGTAAGATTACTCACTTTTCTTTTGTTGGTTAAGTACTGGACAAATTTTAATAAAAATATTGGCCCTAAACTTTCTCTTATGTAAAATGTTAATACAGTTGCAAATATTTTCAGATAAAAATATAGCTTAATTTTTATTTTTATTTATGTGAAAAGATAGTTTATAATAATCTCTAATTAAATATTGGGAACTCGATAAAAGTAACTTGTATATTTATTATATAAAAAAGAAACAATTTTTTATCTATGTAACAAGAATGACTGATCCAATATCATGAAATTTTTGTACACTAACAATGTATGTATAACAAAAACTTAAAAATAAATAATATACCTTGTAAAAGAAAAGAAAATAAAAGAAATAACATACCATTATTAGAGCGATGTAGAATTAATGTGAAATATATATTAAGAAGTAATATAATTATTTGCACTACTTTTTACCAGGACCTTACATGTGATTTTTGCTAATACATTGATCTGAATTATTCTAGACAACTTAGCATAGAATTTGTGCCTATTGTTTTGTACTGAATGGCAATCATAAAAAATAGTAACGGATAAAATCCAGAACATATTCTTTCACATATCCAGATATCCTCTATACCACCAATCTAATTAAACAGGATATATATCGCAAAGTTCTGAAATTTTTTGGTACAAAATTCGCCATGGTACTTCATCCAACTTTATAAATTTTTGTATTTTTTTATTTCACATATTTATTCTGAATTTTTTATTTATATATTTTAACAATTAACTACTATCTAACGTCTTATGTTATTTAACTTTCTCAAAAGATATCAAGCAATGAGAAAACCAAAATTGTTTCTCATACAGTTTCAACACTACGAGTCAATTTACTTATATGTTATGTTATTGGAAGGTTATCATGTGTACCGAAAATACCGGTGTTCCAATTATTTTAATCGTTGATATAAATTATAAAAAATATATATAATACATATTAATTAAGATCAACTATTTTAGTTAGAACATTGGTATTTCCAAGTACACCTGATAACTTTCCTATGTTATTTATTTTACATATATGTATTGATGAAGATAAAGGAGATGCTCTATTGATGATAGAGTTTTATATGGGAATTCAACCTGGCCACATAAAATTAAAATTATATCTATCCTCATAAAGTAATTAAAGTTTAGCTGTAATAATAAGAAAAAAAAATAATGATATAGAATCAAATTATATTTAGTTGTTCTTTATTTAAAGTCACTTAATTATTTTGTTTTGGGTTACTATGATTTTGGTCTTTAAGGTGCAGATTGAAAATTTTTTTCATCTTCGACCTTTTTTTGTCTACAAAATAGTTCCTAAAGTTTAACTTAATTTTAAAATTATTATTTCTACCAAAATTTTAATTTTTATTATCAAACGACCTCTAATTAATATATATATATAAAAGAAAAACAGGCTAAAGAGCTAGGGAACAGGGGAAGAGTTAAACACACCGGAGGAGGTGGGTTTTTCATGGAAGAAGAGGGGGGAAGGGAAGGGGAAGGGAATCCGCTACCACTGCTCTTCGTCGTTTGGTTGCTGGATCTCGCCGCTGTTTTTCGTCGTTCGGTCCTCGTCGCTGCTCATCGACATCGGCGTCAGCAGATCCGCGAGGGTGGACGTCGCGTGCCGTTCTCTCCTTGCCGTTTCTGCTTCTCCTCCTCGCTTGGTCTCCGACCACCGCTGCTTCCGATCAGGTTTGCTGTTTTCTTGGTCCACTTGGCAACCATTCCTATCACTAGAACTGGGATTAACTTAGCTAGGAGCCTTGGTGCTGCTATCATTTTCAACAGAGACCATGCATGGAATGATCAAGTATGTCTTTTTTGTTTTTGGTTTTTTTTTTCTCATTTATTTCTTTCTGAATTTCATGTCATTTTCTTCATTGTAGTGGATTTTTGGGGTTGGACCTTTCATTGGAGTTGCTCACACCGCCATGTACCATCAAGTCAAGGCCTTAATTCATCATCATCATTTCATATGTTTGCTCCTTTCTTTGAATGTTTGATATCGTGGGTGTAAATTGATGGAGAATTTTTTTGTGCTACCATACTTTGTGTTTGTTAAACTTTGAGTTTTTGTTTCTGTTTATGCTTCTATTTTATTATGATTCTAATTCTGATTCTGTTTATCCTTCTGATTATATTAATTTTACTTTTGATTTTATTATTGTTGCTGTTGGTATTGTTGTTGTTCTTCTGGTTAGTTGTTGTTGTTTCTGCTTTATTTTTGGTTAATTTTGGAGAAGAAGGAGAACGGAAATGATATTTTAGTTCGAAAGACGATTTTAAAACTAAGTTAAACTTTATAGACCATTTTGTAGAAAAAAAAAGTTAAAAACAAAAAAAAAATCAACTCCTATATCTTAATTAAGAGCCAAAATCATATTTACTTTATGTTGCTTTTTCTTTTTTCATTTTTACGATTAATTTATTTTCTTCCTTCATTGATTTTTGAGCTTTTTGTAGTGTTTAATTACCAAAAAAAAAAAAACAAAAAAAAGAGCGCCTTAGACTCATAATAAGTGGTATAGTGGGCAGCAACCCATTGGCCAGCGACAAACCCTTAAATAGAGCTCAGATTCGCGACGGATTAGTCCTTGACTTATCGGGTTGTGAGATACCGTGGAAAACCAAAAAAAAAAGAAAAAAATAATAAGTGGTATACTGGCCACAAGCCTACAACAGCACGCGGTATATAATAATAATAATAATAATAATAATAATAATAATAATAATAATAATAATAATAATAATAATAATAATTTTTATTTTATTTTGTTTTCTCCCTTAATAGTTAATAATAATACTAGATCCTAATGGAGCTAGATGGAACATTATTATTGGGGTGATGAAAGGATATAGTGATCTTTAGAGATTAATTGAGTCCTTGACCTAATGCAATGCTATGAAACCCTCAATTATTTCAATGCAAGGACATCCATGTCTTCATGAGAGCTATACATATATATCTAATCTCTCATTATTTTCTAGCTACTATATAATAATGCTAGATTATTTATTGATCATCTATATCCTTTCTTCCATACATATATTATATCAAACCCCAACAAAACAAAAACATATATTATATAATATATAAGACTCAAACACTGACATGCATACATGATGATACTTGAATAATGCTGTGGAAGCTAATTAAGTATCGATCTTATTTAATAATTTGAAGAAGATGGAATGTATGCGTGAAAGGAAGCTACTTCATTTCAGCTTTGATGGCAGCAACCAATTGATCATAAGCCACTCCCCATGCATCGCTCAATGCTGCTGACCATTGTTCACCAACTCCTTCTTTTATAGTCTCCAAAAGTGCCGATTTTGCCACCTTTTTTTTATTTCATTTTTTCATTCATTAACAAATTCAAACCAACCAAAAAATTAACAATATAACAATACTTACTATTATATATAAACAAAAAATTCTATCTGTATACAAAATATCAGTCACTAAATCACTACAACAATATAGACCATTTTTTAGGATTATTATGTGTCAAAAAAATTAAAATTTGTCAAAAAAATAAATTTTGACATTATTTTAACTATGAAAATATGTTAATAAAAGTTTTGTCAAAAATAGTATTTTTAACATATAAGTAATTGTAAAAAAAAGTTTAAATCTTATTTTAATAAATATTGGCCATAAAAAATAATTTGTTAGAAAAATTTGAGAACATATTTTTTGTGATACTTATTAACCGTCAAAAATACTATTTATTTTGACACTTATTAACCATAAAAAATTTTTAAAAATTTTTAACAAAGAATGAGATGAGATCTTGAAACTGAAGAATAACTTGAGATTTTGAAGATGAAGAATGAGTAGTATGATCCTAAACTGAGAGCAGTGTGATGTCAAAATTGACGGAGCTCAACGAAGAAAAGGAATAATAGAATAAGTTGAAAATAAATGAGTGTCAAAATTGAGGAGTTATTTCTTACAATCAAATTATTCATCAAAAAATATAGAAAATTTGACATTTGTGATATTTGTCAAAAATATATATTAATTTTTATACTTAACTATGACTGTTAAAAAAAATGTTAAAATAATTCTCTTTTTTTATAATGAATTAATCATCGTTACTGTATATTTATGTATCAATGTATATATTATTTTTTATATATTTTAATTATATATTTTATATTTCAACATATATTTTATACAAATGATTTATTCTACGGCATTTTTGTTGTACATATCATGATTTAAAATAAATAGTTATGTTATTAACAATTGAATTGTATATATACCGCAAAGTGTGCATCTTGAATACCAAGTTTGAGATGAACAACGCCTAAATGTTTCAAGTTTGATTCTCCAACCGTCACTTTTCCAGCTTTTCGTAGTTGAATTGCGGATTCAGCAATCTGCAATGTAATATAATATTATTTATAAGAATAAATATAGAAAACTAATAAAATTTTTATTTGTTTGTAAAATTTAAAATTTAAGATTTAAAATAAAAATAATTTAAAAAATTATATTAACTAATATTAACTAAAAAAGTTGACTACTCTTAATTGAATTCTATTGATAGATGTAATGATATATACAGTGATAAAGTCATAATTTATACTTATTATGATAAAGTATGTTCAAAAACCAATAAAAAAGTGATAGAGTATTGATTTTCGTTTGATTTTTTTTTTTTTTTTGATAAAAATAAATCACATTAGTTCAATAGAAAGTAGCATAAAAAATCAAACGGTCTCTGAGCAATTTTTATTTTGTCAATCTTAATTCAAATGTTAACTAAAATCAAACGAATAATATTAGTCAAATCATATTACTTGACCATATGAAATAATATTATTATAACTATTTCATTTGAGAACCTACCTTTATTATGATTGGTCTATGAGTATTATCATGATTATATATTAGAGTTTAATTTGAGAAATAGAAAGGTTAGCTTCTTTATCCACATCAAATAAAATGGCGACACGGACAAGTAATTAATTAAGACAAAGCATATATTATATATACCATGACAAAGACAAGGTTGGCATGTGTCTTAAGCTTAGGGTTTTGCTCCAAAGGAACACTTGTATCTCTCAAATATGAGAACAATGGCTTTGCTTCTGGGGCAGCACTGAATATTCTACAAAATTTTAATTTGTTGGAGTTTATTATAAGGTCAGTCATTGAATATAATATATAAAATATAATATCTTGAATTATACAGGTCATGCCACTAGTAGAAAAATTATTTTTAATTGCTATTTATTTATCAGTGATTACTAATTAGACATTAATTTTTTTATATTTTATCGTTAAAATTTTTTTAATGGCAAAAAAAAATATATAATTACCATTACTTAATTTATAATATATCATAATAACAGCAAACATATAATTATTACAAAAATATAAATTAAATAAAATATATAATGACTATTATATTATTGCTACTAAAAATTTGTCATTAAAAGTTTTTTTTTTTTGGTAGTGTATGTGCATGCTTCAATAATTAAGATCAAGATAATAAATTAAAGATAAATTATAAAGAAATTGAAATCAATTAATAATTATTTACTTCAAGAAAAACTTGAGACCGTGGTCCGCAGAATTGTTCTTGAGAACATTCCATGAGTTCACCACGAGGGATTCTTGCTCTGCCGTGAATGCCATGATTATATTGCTAATAATTAATTAAGGTCCAAGTTTAGTTGACAATAATAGATGAAGAAACCTTATTTGATGTTGAAGAATGCATGCTTTGGTGTGAAATATTTATAGTGCATTGCATGGACAAGTAGTTGGCCCTTCATGTAATGCAATGGTGGTACCACCACTTAATTAGCCTTTTTTTTTTTTTGGGGGGGAACAATAAACATTGTCATTTGGCTACAACATAATTTGAAAAGTTGTCATCATTTGATTTTTAGTCATCATTAATTTATTTATTTTTATTTTACCCAACTTCTTGTATCCTTTCTCAGCCTGCAAAAGGCAATTTCTGCTATTTAAATTTTGTTAGTGAATATAAAGTAGGGTAAAATATGCTTTTTGTTTCTGAAGTTTGGCAAAAATTTTAAAAATATTCTTAAATTTTATTTTATTTTAATTTTGTCCTAAAATTTTTTGATTTGCATTAAATATATCTTTAACGGCTAAATTTTCAAAAAATTTAAGACCAATCTAACAATAATGCACGAAAATTATGCTTGATTTGCTTGTGTCCAGGGTTATTCTTATGAAATTGTTATTGAATTAGTCTTAAAATTTTTGAAAAATTAGTCGTCAGAGGTATATTTGATAAAAATAAAAAATTTTTGGGACAAAATTAAAAAAAATAAAACTTAAGGGATATTTTTAAATTTTTTATCAAACTTCAGAAACAAAATATATATTTTATTGATACAAAATGTATACTTTTATAAAACTTTTATCAAACTTCTTGTAAAGTATTTCGCATATATATTTTAGTATATAGATATAAATAAATAAATTTTGTGATTATTATTGGAGATATTATTAAATATTAAATTATACAATCATGCTACGTCTACTTAAAAAATCAATCACTGCTATATAATAATACATGTTAAAATAAAAAATATATTAAAAATAAATTAAATAATATATATATATATATATATATATAATGACTAATTTTTAGTATGCACATAATATTTTTAAAAATTATATTTAAATTTGTTGTTGGTCCATAAAAATTGTGTTAGAAAATTATGATTAAAAAAATGACAAAATTTTATATTTATTGTGATTTCAAAGTAAAATTAGACCGCTATTTTACATAAGAGACTATCGAAAACTAATTTTTTTCTCAAATTCGAAATATAAAATACATTTACTAAACTTAATTTATTTCCAAATGTAAAATTTAATTCCACAGTTTCTTAATCACAAACTTTAGTTGAATTGTCATTGCTTATAAAAACTTTTTGTTGTTCATTTTCTCGTATGTTTTGAATTGGTTGTAATCATTGCAAACATGAACAGTAATCCTAAAATCTAACCACCATTCAAGTAATTTTTTTTGTGTTGCCATGTTGAGTTTTATAATCATACCATGCAATATGCATATTTTATACTTTTTTTTACAATCATATATAACAACTAAGTCTTTTTCTTCTACTAAATTGGCCTTTAATGCTTTTTTTTTTCTAAAAATCTATATTCTTTGATGTAATGTCCTTTCTTGTAACAATGATAACATTCTCTGTCTCTTCTTGTCTTGCTTAGAATCCTTTGAGAACTTTCTTTTCTTCTTATTGGTGTTGTTTTCATCAATATGATTCACTTTAGAATTTTTTTTTAAAGATACACATCATTACGTTTTTGAGTTTTCTCTTTTATACGTATATGACTTAATAATTTTTTAATTGTGAAGTTCTCACCAAAATGTAAAAATTTCTTCCTATAACCATTTCAAGATGAAGACAATTTTAAAATAATTATTCCAACTTGTAATGATTCAAGAATCACCACTTGTAGATCACAAAATCTACTTACAAGGATTTGTAATTCATGAATTTGATCCATAACAGGCATAATATCATTCATAATAAATTCAAAATATTTCAGCATAATAGACTTATATGTTCCTTGTCGTTCAGTATTGTACTTTTCTTTCAAAGACTTCTAAATCTCCAGTGGTGATTGAATTGACATGTAGAGATCGTAGAGTTAGTCGGATAAAATGTTGAGAATATGACTTTGACATGCAAAAGTATCTTCGTTCATCGCGTTTCTTCTTTAATTAAGTATTCTTTTCCTTTTCTTCTGGTGTGGTATTTTCAGCGTCATCGACAATTGGTGTAGTCTTTAGATCAATTACATATACAAGATTGAGAACCAAAATAAGAAACATTATTATCTTATCCTTCCAACAGTTGAAGAAGTTCATTCCATCAAAGCGATCCAACTTAACAAACTCTTGATTATTCATGAGCTTAAACGTAGTATTCTGATCATGAGCCATCTTTAAAAATATCCCTCTAAAATTGTTGAAAAATTATGATTAAGAAGATGATAAAATCTTATATTTGTTGTGGTTTTAAGGCACAATTAGATTGTTTTGTTTAGAGAGATATCTGTCTCTACACTTAATTGTTATAGAATTGATGACAATACTCTCACACGATACAAATACAATGAACCCAATAAATTTCTTAGTTAGAAATAAATAAAAAATTCTTAACTCTCTCGAACAAAAAAAAATCTCAATAATTAAAACACACACTTGATTAGTGTCTTTAAAATAATGGACAAGAACTTTATTTATATATATTACACATAATAACAATTATAATTTGTCATGTTTATAAATTATTGTGACTCTTTTATTATCAATTGGTATAATATTTTAAATATACACAATTTTTAAAAATTTGTGTCTCTTTAACTAAATAATACTATATATCGTTATTATAATTCATGATGTATAAATAATTAATAGCCATTTATTAATATTAATAAATCAAATTTTTAAATATTTTTTAAATTATTTTCTATTTGATCCAATATATAAATATTTCTCATTCGTTCCTACATAAACATTTTAAATTAAAACTTGATGCACAGGCCGTTTGTAACACCCTAATGCTTTTAAACTGAGTTAAGCTTTATTTGGGTTATACTTAGTAGCTGATATTCAAAACCTTGCGAAATTTTTCTTTTAAAACAAATGTGAAATATTTATATAAAATAATTTATAGATAAAAATATTGAATAACTAGTTTTTATTAGAATATTTACTAGTTGAAAAATATAAGTGAATCTGAAAATACTAACATGAAAAACAACGTGCTAAATTATGAAGGCACAACAATGACAAGCTTTACTCATACCAAACAAAAAAGAAAACATAATAGTTACAATTGCAATCAGTCAATAAGGATAAAACAAGACACATAAGAAATCATAATTCTCTTAATTTGTTTAACTATGGCTAACACAATCACATATTCTTCTTTTTTAAGGTAAACGTTTAATGTTTTGTATCTACGTCTTCGATAGCTTGCTCCCACTAGTGCACCTGTCTTTTCACCTCAACTGTATTGCTTCGTACTGCATCGTTCCTGAAGATGGTACGGAGAGAGGGGCGAGAAACGAAAGTTTCTCAGTAGTTTATCTATATGGTGTCATCGTATCCATCCCCAGCCACTCCGAGTTTTAAAATAAAAACAGTGATAATGCAATGTTGTTCAATTATTATTTTCAAAAGTCCTTGTTAGTCGGAGTGGTGTGACTTTTAAATGCTTCTTATTTACTTATGTTATGACGTGTAATGCATACAAAATGCCTATAGCGTTAAAACATATAAAGGTAACTCATAAATCTTGGTATGATGTTCTCACAGGCCATAAAGCAAGACAAAATAAATAATAAATAAGAGAAAAATAGTGACATTGTCATAGATAAGTCAAACAGAATAGATCTGAATAAAATAAAGATCTTAAACAATATCATACATCATACAAAAAGGAACTTTGGAAAAAGAAGGATCTTTGAATGCAATAATAAACATAATCATAAATAAAAAAAAAAGATAAAAGAAGAACAATCATGATCACTCTTTTCATTGCACTTTTCATTACTTTTTCTCGTGGCTTTTATGGAAGGTATTGAGCTCAAACCGGTATAAAAAGTGGAAGTCCCCTTCCCTTACCGAAGGTTCTTATCCCAAACGTTTTGGCGATCACCTTCCCTTACCGAAGGATCATCTCGATCGATCACCTTCCCTTACCGAAGGATCATATCGATATCTTGTCTTTGGGGGTCACCTTCCCTTACCGAAGGATCATTCCCTCAGTTCAATTTACAATAAAGGTTATTTAGACATACACAAGAAGGGAGTTATATCAACAAAGATATATTATTAATATAAAATTGATGGGATAGTCCCCTTCCCTTACCGAAGGTTCTTATCCCAAAGGTTTGTCGATCACCTTCCCTTACCGAAGGATCATCTCGATTATCTTGTCTTTGGGGGTCACCTTCCCTTACCGAAGGATCATTCCCTCAGTTCTTTAATGCACATAAGATTGTTATTATAATACATAATGCGTATGAAGGAAAGAGACATTCTACCATGACATGCAAATAAAGCTAACATCTATGTTCGAAAACATTTAAAACATGACATATAAAAATTAGCACAAAAATCCCCTACCTCGAGTGAAGTTCCGCTAGGTATTCCGATGTAAATAGATGCAGTTTGTTAGTGAAGAGAGACTTGTTTCATGGCTAGACTTTGTGTATACTAGAATATTTTTTATAGAAAAAGGGAATAGAATGAGAAGGGAAGGATCAAATAGCTCTCAGGTATGTGCAGATTATGTTAGGAGGCATTTAGGTGAAATCTTCAATCTGGATCGTAACTTTGTGAGCCCTATAACTTTTTCTATGTTTGGAATTTGGAATCATCTATTAGAGACAAATTTATAGAGAATTGAATTAGCTTTAAAACGAATCTTAAACGAAGTCAATCGGATAACCACAGCTTGAGATATTTTTGAAATACTGTTAGTATGTCAGGCTGGCTGATAAGAGCGCGATTTTCTACTTTAAACTTGTAACTGATTTATCTACCTAATTTAATTTAAATTTGATTTTATACTGAACTTAAGGGATAGAGCTAGTATTCTTATTTTTTCATATAACTAAATATCATTCAAATATAATAAATATAGAATTAATTATGGCTATATTTTAAAAGGTTGTTTATTGTCGGTTAGAGATTTACTACCACTAGTGCTTTCATGTGTTTAAATTTTAAATTCAAATCTTAAATCATTATCATTTTAATTAATTAATTAGTTATTAAATAAATGACTTGATTCAAAAAGTTGGGATGTTACACCGTTTTCTTGTTCTAACATTCTATTTTTTTTTTGTTCCCTCATAAAAAAAAAAAACGTAATGAGAAAACAAAAAGAAAAAAACAGAACATTAGAGTAAGGAAGTGACTTGTGCATCAAGAAACCATTAATAAATTATAACAGATTGATTTTCAAGAGTAAAAGTTGAAAATAAATTTTTTAACTAATAATTTGTTTTTATCTATTTTAAAAAAGTATTAGAGCCAACACTTTTAATGTAAAAAAAAAATGTTAATCATGCACCTAATATTTCTCAATCAAGTTTAAAACGAACGCGCGTTGCTTTCTCATGACTAGTCAACATAAAATTGCTAAAATGATGAATAAAAAAATCAAGGGTGGAGTAGTATTTTTATATCCAAATTTTTTTTATGGGGATTTTTATATCCAAATATATTTTGGGAGTAAGTATTAATATGACTTTTAGCTCTGGTTTTTTTTCGTTTTATTAGTGTCTCAAATGTTTTTAAAAATATTCAATATTATACTGCTAACTCTATAAAAAAAATTAATTAGTATTTTTAACGGAACTAAAAGTGAAGAAAATATTAAATCACTTTTAAAATATTTGAAAAAATAATAAAACAGAAAAATTTAGAAATAATATTGATATATTTACTCCAATTTTCGAGACAAAAATGATATATACTTTCCCTTAAAAAAAAAAGTCTAGCTGACCAGTATTATCTTAGTCAATCTATAGTCAACAAATTTATTTGGTGCATTCTATGGTGCCTATTTATATTTGTCTAACTTACTAAAAGAAGATAAAAACTAATATTTAAATTAAAAAATATAAAAGTAAATAATTTTTTAATATTTAAAATTTACCATACAAGGTAAGTTCGGCAAATTCGGCACTAAAGTTATAGGCACCATAGAATTTGCCAATTTATTTTAGCTAACAAGTAACATCTAAATTTATTTTTCATTTTGATAATTTTCTTCAATTATTTTTCTAGCAAATATATATGAGTTTAATTTTGATTATGTATTAACTAATAAATATTGAAGATCTCACAATAATCATATCTTAAAGTGATGAATTGATCATAATTCATTTTGAAATTTATATGTACCTTATATATCAATGATGCTACTTATAAAAAAAATATTAGTCACATCTTATAGAAACATGTGTTTAAGCATTTTACGACAAAATATTCATATATTATACTATTATAAATAAATTTAATTATTCTACTATAGTAAATTTGATTATTTAAATAAAAAATAAATTCATAATGACTAATTTGATAGGAGTGATTTTTTTTGTGTATATGAAATATTTTTTTATATATATATATATTATTCGCAAATAAAATTTTGGTATTTCAAATTCTAAATTTCGTGAATGATAATGAGAACATCTCTAATATTATTAATTTTAGTTTAATTTTATTTTAAGTTCTATAAACTATCACATAAATAATTTGTAGGACTGTGTATCATAAAAATTAATTTGATATTCAATATGAGATTTGTCACTTTAATATCTGGTCTTATTTTAATTTATTAACAATATTATTATAATATTTATCTAATAAGTTTAATAGATATACAAGTGATTATATTATATTAGTCTTTTTTTAAAATGATATGATATCTTTTTAATAATATCAGTATCATTTTAAAAATTATATCTAACAAATTTTAATTTCAAATCAATTTAATTACTGTAAAAATAAAAAATAATACTCAAAAAATATCTATTTAAAGTTGCTACGATGAAAGTGATATAACTAATATACTTACTTAATTTTCTTAGAGTATAGTTAGGAGTGGATAAGACGAGAAAAGAAAATAGAATAAACATATATAAATATTGGAAAAAAAAGTTGCTACTTGATTTAGTGAGTTAATTATTCTTAAATGCTAAATTGCTAACAACCTCTTTCCAAGGTATGAAACTCAAATAACATAACAC
Source organism: Arachis ipaensis (assembly GCF_059453495.1). Lineage (NCBI taxonomy): Eukaryota > Viridiplantae > Streptophyta > Magnoliopsida > Fabales > Fabaceae > Arachis > Arachis ipaensis. The sequence goes on from NC_142438.1 coordinate 6,756,411, forward strand.
AATAAAATATAATTAAGCACTCTCATAGGAATATCAATCTTATTCAATTTGAGTGGATTGGAAGAGAGCAATAGTCTTCCATATGCTAATTGATGAACGATGAGAGTTTAATTTCATTTCATTTAATTTCATTTAATTTGAGATTCAATGGATGCAACAAGGTGATCATAAGCTACTCCCCATGCATTGCTGAGTGCCGGTGACCATAATTCACCTGCTCCTTCTTTTATTGTCTCCAACAGTGCCTTCTTTGCCACCTTAATTACCAAACAATACCATATATCATTAATTCTTAGGGCCAAAATTACTAAAAAAAAAAATTAGGGACAACACTTTTATTAGAATTTGGTCAGTATTTAACTATAAAAAAAGATGAATAATCTCATACCATTAAAAATACTAATAATAATTATAAATCACAAAATTTGCTGTCCCCTAACACTCTTTTTATCATAATATTAAGAGTAATAATCCAAATCTATCGTTCTCTAAAAAAAGTTAGTCCAACACTTTAATTAGTTTTTAACAAATTTTATTTTTTAAATCAATTTTTAAATTAAAATTTTGTTTCATTGATTAAATGAGCTTTCACATTGGATTATATATTCATTAATATAGAGATATTAATTAATTTGTTACGTCTTTATTAAATAATTATAGAGACGAATTTATTTTTAATTTTTTTTATCAAAATTATTTGACGTGAATATTAATTTGATAACAAAATAAAATGTTAGAAACTTATTTGATAATTAAAATTTGTTGAGAATTAAAGTATTCGACTAAATTTTTATGAAAATTAATGATTTAAGATATTATGACTTCATTAATATAGAGACGAATTTATTTAATTTTTTTATCAAAATTATTTGACGTGAATATTAATTTGCTAATAAAATAAAATGTTAAAAACTTATTTGATAATTAAAATTTATTGAGAATTAAAGTATTCCACTAAAATTTTTTGGGAATTGATGATTTAAGATATTATTACTCTAATATTAAATACGTTTTGAATAAAACATTGATTAAAGTAAAGTGGTTTATATAATCCTAACTCATTAAACAACAAAAAATGATAAAAAAAAATTAAAATAAAATCTAATAATAATTAAAATTTAAAAGAACTAAATCCATATATCAGATATCAATAATGAATATAATTAAATACACATCTTTGATGAGTATTCCGGAAAAGCATGTTTATATAATCAACAATTAGATGTTATGTTCGATAAAAGTTTAAATTTAGTGATAAATTATAAGCTATTAATATGAGTAAATCCACCTGGAAATGCTCATGTAGTACACCAAATTTGAAATGAACAGCACCTAAATGTTTCAAGTCAGATTCATCCATGGCTTTTCCAGTTTTTCTGAGTTGAATTGCTGATTCACCAATCTGCATCATCAATAATTAAGATGTTCATAGTAAGTATAAACTTAACAAAATATTTGATAACAAAAAAAAATAGCCAAAACAGAATTTATCTTAATTAATGAATATTAAATAAGACAAATTTTGATTATTTATTTTTGTATTCTTAGTATTACCGTAAAATTAATTATACCAATAAGTGACTAAACTTAGTTATGTATGTAATTTTATATAAATTGATAGGTTGTCATTATTAATTCCATTACACAATTTAACATGAAAGCTTACCATGACAAAAACAATGGTGGCATGAGTCTTGAGCTTAGGATTTTGGTCCAACGGAACCTTTGAGTCTTTCAAATATGAGAACAATGCAGTAGCTGCTGGAGCAGCACTAAATATTCTGCAAATGAAGTTTATTCATAACCATTGATCAATTTTTGAGCATGAGTAAAACTGAAATCAAATTAGCAAAAGCAACTTTAATTAGTCACTATTAACTATTTTTTTATTATAAAATTATTTTCTAATTCTTACTTTTTAGAGAATTCGATTTAAGATTTGAGATTTAAAATTAAAAAAAAAAATTAACTGATATTGACAAAGAATATATTAGCTTTTTAATTGATTTCTATTTTTCATTTAATTAGTTATATATTATCTATTTTTAGTATTTTGTGAAAAAAGGTAAAAATCACAGTTGTGCTTAAAATAAAAAACAAAAATCGATCCGATTATTATAGGAGCTTTAGAAAGTTAATTAATTTACTTCAAAAAAAACTTGAGACCAAGGTCAGCAGAATTGTTCTTGAGAACATCCCATGAGTTGACAACAAGGGCTTCTTGCTCTTCAGTGAATTCCATTGATGATGATTACTAATTAAACCTAATTAATTATAAGGTCTTGTGTTTTTGTGAAGTGAAATAATAATGGATGAGAATAGTGCATAATATGGATTAAACACAAGGTATTTATATTATAGAGTGATAACTTAGCTAGTGTTTGGTGGAGAGACAAAGATAGAAAGATTGAAACTGAGAGACAGAGACTAAGAGACAAAAATTAAAATAAATCTCAGTATTTTGTTTGGTATAAAATGAGAGACAGAAATTGAAACAAGAATGAAATTCTAATTTAATTTGTACAAAGGAAAAATTTTGAATTAATTAATTGAAATGAGGATATTTTAGGTATAAAATATTATTAAAGTTTCAGTCTCTATCTCTAAAATTTTAGTCTCCTGTGTCCCTACTTTTTGGAGGTACTGAAATACTGAAATTTTAGGGAGAGAGACAGAAATTTTAATACCTATATCTGAACCAACAAATATAATACTGAGTCTCAGTCTCTCAATCTCTATCTCAGTATCTCAAAATAAACACTACCTTAGAGAGTACAATAATATAATAATGTAAGTAGCTGTTGGCTTTTCATGGCATGCAATAATGGAGCTAGCAAGAAGCCATATTCTTTAATATTATATGGTTGTGGCTGCCACGCTTTGTTAATTGTTATTTTAGATTAAGTTATTAATTAATTAATTAATTAATTGATTGATTGATTGATTATTGTTTCAGCATCATCATATGCCGAAAATACTAGGTGCTGTATGCGGCGAGGAGAAAAATAAAATAATGGTTTTGGCCAATCCTAGAACATGGTTTGAAATGTATATATCCATCTCTCATTGAGTTTTATTATTTTTCATTTCATATAGATTTTTTTAATCGTAGTCATGTTATTTAATTTTAACATTTGAAAATTGAGTGTTAATAAAAAATTAATGATTAAGAACTTTAATTCATTATCTTAATTATTCTCTCAATATTTAAATGAATAAAAATTTAATTATATATGTTATTTTTTAAAAATATAAAAAAATTCAAGATTTTTTATTTAAAAATTTAGAGAATAATTAAAAGGATGAGTTAAGATTTTAAATTATTTTTCAATAAAGAATATTAAAATCAAATTTAAAAATGAAAGGAAAGAATTTTGATATTAAAGTTCAAGTTGTTGAGTAAAAGTTAATTATATTTAATATTTATTAATTATTGTTATAATTAATAAATATTAAATAAAATAAATTTAAACTATTTCTTTTAATCTTTCTAAATATTACAAAAATGTAAATTGTGGTATATGTAATCTCAATTGCGATATCATAGCAATGATTAAATTACTAGCCATTATTAGTATATGTTTTAATTCCTTTTCTTCACAATTTCGTCTTCTTAGCAGAATCACAATATATATATCTTCGTCACAATAATAAGGAGTTAGCAATTTTTAAGTATATTTTGTTATTATTTTATTAGCATAAATATTAATAACAATTTTTAGTATATTTTACTATTATTTTATTAGTATAAATATTAAATTATTTTTGTCAAATAAATTTTATTAATTATGGAGATAATATTTTAAATAGTTTCTAAAATTTTCAATTCGCTTTAATTAAATCCTTTACTTTTTAAAATGACTAAATGTATCCATTACTTTTAGAGATGTGAGTTTCTGTTAGTCTAAATATCATCAGCTATTTTAACGTTACTCATGTATACAATTAAATGCTAACTTAACTGTTTGCTGCAAGTTGACATGGATAAACAATAATGAATATAACTCAAATTAATACCCCAACTTTGTTTAAAATATTCATATTAGTCCATACATAATTATAAAGCCATAATTCTCAAATCTTGATCATCTTCATCATTTGTTCTTCCTCCTCTTTTTTAGATCTCCTCAAATTTAGACCTGCTCTTCCAACTTCCGTCATTCGCAAACCTTTTCTCCCCCTTAAGCCTGGCCTGTTCTCCTTCTTCCCACTTCCACCCTCCTTCCCCTTCTTCCTTTTTATCCCTTCCTCCGACCCTTCCTCGTGAATCTCGCCCTGTCTTTATACTCCTCTTTCGCCCCCTCGTCTTCGAATTTTGACGCCATTGACTGTCTCCCAGTGTCACCATTCTTAATGAGCCTCTTCTTGGACATCGACTTAGACGAATCGTTATCATAGACCGGAGTCTGCGAACACTTGCGATGTCGCCGATCACCACCGTCTCCTTCGTCTTCGTAATCGTCGAGGGGCGCATCGTCGTGGTGGGACTCGAGATTGGATTGAATGTCATCGTAGTCTATTAAAGGTTCTTCATCCCCATCACGGTACCTGAAAAAGCGGGTCCTCATCTCTCTGCTCTGGATTGGACCGGAGAGGAAGAAAGCCTTTTCAAAAGGTTCATCATTGCCTCTGGAAGTTGGCTGAATTAGGAGTGCGTTAAATGATAACGTAGTTACGAATCCATTTACGATACTTTTCAAGAGAAAAATCAACTACGGCATCAACGTCAAATTAAAAAATAGTTTTGGGAGTGGAGTTATTGACACTAACGGAGACACTGAAAATGGACTTGAAAACAGATTCAGTATGGATTGGGGAGAAGCGGAGGGCGGCAGAAGAGAAAGAGAAGAAGTGATCGAAATGAGAGGGTGAGAGAGTGGAAGAAGAGACGAGTGATGAAGATGAGCAGAATGATAACATAGAATACGCGAGAAAGAACAAATGATGAAGATGAAGATGAAAATTTGAAAGTTAGGGCTTTATAATTGTGTATGGACCAATATGAGTGTTTTAAACAAATTTGAAGTACTAATTCGAGTTAAATTTATTGTTTGTCCACGTCAACTTGTAGCAGCAAACTGTCAAGTTGGCACTTGACTACACACAGCAACAATGTTAAAACGACTGATAACATTTGGACTAATAGAGACTCGCGTTTTTAAGAGTGGGTGATGTATTTAGTCATTTTAAAAAGTGAAAGACTTAATTAAAATGAGTTAGAAATTTTAAGAACTATTTGAACCATGGAGAATGCTAGGTAAACAATGATAATTTTGAATAATATGAACAACCACCAATCACATCAAAATACACTACACTCTAATTTAATGCTACTAATTAAATTTAAGGTTAATTTACTTTTTTAACCCTATTAATTCACATTGTTAAAAAATATTGTTGGTTACCTATACTTTTCCTTGAACCATTATCTCTTAATTTATGTGTGTAAATTTTAAAAAAATATAGATACAAACTGTATTGATTTATGTATACAAAATTTTAATAAATATAAATATAAATTATATATTTTTATGTATAAAATATCTATAAATATGAATATAAATTATTGTTGATTAAATATTAGTCAAACATAATAATATTTATTAACCATATAATATTGTTCTATATTAAAATCATATCATATTACTACTTTCCAAAGTACCGCCCACCTAATCAGTTTTGAAAGCCAAGCAGGTTGAAGGAATAAGAACGATATATATATATATATATATTGTTCTCTCTTTTAATGGGGGGCTAAGTTTATATAATGACACACAAATAATATGGATTGAATTTACTGTCTTACAATATAATAATAATGGCTAAGATTGTAATTTCCATATCTTGAAGTCAAAATTTTGAATTCAAGTACTATAATTGCATTTAATTTCCTTTAATTTTGTTTTTAAGAAAATATAATTTCTTAGTTCTTGAGAGCTCTGATCTATTTCAAATCATTAATTAATTCTCAATCTTATATACAACAGTTTGAAATCTTTCTTTCAATAATTAATTAATATACTCTACACAAAAAATCTGATAGTAATTTTTTATAATATATTAAAAAATTATATTAGTTATATACTAAAATTATTAAATCAGTCATTAGAATAAATACATATTAAAAATAAATTAAATTATATATATATTAAAAATATATAATAATTAATTTTAGTGTAAAAATAATATTTTTTATATTAAATACTCCCAATGCACTAAGTGGGCTTCATCACCCTACTAAGTATTATAAATTTATAATAAACTCATAAGAAGGATGAGTTAGTTCCATAATATATATATATAATTTTATTATTTTATATAGTTTTGTAACAATAATAATTAATACGAAGCTCCTCCTAGTAAAGGGTGTATATTTGACCCAAGGAACAGTGTTATTACTTATTAGTAACACCTGACACAACATACATGATGATGAAACAAACAAACAAACACACACACTTGATGGATGCATCAATCTTATTGAAAATTTTGAGAAGGAAGGTACTAATCCATAAGCATATATATTACTACTTCATCTCAGCTTTGATAGCAGCAACAAGATGATCATAAGCTACTCCCCATGCATCACTCAATGCCGTTGACCAAATGCATGGTACCCCTTCTTTTATTGTCTCCAAAAGTGCCGCCTTTGCCAACTTTTTTATTTAATTAACAAAAATAAGTACATATATATGTCATAGCTTGCTCAAAAGTTCAAAGATTTAAAAGTTTGATCTAAAATTGAATTGAATATAATAAAAACAGTCAGATAGACAAAATACACCGCCAGAACTTGCCTTATTTAGTATTAATTAATTGTCGCAACAATTAATTAATGCTAAATAAGGCAAGTTATGACTGTTTTTGGTTGATTTTCTTTGGTTATTAAACATTTTTGATAATAAAATAATATATTTATAAAAAATTAAATTATTCTGTCAATTTTTATTATTTTATTAAAATTTTAATTAAATTTTTATATTTTTTATTGAGTATTAAATTTTGTAATTAAGTTTTTACGTGATAAAATATTATTATTTTTTTTTATATATACAAAAACTTCAAGAAATATTTTCTCAAATTTATTCTAATAATTTAACATCGAAATTGCATGTATACCGCAAAGTGTGCATGTGTGACACCCAATTTTAAATGAACAGCTCCCAAATGTTTTAAGTTTGATTCTCCCACATTGACTTTTCCAGTCTTTCGCAATTGAATAGCTGTTTCAGCAATCTGTAATATATACATCATAAAGTTTAAAAATATATATATTATAATTTGTGAGAGGCTTGTGAATTATGAATATAATCATATATATAGTTTAATTTTATCAAAATTTCTGATGAGTTTGGAAAACTCTAAATTAATATGTGTGATGACTAAACATTATTAAAATTAATTAATTGCAAAATTATTTGATCTGAATTTTTATTCAATACATTGATGATTATAATTTTGCTGCAGGTTTAATCATGGGCCGGAAATAAATGTATTGTGCTAAGCCCAATTTACACTCAGCCTTGGTTTTAATAACAAAAATAAATGTGGCTGTTTTAATATTACTTGGGCCCAAATAATTTTCTGATCTAAGCCCAAGTGGGTTACATGCTTTCCACTTGCTTTATGCATGTTCCAAATTTTATCAGGAAAGCAAATGTTATTAATGGGCCAAGATCAAATATTGTTGCTACCAAGCCCAATGTTGATGAATGTTTCCATGCCTTATTCGAATCCATGAAGCAAATGAAATGCCTAAATGCTTCCAACGGATTCCACTTCATTATTTTGAAGGATTTCAAATTTAATTAATACATTGGAAACATAAGAAAAAGAGAGAAGATTGATTTGATAGCTATTATGACACTACACGCTACTCAACAAAGGGAAGTGGGAAACTTGAATTAACTTTTACATTCTCTCTCTTTGTTCATTGATTATTGTTCAAACCCATTGAATATTTTCTCTTTCTTCTCTCTCACAACTCTTTCTCTCTTCGGTCTTTACTCAGAAAATATTGGCAGCCATGGAAGCAAAAGTAAGCTACCGAGATGAAGAGAAAGCAAGCCTAAAGACCATCACAATGATGGCAAGAAAACATACTAAAATAAAAATGAGCTGTGGCTAAGATATTCACCAAATGTGGTTAGATTTGGTGAGGTTATCTTGAGTCTTTCATGCTCAAAATGGAAGAAGAAGATTCGGCCAGCTGGAGGAGATTCTTGAAGCATGGCTTGTCTTCAATTCTGCTCAACCACCACAGGAAGTAGCTAGAGTGGCGAAGTGATGGTTGAAGGCAGAGATTGAAGCAGATGAAGTCATCATCATCATGAAGCATCAAGGGCCAGAATTCCATCTTGGAGAGCAAGCCAAGGATGGAGAGCTCGGATTGATGAAGGGTGATGATCAAGAAAGGACTAGAGGTAATTGCATGTTGGTTAATGCATGGTTATCTCTTCTCTCTCTATGTGGCCGAACCGGTTTTGTTGAAGGAAGAAGAAGTTGGTTCAGTTTTGGCTTCAATAAGTGGAGGCTCCCCTCTTCTATATTAAGGGTGGACAGCCACTGTTTGAAGCAAGGAGAAAAATTGAGAGTGCAAGGCACAGAGTTCTCAGAGCTACCTGAGCTAACAGTTTTCTCTTCTCCTTCAATGTATTCTGTTTAATATTTTTCTGTTTAATTTTGTCATGTCTTGAGTCTCATGGTAAAAGGCAAACAGTGAGGTTTGTAATGAAAAAGCCATAGAGCGGAAAAAGGCAGAGAGTGCAAAATTAAAAGAAAAAGCCATAGATGTCTTAGAGTTCCTTTGTACATCTGTGTTGTGTTTCATGATTCTGTGGGAATCCCCTTGTAAGTTGGGTTAGCACTTTACAAGTTGTAATCTGTTTGATTATAGTGAAATTCCATCATTGTTGTGATGGAGACTGGATGTAGGCTGCACTGCACTTAGCAGCCGAACCAGGATATATCTTGGTGTAATTTTCTTCCTCTCCTACTCCATTTCTGTTTTCTATTGCACAGGAGCAAAAACCGAAAATGTCTCGTGCCAAGTGACGAGACAAAATGAAAATGTCTCGTGGCTAGGGACGAGCTAAAAACAGAAAAGTCTCCTCTGAATCCAGCAAGTGTTAGCAAGCGAAAAAGGGGCTAAGATTCAACCCCCCCCTTCTCTTAGCCACTGAAACCATCAATTGGTATCAGAGCTTGGTCTCAAAGAGATCAAGCTTTGCAGCTTGGAGTAAAGATCCTCATGGCAGAAAACAGTGGCGCAAATGTGGTGTCTTATAATCTAACTGAAGGACAATCAAGCAACAGACCCCCTCTTTTCAATGGGAAAAACTATACCTATTGGAAGGAGAGGATGAAGATATTCGTACAAGCAGTGGATTACAGACTTTGGAAGATTATCCTCGAAGGGCCTAAATTTCCAACTACCACAAGTGCAGAAGGAGTTGTTTCTATCAAACCAGAAGCAAGATGGACCGAGGAAGATAGGAAGAAGGTGGAGTTAAATGCCAAGGCAATAAATCTGCTCAATTGTGCTATCAGCTTTGAGGAGTACCGACGGGTATCAAGATGCACAACGGCAAAGGAAATCTGGGACAAATTGCAAATCACCCATGAAGGAACCACCATTGTCAAGAAGACTCGGGCAGATATGCTAAACAGAGAATATGAAACGTTTGCAATGAAGGAAGGAGAGTCCATTGATGAACTCTTTGAACGTTTCAATGCTATCATTGTTGGCTTAGATGCTCTGGGAATTACACATTCTGATTCTGTGCTAGTGAGAAGAGTGTTGAGATGTCTCACAAAAGAGTGGGAGACTAAAGCTTTAATTATTTCTGAGAGTAGTAGCCTAGACTCCATAACACTTGATGATTTGAGAGGAAATCTTCTTGCTTTTGAAAATACCTATTTGAAAAAAGATACAAAAAAGAAAGGAATTGCATTTTCTTCTGTGACTAACCCCCTGGATGATGAATCCAGTGATAACTCTTCTGAAAATGAGTTTGTTTTATTTGCAAAAAAATTCAGGAAAATGGCTAAGCTCAGAGGCAAAGGCAGCAGCACAAGGAAAGTGAAGAAAGACCTCAGCAAGGTAACTTGCTACAATTGCAAGGAAATGGGGCATTTCAAATCTGATTGTCCCAAGCTGAAGAAGGAGGAAAAGCCAAAAAGAGGAAAGAAGAAAGGACTGATGGCCACATGGGAAGACTTGGAGAATGATTCTGATGATGATGATGAAGAAACCGAGACCAAGTCACAAACATGTCTCATGGCAGACCACATAGATCAGGTAGTCTTTCATAACCCTAACACTGAAGATCTCCATCTTATGATAGACCACCTTTCTGAAAAAATAAGATGTTTTCTGCTGGAAAATCAAGAACTTGAACAGCAAATTACCATTCTTAAGGCCGAAAACAGTTTTCTAAAAGAAAAAGTGAGAGAGGCCGAAACTGCTTGTGATCTTGTTGAAGAAAATAAGCAGTTAAGAGCCCAAGTTAGGAGCTGTGAAAGTAACCATTGTGTTCTTGCATATGTGGACTGTTTTAAACAAAATGAAGAGTTGCTTAAAAAGGTTAAAAGACTTGAGGAAGACTTAGCCAAATTTACACAAAGTTCTGAAAGTTTAAATCACATCTTGGCTAGTCAAAAACCTCTTTATGATAAGGCTGGGTTGGGGTTTCATAAATCTGAAAATTCACATTTTGAAAATATTGCTTCATCTTCTAATGACATAAGATTTCAAGATCCCACCTACTTTAACAAAAAGGCAACTCCAAGATTTTGTAGACTATGCAATCGGAATGGACACTTTCCCATTCAATGCTTTTTCGGTGAAAGAATGGTTGGTAACAAGGTTTATAAAATTGTTTTTGATTACAATGGCTTAGGACATAGAAGATGGTTTAACGTAAAAGGATCCAAAAAGATTTGGATACCTAAGGTTACTTAAGCATTGTTTTGTAGGTGTGCCTAGCATCCCAAAGGAAAGAAAATGTGTGGTATATGGACAGCGGATGCTCTAGGCATATGACCGGAAAGGCAACCTTCTTCATAAAGCTTGATGACTATGATGGAGGACTTGTCACTTTCGGTGATGATGCAAAAGGAAAAATTGTGGCTGTTGGGAAAGTTGGTAAAAACTTTTCTTCTTGTATAAATGATGTTCTCCTTGTACATGGCTTGAAACATAATTTGCTTAGTGTTAGTCAACTTTGTGATTTGGGTTTTGAAGTTATTTTTAAGAAATCTGTTTGTTTAGTTGTGTGTGAAAAAACTGGGAATGTTCTTTTTGAAGCTAAAAGATGCAACAATGTGTATGGATTAACTCTTGAGGATTTAAAGGAACAAAATGTAACATGCTTCACATCTTTTGAATCTGAAAAATGGCTTTGGCATAGAAAGTTGGGACATGCTAGCATGTATCAAATCTCTAAGCTAGTTAAAAGAAATTTGGTTAGAGGGATTCCAAACATCAAGTTTGATAAGGATCTTACTTGTGACGCTTGTCAATTGGGCAAACAAGTAAAATCCTCTTTTAAATCAAAAGATGGAATATCAACCAAACGGCCATTGGAAATGTTACATATTGATCTTTTTGGTCCTACTAGAACTCAAAGTTTAGGAGGTAAACATTATGGTCTTGTGGTGGTAGATGATTACTCTAGATTTGGTTGGGTACTTTTCCTTGCTCATAAGAATGATGCTTTTCATGCTTTTTCCACCCTTTGTAAGAAAATTCAAAATGAAAAGGATTTGAAAATTGCCCATTTAAGAAGTGATCATGGAAGAGAATTTGAAAATCAAGATTTTGAAAAATTCTGTGATGACTTAGGGATTTCTCATAACTTTTCATGTCCTAGAACCCCCCAACAAAATGGGGTAGTTGAAAGAAGGAATAGAAGCCTTCAAGAAATGACTAGGGCTATGTTATGTGAGAGTGAAATTCCTAAATTCCTATGGGCTGAGGCTGTGAACACAGCATGTTATATTTTGAATAGAACAATCATTAGAAAAGGGTTAAAGAAAACACCTTATGAGTTATGGAAAGGAACCCCTCCAAATCTTAAGTACTTTCATATTTTTGGATGCAAATGCTTTGTGCTTAATAATAAAGAAAACCTTGGAAAATTTGATCCAAAATCATATGAAGGAATGTTTGTTGGATATTCCACCACAAGCAAGGCCTATAGAGTTTATCTCAAGGAGCATAGGACAATAGAGGAATCCATACATGTTACTTTTTGTGATTCTAACTTAGTTCCCAGTATTGTGAAGGATATTGATTCAGATTGTGAAGAGGCTGCAACAAGTAAAGAAAATCCCAAATCTGTACAAAATGAAGAATCTGTCAGCCCGGTTTTATCTCGTCAGATTGTAGGAGAAACTTCCAATTTATCTCCTGAGCAGACACGAGAAACTGAAACAGTGAGACCACCAGAAGTTCATCAAAGTTCAACACCTGGCCGAAAACCTAGAGAATGGAAGTCTATGAGGGGTTATCCTCATGACTTCATCATTGGTGATCCCTCTCATGGTGTAACAACAAGATCCTCCACCAAAAGGCAAACCGAACCTAGCAACTTAGCTCTCTTGTCACAAATGGAGCCCAACAATGTCAAACAAGCTCTTGAAGATCCATCATGGGTCAAAGCCATGCAAGAGGAGCTAGCTCAATTTGACAAGAATGAGGTTTGGACATTAGTACCTTATTCGGATGGTATGAAGGTAACGGGTACTAAGTGGGTCTTTAAAAATAAACTTGGTGAGGATGGACAAGTTGTTCGTAACAAGGCTAGATTAGTGGCCCAAGGTTACGATCAAGAAGAGGGTATAGATTTTGATGAGTCTTTTGCTCCGGTAGCTAGAATGGAAGCAATTCGGTTGCTTCTTGCCTATGCCGCCCATAAAGGTTTCAAAATGTTTCAAATGGATGTTAAGTGTGCTTTCCTTAATGGCTTTATTGATAGAGAAGTGTATGTGGCACAACCCCCCGGTTTTGAACATAAAGAGTTTCCAAATCATGTTCTTAAATTATCTAAGGCTCTTTATGGGCTTAGACAAGCTCCAAGAGCTTGGTATGAAAGGCTTAGTGCCTTCTTGTTGGAAAATCAATTTCAAAGGGGTACCACCGACACTACTTTATTTATTAAAGCATCTAATGATGACATACTTCTTGTTCAAGTTTATGTTGATGACATTGTATTTGGATCGGCCAACATTTCCTTGTGTGAAGAGTTTGGAAAACTCATGACTAGTGAGTTTGAAATGAGTTTAATGGGAGAGCTTACCTTCTTTCTTGGCCTCCAAATTAAACAAACTCCTAGTGGTACTTTTATTTACCAAGGAAAGTATGCAAAAGAACTTATCAAAAAGTTTGGCCTAGAAAATTCCAAAGCAATGAGTACACCAATGCATCCCAACACAAAACTTGAAAAGGATGATGATGGTCAAGATGTGGATGAAACAAGGTATAGAGGAATGATAGGTTCACTCATGTACCTTACCTCCTCTAGACCAGATATTGTTCAAAGTGTGGGTGTATGTTCAAGATTTCAATCTCACCCAAAAGAATCCCATCTTACGGCTGTTAAACGCATCATTAGATACATTAAGGGAACTTGTGATTATGGCTTGTGGTATCCTAAATCTGATGAATTTTGTGCAGTAGGGTTTTGTGATGCAGATTATGCGGGAGATAGAGTGGATAGAAGAAGCACGTCAGGCATGTGTTGCTTCCTTGGAAGCTCTCTCAACATGTGGTCAAGCAAGAAACAAGCCACAGTGGCTTTATCCACCGCTGAAGCAGAATATATTTCCGCATCTGCATGTTGCACTCAATTAATTTGGTTAAAAACACAATTGGAAGATTACAAATTAAAAATCAATAGTATACCCCTATTTTGTGATAATATGAGTGCAATAAATATTTCAAAAAATCCTGTTTTGCACTCAAGAACTAAGCACATTGAGATAAAATATCATTTTATTAGGGAACATGTGCAAAAGGGTACTATTGATATTCAATTTGTAAAATCAGAAGACCAAATTGCTGATATTTTTACAAAACCCCTCTGTGAAGACAGATTCTGCACCTTGAGAAAAAGATTGGGAATGTTTGATTTAAGTTTTATTGAAAATTTGTGAATATTTGATTCTGTTCAGTTTTGTCTCGTAGGTTTGGACGAGATAAAAAACGCAAGCTTGATGGAGGAGCTCTGTTCAGGGGGAGGCAACACAAATTTAAATTCTTCTGGGCCCCACCTAATAAATTCTGACCCCACCATGGCAGTTTAGTTAGTTATTCCTTCCTTGAAAAAATAAAATCACAAAATTTTTTAGATTGTCTTTTCAAATCTAGTTGGAAGATACATGTTGTCAAATCATATCTTCTCCTTCCAACTAAATCCCTTGATTCAAGGAAAAACTCCCTCTTTATCACTTTTTGAAACTCCCATTTGGATAATAACCGTGCCATTATGGTCATTAACCTCCCATCATCTCTCTCCAATCCTCATTTATTGCACCTCTAACCTCCTTCCATCCTCCTCTCATTCGGCCATCACCCCTTCATATTCTACCCCTCATTCATCCACCATGAAAAAGAAAACCGCTGTTAGGCGAAGTAGCCGAACCCCCATTCCAAAAAACCCACCTTTCTCATCACCTCCAACCCATACACATATCCATCTCCATTCTACCTCATCCTCTTCTCAGTCACCACCCTCCAAGAAAACCGAAACCATGCGCCGAAAGGTTATTGCTCAGAAAACTTCAGGGAGAGGCAAGACAGGGAAGAACAAGCAACCAAGTGTTGAAGAAGATGAAGAAACATCACATACTACTCCACCTCCATCACCACCAAAAAGAACTACCCCTCATACAAAAAGCTCCCAAAAGAAACAGAAAACCTTTGCTCTGCATGACACAAGCGAACCCCCCAATCTGGAATCTCTAGAGTTCAAAAACAAATTCCACAAAACTCATTCACATTTTGATCCTTCTCGCTTCCACTCATGTGCATTCTATGAATTTCACAAAGATGTTCTTCTGCAGCGCAATCTCTGCCCCTCTTACTTGGTGAACCTTCCAAATCTTGCCACCAAAGGAATGAACTTTTCATCTCTGTTTGATGCTCTGAAATGGACTCCTCTGACTCACATTCAGAAATTGGTATACCCGGGGCTGGTCCGGGAATTTTATGCAAACATGCGCCTGATTGGTGGGTCAATCCACTCTTATGTCAAGCGTGTTTACATAACCCTCACTCCTCAAACCATTGGTGCTGCCCTTGGGTATGAAGATGAGGGACCAAAGGTTTATATGGTTGATAAATGGGATGATCAAGTGGGAGTTACTCAACAAACTGTAATGCAACACATCTGTGCCAACCTGTCCGGGCTTGATGGATTAATCCCAACTCACAAATCCCTCGGCCCAGAGAACTCTCTGTTACACCGTATCATCACTCATATCATCACTCCTCAAAGTGGTTCTCATCATAGAGTAACAGTTTCTGACTCTATCATCCTCTTTGCTCTTATTACTTCCACTCCAATTTCATTTGCTTATATTATGACACGTCATATGTGGGAAGCAGTAAGAAGCACAAAAAAGGCTAATCTTCCTTATGGCATGTTTCTTACATGTATATTTGAATATTTTAAGGTTGATTTGTCTAATGAATCTGTTGAGAACAAAGTGTCACAGATTAAAGGAGGAGGAGTTTCGAACAAGAAAAGCAAGAAATCTGTTGCCTCCGAACCCTCTCTAAGCGATTTGGAAAGCCACCCTGAACCCTCAAAGGTGTCGGCATCCATCAGGGAGACTCTCAGTGAATTCCGCAATATGTCCAAATTAATGCTTAAGTCAAGCAAGGCTGCCCGGAAACTGGCGTATGCAAATGAGAAAGCCTGGAGGAAGTGCTATGAAAGGGTCGGTTTCATGATTCAAACCTTTGATGATGAAATGGGAACAGGAGATTCTGAAGATGATTCTGGTTCTGAGTTCAATGTTTCTGATGATTAGTGACTATTCCTCTACTTTTATTTGATATTGGCAACAATAGGCTCAATCCTTCTTTTGTTTTTTTGTAAAGGCATGACTTGATACTCCCTGCCGTATGATACTCTGAACAATTACTGCTTTGTTATAAATATTATGTATTGCTCATGTCTCTTGTTGCAGGTTTTTATGCCCCTTGATGCCAAAAGGGGGAGGAAATTTAGATTCCAAAATTGAAATTGGAATAAAACAGGGGCTGGAAAAACAGGGGACAAGGGTTGAAATTTTCAAATTGAAAATTCATGACTATCCTTGTTCAAAGAATGCATTTGTTCTATTATGATCCTTGATATATGAACTGCATTTGATGTTTGATTTATGGTGATGCCTGGCTAATGGTTCATATTTGACAAACTTGTTGGTTTGAAAATTTATTTTTGGCAGTTCCTTTAAACTGTGTTATCTAACATCTGCCATGCTTTGATGTGCTATTATGTGTTTCAAAAATATTTTCCTTATTTTGAATGACATTGCTCTGATATCTGGACTGGAAAATATTTGGAAATTTTCTGAACAACACTGGTTTGTGTTCTGTTGATATGTGTAAGTTTGAGCAGAAAATCAAATTATTGATAACAAATGAGTTTTGATTATCATCCAACTCTGCTCATAAATCAAGCATTTAGCATCATGTAATAAATATGCTAAATAACATTGTTATTTGAAGCTTGATTAAAATTGTTACAGGTTAATGCTTCCCTTGGTAAAAACAGCATATATTAAGGGGGAGCAATGTGACAATTTGAAAGGGGGAGAAATACAAATTTAAAGGGAGTACTCTTACTCAATTTTAAATTTCTTTCCATTTCAATTTTAATATTGTTTGTCATCAAGGGGGAGATTGATGAGTTTGGAAAACTCTAAATTAATATGTGTGATGACTAAACATTATTAAAATTAATTAATTGCAAAATTATTTGATCTGAATTTTTATTCAATACATTGATGATTATAATTTTGCTGCAGGTTTAATCATGGGCCGGAAATAAATGTATTGTGCTAAGCCCAATTTACACTCAGCCTTGGTTTTAATAACAAAAATAAATGTGGCTGTTTTAATATTACTTGGGCCCAAATAATTTTCTGATCTAAGCCCAAGTGGGTTACATGCTTTCCACTTGCTTTATGCATGTTCCAAATTTTATCAGGAAAGCAAATGTTATTAATGGGCCAAGATCAAATATTGTTGCTACCAAGCCCAATGTTGATGAATGTTTCCATGCCTTATTCGAATCCATGAAGCAAATGAAATGCCTAAATGCTTCCAACGGATTCCACTTCATTATTTTGAAGGATTTCAAATTTAATTAATACATTGGAAACATAAGAAAAAGAGAGAAGATTGATTTGATAGCTATTATGACACTACACGCTACTCAACAAAGGGAAGTGGGAAACTTGAATTAACTTTTACATTCTCTCTCTTTGTTCATTGATTATTGTTCAAACCCATTGAATATTTTCTCTTTCTTCTCTCTCACAACTCTTTCTCTCTTCGGTCTTTACTCAGAAAATATTGGCAGCCATGGAAGCAAAAGTAAGCTACCGAGATGAAGAGAAAGCAAGCCTAAAGACCATCACAATGATGGCAAGAAAACATACTAAAATAAAAATGAGCTGTGGCTAAGATATTCACCAAATGTGGTTAGATTTGGTGAGGTTATCTTGAGTCTTTCATGCTCAAAATGGAAGAAGAAGATTCGGCCAGCTGGAGGAGATTCTTGAAGCATGGCTTGTCTTCGATTCTGCTCAACCACCACAGGAAGTAGCTAGAGTGGCGAAGTGATGGTTGAAGGCAGAGATTGAAGCAGATGAAGTCATCATCATCATGAAGCATCAAGGGCCAGAATTCCATCTTGGAGAGCAAGCCAAGGATGGAGAGCTCGGATTGATGAAGGGTGATGATCAAGAAAGGACTAGAGGTAATTGCATGTTGGTTAATGCATGGTTATCTCTTCTCTCTCTATGTGGCCGAACCGGTTTTGTTGAAGGAAGAAGAAGTTGGTTCAGTTTTGGCTTCAATAAGTGGAGGCTCCCCTCTTCTATATTAAGGGTGGACAGCCACTGTTTGAAGCAAGGAGAAAAATTGAGAGTGCAAGGCACAGAGTTCTCAGAGCTACCTGAGCTAACAGTTTTCTCTTCTCCTTCAATGTATTCTGTTTAATATTTTTCTGTTTAATTTTGTCATGTCTTGAGTCTCATGGTAAAAGGCAAACAGTGAGGTTTGTAATGAAAAAGCCATAGAGCGGAAAAAGGCAGAGAGTGCAAAATTAAAAGAAAAAGCCATAGATGTCTTAGAGTTCCTTTGTACATCTGTGTTGTGTTTCATGATTCTGTGGGAATCCCCTTGTAAGTTGGGTTAGCACTTTACAAGTTGTAATCTGTTTGATTATAGTGAAATTCCATCATTGTTGTGATGGAGACTGGATGTAGGCTGCACTGCACTTAGCAGCCGAACCAGGATATATCTTGGTGTAATTTTCTTCCTCTCCTACTCCATTTCTGTTTTCTATTGCACAGGAGCAAAAACCGAAAATGTCTCGTGCCAAGTGACGAGACAAAATGAAAATGTCTCGTGGCTAGGGACGAGCTAAAAACAGAAAAGTCTCCTCTGAATCCAGCAAGTGTTAGCAAGCGAAAAAGGGGCTAAGATTCAACCCCCCTTCTCTTAGCCACTGAAACCATCAATTTCATATATTATAATTATTTATCCAAATTAAGTTGAAGTATACCATGACAAATACAAGAGTAGCATGTGTCTTGAGCTTGGGGTTTTGGTCCAAAGGAACACTTGAATCTTTCAAATATGAGAACAATGCCGTTGCTTCTGGTGCAGCACTGAATATTCTACGTAGTTTGATGCAGATATGGAATCGTGATTTCAGATTAGTTGTTGGGGGAAAAAAGAACATTATGCATGTCATGCATGTAGCAATAAGCAAGCTCGAGAAAATTAAATAAGAAAAGAAAGTAAATTCTTGAAGTATCTAATGTATTAGTGAATACATAACTTTTAAACATTTTTTTTTTCTGTTTTTGATTGTTTAAGGTAGTTTATTTACTGAAATTTAGTATTGTATTTGATGGTCAGAGATTAAAATTAAAATATCAATTTTTAGATACTAAAATTTTAATCTTTTTAATACTTTTATAAAATAAGAACATAGATTTTCGAAGACGTAGATCGAAACTTTAATAATATTTTAAAAAAATATTTTTATTTAATTTTTTAAATATTAAATTTATTATTTAATTTTTATATTTATTTTAAATTAAATATAATACTAAGATATAACTCAATCCAATATATTTTATACTAAATACAATATAAATTATAAAGACTTAATTTAATTTCTGTTTCTTAATTTCAATTTTTTAGTTTTAATCTCCTTTTTAAATGCAGTTCAATTTTTTTTTTTTTTTTTTTGAGAAAACTTGTTAACAGAATCTTAAGAAAACTGAAAACATGTAGGAATTATTAAATGGCTTAATTATAATTACTTCAAGAAAAATTTGAGGCCGTGGTCTGCGGAATCGTTCTTGAGCATATCCCATGAGTTGACAATGAGGGATTCTTGCTGTGCAGTGAGTGCCATGATTGCTAAGTTCTAAGGAGATGAAATGTGAGAAATAATTAATTGAAGTGGATGAGAAACCCTAAATGCATGGTGTAGAAAAGCTAAAGTATTTATAGAGCCCTTCTTGCATGCAAATCAAGCTTTAATTTGGTTTTCTATGATTTGTTTTTACATTTTGTTTTAATTATTAATGTTGCTATCAACGCAACATACCAGGTGCCTAAATTAAAAACAAGGTGCTGCATTTTATTTATTTATAATAATACACAATAAAATTATTGACACGTTATTTTTATTTTTTTTTCTTTCTCTGAAATGTAACCTTTCTTAATTAAATGCACAGCCTTCATGTTCATAATTACTTCTTTTTGTAGATTTTATTAGTTATTTTTGCTTTATATGAAGTCAATGAATGTTATAAGAAGGTATACTTTTTTTTTATTCCGATAATTCCATTCATGAAATGAAAGAAATATATAGGTGTTTATATATGGGACAAACAAAAAAATGAGTGATTTCGATTCCAATGTTCTACTATAAAGGTAATATTATATAATAATCTAATAAAAGAAATAAAAGGAAGTAAAGTGTTCATCAATTAAGAATTGATGATTTGTTGAAGCTCCTTTTGCAGTTTCAAAATCAACGTCATTATCTCTTTCACACTAGTTGATACATTATTAAAGATGAATCTGTTCCTAGCCTTCCATAAGGACCAGCTCAAAATCACCATAATCATCCTTTGAGAGAAGCTATTGGGTTAGGTACGCAAGATCCCATTCTCAAGTTCCACTCAACATAGAAATCAGAGTCTTCGATGTCCCTTCTAACAGTCGGTAAGTCCATTTTTGACCAAATCTCCTTTGATTTCTCACAATGGAAGATGTAATGATTGATTATTTCTAGGAATTGTAAGTATCTTCGGCAAGTGAGTTGAATCAATGAGATGCGATCATGAAGCTTTTGTAGAACTGGAAGCTTTTCATGGAAGTCCCTCCAAAAAAAATCTTAATCTTCGCTGGAATTTTCAGCTTCCACAGTTCTCGCCACAAATTTCGTTGTTTCATAATCTTTGGGTAAAATTCAATGGGAGGATGCGAGAACCCATAAATTACACGATACCCAATATTTACTTCATGCAAATCACTTTTATTAAGGGCCCAATAAATTTTATCTTCTCGCCACAAATTTCGTTGTTTCATAATCTCTGAGTAAAATTCAATGGGAGGGTGCGAGAACCCATAAATTACATGATACCCAATACTTACTTCCTACAAATCACTTTTATTAAGGGCCCAATAAATTTTATCTTCTCTACCCCCTAATTGTTGTTGCTAGCACACGCTGACTAGTACCCTCAGAAAAAATGCTTCTAATTAGAGGTTGATTCCACAGACCATTAGAAAGTATTAAGTCTTTGACCGTCAATAGCGGTTGATTTTGCAGATTGAAAGCTTCAGATGGAGGGACAACACAAAGATGTGAAGGAGCATGCCAAGGATCGCTGAAGATTCGTATATTGGACCCATCACTAACTCGCGAAACCAGCCCCTTTTCAACAATCTTACGCCGCCTTTCCAATATGCTACGCCACCCCCACGAAGGTACTACTCCGATCTCTGCATTCATTATAGATCCGTATCGAAAATATTTACTTTTGAGGAATCTAAATAAGAGCGATTGTGGCTGAGAGACAACTTTTCAACATTGTTTTGCTAACAGCGCCCATTCTGAACCCCTAGGTTCTTAAAACCTAGTCCACTTTCCAATTTTGGTCTTGTCATAGTATCCCAACTAACCCGTGCCATTTTTTGTTCTATACATTTTTGACCCCACTAAAATTAGGAGATTATGTTGTGAATTTCCCTAATTAAAGTGACAGGAAGATGGAAACATGATCATGAATAAATTGTGATAGCCTCCCCAACAGCTTTGATTAGAACATGCCTGCCTACAGAGGAGAGAAGTTTCCTTTTTCACCTTTGAACTCGCTTCCTCACCTTGTCCTTGATTTCTTCGAAGGTGGCCTTTTTTAATTTTTGGACTGTAGATGGAAGATTCGAATATTTATCCTGTGCACCAATATGAGTAATTTTCAATTTTCGAGCCAGTAGTAATTGAGCAGTAGGAGGAGTATTATTACTAAAAAATAGAGTTGATTTATGCAAATTAACTTTTTGGCCACTAAGCCCCTCGTATGATTGAAGAAGACTTCTAATATGTTCACAACTGTTTTCTGACGCTTTGCAAAAAAAGATTGAGTCATCCGCAAACAATAAATGATTAACAGTAGGACATCTTCGATTGATCTGAATACCTTCAATGAGACCGTTTTGCTCTGTCTTATTTAGCAAAATGGATAATCCTTCTGCACAAAAAAAAAAAAAAGATAGGGAGGTAGAGGATCTCCTTGACGGATATCTCTATTTGGTTTAAAAAACCAAAAGGTTGTCATTCAACAACGACATAGTAAGAAACTGTAGTCACCACCTCCTATATCCAACCAATCCACCTAGATTCAAATATCAGTTTCTTCAAAATAAACCAAAGAAAATGCCACTCAACACGATAATAGATTTTGCTCATATCCAATTTAACAGCCCTTTCAGTCGATATGCCCCTCTTCTTTGTCTTTAGATAGTGCATACTTTCATGAGCGATTAGGACATTGTCTGAAACCAATCTACCCTTAATAAAGGCACTCTGATTAGGGCTGATCAGCGAAGTCATTAATTTCTGTAGCAGATGGACTAGTACTTTAGAAATAATCTTATATACAACTGAGGAAAGGCTGATGGGTCTAACTTGTGTCATATCCTTTGCATAAGGAATTTTGAGAATAAGACATATTTGTGTATAATTGAAACTCTTGAGTAGTCTATTACTAACAAAAAAATTGCGGACAGCCTTAAAAACATCTTCTCCTACTAAACTCTAATAGAATTGAAAGAATTTAGTCGTAAATCCATCATCACCAGGGGTACTCTGGGGTGAATACTAAAGACAACACGTTTTACCTCATTAAAATTGATCAATCTAGTTAATTTTCTGTTCATGGTTGCTGAAACTTTGGTTTTAAAATCTTCGAATGCATGTGTCGAATTAGCTTGGTCAATCGATTTGAAGATATTCTTGAAGTATCTTTCAGCTATTTGTGCAATTTTCTCACCGGTGATAGCATACCTAGCATCATTCTTTTCCAGTTTCGAATATATTTTATTTATCTGAATTCTGGATTGGAATGATTGGTGAAAAAACTTGTATTTCTATTCTCTTTTTTTAGCCACTTTACCCAAGATTTCTCCTTCTAATACATTTTCTCCCTAAATTAAAGTAAATACCTCAAGTTTATGACTTCAATTTGTTCTCCCCTGTAATACTCTCCTCTCTGAGAATTTCAAGTTGAGATATGAGTTCATCAACGTCCTTCTTCGAATTAAATTTGTTCTATTGCTGCCATTGAACAATACGGTGCCTACAATGCTTTAATTTTTGAGCCAAAACAAACATTGCTTAGCCATCCACCCATTCCTTCCAAACTTTAGTCATAATTACTCGAATTTCTATTAAATCACACCACCTCTCGTAAAACTTAAACTTTCGTTTAGATTTTTTCATGGCCGGATTTGTATCAAGGAGGATAGGCGCATGGTCTGAACCATTTTCTGCGAGCCGAGACCGCGAGGCTGACGAAAAACAATCCACTCACCGTTTGCAAGTGCACAGTCAAGCCGCTTGATCTGATCCTGTCCTCGTCGCCTATTAGTCTATGTGAACCTTCTTCCAATCATATCCAAGTCCTTTAGTGTACCACCATCAATAAAATTCACAAATTCATAAATAGATAAAGCTGATTTTAAGCCCCTCCTTTTCATCCAAGTTCACTATAGCATTGAAACCACCTAGGGATGTCAATGGGGCGGAGCGGGGGCAGGGAATACCTCCCTACTCCCCGTCCCCGCCCCTGTTGCCCGCCATGGAGAATAATTGTCCCCATCCGCGTTTTCCGCGGGCCCCATTCCCCATCTCCCTATATTTAACATTCATATGGAAATTATAATAAAAATATCAAAAAAACTAAAAAATAAACTACAAAATATTATTACAAACACACAAACATATATTATCCAAGATTATAAGTCCAAAAATATAACATAGCAAATCATAGTCCATAAAATAAAATCTTGAACAATAGGGTTAGGATTTTTCAATGAGTGAAATTACTAAAAAAACTCTTATATTAGAAATAAAGTAAGAGTTATTAAGTAAGTTCAAAAATTCGGGAAATTATTGGGGATCCCCGCTCGGGTCCCCACACCTGTCTCGGAAGAATTTAGCTCCCCATCCCCATCTCATCCCCACGGAAAAAATTTTCCACCATTAAGGCCCATTCAGGACGGTCTCCGCGGAGATCGCGCCTCTTGAAAATTTTTTATACCCCTAACCACCCATAATAACAACATTTCTAAAAAAAAGTTGTATAAAATAGGAAAATTTTGTGTATTGAGTATAGCGAATTACATAAGCTATTTAGATGTACTCCAATTAGCTCCTAAAACTAGTTTAAAGTAGGATCAGTTATCTTGGCAACTATAAAAATTCTTTTTTCAGCAAGAATTTTAACTGCTGTGTCCTCTTTCCATTGTTAAAGCCAATTTACTAGTGCAAAACAGAAAACTAATTAGATTTGCTTAGTTTTAGAAAGAAAAACAAAGAAGTAAAAAGAAACGAACCATACCTCACATAGAGTGCTGAGTTCTTGACGCTTCAGTTTCAAAGCCATTTGCGTGGTGTGGTGCTCCAAAGCATCTTTTGTCGTGAATTTTACGTTTGGACATTCATGAGCATCAGACATTGGTTTTCAAAATCATGGGAGAATCAATCAGAAAATACGAGAGAGAATGTATTTCAAATGGCTTTGGAACGAGACAAGAATTCTATTTTAAAAAAAGAAAGTATGGGGAACTAATATTAACTGTGTACAATGAATTAAAAAAATGTAAAATTAAAATTAAAAATTAAATCATTAGTTATTTAATTTCAAAATTTGAAATTTGAAAATTAAGATTAGTATTTAAATCCATTACAGTTATTTCTAATCCACAAAACTCACGGTAATATCCAGTTCTCAGCTCGCGTCACTGAATTTTTTTGGCCGAGGCCGCCTTATCCTCTCACCGACACCGTCCTCATCTCCATTGGTCAGCCTGATGTGCCTCGACGCTCAGCCTAACGTCGCCTCTCTTCCAAGCCGGCTTCGCTTTTCCCATTTCTTCGAACCTCTTCTCATCGATGATTCTTCTTCTTCGGATCCAAGTATGGTTAGCTTCTTTCATGATTTGAGCCATATGCTTCACAACAGTGTCGTTTTTGTCGTGACTAGTCCTTCAAAATTATGTTTTACCACAATAATAGTTTTCTCTTTATTCAATTTATGATGATCATTTTACTAGGTATGCATATGGTTATTTTATTTTTACGTAGATGATTATTTTTATTGTATTGAGTTTAGTTATATATAATTAAAATATGTTAGATGTTCAATTCATTAGGTATGCGGATGATTATTTTTATCCTTAAGTGGATGATTATTTTTATTAAAGGTGAGTGGCGTGTGGCAAGCCAAGTAGCTATGATGAAATGGGATGATTATTGATGAAGGTGGGGTGGCCGCCGGTTGAAAAAGAAGAGAGTATTAGAGAATTTCAGATGGTTATTTTTTTGAAATAACTAATGAATTTTTTAAAAATTTGAAATTTAAAATTTGATATGAAATAACTGAATAAGAGTTTTTAAATTTATTATTTCGTGAGTAATTTTTATTTGTAACTCATATTGGACTAAATAAACAATCCATTGTATACATTGTACAAATGTCCCATTATCTTTCTAACGGAACTTTTAAAAAAATATTCTAACAGAACAATTTAAAAGAGTACGTACCCATCGTACTCCGCTCTATATATCACCTCTTAGTTATAAGAAGGTATACTTAATCTAATAAATATTAATCATAACATATAATAAAATAATTATAATTTACTTAGTTTATATTTAATCGATATATTGTGAAAAAATAAATACTATTACCTTTTTTAATTAAAGAATAAAAATGAAACACTAAAAAATTGTAATAATATTCAATAAATATATTCAATATTCTACTATTGCGTATTTAAAAGACTAAAAAATTTATTATTTAATAGACATACAATATTAGAATTTTTTTATCAATATCTATTATATATGTGTCACTTTGATTTCAATGTGTACATTTAATACTAAAAATAGTTAAAAATTAAAAAGAATATTAAAACGATCCTTTATCATTTGTTGAAAAGATAGAATACTTTTTATAATTTAAAAATTTTTAATTAATTCTCAACCATTTAAATAATTAACTTAGCAGTTTTTATTATTCTAAATGGATCCTTGATATATTAATAAATTACTATTTATATGGTCGTTCTTTTAATGATCGAGAACTAATAAATTAAAAATAGTTAGAAATGAGAAAGAGTATTTACTTAAAAAATATATTTTTGAAAACAAAGGTCGATATGTGGCTAGCAATTGGTTTGAGAACTTGTCCATTTACTTTAATTTTATTCTTTATAATTTATATTTTCTTTTATTTTTCAATTAGTTTATTATTATCTCATCACTTTTCCCACCTCCTATTGATTTAGAAAAGGCAATAGCCCAGGCGAACAAATTAAAATATCTATAATTAAGCAACCAATAACCATTGATCAACTCCATGCAAGAGCACTTTAATTTTTTTTTCAAACATAATAGGTTATATTTCATTAATTATTAAAAAATAAAATATAAAAATGTCCAAAAGCAGGACAGCATAATAAAAGGTGGGGATTTCCCAAAAACACTACACTGAAGGTATTCATCCGACGGTGCGTAGTCAAAAAACGAAAAAAAATCTTAAAGAAGAAAGAATGATAAATCCAATTGCATGCAACTAAGAGCTTGCCTCATGGAGATGACGACCTAAACTGGGAGTTCTTTGGATTTCACGGAGCAACTTGACAGAGCTTGCTAGAATGGCAGACGGCATAGAAGTAGAACCTTCAAAAATCAACTGGTTGCGAGCTTTCCAGCAGTTCCAGCAAATGATGGCAAGCAATTGAGGATTACGGTCAGCATTCTTCAACGGGTTAAGTATCTCTGTTGATGCAGTCCACCATGTCCAAAAGTCGTTAGAACTTTGAGGGGGAAGACAGTCACGAAGATAACTCTGAGACCATACGTCTTTAATTCTAGAGCAATCGATCAAACAATGAGTGACTGTTTCGGTTGCTTCATGACAGCAGGGGCATATTGGTGATATAGATGGGATGCCGTGATGAATCTGAGCAAGCACCGGAAGTCGGCCATGGAGAGCTTTCCAGATAAATAGCTTAATTTTGTGAGGCAAGTTCAACTTCCATAGATCAATCCACGGCTTTTTCTGCTGCATATAATTAGAGCAAAGCTCCAGAGGCGGATGGTAAAATAAATAGCCAATTCTGTAACCTGAATCTGTATCATATTGCTTGGATTTGTTCAAATCCCATTGTAATTTGTCCCTACCTTGCTGAATTTTAACTGACAAAATCCTGTTTGCAACGTCTTGGGGAAATAATTCTTGAATGAGATTCTGATTCCAATTCCTATTTTCAGTAATTAGATCTTTAACTCTTAGAACCAACTCAGAAATAGCCTGTCTATTTGGCATGTCAGAAATCAATAAAGGATATGGAGGAGGCAGCCAAGGATCCTCAAAGGTTCGGATATTCTCACCAGTACTCACAGCCCAATTAAGTCCTTTTTCAACAATCTTTCGACCTTCCAGTATGCTCCTCCATCCCCAAGAAGGTAAGACTCCAATTTCTGCCGTTATAGCATTACCATTGCTAAAGTATTTACCTCTTAGTATTTTGGATAATAAGGAAGTAGGCTGTGTTACAAGTCGCTAAAACTGTTTGCCTAAAAGCGCCAGATTTTGGATTCTGAGATCTTTAAATCAAAGGCCTCCTTCTATTTGTTTTAATTTGTTTGAGGTTAAAAAAAAAAGTTATATGGTCAAGTTTTTATTCTAACATGCCAAAGGAAATACAATTATGCATAGTTAGATGTACCCTTTTTTCCAAGCTTATATTAATTGTGCAATAATAATAATAATAATAATAATAATAATAATAATAATAATAATAATAATAATAATAATAATAAATCTGTTAGTCATAACTCGGTTTAAAAGGAACCTATGAACTTGGAATCCAACAAAATTAAATAACCACCTGCCAATTTAAATCAGTACAAATTTTTTTTGGTAAATCTCTCTAAACAAACCCAAACGAGTCATTAAGATGCAGTTATCGGATAATTAGCTAAAGTCGTTTAAACAGTTTCGGAAATGCCAATAATAATCAATAAAAACAACAATTTTATAAATATAATAAGATCTAATAAAAAGATGTACGTCATTTACTTTGAATATTATTTTTACTATTTTACTTATTTTTTAATTTGAGTATTAGAGTGTCTTTGTAAATATTTATCAGTGTTGTTCTTAAAAGAGTCGATGCATAATTCATTCACTCCAAAAAAAAAAAAAAAGAGTTGAAGCGTTAAGCAAGATATGTAGGAACAATAATAATAATAATCTCCTCGCTAGCTAGAACCACATGAAAGAATTAGACCAATAATATTGATAAGTTGGATATATGAAGGGAATCAAATACATATTTAAGGTTTATCTCCATACTAAAGTTATTGAGATCGGAAAAAGTAAAATAAAATAAAACTCAAAGCTTCCTCGAGTAAGACAATATAATGTGTTTCCAATTTATAATTTATAATCTAGCAATAGAAGACAACGATTTTCATTATAAAAATGCTGTGTATTGGTGCACGTGGAATCATCATATCAGTCAAATTATTTATTAAATTTATAAACATTAAATTATATATTTTTTATATGTAAAATTTCTATAAATATAAATACAAATTATTGTTAACTAAATATTGAATAAAAATAATTTATAAATATAGATATAAATTATTTATTGTTGGTAATGTAACATTGTTCAAATAATATTATTTATTAAATCCGTAAGTATCAAGCCGCAACAATATAAAGTACAATTTTACGTACCAAAGCACTCAATGCTTTAATGTACAAAGAGGGCACTATGATTTCATTTTTATTCAATTAAAACTAAGGGAATTGATTAATTAATTAAGCAGAGGGTTTCATCTCAGATTTGATGGCACCAACAAGCTGATCATAAGCTTCACTCCATGCTTCCTTCATGGCTGGTGACCACATTTCAGGCACTGCTTCTTTTATTGTTTCCAACAGTGCAAACTTTGTCACCTTTTCAAACATAAAATGCACATAACAGAGTCTTAGTAAATATGAGATGAGCAATGATGTTATTACATTCAAAGTTATGTTATTTACCTCATAATGTGCATCTACAACACCAACCCTGAAATGGGTAGCACCCATTTTTTTCAAGTTTGATTCTCTCACGGTCACTTTTCCAGCCTTTCGAAGTTGAACTGCTGATTCACATGTCTGCAATAACACAAAACATTAGAAAATGTAGTGACCTATTGGACATTATTTGTTCTTGGATTCAAATGGTGACAAAAGTCAAAGCAGGGAGCTTGCAAATTGAACTTATTACCATAACAAATACAGTCACGGCATGTGTCTTGAGCTTGGGATTCTGCTCCAAAGGAACTTTTGAGTCTTTCAAGAATGAAAACAGTTTCTGAGCTGATGGAGCAATCTCAAATATCCTACAAAAAGTTTGGTCAATTTATTAAATTCATTAATAAATTTAACTTTAATGCATTGTCAAGTGTTTTTCTCTAATCACGTAAAAATACTACTTTTTATATTAACTATGTAAATAATCATGAAAAGAGTAAATATGATTAAATAACTGTATATCAAAATTAAACTCTTGGTTAATTCTGATAGTTGATTAATACATGTTGTAAATAATAAGAATTTGAAGAGGCTAAAGGAGTTATCAAATGGCTTACTTAAGGAAAAACTTGAAACCAAGTTCAGCAGAATTCTTCTTCATAACATTCCATGACTTGACCACAAGAGCTTCTTGCTCTTCAGTGAATGCTCTTGCCTCCAGGGTGCTCATGATTCTCTAGTAGTTAAGAGTTTTGTGATAGGTTATGGAAGTGATTGAGGGGAACCTTTGATGTTGAAGCTTGTTGGTTTGGTAAAGTTTATATATAGTGTAACTTGGAGAAGAAGTTGGCTCTTCATTGCAATGGAGAGCCATTCCAGTATAGTTGGGTTAGTTGGCATGCTTTGTTTGTCAGATATGATTGTTTCAGTTAATTTTTTTTGTTGCTCTTATCTGATAAAGAAAAGTACTAAAGTAGCATTACTAGGGGCACAGAAAACTAGGTGCTGTAGTTGACTAGTTGTTAGTGTATGCAGCCCCAACTTACAAGAGAAACTAGACATTGTTTTGAACCATTGTATTGTGCCCATTTGCAATCAAAACTTTGGAAATTTGTACTTCTCTTCTTGCGTAAGCAATGACCCATGAAACTGGTCAAATTTGATTTCATGTTAGTTGTTTTTTATTGAATTGTCAATTAAAATATATGATTTCATGTGACAAGTTGACCTAGTCTTATAAGGCTTAAATTTTACTGATGATTAAGGTGAGTGAGTCAGTATTTATTTTTACTGAGACATGAAAACCAATATCAATCATTTGCATACAAAAAGGTTAATATCATCTTTTACAAACGACAAAATGTGATGTGATTATAGATGAGATATATACATAATTTTATTTCAAAAAATTCACTCCAAATGCAAATAAAGCTAAGGAGGCAGAAAGAACAAAAGTTAGAGTGAAGGGGTGTCCCAGCAAAGCAGGAAAAGAGAGTAGAAAACACATGACAGCTGTAGAGGATCAATGAGGTTGGTACTTGGTAGATATTACCTTATAAGCCACTTGAGCCACTAAAAGCTGATTATGCCCCTCAATGTTATTGCCTAACCCAATCCCAGAATGAACATCTTTGATGAACTAATTTATGCTAGCATTTCAGAAATGCAACTTCTGTGTCCACAACATTCTTCAATTAAGTCCCTAACTCAGTCATAACTTTTAATATAAAGGGGACCAAGAGTCATCTCTCACAAGTCAAACTAAGATGGAAGACAGAACTATCTCAATTCTAACCAGCTGTGATCACTTAGGAATTTGTGTTCTATCGGTTTTGTCAATTGTAAGCAAAATGTGTCATGTATGCACATCACTAATGATGAGCTCAACACCATCAAACAATTGAGATAAACAAAAATTTCTCACAACCAAAAGAAAAGAAAGAAAGAAAGAGCTAACTTTGATTAACTTCATTTACCTAAATTCAACTACCATAAACCATGACATCACTAGCCAACTTTGATTAACTTCATAATTTTTTTTTTTATTTTGATAAAGTTGCATATCCACAAGAAACAGAAACAAAAGACAGAGGGTGTTGGGTTGGGGGGAAGTGATGTGGTTAACCACATCCATAGTTTATATCAGGTGTTGAAGCAACAACCGAAAATGGAATTTCGACTCTCTCTTTCACAAGACATCGAGCTTCCCCATTTTCCATCACCAAAATTCTACCAGGCGGACACTGAGTAATTGATCTATGCTTCACATTCTGGGCAGCAGATCTTTCATTCTCATTTTCTGTTCTTTGACGCCAGCCTTGTACATTGAATCGGACACCTAACTTCCCCAGATTAGGCCCAAAGCCAGACACACTTAATATTGATACCACTCCAGCAACTGTAAGCATTGTTTTGGCTGCAGAAGTTATGAAATATCCCAACCCTTTTCTTAAACTTTTATCTTCATTTGCAGCATGATTTTGCTCCTTATCATCTAGGCTGTTTTTTGCCTCAATCATTGGATCGAGTGTGATTAACCCATTGCGACCGGACTTATTCACAGAAGGGATTTGCGACAGATACTCCTTGTCCAGAGACATGGAATATGGGGGGCGGCTTGGATACGGAGGGAGTAGCAGATCATTATTGGTTTCGACAGTTTCACTAGCAAAAGTGGAAGCTTCGTGTATCACATCCAATTCCTTACCCTTGTACTCCTTCAGCTTATCGATTAACACCTTACGACTGCTCTCAATCTCAGCCAACGCAATTTCTCTTTGATATCGCTGTTGTTGTTGTAGAACCTGGAAATTGAACACAAAAATTAAGATTCCCAAACATTTTATCAACCATACATAGAACATTTTCCCAGAGAAGACAACCAACAAAATCTTACATAAACATAACCACCAAGACTACAGCAATATATAACCACCAAGACTAAAGCAATATCAAGATTACAAGTCAAACATACCAATAAGCTTCAACAATAATCTCCATAGCACCTTATGAAAAAACTTGCAAACTAGAGTGTACACCTAGAATAATAAACTTGAATCTTGAAACTCAATTTCTAAACTCGATTAGGGTACCTAAACTGGTAAACTTGTATAACTGGTATAGCTAGCTTTATTCTTACAAACTGTAGCTAGCAGCATTGTAACAAATTCAAAATCTCAAACTTCCTCAGACAATTAAAAAGAATAACAAAAAAAGAAACTTTATCCAAAGAAAGAAACAAAGATAACCCATGTTTCTAATAAATGAACCATGACTCCCTTACAACTAGTAACCACAACTGAAAAATCCCCAAATCAGAAACCCTATTGAAAAATATTCGATTTTTAACAGAAGAGTTTTGTGAGGTAACCTGCAAGGAAGCAAGCTGGGTCTCCAAGGCTTCGAGGGCATCGCAAATTTTGAGGAGCATATCAGTAGCTTCGTCATCATCGTCGTCGGCGGCGGAAGGTGACGGGCCATTGAGAGTGAGAGGCGCGTGGTTAGATGTGGTGGCGGTGGCGGTGTGGATGCAATTGCTAATCTTCAATCTGAGTTCTGTAGCTCTGGCCAACACTAACCCTATTCCCTCTTCTTCCATTTCTATTTTCTCTCTCTCTTTCTTTGTGTTGTGGCTGTGACAGTGTGACCTAAGTTTCAATCAAAGGGGAGAAAAAAGAAAAGCGCCAAAAATACTCTCTTTCCTCTGTTCTTGTGTCGCTGTCTGAGGGGCAAGATTGTGAATTGTGAAGCTCACTCTTCACTCACCCAATTTGCCTTAGCTTCATACCAGTCATACAATTCGGAAACAGAATCCAACTTTTCCCTTTTCTCAAAATTCTCCCAAAGACAAAATATTAATTCCAATATCTTTCTTTTTTACCAAGAAGTAATATTTATGAAAGTAATTGTTGAATTTTTGCCCCAAAAAATTAGCTTTACAGTAAATAATATTTGTAGGCATTGGAAAGATTCATGGTAAAATTTAAGTATTTCCATTAATAAATAACAACAATAATAATTATTAATACAAGGAATAGTGCATTAAATGATGATATATGAAGGTTAGAAGGATGTGTAAAGCTTATGGTGAAATTTTATTAAGGAAAAGTTAGTCATAAGCAAAAACCAAAGGTGTGAAATTCCAATGCAGATTGTTGGGCAATGAGGCATTTGAGAGTGAGAGATGCTCTGGTGTACCATGATCATGTCCTTGCTATAAAATCTGGTCTGGACTCAAGCATTTTTACTTGTAATCAACTCATTCACAGCTACTCGAACCATGGCTTTGTTCAAGAGGCACACAAAGTGTTCGATGGAATGCATCAACGAAATGAATTCTCTTGGAATGCCATTATTATGGCCTACATAAAAGCACACAATTTGACTCGAGCACGATCACTTTTCGACTCTGCCTCCCACAAGGACTTGGTTGCTTACAATTCCATGTTGTCGGCTTATGTCGGCGCTGATGGTTATGAAACCGAGGCACTTGATTTCTTTGCTGCAATGCAATCTGCGCGCGTCACGGTTGGGATTGATGAGATCACTTTGACAACCATGCTTAACTTGACTGCCAAGCTAGGCATGGCGTACCATGGGAAGCAAATACATTCATACATGGTGAAAACTGCAAATGATTCAAGCAAGTTTGCAACAAGCTCTCTTATTGACATGTACTCTAAATGTGGTTCTTTTCACGAAGCATGCAACGTGTTTACTGGTTGTGATGGGATGGTGGATTTGGTTTCAAAGAATGCAATGATTGCAGCTTGTTGTAGGGAACGAGAGATGGACATGGCTTTGAATCTGTTTTGGAAAAATCATGAATTAAATAACATTGTATCCTGGAATACATTGCTTGTAGGACATGCCCAGAATGGCTATATGGAGAAGGCACTTGCCTTGTTTGCCGAGATGATTGAAAATGGTATCGGCTGCGATGAACACACTTTGGCTAGTGTTTTGAGTACCTGCTCTGGTTTAAAGTGCTTGAAATTAGGCAAGTGTGTTCATGCTTGGGTGTTGAGAAATGGTTGCATTTCAAATCAATTTATTAGCAGTGGCATTGTTGATCTCTACTGTAGGTGTGGGAATATTAGATATGCGGAGTTAGTCTATGCAGGAATCGGGATTGAGAATCCATTTGCAGTTGCTTCATTGATTACATGCTACTCATCTCAAGGTAACATGATAGAAGCTCAAAGGCTCTTCAATTCACTTACAGAAAGAAATTATGTTGCCTGGACAGCTTTATTTTCAGGTTATGTCAAATCACAACAATGTGAGGCAGTCTTCAAACTCTTCAGAGAGTATATATCTACAAAAGCTCTAGTTCCTCAAGCGATGATCATTATTCGTGTGCTTGGCGCATGTACAATGCAAGCAGCCCTTAGTTTGGGAAGGCAGATTCATGCTTACATCTTGAGAATGAGATTCCTTATGGATGAGAAATTGCTGGGTGCTTTGGTTGATATGTACTCAAAATGTGGGAATATTATGCATGCTGAGAAAATCTTTAGACTAGTTAACAATAGCAACAGAGATGCAATCTTGTATAATATTATGATAGCTGGTTATGCTCACCATGGGCTTGAAAATGAAGCTATTCAGCTTTTTGAGGAGATGTCGAAGAAAAGTGTCAAGCCTGATGCAATTACTTTTGTTGCACTCCTTTCGGCTTGTCGGCATCGTGGATTAGTAGAACTAGGAGAAAAGATTTTCATTTCCATGGAAGAAGAGTACAATGTAGTGCCTGATAATTACCACTATGCATGTATTGTTGATATGTATGGAAGGGCTAATCAACTAGAAAAGGCAGTCGAATTTATCAGGAAGATCCCTATACCGATAGATGCTACAATCTGGGGTGCATTTCTTAATGTTTGTCAAATCAGCAACAATACAGACCTTGTCAAACAGGCAGAAGAGAAACTGTTAAAGATTGATGTCGATAATGGGTCTCGGTATGTGCAATTGGCCAATCTTTATGCTGCCAAAGGGAAATGGGATGAGAAGGGAAGAATAAGAGAGAAAATGAGAGAAAAAGAGGCTAAGAAGGTTGCTGGTTGCAGTTGGATATATGTGGCAGATGGTATTCATGTATTCACTTCTGGTGATGCATCTCATACAAAAGGAGATGCAACATATGCAACTTGATTGTGCTTGAATGTAAATTTGTATTTGCCATTCACAGAACTAGTAGCTAAAATATTATTTTGGAAGTCTATTTTCCAACAGAAGATTTGTCAAACTCGGTGATATTGTAGAGGATATAATTTTCCATTTTGTGATCATATGATCACATTTCAATGCGGCATGGTTGGAGAAACCATTGCATAAATGAATTTATTATATAGTCTTTACACGTATATGCATCTCAATTCATTGCCAATATCATCTTTACTGCATATTGTCCAAGGTATTTTAAGAAAAATCATTTTATTCTGTCACAGGAAATCTTTGCAACTATGTAAACAGCAACATAGAATCATATGTTAGCAAAATGATTTAAAGTTTGACCGTCAAAGGAGCATGCAAACTTTTATGGAGACAGATATGTCAGAGTTTATTACTTTTGGATTGGAGCTTTTGTACACTTAGCTTTTGTCAAGGCAATTATTCATGACAAAAAGGTGGTGACCAACAGCTCATGTTTGATTACTTAAGGATCATGAAGATGGATTAATGCTTAGTGCTTATGAAATTTTGTGATTTTGTTATTTGTATCATAGTAAGATCATAGAAATTTTAGGAGTAAATGAAATTATTTTTCAACAATTCTCCATACCTTCTTATGCTACTTGACCCAAAAGCTACAAAAAATTGCATTAGTATTTCTGGATGGCAATACAGATTTCTACTGAGTAGACATTCAAAAAAACAAAAAAAAAAAAACTGAATTTGCGATTGATCCTGCAGCCATAGCAGATGTTGAGGCAAAGAATATACATCCATAGATTTGGAGAAAAAAAAGGGTCAATTCAACAATAGAGATATTCTTCAACAGTATAGTAGTCCAGGCTTCCATAGTTTTCAGATTGTAGCTTGCTATCCAATGTAAGATCATTCTCTGCTACAATCCCTTCCCTTGAAGTGTTGCCATTTAACTCAATATCCTCATAGACACAAAGGCAAATTATTATTCACCAATTATGCAGAGAGGCAGACACATTTTCTTCTTGCACATTGCACCTGTGAGATTACTAACCTAGTTCCTTTGACAATAGATAATGGAAAGTGAAGTTATGAGGGGCTAATTCAATGCCTTTCCAGCTTGTTTTAGACTGAAACTCCCTAATGCATTTCCTCTGAGAATCAGGTAAATAAGGCTTAACCATCTCCATCAAATCAAATGCTCCCAGACCTGAACTCTTTGCAAAAGACTCGACTATTTTCGGGACTACTATTTTCTGTTCCTTGGTTATGCTAGTAGTGGACAGAATGTATTCTTCTTTTGCAGATTCTAGCTCCTCAAGGACTCTCTTTGGTGTGTACACATGTAGCTGCGAAAATAACAGCCAAGCCCAGATGAGATTCTAAGATGTCTTGTAGCTACATAAATGCAAGAATATGTTTTAAAATATACCCATGACAATGGTACTAATTATGTTTTCTTGAGTTATCATGTGAAGTGGGAAATAAGACCAAACATCAAGGTTTATGTTTATACTAGTTAAACAACTGCAACTAATACAGAAAGATCAGAGGTATACCGCAGGATCAGAATGGCTTCCCGAGCAAAGCGCAAATATTAACAAAGGTTCTGGACGACGTATGGCGTATCCTTTTCTTGCATCTCTAACCTTGGATTTTGTCTTTGATGGAAACCACAGCCGCAGCCACTGTTTAAAGAAAAAATAAAGTTAATTTCTGTGATAAGGTAACAAGAACAGGTCTCTACTCTCTACAAAAACTAGTTTTCTTGCTACATGAAATAAGAATACACATTCTAAGTACAAGTTTCCAGAATTTTAGATTTACTTGTCCTGGACGAGGCAATCTGCACCCTAAAATGAAGTCTTGTATCTGGTCTAAGCTTATAGTATAACCCCCAATGTTATATGCAGCCTGAAATATTCACTAGCTTATGTTAGTGAGCATGAAAACTGAGTCAAATCCTTGCAGTGTTATGAGTGAACATCATACCTTAAGTACTGTAGACATTCTTTTAACATTATTGGCTGAAACTCCATATACTAATAAGGCCTGTGGAGAACAATGAAACATAGGGTAAGATTTGGTTTAAGGGCTCAATACCATGCACTAATTAAAGCAGATTACATATGTAGAAATTTTACATGCATTGCTAATGCATTGTGCACATTAATCCAAAAGGCTAGCTTCTCTTCATGCCTCATGTTTCTAGGATTAACTTCGTCCAATCGAGAAACAAGTGACCTGCAAGAGATTATAATGTCAGGTTTTTTACGTTTATACTAGTTTTGCTTCTTCAGCTTTCATGGTGAAGCTTTTAAGTTTTAATGCATTGTTTCTGGGTGAAAACATGAATTTGAATTAAAGGATAAGCACTATAAGAGGGCTCACCTGAATCTCCGTAGCATGTATTCAATCTCTTTTAGTTTCTGATCATCTGTACATAGTTGCTGAATCCTTACCATTGAGCAGTAAGGTTCACTAAATTCTTTTGATCCTTTGACATGGAAAGGGTTAGTGGAGTTCAAATTGAAGGATGAACGCTTCTTCCACTGCGATCCCAACTTACTACTCTGGCTCTCTGAAGAAAGTTCATAACCAGATGATGAGAATGAAATGGAGGATGAAACATTTTTAAGACCAAGAGAAGGTGGCTCTGAAAGTTCACAATATATGGCGGATATGCACTTAATCATCTCTTCAGAAAGCCAATTCGGCGTCTCTGGAACATTATCAACATAGAAATTCCCAAGATGCTCTCCCAGGCTGGTTGAACTGGATTTAGCACACTGAGCTTGCTGTCGAAACAAAATGTTGAAGGCACATATTATAAACAGTTGCATATGAAAATACAACTACTACTATACTTTTATTTATCAAACTTACTTCTAGCATGGATAATGGCAGAGAATGGTAGTTGTCTAGAGTTTTGCTCTTAATGTGCTCAGGAGAAGCTTCAACTAAGCATACTGATCGCTGAGATAGTTCTGAGTGACATCGATGAACGCTAGAGCCTAAAACGGTATCAGGTACCAGCTGGTTGTAATATTCCTTGACCTCACAGTTAGTTGAATTATTATTACTGGGTGAAATGTTACTATATTGCATAACTGTAGTTTCCTTTTCTAAGGTAGCACCTTCAACAGTTCCTCTTTCAATGTCAGAAGCTGTTTCCAATCTTCTTTCCTTGGTTGATAGAGTTGTAATTTGTTGATCAAATCTTCTCCTATACAAAGATAGCAAGTGTTGTTCCAAATACACAACTTCTAATTCCAATATTCCAATCTCCTTAATCAGTTCTTTGGCAGCCTATAAGATAAATACAATTCATAGTCAGAAACAAGACCAAACAAATTTCAATACATTTAGAGTTAAAAAAAAAAGAAAAAGAAATCTACCTTAGGTATTGAATTTTCTAATGTAGCATCCTGTGAATAAGGTAGGTAACATGCTTTCTCTAATGCACGCCTTATCACAAATTGTTGCTGTAATCGTTTTTGAAGCTGCAGAATCTTCAGAAATACACAAAAAGCTAATGAATATATACATAAAGAAAGACACATCATTCTTTGACTCAAATCTAAGTCAATAATATTTTTACCTCTTGAGTCAAAGAACTTTGAAGATCCATATTATGGTATTGCCTCTTCTTGGATTCAATGCTTTGCTTGAGTTCTCCCAGTTCCTTTTCATGATAAAAAAGAAAGAAAACTTCCATAACTGAAAGTCATTATTCTAAGATGCTCATAAAGATTTGAAGAGACAAAAAGAGAGATACCATTTTAGGGTGATAAGAAGGTTGAATGATGTTCTCTACTTGTTCTTCTTCCATGGCTCTAATTTTCATTGGCTCACTGCCACATGGTATCAAAAAGTCAACAAGAGCAAGTTTAGACAAAGAAACATTATTAAAATTAACACTGCTGAAATCTCTGCAGAAGTTCAAACAAGTTGTTCATTGGGCCAGGTTTGGCATGCAGATAAAAACAATAATAGAACCTTCATTTCTAAAACTAACTGCTGATTATATTATATATATGTCCTAAGCCACATGACATCCAATATAAGAAACTATATACTGTCAGATTAATTTAGCATCATGTTCCTAAGAAACAAAAAGATTCTATAATTTAATTGATATCATTTTGGTTTTTTACATTATTTCTCGACTGACTGAAGACTAATTTATTCCAGATAATTTATTATTAGTCATTTATTTATACAGACAATTGAAATCCAACCAGCTTTTAAGTTATAACTTAAGAAGATATAAAAGATAAAATATCATTTTAGCCCCTTAACTTTTTTTTATTTCCAAAATATCCCTAATTTTTGGACGAATTTAAATTAAATAAAAAGAGAAAATGAAATGCACCGTTGGATTTGGCACCTTCACTGAACCTCTAAACCCTAACTCATCTTTCCGTTTTGCAAATCCCTCTTTCTCAATTTCGTGAAA
The DNA here is from genome assembly GCF_059453495.1 of Arachis ipaensis. Classification (NCBI taxonomy): domain Eukaryota; kingdom Viridiplantae; phylum Streptophyta; class Magnoliopsida; order Fabales; family Fabaceae; genus Arachis; species Arachis ipaensis. The sequence goes on from NC_142438.1 coordinate 6,796,114, forward strand.
GAAACCCTAACAATCCCAATTTCCATGGCAAGGTTCACATCCTTCTCATGGAGACCCTCAATCACAATCCCAATCCCAGTAGCAGGCCCTCTCTTTCGTCGCCGCAAGCAATTTTTGTCTGTCAAACCTCAATTTCTTCACTCTCCGAAACCACAACGACTCCTGGTATTTGCAGCGAACAACGAGAAGAAGGAAGAGGAGAATAACGAAGCCGTGAGGGAAGTGGAAGACAAAGAAGAACAGAAACCCAGTGGTTCCAATGGAGAAGAAGAAGATGATAAGAAGAATTTCAGCAAAGAAAGAAGAACAATTTTCAGTTTGAGTTGGAATTCCCTTTTTGACCCTGACCCAGACAACGTGCTTGCGCTTGGGTTGACCGGGATTCTGACATGGGCGAGTGTTCAAGTTCTCTGGCAACTGTTGTTCATCTCCTTCGCCATTCTTGTCGCTGCAATCAAGTACTCTTTCATTGCTGCTCTTCTTCTCTTCATTCTCATCACTCTTCTCTAAATTTACCTGCTTTAATTTGTTCTTTGATCCTATCATGTTCATATGCTACAGAGAATTAATTAATTGTGTATAGTTAATATTGATCTTGTTGTTAATGAAGAGTAGATTAATTGATCATTTCTACCATTGATATTTTACTAGGTAGGGTAGAGTAAGGTGAAATTTTTGTCTTTTAATTCTGTAATTATTATTTTTGTTTGGTAAATTCCTCCAATAATTGACCTTTTTTAACGAAACGATCATGTTAAAATTTGTTGTAATGCTAAGGACGATTTTGATTTTCAACACACAATTTTAAGGACTAGAACAGTACCAATGAGACATTGTTTGTTTCAGAAATTAATGTGCTGGAAGACAGAAAATATGTGTCATTAGAGTAAAGGATACAACTTACTGAAAAAAGAAAGAACAGGAAAATCTTCAATGTTAATTTTCTATTTAAAAAAAAAAACAGTTAAAAATGAAAAATAATAACCTGATGGAGCGCTTGTGAGTGGAAACTGAAACGGTTGTTGTTGTTGTTGTGGTGTTCATGAAGCTGAATTGCTTGAAACCAGAATGGTGCCACTTTATGTTGTGATGCATGTTTTTGGTGTCAGAATTTGGCATAAAAACCAATCAATGAATGCACCAAAACAACATTAAATGCTGCAGATACAAGGGACCAGATATTGACAAAGTATCATAACAGTGACAATGTAACATTGTCAAAATGGAAGATACCTCCAAACAACATTAATTCAAAGCATAGCTTTTGCTTACAACCAGCAGAGTCATGGAATGAGACTTCTCACAAGACTACTTCTTGAAAAGCTGAAACCAACTTTGGTGCTTATAAAATACCATATGGGATCTTAATTATTTATATGTCAAACACAGAAATTCACTTGTCCCTTAATAAGCAAATGGTGTCTTCAACCATAATTCTTAGAGGAAGACATTACAGGGGTATATTTGTGATGTCTGCTTTATCAATCTATGAATATATATATGAAGTTCATAATATATAAGGCCACCACTCACATGAAGACAATTTTACGTGAAAATCGTTAAATGATTCAACATATTTGACTAAAACTGTTATCTTGTAAAGATATATAATATACAAGATAACTTTACATGAATAGTTACTAGTATATAAATAACATATAGTATTATTATTATTTTCTTTGGTATTTTGACTAGTGACATAATGCTAACCCACCCCTTTTGAAGACTTTTTTTTTTGTCAAAGTTATGCCTTTTTCATTCCAATTAAAAGAAAACATTGGGATTACAAAAGAAAGAAATGACAAGAAACAAGAAGGCTAATAAACTGAGATTGAGATACATTCATGGCTTAGATTAGATTGTGCTATCAACAACAATCATGGAAATATATCACATGCATGTTTTAAAAGGGATATACCTACTTTATTTGAAGCTTTTATGCTGGTTACTAGCTTTTTTATTAAAAGAAGCAAATCAGTAGTTTTTGGATTTCTTTTTATCTTTTGTTACAATGTTTTTGAAAGAAGAGAGAGCATTGACCATTTGATTAGTAGAAAGCGACAAAAAAGAGTGTGGTGACTAATATGATAGTTTCTTGTTGGAGAATGCAATTACATAATCATGGAATCCCACTCGTGCAACTTGGTTTCTTCTCTTTTTATTGCCATTCAAGGATCAAACTCCCATGTAATGCCACTTCACAACTCATCATTTGCTCCATCCCTTAGATTATGCTTAATTATGGTAGAGGATCGATTTAGTAAAGTTTTTATTTAAATTTTTAAAAGTATAAATATTTTATTTTGTATTTGTATTTTTTAGCTTTGACAAATTAGAAGTGTTTTTTACTTTTTTTTTAAAAACATTTATGAAGATATTTTTCAAACTTAATTTGTCTTTTAAAGTTAAAAAATGGGTTAAGTACGATTTTGGTCTCTAACGTATAGGTCGAAAATTTATTTCGTCGTCGACCTTTTTTTGCTATAAAATGGTCCTGAAAGTTTCAATTTGTTTTAAAATCGTTCTTTTTATCAAATTTTTAATTTTTATTCCAAAAATATCCCTAACTACAAAAAAAACGTTGAATAAGGGGGAAACGGGGAAGGGGGAAGGGATTCGCGCGGGGGACGGGGGGTGGGGGTGGGGGTGGGGAGTTGGTTCAGGGAAGAAGAGGGGGGAAGGGGGAAGGCCGTTGCTCCAATTTGCCACTGCTGCTCATCGTCATTTGGTGGCTGGATCTCGTCGCTGCTCCTCTGGGCTCGGCGGAGGTGCTTGATGGCGGTGAATTCTGGTTCGAGACAAGAACAGGGGAAGGCTCTGGTGGTGAGTCGAGGGAGGAGAAGAGGTCGCGCTGTGATGGTGGCACTAGGGTAGCGCGAAGAGAGAAGAAGAAAAGGGTTGTGGCGCTGTGATGGCGGATCGGCACTGTGATGGCTGTGATGGCGGTTTCGGGTGGCTCGTCGGCTTCTGCTTCTGCTTCCATTCTTCTTCTGCTTCTGTTTCATTCTACTTTTGCTTCTATTATGTTGTTGATTTTTTATTATTGTTGCTTCTGCTTCTGATTGATTATATTGTTTCATTATTATTGTTGTTGTTCTGCTCCTGCTTTTGTTTCTGTTCTTGCTCCTGCTTCTGCTTGATTTTATTGTTGATTCATTGTTGTTGTTGTTGTTGTCCTGCTCCTGTTTCTACTTAATTACATTGTTGATTCATTGTTGTTGTTGTTTCTAGTTCTGTTTCTGCTTCTGCTTGTGTTTGTGCTTGTGCTTCTGTTTCTGTTTGTGCTTGATTTTGGAGAAAAAGGAGAAAGGGCATTTTGGTCAATTTTAAAACTAAGTTAAACTTTTGGGACCATTTTGTAGCAAAAAAATGTCGGAAACAAAATAAAATTTTGGACTCTACGTTAGGAACCAAAATCATACTTAACTATTAAAAAATCTAATAAAATCTTATGTATTGATGAACACTAAAGTATAATAAGAAACTTAATAATAATAGTTAGAACTTGGCAAGTTTTAATTTGACTTTATATTAAAGTATAATAAGACTCTTGATTGTTAATTATTTATATAAAAACAAAGTTTACCTACTAATTAGACTACTAGAACCTTTATCCTCCTACTACAATGGGAGATGAAACCGTTGGCTTAATAACTTTACCACCTACTCTTAACCGGTTCGCATGGAAAGCTCACTACTCAGGCCAGTAAGGTAAGGCAGCAATAATTATTATTAGTTACTAATTTTGGCTAAAGACTTAAAATGATAAATAAACAAACTGCTCCTCTAGGTAGACAATAAAAAATTTGAATAATGTGTCGGTCCAATAAAATTTAAAAAATAAATAAAATATTCTACTCAAATTACCCAATTAAAAAAATTCTATTTAGTAATTCAAAAAATGTAACCATCCATTATATTCTAATTTATCAAAGCACCAATTTTTCTCCCAAATCCTCTACCGTCTTCGTCGTCGCTTGGTCGCCAACCAGCCCATTGTCACCGTCGAGATCTTTCTCACCGTTGCTGGTTCGTCAACAAGGACCCTCATCGACACTTAAGGATAACCATCCACTTAAAGATAAAAATAATCATCTGCATACTTAGTGAATTGAACATTTAACATATTTTAATTGTGTTTAACTAAACCCATTCCAATCAAATAACCATCCATATAAGAATTAAAATAACCATCCGCATACCTACTAAAATGACAATATAACCATAATATGAAACTAACCATCTACATCTAAAAATAGAACTTCCACCACTTATCTTGTTGGATTGTTGACCATCCACAATGCATAAATTGATAAAGTTGCCACCTAAAAAGGAGGAATTGCCACTCCTTAATAAGGATGGGGATTAGAAACTCCATCACTAATAGCGGATTCCATCAACAATTACGAGAGGGGAAGGCACGCGTTGCTATTCGTGGCTATGTCTGAAGCGACTGCGGATGGACAACAGTGCGGGTAAGGTTGCGCCAATCTGGGCGTGTGAGTGCGGTGGCGTCGGCACGGGTTGCGGAGGAGGAGGGGCTGCGGAACAGGGTGAGTCTACAGCGTCGTGCACAGGCAACAGTGTTGGGATCGTGTCTGAACGGCGTTACAGGAAAACAACGTCGTTGTGTTCCGTCGGAGATGTGCCTTCGGCATCGATGACGAGTATTGGGCGTGCACCGGAATTCAACGACGGCAAGTTTTGGGGGAGGGGTCGACAATAAGAGATTACGGTGAAATTGGAAGTAACTGTCAATAGTTTGAATGTGCTTAATTGCTAATCTTAATTTTTCAAAATTTGAATTCTAAAATTAAATAATTAATTAAGATTCTGATTTTTAATTCCTGCTACACATACAAGCCTTTTTGGCTTACAAGCTATACAAGTTGGTCCAAGTCCAAGAAAAAACACGCGCACCACTCCTTCAAAATCGAGCGTCCAACGCGTTCCTTAATCACTCTTCCACAACACGTTCGTTATGTCGCACTCTTCCTCTTCTTCCTCAATCAAAACGCAAACCGTCAAGATATCGAAACAAACTACGATTCTGCAGAAACGTTCTAACTCGTCACAAAGAGTAGAAGAAATCAAGAAGAAAAGATACAAATCTCCATAAAAAATCACCAGAAAAAACGAAGAAACATTATTCAAGGTACTGTTTTACTGCTATTCTAGGTTTTTTTTCTAGATTGTCTTTGCCATGTGCCTCATCCTTAACCAGCAAAACATTAAAAGCTATCTCCCCCATATTTTGGGTGTTGGGTGTATTTCTTAAATTCTTTGGGTGTATTTCTATAATCCTTTGGGTGTATTTCTGTAACCGTTTGGGTGTATTTCTGAAGTTCCATTATCTTCAAAACAATTTCAAAGCTTGATTTCAGAAACCATGAAAATCGAAAAAAACACGAAGCAAGAAGGAGATCCAACAAATTTGGCAAGAAATTCGAAAAAAGAAACGAAATCTTTTGAAAAATGGAAGTTATATATTTGTGCGTTAATTGATTTGAATTGATTTAAAAGTCTATTAAAGAGGCACGTAAAGCAGCGGGTTTAGTGAGTTTTATTCTCTTCAAACTTAAAAACTTGTAAGCGCAAAACACTTGTATGTAGAGATTAATCCTTAAATTTATTGTTCACTATTCTCATTGTCATCCTATACCTTTCTATAAACGAAAGAGTAATGTTCTCAAATTATTAAATTGCGCATAAAGTGTTCTTCAAATTCGTTAACAACAAAAATACTCTCAATATTTTACAAGCATGACTAAAAGGTCTTAATATTTGTATTCTTAAATCAAGTATCGCAGGTTCAAATCTTGTTTTGTGTAATGTGTATGCAGCAACTCATTGATCCGAGACAAACATTAAATAGAGCTCAAATTTATAACGAATTAATTCTTGACGGGCTGAATTAAAAAATACCATAAAAAAAATATTTGTATTCTTAAAATTCAGTTTTTTTTTTTTTTACGTTTTTTAACTTTTTGTTAATGACAAAACATATTTAAAAAATGAAAAAAATTTAGAGATCGAACTTTTGTCCAATTTTTTACATGCACATTTTAAATAGTTATTTAAATATCACAAAATTTTAAATTGAATGTTCAAACGGTTTGTCAAATACAAAAATAATCTCTATTTATAAAAAAGTACTTTTAATAATTTTTATTGCACTTTAAAAGATTTCAAATGTATTTTTATCGTGTTAACAAATTTAAAAGATATTGTTATCAATTTTATAATTCAGATACATATATTTAATAGTTTACTCTAAACAAAAATAAAAAGGATGTTCATAATTATAAAAATTTATGGTTTATTTTACAAATATCTCAAGATAAATAAAAAGAATTTGTTATGGTACCATCTTTTTTTTTATAAGAGACTAATATTGGCACAGGGAAAAAAAAAAATTTAAGTCAGTTTTATTTTCAAATAGAAATATTCTTTCTTTTCTTTTTAAACAGATTTTTTTCAATATTTTCATATTTATTTTAATTATAAAATAATTACCTAACAACACATAATGATTTTAAATACAAAGAAAATTTATCATAATATAAGATAAAATATGGTCATGTTTGCACCATATATTATATATAGGAAAAAATTTTAAGTGTATCGAGAACATTAGTGTTCTAGTTGTTTTAACTGTTGATTTTAATTAATATATATTATATATATTTTTTATAATTCAGATCAACAGTTAAAATAACTGAAACACCGGTGTTTTCGGTACACTTAAAACTCTTCCTATATATAGAATTATAGTGTTAGCCTAAAGGCTTGACCCCTCCACCATATGAAGATGGGGGAGAATTGAAGAAGAAAATATATTAAGACTGGTGACAAGTTATGAAAAGGGAGACGCACTTAAAAGGAAAAAGAAAAGCATATATCCTCAAAAGGGCTGAAAGGTTTATTTGTCAAAGTTAAGAAGCAGTGTTATTACTTATTAGATTGTTATGAAATGACTGGTTTTGGTGGGAGATAGATAGCAAAGATATTTGGATACAACTAATTCTTCCATGCATTGTCAATGCCTTTGGTTTGGTGGGAGAAAAAAAGAAAAAAAGTTTATTGCCTTTTGTGTCATTAATATTGGAGAGGGTGCCATACATGTAGGGATATAAATTAAAGTAACACATAAAATAATGTGTCTACTGTTTATGTGTACTGTAAATAGTAAATACAGACATGGGTAGCATAATTGATATTTATTTTATTAATAATCTGGTTATGTGCATATAGACATAATTACATTAGGCAAAAGAAATGCTTGTTCAACACACATGCATAACCATCATTTTAATACTTTGCTTCAAAATGTTATTCATTCACTATTCACTCTCCATGTATAAATGAAGTGAATGACAAAAGAAATTAACAATATAGTCATGCACGCACAATATATATGTATGAATTTAATTTTGATACACTGTGAGTATAAAATAGTTTTATACGTATATTTAATTACATAATATTATTTTAGTAAAAATAACTATTTTTTATATTAATCGTATGAATGATCATTCAAAAAACGGTAATTGATAGATTATGTAAAAAGCTTTACACTTTTATACTACCAGGACATCAACATTAACTCTATCTATATACATACGATAATGATAGACAAAAAAAATAGTCATAATTTGTCTTATTTAATATTCATTAATTATTATTATAATTAGTGAATACTAAATAAAATAAATTATGGTTGATTTTGACTAATTTTATTTGTTATTAAATATTTTCTATTTATATATATAAAAATATTTAGTAACTAAAGAAAATCAGCCAAAAATACCCATAACTTGTCTTATTTAATATTCATTAATTATTGCACTATTTTTTTAATTTAGACTTTAATTTATTGATGATAATCTTGCATTTCCATTAGTATTTCCTCATGTTGGGATGGTGCCATAAAAAAAATGGTGTGAGTCAATAGTTAACACATGAACTACCTCAATTATGGAGCATGCAAATTGATTTTTAATTAAAAGAGGAAACTGACAGACATACTTGTGATTTTAATCACACAAACCAGCAGGGCAGAGGTTTACTTCTATTTAACAATCCAAAACAAACAAATATTCTACTAATTTCAAAACCTTAGAAACAGTGCAACATAACCCTAACTAAGATATTACTATGAGGCTCGGCTATAATAAAATAATTTTACCTAGGAAAAGTATAGGTAACCAAGTGTGTAATCAGCCAAGAATTAAACAACTCAATTAATTATAATTATTAATAATTAATTTTAAATTTTTAAATTCAAAATTTAAATAATTAAAAACTGATTAAGTAAACCTAATTAAAAACTATAAAAACCTTCTCTTTCTACATCTCTAATACAAAAAATTTGAAAAATACATTAAAAAACATCTATTTAATATAAAAAAGAAATATCATAATGCTTAGCAAAAGAAACATCTATATATATCAATTTACTTTTATTAAGACGAGTTTCAAGATCCAATTTATTAAAGAGTTGGCAGAAATTGGCTGGACCCTAATTGATTCCTTAACAAAATTCTTTTAACATATATCTTAAAACATAATAATAGGTACCAGTATAAAAAATTGGAAGGTCAATTAGAACTTACAAAATAGGAACAAAAATTGAGGCACAAGATAGAGGGCAGGGTTTAGAGTATTGGATTTTGGAGTTTGTTAGTTATAGAGGCACAAACATCAATATGATAATTTATTACATTAGTCATTAATATGTAAAGAGTGTCATTTCATTAATGAGTTTGAGTAACTGCACCTTTCATAATTCATAGTATTAGAATCAATGCATGTTGGGGTTTGTAACATTTTACTATATAACCATAACCATGCATGTCAGAAGGGGAGCGAAGTTTCTTTCAACAAAACAGAATCTTTGTGTTGAGATTGATGCCACTAATAAGGCTGTGTTTGTGTGAGACATAAAACCAATAAACCATACAAACTCAAAATCTTTGCATATACAAGATACGAAATATTTGATAATAAAAAAATTTTAATTAAAAATAATTAATTTTTTTTAAATTAGGAGTGAGATTCGAACTCGCGACTTTTAGATAAGTATGAAAAAATTATGTCATTTAAAATTTTGAACTATAATTCATTGACATTTAATATTTATTAATTATTATTAAAATTAATAAATATTAAATAAGATAAATTTTAACTATTTTTTATCTTTTTAAAATTAATGCATAATATAAAACTCAATTTAGTTACTGAATTTTAATTTAATAATTATTTTAATTTTTAGTTATTCATAGTTAGCTATCAAGTATTTTGATAATTAAATTGATAATATATTATAAAAAATTAAAAGATTAAAATCGAATATGTTTAAAATTTAAGGATCAAACTAATTATGTTTACATTTTCTATTTTTTTATCTTTGAAAATAACATAATATATAATGTAGGGTTTTGTTTAATAACACCGTAAAGCGCAAAAAATTATTGAAAAAATAAATTTTTTATAAGTTTAATACATTAAATATATAAAAAAATAAAAAAGAAATTATTATTATCTCCGTTAAGTTCCCTAAAATTATGTTTTAGCTAAATTCTATAATATATTATAGTATTTATTATCAAATTAAGATTTTTCTATATGAAAACAAGTTAAAATGAATTTTTCTTTTTAATAAGCAACAGGCATAAAAGTCCAAAGACTTCTACTTCTCCATAGTTTAAGAATTCATAATTAATCCTTGAAAGTTTAAACTCTTTGTTTTTCGAAAAAACATAAATCACTACTCATACATAATCGGTGATACCGATATTTGCGAAGTTATAAGAACCTATTTTAAAATTTAGATAAGCTACCGAATTATTTAATTGTATTGTTTCATTGTTTGTTAGAGCTAAGCATTACCGATTAACATCTTTTGCAAAATATAATAGCCGATGATATATGACAATATATCTTCTTAATTATCTTTTTAATTATTTTTTAATATTTAAATGAATAAAAATTTAAATACAAAAATATTATATAAACACTAATAATCAATTATCAAATCAATTATTATATATTTAGATATAAATATATACATTTTATACACTTTTAATGTATATTTTATATTTAATATATATTTTATAAAAAAAATTAATTTAATAACTAATTTTTAGTATTTACCTAATATAGTTGATTCAAATATATGTGTTATCTTTTAAAAACATCAAAAAGATAAAATATTAAAAAATTTAAAAATTAAGAAGATAATTAAGAGAATGTGTTAGAAGTTCTAATTATTTTTTCATAACTAATTATAGTTATTTATTTACATTATTTCTATACCATTATTATCATAACTCCTTTTTTTTAGCGATTAAGTTACTTTTCAGTTAGAGTATTTTGTACTTTGAACTTTTCTTTAGTAATTTTACCCTAACTACCTTCCTAATCACAAGTAAAATATCTTTGTTTCAGATCTAAACAAAACATGAAGAATTGTTCTATGAAGATATAATCTCGCTATAAGTTGTTGACTTATTCTTAAAGCAGTTGCAACCAAAACCTAGCCTCTTTCCTATTGCTTGGGCTAAAAGCCTTAAATAAAGGGACCAACTCACCAAAGAAATTAACTTAATTTATTACTAATTAATATGGACAATACTATAATATACTAACCAAAACTTACAGCATCATGCACAGAAAACAATCTAATGATTCAAAGTTCTTAGTATATGACTAAAACATATTAAATTTCTTTAGTATGTTGTGCACCAAATTTAACTTAACATATATCTAACTTTAGCCCTCCTTATATGGTTGGTTGAAGTGATTAATAAATGTATATCAATCTAGAAACCAAATAGTTCTCTTTCTTAAGGCCTCTTTTTTGGTTGCCCACGGTATTTCCAAATTCGACAGGTCAAGGACTAATTCGTCGCGGATCTAAACTCCATTTAAGGGTCTGCCGCTGGCCAATAGGTTGCTGCATGCACAAGACGGGATTCAAACCCCCGACACTTGCTTAAGCGGACGAGTGAGCTGACCACTCGACCAACCCAAGTTGGTTTTCTTAAGGCCTCTTTAGGTGTTCTGCTTTGTGTTTTCCATTTTGGGTTGAATTCATTGTATTTAAACATAACAAAAACTGTTCTTTTTTTTAGGATGAAATAGAAAGCGAGAGAAAGCACGGTTTGCAAGAAAACTTTTGAGAATCAGATGATGATCCATGAACTGGAAACCAGTTGTAATTGCTAGAATTTTGAAAAAAAGTAGCTTTATCTTAACATCTAAGTTACTTAGAAACGCATAAGAAAAATAAGTGAAGTTACCTTCACTTGTAACTCCCATCATAATAAGTTACTGAATAAAGCATCCTAGAAGTTGTCCTCAAGGGTGCTAGAAACCCAAGTAGACATTTACATAAAAGAGAAAAAAAAAACTATTAGTAAATAAATGCCCCCCAAGGCTAGCTATATACAATGCTAGAATTCCAAACATATAAAAAAAAAAGGTAGAAGATGGCTTAAGTAGGAAATAAAGATGGAATCATATCTCTGCAGAGACATGCCCAAAATAAAGTTATGAAGCAAAATAATAAAAAACGGGTAATTTTCCAAAGTGATTAACTCCATCAAAGCAGCAAAGTAATGCATTTCATGTTAGGCCTGTGCATCTCTGTATGGTGATGGTGGTCATTTATAAGGTGTCTTCCTTCCAAAGTCAATTTCTGTCTACAAACTCTGCTGGTAAGTTTAGATCAAAAAACGCGCCTCCAAGGCCCTCTTTCCTAGCGCGCTTGCGAGAAGAGCATCCACTATCGTCTGAGCTCCCTGATCCGGAAGGCCTATCGAGTTCTGCTGTTACACCTACGCTTGCAGCATATATACAATAATCCTTTTTCACTAAGTAACATTTCTGATGAGCATCCACAAAGTCAAACTGAAGAAAAGATATATAAGAATATTCATAACACTATATAACACAATGAAGTTCAAAACATTAAATAGCTAGTCAGGTTGGCACAACATTTTGCATGCTATAACATTTTCTTCCATAGTAGACTGAAAGAAATGTATTCAATCATCTGCAAACGTTATGCACATCACACTCCTCAATTTGCTGGAAACGAAATTTTTATGTAAACAAGTGTTGATGCATAACCATGACTACTGAGGTAATATAGTAGATACCTCTATTTTTTCATGCAACTTTAGGTATTAAAAAATGGCTGCAACAAACCAAAACCATTAAACCATCAAAAACTAGTAGCTTATAACAAGTTAGAATAATCAATGGTTAACTCAAACTACTCATATGCACAGTTTGAAGTATTTTTATTGGTGGAATGAGATGAAGCTTCACATGTGGCTAATGCTAAGAGTCTGATTTGTATACTACTATTCAAGAAACTGCAATAGAAACTTACCGGTATTATTGGCCTCATTTGTCCAACAAACTGAAAGTTCTGATGCCTTCTCAATCCCCTTTGACTTGTATGGAGCAATGTTGTGAACACCAATATGGAGAGAACCCAGTAAATCATTCTCAATACACTCATACCTACATAAAATATCAGATTTCAGAATCATCAATGTCAAGTAATAATGAAGTACATTATTTAAAACAGCGCTCACATTTTTTGACAGAGTTTGTCAATGATAGTGGTCAGATTGATTATCTGCATCCTTATCTCCATGACTTTATCATCTTCAAAAGTTTCAAAAGGCTCCTCTAAAATTTTGGAGAGCTTTTCAACGTTTGCCTCAAGCTGCTGCTGCTGATCCTCAAACAAGTTCTGTTTTATTTCCCTTTGAGCTTCTGTCATTTCTTCCTTAAATAGCTCGTCACCAAACATGTAAAACGCAAATGCATATGAATATGATAGGACACGCCTAGATCTGAAAAGTCTAGAGAGCCCATTATTTACCCAACTATAATCCCTTAGCGTAGAATCTTTTTCTTCTGAGACAGCAATCTTCTCTTGTATAGTCTCCTTCAGTTTACTCTCAAGCTTAAAGGAATCTGTGTGAGCTTTGTAACGATTATGATAATGCATATAACGATACAGATCCCTCTTTGCCCGTTCAGCTGTTTTTTCTTGCTCTTTATAGCGACCACAGCTATGACCAGCAATGCTTGACCAGGTATGCTCTCGACCAGTAGCTCCACCACACAACCAACTGCACCAAAAAGGAAATGATTGTATTGAAAACATTATCAACAAACAAAGTTAAAAAACAAAATATCCTGTAGAGAGGAATACTGACCAAAAAGCTTGACCACAGATACAGCTAACCAAGTTACAACCACCATTTTTCTCGACCGGTTTGTGGCACTTTGGACAAGGCTTGGTATGAACTGTTATCCAATTAACAGTTTCTGATTCATCTCGACACTTTTTGGCCCAAAGCTCCCACATCAAACATGAGCATGGGGAATGTGCTTCTGACAAGCAACTAAAGCAAAACTGTAAACCACATGAACATTCTACCTCACACAATTCATCGTCCTCAACACGTATTGCATTCCCACAATGAGGCGTACTAGGACACCATTTAACTCTCTTGTTGTCTTCAATATAGGATTCAAGAAGAAAGCGTTCATATTTCTCTGCCATATCAGGGTGCTTTTTGCTGAGAAGAGTTCTGACAACAGCTTCATCACAAATGGAATAACATTTGTGTGCCATGCATCTGATTCGCTTACTTTGACCCTCATTTATCTTGACAATAAAATGCTCTGTCCAACCTGTAAAAATAGACACAAGCAGCCATCAAACTATTAAGCCATGCCATCCACCTCATAATCTTGTTAGAAGCTACATATTTTTCATATTTTACAAAGTCTGGGAGAAACAAAACACACGAGTCATAGTAACAAAACCAAACAACACTCACAGCCGTTGCAAAAACAGTGACCGCAGTCCATTTTTGTTGTTTCATCACTAGGAACATCTTCTATGCAAATTTCGCACATTATTGTCGAAGGAGCAGCTGACGAATTAGAGTCGCGATGTTCATCCACTGTAACACCAGCTTCAGAAAACAGAAAATGTTTTCCCCTATCTACATACACGGCAAACAACTTCTCCACATCCCAACGATGAAAAATAAGCAGGGTACGTGCATGTTGCTCCCTCACCGATAGCATGTCCATCACCCTGCGCAAATCCTCCTTCTGCATGAATGTTAGTATGAATGTTAATAAAACCAATAAACACAATATAGAATAATGGATCACAGTGAATGAATTCATCTTCATAATTTAATTTCTCGCATTACCTGTGCAGCTAGCAATGACTCCTTCGTAATCACCTGCAAGTGGCAAAGCAATTCAGCGGAACAAGGTAAGCGCAAGGAAAGGAAAATAACTCAGCTGCATGTAACAGTCACATATCACAGCAAAAGAATCACAACCAAGTTAACAGTTGGATTTCAAATAAACATACAATCATCACCACTATACAAAATCAACAAAGCACCGATCATTTGAAAACAAAGCAGCAAAAAATTCAACCAGTGAAATGTCCATTGTGCCAAACAAACACATTCCTAGTTCCGCAACATGTCCACCCCCAAAAAAAGAACCCCCCCCCCCCCCCCTCTCGAAAAAAAAAAACGATTCTAAAGCTCCTACCTTCAACAAAAATATTTTCGTATAAGATCATAGATAATGCATATAAGTAGAAATTCAAAACCCCAAAGACGTAAATCATCGCAAAAAAGAAACAGAAAACCACCGACATGGAAAAAGAAAAGACGGCTCCTTTGACATGAAATTGGGATTCAGAAACGAGACCCTAATCCCTATCGATTGAAAATTGGAGAAATAATGAAAAGGGGGTGATTGGGAATAATAAGGAATAAAGTTCACCTGAGTAGAGGGACCCTTAGAAGAGACTAATTGATAATCGTTATCATCGTTATCGAAGGCGTCGACGGAGTCCTCCGGATCGGAGTAACGGTATTCGTCATCGCTGCTGGCAGCGTAATCTTCCATTGATTGATCGCACAAACGAAGCAGAAACCCCAACGAAAGAAAACGCCGAAATTGTGAGTTGGTTGAGAAGGGTTAGGGATATGGATGGAATTGGGCGATCGGAAAGAGAAAAAAAGACGGAATAGAATCTCCGACGTGAACGCCGGCGAAAGAGAGAGGAGGTGGCAGCAGAGAAAAGAGAAGAGAAACACAGTCTCTCACCAAAGAGAGTCACAAAACACCACACACAACACACAACCTTTCCTTTTCCCCTACCTTCAATTTTTCTCACTCTAATATTATCATAATTAAATAATAGAATTTGAATTTAATTCTTTAATAATACTAGCAATTATAGTAATACTAATACATTCAGTCCACAGCTTATAATAATAATAAATAAATAAATAAAGTATTTTAGTTTGTGGGATTTTTTGTTGCCAATACTACCTAAAATCACCTCTAAATAATTTAATAAATGTAATTCATTGATTTTTAATAATAATTACAGTCAAATAAAGAGTTGGAAATAATAAAAGATTCAATTTTTATAATATTTAGTAGATATGTGTCATTTATCATTCAATTGTTTTCTTGATCTTTGTATATTTGAATGAAATATTTTTTTTTTCTGAAAAAAAATATATTTTTATTTCAGTTTTTTTGATATAGTTAGTTCCGTTTACACACTAATTGGAGATTAGTTAGGATTTTGTGCGTTCAGTTACAGTAATGAGTAATCCTTAGGAGAGATACCTTGACTATCTCTTTGAGTCTTTTTGTACACAACAAACAAGTTTTGTAACAGGGTCTGAAACTATAAGGCAGCGTTTGGTAGAGAGAGAGAGATTGAAAGACTGAGACTGAGAGACAGAGGCTAAGAGACAGAGATCGAAATAAATTTTAGTATTTTGTTTGACGTAAAGTGAGAGACAGAAATTGAAACAAGAATAAAATTCTAATTTAATTTGCACAAAAGATAAAATTGGAATTAATTAATTGAAATGAGGGTATTTTAGGTATAAAATGTTATTAAAATTTCAGTTTCCGTCTCTAAAAATTTCAGTTCCCTATGTCCCTACTTTTTGGAGGTACTGAAATACTGAAATTTTATGGACAGAGACAGAAATTTTAGTATCAGTCTCTGAACCAACAAACATGATACTGTGTCTCAGTCTCTGTCTCAGTCTCAGTACTTCAAAACAGACGCTACCTAAGCAATTAAGCATATTTAGATCAATTTGAATTTTTTTAAATAAATAAAATAAATATAAATATTTTATTTACTAAAATAAATAATTTTTAGCATTTTTATGAAAATCTATCCCATATACTTATTTCGTTTCAATTTACAGTGTAAATGAAATAGGTGTATTATTATAAAAAATATTACGATTAAAACAATATTAATTTAATTTTAATTTTTAAATTAATTCAATTTTTAAAAATTATATCTTAAAATTCTACTTTACGTATTTAAAATTAATGATTTTAAATTGTCCATTTGAAATCAGTACATTGTTTTTTTAAAACCCAACATATTTGAATTAGTACTCAAATGGGTTGATTTTTAAGAAAATAATGGATTGATTTCTAAGAAAATAATGTATTGAACAATTTCAAATCACTAATTTTAAATACGTAGGGTAAGATATATTTTTTAAAAATTAGATTAATTTAAAAATAAAAATAAATTTGATATTATTTTAATCATAATTTTTTTTTATAATAATACATTTATTTCGTTTACCGTGTAAATGAAATATACACGTCACTTATTTACTGTAAACGAAATACGTGTATTATTATTTCATTGAAACAACATAAAAAATGTGATAAATTTTTGTAAAAATGTTATAAATTATTTATTTTAATAAATAAAATATTTATTTTATTTATTGAAAAAAATTCGATTAATTTAGTCTTGAATAGATCCAATGATAATTTAGGAATTTTTACTTGAATAAAATAAAAAAAAATCTAATTACACAATTTACATATAAAAAAAAAAAAAGCACAAACACATGTAACCAAAATTGCCTTGAAAAATTGTATAATTATATTTTATTTATGTTTAAAAAAAGAACTATAGTTTGGCCCTTTACGCTGCTACTTACACTATATCATTATTTCTTTAATCCTTATATAAACTATGTTTATCCTTGTGTCCCAAGTAATAAATAGTAACATAATCTTAATTGATTACAACCATAAATATGAAATATTTAGCTTTAGCATAATTCAACTTTAAATATAATCAAAAGTAGAGTATTGAGTATAATATAAGATAAAAAATAATTAAAAATCCTAACTCATTTTTTCAATTATCTTTCAAATTCTAAATACAAAAGAAAAAAAAAAAAAAAGAAACCTTTTTTATCTTTTAAATTTTCAGCATACATTTAAGTCTTACATACTTAACTACTAGAGAAGAGTAATTACCAAACCGTTAGTGATCCTAATAATTTCTCACACACTATTTTTATATCTATTTAAAATTAAAAAGTTTAATATTTCAACTTAAGATGGCTTCATTCACATTCCACGGAACAGAATTTTAATTATGTTATGGGTTCGTTTAAAATTATCCCTAACCAATAACCACATATAGAAATATATATTTGAGTAATATTACATATTCAACAAATATTATTATTTTAGATTAGTATTTAATCAGTAATAATTTATATCTATATTTACAAAAATTTGTACACAAAAAATATATAATTTATATTTATGTTGATCAAAATTTGCACATATGTTTTTTAGAATTTATACACATAAATTAGTAAAATATATTTGTTAAAAATAATTTAATATTTACACTAATCAAATAATAGTCACCAATAAGTTATAACTCAAATGATATAGTTTTTCTATACTCATCTAAGAGGTTGCGAATTCATTAGTGGAACCCAAAAGTTTCTCTATATATTTAGCATCTCATTAATTTATTTTATTATACTCTTGTAAACAAGTTTGATTATTGCCAATGAGTAATAGCTCAAATGGCATAGACTCTCCATACTCAATTAAGATGTTGCGGGTTTGAGTCTCCTATCTTTCCAAATAGTCAATGAGTAATAGCTCAAATGGCATAGTCTCCCCATACTCAATTAAGAGGTTGCGGGTTCGAGTCTCATATCTTTGGTAAAAAAAAAAAAAAAAAAAGTTTGATTATTCATTCATTGCAGATTTACTTGCCTATTTTGACAAGTTTGATTATTCTTATGACGACTAATTATTTAATTGAAAAAACATGTGAATTAACATGTATAACTATATATATATATATATATATAATAACTGATCTAATTTTTAGTTTTCGATAGAATTTACTACATTAGTACAACATCAATATGTCTAAATGTGATGGGTAACTTAATTCCATCCTTCAAAGCAAGTGAGTCAAAATTGTTAAACAAAACTTCCAATAATACACTTTTAACCGTTCAATTCATCAACATTGATTCTAAAAGCAAAATCTTCACTTTCTAACTCTTCATGAAATAGATTAATTGGCGCTGCTTCAAACCTCTTAACAGGTACATCATCATATGATAGCCTCTTTCCCTGAAAACGTTCATGTATCTTTGTAGTCAAAACATGCAGAAAATTAAAACCACAAGTAGATGATGAATTAGGATCCTTATCAGCATGCATTCTCAATAAACAACACTTAGGTAATCAATGGTCCTAAATAAAGTCTTGGTGGCACTAACTTCATATGAAAACAAGAAATTTTCTTATCATCATTAGAAAATAAAAGTAGGATTCATATAAACTAACCTTCTTCAGAACATAGACAAAATAGTGGAAGGTTTCACCAAAAGTAGCATACTCAACAGACCAGCTGAACTCCGGCGCATTAAATATAGGGCGTCGGAAATGCGGCTGCCATGAATTTTAAGATTAGAGTCACAACAATCCCCGGTTAAAGAAAGGTAAACAAAGCATTTCATTTTTGAAACCTGGCCAAAAGTTATTGAGATAAATGTGCCATCTGCTTTCAAAACCCTGTGAACTCCTTTCAATGTTGCCATAACCTTGGACATAGTTTCAGGCCTCGGATTCCATGGGTCGCCACTGTCCACAAACAATACATCCTTCAAAACCAAAGATACCATGTTCACATTTATTTCTTACTAGTCAAAAGCTTGATAATGTAGTTATTCTAAATTCAGAATATCAAGCCAAAATTACATGATATTTACCATAGTTCCCTTCTCAATAACCAAATCAAAACATTCATCTTCGAAAGGTAGCTCTATCATATCAGCTTGCAGCACTTTGATGTCTATTCACAGAAATGAAAATATACAAAAAATCATGTTACAAAATAAGAGATCAAAATGAAAACCTTGACAGTCACAAAATCGAATTTATACACAAGTAGCAACCTATCTTGATCAGCAAGCTAACCTTTTAATCCCTGCGAAAGCAACCGCTTTTGCATCCTCTCGACAGCAACTGTTGACAAATCAATGCATGTTATATTGATTGCCCCATCCCTATGCAGTTCTTCACACATTTGAGAGTTTCCACATCCAAGCTCTAATACCTACAATATCAACCACAACATCTCATAAAAAAAGACAACATATTCAGTTATTTTGCATCAAAACAGCTTATAATAATCATTTGGGCCAAGTAAAAAACTCAACTTTTTTTCCCTCCAAAAAGAATCAAATCCAAACATGGGAACAGCAATGCCAATCGTAATGCAAGAACAATGAAGCAAGCCTATAAAAGCATATATACATACAAAAAAGGAGAGAAATTTAGAATGTTACAGAGGAATGAGGTGTGAGATGGGGTTGAATGAGGTGGCGAAAATGGGAATAATCCTTGAACCATTCATATTGCTCTTCCTTAGTGAACCTTTCATCCCTAAACCCACAATCACAACAAAATTTAACAACAGAGCATACGAAACATTGGAGGAGATAAGATTAAGTTAATCAAAAATGAAAAAAAGAAATGGAATTTGAGAAAAACGGGAGCTTTGATTGGTGAAGTAAGTACCAGTAAGAAGGACTAAGGTACGCGTTTACAGTCGAAGGTATTGTGGTTATGGCGTTATCATCGTCATCAAGGTTGGCGCTTTGATTTGAACTGCCCATGATTCCCTGAAAAATCGCAGCTTTTCTGATTAGGATTCAACGTTCTTACCCCAATTCCAAACCCTAATTCCACCTAGCAGCAACGCACAGCTCAGCGCAACAAAATCCCATTGGTTTATTATTTAATATTTATTATTATTATTACTATTTCAAAAAAAAATCCCCATTTTAAAGTGAAAATTCCATCGAATTAATTTAATATTACAAAATTTAAATTAATCAATAATTTTTTTTCTATTGTAATCTCCATTAACATAACATACTAACTACATTAAATTCTCATAAAATTTGTTTTTGGTGTATATTTTAAGGTGTATACTATGGTATCTATATACCCTTGTCTAACTTACTAAAAAGAGATAAAAATTAATATTTAAATTAAAAAATATAAAAGTAAGCAATTTTTTAATATTTAAAACTTATTATAAAAGCAACTTCAGCAATTTCGACACCAAAATTAAAGACATGGGAGCAAGGTAGAGAAAATCGAGATTTTGCGTGAAATCGAAAAAATAAATAAAAAATATAAAACATAAAATCTTAACAAGATTTAAATGGTGAAATCGTAATATCGGAAGATTTTAAGAGTTAAATCGAGATTTTAGCTACTATGCATGGGAGAATTCGCCATATTTTAAAATATTTGCGCTAACAATATAATAAAATTGATCTCAAATTCTCAACCTATTTTCTATTAACAAATTTAACTCATATATAACTGTCAGCTTAACAGTTTAAAAGCATATAATTATTCTCTTGTTTAATGTTTCTCATATTAAAAGAAAGGAAATATTTCTTCTAAAATACATTTGTCATATTTTTACGCATAAAACATTATAGTGATATGTATTATGTACATAAATAATAAAATAAAGTATCACTCTATAGCTTTATAAAGTATAGCTAAATCAATAGTTATCAGCCTAATCTCTATCTATACTTTGCTACCAAACAAGATTGATTTTCTAACTTTCAAATTTTTTAGTTTTTTCAATTAGGAGTATGCTGTGTTAAACTCCTTTTTAATGAGACAAAACAACATGCAAAAGGTTTAGTCCTCAAATTGGATTGTCCAATTGTGCTTGAGAAAGATACTTTTTTGGAGTAAGATGATACCACTTTCTGTAACTTCTTATGAAAATAATTGAAAGATGTTGATTTGAATGTATACCATAATGTTTATATGTTTGTACTTTAAGCTTAAAAAAGAATAAAACTAAGCTTTCTTTGAAACTTCTGCTAATTAATCTTCACTACTCAAATTTCTGATACTATAAAAAGGAAAAAGTGTGATGATAAAAATGTTTTTTTTTTTATTTTGTTTCCTAAAAAGTTATTAGCCCATTAGGACTAGCATGTTAATCTAATTTCTAATCCAATGAATCATGTAATTGAAAGGATCTATTCTAATATAATTATAATTATGTAGAAAGTAGATAAGTAAAAGTAAAACAAAATATCATTAGAGTAAAATTTAGCAAGAAGAGTAGTAATTGCTTTTCCTTATCAAGAAAAGGTAAACAAAATGATATAAACAATGCTGAAAATTTCAATTTGCAGAAAATGATTCCTCTCTTCAACTGAGTTACTATCCACTCCTCCACATAAGTTGCCGCATGAAAATCTTGAATAAGATTGATTCCCTATTTGTTCCAACAGTTTCTGATCTGTTAGCATTAAATAAAACTCAAACTCAAACTACATAATAATTCAAGGATATACAATTGCACATGCAATGCAACAAAAATTTAAGTTTTCTGTTTTTTCATTTTCATTCTATTTTTTTCTTTCACAAAATCTTAAAAACAGAACATACTGAAAATAAAAATAGAAAATGAAGATACAAACCAAACGCAACCTTAGTATTTCTGACCTTGGAAGTTCCTAAGATTTTCTGAAGGCAGGTGATGGTGATGCTGGAGGCTTCAAGTCCTCATACCTGAATATTAATGCTACATAGTCAAAATATTTTCAAGAACATATATAGTGACAGGGTAACAAAACACTTAATTTGGATAGTTAGTTAAGATGCTAGAAAAATGATGATGAATTTTGAAGAAAGCTAGCTAGCCCACATGGTATAAGGTGAGAGTGGTGTTGACTTTGGTTGAGGAAGATGTTGTTCATCCTCTGGAAGTTGGGGTGGACCATTACTTGACACTATCTCAATCTGAGACACACTACTTTCCACAGCAGATATGGAAGGTGATGATGCATTTGGTGCCCTTGGAGATGGTGAAGTTGGAGGCTTCAAATCAGCATATCTGAAATGAATATAGTTGACTTCATATAGTTTTCATAGTCTTGAAATGAAAATCAAGAGAGATAAATGTAATTTGTTCCAACAAATGCTGAATTAGACTCACACATGATAGGGAGAATGAAAAAAAGTTGGAGTCTTAGAAGGAGAGCTTTTAGCAGCACTGTCTGCATTGGAAGTGCTTGGTGTTGGGCAGGGAGAAGTTGGAGGTTTCAAGTCCTCATAGGCTGCGTAAGGCGAAAGAAACTCGCGGCTGTTCGAGAAAGATTTTGTCTGAGAAATGCTGTCTATTTCTTGTGTGCTGCTTGGAGTTTCTGAAGGACTAGGTTCTTGAACTGAATCAATGATCTTTAGATCTTTTTTGACACCAGGCTTGGATGGAGATGGAGATGATGGTGGCTTTAAGTCTTCATAACTGAGAACAATCCACATTGAGAATTTCATCTTTAATCAAATAATGGAAATGCAGAACAAAGTTTCTTGTATATGATTGCACATTTGAATGCTAGTACTAATTAGGCTTACACAGTATAAGGCGAAAGTGGCTGTTTCGCAACCGGTTTTGGTTGTGCAGTTTCCTTCTCAGTGGCTGTGGCAATGGCAGGTTCCGAGGGAGCCGGATCACTGACGGCTGCAGCATCCAGTTTCTGCATAATCACAATAAACAATGAATCATAAATTATAGCTTAGTATAGTTATAGCAGTGAGGAAAAGTTTTTTCTTTGTCATAACTTGTAATGTAAGAAAGGACATACCTTTGGTGAAGAAATGTAAGGTCTTTGAGATGGTATCTTTGCAAGAAGCTCCTCCGTGGGAGTCAGTGGCGCAGTTGTCTCTGCTACTACCTCCACTATTTTACAATATGCAAGATCAGGGTTCTTGGCCATGACTGCCATAAGTTCTGCCACCTACCATGAAACAGAATTTGTTACTTTTGCTCTGTCATTCATAGGACTAGTTTTACAAAATTGGAAATCAGCACAAAAGTTTACATGTTAAGCACCTGAAGGTTTGATACTTGACCCCCAAATAAAGTGTCTTCTGTTGATAGTGTTAGGTTATGAGTTTCCTTGTAAGAATCCGTCGGCCGCTCCATACCTCCAGGTCTCACTATCTGAAGAACAATGTTAATAGTTTTAGACAGTTAGGATCCTGCTTTATGGCATAATTACCATCATAATCTTGAAAGTGGAAAATCACATGCAGTACTGTTTTCAATATGAAGTTGATAGTTAAAAACTGTCAGATGATATGACTTATTTGACTAAAATGTCATGATTCTCAACTATTAACTTCACATGAAGACAAACTGCATGTGAGTTTCTACCAATCTTGAATTGTAAACTTGATCACAGGTAGTTTACTCACTGTGTATGGAAGTCCACTGGCTAGCAATGCTTCTTCTGCCTTTCTTTTCCAAATCAGAACTCCCCAAAATAAACTTCAAAATCGAAAATTCAGCAATCAGTTGAACTTCTTGTTAAAGTCAATTATGATAATATCAGAAAGAATTTCATTCATGCTCACTTGAGAATAGCTGCAGGTAAACCAAATTTGTTTGTTCCCAATGAAGTAACCAGTATGAAGTGATTTACTTTGGCAACAGTTGCTGCATTATAGAAGAAACAAAACCATTTTAAGTTTTCATCATATTAAGACATTAGTCTTAACCAAATAACAAGGAACAAATTGTTATGACAGTTTTGTGTTTCAAGATTAGGACTTAACAAGATCTTAACATAAGAGTGAAGAATCTTGTCTTACCAGCATCAATAAGGCTTTTGGTGGCGCGATAATCGATTCGACAAGGGCCAGTGATGTCAAAAACTTCCTTCTCACTAGCACCAATGGAACATATAACTGTTGATGCATTCCCCAGTGCTGGTCCAATTTGATCTGGTTTCTCCAAATCACATTCCACAATTTCAAGCTTCTCTACAGCTGGGCTAAAAACCAAAAACATTCTCTTGTTATTCAATACATCAGCATTTTCTTCACTGCCAAACCTACACAAATCATGAAATCCATAAACTTTCTTGTCTTACCTTGACTCCCTCCACTTGTTCCATCATCAAGCTTCATTTGCTCAACACTCTGCATATGTTCTATATCTTAATGCACATCCTTTTCATATCAAGCACTAATGGATACCAAATCTTGTTCATAAGATAGAACTTGTACCTTGATTAGTGGACCAGCTCTCTCAGCACTCCTCACTCCAGCTCTTACTTTAAATCCAAGTTTGATAAGCTCTCTGAAATGAAACTATCACTAGTCAGCATTTTAAAGAAAAGAGGTTTCTTCTTAAGGAACAAGTGAATTGAAGAGTAC
Source organism: Arachis ipaensis (assembly GCF_059453495.1). NCBI lineage: Eukaryota > Viridiplantae > Streptophyta > Magnoliopsida > Fabales > Fabaceae > Arachis > Arachis ipaensis. The sequence goes on from NC_142438.1 coordinate 6,820,780, forward strand.
TAACAAATGTACCTAACAGTTCTTGAACCAACTCTACCAGTAGCACCAGCAACAAATACTAAGTTATCATCCTTGGAATCTGTTTTCTCAGGAATCCCCTCACTTTTTGTTGAACCTTGTATGGAGTATAAACATCAACATTCATATTAGTGATCATCAACAAAAACCAAACATGTATAGAAAAATTATATATCTAACAGTTCTATCTGAATCACCTGAAGCTTGAGCTCTAATGCAGTGGAACTTGTGAGGCTTAGTGTTGATGGATCTTGAAGTAGAACAAGGGTACCTCATGATGAAGTCAGAGTGTTTGAGAAGCTTAACATGGCTACAAGGCTTCTCTGACAAGAAAGCTCCTTTTGGTGACAAAGAAGATGGAATAATGGTGGTTGGTGTGAGTGATTGTAGTGAGAAAGACTCCATAGGCATAGCTTGATCAGTTGCTTGCTTCAGAATAAGAATGGTAATTGAGAAAATGTGATGATCATGATTATGTGATGATTGTGAATAGTTTTGTTTTGATGTTATGATAATATTATCCAGCAGAATCTTGTGTGATTGGTAGTTGTGGCATCTTCCACTATGTGAGGATATGATGGCCCCACACTATAACACATCACTGATTCTTCAAGGCCATTACTTTTTTTCTTCTTTTTTCTTTAACATGATTGCTTGGAATAATAAAGAGGAACTATGTTGGATTTCCCTAACTATAATTATGTTAATTTCAGTACAAGGTTGCAACTAAAAAGTTGAAGATTTGTTCAAAGCAAGAAGTTAGGTAGTATTGACAAAATAAAATAAAATAATAAACTAAGAGTGTGCAAGTCTTTAAAGCAACCAGAGTTCAGTTAGAGAGTTAATTCTTTTCATTTAATATCAATTAATTATTTCTAATTATAAATGTTAGGATTTATCTATCATGTTTTTTAAGAGCACATGTTAAAGATTATAAATTAAAAATTTTTATTGAAAATACAAAAAAATTTAAATTTTTAATACATTTATTTTATATTTATTAAATAAAAAAATAAAATCTTTCACTAATAATAAATTTATATTTTAAATTTTTATATCTTAAATACTAATTTTAAACTTTAAATCTTTCAAAAATAAATGTTAAAAAATTAATTAACATCGATTATTTTGAAGTTGATTTCTTATATTTTTCATATATTATATTAGAATTTAATTTTAATGCACTGACATGTAAAGTATTTTATATAATTGTATAATCACATTTGTTTTTTTAGATGATCATTCACGCAGTAGTTATTTTTACTGTGATATTATATAATTAGATGCAGTACAAGACTACTTTACAGTGTGAGTATATCAAAATTAAATTCTCTTATATTAACTACTTTCTATCAAAAAATTACTTATTGTAAATATAATCTCAAAGTTTGTTTGCCAATGAGTAATAGCTCAAATGGCATAGTCTTCTCATGTTCAATTAAGAGGTTGTGGGTTCGAGTCTCAACCTAAAGAAATATGAAATCACTATAGATTTTTCACTCAAGTGTTTCTCTCTGCCTCAACATGAAGGAGATTAATACTTCAATAGCCTAAACCTCATTTTGGTGGAATGCTCCTTAAATGATGAAAAATCTTCTCTTGTATCTTCTTGCATGTTGATGAGTTGCTCTCTCCTAAATCAACCATCAAGCTGTGTGCTTCACCAACTCATCATATTACTTTTTTCAATTAATCCCCAAATTAGAAGTTTGAGTTTGATTTTCTCTTGTTTGACCGAAAGTCTCAGGGAAGCAAAGAGAAACAGTCTTTCAATGGTAAACCAGATCTGAGCCATTGAAATGCTACTTGGTCCCCAAGACACAAATTTGACCGTAGATTAATAGCAGAGCTTAACAGAGATTACTGTCTTTATTTATCCCAATTTGGAGTGACAGAGAGTTGGGGTAGAGGAGAAGAAAGCAATATGCATGCAAGAGGAAATAAGTTACCTTTGACCTCTGCTTTAGCCTAAGATGGATTGATTTTGGTGATTAGACCTCAACCTTTTGCTTAACCTTTCTCTTCCTTTTCTTCTTTGATGAAAAGACTTAGGAACTAAGTTTTCTCTCACTTCTCTGATTTTTTACCAAGAAGAAAAAAGGTGAACGTGGGATTTGCTTGAGAGATGCAATCGGGTTTGGATCGGTTCTTTTAAGGTTCAATCCGTTGGATTTCTTTGCATTATTTTCTTTGGGTTTCTTTTGAATTGTTAGCCCACCAGTAGGTTCGATTTGTTTCATAATGGGCTGCAGTTATGTATATTAATTTTTGGCCTACATCACTCAACCAAAATAATCAAAATTAATTAGGATAATTAGCCTAATCTAATATTTGTCATTATCAATTATATTAGTTAATTTTTTAACTCAACAATTTTTGAACAATTATATTAAATATACATAAAAAATAATCATCAAATTAGTTATTAATATATATATTAAAATATAAAATATATATTAAAAATAAATTAAAAATACATATATTTATATAGGAATCATAATAACTAATTTTCTACGTGCATCATTTTTTGTGTACGGAAGTTCAAGGAATGGATATTGGAAAGTCGGTATCCAAGATCGTTGGAATCGCCATTGTTGAATCAAATTTAGATGGTTTTCTATGTTCCATGTGAATTCACGTATTTTTATTTTTTTTTAATAATTTTCTCAATACTAACAATATATACCTAATAAACTAGGGGCACATGGCCACATCCAACATTTCCAACAAAAAGAACTTGATATTGTGGATGGATTTAATACTTTATGGACAACAACGGTTTGATTTTTGTACCTGGCATAATGTTATAATATAGTTATATGCACACAAAAATTTACCAGCAAATTAGTTATTTATATTAAAATATAGAATATATATGAGCTGATTTTTGTAATATTTTTATAAATCTATTATCTCTTTTTGATCAGGTCAAGAGCTGAAAAATCTACCAAGTTTTTTAAAAGTCTACCTCAAATGTATCGGATATTAATTACTTTACTAAAAAAAACTTAATTTCCGGTCAACGTTTTTATAGTATTTTGTAAATTGTGTTCTAAAGTAATAGTACTCTACATCGTAAATCGCAAATTCATTAATGTTATTATTGTTCTTCCACTTCTTTCAAGTCACGCCATAATTAACACAATAATTTATTTATCTTATATCTTAAATATATTAAATTTATAAATTAAAAAAAATAAATATAAAAAATTTAAATTTTTAATATATTTATTTTATATTTATTAAAGATATTTAAAATTTTTTATTAATAATAAATTTATTATGTATACTAAAAATACATATTAACTAAATTCTAAACATAAAAATAAATCTATTATTGTTGCTGTTATATTTGTTTTTATTTGTAAAACATTTAACTACTAAGGATTCTTTGGGAAGTTTTAAAAGTAATTTTTTTGAGCTTTTGACTTATGAAAAAAAGTAGTATTAATGTTTGGTATAATTTTCAAAACCAAATTACAGTTTTCTAAGAAACTATTTAGAGCTTATATAGAAATTAAAAAAAATGACTTCTCTCATAATACTATTACTTTTTATCACATTTTAATAAAATAAATACTTTTAAAGCTAAAAATCCAAATACAAAATAACTTATTTATAAGTTATTTTTAATATAATCATTTATTGCTTAAGTTATTTTTTCAAAAGTAGTTTAATTAAGTTATTTTTTCAAACTTGGCCTAAATCAAAGGAATGGATCATCTCCAGTAAAAAGAAACTGGATGATATACAGTATTTAATCTAACTATTTATTACTCTCTTTCTTATTTATTTCTGATTTCACTTATAAAATAAAAAATAAGAAATCACACTAAATTATGTCAAATGTTAAAAAATTAAAAAAGATCCATTTCCCTAAATCAATCGCTTATATATATATATAATACATATTAAAAATAAAAAGACACACATTATATGGTTGATTTTTTAAACAATAAATTAGGTACACCGCTTCAACTGAATTTCCTAGAATAAAAAAAATTAAAGAGGAAATAAAAAATAAAGAAAGAAGAGTGCCTAGAAGTTTAACGAGCAGAACACTAATTAACAACAATTACATTACTTATAAATAAATCTCCACGTCTAAGTTATAATCCAACCAAACCAAGTTCAACCAAATATTTTAAATTTAAGTGCACATATTTACTATTGTAATTTTTATTTTTTTGTTATCTTTCTCTTTTATTATTGTCAATCACTAACAACACCAATATTTTGCTAACATATTTATTTGAGACTTATTTAGATTTAAAAATAAATTTAATGTATTTTTATTGATGATTAAATTTTTTACTGTTTATTTAAATCTGAACTAATTTTAATTTATTTATAAATTAACTGAGTTTCATTTAATATTGCGGTTAAATATTAACCAATTTTTTTAATTTTTTAAGAAATTTCGGTTCATTTCTTAATTTAATTTAGGTTCATTTGGTTTCGTTTCACTTAAATTTGCTGAACTTGTTCATATGTGGTTGTTTAGTTAGTTTTTATTCAAATCTGAACTAATTTCAGTTCATTTATAAATTAACTAAGGTTTACTTGATGCTTGTTAAGTATTGACCAAATTTTTATTCCTTAAAAAAATTTGATTTATTTCTTAGTTTAATTTAGATTCATTTGATTTCATTTCACTTAAATTTTTTTTCCTCATTTTTTCGCTTCGTTTTCTTTTTCTTTTTCATCTTTTTTTTTATCTTCTCTTTATTTTGTTTTTCAAAATTCTTCTTAATTTACTCTCTTTTGAGAGGAATAAAACCAAGAAGAAGGAACCCAAAAAAAAAAGAAGAGAAACACAAAAAAGGAAAAAGAGAAGAAAAATGCGAAAAAATTTATTGTAATTAAAGTGTAATTGGACTTAATTGGCAAAAAGATTTGGATGTATAATTACTCTCATTACGTATATAGTAAAATGAATTACTAAATTAGCTATCAATAGAAAATATATATCGAAATATAAATACTTAAAAATAAATTAATATATTTATATATAAATATATTATTGACTAATCTTTATAATTTTAATATATAAATAATATTTTTGAATTAATAAAACCATAATGAAGGGAGATACCTTTTAATCGGAAAATCTTGTGCTTTTGGGATATACCTTTTATCACATCCTCGAACTCACATAACATAAGTCATAGGTGGTTTGTGTATAGAAAACAAATTTATGTGACTATTGTTCATGAGAAACATATATGAAGCTGGGTGATAATGCGACAGATGTGTGTTCAAAATAATTACTCAAACGAAGACAAATTTAAGGTTGTTACTGAACCACAAATATCCATAACAAAAATATTATAAACACCGAAAATATTTGAGATTGCATTGTGACATGTCATAAACTTACTGCCTCTCACTACAACAAAAACAAAACATGTCAATATAGAGAAATCCAGAAAGTTATTTTGCTGGTATAAAATATACTTATATTCACGTTATTGTTAGTTAATATAAAATATATAAAATTTTAATATCCCTGTCTAATGAATATATTTTAAAGCTGCTGGTGCCGGTGGCTCTAGTACTCTACCTCTTCAATCTTCACTCACCTAACCATTACTCTACCAACCACACCACAACTAACAATTAAAATAACTTATAAAATAGGATTTCAACATTCTAAAACCACTTGTATAAAAGTCGTATTTGACGCTATTCAACGTGATTACAAAATTAAAAAAAATACTATATGAGAACAAATTAATTAATTATATGTTTATGTCTAAATACATATATTATTTAATTTATTATTAATATGTATTTTATATTTTATATCGATAATTAATTTAGTGGTTAATTATATATGTAATATAATTGTTAAATATAAATTTTTATCTTTAAAATTTAATAATTTTATATTAAATAATTTTCTATGATTATTATTTTGAATGATTGAATTAAAAAAAAAATAAAAAATAGGCCTAGATTATTGTCTACATATTTCACAACATTGAGACTAATATGCAAGTCATTTTTTAATTACAAAAATTATTTAAAAAATTAATATATTAAACATATAAAAAATTTTAAAAAAATTATTATTATACTATTAGAATATACTATAAAATCATAACTAAATTCTTATAAATAAAGAGTATATATTTAAATAAATTTTTAAAAATGTTTATATCAGACGTTTTAAAATTGTTTTTATTATATTAAGATTGTTGAACTTTATAAGAATAAGATATATAGATTCTTTCGTCACAATTTTAAAAATTTATTTGTCTAAATAAAAACAATAAATCTAATCAAAATAAGAACTTGTATAATAAAAAATTGTTAGAATGAAAATGTGAGATTTTTTAAAGAATAATATGTATCATAAATAAATTATAATAATCCTTTTTATAGTATACTTAACATATATTCTTAAGACATAAATTAACAAAACTCATAATATAATAGAAACTTTTTAATATTTTTAGTGTATTTAATACATTAAAAATAAAAAAAATTAACTTTTATAATAATTTTTATAAAATATTTTTTTATCGTATGTTTAATGTACAGCAAAATTCTATAATAAATTAAGAAGGTTGAAGTAAGAGTTAGCAGCCATTAACTCCATAATAAGAGAACCCACATTGAAAGCCGAGTCAGAAGAAAACGAAGAAGAGAGAGAGAGAAGAGAGCATTGAATTGAAACAAAGACTTATCATCTTCGTGTTTCTGAAATTTGTGAAATTGCCATGGCTGTTTCTGCGCACCTCTGTTGTCGTCTCCCCACAACTCGCACCGACCTTGCCTTGCCGGAGACCTTCGCCAGGCTCCGATGCCGGAAGCCTCACTCTCTCTCCGTCCGATGCAGCTCCGGCGAGTCCTCCGTCGCCGTTGACAACTCCGAGGACTTCGATGCCAAGGTCTTCAGGCATAATTTGACTCGTAGCAAGAATTATAATCGCAGAGGGTTTGGTCACAAGGAAGAGACCCTCAAGCTCATGAATCGTGAATACACAAGTATTCTTCTTCATGCAAATTTAAATCTTTATTTATTTTTTTTTTCTTGTTTTCGAATTCTGAACTCAAAAGTTTACTTTTTTATAAACTGGCCATGTCTTTGGTTTTGGTCAAAGTTTAGTTCCCGGATCAATTTCATTACTATTTTTGCATAAAAGTACTATTTTGGAAAAAAAGTTTTTTTTTTTTTAATCTATTTATTCGGAACTGAGTTGAGAATTAGAGTTGAGCTTCTTTACCATAGAAAAAAAAAAGTTTGTTATTACTTAAATTTTCTTCTCAGACGAAAATAGAAATGATTATAGCTGAGTTGGGTTTTTCTGTTGTTTTTGCTACGAAGTAATGAAGAAGTTTGTTACTTTTTTAACTTTTGAATAACTGCATGTGTCAGATTTTAACTGATTTTCTTGAAGATTGATGTTGAGCTTATTTGGATATGCTTTATGCTTTAGTTTTTGTTGGGACTTTTCTTTGATCATCCAGAGTAGCTAGTTCTCTGAGAATTCGGACATGCAGCGTGGTGTTCTTTGTTATTGATGTTATGTTACCTTGTTCTGTGTTTATGTAGTGACTTTGTGTGTGTCATGTTTTTGGAATTTCAGGTGACATAATTAAGACTTTGAAGGAAAATGGTTATGAGTATACATGGGGTTCTGTCACAGTGAGGCTGGCCGAAGCCTATGGCTTCTGCTGGGGAGTTGAGAGGGCTGTTCAAATCGCATACGAGGCGAGAAAGCAGTTTCCTACTGAGAATATATGGCTTACCAATGAGATCATCCACAACCCAACTGTTAATCAGGTCTCTTGATATTCTCTATTTGTCTATCACCATCAGTGATCTCAGATTATTTTTAACTCGGTGCTTTCTAGTTATACCATAAAGTGCATGAAGTTATAAGAAATTGTCGGTTGCCTAAAATATTTTCTCGATGTGGTTGATTTTCTTTGTAAACATGAAGTTTTTGTGTGCGAATCGCCCTTTTTAATGTTGAATGCTTAACTTGGTAAGTTGTTAATGCAGAGATTACAAGAGATGAAGGTGCAGGATATTCCTATTGTGGAAGGAGAAAAACAATTTGAGGTTGTTAACAAGGGTGATGTAGTCATATTGCCTGCTTTTGGAGCAGCAGTGGATGAGATGTTGACTTTGAGTGAGAAAAATGTTCAAATTGTTGATACAACTTGCCCATGGGTTTCAAAGGTATTTCTTCAAAAACATGACCTTCTATTGTGCTGGTTTACATTCATCTTCTGTCACCAGATACTGAGAGTTAAGAGTATTTATGAAATAATTGTTTGTAGGTGTGGACTTCTGTTGAAAAGCACAAGAAAAAGGATTATACCTCAATAATCCATGGTAAATATGCGCATGAGGAAACTGTAGCAACTGCATCTTTCGCTGGAAAGTACATTATTGTGAAGAATATGAAAGAGGTTTGCACTAAGTTGCTCATAATACCCAGTGTTTGTGTGTGTTTGAAGGTCTTGCCTTGGGTGATAGAAATTTTTTTTAATTTTGCATGTTTGTTAACCTCTTCCAGGCAGAGTATGTTTGTGACTATATTCTTGGTGGTAAGTTAAATGGATCCAGCTCAACCAGAGAAGCATTTTTAGAGGTATATTTTCCTGTCATGTGCTTAATATTGTTTAGAAATCCTGGTCTTCATTCCATGTCATGGTTAATTTTTGTTTCATTTGTTTCCCAGAAATTTAAATATGCCATTTCCGAGGGCTTTGATCCAGACAAGGACCTTGAACAAGTCGGCATTGCAAATCAGACTACAATGCTCAAGGGAGAGACCGAAGAGATAGGTTAGTTTTCTTTTTCCCTTTCCTTCTCATGCTATTTCTTCAGAGATTACGAGCCTTGCCATAATTATTTTACTGATTGTTTTGCAGGGAAACTAGTGGAGAGAACTATGATGCAAAAATTTGGTGTAGAAAACATCAATGAGCACTTCATGAGCTTCAACACTATTTGTGATGCCACTCAGGTGGTCTTTTTCTGCCAATTAGATTTCTTGCCCCCTTTTTTTTAGGAATAGTTAAAATCTGATTACCATGTATTCCCACAGAAAAGAAGGGATATCACAGTTTTAAGCCAGTTATAGATTGTTGTATATATAACTTGTCTATGCCAGAGCACTGGCTAGTGTATATGTATTTATTCAACTCAACAGCTAAACCGAATTCTCTTTCAGGAGCGACAAGATGCTATGTATAAGCTGGTGGAACAAGATATGGATCTTATGCTAGTCGTTGGTGGGTGGAACTCAAGCAACACATCACACTTGCAAGAGATTGCTGAGGAACGCGGAATTCCTTCTTACTGGATCGACAGTGAGCAAAGAATTGGTCCAGGAAACAAGATAGCACACAAGTTGATGGTAAGAATGGATATTGAAATTGATGCCTTATCAACTGATCTCTTTCACCCTTTACCAGTAGTAGTAATTTATTTATTTTGTCTATCAGCATGGTGAACTGGTGGAGAAAGAAAACTTTCTGCCGAAGGGTCCAATAACGATTGGTGTTACATCTGGTGCATCCACACCAGACAAGGTAATTTCTCTTGCCTTGCCTGTAAATGAGTAAATCCCCGGCAAACACACGGAAGTCAAAGGCGTTCCGATCAAATTTGTTGTCCGGCACTATTAGGAGGGCAAATTTGTTTGGTCAGGGATGAGATTAGGATTTACTCTATAAATTGATCAAACTTATACCATACTACTCTATTCTTACCATTTTTTTTTTTAATTTCTTTTGTATATCAAATAGGTTGTGGAAGATGTGCTTGTCAAGGTGTTTGACTTGAAACGGGAAGAAGCAATGCAACTCGCTTAGAGTAGGCCTGGATGCATACACTATTTGATGTACAAGTGAAACCAGGGACATGAATTACAGAATCTATCAAAGTCCCATGTATTGTAAAATTTATTTATATATGAAGAATAACTCGAGTTCTTGTGTGTTGCCTGTTGTGATATCAGTGCTAGTTATTGCTGACAATTAGTGTTACATTTGTAAAATTTTGGCAACAAGATGAAAATGTATTTGAAAACCGGAATATCTTGATACAGATAAGAAATAAAAGTTACTGATTCATATTTTCATGAAGTTGCAACCTCTACATTGTGGAAGAATCACACTTCTGATATGCTCAAATAACTTAATAAGAGCAATAAATGACACTGATCTCAAACACTTAACACTAAGTATTTCTCATTAAGTAAAATGATATTACACTTGATATTGCTGTATCTTTAGTGAGATATGACACTAATCTTTATTGTTAATATCACAAAAAGAGATCTTAGTATAAATATAACAAAATAAAGTGTGTAAAGTATAATATTACATAATCTTGAGAAAACAGTGTAATTTTCTCTAAATTGAATGATTGGCTAAGATAAAGGGTAGATATTAACATTTGGATTTATATTAACATAAAAAATTGCAGGAAATGTACATGTAATGAACTGATTATAGCTAGATAATGTCAACTCTGAAGAACTTTGACAATTTTCTTGATTCACTTTGGTCAAATCTCAAATCCTTGGCACATGCTGGGAACCTTGTTGAATTTTGATGAAGTCTTACCTGTATTTGTATGTCAAAAATACTACTATTGCATTGCTACATAATGTGGCACTTATCCAAATTGAAGAGTCTCAAAAGGTATAAGCTAGCCACTAGTAATGGTGTCAACTTGCTGAGATGAAGAAGATTCAACTATTTCAGGAACCTTATCAAGCAAACGGTTCATCTCTTCAGGGAACTCCATCTTTGCTCTATTAGTCTTCCCTCCAATAATCACACTTGTTCCATCTTGTATGGCCCATATCTTTGAATTTGACCAATAAATAAAAATAATCAGTTTCATATTGCATGTGATAAAGCTACAAGAAAGTAATTTGTTAATTTTTTGGTCAAAGATCTTTGTTTTTTCAGTCATTTATATCGTCTTAGTTGTTCAATATTACCAATTTTTATGTTATTGACATAATATTTTATTTCTAGCATGGTTTTCTGACCATTGACTTATTCAACCGTCACTCTTATACCTCGGGAAATTCTAATAAAAATTTTGATAAATGATTCTGAGTTGAAAGTTCTGACCAGTGACTTCTTAGCATTATTGACTTAATCAAACACAACACTAGTTAATAGGCATATTCAAAACAACTATCTTGACAATATATTCTGCGTTTCTGACTGCTTAGCATTACTCCTTTTTTCAAAAAAAATAAGAAATAAAAAATAACATTAAGAGTATTAGACGGCACGGCAGTCCATTCTTTTGTAAGGAATTTTCTGGGATGATATATTTATATTATTATGCACATAAACTCTCTTCATCTTTACACCATGTCTATGTGTACTTTTGTTCCTTTTTATTTTTTAATTTTTTGAAAAAAATATGTACATTGATCTCTTGGAGTTTTCTAACTTTGCATGACCTGCCTTCACTTAATTTTCCTAAAGAGTAATCATTAGAAGGCCTAATTCTTCCTCTAATACTTAAATGAATAAGAATTCAAATATATATGTATTCTTTTAAAATATCAAAAAGATAAAAAAAATACAAAACTTTCTTTCTTTAGAAATTAAGAGGATAAGTTCAGACTCCTAATCATTTTTCAAATAAGAGATAAGGATGATTCACACATTTGAAAATGTTCAAAATATTGATTTAAGAATTTTCAAAGAATTTAATTTTGATGCACTATTAGACATTAGTATAAAACAGTTTTGCAGGTGCATTTACATAACTCCACCTCAGCAAAAATAACTATCTTTCACATTGACAGCGTGAATGGTTAACCAAAAAACGGATGTGATTGGACGACCGCATAAAATTTTACACTAACAGTGTATCAAAATTAAACTCATTTTCAAAATGATGAATTTTATTATGGTACTTGCAGTGATTATAAAACACTGCCAATATTTTTTAATTAGGTCAACTTTTTAAAATTAAAAGGTGTTGACAAATAGTAAAAAAGTGTGACTTTAATTTTAGTTACACTTTTTAAATGTTACCAAAGTTTCATAGCTACCATGGCCACCGTAAAATGAACATTTGAAAATATAGAGGTTAAAGTGCACAGCATATATTTCAAGAGTAAAGTGCAACTAACCCAAGAAAAAAGCCATAAAATAAAGAAATTGCTTTCTAAAGCCATGGTACTAAAATATGCTTTGTATAATGATGCATTATGTAAGGTATTATTCAGCAGAATCTCACCTGTGAATGAGATAAGTAGCTAATGCAAGTAGTGAGCATGAGAGCACCAAATCCAGCATAAACAGTTGGAACTCCCGGGTCAGTCTGCATCAACAAATTGACAATGATAAAATCAATTAATAGCAGCTAAAGAAGAAGTAAGTGAATGATTAACGAGTTTAAGTTGATATGATACCTTCAAGTCCAAGCCACTGCTCCCTATTGCATCAAGAATCACAATTTCTGAGCCATCAATATTGATTGGGAGCTTTGAATTAGGCCTTCTAACTCCTGCAAATTTCCCTTCCTTATCATAAAGGACAATTGACTGCAGATCACGCGCAAGCATAGATCTAAAATTTGGCACAAGAGAGTAAATAAGAATGATACAAGTATCTGATTCTTTGAAATTTGTTACTAACTATTTTTAGAATATCCTAAGAGGAATACTTTCCTAATAAGCACAATTCTTAGAGTTTCCATTATACTTTAGCATCACGGTTAAGTTTCAAAATACTTACATTCCCTTAACATCAGGAGAGTTGATATCTCCAACAGGTAGGAAAGTTCCAAAAAGTTTCTTGTCCCCATTGATCTGTAGAGGGGCCATAGCCAAGTTATAAGGTCCTTCATTGTCCTTAAGAATTTGAAGTGCTGAAATACTCCAATCTGTCTGATATATAGTGATGCCACCATATCTTAAAGGATCATTTACACTAATTGTTTTTCTCATTACTTCTTTCCCATCCATGTCAAGGAGGGAAAGATCAGTGTGGAACTGCGAAACCTGTAACGAAAACCAAAAAGTAAATCATAGATCAGAGAAGCAATGTTGATAGAACTCAAAACTGTAAAATTTTATACTTTCATCTCTTCGGATTGAAGTTCCATGAATTCAATGCTGAATCAGTTGCAAGTACATTCTCTAAAACCTCACAGAAAACAGAAATCAACATTTACCTCTCCACTTTCAAAATAATCCATGTAAAATCTGTTGACATGAATCTCTGTATTAAAAGCTTCAGTGGGAGTGGACAGAAAACCAGTAGGACCAAGAACATCTCCTACAACAAAATTCAGCCCTTGCGGCACCGTGACTGAACCTTTGAAGCTCCCAGCAGCACTTAGAGTTCCTCCAACCATTATCAGCAGCAGTGATATATGGACTCCTATAGGGGCCAGCCGACCGGCAAGCCCTTGAAAAGCATATAAACATGGTCCTTTCAAGAATACCTACAATAAAAAAACCACACTTCTTCAGCACAAAAGATTACACTCAAGCTCCTTGTTAGCTAATAAATAAACTAAATACAACTATACAAGCAATTAAGACTACACAGATTCTTAAGGATATGAAGAAAAAAGAAAGAAAGTCATTGTCAAGCATTTGAAGTATTAGTGACCTCATATCCAGCTCCCATTAATAGAGTACCAACATCTTCAATTGATGCTCTTGTCAACGTATCTGAAAATTCTTGCTTACGAATAGTCTCAGCAGAATGCAAAAATGCCCATCTACAACACAATTTAGCCCGAAAAGTGATCAATAAATTTTCTAAATGAGAGATTATGAATACAGAAAATGTCCAAACCGAACCTTCTCGAAACCTTGACGAGCGGAATCTGTGTCGTGTAAGTGCAGGCCATCAGAGATGCACCAAGGAGAGCCAACATTCCAATGAATACAGGGGATGTAAACATGTGATCAAAGCCAAGGGTGAGAACCCATCTCCAAGTAAAAAAACCCAACACAGGATGATCTTCAGGGTAATTTTTGAAGTAAAAATCAGGGGCCTCACCTTGTTCAATAACAGTTCCTATCATAGAAAGCTCCAACATTTAGTCAATTTAAATCATATTAAAGCAAAATTTGCAGCCACAATAACATTCAAATGGTTGTATAGTAACTCAAATAGCATCTCTAGTCATACTAAGTTCATCATCAAACTTCAGGAAACTGTGGAACAGTATCTAGTCTCTCCTTTCAATAATATCTGTCACTATGAAAATTTAGTGGGGTTGTAACTGAATGATCGAATTTCCAAAGTTACATATATTGTGGGGTGGGTGGAGCATGTTCTAAATAACAAGAAAAGGAAGCAAGCACAATCGACATGATAAATACTTCTGAAGTTGCATTTGGGAAATTAAAATGCCAGCAAGCTCCTAAGACAATATAGAATTTCAAAACTATAGAGTGGAAAAAAAATAATAAAGAACAGCTTAATTGAGACACATAGAAGTAAAATAAAGCTGAACAACACAAACATATATACCTAAAGCCATTAAAGCTGCAATGGTGAACATTTCTCCAATAGCCAAAGACAAATTAGAGAGAATCTGCAACACCTTTTTGCTCAACTTCTTGGCCAACCCAGAAACCCCTCCTTTTTTCTTTGAGCTAACTGGGACACTCTCATTGCCACTGCCACCATTGATGTCATCTTTATCAACTGCAAGTGGAGGAGGCGAAGTTTCTGATAGCACAATCTTCTGGGAAACGCTCTTCTTCCCTTTGTTATTGATATCCTGAGAGCTTTTTAGCTTAGAGTTTATGGTAAATGAGGGAACTTTGGCTATCCTTGCATGGTGGGTGTTGTGTGGCAATGGCTTGAACTTGAAAATGGGGTTAAAGATGGGAACTTTGAGGAAATGGGTCTTGAGGAGACATGGATTCGAGGAGTTTAAGGGACTGAGTGTCTTCATCGATCAACACTTCGGAGACACTCGCGGTTTGTTTCAGGTTTCTGTACTCAATTTGAGGCCATAATAACGACCACGGCGGTTACTTTATCCAAAATATAGATATTTTATTATTATTATCAGATATTATTATATGATTTCTGTTCTTTTCTTTTTTTTTTTTTTCAATGGGTACTAGAGTGCTATATTTGGACTCAAGTAGTTAATTTAAGTAGAATTACTAACCAATTTGGGTTGGTCGCTTAATCAAGTATCGATTAATTGGTTAATTGTTGACTTGTCGGATTAAAAAATACCTTAAAAACAAATTAGAATTACTCTTAATTAAATAGTCCCTTTGGAGATAAAATGGAAAAATCCACTTAATCATATCACAACGATTGACAGGTCCTATAAGAATATTTTACTAATAATTTAGATGATCTATTTTCTTTTTGATAATACTTAATACTGCAGTGTGCTAGAGTAGTAAACAGTAATAGCTTGATGCATTATTATGCAAATGGATTAAAAGACCCTACTACATAAGTCATGAGGAAATCATCGCCATGGTTATATTGGACTTTTAATGAGGTATTAGTATTTGCCAGTGATCTTTATTAAGATATAAGAATACCAGTAAGTACTAATAACAGTTCGAAAGATTGGAAATTTGGTGAAATTGTTGTATTTTTGGACAAATAAGAATGGTCCTGTTAAGTAAATTTCACAAATTCCCTTGTCATAAAGTACGATTAATCATATGATTGGATTGCTTTACACAACGTTTCTGAGAACTTTTCATGTGCTAACAAGACATCAGTTAAGCTGTAATTGTCTCAAAAGGGGAAGAGGAATCTGTAATTGTATCACTTCCTATTTGACTGTCACTGTGAATGCAATATCCCCCGACTCAATGAATCTCCCTAACAACAGCTCGCAGTTTTTGAAAAGAATGATGTCCGTGTTGAGCTCTAAGAAACCATGTTGCTTGCTGAGACACCTCCTTTAACAGCAAAAAGAAAGTCCTGCAGAACGCAAGTAATTAGCGGAGGGAACAACGATCCGGGGCGAGCAACAAAATATGCTCTAACAGTGACCACAAAATGGCAGATGTTCAGAAGCAAAATTTGTTTGATGACTAATGAGATGTAGCATAGCAGTAAGATAATGTCCCATTTTTTACCTTCATTTCTAACCGGAGGAATTGAAGAGATTAGTCACCCAGGTGGCAAATTCAACTCTGCTTTGCTACTAGCTCGATGTCGGATCCAATTTCAGCAAGCTTGGCTTCCTTAGAAGCCTTTGCTGCTTTTGCAATGCTCAATACATCGAAGTCCAGCGCTGCCTTTTTAACAAGACCTTCAAGCATCTGTTCGAAGAGGATTTATCGAACGAAAAAATGAGTGAAGTGATTCATGGAGCATGATAACATCAAAGCACAAGATGAGACATTTAAAATTACCAGTGATCCAACAGCAACTAAAGCACGGAATTTGGAATCAACTTCTACATTTCCTTCCTCGGCAATCTGCAGCAGAAAATGCATAATATAAAAATGAAGAAATGATGACATAAAAAATTGAGCAACTTTGATATTTCAAATAAAGTGGAAACGTAAAATACTATGCAGCTCCTCATTTATTATTTCAAGTATAGAGAAGCTTTGCAGTTTAGAAGCTCTCCATTACATGGGTGTAAAGAGTGATTGAGTGAATATATGAAGTACATCATACCTCAAGTGCTGCTGATAAGACTTGATATTGACCTTCTTGATCTTTCGATTCAATTAACAGAACAGCATAACTGCAAGGATTACATGAGAAGTAAAAGGTATTGCAAGCTTACTTTGTGGAACCTTACTTTTGCACTTCTGAAAGCAAATAATTGAAATAACGGAAATACTGAATTATAACTAAGATCTTAAATCTTAATATGTGAAGGTCCGCAGCTAAAGTATCTATGCTTATGCAGCAGAATAATGGCAATAACTCAAATAAGTAGGTTTGAACATGGAGGAGAATCCAAGGTTTCGAGAGTTTCCCTCTGGAACTTATTTATTCCATTTTTGAGTAATCAACCAGAAAGCAACAACATAAAAGAGGGCTTCAAAATCTAAATAAATGAATTGTACATACATAAATACAGGCATGAGATCCACTAGCGAAATTATGCGAGCTACTAAAAGACCAAACCCATAACTCATCTGTATCAGTTTATCCCTCAAACACTGTGAACCAACATAACTCAAGTAATCAACCAAAGACTTACTTGAGTATCAAGGTAGAATAGGACAACTGCAAGTTTTTGTTAGGAGATGAACTACAACTCGAGAAAGCATCAAGAACCTGCAACTCACAAAGTTAGAATTAGCACAAATAAATGGCCAAGATCACTAGAACAGAAAAAAAAGATGGACAAATTACATGGTAGCTCTTTTAGGACAGAAAATCTTCACCAAAAATTGCACTAAATTGGCCCAGGTAAAAAATACAATAAACTAAAAAATGTAGCAGTTGAGCAAATTAAAAGGCCTTGTCACAAATGGCATATGTATAGATGCTCATATTAAATTATTAATACAAGTAGGGTAATGGATAGCTCTGCATTAATCAGCGAAGTCATTACTATAATTTATATGCACCTCTTTCTTGACAAAAATATTAAAACAAGAAAGATGCTATCAGCTAACCTCACTGCGATGTTTCTGCAACCAGCCATAGTAGCATGAATTCTTGAAAAGATTAGTAACAGTACGAATGCTGGTCAACAGATTTGCAGGAATTGATGAATTTGAAGTGACCTTTTTAATCACTTCCATTAATATATCTGAATATTAAAGAACAGATAATCAATGAGCAAATGAACCTCAACCAAAAGTGTAGGTGGCCAAAGTTAAATGGGGCTTCAGTATTTATGCATATTTGACAAAGTTAAGATGGAACTTGAATTGATGATATAATAAATTCATAATTTGAAGTCAGAAAACAAAATGATGGTAATCTTGATACCATTTTCAGCTTGAAAATGCTTGTGAAGCATAGTAGCCCCATCTGGATGAAGAACTATCATCCTTACAAGATCAATGACTGCAGAGATCAAGCACAATATGAAAAAGTAAGCAAATCCAAGTTCCAAAATCTGATAAGTTGATTGATTAAGAAATGAGCGTACAATGAACAAATTTCTCCAACGGTTTTGGTTCAACAACTAACCAGGAAATATCATTGAAATTGGCCATGACCGAAGCAAGTTCAGCAACAAGGATATATCAGCATCCGCAAATTTACTAGAATGATAATGTGAAGTATCTTTCAGAATTTTCACAATGGCACCCAGTCTGGAAACATCGAGTTCAGTCAAAGACAAGTTCTGCTTTTCCTATGAGATTCACAACACAACCAAGTTACTCAGGAAATTCATTATTTCAATTAATAAAGAACCATAACAAAATCAAGAAAATTAATGACACTGTCACACTGAACATGGAAGCAAGCTTGCTAAGACATAGAACTATATTATTCGTATGCAAAGCAATTGTTTTTCAAAGGAGGGAAGCAGCAGGTCAATGTTGTCTGCTGTATAAAAAGAGAATGATAACATGTAGTTCCCCAGTCCAAAATCAAAAGTTATTTTTACATTGAAACTCAACCTGTATTTTTACATTGATGAACAGGTATATTGAAGTAAAAAATTACCACAGATAAAGCATTTCTGTATGGTTTTCTACACAAAATATTCCGATGGCTTCAAATAACATATGCAAGATATTAACAACTTGGGGATAATTTTAGAATTATGTAGCATACCTGGTCAGATTGTAAAGCACTGTTGAATTCAGTTATCTTTTTGAGGATCCCATCAAACTGAGCTGTATCAAAACCAAGCATCCCTTTCTGGCAATAGAATTAAGTGCTGAACATTAGCTCACATTATAAAATTAACTTGAAGAGGGAAAGAAAAGTATGAAGTTCCATTATCAGAACAATAAGACAGGTTTCAACACTTATTCAATCCTCTCTTTTTGAAAAAAAAATGTACAGAAACTAATCAGGCAATTTTCTTGAACATGTACCAAGAGTCCGTTTGCATGTGAAATAAACCAAGTAACATGTGCCAAGAGTCCTTTCTTGCTATTGTAGCACATTAGTGAACAAATCAACTTTTCTCTTAAAGCATGGGTATTGAGACCATAGTCTTAGCCTCTAGACAAATTACAATCTCATTTTTAAAATTGTTGATATACATGCCAAATGTTAATCTGAAAGTATACCTTAGGAATATGCTTGAAAGTAGGTTTTGCAGAAGCATCTGTAATTAAAAAATAACAATTGTTTTAATGGAGACTGACACACACAAGCACATAATGCAGCATGGATGGAACTAAAGCAGGACAAAGAAAGCTGGATTTTCACCAGATGTTCGTGAAGGTTGTCCTGGTACATAAGCATTGGCTGAAAAACAAGGAAAAAACAATCAAGCAAAAAATAGAAGAATAACAAATATATTTGACCTCATTGATTACCATCATTCTTTTAAAGTTGAGCAAAGACATAATTATACTTACCACCAGTGTAAGGATCACGAAATGAAGCATCAAAGGTAACATCCTTTTGTCCGGTATTTTGAAGTATGAACTGTACAATTTGTTCACGGAAGGAAAGAGGAAGGTTCTCTTTGAGTAGCCATTTGTCAGCAACATCATAGGGATTATCTGTAGATGTTGTACAACTTGCTTATTAATTGACAAGAATAAACTATTTTGAGCAAGCAAAACATGAAGCTATTCAAAGTATGACTCAAAGGTTACTTAAAATAGGAAAAAAAATTGATGTTCTACATCCAAGTTGTGTTATATAAGACAAACAATAGCAAGAGACAAGAAAACAAAAGGAAGAAAATGTGCAAAAAAGTAGCTGAAAAGAATTTCTGGATCATTACATCAATGAGAAGCCTTAGAAACCTAATTAATCACTCCCAAGTTCTGGCAACTACATGAAATTTTTTCGTCTCTTCCGTTGATTATTGCATATAATGATAGGGAGAATATTTGAGTTGATTGACACTTTCTACTGCCTTGAAAGTACAATGAATTCATTGTTCCGAGCATAAGCAAAATGAGAATGCTTACATTCAAATGGAATATGAATAAATAAATCCACTAATATACATACTTGGAATGGCAATTATATGGTATATCTAAAACTACACAGAAACTATTTAGTTAAATACTTTAATAATATGCTTCTACTGGCTCCGAAAAATTTGCTACACATCCAAAAGGGAGATTCTTTATCAAAAGTTGCTTAGACCCAAGCAGTAGAGTTACATCTCTTGCTGCAGCACAAAAGAGTAATGCAAAGATTGTTTCCTCAAGAATATAAAATGACACCACCTCAGCAAAAGCCTTGTGGTTGAAGTGTGTACCTGATCGATTGTATGGCAACTTGCGGATAGGCATACCATCTCCAATGTCGACATCAAATACTGAACCGCAGAAGTAAAAATTTATAAGAAAGGAGTCTGAAGAAGATAAAGCCAATAAACTGTGCAAGGGAACCACAGGAAACTGACCATAGTCATACTGAACACCATCGTGGAAAGCGCGACCTGATTCCTCCGGTCCATCAACAACTTCACCAATCTTTAGGAAAACATAAATTGTTAATAAAAAATAACCGTGTCAGACAGGTTGGCAAGTGACTGAGGCTGAAGCATTAGACAGGTTAAATAAGATATAAACAATAGAACACATATTTGTTGATTTGAAGTTCTTATCACCAATATAGTCAAAAACTCAAAAGAATCAAGAAGGGGAATTACTTTATCCCACTTCTGTTCTGGCATGTTCCATGCATATGCCACCCCATTATCCCCCTCTCTGACTACTTTTGTCTGGCCATCACTAGTACCTGTGCATAACCGGAAGATTATTAAAAGAGAAATCATGATCAAAAGAAGAAACAAATAACATGGGTGGGGGACAAAAGCTTTGGCTAAATGAAAACTGAAAAGGAAACAGATAAACCAGACCTGGGATCTTCAGTGCCTCCAAGCCGGGTAACTCTTCCAATTTCAATCCACCAACCCTTTTTCTACAAAAGTTAAAAGAAAATGCTAGTCCTCAATCACGTATGATAGCAATATATAATTAATCCAAGCATGACACAATTCGAATAAAAAAAAAGAAGAAAACAACAAGGTGGTGGCAAGGTCAAATCAACCATCTATTTCAGAGTTGAACTGATGGTTAAGAAAATTTCAATATGGACAGACAGAAAAGGAGAAACAACATTTTGAAACAGCAGGTGCATGACTAATTGACTATACCTACTAGTCTTGTATTGAGAAAGTTCAGAAGCGTATAAATCACGCTCAAGCTGGTCAGCAATATTATCTGGATGAACTGTCCAAATGCGTACAACTCCATCCGAACACGCTGTCACAATATCCCCATTTTCCATGAACTTTGCATCCCAAACACAACCAGGATGCTCTATGCTCTGAACACAAACTCCATCTGAAAATTATGAAGGAAAAAATTTCCAACACAAGTTACATAAGCAATGAAATAAATAAATACATAAATAAATAAATATTTTACACATTCTGTAAAAAGAATAGAAATTAATTAGCATAAGCCAATATAATAAAGCTTAATGTGAATGCTGAACTAATCAGACAAAGACAAACATGAACCAGTTTCCTAAATTTGCTTGCTAACATATGGAAAAATGCAAGACATAAAGGGGGAGAGTGAGAGACAGAACTCCTCCCCAATAAACTTTGTGGAGATAGACTACCAATGTTAATTCTGTAGCTCATTAAACACACACTAGACGATATTGAGCATCATTGCTGAACCACTGACAATATTCCAGAAAATATTCCAGTGACACACCAATAAGTAGGAAACATGTAATCACCTTTCCATATTTTTGCAAATCGGTCTTCACTACCACTGACGATAAGTCCAGATGCATGTGAATCAACTGAATAAACAATTGCAGTATGGCCAACCATCTCCATTAACACTTGACCACTTACTGCCCATAATCTCAGAGAACTGTACCAATAGAAGCAAGTGAAACAGAGTATATTATTCTGATGCAAAGCAGGAATACAGTATTGATTAGATTTAAAAGTGTGTTCAGAAATAAACCCCCACCCATCATGTGATGAGGATAGGACCCCAAGGCCAGCCATCACAGCCAATCCTCTAACCGTATCTGCACACTCCTCAGAAGACGTCAGGATTTACCATGAAACAACAAAATAAATAAGAGCACCCCATAACAACACAAAGTAGCATAAAAAACATGTTCTCAAGGTAATATAATTGCAAGGTCACTTTGGCCTTTTTTCAATTGTTAATCAAGAACTAACCTAATTCAATCAGTCCTCACCACCCAAGGAAATGCATAAGAAAAACTTACAAAATCAATATTATACAGTGACAACATAAACATTAAAATGTGTCTAAAGATGATGAAAAGCAAACCTGCATGTCCATTGAAAGTATGTAAACAAGTTTTTCCTCTCCAAAGCTTCAAAGTTGTGTCACTTGAACCTAGAACATGTCAGAAGATAAGTTAAATAACTTAACTTACTATAATGCCATTTCAATATTGTTTACAAGAATAAAGTTTTTACCTTCAGTTAACGATATGGGATTTCATGATTGCTCTGAGGAACAGCAATTATAAACAATTTCATAGAATAGAATGACTAGTTGACTACAGATCAAAAAGATATGAAGAGATTTTTGGAGAGCAAAATGCATGAGTGACAGTACCTGTAACAAGCTCGCCTGAAGGTAACTTTATAACAGCTTGGATAGGTGCCTTGTGAGCCTCCCATGTCTCTACAGATTGTCCATTTCTCCACCGTCTCAAGGTACTGCATAATAATTCGGAAAGTCAATAAACATAATAGAGCTAGGAATAGGATACGCTAAAAGAACAAAAACAAACAAAATATAAACACAAACACAGGTAGCACCTAGAAAAAGGTATCAAATAAACTAAAACAACAGTTTGAAAACCATGGATCAAAATTGTAATAACTTAGATGGTTGAAAGCTAAAGCTTCACAAAAGATTATCATTGGTGTCCAAGAGCAATACTAAAATCAAGTAAACCCTAAACCCTACGAAGCTACTCCAGAAGAAACAAACGTACTGCAATGCAGAGCATCTTCAATATACTTATTCACATTCAAATTATCCACCAAGAAACCAGGCAAACTGAATCACAACCAATTATTAGACTCTAACAACATTGCTGATCTCAAATTCAATATTCCTGAACAGTGAAGACATACTTGGGGAAGAAGTGATTACAGTTAAATTCAACACATAGATATCTCTATATTTGATCATCCCCGTTCAAGTTTCCAAACAAGGAAACCAATCAAACTGAATAACAACATAGCCGAATCGAAAATAATTTCAAAGTCAATGAACCCTACCAATCAACAGAAGATGAAACAATATCCCCATTATCCAATGTAATGCTAGTGACCTGCAAAGAATGGCCTTTGAGGGTTTGAACCTTCTCACCACTCTTCAAGTCCCAAACCAAAACGAGTGTGTCCATTCCACCTGACACAACCCCACCTTCTGTGAACTCGTCGTTGGGAGGAATCCATGCAATTGGTCCAACGAAGCTGGTGTGACCCAAAAGAATCTTCGAAGACACGAACTTGCGTTTCTCAGAAGGGTCCTGAGACCAAAGCCTAACGGTTTTGTCCCTCGACGACGTCGCTATGCGCTCGT
Organism: Arachis ipaensis; assembly: GCF_059453495.1. Lineage (NCBI taxonomy): Eukaryota > Viridiplantae > Streptophyta > Magnoliopsida > Fabales > Fabaceae > Arachis > Arachis ipaensis. Next base: position 6,844,476 of record NC_142438.1, read on the forward strand.
TGCCGCACACGCATATTCCACGAACCTAAATCGATTATTCAGTTCAATTCAACCGATCAATTCAAAAATCGAAAACAAACAAATAAAAAATCGAAAAAAAGAGAGAGATTTGAATGTTACGTCATCTTCGTGGCCACGGAGTTCACAGCGCAACTGATACTCATTGAAATCGATCTCCATTAATGTTGTTATGAACTGAGAAGAAGAACGTAAAACCCAGCTGAAGGAGTTCACAGCAGAGTTAGAGTGTGAGAGAGTACCAAAGTTCCTTCCTTTGCTTCTTCAACACTTCTACTCTAAACAAAACTTTAATTAAATAAAATTTAGTTAGAAAAATAAATATTTTTATAAATAATCTTTTTTTAAATAAAAACAACTATCAATAATTTTGTAGAAATGGTCACTTAGGTTAATTGTTAATCATCATTCATCATAATAATATTAAAATTAAAAAAAAAAAACCTTCAACATGCATTATGTATTAATTATTAAATTAAGAAAATTAGTAGGTTGCTTATATCTAATCTGATTATCGCTATTTTCTTTATTATTATTTGTCTACTATTTTCAGTGTATTTTCACTATTTTGTTGGTCAACTGGGGAGGCAATATGTTTGGTCAACCAGCAAGTAGTCACCAAAAAAAAAAAAAAACCAGCAAGTGCTTTCAATGGGCCTATAATCTTTAAGAAAGGCCCAAGGAACTTAGAGATAGGCCCAACTATTTTGCTTTTAGTTCAAAAAAATAACTTTTAAAGCATGAGGTCACAGGTCCAAAAAAAAAAAAAGCATGAGGTTTCACCTAGTTATAAATAGTAATAATAAATAGTAACGGATTAGTCTTGACCTATCAAATTAAAAAATACTGTGAATAATAAAAAAAATACACACTAAAATTATTCGACTTATTTATCCATAAAATAAAAACAATCTCAGCTATATTTTTTTATAATAAATACAATTTTGAAATTACACATGTTCTCAGGTATATAATCTCAGGCAGTAACTTATTTTACAAGCATTTAAAATCATTCATCATAGTATACCAAAAATAAATCAATCATTGTTTTATATTGTATTAACTATAGGTCCTAATTCCTAAGTCCCAAAGTATAATGCCCCCAATTAGCTAAAAAGAATCTCAAAATATATAACTTCAGATGCTATTATAAAGTTTAAACCTAAAGAAATTTGAAAATGTTTCACATGCAACTCGTGAACACAACAAAACTATGTAACACCAACAAGGTCTTTTTTCTTAATATATTTCTTTTTCTGTCACGATATCAGATATCAAATATCTATATCTATATATTAAATTTTTTATTTTAAGATTTTTTAGTTAAATTATAACTACTTTTTTTTTAACTAATTTTTTTTATCATTTTTTACATATTTAACAAATAAAAATAAATAAATAATTATTTTAATATCTATAATAATCTCCTTTAAACATAATTCACATTTTCTAAATCAGTAAATTTTATTTCTTCTGAGAAAAAAAATATGGAAAACAAAGTGGGACCAGGCCAGTCTATGTTGAACCGACACACACATTTGATCACTTTTCAGTAACTTAACGCCACATTCAACAAATAATTAAGCAAATCATACATTAATTAACACAACCTTAAGATTTTTGTCATTTCAACAAGGTTTGGGAAATAGCACTTTCCTTTGGAAATTGGAACAAAACTTAGACTTAAACAATAAATAAACACCACAACTATAAAAAAGACAAGGTGGCATGCTTCGTAGTTTTCCACGTTTTGCAGCCTTTTCTTTCTTCTCTCTCTTTCTCACTCTCTCTCTCTCTCTCATAGTCATACGTGCTTTCTAGCTATTACACACCACACTCTCTACTCTCTTTGTTTCTGTTCAGTTCTTTAGGAACTGTAGACTGTAGTAGTAGTAATTGACAGAGAAAGGTTGCTATTATTGTTGCTTCACAAACAGAACCATCACCAGAATCTACACCTCACCTCTAACTCCTTCTATCTAATCTAACTGTTCCTCAACTCCAAACCAAAAAACAAAAAGAAAAAAAAAATCACTTTTTTCTTACAAACTCACTTTCCCAGTTTGTCATTTCTTGTTGATCTCAATGCCCATCACATGATTGATGAAAGGTGAGTGTGAAAAGAAACAGAAAAACATGAGACTCAACCTCATTGTTTATCAGTCTATCATGGTAAAAAAATTCCTTGGTGGTTATGTTGTATTATCCCAACATTGTAAGAAATTATATTGCTTTTTTGTTTTTTTGTTTTTCATTTTTTCAGTACTTTAAGCATGTTTTCTGATAAAGATCTATGCTTTCCATTACTTTAAAGCCTGTTGAATAGTGGGGTTTGAATCATTTTGTGAATAGAAGGAAAAACCCTTGCCATTTGCGAAATGTGGCTTTGTTTTGTATACTAGGTTCTCTTCAGGTAATCAGCTTCATAAGTGATCATGTTTTCTTGTTTTTTTTTTTTTTTTTTTTCATGCTTAGAATCAATATTCCAGAATGCTGAATGCGTTGCATTTCATATGTTTTAGGCATGTTATTTATCTTTCTCTAGCTGATGTTAGACATGACTGTGATTGAAGGAGCTGGTGATTTTATTTTTATGGTCAAGTGATGTGTTTTTTATTAGCTGTTACTTGACTTGATTTTACACAAGGAAAGATTGATTTTCTTAAGAGTGAGTTTGTTTACTATTGGACTTAAATTATTGAGGTGTAGCCTTCATAAGCAACGATGCACTTTCAGCTGTTTATATGTCTTCATTAATTTGTCATAATACTTGTTTAGAATGTTTAAGATTTTGTTTAATAGAAGTGTATTTTGTTCTCCACTTTTATCTCCTTATACTTGACATTGCTCAATTCTTGTCTTCCTTCAAGGTAAAAGATATGGCATCCTCAACTTTATCCTAGGTGCATTCATTCATTCTGTGGCCGAAATTCTTAAAAGATCATTCTCTTGTTGAGTAATCTAAACAGCAAATCACAGCTAGCAGAGTATGCCTCTTTTTTTGTCGGGATCAGAAAAAGGAAACTCTGTGTGTAGACTAGTAGATATCAAAATTTGTTTATAGGCCAATTTTGTTGAGGAGGTAAATCTTGAAGAGGCAGTGCAGCTATTTTACTTAAGTCTGTGGTTTGTCGTTGATAGGCATATGGCAGTTCTTAAATCTGTAGGTGCAGATTTCGACGAAAAGCATCATGCTTTAGCTCCATTGAGGGTTTTAAGGGGCCTGATCTGTTTGTTGGTGCTGTTTTCAACAGCATTTGTAATGTTAGTCTTCTTTGGCTTCAATGGTGCTGTTATAGTTCGACTTTTTAGCATGAAATACAGCAGAAGAGCAACTTCCTTTTTCTTTGGTGCTTGGTTAGCTTTGTGGCCTTTTCTGTTTGAAAAGATCAACAAGACTAAAGTTGTGTTTTCTGGAGATATTGTTCCTTCTAGAGAAAGAATCTTGCTGATTGCAAATCATAGAACCGAGGTTGACTGGATGTATTTATGGGACCTTGCGTTGCGGAAAGGATGTGTCGGATACATAAGATATATACTTAAGAGCAGCTTGATGAAACTTCCGGTTTTTGGTTGGGCATTTCACATATTAGAGTTCATTCCGGTGGAAAGGAAGTGGGAGGCCGATGAATCAACCTTGCGCCATATGCTTTCAACATTCAAGGATCCTCAAGATCCTCTTTGGCTTGCTCTTTTCCCAGAAGGCACCGATTTTACGTAAGCTCCATACTTCTCAATAGTTTTTAACTTTGTTACTGCTATGCTGGGGTAACTTTGATACATATCTTTGTTTATGATCATCATGAGAATGGGGGAGAAAGTAAAGTGCCAAGTCTATTGCATCATAGAATTGTAATTCCTCCCCCCCCCCCCCCAATCTCTTTTTTCTGTCTTGAAACATCAATAAGCCATCACCAGTTTGTAGAACATTTATAACTTTCTCCACATTTATTCTCTCAAATCTTTTCTCTTGTAGTGAGCAGAAGTGTATTCGGAGTCAAAAGTATGCTGCAGAACATGGGTTACCGATTCTGAAAAATGTTTTACTTCCAAAGACAAAGGGCTTCTGCACCTGCTTGCGAGAGTTGAGAGGTTCTCTGACTGCAGGTTGTCCTATCGCCCTTTATTTTCGACGTTCTTTAGTTCTTGATAAAGTACATAGCTTAAGCTTGTAGCTGGTTCTTGATATCTTATTACATCCTCTATGACTAACTGGTTCTTTTTCTACTTTAATAATCATATATAAAATACCATAGTTCATAATTTCGGTCATTCGATACTGCCACTACTTTAAATTTTGTTTCCCCTTAACTTCCATTTTTCAGTTTATGACGTGACCATTGGCTACAAATACCGGTGCCCAACTTTCTTGGACAATGTCTTTGGGGTGGAACCTTCAGAAGTTCATATGCACATCCGCCGATTTCCCCTTGATTGCATACCGGAATCTGAACAGGAAATTTCCATGTGGTTGGTAGATAGATTCAAAGTAAAGGACCATCTGCTTGCGAATTTTCAATCTCAAGGTCAGTTTCCTGATCAAGCAACCGAATTGGACTTGCCTACTGCAAAAAGCTTTCTGAATTGTATCACAGTTATTATGGTGACCGGCACATGCATATACTACACTTTCTCCTGTGTCTGGTTCAAACTCTATGTGTCTTTAGTCTGCGCTTATTTGATTCCGGCAACATCTTTCAATATTCGGCCTCAACCGATTCTCAGCTTTCTGAAGATGAGATCTAAGTGTCACCCTTAGAGCATGGATTTGTTGCTGCATGCAATTCTATTTGTATGAAAACCCGTTCAGATTAATATGACAAAAATGGTGATAGATCAACCAAGTTTTGCCTCATATACCTATTATGATTCTTAAAACTTCTTTAGGATTCATGTGTTTAGCAACAATGTTTTTTATGTCACAAAGACCATATAGTTTGTATTTGCAGATATGGTTACTTGGATATAAAACATGTAACATTTCATATTTAAATACACTTTTGCAATAAATTTGAGTTTCACTAATTTTGATTTAAGAGGCTAATGCCTATGAGGCAAACTCAAATTTTCCAAGCAACATATAAGGCAATGAATTGTAGGATTCTTATAAAAAAGGAAAAGAGAAAAGAAGTGATTAATAATATTCTCTTAGATAAACCAAAAGTGATACAGATAATAGAACGTGACTCTTCTCCTATCAAGATTAGTGACACCTACCTAATTTGCCATCTGTTAACTATCTTCATTATCAATCTTCCAAGTTCCGTGTAACTTCTTTTTCTCCACTTTGTTAAGTCTTACACAGGACAACAAAGTCATAACATACCTGTATTTGTTTAAGATTTGCTTCTTCTTTCAATGCTTTCTTGCATGCCAAGTTTATCCATATTTGGCACTAATTAATGCAGATATGATCTAATACCAAATATTTCTACCTTATGTACCTCTGTTTCTATATTTGTCTAGCTCAATTTAATTCTACATTCATTAATATACAAGTACATGTGTACCGTATTTGTAAGTTTAATTTAATGTGGAGGTGATGTATAGATAAATTTTTATATGATTAGCATGCAAGTAATTGGTTGAAAGAAACAAGATTTTAATAAAAAAGAATGAAATCATGAAACAAAAAAAAAATATTTACATTGCTGGTACACTATTGTATGAAAAGAATAAAAAATTTCAGCTGCCTAGACAAGCAGAATGAACAACATAGTATAGTCCAATTATTAGCTTTAACATGAATCCAAATGTTCTTGGATCCAAGATGACTAAAGATCAAGAAACTAACATAAGGAACACATAATGTAATCTCCAACAAACTGTATCAGTTACTTGATTGGCGAGGTATAATTAAGAGATTGTTCTTCAGTTGTTTGGATGCTTTATGATTCTTTGCAGAACCACAGTTCTTGCTCTCCTAATGTCACGGCTACACATATCGGCTTGAACTCCTAAATCTTCAACATTCTTCATGAACACTCCCAGCTTCTTCTTGATCTCCACTATGGCAACCTTCACGGCTTCTTCTTCTATGGCAAAATCCACATTGTGCAATAGAGATTCGATCTCAATTTCAAGCCGGTCAATGAGAATCCGGATGTTGTCCAAATCCTTTATAGCAACATAGGTACCGGCCTGCATCGAGCTAATCACTTCCTTCTGCCCTTTCAATGCATTCTCATAGTTCCTCCAAAGGGAGTCAATCCACTTCCCCATTGAACCAATTGGGATAGAGGTAGCAGCAGCCACTGCGGCCGCAACCGGAGGAGCAGCAATGGCCGCTGCCACGACTGAGCAGATCAAGACAGTAGCAAATGTAGCCACAAATATCAGACAAGACACCTTCCTCCAAGAATGGATGTATTTCAGCTTCTTATCAAGCTTGTTCTTCCTGAATTGCAACTTCTCAAGCATTAGTATCTGCTGCTTGTAAACAGATTGAAAGATTTGGAAGAATTCTTCAGTGAAAGGGTCACCAGCTGCTTTGAAATTCTTCAGCTCCTGCAAAGTCCTCGTGTACCGGTTATCCCCGGATTCTGTTTCCTCCTCAAACTGCTGAAGGGCCACAAGGATAAGCAATTGGCTATCCCTTGCTCTCTTCAGACACTTCTCCAATGCAGTGCAGAAATCCAAAGTCTGCAAACTATTCTCAAAGTACTCCTCAACAAGCTCAAACAATTCTTGGCTCTTCCATATATCTTTCTTGCAGTCCAAGATTACCTTCACAACTTCCTGATTCATCTCCAGAAGACATTCTGTGACTTGTTTGAGCGAATCGAACGAAAGAGCTCGAACTTCAACGCCAGTTGCGAGAGTATTGATGACCTGATTCGTTCGAGCTTGAAGGATGTTGTCGAATGACTGCAAATCAGCATCAAGCTTGCAAGCAACCTCATAGGAACTCAATTCAGTTCGATAGTGCATATCGGTACTGATGTTAACAGTTGATGATGTTTCAGGGATCTTCTTGCTCATATGGCTTCCCATTGCTTCAATTGAAAAATGATCTAAACAATGATAACAATAGAGATAAGAACCAATTAAATTCAAATCCCCTTTATCAGAAGAAAAAAAAAAAAAAAAGAAGTCCTATAGTTCCACAAAGTAATTCCTTTTGTCATATCAAAGTTGATAATTGAAAAAGTAAACACATATATATGAGATTATTCTTAGTGCAACTTTCTGAGAATTTGAGAGATCCAACAAACAGTTAAACCAAAACTACTTCAACAAAGCAATGATTGCTATCTCTATCTAAAGTAATTGAATCTATGATGATCAGAAACCGTACCTAACTAACTAGTCACCTCAAAAAGCTTAAAAAACATGCTTGATCAAACAGACCCAAATAGAGAAATTTAGAAAAGTTCAAACCTTTGAAAGCGATTGAAGAAGATTACGAAACCCCAGACAAGGACAAGCTAAGGCAAATTGATATTGAGCTGAGAGAAAACTAAAATGGTGTTTTTTTTTTTCGGTTTCTGTGTGTTTTTATTTCCTTCTTGAAAAAGAAAGATGAAAGAGGAAATTAAAAAAGCAAAAAAATTTAAAGAAAATGTGAGGTTGGGAAGTGAATGCAGAAGCTTAAAGAAACAACAAAAGGTGTTATGGGGACCAAGAAATGTGGGAAGGTAGGGTTTTGATGAGAGTATAAGAGAATCGCTTGCACGCATAATTTAAAAAAAAAAAAAAAAAAGAAAAGAAAGAAAGTGGTATTGGAGAAGATGGAAAACGCGGGAAGCAATGAGACTTATTTTCTCTCTCTTCAAACTCTTTCTACACTGAATAAAAAAAAAAAATGAACAGACTTTTAAGGTGCAAAGCAAAATAATAATAATGATAATAATAATAAAATAATAACTCTTATAAGTTATAACAGAATTTGGATGCAACAAGAACAAGAAGCATAGGATTCAGCTTAGTGGTTAGGCTAGGCCACAACTAATTATGCTAACCATAAGTGATTAATTAATTACTAAAAAAGTATTTATTACTTGATTATTCGATTATAATGAATACGTATTTTTACACTTTCTATTATTAGCACTAGTTATTTATCGGAGTAAAAATGAGTCGGGCTATTTAATCAGTAGTAAATCCAAAAGATTTTCACAATAGAAACAGATATATATATATAACATAATAATAATTTTTATAAAAAATATTATATATATAAAAAATTAATTATTAAATTATTTATTATATATTTGTATATAAATATATATATTATTTAACTAACTTTTAATATATATATTTTATATTTAAATATATATTCTTATGAATGGTTTTTTTATGCACAGGTAGCATAACTACTACTACTACTATTATTATTATTATTATTATTATTATTATTATTCTATTTTTTAAATAATAACATATAATTTAAAATTCTATTTTTTTTAAGTTTTATATTTTAAAAAGATTGAATAATCTTTTTTTAACAATATAATTGAAATTTTTTTTGTTTACATATATCATTAAATAATCATCTAAAAATTTCACATATCATACAATTAGGTCTTGATGATATTCATAGTTTAAAATTTTTTTTCTATTAATACAGTTGTCATAGAAAAAATTAAAACTAACTTCAAAAGAAGAAATATCAATAGATAAATAATATTCTTTCAAATCGATTTTTAAGAAAGAATACTAATCTCATTTAAATTTGAGAATTGATCTTATAACACATCTAATATGAAATTATCAAATTGAATATCAAGTTTCAAAAAGTTGAGTAAAATAGGATCAAAATCAATAATTTAATAGGGACAAATAAATATTATTATCATGTACTATTCAAAAAAATTTCAAATTATAGTGGGATGTTTGTCCCCATACCCTTACACCTAGAACCGTCCCATGGAGGTTTGTGACTCGACTTATTTTAAACTAAGCTGGTTTTATTAAATAGGTCAGGTTGTTTGGACTTTTTATAAAGCCTATTAGTTAAAAATGTCAAGTCATAGGCTTTTAAAAAAAACTTACAAAATTAAGCTCATTGAGTCGGCTAGTAAAATATTTTTTTATAAAAATAAATTATTTTTAGTTTTGATTTTTAAAAATTTATTTATATTAAACACAAAATAAAACTAAAAAAAATCTATTGTTTAAAAATTAGTTAAGATTGTAACTTTTTGTTTAAAGAAAAAGTTTATAGATTATAAGAATATATGATTATGATATGTGACTAATGATTAATATATAAATGAATTATACTTTACAAATTATGAATTATAAATTTTGAAATACATTTAATGTCGATTTAGAACTTTTAAATTTATTATTTTAAATTATAATTCATAAAACATATTTTTTCAAATAGGCTCATGAGTTTGTCGGATTTTCAATAAATCGGATTCGAATCTGAAAAAAAAAAAAAAAAAAACTGTAAGAGATAATAGATCTAGACTTAAACTATCTATTTACAACATAGATCAGGTTCATCAAAACTAAAACTCGATTAGGATCGGCTCAACCTATTTTTACCCTTAATTGACACCAACGTATTTATTAATATATTTTTTATGAATTAAATATATAATAATAATAATAATATATATAAAGATAGTTAAAATCGTAAATATCTAATATTTTAATAAAAAAATTTAATTCAAGTCTTTGAAATAGTAAAAATATGCCTTTTGTATTATATAAAACGAAGAGTATTTCGGAAAAAAATTACAGTAAGCTCTTTTTATATCCTTTATTATAATAGATAGATAGATAGATAGATAGATAGATAGATAGAAAATAATTAATAATATATTAAAACATGATATTTTTTAAAATCTATTTATTTGTTTACCTATTTAGTGAACAAAAGAAAGAAAAGAAGTTGAGGTTATTTGTATATCAAGTTTGCAAAGGGAAAGTCACTTGAAAACACGGTTGCTACTTTGCTGTGAATACTGAATAATGTCCCAACTTTTTAAGTGATATAGAAATATCCAAATAATATATTTAATTTGTACACTAAAATTAATAATTAAAATCAGTTATTAATATATTTGTGTATAAATATATATTATTTAATTTATTTTTAATATGTATTTATATTTTAATATATATTTTATATTAGTATCTAATTTTGATGTATATCTAATATGACTAAAAGAGAAATATTAAAAAATTAATAAAATTTATTATTTTTAAGTCATAATTAATTATTAATATTTAAAATACTGAATAAAAATATATTATTAAATTATTAAACTAAAAAATTAGACTAATAATTAAAATAATAAATTTTACTAGTTATCTAATATTTTTCTAAATATATAATACTCATAATGCCAATTTTTACGTATAATTTTAAGTATAGGTACTTAGGTAGTGTGTGCGAAAGATTTTCTTTTTTTTTTTTTGACTTCGAAATTTTCCTCACATAACCCGTGTATAACTAAACAACATTTTGTGGAAAAATGTAGTAATGTGATGATATCTGATTTCATATTTTGAATGTGATATCTGATGATTAGTGATTATAACACATTAAGCGAAGGTGTTACGTAGTTATTTTAAGTTATTGTGAAGTATTAAAAATGAAGTATATATAGTTTATTGTTTTCGAACTATTGTCACTTAATCCAATATATAATTAACGTCTAAAAAGATGATTTTGATATGATTTGCATTATAAATATTTAACCTAAACAAAGTTTGAGTTAATAATTTTTTTTTCCGAAAATTTGCATCTGATTTGGTTGCTCGTAAAGGTAAACACTCATATGCAATTGTTTTCAATTAAAATTCATAATTAAAAATTATTAGATAATAATTTAATTAAACTTATTAAATTATTTAATAATTTTTAAATATCAATTTCGTATAAAAATAATTACATGGCAGTTTTTACCACTCGAAAAATGTGGTTTTTCTTTTTGTGAACAATCTATACTTTTTTTTAAGAGATAAAAAGTGCGCATGATTATTTAACTAAATTTTTATTCATATGGTAATTCGTAAAACATCTTTTCATATTATTTATGATCTCTCATCATATTATCGCATTATCATTTATTAATCAATTCCGCTACGTTACGAACATAGTTTCTGCCAATTTCTGTCAATTTTTGTTGGACTGAACCCCAAAGCCCAATAAAATTTAAAAAACCACATCCTAAATTAACCTAGGTCAATTCTAGTGTCCCTCTTTTATCATTGTAAACTTAAATTGACCACCTCTCTACTTTGCAACCACATCCAAAACGCTCCACGTTCAGCGCCGCGCAACCTCTTCTTCGTGCAGTCTTCGACGGTCGCCGCCGTCAACGGTAATCAACGCCACTGGACCGTTAGACAGCAACCGTCTCGATTTGCTCCGCTCAGTCGCCCAAGCGCCACCGCCTCTGTTGCATGTTGCCATTGCGCCCCGTTGAAGACGCATCCTCCTGTCAAGCCTACAGCCCCCCCCCCCCCCGACGCCGCCTCAACACATGTCGTAGCTGAAGTCTACCTGCGCCCCACTGATGTTCGATTTGAGCCCCAAGCTAGCGTCGATCCCTGCCTCGCGTCCTAGTCCCGTAGCGCACTGCCGTTCTCTACTTCGCGGCGGAGCCCCGTCATGCAACCTGTCTTTCCTCCGGCGCCGATGCTGCAATAAGAGATACGTGCTACTTTACTGTTTTCAGAAATCTAGAATTTTACAGGTTTCATATGTGAGCATGTCATTGGGTATTACATTTATATAACATGGTTCATTGAAATTTTGGTTACTGTTAGACAAGGAATTGAAGAATGGAAAACTAATTCGCTTGTGTTTATATGTCTTGAATAAAACTTATTTTGAATGTGATAAAGGTGTATTTGGTATTAAAAATATCAACCATATATTAGGAGCGATGTTTTGCAATGCTAATTTAAAAGAAGAAGAAAAAGGGTGGAAAAGTTTTTGTTGTAATGGCAGCAATTGAATATTACTACATATGTGTCTTTAGAGTGATAGTGTGTGCTGAATTGTTTATTAGTTTTGGTTTTGTTCTGCTGAATTGTTTATTGGTTGTAGCCTTTGGACCTTTGATTGTTGTCATTAAGCAAAAAGAAGTAGTTTAATTTTCTGAAAATATATGCTAAATCAAAATTTACTCTTAGGATTCACATATTTCTTTTTTCACAAATTTATATTGTATGTAAGATTTGTCGAGGAATAATCAGAGAATAAGTAAAACATAGAAAAAACAAAATAATAGGTTGTATTAGTATGTGTCTTTTACTACAAAGTACTGACATACATGTTCCTTGATCTTATGCTCTTTTGTTGTCATTAAGCAAAAAGAGATGTTTGAGTTTTTTATTTGAACCTATTTTTCTATGTTATTGTTTTGAATGTTTGCTGATTTTTTCTTGCATAAGGTAGTGTCTATGTATTAAGAGATATTTGAAATTGGGTTTGATTTTGTTCATATAGAATTGGAGAGTTTTGGTTTTTTCTCTTGATATTTTTGGTTTTTTAGCTATATGCTATAATGAGTTTATTGACTTTTTATGGATTATATGCTACAATGGAAACACCATAGAATTGAATTTACTAAAAATTTATCATTATTAAACATCAATTCACTATGATGAGATGTTAAATTAATCATGAATGGCTAGTCTTTGTTTATAACTATGGTGAATTTTTTCTGTTGATGATTTAAGAGCAAAGTAGGAGCTTGTAAATGGTTGATCACATGGTGTTTGACATGAATTTCTGAGAGAAGGATTGTTCCAATTTTCTGGGAGATGCATAGATGGAAAAGAAACAAAAGATTGTGTAGTATAAAAAAAGACTTGATAAGACCCTTGCCTCACCTGATCTTACAAATGATGAGATGCTCAAAAAACTTGTCGAAAGCCAACTTGTATATTCTTCGGAATAAGAAGTAGAATGTCATAACATTCTCTTGTGTCCTTTGAATTCATTTAGGCAGAAATGGTACTAGCTTGGTGGAGTCATTATTTTTCGTTAAATTATTCTTTTATAGGTTCTTAACATGCTTTGTTTGATTAATTAGCATACAAGCAGAAGTTGTTAGAAATGAAGACAGTAGATGTATCTAATTTTCTTGATATGTGAAGGAGTGCTTCTTCAAAAGATATCATTTTACTTTTGTTAAACACTTGTTTTGTTTTAATCAATTAATACTTGGATATGTCTTTCATAGATGTGTCTTCTGTTAGATGTGTCTTTTGTTTAAAACTTATTTGGATGTGTCTTTAATTAATGTGTCTTCTATTAGATGTGTTTTTAATAGATGTGTCTTTTGACTAAATGATTTTTATAAACAGGAATGTGTCTTTAATAGATGTGTCTTCTGTTTAAAACTTACTTGGATACGTCATTAATTTCATAACTTAAAATAAAGTAAGGTTTAGATTTGCTCCGGCGCACCCAAACCTAAACTTTGAATACAAGCCCATACCTTTAATAAAGAAGACTAACTTTATTTTAATCAATACTACAGAAATAAAAATGAAATAAATAATTATTTGTCATATGATCTGAAGATAATTGACTACAACCCAAAATTTACCGTTCATGAAACTAAACAAAACAATAAACTTAAAGGTTATAAATTTGAAGTGCTGAAGTAATCTGTCAATAAACTTAAAGGTTATATGATTCTGACCGCCCATGTTGTTTGATGACAATGGAATATTCTTCATATACATACCTGTAAATAATAAATATTACTCAGTGCTAGAATGGTAAAATCAAAAGGTGAATTCAAAGTGACTAACTGTTGTTAAATGATTGTGCACCTTCATTAGGAGTAAATGCTTCTGCCAAATGTATTGAAAATGCCGGAGTCATCTGTCTCTGATCTGGAGGTATCCATAATCCTGCATAAAAAATCATTCCATCCAAATGATCATCGTGAAATTAAAGAACATGCATATGAGGAGAATCTTTAATATGAGTACCAACTATATTCAAGAACTAATAAACATAATCATCAACCTGAATCACTTATCTTTATACCAAAATGAGTCGGACTCCTTAGACAACAACCAAGTTTCAAATTTTATTTATTGTTTGATGGAATATGAATTTAATTTAAATAAAATTTATATTATATTTAATAGTAGATAAAATATCATAAATAGAGAAATAACATTATTGCTTAATTATAGTTCTACAGGGTTTCCACAATTTATTTGTAGGTGGTTCCACTTGAGCTTCTATCTAATAGATTTTTTAAACATGTTTTTTATCTTTCTAATTAACCTTTTTTTTTATTAGACCCAAATAGAAGAACCTTCTTATCAAATACTATTAGGCAGACAAAGATTCACTGCCACACTCATCATCATAGTCTATAATAGACACAACATGTATATTTTAACAATCAAAATAATTAAAAAAATTGATTTTAAAATTAAATTAGAGAAAAAAAAAGGAAGGAAATCGAAAAAGAAAAAGTAAAAGAAGATAAATTGGCTCATCGGAAAAGAAGTAGAAAGGATTGAGAAGGTGGATACGAGAGAGAAGGAGCGCGCTACGGTTGTCGGCGGCAAGGCAAATCACAAGGGAAAGGGCACTAGGTGGTCCTGCGGAAGAGGAAAAAGTGCATGCAAAGAGCGTGTTGCGGTAACGGATATTGGTTGCGGAAGGCACCAGCGCTGCTCAAAGCATCGTCGAGGTGGAGGCTGCGGTGGCGCAAACACGGGTTTGGCCTTGGGTATGCAAGCCGCGAGCGGTGAGAATGCAACAGGCGAACGACGTGGGTGCGAGTGACGTAGATTAGCTGACGGTGTGACGGGAGAGTGGTGACGTGCGTGGCACACTGCACAGGCGGCGAGCCAAGACACTTTTGAAACTGCGATGAGAAGAGGTGGAGACGTTTATGGGGTGGTTACTATTTACCTAATCCTTATATTTCAAATTCTGTTTAATATTAATTATTTAAATTTTGTTTTTAAATTTTAAAATTAATAATTAATTGTTGTTAATAAAATTTGGGAGACTCTAACTTGGCACCCTATACTTTTTCTTTATTAATTATCTCTCGTTTTTACATGTGTGGAATTAGAAGCATTATTATTATTATTATTATTATTATTATTATTATTATTATTATTATATGATTACCAAATGACCCACCAGCAGCCATCAAGATATTCATAAAAAGAATGTAGCAATTTTATTATTATAATGAAAAGGAGAATTGCTTGTACCAAAAGAGAGTGAATTGCTACGTAGACTCAATGAATTTATTATGAAAATTAATGAAGAACTCATTAAGAGTATGATACTTAAAGGATAAGTGCATGCATACATAGCAACTACCCCATATATATATATGGTAGAGATATATAATTGTCTTTATATAAATTTATTAATTAAAAACTATTAAATAATTTAATATATTTAATTAAATTGTTATCTAATGATTATTAATGATTATTAACTAATTATACGTGAGTTTTTATCTATATATAAACCTTAACTTTTGGATTTGCAATAGTATTAATAAAACAAAAAATAGTCATCCCAAGCTAGTGAAAATAAAAATATTTTTGATGATTTCCAAACATGCTTTATAGCATTTAAGCTGGCGTTTTCAAAATTCCAAAGGCATTTATGAGAAAATCATTATTAGTCTAGAGAATCGAATAACTCTTTCCATATATACAGGTGTATAGAATTCCATTTTGGGAAACAATTCTAAAACGAAAATAATTAGGTATCTATGGGTGGTTGATTTGGTAATTGGTAATAAAAGTCGTTGCTATTTTATGCTTGTTATATTTATTTAATTAAGAAAAGATATAAGAATAAATTTTTAGTTACTCAACATTAATAAATTTATAATTTATGTTTATAATTTAAAATTTAGAATTAAAAGTTAGTTAACATGAATTAATTTTATAATTTTTTTATAATTTAAAATTTAGAATTTAAATTTTATAATTTAGAGTCTAAAGTATAAGATAAATAAAATAATTTTAAAAAATTATTTGATGTTAGTTGAAAAAAAATTATTAGATTTTTTTTAGTTAATATAACAAGAGGTGAAGGCCCAAATTCAGATCCATATAATCCATATCTGCAAGATGTCCAAAATCTAAATGAAGAAAATACTGAATACTTGTTTGTCTATCTACAGGATCTAGATATGGATCTTAGAGCTGTCAATTTGGTTTTTGAAGACACATCATCCTTCTCAGATGGTGATAGGACCTTCCAGAAGACTATTTCAAACCGTCCATTTATTAGACAAAAAACTCCACTATGTATAATTAAGTGTGCTAAGAATAAAGTGACCCTGTCACATGTCTAAGAAAAGTCAGAAAGAGATAAGGCTTATCCCTTATCCTCCGGCTGGCATTGTATGATAGGTTTATCTAGATTTCGTAAGATATCACTTCTATCTAGAGACCTCTATAAAAGGAGGTGCTCACCTCAGTTGTAATCAGATCTCAATGAACATTGTAATATATCCACTTTCCCTATCTCACAAAATGTGTTCTAAATTTTTTTTCTCTCTCTAAAAGCTTAGCTAGTATTATTTCCTTCTTCCTCAATCCAATGCCATAAAGTATGCTCTGAGATTGCCTCTGCAAAGAATCCTGCTCATCAGAAAATGGGGCATGGATAAGATCCACGGAAATTTCTCATAATGAAAAAGGGACTTAATGTTATAATGTTAAGTTTCGTTCAGACCCTTTAATCTCACTCGTTTGATTAGAAAGAGTGATCAGGATAAGCGAACCATGTATTATTCTATTGTCATCCTGAAGTACTGGAGATCCACTCATATGGTATTAACACCTTTTAGTATATTATTCTTATAAATACATTATTATTTAAATAATAACTGAAAAAAAGGAAGTACCATTTTTTTATATATATTTTATTAGTAGAAATTTAGTTAGATTCAGCCCTAGTAATCATCCTATATAGCTCTACTAAAATCAGGGATGACTCTAGAATATTTTCAACATTTATAGAAGTATTTACTAATTATCTACTAAATTGTTTTCAGCTTTAGTAAATGAAATGAAATTGACTCTTTAAGATTCAAATCTCTGATCTTCTTATCAATTATGCCAATCATCATTGATGAGGTTAATATTTTCATGCAACAAATAACATATAGATGGATTGCCTTGAATACTTTAGACATGTATGCATAATGTATACATAATAAATGAATTATGCTACTAAAGATAGGAATGATTTAGACGGTCGATATATATATATAGAATAAGAAGATTTTGATAATCAAATAAGTTTCATATATATATATATATATAAAATAAGAAAACCATGTGATATGTATATAAAAAATTAGTTATTTTATAGTAGTTGATTTGACAAAATATATTTTAAAAATATATAAAATAATTTATATATTTATATGAGAATATATAGTAATTATTTTTTTTTTGTATATATGTAACATTTTTTATAATAAAAATTATTGATTAAAAAATGTTTAATTTAACGTATTTCAATTTTTATGCGACGAATATATAATTAAGTATTTTGGGAGTTAATTTATTCGTATTTTTTAATATTTTTATTAACTATGTTAACTTTCAAGTATAGAGTTAACTATTAATTCGATATTTAAAAAATTCAGATGCTAATAAAAAGGTATTCGAAAAATGTTATCAACAAAACAATTTTTAAATAATTTAAAAATATAATAAAAATAATTAATAAATAATATATTTTTTATAAATGACAAAAAATTTTCATATATATTTAGCAAACGACTTAACTATTTGATTTGAATTTTTGATAATATTTAAATAAATATTTAGAAGGTTAAAAAAAAAATTGAAACAAAATTTAAAATTTTTTTAACTATTTTTCAAAATAATGTGGTTATTCATAATATTTTTTTTAAAAAATCACTTGATATAAAATTACTAAAATTTAAAGATGAAAATTTTTTATTTTTATAACAGTGTTTGTAAAAATTTGTATCAAAATATAATCTCTAAAATTATTTTTTAAAATTTATATTTAAAGTTTAATTTTGATGTATGTACTGATTGTGTAAAGCATTTTACACATTTATATAATTATATCTATTTTTTTATTAGGACTATTTATTAATGTAAAATATAATTATTTTTATTGATGTGGCATTATGTAATTAAATACACGTAAAAAATTACTTTACATGTATCAAAATTAAATTATATATATTTAATATTTAATTTTTTATTGCGTTTTTAAATCTTTCGAATTTTATTTATCATTAATATCTTTTAAAATTTTTAGATGTTATTTTGACGAAAAAGTATAGGAAAACAATGATAATTGTGAATAATATGAATAATGAATTAAAAAAAGAAGAAAAATTTAAAATTTAAAATTAGATTATTAATCAATTATTTATTTTAAAATTTTAAAATTTAAAAAATTAGAATTAACAATTAAATACATTTACACTATGTACGGTTATTCGTAATCTCTCAATCTCCGATACACACCCAAAACTTGTCGTCGTCGTTCTCTGGTCCACGGCAAAAACACCGCAGTCCGTGCACGAAAACATGAAAATAGCTTTCAGTCACTATCCAACACAGAAGACAGAATACACACAAGAGAAAGTTTAGGGGATCAACACTTTTATTAAAATATGGTCAGCACTTAACCAGCAAAAAAAAGTGAGTAATTCGATACTATTGGATGAAATCTCACACCATTAAAAATACCAATAATAACTAATTGATGGTTACAAATCACAAAACTTACTTACCCCTAGCACTCCTCTACATTCAAACATGTTCTTCTCCTTCCCCTCTCTCCCATCAACATTGTTGTTCTCAATCCCATTCTCACATCACCAAACTCAAAACCTCCCTTCAATTTATTCATGTCTCCTTACAACAACACCAATATCAGAATAAAAAACACCCTCATCGACACCGTCGAAGCCTCACCTTGCGCCGCTGTCCCTTCGTAGCAAAGAAAAATTCATCCGCAACTGCATCTATGCATCCCCTTGTCGCTGCATCCCCGGCCGTGCCGACACCACTATAGCCCCCATCGACACTGTCGCAACTTCACCGTGTGCAGCAGTTTCCTCTGTAGCCACAGCCGTACCCGTGCCTTCCTTCTCACGTGTCCGTTGATGTGGAGGGTGAACAATCTAACAAGATAAATAGTAAAAGTTCATGCATTGATAACGAGTAATACGCCGGTTGTTTAATTCATTAAGTTGGTAGATGATTATTGTATTTTTTATGAGGATAACTAGTTTAAGTAAATACAAATAAAATATGTTAAATGTTCAGTTCAATAAGTATACAGATGATTATTTTAATTTTTAATTAGATTGTTATTTTGTTCAATTCGGTGATATCTAGTGAGAGAAAGATTAACGCTAGTAAAAGAAGATTGTTGACGAAAGCGCGACAAAAGAAGATTTAGTAAATTGATTTAGTAAATTAGAGTATAAAAAAAATTGTTAAAATTTTGGAATAATTGAATGAAATTTTTGGTTTAAATAATTTAAATAGTGTTTTTTTCTTTTTTTTTTTACTTTTGTTAGACCAAATTTTTAATTTATTATTTATATTGTTCAAATTTTTTATTGTCTACTTAGCAAAACAGTATTTTGATTTTTGACCCTTTACCTATTTTATTGCTATAAAAAGATTCACCGAGTAAACTACTATCTTAGTTAATGAATAATGTCATTAATAGAGAGCGTGCTTATAAAAAACGGCAAGTCCTGTTTTGTGTACAAAGGTCATCATACCCGCGTCTTCCATTCCGTTCCAGTTTCAATTGGACGGTTTAAATGCTGCCACGTTACCCTTTCTGACACGTGTTATGAAATCAGTGGTTGCCACCCACACTACGAGTTGAAGTTGAAAATCTACCCTAAACAGATTCCACGCTACGTCAACGTTCTTTTAATTTTCTCTCTTCACGTGATTTTTCCTATTGAGTTACTACATTATTATACACAACTCATGCATACACGATACTCCTTAATAATTTAGATAAAAATTTAATTTTAATGTACTGTGAATATAAAATAATTATTTTTATATTAATTAAATAAATAATTATTTAAAAATAAATATAATTATATGATTGTATAAAATATTTTATATTATTAATATATTAAAATTAAATTCTTTAGATAAAGTATTAACATCAATATTTCAATGAGCTTTGACGTGAAAAGAAAAATGAAGAGAGCTTGACGTCTGTGAGGATTAGGGTATTTTGTTTTGCGACTATGATCTAAAGATATATTCATGTAAAAAATATAATAATTTAGTAATTAAATACATAAATTATTTGATGATTTTCAATTATTATTATCTGCATCACATAGAAATATCTTTCTGTAAACATTTATTTGACTTGTTTTTTATATATAAAAATATTGATATATTATTTTAATTAATTTTAGGTAAAGAAATAAATAAAAAAATTTCAATATGATACATATATAAGTGTATTGATAAGTATACCTTATAAGTTACTTACTATATAATTTCCTAAAATTTTATATTATTCATTTAGTTTAAAAATCATACTATGTTGCATAACAAATAAACTTCATGATTTTTTTTTGTGGAAACTCAGGTGCAGTCGACTTCACGTGAAGTTGATAGTTGAGAGTCATTAGATGAAAATTTAGTCAAATTAGTCAAGCCATCTAATAGCTCTCGACTATCAACTTCACGTGAAGTCGACTGCACCTGAGTTTCCACCTTTTTTTTTTTCTCTCTCTCAAAATTGTTAATCGTGATCAAACGTCAACCCATGTATGTCGTCATTTTTAGGTTGTTTTTCACGGCAACCTAATAATGGGTAATGATGAGTTGGCTTGATTATCTCATCTTTTTTTAACTATCAAATATCAAATTAATGTTAAACAAACAAGCTAAGGTGCATTGCATCTAATTAGTTCAAATGACAGATAATTAAGTTGATTACTACATAACCTTAAAATTAAAATAAGAACTACTTATTTCTTATTTTGATGAAAGTCCCAAACCCAACAAAAATTTGAATTTATTATAATCTTAATTAACTTGCTAAAAACAATTTAAACGTGACAATTTTTAAATTTTTAAAATACGAGTTGACTTTATTTTATTTAATTTGTGCTAATATACACGACCTTAATAATAAATTAATAATCTAAATGTTACAAACTCATCAGCCACGTATATAGCCTGAATTATTCATGTCTATCTCATCATGAGAAACTAGACTTTTATTTCCCAAGTCCTAACCTTAATTCAGATGAAGATAACTTGGATTTATAAAAGAGGGGAACTGCTAACTATGCATGTATGTAGCTGAAATAGATGGAGACCTACAACGAAAAATTCGCCCAATTCATCCAATCAAGTAATCACAAGTATATATGGAATTATGATTTCATTTTTAGCTATCTTATGATTTTATTTCTTCAGATCTAAGTTTTGCCACATAATGCCAAAAACTAGCTTCTAGATTTAAAAGATGGCCAAAAATAGCTAGGGCAATTGATATGTACAAAAATAACTTCATATCTACAAAGTTATTATTTAATATAATATTGTGGATATGACAAATTCTTAAATAAAATTTTAATTTATGATAAATTAATTTTTAATTTATTAGATTAAAAAATACTAAAATATTTAATATAAGAAATTAAGTATTGTTAGAAGTTTTAAGAATAGTAATTTTTATGTTTTTAATGCATTTAATATATCAAAAGTATTATGATAAAAATAAAAAAATGTAATTAATAAATTGGATTGTAATTAATTAATAAATTAAGTTCTGACTCATTAATTAGTCTAATAGGAATAAATCATGATCAAATTTACTAATTAACTTAACTGATTGTTCCATCTATATATCTAGGCTTTTTAAAATATAAATAAATATATAAATAATTTGTCATAATTAAAAAAGCTATTGTTTTATTTGAAGCTTGAATGAATATGTTAACTTTATTATAAATAATTTTGCATATTTAAATTCAAATACTTTGAACACTTAGATATTATTGTAGATATTGAATTTGATATATTAAGAAAATATTAAATTTTTTTAACAGGCTTCGTTCAAGTTAAATTTAACAAGATCAGATTTAAAACTTAAAAAAAAAGTAATTTATAGCAAGTTGCAAGTCAAATAATGAAAATGTTTGGTAACTAAAGAAAATCAGCCAAAAATAGTTATAAATTGCCTTATTTAGCATTTATTAAATGTTGCGACAATTAATGAATGATAAATAAGACAAATTTTGGCTGTTTTTTTTTTTTTTTTTTCTCTAGCATTATCCGTCAAATAATACCCGGTGTCTAGATTTGGAGCTCGAGTTATATATATTGGCTTATCTTTTGTTTCATTATATGTATTAATTGGATTGTTTTTAGCTTCATGAAGATTATTAAAACCTACTCATATCCTAATGCGATTGACTAAGTTGAGGTCCGTTAGTTGCCAATAATAAATTTAGTTTAATTTGTTGGAGATGAATTACTGTACTCTTGTGTTTCGGAGAATGAAAAGTTTAGATTTCGATTTTTTTTTTTGTTGAATTCAAAAGAAACCATTTAAATATAAGATAAACTAAAAAGGGAAAGAAAATACAAAAGAAATTTTAAGTAAACCTAAAAACAAATTTTATTTGAGAGGTGTATTAAAACTTTCAGTTTAAATTTTTAATAGAAATTATATTATGATCAAATCATATATTTTTAATGCTGCCTAAGAGGTGGAATATTTTTTTATTTTAAAGAAAAAAGAGCTTAACACATTCGATAAAAGTTAGAAAAATAAAATAAAGCAACTCTTATGTCATTTTTAACATAACTATCAATAATATGGATTAGCTTTTACATTACTCTTTAGAGCGATAAAACGACCTAACAACACAATCTACTACATCGATTGCTTTGTTCTAAAAAATGAATTCATTTTTACATAGACAGATATTCCATATAATTGAAAAGAATTTCACTAACCATTTTTTTTTCATACGTCTTTTTTCAAAGGTATTGTCCTCCAACTCTAAAAGTGTTCTTTTATATATGAAACTTGGGATGATTCAAACACGACCCACATCAATAATCCATACGCACCACACCTGCCTAACATACTCACACGTAACAAAAAAATATTATAGAGATTTAACTTTTTTATTACACATAACACAAATATTATCATTCTATTCAATGATGTTCAATCTATTCAAACAATTCTTTGTATTAACTTGATCTATTAGCACAAATTAAATAAACAGGTTAACTCGAGAGATCATTAGTTCTTTTTAGACTCTATTTATGAACTTATAACTAAAGATATTATCTGTTAAAGTCTTTATCTACAAAATCTGCATAAATGAATTAATAGTATAAGAGATGGAATATTATTTTCTCGCAGATAATAATATAACTTCATTTTTAAGAAAGAAAATGGTCCAAGACTAGCTACTTTGAAAACATTGACTTTAATTGTCTCAATGTGTTGGTCTTGTCAAGAATATATGCTTCTCTTATCGCTCAAAAGTTTGTACTTATTATGTGATCTTAAGCTATTATATTATATGCCTAAGTCACGAGCTTCACTACTATTCAGCAAAACCAGTGGTCAATTTTTCATAATACAAAGTTGGAACTTGCAAATGCTAATGTATTATATAATTATGATTTTTTTTTTGGTGACTCATGTTTTTTTGGTGACTTTTATATAATTATGATTGAATTCATTGAAAAGTGCAAATGCCAAATTAAATAGAAAATGACTTTATTCCAAAACAAATTAAGAAAAAATTAAAAATCACAATTAAACGGTGCGCACGCACCAAGATTAATACTACATAATTAAGAAGAACTTTTCATAAAGCATTTCATTGAGAACTAGAAAATGAGACATATATATATATATATGATTAAATTAAAATATTCTCCTATAAGAAACTAGATACATAAGATCAGAATCAGTTAATTCAAATGGTAAGTCAAGTATTATAATTAAACTAACTCCAACTTAAACCTTCTAGAATAACATCGGAACCTATTTAAATTATTTTAGACTCATCATATATAATTAATCTGTTAAAAATATAATTATTAATATAATTTTTTTAATTAGTTTAAATTTTTAAAGTAAATAATTTTATAGTATGATATCAAATTTTTTATGACAAAAAAAATTAAAATTTAATTTTATTAACAAAAAATCTTTTTAATATAAAACAAGTAAAATGATAAAAATAAATGTCAATACAAAATTTACACAAATCATCAAAAGAAGATTTTGAATGTTTTTTCATACAGACATGATTATTGTCCTTAAATAAATGGAAAAGTCTAGGGACCAGCAATTTTGTTAAATTCTGGCCAGCATGTAACCAGCAAAGAAAAGTGAATCATTGGATGAAATCTCATACCAATCTCATACCATTAAAACCATCATTGATGGCTATTTGATGGCTACAAATCACAAAAGTTGCTGGCCCTCTAGCATCTCTCTAAATAAATATATAAACTTAATTGAGGATAATGAACCATTAAACCAATCTGTATTCCAAAAGCAATCTTCTATATGTGTAAAACTATGTATTTTTTTTCTACGGTATCACTCAATCCGGCAGATTAAAAAATAATTTGTCGCGAATCAGATCGAATTTCTATTTAAGGGTTTGTCGTTGACAAATAGATTGCTACATACCCCTTTCTTAAAAATAAACTAGTGAGCTAACTACTAAACCAATCCAATTTGGTTAAAAAAAAGTATAGGTAAAATAATATGAATAATGAGATTAAAAAATTGCATTAATTCCAAATTTAATTAGTGGTATGAATAATTAATATCTAATAATAATTAAATTTAAAGTCCATTGTTTATATTGTTCGAGAAAATCATTGGTTACCTAACATAACCCGACTATGTATCTTATATGTATGTATGTATATATATGTTCCTGAATGTTTTGGTGTGTGAGCTTTCCTATAAGTTGTGTTTGCTTTGCTGTCACATTTGGATCCGATCAAGTTTCGTTATATATGTATAATAAGTTTGCATTGTCTCTATACACAGAGATGAAGCTTCACCCGTGGGAGAGAATCTGTTGGTTTCACACTTCACATTCACATGCTACATTTGTTTCCACATTATTTCATATACTTTATCACCTAATAATAATTCTTTATCCTTGGATGTACATTAAACCACTAAAATTTCCCATATCATCACTAAAATCCAATTACTCATCAAAAGCACCACCCCAACACACTACTATACTTGCCCGTGACACAATGGCCCATCGTATCATCACAAACAACCACCCCTCAGCAATCCTTTCATTTGTCACGAGATCACTTTCCTACTTCTGATTCAATTTAAATTGGTTGAATGGTTAATTTACTCGTATACTTAAGTAAGTATTAATGGCTTGTATTTCGTTTTATATATACAGTAGCATATCGACTAACAACACATTTAAAAAAAAAAAAATCTCAAATTCACAGCAAATTAATACTTAGCTCTATTAGAAGATAGGATAAAAAAAAATATACTATTGAAATTTATTGAGAAAAATTCAAAATAGTCCTGACAATTATTTCGAAAGACAACGAGATCCTTGAAAAAAAAATCCAACCCGACTCCTGACAATTACCTCAAAAGGACAACGAGGTCCCTGTGCAAAAAAAAAGTCAATGTTATTTTTTTTGGCACAGGGGCTAATCAGTCCCAAAAAAAATATCAGGAATCGGATTGGGTGTTTTTTTTTTTTTGGGAACTTCGTTGTCCTTTCAAACTAATTGTCAGGGACCGGGTGGGGTATTCACCCAAATTTATTTGATAAATATTTTAGAACAGAAATATAAAAATATATGTAAATACACATATGTAATTATTTGAAAAAATAAAAATAGAAAAGAAATTTTGAATAATTGTAAAACTTTGCCAATCTTTGAGTTATCATCAAAATACAACTTGATTAAACATAACGAAATCCAATAGTAAAATCAATAATAATGAGAAGTATTTAGATGGTAAATTAAGTTAAAAACTCACACAAAACTTCTGAAATAATAAAGGCAACACAGATACAATAGATAACTCAGATGTTGAAAAATCATTTTCCATATATATATTATTGTTAATATATCATAGGAGACAGAAATACCCAATAATAGCACGAGCTACCACAACCACATGCATGTTCTTACACACTAATTTCTCTCACTCCCTATAAAAGCCAACACATGGTTCTCTCCATCCAAATTGGATATATCTAAGAGAGATGGAGGGATACACTAAGAAGGTTATGATGATAATAATGTTGGTGATTTGCATGATAGGGTCAATGGCGAATGGTCAAGGCTCGTTTTGCAAGATGCCAATAAGTGGTTTGAATGATTGTAAGCCAAGTGTGAGTAGCAGTGTAGCCAATCCAGTGGATCCATCATTCAACTCTCCTTGCTGTAAGGCAGTGAGAGGTGCTGATCTTGATTGCTTGTGCGGTTACAAGGACTCTCCTTACTTGCGTGTCTATGGTATTGACCCTACCAAGGCCATGCAACTTCCTATCAAGTGCAAGGCTAAAGATCCCTCATGGAGTTGCTAGAACATCCAACATCATGTCTTTTCATTTGTTTCCTTTGTATTATTGTTTGTCTATGTGTATGTTGTTCTGTAACTTGTTATTCTATGTGTATGTTATACCCAACTTGAGTTGATTGAATAGTCAACTCACTCGTCTAATTAAATAAATGTTAGAAGTTCGAATTTTGTCTTGTGTATGTAATAATTTATTGGCATTAAACCCTTAAATAGGATTCAAATGTGCGATGAATTAGTCATTGACCTATTGGTTTGGAGAATACTCTGGGCACAACAAAAAAAATTGTGTATGTTATTAATTACTATGTGTATTGTATGTTTGGTTTCATTTGTTGTTCTCTTTGGTTTGGAGAATTAGATCTAGTTTGCTATAGTTGTATTTTATTCCCAGTTTCGCTCTAAATTGTTTGGGTTTATTTATCATTTGTTTAATAGAGCTAAGAAAGGGGTATGTATTATTTGAGTATACATTTTAAACGTAACAACTCTTTATACTTATAGTTAACCTGTTTTAGACATTATATAATGAAAAAAAATATAGTTTCGCTCTAAAGTCATTTATACTAAAGGTATATTATACATCTGAATAATTTGCTAAAAGCTATATAGTTAACCTGTTTTAGACATTATATAATGAAAAAATTTATAGAGAAATAACTTTTAGTTAGTCAATACTAGTCAATTTTAAGATTTAGTGTTTATAATAAACAGTGTAGGATTAAGGATTTATGATTTAGAATTTAAAATAAAAAAAATATTTTTTTAAAAATATTGATTAATTTGGGTTAAAGAAAGTTCGTCCCTAGCATTTGTACATGTTAATTGTTTAGGACTTTAGACCTATGTACAGTTAAAATTCTAATTTATCGTCAATCAAATACTTTGGCATGTTTATATAGATTTCCTAATTTGTAGACCATTAACAACAACTTTTAAGCCAGGCTAATTTTTTTTTTTTTTTTTATCAAAAATAGGGAAATTCGAACTTCTAATCTCTTAGTTGAGTATGAAAAGACTATGTTATTTGAATTATAGCTCGTTGGCTTAAACCCGGCTAAACTTGAGAACATACTAGGGTCACTATTGATAAGAAAAAAAAAAATTATAACAAATAGATTACAAGTCAAACTTATATAAATTATTTATTATACAGGCTTAACTTGCTTAACTTGTTAAGCAAAGAGTCTGACTTAATCAACAAATATACTGATTTAGTAGCTAATTTTTTGTGTATACATAGCATAATTACTTATTCAAGTTAGTATAGGTGGTATGTGTCTTTGGTAGCATTTGTTTAGTGTCTAAAACGCATATAGCATTGGTTGCAAAATCCACAAATTATTGGACATATATACAGTGAAAATACAAAGACACAATATTTTTACATTTTTGTCCTTCATAAATTTCTAGATTTCAGATTATGCCCCACCCTAGTACCAATTTTTTTTCTTTTCTACCCGTGTACTTGTGGGCAAATAAATATTTGCTATTTGTAGAAGCTCAAGGACCAAATAGTCAAATACAAACATTGGGCCCAAGTATTAGTCAAGCCCAATAAGTCAAGCCCAACCCAAACATATAACATTCTCAAGTCATAATCATCGCTCTCCGTCTCTATAAAATGCTAAAACCCTAGGGTTCCATTCAAAGTTTGCATCGCGTGCTGGTGTTGTTTGTGTTTTCAAGAAAAGTGAATTTTGAAATGATGGTAGTTGTAGTTGATGTTATTAGGTTTCGATAATGGCCTTCATAATCCCAGATAAGCTATGGAGATTACAATCGAGTGCTTATACTGATTCATGGGAGGTCAAAATCGACATTTTGGAAGTTTCGCTGATAAATGCCGATCTCGTTTTATCTAATCAAGGCGTTTACTAGTAACTTTGCCATACATTCTTTTCCTTTTTCTGAGCTTTTTTACTTGGTTATGAAATTCACCATCCACAAAATTTATTTATTTATTTATTTATTTTCAGTTGATATGATCCAATATATAGAAGGGAATCGTTTTGATATTTTACAATCTTTTTAAGTCTTTATGATATTCTTAAAGTTTCTTACTCTTTTTTTTTTGAGAGTAATCCTTATTCTATTGTAATGAAACAGTCCTGAATATCTAAGTTACTAGCTTTTAGTACATTAAAATAAAAGATTTGGCTACATCTGTCCTTGTTGTTAAGGATTATAGGTATTAACAGAAATTTTTAAATTTTTTATTTTAATAAACATATTGAAAATTTAAACTTTTATTTTCCTCAATTGATATCATAGTTAAACCCTAAAAAGGAACAAGTAAAAAAGCTGTTGAATTTGACTTGAATAGAAATTTGTCCTCTCTAGGGTTATGTATTTGGATGACCATCACTCCATCAGTGACCCCATTTATGATGCATTATGGCCAATTGGCCGGCCATTCAATGTTTGAGCCTCAAAGTAAAAGAAATTAAAGGAATTTTATAATCATATCAATAAGACTAATAACTAAAATTCATTTCATTTACTAAATGAAAGATGAAACCTTTTCACTTTATCTTGGAAGGTAAATACAAGATTCAACTATGCTATATTTATATTAAAAATCAATTATCAAATCAATTATTCGTATAGAGTACATATTAAAGTATAAAAGATATATTAAAAATAAATTTTCATATACAAATATATATGGTGATTGATATTTAAGTATGCATAGCAAATTTTATATAAGATTTGGTTACAAAACTCAAGGCATGATGATGTTCGAAGAATTCAAACAATTGCTATCTGTGCCAATTATTGTAGTTGTGTATGAAATTTTAGTGATACGAATTAGATGAAACCTAGGTAATTTGTAAAGAAATAGTGGTTCTTTCACATAATTGTAGTAATTAGTTTCTGATATACTTCTGGCTGTAAAGGATTTTACATTTTCTTAAAATACAATACGCCATTGAACGAGTTAAATCGGTTGCACTACATTGTGGAATTATGCACTAAGTTTTAATAAAAATGGAGGAACAAAAAAGGGAAGTAAAAAAAAAATTGGAATTGGTACTCTAATTTGTACCATCCAAACAATTCAATTGGTTTATGGTACTTCCTCTATTGCTATGATTGAAAAATAGAAATTTTCAGCTTCAACTAAATGATTAAAAAGAAATAGAATTAAATTATTAATTTGTATGAATTTTTTTTTTGTTGGATGAAATAAGGGAATAAAAACTTAAATAGATATTTGTGTAACTCCACTCAATCTAATACCATTTGCGGCTAGGATAGGGTGCGGTGCGAGTTTGCCTGCGGGTAAGATAGAGTACAAGTTCAGGGTATATCATACTTTACCCTACCCGCATCCCTAATATATTATATAATATATATGTAAAAGTTATGAATATAGTAAAAAGAGTGAGTGTTAAATCCATAATCTTCTTATAAAAATTTGAAATAACCACTAAGCTAGTGATGATCATATTATTTATAATTTTATGTTAGATTTATTTAACATTTTATTATTTTTAATTGTAATTTGAACTTAATTTTTTATTTTTTATTTTATTAATATATATAAAATTTATTATGGTTGAATTTTATATTTGCTTGAAATTTTTTCTTCGAATAAGTTGAGTAGGGTAGAATTTAGAACTTTAGAGTGCAGATAAGATTAAGGTTGAACGGATTGGGTAGAGTAGAATTTTAAAAAAGTTTCAACTCGCAGGTCAGGTTAAGGTAGAGTCCAAACCCTACCCTTGCCAGCCCTAAATATACACCATCTTCACCCAATTGCAGTAAAGACACTGCCTTAACACACAACTATCGTTTCATAGAAAAGCTTTAATGTGAAATCAATTTTAAGTCTAAAATGTGCAACCCAATATTGTTAGCGGTTCCTATAGCTAAATCAAGAAATGCTAAGCATCGATGCTTACCGTGGGAACAAAACTAGTAACAGACAAGTAAAATAAGTATAAGGCATCTTCTATAATAAATTAGAAATTTGCATTTTATATCCTAGTCAAAATTTTCAATCTCAGCATTCAAATCCAATCGTTATGGTGCTACATACTACATTATCTTGGATCAAAGGGTTTACAACTACTTGTGGTATAGATGAACAGCAGTGAAGATGAAGAAACCTGCCATCTGCGTCACAATCAAATAGTTACCAACTAGTCAAAATTGGCAAATTTATAGCAATGTATGAGAATGAGAGGAAAATACTTACCATTGAAAATGCTGCTCCGTAATAGGGATATGCTGCTGGTATGAATCTCTCATATTCGTTGTGTCTGAAGGGGCGGACAGGGATCTACATACAAAGTTCAAAGGCATTCAAGAATGATGTGTTGTAACAATACCTTGATGACAGTAATAATGTATGCAAGTTTCGAAATAGAGGTTGACATAGTCATGGAAAGAGGAAATTCTAAACCCATATGGGTGAGGGTGTTTGTGTGTAAAATTGCTAGGTTATTTATGGATGTTTGCCGACAAGTTTCAATGCAACCTTGCTTAGAAATAATTGTAAATCCAAGGGATAAATTGGTGTTACGGAATTAGAGGATCAGCAGTTACCTGTTTGGATAAAGACAAGCTTGTATATCCAAGTCTTTCATACTCTACTTTGAATTGAAAAACCCCATAAACATCTGGAACCTTAAATGCTGTGAAATAATAACCCTGAAAAAGAGAGCATAATTTAGACAATTACACTCAAGGTTTTATATGAGAAGAATAGATAAGCATCACCAAAACAAATTCCAAAGCACCTTGTTGTCGGTTGATAAAGTCTTCAAGACATAAGGGCTCATCATGTAAAATTGAACTTGAACATCATTGGCTACGTAAGGTTCCCAAGTTTTGCCAGACCACTCGTAAATTTCAACAGAGTATTCCTTTAAGAAAATTTCAGAAGTGAGCCACAGCCAAAGAAATTATTCTACTTTTTATTTTTATATGGAAAAAAAGCATTAGAACAGTAGCTATATTACCAAATCATCATTGATCCTATAGATGGCTGGTTCATCAACTTCCCCAACTTTGTGGTGTTTCACATTCACCGCCTTAATATAAAAACATGAAGCGACATTATATCAGAAAAATGACCCTAACGGTGTTGTCAATTATCAACTGAATGAAAGAATGGAAATAACATTGATGGAAGCATTTTGTTTATTACCTTGAGGTGACCCCTTTCGTGGAAAACCCATTTGCTAAGTTCAGTCACAAATTGCTCATTACCTGACTTGTCATGTCTGTTATTCAAACAGTACTAAACATAAACACCAACTTTATTTATAGCATGCTTGGCTCAAGATAGTATTGAGGAAGAGAAGGGGGACCGGGGTGGGGGGACATACAGCCACCGTAAGTTGGAAAGTGAAAAACATCACATAAACTAGCTCTTACAAACTTTATTATGGCAGTGTTAACATACAAAACTTGTTATTCTAGCAGTGAACAACAGGAAAGAAGAAAATGTTTATTTCTTTACTTACTTGGTTGGACTCCCAGCCTTCTGCACATCAGACCTGAAAAAACTGCAGAAAAAAAAAATCCAAATATGACATGTTAAAAATGCACTTTACACCATATTACAAAATATTGATTCACAAGTGAGCATTTCGTACCGGTTGCTGAACATGCTCAATGAGCCAGATATCAATATCCGAGCATTATTTCTTGCCTGTCCAAAAGAATAAAAAATGAATAAGTGAGTTCTTTTTATTAGACGTGAAGAGAATGAGTGAGGAAATACAGCTAATGTCCAGATATCATTACAGAAGACATAACATCATGAAAACATGCTTCACAATAAAACAAAAAGATACTCAAATTAAAGTAATATATTTGCGTACTACTATGGCAAATAATGATACTCAAAAAGGGGAATGTAAAGGATAAATAAAGAAGTGTTTCGAAGGCAATAGGACATCATGAGGCCAGAGGCATCAAAATGAGGACAGCAAACAATACAAAACACATGCATATATGCAACAACATGAGGGGAAAAATGAGGAAGAAGTGTTGGGATACATACCTGTACAACTGAAACTAATGACATTGAGGTTCCAGTAAGTGATGGAGGACTAGTTAACTTTGACTTTGGGTTGGCAGAATAAGCTGAAGGAGATGCTGAGAGAACTTTCAACACCTGAAATTAAAGACATATTTAAAAAGAAACAAAAAGAAAACGAAACACATTTGCATGAAGGAACCAACTTCGTATTATACCTGGTTCAATACTAATGATGACAATCACACTACAAGATTATAAGGGGGAAAGAAAAGAAAATACCAGGCTATTGGAAGGGTTTAATGAATGGCCAATCCCCTGGAAAAGTACTGGAGCCTGTTGCATGGAACAAAAAGATCAGAAATTAATAACATACAACAATATGTTAAATTGTTATTGTTAATGCCTTGAACAATGTTGTGCATAATGCAGCTAACATTTAAGTTTAAAATGCACTTGCCTTGATTTTCTCACTTCCCAAAATCACATCAGACTTTATAAAATCGTCGCTAGCAATCAGTGTATGGTCCCCTTCGGTAGCAGAGACAGCATATCCTGAATGGTCTATAACCAATGCACTAGAATCCTAAAAAACAATTATTAACCAAAAAAAGAAAAAGGCACAAACAGTAAGACTCCAGTGCCCAAAATAACTTGCGAATTGCAAATGAAAGCATCGATCACATAATAACTGGTAATGACCAACAAAAGAGAAACCAAATATCACACACAAATTGAATTCAACTAATCAAATTTCAACACTTTAAGCACCTCATCAAAGTCAACCCCACACTCAGTGGCAATTTCCCTGATCAAATCAGAGGCATTGCTGTTAGCTGCAACGATCAAATCATGGCCCGAATCAACGAAATCCAAAATCGCAGCTGCGTCAATTGATCCTCCAAAACCTACACAATCCAAAACAAACAAACCACCCTCACTTCTCCGAAAAAAAAAATCGACACTTTACATCGCAGACAAGTCAAAGAAAAAAACAGAACTTTCCCTATACCCATTTCGCGAAAACAGTAACCGAAACTAAAAGATCTGAGAGCAATTAATACATCAATGAAAATGGACGGAAAATCTTACGTTCGATGGTTGGGGAAAAGAGGATAAGGGCATCGTAGAGGTACTGGCCGTAACGCTGGAGAGAGATAGTGGGGTCATCGGCGAGCTTGAAATCGAGATCGAAACCGCGAGATTTGAGATTGTTGAAGAAGATGGAGTGTGAGGATTTGATGGCGAAGTCGTCCAGCAGAACCAGCACGCGACGATCCGAGGGTGTATCGGGTGAGAAGCAGGTGCATAACAGAGGAACAAGCCCCAGAAAAAGAACGATGAGCTTCTTCGACATTGTAGCTGATTCTCTCTCTCTCTCTACTGCGACTGCGAGTCAAGTAGAGTGTGATGGTTTTTCTTTCACCAAAGTCTTCTTCCACGGCAGTGGGGCCATTTTGTAATTTTGTATATTTTCATTTCGGCCTCTTAATTATTGAAGAATTGTGTGCTTTTCCAGTTATTGTAGACTTGAGCCGTGGGCTTCTTAATCACTAGCCGAAGTAGCCCAATACTTTTTTGGTGACTAGCCCAATACAATTTAGATATACTGTATATCATTTTTTTCTTTTAGTAACTGAAACTTTAGTTGAGTGGTTAAATATCTTGTTTCTTATTACCAAAAAAAAATAATAATAATATCTTGTTTCTTAATATATTGCACTTGGATTTTTTTGAGTATTTTAAATAGATTTGTAATTTTATCAAAATTTTAATATAGGTTATTATAATTTAAAAATTTATAACTAAATTATTACTAATTGTTATTTAAAAAATAAAAAAAGAAAACAATAACCTTAGAAATTGCTATTAATAACTTATATCAAACTCATGTCTGTGTTGTCAACCCTACTTGAGGCTCAAGCAATTGTGTTGCTTATAATCTTTTGACTGATATGTTGCGTTTGATTTTAGGATCTTTATTAGTAAAGCATCTACGAATGCTCTCATAATTAGTTATAAATTTTGGACTAATGTGTTGACCATGAACCAAGAAAATAATAAAAATGTATTGGGGGACTAACTAATTGATTCATTGATGTCAAATTTAATCAGTGTTCGTCTTTCTGCAGCTTATTTAGCAATAAAAAACTTTCATTAATTAAAAAAATTCTAAAAGTTGTCAATTCAGTGATCGTTTCTCAACAAATAAATAATCATAGATGATGAAGAGGTTAAATTAAATTCTTCAAAGTTAAGATGATCTTATTAACAGTAAAATTAATCAAATTATCATATGATATGAATACAGTTTAACAAGCATCAAACTCAAGAATCCAAAGAAGTTACGATTATAAGGAGAATTAGTGTCATATAAATGTAATAAATAACAAATAATCACAAAGTACAACATACATTTTTTCTTGGAATGAAGACAGTGAAGAACAAGCTAAGGTTCCTAACCATTATGACTAATAACAAACTCAACATTTGAATATAGACACAAAAACATTGAATGGAAGATATTTTGAGAATAATAATGCTGGTTTATAATCATTATTGAAATGAGCAACATAGAATCTAATCCTTGTTGGCTAATTTCTTGACAATTGTGGCCATGTACTTGCCTTGATACTCAGCAGTGGCTAACTCTGTTTCACTTGCTTGCCTTGAACCATCACCAGCAAAAGTTCCAGCACCATAAGGTGTTCCTCCTTTGATGGAATCCATTCCAAACATTCCAGCACCAAAGGTATAACCAATTGGAACATAGAGCATTCCATGGTGGACTAACTGTGTTATTGCTGTCCAACTACAACATAATAAAATGTTACATTTGCCAAATTAAAGTTAGTGGATGGACCCTTATTAATCATATCACAATCATGATAATGACTCGAAAAAAATTTGAGATACATAATAATTGAATATTTTATTAATCATATCACAATACATTTTTGGGTATATACATCCAATTCTTCTATATTAAAATTTTTGGGGCAAAAAATGTTTGGCTTCCGATATATTTTTTCTGATTATTAGATGGAATCAATATATAAGGAAACAATATTAGATTAAGCAACAATGATAAGTATGTATTACCATCTTATGTTGATATTACTTCATGAGTTTGTGAAGATTCTACATCAACTAAAGAATCATATAGGGACCTACACTGACCCTACCAAAACATATTTTTTCCCCTAAAAAGACTAATAATACCCGCACCAAGAATAAACAATTCATGTATTGAAATCATATTCACTACTAAGCTGGCTACAATTGTAAAGTTCCGATCCACCACCAATAACGGATATGGTTATATTAAAACTTGCTGTGATTTCCAGACTCTCAATGAACTATATCTTTTCTCTAATAGATAATAAGCACATTATTATGATTCATGTTGCAAACATTCAAAGAAGTTTAAGGTCAGTTTAGATAACTTTTTTTGAAAAAATTGCTTAAACAATAAATATTTATATTAAAAATAATTTATAAATAAATTATTTTATATTTAATTTTTTAATTCCAAAAATATTTATTTTAAAAGAAATATAATAAAAAAAATTTATTATGAGAAAAAATTTTTTTTAACTTTTTCATAAACACTTAAATAACTTTTAAAAAAATTATAATTTAATTTAAAATTATACTAGACATTAATACTATATCTTTTTATAAATTTAAAAATTAAAAAAATACTTATAAACCTATCCAACCTTTTATATTTGTTAGTTCTGAGTATAATTAATCATAAAGATGTGATAATGATATGTACTATCCTATTAGCTGCTCTCTCAGAACATCAAGTTAATGCAAAAACCTACTCTACATTGAATTTTAAATCACAATATTTACTGGTCCATAAAACTCTATCTCTGGAGTATTTATAATCTACATACACAGTTTAATTTTTAGTATAAAAATTTCTCACAAATATTTAATAATACGATGTCATGTTATCAAATCATGTTCACCTTGTAAATAGTAATTTTGTATTATAAAAAACTTGCATTTATTTTATTTTTAAAATAACTAAAGTTAAATAAAACCCCTTTTAAGTAGGTTAAGAATACATAAAAAAATCAGTCATTCATCGATTGTTCATATAAAATAAAAATATATATTAAAATATAAAATATACGTTAAAATATATAAATAATTAATAATATATATAATTACTGATTTAATAATAAACGTACAGTATTTTTGAACCCCTTAACTTGTATGATGAATTCGATATTTGTATAAAATATTTTTTAAAGTAGTCAATGAGGAGTTGATTTAGCTACTTAAAGTCTTAAACACGGTTTAGATCACTTTTTAATCGTCTGAAATTTAAACTCAAAAAAGAAAAGAAAAAAAAAAAAAGAAAAGGTCATACCAAATTAGTTCATTTTCCATTTTCGGTGAAAGTAACAAGATTTGAATATTGAGAAGTTACGGTGATCTTACGCGGTGGTTTCTTGGCCGCCACCCTGAGTGCCGGTGCTGACAAAGAATCCGGCAGGAACACCGGCAAGCTTCTGCTCCTTCCACAACTGCCCCGTGGAATCAAAGAAGCCTTTCATCTGCGCCGCCATGCTCCCAAACCGAGTCGGAAACCCAAACAGCAACCCATCCGCCTCCACCAGCTTCTCCGCCGTTATCAGCGGCACCGCGTCATCCTTCTCCGGCGCCTGCATCGCTTCCAGAACCTCCTTTGGAAGCGTCTCCGTCACTCTGTACAACACTCCTTCAACTCCTTCAATGGTTTCAACTCCTTTCTTCATCGATCTCGCCAGTGATTCCACGTGACCGTACATTGAGTAGAAAACAATGAACACTTTCAGATTCTTGTTTGCTTCTCTCGCCGGTGGCGCCACTTCTCGGCTCGTACTAGTAGTCGCGATCGCTCTCTCGTCCACGCCGCTAACCGGTTCTTGGATATTTTCCGGCTCGGAAACCGGCACCGGTACCTTCTTGGACTTGCTCGGTATGCAACCATTTCCTTTCCCCATTGATTGTGTAATTACTTGCAGAACAAGAAAATAAAGTGTATGATAGGTATGAATTAAGATTTAAGAGTATAGATGGAAAAATAATAGCGCTAATAATGTGAAGAAGAAGAAACAGCAGCTTGGATTTGACTACACTTATGAGCTGTTACAAACTATTAAGATAATAAGAAGACTTAATTAGAAAATAATTGCCATTGGTTGGCTCCCATGCCTTACCTTCTTGAAAATTTAGAACACAACTTTAATTTATGATCGATCTATATAGTTAGTAAATATTATATTATTTTTTTAATATTTAATTAATAATATTTTGTATTTATATTTATAGATATTTTATATATAAAAAATATATATTTTTCTTAATTATTTATTATTATTTAAATAATTATTCATATAAAGATATTTTTATGTGAATATAATATTTGAAAATAATTAAATAATTATTATATTTAATTAAATTATTTAATATAATATATATTAATGTTTTATTTATTATTTTCGAGGAGAGCACAACGTGGCATGAGGGTTATTTTTTCTTCTTAAGAAAATATTTAGCAGCCAAAGGAGACAAAAATAAATTGGTGCCAAAGAATAAAATGATGCAGGGTGTGGACTCACTATAGGTTAGTTGAATATTTCCCTACCATTGACACGTTCCAACTAATATTTCTCACAATTTTTTTTTTTGGTGTCTTAATTATGGGCAACAAACTGAAAGTATAGATTGATATGTATTTTCTTTATTCGATAGGTTCCAAATTTCGAATTATCTTTTTTTATTAATGTTTATGCACCCATTATTACTAATGCAATTATTGGTATACCTAACAAATTCAGAGTAGAAATGATTCTGGTACAAGTAGTGCAAATGCACAAGCTTGTTGCAAGTTTTTAAGTCGAGGCAATTTCTTATATTCACAGGTGTAGATTTAAATATCTTAATGTAGGATACCAAGTTCAACTCGGTGTATTATAGCATCTTGCCATAAGTCATTAGTGGCGTTTAATAACGATAATTAAAGGGTATGTGAAAGGTATATTCGTGTTTCTTTGTCTCATTAAACGGCTTCTTGCTTCTAAATTAAAGCAAATAGAATAGTAATTGATTACGACAGCATAATTCAACATTATGCCCTCGGTTTTAATCATATTTCGATTTAAATTCTAACTTACATTCTATAGTATGAATAATTAATTTTCCAATTTTCTATCAAAGGTATGGGATTAAGTTTAAGAAGCTTGCATATTTTTCTAGCAATTAGATTGAGATGGAATAGCAATATATATATGTATGAGATAAATTAGATAAAGTTTAAGAGCAAAAGAAACAGATAATTTATCTAGCTACAAGCTGTATGATCTTAAATATTCAAAAGAGTGGTCCTACTTGGTGTGAACACCAAGATATTCGATGAAGAACATTGCTACAAGTTAAATTAGCTATAGTAAGTTCAGAAATTAAAATAAATTCAAACACTATGGATAACAAAATCTAAAACATTTTCTTTTTACTAAATATAAGGGATTCAATATCATCATTATTTTCAAATTAATAACATCATTTTTTATTTTATAAAATACGAACACTTCTCTGATTTGTCGTGTCCGCATTGTCGAACACATTTCAGACACGACACTCGTTCGAAACGCAATCGATTTTTTGTGTTCAACCGTGTCTTAATAAAAAAATCATTATAAAAAAATATAGGGAGTCAAGTGTCTACCAGTCAAGAATTGAATAACTCAATTAATAATAATTAATTTTAAATTAATTTTCAAATTTAAAATTTGATTAATTGACATTAATGTCATTTTTTAATCAAAACTTACCTTAATTTATTTTCACTTCCACCCACTATTCACCACACAAAACCACAAATCCTAATCCCTCTTTCCAATGCTCCCACGCTGTCGTAGTTCCGCAGCACCGTCCTCGCGCGCAATCGCTGGTCGTCCTTGCATCCTTCTCCGCCACCTCATCTGCCGTTTGCGCAGAAAAGACAGCCACCATCTCGCTTCTACTTCACCCTCCTCGCGTCCCATCGCGACTCCCCATCGCTCGCCACTCGCACCCCATGACTCTCCATCCATCGCGACACAGCCACCACCAGGTCCCCATTCGCGACACACAATCAACTACTCCGATCCATGACGACTCCTCCACTCGTCGCAACACGCCACTGCGACTCTCCCCACTGTCCACGCAACGCTGTCCAAGACGTCGTCGCCGTCCACCCTGCGGTTCTTCTTCTCCTCCTCCTATTTGGTTTTGAATATTTTTTAACTAGTTTTTATGTTTCTTTTTTCTACATTTTAAATTATTCTTTTTATTAGTTTTGGATGATTCTTTTTCCTATGTTTTGTATGTTTTTTTCTTAGGATTTAGATGATTCTTTTTATTAGTTTTGGATGATTCTTTTTCCTATGTTTTGTATGTTTTTTCCTTAGGATTTGGATAATTTTTTATCTTATGTTTTGGTGCTTTTTGTTTTTTGGAGTTTCGAAGTTTTTTTTGAAAGAGGAATTAGTGTTTGTGTAATAGATGGTAAAAGGTAAATTAGAGTAAGAAGAGGCAATTAATAATCATTAATTTTGTATATTTAAAAAATTAAATAACCACTAATTAATGACAATTAATGTTATTAATTAGTATAGAATATAATTCAAAAATATTTGTTGGCTTATTGTTGGCTAGACCCCTCTTACTTTCTTAGCGGGATTCAAAAATTATTCTCCGAACACACTTGGACACATGTAAATATTATCACGTGTTAATATATCCAGTTTTAATCTTAACATATATTCTTGAAATGAGTTTAGAAATAGTAAGTACTTTTTTCGTCCCTAAGGTTTGAGGTAAAAATCAAAGTCGTCCCTTACCTTTTTTTGTTATTAAAATCATCCCCAACGTTACAAAACATTATAAAATCATCATTTTCTACTTCAATTACATTTTTTTAACCAAATTACCCTTAACTATTAATAAAAATAATATTAAAAAAAAAAGCAAAACCCCACCCACCCCCACTCCCCAGCATCTCTTCGGCCTCTTCCCCCACCCCTTCCCACTGAACCAGATTCCCAATCGGTTCTGGTCTAATATTTGAACCGCTAAGGAATAAAATCGGTCAAAACCGGTAAAAATCGGTTAAAGTCGTTGAAAATTGTCTAAAACCGGTGAAAATTAGTTCAATCGAA
Source organism: Arachis ipaensis (assembly GCF_059453495.1). Taxonomy (NCBI): domain Eukaryota; kingdom Viridiplantae; phylum Streptophyta; class Magnoliopsida; order Fabales; family Fabaceae; genus Arachis; species Arachis ipaensis. Next base: position 6,885,238 of record NC_142438.1, read on the forward strand.
CTGTTCGAGAAAAAATTTTAAAATTGATAAAAATGTAGTTCAAACCTTGGCCGTCTTTGTACGTGCATGCTCTCCTTACCACTAAGTTTTGTTATTCTTTATTATTTTAAATGCTAATTATTAATTATATAGTAAAAATGCACAATAATTTTTTTAGGTATTATTTTAATTTTATACTCACTTATATTTAAATTAAGTATATTTTTTATTATTCATAATTATTAATATAAATATAATTAAATATGTATAAATAAAATATATCAAATATTTGTATTAACTACAATATAATTATTTTTTTATGATTAGATGATATTTATTAATATTCTTTTTAATAAATACATATAGTATATAACAATATAATAAATACAAATTAATTAATTAATTATAAAAAAAATATTCACTTTAATATAAAAATAAAATAAAAAAATTTTATTATAAAAAAATACTAAAATATTATATACTTATTTAATAATAACTAAATTATAACTTATTGATTATTTTTTAAATATTAGTAAATATATATATATATATATATATATATTTTAAATTTTAGATTAATTTATATTTTTTATTTATATAAAATTATTTTTTTTCGATTCAACCAGTAATTTATTAATTAAACTAATAAATAATAAATTAATAATTTGACCGATTCAATTGGTATTCCGTTCTAAAAAATGTAATTAAGCCTCAATTTAGTGGTTAAAATTACCTTCAAACATCAAAGTAATTTTTAAATTTTGAAGTTACTCAACTTAGTTCTCAAAATTGCTCTCGGAAACTCAAATTGATCCTTAAACCAATTTTGGCCAATAAAGGTGACCGAAAAATCGACATAAACACACTGCTGACATGCTGGCATCATAATAGTTGACTGTCTTGGTCTCGTCCCAATCTTGCCTGGTTGAAGCTCAAGAACGACGACAATGTTTTCTTGGAGGAGGATAGAGCTGGATTTGGGTGTGTCTTGCGTGATTTTTCTAATCGGTGAGTGTGTGGCAGAGTAGGGATTTCTGTATATTTGTAAAAGGGATCAAGGGAGTAAAGAGGGAAGAGTGGGTCGAAGAGCACGGCGAGGTTGGAGTTTGCGGAAAGGATGAACCATCGGTACCGGAGTGAGTTGAAGAATGGGAGGTTCGGGTCGATGCAGTGCTGTTTTGGGGGATTGGGTTAGGGTTTGGGGTTGGGATTTGAGGAAGGAGTAGAGAGATGGAAGCCAGGTTTCCAAGGTTGGTACAACTACTAGCTAAGATGCTTCAGGAGATGTGGCAGATCACACCTGCTGCTTTCTATCCCACCACAAGGTATGTTGAAACGATGTAGCAGTCAGCTAATCCAGTCCTTTAATGTTTGATTTGCAGAATTCATGTAAATATTGAATCCAGCTAATCCAAGCCCTCTTTACCTCATAATGCCTGGTTAAAAGCCTCTAAGTTCCTGAACTCCAGTCTCCGAACCCCTTCCTTTTTTGCTTTGCAAAGCTCTGTCCATTGAATCCAGTGGAAACTGCTGATCAATCGCTCAATTTGTTGACATAAGCTTTTAGGAAGCTGGAAACACCCCATTATATAAGATGGAATCCTTTGAGAGGCTTTAAAATTTATGATAAAGAGATCAACATACATGCTATCTTAAAATCCTATATTTATTAAACATATAACTTAACTAATTTTTTGTTAAAAGTATTTTTTATCTTGTTAAAAAAATTATAAGGCCTTTTGACATATTTCAGGTTAGATCAAATCTAATAACATGCTAAACTTATTAGTACTTAAAAGTTAAAATAAGTCTATAACAAACTACACATTAGATTCAGTCTAATTAATTACCTTATATCTATCTTATAAAGCCTGACCCGTTAAGTGAAAAGTCTAGTTTGGCCTAATTGAACCTATTTTAACCCCTAAAAATTAGTAGAGGAAAAAAGAAAAGATATAATATCTCTAAAAATGGATGTTATCATGTTATCGGTAAAATTTTAAGCTGCATTTTATTATCTACTGAGTGTTATTCGTTATATTTTTTTATATAAATATTATGAGAAATTCCAGGTGTTCAGCACATTTTTCTTGCTTTAATTTTGCCTGTTAAATAACATTAATTAACTAATTCTTTCTGTTTTTAAACAAACAGTATTGGTCTCTGACATATATATATATATAGCACAAGACAAGTGATAAAACAAGTCTAGCTTTCTTTTAAAATAAGTTTCGCTTTCTTTTCTTTTCTCATCGTAAGTAGTCACTTATTACTTGTTTCACATATTTTCTTGAACTTGATAATGGAGGAAAAGGTACCCAATAATAAGCTCATTATACGTTTGAAACCTTCAAAGCCTAAAGAAGTGAGTAAAGCATGCTACCTAAGAATTTCTCTCTTAACAATATTATGTTTTCACATTATGTTTATTCTTATTATCTTCTTGTTTTCTTTTCCCTCCCTAATGCGGGATACTCCACCCAAACTTTTGCAGCCACATGGATCTCCAACAAAGGTATCAATTATTTATGGTGAATGTTATCCTACTCTCTCTAAAGTAACATGTAAATTACCCTCTCTTATGTGTCACATTTTAATTGGGTGTCAACCTGAGTTATCTTTTGCACTCCTTCGTTGTCGTTGCGCCTCTCCCAAGCATCACCGTCTTATTGGTGTTTCGTTTTCTCTTCCCAAATCATTCTTCTAGAAAAGGTACTCCAACTCTCTCTAACTGCGTTTACTCCTCCCCACTCCTTCGTCGTCGTCATTATGCCTCCCAAGCATCACCGTCTCATTGGGTGTCTTATTTTTTCTTCCCAAATCATTCTTCCATAAAAGGTACTCCAACTCTCTCTAATTCCGTTTATTCATCCCCATTGTACTCCTTCATCGTTGTCGTTACGCCTCCCAAGTATCACCGTCTCATTGGGTGTCTTGTTTTCTCTTTCCAAATTATTTTTTTTAAAAAAAGTATTCCAACTCTCTCTAATTGCGTTTACTCTTCCCATTCCTTTGTCGTCGTCGTGCTTTCTAAGTATCACCGTTCTTATTGGGTGTTGCATTTTCTTTTTCTGTCAAGCCGTCACTGTCTTCCAAAATATTATTAAAGTAACTCGGGTTAAAATAAACACCTAATTAAAATGTGATACATCAGAGAGGGTAATTTATATGTTACTTTAGAAAAAGTAGGATAGCATTCACCATTATTTATTTATATTTCTTTTAAAAATTAATTTAATAAATTATTTTCAAAACAAAAACTTTATTAAACTAGTCTATATATTGCTTCGTCGTTTGCATTGTCCCACAAGGATTTAATCATATAGTGCCATACATGTTAAATCGACCCTAATGGCTTCGTTTTTACCTAAAAGGCTATGTATATCATAAATCGAATTGAATGGATTCGATTTACTTAGCAATTGAAATTTGATTCCATTTAGTAGAGTAATTTAATTCGAAGCCATTAGCTTCGATTTACACGTGAACTCAATTTGCATGTAATTCGAATCCCATAGATTCGATTTACTACATATTTGGGTAAATCAAATTTAATCAATTCGATTTATATAGAAATGCAACTTGGGACTTTTACGTAATCTTTTTGAATTTGGGGGATCTGCGTAATTTTAAAAGAAAGTTGGTTTATTAAAGAAAATTGCCCAATTATTTATTTATATTTCTTTTTTTTATTCACTATGTATAACTTGTTACTTACAATTTCATTCAATCAAATGGTTTGAATGGGTTTAGGGATGATTTGGATTTAGGGATGATTTCTTTTTCGATCATTAGAGCAATGGAATTAATTTTGGATATTACTTTTGACTTTTATAGTAATTATACTGATTTAAAATTAAAATTTGCATTGAATATAATTTTTGAAATGATATTAGTATCAGTAAAGATAGTTTTGTCCTGTTTTTAATGATTCTGATTGGCACCCTCCATAGCTGGATCCTCTCTTTCTGTAGGTCTCTTGCTGCTTTTTTCTTCTATTATTCGGTTTGTTCAGTTTTGTGAATCTTTATGTATGCTGTTTGTTAATATAATTCAGTTCAATGATAATGCATTGCCTTAAGGTAGCATAAGGCCCACAAACATAATGAGACCATCATATATTATGGGATTAATTGCATTATTATTTTTTGACAGGAAGAGTTAAGAAAAGAAAGAAGAAGAGAGGCCAACAGAAAATGTGCTCAGAGGAAGAGAAAGAGAGAACAGGTATATAAAAATGTGCATTATCTTGATTGATATATATCTCAAAATTTGAATTTCAATTTATAAACAAAACTGTTAATTTTATTAGGAAGCATTCCAAGAGCTCGAAGGATCCGTGGCAAAGCTTAGAACTGAAGTCCAATTATTCCATGAAGAACTTACTAGACTTCACAAGGAAAATAAGGAACTCGACGAGGAAAATAACTCCATTCAAGTAGGTTAATTAGAAGTTGTGTTAACGTCTTTTATTTTTTGAGGATTATGACTTTGCTTGTTTAGATAGATAATTTAGAGATTATTTTTGTTAAATTCAAAATTCATTTAGTAACAGTAGCAGTAAATTAAGTGAATTAGAGATTATTTTGAGGATTAATATCTTTTGATTTCTTTAGATAGGTATAAGAGAATTTTTTTTTTCACATGGACAGGAAGAAATTTCCAAGATGCATGGGATGGAATTATCAGCAAAATTTGTGATCAGTTATGCGGTTGATGAAGTTTAGAAATTAGAAGCTATAGTTATAAATTTAGAAATGGCTTAGTTTCGGAGAATTTCTTGTAAATGTAGGTAATTATATTTTGTTGAATAAGCCTTTGTTTAATTAGTGTAGTAATATTAAGTTGTGTTGGACTTTAAATTTAAATGAAATGATATTAATTTAAAAGTTTAAAAATTTTGAAGTTTAAATCCAAAATGTTAAATGTAACTTAGGTTTTTTTATTTAAACTATTTTTTTTTTGAATAATTATTCCAATTTTCTGAATTTAAATTTTTTTTAAGAAATATTTATTTTAACTATGAATCCCAAATTCATTTGTTTATATATATTTGTAATAATTTATGCGAGACTAATTTTTGAGAAAAAGACAAATTTATTAGGAGTACGTAGTCTCTTTTAGTGATGAAAGATACGTTGAAGAGCCAAATTTATATTGTAATTGTATGTTTATGATGTTTATATAATGAGCCTAATTTCATGCATCATACATTGTCAAATGCTTATAAATCTCTTTATATTTGTATGCTTACGATGCTTATACCATGAGCCTAATTTTATGCATCATACATTGATAATTGCTTATAAATCTCTTTGTATTTGTACGCTTATAATGCTTATACATTGTTTCAACTTTAAATTTCTGTTTGAATTTTAAATTTCTAATCTTTTTGTAAGTATATATAAATATTTCTAATCTCGTAAGAATTTATTAGAAGTTCATAGCACCAAAAAAATTATTTTTCTATCATCAAAATGTTAAAAAGACATTTTTTTTTATTATAAGTGTAAGAACAATTTGTGTGTGTCAAAAAAATTAATGGCGTTATTTCTGGATATGTTGTTTGTGTGTGATATTGTTAATTTTTTTAATAAAAACTCTATTATTTCTATTGGTATGTGTGTGATATTGTTAATTTTTTTAATAAAACTCTATTATTTCTATTGGTATGCGAAAAAATAAAATTTTGTTAGAAAGATGTGGACTTTAAATTTAAATGAGATGATATTAATTTAAATGTTTATAAATTTTGAAGTTTAAATCCAAAATGTTAAATGTAACTTAGGTTTTTTTATTGAAACTAAATTTTTTTGAATAATTATTCCAATTTTCTAAATTTAATTTTTTTTTAAGAAATATTTATTTTAACTATCAATCCCAAATTCATTTGTTTATATGTATTTGTAATAATTTATGTGAGACTAATTTTTGAGAAAAAGACAAATCTAATGGGAGTACGTACTCTCTTTTAGTGATGAGAGATACGTTGAAGAGCCAAATTTATATTGTAATTGTATGCTTATGATGCTTATATAATGAGCCTAATTTCATGCATCATACATTGTCAATTACTTATAAATCTCTTTATATTTGTATGCTTACGATGCTTATACCATGAGCCTAATTTCACGCATCATATATTGATAATTGCTTATAAATCTCTTTGTATTTGTATGCTTATAATGCTTATACATAGTTTCAACTTTAAATTTCTGTTTGAATTTTAAATTTCTAATCTTTTTGTAAGTATATATAAATTTTTATAACCTCGTAAAAATTTATTAAAAGTTCATAGAACAAAAAATAAAAAAGCAAATTAATTTTCTCTCATCAAAATATTAGAAAGACATTTTTTATTATAAGTGTAAGAACAATTTTCGTGTGTCAAAGAAATTAATAGCGTTATTTCCGGACATGTTGTTTGTGTGTGATATTGCTAATTTTTTTAATAAAACTCTATTATTTCTATTGGCATGCGAAAACATAAAATTTAGTTAGAAAGGTGTAGATTTTACATTTAAATGAGAAAATATTAATTTAAGACTTTATAAATTTTAAAGTTTAAATCGAAAATGTTAAATGTAACTTAAGTTTTTTTATTTAAACTATAATTTTTTTTGAATAATTATTACAATTTTCTGAATTTAATTTTTTTTAAGAAATATTTATTTTAACTATCAATCCCAAATTCATTTGTTTATATGTATTTGTAATAATTTATGCTAAACTAATTTTTGAGAAAAAGAAAAATCTAATGGGAGTACGTACTCTCTTTAGTGATGAGAGATACATTGAAGAGCCAAATTTATATTGAAATTGTATGCTTATGATGCTTATATAACGAGCCTAATTTCATGCATCATACATTTTCAATTGCTTATAAATCTCTTTATATTTGTATGCTTACGATGCTTATACCATGAGCCTAATTTGACGCATCATACATTGTCAGTTGCTTATAAATCTCTTTGTATTTGTATGCTTATAAATCTCTTTGTACGAATTTATTAGAAGTTTATAGTACAAAAATAAAAAACAAAATTAATTTTCGCTCATCAAAATTTTAGAAAGACATTTTTTATTATAAGTGTGAGAATAATTTTCTTGTATCAAAGAAATTAATGGAGTTATTTTCGGACATGTTGTTTGTGTGTGATATTGTTTATTTTTTTAATAAAATTCTGTTATTTCTATTGGTATGCGACAAAATAAAATTTAGTTAGAAAGGTGTGGACTTTAAATTTAAATGAAATAATAATAATTTAAAAGTTTATAAATTTTAACGTTTAAAATCCAAAATGTTAAATGTAACTTAGGTTTTTTTATTTAAACTAGAATTTTTTTGAATGATTATTACAATTTTCTGAATTTAAATTTTTGTTTTTTAATAAATATTTATTTTAACTATCAATCCCAAATTTATTTGTTTATATGTATTTGTAATAATTTATGCGGGACTAATTTTTAAGAAAAAGACAAATCTAACGGGAGTACGTACTCTCTTTTAGTGATTAGAGATACATTGAAGAGCCAAATTTATATTGTAATTGTATGCTTATGATGCTCATATAATGAACCTAATTTCATGCATCATACATTATTAATTGCTTATAAATCTCTTTATATTTGTATGTTTACGATGCTTATACCATGAGCCTAATTTCACGCATCATACATTGCCAATTACTTATTAATCTCTTTGTATTTGTATGCTCATAATGCTTATACATTGTTTCAACTTTAAATTTTTGTTTGAATTTTAAATTTCTAATCTTTTTGTAAGTATATATAAATCTTTCTAATCTCGTAAGAATTTATTAGAAGTTCATAGCACAAAAAATAAAAAAACAAATTAATTTTCTCTCATCAAAATCTTAGAAAGATATTTTTTATTATAAGTGTAAGAACAATTTTCGTGTGTCAAATAAATTAATGGCATTATTTCTGGACATGTTGTTTGTGTGTGATATTGTTAATTTTTTAATAAAATTTTATTATTTCTATTGGTATACGAAAAAATAAAATTTAGTTAGAAATGTGTGGACTTTAAATTTAAATGAGATGATATTAATTTAAAAGTTTATAAATTTTGTAGTTTAAATCCAAAATGTTAAATGTAACTTAGGTTTTTAATTTAAACTAAATTTTTTTTGAATAATTATTGCAATTTTCTGAATTTAAATTTGCTTTTTTAAGAAATATTTATTTTAACTATCAATCCCAAATTCATTTATTTAAATGTATTTGTAATAATTTATGCGGGTCTAATTTTTGAGAAAAAAACAAATCTAATGGGAGTGTACTCTCTTTTAGTGATGAGAGATAAATTGAAGAGTCAAGTTTATATTGTAATTGCATGCTTATGATGCTTGTATAATGAGCCTAATTTTATGCATCATACCTTGTCAATTGCTTATAAATCTCTTTATATTTGAAGGTGCCCTGCTAGGGTTTATGTGCTCCTTTGGAGTGGCTCTTCAAAATTTTCATCGGTGCAGTGTTCAGACTACACAATTGAATATGGAGGCAGGAACGAGAACTGCCAGAGAAAAAAATTCAGTTAGCGATGGAGAGAGCGACAATGAGGTACTAATCGAGGAAGAGGACATCAGAAAAGGGAAGGAAGCATGCGCTAAAAGCCTCATAGGCCGTGTGTTTGCGGACAAAAAGTTTTCTGTGGGAACTATGGAGAACGCATTCAGATCCATATGGAGTAGACCAGAAGGATTCAGAGTTTCGGATAGAGGAGGGAACAAATTCCAATTTTTCTTTGACAATGACAAGGATTTGATGCGGATTGAAAAAGGTTCTCCATGGCTATTTAAAGATTATATCCTTCATGTGAGGAGATGGAATGACTCTGATCGAAGGGAGGAGGGTGAGCTGCAAGGGTTCCCGGTATGGGCTCAATTTTGGGGCTTGCCAGAATGCTATAAAACTATAGAAGTTGGAAGGAAACTTGCTGAGAAAATTGGTGCGGTTATAGAGGTTGGCTTCTACGAAATGAAGGGTGGAGAATCCAGGATACTCAAAGCAAGGGTGGAAATGGATGCATCCAAAAAACTCAAAGATCACGTCTGTGTGATTGGCCCTGAACAACACGCTGTTGAAATTGGTGTGCGGTATGAAAAATTTGGGAGATTCTGCACCTATTGCGCACGGATAGGGCACGAGTCAAAGGGGTGTGAATTACTCGCTACGGATTCAGCAATGAACTCAGTGCGGCAAGACAAAATTGGAGATTGGATAAAAGCTGACCAGATGGGTAAGAGGATTGAAATTGAATGCAATGGTGATAATGCGTCTGGTTCTAACTTGAATGACCAAGGGGACAGACCAAAGAAAAAACCTATGCCTAATTGGTTACTTAATAGCCTCTCAAGTCTCTCTATGAAAGAAACGGTAGGAGCGAAAATGGCCCCAAGGGTGACTAGTTCACATTCAAAGAGCAACTCGTTGATGGAGAATTCGGGAGCGAATTTGGTAGACATAACCTCAGCAAGTACCAAGGAAACACAAGAGGGAGTGCAAGGCCTTATGGCTGTAGAAGAGATTCAAAATGTCGATCAATCTGATTCACAAATAAAGGAGCGATTCAAGCTCAAGCAGATGGCACGAAGAAAAATAGAGGTTTCACACATCAAAGGTGGGGTGAAGAGAAAATTCAATGAGAAAGAAAATATAGAACCGCACAAAAGGATTTGCCTGGAAGAGATCCAAAATACTCGCGAGGAGGTGGAGGGCACCGGCCGTCAAACGGTGCCCCAAGAGTCATGAGAGTTCTAACGTGGAATTGTCGGGGTTTGGGGAGACCCCTGACATTCCATAATCTTAAAGGGATATGTAGATCCCACTCCCCCGAGGTTGGTTTCATCTGTGAAACAAAAAACCAGCCTTGTCGTGTGGAGAACAAGTTAAGGGCATGTGGTTTTGGCGGTTGTTTTCTGGTCAATCCTAATGGCACAGCAGGTGGACTAGCTTTGGCATGGAAAGAGGGCACTGAGGTGGTAGTAATGAACTCGAGTGATTTCTTTATTGCTGCAAAAATCAAGGATGTTACTAGGCAGGAGGAATGGGAACTAATTGGTGTTCACTTTAGTAGCATAGAACAGGTCCGGCACCAGCAATTTGAACAACTCAAACCTGTCCTTCAACAATTTCAAGGCAAAACCATCATTCTTGGTGACTTTAATGCTATCGCAAATACCCAAGAAAAGGAAGGTGGATGTTTGACTTCGGAACCTGCTATGACAGCTTTCAACTCCTTTATAGATGACAACAGTTTTCTAGATCTTGGAATGGTTGGAAGACCGTTCACCTGGTCAAATAGAAGGAGAGGACAAGAGCTTATCCAAGAGAGGCTTGACAGGGTACTGGCAACATTGGAGTGGTGTGAGTCTTACCCTACAGCTACAGTTCTCAGACTTCAAGAGGACGGATCTGACCATGCCCCTTTACTGCTGGACTCTAATCCTCCTATGGAGAAAACAAAACGCAGATTTAAGTTCCAGGAGAGATGGTGTTGGAATGCTGAGGTAAGGGGAATAGTTGAGGAGACGTGGAAAGTGGAAGTTGAGGGTTCTCCTATGTTTATTCTTGCCCAAAAATTAAAGAAATGCAGACATTCACTTGTGCAATGGCAGCAAACTTCTCAGTCAAATTCCCTGCAACAAATCCGGGAGCTCAAGGACCGTTTAGAAGAGCTGAGATCCTCTGGAGTTCAAGGGGGCGAGCAGGTTCAGGGGATTGAAAAGCAGCTTGAGGTGGCCTACCTAAATGAGGAAAGCTACTGGAAAGATAAGTCAAGAATAAAGTGGCTAAAAACAGGGGACCGGAACACCAAGTTCTTCCACCAATTTGCTCGAGTCAGATGTCGCAGTAATAAGATCTGGAGTTTGGTTGGTGAAAATGGGGTGGTGGCATCTACAAACGAAGGTATCGCGAAAGTAGCAGAGGACTACTTCAAAAGTATCTTCTCTGCCTCTGCTATTCAGGATCCGAGACAGGAATTTGAAGAGTTTGTACCGAAGGTAACCCCAAGTATAAATCGGAAACTTCTGCGGCCAGTCTCTATGGAGGAGGTTAAAAGAGCAGCATTTAGCGTGCATCCTCAGAGTGCCCCAGGAGATGATGGATTTACAGCAAAGTTCTTTCATACATTCTGGAGCATTGTGGGTAGAGATGTTTTCTCGGCTGTGAAGAGCTTCTTTCTAGGAGGCAGATTACTCAGGAGCTTCAACCATACACATATCTGTCTTATCCCTAAGCTCCCCGGTGCCAGAGACATGTCCCAGGTGAGACCCATTAGCCTCTCTACAGTAGTATACAAGATTATCTCAAAAATCCTTGTCCATAGACTGCAACACTTTATGAATCTCTTAGTTAGTCCGAACCAAAGTGCCTTCCTGAAAGGTAGACTGATTTCGGACAATGTTCTTATTGCACATGAAGTTATGCACTACCTAAAAACAAAGAGATTTGGGAATGTATTTGAGATGGCCATAAAACTGGATATGAGCAAAGCGTACGATCGAGTAGAGTGGCCTTTTCTTTGGTTTATGATGGAACGTCTAGGGTTTGATGCAAGATGGATTGGGTGGATTAAAGAGGTTGTTACGACTGTTTCTTACTCTGTTGTTGTGGAAGGACAACCATTTGGCTATTTTCGGCCAAGTAGAGGTATCCGGCAAGGTGACCCTCTCTCCCCGTATCTTTTTCTCTTCTGTGCGGAAGGACTCTCCTTCCTGCTACACAAAGCAGAGCAAAACAGGAGTTTACAAGGGATCCAAATCACTAGAAGGTGCCCGTCTGTCAACCACCTCCTCTTTGCAGACGACTCTATCCTCTTTTGTAAAGCGTCTTCTAACTGCTGTGATAATATTTTGGATTTACTGGGTGACTATGAAAGCTTTAGTGGACAAACAGTCAACCTAAATAAGTCGGCTATATTCTTCAGTAAAAACACTCCACAGAATACCAGAAGCTTATTGGCTGGGAATCTAAATATCCAACATATTGGGACCCAAGATAAGTACCTGGGCCTGCCGTCTACTATCCAGAGATCAAAAAAGGCAACATTTGGGGCTATTAAAGATAGAGTTCGAAAAAGAGTTGAAGGCTGGAAACGCAAGCTACTCTCAGCTGGAGGGAGACATGTCTTAATTAAGGCGGTGGGAGAAGCTGTCCCGATCTACACACTGTCATGCTTCAAACTGCCTGACTCGTTAATTCAGGAAATTCACGGCATTTTAGCCCGCTTTTGGTGGGGTCAGAAGGGAGAGGAACGGCGGATTAGCTGGGTCAGCTGGGACATGATGACTAGGCCGAAATTGGAGGGAGGCTTGGGATTTAAGAATCTAAAGGCACAAAACCTGGCACTTCTAGGCAAACAATGCTGGAGAATAGCAACACAGCCTAATTCAATATTGGCTAGAATCCTAAAAGGCAAGTATTTTCGATATACAGATATTATGAGAGCGGAGGTAGGGAACTTACCGTCCTGGGGCTGGCGAAGCATCCTGGAAGGGCGAAAAGTCACCGAGAAAGGCTTAATCTGGCAAATAGGTCCTGCTTCTGAGGTGAACATCTTCTCTGATCCATGGATTCCGCCTCAGCAACAATTTACCCCTCCCATCAGGTTAAACTCCCTTGCCACAAATCAACCAGTCTCACGGGTCAGCCACCTGATGCACGAAAACAACGAGTGGAATCAACAGCTTATTTCCTCAATTTTTCCACCAGCCATCACCCAGCAAATTTTAGCAGTAAAAATTGGGGAACAGAGGGATAAGCTTACTTGGTTGTTTCACAAATCAGGTAGATATGAAGTATCGTCTGGTTACAGAATAGCCTTTACGTTCAACCACGAACCAACTGAGTTGCATCCACACCTCCAGCAAAGACAAGGGATTTGGCGTGACCTCTGGAAGACTAAAGCTCCACCAAAGATCCTCCTTTTCCTCTGGCGTGCTCAGCATGAAAGGCTTCCCACTATGGAACTGCTTCACCAAAGGATCCCCTCAAATTTGGCTACCTGCCCACGGTGCCACGCAGCCACGGAAACCATCATACATTGCCTATTCTCTTGTGAGAAAGCTAAAGAAGTATGGAACAGAAGCCCTTACCATGGAATTACTGCTGGTGAAGAGGAAAATCTGTTCTTCAAGTGTTGGGAGGCGAAGAAGAAGCACTTAATTCTTAACCCAACTGAAGAGCAAGACCTAGCCTCATTAGGGATTTACTGCTGGTGTATTTGGCGGTCTCGCAATGACCACGTCTTCGGACAGGGTGCCAAGACTCCCCAAGAAGTGGATGGCCTCGCGAGAAGGATGATTAGCTGGGTCTCAACAGCTGCCAACGAACCCCAAATCTGAGTGGGTCTTCTTTTATCTTATCTCTCTGTATTGCAATTTTACGTTAATGCTCTATGTGTAATGAGCCTTAGAGAGGCTACTGTCTCTCTCTTCTTTTGTCTTTACTAAGTCACATTTGGACAGTTATTTCCTTTTTTGCTGAAAGGAATAAAGTATCTAAGTTCTTTGGAAAAAAAAAAAATCTCTTTATATTTGTATGCTTACGATGCTTATGCCATGAACCTAATTTCACACATCATACATTGCCAATTGCTTATAAATCTCTTTGTATTTTTTATTCTTATAATGCTTATACATTGTTTCAACTTTAAATTTCTTTTTGAATTTTAAATTTTTAATCTTTTTGTAAGTATATATAAATTTTTATAACCTCGTAAAAATTTATTAAAAGTTCATAGAACAAAAAATAAAAAAGCAAATTAATTTTCTCTCATCAAAATATTAGAAAGACATTTTTTATTATAAGTGTAAGAACAATTTTTGTGTGTCAAAGAAATTAATAGCGTTATTTCCGGACATGTTGTTTGTGTGTGATATTGCTAATTTTTTTAATAAAATTCTATTATTTCTATTGGCATGCGAAAACATAAAATTTAGTTAGAAAGGTGTGGACTTTACATTTAAATGAGAAAATATTAATTTAAGACTTTATAAATTTTAAAGTTTAAATCAAAAATGTTAAATGTAACTTAAGTTTTTTTATTTAAACTATAATTTTTTTTGAATAATTATTATGATTTTCTGAATTTAATTTTTTTAAAGAAATATTTATTTTAACTATCAATCCCAAATTCATTTGTTTATATGTATTTGTAATAATTTATGCTAAACTAATTTTTGAGAAAAAGAAAAATCTAATGGGAGTACGTACTCTCTTTAGTGATGAGAGATACATTGAAGAGCCAAATTTATATTGAAATTGTATGCTTATAATGCTTATATAATGAGCCTAATTTCATGCATCATACATTTTCAATTGCTTATAAATCTCTTTATATTTGTATGCTTACCATGCTTATACCATGAGCCTAATTTCACGCATCATACATTGTCAGTTGCTTATAAATCTCTTTGTATTTGTTTGCTTATAATACTTATGCATTGTTTCAACTTTAAATTTCTGTTTGAATTTTAAATTTCTAATCTTTAAGTCACCAAAAAAAATTTCTAATCTTTTTGTAAGTATATATAAATCTTTCTAACTTCGTAAGAATTTATTAAAAGTTCATAGCACAAAAAATAAAAAAATAAATTAATTTTCTCTCATCAAAATCTTAGAAAGATATTTTTTATTATAAGTGTAAGAACAATTTTTGTGTGTCAAAAAAATTAATGGCGTTATTTTCGGACATGTTGTTTGTTTGTGATATTGTTAATTTTTTTAATAAAACTCTATTATTTCTATTAGTATGCGAAAAAATAAAATTTAGTTAAAAATGTGTGGATTTTGAATTTAAATGAGATGATATTAATTTAAAAGTTTATAAATTTTGAAGTTTAAATCCAAAATGTTAAATGTAGTTTAGATTTTTTTATTTAAACTAGAATTTTTTTTGAATAATTATTGTAATTTTCTGAATTTAAATTTATGTTTTTATTTTTTAAGAAATATTTATTTTAACTATCAATCCCAAATTCATTTGTTTATATGTATTTGTAATAATTTATGCGGGACTAATTTTTTAGAAAAAGACAAATTTAATGGGAGTACGTACTCTCTTTTAGTGATGAGAGATACATTGAAGAGTTAAATTTATATTGTAATTATATGCTTATGATGTTTATATAATGAGCTTAATTTCATGCATCATACATTGTCAATTGCTTATAAATCTCTTTATATTTGTATGCTTACAATGCTTATTGTATTTGTATGCTTATAAGGCTTATGCATTGTTTCAACTTTAAATTTCTGTTTGAATGTTAAATTTCTAATCTTTTTGTAAGTATATATAAATCTCTTCGTAAGAATTTATTAGAAGTTCATAGTATAAAAAATAAAAAAGTAAATTAATTTTCTCTCATCAAAATCTTAGAAAGATATTTTTTATTATAAGTGTAAGAACAATTTTTGTGTGTCAAAGAAATTAATTGCGTTATTTTCGGACATATTGTTTGTGTGTGATATTGTTAATTTTTTTAATAAAACTCTATTATTTCTATTGGTATGCGGAAAAATAAAATTTAGTTAGAAAAGTGTGGAATTTAAATTTAAATGAAATGATATTAATTTTTTTTTTTTTTCCAAAGAACTTAGATACTTTATTCCTTTCAGCAAAAAAGGAAATAACTGTCCAAATGTGACTTAGTAAAGACAAAAGAAGAGAGAGACAGTAGCCTCTCTAAGGCTCATTACACATAGAGCATTAACGTAAAATTGCAATACAGAGAGATAAGATAAAAGAAGACCCACTCAGATTTGGGGTTCGTTGGCAGCTGTTGAGACCCAGCTAATCATCCTTCTCGCGAGGCCATCCACTTCTTGGGGAGTCTTGGCACCCTGTCCGAAGACGTGGTCATTGCGAGACCGCCAAATACACCAGCAGTAAATCCCTAATGAGGCTAGGTCTTGCTCTTCAGTTGGGTTAAGAATTAAGTGCTTCTTCTTCGCCTCCCAACACTTGAAGAACAGATTTTCCTCTTCACCAGCAGTAATTCCATGGTAAGGGCTTCTGTTCCATACTTCTTTAGCTTTCTCACAAGAGAATAGGCAATGTATGATGGTTTCCGTGGCTGCGTGGCACCGTGGGCAGGTAGCCAAATTTGAGGGGATCCTTTGGTGAAGCAGTTCCATAGTGGGAAGCCTTTCATGCTGAGCACGCCAGAGGAAAAGGAGGATCTTTGGTGGAGCTTTAGTCTTCCAGAGGTCACGCCAAATCCCTTGTCTTTGCTGGAGGTGTGGATGCAACTCAGTTGGTTCGTGGTTGAACGTAAAGGCTATTCTGTAACCAGACGATACTTCATATCTACCTGATTTGTGAAACAACCAAGTAAGCTTATCCCTCTGTTCCCCAATTTTTACTGCTAAAATTTGCTGGGTGATGGCTGGTGGAAAAATTGAGGAAATAAGCTGTTGATTCCACTCGTTGTTTTCGTGCATCAGGTGGCTGACCCGTGAGACTGGTTGATTTGTGGCAAGGGAGTTTAACCTGATGGGAGGGGTAAATTGTTGCTGAGGCGGAATCCATGGATCAGAGAAGATGTTCACCTCAGAAGCAGGACCTATTTGCCAGATTAAGCCTTTCTCGGTGACTTTTCGCCCTTCCAGGATGCTTCGCCAGCCCCAGGACGGTAAGTTCCCTACCTCCGCTCTCATAATATCTGTATATCGAAAATACTTGCCTTTTAGGATTCTAGCCAATATTGAATTAGGCTGTGTTGCTATTCTCCAGCATTGTTTGCCTAGAAGTGCCAGGTTTTGTGCCTTTAGATTCTTAAATCCCAAGCCTCCCTCCAATTTCGGCCTAGTCATCATGTCCCAGCTGACCCAGCTAATCCGCCGTTCCTCTCCCTTCTGACCCCACCAAAAGCGGGCTAAAATGCCGTGAATTTCCTGAATTAACGAGTCAGGCAGTTTGAAGCATGACAGTGTGTAGATCGGGACAGCTTCTCCCACCGCCTTAATTAAGACATGTCTCCCTCCAGCTGAGAGTAGCTTGCGTTTCCAGCCTTCAACTCTTTTTCGAACTCTATCTTTAATAGCCCCAAATGTTGCCTTTTTTGATCTCTGGATAGTAGACGGCAGGCCCAGGTACTTATCTTGGGTCCCAATATGTTGGATATTTAGATTCCCAGCCAATAAGCTTCTGGTATTCTGTGGAGTGTTTTTACTAAAGAATATAGCCGACTTATTTAGGTTGACTGTTTGTCCACTAAATCTTTCATAGTCACCCAGTAAATCCAAAATATTATCACAGCAGTTAGAAGACGCTTTACAAAAGAGGATAGAGTCGTCTGCAAAGAGGAGGTGGTTGACAGACGGGCACCTTCTAGTGATTTGGATCCCTTGTAAACTCCTGTTTTGCTCTGCTTTGTGTAGCAGGAAGGAGAGTCCTTCCGCACAGAAGAGAAAAAGATACGGGGAGAGAGGGTCACCTTGCCGGATACCTCTACTTGGCCGAAAATAGCCAAATGGTTGTCCTTCCACAACAACAGAGTAAGAAACAGTCGTAACAACCTCTTTAATCCACCCAATCCATCTTGCATCAAACCCTAGACGTTCCATCATAAACCAAAGAAAAGGCCACTCTACTCGATCGTACGCTTTGCTCATATCCAGTTTTATGGCCATCTCAAATACATTCCCAAATCTCTTTGTTTTTAGGTAGTGCATAACTTCATGTGCAATAAGAACATTGTCCGAAATCAGTCTACCTTTCAGGAAGGCACTTTGGTTCGGACTAACTAAGAGATTCATAAAGTGTTGCAGTCTATGGACAAGGATTTTTGAGATAATCTTGTATACTACTGTAGAGAGGCTAATGGGTCTCACCTGGGACATGTCTCTGGCACCGGGGAGCTTAGGGATAAGACAGATATGTGTATGGTTGAAGCTCCTGAGTAATCTGCCTCCTAGAAAGAAGCTCTTCACAGCCGAGAAAACATCTCTACCCACAATGCTCCAGAATGTATGAAAGAACTTTGCTGTAAATCCATCATCTCCTGGGGCACTCTGAGGATGCACGCTAAATGCTGCTCTTTTAACCTCCTCCATAGAGACTGGCCGCAGAAGTTTCCGATTTATACTTGGGGTTACCTTCGGTACAAACTCTTCAAATTCCTGTCTCGGATCCTGAATAGCAGAGGCAGAGAAGATACTTTTGAAGTAGTCCTCTGCTACTTTCGCGATACCTTCGTTTGTAGATGCCACCACCCCATTTTCACCAACCAAACTCCAGATCTTATTACTGCGACATCTGACTCGAGCAAATTGGTGGAAGAACTTGGTGTTCCGGTCCCCTGTTTTTAGCCACTTTATTCTTGACTTATCTTTCCAGTAGCTTTCCTCATTTAGGTAGGCCACCTCAAGCTGCTTTTCAATCCCCTGAACCTGCTCGCCCCCTTGAACTCCAGAGGATCTCAGCTCTTCTAAACGGTCCTTGAGCTCCCGGATTTGTTGCAGGGAATTTGACTGAGAAGTTTGCTGCCATTGCACAAGTGAATGTCTGCATTTCTTTAATTTTTGGGCAAGAATAAACATAGGAGAACCCTCAACTTCCACTTTCCACGTCTCCTCAACTATTCCCCTTACCTCAGCATTCCAACACCATCTCTCCTGGAACTTAAATCTGCGTTTTGTTTTCTCCATAGGAGGATTAGAGTCCAGCAGTAAAGGGGCATGGTCAGATCCGTCCTCTTGAAGTCTGAGAACTGTAGCTGTAGGGTAAGACTCACACCACTCCAATGTTGCCAGTACCCTGTCAAGCCTCTCTTGGATAAGCTCTTGTCCTCTCCTTCTATTTGACCAGGTGAACGGTCTTCCAACCATTCCAAGATCTAGAAAACTGTTGTCATCTATAAAGGAGTTGAAAGCTGTCATAGCAGGTTCCGAAGTCAAACATCCACCTTCCTTTTCTTGGGTATTTGCGATAGCATTAAAGTCACCAAGAATGATGGTTTTGCCTTGAAATTGTTGAAGGACAGGTTTGAGTTGTTCAAATTGCTGGTGCCGGACCTGTTCTATGCTACTAAAGTGAACACCAATTAGTTCCCATTCCTCCTGCCTAGTAACATCCTTGATTTTTGCAGCAATAAAGAAATCACTCGAGTTCATTACTACCACCTCAGTGCCCTCTTTCCATGCCAAAGCTAGTCCACCTGCTGTGCCATTAGGATTGACCAGAAAACAACCGCCAAAACCACATGCCCTTAACTTGTTCTCCACACGACAAGGCTGGTTTTTTGTTTCACAGATGAAACCAACCTCGGGGGAGTGGGATCTACATATCCCTTTAAGATTATGGAATGTCAGGGGTCTCCCCAAACCCCGACAATTCCACGTTAGAACTCTCATGACTCTTGGGGCACCGTTTGACGGCCGGTGCCCTCCACCTCCTCGCGAGTATTTTGGATCTCTTCCAGGCAAATCCTTTTGTGCGGTTCTATATTTTCTTTCTCATTGAATTTTCTCTTCACCCCACCTTTGATGTGTGAAACCTCTATTTTTCTTCGTGCCATCTGCTTGAGCTTGAATCGCTCCTTTATTTGTGAATCAGATTGATCGACATTTTGAATCTCTTCTACAGCCATAAGGCCTTGCACTCCCTCTTGTGTTTCCTTGGTACTTGCTGAGGTTATGTCTACCAAATTCGCTCCCGAATTCTCCATCAACGAGTTGCTCTTTGAATGTGAACTAGTCACCCTTGGGGCCATTTTCGCTCCTACCGTTTCTTTCATAGAGAGACTTGAGAGGCTATTAAGTAACCAATTAGGCGTAGGTTTTTTCTTTGGTCTGTCCCCTTGGTCATTCAAGTTAGAACCAGACGCATTATCACCATTGCATTCAATTTCAATCCTCTTACCCATCTGGTCAGCTTTTATCCAATCTCCAATTTTGTCTTGCCGCACTGAGTTCATTGCTGAATCCGTAGCGAGTAATTCACACCCCTTTGACTCGTGCCCTATCCGTGCGCAATAGGTGCAGAATCTCCCAAATTTTTCATACCGCACACCAATTTCAACAGCGTGTTGTTCAGGGCCAATCACACAGACGTGATCTTTGAGTTTTTTGGATGCATCCATTTCCACCCTTGCTTTGAGTATCCTGGATTCTCCACCCTTCATTTCGTAGAAGCCAACCTCTATAACCGCACCAATTTTCTCAGCAAGTTTCCTTCCAACTTCTATAGTTTTATAGCATTCTGGCAAGCCCCAAAATTGAGCCCATACCGGGAACCCTTGCAGCTCACCCTCCTCCCTTCGATCAGAGTCATTCCATCTCCTCACATGAAGGATATAATCTTTAAATAGCCATGGAGAACCTTTTTCAATCCGCATCAAATCCTTGTCATTGTCAAAGAAAAATTGGAATTTGTTCCCTCCTCTATCCGAAACTCTGAATCCTTCTGGTCTACTCCATATGGATCTGAATGCGTTCTCCATAGTTCCCACAGAAAACTTTTTGTCCGCAAACACACGGCCTATGAGGCTTTTAGCGCATGCTTCCTTCCCTTTTCTGATGTCCTCTTCCTCGATTAGTACCTCATTGTCGCTCTCTCCATCGCTAACTGAATTTTTTTCTCTGGCAGTTCTCGTTCCTGCCTCCATATTCAATTGTGTAGTCTGAACACTGCACCGATGAAAATTTTGAAGAGCCACTCCAAAGGAGCACATAAACCCTAGCAGGGCACCTTTAAATGACACTCTCTAATTGAAATGATATTAATTTAAAAGTTTATAAATTTTGAAGTTTAAATCCAAAATGTTAAATGTAACTTAGGTTTTTTTACTTAAACTAAATTTTTTTTTAAATAATTATTGAAAATTTCTGAATTTAAATTTTTATTCTTTTTTAAGAAATATTTATTTTAACTATCAATCCCAAATTCATTTTTTTTTTTACCAAAGATAGGCGAACCCGCAACCTCTTAATTGAGTATGGAGAGCCTATGCCAGTTGAGCTATTATTCATTGGCATCAATCCCAAATTCATTTGTTTATATGTATTTGTAATAATTAATGCTAAACTAATTTTTGAGAAAAAGACAAATCTAATGGGAGTACGTACTCTCTTTAGTGATGAGAGATACATTGAAGAGCCAAATTTATATTGTAATTGTATGTTTATAATGCTTATATAATGAGCTTAATTTCATGCATCATACATTGTCAATTGCTTATAAATCCCTTTATATTTGTATGCTTACGATGCTTATACCATGAGCCTAATTTCAAGCATCATGCATTGCCAATTGCTTATAAATCTCTTTTTATTTGTATGCTTTTAATGCTTATATATTGTTTCAACTTTAAATTTCTGTTTGAATTTTAAATTTCTAATCTTTTTATAAGTATATATAAATATTTCTAACCTCGTAAGAATTTATTAGAAGTTCATAGCACAAAAAGTAAAAAAAGTAAATTAATTTTCTCTCGTCAAGATCTTAGAAAGACAATTTTTATTATAAGTGTTAAAACAATTTTTGTGTGTTAAAGAAATTAATGGCATTATTTTTGGACATGTTGTTTGTGTGTGATATTGTTAATTTTTTTAATAAAACTCTATTATTTCTATTGTTATGCGAAAAAATAAAATTTTGTTAGAATGGTGTGAACTTTAAATTTAAATGAGATGATATTAATTTAAAAGTTTATAAATTTTGAAGTTTAAATCCAAAATGTTAAATGTAACTTATGTTTTTTTTAATTTAAACTAAAATTTTTTTGAATAATTATTGTAATTTTTGGAATTTAAATTTTTGTTTTTTTTTAAGAAATATTTATTTTAACTATCAATCTCAAATTCATTTGTTTATATGTATTTGTAATAATTTATGCGAGACTAATTTTTGAGTAAAAGACAAATCTGATGAGAGTACGTACTCTCTTTTAGTGACGAGAGATACATTGAAGAGTCAAATTTATATTGTAATTGTATGCTTATGATGTTTATATAATGAGCCTAATTTCATGCATCATACATTGTCAATTGCTTATAAATCTCTTTATATTTGTATGCTTAGGATGCTTATTGTATTTGTATGCTTATATTGTTTATACATTGTTTCAACTTTAAATTTCTGTTTGAATTTTAAATTTCTAATTTTTTTGTAAGTATATATAAATCTTTCTAACCTCGTAAGAATTTTAGAAGTTCATAGCACAAAAAATAAAAAAAGTAAATTAATTTTCTCTCGTTAAAATCTTAGAAAGACATTTTTTATTATAAGTGTAAGAACAATTTTCGTGTGTTAAAGAAATTAATGGCATTATTTCTAGACATGTTGTTTGTGTTTGATATTGTTAATTTTTTTAATAAAACTCTATTATTTCTATTGGTATGCGAAAAAATAAAATTTAGTTAAAAATGTGTGAACTTTAAATTTAAATGAGAAGATATTAATTTAAAAGTTTATAAATTTTGAAGTTTAAATCCAAAATGTTAAATGTAACTTAGGTTTTTTTTAATTTAAACGAAAATTTTTTTGAATAATTATTGCAATTTTCGGAATTTAAATTTTGGTTTTTCTTTTTTAAGAAATATTTATTTTAACTATCAATCTCAAATTCATTTGTTTAAATGTATTTGTAATAATTTATGCGAGACTAATTTTTGAGAAAAAGACAAATCTAATGAGAGTACGTACTCTCTTTTAACGATGAGAGATACATTGAAGAGTCAAATTTATATTGTACTTATATGTTTATAATGTTTATATAATGAGCCTAATTTCATGCATCATACATTGTCAATTGCTTATAAATCTCTTTATATTAGTATGCTTACGATACTTATACCATGAACCTAATTTCACGCATCCTACATTGCCAATTGCTTATAAATCTCTTTGTATTTGTATGCTTATGATGCTTATCCATTGTTTTAACTTTAAATTTCTGTTTAAATTTTAAATTTCTGACCTTTTTATAAGTATATATAAATCTTTCTAACCTCATAAGAATTTATTATAAGTTCATAGCACAAAAAATAAAAAGCAAATTAATTTTCTCTCATCAAAATCTTAGAAAGACATTTTTTTTTATTATAAGTGTAAGAACAATTTTTGTGTGTCAAAGAAATTAATTATGACGTTATTTTTGGACATGTTGTTTGTGTGTTCAGGGACGGACATAAGGGGGGTTAGTGGCGGCCTCGGCCCCCCAACTTTTTTTAATAGTAATAAGTTATTATGTATAATTTAATTTTTTTAAAAAAATATTTAGTATTTAGTATAATATAAATAAAAGTTTAGTTTAATTTAAATATTAATAATTTTTAATATCTAAAAAATAAGTAACAATATTAAAAAAATTTGAAAAAGATATTATTACTAATATTTTTTAATTAAATAAAAATTTTTAAATCTCATAAAGTGAATTCTTTTTCTTCTTGTGGTCATTTTTTTTATTCGTTTGGTATTAATTTTCTCTGTTTCAATTGTTACAATTAAGAGATCTTTTTCAACTATGAATATCGTGAAAAATAACTTAGAAACAAAATAAAAGATGAATTTCTTACTAATTGTCTTTTAATTATATTGAAAAGAAAATTGTTGAAAATTTTGACACAAATTCTATTATCGGTGAATTTTATGATACGAAGAATCGACCACTTCGTTAATAAAAAGTATACACATATTTTTTTTATTTTAAAATATATTTTCTATTCGTACATTTTTATAATACATCTTATATTATATAATTTTTTTTACATAATTTTTAATATTATATGCGTTATTGGCCCCCATAATATCATTTTTTGATCCGTCCCTGTGTGTGTGGTATTGTTAATTTTTTTAATAAAACTCTATTATTTCTATTGGTATGCGAAAAAGTAAAATTTAGTTAGAAAGGTGTGGACTTTAAATTTAAATGAAATGATATTAATTTAAAAGTTTATAAATTTTGAAATTTAAATCCAAAAATGTAAAATGTAACTTAGTTTTTTTTATTTAAACTATATTTTTTTTGAATAATTATTGCAATTTTTTGAATTTAAATTTTTGTATTTTTTTTTGTAAGGAATATTTATTTTACCTATCAATCTCAAATTCATTTGTTTATATGTATTTGTGTTAATTTATGCGAAACTAAATTTTGAGAAAAAGACAAATCGAATGGGAGAAGGGGAGGATGAAATTCAATGGTCACTCAACAGATCCAGATATATGATGTAGTTTCAGGATATATAGTTGCTTATCTTTTTCACCATATTTTTCTAGAATTTTGTCCAAATATCATGCAACAATCGAAAATCTAGAATTTTCTTTGGAGTCTCACATCTCCACACAAGATTCAGGTATTCGGGTAGAAGTCCTTCCATGAAAAACTCTTCGTCATGCAGCTCATTAATCAGCGATTCCCAGTACTTCACCAACTTGTCCCATTTGCAATGTTGAACCAAATCCTTGTTACATTGCATCTTCAACTGTTCGGATGCTTCAAAAACTTAGCAAGAGTCCAATAGCGCACCTGACCCCAAATCCGAACTGCATCTCCTTTTTCGATTGGTGGAGACTCCAAATTATTGTCCCGGGTTACCGATCTGTGAATAAAAACTCGACTCGTTTTGCTTTGATTGTTGCCTGGCATATATGGAAAAAAAAAGTGTAAGAGGGTGTTCTAACGCCAATCTATGAATCCTGAAAAACTTACAATTGCTACCAAACAAAATCAGGAATTTGTAAACTTACCCACTAAAGTCCTAACTTAATTACAACTTTGCTTTCTTCTTAGTTTCGTTTTTTTTATTGTGTCTCGCTAATGTTTAAGCAAAGGATGAGAGAACATCACTTTCTTTTATTTGTGTAGTCCTAAATTTTAGACAAAATATTTTTTCATTTGAAATAAAATAATATACTGTCTTTGAAAAAAAAATACGCGGGCCTAAAATCCAAAAATACAGGCCGAAACAGCAATTTGATGATTTTACTTGTTATTTTCATTTTACATTTCAATATACTTATTATTTGTTTTAGTTACTTTCATTTTACATTTCAATTTAGTTAAAATTATTATTTTTTTTGGCCCAAAACAAATAACTTTCTTCACTTCAAAATTTAAAATCTTTCATCTTCCGAAAAATCTTCATATGGACGATCTCAAATAATAAAATAAGATTCAGTCCATATTACAACTAAGAATAACTCAAAAGAGTATACAATTGTCCAAAATTGTCAAAAAAGCCCATTTTATTAATTATAATTAGAGAAAAGATAAATAGATTTTTCATTCTTGATATTTTGATCCGTATACATTTATATTCTCGAAAATTTGAAATACATTTAAGTCTTTGATTTTTTTTTAAATGTGGACATATCGATCCTTCATGTTCACTTGGGTTTGTTAGACTCAACAGAAAAAATTAAACGTGACTCTCGTTGTACTGACCTGATTGATACAGATACACACGTGAGAGACTTTTTAAAATTGAACAAATTAGACTAAAATATTGATATGTCTAAATTTTAAAGAGATCAAGACTTAAATGTATTTTTAAATCCTCAAGAATTAAATGTCTTTGAGATCAATTTCTCCTTTTCTCTTATAATTATTAACATCGCATTAGCCATGACTACACATTCCAATTAGAGAGCAGCAAGTCAGGAAGTGTAGCAGTAGCCACCAGAGATTGTAATGGAACCCTCATGGGAGGGACAGTTTCAAAAATCCAATCGAACTCTAGTGTCATTGCAGAAGCAACTGTCATAAGAGAAGCAATCATTTTAACAGAAAATCTCATGCAACCATTGAATCTGACTAGTGACTACTTACAACTAATTCAAGCAATCAAAGAAGGAAATACTCTGAGAAATAAAACCAACAATCTATGATATTAAAGCTATCCAAAAGAGACTCCCAAACTCTGTTTTCTCTTAGATTTTTCGAGAAGGAAACATGCTAGTTCACACCTTGATGTCTCTGAAATTGCAAAATCAACTAACCATTCACTGGCCATCTAGCCGTCCAAACAGATTGCAGAGATAATAAAAAATGAAAAACTGGACTTACCTTTCCATCATCAGTGGCGCCATGTTTGAGACAGATCAGCGATGGGCTTTAAAGTCGTCTCTAAATTCGCGTTATGTTTTCGGCTCAAGCTCAGATCACCGTTGCAGCTCTCCCGATTTCTCCCGCTCTGGACCGTCGCACACCTCGTGCTGTGCTTTTGCTCCTCAAATTCCGGAGAGTACTAATAATCCAGGTCAAATCATCACAAGCTCTAATCCATTTGGTTCATTCCATCATCAGTGTTGGTGAAGAAAACCTTTATTACATGTATTTAATTGTCGGAAATACTCACATGGTAACATCTTCGCATGAAGATGACATTGTGAACCACTAGATAGTTCAGTCAAACATATTTAATCAAACATATTAAATTATCTAACGGTTCATAATGTCATCTTCATGTGAAGATATCATCATAGGAGTATCTATCTTTAATTATATATAAATAAAATTATTATTTACATGCATGTGTGCATCTTATATTAGATATGGATGTGTTATGTTTGCTAATTTAAACCATATATGATGAAGGGACATGACTACTAACAAATTTGATCATTATTTTTCAGACATGGATAAATCAGTTTCAGTATGAATTTTGAATTATAGTTGGAATCCCATCATTTTCCCTACTACCCTATATACGGTAACCCTATATCCAACTACTAATAAAGTCATTTATTTACTGTAATAATTAACTTGATGCTTTCTACTTTCTTACTCTATATACATTTCACATAGTTTCTGTTGAATTCAAGTAATTGATATAGATTTGTTCCTGCGTGAGAGTTGACTCCGAGGTATAGCACGTTCTGATAACACACAGACTGGCTTTCCTTGGAGTGGTGAGGGAGGAACGTCGTCTTCTACCGGAGGGGCGGCGTTGGGTACCTGAAAAGGGACTCCGACACTCAAGTAAGTGTAAGTATGAGAGAGTTTAGGAGAAAGACTAGAGTCAATAGCGTACCTCTCACTTGAGTATGTATTTCGTATATACTGGAGTCTGTTGAGGGTGGTTACGCGGATTTGTTGGACTGGGTGGAATTTCTATCCGTTGTGTGCTTTGTTTTCGGAGTTGAGGAGAGATTTGGGGAGGGCTTATGTGTTCAGTTCCGAGTTTGTTGTTGTTTTATCCTAACGGATCATAGCCCCCAAGGTTGACCTGTTTCTTGAACTTATGAACAGGTTAAGCTTATACTTGTGGGTTATAACTCGGAACTGAATTTTGCGGGAGTTTTGGTTTTTGTGCCGAGCTATAACTCGGAGCCCCCAAGCTTAACTTGTTCACTTCCTTCATTTTCTTTATTTGAATTTTCGCGCGGAGTGTGTTGTGGGAGAGAGAGTTTTATTTTTGGAAAGGGAAACTGCATTTAATGCGTTCTGGGTGTTGGAAAGAGTGTTAAGATCAGGCCATTGATTGGATTTGGTACTCTGCACGTTGGACGGCTAGGGTTTCTTCTGGGAGGTGTAACGCTTGTAGTAAGGATAGTGGGCTAACTATTTGGTTTTTTGTTCTATCCATTTGCATGTGTTTTCCGCTTTTTTCTTCTATCTTGTTCGCGGAAGATGAGCAAAGGTTAGTTGTGCTTTTCCCTTGTTTGTTTTGTCTTTGTCGCTTCGTTTTGGCTTCTCTTCTATATTATTGTTCGAGGAATGGAGAAAGGGAAAAAGGTAGAGGTAGGGTCGGTGGTGAAAACAGAGGTGAAACTTGTTGAGGACATGTGGGAATGGGATCCAGTTAGTCCTTTTTCATGGGTAGCCGATGCGGTGAAGGGTTATGCTTCTGTGTTTGATGATGAACTTAGTGTTGCACAGTTGGGTTCTGTTTCTTCCTGGGTTAGGGAGGGTAGTAGTGTGAAGCTTAGGTTTCTTCCCTGTACTGCTGACGATCGTGTCTTCCATCGGGGAGAAGGTTTTGAATTCTTTTTCATCTATAGTTGTATTTTTGTTGACTTGGGGGTTAGATTTCCGTTTTCCGAGTTTGAGTGTGGTGTGTTGATGCAATTGAAATGTGCCCCGTCGCAGTTACATCCTAATTCTTGGGCGTTCGTTAGGGCTTTCCAGATTTTGATGAGCTATTTGGAGGTGGAGCCGTCGTTGGAGGTTTTCTTTGCTTTGTTTCAATGTAAGGGGGTTAGGCGGGGGTGTTGGTTGAATTTAGCTAGTGCTCCTGGTCGTTCCATTTTTAGTTTGTATAAGTCTTCGTATAAGGGTTTCAAATCAATGTTCTTGAAGGTTGGTATTGTAGAAGGTGAGTTTCCATGGTTTGTTGACGAATGTCTTTTGGAGAGGTTCCCTCTGTTCTGGGTACCGAGGCCTAGGCAGATACTGGGTATGGACAATATGGAGTATAGGAATGAAATGCTGGTGGAGTTTCTGGTGAATCATACCTCGTCGTCAAGCTTGCTGTCTGTTGTTGAGCTTCTTGACTTAGAGGGTGATAGTGATGCCCTTGTTGGATATATAGGTAACTGCTTTGGAATTTTTTGTGTTTCGTTTATTGGTTATTGATAATGACATATTTTCCTTGTGTTGTTGTAGTTGAGAAGGCTCCGAAGGTGACTTCATCCAGTTTGCGGGCTTTCTTTCGGACGAAGAATGTTGAAAAGCAGGGGTCGACTAGTCAGGCTATGGTTGAGAAGGGTGCTGAGGTTGACCAACCTTCTCCGAAGAAGGTTAATTTTAAGAGAAAAAGAGGGGAGGTAAAGAAGAATAAAAATACGGCCGAGGAGGAATTGATGGGCGAGGTTAACTTGGACCAGGTGAAAAAATTCACTGAGAACCAGAAAGTATTGCATGGCTATAGGGGTGATGATGATTTGACCTCCCTATGGAGTGAGCATTTTCCTTTTACTGTGATGGCGGACGAGCATGTGCAGAGTCCTTCCGACATTAAGCTGATTCATGAAGTGGGTGAGGTTGGAGTTGCCCAGTACTTACAGGTATAATTGTTGGTATTTGTTTTCGTGTTATATTGGTTTTGCTGGTATTTATTTTCCTGGTTTTCTTTAGGTGATTGGGGCACGCTTAATGTGTGTTGGTCGGACTGAGGAGTTGAAGTGCTCCAGGGCTGTCTTTGATAAGTCGGCGATGGATCAACTTATGCGGGAGAATATGGAAAAGAGTGGTAAGCTCCGAGATGCGTTGGACTTGGTGGATCGGTTGGGAGAAAAGCTTAAAGAGGCTGAGTCGTCCTTGAAGAAATCTGGTGAGGACAAGGCTGCTCTAGAAGCTATAATTGTTGAGCTTGGGATTGAAAAGAAGCAGGCTGAGGAGGATAAGGAACATGATGGTCTGGAGATGTTTGCAGCTGGTTTTGATAGAGCTGTTGAGCAGGCGAAGTTCTTGTTGCCTGATTGTGATCTGTCCAGAATGGATCCCTGCAAAGTTATTGTTGGAGGTGAGTTGGTTGATGATGACGACGAGGTTGAGGGGGAAGGAGAGAATCCTGCCTCGTAGTGGAAAGTTTAACTTATATATATGTAATTTTGTGTTAGGTCAGTGTTGCCTTTCTGAAGGCTGACTTTGTGAAAAGTTTGACTTATGTAATTTTTTGTGAATCGTTTTGATTGAAACCTTGTTCCTCGGTTGGAGGTGTGGATATTGCTTGTTCTGTTATATTTTGTGCAAGTATGAAGTTTATTATTGTTTATTGTTGCATTTGTGGAGTTCTTTGGATAGATTGCGTTTGCTGATTTGAGGGGTTGAGTTTTTCTAATCGAAAATCTGGCGCTAGATAACATAGTGTAAATAGGAATAGAAAAATATTAGTAATATATTTGGAAAGTGCGGGGTGGTGTGCCTCATTAAAACCTCTCCAGCAAAACCCTCCTTAGGGAAAAAATCTGGTAGTAGGAAAAAGAGTGCATCACCATGTTCGACTTATACATTAGCTGAAATATAATTTCAGGGACGATATGTTCCATGTGTTTGGTAGGATAGTTCCATCGAGCTTTTGTATTTTGTAAGCCCCCTTGCCGACGACTTTGTACACTTTGAATGGTCCTTCCCAATTCGCGCTTAACTTGCCATGTCCGTGCGGCTTTCGTATGTCTTCGACCTTTCTGAGTATGAGATCGCCTTTTGAAAAAGTCTGTGGTTTGATTTTCCTGTTGTATTTCCGAGCTATAGCCCGTTTTGTTGCTAGCTGTTGTAGTGTTGATTTGTTGTGATCTTCCTCCATCAGGTCAAGTTCGGTTTTCCTTCTTTCTATGTTGTCAGCTTCGTTCGTGTTT
This sequence comes from Arachis ipaensis, assembly GCF_059453495.1. NCBI lineage: Eukaryota > Viridiplantae > Streptophyta > Magnoliopsida > Fabales > Fabaceae > Arachis > Arachis ipaensis. Next base: position 6,915,497 of record NC_142438.1, read on the forward strand.
GCAGTTCTGTTACTTTGTAGGGATACTTTGATTGGTATCATAGTGTCGCTCCCATACACCAATCTGAACGGGGTTTCCTTTGTTGAAGACTGTTCTGTGGTGTTGTAGCTCCAGATCACTTCTGGGATGAGCTCGGCCCATTCGCCTTTTGAGTCTTCCAGTTTTTTTCAAAGGCCCTGCAAAATTATCTTGTTGGCAGCCTCTGCTAGACCGTTAGTTTGTGGGTGTTCAACTGAGGTAAATTGTTGGTTTATTTTGAAGTTTTGTAAAAATTTGGTGAATCGTTGGTCTATGAATTGTCTTCCATTATCGATGATGATGGATTGAGGTATACCAAAGCGACACATTATATTTTTCCATACGAAAGAAATCATTTTTTCAGAAGTGATTTTCGCTAATGGTATGGCCTCTATCCATTTAGTAAAGTAATCTATAGCAACAATTAAAAATTTGACCTGGCCTGGAGCTGGAGGGAATGGTCCGAGGATGTCTAGTCCCCATTTGTTGAATGGCCAGGATACCTCGGATGTATGTAGCTGCTCGGCCGGGTTGTGAATGATTGGTGCATGGCGTTGGCGTTGATCACAGTGGGTGACTTTGTGGATACAATCTTGTTTTAACGTCGGCCAATAGTAACCGGCTCGGAGGATTTTCGCGGCTAAGCTTCTGCCGCCAATGTGAGTGCCACATACCCCTTCGTGGACCTCGTCCATGGCCAGTTTTGCTTCGGCCGTGTTTATGCATCGGAGGAGTGGCCTTGTGAATCCTCTCTTGTATAGCTCGGTCCCCAGTAGGGGTGGCAACGGGGCGGGTAGGGGCGGGTTTTTGCTCTACCAGACCCCGCCCCGCTCTACAGAAAACCCGCATCAAACCCGCCCCGCCCTACCCGCGAGTTGTAAAATGTTAAACCCTAACCCGCCCCTACCCGCCCTTATAATTATTAAATCCAATAAATAAAATTAAATTTTAAAAATTATATAACCACCATTTACATACATAATATAAATTAAAGTAAAAATTTATATATGATATAATATTATTAATCATTTTACTAATTATTTTATATACGTTACATATATTATATATTAAAAATATATATATTTACATATATATTATATATACCGGGGCGGGTAGGGGCGGGTTCAACCTAAACCCGACCCCGCCCCGCCCCGCCTAAGAACCCGCCCCGTTAAAACCCGCCCCGGTGCGGGGGCGGGCGGGTAGGGGCGGGGTGGATACCCGCGGGTTCGGGTAGTGTTGCCACCCCTAGTCCCCAGTATCGTGTAAAAGCTCGCCAGTCTTTTGAATTTCTTTTCGTTTTGAATGTTGTCGGGCATTATTCCTGTTCTTAGGTAGTTTATGAATGGTGTTCTCCAGTCGTCTTCCTATGAAACACTAGCCATTGTTGTTAAGGTGACGCTGGGTTCGTCCAGTGTTAGTTGTGACAACACGGGGCTGTTGTATTGACTTCTTGTTGTTGCCAACTTGGAGAGGAGATCTGCTCTGTTGTTTTGTTCCCTTGGTATATGAAGAATATCGAATCTGTCGAATCTTCTGATGAGGTTGTTAACCATTGCGTTGTATTTCTCAAGAAGTGGATCTTTTACCTGAAAATTACCTGTTACTTGTTGCACTACTAAGAGTGAGTCGCACTTGACGTTTATTTTTGTTATTCCCATGGTCTGTGCTAGGCATAGTCCTGCTATTAAAGCTTCGTATTCTGCTTGGTTATTACTTGCCTGGAAGGTGAATTGTAGTGATTGTTCGAGTTGTATTCCCTGGCTGTTTTCGAGGAGTATTCCTGCTCCGGAGCCTTTGCTGTTTGAGGCCCCGTCGACGTATAGCGTCCATGGGTCTTCCTGAGGAGATGTGTCTTCTTGTGTCAGTTTGGCGACGAAGTCGGCTAACGCTTGTGATTTGATAGCGCCTCTGGACTGGTATTGTATGTCATATTCTGAAAGCTCGATGGACCACTTGATTAGCCTTCCCGCCAGTTCGGGCCTCGTCAGTATTTGTCTTAAGGGTTGTTCTGTTCTGACTATGATGGTGTGGCTTTGAAAGTAGTGCCGTAGTCGTCTGGCTGTTATAACAAGTGCTAAAGCTAATCTTTCTAGCTTTGGATAGCGGGACTCGGCACCCTGAAGTGATTTGCTGACGAAGTATACCGGATGCTGTTGTTTGTCTATTTCTGTTACCAAAACGGAGCTGATAGCGTAGTAAGTGATCGATAAGTACAGATATAGCGGTTTACCTGTTTCTAGCGTTCGGAGGATTGGGGGTGTTGTGAGTAGTGTTTTGAGTTCTGTGAAGGCTATTTCACATTCTTCGGACCAGTGGAATTGTTCTTGTTTTCTCAACTTTTTGAAGAAGTGATGCGATCGTTGCGCTATACATGGTAGGAACCTTGCGAGTGCCGCAAGTCGGCCGGTCAATTGCTGCACTTCCTTTATTGTCCTCGGACTTCGCATATTAAGAATGGCTTGGCATTTTTCTGGGTTTGCTTCTATACCTCGGCACGTGAGCATGAAGCCGAGAAATTTCCCACTTTGTACCCCAAAGGCACATTTCTCAGGGTTGAGTTTCATATTGTATTTCCGAAGTTGTTGGAAGATCTCTGTTAAGTCGTCGGCGTGGTTTGACGTTTGTGTTGATTTTGCTACCATGTCGTCGACATAGACTTCTATGTTTCGTCCAATTTGTTTTGAGAAGATCTTATCCATGAGGCGTTGGTAAGTGGCGCCTGCGTTTTTGAGTCCGAATGACATGACTTTGTAGCAGAAGTTACCGTTGTCGGTGATGAAGGCGGTTTTGTCTTGATCTCCTTCGTGCATTAGGATTTGGTTGTAACCGGAGTAGGCATCCATAAAGCTTAAGCATTGGAAGCCGGAGGAATTGTCCACAAGTTTGTCGATACACGGTAGTGGGTATGCGTCCTTCGGGCAGGCTTTGTTGAGGTCTGTATAGTCGACACACATCCTCCATTTGCCATTATTTTTCTTTACCATCACGACGTTGGCCAACCACGTTGAATACTTGAGCTCCTTGATGAACCCGGCGGATAATAATTTCTGGGTTTCCTCCAAGGAGGCTGTCCTCTTGTCAGTTCCTAAGTGTCTCTTCTTCTGGGCTATAGGTCGGATTGACGGGTTTATTGCAAGTTTGTGGCAGATAACGTTCGGGTCAATTCCGGGCATATCTGCTGGAGTCCAGGCGAATAAGTCGATGTTTTGTCTCAAGAGTTCCACCAGTTGAGTTCGTTCTGCTTCCTTTAGTGCGTTTCCGAGGTATGTGTATCTATCTTTGTTGCTTGCCAATTGTACTTTGGTGAGGTCATCAAGGGGCATAGGTCGTTCCTGGTTATTTGTTCTTGGGTCCAAGTCTGCCAGGGCATGTAGCTGGTCTGAGTTATATACTGCTTGGACATATTGCTGGTCAAGGTGTTTTGGTTGTTCGTTTTTTAGACTGGCGTTATAGCATTGTCTGGCCTCCTTCTGGTCTCCATGGATTGTCACCACCTTGTTGTCCTGTGAAATAAACTTGACACACAAATGTACAGTGGAAATAACAGCGTTGAACGCATTCAACGATGGCCTGCCTAAGATAATGTTATAGGGACTTTTGCAATCTACTACCAGGTATTGTATTTCTAAAGTTTTGCTGTTGGGGTAATCCCCAAAAGTAGTTTTTAACCAAATATAACCTCGGATAGAGACTCGCTCACCTGAGAAACCTACCAGTTCTCCGGATGACGGTTGTAGGAGTTTGTCACATAAGTTCATTTTCTGGAACGTTGAATAGAACAATACGTCGGCACTGCTCCCTGGGTCCATGAGGATCTTTTTGACCAAGGGCTCTCCAACTTGTGCAGAAATGACCACAGGGTCGTCTAGGTTTCGGTCAGCGGCCTTGTAATCGTCGGAGTTGAATGATATTCCAGGTTTGTCCGAGTTGTTCGGCCGAGGTATTACTGATTCTGTCATAGTCATCATGGCTCGGTATGACCTCTTTCGCGCCGAGCTCGTGCATCCTCCACCTGCAAAACCACCAGAAATACAATTTATTATTCGACGGGGTGGGTTGTTATCGTTTTCTACCTTTCGCCCCTTGTCTCGGGGGTTGTCGATTGTTTTTTGTTGGTTGCCGAGGCCTTCAGTGTTTTTCCTTTGACCTCGTGTGTCGATGTATTTGTCCAGCAGTCCCTGGCGTGCTAATTTTTCAAGCACGTCCTTCGCTATCACACAATCATCCGTTGTGTGGCCGTACTTTTGATGAAAAGCACAGTACTTGAATTTGTCCACGTGTCTCTGGTCCTGGTAGGTGCCGGCTCTGCTTGGTGGTTTGATGAGCTTGGAATGTAGGATATCTTTCACTATGTCCTCTCTTTTTGTGTTGAAGGGAGTGTATGTGTCGAACTTGGGTGTCAGTCTGAATGGCCTTTGGTCTTACCTGCTGGTTGGATGTCTGCTTCGTCTGTCTTCTTCTCTGTTTTGTGTGGGTTTTTATGCCCTCCTGAGTGCTCGGAATTCTTCTACCTCGATTTGGGTTGTTGCTTTTTCTCGGAACTCGGCCAGGGTTTTAGGCTTTGCTATGACGATGGACTCTTGGAATTTCCCAGGGCGGAGGCCACTTTTAAGGGCGTGGAGGTGGACTTCGGGGTTCAGGTTGGGTATCTCATTAGTTGCTTCTACGAATCTGGTCATGTAGTCCTTTAGACTTTAGCTTGGTCCCTGTTTGATTGTGCTCAGGTAGTCTGAGTTATGGACATAGATTTTTGAGGCAGCGAAGTGGTTGACGAACTGGTCGGCCAACTCGTTAAAACTTGAGATGGAGCCTTCGGGTAGGTTGGAAAACCAGATGAGTGCGGCTCCGTCTAAGAAGGTCGGGAAGGTTCGGCACAGGAGGGGGTCGGATTCTTTATTCATGAACATCATAGTGTAGAATTTGGTTACATGGACATTTGGGTCTCCTATTCCGTAGTAAGGTTTTAGGGTTGTCGGCAGTGTGAGGTTTTCGGGCATTTTGAAATTCATAACTGGTTTTGTGAAGGGGTTGGTTCTTTTGACTATGGTTTTTGTCGTTTTGGGAGTAGTTTGTTTGGTCTCGGAGGAGTGCTCGTTGTTGTCCTCCTTTTGTTCGGCATTTTTGCGTTCGCCCTTCGCGTGGCCGTGCTCCATCTGGCGCAGGAGCTCGGCCATCCTTTGATTCTCGGCCCTGAGGGCCTCATTGATTGCCATCATCTCCGGTGGGTTGACGTCGGAGGGAGCGTGGCTGTATTCGTCTGCCATTGTTTGTGTCCTGCAAAACAGAGGAGATAAAAAATGCACAGGGCAAAGAAAAAATGGGGTTAAATGAATCGGGCCCTACGGTGGGCGCCAAATGTTCCTGCGTGAGAGTTGACTCCGAGGTATAGCACGTTCTGATAACACACAGACTGGCTTTCCTTGGAGTAGTGAGGGAGGAACGTCGTCTTCTACCGGAGGGGCGGCGTTGGGTACCTGAAAAGGGACTCCGACGCTCAAGTAAGTGTAAGTATGAGAGAGTTCAGGAGAAAGACTAGAGTCAATAGCGTACCTCTCACTTGAGTATGTATTTCGTATATATTGGAGTCTGTTGAGGGTGGTTACGCGGATTTGTTGGACTGGGTAGAATTTCTATCCGTTGTGTGCTTTGTTTTCGGAGTTGAGGAGAGATTTGGGGAGGGCTTATGTGTTCAGTTCCGAGTTTGTTGTTGTTTTATCCTAACGGATCAGATTTTATGATGTTTTTAGAATAATGTTATTTTTACTTCAAATGTTAAAGACTTGATATTCAAACATACATCCAAACTTACTGATTTATGTTTTGGTTCTTTTATATGAAAACTAAACTTCCATCATGAATAAGTTTATGTATTTTATATTAAGTAAATTCCTAACCATTTGTCCGAAAGAGAAAGCGGTCTTCCACGTTTGAAAATCACTAATCGTGTCCAATAATCCCAGAAACCAATAAATGGGAAAAGATCTTCAATAATCCCAGAAACCAATTTGGAAGGAGTAGTACCATGGAGGAGGTACATTATCTGTTCTTCTCTAGTAGGACCATCTAGTCAGTGTGCAAGTGGAAACAAGAAATCACCAAATGAAGGCCATGATGCTAACAATATCAATGTATATACAAAAATATTATCTAAGAGGCTTGTTGCTGATATGCAAAATTATCAGAATGGAAGTTCTTCAGCAGATCCAACTCAACTTATGAACCAGAATTTGGAAACACACATCATCAATGAATCTGGCACCAATTCTCAACTCGAAAATCCGGTACTATACATAAAAGTTGGTTTATATTCATTCAATTTGGTGTGTGTCGACTTAGTATACAAATACAAAATGATAGAGTACACAACTTTTCGCTTGTTACCAAACAGCGAAATCTCTGGACTTAACCAATTCGATTTGTACTGATGAATAACAAAGGAGAACAAATCTAATGTTGACATGAATATCACTAGTTTAAAATCGCATGCATGCATGATAAGATCCATAGATATATAGATAGATAATTACTAAGACTGAATTCATTTATGTTCCATGTTTAATTGTTGAATCCTATATATAATATCACAATCTGCATAGTCTGGTTTATTCAATTATCAATCAACTTATCATTATATCTAGTGTTGGTATATTTAACACTCAATTAATCTAATAGTTGATGCTAAGGTGCATATAAAATTTACTTCGACAGGAAGATGAAGAAGAAAGAAAAGCAAGAAAAGGGAAAGCAGTTGTGATTTCAAGCAGGAAACCCATGATGAAAAGAAAGGTAAAGATTAATATATTGTTATATTGATTATTGAGAGATTAAGCTAAAGCATGCTAATATATTCAGATGAATGGTTCAGGATGCATACTTAGAAAGATTTATATTTTGTGTTGCAGGATTTTCCTTCAACTAAGAAGCAATGTGGTGTGGTATTAGGAAATGGTATGTGAAACGAAGTTTGTAATTTGTTATAGTTATAGGGAATAAAGATGAAATTTGATGTTTTATGATATAATGAGATTTATGCAGGGGAAGAAGCACAGAAGGTTATTACTAGAATGAAAAATAGTGATGCTGCTAATCAGAATGGAAGTTCTTCAGCAACACTAAATCCAACTAAACTGAATCAGAATTTGGAGACAGGAATCAATGCATCTACTGGCATTGTCCGACCTGAAATTCCGGTACTAATGTATATTTGTTTGCGTTCGCCCTTTCTCACGTGTACTGTGCTCACTCGCTACCATTTATCATAGACGTGGTGTGTGAGGCCTAATCGATTTAGGCCTCACATCCTCTCAGTACAGGAGAAATAAGAATGACTTAATCCATTTCTATCTATAATTTTGTTAAAAGAAGCCTTTAAATTTAATGACTGTAATTTAACTCTTAACTAATCATGTACTAATATTTCTTGTTATGGTGTTATTTACTTTGAAAAGAAGAAGAAGAAGAAATAAAAGCAAGAAAAAGGGCGGGAAATGGGATATCATACAAGAAAATAACGATGAAGAAAAAGGTACAAAAAAATCTTGGTCATTTTACATACAAGTATACAACGTTTTAATTTCCATTTATTTAATTTGTATGTGTTTCAATTCCCTTGGCAGAAAGAATATGAGGAGGTAGAGAACAAAGTGGAAAGTCTGAGAGATGAAAATAAAGAATTAAGGAAAGAACTTGTTTGGCTTTCTCAAAAGTGTGTGGATATCACAAACGAAAATGACTCTCTGCTGGAAGCAATGGTAGACAAGTATGGGGAAGAAACAATAGCACAACTTTCCAAACAGTATTTGGATTTGGCCCATTCCAACATTTAAGTTTCATTAACAAAATGTTTGAATCTTCTGGGGATTTGGTTAATCCTCTAAAGTAAGGTGCATGGAGCATCTTGATTGAATTAATGTATGTTGCTTCATGAATCTGAACATATAAGTGATATTATGTTTATTCTAATGTTTACTTTCCAATGTTTATTACGAGGTTAAGATAAAAACAACAAAGCTTTTCCATTAGCAAACAACAAATGTTACACAAGAAAATCTCATATAAGCCCCCTCTAAAGAAAGCACAACAAAGAGAAGAAGAGAACGGAACCATATAAGAAATGGGGCAAACAACATAACTCAATGTGCTTATAAGTCACATCCTTTTTGACCTAAAGTTATGCTTTTATATACTAATAAAATCTACTGAAAAACCTGTTCTGAACAAAGGCAAGGTTACCAATTTGAGCCTTCAGGGAAAGCTTTGAGAGCATCCTGCTTCCCGTTGACATAGAATTCGACAACCGCTTTCATTCGCGGAAGCTTATCAGGGTGGTAATTCACATGAACAATTACCGGTTTCAACTTGCTTAGCTTAGCATCATTCCTCACTGTCTTGAAAAGAACCTTGCTGTTCATGAACAGATACATATCCATAGTTCTTCTTGCAGCATGTAGCCCTTCATAGCCTGGATGCGAGGGGAAAAAGAGCTCCTCGTTGAAAACTGCCTGGTCCCATGCATCCTCCTGGGAAAGTCGAGTTGCCACACGATCCAAAAGTTCAATGGAGGGAATTGTTGGTCTGATATAGAAGAAACCAGAGTTGTACACCCATATCCTCATGGTATGTGCATATCGAGCCCAACCCATTGCAGGTTCATCAAAGACATCGTTATAACCGTAAGCCGTCCTGTTATCATGGCCATCACTCATGGACTCCACATCTGAATCCCGATATAGATGATCGAAGGGATTTTGCAAATATACAATGTCCACATCTGATAGAAGAACACCATACCCCAACTGCAAAAATTCTCTTAGAATACGGAATTTAAGCCCTGAGACCTTATGGTTCCCTCCTGTCTTGCCAATGTTATCAACAGCTGCATCCGGATCTCTCTTATACACTGGGACTTGATTTGATTGGCAGAACTGTTCAATCTCTTCATCTAAAGCAACAACCAGATAATTGGTTATGTTTACTCTCTTGATGTTGGTGAACCAGACCTCCAGCATTTCCTTCACATTTCTGTTTGCAAGCGCAACTATAAGCTCTTGTTTAACTGCGATTTTCTGTAATAGCTTTGCCAACCTTGGGTTCACGGATTCATCAGGAACAACAGTAGGGTTAGTTCTTAATCCCTTGACGGTACCAAAAGGTCCAGCTTTTTGCTGTTTACCCAATGCAAGAAACTGCTTTTGAGCCTGATCTTTCCCTTGCTCCGCAAACCGCAGCCTCTCTGTCAATTCCCTCACCTGTTTTTTCAGCTCAGCATTTTTATCTGATACTGCCACCAACTCTGATTTCAACATGTTGAGCCGATCAGAGGATTCACATTCAGCTGGATTTTCCTGCCAAAGAAAAATACAACACAATGAATGAATCTTGCTACGCACATGGTCTATAAATCTAGAAATCATGTCCAAAACATAAACCAAGGCTCCATCTGGTAACTACCTCAAGACAAATACAGAAACACTAGGAGACACAAACTTCTTCAGATAAGAAGACAAATACAAAGTAGAGAAGGAATGCCTTTATTCTAGGACAAAATTTGCCTAATTTTCCATCCAACAAAAAACTGGAGAAAGGAACAGAGAACATTTTGTCTTGTCTCTGTCTCTATTGGCTCAATGTCTGTGTTTTCTGTCCTGAGACCCCTACCAAACAAAACACACTGTACATGCAAATCAGGGCAAAAGATGAAGTACCCTTACTTTCATAGGAAACCATTAAATAACCCCCTTTTTAAGCACATTTGATAAACTTGAAAATATCAGCTAGATTCATCCACTCTAACTAGCTGAAAAACTGAATTCCAGTTTGAGATGAAACCCAGGAAACTGCATTATCTCAATGCAGAGAAATAAACCGAATCTGGCCAAATTTTCTACAATATCAAACCAATCCAGGCACAAAGTACATATTTTTTACCCACATATTGAAAACAAACACTACTAACATCCCTATTTAAAATAGGTGACTAACCAAGACTATTACATATATGCTAAGTACTTGCATGATCCATATTACGTAATCAAATGACTCAACAAATGATCTGCAGTGCTACAAGGTCAAGCATAATCCCACAATGACAATAGAGGTAACAGTTAAGTCAGAACAGAGGAACTAAAAAGTCAACGAAAAACCCATTGCAAGAGACTAAGATTCAGAGCATAAGATAATTCAAAACAAAAGGCAAAGTTGTAATCTTTTCTGAATTTGGAACCTGGGTTTTGGATCCGGCAAGAGAAAGGTGGCGATTTGGGGTTGAAGTGGGAACAGAGTAGAAGAAACCATTTGGGAACAAGAACGCGAAGACGCAACCAATGAGGACCCCAATTGCTACGGCGGTTACAACCTTCGATTTCCAAAGAGAATGGGAACCGTTGTTCCTCATCAATGCTCCTTCTCTGCGTCCAATCATGGTGTGTGTTTTCTTCTTTGGGTACCCACCTCAAACGAAAAAGAACCACCTTTTTGAGATGGTGGGTTTCTGGTTTTTTATTTCCCCTGTTTTTGGGGTTTGGAGAGCGTTAAAGGGTCAAGAATTTAGGAATGAAGGTTATTGTGATTGTGAGTATACCATTTGGTTTCAGCTTTTGATTCAGTAAAGAAAAAGTGACGTTGATTTGGGATACAATACAATACAATACAAGCTTCTTAGATTGTTGTTACACTCAAATCAGCTCAGGCCTCAGCTAGTTCTAGATCTTCTATGTAGTAAAAGAGATTATTATTATTATTATTATTATTATTATTATTATTATTATTATTATTATTATTATTATTATTATTATGGGTAGATTGCAATAATTAGGTCAAAATCAAGAACTTTATGTGCTGTAATTCTCATAATTCAATAATTTATTTATTATATTTTTTTCTTAAGAAATAGTATTATAATGTCTAAATATGTATTAAAAGAATTCTTGAGTTACTGAAATTTTTTATTTCAGTTTAGGGGTATAAAGAAGATATTTTAAGAATGAATTTAATATACATTTCTTCTACTTAAAAAGTAACAATAATTTTTTTCATCTAAATGTATTCTTAATGAAAATTGAATATCGGTGTTCCAATTCTTTATTGAATGAAAATTTAGAGAACTTGACTCGCACACACAATTTGAAAAATAAATTTAAACATTTACTCAGATCAATACGGATAAGTGCGTAACAAATAAAAGTCAAACCACTAGGATCTAGGAATGAGTTAATGATAGAAGACTTTATATAATACTAGCAACTAGATGATAAATTTACACCGTTTTTAGTATGAAACTCATTTTAGTCTTTATTTGTGGCCTATTTATCATAAAAAATAATTTAATATTAATTTTTACATTATAAATAATAAATAAAAATTTTAAATATTTTTTTTATTAAAAAAAATTAACTTTAATTTTTATTATAATTTCACTTAATTAATTAATTAATTAAAATAATTAAAATTAATATAGTTATTATTTTTTGTAATAATATTATTAAAATTTATAAATTAAAAAATAATTTACTATTAAAAATATTAATATTAAAAAAATTAATAACTTCATATATAACCATAGTGTACAACATATAATTTGAAATTAAACTAATTAGTAAAATACGCAATATAAAAAAAAGTATAATAGAACTCTATAATTAACGATAAATATTCTGAAATTGCCATATATATTTAATTAAGTCTTTTTTTAACTGTTAATATTGCTGCATATTTTAAAATTTGGTATTTTTTAAAAAAATTGATAATACAATACAAAAAATTTTTTTCCTAACTGAAATAATTAAAATAAATTATTAATTAAATAGATATATAATTATTTAATATAATAAATTATAATTTAATTATTTAATATAATTATTTATTAATTATGAATTTATATAATTATTTATTTTTATAATAACTTGTTACGTGATAAGTTATTATTAGACAATAAAAATTCATGTTCACATAGGCTCTCTCCTCTTAAAAAGCAAGCTGGGACTTCTTTTTTTTTTAATGGCTAGCCTATGCTTTTTAGAAATAGGATTTCATATTTTAGCTGGAGTTGCTCTTAGAATTTTTACCGTATCAATGTGGCAAATTAAATTAAAAATAAAGTAAGTAATATTTTCGTAGACTTTGCTACAAGAGGAGTACTAAGAGTTTAAAAAATTTTATAATTTATAATTATTAATTCACCATTATTAATATTTTTAATAGTATAAAATTATATTTAATAATATAAAAAAAATTTTATTAAATATTAACCAAATTTTAACAAAAATGCTGATTTAGACTTTCTTTTGCGGAGGAGAATGCTTTTAATGAAAAAATAAAATAAATATAATTTTCCCTCATTTAAATATATCCACCAACTCGGATACAGTTTACCTGGCTATAAACGTTTCTATACACCCTTTAATAACAATAAGGAGTGTGGAATTATTTTAGAATAGAGTAAAGTATTGTTTTTGTCTCCAACCTAACGTTTCAATCGTCCTATTTAAGTCCTTAACGTTTTAAACTTGACTCAATGTTGTGCGACCCGTTAACAAAATTGACGGCAGGACAAAATTGATACGATTTTAAAACGTTAGGGACTTAAATAGGACGAAAACGTTAGGGACAAAAACGATACATAAAAATAAATTTTAATTTAATTTTATCTTTCAATAATATTAATTTTTTATTGTACATAGTATTCAATTATTTTTTAATTACATCTAAATAAATTACACTTAATCACATTACTTTTATTTTAAATAAATTTATTTTTTTATAATTTAAAGAATTTTGATACATTAGAGACAAAAGGTATAATTTATATTTTATTGTATATATATATATATATATTTTTTTTTTTTCTTTTCTACAAGTTTATATACTAGTCATTCTACAAATATTTCATGATAACTAAAAATTTTTAAGAGTAAAATTATAAAAAAAATTAATTTATTTAAAATGAAAGTAATATGATTAAGTGTAATTTACTTAGATGTGATTAAAAAATAATTGAATACTATGTATAGTAAAAAATTGATATTATTGAATGATAAAATTAAAATTTATTTCTATGTATCATTTTTGTCCCCAACGTTTCCGTCATATTTAAGTCCCTAACGTTTCAAAATCGTCTCAATTTTGTCCTGCCGTCAATTCTGTTAACGGATCCCTAATGGCAGGATAACATTGAGTCAGTTTTGAAACGTTAGGGACTTAAATAGAATAATTAAAATGTTAGGGACAACTTTGAGACTTATCCCAAACGTTAGAGACAAAAATGATACTTATAGAAAATTCATAGTGTGCATATCGGCATATATCTGTTTCCTTGTTCCTTATAGAAAATTCGAAATGGATGAGATGCTCAAACCTTATTAACATTAATAACAATATTATATAACCGATGAGCTGTCAAGACATATAGTGGTCGTTTGAGCACATGCGAGTTAATTGAAAAGCAGGGTGCTATTATAGTATAATACTTTAAATGAAAAATTTTCCAAGCTTCATTCGTCTGCAGAGGACGATTAGGAAGTGATTAAGAATTAAAGAAAAGAACAAGTCGATCTCTGACTTTTTAATTTACAGATATTTAAGTTCTTAAGAATTTAAAAATATATTTAAGTTTCTGACATCTTTAAAATTTGGACACATTAATTCTTGAATCTAATTTATTCTATTTTAAAAACTCACTGATATGTGCATTCGTATCAACTAGATCAGTACAAAAGAAGTCACGTTTGATTTCTTCGTTAGATCTAACAGATCTAAATAAACATAAAGGATTAATATGTCTAAGTTTTAAAAAGATCAATGACTTAAATGTCTGCGGATCAAAAGGTCGAAAATTCATTTATCATTTTCTCTAAGAATTAAGATTATTAGAATATATAACAACTATGCATAATTCTTCACATCCATTGGTTTTTGGATTATACCTTTTTCACTATTTCTCAAATATCCATTCTCATTTTGACCTTTTTCTTCTTCCTGTGATTGATATCATTCTAGCTTTTATATATTAGGAATGTTGCAAACTCCTCCTAACATGACCCAAATAAACAGAAGAACCTGAACTATCAAGATCAAATAGTGGGAAATTATATGATGGATATTAAAAATCCGAGTAGCAAATTAATGTATAGCAAATTTGATGGAGCTCTGTATAAAAGTTCCATCCAATGGAGCTGCCTAAAATATTTACAGATTTATCCCACCTTACTATTTCGTCAAAGTTGGTCTATCTGCTTCGAGCTCATTGACCGGCAAGCAAATCAGGCGGTAGATTGGTTGGCCAGGTTGGGTGCACTGACGGCCGGTAGAGAGATGGTGTAGACAAAACCCCCAAGTGTGCTGCAGGACATTAGGTGAGGTACTATATTACTTTTGTTTTATATATGTCACTCCCAAGTTCAACTAGTTGCCAAGAACGTTCTTCTTATTGGATACAATATGCAAATTTCCTATGTACAATGATTGAAACAAGGGAAAAATGAAAGAGAACAGAAAATTTGAAGCTCAGAACTAAGACAAAACCACATGCATATCACAAAATTCGTGCATTATAAAACTATCCAATCGATGCTTTTCTAACGACGAGAAACAAACAGATCACTCTTCGTCTGATTCAGAATCCTGAACCGGTGGCCCCTTCGGTCCTTCGATATGATTTGGTTCCCTTCTAGCCGGTAGAATGATACTCCTAACCATTTGATTTGCTGACACAGAATGCAGATAACATGAGCAAAGAGATCTCTTAAGCGAAAAACTAACAACAAATTAAACAAATCTTTTATATGAAAAGAAAATTTAATCCCTTCTGATGACCAAAACCACAAGACCACATATTGAAGGAGGAGTAAATAAATCCTACTATGCAATGAATTTCGAAACTCTTAGTTAAACCATGTACTTAAATCTACACTGCCATATTCCAATCACAAGTTCACAACAAATCTACTGAATTTGAACAAACACAGAACAGCAAATAGAAAAGCTAAATCAATTAAAATAGCTCCTAAATGCGAACTTTCATTTAGCCATTTCGTTTATACATTTTCTTTAGAAACAACAGATTGGCTATATTGCATTGAAATAGGAGATTAAATAGTGAAAATAGAGCTACAGAGTTCACATGCATACCTGTCACTAAAATGTTCATTAGTAGAGATCTTGCAAGTTGGAATTCCACCTGGTGTGCAATGACAAATTTACTCTGCGGAAAGGAAGGAGAAAACATATTTTTGTTTTCAAAAGAAAATAAAATAAACAATGCATTTCCAACAATGAATCATAACAAAATCAACAGATAGAATTTTACCATTTCACCATACACAACGTCGACAACATGATCAAGTCTAGCTTGATGCCTTAACAGGAATGGACGCAAATGATCCGTGTAGAGTTGTTTTGCACCCTGTTCAACAAGCACCATGTGGTTTTGTTTATTTACTACCACCCGATATACCGGAAATGTTATCACGGAGACAAGCACAAGTAAAAGAGAAGTAAAATAGCATAATACAATATATCCTGCTCAAGAGCTAAAAAAGATATTATTAACTAACTGACTAACGAAGCAACTGAAAAAACACAAAAGCAGTAATGTACAGCAGTTTGATTAAGCTTACATTAATAGTGGGAAGCTGTAGCCAAACAAGAAATGCAAACTTCATGTGGTAATAGAGTGGAAACCTGAATTGATATGATAAACGCTTAGATCCCACAATACTCCAAGTAAAATGTTAAAACACAATCAAATCAAGATAGAAAATCTGAATGTAATTGGTTCCAGGCATCAGGAGAGCATAAATTGTGGAAGATCACAAGAAGAAAAAATTGGAAGCAAATAACAAGAAAACATAGGACTAGCTACTTTAACAATGAAGACATGAATAAATAAATAGGCAAGTTTGCAGGAAGAAAAAAAGATGAACCATTACAGTTAATAGAAGCAAATGAAATAAACTTATGGAGATACTGACGACTTGACCGTACCAGGAAAGTAACTTTTCTGCAAACATTTCTGCTACACTAAAAGATCCATAAGCTGGAAAACCATAAGAGAGATCAGCATTAATAAACATACCCATATTCCAGATAAAACCATCGAATCAATGAACTCTTAAAAAAATATAAATAAATAAAATGAATTGCACAGATGATTATCAAAAGTAATTCCCACTCACTTGGGAATTCTTCCAAAATGGTCAATCAAAACTTGAATGATACAAACACAAGTAAGTATTATAAGCACTAACAATTACAGGACAAGTATATGACAGGGATCAATGAATGAAACACTTAACACAACAATAACAGCAATTAAGCAATTTTGTACACATTAAGAAGGAAGGAAAATTAGGAACCTGCCCAATACAATAACCACTTGTGCTGGTCATTTTGGTCTTTACTCTCAATAGCCTTAAAGGTAGAGTAAACGGGTATCACAATCCCTATAGAACAGCTTCATAACAATCAAGGAAACCAATCATCAGTGAAAGAATGAAAAATTTGATGGATAAAAGCATAAATAGGATACCATGCTGTTTTGAGAACAATGTTGGAATTAAGAGGGCAAAGAAGCTGTGCCAACCCAACAACCTGCAAAACCAACATACACAGTCATAACCCAAAAGAAAATGAAAATAAAAATTGAAACTTTTTGTGATGTATGAAGAAGAGGGCGAGAACCTGGGTGTGAAGAGCCATTAAGCATAAATTTGCAGAGAAGGGGGATTTGATTTCTGAGGTTTAGGGATTTCAATTGCAAAAGAAGAAAGCGCGAAGCTCGTGCTCAATGGCGTTGTTGGGGAATTGAATTGTTGAGAAATCGATCAAAGAGGAACCTTACTTTGATTTTGCTTGTTACGTACCCTGCAATTTAGTTAAATGTATAATCAATGCTACATTAGAAAACTAAGGTTTAATTATTCCTTCAGTCGCATACTTTTACCAAATTTTTAATTAATTTTGTATATATATTAAGTTTTTATATTATTTTTAATTTTATAATTAAATTATTTTTATATAAAAAATATTAAAATTAATAGATTTTTTTTAAAAAAAATATGTGATTAAAGGATATGTTAGATTTTTTATTGTAAATACTTTTAATTTGTAAAAAAATATTTAATTAATTCTAATATTTTTTATACTAAGAATAACCTAATTACAAAACTAAAAGTAATATAAGGATTCAATTAAAAAAAATCTATAAAAAAAATTAAAAATTTAATAAAATTATGAACACTAACAAAATAATTAAACTAAAAACTAACTATTAAAATTAGTCGTTATAAAAAAATATATTCTAAACTGAGTAGTGATTAAATATAGATATACATGGTATAAATAAAAAATAAAAAATATTAAATACACATAAAAAATAGTTACTAAATTAATTATTATGTATTTATATATTTATACTTGTTAATTCACATCTTTTCTAACTAAATAATTAACCACTCAAATAATCACTTTTATCATAATAGAATAATCAATTTTTTCTAGTAATAAAATATAAATTATAAAATAGTAAACATATATTTCTAGTATATGACTGTAGCTGAAAAGAAAAATGGACCGTTCCTGGAAATGAAAAATGTTTTCACTTGAAAATTTGCTAAATCCATAATAAAAGACCTTTTTTGTTTTTGGACTTGATAATAAAAAGCTTTCTTTTTCAGTTCTTGGTCAACTAAAAGGTCTTTTTTTTTCGACCTAAAAGGTCTTCTTAAATCATGTAACCTTTGAGAAATGGACATTCCAACTGGGCCACATAAGGCTCGCAAAATTAAAAACCAGCACCTCCTACGTGATTTCTGTTTTGAACAGGAAGATGCAAGCACCGCCCTTGGAGCCTACTTTTTTTCAAAAATACTTAAATACTATTAAACTGTCATAGGTGTAAACTGTAAAGAGTGCCAGGAAACTATGGAGCACGTTTTACTCCTGCAGTTTCAACCATCTGGAACCGTTTAAGTGTAAAGAGTGTGACACCTGGTACAAATCACCATCAGTTACAACTAATAGGTGTAAAGAGTGTGACATCAGTTACAACTAATAGGTCTAAAGAGTGTGACACCTGGTATAAATAGGATACTTCCCCTAAGGTAAAAGCATCCATATGAATCTGAATCCCTTTTCTTCTGTCTCTTTCTTACGAGACAATGATACATGTCAACCTGGAAAGAAAACCGTGACGACCTTGAATGTTGAATAGCTTGGAAGTTAATTATTTTCTTCTCTATTCTCTTTTAGGGGATACCAAAGAGCAATGTAAAATCAATGTCTCTGGCTGCCAAGGTCCCACATTTCCATTATGTAGATGAGATAAAATGCAATGCTCTAGTGGAGCTTAAAACAGCGTTTCAGAAAAACAATCCTTATCCAGATGTCAAGCACACTTTTCTGCCAATATTAGTCAAATCATTGTCAATGGCCCTCACCAAGTACCCCTCTTTGAATAGTTGCTTCAAAGAGGATTTAATGGAGGTCATATTCAAAGGTCTGTCTCTTAAACATTACAGGCTGAACTCTCGATATGTCTTGCTAGCCTTCTTTGAAGGTTGAATGTGTTTGAATTTTGGTAGATTCAATGTTTTTTCTGGTTATAGTTGGTTGATATGTGGGGTCTGTTAATTCAATAGTTTATTTGAGGCATTAGCCGTCAATTTGGATCTGACAAGATGGGTTTACTTGCTATAGGTTCACACAACATTGGAGTTGCCATGGCTACTCCAAATGGTCTAGTTGTACCAAACATAAAGAATGTCCAGTCTCTTTCAATCTTGCAGGTTAGTTTTCAACCTTAGGTGAAATTTTTTATCCTCCGTTCAAAAGACCACATAATTCCCATCAAGTGTTAACTGAATTTGCTGAAACTGTGCCTAAAGCTTGCAAGAGGGACTGGAATTTTAGAAAAGCTAGCAGGAGAAAAGAAGTCTTCATTCGATGGAAACCTCCCCCAAATGGATGGGTTAAAGTTAATACTGATGGTGCCTCCCAAGGGAACCCGGGTAGTGGAGGTCTAATTCGAGATGAAAGTGGAAGATGGCTTGCATAACATAAGTACTTGTATCCAAACATTGGATTTCCGTTTGAATTTTAAATTTCTAATTTCTTTGTATGTGTATATAAATCTTTCTAACCTCATAAGAATTTGTTAGAAGTGCATAGCACAAGAAAAGAATTTCTCTCATCAAAATCTTGTTCATTCATCAAAATCTTATAAATTTTTTTCATTATCATCATCGACGGTTCTTCAATGGTTAGGCTTAGTAGGAATAATTTGACTCCAATCCATAAGTGGAAGAAATACAAATTTTTCAGCATATTCTTCTCAATTCAAAGAACTATCAATCTCCCAAATCCAATTCAACAACTTTACTTTTGCCTCGGATGCTGAAAAACTCTTTAGTTGGTTTCTGGCTTTGTTTTTTGGCTTGTTCTAATGATAGGTTCAACTCTTAGTCTCATTGATTATGGTGTTTAATATCTCTTCCTAACTAACTATATCTCAAATCTCTCTTATTGTCATGTTTTTTTTTTTGGCTAACTTTCCTTGCCGGCAACAGTATTTATTGGATTAACATAGTTTATTATGTTGTTACAATAAGGAATTTTTTGTCTCATAGTTAAGTAACTATTAGAATTGCAACTTGTTACAAAGTTTGAGTGCTAAGGTTTTATACTAATGTTATTGATGTTTTTCCACTCCAAAAGAATAAGGGTGGAGCAATTTTGTTGCTAAACTCTATTTTTATTACAAAAGAATGCTCTAGCCTTGTTCTTTTGTGGTGAAAAAATATCAACAATATTAATATAAACCTTAGCGTTCAAATCTTGGTAACTAGTTGCGATTTCAACGGCTACTTGACTATGAGACAAAAAATTTCTTATTGTAACGACATAACAAACTGTGTTGATCCAGCAAATACTATTGTCACCAAAAAAAGTTAGCAAAAAAACATGCCAATAAGAGATATTTGAGATATAATTAGCTAGGAAGAGATATTAAACACCATAACCAATTAGACTAAGAGTTGAACCTATCATTAGGACAAGCCAAGAAGTAAGGCCAGAGAACCAACCAAAGAGTTTTCCAGCATCTGAGGCAAAAATAAGGTGGTTGAGTTGGATTTGGGAGATTAATAGAAGTTCTTTAAATTGAAAAGAATACGCTGAAAAATTTGTATTTGTTCCACTTATGAATTGGAACCAAATTATTACTATTAATCTTAACCATTAAAGAGTCGTTGACGATGATAATGAAAAAAATTAATAAGATTTTGATAAATAAATAAGGTTTTGTTGAGAGATTTTTTTTTAATTTTTTGTGCTATGCACTTCTAATAAATTTTTATGGAATTAGAAAAATTTATATACACTCACAGAGATTAGAAATTTAAAGTTCAAATAGAAATTCAAAGTTAAAATAGAAATTAGGCGATTGGCAATGTACATGATGCATGAAAAAATTAAGCAATTCAAACGGAAATTCTTGAATTGGGCATAAAATTAGGCAATGATTAGGCAATGTACATGATGCATGGAATGAAGATTAAACGTGTTGATAATTAAGGAATACTTTTACTAGTAACTCAAGAAAGAAATAACTTGAGCCAATTAAATAGCTATCTGCATAGTATGATTTTATGAAATAATGCGACCATGTACTACGTATTAACAAATTATATATAAGATTATTTAATAATTCTTTAATTTTTTTTCTTGGAAAAAGAATATCCATGAATGTCTCATTGTGAGAACTAAAGTTCTGAAAATCGGACCAGTCATCAAATCGTTTTAGTCATCGATTTACTGATTTATTGGTCCAACTGGTAATTTAACCGAAAAAATTATTTTAAAATAAAATAAAATAATAAATAAATTATAAAAGACCAAAGATAAAAGTATTCTAAGAACTCTTATTAGATACAATAATATTCAACCAGCACTCAAAGAACAACCACAGCAAGTGACTAAGCATACAAAATATGTGAATATTATTATAGCAAACATAATAATAAAATAGTTCTTCTAATGCGTCTTGGAAAATATTCCAAATCAAGAAAACTACATAATCTGATCCACTTGATTCAGAAAGCTACATATATTAGAAAAATTAAGAATCAACTAAAAGAAAAAGAAAAGGAAGGTCTGGTTGATTCAATTGCATGAGATGAAGAATCAAATAGGGCTGAGAAGCTGAGAGTTTAAATGTTAAACCTCATTATTTAAATAACATGACTCCATTATTGTTATTATTACACCCTTCTAATGTCACAAACTCAATATATATTATAGCCCGTTGACACTTGTGTATTCACAACTTGGTCTCATCATTCTAATTCATACCTTAAGTAGGGAGTTTTGGTTTGGAGTTCATGCCAATGATAATGACGAGAGGGATAAATCAGTAACATAAACAATGCAAATTTTAACAAAGTTCATCACAATAATCAACAATAAGAAAAAGCACTGAAAAAACACTTAGTAACCGGTCAATAACGGCCAGTTCGACAATTTTTAAACGATTTTCTCTCCAACAATTATAAATATCGAATTTGACTGTTTTTATTATCGGTTTCTAATTGAACAGATTCAACCGGCCAATTCAATCTAATTTTCAAAATCATGGTGAAAACTAGGGGTGGCAACGGGGCGGGTAGGGGCGGGTTTTTGCTCTACCCGACCCCGCCCCGCCTGACAAAAAACCCGCATAAAACCCGCCCTGCCCTACCCGCGGATAGTAAAATGTTAAACCCTAACCCGCCCCGCCCCTACCCGCCCTTATAATTATTAAATCCAACAAATAAAATAAAATTTTAAAAATTATATAACCACCATTTACATACATAACATAAATTAAAGTAAAAATTTATATATGATATAATATTATTAATCATTTTACTAATTATTTTATATATGTTAAATATTATATATATATATATATATATTTAACCTAAACCCGACCCCGCCCCGCCCCGCCCAAGAACCCGCCCCGGTGCGGGGGCGGATAATTACCCGCCCCGAGCGGGTAGGGGCGGGGTGAATACCCGCGGGTTCGGGTAGTGTTGCCACCCCTAGTGAAAACAATAATGCCTCACATAATTTTGCCAACCAAAATAAAAAATAAAATAAAATAAAAAATAATGGGATCTGGTAACTTGCCGTACTCAACCTCTATCTGATAAATAAAAAAATAGTGTCCGGCATTAAGGATGGATATGTGATTCATCATTCATGTTGAGTAGAGCTAGTGACTTGACTGACTTCCATTTCATGATGATAAGGAAGAAATTTAATAATAATGATTCAATTTTTACTGATAATTTTGGATACATATCCTATCATCATACAATAATGTAAATGGTCTTATGTCCAAAGTGACATATATCCTCTAAGGAATATTATTAGAGCATACTAAACAAACTTTTTCGACACTGATATCATAGAAGATTTTAGATAATGACTACCTATTAGAATAGACAAATTATAAAGAGATATTAGTCTCTTTTTCCAGCTCCTCCCTTCTAGAAACTAAGATTGGTCCTTATTAGTTATTACAAGACAAATTATTAAAAAATTATTTTGAACATATTTATATGAGTGATTTTTTATTGTATTTGTTTATTTAATAATATTATATTATGAAGTTATTTTTATAATGAAATTGAATTAAATTAGTCTAATTATTTAAAGATCGATAACTAAAAATTTTAGTTAAAAAAAGACATAAAAAATAATTAAATTTAATTACAAAGATAATTTATTCGATTATTATTTTATTTGTTTATTTATACACGACAATATTTTTTGGTCGTTGTGGATTTTAGTTTTTGAGAGTGGTGGGCATGATGATTTTTTTAGGGTTTTGGTTAGTTTTCGCATGTGGTTTTTGAAACATTGTCTATTATTTAAATTTTAGAAGAGAGAAACTAAAAAATAAATAATTTTCTATAAAAAATAAGTAACTGTTACGGACCGACGAGTCCAGTCTACTAGCCGCCGAATTGGGGCACCGTCCTTGACCCGGGTCCAAAGTACCCCCACGAAAGAGAGATCGACGGGTCGGTCCTTTGAACGTCCGACTCAAGACATACCCGACTTAACCACCCGCACGACCCAGGACACCGGTCGGGTCAGTATCTTCGGATCACAGCCCGAAGTTCCGACCCGGGGTCCGGAACGACCTGCCCCTCCCACGTGGATTATGACAGCTCATAGAAGCTTCTTGGGTAGTGGGCCAGGTCACTTTCAGGGCCCGTCCCACACAGTATAAAAGGGGAAATATCAGCTCTCCCCCGAGGTACGTGACATTCTTACTTAATCTGGCTACCACATTGTACGGACACTGACTTAATCGTCAGAGTGTCCTTGTAGGTGGCCACCCCCCACACTCCACTCCACCTCCGACGTCACCAACGAGCATTTTTGTCCTCGCTCTACGTCAGTCTAGGGTCTCATCCTCTCCTCTACTCATCACCACTCGACCCGTCGAGTACCCGAGAACATCAGGTATCAAACAGTAACATTTTATAAAAGTTGGTATTTAAATTCATTAATAGTTTAATTAAGTTTTTTTTTAATTATTAATTATTCAATTTAAAAAAAAAACTAAAAAATAAGTAACTTTTTATAAAAGTGAGTATTTAAATTAATTAAATAATATTATTTAAATTAAAAGACTGATTAATTAAAAACTAAAAATTTAAAAGATAAATAATATTTTTTATTAATTAAATAATATTATTTAAATTAAAAAATTGACTAAAGACTAAAAAAAAACAACTAGCATTTTTCTTCTTGAAATAGTTTCGAAATGCATGGAAAAAAATATTATTGCAACGCGGAAGAAATAGTTTGTTAAAATTCATGGTAAATTATGTGCATTATTTTAATCATGCAAGGACGGATCTTAGGGGGCGAGTGGAGGTCTCGGTCCCAACTTTTTAAAAAAAAATTAATAGTAATAAGTTATTAAGTATAATTTAATTTTTTAAAAAGTTATTTAGTATTTAGTCTAATATAAATAAAAGTCTAGCCTAACCTAAATATTAATGATTTCTAATATCTAAAAAAGTAAGTAATAATATTAAAAAAATTTAAAAATATATTATTACTAATATTTTTTAATTAAATAAAATTTTTCAAATCCCATAAAGTGGATTTTTTTTCTTGTGAGCGTCCTTCTTGATTCATTTGGTATTAATTCTCTCTATTTTAACTGTTACAACTGAGAGATCTTTTTTAACGATGAATATTGTGAAGAATAACTCATAAACAAAATGAAAGGTTAATTTCTTGCTAATTGTCTTTTAATTATATTGAAAAGAAAATTGCTGAAAAATTTGACAAAGATTCTATTATCGATAAATTTTATGATACGAAAAATCGACCACTTCGTTAATAAAAAGTATATACATATTTTTGTACTTTAAAATATATTCTCTATCGATATATTTTTGTAATACATTTGATATTATATAATTTTTTGTATAATATTTTAATATTATATATGTTATTGGCTCCTTCAGAGTAATATTTTTGGATTCATCCCTATAATCATGTACCCTTTATTTCTTTATTTTTGTAAAACTACAGTGAAAAAATATTATTTGTGTATATAAGTGTAAGAGTAACAATAATTCGATGTGTTTGAGAAAAATTGTAAATGAGTCGAGAGATTTTCGTGGGTCAAAGGAATTAATTGTATTATTTTTAGACATGTTGTTTCTGTGTCTTTTATTATGACAGTGGTATTGTTAATTTTTGGAATAGAAAAAATATAGGTAAATAATATAAACATTGAATAACGGTTTAAAAAAATATTAAATTAATTATTAAAATTAGATTCTCAATTTATTAGAATAATTAATTTTTGAATTTAAATTATTAGGGTTAGGCAACGTAACTTTTTCTTAGTATACCGTCACATCACGTTTTTTATTCCATCTCAACTCTCTTCCGCTCTTCCAATCAGAACGTTGTTCATCCCGATCCTTCCCTTGTCGCTCTGTCCAATACTCCTCCACCTCCATCGGTCAGTCGGACACGCCTCCCCCTCCTGCGCGCAGCCCAACGCGCCTCTCACCCACTGTCCATCCACTACTGCTGCTGTTTTCATGCCACTCTTCATTCTCCTCAGCGAGGTCAGCAAAAGTTGTATAGTTTTACTCCCTTAATCATTTCTTATTCTTCGCCCAATCCTTCCTTCTCATCGGTTGAAGGAGCAGCGGCGGTGTTAGTAATTGTGTGATTTTCTACCTCAATAATCACTTGAGTTAGCGATTGCCTAGTTTTCACTTGAATCACTAGAGAAGAACCTTCATCCTCACCGGTGGCTGCTGTCGGTAGTTGTCGAACCATTGAAGGAGCAGCAATAATGTTAGTCATTGCATCATTTTTACCACGGCCTTTCAATGAAGCTACTTCAATGGCCAGTTCAAGATGGTCATTTTAGTAGGTATGCGAATTATTATTTTAATTCTTATGTGGATGGTTATTTTATTAGATTATGTTTAGTTATATACAATTAAAATATACTGGATCTTCAATTCACTAGGTATATACGGGTGATTATTTTTATCCTTAAGTGGATGGTTATTTTCACAAGGGGTGAGCAACGGCAGTGACGGTATGTGGCAAGCCAAGCAGCAACGACGAGGAGGAACCCGGCGGCGCCGTTCGTTTCTGGTCTGGAGCGACGCCGATGAGGGGTCCTTGTTGACGAACCAGCAGTGACGATAGGGGCTAGTTGGTGCGATAGCAGCGACGACAGAGAATCTGGGAAGAAGCTGGTGCGTTGGTAAATTCTGGTACAATGGATGGTTAAAATTTTTGAATTACTGAATGGGATTTTTTGGTTGAGTAATTTGGGTGGAGTATTTTTTTTTTAAACTTCATTGGGCCAAATTTTTAGCTTGTTATTTACGTTATTCATATTTTCCGTTGTTTACCTAGCTGGGTCGTTTTGAATAATACTGTACATCCAAGTCTTTTTGTTAACCAAGTCTAATCAAGTTGGTCTAACATCAACAAAGATTAGTTATGGATACTAGTATCTATCTATCTATCTATCTATTTTTATTATATAAAGGTTGATACTTAAATTTTTCTATATTGTGTTTAAACCATATTTTCTTTTCTAACGATGTCATATTAACAATTTTGCTTACTTGGCAAAACTTAAAAATTAACTAATCATTTTTAGTAAAAAAATTAAATAAATAAATAAAATTTTTATCTATTATTATTATTCAATTAAAACACAAAATATTAATTAAATACAATGAATATACATTAAAAAGTGTCATAATAATAGTAATAATTATAAAAATTTTCAGTTACAAATATTGAAATTCAACAACTTATACATGTTAGCACTCTTACTAGTATATTATTTGGTTTACTTTATGCATACTACATAAGACTTTACTACTCTTCTCTCTCGTACCAGTTAACAAAAACTCTTTCAAATAGGTTTAAATTTGTCACAATTATAAAATTATGAATAATTTTATATTTATATTTTTAATATTTTTTATTTTAATTCATTTTTTTAAATCCAAATAAGTTCAAATTTCACATATCTCCTTATTAAGTATATTAAATATAGTACATTTTTGAAATTTTTCATTGTCATTCATTTTTAAAATTTTTTTTTTAATTATTTATAACTCAAAGAACACCATATGAGAAAACAAAGTATGACAACTAAAACAAATATAAAAATAGAAACAACAAATAAAAATATAATTTTATACAATTTTAATATAAAAGATTTATGTCTTTTTTAAAAATAAATAAATTTAAATTTTTAAAATAATAAATTATATTTAATTTTATTATACTTTAGTTGAATAATTATATAGAATTATATACAAATTATCAAATAAATATTTTACAAAATATTTTTAATATCAAATAATTTAAATTTAACATTAGTTTACATCTTTTCTAATCAATCTCTAAACAATATAATACTTATTAAAATACATCATATAATATAATTAATTTACTTCCCTGCGCATCATGTGGCTTCACACTAGTTAAATAAAAAAGTTTTAAACAATTCAAATTAACGAAGACTTCCCAATAATTTTTTTGATTTTTTAAATTATTTTTTAATTTGACTGGCTAAGAATTAATTTGTCATAGGGAATTTTTTAATAGTTAAATGAAATATTCAATAGAAATAGCAAACGATTTAAAATCCATTGAAAACTGACCCATTTGCCAATTCAAATATATTCTGAAAATCTTTTAATATTCTAAATCTTATTATTTAATTTGGTTAAACTTAACAAAAAGACTTAAATGTATAGATAACGGACTATAAATTTGGATTCCAATCTAATTAAATGACTTAACCAGATAAAATTATTTGATTTTAAATATGACTAAATCCAAATAAAATTAAGCCAATTTTAGGCCAAATCGACCGAATCTGTACGAACTCTAAACACCCTAAACACTAGTATATAGACAAAAAGAAAAGTCATGAGTAACTTTATTTAAGTAGTAGATTATTAATCCCTTTGTCAGAAATTATTGTGGCTTTAATGAACAGATAAGGTATATATTTTTCTCGAGAATAAGGATACACGCATACCATGAATAATTTTGGTAACAAAGAGCAGAATAAATTATAATAATTTTAATTTGTTCTTAAAATAAAATATATAGTATTGGAGTGTGGACTACTATGGTATATCACTTATTATCTGCTGAGATTACATATAATAATACGATTAAGTTTTCCCCAATAATTATGAGTATGAGTGAAAAAAGGTTTTCTCAATGTATATCTAATCGCCGCCCATTATCATATAACAATCTGGAAAAGCAGATCATATATGTAACAAAATATATAATATAATAATAGAGTTATATCTAGATAGATTTTTAAAATATTTTATATATTAGATTTTTTTATTTAAAAAAAATAATTATATTAAAATTTTTAAATTTTATAAAAATAAGATATATAAATTCTTATATTAATTAAATTTATTATTTTTAATTGGACAAACGAATTTTTAAAAATATGACAGGATGATTTATATATTTTACTATTATAAAGTTAAAAATTTTAACGTAATAAAATTTGTTTTGGGATGAAAACTTTCTATGCAAAAGGTCTTCGTATTTATTTTAGAGTATCTTTTTAGTTTAATTTTAAATAATTTTAAATTTAAAAAAAAAAAAGATTTTGAAGGATTAAATCTCATTAACAAATTTTATTATTTGAAAAACTAGGATTTTGGAAGTTTTTGTTAATTTTTAAAATTCTTCAAATTTTTTATTCTCAATTTTTTCCAAATTAAGAGGTGACAATCGGGTTCATTACATTAAATTAAGAAATAAAATTAAAATTATTTTAAAATTAGATCAAATTAAATATTTTAAACATTTTTTAAACTTTTTAAAATTTTAAAAACATAAAATATACTTTATTCTTTCGTTTAATAGAAAGAGATATAATTTTTATTTTTTATTAATGGGAAAATGAATGTGCAAATTGAATAATAAAGAATGGTCAATCAATCAATGGAAATTGAATAAGTAATAGAAAATTGTGGCATACAATGAGTCAAATAATACAAATCCAAGTCTCGATGATATATCATTGCATGGTTGTTGAATGTTGATGTCGTTGTTGTTCTTCTTATTATTATACACTGGTTTTCCAATGGATTTTAGTTTCCATTTTCATTTGTATGGCCCTAAATTCTTGTCTCTCATCATTTGTGTGGTTAATCTTATGTTTAAGAGTTTTATTTTGATGGGTTAGCAACAAAGAAACCGACAAATTATTGTTTTCACTCACATATTTTAAAGTTATATAAAATACAGAATGGAAAAAAAAAACCTGTCATAATTTTAAAAATTTTTAAATATATCGATATATCAGTATTTTAATAATTTTTAATCATTGATTTTA
Source organism: Arachis ipaensis (assembly GCF_059453495.1). Taxonomy (NCBI): domain Eukaryota; kingdom Viridiplantae; phylum Streptophyta; class Magnoliopsida; order Fabales; family Fabaceae; genus Arachis; species Arachis ipaensis. The sequence continues at coordinate 6,944,451 of NC_142438.1, forward strand.
ATTATAAAAAATATATATAATATATATAATTAAAATTAACGATTAAAAATAATAAAAACACCAATATATTAATATACTTAAAAACTTTTTAATATTTTATAGTTTATACTTTTTTTTTATATATTTGTATTTTTTTTTTCTCCTCACATATGAGTAAAGACTATAAATTATAAAAAATTATACATTAATATTTTGATAATTTTTAATCATCGATATTAATTATATATATTTTATATAGTTTATAATTAATATTAATAATTAAAATCACTAAAACACCGAAATATCGGTACACTTGAAAAGTTTCCCAAATTATATGTAAAGTGGAGGGGAAAAAAAAGTTAAAAGGGATCAATAAAAGGGATTTGGATCCTCTAAAGTTTGAATTTCACTTTAGAGAGTAAGGTGTGATCTCTCACCGTTGATTTCATAGGTGGGACCAATAATAAATATGAAAGAAAAACTATTCAAGGGTAGAAAATCACACTTTACTCTCTAAAGTGAAATCCAAACTTTAGAGGATCCAAATCCCAATAAAAGTGATATTTCATACTTTGATCTCCAGTTTCAAAAAATGTGCTTCAGTGTAATCAGTATTGGTGTCTACTGTCTTATCAATTATCACGCCTGGCCCCAAAACAAAGTAATTATGTAAAATAAAGTATATCAAAACTTAATTATTTTTAAATTTCTTTTTAACAAGTAAACATTCTTTTATGTTTGAATGTAAAACTAATTTATATTTATATATAATATCCAAATGTTTTATTTTATCTCTTTCAACATTTTATATTATAAAAATATAAAAAATTATTATTCTCGTTCTATGTATACTGAATCAGATTACTAAAACCACCAAGAAACACTACCTTGCAGTAATCATGACTATGTACTAATGTTCTTCATGTAATCAATTTTATATTTTAAAATAACTATTTAATAGAGATGTATATTAAAAAAAGTAATTTTAACTAATATCATAATATATTAAATTGTTTTTCCTTGTTGATTGTTAGAATGCAAGAATCAAACTAATTTGAGAAATCAAACTTATTAGATAAAATGTTATTTCATTAAACCAAAATTATAAAATAATTTTGAATTGAATTGAGAAAAATGTGAATCTCACGCATTGTTTCATTTAACTCATATTTTTTTTTATTATAATTTAACTCAAAACTGTGTAACAACGTTAGGCTGTAAAAGTAACATTTTCCCTAGCAACTTAATTATATATGATATGTATTTAATTTTAATGTATTAACAGTATAAAATATTTATATAATCGTTCAATTACATATATATTTTTAAATGATTATTCACATGATCAAAATAAAATATAATTATTACGTAGTTAAATTTATAAAACTGTTTTATACTGACAATGTATCAAATTTAAATTATATATATTATATACAATTTCTAATTAAAACATATAAATAAATGGAACACAAAACAAATAGAAACAACAAGAAACATGACATGATTGATTAATCATCGTGATAATGGAGGAATGATTTGGTAGCCACAAAACTTTTGAGATATGGTGGCAATATTCAGAGAATATAAGCAGCAGAGTGAGACAGTGGGAGACATTCCCCTCTTACAATACCTTTACATTATTAATGATAAATTGATTGATAATGTGCATTCTTATGCGTATATGTTTATTAGTTTGTTTTCAAGTTAAGTATTGAATAATGTAATAATTTCTTTATGTTCAATTATAATTCGAAATCAATTATTAGTGATCAAATTTTTTTCGGTTGATATCAAATAAATTTTTTTAATTATTTTTTACTTAAATTTAAAAACTAAATTTTATTTTAATTCTAATTTTAAATTTTAAATGTTTGGAACATCTTTGTGTGAATATTTGTGTGAATCTTTGTGTGAATATATTTGATAATATATTAAAAATGTTTAGAACATCTTTGTGTGAATATTTGTGTGAATCTTTGTGTGAATATATTTAAAAATGTTTGAATTTTAAATTCCTAATCTCTTTGTAAATGTATATAAATACTTCAAACCTTAGTTCATTTTATCTCATCAAAATCTTATTCATTCATCATAAGCATGTCTTCCTCATTATCATCATCAACAACTCTTTAATGGTTAAGCTTAGTAGGAATAATTTGGCTTCAATACATAAGTGGAACAAATACAAATTTTCTAGCATACTATTCCCAATTCAAAGAACTTCTATCAATCTCCCAAATCCATGCTGGAAAACTCTTTAGTTGGTTCTCTGGCCTTGTTTCTTGACTTGTCCTAATGATAGGTTCAACTCTTAGTCTAATTGGTTATGGTGTTCAATATCTCTTCCTAGCTAATTATATCTCAAATCTTTCTTATTGGCATGTTTTTTTGCTAACTTTTCTTGCTGGCAATAGTATTTGCTGGATCAACACAGTTTGTTATGTCGTTACAATAAGGAATTTTTTGTCTCATAATCAAGTAGCTGTTGAAATCACAACTAGTTACCAATGTTTGAGTGCTAAGATTTATACCAATGTTGTTGATGTTTTTTCACCACAAAAGAACAAGGCTAGAGCATTCTTGTTGCTAAACTGTATTTTGCCCTTGGCAATAGGGTTAATTGTAGCTCCTATACTTAAACAAACCAAAACCACATCAAATGATTATCATCTTGGGTTTGGTGTGATTTTTGTGATCACATGTCGATAGTGGTTTGGGATTTGTGTCTAACAAAATTTTACCACTTGGAGTTTTAGTTGGCATCTTAGTGTCACTGTTGATGCCACTGTTGGTTCCAATTTCATTCAAGATTAAGTCATGGCATGAGAAGAGGGAGAACTACACTACCAATACTAATAAAGATGAGGTCAAAGAAAGTGAGAAGAAGGAGAAAGAGAAGTATGTGTTAGAGAAGAAATTGGAGTGAATTTGATGGTGCAAAGAATAGACTTTTTGGTTATATTTCTTTGTATGCTTTTTTGGTGCAACAATTGGTTTAGTTTTTCTTAATAATTCGGGACAAATTACTGAATCAAGAGAAAACTCTAACCCTTCATCTTTGGTGCCATCTCTCATGGACTATTTCTACAGGTAATAATTAATTAATTGCAAATTTATAATCTTTACAGAATTTTTTTTTCTTTATCTCTACCTTTTTTTGTAATAGTATTACCAACTTAATCCAATGTATTTTCATTCTCATTTAATTTAGAGAACAAATAAGCTATAAAATTTAAGATATATGATCAATGTTCTCTAAATGAGAATAAGAATGTAAATGTATTGGTTTAAGTTGGTGATACTGTTACAAATAAAAGATAAAGATAAAGAAAAAAAAATTCTAAATTGTAAATTTGTAATTAATTAATTATTACTGTAGAAATAGTCCATGAGAGATGGCACCAAAGATGAAGTGTTAGAGCTTCCTCTTGATTCAGCAATTTGTCCCAAGTTATTAAGAAAAACCAAACCAATTGTTGCACCAAAAAAGTACACAAAGAAATATAACCAAAAGTCTATTCTTTACACCATCAAATTCACTCCAATTTCTTCTCTGACACATACTTCTCTTTCTCCTTCTTCCTCACTTTCTTTGACCTCATCATTATTAGTATTGGTGGTGTAGTTCTCCCTCTTTTCATGCCATGACTCAATCTTGAATGAAATTGGAACTAACAGTGGCAACAACAATCACACTAAGATGCCAACTAAAACTCCAAGTGGTGAAATTTTGTTAGACACAAATTCCAAACCACTAACGACATGTGATCACAAAAATCACACCAAACCCAAGATAATAATCATTTGATGTGGTTTTGGTTTGTTTAAGTATAGGAGCTACAATTAACCCTATTGCCAAGGGCAAAATACAGTTTAGCAACAAGAATGCTCTAGCCTTGTTCTTTTGTGGTGAAAAAATATCAACAACATTGGTATAAATCTTAGCACTCAAACCTTGGTAACTAGTTGCGATTCCAACAGCTACTTGACTATGAGACAAAAAATTCCTTATTATAACGACATAACAAACTGTGTTGATCCAGCAAATACTATTGCCGACAAGAAAAGTTAGCAAACAAATTAAACATGCCAATAAGAGAGATTTGAGATATAGTTAGTTAGGAAGAGATATTGAACACCATAACCAATGAGACTAAGAGTTGAACCTATCATTAGGACAAGCCAAGAAGCAAGGCCAGAGAACCAACCAAAGAGTTTTCCAGCATGGATTTAGGAGATTGATAGAAGTTCTTTGAATAGGATGAGTATGCTAGAAAATTTGTATTTGTTCCACTTATATGTTGGAGCCAAATTATTCCTACTAAGCTTAACCATTGAAGAGCCGTTGATGATGATAATGAGGAAGACATGCTTATGATGAATGACCTTATTTTGACTTCTAGGGTTTGCTGGTTTCAAAACCTGTCTCCCCTTTTTTTTGAGGAAGTAAGGAAGTGGATAAACCAACTAACCCTGTAGGAGTTGGAGCAAGCTAATCCCTCTATCAGTCTAACCCCGCGAGCAAGGAAACTAGCTAAGCAAGTAATTCCAGACCAGGAAGGGCAGAAGAAGAATCGAATAAAGTCAGGAAGTCCCGGTGCTGGTGCTCTAGTAAACTGTCACAGGTACTAGGAGTCAGCCTGCAAGTAGTTGATTTCCTTTTTTATTTTTTGTGTTATGCACTTCTAATAAATTTTTATGAGGTTAGAAAGATTTATATACACTTGCGCGCAAGAGATTATAAATTTAAAATTCAAACAAAAAAATCAAAGTTGAAATAGAAATTAGGCAATGATAAGGCAATTGCTTAATTGGAGAAAGATAATATTAATGAGGAATATTAGGGGCAGCAACTTTTGTGATTTGTAGACATTAAATAGTCATTAATAGAGAGTACCTATCAAAATACCTATCTTTATCGAAAATATTATTTTCTATATAACAATAAGATTGTAGAATAAAAAAACTTTGTTTTAAATTTTCATCCATTGTTTTTGTCAACAAAGTAACTATATATTTCATATCGTCATTTGATATGCAATTTTGACATTAATAATACTATGCTAGTGAAACTTGGAATTAGTTATTCCTAGTATTTGAAAAAGGTGAAGATAATTTTTATGGTTGATAATAATATTAGATTGCGAGTTTTAAAGTTGATAATGATGATTTTGTATATCAAAAAAATAATTGACGATAGGAATAATTTAAAAATTTTAAATAATTTTTTAATAGAACCAATAAAAATTTAATAATCGAGTATTTTTATTAAACAAAATTTATTTTTTATAAATATATGTTTAATTTAATTTTTCGTAGTTAATTTTGTAAGTATTTACATATTGAAAAAGTTTAAAGGCAGTATTTTTATTAAAATTTGATTAATACTTAACCATAAAAAAAATAAATAATTTTATACCGTTAAATATCATCTCACACCATTAAAAATATTGATAATAACTAATTAATAACTAAACATTACAAATTTTGTTGATCCCTAACATTCCTTTATTTGATAATAAAAAATAATTATTTACTCAAAATTATTTAGTTATGATTTTTGTTTGTATTTTCTTTTCATATTTCGCCCGCGTGGACAACACTTTCAAAATTCCCAAAACCTCTGCTCTCTGTGTCTCTCACTCACTCAGCCAAAGAAACTCCTTCTCATGAAGAATGGAAAACCCTAAGACCCTATACCTCTCCTTCTCTAAATCCAATTCCAACTTCAACCACAGTGACCTTCTCATTCTTTGCGAAATCCTCTTCGAAAATCTCGGCACCGCATTCCGAACTCTCTTCTCTGCCCTCCCTCTCTTCCATGACCGTCACGCTGCCGGGTCAGATCCGAATCCGGATCAGAATTCACGGATTTGGCCGCTTGTTGAAGATGCTGCTATCCTTCTTCGCTGCTGCATGGTTTCTCTGACACTCCTTCACTCCGACCAGAAGTTCCTCGTCGACAAGACGCGTTTTCTCCACCGTGCACCCCACGCCTTCGTCTCCGTCCACGTCGCCAATTGCCGCCTGCGCTTCCGGAACTTCGTCTCAGGTGCTGACGTGGAACTATCCGATTCTTGCCGTCTGTTTCTGTGTGCGCTGCTAGAGGCAAGGCTACTACCTGCAACTGCCTAGCTTCTGCTTTTGTGGCTATGTTCTCTGCCTGATTAATGTTTCTGATGTTTAATTTAGGATTGTTTATTAATTTAAATTGTTTTGTGGAGCCTGTGATTTTGTTTCTTACTTGAAAATTTGGGTGCATTGATTACACATTGCGGTCGAGAATATTAGCAATAGCCACGTCTTCTTTTGATAGCTTTAGTTGGTTGCATGGATTCAACTATACGGTTTCGACTGTAGTAAAAGCAATATTTTGTCCCTTAGAATAACTCAGAGGAAACCGTAAAGTTCTAGTGGCTTCTCTGAAGGTTTTATGAAGTTTTAGACTTTTGTCTTAATTGGACTAGCTGTTTTTGGTTCACTTTGATTGTGGAAGGCCTATTATTTTCCTTTGACGTTACCAAATCAGCGTAGATAAGTGTCTACGTCTTTTCTTCAGTGCAGTCTTCTCTATATATTGTCATTGGCGCTTATTTGTTCTGATGACCAGCCTCATGGTGTCGATGCGCAACAAGATTCAGCTTTGAAAATATTTTCTTTCAGTTTGTTTGAAGTTTTAGTTTCAATTTGCTTACCATTAATTTTAGTTGTAGTTGCAAATGCAATATTCTTGTCACAGCTATCCAAGTTTTTGACGTTTGTAGTCATATTTTCTATATATATTAGCTGTTTTATTAACTTCCAAACACAAACATGTATAGAAATGTTATGATTCATGTCCAACTAAACTTGAAAGTTATTTCAGGTTTTTGCAGATGAGCTTCTAAGACATCAAACTTTAAGAAGCTATCTCATGCTTGTCGATTCAGTATCTTCCATGGGTGAAAAGCTTTTTGTGCACAATTCCATGCATCATGATTTTGCAAGTGTTTTGTTGGTGATAGCTGTCCATTTTAATCTGTCAGTTTCTAATGAGAATGCTTTTGAGAATTTTGTCAGTAGATTATTTTTGCATTGTGACAAGGATTCTCGATTTCCTGGACTTAGCCCTGCACCTGCCATATCATTGCTTATGGACCCTACTATGCCTTCTGCACCAAAGATGTTCCAGGCACATGTAATCTCCTTGGTTTCTGAAGCCATTGATGCTGGCTTAGATTCCACTAGTTTGGCTCCTAATATTAACTGGTACTTAATTGGATTCCAAAAAGCTGTTGTTTTGTACTCTATGCACATTACTCATTTGCAAATTGATAATTTTTACTCCAAATCGAAATGTGGCTATGATTTGTCCCAGCATAAGAAGCATCATCCAACATTTCAATCTTCTATTCTGCAAGTCACAAATAGCAAATTAAACCAAGTCTTATTGCTGTCAGATAATTCATGCAAAATATCCTCCAAAACAAAAGCCAACATTTTGGCCGATTGCATTGCTTTTATGAAAGGGAAGCAGTGCATATTTGCTGATTCATGCAGGGGCATGGCTGACTCAATTTTGGAAGGCCTAATTCATCGAGCTTTCTCCCAATATCCTTCTAGAGATGGTTTTTGTGTAAAGGAAAATACCAGTGCCAGAGATATATGTCTTCTTGCATCCATATTGAAGTTCATGGGTGTTTCGTTGATGCAAGCGATTAAGTGTCTAAATAATAGTGGTGCTTCAGGTTGTTTGAAAACCATGGAAAATACCTCTCTCCACGAGAAATATGGTTCATTGATCAGCCATGTTCGCCATTTTCAAGAAATAAAGTTTTGCTTACCCTTTCAAGCGTTTTTGTGTGATTTGATGAAAATGCAACAAACAAGTCACAGTGTCTCAAAATCGATGATTGTGCATTTCTCTGGCTTGCTATATATAAGTTTTAGTAGTGAGCTACATTTGTTGGCAAAGGGGTGTATATATGTAATTATGGCACTGATGTCTCTCATTGCTTTTGAAGAAGGGGATTTAGTTTCTTTAGATCCATTAAGGCATGGACGACTGAAATCTTGCTCCATTGTAGTCCAATCTAATAATACTGAAGAGGTGAAGTGTGCTTTCAGTTCTCTTGTTCTTGAATTAAGTTTGGTTTGTATGTTGTTCTTAAATCGTTGGTGAATTTGCAGGGGGTCGGATATGGAGATAAAGAATCTATCTACAAAGTTGTAGAGCAGTTCATTGGAATTCAAAAGGAAAATTTAAGGTACACATTGTTTCTAAATTGTAATCGAGTTTGGCCTTTTAGGTGTTGGCATTTGTCTTTGAAAAGAAAAAGGAAATGTCATGCAATTAGTCCGATGAATTATAATGTAGCTGAAATGAAAAGATAGAGAAAAAGTGCCTTCGAGTCAATACTGTTCAGTTTTAGTGCTATTGTTATTCTTTTCATGAGTTGTTGAGGTTTGAACCAGCTTCATAAATTGCTTGATGAAGTAATTACAGTTTTGTTTAAGTGAAAAGGTTCCTGCAGGATACCTGATAGTGTCCCTTCTGCCTTTATATTTTACAGATCAGGTTCTGCCACCTCCTACACCTGCAATAGGGAAGCTTTCCTTGATTGCATACTAGGAAACCCCAAAGAACTCGATGATTATGATGAACTTGTGGACTTCGTTGTCTGCACCACAGGAAAAGATTATTTCAGCTGGTTGAATAACCGCACACGATATCGAAAACAGAGACACGAGAAGATGATAGATCAAAGAAAGATTAAGAAGAAAGCAGTCATGAATGGAAAGTCTTGTAAGCGTCAGAAAATGGGTAGGTCTACCAAGCGTCAGATTTGGAAGTGATGTTTATATTTGATTGATGATTTCATGTAAAAATATGTTAATGTATATGCGATCTATTAATAGGAGGAAAAACAAAAACTTGCCTTCAGATGTGAACTTTTAAATTTGGTCACAAAGAGTCTAACAACTCAACCATAACTCTTTCATCCAATGTGCACATTAGTTTTGTTGTACGCAATTCGCATATCGGTTCACCTCGGAAAAAAGCGGCATAAATTCAAATTAGGTACTGTCTGCTCTAGCCGCTAGGTATGCGCAAATGACATTTGTGTAAACTAGCAACTAGCGACATTTGTGTAAACTAGCAACTAGATCAAGCTATTGGATTAACTTAAAGAAAGCATTTATAATACTGATTTAGAGGATAATATTGATATAATTTAGATTTAATTATTGTGTTAATTTTTATAATTGTATTAAATTTATAATTAACTTTATTTTTTTTTATCAATTAGATTTTATATTACTTTTAATTTTGTAATTAAATTTTTTTAATTTAAAAATGTTAAAATTAATAAAATATTTTTTTCAAAAATATATGATCAAAGATCTAATTAAATTTTTAATTATAGATATTTTTAATTTATAGAAAAATAGTCAATTCTAATATGTTTTATATTGATAATGACATAATTATAAAATTAAAAGTAATATAAGAGCCTAGTTGAAAGAAAAAGTATAGAAATTTAATTATAAATTTAGTAAAACTATAAGGAGTAACAGTGTAGTTAAATCTATAATTTATTATGATTTATATTGTATTTGATTTTATTGTTCAATATAATATAATTTAATTCAATACAGTGCTAATCACGATTATTTGATGCAGTATCAGAATTGGTACTTGCTTGACTAGGAACAATATTCTCTAATCTTGAACGAAACCCCTCCCTAAATTACAACTAGATAAAGATAAGTTAGTACATGACCATCACTAGCAACAAACATTAGAACTTGTAGTCAACAATCATCAGTTCATCACCATAATTTGTATTCTGTATAAATAAATAATACCGAACATAAGAACATTTCTCTAACCCTAACCCTTCATCTTTGGTGCCATCTCTAACCCTTCATCAAGAGGAAATAATTAATTAATTACAAATTTACAAGAGGAAACTCTAACCCTTCATCTTTGGTGCCATCTCTCATGGACTATTTCGACAGGTAATAATTAATTAATTACAAATTTACAATCTTTACAGAATTTTCTTTTTATTTTTTCTTTATCTCTGTCTTTTTTTATAATAGTATTACCAACTTAAACCAATGCATTTTCATTCTCATTTAATTTAGAGAACATTGACCATATGTGTTCGTTGATCTACATTGATTGATGAAGACAAATAAGCTATAAAATTTAAGATAAATATTCACTCTTCTCAATATATATAATTAATTAATTATCTTCAAGGTAGCCCCTCAAAATTCAACAAACTCTAAATTCAGCTTCCTCCAAGTTCCAACATTCACAATTTTAAACTCCAATTATTTATTTTCAACTTAATACACATTTATAACACATATATATCTAATTTAATACTCAAAGTTCAAATTTAATAAAATTAAAATAGAATTATCATATCCTCACCTTACCCAAGTTTTACATAAGCAAGAGTTAATGTTTTTCTCAAACTAATTGGATCCTAAAACATCAGAAATAAAAGAAATTCAACATTCCTATTCAAAAGTTCAAGAATTGGGGGAAAAGAAGACTAAGTGTGAAATAACAAGTTACATATGAAATTGTTTCGGAAAGTTGCCGTAAGGGTTCGGGAGTGTTTTCTTCTCCCTGGTGCTTTCACGCTGCTTACAGGTGAAATGAGGAAGAAAAAGGCTTTCGGGCTCATTTAATATGTTGGTCCAGTTGGGCCCACGGCCCAATTAAACCGGTTTGGCCTGTTCGGTCCAATCTGGGACTGTTTTTTTTTTTAAATTGGTGTCAAAATTCTCGTTTCGATGAGCTCTATCCTAATTTGATATAATATTCACATTTCTAATCTTCCTTATTAAAAACTAATTTATTGACTAATTATCTACTAATTTAACCGGGGTTTACACCAACCACCCTAAGATAAAGGGGGCGGTTATCCACCTTCTGAAGTGGGACTACTCCAACAGTGGTTATTGGATCACTATTATAAATACATTGACACTCCTCAGGTATCTCTAAACTCCAATATATTCCAAACCTGCTTAATCCCTTGCTAACTTAGGCATCAGAGTGTCTTTGCAGGTACCACCCTCCATTTTTTCATACAAGTCGGACGGCGGCTCCCAAACACGAATCAAGTCGGAGATCGCCCTCCACTGACGTTTGGGCCAACCCTTCAAACCCAATCTACCTATTTCAGGTTACCCACATAACAGATACTATGTCATGAAATCATTCCTTCCAAACACTTAAATTGATAGAAAGAGACAATATTAATGGTTATATTTTTAATATTTTTTTATAATATCTCTATATCTGATAGTCCAATACTAATTCATTACGAATTTAAACTCTATTTAAAAATTTGCTCTTGAAGAAAGGGTAAATAACTGAATATATTTATGTTTTTTTTTTTTTTTTTTTTGGTAAAAGAATATATTTATGTTGATGGTGCATTCCTGAAGAAATGAAAAATGTTTCAGTTGAATATTTGCCAACCAAAAACTGAAATCCATAAATCCAAGGTCTTATTAAATCAGGTAACCCTTCCAAAAATGGACCATTCTAAGCTGGGCCTTAAGGTTCCAAAAATGGACCATCCGAAGTCATACCTAAGTGATAATGAGCATAATTTATTGGGCTTCAGGTTCGTTTGAATACCCACAACAAATAAAAAAATCCATATAATTTATGTCATTTTAGTTGAGAAGTTCTTATGCACTTCTTGAAACATGAATTAAATTAAGTTGAATTACTTAAACTTTTTATAATAGGACCGGAGTGTTAGTAGTCCAATCTATAAAAAAACATAACTTTCATCAAATTCCTGATTATGATTACTATTATTTGTGTTTTTTAATTTTTTTAATGTTGCTCTTCTGTTAGTTGAAACAATTTGTTTCTTGAAGACTTGAACTATGAAATTCTTAACTTTATTAATTGTAGCTCTAATACTACATTACTTGTTATAAGCTTGCCTCTAACGATACGAAAATTAATAATAAAAAACGTAATAATGTTGAAAAAGACAGAGTAAATAGTTGAACATTTTATATTTATTTGTTCAAATCTATTTAATTTATAAAATTGATTTTCTATTGATGATTTTATTTTAAGGGATGCATGATACTAATTCCCACCACGCTACTCTTATCTCCCATAAGAAGCAAGAGAAAAATCAACGCCTCATTATATATGAATTTCTGATTTTTTTTTTAAGTATATATATTAATACATATCTCGACACATACATCCCAAGTGTGAAATATAACATAAACAGAGAAAATAATGAAAATATAAATAAATCAAATTATTTTTAAAATTTATTTGATAGTATATATATCGCCCAATTATACATGAATTTCATCATTAGATAGAAAAAGAGAACTATTTAACTTGCAAAGTCTTAATAAATAAATAAATAAAAACGCTAGTATGGACAAAAAGAAAAGCCGTAAGTAACTTTATTAAAGTATTGTATTATTAATTCTTTTGTCAGCAATTATTGTGGCTTTAATAATGAACAGATAAAGATGATAGGGATACATGCACACTGAACCATTTTGAGAGTGAAGAACAGAATGATAGTTTGTTCTTAAAATTAAATATACAGCTATGGAGTATGGACTATGGTATATCATTTATTTTCTGCTGAGATTATATATGATATATGATTAAGTATTTTTATAATATTTTAGAAATTTTGAGGGAAAAATATATTTTATTAATATTTCCTTTTTCTTTTAAGAGAGAAATGAATGTGCAGATCAAATAATATAATAATAAAGAATGGTGAGTCAATAAATATAAATTGTGGCATACATATGACACAATGAGTCAAATAATACAAATATGGAAGACAATATAATGAAATATTTTATATATATATAAAATCAATGGTGGTGTTATTTTTATTATTATTATTAGTATACACCGTTTGTAATTTGACAATGGATTTTAGTTTCCATTCTCATTTATTGTATGGCCTCTAATTCCTGTCTCTCATTTGTGTGATAGTATATATTATGGCTAATCATTTTTATTTTTATTATTCTTTTTTGTGGCTATTTTTTTTTTTATTATGATGCTATATTGTGTGGCTAATCTTATGTTTAAGAGTTTCAATTTGATGGGATAGCAACAGAGAAACCAACAAATTATAAAGGGGAGAAAAAGGTTACAAGGGGCCAATAAATTAAAAGTGACGTTTCATATTTTGATGATTTTGATTTCCAGTTTTTCAATTCATGTAATCAAATTTATATTTTAAAATGACTACTTAATAGAGATGTATATCATAAAAAAAAAAAAATTATTTTTAGTAACATGATAAATAGATAATTAATTTTATATGGTAATAATTTTGAGATATATTTTGTCTTAAAAAAAAGTAAATTTGTTTTTTCAATTCTAAAGAAAGTATATTTCGGCAAAAAGAAAAACATGGAATACGCTAGTTTAAGTCAGTACAAAAAATATATCAAATAAAATAATAAAATAATTCGAATCTTATAATATATCATGTTCTTCTGAGATTAAATATAGAAATTTTTTTTTATAAACATAGAATTAATGAGTAAATTATAAGTAAAGAATAAATGATAATTAAGAATAAATTATAATTAATAATGAATAATTAAATTCGAATTATATATAATTCATATTGCGTAACAGATCAATAATATATTATTATTGTTTTTCCTTGCAGATAGATTGTGACAACAAATTAAACTAAATTTAAAAATCAAACTTATTAGATAAATTATTTTTCATCAAAATTATATTGAATTGATAAAAATGTGAATCTAATGCATTCTTTCTTTTAAGTTTTATCTCTGTTTTTTTTATTATTATTATTATAATTTAACTCAAAATTGTGTAACAATGTTAGGATGTAAAAATATCATTTTCCCTTGGCTTCAAATCAGCAACTTAATTTTAAAAAAAGAAGAAAAAAAGAACAGAAATAGACAAAAACAAGAAACATGGCATGGCTGATTCATGATGATAATGGAGGAATGATTTGGTACCACAAAACTCTAAGATATGGTGGCGATACAGAGAATATATGCAGCAGGTTCCGGAGTTTGATGAGTGAGACAGTGGGAGACATTCCCCTCGCTCTTATAATACCTTTACATTATTATTGAATATTGATTGATTGATATTTGATAATAATGTGCATTCTTATACTTAATACTGTTATAACTTCACAAAAATATTATTTATATATTAAAATTAATCTTAAAATTATATATATATATAACATAATTGATATTTTTAATTTATATTAATTTGCTTATATTTTTATCAGTTTGTTATCAAGTAGTAAGATATTGGATAATTTATTTAATTTCAATTATAATTCAAATTTAATTTATGAATCAAATTTTTTGAACTATTATTTTATTTAAATTTTAAATTCTAAAATTTATCTTAAATTTTAAGCCATAATTCTAAATTCTAAATAATAAAAAAATTGAAAAAATAATTTTACAATAAAAAATAAAGGATAAGTATTATTTTGGATCCTAATATTTAAGGTCAGAATCGAAACTGTTTTCAACGTAATTTTTTATTTAAAATCGTCTTTAACGTTTTATTTCATATTAAAATCATTCTTTTTAATAAAATTTTTAATTTTATTACTAAATTACTCCTATTTTAATAAAAAAATATAAAATTAAAAAAAAAAAGAAAAGAAAAGACGCGAGGGAGAGGGGAGAAAGGGAAAGGGAAAAGGACGCGAGGAAGCGGGAGGAAAAGGGGAAAAGGAGAGGGGGAAGGAGAAGGGGGAGGGGGGATGGCACCGGCGAAGATTGGAGCTGCCGTCGCCGTCGCGAGCCATGAAGAGAACTTCTGTTTCTGCACCGCTGCTCCTCACTACCGCGTTTTCGCCACTGCACCTCGCCACTACATCTCTTCGCTTCTGCTTTTTGCTTCGGCCTCTGTTTTCTGCTTCTGCTTCTATTTTTACTTTTAATCTGATTTTGATTTGTTATTTTCTGATTTCATTGTTGTTGTGTGTTAATTTGGTTGTTGAATTTGATGTTGTTGTTTCTGGATTTGATGGGAGTAAAGGAGATAGTGGTGGTGGAGTAAGGGAGGTGGTGGTGGTGGTAAAGGTGTTGGTGGTGGAGGAGGATATTTTTGTCTGTAAAAAATTAAAAGGACGATTTTAATACGAAATAAAACGTTAAGAACGATTCTAAATAAAAAATTATGGAGATCACTTTAATAAAGACACTAAAAATGTCTTTTTTTAAAGATGTTTACATGTGTCATATTATTATTAAATATCTTTATTAAACTGGTTAATAATTTATTTTTTAATAAACCAGAACAAAATCGGTTTATTATAGCAATAATAATAAACTTAATTGTTTACATTATAATTATTAGATCCGATTTGATCTGATCGAATTACACAATCTAAGTTGAATATCTTTAAACTTTTTGATAAAAAGATAAATATATCCCTAATTTTTTATTTTGTGGACATTTAAATCCCTAAAATTTTAAAAATACAATTAAATTTCTAAAAAAAATGAGTTTGTTGTTATTGTTATAAAAAAATCGCTTTGATTCTAATTTGTTAAGAAATTTAAACTAATCAGTTTATTAATACGTTTAATAATAATGCGAAACGTAAGTGTTTTTACAAAAAAACTGTTTAAACATCGTCATGGGAGCATTTCCTAAAAATTATATTAGAAACAATTTCGATTCTGATCCTAAATATTACGGACCAAAATAATATTTATCTTACTGTAACCAAATTAAAAATTAGTTTCCTACCAAATTCCTTTGAAAAATTATCTGAATTATTGACGGGTGAGTTGTACCTATGATAACAGATTTTTTCTTTAGAAAAAGGAAATCGAAGTCACTAGAAAGACACCATATTAATAAGATGATGAGTGATGGCACTATATTATTAATATCAAAAATATTATTTATACACAAAATTAATTATTAATATATTTATATATAAATACATAAATATTTTAAATTATTTTTAATATATATTTTTATTAATAATTAATTTTAGTGACTAATTTTAGTGTAGACAAAGTCGAATTAATATAATAGAGTGTATAAAATAATAGGATGATGATTCACTCCTTTCCCCCTATCGGTTGTCTTTGTTTAAACTATCTATCGTTTCTTAATTAAGTCTATGTTCACATAATGAGAACGTGTAATTAATTACTAATAAGCTTGAAAATGAGGCCAACTTTCCTTGTCAGAGTTTTAACTTATCCTCATCATATATATACTTCGCATCAAGGTCGTTGGACAAGGATCACTAGTTAAAGTCCATTAGGGTTAGTTATAGTATTATCATCATAAATTAGATGTGTATAAAATAAGTTCAAAGAAACAACTTATTTACATTATATTATATTAGTGTATAAATATTTACTAATCCACTTTTCTATATATAAAGGTGTATAATAACAATAATAATAATATAAAAAAAAGTCAATATAATAGATAATTTATATATTCTAATAATTAAGAGATTCTGTGTTTAAATATTACAAATAATAACATTTTTTAAATATATTTTAAAAGGAAATTTTTGTCTTTAAACAACTTATTATCTACAAATTTAAACTAATAAAAAATATATGAATAATTATTTTTTTTTAATAAATCTATTTACACAAAAGATTTTTAAAATTTGAAGCCTTAAAGTGTGATTATATAACTTTTTTTTGTTAGGTTGTCTTATATTAATTATTTTTTCTTTTATAGATAACAATAATTGAAATTTAAACTTTAGATCATAAATTTTTGTACTATATTATAAAATTATTTATCTCAAAAATTAAAACTCTTAAATTTTTGAATATTCTGATATTGTAGCGTAGCTCGCAATAAAAGGACAAAGAAGTGAGAAGATTGAAAAATTTTAGTCAAAATCTTCTCTTACGCAAGCATTGGCTTTTCCTTTATTTGGTTTTTGCGTTGGTGATGTTGGTCCCCTCCAAAGAAAATTCCGAGTCCAAAGTTTTGCTTATTAATTAGCTCATGCATACATGATTATATTGAATACCGCAGGAGAAAATGTTAAAGAGATTATTCAAATTTATTATTTTTAGTTATTATTTATTAGTATTATTTTAATTTTTTAATTTAATAATTTAATAATATATTTTATTTTATATTTTTAAATAATAATAACTAATTAATAATAAAAATAATAAATTTTGATAATTTTTTAATATTTTTGAAACTGAAAATTAAGAATAGTCAATGATGACGATGTGCTATCTGGGTTGGAGATTCCAGCCATTCCAGATTGCTATGGATTAGGGATGTCAATGGGGCGGGGCGGGGGCGGGGGATGCCTCCCTGCTCCCCATCCCCGCCCCCAGAATTAATCCCCATCCCCGCCCCATTCCCCGCCATGGGGGAATAATTGTCCCCATCCCCATTCCCCGCGTTCCCCGCATTCCCCGCGGGGCCCCATTCCCCATCTCCCTATGTACATTCATATGAAAATTATAATAAAAAAAATCAAAAAACCAAAAAACAAACTACAAAATATTATTACAAACACACAAACATATCTTATCCAAGATTATAAGTCTAGAAATATAATATAGCAAATCATAGTCCATAAAATAAAATCTTGAACAATAGGGTTATGATTTTTCAATGAGTGAAATTACTAAAAGAACTCCTATATTAGAAATAAAGTAAGGGTTATTAAGTAAGTTAAAAGATTCGGGGAATTATCGGGGATGGGGCGGGGATCCCCGCTCGGGTCCCCGCGCATGTCTCGGGGGAATTTCGCTCCCCATCCCCATCCCCACGGGGAAAATTCCCCACTATTGGGGCCCCATTCGGGGCGGTCCCCGCGGGGATCCCCACCTCCTGGGGATTTTTGACACCCCTACTATGGATCGGAACTTCAATAATAAGCTTCAATCATTCTATTGTTTATTCTCTTGGCCAACTAGCTTTTAAGAACAACCGAGCTTTGTGTTGTGTGTATTGAAAATCAATCACTATCACTAAATAAATAATTATTATAAAAATATATTAAAATATAAAATATATATTAAAAATAAGTTAAACAATATATATTTATATATAAATACATAATAATTAATTTTTTATATGTATATATAGTATTTTTCATTTACAATAAAAATTTTGTGATTTAAAAAAATAGCATGTGCATATAAAAAATTATTTACTAAATTATTCAACATGTATTTATGTATAAATATATGTATTTTTTAATTTATTTTAATATATTATTTTATACTAATAATTAATTTAATAATTAATTTTTTGTATACAGAATAACATAATAACATAAAATTATTATATATCTACCTACCCAACTATATATATCGAGCTCCTACTCTCCAAGTCTTCAGTGATATCATTTTACACACTGGAAGAAATTAATTGTGAATCTAATTAATTTAGCTTGTACACGCTAGCTAATCATTTAATTAAAAAAGGAATTAAATGAGTCAACTAAATATATGTGGAAAAAAAATTAATGTAACTCTTATATTTTAAACAAAAATTTAAGGCATAATCATAATTGTCCTAAAATATAATATTGAAGTGTATCTGTATATGTGTAACTTCATATAGACTGTATCCTTCAATTCTCGGCCTTTCTCGTGGCCTAGCTGTCTTCCTTTAATTTCCTAATTAATATATGAAATAAGGGTCGTTATATGGCCAAAAAAAATTTGGATATGAATTTTTTATTTTTTATTTTTGTTATTCTTGAAGATGAAAACGTGAGTTTTAAATTTTGGGTGATAAACTCACTTTTCTATTTGTGGTAGGCGAGATATTTTTTATTTTTTATTTTTAAATTATTTCAAAAAATTTAAAAAGACATCTCGTTATAAGTGAAAATAGATTTTTTTATTTTAAAAAATTATTTGATAATGAACAAGAAAATTTTTTTTAATAAAAATATAATTTATAGAATTGACCAAATATTTTCAAACATTCGTATAATGCAAAAAGTTTTATGTTATTATAATAGTTTAATATTATTTGAAACCAAAATTTATCGATTTGTAACTAAAAGTAGTTAAAAAATTATTTTTGTTTTTACATAAAAAAGTTAACCTAACAAAACGAACACATTCATTCACTTTCTTTTATGTAGCTAAAATTGTGATTTTTTTTTTTAAGTGTTCAAAATGTAAGAGTATTAAAGTTTATAAACTTTTTTTGTGGAAGCAATAGATTAATATATATTAGTATAAATATATTTAGTTATTAATTATATAAGCATATATAACAAAGTATAATAATAAAATATAGATTTAACTAACAACGTAACACAAATAAATACATATATATACAATAAACAAATAAATATTCGCATGTAAATTAGTAATTAAACTATACTAATTTTAATGTAACAACAGTAAAAATTAATTATATTCAGTGTTAATCATTTACAACAAAATAATAACACTTATTATAAAAAAAATTATAATTCTTAGATAATAAAATAATAATTTACATATTGAGAATTGTATAAATGTGTAACAATACGTTTTTTTTAGACTTCAGTAAAATTATATTTCATACTATTTTTAAATATTTTTTAAATAAAAAATATATATTTTTATACCCTCACTTTAAATACTCAGCTTATAAATCTTTAAAATTAACACTAATAAAATATATAATACTCTCTACCATTTTATTCTAACTCATTTTTATATAAAAAAAATCACTCTCCTAACATTTTTACTAACTTGCTCCAATAAATCACCAAAATTTTTATCTGCAATACTAACATTTTACAAGATAGAAAAACACTACTAAAAGAAAAAAAAAAAAAAAAAGTGCTTCTTATATAATAAGAGGAGGAGAAGATAGCATACTATATAGACAACGCGTGTCTATTTCAGTACTTCTTAGCATTTCGCAATACACGACAATGCAGCAAATGTGTGGCGGTTCAAGGGCATCTCACAATGGGCGAAATTGTAATGTAAGTTTTTCGTTGATGACGAAAAACACAACTCATCATATACGCGTTTATCTGTTCACGGTCTCACTCACATCCACAACACCAATAATAAATTAATACAATAAATAATTTTTGTATATATGTATATATATGTAGGGGATCATTATATTCTTGTTTATATATAATACATTAATTAATTAATACTACTACGTTAGATACTAATATACTATTATCATTTTGAGAACATTGTCAACCGTAGGTAAGGATATATAGCTTATTATTATTACATTTGTAGGCACGTTAGTTATGATACCGTTACTGTTGTTAAAAATTAGAACAAATCCACGACAAATACTCTTAATATCATAGTTGTAAGAACCGAATCGGTGATCGAACCGGTCAGATTACTGGTTTACTGATTTATTGGTTCAACCAATAAACTGTTGGTTAAACCAATAAAATCGATTTCACGTAAATAAAAAAATATAAAATACTAAAAATAGTCATAAACTTAATAAATTCAAAATACATATCTTTAGTTCTTCACCAACATTTTAAAAACAACCAAGTTTCAAAGTCTAAATATAACTAATACAAAGATAAACATTAAATTAGTTAGTACTAGTACATTAGTATCTTAATTAAACACAATAAGGACAACAATTCATAAACTACATCCAACGAGTGATTTCGAAGTCGGCAAGTTGCTCTTCATTTGACAAATGTGGGGCTACATCCTGATTGGTTTCATTTTGATTTGTATTTTCCACATAATTATTAGCTCTATCATCATCCCGATCATCTTCCAAATCCAATTGATCTAGCATTATAGATAATGTTTCACAAATCAAGATAAAAAATAATATAAAACATGTTATAAGGCATACGAAAATCATAGTTGATCATAATTCATAAATAAATAAAAGCATACCTAAATCATCTAAAGGTGATTGAAGAGACATATCTGCAAGATCATTTCGTAAAGCATCAACTTTTTCAGGAGTTAAAAATGGTGGTGAATCTTCCAGTATCCATTCCGAATGATCCTCAAATGTATCAAGATAAATTGGATCATAAACTTGATTTCTCATTTGGTTCCTATGTTATCAATATATTTCGTTACTCATGTGATGATTAAGATTTTAAAATAATGCTTTCAACTTAAAACAATCAAGAAAGTACCTTTGTTGTAACCTTAAGTTGTAATGAACATAAACAAGATCTTTAAGTTTTTGATGCTCTAACCGATTCCTCTTCTTTGAGTGAATGCGTTCAAAAATACTCCAGTTACGCTCACAACCTGAAGAGCTACAAGTTTGGCTTAAAACACGAATAGCCAACTTTTGCAAATTTGGTGCTCCACAACCATAAGATTCCCACCATTGATCTTAACATAAAAAATAGATAAATAATTTATCACAATCATAAATATTACATAATAAATACATCACAATCATGAAAGACCAAATTTATGAAGAAATTCACCTGGCATAACAGTGGTTCGTTCACGTATTGCAGAGGGTATTCCAAAATCTTGCTCAGCATTCTTAAAGATCCTCTTCTCACTTGTCAGCTTAGAATTCAATACAGGATCATCATAAGCATATTTCTCAATGACATCCAACAAGCCAGAAATTGTTTGTTTGTGCTTTTCAAATTCTTCAGCATTAAATCAAAAAGCTGGATTTAACCAATAACCAGCGGCATGGAGATTTTTCTTAAGTTGTGCATCCCAACGGGTATCTAAAATCTTCAAATAAGGATCAGCAACCCTCTTTCTTTTCTGAAACCTCTTCACTATTTCTTCTCTAGCCTTATGATAAGCTGAATACAGAAAACCCATGGCAGCTCTGTCTTCACTATCCACAATACGTAAAACACGAACAAGTGGCTCAGTAAGCTTAACAATATCAGTGCATTGACTCCAAAATTTAGAATCCAAGACTTGATCCACAAATTTCTTAGCTTTGGCTTCTTTGGAGTAAGCTGAGCTTGTCCATTCTTTAGAGGTCACTATAGCTCTCAAAGGATCCTTTTGAGCTAAAATACTTTGCAAAGCAATGAAATTAGTAGCAAACCGAGTTGGAGCTGGACGAAGTATTTCCGGCCCACCTGTAAACTTTCTCATCAAGAACAGTGGATAGCAATGATTATAGATATACTTAGTGATCATTGAAGCTTGTGACACAGTTTGACTCACTTCTTGCAACTTCCCAATATCTTGAAACATCAGATTAACACAATGAGCGGCACAAGGGGACCAATACAATTTAGGAAACTCATCCTCCAACAACCTTCCTGCAACAACATAGTTTGCAGCATTGTCCGTTACAATATGCACAACATTCTCAGGACCAACAAACAATACAACATCCCTAAACAACTTAAACAAAGTTTCAACAGTTTTTGAGACATTAGAAGCATCAACTGACTTTAGAAAAATAGTTCCTTTAGGATAATAAACTAAAAAATTAATCAAAGTACGCCTACAACGATTAGTCCATCCATCGGCCATAATAGTGCATCCAGTTTGCTTCCAAATCTCACGATAACCATCAATCATTTTCCTCACATCCTCAACTAATTTACTCAACAAATACCCACGGACTCTTGGATTATTTGGCCCTTTATACCCTACACCCATGCTTGCAATAACATCAATCATTGGCTGATAATAAGCTGAATTAACCGCATTAAATGGAACAGAGGCATCCATCATTTATTTCACAATAGCAATATCACACTTCTCCACTATTTCTTTGCTTTGAAGAATGCTTTTGATATTTGGTTGAGCTCCGGGTGTTGTTGCCGATGGAAAATAGGATTGTAAACCTTTGACTTGTTTTCCTTTTCTAGAGATAGGTGCTGGAACTTGGATTTTTGTTGTTGTTGCATCTCATTACGTTTGATCTCGTCAAATTCTCTTTCAACATCATCACAAGCATTATAACTTTCTGCATATTGTTCTTGAGTTTTTCTTTTCTTGCTTCGAAGCTCTTCAATACTTTGATGGAATTGGTGTCTCACTGCAGCTGGCACCTTTCGACGAGACTCAATATCTCCTCCTTTTCCATCCAAATGAACCTTAAACCGATGAATTCCTCCACCCCTAATAAGCTTCTCACAATATATGTATAGCAAAATTGTTTTTCTAGACTCCACAACTTGTTTACAATGACCCCATGCAGGATCGGTTTTTGCTCTATTATTGTTTTTTTGGTTTCCGATTGATGCATCAGGAGTTGATCCTTGTTCTTGCGAAGATGGTGTTTCTAATGGTATATTCGCAGAAGCCATTCTAAAAGAATATGGATTATGGAGTAGCAAAACAGCAAAAGTATAAAACAATAGCAATCCTAAATTCCTTAATTCCTATTTCCTATTCAACAAGACAGCAACTTTAAAGGCTTAAATAGTTAAATTCACAGCAATCTTAAATAGTTACATTATTCATAGCAATCTTAAATATTCACGGCACAAGCATATTCATAACAGAACAACATTAGATTAACATTATTCATATTCAACACCTCAGTTTCAAGCATTAGTCAACAAGCATATTCATCCCAGAATAAATCAACAAAACAACAAGTTTTCACGTTTTCAACAAGCATATTCAACACAAAACAAATCAACAAAACAACATAATTCATAGATTCAAGCTTTCAACAAGCATATTCATCCCAAAAATTTTAAGTTTTCAACACAGAATATAATAACATAGGAGAAGTGCAGTTTGAGGTTGCTGGAGAACAGAGGAGAAGTGCAGAACAAGTGAACAACATTATTCATAAGTCATAACACTGTAACAGCAAGAAGTGCAGAACAGACTACAGAGGAGAACCAGAGCTAACCTGTTTGACAGAGCAGAAGAGCGCGGCAACGGCTAGGGCGACGGCGCCGGTGATGAGAGACAGTCGCGGGTCTGTCCTGTTCGGCTGTTCCTACTTCCTTAGTTCCTTCAGACTTCGGAGTTCAGACCGGCGGTGAGACGAAGAAGACGACAGCGGGCGGCTGGCGGCTGGCAGCAGTGGCTGGGTGAGTGACACTGTGACAGAGTGAGGTGAGGTGGTGGCGGAGAGGGTTAGCCGTTAGGGGATTAGGGTTAGGGGAAAAGTGAAAAGTGGAAGCTGGGAGTGGGGTTTGGGGGTACCGTGCGTATACGATTTCTTTTTTTTTTTTTATAAACCAAAACGACGTCGTTTTGGAAAATGAATTTTAAAAAAAAAAGCGCTTCCGAACCGGTCGGTTAACCAAAAACTGCCGATTTTCCGGTTTTTATCAAAACCAGCCAGTTCAACCCGGTTCTTAACGGTTCTCTTCTTTATCCGGTCATATCATTCAACCAGACCGGTTAGGGATCCGGTTCACCGGTTTTCCGGTCAAACCAGCCGATCAGGTCCGATTTTTACAACTATGCTTAATATACACTACTAAAATAACGGTCTATTTGATTTGGGTTTTTTATATTTTATTTTTATTTATAATATTTTATAAAAGTAAAATATGAATAGATAACAGAAAATATTTGAAAAATAAAAAAATAAAAGCACAAACTAGAAATACCCTAACTTGAAAGTAATATCAATTATATTATTATTGAACCCAACTTGAAAAATAGTAGCGTGTATATATATAAAGTATTAGTATATATTAATTTAGTGACGAATGTTAATTAATTCACGATTTCACGGGAAAAGTTAGGCGGCGTGCGATTATACTAAATTACTAATTGATATCTTAATTAACAATTAAGTGCTTTTTTATTCCTTAATCATGGAGCCATTTTGCGTATATTAAAATTGATCCGTCACCTTTTAACTTGATTTTTATTGTGTATTATAAGTTATAATTCGGCTTTAATTATTATTTATTCTGTAACTGACATCTTTATTATTAATTTAATGACCATTATTCTGACTTAATGATCAACGGTCATACCATCAACTCTATTAATCAATTCTATGTCTATAAAATGCACCAATTTCTATATACATTATAGATTCTATATACATTCTAGATATATTCTATATTCATAGAATTATTATAATATACAACACATGATAACTTCTATTTCATGTCTTACATTCTATATTCATAAAATTATTATTATACATCTTAAACACTTACTGACTTGAGCGTCGGAATGTCTTTTGCAAGTACCCACCCTCTTATTCTCTCCTTGCCAACGTATAACTCATCCCGACGAGAAGCTTGAAGACATTCATCGACGGACGAGCTATACACCGGCCAAACTCAACAAGAACAATTGGCGTCGTCTGTGAGGAGCGTACTCCCCTCAGGTTCATAAAACTTGAATTACATTCAAATTTTTGAACCAATTTCAACAATTTTGTTTAAGATTTTATTTAATACATTTTATCAAATTTTAATCTAACGTATCATAATATTTCACATGTTATAATCAATCCGAGAACAAACTCGCCTTTTAACCAATCCGAAAAAAGAAAAAAAAAACTCGATTTTCAATCAATTCAAGTACAAATTCACCTGTCAATTTTGCTAACTTTTTCAAAGTTCTCTACTTACACAAGTAAAATTATATATTTTATTCAACATACTTATGCATTTATATTTTGTGTAACTAATATTTATTGATTTATTAGTTATATTCAAATTAAACCTCAATATATGTCCTATACAATAATAACATATATCAACCATGTCAATTGCATTTTTATTTTATTATGTATTATATTCTTATTGTTTAATGATTTCATTTATACAATTAAATGACGGTAATGATGAGTTCAAATCTTAAAATTGGATTCTATCGAAAATTAATTGTATATCAATTGTATATAACTGTTACACTATTTACTTTATGCTATTAACTTTTATGTTACTGTTTGTTTAATACAAAAAGTTAAGTAAAAACACATGCAAACATTCAAAATTTACTATTATTGCACGAGAAATATCCTTCGTCATACTGTAACGGCTAGAAACATTATACTAAATGTATAATTCAATAACTGTTATCTTATTGCTTTATTATCAAATTAAAGCATATCCTACAGAACAAAATTCATATATTCACATTTGGCATGTATGACATTCATATATGTCGTCTTCTTCTCTACAATTATCAACTTTCAAGGTATATTTTTTTACTTTGAACTATTTTACTTTTACAATATACATTATTCAATATATGTTGCGACTTTATACCTATTCATTTTCTCAATTTATCTTATTCATGCCATACCTTCATTATAAATTGTAAATATTCAATAACTAATTGCTTTGAGCGAGAAATTTATCAATAAGTTGTTGTGGGCCAGAAAAATTTCCAAGACAATTAACCATTATATCCTTGGATCATACAATCGATTCCGTCAATGGATATCTATCTCTGAACTTTTTAGTTCACATACAATCAAATGCTAAAATTGTTCTTAAGCGGAAAACTATTCCCCACACAACTATCTTGATTGAATGACTCTTATCACTCAATTATTTTTTGAATAAGTGCCGACATAATAACCCGACTAAGCTTGGGCTCACCATATCATTATTCACTTATCTTTTAACCGAGTTATAAATCATTTTATTTTCTAAGCTTAGCCTGGATCATATGATCGGTAGACAAAGCTTGGGGGCTATGATCCGTCACCTTATAACTCGGTTTTTATTGTGCATTATAAGTTATAACTCGGCCTTAATTATCATTCATTCTGTAACCGACACCTTCATTACCAACTTAATGACCATTATTCTGACTTAATGATCAATGGTAATACCATCAACTCTATTCATCAATTCTATGCCTATAAAAGGCACCAATTTCTATATACATTATAGATTCTATATACATTCTAGATATATTCTATATTCATAAAATTATTATAATATACAACATATGATAACTTCTATTTTATGTCTTACATTCTATATTCATAGAATTATTCTTATACCTCTTAAACACTTACTGACTTGAGTGTCGGAGTGTCTTTTGCAGGTACCCGCTCACCCCCTTATTCTCTCCTTGCCAACGTATAACTCATCCCGATGAGAAACTTGAAGACATTCATCGACGGACGAGCTATACACGGCCAAACTCAGCAAAAACAATAATTATTCCTTAAAGAGTTAGTTAGTCAATTGAAAATATTCCATAACTAAAAAAATATTAATAAAAACTCTTAAAAATAATTGATATTTTTTTATTTCTATTTATTTATGCGGATGGGTCTTATGTAAATTTGCATATCTTCATTTATCTCTTTCATATAGGTAATTTTTGCAAATATCCGTTTCTGCGAACTTTTTTCTTATCCCTAATTAACATGATTAAATAACAAAAAATTTTCACAAATGAGTCCTTGAATATACAAAAAAATCGCGAGAGCTAATATTGCATAACTAATATTGTAGCTAACATAATACAAGAAAAAGAACATTTAAAACTCCTAAAAATAAGAACATGTGAAACTCAATTAAAGAAAGGGTTATGTTAGGTAATTAATTACTTTTTTGAACAATATGAACAGCGAACTCTAAAATTAGTCTAATTTAAGTAAAACACACTACTCCCCAAATTACTCATCTAAATCTTAATATTAGAATAACCATCCGCACTCCTAGTGAATTGAATATCCGATATATCCATTATTCACATTGTTTAATATTTTCATTGTCTATTTATACTTTTCCTTAAAAAATCATTCAAAATTTTATCTCAACAAAGATTCATCCACTACAAAAAAATTGGTTAAAACGTTATTAATATTAAGGTAATTTTGTGAAAACGCCACAATATTCATAGATCAAGGCAGTTTATATCACTGCCATAATATATTTGTAAATCAGGGACATTTTTAGTGATTTTGGCCCGCTGTAGCAAAAACCCAACCTAAACCTAATTGCGAGTAGAAGAGTAGAGCGTGAGCAACGAGCTTCTCCTCCGGTGGCTTCTTCTCCTCTATTCTTGTGAGCTTTTATGCCATTGATGCGAGCTTCTCCTTTATTCTTGTGAGCTTCTATGCCATTGATGCGAGCTTCTCCTCCATCGAGCTTCTGCGTTCTATGTTGTGCGAGCTTCTTACCCTAACTCGTCTTCTCCGTGTCCGTTCTCCCTTCTAGGTTTTTATACAAAACTCTCATCCTCTTCTTCTTCATCTTCTTTTGATTCATGATTTGTTACTTCCTCTCTGTTTATTACTATTCTTTCGATTCCTTGTTTTATGTGTGTGAGAGTTGCGTTGGTGTGGCAGAATTCAAAATCATCATCACAGCTGCTCTGCGAACTTCTCCTCTATCAATGATTCTTCCCCTCCATCGATGTCATGTCCATCAATGCTTCTCCTCTGATGGTACATTTGCTTCCATGGATGCGATTTGCCAGGTATTCTATTAGTTTCTGTTCTTCGAGCTTCTCTTCTCCTCATCTACCTTATTTTGTTTGATTCTAGGTTTTGATTATTCTATGCTAACTGCTAGTTATTTTATTTAATTATAGGTTTTATTTTCTTCCTTGTTCAATTTATTTTTAGGTCAAAAATCGGGGATTGTTAGAAGAAATTGAGTAAGGTCTTCACTGAATTTCTTCATAATTATAGGATTGACTAGAATCATGTGAATACTTATTTTCTTCTGGTATTACGTGCACTGTGAACTGCATAGATGTTCTTCTTCATGTTTTCTGTTTGCAAAAAAAACTTTTAAGGAATTTACTTGAGTTGTTATACTTTTTTCAATTTTGAAAGCTTTTAAGAAATTCCTAAATGTTTTCATCCAATCAGGCAACCACTGTCTTCGATAAAAGAATATCTCAAGACGTTGCAATTTAAGAGGCGCTTCCAATGCATTAAGTACAGCTTCATCGTGGTTAATCTCTGAACCTATAGAAGAAAAGCACAGTTCCAAATTTTAACTACTTAGGTACATGAAACAAAACATGCATTCAAATGAAGCTGTAAAATTTGCCATAAGGAGCTGCAGAAGTGATGCACCAGAGTAAGAGGATAGAATTGGCAAAACATTGCTCACATCCCACAATTCAAATTGCTTGCCATTCGTCAAGAAACATTTTCCGGTATAAATTATCCCTTTATTCTGTTTTTACCATTCATTTATGTTTGTGTCCAAATTGTTGGCGTAAATTAGTATCTCGCCTTTTGTAATTATAACTTAATCAATGTGCGTAGATAAAATCATATCTAAATGGAGATCATGGCAGCTAAAAAGAGACCAACGTCATCATCATTTTGCTAAAGATGATACATTTGACTATCTGGTTTCAAGGCTCTTTCATTGGTACAAAATGTGAAAATGGATGATGATTGAACCCTGCTCCTGAGGTCAGAAATAAGTAAATAGAACTCCATCTTGCACCTGTCTCGACAATTATGTTCTGCACACCTGACAGCAAAACATTGGATGGAATGGTTAGCATTGAATACCATCGCTCCTCTCACTCTCTCTGTAACATTACAGATAGATTTAGTACTCTTATCTGTTGTATTTTTATCATCCTATTATTAATGTGATCAAATTTTATTTTTGTTCTAAATCAATCAACTCTTATGACTGATATATGATTTTTCGAAATCAACAGGATGGTATCCTTTTTAAACTCATGTAAAAACGGCGGTTAGAAACCGCCATTTTAAACTAGAAGAATAACGGCGGTTAGAAACTGCCATTTTAAACAAGAAGGATACCATTAAACCCTGGTAAAAACGGCGGTTACAAATCGCCATTTTAAACAACAATAAAATCGCCGTTTTATTTGGTTAAAACCGCCATTTTAACCGTAAAAAAATCGCCGTATTATCCACTGGTTATTACGGCAGTTTTCAGAAAAACACCGTAATAACTCGAATGGCGCCTAGAATACCGGCGTTTCTTGGAGGCGCCGTTTTTGGTAATAATGGCGGTTGTAACCGCCGTAATTTCTATAAAAAACCGCCATTTTAACCCTTTTTTGTAGTGATCTTCAATAGATTTTATACTAGACTATTTAGCAGTTTGTTATAATACTACCTTATCTTTATTAGTATTACTCAAAAATAAATATCTAATAAAGCGAAATAGTAATTATTTGTTGTATTATGTCACTGTACATGAGTAAATTTTTATAATAGACTGATTTATGTTATTATCCAATTTTGTTCTTAAGATTTCAATTTTAATATAGTAATCCTCTCAGACTGAGATCCGAGTACTATAGTGATACTTAAACCTCTTTTTCAGTAATAAATTACAGTGATGACGTGACACTTCATTATCATGCTGGACGCTACAATGGCCAATTGACGTGGCCAAATTCAAATTTCGACCAAATTTAATCCCTCATTTTTATATAATCCTAATTCATTCTCATTAGTTGTTCTTCTTCTTGAAATTATTGCTTAGCTTATTTAGTATTATACTTTGGTAATTTACACATATTATAAGTAGAAACAAACCTTAGAATGGTCCTTAATGTAATGCCAAAATTCTGAAGCAACAAGTTAACGAGTTCATTATCACTCCAACAAAGCTGAAATTACAATTAGAGCATAAAGTAAAACAACATCTTACATTCCACTTGATATGAACTATTCTAGAAATGAAGAAAGATCAAATTAAAGCTTAGCTATCATAATGCACTTCTAACAATTCAAGACAAGTCCCAAATTGAAGGTTGTAAACCAAAGCGAATTTAACAAATGAAAAGCATTTTGTTAAAAATTCAGAGCCACGACTAAATGCTATTTGACATTTTTTCTTTACAAGTAACTATAGTTGCATCGGAAGCAATGAAACCAGTTCATAATATGAATATGGGAGGGAAGTAAAGGGTAAAAACATATTGGATTCAAATCAGTTTTGTTATTGGGATAATTTTGTATGAATAAATATGAAGTCATTTTTCATTTTTTCTTTTATTATTATTCTTGTTAATTTTTTATAATTATATTTTTTATTATTAAAAATTTTATCTCAAATTATTTAAATAAAAAAAATAAAAATTAATTAAATTTTTATAATTTATTTTAATTTATCACCAAACAAAATATAAAAATATAAAATTTTGTGTTTCAGTGTTTTCTCATAAACAAACGCAACCATATATATATATATATATATATATATATATATATATATACAACCTCACAATTCACTTAAAATAGTAAAAGTGAAAAGAAAAATAAAGAAGGTGCACACTCGAATTGTTTGGCCGGTGCGACTATTAAGCAAATAAAGCAATCAATGTGATAGGCATATGTATGATGCCACTTTATTTCATTATTATTATTATTTTGGCTTTTACTTCGTAATCAATTGATGGCAATATAAGTAAACGTACGTGTAGCAGTGTGAGATTTCTAAATTCAAAACCACGTGTGAAAATGAAGTTGAAAAATAAAAAGGTGCTAAGTTCTTGAACGCGAATGACAATTGTGGGATCCATTATGTTTGGGAGTTGGGACCACATAAGCTACACATTTCTCTTTAATCCTTCAGCATTTTGGTCTCTTAATATAAACATAATACAAATACTAGAATAATTAATTTGGAGCTACAAATTCATTCATATTTAGAAAATAAAACAAAAAAAGGGTAGATATTTAGTGAATAAAGCGGTAATCAAACACACACACATACTAGCGAGCCAAGTTTAACTATATATCGGATTTACTTAACAAGTAATGATATATCTTACAAAATATGCATACTTAATTAGTGCTTTAAAAATGAAAAATTATGTCTTTTCATCTCTACAAATTATTAAATATAAGGTTCAAAAGAGTATATTTTTTTTTTTACACACAAAATTTTAGATCAATTTAGCGCAATGCAACTCACCCTATTAAAATCAAAATTAATCGTACACCACAAAAAAATATTAAGTACCATCAGAATTATTGACAGATTTATCAAATAAATCCTCCTTAATTAGTAATTAATTTATCGTTGGATTATTTATCGTCGAATTGAAGTTGACGGTATAAACGGCGTCAAAAAAAATTATTGGCAAATTATTTCGTCCGATGCTAATTATCGACGGATTTTGCATATAATTTTTTAATTAATACGATAAAAATAAGCGGTTGAATATCGTCATATTTTTTTGACAGTAAATTTGGCAATATATTATGTTTTGTAGCGTCCAATTACCGTCGGATTATTTCATCGGTACATCTCGCAATAGTTTTTTTTCTTTTTTTTTGTATAATTAGCACACAATTGATAGTCAAATTAAATTTTTTGTTTACAAAATTAGGCACAAAGACAAAATTACTAGAAATCAACTAATGATTTTATTAAATATCAATAATTTGAATATTATAAAAAGTCAAAGAAGTAAAATACAATGAAATAGGTATAAAATAAATTAAATTCTTAGACCCTACGGATCACGGTAAATATCATTGTCTTCCTCCTGCTGAGGCAGCGGAGTAGGTATTGATGTCGGTGTCCCTCTAGCGCGCATCTACTCGTTGTACACCTCCATCTACTTTCTCAAACGCTCTAGCCGCTCCAGCTTTTTCGTCAGCTCTAAGCTGATAGCAACGGTGTCTCCCACGCATGCAAGAAGCTCATTGTACCTCTGCTCAGACTACTGAGCTTGTTGATGAAGCTCCTTTATGAGCTTCTGCACCTCCTCCCTCAAGTCATCAACTTCCTTAGAACGACAGGATTGGTGGCAGAGGCACAGGTAGATAAAGCCGCAAATGCGGGGGTGCGGAGGCTGCTGGCGAAGAATGACCCCACCAGGCAGCTGAGATTGCTAGGTCGTAGCCTTCAATCTTTGCGTGTAGTCCTTCTTGTTGGCTTTCAACGTATGGGTATACTTGAAGGTCTCCACCAATGTCACCTCACGATCCAATGACTTAGACTACACATATTGAAACCAACTAATAAAATAAATCAAGTAACAATTAATTCAAGTAATAATTACCAAAGATTAGCAAATAAATTACATACCAGCCTGCTCTTCGTCTTCATGAAAGTCGTCGATCCATCGGTATACTTCGACAATCTCTGTGAAGCCATGTTAGTTCTGTTCGTCAGACAGCGACGCTTGAACCCCTTATCAGTACTAAAATAGACCTCCAGTTCCTTTTTAGGATCTAGACGGAGCCAAATCATAAGGTGGTCATGACCCTGATGAACGTCATGCATCGTCTGCTAAAATCGCTTAGCTATCTGGTGGTCGAAGATCTTCTTGATCAAGATATCATGTTCCTGATCCCATATAAATTTCTCCTGCACAAAGTAATTCAACAACATTAGTTATTCAAAATAAAATATAGTTAAATAAAACCATCGCTCTCTGGTCTAAGTAGGGATCTTCGATGTAGTTCGACCATGAGTTGTTGTACATGAACTTAATCATATTGGAAATCTCCTGTGTACATGCATTGTTATTTGGTACAAACATATCAACAAAAAACTTAATATTAACAAACACATAAAAACACATAAAACTTAACAAAGTCAAAATAGATTGCGGATAAAATATATTAAGATAGTACTCATACCTGCATGCCATAAAGCCAAATTCTCATTCGTATGACGGCAGTGGTGGAAGCGCATTTGACTGGGACGCATTAGAGGAATTACCCACCGCGGTTCTGTCATTGGAGCTATAGGGGGTGGATTTTAATTTGAAATTAAGAGGAAGAGGGTTCGTATTCCGAATTTTAGGGCGCGCTACCGTTGAATTTACCGGCGGATAAATCTGACGGTAATGCATTGCGAGTCACCAAAATGCAGCGTTCCACTAATTATGTTTAATGGCAGATTTTTCCGCCAGTATATTCCACGCTACATTTTGTACCTATTTTTCCGTTTTTTCTCCAGTTATTATCGGCAAATTTACCGTTGAAAATAGTAATTCGTCGATAATGATTTGACCTGATGAATTTCACATCAAAACCGTCAATAAATTCGTCGATAAAACTGACATTAATATATGACGTTAAATCCGATAATAAATCCGACGGTATTTAACATTTTTCTTATAGCGATAATAACTAAGCTCAAAGAAATATTACCTAAAAGTACTTAACTATAAATCTATTCAAAAAAATCCTCACAACTAGAAGGCTTTAATGAACAAGCATTTTTACTTTTATATTTAATTTTGATGTTAAAATGAAATAATACCTAAAAAAGGGATAGATAGAAGATTTAATAATATTAATTCACATCTTAATATATCTACATATGTGAAATATTATATTCCATGCCACTTGCAAACAAAGTAAGAAATTGTTTCACCCAATTTAATCAACTAGATTGGACATTAATGAGGTACAATTCAACCTTAATACTCAAGCAATTACGCTTTTTCTTTTTTTTTTTTAATAAAATATAAAAACAGAAATATCTAGTTGAAAAAAGTAGAGTATTTTTATTGGTGGCTGGCCAGAGTTTGATTAGGTACAAGACAACCCCATTATCAGAGGAGATATTATATATTATCATATTGAACCGTTCTGATTATTATGGTAGTTAAGTTGGTTAAACCTAAAATGGACAAGTATATCCATCATCATTGCTATACTTGCATTCATACATACATATGCAAGTTTATAGTTTAAATCAATCACTATTGATTTTTGTGTAATATCATATTAAATAAAGATCATTCAATATTAGGTCATTTAGTAGGATTTAATTTCAGTCAATTAGTGTTTTAAAATGATTCAAATTAAACACAATCCAAGAAAATAATTATCTGTAATTTTAAAAATTAAAATCTTTTTTCATAAGAATTTATTGTAAAATAAAGTTGATCCTATAGAAAGAGTTTTAAGTATACTGAAAATACCGGTATTCTAATTATTTTAACCGTTGATTTAAATTATAAAAAATATATATAATATATATTAATTAAAATCAACGATTAAAACAACTAAAATACCGGTGTTTTCGGTACACTTGAAATTTTTCTGATCTTATATCTACAAATGAGAAAACATATAATAATACGGATAAGATGAATCTTTTGTAATTGATTTGGCCTAAATTCAGCAGCTGTATATCCATACGCATAAACTATAGATAAACAATGTTTCATGTGATTGTTTTAATTTGCTAGGCTTTCGAAAAGAGCTGGTAAATGATGTGTAAATTAAATAATTAATGAGATAATAAATATTTTACTGAATAATGGCGGCTCTTCTTTCAACAAAAATTTATATATGTGTGTTTATGTATTTATCCGTGTCTCATTATTCTTGTATATGGAATTGAGTCAATTGATACCGAAATAATTAACCTTTACCAAGCTTGACTTGTTTTGTTTTTTATTTTATTTTATTTATTATAAAAAAAAAACAGTTTCAAAAAATAATAAATAAAAACATCTCCCATCTATATGCTATTCGCCATCCCTAATAACTTCATATATTTGAAAAATCGTACCCACAACTTATTACATGTTTGAAAATGTATTTGGTCATTGAGTAGATAGCATTTAAATGCGGCGGTGTATAAAGTAGTGTTGCAAATATATACGCTAGTTTCATATTACTTCTTTCAATTTGATTGTTTTATTATTATTGAACTCTTACAAGTTACAACACTATTTGACTCATCAATTGAATAATATAAACGTATTGAACATAAATTTTGAAGAATAACTTTGCTAGCTTACCGAGAAATAGGAGAACTGTTATTCAACATAACTTATCTGAATATCTATGAATTCCTTATGTATTATATTTTTTTATATTGTGGATCGTTCTTCCAAGTTCTGATGGTGTTACTCACTTAGACTTAGATGACTTCCCATGTGAGTATGTGACCACAAAATCATTGAAGATTATGTCAGCTTCTTTTACTGCCGTTTAAGTTAGCGTTGTGCTATATAAATTATAGTAGACTCAATTACTCAAATAATGTAACACACACTGACTCACTGAGTCAATGACTACGTACTCAATTTCAATAGTCAAACCACGCATAGTTTAATTTATACATTTAATTTTAATGTACTGTTATTAGAAAATAATTTTATATGTGTATTTAATTATATAATATTATTTAAATAATAATATCTCACTATTTTTTATATTAATTATATAAATAATTATAAAAAATTAATTAAATAACTTTTGTAAAATATTTAATTAGTATATTAAAATTAAAATTTATTTATATAATAATTTTTTTTGTTAATCTTTAAAATAAACTCTGTTTTCATGTCCATCTGGTTATTGTTTTCATGCGTTAGAATAATTTTATAAAATAAATTTTAATAATAATTATTTTATTAATTAACCATATTTATTGAATAAAAAATTAGCCACGAATTAACTACAGTATAAAAATATATATTTAGTATTCATGAGAATATTTAATTATATATACCGCTACAAAAATATTTAATTATTTTAATAATTATTATATTGTTAAAAAAATATACAAAATAATATTTATACACATATACAAATATGTGATGAGGACTGATCTTTTCATCTTTTGTATTTATTGAATATTTTTTTAATTAAAAAATTTTCCTCTTTAGGTCAGGAATATATGAAAAAGTTGAATAAAATACATTATTCAATAATTGAAGACATTGAATAGAAGGAAAATTGCAAGTTGGAAATAATGGTTAAAAGGTAATTGGTGTCCCACAAAAAGACTTTTGAAGGTTTGAGGGGGCCCTCAATCAAAGATATCATCAGCCCGTCATTGTTGAACTTCAAAACTTGACCCTTGACCTAAATAAATGGAAATAAATTTAAATATTAATAAGCTACTATTTAGAACAACTTGAGAAAGTAAATTATCTGAAACAAGCTCCCATGCCAATTTGTTTCCATCCAAATTCACTCACTTTGTTGACTTATTAATGTCTTGGATCGCAACAAATCTTTTCCCCTTTTTTTGGGTAATATTTTATTTAGCATTAATTAATTTTCGCAACAATTAATGAATACTAAATAAGGTAAGTTCTGGTTGTTTTTGGCTGATTTTTTTTGTTACCAAATATTTTTGTTTATTTAATATAACGAAAATATTTAGTAACTAAAAAAAATCAACCAAAAATAGTCATAACTTACTTTATTTAGCATTTATTAATTATTACAATAATTAATGAATGATAGAGAACAATACAATATGAAATCAATACAAATGGATATATAGTAATATTTTAGCATAAATTATACTAAAATCTCTTGAGTCATATAGGTAAGATTACATGAGCATTTCTTTTATTATAATATTTGTAATAGGGATGATTATGGCATATTTCACAAAATACATGAATATTAACTACAGTATTTTAGTGTATATATATTTTTTAATTTTAGAAAATTAATTTTGTTAGGTAATTTCAGTTAATATTTTAAAATTATTTTTGTATAATAAATTCTAAATCTTAAAATCTAAATTATAATTTTAAACTCTAAATCGTAATCCCAAATCTTTCAAAAAATAAGTTAAAAGATATTTTTGTAATAAAAATAACTAATATTAACTAATTAAAAATTAGTTATTTATTCATTTTTTTAATTTAAGTTTGTTTCTGTTGAAACAGTCTTAACATCAAAGAGTTGAGTATTATAAATTATGCCCTTTATTTCAAACAACAAATGATCGATAATTAAAATTCTTAAGAGCTTTCAAGTTCTTAGCTTGTGCACTACATTAATTTGTATATCAAATCAACAATTTTAATGAGAAAATGATAGTCTTAAATAATACAGTTATTAGATAACATTCTTAATACCTCGCGATAATCGTCTAGTCATAATTAAATGGTGTTTGTTGGTAAGATAATTAACCCTAGCACTTGAAAAATGAGAGGTAAAAAAATGAATAGCACTGCAATATCTTTTCCATTTTCGAATAAAAAGTTTATATGTAGCTAGCTAGGTAAAGAAGCAATAACACATTATTAAGTAGTAACAGATAGGTAATTATATAATAATAATATTTATAATGTATGGATTGTCCTTTCACTAAAAATAACAAAATTCATCAAATTGCCCACTTTAATTTCTGCTTCCATGCACCCACCCACCCATATGTGGCAGATTCAGGTAAAGATGATAATCGGTATGTTTTAATTAATTTTTTTTTTTTTTTTTTGTGACTATTAATGTTAGTTGGTATTATCTTAAATAATACCTACTCACATGAATATATTTTTTATATGAAAATAATAGTTAAGATATTTACATATATAATTATAGTTAAGATATTTACATTTTTAATTATTATTTTCATGTAAAAGATAATCATCATTATTTATTGTTCCGACTCATTATATTAGCTTCCTTGATTCCAAAAATGAATGGCAGTTAAAAGTTGATTAGCCGACGTATATAATCAAATTGATGACAGCAAAATGAAACTGGAATTTTTACAATGAAAGTGTTTTTCCGTCTTATTCAGTCAATTTGAATCTTTAATACAATTAAGTCCGTAATGAAACTCTCTCCAGACTGGTAAACCATTTTTCAGATATACACGCAGATCAATGAAAACAACTGTAGTTATTTGTTTTACCATTGATTTAATGTAAGTCATTCTCTCTCCGGCTGCCATGTTTCTCTATGGAGATAAAGCATTTATCAATTAATTAATAATATAAATACATTATTAATTTCATTATTATTATTATTATTGAGATATGAAAATATAGGTTAACTGTACTGTAGCTATCATAGTAGTATTTGTTTTTAGTGGTTAGCTCATTGCAAGTATGGAGTTTTGCATTTCGCTTTGTGCAATAGTTTATTTGTTAATGATAAATTTTTAAATGAAATATTAATCTATAAGTAGCGTTTATTTTTAGAGATAGGATACAGAGACATGGATAATTAATAATTAAAATGTGTTTTTAGGATATTATTTTATATTTTTGTGTTTATTTTTTTATGAAAGACAATAATGGATACGAAATTTTAAAGAGTGGACACAGACTTTTTATCAAAATTTTTTCTTTTTCTATCTATAGATATTTTTTATTATTCTACTATTATCTCTCCTTATTTTTTCTAATTTTAACTTCTTTTTTATATCGTAATTTTTTTTCTGCGTTCTTTTTTTTCAGATACTCTTTTTTTTTAGAACTTCTTATTAGATAATTAATTTATTCTTTTTTATCGTTTATTCTCTTCTCTATGGCATGCTGTATTAATGGAGACTTAATTCACTTTTCTATTTTATGTTACTTTATTTATTCTTAATTTTGTTACTTTATTTATCTTATTGGTTCATAGACCAATTCTTCTTGTACTTTTCTGT
This sequence comes from Arachis ipaensis, assembly GCF_059453495.1. Taxonomy (NCBI): domain Eukaryota; kingdom Viridiplantae; phylum Streptophyta; class Magnoliopsida; order Fabales; family Fabaceae; genus Arachis; species Arachis ipaensis. Next base: position 6,983,621 of record NC_142438.1, read on the forward strand.
ACTCCTATATACTCTTATTTTTTATTAAATTAATTTGTACTTGATGTAAAAAATTTAGAATCACATAACTATTTTAGTCATTTTGCATAATATCTTAGTTTTGTCCATGTCTATCCAAACATAATACAGAACATTACATTAGTGTATTGTCCATCTTATCCAAACACAATACACAAAAAATAATTTTTAGTGTCTCTGTCCTATTGTCTATGTCTTAGTGTCATGTCCTGTCTTCTCTCAAAAAACAAACGCAGCCTAATATATTAATATACACTAATAAATAGTGATATGTCACTTTATAATTTGATTTTTATTGTGCATTATGAGTCATAATTTGGTATTAATTATTATTCATTTTTTGTTTATAACCGACACTTTTATTATTGATTTAATGACCATCATTTCTATTTTAATTACCAAACGGTCATAACATGAATTCCATTAATCAATTTTATGTTTATAAATTTTTTTTTTATATCTAGTCTCAGACACACACAAATATAATAAGTTTAATTTCATGTCTAATATTTTATATTCATAAAATTATTATATACCTCTTAAATATTTACTAAATATCTTTTACATATATCCATCCATTATTTTTTGATGTCCGACGTAAGAGACGAAGTATACCTCAAAAATTCATCCTAACAAAAACAAATAACAAATAAGAAAAATATGTTGTAAGGTGAGATCCACTTCAATTTGCATAGTTTCAATAAGTAGAGGGATTTTAAATAATAATAATAATTAAAAAAAAATTGAAAAGAGAAGTGTGAAAATTAGGCAGAGTGAAAAAGACGTTGACGAAAGAGAGAGAAGATTGTGAGGCTGTACATAGAGAGAGAGTAAATGAGTAATGTGTGTGAGTCCATAAGTCCATGGTCCAAGGGGGTGATGTCTATATAAGCAAGCAGTTAGACCATCCTCACAAACCTGCATCATCACATGCCACTTTAATTATTAATCATACACATGTACCATTAACACACACACACTTCTCATCCATCTTTCTTTCTTCGTTCCTTCTTCTCTATAGCAAGCAATAATTAGTCAAAATGACTGAGGCCAAAGCAGTTGAAGCTGCAACTAACAACAACACTAACCACCTTGCGGATTTCGATCCTCACAAGAAGAAACCTAAAAGGAACAAATATGCTTTTGCTTGTGCCATTTTGGCTTCCATGACTTCAATCTTACTTGGCTATGGTCAGCACTCACCGCTTTCATTTCCTACCTGCCTTCTAATCTTACTTGTTATTTCACTTTTGAGCTTATTTGTCTTCCTATCCCCTGCATCTTGTTACAACGAATTGAAGAAAACTAGGCCTGGTTACACTTTGTTTCTCTTGTCCTTTCTTCTTCATTGTTTCAAGAGAAAAATAATAAAAAAAAAAATCGTTTATTCCAAGGAAAGAATAAAACTAAATACTGTACCACACATATGCTAGCTGAAAAAATTATTTAAAATTAGTGAAATTGAAAAAAAAAAGATTTGTATTATCCAGTTATTCAAAATTTTGAAAAAGGTAAAGAATATAATATATATATATATATATATATATATATATATATATATATATATATATATATATATATATATATATATATATATGCTAAAATCTTAATTTTTGGTTTTAGTGTAATTAATATTATGTTATGGTTGCAGATATTGGTGTGATGAGTGGAGCAGCAATCTACATAAAAAGGGACCTTAAAGTTTCTGACGTCCAAATTGAAATTTTATTGGGAATTATCAATCTGTATTCCTTGATAGGGTCATGTTTGGCCGGAAGAACCTCCGACTGGATCGGACGCCGGTACACAATAGTGCTCGCCGGCGCTATCTTCTTCGCCGGAGCGATTTTGATGGGATTCTCTCCCAACTACTCGTTCCTCATGTTCGGGCGATTCGTTGCCGGCATTGGCATCGGATACGCCCTCATGATTGCTCCCGTTTACACCGCCGAAGTCTCCCCTGCTTCCTCCCGTGGATTCCTCACCTCCTTCCCTGAGGTACGTTCAATATGGAATTCATTTTCTTTATTATTATCCATCTATTAAAAATTGAGATGCTGAGCTGGAAAATCAAATACATGCATGTGCACTCTATATGTGTAGGTAATTTTATTGTGCTCTTTAGATTCTCTCTTCGTCTTATTATATTTTCAAAAAACACTATTTATACGCCGACTGTTTTTAAAACATATATAAAAATATAGTTTTTTTTTAATTAATTATTTTTTAATTAATAAAACAAAGAGAATACATATTTAATTATTAAAAAATACTAATATCAAATTAAAACTGTATTTATTATAAAAAAAATATACACGTAACAAAATTAACTTGTTTTTACAACTTTTTTATAAAAAATTAATTTGTAAATTAATTATTTTTATAGAATATATATATAATGTTTTTATATTTTTTTTAAAATCGTAATATTAGACACTTTTAAGTCTCAATTTTTAAACATAAAAGTGTGACCTAAAATTAAAATAAATTTATAAAATAAATTATCTTTTAAAATTTTTACCATAATAGTTATGATCATGAATTTAAAATAAAGCATGATAAAAAATTTTGTTTTAGACCATGACCAAAAACCATGATCATAAGAGATTTTAGATCAAAATTTTTAAGTGTGACAAAAAATAAAAATTGGACTAAGCAGTAAAATGTTGTAGTATTTCATCTTCAGATAAATATAAGCAATCGTCATTATCTTAATTTACAAGTTGTTAAGTTTGGATATGTTTTCACTATTTTTGAACGGGACAAATCTGGTGCTTAACCTAAATTAAATAAAAATATTAAGATGAACATGGAGAGTGAGAATTGATTGGTACTCACAATCCACATGCATGTAAACACGAAATTTAGCGTATTAGGTCAGCTCTGACTCATAGACATCATCAGTTACCAAAGAATGGTAGTACTTTTAAGTAAACAAATAAAATAAAACAAAAATTAATCAATCAATTAAATGTGATTATATTATCTTATTATTACGTTTACATGCAGGTGTTCATCAATGGAGGAATATTACTAGGATACATATCAAACTACGCATTCTCAAAAATGAAACTTCAACTCGGTTGGAGAATGATGCTCGGAATCGGAGCTGTTCCTTCAGTGATCCTAGCAGTAGGAGTGTTAGCTATGCCAGAATCACCAAGGTGGCTCGTAATGAGGGGCCGCCTTGGCGATGCAAGAAAAGTGCTAAACAAAACTTCCGACACAAAAGAAGAAGCTCAAGAACGCCTCTCAGACATTAAAAAAGCCGCCGGTATTCCAGAACACTGTAACGACGACGTCGTTCAGGTCGCAAAGCAGAACACCGGCGAGGGTGTATGGAAGGAGCTTTTCCTCTACCCTACACCCGCAGTTCGTCACATCCTAATCGCTGCACTCGGCATACACTTCTTCCAACAAGCGTCCGGCATAGACGCCGTCGTTTTGTATAGCCCTAGAATATTCGAGAAGGCTGGGATCACTAGCGACACCGATAAGCTTCTTGCAACCGTGGCCGTTGGATTTGTTAAGACTCTGTTCATCTTGGTTGCCACGTTTATGTTGGATCGTGTGGGTAGGCGTCCACTGTTACTATCCAGTGTGGGCGGTATGATACTCTCTGTTTTCACGCTCGGTATTAGCCTTACGATTATTACTCACTCCGATAAGAAGCTTATGTGGGCCGTTGGATTGAGTATTGCAACGGTTTTGTCCTACGTGGCCACGTTTTCGATCGGTGCGGGTCCCATCACGTGGGTTTATAGCTCTGAGATTTTTCCGTTGAGGTTGAGGGCGCAGGGCGCGGCTATGGGTGTTGTGGTGAATAGAGTCACCAGTGGGGTTATTTCAATGACCTTTTTGTCCCTGTCCAAGGCAATTTCTATTGGTGGTGCATTCTTCCTTTTCGGTGGAATTGCCACTGTTGGGTGGATATTCTTCTATACCATGCTACCTGAAACAAGAGGTAAGACTCTTGAGGACATGGAAGGGTCTTTTGGTCAATTCAGGGCTAACCCTGCTGGTACTAAGGGAGTTGACAATGGTAATAAGGGACAAGTCCAGCTAGGAACAACAACCAATAATGTCCAATCTTAGAGGGGAAAAATGTGTATTATTAAGGGTTTATATATAAATTATATTTATGTTCTTTAGGGTAGGAGTGACCTTTCAAATGTGCAACGAGCAAGTGTGTGTGTATGTAATGTAATCAAAAAGAAAATTTAAAAAAATGGTGCTTTTTAATTATTTTTACTTCCCCACACGTTTCTTATATGCAATTAGAAATAGATCTCCAATTAGGAGAGTTATCGATTACAAAGTTGATTAAAATTATTGAAGATTGGATGACACTTAATTAGCAAGTGGTTATTTATTTAGTTAATCCACAAAGTGGAAAAAGTTCCTATGAGGATGGAGGGCTAAACGTAGAAATTTGATAGATTTGGACAGTGGATGCAATATTATTATTTTGTTTGGTTGTAATTACTTTTTCCCTGCTTTCTTGTTATTTGTTGTGTTCAGGAATCTTTCGAGGGTCTTATTAAGAGTGGTCCACTTGCCCTTGTTGTCTTGTGGATTTGATTGAATTTGATAATATTACAAGCATCTTAATAACATTGACCTCGGGTTCACTTTATGTTTTATTTAATAAAATTTAATTTTGATGTGTTGATAATATAAAATATTTTATATAATCGTATAATTATATTTATTTTTTAAATAATTGTAATTAAATTTATGTATAAATTTATTTTATACGAATAATATATTAAAAGTAAATTTTATTTAATAATTATTTAATTAGTTTTTTAGTTGTATTTCTTAAGAGTCAATTATATTTCTTTATGAAGTATAAGTTTTGGATAAGATGAAATTTTATATATAATTGTTTTTATATATAATTATTTTTGTATAAAATTATTAATTGAGATTATCTTATAATAATTTAGTCAAATATATTAAATTATTTAATAATTTTTAATTAATAATTTTACATAAAAATAACTGTACATAAATAATTATTTTTAGACCATTATTGGTTCTTCGTGATCATGATTTAAAACAGCGTATTTATGAGTTAAAGTTTTTCTAATAAGTTAATTAAGTAAGAACCGTTTCCTTCCAACCTACCTCTCAATATCAATGGAAATTTCAGCCTTGCATATTTCATTTTTCTTTTTGTGGCGAATAATTTTGCAATAACTTTTCTATGGATTGAACTAGAAGCCTAAGAGAGTGACGTTATTGTATTTATTTATTCGATAATACTAGATGATCAAATTATATTAATAATTAAGTTAAATTAAATTAATCTAATAATTTAAAGATTACTAATTAAAAATTTTAATTAAAAAAATAAAAAAATTTAATTAAATTTAATTATAAAAAATAATTTATTTACCTAACATTTCTCTTATTTATTTATACACGACAACAATAATATATATATAGCAAGTGGTAGACTAATATATTCAACGCATGCATATCAAGTAGTATATCTCACGTCAAAGAATCGAGGGATATTTTAATTTGGGTTCTCATGCAAAATGCAAATTAATTAATAACTTGCCGACATACAAGATATATGTTATTTAAGGCCTTGAAACTTGTGACCAGCAAAACCCAACTGTGAATGCACATAAAAAATACACAGTGACGGGAGGAGTGATATTGAGAACTTATTAGATGATTTTGAAATACCATGAAGATATAGTAATATTCACAATTAACAAAAAGAAATCATTTAACGTAAGCTACTATTGAGTAATGATAGCTAGGGTCAATCTCCTAATCATGAACAACTACCAACTATACTCTAATTTAATGCTATTAATTAAATTTACTCTTTTAATCCTATTAATTTCTATTGTTTACACATTGTTCAAAAATCTTGTTTGTTACCTATACTTTTTCTTTTAACAAACTTAAACTTGAACGGAAGAGTTATACATTTAACAAGACTCATCACACAAGAACACATGGTATTCAACCAAAACTTATAAAATAACTAAATTTTATATATTATTATTAGTATAAAAGAGTTTTACATAAATAATTATATAATTGTCATATCAACAAAAATAATTAATTTTTAAAATTTTAATAAAATAATTAAAAAATCATTTGACACGCATAAATTGAAATAAATGATTATGTAAAATTTTTTACCCCTTCAATCAATTAAAATTAAACTTAACCTAAAAATTGGTTTTTATTATTGATTTGTTACCATAATACAGAATCCTTATTTTAAACAATGCCATCATGACATGTTAAAATATCTTTGCCAACTATATGTGGACTATAAGATTAATGCATATAATAATAATCCACTCATATATATCGTCCGGCTTCATCAAATTAATCCATCACATGTTTAGTTTAGACACAAATCAACCATAAACCATTAATCATGAAATGGACCTTTACTTTCCTAATAAGCTCAAGCAAAAAAGACCTGCATTGTCTCTCACAGGTGCCAGTTGTGAGAGGCTGATTAGCATCAAAATTTTCCACCGCTATTGAAAAACAAAGATGCCCCATAAGTTATAGTTGTAGGGTATCAAGATGATAATGAAACTAAGGTTCCTAAATAATTTGCAAATATCACTAAGCATGGATCAAGGCGATCGATGTGGTGGGAAACCAGGCATGTGCCATTTGTCTTGAGAATTGAAATGTATATATATACATGATCCGTTACCAAAAACCTGGCCCACAACAACAACAATCTCAGAATCTAGTATAGCTGGCAGAGATAACTTCTCTAGAATAACCACTTCACTCAAGATTATCACTATCCCAATAAATCCAGACAGACCAGCATAAACCCCGTCAAACCTGCAACAAGGATACGAATTAATAACAAACCTAATTCAGATAACAAACCATTCGAACAACCCACTATAAATGCTAACGAGTTGCTAATCTAAAGGTACGCAATTCATTCTGATTCCTATTTTGAACTCTCTCACACTCATACTTACTTGAGCGTTGGAGTCCCTTTGCAGGTATCCAACGCCGCCTCCTCACGAGAAGACAACGTTCCACACTCTTTACTTCAAAAAAAAAGTCAATTCAAGCGTCAGCCAAACGAGCTATACCTCAGAGTTCATTTTCACGCAGAAATATATATATATATATATATATATATATATATATATATATATATATACCGGCAAAAAATATCTATGTTGCAGAAAATTAAGTTTAACAAGCTCACATATATTTATATCTACGTTGCAGAAAAGACTATATAAGTTACCAGAATGGATAAATGTGTCATAAATTATTAATTTTCTTTTTCTAATACAAAAATGAAAAAATATAGGTAGACAATGAAAATATTAAATAATATGAATAATGAATATATTGGATGTTGTTCATTTCACTAGGTGTACGGATGATTATTCTAATATTAAGATTTAGGTGGGTAATTTGAAAATATAGTATATTTTAATTTGATTGGTAATTATTCATATTGTTCAAAAATATTATTAATTACCTAGTATAACCCTACAAAAATCTCTCATTAGTAAGTGTTAGGATCTTAATATGTTGTATTTGTGCATATATAGCTCCACACCAGACTCATTTACTGAATTCAAAATCCTCATTAATTAAGTTATTTTTAAGATTGTTTATGCAAAATTTTTCTTAAGAGTCATCAATCAAACATGAGAAGAGATGAGGAATTTGTAAGCATTTGTGTAAATTCACGATCCACATGTGTCTATCATCCAGGTTTGGCCATCATAGCCCGGTGGACATCAAAGTTCAGTTTTTCTCTATAAAAAATTGTGATTTTAGGTTAACTTTTAACGATATTATTATATAATCAATAAATTTTATTATTTTTTTGTTAATATTTAGTTGATAAAAATATTTTTTTATATTAAATTTTAAAAACTTAATTTTGATGTATTTTTAATGTAAAACAGTTTTATATGTATATTTAATTACATAGTGCTACATCATCAAATATAATTATTTTTTATATTAATATCATAAATGATTATTTAATAAAATAGATATAATTAAATAAAATATTAGTTATATAAATGATATAAAATATTAGTTAATATTGATAAAAAAAATATTGATCCTCACATTTTTCTTAATTTTTTACTAAATTATTTTATAATTTCGTACAGTTTTAACTTTTTTTCCCCTAACACCCCTGTATACCATAAATAATCAAGTTTGCAGAGCTGGATCATTAATGTTGTACACTTCACTAGTTTCCTTAACTTGAATATTATTTATTTCTTTTTAGTAGCGTTTGTTTTGAGGTACTGAGACAGAGACTGAGAGACTGATACTCAGTATCGTATTTGTTAGTTCAGAGACTGGTACTAAAATTTCAGTCTTTGTCTCTAAAATTTCAGTATTTTAGTACTTCCAAAAAGTAGGGACACAGGGGACTGAAATTTTTAGAGATAGAGACTGAAACTTTAATAACATTTTATACCTAAAATACTTTCATTTCAATTAATTAATTCTAATTTTACCCTTTGTGCAAATTAAATTAGAGTTTCATTCTTGTTTCAATTCCTATTTCCCATTTTGCACTAAACAGAATACTGAGATTTATTTTAATTCCTGTCTCTTAGTCTCTGTCTCTCGATCTCAATTTTTTCGTCTCTGTCTCTCTACCAAACACTACCAAATTTCAGTCTACTACTCTTTATCGAGAAATAATTGCATGACAAATAAGTCTAAGACGCATCATTATAAGATTCTTAACACGATAGAGGGAATATGTCATACTGTTATTGTGTTTAATTATATCAAACAAATTTGTACTTATTAAGATATATTTATTACAAAATAAAGATAAAAAAAGGACAATGAGAATATGAGATAGAAAAATACTATATATATATGAAGCAACAAACGAAAACAACCACGTACATATATATAGTGTAAATTCTGTATTAATTCTTATTTTGTTATGGTTGTTTAATTAGTACACTGCTGCAGTTTCCCTATCAAGTCATACATACTCATATCATCTATCTAATTACATCAGGCTACCTCAAATCGCTGGATGAAAATCTTTACCAAAGATCTCTGGTTGGGTCATATTTGTCCTTGCTGTAAAAAAACAAAAGAATATCGCTGTCTAACGTTAATGCATCTCAAAGTTATGAGGGGCTAGTTATGTAGTCCCCTATATGCTAAACATTAGAGACTTGCGTAGGAAATAATTTTGAGAAAAACGTTAAAGAGACTAACACTTTTAGTATTTTAATTTTAGTAGAAAGAATAGGAAATTAATTAGTAATGACTCTGAAACAGAAGTTATGTCACATGTATCGATATGTATCTTCGCTTAATCTAAACTTGATCAACTTAGTTATCATGTATCTTCATTTAATTCCCTTCACTTTTTAGTTTTTCCATCCAAAACTACTAAATATTTGTCTCGCTTCATAAATATAGAATTGTGGAGGGATAAGTTTCAAGGGTAAACGAAATTCAGAAAGAATTGCGAACACCTTGCATGCTAGCATCATATAAATGTATATATGAGTCCATATCAATTAATGTATGCTAGCATCATATAAATATATATATGAGTCCATATCAATTAATGTGTCACGAGCAACTAAGCTGCTATATTTGAATTCATTGCCAATTGCAACTTGACCTGCTAGCCTGCCACCACAGTAATAATCGAAGCATATGATACCTAAATAGAGACAAAACTTAGCTGCTGTAATAATCCACATTATTTTATTTTCGTAACGATAATATCCACATTATATTATCCTAGCTGAACTTGGGCGTTACCACCATCAACCTCCGTGGAATTGGGTTTTTCCCAGAATTTACCAAAAGACCCTTGCATTTCCTCAAGGGTCTTGCCCCTCGTTTCAGGGAGCATGGTATAGAAGAATATCCAGCCAAGCATGGCAATCCCCGAAAAGAGGAAAAACGCGCCCCCAATAGTAATGGCCTTGGAGAGGGACAAAAACGTCATTGTGACAACCCCACTCGTGACCCTATTTACCACAACGCCCGCAGCCGTACCCTGCGCCCTCAGCCTCAACGGAAAGATCTCAGAGCAATAAACCGACCACATGGGCCCCGCACCAATCGAGAACGTGGCCACAAAAGACAACACAGTGGCAAGGCTCAATCCAACGGCCCAGGTCACCTTGTGATCCGAGTGATCAATGATCGTGAGGCTGGTAGCGAGCGTGAGAAGCGAGAGCATCATTCCGCCGATACTGCAGAGTAACAGGGGACGCCTCCCCACGCGGTCCAAAGTAAACGTGGCAACCAAAATGAAAACCGTCTTAACAAACCCAACGGCCACAGTTGCAAGTAGTGTCTCCGTGTCGCTGTTGATCCCAGCCTTCTCGAATATTCGCGGGCTGTACAAAACAACGGCGTCGATGCCAGAAGATTGTTGGAAGAAGTGTAGACCAAGGGCTGCGATTAGAATGTGGCGAACCGCGGGTGTAGGGTAGAGGAAAAGCTCCTTCCATACACCCTGGCCGATGTTCTGCTTTGCGACCTGAACGACGTCGTCGTTGCAGTCTTGTGCGATTCCCGCGGCTCTTTTGATGTCTGATAAGCGTTGTTGTGCTTCTTCTTTTGTGTCGGAGGTTTTGTTTAGCACTTTTGTTGCTTCGCCCAGGCGACCCTTCATGACGAGCCACCTTGGTGACTCTGGTACAGCTAAGACTCCAATAGCTAGAACCATAGCAGGTATAGCTCCGATTCCGAGCATCATTCTCCAACCGACTTGGAGTTTCATCTTTGAGAATGCAAAGTTTGAAATGTATCCCAGTAATATCCCTCCGTTTATGAATACCTGCATGTACATGAGACTTTTTTGAGAGTATGGGCAATACTTTTTAATTAAAAAAATTGATTCATGTTAATAAAGTATTTACTAAAACAAAAGACTGAAATATCTTGTCTAAACTTAATTATGTCTCTGATAGTGACACTTACCTACAACAATTCATTAAATATAATAAAACAAAGTTCAGTATATTCAAATAATTTGTCGAAGCTACGCACATTTACAGGGAATATGTGTTTCAATGTTAAAAAAGTTCCTTAAAAAGAAATTAATTTGATATAAGTCTTTAAAATGATAGAGTAGGAGAAGAAAAGCAACCTCAGGGAATGAGGTGAGGAATCCACGGGAGGAAGCAGGGGAGATTTCGGCGATGTAGACGGAAGCAACGACGGCGCCGTAGCCGATGCCAATACCAGCAATAAAACGGCCAAACATAAGGAATGCATAGTTGGGAGAGAAGCCCATCAATATGGCTCCGGCGAATAAGATTGCGCCGGCAAGCGCTATGGTGTAACGACGACCAATCAAGTCGGAGGTTCTTCCCGAGAGGCATGACCCTACTAGAGAATACAAGTTTATGATTCCCAGCAGAATCTCAATTTTCACATCTGATATCTTCAAGTCTCTTTGTATGTACATTGCTGCTCCACTCATAACCCCAATGTCTATGCAACATAAACAACATGTAATTAATTAATTAATTAACACTCATTCATTTTTTTATTATTAAAAAATAGTATTTGTTTTTGTCTTTTTCCTTCAACAAGACATGTTTTCATTTTCTCTAGAAACTAAGCGAAAAATGAAAGGATAAGATATTGAAGCTATGGTGAACTAATAACGGGGTTAATTAATTATATACTTATATGTGTGCATGTGTGATGATGTTGTAGGTAATTAGTGGTACTTACCGTAACCAAGCAAGATGGTAGTCATGGAAACCAAAGTGGCACAAGCAAAAGCATAGTTGTTTCGCTTAGGCTTCTTTTGTGGATCGAAATCCTCAAGGCTCCTGTTCTTGCTCTCTGCTTCAACTTCTTCTTTTCCCATATTCATCATCTGTCTTCACTGCTATGAAAGTGTATGTATTAGTTGTGAATAATGAGCATGTGAGGTACTTTATATTGCTATATTAATGATTAATTATCATGATAATAGAGAAGAGAGGAAGGAGTGGTGGTGGATACTTGCTATAAAGTAATAATGATGCAGATGTTTTAGTTTTTTGAATAGACGTAAGTTTAAGGTAGTAATAATTAAAATGTGAATATTCCTATTAGACGAGTTAGCTTATGGTAATGCAAAAAATGAGATGATGATGATGTCATCATGTGGTGTTCCTAGGTAGGAGCAATCCTCCCGAGTAGTGGAAGTCACACACTCACATGTATGATAAATATGTACTAAAATTAATTAGAGTAAAGTATCGTTTTTGTCTCTAATGTTTAGGATAAATTCTATTTGTGTCCATAACATTTAAATCGTCCTATTTGTATCTCTAACATTTGTAAAAGTGATTTAATGTTAAGTTAGAATACAAATGTATGGGATAGAATCGATGATCCACTCCGAAAAATAGCTCATCAAAAGTTGAAACTAATTCCTACAACATTTACATAATTCACTTTTCTAGGAATATAATTGAATCTAAACACAAATAGTGGGTATAATATTAAAATCGAACACATACAAGTGAGACCTAATTGAGAATGAATATATCAAAGTGAGAATAATTGAAAAATATAATCTGATTTGTTAGTGTAATTGATAATAAGATAACATTGAATCACTTTTATAAACGTTAGGAATATAAATAGGACGATTTAAACGTTAGGGACACAAATAGGACTTACCCCAAACATTGAAGACAAAAACGATACTTTACTCAATTAATTATTAATATAAAATATATCATAAAAATAAATTTAATTGATACATATATTCAAATAGTATTTTTAATAGTAGTAGTAAAGTGTCCAACTCTCTCTCAAAAACGTCATTTTCAGAGTGCCTAATTTCCACACTTCTCTTTCTTCATAACCCCATATGATTGTGGAGATAGAATTCTGCATGTTACCAATCTTGTGGCTCACACTAATCAAGCCACTTCCAAAACACATGTATCCCCACCACCATAACAACAATTAATAAGCATATGCAATCTGCATCGCCTTTTATATATATTCATGCTAGAAATTGCTCTATTGGACCCTTTATATATTTGAAGACAATAAAAAAATAATATTAATATTATTATTTGTGTCACTGGACACTGGCAACTAGGATAAAGTTAAACTCACCTGTTACCACAATAATGGAAGCAGCTTTGACTAATGCTACTTTTCTTGTCATTATTTTGACCGGCAGTGTTGACAAAAAATATTCCAAAATTTCTAATAATGGGCCTAAGTGAATGGCAGTTAAATAGAAATGGGCCCAAAGTGCGAAAGAATGTGTGTTTTGGGCTTTCGTATTCCTCGCCCAATGTAAATATGGCCAAAAATAACAAAGAAAAAAAAAAAAAGAAGAAAAGAAGACTCATGAACCGTCGTGTAGAAGTGATGAGGATTGGATTGTGTATTCTTCACAGATCATAGAGTTACTGAAAAATAATGAAGGATTTAGTTGATTATCTAAACAATGCGTATCAAGATTTTGTTACTGCGACAATCGAAACAAAATTTGTATACCCAGAAAAGAGCAGCAATAGATGCTGCACTAGAAAGCTTCAAGCTGAAACTTTAATTGTTTAATGTAGCATGTGAATACGTAATGATGCTGAGGATTTTAATTTGTGGATCCTGCGAAGCAAAGGATAGGATCATGTGATGCATCTTTGTGTTTTATGTGCATATGCATATATAGATGCTATAAATAACTATAGTTCTATATTTTAGTTAGTTTTTTGGTGACTGAAATAAATTAAACAAAGAAAAATAAAACAAACAAAACAAGGAACTGTCTAAATAGAGGGACAGTCCTGTTTAAGACTACTCTTAAACTCCTGCCAAGGTGAAAGAAGCTCCACATGCGAAAGTTGTAACTTCATCGCCATCTTTGCCATAATATCTGTCACCGTGTTTGCATCTCTCATAATCAAACGAAAGTCAACCCGCCAATTCCAATGCATGATATCTCTTATTTTGAGCACCAGTGGATCAATAAACCCAAAACCATCTTGAGTAACAAGATTAAATGCTTCCACACAATCCGTCTCACAAATAACATCTCGTTGACCCACATCCCAAGCTAAGAGATATCCTCTCCAAATAGCAAACAATTCTCCTTGAAGAATACTATTACTCTCAATCATTCCCAAACACCCCCTTTGCCAGCTCCCATTACAATCTCTAATAACACAAGCAAAACCAACACTATCACCCGAACCAAAATAACTAGCATCACAATTAATCTTAAAAGTACCAATGGATGGGGGATTCCAAAAACCATTTAGAGCAGAGGGAAGGGACATACGTTGTAATTCAAAGATATTCCTAAGCTCCTTTTCTGAAGTTAATGCCAGACAAATCACTTTTTCCGGAGGCCAAGTTTCATCGGGATTAAAGATGTCATTATTCCTTGCTCGCCATATCCACCAAAGTCCCGAAAAGAACTTGAACGGATGCTCTCTGCTATGATACAAGAACCAGTTCTTCAAATCCAAAGGATGACAAGAAATATCCAACCTATGCCAGACAAGCTGAGCTTTGGGACAATCCTGAATACAATGTAAAACCGATTTCTGGCTAGAAAGACATCTTGGACACTTATCCGACGACGACATCCCTCTTCTAAAGCGAAAACTTGCAGTAGGAAAAGCCTCCTTAAGACACAACCAAGCCAAAATTTTATGCTTTTCCAGAACAAGCTGGCGCCAAAGCCAAAGCCAATTCTCCCGCTCCTCCCAACCAAACAGCTGCTTACACAACCACAAGTAACCATTGCGAGAGTTATAGACTTTGGCAGCAGACCCACTCCAATACCAACCCACTTCCGGACCTGCTTGTTCATCTGGATTGTAAGAAAGAATATTATCTTTCAGATTTTGAGATAAAGGAGAATAAAGAGTATCCAAATGCCACCTACCAACCGACCAAATATCCTGAATTCGGAGATTCGAATCAGAAATGTGAACATAATCGATCTCATTAGATAACCGTCCTTCTTTCCTCCAGCTAGAAAACCAAAAATTCTGGTTCAAATCTCCAATACACCAAGCAAACCCATCCTTCAACACTTCCCAAGCCTTGCAAAGACACCTCCAAATGGGAGAGTCCTTGTTCTTAGGATAACTAAAACAGTCATATAGAGATGATCGGTATTTGGCATCCAACAATTGGACCCATAGCTTGTTTGGCTGCTGGAAGAAAGTCCAAACTAGCTTCCCAAGAAGAGCAATATTTACACAATAAGGATCTCTAATCCCTAAACCTCCATATTTTTTTGGAGTAACCAGTACCTTCCAACTAACAAGATTCAATCCTCTTCCATCAACTTGTCCTTTCCAAAGAAAATTCCTCATTATAGACTCCAATTTACTAATGATTCCTTTGGGAAAAATAGAGACCTGCATCTGGTACGTGGGAATAGCAGCGACAACAGAATTAACCAAGCAAAGTCTACCAGCCCGATTGAGTAAACTTCCTTTCCAGCTTGCTAGCCTACTCCGAATCTTATCCAGGACACCATTGAAAGCTGAACGAGTCACCCTAGAATGGCTAAGGGTAACTCCAAGATACTTGCCCAAGTCCTGGACAAATCTGATAGAGGATACCCCAGTGAAAACCTCTTTCCTTGTTGCAGAGACATTCTTGGAGCAAAGCGCTTTAGACTTCTCCACATTAATCTTCATCCCAGATGCTTTGCAAAAAGTCTCTAAAACCAACATCACATTTTGCACTTGTCTCTTTGTAGCTTTATAGAATAGAAGCAAGTCATCCGCAAACATTAAGTGGGATATTCTTGGTCCTCCTCTAGAAATAGCAACCGGTTTCCACAAGCCCAAATCAACCTGATGACTAATAAAGCATGCCAATCGCTCTATACACAACACAAAAAGATAGGGTGACATAGGGTCTCCTTGTCTAAGACCTCGGCTAGGAGTAAAGCCATTCAGACGACTCCCATTCCAAAGAATAGATAAGGAAGAAGCAGTGACACCATTCATAATCAAATTAAGTGTAGGAATAGGAAAACCAAAGCTTTTAAGGGTATGAGCTAAAAACCTCCAGTCAACTCTGTCATAAGCTTTCTCCAGATCAATCTTAAATGCCAGTGTGCCTTTCTTTGATTTAGTCTTCTTCATAAAGTGGAGGACTTTTTGGGCAATAATGATGTTGTCAGGAGTTCCTCGTCCCGGAATAAATCTTCCTTGAAGCGGGCCAACAATCTCCGCAAGATGAGGACGAAGCCTATTAACAAGGACCTTCGTGATGATCTTGTAAACTACATTGCAGAGACTAATCGGCCTGAAATCTTTCATAGATACCGGTGATTCAACCTTTGGAATGAGAACTAGTAAAGTCTCCAACATTCTCGGATCAAGAGGAACACCGGAGAATGTCTGCTTAACCATCTTCCAAACATCAAGACCAATGATCTCCCAATATTCTTTGAAGAAGAAAGCTTGAAACCCATCAGGACCCGGAGCTTTAAAAGAGTTCATGTGAAAAACCGCTGCTTTGACTTCCTCCATAGTAACTGGTGCCGTAAGGTTATTGCAAGCTTCCTCATTTAGAGAAGGAAGAGGCACATCACCAAGGCAACCCAAATCAACATCATCCAAATGACAGAATAAGCTTTTATAGAAAGACTCTGCTTCTTGACTCAGAACCTCTGGATCAGTTTCCCACACTCCATCCTTGAGAAAAAGGCCATGAATCTTATTATGCTTCCTTCGCGCAAGAGTTTGAATATGAAAGAATCTTGTATTCCTATCCCCGAACCTTACCCACTGCTCTCTGGACTTTTGGAACCATAGGAGCTCTTCTTGCACTAGAGTATTATTATAATCATCAAGCAACTGTCGCTCTTTCTGACGCAAATAAATACTATCCACCACTTCCAAACGCTTTTGTAAATAATTAATCTGCTGCTCTAATTCACATTTCTTAACAAAAATGTTACCAAATACCTTCGAGTTAAACTCTAGTGAATTCTTCTGTACTTCCAAAAGCTTGCCATGAATTCCTCTATTACCAGACCACCATGACTGGTTCACAATAACCCTATACCCAGGATGAGTAGCCCAAGCAGCAACAAATCGAAAAGGTCGATTCCCTTTAGGATGAGCACGACCTTTACAACGCACCAGAATAGGGCAATGATCAGACTGAAGCCTATTTAAAACTTCTGCATAAGCCTCTGGAAAGATAGATAACCAACTATTATTTATACAGACTCGATCAAGCTTTTTTGCCACGTCAACATAATTTTTCACCCTCTTGTACCAAGAAAATTGCCTCCCAATAGTCTTCAAATCAAACAAACCACTATCCCCTAATGAAGTAGCAAACATGTCTGCTCTTTGATGAGAAAACTGACAGCCCTTAGATTCATGAGAAAATTTGACTTCATTAAAATCACCAAGAACAATCCAAGGTCCTTGAAAAACCATGGATTGTGCAACAAGATAATCCAAAAGGAGAACCCTTTTATTAAATTGAGGACTGCCATAAATACCACTACACCTCCAAATTAAATTATCAAAGTGAACCTCAACAGTAACACCCTGATCAAAAGCATCAATGAACTTACAACAAACACCCTTCATAGAGGATAGAAACCAAATACCTCCCTTATGCCCCTCTGCTTCTACTATACCAACAGAGTAATACCCCAATCTTTCCCAGAATAATTTTAAATGCTGAAAAGGGGAGTGAGTTTCAACCACAATAAAGAAAACAGGTCTAAATTTCCTAACAAGTTCCTTGCAATGCACACGGGCTAACTTATTAGAAGCACCCCTAATATTCCAAACAATCATATTTAAACTATCCATAGATAATAGGGACAGAATAAATAAGAACATAAAACTCTAAACAGAATCACCAACCTCAATAGGTGGTTTGTCCTGCGGTACTGGCACACTCTGATCCTCAATAATTGCCACCTTCGAACCTCCTGACACTGCACCTGCCATGCTTCCATCTACTAAGGTTTCCTCCATTGTGCCACCATTTTTATCAACTGGCGAGTTCTGCAAGGAGGAAGGCCGAGGACGCTTCCGTAGAGAAATTCCACGACGTGCAGGAGTTCTGCGTGATGGAGATGGCGCAATTTCATGTTTTTCTCGCTTCCCCATCCTAATGCCAATTGATTTACCTCCATCACCATGAAAATTGGGTCTTGGAATCCTTCTCGAACCAAACTTGTGCTGCTTTCCATCTTGGTCCTTCAAACCTGATGACTGGCCCATTGTGAATTTTCCCTTACGGAGCACTTGTTGCCAGCCCTCTCCATCATCCATGCATGCCTCATTAACATGACCATCAGGCACGTGAGGAGCCAATGATTTCGTAACCACATCCTTCCCTTTAACAACTCCTAATTTCTCACCCAAATTACGAGGATTCTCACCCAAATCACGAGCTTCTGATTCAGCCTCTTGTTGAATCTCATGATTGTTGTGTGGCACTAGTGTCGGGGCTTCATTATTTTTTTCATCACCAAAGGAATTTCCGTTTCCTTCCAAGGACTCCTTCTCCATGCACAACGATTTATCATGCCCATATCGTGCACAAGTAGCACAAATCAACGGTAAACTCTCGTACTCCACTTCATAAGTCACACCCTCCACTATAATATGTTTGATTACAGGCAACTCAAGATTAATTTGAACACAAGCTCGGGCATATTTTCCTCTTTCTACAAGCTTAGTAGCCAAATCTACTTTCACCGGAATCCCTATTGCAGAAGCAATTCGCAGCATTGCTTGTTCCTGGTAGCACCAAATTGGAAGTCCCGAGACTCGAATCCATACCAGCGTTGATCCAAAGGATTTTTCGCATGGCCTAAAATCCACATCCCATGGATTTACTGCAACATAGTGACCGTCTATCAACCACGGGCCACCAAGAATGACTTTCTCACGATCCGCAGCAATATCAAATTTAACCAAAAAATATCCAAATCCCACATCCAACAAATCAAACCCTCCTTTGATGCGCCATACTATCCGAAGCTTATGCATGAGAGCCGTGTAGCCATAATGCTTATCCAGCACCTTGATCACGATGGCTTCCTTATAAGGTTCAGCTAGACAACTCTTTGCCTCCTTGGTAAAATTGACACTTGGTGGACGAGAATCACCCTGCTTACCTGTCACCGTCGCGATATCATCCCCAGATAAAGACCCTACTAATGCAAAGGCCTTAGACTTTTCTGCACCAATGACTTTATCTCTAAAAGAGACCTTGGATGGCTTTTCTAACCCCTCTCGAAAAGAACCCTCCTTAACACCGGATACACACCCACCCACACTCTCTCCCTTATCTCTTCCGATGGCATGGCCATCTTCCTCACTGTGTTTCACCCTCAACCGTTCGCCCCCGCTCTCTCCTTCTCTCATTCTCCTTGAGTACGGAGTACGTACTCTTTCTCTGCTAGGGTTTTTCAGTCTTATTTTTTTTAGTTAGTTTATTCCACTAAGTGTGTTTTTTGTTGGAATTATAATCCTAAATTTTATTTAGGCGAATGCTATGGTGTAGAAGATAAATTTCTTCTACACCTATAAAAATACACGTGTCATCCCATCACAAAGATAAGCTGCCTGTCTAAGTTAAATCCAGACATAAATTCAAAACGATAATCTCTGGAGTGCCAGTAGATGTACAGGTCGCTAGCTGTGATTAGCCCTATAAGTAATAATTAATTAAAATGTGTAACTAAACTATATTAAATACACCCTTCATTTGTACTTAGGTCTAGAAGTTACATCGACATTGCATTATAATTATGTTGAAATATTATAATTTTAAAGATATAAATAAATCAAAACAATATTATTATAGAGAAAGTCTAGAGGACCAGCATTTTTATTAAAATTTGGCAAGTACTTAATCATCAAAAGAAAAGTGAGTAATCTCACACTATTAGATGTAATCTCACACCATTAAAAACATTAATGATAACTAATTGATAGCTACAAATCACAAATTTGCTGCCTCTAACACTCCTCATTATTATATCCATTAATATTCATGTGATTATTTGTTTTGTGATAAATAGTTGAGAATGATATTAAATATTTCTCTAATAAAAATATTAAGGCCCACCACTAAAAATTTTTTATCCATTTTGATGAGACCAGTTGTTTGGGCTAGGACCACTTAAGAAAGAAAAGTCAATAACCCAATTCAATTCCCTAATATCTTGGTGTCTTACAAAAAAGCCATATCCAAACTTCAAGCCTCTAAAATATCCATACAGTCACAGAAATAGATAAAAAAGAATTAAAAATAATCATTAATTAATATCTTAATTAATTTGATTCAGCGGTAAGCAGCTTTTAACATAAATTACCTTTCAAATGGAATCTATCGTTCTGTAATCCTAAGATTTTGTGGGACTTAATAGTGCAGAACTTATCTCCATTAATATTTTTGCTAGCACGCAACATTCTTCAAATAACGACACGTATTTTTTATTTTCTACACCGTACACTGATCTTCTATTGATTTAACCTTTTTTTAACAATTAGAAATAATTATAGTTTATTTAAATAGACATACAAGATAAGTTAAACACCAGCCACCTAGCCAGCTGCATAATCTTGAAATTTATACATAAAACACTTTACCCTTTATTGCAGAGGTCTTCTATCTTGACCCTTTATTGCATATTGCATACATACTTACTTCTTAAGCAACACAGAACTTTGTCCTTCTCACATGGTGGTGGACTGGTGGTTGTGTGCTGGGGAACCCACATAAGATTCTTCAGAGGGAAGAAGTGACAGAGTGGAGCCTCCCCAGGCATGAACCCAAGTTGCTTGAATATAATGTGATTTGGGTTAAATTCTGATGTGTTCAAATGGCGGACACCAAGAGCTTCAACTTTGTCTCGACTCTCACCAACTAACAAGACCTTGAATATCCTGGTGTTTGTAGCTATGAAGGGCAATAGTAAACAGCATAAGGGTAAGGAAGAGGATGGCAAGCCACCCATTTAGGAGCATAGATATCTTCTGATACTTTCAAAATGGTGTAATTCTGCAGAGGAGCCCCTGAAGGTGGACTAGTTGTGTAAATGTTGTGCTTTTCCTCTGATCCAAAGATGTTGTTGACAAATTGTAGCATGGAGTCTAAAGAGTTAGCACAAATCCTAGTCTCTTGTGTGAGCATTCCTTGGCTTGTGGAGAATCTTGAGAGATTGAGAAAGGAATGGAGTCAGCTTCTTTCTTTGATAGGAAGTGAGCAACCTCTTCGACAGGAAATTGGAGAGTCATCCATGGCGAAATATCCTACCTTGAATGCCTCAGTGTGGTCTACATTAGTTGACGAAGAGGAAAAATCTTTGTCAGAACCATGGTATTGGTTTTGTACCCTATAAGGTAGTTAGCTTTATTGAGATTTCCATGGTGTGAATTCAACTCTGCTTTTAGATCTCTGCAACCAATGTTGACCCCATTCTGTTTTGCAATTAAAGGACAAGGAATTCATATTCATATGCAACACAAACTTGCAAAAATAATTCTATTGAGTAGGAGGTTGGTTACGATGCTTGCTATACACACTTAACAAAAAGAGGTGCATTTTTTAAATATTTTATTATATTCTCTCGTTAATACCACTAGCGGCTCACCAGGCACGGCACTATCGTGCCTGTTGAGCCGCTTTTCTGTTGAGTCGCTTTTCTATTGAGTTTAAGAAATTAATTTTATATTTTTATTTTAAATTATAAATTTAATAATAATTAAAAATAAATTATAAAAAATAAAATATCTTAAATTATTTAACATGTAAAATATTAAAAAAAATAAATTTAAATTTAAAAATAAGATTAAAAAAATATTAATTTGTTATTATGTATAATAAAATTAATATAAAAATTTATTGATATTATTTAAAGATTAGTTATTTATAAATATTATTGAATTTATTTATTTTTTCAATCCTATTTAATTAGAAGCAAATTTTAAAAATTTATATCTAAAATATTTTTTTATCTTCATCCATAATTCTAATAGATAAAAAAAATATATTTTTTAATTTTATCTTGAACCTCTTTAATTATCTTTAATTTTATTATTTTTTAAGATTATTAATTTTTATTTTGATTATATTATCTCATCATATTATACACTATCGTTTCTCTTATCATTATTATTATGTTGCCTTGTTTTATTTTATTTTTTCTTCTTCTATTCATCCTAATAGCAATTAATTATCACCATACCATTATCCTAACTCTCATCTTTGTTTATCACTCTGATCTATAACTACCATGGTGTTAACTTTTGAGTTATTACAAATTTTCTAAAGAAAATTTTTTTCTTCTTTGATTTAGATATCTAGATGTATACCTATTATATAGATCCTTATTATTTTTCAGACTTACTTGTTAAGTCATATTTTATTGCTTTCAGACAAAATTTAAGATATCAACGATTCATATTTTTCGTTAATCAAATTATAAAATTTGTCAACAATTATAAAAAAATAATATCAAATATTTTATATCTTCTTAAAAGAGTAATATTATATGGACACTACTATTTTAGCTACTATTAACATATACAATTGAATATAAAGATATTACATTATTATTGAATATCTCTCCTATTCTTAACACTTATTTTTAATAATTCTTAATCTTTTTCTAAATTTAATATGTCAACTTCTATGTCTCTAACTAATAAAATTTTTAAGATGTTCTTAAAATTTCATTTAATTTCAAAACAAAATTGTAATTTTTATATTGTTATTTTTTTCTAATATTTTTAGAAAATTAATTTTTATGCTTTTTAAATTATAAATTTGAGATAAAAAAAATTTTAATAAATAATAAATTATTAATAAATAAAAATAAAAATAAAAATTTTATAAGTTATTTATTTTTTCAATGTATAGAATAATAAAATTTAAATTAATTTAAGTATGATACTAAAATTATTATGTTATTTTTATATGTAACAATTAAGATAAATATTTATAAATATTTATAAATATTTATAAATTTATTTATTTTTTTAATCTTATTTAATTTGAAGCAGATATAAAAATTTAAATTTAAAGAACTCTTTTTCTTGCATAATTTTAATTATTTTTTATTTTATATTCAATATGTTAAATCATTTTTTGTTTCACTATTTTTTAAAAAAATTTTATTTTCATTTTTATTATTTTTTACCATTCTCTATACACATATTTATAATTATTTTTTTTAATTATGTGAAATAAAGATAGGGAGAAAATACTACATGTACTCTATGGAACAAATAAAAAACACAACGTGGGTAGAAGTTATGTGTAGAATAAAAAAGTAACTGTACAAATAACAAATAAAAATTAACTAATAATTACATTCTTGACCAAATTTTAAGACGAAAATTATATTAAACACTATTTATCAATAAGATTAAGATAGAAAAGTGAAAATTGGACACTAAACTCTGCTATTCCCTTTATATATTGTTATAAATTATAAATATTTAATTTAAAGTACATTAAGATATTATAATAATACCTATAACAATATTATTTAGGATAATTATGGAAGGTTTATCGAATCAAAACTTAAGAAAAAATAAATTATTATTAATTAAATAAATATACATGATTATTTAGATCATTCTTCACTCATGTTTTGTCTTCGTCGCCTGGCATAGTCTTGCCAAGTCGGTCGACCACTTTCATTGGTATCCTGCCAACGGTAATTAATCAAAACAAACGTATAAACATAGTTTCACACTTTTATTTAATGACGAAAAATAAATTATATTAGATAAAGTGAGAAAGATGCATGAAAAGATTGATGAAAAATGAAGGAAGTTTTTCTAGTAACAGCCAACGTGAAGTGAGAGAGAATAAAGGAAGAAAGAGATATTTATTATAGAAATTACGTGGATTTATAAAATAAGAGAGAACGTGAATGAAGACGAGGTAGTGAGAGTATTGTAATACGGAATAACTGACGTGGGGTAGGTTATTAAAAAAAAGGATAAAAATGAAAAAAAAATTTTGAACACCAAAACAGGTTTTGCTATTATATATTACTAGCGGCTCAACAGGCACTAACGTGCCTGTTCAGCCGCTTTTCTATTATTTTTAAGAAATTAATTTTATTTTTTTGTTAATATATTATTTACTTTTCAAATTTATTAGATAAATATTTTTTTATTTTAATATTGACGTGATCTTATTTATATCATATTTTGTTGAAATTAAAATTACTATAAAACACTTTAAAATGTTAAATTATAAAACCACACAATAAAGAGATAATATAAAATCGTCATAGTTAAAGTTCTAGGTAATATATGAGGTGAAATATTCGATAAAGTAAATTTTTATTCTCAACTATTCTAAAATATACAAAAAGTATTTTCAGAATGATAATGCTTCTTTTGTATTTCTTTAAAAGTTTTAAATGTCGTCTATTAATTTATAATATTTTTAATTTAATTTTTTAAATTTGTTATGACAAAATAACGATATGATGAAGTTTTTGTCCGCTAAAATTGCGAAAATATTTTTAAAAATTAGTTTATTCATTGTACTTTATTTTGTTTTTTTTTTTGGGTGTTTATGTTATATTCCATACATTATTAAATTTTAATTTGATAATTTTTTTATCATCAAGGACTTATTATTTAGTTACTGTAATTTAATTAAGATTTATTTTTCATCACTAAATAATGTTATATGTATTACGATTATTGTCATTAAATAATATTTGTAGTAGCATTTTTTTAGTTTGTACTTAAATTAGTTATTCAATAAAAATTTGTCCGATAACTCATAAAAATATATACAATGTTATCTATATTTTTAATTTGAGGATTTTTAGTTTAGTTACCTATTGACTTATAATATTTAATATAGTATTTTGATATTT
The DNA here is from genome assembly GCF_059453495.1 of Arachis ipaensis. Classification (NCBI taxonomy): domain Eukaryota; kingdom Viridiplantae; phylum Streptophyta; class Magnoliopsida; order Fabales; family Fabaceae; genus Arachis; species Arachis ipaensis. The sequence continues at coordinate 7,008,516 of NC_142438.1, forward strand.
TTTAAAAAATTAGAACACATTTTGCCATGACCAAATTTTACTATCTATTAAATTTTTAATTGGGTAAAGATTCTATAATAAAAAGGATCTATATAATTTATACAATACATTAATAAATACATGAGATAAAATAAGACATATTTTTGTACTATTTTACAATAGTTGTTATTTTGTGTTTAAGGTAGATCTTTTCTAATTTTACTATTTAATTTTAAAAAATATATGTTGTTACCAAAATTTTATTACAAAGTTATTGTTATTATTAGTCTTACGAATGTATTGCCTATTTAAAATTTATAGTATTTGTTAATTATTTATTTTATTTTTTTATTATAGAATTCATAATTTTGTTTAACATTAGACATTTTATATAATAGTGCACAATATCAAACTTCTTAATTTATTCAATACAAAAAATATTTTAAATGAATATTATGCGATGAAGATAAAATATTAAAAATATAAGTAGAGTAAGTGAGTACTAACTTCATATTTGCATGGCTTTTAGTATTATTTGTAACTGGTTCATTATAAGAGATTGATTGAGGCATTGAATTAGTAGCAGTGGTGTATTTCTCGACCTACACTAATACAAAAAAATACAAACTTAATATATTGTAGATTATCTTAAAAGAATTAAAAATTAGTTCTCAGAAATCAAATCAAATCGCGTAAATTAAGTTAATTAATTTTGTTAATCTTCTATATTAAGATTTAATGTATAGGCAAAATGACTTAAAACGACGTTATTACATGTTTTGAATATATAGGGTACTAACCAGTTAGGACATCACCACATCTTTTACTTGAACAACTTCATTATAATGTGATTCCAGACCTATATTTTTAAAGAGCAATACAGATAATAATAAGCATAATTTGAATTCATAAGATTAAAATTAGTTATCATGATTAAAGTTAACTTTTATGTCGCGTATAAAGGTGATTTTAATTATTTTAAATTTATTTAATTTTATTCTAAAACAGAAAATATTTTAAAAATAATATTCTTCTATTATATTTTTTTCATTGATTTTTTTCAAAGTTTGAATATCGTCCATTAATTTGTGACATTTTTAAATTTATTTTTTAAATTTATTATGATAAATTAACAATATGATGAGTATTTTGTCCGTTAAGATTGCAGAAATATTTTTTAAAAAATAGTTTATTTGTTATACTCTAATTTATCTTTATTTTTTGTGTTTATATTTTAATATTTCACATTAGAAATTTACTACATATTTAATATTATTAAATTAATATATTTTTAATAATAAATAATGTTACGTGTCTCATGATTATTATTATTATTGGCTGATATAGTAGCATTTTTTTATAATTAATATTTAAGATAGTTATTCAATAAAAATTGATTCAGTAACTCATATAAATATGTAGAGTGTTATCTATATTTTTAATTTTAGAATTTGAAAATTATTTATCCAATCACTGTTTGTAATATTTAATATAGTATTTAGATTTTTTATAAAATTATGACCCATTTTACCGTGATCAAATTTTGGCATTTGTTAAATTTTTAAATGAAAAATAATTTTATAATAAGAAGGATTAATTTTTATTTATGCCATGTATTTAAATACATGAGATAAAATATCAATATTCTTGTATTCTTTTTCTATCATTATGTTTGTATTTAAGTCATAATTCTCCTGGTTTTATTTTAAAATTATAAAAAATATATATTATTATCAAAATTTTAAAATATGAAAATATATAAATTAAAATAAAAACTAAAAAAATTAAATTAAAGTATATTAAAAATCATTATGTTACATTAATTTAACACAATATATAAATATTATTTTGATAATAAAATTATTATGTTTGACAACTTTTTATAATTATCTTATAACATAGTATTTTTGTATTTAAAATGACTTTATTTATTTTTTTAATATGAGAATGCAAATGCATCTTTTTTTTATTTTTAATATTTTATCCCAAGCATCTACATTAATTTGAAACATAAATATATTTTTTTTGTAATAAATTTATAATAAAAGTTTTAGTTAAAGAGTACTCAATACTTCTTTTAATAATTTAGAGCAAAAAATTTATTTTCATTTTATAGTTATTACTTTGTAAAATATATTTAATCACTCAAATTTAAAAATACACATGGCAAAAAAATAAGCTATATGTTAATATTTTTTCTCTTTATTTTATTTGTTATTATTAGTTTTATGAATACATTGTTTATTTTAATTTTTTAATTATTTATATACTATATGATAAAGATGAAATATTAAAAAAATTATTATTTTGTCCACTAAATTTATTGTATGAAATAAATTATGTAAGGATATACGAAGTCTAAAAAAAATTGGACACCAAATTCTAGTAACTTTTTGTATTTTTTATTAAGGAGTGCTCTGTTATATATGTAATTTTTTTTAAGTTAAATAATAAGCATCAGAAATATATAAATAGTGTATATTAATTTAATTAATTTTGTTATAGAATACCAACCAATTATGTTACTATGACGTCTGTTATTTGGACCAATTTCATTATCATGCGCTTTCAATTCTAGATTTTTCAAAGAGTAGAATACAGATTTTAAGCAAAAATTGAATTTATAGTCGAAAAAAATTAAATTATCATAAGACATGTTAAGTTTTATGTTACCTGAAACAAAATGATGATGATGATGATGATGGGTGGCTCTTATCATTTGTCTAATTGTAGTTAATTATGTACTTGACAATGGATTTGGAATAGAAATTATATTAGTTGATATAATATGATTGCTGATTCGTTGAATTTTCCAATTATATTTGTCACAACATAAGGTTGCAAGAGCATGATTGAAAGTGAAACAGATATTTAACTCTATTGAGTAAAGTACGATTGAAGGCGTAGAAGTTTTTGTTATCGAAAGTGAATAAAGTACGATTGAAGGCGCAGAAGTTTTTGTTATCGAAAATGAATCGATATTTAAATTGAGTAGGTATTAATAGTTTTTTTTATTGAAAGTGAATCAACTTTAAATTCTGTCGTGGTTGAAAGTGAATCGGTTTTAAATCTGTCGTGAGTTAAAGCCAGTTTTTGAAAAAAATAAAATAAAATAAAAAGAATTGAGTATGTTTTTAAATTTTAAGTCCTGTCATATGATAAAGCCAATTTTTAATAAAAAGAAAACAGGGATAAAATAAGAAGAAAAAATTGGATACCACAATTATTATACATTGGTATAGATAATATTTTTTTAGTAATTATTCATTAATAAATATTGCATTAATGATTCTGTTTATTATATTTCAATGTGTTTATTTCAATTAGACTCAATAAATTACCAAAATTCAAACTTATTATCTTGAACTTCTTCCTTGATCATGTGATTAGAATCGTTTAACAGAAGATCTTCAGACCAAAAAATCTTTAAAGTAAAAGAAAAATACAATAAAACATATTAGAAAACCTAAAAAAATAAAATAATTTTAAAATAGAATATATATATATAAGAAAAATAATAAATTAAAACTTACTTGGTCTATGACATAGAAAAATAAAGAGAACGAAATAATCATGAAAGTTGAAATAACAAAAAATATATAACACAGTTCTTATCTTAACACATTTAAATGTTATATGTCAATCTAATAATTAATAAAAAATAATATTATCCAATGTAAAATAGATTAAAAATAAAAAAGAGATTAACAAAATCAATTAACAAAGTTCTTATCTTAAGTTGCCAGATTATTTAAAAAATCAATTAACAAAGTTCGTATCTTACTATATTTATTGTATCTCACTATATTTATTATATTTATTGTGTTATATGTGAATCTAATAATTAATAAAAAATAATATTTTTTAATATAGAACATATTAAAAATAAAGAAAAAATTAGTAAATGTCAATTTTAGTACTCTTTATAAATAAATGTCAAATTTAATACTCTACATAATTAATAGTTTAAATAGTTTAGAAAATTATAAACATAGACTTTAATAATACGTATCAATTAATAAACATAGACTTTGATAATACGTATCAAACAATGCAAAAAAAATATTAATAAATTTTAATAAATATAGAATATATTTATAGATAAATTTTAATACTATAGAATATATTTGAGTAGTAGTGCTCGATCTATAATTATACACAAAAAATACAAACTTTAGATGTAAAAATGGAATAAGATAAAGAGTACTTGTCCTTTGAATTTTTTTTAAAAATTAAAAATTAGTACTCATAACGTCTATTATTATTTTTCAAAAGGTAGCTGTATTTGGCAATGGAATTGGCATAAAAATTGTATCAACTTCCTTGTCAAATTCTCTCACGATGATTTGCAGGTGTCCCTTTCTTAGTAAATACATGTCAGAACCAAAAGATAGCAGCAAGATGCAGAAAAAAGGATCGACAACATGAGAAATATTTGTAAGTGGAGCAGTTATTTATTTTCCTCACGATTGCAGCAGTTATTTAATGGGTTAATGATTTTTTTTTAATTATAAACAAAAATGTATTATTACTATTTTATCCATAAATTTGATTTGTAAAATGAATTATTTGAGGGCAAATGGTGTCTATAAAAATTGGACACCAAACTCTAGTATTGCCTTTATATATTGGTATAGATAAATGAAGAACAATATAAAATTGATGATTTCATTCTTGAAATATGTATTAAAATTATTTTCTTCAATACCAAATTGTTCACATTATTTTTTTTGCTATTATATAGAATATGAAATTTATTCTATGTAAATTTTATACTCCAGTAATATATATTAAAGATATGCATAGAAAAATATGTATGTGCTGGACTTATTTATTCAATATCAAACTGTTCACATTATTTTTATTATTATTAAATAGGGTATAAAACTCATTATTCTATGTAAAATTTACACCGTCACTATATATATAATTTAATTTAATTTTAATGTACTAAATATGTAAAAAGAATTTTATATGTGTATTTAATTACGTATCACCAAATTAGTAAAAATAACTATTTTTAACAATTAATATGTGAATAATTATCTAAATAAACAGACATAATTAAATGATAGTATAAAATAATTTATATTATTAGTACATTAAAATTAAATTTTATATATGTATGAAAGTTATGGGGCCTGAGTTATGCATGTCAAAAAGATATTAAAAAAAGGTATAATAAGTCACTAATAATTATCAAAAAAAGAAAAAAACAAGTAACTAATTAATATATGCTAGATTGGGATATATAGTTCTACTAGGACATAATGCATGGAAATTGGCCCAATAATTTGATATAATAAAGAATATAATACTGAGATCAGTGTATGTGCATAAATGAATTACCATTAAGAAGAAGAGGAGAAAAGGAAGAAACCAAAGACCAAGTTTGGCAGCCATCCTTTCAACTATATATATGTTGGAAAAAGATTTTTCAGCACTCACTAGTGAAGTAACTAGCTAGTAAGGATGAGTTCCACTTGAAGAGAACTACTCTTTTTATAGGCATTAGGGAGGTTTCTCCACTTCACATATTGAATAGGATAATAATATTCAGGCTGCACAAAAACTTGGTGATTGTGGTAATTTAGTATTTTAATTAATAGAGCTAGCTTGTTATTAGACTAGATAATTAACCTCTAATGAATGACCTAATTAAGTTTGCAGTTTAATAATAAGGTTATCATACTCAAGTTTATTGATCGATGAGCATCAACGCTAAATTTTATGTGATACAAAACGTAATAAGTTGTGATGTGCACGCTAAGACAAGAAAAATATAATTCAAGTATCATTTTCAGGAGTTTTTTAAATTTTGAGATCAATTCCTTTCTGTACTTAATTAGCTAACCTATAAATAAATATTCAAGGAATTTTCATTTATAATTATTTGAATTTTTGAGATACTTAATAGATATGATTTTAATGAGAAGATAAACAAAAATATATACGATATAACCATTTACGTTATCTTCTCATATAAACTTAAACTTTTGAGATGAGTGATTTTATCATATATTATCAAAATTTTATGTTTGAAAAATCTAGAATTCAATTTTTAGTAAATTTCAAAAATAAAAAAATTTAATAGTGATAAATCCATTCACGTATAAGTTCAATGACTATAATTAATACATTATTTATATACTATTTATTAGATACATTTAATTTTAATCATTTAAATTAATTCAATAATTATAAATACACTCTTATATGAAAATTTTATTCCCATAACTGCCATAAGATACCTTTTCAATATATATGTATGTGGTTATTGCTTGAATTTTAATCACTTACAATTATGTTTGATTCTGAATCATCACAATCATGATTGCTCATTCAAATGATCGCAATAGTTTGAGTAAATTACTGTTTTGATTTTCGGACTACATTCAAATTTTATTTTTAGTTTTTAAAATATTTCATATTTATAGCATATATCTTATTTTGTAACAATAAAATTGTAATTATAATTGTTATAATGATAATTGCAATAATTTGGGAGTAAAATTAGTTAAAGAATAAGAAAAAAAAGAGCATAATAATATACAGAAATTCTTCGCATACAAGCGATTAAGGCTTGTAACCCTTACAAGTTCAATTAATCAGTAACTCCCAAAACGCGCTCCTAGTGTTACGTAGCTTACACGCGCTATATAACAGATCCCGCGAATATATAACTACCAATTTTAAAAGATTTCGTTTCCTTCTTCGTTCTCCTTCTTGCCAAATTTCTTCGTTCTTCTTCTCGAGCGTCTTCCCCTGCCTTTTCGATCGTTTTTTTCCCTTCCTTTATCACTGGTTTGTTCTTCGTCATTGACGTGAGTTCCTCTCTTTGTAACTCCAGCTTCGTTTTTTTTTTTTATATTCTGGTTTCTGAAATCAAATTTTGAACTCGTTTTGAAGATAATGGATGATTCAACCTCAGATTGTCAGCTGAATCAAGGCGAAGTGGATTTTGAATTTGAATCTAACGAAGTTCCTGAGGTTTGATTTACATTCAGCTAATTACGATTACTCTGAATTTTGTTGCAGTTATTCGTATATCATTGTCTAGCTGAATAAATCGTGAACATTGACTGTGAAATTAACGTGTGAGCATAAATCTGTGGATTGAATCTAATGTATTAGTTTTGATTAATTATCTGCAATTTATAGCAGACGCTCGGGTGTAGATTAGAATTTTTTTGGTGTATTTTAGGGGGAAGTGTGGGTGTATTTACACTTTATGGCTTTTTTTGTTATTTTAGTTGAGTTGTTGTCGTTCGGGTGTATTAGATCAGACATGATTGGGTGTATTTTTAGTGTTTGACATGGTGTATTCTGCAGCCTCTCTCTGTTGTTGATGACAAGTTTGTTCCCAAGGTTGGAATGACCTTTACTACCCTTGAAGATGCTGGAAAATTTTACAGGAACTACGCCAAGGCTGCAGGTTTTTCTATAAGAGTTCGGAGCACAAATAGGAAGGAAAACGAGATTAAGAATCAATTGATTACATATAGCAGAGAGGAAAAATGGAAATCTAAAATATCTCCGACCGAGAAGACAAATTCAACAGCTGGTTTAAACTGTCCTGCAGGAATTTATATACACACATTGAAGGATGTTGGTGCTTGGATCATTTCAAAGATTGTGCTGGATCATTCACACCCTTGCTGTCCAAGTAAAGCAGAGATGCTCAAACAGTACAGGGAACTAAGCATGTCCATTCGTCGTACAATAGAGAATAACGAAGGCTGGTATTAGACCAAGCAAAACTTACCAATCATTTGTTGCGGCTGCCGGGGGTCATCGCGAGTTAAATTTTATTGAAAAGAATGTGAGGAATTACATTACGAGAGAAGTGCAAAATGTTTCTGAACAAGAAGATGCAAAGAAATTCGGAAAATATTTGTTAAGAATGAAAGAGAAGAATCAGAATTTCTTTTTTGAGCTTGAACTCGAGGAGGATCAATCGATTAAGCTGGCTTTTTGGGCCGATGCAAGAAGTAGAGCTGCCTTTGAGTATTTCGGAGATGTTATTTCATTTGACACCACCTACAATACAAACAGGTAATAAAATGTCCCTGTTTATGATGCTAAATTAATATTTTTTTATGAATCTACCGCAGAGGTGTATATTGGGTATTTTTGGGTGTATACAAAGTATTTGTTGGGTGTACGTAATGATTTTTCATTCTGCACTATGGTAACTTGTTTCAAGTATAATTTGGTTTGTGGTTCTTTTGTCGGGGTGAATCACCACGGTCAGTCAACACTTCTTGGATGCTCTTTGATGAAAAATGAAGAAATTGAATCATTCAAATGGTTATTTCAATGTTGGCTCCGTTGTATGGGAGGAAATGCTCCGAAAGGGTTTCTCACCGATCAATGCGCATCAATGAAAAGGGCTTTAGAGGCTTGTATGCCAACAACAGTTCACCGTTGGTGTATTTGGCACATCATGAAGAAGATTCTAAGCAAATTAAATGGGTACAAGGGACATGCAGAAATTGAACAAGAAATGAGCCAAGTTGTTTGAAACTCTCATAGTAAAGACTCATTTGATAGGAATTGGAATGATTTTCTGCTGAATTTTGGTCTTGTGGACAACAAGTGACTTTCAGGTAATGTTTGTTTAAAATCTGCAGTAGAGGTGTAAATTAAATTTTTTTTCGGGTGTATTTATAGTCTGTTTTTGGGTGTATTCTGCAGATCTCTATGAAGACCGTCATATATGGGTTCCAATCTATCTGGATCACCACTTCTGGACAGGGATGAGAAGCACACAAAGGAGCGAGAGCATGCATTCATTTTTTAACAAGTTTATTACTCAGAACAGCTCGCTTATTCAATTTATCAAACAATACGATAATTGCCTCGAAAGCAGGGAGCAAGCAGAGAGAGAATCAGATGCTGCAGATTTTCATACGGTCATACCGTGTGCAACAAAATCCTCCATTGAAACTCAGTTTCAAAATGTGTACACTCTTCAAAAGTTTAGGGAAGTCCAAGCACAATTCAGAGGAAAGGCGAATTGCATCACTAGATTAACAAATTCTGCTCTAGGCTATTTAGTATACGAAGTTGAAGAACAAGTTTTCAGCTCAATATTCAACAAGTTTGTAGTTACTTACGACTCAGTAGCAGCCGAGGTAAAATGTCAATGCTTATTATTCGAGTCAAGAGGGATATTGTGCCGTCACGCACTAAGCGTGTTAAGTTTTGAACGAGTAAGCCAAGTGTCACCTAGATATATACTGGAACAATGGAGCAAGAAGGTAAAGAGGCGACACACACACATCAAGAGCAGCCACGACGATCCACTGTTGGAGCCAAGAAGCAAGAGGTTTGACCAATTGATTTTTCGTTCGTAAAATATTTGCGAATTTGCATCAGAATCGGAGGAGCTGACTGCAATTCTGCACCGTGCGTACGATAACGTCATGGTTGAGATGGAATCATTGAAAGCCAAATGGAAGGGGATATCTTCTTTATCTCACGAAGACGCCAACTTGGAATCCGTTAACGAGCTTCAAAGTTCTCCAAGGATTTGAACAAGAGGACGTCCAAAAAATAGGCTAGGTTCAAAGTTAGACAAATAGATTGTAAATGCCACAAAGAAGAAGAAAACGAAAGCTTTAAACGAGGTAAAAGTAATGTTCTTTAAATATGTGGTGATTGAGTTTAATTTTCTCGTTAATAGTTTAGCTAATATGTGAGTTTGTTATATTCAGTTAAACCTCTTTGATGGTGCATCAGTTGTGCATTCAAATTCTAGCCAATATCAAAGACGTGTTATGAATTATCAGTTCAGGGTACCAGAAGTAGCGGATAACTCTTTGGGTGTAAAAGTACTGTTCTTTTAGGTGTATTTTTGTGGATTTTCTTGTGTTTCACATTTTACATATATACATATATATATATTTTCACAATCTGCTGTTTATTATGTTATAAAATATTATTTGTTTTTTTTTTAACTACGGTTTAAGGATTTTAGGGTTTATGGTTTAGGGTTTAGGTTTTAGGGTTTAAGGATTTTAGGGTTTACGGTTTAGATTTTAGTGTTTAAGGTTTAGGATTTAAGGTTTAGATTTTAGTGTTTATGGTTTAGGATTTAGGATTCAGGGTTTTAGGGATAAAGCATTAGGGGGATAGATGTTTGGGTGTATAATGATAATTGCAATAATTTGGGAGTAAAATTAGTTAAAGAATTTGAAGAAAAAGACCATAATAATATAGAAAAAAAAATTGAAAAGAAAATATTAATTTTAATCAAAAAATAAAATAAAATATTTAAAATAAAAATAAACCATTTTAAATATTAAGAACAATATTAACCTTTTTCCATATTAGGATTGCAGCTATCTGCTGCATAATCTTAAAAGTTAAAATTCACACATAAAACACAAGGATAGAAACAAAGATGATCATTGACCCTTTATTGCACAGATACTCGCTCACTAAGCAACAACAGAACTCTGTTCTTTTCACACGGTGGCTGTTGAGGGTTGGGGAACCCACATAAGATGCTTCACAGGGAAGAAGTGGTACACTGGAGCCTCCCCAGGCATGAACCCAAGCTGCTTAAACAGAATGTGATTTGGGCTCCAATCAGATGTGTCCAAGTGGCATACGCCAAGAGCTTCAACCTTGTCTCCATTCTCACCATCTAACAAGACCTTGAACACCCTGGTCCCTGTTGATATGAAGTGGCAATAGTAAACAGCATAAGGGTATGGCAGAGGATGACAAGCTACCCATTTAGGAGCATAGATATCTTCTGATATTTTCAAAATGGTGTATTCTTGCAGAGGAGCCCCTGAAGATGGACTAGTTGTGTGAATGTTGTGCTTTTCCTCTGATCCAATGATGTTGTGGACGAATTCCAGCATGGACTCTAAAGAGTTAGCACAGATCTTAGTCTCCCCCGTGATGGTTCCTGCTTCACATTGTTCAATTGTGCCTCTCATGGACTTGGCTTGTGCAGAATCTTCAGAGATTGAGAAGAGTTGAAGGACACTTGGAAGTTGTGGGATTGAGAAAGGAATGGAGTCAACTTGTCTCTTTGGTAGGAAGTGAGAAAAGTCTTCGACAGGAAATTGGAGGGTCATAATGTTCCCTATGTAGAGATCATCCATGGCAAAGAATCCAACCTTGAATGCCTCACTGTGGTCTACATTAGAAGATGGTGACCCTCCCTTCAACAATTGTGCTTCCATGAAATGAGGGCCATAGCTTGTCAGATAAGGCTTAGCTGAATCCTGGGCTGTGGCAGACTTTGTTTTTATTTCTTTGTTGGAACCACTAGGTTCATCACCATATTGAGTGATGTACACTGTATTTGAATCTTTTTTGGGATCAACATCGCTACCATATTGAGTGATATATGGTGCATTTGAATTTCTTTTGGCACCAACATCATCACCATATTGAGTAATGTATGGTGCATTTGAATCTCCTTTGAAATTAGTATTACGACTATATTGAGTGATGTATGGCTGTTTGGCATCACGGGGAGTAGTTGTGTAGGCAGTAATATAAGGTTTATTAGTTGAGCTTAAGGAAAAATCTTTGTCAGAACCATGGGCACCAGTTTTATAACCTGTAAGGTAGTTAAGTTTATTGGCATCATGAACACTTGAAGTTGCATAGCTAGTTATGTAAGGTTCATTGGGCTTTTCATGGTTGTGTTTCACGGATGCTTTGTAATTTGCTTGGGTAGTTGGGTAGTGTCTGAAGTGGTTATATGGTTAATATATGATTGTGAATTTGTATCTGTATGATCTTGCAACTCTACCTTCAGATCTCTGCCACTGATGCCATGCCTATTCTGTTATGCAATTAAAGAACAAGGGATCCATCAGCCACACAAACTTTGAAATTCGGTATGCTACGAATCTAGAGAGTAACAAATAAGACATATATTCAAACAAAGATGTTAAAAATATGAGAAAATTTAACTGTCCTTACTTATAAGATACTAAAATGATATTTTCCTCCTTTATATTTTATAAATTTACATTCTTCTTCTTTCTAACTTTTAAAAAACCACCTTTTTAATTCATTTTTAATTTTTTAAGAAAAAATAAATTATTTAAAAAAAATACTATTAACAAAAAATTTATTTTTATTATTGAATTTTGCTTACCAAATACTTTTTAATAAATTATTTTTTTATTAATTAAATTGTATTTTTATCAAAATATTTTTAAAAAATTAATAATTAAATTATTTTTTTCTAAGATATCTATCTTTCAATAATTTTTTAATTATTAAATTGTGATTTTACCAAAATTTTTGTTAGCAATTATTTTTATATTTTATTATTAATTTTTTGATATCAATATATATTATTTTAATATTAAATAAAAAATCTTACAACTGTTAATATGTATAACAATTAATATATATTGATATTGAAAAATAATCTTACTAAAAATTTTTATTTAATGTTAAAATAATATATATAGATATCAAAAAATTAATAGTAAAATATAAAAAAATTGTTAACAAAAATTTTGATAAAATTATAATTTAATAATTAAAAAATTATTGAAGAATATTTTAGAAAAAAAATAATATAATTATTAAATTTTTTAAAAATATAATTTAATCAATAAAAGAATAATTTATTAAAGGGTATTTTGGTAAGCAAAATTTAATGATAAAAAATAAAATTTTTGCTAATAGGTATTTTTTTAAAATAATTTATTTTTTCTTAAAAAATGGATAAAGTTAACATTAGTTAACACAAAAAGTTTAAAATGGATTAAAGAATAGGTTTTTAAAAGTTAGAAAGGAGGGAAATGTACATTTATAAAATAGAAAGGAGGGGAGTGTCATTTTAGCATCTTACAGAAAATGGGAGTGAAATTTTCTCTAAAAACATCTTTTTATGAATATACTTATGTTAAAAGTGTGATATATTTTTTTAGTCACACTTTAAAAAAAAGATAACACTTTTATTATCAAAATCAAATCTTATAATTTATTCTTTAATAATAAAAAATAATATGTACAGTTTGTTTATCTCCAAAATTTTTGTAGAAAACATTCTTTTTTTTTTGGAAACCACTCTGATAGAGACACTAAAAATATCTTTTTTTTAAAGATGTTTATACGTGGCTTGTTATTATTGGACATTTTTATTAAATCGGTTAATAGTTTATTTTTTTAATAAACCAAAATAAACCGGTTTATTATAGCAAAAACAATAAATTTAATTGTCCACATTATAATTATTAGACCTGATTCGATCCGATCGATTTACACAATCTAAACCGAATCATCTTTAAATTTTTTATAAAAAGATAAATATATCCTTGATTTTTATTTTGCAGACATTTAAATCTTTAAAAATTTAAAAATACAATTAAGTTCGACCGGATCTGATAACAATTAGATTTATTGTTATTGTTATAAAAAGATCGGTTTTATTCTGATTTATTAAAAAATTTAAAAATAACCGGTTCATTAATACGCCTAATAATAATGTGATATGTAAACGTCTTTACAAAAATATATTTTACGCGTCTTTACGGGAGCATCCGTCTTTTTCTTTTAATGAATTTTAATTATTGGATACTTATCGAATTTTTATTGGCCACAGCTAGCAACTAATTACTAATTTCATTGGAGTTTAATTTTCGGTGGATAAAACAAACTATACATAGTATTTTTTATTTATTATTATAAACAGATGTCCTTCGCTTTATATTAATTCTCCTTAGACAAAATTACCCAAAAAAGGTTTATTTTTTAAAATATTTATTATATCCCTTCATTAAGAAAATAACAGAAGAAGGCACAGAAATATGTACAGAAACTAATTTAATTTTATTCGACACCAAATCATTCACATTATTTTTTTACTATAAAATAGAATATAAAATTCATTTGTCAATGAGTTATATCTCAAATGACAGAATCTTCTCATACTCAATTAGAGGTTGTGAATTCAAATATCCCTATCTTTAATAAAAAAAATATATGAAATTCATTCTATTTAAATTTTGTACCCCACCAATATATATTAAAGATACTAATATCAATAGATAAAAAAAAAGTAAAAAATGTAACTATGTATATTTGCAGTTAATTTCCTTTACGAGTTATACTAGATAACCAATAATTTTCTTGAACAACAACATAAACAACTACCAATCAAATCAAAACACAATACACCTCTAAATTATTCATCTAAATCTTAATATTAGAATAACCATCTGCACACATAGTGAAATGAACATCCGATATATCCATTGTTCACATTGTTTAGTATTTTTATTGTTTATCCATACTTTTCCTTTACTGAATAGTGATATATTTCTAGATACTAGGACATGCATAATGGAAATTGACCCCAATAATATGATATAAAGCAAGATTAAATGAATTACCATTAAGAAGAAAAGGAGAAAAGGAAGAACCCAAAGAGTAAGCTTAGTAACCATCTTTTGTACTATGTTGAAAAAAGCTTCTTCACTAATATCACTTGTGAAGTGAGAATGAGTTCCACTTGAAGAGAACTACTCTTTTTATAGGCACTAGGGAGACTTGGCTTCTTCCACTTAACATATTGAATAGGATAATATTATCACATTGCACAAAACTTGGTGATTGTGTTACTTAATTTAGTAGAAGTTGCTTATTAGACAAGATAATTAACCATTAAAGAATTACACAGATGTTAAGTCTGCAGTTTAAGAAGGTTATCATATTTAAGTTCTATCGATGAGCAATTGATGCGCATCAATGCAAATTTATGTGATATAAAACATAATCAGTTGTGTAATGCACGTACGCTAATTAACACAAGAAAAATGTAATTGAAGTGTCGTTTTTCAGGAGTTATTTAATTTGGAGATCAATTCCTTTCTGCACTGTATAAGTTAAGAGTAATTTCGATTAATTAACTAACTTAAATAGATGAAAATAAATGTCATGGGTTTTCATTTAAAATTATTTGAATTTTATGGGTACTTAACCATGATTGTAATGAAAATGGAAATTGTATAACTTAATCAGTGGCTCTATTTAAACAATTTTTTTTCTAACATTTTGTTCAAATAATATATTATATTATAGTGTTATCTGCGATTTTTTGAATTTTTGATACGGAAAAAATTTTCATTCTTAAATATTTTTTATTAAGTAAAAAATATTATATTTTTTATAAATTAAATAGATTATGAATTTTTATTATTATATTTTATATCAATAATTTTTATTAAAAATTTAAAATTTAATGATTTAAAATTTAAAGTATTTTATTTAAATATTTAACAATCTCAACCCAATGTTTAAGTTATTTACAAGAATGAGTAGAATACATAAGATTGATATAATTAAATTAGCTTACCCCCTTTATAAGTAAGTTTATACAATAAGTAATAGATATAGTTGAAAAGTTGTTAAAAACATACAAAGAATATATATATATATATATATATATATATATATATATATATATAACAATATACAATCACAAATTTTTTTTTTGACATTATCCTTTATCCCGACAAGTTAAGGATTAATCTGTCACAACACTGAACTCAATTTAAGGGTTTATCGCTAGTCAATGAATTATTACATGCATAAGACGAAATTTAAACTTTCAACACTTACTTAAACGGATTGGTAAATAAGAAGAATTTTTTTTTTAGTTTTCTACGATATCTCCCAATCTAACAAGTCAAAAGCTAATCCGTCGCGATACGGGCATATTTTGACTAGTGTTAACCAAAACATTTCATAATTTCCGATAGTTTGCTAAACTGGGCCTCAATAAGTGGCAAAACGCTGAAGAAAGTTCCTTGTGGGCTTTAGTATTCCTTGCCCAATGTAAACATAGGCCATAAGATTAAAACAAAAAAACGTTAACAAATCGATTTCTAATTTTTTGGAGTACCGATATTTAAATTTTGAAAGATTTAAAAATACATTTAATTTTCTATTTTTTTAAATATGGATATATCCATTCGTCTAATTTGTCTTATTTTAAAAACTCTCCCATGTGTAGATCCGTATCAATCAAGTAAACATAAGAAATTGATATGTTCAATTTTTGAAAGGTGGAAACTCAGGTGCACTTAACTTCACGTGAAATTGATAGTTGAGAGCGGTTAAATGATTTGATTGATTTGACTAAATTTCTATCTAACGGCTCTTAGCCATCGACTTCACGTGAAGTGGACTGCAATTAAGTTTTCACCTTGAAAAAGTCAGATACTTAAATGTAAAAAAAAAAAAAAAAAAAAATTCATGAACCGTGTGGGTGTGGTAATTTGTGTGCTGTAGTTCCGAATTTATTCGAAAGATGAGAGCTTGCTCAAAATTCCTCGGGTTTTTAACAAAAAGTGATGAGGTTTGTGTATTCTTCATAGATTGTATAATTTACTGAATTTGAATTGAATTTATACAACGCGTATCAAGATTCTGTTGCTTGAATTTTAAGAAATTTCGTGTGCTACAAAATATGCTGCCTTAGATAACTTGAAGCTGAAATTGGAATTGTATGTTTAAGGTAGCATGCCATGACGCTGAGGAGTGAAGATCTTTTGAGGCAAAGGTTAGGATCATGTGATGCCATTACCAAATATTCTTATATGCCTGGCGTATCTATGTTTAAGTTAATCTTAGACTGCAATTACACTTTTTAATAAGTTGTAGTATTATACTATTATGTTTTATGTGCATGCTATAAATTATAATCATAGATTTCTCATGATGATGATGATATTCAGTATTAGTTTCTTCCACCAAGTGTTGTTTATGGAATTGTAATCCTAGATTTCTTTTTTTTTTAACCATAATCTTAAAATTCATTCATAAACACAAGTCATACAAACAAAGATGAAGTCTACAATAGGAACAAGATCATGAGTTGGTTACTAGGTCATTTATCATTGACCCTTTTATTGCATAGATAGTCACTCCCTAATCAACACAAAACTCTATTCTTTTCACATGGTGGCTGTTGAGGGTTGGGGAACCCACATAAGATGCTTCACAGGGAAGAAGTGGCACACTGGAGCCTCCCCAGGCATGAACCCAAGCTGCTTAAACAGAATGTGATTTGGGCTCCAATCAGATGTGTCCAAGTGGCACACGCCAAGAGCTTCAACTTTGTCTCCATTCTCACCATCTAACAAGACCTTGAACACCCTGGTCCCTGTTGATATGAAGTGGCAATAGTAAACACCATATGGGTATGGCAGAGGATGACAAGCTACCCATTTAGGAGCATAGATATCTTCTGATATTTTCAAAATGGTATATTTTTGCAGAGGAGCCCCTGAAGATGGACTAGTTGTGTGAATGTTGTGCTTTTCCTCTGATCCAATGATGTTGTGGACGAATTCCAGCATGGACTCTAAAGAGTTAGCACAAATCTTAGTCTCCCCTGTGATGGTTCCTGCTTCACATTGTTCAATTGTGCCTCTCATGGACTTGGCTTGTGAAGAATCTTGAGAGATTGAGAAGAGTTGAAGGACACTTGGAAGTTGTGGGATTGAGAAAGGAATGGAGTCGGCTTCTTTCTTTGATAGGAAGTGAGAAAAGTCTTCGACAGGAAATTGGAGGGTCATAATGTTCCCTATGTAGAGATCATCCATGGCAAAGAATCCAACCTTGAATGCCTCAGTGTGGTCTACATTAGAAGATGGTGGCCCTCCCTTCAACCCTTGTGCTTTCTTGGAATGAAGGCCATAATTTGTAAAGTTGGGCTTAGCCGAATCCTGGGCTGTGGCAGATTTTTTTATTTCTTTGTTGGAACCACCAACGCCATATTGAGCGATGTATGGCGCATTTGAATCTCTTTTGGGAGCAACATCAGCACCATATCCAGTGATATATGGCTCGTCGGTACCATAGCGAGACTCCTTTGGACCTTTTTTTGCATCACCATATTGAGCAATATATGGTGTATCTGAATCTTCCTTGAAACCATCACCACCACCATATTGAGTGATGTATGGCGTGTCGATACCATAGCGAGACTCCTTTTGATCACGGGGAGTAGTTGTGTACCCAGTAATATCTTTGCCAGGAGCATGGGTACTGGTTCTATAACCTATAAGGTAGTTAGGTTTGTTGGCATCATGGGCATTAGAAGTTTCATAGGTGGTGATGTAAGGTTGATTGAGATTTGCATGGTGTGAATGTGATGGATGGTTTTTTACGTTGTTTGCATGATGTGAAGGGTGGTTGTGTTTTTTGGATGTTTTGTAATTTGATTGGGTATTGTCTGAAGTGGCTATGTACCCTGTAAGGTATTCATCCTTGTGAGTGTTGTATCCTGTGAGATATGTTTGTGAATCTGCTTTCTTCTTAGTGTTGTACCCTGTGAGGTATGCTTGCGGATTCACTTCTTTTTGAGAGTTGTACCCTGTGAGGTATGCTTGTGAATCTGCTTTCTTTTCAGTGTTGTACCCTGTGAGGTATGCTTGCGGATTCACTTCTTTCTGAGAGTTGTACCCTGTGAGGTATGCTTGCGGATTCACTTCTTTCTGAGAGTTGTACCCTGTGAGGTATGCTTGTGAATCTGCTTCCTTCTCAGTGTTGTACCCTGTGAGGTAAGCTTGTGAATTCGTATCTGTATGATCTTGCAACTCTACCTTCAAATCTCTGCTGCTGATGCCATGTCCATTCTGTTATTAAAGGACAAGGAATTCATAAACAGACTTTGAAAATGGGTATGCGTGTCTTGAAGTACTAGGATTTTAGACAGTAATTGACAACTAATGCATCATGGGTAGTGACATGAATGGTGTTCTTCTTTATCCCAGTTTTGTAAAAGGATTTCTTATCTATTTTCTTTTTATGAATTTTGATTCTCGGACGATATTTATTGACTTTTTATTGGCTACAACTAGCAACTAATTACTAACCTCATTGCAATTTAATTTTCAATAAATAAAAAATGGCTAGCTAATAAAATTTATTACGTACACATTATTTTTTATTTATTATAAACGAGTACCTTCGGCTTTACATTAAGGTTTTTATATCGTATCTAAAGGAAAAGTCTAGGACCAGCAATTTTTTCAAATTTTGGCCAACATGTAATTAGCAAAGAAAAGTGAGCTATTGGATAAAATCTCACACCAATTTCACACCATTAAAATCATCATTGATAACTATTTAATGACTACAAATCACAAAAGTTGCTGGCTCCTTAGCACTACTCGTGTCTAAAAATGATGATTCTAATATGTCTATTATGGTGTCTATGGAGGTTATAATGTTTTAAAAAGTGTTATTAAAATTAAAATAATATTTTTTTATTATTTAGCAACACTTTTTAAAAAGTGTTACCAAAATGAAATAAAATATGACTTTAATTTTTAAAACACTTGCATAGTCTCATAGCTACCGTAAACATAGACATACTAGAATTCACCGTTTAAAAATTCACATGTAAGACTCGAAAATAAAGGCATGGATTCCACCTTACTCCAATATTATTTTTAGGCAAATTCAATAAAAGTTCTCAGAAATTTTCTTATATTAATTGTCCAAAGACAAAAAAAAAAAAAAGATTTATGTTTTTAAATATTTTATTATATTCCTTCATTAATAAGACAACTGAAGAAGAAGGACCAAAATATGTATGGAAAGTTATTTTATTCGACACCAAATCATTAACATTATTTGTTTTTACCATCAAATAGAATATGGAATTCATTCTATTTAAATTCCATACTCCACCAATATAATGTCAAATGGATATTTAAAAAAAATAATGTTACACATCCAAGTCTTTTTGTTAACTAAATTCAAATAAGTTGATCTAACATAATAAAATTAATTATGACTAACATTATTCTAAATCTTATTATTTAATTTGATTAGATTTAGTTCATAAAAGACTTGACGTGTAGCATTACTCATTAAAAAAAATAACATAAGTAAATAATGTAACTCTTAATAATGTATTATTTGCAGTTCATTTACTAAATAGTGATATATGTCTACTAGGACGACATACATAATGGAAACCACCCTCAATAATATCATATAAAATAATGTTACATATTCAAATTTTTTTGTTAATCAAGTTCAATTCAGTTAGTCTAACATAACAAAAATCAGTTATGACTAACATTATGTTAAATCTTATTATTTAAGTTGATTGAACTTTATAAAAAAACTAAATGTATAGTATTATTCTATAACATAGAGCAAGACTAAGATCAGTGTGCATAAATGAATTACCATTAAGAAGAAAAGGAGAAACGGAAGAAACCAAAGAGCAAGCTTGGTAGCCATCTTTCCAACTATGTTGAAAAAAGCTTCTTCACTAATATCACTAGTGAAGTGAGAATGAGTTCAACTTGAATAGAAGCACTCCCTTTATAGGCACTACCGCACTAGGGAGATTTCTTCCATTCACCATATTAAATAGGATAATATTATCAGATTGCACAAAAACTTTGTGACTGTGTCAATTAATTTAGTATATTAATTAATAGAACTTGCTTATTAGACAAGATAATTAACCATTAAAGAATGACTATCTAATTAAGTCCTGCAGTTTAATAAGGTTATCATACTTATGTTTATCGATAAGCAATTGAGCATCAATAATGCAAATTTTATGTGATATAAAACGTAATCAGTTGTGTAGTGCACGCTATAACACACACACACACAAAAGTATTCAACTATATATTCAAATGTCACTTTTCAGGAGTTATTTAATTTTGAGATCAATTCCTTTCTGCATATATAAGACTAATTTCTATGAATTAACTAACTTATAAATAGATGAATATGCCAAGACTTTTCATTTATAATTATTTGAATTTTTTGGGTTTTTAATTAACTATGATTGTAATGAAAATGAAAATTGTATAACTTCACGAGTTGCTCTATTTAGACTAATACTTTTGTTCAAATCATACAATATAATGTCACTTGTGAGGTTTTGAATTTTCTGTTGGAATAAATTAATTTCAATAACCCAGATCATCCATATTGAATCATCAAAAATATATCATATCAAATGCGGAAGCGTACCTGAATTGATAAACATGAATCATACGATTGGAAGAGTTTGGATCTTGTAGTTCTTTCGATCTTCCTCAACCAAAGCCTTCTGTATTTCTAGGAGGCTGAACTGCAACTCTTTTGATGGGGAAAGAGCAACAAAGGCGGCTTTGGTATATTGGGGACCGAAACCCTGAAGGTCTATTTATATTTGAGCATGGCACCCATTAAACCCTTAAGCCCAAATAAAATAGTATCTGAAGTCCAAAAGATAATATATCTAAAATCCAAAAAGATAATTATCTAAGGAACAAAAGATAATATCCGGTTTTATTCTCATTTAATTCCAAATCAAAAGTAATAATGACTTATTCAATTTAGCATTTATAACAATAAATGAGATCACCATTATATAAGTCATTTAATTTAAAATAGCATAATTTGTGATTATAATTAATATATGTATTGCCCACAAATAAGTTAGGAAATCAAATAATTTCCTAACAATCTCCCACTTGGGCTATACATATATTATTTCTTGACATAATCACATCTTTATAAACTTTATGCGCGCATCTGAATGTTATTTCTTTCATTACTTTAACAATCTGGTCCGTCTCATACATTAGATATGGAACTACCGCAGCTTTTATCACATTAAATGCCGTGACTAAACCACGCCAATCACCATCCTAATATACTCAACGACATAGATCAAATTTGGATGAGTAATATGGAAATTACATGCCAAGTGATCTCATGCATGTCTATTTCCAGCTGGTCCAACTTTATTGAGATCAAACACAATACAAATATTGCAAAATGAACATTTCACATAACATGAAATAAACCATCAACTTAATTCTGCAGAAAAATAACTCATTATCTGTCATAGGACATATAGCATAAACTCCCACCAAACCAAAGCATCACAAATATTGATACCCATTCGAGCAGTGTGCTCTTGAAAGACTTTAGGGATCAATTCCTTGGTTAATGGGTCTGCTAGCATATACTCTGTTCCTATATGTCCTATGGAAATCTGTTTTTTCTTAAACTTTCTCCTTGACAACTAAGAACTTAATGTCTGTATGCTTCGATTTTGTCAAGCTCTTATTGTTATTGGAGTATAGTACTGCTGACTTACTGTCACAAAATATCTTTAATGGCCTTTCAATGTCATCTACTATATGAAGCTTAGTGACAAAGTTTCGCAACCATATGCCATGAAATCGGAATCAGAGTACCTAATGATCTCCAAATTTTCTGATCTCCGATAAATAAGCATGTAATCCTTTGTTCTTTTTAAACAACGCATTACGCGTTTAACAGCTATCCAATGATCCATATCCGGATTGCTCAAGTATCTACCCAACACTCCCACTATAAATGATATATCGGGATGTATGTAGACTTGAGCATACATTAAATTCCCTAGTGCTGATGCATAAGATTTATCATGCATTGTTGTCTTCTTAAGATCATTTTGGGGCATTACTTGAGACTAAACTTGTCTTCTTTAACTACGGGTGTGTCCATTGGTCTATAACTTTCTATGACATATCTACTTAAAATCTTTTCGATATAGTTCTTTTGTGACAATCCAAGAATACCTTAAGAGTAATCTCTTAGTATCTCGATTCCTAATACAAAAGAGGCATCACCAAGACCTTTCATTTCGAATTTGTTCGATAGAAATTTCTTAGTTTCATGCAACAAGCCTATATTGTTGCTGGCAAATAGAATGTCATCAACATACAAGACCAAAAAAAAGTATTTACTCCCACTGAACTTACGGTATACACATTCATCTATAATATTTACCTCAAAACCGTATGAGGTAATGACTTGATGAAATTTGTGATACCATTGACGGGAAGCTTGTTTGAGACCATAGATGGATTTTCTCCTTTTTCTATTGGATCTCCTTAATGACACTTCTTGAGGTTGTTGAGCTTGCTGTATGGGTTGGGTTTGAGGAGGATTCTCATTATTTTCCTGTACTGTAGCAGTATCTTGAGCAACAACAATATTCTCATTGTTCTCTTGTACTGTAGCTGGATTTACAACAGGATTCTCATTGTGCTTTTGTACTATAACTGTATCTTGAACAATAATAGGCACAAGATCCTGATCATTGTCAGTTATAGAATCCTTATCAAAAGCAACATTCCTAATATTTCCTTCCCCCCCAAACTCAACATCCTCAAGAAATCTCGCATTTCCCGTCTCAAAAATAGACCTTGATGCAGGATTGTAAAACTTGTACCCCCGTGAACGCTCAGCGTAACCAACAAAGTAGCAACTAATTGTCCTTGAGTCCAATTTTTCTTTCATGCGGCCTATAAGGTCGCGCCTCAGCTGGACATCCCCAAATATGCATATGCTTTATACTAGGCCTTTTCCCAGTCCAAATTTCATATGGGGTTTTGTTAACTGCTTTGCTTGGCACCCTATTAAGGATGTACACTGCGGTCTTTAAGGCTTCTCCCCAGAGTGATTCAGGCAAGGAAGAATGACTAATCATACTTCTCACCATGTCCTTAAGAGTTCGGTTCCTTCGCTCTGCAACACCATTCATGCTAGGTTTGCCTGGCATAGTGTATTGCGGAACAATACCACACTCCTCTAGGAAAAGAGCAAAAGGCTCAGGACGTTGCTCTCCTGAACCGTCATATCTTCCGTAGTATTCACCACCACGATCAGATTTGACAGCTTTAATTTTCTTTCCAAGTTGAAGTTCAACTTCATCTTTGAAAGACTTGAAAACATCCAAGGCTTGGGACTTTTCATGAATTAAATATAGATACCCGTAACGAGAGTAATCATCTATGAACGTAATAAAGTACCGTTGTCCATTCCAAGAGACAGTAGGGAATGGGCCACATATATCGGTATGTATTAGTTCTAAGACATCTTTATCTCTCTCGGCACCTAATTTCCTTTCGTTTGTCCTTTTCCCCTTTATGCACTCAATGCAGACTTCAAAGTCCGCCAAATTTAGGGGTCCGAGAATTCCATCCGACATGAGCCTCTAAATTCTCTGTTTAGAGATGTGGCCTAGGCGTTTGTGCCATAATGATGCCGAATTCTCATTCAGTTTTTTTTTGTTTTGTACCCGTTTGCAATATTTCATTATTATAGGAATTTAAGTTAAGCCTATATAGATTATCCACCAAATGACCAGAGGAAATATTATTCGAATTGTAAAAGAGACTGACTTTATTGTCTCCGAATGAACAAAAATAACCTGATTTGTCCAAACGAGAAACAGAAACCAAATTTCGTCTAAATGACGGTACATAAAATGTCTCTAATAAATCCAAGTAAAATCCACTCATGGAACATAATCTAAAGGTTCCTATAACTTCGACTGCAACTATATTACCGTCTGCCACATAGATGTATCTTTCAGCATCACTTGGCGGTCGGCTCCACAGGCAACCCTGCATAGTAACACTTACATGAGTAGTAGTAGCAGAATCTACCCACCAAGTATCAACAGGTGCATAACTTAAACTAGCCTCAGAACAAACGAAAGTAAAAATTATACCCTTCTTTACACGTCAGGTGGCATATTTGGTACAATCCTTCTTCATGTGTCCCACCTTCTTACAGAAGAAACAAGTTGAAACTTGATCTTGTTTCTTAGCCTTTTTCTGCTAAGAAGGCACATTCGCAGTAGTATCACGCTTTCTTTTATACTGAGAAGATGAAGCCATGTGAGCACTTTCAGTCTTATCTTGTTGTAGCCTCTCTTCTTCTTGCACACAGTGAGATATAAGCTCATTTAAGGACCAAGTGTCCTTCAGAGTGTTATAACTCACTTTGAATTGCCCAAAGTGTGCAGGAAGGGAAATCAAAATGAAATGTACGAGTAAATCTTCAGACAACTCTAACTTTAGTGCTTTCAATTTTGAAGCAAGATGAGACATTTCCATAATGTACTCCCTTATGTTCCCTTTACCTTCATACCTCATGGAGACAAGTTTGCTCAAAAGGCTACTTGCCTCCGCCTTTTCATTCTTAGTAAAGAATTTTTCAACATCCTTCAGGAACTGTTTGGCATCTTTATCCTCAGTAATTGAGCCCCGAAACGCCTCAGGTATTGAGCGTTTCATGATCATAATGCTCATTCGATTGGATCTCTCCCACTTCTCTATTTTAACCTCATTGAGACTTTCCGGAGTGGAAGTGGGTTTCTCCTCTCGAAGAGCTATATCTAGATCCATACAACCGAGGACAATCTCCACGGTATCTTTTCAAACTTTAAAGTTTGAACCATTCAGCATAGGAATACTGCTAATTTGCGCAGAAACATTGGTAGCTAAAGCCATAGTTTCTGGATTAGAACAAAAGAACATGCAGTAAATATTAGTTAATTAATGGGTAAAAATCCATATTGAGATATCCAGCACAACATTAATTTTCAATCTTTGGATAGAAAAATTAACTGTAAGTGATACTCTCATTGCAGTAATTAAATATTGTCAAAATTCCTGTCACACATTAAGCCTTTCTTTGGACCGACTTAATGTGCACATGGAAACTTAAACTTCGCAACCTATTTATTACCGCATATATTTTCTATTAATTGGCCAAACAATAACCTTCCTTTGGGCCGATTATTGACCGCATAATTAATAGAAAATAAACAAAAGTGTACAATGCTTATTATTTGGCCAAACAATAAACTTCCTTTGGGCCGATTATTGTTCGCATAAATAATAAGCATTACTTTATTCTTAATTAGTTACCCAAATATATATTTACCATCAATATGTATATGTAATTCGGCCAAATATAGACCTTCCTTTGGGCCGATCAATATTCGCATGAATTATATAACACCATATTCTTTATGTTTTGAATAAATCAATTTTCACAAAAGAGGCTACTTTGGCAGCATAATGTTCAATTAATTTATTCCAAAACCAAATCTTTATAAAATAGATGGGTATACTAATCCAAATTGTTACCAATTTCCTTATGTAACAACAAAATAATATTTTCTATTATTCAAATATTATTATTAATATATATACATAACTTGGCCAAATATAAATCTCCTTTTAGATCGATTAATATTCGCATAAGTAACATATACATATTAATCCTTATATCCTAAAAGGATAATCAATTAAGTTTACCAAATTAATGGCACACAACTAAATGCCAATTATATACAGTTACAAAAATATACGAAAAACACATGATAAAAAAATATCTATTTGACCGTATATATATATATGTAACCGAGACAACATTAACGTAAAAAAAAGAATAATAATAATAATAATAATAATAATTACATGTTATATACCGTGAAAGTTGTATATATCATCCAATAATATACATATGCGTAACATATATATATAGCGAACCAAAACAGTATATCGGAATACGTTTTATATATGGGTCCATCTAGTGTACAGATGCACTTTGGTACAGATTTATAGATTTTTGTTTTTATTTGGTTTAAAAGTGTATCACTAAAAGTGTTGCTTAAGGAGAAAGTGTTACCCTTAATCGTTAACTTGGCTCTGATACCAATTTTGCAATCTTTTACTAGTCCTTGTATGTTGTAATTTCATTTTTATAGTTTTCAATCTTGTTTTAGTTTATAATATTCTTTTTTGCATGGATTATTGTATATAAAATCTTTTATCTGTTTGTCTTTTTCTTTAATATAATTTCTTAAATCCTCAAAAACTTCTTTTATTTCTACACTTTCTGTTGTTTCTAAATACCTTCTTAATTTTTCAACTTCATTTTCCATTTTTTCTTTTAACAGCTTTAATTCTTTTAAGTCATAATATGGTGGCATTTATAAATTTTTTAAGTTTAATTCCAATTTGTTTATATTTATTCTTATTTCTATCCTTTTTATTATAAGGTCATCAATTTCGATCTGAAGGTTATTTAATTCCCTTTTATACTCTTTTATGTTACTTTTTAATTTTTCTGCCCTTTTTCTTTTTATTTTATTTTCTGGTTTTTCAATCTTTTTATACTTCATTATTTATTTTAAAATTTCTGCAAACTCTATCATTGATTCATCACTATTTTCTAGAGATTCTATTAATTTTTCTAGCTCTTTAACTTCTCTTT
Source organism: Arachis ipaensis (assembly GCF_059453495.1). Classification (NCBI taxonomy): domain Eukaryota; kingdom Viridiplantae; phylum Streptophyta; class Magnoliopsida; order Fabales; family Fabaceae; genus Arachis; species Arachis ipaensis. The sequence continues at coordinate 7,035,582 of NC_142438.1, forward strand.
TTAACTTGTCATAGATTATTTTTAGAGCTTCAAATGCTCTTTGATTTATTTCAGAAAACTGTAAATAATTCAAACGATTTTCTCTTTCAAAAAGCTCTTGTTTCTTGTCTTGATAGGTTACATATATTTCTTCTTTATTTATTGTCATAATTTAGTGTTTAGGGTTTCATTTAATTTTTCGACCTTTTTTGTTAATTCTTTTATTTCAGAATTTTCTTCTTTAATCTTCAACTTAGATAGACTTAAAGGGCTATTAATTTTAGATTCTCTAATTTCAAAATTCGATGAAACTAATTTTCCTGACGGTTCTTTTATTAATAGAACTGGGTTTTCAATAGCTTTATATTTTGGTATTTCTGTTTTTACAATTTTCTGAAATAATTCATCGACATAAATTCTTTCTCTGTTTTTAAATATTATACTATGATGACTATTTGTTAAAGCATAATTTATTGCATATGTAATTGAAAATGGTTCATCATCTTGTTCCATTAGATTCTTTCTGTGAAATTTATAAGCCATACTTATAGATCTTCCAAGATTTTCAGTTGATAAAGGTATAGCATATCCCAGATGGGCATTAAATTTAACATTTACATTTGCCAAGTTTCCATGAACAATTCCAATTATTTGATCTATTGGGTCATCAGTAATTCTTTTGTCACAGATTGCTAAGCTTATTGGTGAATTAATTCCTTTCATATATGTAGATTTGATTAAGACTTGTATAGTACTAATATGAATCCATCCAATTTTAGATCTTTTTTGTTGATCCTTAATTTTCTCAATCTGTTTACTTAATTCTTCATCATTTATTAAAGCTATTTCAAGTTCTCCATTGGCGGATTTTATCTTTATAGGGGCTTCAAGTTGAATTTTTCCATAGTATATTATATTTTTTCTATTAAAAACTTCTTTTAAAAGGTTTTGTTTATTAAAATTTTCGTTTGATTTGAGATTTAATTCTGTTTTTAAAACAGCCTGTTTTTCATTATCTAATAAAGCAGTTAATCTATAATAATCAGATTCTTCTGTTAATTCTAAACTTTCTAAATAATTCATAATTGAAAGACTAGAATGAATACATACCTTTTTGGAGAAAAACTTCCTTTATTTAATATATTTTACATAAGGTGTTTTTATCTCCAGAGGGGAGATTGTAAATACTAACTCCAGAGGGGAGTTTAGAACTATTTTTCCCTAATGAGAATTCTTCTTCAGATCATAGAATCGCCTCGGCAGCTTCCTCCTTGCTCTCCTAGCATTTGAGTACTCTTTGCCTCATGCTTTCTATTTTCTGATGCCTTGTACAATTGCCTAAGCAACCTATTTATAATGGTTGGGTCTGATGGACAATTCCCATCCTTACCCTTCTTATGACGTCATTGCTTACGTCATTGTTTATTATCTTGCACCAGCTACATTGTTGGTGCTCTATGACCTAAGCGCTTACGTCACTATGCAATAATGTTGAGAGATGCTTCAGATGTGCTGTCTTCCTCTTTCATTATGTGTCCTTCAGATGCGTTGTCTTCTTCCTTTATCATGTGGGTTGATTCCGTTTTATTATTGCTTTCTTCAGATAACTCTGAGACGCATAGCTGGCACTTGTGGTCTTCTCTCTCTTTTATCAGATAGCAGAGATTCCTCTTTATCCCTTCAGGGAGCTTTTCTAAGAGTCCAGACAAGTTGTAGAATGCTGATTCAAATTCCACTAAGAGTCTCATCTCTCTTTCTTCAATTTCATTCCTTTTACTAGACACAAGCAAAGTATTTCTGCTTTTATAATTAATTCTTGTGTGAGATTCCCTTGTTATCTTTTGAGTTCTTTCGAAGACCCTTGCTAGTGTGCTAGCTAGCCTTCCTTCATGACTGTAGATTGTTAAATCTTGAACTTGATCAATTGGTTGAAAATTTCCTGGGAAGACGGACATGAATATTACTTGGTGTGCTGGAACCAAGCATTCTTCTTCTTCATTAAAAATAGGTTGACTGTTCGTAAATTTTAGGGATATATCCCTTGGATTTACGTTGTCAATCATATTTTTAAATCTCTTCACTGCATCAACGAATCCTGCAGGAAACTCACTAATAATTTTTAGATCATTAAAAATTAAAATTGTATCAATTAATCCATACTGGAAAAACTGATAGGTGTCCGATGGGGATGCATCTGGAAATATAACCAGCTTTGTTAGCTGTTCTTTGGCAATAGGATAATATCCTAAAATTGCTCTTTTTTCTTCAGTCCAGTTCAGGACTATATTAAGGGTTTCTCTGAGATTTGATCTACAGACCCTTTTCTTTTCTTTGATTTCAGCCCTTGTAGGAATGTTTCTTATTATCCCTGTTCTCTGGGTTTGAATTGGAGCTTTATCTGCTCTTTTTAGGGTTTGCTCTGGATGAAGAGCTTCATATTCCCTGAAAGATTCCTTTGCTTCTTCCAGTGTTAAAAACCCTCCTTTATGAATTATTCTTGATTGATGTGTAAATGGTGCTGCTTTTTCCCAGGCATCATATACTCCTTTCATGGGGCCATTATAAATTACATAATATTTTTTATCTTGGGTAGATTTTTTGATAATTTCAGCAATTGTTTTATTTTCTGGAATTTTTTCTTCACCTGATTTGTCCACCACGCTTAGCTGGCTGAGCTCTGATGGTTTTGGTTGTTGTGTTAATTTCATTGCTTCGACGGCCTTCTTGAGGGATTGGATCTGTGTCCTTATTTGCTGACAATGCTTGCATTTTTCGAGTTCTTGTTCGTATTTCTGAATTTCTTGATCTAATGCGTTGTAGACGAACTCCATTCTCTTGTTAATGTATCTGCAATAACATTTTTGTCACCCTTAATATATTCAATTTTTATTGGATATTGTAACAAAAATAATTGCCATCTTACCAATCGTCCATGATTATAATCAACTTTTAAATTATATCGTATGAAACCTGTTAGGTAGCTTGAATCTGTCCTTAATGTAAATTCTCTGGGTAGTAAATCAATTTTCCATTTCTTAAGAGATTTAATTGCTGCTAGAGTTTCCTTTTCATGAGTGGTATATCTCTGTTCTATTGGAGTAAAAGTCCCTGAAATATACCTGCAAAGTAATTCCTTTGGGGAATTTTTAGAATCTAGTGATTCTTTTCCTTGCTCCAAACTTTTTATAGCTTTCTTAGCTTTTAGACATCCTGACCAGATTATGTCTGAAGCATCTGTTTCTACTATTAAGTAGTCATTTTCTTCTGGAATATAAAGTTCTGGAAGTTTTTCACATAATTCTTTAATCTTTTGAATTTGCATACTATCTTTTTCATCCCATTTCCATTCTTTTTTAGTACTTATTTTTGGAAATAAGCTTTTAGTGTATTCTGTTATATTCTTTAAGAATCCTTGATCAGAAATATAATTTATACACCCTAAAAATCTTTGTAATTGTTTTCTATCTTCTATTTTATTAGGAAATAAATTTACCTTTTCTAGGACATTTGGCTGAAGTTTTAGTTTTCCTTGAGTGGATAGAATTAATCCAAGAAACTCTATTTCTTGTTTTGCTATTCTTGCTTTCTTTTTGCTAAGAACTAATCCTTTTTCTTTACATCTTTCTAAAACTATTAATAATTTTTGAAGATGATCTTCTCTATCCTGTTTTGTAAAAATTAGTATATCATCAATGTATACTAAAACAAATTCATTTAACTCTTTTAGATTTTCTTCCATAAATCTTTGATAAATACCTGGAGCTTGTTTTAATCCGAATGGCAATACATTCCATTCATAGAGCAACACACTTGTTGATTCTTTTGTTGGACAAGTAAAAGCAGTTAATTTCTTTGTTTCTTCGTCTAAACGAAGTTGCCAATATCCTGATTTTGCATCAAGAGATGAAAACCAAGTTGCTCCTTTGATTTTTTCTAAAATTGAATCTTTTCTTGGAAGTTTATGAGCATCACCAATAGTTACTTCATTCATCTTCTTATAGTTAATAACCATTCTTCGTTTTCCCCTTTTAATTTCATTATTGTTTTCGACATAAAAGGCTGGAGCCGCATGAGGACTTTTACTTAATCTTATAATTCCTTTTTCCAAAAGATCTCTACATTCTAATGAAAACTCTTCTCTATCTCTTGCGGAATAAGGGATTTTATTTGGAACATTTATCTCTTTTGTCGGATCTTTTAATTTAATGCTTACTAATTCGTTATTTGTATTTTTAATATCTAAAGGATTTTCAGCACAAATTTCATTCAAAAGTTCTTCTATCTTTATTTCAAGATTATTTTTTGGGATATTTATTTGAAAGTATAAATTTAAATAACATGTCTCCAATATAGAAAATATTTTAAATTTTAAGATCTTATCTATAGTAGTAGTTGGTATTTTTATACGTTTTGATTTTTGATTTATTGAAGAATCGTGTGGAGCTTTTAAAACTATATATGTTAGTTCTTGAATGAATGGATGATATAGCTTTAAAAAGTTATTTCCTATGATAAAATCCATTCCAGAATCTAACATGTATATAGATGGAACAATGAACCTATAATTTTGAATAAAAATTTCAACCATCTCTGCTTTTTGGTCAATTTTATGTATTGATTTGTCAGCTATTCTAACTCTTAATGGTTTCTTTAATTTTTTCCAATCAAGTTTTGTATTTGAACTAGCAAAGCATTGTGTTGCTCCAGAATCTATGAAAGCATTTATAAATTTTTCTGTTATTTTTATAGTAATAAATGTAGCATTATTACTCAGTCTCTGAGTCTGTTTCCGAGACATATTCAAAAATATAGTCTAAGTTATCATCAGATTCTTCTAAAGGTTCCATGAAACAAGACTTAGCGATTTCTATTTGTTTAGTAAGATCCTTTTTATCCTTCTTTTTCGGACATTCATTTGCATAGTGTCCTTCTTCTTGGCAATACCAACACTTACAATTTTCTTTTTTATTTGGGCAATAATCACTTTTTTGTCTCTTATTTTTATTGTTATTTCTTTTTCTAAAATACCTCTTTTTTCTCCAGTTTGGATAGTATTTTCTTTTTCTAAATTGATATTTTCTTTTTCTTTGAAAATTTTTATTAAGACCATATTTTTGAGGTATTTCTTCATTATCCTGACAGCAAATTCTAATTATATTTGCAAATCTTTTTTGAGTTGCTTCTTGCATACAACGTTCTTTTATTTCCTCTCTTATTGCAGAGGTTGCTCCACCAAAATTATTTTCAATTGTTCCTCTATTTATTTCTCTTATAAATCTTCCCATAATAAATTCGTTAGCAGGATATGGAAGTTTTGTTATATACATATTAAGATAATGATTTTTATCTTCTTCTTTTAATTTGTAATAATGTATTCTATATTCACATATATAAGACTCCACATTACATAGATCATATATGTGAATGTTAGCTAAATGGTTTTTTGCTTCTTGATATTCTTTATTATAGACTTCTTGTTTATGATCTATAATATTTTTTCCAAAAAATTCTTTATATAGAATCATCATTATATATAATATCTTATCATAAGCTGTTATTTTTGTTGCTAATTCTTCTATTATTTGGTTTTCTATTGATGTCATATAATCTCTTATAGCTCCTTTAGTATGAAACCCTATGTAATTCCAAATGTCTCTTCCAGATAATTCATTAAGTTTTGGATTAGTAAAGGCTTCTAATAAGAAGGAATTCAACCAGTTTTCGAAAATTTCTTTTTCATTTGTTTTACAGTCTAAATCGAGCATTCTTTCTCCTTCCATTTCCTGGATTTTAGGAACGTATTTTGATGGTATTTTTGTATATTTTGAATCTTTATTTATAAACCCCTTTTTAAAAGCATAATTATCAAAACCTGTTTCCTATTTAAATTGAGATTGATTATCCCTAGATGTTCCAGCTTCATTTTTTACTTGTATTGGAATTGCTGGTTCTTCGTCACTTGAATAATCTAGGATGTGTTCTTCATTTTCTATATTTTCAGAATTTACTATTTCTTCTTCTATCTGAAATCCCTGTTCCATAATATTATTTTCTTGGGCCATTTTTAATTGTTTAAAAAGCATTGTAACTTCTTCTAATTTTTCTTCAATATTCATAATTTTAGTGGTGGTTTTACTTTTAAATCTGTTATGTTGATTATATTTTGAAATTTTTCTTCTTTTGGATTTTCTTTTTCCTTATTTCTTTGAAATTTTATGGATACTAGTATTTCTTCAAGCATATCTACTATAGAATTTAATTGTGGGTTAAAAGTATGATAAAGATGTGGGGAATCATTTCCATGATAACATTTCTTAGAAATTCCGTGTGAAAAATAAGTTTTTTCAGGTTTTTGAAGTCCTTCAATAAAGCTTATAGTAAAATAAAGATTTTGAGAAAAATCATTTTGTATTGATTTTAAGAATTCGGTGTCACTACAGTTAACATTAGTTAAAATCATTAATTTTTTATCTATTAATTTTGATAACTTAATTATTTCTTCTCTTAAATCTTCTAATTTACTTTTTTCCATTAGGTGACGCTTTTCTTTGTGAAGAGCTACGGTTTTAAGTGAAAAGTGTGGCTTTAAAAAGTGTGGTTTAAGTAAGCAAATCTTTAAATTTGTACAGATTTAGATCTGTACCATATAATTTTCTTTTATATATATATATATAATGCGTATATATACGTATTGATGCAGACACATAATGGGAACAATTTGTGCAACAATTTCGGATGAACAACGCATATGTATATATATTGATCCATTAAAATAAAATCGAATATTTTCGATGATTTAATTATAGATGGCTCTATACCACTTGTTGGAATAAATTAATTTCAATAACCCAGATCATCCATATTGAATCATCAAAAATATATCATATCAAATGCGGAAGCGTACCTGAATTGATAAACATGAATCATACGATTGGAAGAGTTTGGATCTTGTGGTTCTTTCGATCTTCCTCAACCAAAGCCTTCTGTATTCCTAGGAGGCTGAACTGCAACTCTTTTGATGGGGAAAGAGCAACAAAGGCGGCTTTGGTATATTGGGGACCGAAACCCTGAAGGTCTATTTATATTTGAGCATGGCACCCATTAAACCCTTAAGCCCAAATAAAATAGTATCTGAAGCCCAAAAGATAATATATCTAAAATCCAAAAAGATAATTATCTAAGGAACAAAAGATAATATCCGATTTTATTTTCATTTAATTCCAAATCAAAAGTAATAATGACTTATTCAATTTAGCATTTATAACAATAAATGAGATCACCATTATATAAGTCATTTAATTTAAAATAGCATAATTTGTGATTATAATTAATATATGTATTGCCCACAAATAAGTTAGGAAATCAAATAATTTCCTAACATTTTCGTCTCATTAGCTAAAATGACTCACCTTTAAATATTTTTTTATTAAATAAGGAGTGCTATACTCATTTTCAATTAAATAAATCTCAATCTTTTGTTTATTATATTTTATATAGATGGTTTTAAAATTTGAATTTTAAATTTAATTTAGAATATTTTATTTTATTGTTTCTCTTTTTTTTAGTACTTTTAATGACAAGTTAATTTTTAGGAATGTTACACTTCTTAGTTCTTACTTTCGCTGTAAATATACAGCGATTGTTTTAATCTAATCACTTATAATTATGTTTAAAATTGGTTCCAATATTTATATACCTGTTCCGTGCGTATAGAAACGAGGTATAGCAACTCCTCCTGCTAGCAAGTGTGTCCAGGTGGAAGAGTTATACGTCGGTTAGGTTAGAACACCGCGGCGGGAGCATATGCAAAAAGCACTCCGACGCTCAAATAAAAATGTGAATTAAGTGAAATGATGATAATAAAATTAGAGTGAGTTATGTGACCTCACTTGTTCAGTTGGAGCTTGTTTCGGGATTCTCCACGCTTACTAAAGTCAGTTTTGATGATAACGTTTGAGAAGGTTCGAGCTTTGTTAAGCTCGTCCGGATTTTGTGGTAACGATTTTGGAGATAGTTTTTGACTTGTTGGGAGCTGTTATCAGATTACGTAGCCAAGCTCTGACTTGACTTTTCTGGGTTATTAGTCGAGTTTAATTTTGGGTTGTTAGTCGAGGTATAGGGTACATATCATATCCCCCAAGCTTGCCTTGTGTTCCAGAGGAAACATAGGCGAGCTTCTAGTTTCTTCGTATACCTCAGCTATTGTAGGCATGATGCCCCCCGAGCTTGCATTTGTTCCTATCCAGTAATTTAAACTAAGGTATAACTCCTTCTAGTGCCGAGGTATAACTCCTTCCGTGTGTATGGAGTTTTCTGTCCTAAGAGCATAGACGCCGAGCTATACTTCAGCTGTCGAGGAACACCGGAGGAGGTTGGGACACTGCTATGTTTACTTGGTTTTGTTTATATAAGATTTGTATATGACTTAATTGTGGTATATATGTTCTCCTCATTCCGAAATATGAGGCATGAATACCGTCCGAGAATCTCACATAGAATCATTTGGTGGCTTCTTTGAAAAGGTCTTTTTAGGGTTATAAGTAATTAACCGTTCTCTTTTTGAATTTGCTGCACGTGGCCGAGTTATAGCACACGCGGCCGACTTATACGGATGGATCACGAACTACTTTATTTTGAATTTGCAAGTGGCCGAGCTATAGCTTACGTGACTGACTTATAAGGACAGATCAGACCTAATCTCCGAATTATAGTTTGTATCCGCCGAGTTATAATGACTAGATCACAGCCCCAAGGTTGACCTGTTTATTTTTAAGAAAAGCAGGTTGAGCTTTTATGAAAATTGAGTTATAATTCGGCAGGATGTTGAAGAGATGCGGTTGTGTTATAAATCGAAGATATAAGAATTAGCCTCCAAGATCAACATGATAATCTTGAAATAAAATTGGACAAGTTTGTCACTGAAAAATGGGTTGCTTATTTCAATATATTTTTGAACGAGCTTATAGGTGATTGTTTGTTGGAATGCTGCCGACTTATAGGTGATTGTTTGTTGGACTGACGCCGATTTATAAGTGTCAGTTTGTTGGACTAAGGCTGACTTATAGATGTCAGTTTGCTTTGATTGATTCAAACTTATAATTATCAGTTTGTTTGAAGTGATTCCGACTTATAGGTGTCGATTTGTTGAATTGATTCCGACTTATGGTTGCCGGTTTGTTAGATTGGTTCCGACTTATAACTGTCGGTTTGTTTTTGTATGCCGACTTTAATATTAGTTTGCCATAATATGTGTAGAGCGTAAACAATAGCTGAACTAAAGGCATGGATAAAAATAAAGAATGATGAAGTTAAAAATAATATACTCTTTATTGAGAATTACTCTCTTAATATAGAAGGTATAGGATGAAAGTGCCTCATTAAAACCTCTCCAAGTAAAATCCAGTGTAGAAAAAAGTCGTGTGAGTAGAAAAAAGAGTACATCTTCGAGCCATAGTTCTTTGCCTAGTAGTGCTTGAAGGGTATAAGTCCCCTGCCGATCAATTTGTTGATTCAAAAAGATCCTCCTGGTCATCTTCTTTTGATTGAGTTGGTTTATTGCTGCCGAACTTATTCCAATTCAATAAGAGATCTCAATATTATCCCTTGAAGAGGACTCGAACCTCCACGCTCTTTAGCACGAGATTCCGCCGAGCTTCTCTAAGCTCTTCTATTTCCATCTGTCTAACTGTTTTTTCTTGAAATTCTGCTAAAGTCTTTGGCTTGGTCACGGCTATAGTCTCTTGAAATTTTTCAGGACGGAGGCCGCTTTTAAGTGCATGCAGGTGGACCTCGGGACTGAGGTCTGGGATCTCTATAGTTACCTTGGTGAATCGTGTCATATAGTCCTTCAGGCTCTCGTGTTGTCCTTGTTTGATAGTGCTGAGGTAGTCTGATCCGTGTACATATATCCTTGACGGCGAAGTAATTAATGAAAGACCTCGCTAGCTCTTCAAAGGAAGAAATTGTACCTGCAGATAATTTAGAGAACCACAGTAAAGCAGCACCATCAAGATAAGTGGAAAAAGCTCGGCAGAGTATGGGCTCATTATTAGCACCGTTAAAAAATATCATGGACTGGAATTTTTTAATGTGAGCACGGGGTCACCAATCCCCTTGTATAGCTCTAGGGAGGTGGGCAGCACAAAGTTCTTTGGCATTTGAAAATTGGTAATCTCCTCCGAAAAAGGGTTGTCTAACGTCAACTTCTCCTTTGGTGGGGTGATGCTTAGAGGGTCTATGTTTCCCGAGGCCGAGCTTTTGGAATTTCCTTCCTCGTTTTTTCTAGCATTATTGTGGGTGGTCAGCTCGGCTATCCTTCGAACCTCTACCTGGAGTTCTGCTATCTGAGCCAGAAGTTCGGCTTGGGTGTGATGGGGAACTCCATTATCGGCGATATTGGAAGATCGGAGGCCCTGCAAAAGAAAGGAATACAGAACATGGTAGAAGAAATAGTGGGGTTATATTGAATCGGGGGGCGCCAAATGTTCTGTGCGTATAGAGTCGAGGTATAGCAACTCCTCCTGCTAGCGAGTGTGTCCAGGTGGAAGAGTTATACGTCGGCCAGGTTGGAACACCGCAGCGGAAGCACCTGCAAAAAGCACACCGACGCTCAAGTAAGAATGTGAATTAAGTGAAATGATGATAATAAAATTAGAGTGAGTTATGTGACCTCTCTTCCAAGCTTATTTACTTGCTTATATAGGCGTGTAGTTTGTTCAGTTGGAACTTGTTTCGGGATTCTTCACGCTTACTGAAGTCAGTTTTGATGATAACATTTGACTTGGTTTGAGAAGGTTCGAGCTTTGTTAAGCTCGTCCAGATTTTGTGGTAACGGTTTTAGAGATAGTTTTTGACTTGTTGGGACCTAATATCAGATTACGTAGCCGAACTCTGACTTGACTTTTCCGGATTATTAGCCTAGTTTAATTTTGGATTGTTAGTCGAGATATAGGGTACGAATCAATACCAATGCACATGCACTCAACATAAACGTACAATTAACTCCTCATGCAGTGGGTGAAAAGGAAGTTGAAACCTTAACTTATTGTGCATTGGTTTCATCTATGGAGAAACCCACTCCCAGATCCAAGAGTAGATCACAACAATAATGGAGGAAAATGTCTACTTTAGTACAATCAGAAATTTAGAATAAGATTGAAGATAAAATATAACGTTTTATTGTGGTTTTCGTTATCCTATGTGTTCAAACTTCAAAGTCCTAGCTTTGAGTTTGAGGTTTGAGTATTTAATCAAACTTAAAAAATTGCAGTGTAGAGTGACATTATCACATGGAATTAAAAAAATTTGTAAACTTAAAAGTCTCAGTATATTAGGGAATATACCAAACTCTGTTTCTTCAGAATCCCGCTAAAAATAAACAATTAACTGAGTATCATGGAAGCAATTATATTGTTATTTCACAATCTCATCCCAATATTTAAGTTATTTACAAGAATGAGTAGAATAATTAGATTGATATAATTAAATTAGCTTAACTCCTTTATTATAAGTAAGTTGATACAATAGGTAATAGACATATATAGATAATTGTAATTAATCTCCACATATCTCAACACTTCTGACTGTTAGTTTATAATGAGAAATGATATATATACACTTGGATACCTTTCTCTTTTGATAATAAAAAAGATTGTCAACGTTTTTTTGTTTTTAATATTAGAAAAATAAAAGAATGGTTTTTTAATATATGTACACACTAATTAGTAGCTGATTTTTTTTTATGTAAAATTAGCATGATTAATAATTATTAGTTAGGTAATGCCAAATTATATTATTTCTTTATACTTTGCTAGTAAACATTAGCGTCGGTAAAATAGACCAAACCCATCAGGTCAACTTACCCATTTAAATGGGCAAACTTTGCCTTTAAAATTAAGTCCGCTTAAATTTCAAACTAAACAGACAGCCCGTTTATTTTTTTTACATTTTTTCCAAGAAAATAGCACATTTGGCCGATATTTCTCCAGACCCAACCCGAAAATTCAATTAAGGTTCTTAACCTAAAAGTGATATTTTTTTGTCGAAATAGTTTTCAAAAAATTAAATAAAATAGTAAACAGGCGAGTCCGTTTAACCCATCAAGTTGGCCATAAACGGTTCGGGCTGAAAAATTATAGCGCGCAAATGAAGCAAACTTAAATGGACCAACCCATTTAACCCACGGGCTTAAACGAGCCGGGCCTAAATGGAATCATATTTTCTATTTTTATCCGTATACTTCACAAAATTCTATAACCCAGACTGGATCATGACCCAAACTATTACAAAGTCAGTTCGGTAAATTAAAACTAGATCAACCATTATGTGAAAGCCAGTTTCCAAATGACTGCATAATTGGAAGAAAAATGCATACTCAAACATTAAGAGATTATCATTAATTAATGAAATTCTACAATACAAGTTTTGACATAAATTATAACATTTTCAAATCTGTAGAAAAGAAAAATAACCTGCAAGTAAATTGGAATTTAATATTCTGTTTCTAGGACACCATCAATTAGACCAAACTCCAAAGCCTGCATTTGGAAAGGCAACAAAAGAAGAATTAGAATACCACAAATTGTAGAAGCAACTTTTATTCAACTGATAATGGGTGTTTTTTGCATGTATTAAGTTCATATTGTAAGCCAGCCAAATATTTCAATGGTATAACCTAAACAGATAACCCAGATTATATCAAAACATTTGCCGAGAGATTCCGAAATTTTATTTTTATTGGAAAGTTGGCACATTTTCTGAGAATTTCGGCTGAATTCGATACAAATATTCATCGCAATTATGAAGAGAAGTTGACAATACCTCAGAAACAGACAGAAAACGATCCCTCTCGGTATACTGTTGCACCTTCTCTAATGGCTGTCCAGTGAAAGCACTATACATCTTGTCAATTTTCTGTAATTAAATTGGAAAGAAGAGAGAAGGCACTTAGGTTTAGCATTCCGAGAATCGTCAAACAAACCATAAGAACTAAAAGAACAAATTAACAGCAGCCATGGGTATAGCTCAAAGAAAAAGTGTCAAATGAGAGTTTGGGTGCAAGAGAATTGGTTTTGCCATTTTGAGTGTTTGATATTCTTTATTAAGAACAAGAAGTGAAATAGATTGCAGGTTTTTAGTCATCGGTCTTCCGGAAGAGGCACATATAAATGAATTGAGAAGACCAAAACAAACTTCTTTGTCACAAAATATCCTGTTTCCGCCAATGCTAGAGTTTTTAATTTTTTTTTTTCAAGAAAAGAATAGATTATAAGGGAAGAAAGACTAACATGGCGAGATTGAACAGCTTCATTCACTTGGCGTCTCACATCCTCGACATGGCCCTACACAATCAGATTTTGAGCAATAAATCAGCAAGACAGATATTTACTGTCTGATGACTTGTCATCTTTTTTCCATTTTGCTTAATACGAATAATAATCTTGATTCTTACCCCGCATCCACCCTGTGGTTGATGTATCATTATTCGTGCATTTGGCATGGCATAACGCATTCCCTTCTCTCCACCGGCAAGGAGAAGTGCTCCTTGACTAGCCGCTACACCAAAACACACGGTACCAACTTTGGGCTTTATCTGATATCAAAAGAATTTACCACACTTTCAGCAAAATACATAAAATTAACTAGCAAAGTAAGGAAAATGGAGCAAGGTTCAACTGATTTATAGCATAGACTTTTTATGTAATGTTTGGAATCTTACCCAAGACATGCAATCATAAATTGCCAACACTGAGTATGTGCTTCCGCCAGGGCAATTTATATACACCTGTCAATAGAAGCAGCCCAACAACCCAACATAAATTTCACTTCATGACTTGAAAAACCTAAAACGGCAATGTCGAGACATAATAGACAAACCAATATATCTGCTTTTTCATCAATGGTGGCTAGAGTCACAAGCTGTGAAATAACTCTCTGAGCGACTTGCGAATTTACTGGCTGTCCAATGAATATTATACGATTTCTGAACAAAACAGTTGAGAGATCAAGTAGTCCTCCAGGAGTCACAACTGCTGGGGTTATTGGTGGATTCCCCTTCTTGGCTTCAATTGCACCATAACTATAAAGATACTGGAATATCAACAAATGAAGGTGCATATAAAACTAGTAGAAGGATATGTACAATGTAGTTATGGTGATACTACCTATTTCCCAAGATAACTATACGCCACAGTTAATCAGCTGAACGCTTTAGTAATGCTGTTTCAAATTGCATTCATTTAGAAACCTAATTTACCTATATATGCATAGAGTTGTTTTCCAATAAAGATGCAGAGACTACTGAACCTTAAACAATGTAAAATGGACAAGAGTAGGTATTTCATATTCCTAAGCATTCCAAACATACAACCACATAAAACAGAAGTAACAAAGAGAATGGCAACAGAAAATTGTACCTTGTACTAGCATCATGGGTATTTTTCTCATCAAGTTTAAAGGGTAAGCCGCTGCTTGCACTTGACAACCCTGCATTAAACAAACTATATACATCACAACATTCCTTCTTGTGCAAATGCAAACTATTTTGCATCCCCAATTCAATGCCCTATGCATAACACTAATACATGCATCTCACAAGATATTAACTCATGCTGCAAATTGTTAAAAAAAAAAAAACACTTATTGCTTATGAAGAACCCCAATTACTACAATAACATGACACTCTTATGTTCCGATAACTATTTGTTTTCAAACTAAAACTTTTGCTTCAATATCTCAACTTATGCAACACAGCTACCTATCATAGCTCCAAAAATAAAAGAGTTTTGTACCAAAAGCAAGTTTAAAACTTCCCAATAACACTAGAGCTACCAAATTTCGAATTGAAGCCATAGAAAGAGTGGCGAAACAAGAAATTTACCAACTTTAGATGATTGGCCATATGGGCTTGGCAAGGAACAAGTAATCGAGCATGAGTTTCTGCTAAATGAAAACTCAAAAAGTTTCAGGATTTCAAAAAAAAAAAAAAGGGAAAAGGGGATAAAAAACGAAACTTTCGTGAAATTAGGTTGGGAAACATGAGTATGAACCTCTGAGAAAATATAACGTGAGACGAATTTGCCCTGCGAGAAGCGATAGCGAAGCTTGCAGTAGCAGGAACTGATATAGCTGGAGCTACCATTGTTGACAACCTTGCAACTCCAAATCAGTGTTCTATTTTAATGGATACTAACCTTTTTATTGATTTTCTCTGAGGCCCACAGTTTTATTGTCCAAAACCATTGGATCTTCTGGCCCAAATATCTTGTTTTATGGGCTCAATCTCTTTTAACCCAATTTTGGTCCATTTTGTTGACAAACGATATTTTTGGTCCCTGTTCTTTATTTGTTTTTTATTAATTAGTTCTTGTTATTTTAGAACCCAGTCTCTTTTAACCCAATTTTTGTCCATTTTGTTGTTTTTGTCCATTTTGTTGAAGAAATATCATATACCGGACCCAATAAGCCCAAATATTTTTTACCCAAAACATACTTTGCAAAATGATATTCTGACATAAAAACCATTAATTGAGCCTGGCCCGATTCAATACCAAAAGATATTAGAGGACAAACATTTTTCATTTTCAATCTTTTTCATCTTTTAATTTTGCCAAAATCAATTCGAATAACAACAAAAAAAAGTAACTAAAATTTTGTTTTTTTTTTTTAATAAAATTACAAAAACAAAAATAACATAAAATAAAAATAAACTAAACAAGCCTTAATAATACAAAATTACAAAGCGAGAGGGGCGAAGTTTCTAGTGTATAATAGTCTTTATTAGTGTTGATTTTATAGAATAAAATTTATCTATTATGTATAAAAAATTCTTTGTTCACTTTAAAAAATAACTATCATGTATTTTTATATATTTTTAATATATATTTTATATTTCATTAAATATTATATATAATATATGACTTATTGGTACTTTTTTTTGCACGTAATATAGTTAATTAACACTACTTAATAAATATGAAGTGTTGTAGAATAAACATGAAATGGATAACAGATATGCTTCTCCATATTATCTACAGGGTGAAAAGCAAATTCTATTCATATTTAATAAAAAAAAAATCATCTTTATCCTCATGGTCATGGTCTCAGTCCCTTCATAATTTACTAATCTTGAGTTTTATTGACACAATATGCTCATGCCTTATTATCGTAATCACCATCTTTTGTATTAATCCCTTCCTCTGATTTTTACTTATTTATTGGCTATATATCTGTCCTTATCCTTTTCTAGATGCTTGTTATTATTGATCACTATCAGACTCTAGCCAGTAGTAACACATGTTCATATCTATGGTGTTAGTCACAACGTCAGAAATTATAACTAATTGCAAATACATGTATTAATTTAATTATTTGTTTAAAGTTATATCACACCTAACAATGTATAAGAGGCTTCAAAATTAAAATAAAACAAAGCCAGATGGAAACTAATAAAACTAACTCTCCATATTTTAGTAGATATCGTTCTGAAGATCAACTATACAAACAAGACGAATTACAAACTTTCTAACTGTTTAAAGGTAATTTTAATTTATTATTCAATTAATTAATTTTAATATGATCAAATTAAATAAATTTTGATATCATATTAAATTGATTATCATAAAATCACTCATCCAAAATTTTTTAAATTTGTTTGATCTTTTGTATTGGTCTTATTTTCTTCTTTATTTGTCTTATACTATTTTTTTTACTTTTGGGGTTAAGTAAAGATCGAATTCTAGACCATTTTGATACGATGTCATGAAACCACTCATCCTAAAAATTTATGCTAATAGAAAAAGACAATATTAATTATTATATTTCTAACATTAATTAATTAAATAATAAATTAAAATAAATCTATACATTAATCGGGTTACGTATAATAAAAAAATTAGTTTTCAATCAACTGTCATATATAAAATATATATTTAACATCTTATAAATATTTTTTGTTATATTACAGTATATATAAGTTTAATTATTCCTCTATTATACATTTGATTATTTTATTATGATAAATTTAATTATTTTTGTGGTTAATTATAATTAAAATACATAAATTAATAAGTATAAATCTACACAAAAATATATATATACACTTATGAATTCTAATAACAAATTAACAATATTATATATATACACGCACACTTATAAATTCTAATTAATAAGAATATATATGTTGGACAAAATCTTTGCTTGCAAAAGGTATGATTCCTATCCGATCCTATCACATTTTTGGCAGGTTATTTTTGACTAAATGAATGGTGGCATGCAACACAGATCATATCATATTACCTTTTAAAGTTATTGATGATTATATAGTTCCCTCAAAGGAGAGTTGACTAATATAGTGTCTCTCCATCAATAACTTTGACTTATTATGTGCAACCCATGTAGTGGGAAACTCAAAGTGTTGGCTCACACTGTTGAATCAAGGCTTAGCTAATGTACCACCACTTATTACTAAAGTCTATGTTTCCAAAACAACCCACTACTAAAAACTCTTTACTAAATCAAACTAAAGGTTGTGCTTAATCCAGATCATTAAATGGATATATAGATAAGATGTTATAAACCAATTAAAGTGACAATCACATTGTTCAATTATTTGGTCATTCATATACCATGGGCTGCACTATTAGGGTCACATCTGGTGCCAATCAAGTCAAAGGAACTTTTGTATATATATATATATATATATTTGATATGATGTTATATGGCTTATAAGGTATAGGAAATATTTCAAGTATACCGGGAGTATCGGTGCTTCAATTATTTCAACCGTTGATCTGAATTATAAAAAATATATATTATATATATTAATTGAAATCAACGGTTAAAACAACTAGTGCACTTGAAATGTTTCTTAAAGTATAATAAGCTTATTACGAATTTTAAACAGTATTATAAAAACCTCTCACAATTCTGCAATAGGTAAAAAAAGTTTAAATAATAGTAAAATTTATTTTTTTAGTTAATATTTTTAGTCATTAATCTAATATTTTTAGTATATATAGTAGTTTAATAATATATTTTTAACTTATATTTTTAAATATTATTAAATAATAAATTTTATTGGCTTTTTAACATTTTTCGTACATAATTGTACATTTTTTTATGATATAGAGGTTCTAATATCATGTGGAGATAGGTAACTAATTAAATTTTAATTTACAAGTTGAAAATATTAAAGGAAGAATAATCACCTAACTAGAAAAAGTTAAGTGAAGAATCATTTATAAGGGGAAATAATAATGCAAATTAATTCGTTATACTTTTTCTTTAATTGTTCGTTTTTGTCATCATTATTGTCATTTTTTAAATAAAATTAAATAAATTATCTTTTATGTTTTAAAAAACCTATATATTTAGATAATTTCTAATAAATATTTTTTAAAATTAACATAAAATATGTACAAACAATATAAATATTTTTATTTTAATATAATTATTATCACATATCTCATGTATGTTATTAATATACACTATCTATTTATCGTTAGACATAATATATAGATTCCATTTACAATTAAACCCACAACCCATATATAAATAATCAAAAATATTTTTCTATAAATAATTAAACATCTATCACAAAATATATATTATTAGATACTACACGAGTATATCTAGCTATATATTATTAGTTTAATTCTACAAATGAATAAGTTAATATAAACCATGCTTTCTAGAAGTATTTAACAATTTCATATATGAAGATCACATGCCATGCCATGGACCTAATTTTAGTTATAAACCCTCGCCAGGTAATGCTGTACCTACCCAACAAGAAGCCATTATTGATTCCCTCCAATATAGTATATATAGTATTTTATGAGCTATTTGTATACATTTAAATAAAGGTAAATCAAATGTCTATTAATATTTAATCCAATTAAATAATAATAATAATAATAATAATAATAATAATAATTGTTCGGTTGCTCGTCGGGGTTAGGAGTCGGTTGGACGTTTTGTCGAAAGCAACTCGGGAACTGAGATATCTGGACCTGAGCGCGAGTTTTGTGAGGAGGAGTGCAGTCACAATCGTCAGTAAGTCGGTGGGCGAGGCCACTTGTAAGGACACTTCGATGCCAAAGTAAGTGTCCGTATGACGAGACGGCTAATTAGGATAAAGATGACATACTTTGGAAGAGGGATAGAACACTCCCCTTTTATACTTTATACTCGGATGAATCCTTTTACTTAGACTCATCTACCTCAAAGCTTTTACCAGCTCTCCAGATTTTTTTCAAGAAGTAATGTGGCATGTGGATCATTTTGGTCCATACGAGTTGAAAACTCGTCGGGTTGGTAGTCCGCAAAATGAATTTCTGACCCCTATTAAACTGATCACAACAATAACAATAAGTATACTATACAAAAATAAAAATTTTTTTAATCTAATATTCTAATAAAGTAAAAGTTAAAGAAGGATGAAAAGCATATTTTAATTTTCAATAGAAAAATTATTAGTATATATATGTTGGGGTATGGGTTGGTATAGAAACATTTTTTTTCAACATTAAGGAAAGTTAGCACTTGGCCAATGGGATCCTTCAAAAGTTAATTATCCCCTCCCATTTATATATATTTTAATGAGTTGAACATTGTTTAATTAGACTGACGCAACTTTTGGTGTCACAAACTCATAATGAACTTAGAAAGCCTTTTTATAAATATAATAGTCAAATACAACCGCATTGTTGACAAGGAAAAATGAATAAAAAAATAGTAGAACACAACATTATTTAAAAAAATAAAATAAAATAAGATGCTAAAAAGACACTGATGATGAAGAAACTATATAAGTTGACTTTGGAAAATAATCCAGATAGATCACAACCCAACCCACAAAGGACATAGGAAAAAGCAACAGAATATATAGTACACTATATATCAAATCAAATCAAATAAATAAAGTAGTAGGGATTACATGCTATAATGCATGAACCTTTGGGGGAAAAGAAAATAAAAATTGCGAGTGAATTTTGATTAAATTGCTTTGTATTATAAAACATCGCAGTCGTTGTTTTAGTGATGCACATTTAAGTTGACTTAGTAGAAAAAGGCCAACACAACATTTTGGAGCATAACTACTCATCATTTCATTCTCTATATATTATGGGGTTTTATTTCATTTTTGGAATTTTTTTGTTATATATGCATCCACTGATTCCCGCATACTACGGCTACTCCCACTGAATTCAATCCTTACTTTTGGTAATAAATTCTATCCATCTGATTGAGTTGTAGACCCTCATGATCTTCTGATTAAATCTTCTAGCAGTTTTGAACTGACCATTTATTCTTTATTCGTAATTATTTTCTTAATATATTAATTGTTTAGTTATATTTTCACTAACCTCTTTATAAACTAACATAAGCCAATTTTATTATGATTTAAATTTTATAAATAAATAAAAATTAAAAAATTAAAATTTTAAATTTTAAAACAATTTTAAATATATTTATCTTAATAACATTTATAGTACACAATAAAACAATTTATAAAAAATTTATTCCCTTTTTATTTACTTGTAAACAGTCAAATTTTTCCATTTACAAATCCGCCGTCTCCACTAATTTTCGTCTCGCTGCGTGGCCTTTTCCTCGTGTATCGTTGTTATTCTTTTTCGTTGGACATAGCCGCCTCCACCGCCGCGGGATCATAATCCCGATGCATCTGCACCACCAAACCCCATCGCAGCCTCCATCTGTCGCGCTAGACAATGCAGAATCTGCACTCCATACAGCTCTCCATCCGTCGTGACGCAATAATCGTTAGGCCTCATTCGCGATGCGTGATTAACTACTCCGATCTATGGCGACTTCTCTACTCGCGATGTGCTGCCTCTGTGGCTTCCTCCTCGCAACGCACCACTGCGAGTCCCCCCACCATCCACGCAACACGGTTCAAGACATCGTCGCTGGCCACCCTCGACTCTCCATCTTCTCCTCCTATTTGGTTTTGAATGATTCTTTTAATTAATTTTTTATGTATTTTTTCCTAAATTTTAAATGATTCTTTTTATTAATTTTGGATGATTTTTTTTTTATGTTTTGTATGTTTTTTTTCTTAGAATTTGGATGATTTTTTATCTTATTTTTGTTATTTTTGTTTTTTTTTAAGTTTTGAATTTTTTTTTGGAAAGAGAAATTAGAGTTTGCATAATAAATAGTAAAAAGTGAATTAGAATAAAAAAAGATAATTAATAATTATTAATTTTATATCTTTTAAAAAATAAAATTTAAATAATCACTAATTAATGATAATTTATTAATATAAAGTACAGTTTAAAAATCCTTATTGACTGGTTGTTAGCTAAACTAGTGTTAGTTTCCTAACGAAATTGTATGATTGATACTTAATAAAAATATATATATAATTCAATAACCGAACATGAAACATTGTTATCTAAATAATGCATAAAAAGCCATGTTGCTATATGTATGAATACTCGAGTTTAATATTCATCAAGTCAACTACAAAATAAGGTTCTCAACATTTTTATTTCAAATTTTAAATTTTCATGGAAAAAACCTACCCAAAGAAATATTTTTCCTTTTCTAACCATAGTATTTACATTGGATGTTGAAATAGATTTTCTCCTTTTTAAAAAGAGAAATGTGGTGATGAGATGGGTTGATTTGAAATTTTCTAAGATAAGCTTGAATTCTGCTTTGGCGATGTTCGGTGGTCATGAACTTATAGTCGTATAGGACTTTTTGTATATAGAATAAAGGAATATATATATATATATATAAACATGGCAATAATGTGCTTTATGTATGTATGTATGTCAACTCTTTCATTAATAAATCAACATTCAAATTAAATTTGCGTTTTCTACTATGTCAGCATGACGACCCTTATTACATCCTTTACTCCTTGTTTAGTTTTTTAGTTTCATAATCATATCAAGACAAAAAAAAGGAAATAATATCAAAAGTATATAGCTAGCTAGCAGTGGCGGAGCTTAGTTCAAACAAGGGAGACCATGTCTTCCCCCTAAATTTTTTATAAAAAAATTTTTAGTAGTATTTTTTTAAAAAATAAAAAATAATTCAATTGACTTAAATATTTTACTATGACTTAAACTATTTAACAAGTTCAATAAACCACACTCTTTCTATCTTTAAGTTAAATATAAAAAATTAGATATTTTTTATTTATTTAATTTAATATTATTTTATATTTTACTATTTATTTAATTTAATTTTTTATATGATAAAATATAATAGAATATTCAATAAGTATTAATATTATTGTATTTGTATAAATTGATAAAAAAAATTCAATAAATATTATAAATTTTAATATTTGTCCTTCTAACTTCTTCTTTACATATTTTACAGGATATATATTCAAATTTTTATATAAAATAATAATGAAAATCAAAGAATTGATACATTTTTTAAGAGGAAGGCTAATATTTAAGAAGGAGAACATATAACTTTTACAATATTAACACATGTAGATAGTTTTTTTACTTTAATGATTCACGAAAAAAGTGAGATATAACCTTCAAAAGTTCAAAAAGTTACCTCTGATGACTTTAACCTTAACTTTTTGGAACGAGATCTTGAAAAACGGCTTTAAATTTGGCAATATCACCCAAACCAGAGAGATGAGATTAGACGAACTTATCTTAAATGGGGTCATATCAAAAGTATTTTGACAATTATTTTCTATCTGGCCCCCCAAAAATTTTATTTCAAGTTCCGCCACTGCTAGCTAGTATTATTAGAAGACATAGATTTATTTTAAACAAATTATTTTTGGTTTCAGATAACATTTGTTTAATTATTTTTTTAATTTTTTTCAGCCAAAACTAGTGAAGTAGAAATATATAACTTATTTTATTTTATTTTGTCTTGGTATTTTAATTATATTTTATTCTGAAACATCAAATTATTAAACAATAAATACATACACAAAATGTGTAGCACGTTAACAGTTTGTAAAAATATTTATGCGTGCGAGGCATATATCTCTCTCCCTTACAACAATAAAAAAGGTTCATGAGAAAAATAAATTATGAGTTCAATATAACAATGATAAAGTCTTATCTTATTAAGTTAAAGTGCAAATTCAATAATCGAAAAATTTCCTAATGTTGTTGATAAAGTTTTCTAGCTAGCAACACAATTATTTTCACTACAATCAATCACTTATTTGAAACAATCATTAGTGGACTTGAATTATTTTCATTACTGCTATATACATTATATATGAATGATCAAACCCAATTATTAATTTTTTTAAAAATATTACAAATACACAAAAAAAATGACTAACTACTAAATTAGTTATTATATATTTATATTTATTTATAATAATTTTTTTACAAAAGGTCAAATACATATTTTTATACTTAATTTATTAACATTACAGTACAGTATTATACATTTACTTAATAAATAAATAATTAATAAATAAATATAAACAACTAAACAGCATCTGCTCGATCGGATTATGATAATAATTATGTTCATATAACACTACGCTAGCTACTTATTAGAAGTTATGTACATGGTTGTGGGGTTTGTATGTTTTGATGACAGAAGGAGACAAATTTATTTTTCGATATTAGGTAAATAAAAAAAATGTTAGAATTTGTCTTATTTAATATTTATTAATTATTATAATAATTAATGAATATTAAATAAAATAAATTTTAAATATTTTTTATTAATTTTTTTTAATTATCAAATATTTTTATGCAAACGTGGAGCAAAAAGAAATTTTTCCGAAGTCTCCCCGGTGATCAAGAGCTCTCCACGGTTGTCCCCAACACCTTGCTTAATTAATAAAGCAAGTATACATATGATATCACTCGTATGTTTAATTAACTTAAAGTAGAAATGATTGGCATTTACTGAAGTTATAATATAGAAATGGAGATGAAGTGCCATGATTTATGCAAAACACATGCAAGAAGGGTGTTAGAGAAAAAAGCTACTTTTTTTATATTAAACACAAAAAATATAGTTTAATAGTTAAAAAATAATTTATAAAAAATATAATTTTAAAAGAATCATGTTCGATTTGTGAAAGAGACCAAAATTCTAAACTATTACAATTCTTTTTAAATAAGAAGTAAAGATAACATACTTACTATTTTATATTAATAAAATAAATTATGATTAGTTATATTCTAAAGAAAAACCATATTTAAAATAAAATAAAAAATCCATACAAAGATTTAATTATACAAAAGATTAACTCCATTTACACTAAGAGACTCTAAAAAGTGAAACTTTGGATACACAAAGCAAGGAATCTACGTGGTGCAAATAAATTAAAGTTGAAAGACATTACTATAGTCCTCGTGTTTAAAATATTAACCACTCTTTATTATTCGTATATTACAATCAGTTACCAAAACTAACTATTAATATATTTGTGTATATATAAATATATATGATTTAATTTATTTTTAATATATATTTTATATTAGTAATTAATTTTGATATACACAAAACGAACATAATTAATATATTTTGGTAATAATATTTAAAAAAATCAACTAAAACAATAAAATTAATTTTATTTAATATTTACTAATTATAATAATAATAATTAATAAATATTAAATAAAATAAATTTAAATTATTATTTTTTTATCTGTTTAGTATTACTGATATTTTTGTTTGGATTGTAATATTCCACAATCCCCACACATGCATCATACACATGTATGTCTATATATATAATTGAGGCCTATATAAAAATAAATAGTCAGAGGGTGAGTATCCTAGCTAGCCTTCAAATACACTGACAAATAATCTAACAAGGATTTCACATCTAATCTCAAAACAAAATGAAGCCCTTCTTTGCTTTCTTCATAGTCTTCTCTCTTCTCTTGGTAAGTATTCTCCTCATCAATAACCATATCTACTCTATCATCATATATATTCAAGTTCCTTTCATCTTTTTCCCAAGCAGCTTTTTCTTTTTTTCTTTTTCATGAAATAACTCTTTCATAAACATAATAGTAGTCTATTTATATCTTATAAGTATTTTTATATATCAGTCTCTATTTTTTTTTTAATTTAAAATGTAAAAATGCATAAATTTATTTAATATTGTACTTAAACAATATTTTTATTTAAAAAAATTGGTCAAAACTTAATAAAATTTTAGAATTTACAGACGAAAAAACTATAACATCATATTAGAAAACTGTCTCGCTGTAAAAAACTAAACTATTATATAAAAGCATATATATGAATTATTATTCTATACAATCTTCTTAATAACTCAACAAATAATTTTTATTATCATTATTGTTATGTTGTTGATGACTATATATATTTTTGTGTGAATTAATTAAAATAGGGTGCTAACCTGAGCTATGGAAGGAAAGAGTTGGTGGGAGAATATTGGAAGAAGATGATAAAAGGGCAAAGCATGCCTGAAGCAATCAAAGAGATTCTTGTTGTTGAGGATCCACAAATATCATCATCAGATTCATCAAGAACCAAGGATAATTTCATTAGGGACTTTGATATAAAGCCTAATGTCATATTATATCACTCCCACAAGCAGAAGCAAAAGCACAACCACAAAAACCCTTTTCTCAACAACAACTTGGAGGAGCCAGAGAGTTTCAAGAAACAGAAATTAAATGAATAAAAATAATTATTAATATTATTATTAGAGGGGTATGATACACAGAATATATATATCTCTAGAGATTATCATATTATTGTTGTATTGGGAAAGTAATCAATTAATCAGTTTAATTATATGGTATATTATTATTATTATATTTTTGCAGGAGATACTAGATAGAGCTGATTACTGATGATATGATGTTAATTTCTACTAATAAGCATCTTCTCTGCTGTGGTATTGAATCCTTTTGTTTATTTTATAAAAAAACTTTTAAGTATATTGATACACCAGTATTTTAATAAATTTTAACCGTTAATCTTAATTATATATGTTATATATATTTTTATAATTAAGATCAGCGATTAAAAATTATTAAATAAAATACCAGTGCACTGATGATATAGTTAAAAGTTTTTCTATGTATCTATTTTTATGTAATCAATAGACATATATCATATGTGTCAGGGTTATTGCTCTTGATTATATCTATTATCTTTTTTCCTCTATGAGATTATACGTATTGTTGGATTATATTTATAGTCAGTTTTGTTTTATTTTGCATAATTCCTTAGGAAAGGTTCAAGAAGTTATTGTTATAGATATAATTATTATATTAATTTAATTTTTTTAAAAAGAAATCATAATATAATATTAAAGTTTGTATAATTTAAAAATTTACAGTTTAGTATTCTTTTATCCCAAATTAAAAAAAAAAATTAGCATAAAGTAAATAAAAATTAAAACTTATAAAAAATTTATATAAATAAAAAAAAATGTTCATAAGTGTGTTAAAAACTTAAAATATAATTATTTATGTATCTGATTCTATTTATACATAGTTACATCATCAACATATATATTGTTCTTTAAAAGTTTCTAAGTTCTCTATGAAATTAAGCTCAATATAATTGGTGGTATGCCCAATCTCATAACCAACAATCTTTCTCTAACTATTATTAGCCTAAAAGAGAAAATAAATATATTTTTGAACATTTATATTATTATATTATGTGTTAATATTTATTCTATTATTTTAAAACTTTAGTGTGATCCTTACTTAAATATTCAAATGATTATAGTTTTTTTTTTTTTTACCAAAGATAGAAAACTCGAACTCGCAACCTCTTAATTGAGTATGGGAAGACTATGCCATTTGAGTTATAACTCATTAGCCAAATAATTATAGTTTGTTTAAACTAATAAATAAAAGCATATGATGATAGTAGTTATATATCTAACATTTAAATAATGTAAATTCCTTTGTTCTTGATATTCTTCTAGATATTTAAATAACATTAAAGAATAATAAATAAAACCCCAATTAGGACTTGCAATACGGAGATATAAAACTGCCACAACTTTCACGAGAACATGAACCTATCCCAATTGATATCCTAGTTTATTCGGATGATGACATTTGACAAATGACCAATATATATTATAAGAAATTAAGTAAGTTTAATTTACTTCAAAAATTAGTTTAACCGATAAAAATTATTTTATATTTATAAAAATGATTAGACTTTTAATTTTAAACAATATTAGATTTGATACATTTTTTCTCGCTTAAGATTAGATAAAGGATTTGTTTGGAACTTCTAAAAAAATATTTTTTGTTATTTTTTTAAAAAAATTTATAAAAAAATAAAATAATTTTATGTTTAGATATTTTATATCAAAAATATTTTTATTTATCAATTATGTTTAAGTTTAATAATATAAAAATATTTTTTGTTTATTTATTATGTAATAAAAGATATTTTTTATTTTTTTAGTACATACTTTTATTTTTATTATTAAAAATTTATCAAACACACTAAAAAATAAAAAATATATTTTTTATCAATTTAATTAATACCGTCCAAACAAGCACAAATATTTGAAGTCCCAAATTTGAGGATGACTTAAATTTTTGTGTGGTGTAAGAGTGGTCCATAATAATTTTTTAACCAAACTTTGATACCATATAAAAAATTAAATGGACTTAACTTACATAAAAAATTAGTTGATAGATCCTTTCAATTTTTGTCTAATTTTTTTTATAAAGTATGATGTTTTATTATTTAACATTTTTTTTATATGTTATCTCTTAAACTCCTTTAAAAAAATATATATAGTAATACGAAATCACACTTTAAAAAAAAAAACTTAAAAGACAAAAAAAATTAAGAGATTTATTTTTCTTTTTATTTTCATGCACTAATAAGAAAACACCAATTATGCTACTCCTGCATTATTTTCTACATGTATATTATTTGTCTGACTGTCTTTTTTGTCCATTTACTAATTAAGGATGGATGAAATACATGATATTAAAGATAAGTATGATATCAATCATTGACAAATAGACCATTTTTTTCCCTTGTACCAAAGGTTGGTGGTGGGTACACTGTATACTTGGCCGTTAAAAACATAGACTATCTATTTATTTTTTAATTATTTCGGTACCTCAAGAAATTAAAATGTAAATTACTCTCAATTATCATTATTGTGTAATAATTAAGTCTAATTGCATATGTATTTAACAAATGAAATAAATCTTCATATATATTTTATTTTAATATATATAGTATTGTGTTTAAATTAAATTTTAAATAATTAATCTATTGTATCATTTCTATCTGTATAAGAATATAAAATTTGCAACTCGCATATATTTTAAATGGTATACGATCATTTTGGAGTAGATAAAAGAATTCTTTGATCCTTCTCCAAGAACACACGAATTTTTTGTGCTTTAATGTGTATGATGGCTTGAGTTGTCAGGATAGTATGATAGGTAAGAACATGACCGACCTTGCTATTTCTTTGTATTAAAGTGAGGCATAAACAGTGCCTAATATTACTCATGCCACACATGTTTTATGCACATATATGCTATTATTCTAAAATCTAAATTATATAGGAAACTTGTATTACATTTATATAAATCTTAAAAACATGAAAATATATGCTTTATTTTTGAGAAGTTTATTATTTTTTAAAAGACTCTGATTATTTTTAATAATTTATTTAAATGTGTGAATTGTGAACTGTGAAGAACGTAACAATACAAGAATTAAAAAACTCGTTTTTTTTTTTGTCATACACATACTTATCGCACTCTCTCGTACATTTTTCAACTACAACCCAGCTATATTTGAATATTGAATTTGGTGTGACTTATTAAAAGGCATGTACATAATATATTTGCCACTTAGGATTGACTTTATTAAAGAAGTTTTTTTTTTTTGTCAAATAAAATGGACCGGCTCCAATTTTAAGTATTATAAATTCATTTATATCACACTCATGCACATAATTTGATAAAATGTTTTTTTTTCAGTCTTTTCCTATAACATATCAAATAATTTCCGACAGGGATATCTGCATGGCATCTTTCCATTGAAATAAAGACACACCAAATAGCCGTACCATATATACACTAGTATTGTTCAATAATAAAGACACAATGTTTCACAATTATTGCTAACAATTATTGCCAACTTTTAATATTTTCTTCAGATAAAAAATAAATTCAAGATTTAGTAAATTAGTGTCAAAGGGTTGAAAGAAATAAAAACTGTTCAATGCATTCATCAACCAGCAGAAACATGGCCGAAAATTTTCTAATCCTTTTGCTTCATTTACTAGTTATCATGGTATATACATCATGATAAATTTAATTTAATGTTATTTTTTTTGGTTAATTTTCTTTTCAAAGCTTATGATTACACAACTTAAAACTTATTTTACTTTGCAGTGTTCATCCTGTTGAGCCTAGTTTAATTTTGGGTAAATTTATGATGACAAACATTTATTTGGGTTGAAAGCAAGGTTGCGAGAACCGGACCGGTCAATGAACCGGTAAAGTAACTGGTTCACTGGTTCAATGGTCCGACCGGAGTTCAACTGGGGTTCAACCGGTTTAATTAAATATTAAATAAAATTATTAAAAATTAATATATGTAATGCTTGATTGCTATCTAGTTGTTCTATCTTCAAAAATAAAAATTTCTAATTAGTAACAACTACAATTTACAAACACAAATTTACACAAATTAAATACAGTTACAGTCAATGACTAAATATTGATTGTTGAAAAGCAAAGTAAACCTGAACAAAATCACTAAATGAAGTCAATCAAAATACAATGGTTCTCAACAAGCAACTAGAGAGGGCTAATTCCATAATTTCTAGTCTTGAAGATGCCCACAGAATTATGTTGTAGTTGCTGATCATTTTGTGGCTGTTCCATCTAACTTCAAAATGACAGCAATCTAGAATCCAGAAAAATATATCAATCCATATAACTCATACGACATTCATTCAACATAATTAACAGAGCAGAATTGAATTTAAATATTAAACCCAAAATTCAACAGAGCAGTATTCAACAGAGCAGAAATAAACAAAACTCAATATAGCCAAATTCAACATAGCAGAATTGAATTTATATACCGAAATTCAAAATAAACAAAATTGAAAAACAAAACAAGAATAATTAACAAAATAAAAAAAATTAATTAAAAAACAGAACAAGAACCCATGAACAAGAACTCAGAAGAAGGAAAAGATTTGAAAAACAGAACCATGAACTCAAATCTGTCCAATTCATACAGTTTTATCACCAAATGAACGAAATTAATTGAAAGAAGGAAAAGATTGAAGTACTGACTATTGAGTACTCACCGCGGGAGAGGCCGAGAGCATGGTCAGACTGTCAGAGCCAGACGTCGACCCACGCTTCGGTGACGGTGACAGTTCGGTGCCGACAACACGCTGACGACCACGACGACGCCAAGCCGATGACCAGACGACGCCAACACGGTGATGCTTCGACCCGCGACGGTGGCCTTCGACCTCGATTCGCGACGGAGACCTTCGACCCGGACAGAGGAGAGATGTCTCGGAGACAGAGGCGTTTTTGATGACGAGAAAGAGGCAGCCGACGACGGGGACGACAGAGAAGATTGGCGGCGTCTGAGACTAAGAGCGAGATAGATTGGGGGATTTTGCCATTTTGGTGAGACTGAGAGTGAGAGAGAAGAGAGAAGAGAGAAGCAGAGAAGCTCGGGAAGCCATGCACATCAACCACAGCTCCACCGCCTCCTTCCTCCGCCGCTGCCATGCTCCGACAAGCCTCATTCTTCGCTGCTCTCCAAAGAACCTTTGAATTAGGGATTTTGATTGTACGTTGGTGACACTGAGAGTGAGAGAAGGGAAAGGGGATTGGGGGGCATTTGGGCTATGCGTTTTGTTTTTTTTTTTTTTTAAATGCCAAAACGACGTCGTTTGGCATATGAATTTGCAAACCATTGAACCGCTAAAAAACCGGACGGTTTTTCCTGTTCGCCGGTTAACCGCCGGTTCGATCGGTTTTTTGACCGATTTTTTGCCAGGCGGTTATTAGCGTTACCCGGACCGGTTAGGTGATCGGTTCCCAGTTTTTCCGGTTGAACCGGCCGGTCCGGTCCAGTTTTCATAACCATGGTTGAAAGTCCAATATTGTTTAATGTGTGGTTTAGTGATACAGGCCCATATGTCCAAGTTTATATTGCTTCAGTCTAAGTCCAACAAGTGCTTTAGCAATGAAAAAGAGCCAAAGCTCATCCTCATAGCAACGTTCATAAATAAAATGGTTATATATTTTGCTAAATGTTAAAGGAGGACAGTTGTATCATGCAAAGACAGGAATGGCTCTGTAAAAGCAAGAAAGGACGCTAGGACAACCACTAACCCAAGAACATTAGTTGAGCAATACTAGGATCGTGGTTGAGCAAAACACAAACGAGCAAAGAGCACAGAGCAGCAGCAGCAAGAAAATGGAGCAGAATGTAAAAGGAGAGCATGCCAAGGAAAAAAGCAAAGAAAAGGACCACAGAGGTGGTGGACAAACTCATGGATGACTATTACTTATAATTAACTCATGGAAAATTTTATTTTCATCTGGATAAATATTTTGTTTTGGTATATATATGTAGGTCCAAAAAATTGTTAAAGAATTTGGATTTCTGTAAATTGATTTTAGAAATCTCGAATTGTTATTTGGAATGAGTTGAACTAAAAATTTCATAATTAATCTTGTAGGGATATTAAAAAATGACTTTATTGAGATTTAATCCAAATGTTTTCAGAAATACTTGTGTTGAATAATAATGAACAAAAGAATAGAAAAATATTAGTGACTAAAAACTAAAATTTGCAGTCACTATACCAAAAATATATTTAAGCCAAAGTATTACTAATATCATTGAATTTAAATTTCATATATAATTTAAGCCAAAGTTTAACTAGCTTCTGAATGAATAAG
This sequence comes from Arachis ipaensis, assembly GCF_059453495.1. Lineage (NCBI taxonomy): Eukaryota > Viridiplantae > Streptophyta > Magnoliopsida > Fabales > Fabaceae > Arachis > Arachis ipaensis. The sequence goes on from NC_142438.1 coordinate 7,067,477, forward strand.
AGTATCAAGCTACGATATTCTATATATATATAACTTTATAACTTTATGTATTATTGTGAAGAGATCATTTTGCAACTAAGAATGTTTTTATATATACAATTTTTTTTAGATTATTTACAACAACTCGTCCCATAAAATTAAAGAGGAGAAACGACAAAGCAACTCTAAAATATAATTAGTCATCTCCATCGATATTATCATCAAAGACAATTAAATACTCATGAGAGCGCCACTGTCAAAAAATAAAACAGCAAATTAACCAAAAAAAAAACAAACATATACATTAAATTAATTAAAAAAAAAAGTCATTTTATGAAGAGAAAAAAAAATTACAAAATTGAGTTAAAATCTTTAGTATTAATTTTGTTTTTGTCTTCCACAAACTCATGAAGCCCAAGAGAAGAACTAGGTCGGAGACCTCGAGGATGTCATTATGGCCATCGCTATCTGAAGCTGGTGGAACAAATAAAAAGTATTATTAATGAAGAATTATTCAATGATACAATCAGTTCTCTAGGATCCTCATCATCTATGATGTATCTAATCCCCTTGTCCCATATTCTTGATCATTTTTTAATTTATTATTGTTGTTTTATATTGTATGTTTTAGACTTTTAGCTAGAAAGAGTATCAATGTGCAATAATGCACGATGTAATTCTAGGAAAAAGCCTTCTAATAATTAATAGTGATCGACAGAGACAGAGACTGAAGATATATAGTTCCTTAACTCAAACTTGATATGGTTTCCATAAGTAATAATTTGGTCCATTATTATTTAAAATTTAGATTTGTTCGTTTTTTTTAGAAAACGAAACTCAATATACAACTCCTCCAACTCTTTGCAAGATACCCTGAGGGAATGTGAGAGCAAGCCCGTCAAAGGAGAGGTCAAGTTCTGTGCAACTTCTTTAGACTCCATGCTTGACTTCACTCACAGCATTCTGCGAAAAGATTCTGGTTTCGAGTATACTTTAGACTTCTCACAAGACTAAGGGCCCGTTTGAAAATTTTAGAAGTAACTTTTTTTAATTTTTGACTTATGAAAAGTAGTAGTATTAATATCTGGTGCAATTTTTAAAACCAAATTGTAACTTTTTAAGAAGTTATTTTGGAGCTTATAGAAAAGTTAAAAAAATGACTTTTCTCGTAATACTTTTACTTTTCATCACATTTCTATAAAATAAGTACTTCTAGTGTTAAAAATCTAAACACAAAATAACTTATTTATAAGTTACTTTTAACAGAATCATTTATTATTTAAGTTATTTTATCAAAAAACCTTAATTAAATTGGTTAGCTGAGCCTAAGTCCAATGTGACAGTGTGACTTTGCAGTACTATACAATGTTAGAAGACATTAAAGAGATGGAAGCTCCGAAGATGGTGGCTTGTCACACCATGCCTTACCCTTTTTTATTATTATTATTATTATTATTATTATTATTATTATTATTATTATTATTATTATTATTATTACACTTGATGAATTAAAAAATAGATAAAAAAAATATCAAATTAAATATGAATAAATTTAAGTTTAAATATAGATATTAATCTTTTAATAATAAGTATATTTTTTTATTATAAATAAGTGTATAATAATTTTTTAACATAAAATTTATTAAGACTCAAATTTTATTAGTTTAGACTCTATTTTAGTGTGATCTAAAAGTAATAAAATTTTATCTAATTTAAAACTAAATAAAAATTTTAAAAATAGGCTCCGACATTATTTAAAATCGAATCCAAATTAAAACGAATCTGATTTTTACCTGCCCATAAACACTTTTCGAGTCTATTCTATTCAATAATAACGAGGTAAAATGAGTAGATAAGCAATTGATCTCGTCAGCTCAAATTACAATCTAAATTGACCCGTAGTATCATCTTATAGTTTCTAGGTTATAGTAATGCATGTTTAAATATTTCATCAATTAAAAGGTTTAATAATTTTGTTGATACGTATAATTTTATTAAATTTGTAATTAAATTTTTATATTTTTAATTTAATTTTTATAATGTTTTTAATTTTATAATTAAGTTTTTTTATATTAAAAATATTAAAATTAATAAAATATATTTTTTAAAATTTGTAGTAAAATATTTAATTATATTTTTTATTCTGGATACTTTCAGTATACATAAAAATATTCTATTAACTGAATTTGGATCTTTTATAGTAAAAAAAGTAGTAAAATAGTAAAATGATAGGTTAATCGTCGTTAATTTTGTAACTTCTATAAGGAAAAGTATATAGAACTAAGAGACGATCAGCGAAAAAGTAAACAACTTAACTAATTTATAATTATATTTAATTAATTTTATTTGTTTTTAATTTATAATATTTGATATTAATTGCTTCTCACTCCAAATTAAAATTCTGAATGATACATTGGAGAAATAGGGGCAGGGATCACGGAACTTCCAACAATTCCGATTCTTAGTATATAAAAAAAATTTATAAAATATATAAAAGAACATCTATTTAGTATGAAAAAGAAACATTATGATACTAAGTAGAAAAAACATCCTAATGCCTAGCATAAGCACCATCCACATAGAGGTTTTGGATTCACCCAGAGGTATTTGACTGGTTTTTGGCTGGTACCCTCTTAATTTCCTAGCATTGTTACTTCTACAATATATGTACTCAACTATCTTAATTTAAAAGTAATTAACTTTTCACTTTACTAATTTACTAACTTTTTTACTTTACAGAATTTTAATTTTTGTTAACTCTAATATTTTTTTATACTGATAAAGATTTAATTATAAAAATTTATATTGATAAAATTATAAGAATTAATAGAATAATTAAATCTAATTAAAATTGTATGTTTAATTTAAAATGATATATATTTATATATGTACATACAAGATTGGACTTTTAATTTTTAATCAATTGATGAAATGTTATTTAATGAAAAAATTTATTTTTCTTTCTTTGTGGTGAAATAGATACTCATTGTAATAATAACATATAAAAGGTCCCATGTTGTTGGAAAATAATTGAAATGGACAAAACTTCTTTTGGAATCGTTAAATAATGCTTCATGTTTCTAAGATTTTTTAATTTCCATTTTTTGTGGTGAAACAGATAACCATGACATATAAAAGGGTCCTCGGCCAATGCTATATTGGGAAAATAATTGAAATGGGCAAAGATATTTTAGAATCTTAAATGTGCTTGCTGCTAAATCTACTTCTACTTCGTATGAAAGGGATCGAGATGAATTTTGTGTCAAACATTTTCTTTCTATTTTAAACCTCAAAACCACACAATCCTATGCAGTGTTTATTTATAAAAATGGAAAAGAAAAAGAAAGCAGTTTGTAATTTTGTATTGCATCATTATATCCTGAGTTAACAGTCAAATTAATTCATGAAAAATAGGTGATTTCTTAAATTTATTTTTTTAAAATTTTATTAATTAAATTAATCTTTAAAAATTACAAATTAATTATATTTATTCTTCAATTACTTAATTAATAATTGTTGTCGACGATTAGTGATGTTGAATATTAATTAATAGTATACATGACATTTAACATATTCAATTGAAAATTCGAAAAAATTGTAATCTGGAGAGGTATGATAAAGACGCTAAAAGAGAATAACATTATCAAGAACAGAAAAATGAAGTCTATTGATAACATGAACAGCAGTAAGAACAGCAGTAAGAACAGCTTCACCCCAAGTACGTTCAGGACACGAAAAAGAAAGAAATATTGCACAAACATAGTCAAGAATGTGATGGTGTTTGTGGTCAACTCGTCCATTTTGTTGGGACGTACCAGGATAGGAAACCTCAGACAAAGTACCATGTTCTGCAAAAAAGGTTAAAAGTTTGAAATCACAGTATTCTATAGCATTATCGCGTCAAAAAACCTTAATGACCTTGGAAAACTAAGTTTTAATCATAATGACAAAGTTAATATAAATCTGAGCTAACTCATGGCAATTAATCATCAAATAAACCCAAGTAAAGCATGAATAATAAACAATAAAAACGACAAAGTATCGAGCGCCTCCCATAGAAGCGGTGGGGGCGGGACCCAAACATCAGAGTTGATAAAATTCAAAAGAGAGAAAGCAGGAGAGGAATTATTATGAAAAGATAAAGCAGGTTGTTTGATAGTTTGACAAGAAATGCAATCAAAAGACTCATTAATAATCTGACCCAAAATACCCCGAGACATAGGGGTGGCAAAATGGGATAAAAATAGCATATTTATACAAATAATAGTATATTTATAAATATTAATAATAAAAATAGTCTCACTAATGTAAATGATACAATAATTATATTAAAAACAGCTAATTACATAATTGCATAATTTTTAAGATTCTATATAGTTGAATCTAATGGACAAATAAAAAAATATCTATATGATAATGTCTTAATATTTTAGCATACTATAAATCATATTATAAATTTATATATCATATTATAATTTTAAGTCAACTCCTTAAACACATTATAACATAAACCATAAAAAAAGATACACCAAATTAACGAATATCACATGGTCACAATATACACTATAAATTGTCATGATATTTCAAATAAAAAGAGCATCAATACAGAGAAATCAATGAATATAACTAAAATAAAGAGCAACAAAGAGACACATACAAAAAATAATAATAAAGAGAATCAATAAAAATATTAACAAATTAATATATACACGAACAATGTATATATTAATTGTGAATCACAAAAACAAGACAATATATATATGAATTGAAGTACACATGACAAAATAGAATATTACAAAATAAAATTATAGTAAGATTATTTAAAAACAACGTAAAGATGGCACATCTTTTTTGTTAATCGGAAGTTAAAAGAAAAAAAAGTATGCGCCTAATAATAAACAATTAAAATAAACAAAATTTTTAAAAAAATATAAGAAAAATGAAATGTATAAATAAAGACAAAAGAAACAAAAAATAAATAAATTACAAAAATTGTACTCTAAACACGAGAGAGAGGGAGGGAGGAAGGGAGGGAGGAAGAGAGAGAGAAAAGAGAGCAAATGAGTAAAAAAATATTTGATCTTGTATAAATATTAAATAGATAATATTAAAAAAATAAACTAAATTAAATTAATTTATATATTTCGTTATCATATTTATTATTCATTAAATAATTTGATATTTACTCCAATCAAATCAAATAAGTAATATAATTAACTAAATTAATTAATTGATATAATTAATTATAATTAATCAATTAATATAAATTATAATAAATATTGAGATTTGAATATCTAATCAAATTAATTAATTAAAATAATTAATTTGCTTTAATGAATTAAATGAAATAAATCAGGAAACACCTCAAAAGCATACACATCAATTTCATTATTAAGTGCAAAAACCTGATTTTTATATAATAGAATAGATAGATAGATAATAAAAATATTTTTTTAAATTAGTATAATTATGTATTATTCATTAAATATTAATTGTAATATTGTAATATAATTATAATAAAGATATTTTTCTAAAATAAATTTATTTAGAGAAATATAAATTGGTTATTAATAACCGGTGTCATTATTATTATTATTATTATTATTATTATTATTATTATTATTATTATTATTATTATTATTATTATTATTATTATTATATTTTCGTTTGATAATTGATAAGTAGTTTAATAATGCATTAAATATTGATTTTATATAACTATAATAAAGATATTTTCTTAAATTAGTATAATTATGCATTATTACTTAAATTCTAATTATAGTATAATTATAATAAAGATATTTTTATAAAATAAACTTAGAAGAGAAAATAGTGCATTCATTTTGGCGGAAAAATGGATTCATGAGTAATCGACACATCACTTTCATTAGTTGGAGGGAAAACCCAGTTTTAGTATACTAAGTAGAAAATAAAATCAAAATACATTAAACAAAATTTAACATTCTAAAAATATAACCTAATAACTTTTAAATGATACTTGATCTTTTCATATCACGAACATTTGAATCACGTATCATTCTCCTCTTCCTAAAAAAAGATTCGTCATCAAATCTTGTAGTTGGAAAATTAATGTATGAAGAGAACAAATATAAGAAAGATTTTTTTCTTTTTGTTTTTTTTTCCAAATTGAATAAAAAAGATACAATAAAATTGAAATAGAAACAAAAAGGATATATTGAAATTAAATACAAAAAAATAACTCTACTTTCTACCAAATTTCTTTACGCAATAAGAAAGAGAATCATCAACCTAACTTGTCTATGCTATAATTTGAGAATTAAATTGTAGGGACTCTTTAACCTTCTATCCAATTCCTCAATGTAATAAAAGAGAGATTCATTCAACTTCACTTATCCACATCATGGTTTCATCATGAAACAAAAAAAAAAGAAAGGTTTTCACACCTTTAATCAATAGATGTCGATTATAATAATTTGTGAGATATTTATAAATTCTTATTAGATTAAAATAAAAAATTCTAAACCTATAAATAAGGTCCAATTTAATAACTAAATAAACAAAATTAAAATATATTAAACTAAATTGAACATTTTAAAAATATAAACTAATAACTTTTAAATAATACTTAACTTTTTTATATTACTTTTAAATAATACTTAACCTTTTTATACGACGAATATTTAAAATATGTATCAATAAATGTTGAGAGTTGATTTAAATCTATAATGAATTAATTTTCGACTGAAATATACAATAATAAAAAAAATAATAATAACGATCATACTATTTAATCAGTATGAATCACACTTCATTCTATAATTAAATAAGATGATAAATTTTAAATAAGAACACATGGTACTAACTACTAACATCACATTCACACGGTCGAAGATATATAGCATGGAAATAGATAAATAATTTTACTAGTAAATCAATTCTTTAAACAAATAATTTGCTAATGAAATAAAAATAAACAAAAATTAATAAAAAATAATTTTTGAAAAAAAAAAACAAAAAAAAATCTAGTAATTTGATTAAAAAATTGAAAATTGATATGCAGTCATTATAGTTTATTATTTTTGACCATTACTTTTAGTCATCAATTAAATTCGTTCTTTTCGTTTAATAATTTAATAACTAAATATTGATAATTAATTTCGTTCTTTTCGTTTAATAATTTAATAACTAAATATTGATAATTAATTAATAACAAAAAATAATAAATTTTGACAATTTTTTATATATTTTTTAAAAAAATTTCATCTTTACCTGTAACATATCAGATAAATTCCGACAGGGTTTATCTGCATGTCATCTTTCAATTGAAATAAAGACAACACCAATTAAATTAAATAGCGGTACCATATATACACTAGTATTATTCAATAAAGACACGATGTTTCACAATTATTGCTAACAATAATTGCCAGCTTTTAAGATTTTTTAACAAATAAAAATAAATTCAAGATTCAGTATCAAAAGGGTCGAAAAAAAATTAAAACTGTTCAACGCATTCAGCTAGCAGAAGCATGGCCGAAAATTTTCTCATAATCTTGCTTCAGTTACTAGTTATCATGGTATATATACATCATGATATATTTAATTTAATATTCTTTTTTTGTTCTTCAATTTGAACAATTTTCTTTTCAAAGCTTATGATTACAACTTAAAACTTATTTTACCTTGCAGTGTTCATCCCATGGAAGAGAATTGGGTGGTGGAACCAAAAACAATATGAATCATCATATGATGAATAATCATCATGACATAGACCCTTCTCTAATGGTGTTCTTGACAATGAAGGATTTGAAGGTAGGTCAAAGGATGCCAATTTATTTTCCAAAGAGAGACCCTTCAACTTCACCTAAGCTATGGCCAAAACAAGAAGCCGATTCACTTCCTTTCTCGTTGGAAAAACTCCCACAACTCCTCCAACTCTTTGGCTTCGCCCGCGATTCTGCGCAGGCGAAAGCCATGGAAGATACCCTGAGGGAATGTGAGAGCAAGCCCATCAAAGGGGAGGTCAAGTTCTGTGCAACTTCCTTAGATTCCATGCTTGATTTCGCTCAAAGCATTCTGGGAAAAGATTCCGGGTTTCGAGTACTTTCGACTTCTCACAAGACTAAGTCTAGTGTGGCTTTCCAGAATTATACAATGTTGGAAGACATTAAAGAGATGGAAGCTCCGAAGATGGTGGCTTGTCACACCATGCCTTACCCTTATGGTGTTTTCTATTGCCATAGCCAGACAACTCAGAACAAGGTTTATAGTGTGCCACTTGAAGGTGACAATGGTGATAAGGTGGAAGCTATCGTTGTTTGTCATTTGGATACTTCGGAATGGGCTTCTTCTCATCCTTCATTTCAAGTTCTTGATGTTAAGCCTGGAACCTCTTCGGTGTGCCACTTTTTCCCTGCCGATAATCTCATCTTCATTCCAAAAGTACTTCAATCCCATGCTGGATTTACCTCCATGTGATGTTAGCAATGAAAGTGTGTTTCACTTAATTTCATAATAAAACTTGTCCTTTTATTATTATTATTAAATAAAAAGTAATTCTTATGTTAATTGAATTGAGTCTATTAGGCATGTATATGGCCTGACCCGAATTCGAACATTTTGAGAGCTAATTTGGTGGAATTTTACGGAATTTAGGGTCGAATAAGAGTTTTAAAAATATATCTGGTCATTATTTATGGTCGAGTTTGACTTCACTCGACTTATGTGTATTCTAAGAGGACTAAAAAAAGTATATATATTTTAAATTAATTCTAATATTATGTTATAATTATAAATTTATTGTTTTATTTTTAATCGCATTATTGAATTAAAAAATAGATAAAAAATATGAAATTAAAATTTATAAATAAATTCATATTTAAATATGGATATCAATTTTTTTATATCAAATATATTTTTTTTATTTATAAATAAATGTATCATAATTTTTTGATATAAAATTTATCAAAATTCATATTTTATTGGTTTAGACTCAATTTTAGTATGATTCAAATATAGTAAAATTTTATCAAATTTAAAACCAAATAAAAATCTCAAAAATAAACTCGATCATTATTTAAGATCAAATTCGAATCAAAATAATGAATCCGATTTTTACCCGGTCATGAACACTCTTGGAGCCTATTCTATTCTATAATAACGAAGTAAAATAAGTAGCTAAGAAATTGAACTCGTCAGCTCAAATTACAATCTAAATTGACCCGTAGTACCATCTTATAGTTTCTAGGTTATAGTAATGCATGTTTAAATATTTCATCAATTAAAAGGTTTAATAATTTTGTTCATCAGTATAATTTTATTAAATTTATAATTAGATCTTTATATTTTTTTAACTTAATTTTTATAATATTTTTAATTTTATAATTAAGTTCTTTTTGTATTAAAAATATTAAAATTAATAAAATATTTTTTTTTAAAAAATATGTGGTAAATATTTAATTAAGTTTTTTTATTGTAAGTACTTTCAGTATACATAGAAATATTTTATTAATAGGATCTTTTAAAGTAAGAAAATTGATAAAATAGTAAAGTGAATCACAATTAATTTTGTAATTTCTATAAAATATGTTCTCAACTATCTTAATTTAAGAGTAATATAATTAACTTTTCACTTCACGAATTTATTAATTTTTTTACTTTAGAAAATCTTAATTTCTGTAATCTATTTTTTTTAGGGTTAAGTATGATTTTGGTCCCTAAGATATAGGTCCATTTTTTTTTTTTGCATATAAAATGGTCCCTAAAATTTAAAACCAAGTTTTAAAATTGTCCTTTTTACTTAAATCTTAAAATTTTAGACCAAATTATCCATAACAAAAAAAAATATAAAATAAAATAAGAAAATGAGAGTGTTTCTGCGAAGGAAGAAGGAAAGAAGATGAAGGGAGAAGGGAAGAAGAAGAAGCTGTCCACGATCAACCTCTGACTCCGCTTCCGCCACCAAAAATTTAAAACTAAGTTAAAATTTAGAGACGATTTTAAAACTAAGTTAAATCTTAAGGACCATTTTGTATGTAAAAAAAGGTTGAGAATAAATAATAAAAAAAAATTATCTATACCTTAAAGACCAAAATCATACTTAATCCTATTTTTTATATTGACAAAGATTTAATTATAAAAATTTATATTGGTAAAATTATAAAAATCAATAGAATAATTAAATCCAATCAAAATTGTATGCTTAATTTAAAATGATATATATTTATGTATGTACATACAAGATTGAACTGTTAATTTTTAATCAATTGAAATGTTATTTAATGAAAAAAATATTTTTCTTTTTTTTTTTGTGGTGGTGAAATGGATCCTCATAGTAATAATAACAGGTCCCATGTTGTTGGAAAATAATTGAAATGGACAAAACTTCTTTGGAATCGTTAAATAATGCTTCATGTTTCTAAAATTTTTTTATTTCCATTTTTTTGTGGTGAAACAAATAACCATGACATATAAAAGGGTCCTCGGCCAATCCTATCCAGTGTTTACTTATAAAAATGGAAAAGAAAAAGAAAGCAGTTTGTATTGCATCATTATATCCTTTTTAGAATTAACCGTCAAATTAATTCATGAAAAATAACACGTTTTTTAAATTTATTTTTTAAAGATTTTATTAATTAAATTAATCGTTAAAAATTATATTTATTATTTAATTATTCAATTAATAAACATAAAAAAATAATACACAAAAAATGGTGCACATAACATTATGTCAAAAGAAAAAAAAAACATATTAATTAGTTATTAGTTGAAAAAAATAGTTCTTATATTTTATTTTAAATTTTTCCATGGCTAATTATCCAATACATATGCTGCTTATCCTATAAATAGATGATGAGATGAGCCATCACTCATATACACCACAGACAAATAGAACGAACTGAAGCTTAAGAATGATGAAGCCAACTCTTGCTTTTCTCTCCCTTCTCTTCCTCTTTTTGGTATGCTTTTTTTTTTTTTCTAATTAATTCTTTCACACTTTCGATTATAATAATGCGCACTTCGTTTTTGTCTTTAACTAATTTGTTCTCGCATTCTCCTTCTTTAACACCAATAACCAATCAATACTCAATAGTAGCTTAATTAGAGTTATGAATATATGATATAATATAAAATAAGATTGATAAAATAATACGAGGAACATCAGCATATATATTTACTATTTTTTTACCTTTGAGACTTGAAGCTCAACTTGCATCAAGAATCTATAAAAAAAATTAAATTAAATATTTTTGTAACAAGTTAAAAAACTAAAAGTAAATTAAATTTATTATAAATCGATGTGTTGAACTTGAACACATTGTGTAGTCTTCATTTTACTAATTTTTCCTTCTCACTATTTTGTTGGATAAGTTTGCTACTACTTCGGAATCAAGAAAAGAGCCGGGAGAATATGGGAAAATGGTGACGAAAGATAATGAAATTTCTGAAGGAATCGAAGGCCTTCTTGTTGATGGATTGAAGCACAAATGTGAAGAGGACAAGAAGACAAATATTTTGAGGAATTTTGAACCCATACCAAACTTTTTTTTTTATAAAGAGAAAGTTAGTGCCGAGGAGAAGAAGCAAAATATTGTGAAGAATTTTGAACCGAAACCAAATCCTTTCCCTTTATTTTACGGTGAAGCTAACAGGAAATAATAATGAATTAAGTTGATGCTAATGATTATTATTATTATTATTATTATTATTATAATCACATGGCTGAACAAAAAAAAAAAGAATGTATTGGCACAAATAATAAAAAAGATGTGGTATGTTAATTATGTTGTTTCTAGCTATCTGTGTATTAATGTATTAATAATAAGGTCTGTCGTGAGACCTTTTATTTGGTTCTGAAATAATAGTTGTGTTAAATACTTATTTGGATTATTAAACCCTAGATTGCGATGGCAATTTGAGATCTCATGGGTGATATATGTTTTCTTGTAAAGTGTACCTTCTTTTTTATTAATGATGACATTGTTATTATTATTATATTATTGTTGTTGGCAGTGAAACTAGCTCATGGTAATTAAAATAATAGATTAATTAGTGGTATTTATATAGCTTAAATATTTTGTGCATGTTCATAATTTCATATTACCATAATTTCTTAAAAAAAATAGGTTTAATTACTCTGTTGGTTCTTATAGTTTTGCAAAATTTTCAATTAGGTCCCTATACTTTTTTTCCTTTTAATTGGGTCTCTATACATTAATTTTTTTTAATTAAGTCCCTATTAACGTTAAACGTCAAAAAAATGTTAGTCAATTATGAAATTACTTTTATACTCTTAGGGACCTAATTGAAAAGAAAAAAAATATAGGGACTTACTTGAAAATTCGGTAAAACTATAAATATTCAATGAAATATATTCCTATAATCCCTATTCAATGATTCTAAGACATGAAAAATATTCCTATAATTACAGAATGGACATAGCATATCAATGATATGTTTTCCAGTTGATTAAGAAAACATAAATCACTCACAGCCTACAAACAAATATCTCACTGTTTCCCATGTATCCTCCTCAAAATTCGGTGGCATCGATGGTTTACCTTTACAAAAAGAAAGTTACAATTATTACTAATTCAATGCATACAAAGAATTGAAGCCAGGAATATACCTCAAAGAAGGAAAATAATCTTGCATTGTCAAGTTATTGGATGGAAGGCCAAGGCACAAAATTGGATGGAAGTGGTTAATACTTGATAGATACATCAGACTAATATCTTTTACATAAAAACTAGATTTAATTGGATCTGAACCTACAAAAATCAGGTTGAACAAATTATTATTGTGTTAGCAAGCGACCACTTACTGAGGGGTGATTAAGAAGGATGGTAAGAAAATTAGAGGACCAACACCTCAAGTAGGCGCCATGAGAGTGTGGTAAGGGAGAGAAAGAGAGAAGTAAGTAGAGGGAAGCAAATGGTGAGACCATGTCTGCTGAATTGTCAGGCCAGTCATATATCTTTTTCATTTTACATTTGCAAGATTTTATACTAATTTCTGTATGCAAGTCTCCCTTAATATTGCTATTATACAGATATCTATATCAAAGAAGAAGATTCAGTGGGTTAACTAAGAATTTTCTTATATAATCTGTCATAGTTTCTGCCATCTGGCAACAACAACATATGAGCCCATAGTGGGGATATATTGCAGAGAACAATAGAGGTTAGTAACAGCTAACTTATTGGTATTCTTCCAAAATCAAAACACTCTGTACAAGATTTATCATCATTATCATGAGGATCGAAAGAATCAGTGAGTAGAAGTAGAACTATCAAACAGTGTTTTGAAAAGTATTACATCAAAATTGAATATAACATGCCATAGGAAAGAGGCATTTGGCTCGTTAACAGCAAATGTCAATAAAACTACAGAGAAAGCTAGCACACATTATAAATACGTGCAAGCAATGAAAAGTTTTTCCCTGCATAGACAGATGGACACATCTTGCTTTCAGCTTATAACTTGTGCTTATTGCTGCAACACTGAAAATGAATAAGAGTTCTCTGGCTTCCAGTTTTGCTTCTCAAAGTTTATTTATTATTGTTCGGTTGGTCGGGTACCGGACGTTTCGGGTTAGGACTCTGAGGTCAATACTTCGGTTGATGGGATAGCTCGTCTGGTCGCGGTTTCCATATTCCGGGTGAGCGAGGTCCCGAGCACTTCTGATGGAGAAAGGGGGGGGGCCACCTGCAAAGACACTCCGACGCCCTTGTCAGAATATGTGCAGGCGGAGAGAGTGATGTATGAAATGTGACGTACCTTGGGGGGAGAGCCAGTCTCCCCTTATATACACGCCAGTAGTGGGCCCTTCCAGTGGGCAGGCCCACACTCTCGAGGGTGTTGTCACACGGCTGTGCACAAGCCGTACGGGACACGTGTGCGGGTCGGGTGGAGGGCGAACCATCGGGCCGGCGAGAACTCGGGTCGGGTCGACCCGCGCGAGTTTTGGGCCAGGCCGTAACAGTGCCCCCGACGCGTCAGCGATGGTCGTGAGGGCCATGGGTGGCGCGTGACGTTTACCTTCGTGTGTTGTCGCTGGGTCGTCTGGTCGTGGGAGGGACGCGTCTCTTGTGCGCGTGTCCCTTGATTTGCCGTGGCATTTGTTTGCCGTTTCGTTTTCCGCGCTGGGCATTTAATGCTCGTAATGATTTGAAAAAACCCGTGCGTAAAGACCATCTTACCCCTGCTTCCTTTCGCGCTTCTTTGGGGGTGGTTTTTAAGTGGTTTTCGCCCTATCCACCCCCCACTCTTATCATTTCCAACTTCTTCTCTCCCTAACATCCAAAGTTTCTTGCGCAAACTCCTTCCTGCTTCGACTTCCAGCCCAGATTTCTTTCATCGTTCCAGGTAATCTTCTGATTTCTCTCTTCTGTTGTCTGCGTTATGCTCTGTTATTGTGTGATTTTTGTTTGCATCTACTGCATGGCTGGTTTTATTTTTGTTAAGAGGTTTTTTCAGTGTTGGGATAGGTGGGTTAGGAGAGGGGGTACCATTCCAGGGTAGGCTTTCTGGGTGGTTTGTGAAGTAGATGCAGTCTTTAGCCGTATCTGGTTGTGATTGAGATGGAAAGACGTAGTTTCTGAGTTTTTTCGAGCTTCCGACCTCATAGACTAACGGAGTGGTACCCCGCTGTAGGTATGCCTCGTGTTGTTTCCCGGTCTTCCGGATCTGCTGCGGCTTACGACCCGTATGCTTGGGTAACTGATGATATAAGGAGTTCACCCAACCAGATGGATTTAGAGGAACTGACGGAGTTCCGGCAAGCCGGTTACCTATGTGGGGGGACTGACGAGGAGGCCAACTACGAGGCCATTGTCCCGCTTCCTCGTGAGCGTATTTATGAGCTCAATTTCCATTCTCCTCGCGTTCCCGATTGGATTTGGTTTTACAAGTCCATGTTCACACAAGTCGGTGTTCGGATACCGTTCTCCGATTTCCAAATGGCGCTGCTGAACCGGATATCCGTCTGTCCGTCTCAACTTCATCCGAACAGCTGGGCTTCGATCCGCTGCTTCGAGATGGTTTGCGAGTACTTGGAGCTACCGGCTTCAGTGGACGTTTTTCTCTATTATTTCAACCTTACCAATCCCTCCAAGCAGGGGAAAGCAAGAAAGGGGTTTCTTTCTTTCCGTGCTGCTCAGGGTAGGAAGATTTTTAGCCTCTTTGAGGATTCCTACCATGGCTTCAAAGATAAGTATTTCAAGGTTCGTCCCGTTAAGGGTCGCCATCCCTTCTGGTTGTCGTTAGAGGGGGAGCGCCTTATCCAGACTTACTGGAGCTTTGGCGCGGGGTCGAATCCTTTTGTGAAAGTGTCGTACAAGAGGTTGTCGGCTGTAGATAGGCAGATAGCGGACGTTCTTCTTGCTATCTTTGAAAAGAATCCCGTGAACCCCCACCTTCTCATGGGTGAACGGGAGGCCGGCCGGAGCTATATTCGTGAGTTCCTTTTCTTGTTTACGTATGCTTCTTGCTTTATTCGTTTGTCGGCTTGACGGCTAACGTTCTTGTTGTTTATCGCAGTGGAAATGTCTGCTACCGTGACTGGTCTTGAGAACCTGATGAAGACCTTTTTTGATGCTAGTGATGATGAGAATGCCGAAGGGAAAGACGCCGGCAAGTCGGAGGGTCCATCGGGGGAAAAAACGGGCCAAGCTTCCCCTGCTCAGGATGCCGAAGAGTCGGGAAAGCAGGGCTTGGGGGATCAGGCTTCCCCTCTTCATGAGGAGGGACCTGCTGACGAGCAGGTGACTCGCACCCCTCAACCGGATAGCGATGTGGAGCTTATCCATACTCCTAGGAAGCGAAAGATGTCTTCCAGCCCGGAAGGGGTCCTTACCGTGATGGAGAGGAATTTTGATGCCTCCAAGTTCATTGACTCCCAGTTGATACCCGGGACGGAAGAGCATTTTCATGCGACCGAGCTGTCCGGACAGGCGAGGTGGATGTATCGCACCTTGCTTCGTGGGGCCGTGATAGCTCGGAAGGCTGAGTTTGAGCTATCTGGTATGGAGGCGCTTCGGAGGAAGCTTGAGTCTTCTGTTAAGGCGAATAATGACTTTAAGGCTCAAGTTGAGCTCCTCCAGGGTCAGCTGTCCGAGATGGGGGGAAAGCTTAATGCCGCCGAGGAGAAGTCGTCGTTTATTGCGGAGAGGCTGAAGGCGTCTGATGAGACCGTGGCTCGGCTTCTTGAGCGTGAGATGACATTAGAAAATCAACTGAACGCAGCTCAGGGTCGAGTTGTCGCTTTGGAAAAGGAACGGGAGCAGGCCATTTCGGAAGCGAAGGCCGCTAAGGCAGAGGCCGTTGATCTTAAGAAGAAGCTTAAGGTGGCCAAGGAGCAAGGGAAGAGTGCCATCTTGATGACCGAAGATGCCCTGAAGGCCCAGCTGAAGATTGCTGCTCCCGATTTCGAGATCTCGTCAATTGGTGTTTTTAAGACTATCCAAGACGGGAAAATTGTCGATATGCCGAGGAAGTGAGGTCTTATAACTTAGGATATTTTGTAATGTATTTGTCGAACAACCTGTTGATGCTTTGTCGTTTTGTTTGCCTTGAACAATTTTACGTGTTCGTTGCACGTTTTGATGCTTTGTTAGTTATCATCGTTTCACTATTTTGTCGTGTTGTCGTTTTCGTGTTACCGTTTAATCTGGGCGGGCTTATGTCTTGTGCCCGTCTTGCCGTTTTCGTATTTGGTAGCAGTTCGGACCGGTTTGGTCGCGTAGTCGTTGAGTTGGTTGAGGCCCATGAGCCGTCTGGCTCCCGGGGTGATCAGTCCCGGGGTGCCGTTTTAGATTTTGGTCACGAGGAACAGATATCAAGTAAGAGGGTTTTAACAAAAGATAAAAGATTTGAACAAGTAAAAATTACTCGACAGTTGGGTAAGTATTTGACAAGGTAAGTAAACAAGTTGAATTAACATGTGGATGGGGCGAATACTAACTCTCCGGCTAGGCTCTCTGGTCGTTGAGCCGGTGGGTCAGGAGTAGAACCTCTTTAGGTTGCTTGCGTTCCATGTTCTGGGTATTTCCTTGCCGTCCAGTTTTTCGAGTTTGTAAGCGCCCTTGCCGAGTACCTCCCTTACCCTGTAGGGGCCTTCCCAATTTACCGCCAGCTTGCCTTCTCCTGGGGTCGGGACGCCGATGTCGTTGCGTCGTAGGACGAGGTCCCCTTCTTCGAAGTCTCGTTTGAGGACTTTTGCGTTGTAACGCAGGGCTATTCTTTGTTTCAGCGCCGTCTCTGTTAGGTGAGCCATCTCCCTTGTTTCTTCGATCAAGTCTTTCTCAATCGCTTCGCTCATGCCCGCGAGGAGTAGTCGGGGGCTTGGTTCGCCGATTTCAACTGGTATTACCGCATCGACCCCATAGGTTAGGCGAAAGGGGGTTTCTCCCGTGGCGCTTTGCTCGGTTGTCCGGTAGGACCATAGGACGGAGGGGAGTTCGTCGGCCCAGTTTCCCTTCTTGCTGTCTAGGCGCTTCTTTAGACCAAGAAGGATGACTTTGTTTGCGGCCTCTACCTGCCCGTTTGTTTGGGGATGTTCTACTGAAGAGAACTTTTGCTTTATTCCCAGGCCAGAGAGGAATTCCATGAATTTCTTATCGGTGAACTGGGTTCCATTGTCCGAGATAACGACCTCTGGGATGCCGAAACGGGTTATCACCTGCCTCCACATGAACTTCCGGCAGTTGGAGGACGATATGGTGGCTAGTGGTTCCGCCTCTACCCATTTGGTGTAGTAGTCAATGGCTACAATGAGGTATTTGACTTGTCCTGGGCCGACCGGAAAGGGTCCCAGGAGGTCGACTCCCCATTGTGAAAAAGGACGCGTAGTCGTTAGTGAGCTTAGCTCGGAGGCTGGTGCTTTGTGAAAGTTGGCGTTTTGTTGACACTTTGTGCATTTTGTGACAAATTCCTTCGAGTCCTTCATCATTGTTGGCCAGTAGTATCCTGCTCGGACGAGCTTCCTTGCTAGGGCTTTGCCCCCGATGTGATGTCCGCAACACCCTTCGTGGACTTCTCTGAGCACGTAGTCCGTTTGGTCGGGGTGCAAACACTTCAATAGGGGCTGGCTGAGTCCCTTTTTGAATAGTTGTCCTTGTATGATTGCGTATCTGGCCGCCTCCCTTCTTAAAGCTTTGGCCGCCTTCTCATCTTCGGGTAACTTGCCAAGTTCCAGGAAGGTGGTAATGGGGTCTAGCCATGAGGGGCTCGCCCCCGTCAGGTGGAGGGCGACCGTTGGTTCCTTCACCATGCCCTGGATGAGCGACCGGTTACCCGATCCTGGCTTTGTGCTCGCTAGTTTCGACAAAAGGTCTGCTCGTGTGTTCTTTTCTCTTGGAACGTGCTGGATGATGACCTCCTGGAACTGGCTCATCATTTGCTTAACCTTTTCCAAGTATTTTTGGAGGAGGGGGTCCCGGGCTTGGTAGCTTCCGTTTACCTGCGAGGTGACGACTTGGGAGTCGCTGCATACTTCGACCCTTGTCGCCCCGACTTCCCGAGCCAGTACTAATCCGCCTAGGAGAGCCTCATATTCAGCTTGGTTGTTTGACACTGGGAACTCGAATTAACATGTGGATGGGGCGAATACTAACTCTCCGGCTAGGCTCTCTGGTCGTTGAGCCGGTGGGTCAGGAGTAGAACCTCTTTAGGTTGCTTGCGTTCCATGTTCTGGGTATTTCCTTGCCGTCCAGTTTTTCGAGTTTGTAAGCGCCCTTGCCGAGTACCTCCCTTACCCTGTAGGGGCCTTCCCAATTTACCGCCAGCTTGCCTTCTCCTGGGGTCGGGACGCCGATGTCGTTGCGTCGTAGGACGAGGTCCCCTTCTTCGAAGTCTCGTTTGAGGACTTTTGCGTTGTAACGCAGGGCTATTCTTTGTTTCAGCGCCGTCTCTGTTAGGTGAGCCATCTCCCTTGTTTCTTCGATCAAGTCTTTCTCAATCGCTTCGCTCATGCCCGCGAGGAGTAGTCGGGGGCTTGGTTCGCCGATTTCAACTGGTATTACCGCATCGACCCCATAGGTTAGGCGAAAGGGGGTTTCTCCCGTGGCGCTTTGCTCGGTTGTCCGGTAGGACCATAGGACGGAGGGGAGTTCGTCGGCCCAGTTTCCCTTCTTGCTGTCTAGGCGCTTCTTTAGACCAAGAAGGATGACTTTGTTTGCGGCCTCTACCTGCCCGTTTGTTTGGGGATGTTCTACTGAAGAGAACTTTTGCTTAAGACACTCCGACGCCCTTGTCAGAATATGTGCAGGCGGAGAGAGTGATGTATGAAATGTGACGTACCTTGGGGGGAGAGCCAGTCTCCCCTTATATACACGCCAGTAGTGGGCCCTTCCAGTGGGCAGGCCCACACTCTCGAGGGTGTTGTCACACGGCTGTGCACAAGCCGTACGGGACACGTGTGCGGGTCGGGTGGAGGGCGAACCATCGGGCCGGCGAGAACTCGGGTCGGGTCGACCCGCGCGAGTTTTGGGCCAGGCCGTAACAGTGCCCCCGACGCGTCAGCGATGGTCGTGAGGGCCATGGGTGGCGCGTGACGTTTACCTTCGTGTGTTGTCGCTGGGTCGTCTGGTCGTGGGAGGGACGCGTCTCTTGTGCGCGTGTCCCTTGATTTGCCGTGGCATTTGTTTGCCGTTTCGTTTTCCGCGCTGGGCATTTAATGCTCGTAATGATTTGAAAAAACCCGTGCGTAAAGACCATCTTACCCCTGCTTCCTTTCGCGCTTCTTTGGGGGTGGTTTTTAAGTGGTTTTCGCCCTATCCACCCCCCACTCTTATCATTTCCAACTTCTTCTCTCCCTAACATCCAAAGTTTCTTGCGCAAACTCCTTCCTGCTTCGACTTCCAGCCCAGATTTCTTTCATCGTTCCAGGTAATCTTCTGATTTCTCTCTTCTGTTGTCTGCGTTATGCTCTGTTATTGTGTGATTTTTGTTTGCATCTACTGCATGGCTGGTTTTATTTTTGTTAAGAGGTTTTTTCAGTGTTGGGATAGGTGGGTTAGGAGAGGGGGTACCATTCCAGGGTAGGCTTTCTGGGTGGTTTGTGAAGTAGATGCAGTCTTTAGCCGTATCTGGTTGTGATTGAGATGGAAAGACGTAGTTTCTGAGTTTTTTCGAGCTTCCGACCTCATAGACTAACGGAGTGGTACCCCGCTGTAGGTATGCCTCGTGTTGTTTCCCGGTCTTCCGGATCTGCTGCGGCTTACGACCCGTATGCTTGGGTAACTGATGATATAAGGAGTTCACCCAACCAGATGGATTTAGAGGAACTGACGGAGTTCCGGCAAGCCGGTTACCTATGTGGGGGGACTGACGAGGAGGCCAACTACGAGGCCATTGTCCCGCTTCCTCGTGAGCGTATTTATGAGCTCAATTTCCATTCTCCTCGCGTTCCCGATTGGATTTGGTTTTACAAGTCCATGTTCACACAAGTCGGTGTTCGGATACCGTTCTCCGATTTCCAAATGGCGCTGCTGAACCGGATATCCGTCTGTCCGTCTCAACTTCATCCGAACAGCTGGGCTTCGATCCGCTGCTTCGAGATGGTTTGCGAGTACTTGGAGCTACCGGCTTCAGTGGACGTTTTTCTCTATTATTTCAACCTTACCAATCCCTCCAAGCAGGGGAAAGCAAGAAAGGGGTTTCTTTCTTTCCGTGCTGCTCAGGGTAGGAAGATTTTTAGCCTCTTTGAGGATTCCTACCATGGCTTCAAAGATAAGTATTTCAAGGTTCGTCCCGTTAAGGGTCGCCATCCCTTCTGGTTGTCGTTAGAGGGGGAGCGCCTTATCCAGACTTACTGGAGCTTTGGCGCGGGGTCGAATCCTTTTGTGAAAGTGTCGTACAAGAGGTTGTCGGCTGTAGATAGGCAGATAGCGGACGTTCTTCTTGCTATCTTTGAAAAGAATCCCGTGAACCCCCACCTTCTCATGGGTGAACGGGAGGCCGGCCGGAGCTATATTCGTGAGTTCCTTTTCTTGTTTACGTATGCTTCTTGCTTTATTCGTTTGTCGGCTTGACGGCTAACGTTCTTGTTGTTTATCGCAGTGGAAATGTCTGCTACCGTGACTGGTCTTGAGAACCTGATGAAGACCTTTTTTGATGCTAGTGATGATGAGAATGCCGAAGGGAAAGACGCCGGCAAGTCGGAGGGTCCATCGGGGGAAAAAACGGGCCAAGCTTCCCCTGCTCAGGATGCCGAAGAGTCGGGAAAGCAGGGCTTGGGGGATCAGGCTTCCCCTCTTCATGAGGAGGGACCTGCTGACGAGCAGGTGACTCGCACCCCTCAACCGGATAGCGATGTGGAGCTTATCCATACTCCTAGGAAGCGAAAGATGTCTTCCAGCCCGGAAGGGGTCCTTACCGTGATGGAGAGGAATTTTGATGCCTCCAAGTTCATTGACTCCCAGTTGATACCCGGGACGGAAGAGCATTTTCATGCGACCGAGCTGTCCGGACAGGCGAGGTGGATGTATCGCACCTTGCTTCGTGGGGCCGTGATAGCTCGGAAGGCTGAGTTTGAGCTATCTGGTATGGAGGCGCTTCGGAGGAAGCTTGAGTCTTCTGTTAAGGCGAATAATGACTTTAAGGCTCAAGTTGAGCTCCTCCAGGGTCAGCTGTCCGAGATGGGGGGAAAGCTTAATGCCGCCGAGGAGAAGTCGTCGTTTATTGCGGAGAGGCTGAAGGCGTCTGATGAGACCGTGGCTCGGCTTCTTGAGCGTGAGATGACATTAGAAAATCAACTGAACGCAGCTCAGGGTCGAGTTGTCGCTTTGGAAAAGGAACGGGAGCAGGCCATTTCGGAAGCGAAGGCCGCTAAGGCAGAGGCCGTTGATCTTAAGAAGAAGCTTAAGGTGGCCAAGGAGCAAGGGAAGAGTGCCATCTTGATGACCGAAGATGCCCTGAAGGCCCAGCTGAAGATTGCTGCTCCCGATTTCGAGATCTCGTCAATTGGTGTTTTTAAGACTATCCAGGACGGGAAAATTGTCGATATGCCGAGGAAGTGAGGTCTTATAACTTAGGATATTTTGTAATGTATTTGTCGAACAACCTGTTGATGCTTTGTCGTTTTGTTTGCCTTGAACAATTTTACGTGTTCGTTGCACGTTTTGATGCTTTGTTAGTTATCATCGTTTCACTATTTTGTCGTGTTGTCGTTTTCGTGTTACCGTTTAATCTGGGCGGGCTTATGTCTTGTGCCCGTCTTGCCGTTTTCGTATTTGGTAGCAGTTCGGACCGGTTTGGTCGCGTAGTCGTTGAGTTGGTTGAGGCCCATGAGCCGTCTGGCTCCCGGGGTGATCAGTCCCGGGGTGCCGTTTTAGATTTTGGTCACGAGGAACAGATATCAAGTAAGAGGGTTTTAACAAAAGATAAAAGATTTGAACAAGTAAAAATTACTCGACAGTTGGGTAAGTATTTGACAAGGTAAGTAAACAAGTTGAATTAACATGTGGATGGGGCGAATACTAACTCTCCGGCTAGGCTCTCTGGTCGTTGAGCCGGTGGGTCAGGAGTAGAACCTCTTTAGGTTGCTTGCGTTCCATGTTCTGGGTATTTCCTTGCCGTCCAGTTTTTCGAGTTTGTAAGCGCCCTTGCCGAGTACCTCCCTTACCCTGTAGGGGCCTTCCCAATTTACCGCCAGCTTGCCTTCTCCTGGGGTCGGGACGCCGATGTCGTTGCGTCGTAGGACGAGGTCCCCTTCTTCGAAGTCTCGTTTGAGGACTTTTGCGTTGTAACGCAGGGCTATTCTTTGTTTCAGCGCCGTCTCTGTTAGGTGAGCCATCTCCCTTGTTTCTTCGATCAAGTCTTTCTCAATCGCTTCGCTCATGCCCGCGAGGAGTAGTCGGGGGCTTGGTTCGCCGATTTCAACTGGTATTACCGCATCGACCCCATAGGTTAGGCGAAAGGGGGTTTCTCCCGTGGCGCTTTGCTCGGTTGTCCGGTAGGACCATAGGACGGAGGGGAGTTCGTCGGCCCAGTTTCCCTTCTTGCTGTCTAGGCGCTTCTTTAGACCAAGAAGGATGACTTTGTTTGCGGCCTCTACCTGCCCGTTTGTTTGGGGATGTTCTACTGAAGAGAACTTTTGCTTTATTCCCAGGCCAGAGAGGAATTCCATGAATTTCTTATCGGTGAACTGGGTTCCATTGTCCGAGATAACGACCTCTGGGATGCCGAAACGGGTTATCACCTGCCTCCACATGAACTTCCGGCAGTTGGAGGACGATATGGTGGCTAGTGGTTCCGCCTCTACCCATTTGGTGTAGTAGTCAATGGCTACAATGAGGTATTTGACTTGTCCTGGGCCGACCGGAAAGGGTCCCAGGAGGTCGACTCCCCATTGTGAAAAAGGACGCGTAGTCGTTAGTGAGCTTAGCTCGGAGGCTGGTGCTTTGTGAAAGTTGGCGTTTTGTTGACACTTTGTGCATTTTGTGACAAATTCCTTCGAGTCCTTCATCATTGTTGGCCAGTAGTATCCTGCTCGGACGAGCTTCCTTGCTAGGGCTTTGCCCCCGATGTGATGTCCGCAACACCCTTCGTGGACTTCTCTGAGCACGTAGTCCGTTTGGTCGGGGTGCAAACACTTCAATAGGGGCTGGCTGAGTCCCTTTTTGAATAGTTGTCCTTGTATGATTGCGTATCTGGCCGCCTCCCTTCTTAAAGCTTTGGCCGCCTTCTCATCTTCGGGTAACTTGCCAAGTTCCAGGAAGGTGGTAATGGGGTCTAGCCATGAGGGGCTCGCCCCCGTCAGGTGGAGGGCGACCGTTGGTTCCTTCACCATGCCCTGGATGAGCGACCGGTTACCCGATCCTGGCTTTGTGCTCGCTAGTTTCGACAAAAGGTCTGCTCGTGTGTTCTTTTCTCTTGGAACGTGCTGGATGATGACCTCCTGGAACTGGCTCATCATTTGCTTAACCTTTTCCAAGTATTTTTGGAGGAGGGGGTCCCGGGCTTGGTAGCTTCCGTTTACCTGCGAGGTGACGACTTGGGAGTCGCTGCATACTTCGACCCTTGTCGCCCCGACTTCCCGAGCCAGTACTAATCCGCCTAGGAGAGCCTCATATTCAGCTTGGTTGTTTGACACTGGGAACTCGAACTTGGTCGATTGCTCATAGATGACCCCTGCTGGGCTTTCCAAGATGACCCCTGCTCCTCCGAACGTTTGGTTGGAGGCTCCGTCCACATGAAGCCTCCATCGTGTGCCCGTTTCCTCGGAAGGATCGCCCGTTACCTCCACTAAGAAGTCAGCCATTGCCTGTGCCTTGATTGCATGTCGAGGCTCATACTGCAGGTCGTATTGTGAGAGCTCGATGGCCCAGGTCATCATCCTTCCAGCCAAATCAGGTTTTTGCAATATTTGCCGAATCGCCTGATCTGTCCTTACAACTATACGGTGACTTTGGAAGTATTGTCTTAACCTTCGGGAGGATACTAGGAGTGCCAGCGCCAGTCTTTCCAGTTTGCTGTACCTCAGCTCCGGTCCCTGGAGTGCCCTGCTCACGAAGTAGACGGGCTGTTGTGTCCTCGCTTCTTCTGTGACGAGGACCGCGGCAAGCGCTTCCTCGGTTACTGATAGGTAGAGGTAGAGTGGTTCTCCGGCTCTGGGTTTCCCGAGGACTGGTGGTGCCGCCAAGATTTGCTTGAAGTGGTTGAATGCTTCTTCGCATGCTGGTGTCTATTCGAACGTCACTCCCTTTCTCATTAAGTTGAAGAAAGGTATGGCCTTTGCCGCCGATGCACCGAGGAAACGGGACAAAGCTGTCAATTTCCCAGCGAGTCTTTGGACGTCTTTGATGCAACCCGGACTCTTCATTTGGAGGATAGCCTGGCATTTTTCGGGATTGGCTTCCACTCCTCTTTGAGTGATCATGAAGCCTAGGAACTTTCCGGCCTCCATGGCGAACGCGCATTTGAGTGGATTAAGCCTCATGCCGTGTTGTCGTAGGGACGAGAAAACATCATTAAGGTCACTCAGGAGATCGTCAGGTCGGGCGGTTTTTGCGAGTATGTCATCTACGTAAACTTCCACTGTTTTGCCCAGGAGTTCGCTGAATATCTTATTCATCAACCTTTGGTATGTGGCTCCTGCGTTTTTTAGGCCAAATGGCATGACCTTGTAACAATAGATGCCTCCTGGCGTTATGAATGCCGTTTTTTCCTCGTCAGGTCGGTGCATCGGTATCTGATTATACCCTGAATAGGCGTCCATGAAACTTAGATATCTGTACCCTGCCGCTGCGTCAACGAGCGTATCAATATTAGGTAGGGGGTAGCAGTCCTTGGGACAAGCCTTGTTGAGGTCAGAATAGTCTACGCACATTCTCCACCTCCCGTTGTGTTTTTTAACCAGAACCACATTCGACAACCAAGTCGAGTAATCCAATTCCCGGATGAATCCCGCTTCTAAGAGGCTGGCCGTTTGCTTGGCTACCTCGTCCGCCCTTTCCTGCGACATTTTCCTCCTTCTCTGGGCCACTGGTTTGGCTCCTGTCTTTACGGCCAGGTGGTGTGACATGAGCTGGGGGTCTATTCCTGGCATGTCGGCAGGCGTCCAGGCAAAGAGGTCGGCGTTAGCCCTGATCATCTCCATCAAAGGCTCCTTTATTTCGTGCGGGAGGTTCCTGTTTATGAATGTAAACTTATCGTGCTCCTCGCCGACTCTGAACTTCTCCAAGTCTCCTTCTGGCTCTGGTCTGGGTTTGTCGTCTACCCTGGCGTCCAGGTCGGCCAGGAAAACTCCTGACGCCTCCTTTGATTTTTTCCTGAGAGAAAGGCTGGCATGGTCGCAAGCGACTGCCGTTTCCAAGTCGCCCCGGAGGGATCCCACGGATCCGTCATCGGTGATGAACTTCATCACCAGTAGTTTCGTACTGATAGCTGCCCCCAGGTCGTTAATGGTCTTTCTCCCCAGGATGATGTTATAGGCCGTTGAATCTCGTAATATTACAAAGTCTGCCATGACTGTCCTTCGTCTTTGCCCTTGTCCCACAGAGGTCGGGAGTGTGATGATTCCATCTGGCTTTATGAAGTGGTCTCCTAACCCTACCACACCGTGCTGGTGGGTCGTCAGGTCGGAATCTCTCAATCCCAGGGCATCGAAAACGTTTCGGAACATGATGTTTGAGTCTGCCCCCGTGTCTACCAGGATTCGTTTGACGAGGCCAGTTCCGACCCTAGCCGTAATGACCATGGGCGGACTTTCCGGCGCTTCGTCGAACCATTGGTCCTCCGGGCCGAAAGAGATAGGTGGGAGACCCTTAAGACCTCTACCAGGTGGGGCGGAGATCGCTAAGACCTTGGCATCTTTCTTCTGTGCCGATTTCGACCTCGGGGCGGTATTCCTGGCCGTCACCACGTTTACCACCGTGAGACCGTTGTCGTCACCCTCTGGCTCCTGGCGCCGTCTTGTTGGTCGGGATCTGTCCTCGTTGTCGTTGTCCCGGTTGCGTCTCCTTGGTTCCCTTATAAGGTGGGAGAAGTCGGCGAGTTTGCCGTCCCTGATAGCTTGCTCGAGGGCGTCCTTTAGGTCAAAGCAGTCTTGGGTCTTGTGCCCGTAACCCTTGTGGTACTCGCAGTAGAGGTTCTTGTTTCCTCCCGTCCTGTCCTTCAGTGGTCGGGGCTTCGACAGTATCCCCTTTTCTGCAAGGTACGTCACATTTCATACATCACTCTCTCCGCCTGCACATATTCTGACAAGGGCGTCGGAGTGTCTTTGCAGGTGGCCCCCCCCCCCTTTCTCCATCAGAAGTGCTCGGGACCTCGCTCACCCGGAATATGGAAACCGCGACCAGACGAGCTATCCCATCAACCGAAGTATTGACCTCAGAGTCCTAACCCGAAACGTCCGGTACCCGACCAACCGAACAATTATCAATGTAACCAATGAACAAAATCTTATATATCTGCTCTATAAGATGATTACCAATTAACAAACTTCGATTCAATTTCTAACCCAAAAACTATATTAAGAACAAGCCATTAACATAACTCAAACCCCTAGTGTTAACTAAGCAGCTAAGAAATTCACTAAAGTGAGGCCCTTAACACAAATAAAACAACCCATTCATCACCCCCGAATTATACAAAATCCTCAAAAGGAAAAAGGACAAAATTGAGGAGTATGGAACTGTGCGGAGCTTGATGAGGAGCTTCTTGGCGGGTTGAGGAGGGGTGGCTTTCTTGCGGGACAGATTTGCAGCGACGGCGCCGCGCGCATTCTGGTTGTCGCTCTTGAGATCGTCGTCAAGCGCCATCGGAGAGGCGGCAGGGTCGAAAAGGGCGTCGTTTGGGTGCTGGCGATGACTGGCGATGATGGTGGTGCTGGCGATGATGGTCGAAAAGGGCTGGATAGGGTTTTTTTCTTTGGGATAAAATATCAGGAGTATTTTTGGTATTTTAAAATAATAAATGTATGTTCAACTAGTTATTCTAACTAATTCATAAGAATATTCGTTTTTTAAATAGAATATTCTGTTATCTTAAACGTTATACTCACGGCAGAGATTTAATTGAAAAAAATTAATGTATAGAGACCCAATTAAAATGAAAAAAAGTATAGGGACCTAATTGAAAATTTTGCGAAACTATAAAAACCAACAGAGTAATTAAACCAAATACAATAGTGAGTTTTTATTCAGAGTCAAATTATGTTCATATTGTTGTAATTGTATACATGTCTTTGTTGTACTTTTCTAACTTCTGTAATATATTATCTTGTAAATCTAATAAACTTGTTAAAGAATTTATAAACACGCTAATCTACTTTTTATTTGAGAACGTTATACCTTCACTTGTGTTTTTATTAATTTTTTTGTGGTAATGAACTAAAAAAAACATACTCTCAGCTTTCCTTTCTAAATTATAGAAACTTGTATTACATTTATTTTTAATGTGGTAGCACAAAAAGTTGGGTTCTTAAATAACATCTAGCTTTAGTTGAGATTTGAATTTAAATACAATTTGTAAGAGATATATAGATATGTTATTTGTACTAGGCCGATGTGGCTTATTAAAAGGCAAATACATTTGCCACTTGGATTGGCTTTTTTTTTTTTTTTTTTTTTCTGGACTAGGGGATTGACTTTGAAGAGGGTTGTTTTCGTTGGTTAGGTTTAAAAGTTGAAACAAAGTCCACTCTTTTTCGTATTTTTGTGTGTGGGTGGGTTCAGATTTCTCTCTTTTTTCTCGTTTGAAATCAGTTTGGGGTTTGTCAGCTTTAAGGCCCATGAAAAATTGTTAGGTCACGAACAAAAGTGTTTATTAGTTTTATGGTTCTAATACCAAAAAATTATAAATGTTTATGGTTCTCTTGGCTTAAATTCTCCAAATCTGTTAATAGAGCCCATACCCCATATAGGAAAAAAAAACCAATACTATGCTCTAGTAGAATGACAACCTTCAAACCAACTTGGATTTGTTTACCGTTTAACTCACTAACCCATTGCAGCCGAGGCCTTGTGTGTGTGAGTGAATGTGTTGTATAATGTATAAAAAAAAAAAAAAAAACTCATTAACCCATTTAAATAAATAATTAAAAAAAAGAGTATAAACAAAAAGACAAAAATTCAAACAGAATAAAAAGATATATTAAAATCAAAATAAAAAATAAATAAATAAATTGAAATTAAATACAAAGAGAATCATTTTACTTTCTACTTAATTTTTTGACGCAATAAGAAAAGTTCCTCAACCTTCTACCTAATTCTCCAATATAATAAGAAAGTGACTCACTCAATCTCAATTGTCCACATCATAGTTCCATTACAAAACTAAAAGAAGGATTTCACACCTCTAATCACTAAATGATGACTACCATAATTTATGAGATATTTATGACCTTTTATTAGGTTAAAATAAAGAAAAATTCTAAACGCATAACATAAAGTCCAATTTAGTAATTAAATAAATAAAATCAAAATACATTAAACTAAATTGAACATTCTAAAAATATAACCTAATAACGTTTAAATGATACTTGATTTTTTTATATCTCAAACATTTGAATCACGTATCATTCTCCTCCTCCTCAAAAAAGATTCGTCCTCAAATCTTGTAGTTGGAAAATTAGTGTATGAAGAGAACAAATATAAGAAAGATGATTTTTTTTTTCTTTTTTTTTACAAATTGAATAAAAAAGATACAATAAAATTGAAATAGAAACAAAAGGAATAGATTGAAATTGAATACAAAAAAATAACTCTATTTTCTACCAAATTTCTTGACGCAATAAGAAAGAGAATCATCAACCTAACTTGTCCATGCCATAGTTTGAGAATTAAATCGTAGGGACTCTTCAACCTTCTATCCAATTCCTCAATATAATAAGAGAGAGATTCATTCAACCTCACTTATCCACATCATGGTTTCATCACGAAACAAAAAAAGAAAGATTTTCACACCTCTAATCACTGGATGTCAATTATAATAATTTATGAGATATTTATAAACTCTTATTAGATTGAAATAAAAAATTCTAAACCTATAAATAAGGTCCAATTTAGTAACTAAATAAACAAAATTAAAATATATTAAATTAAATTGAACATTCTAAAAATATAAACTAGTAACTTTTAAATAATACTTAATTTTTTCATATCACGAATATTTAAAATATGTATAAGAAAGTGTTGAGAGTTGATTTAAATCTATAATGAATTAATTTTCGACTCAAATATACAATAATAAAAAAAATAATGATAGCGATCATACTATTTAATCAGTATGAATCACACTTCATTCTATAATTAAATAAGATGATAAGTTTTAAATGGGAGCCATTTAGATAAAGACGCCTAAAACGTCTTTTTTTTAAAGATGTTTTTCAGTAATTAAAATTTAACATATATAATCGATTAAATCATGTTAATTTTGTCAAAATTAGGCTAAACAAATTGATTTAATCGAAAAAATAGTAAATCAAATCTTGAACTGATCTAAATTAATATTATTTTTTTATAAAAAATGACTACAATACTCTTATTATAGAAAATGATTAAAATACTCTTATAATATATATATATATATATATATATATATATATATATATATATATATATTAGAAATTCTAAATCCTAACCCTACGATAGAAAAATAAAGGACTAAAATTTAGGATGCTCAAAATTAATATATATAATAGAAGTATTTTAGTCATTTTCTATAATAGGGTATTGTAGATATTTTTTATAAAAAATAATATTAATTTAAACCAGTTCAAGATTGGATTCACTATTTTTTGGTTAGATCAATTTGTCTAGCCTAATTTTAACAAAAATAATACGATTTAATCAATTATATGTGTTAAATTTTAATTATTAAAAAATATCTTTATAAAAAAATATTTTCAACATCTTTATCTGAGTGACTCTCGTTTTAAATAAGAACATGGTACTAACATCACATTCACACGGCCGAAGATATATAGCATGGAAATAGATAAATAATTTTACTAGTAAATCAATTCTTTTAACCAATAATTTGCTAATGAAATAAAAATAAACAAAAATTAATAAAAAATAATTTTTGAGAAAAAAACTAATAATTTGATTAAAAAATTGAAAAATGATACATAATTATTATAGTTTATTATTTTTTGTCATTACTTTTAATCATCAATTAGATTCTTTTTGTTTAATAATTTAATAATTAAATATTAATAATTAATTAATAACAAAAAATAATAAATTTTGATGATTCTCTGTATATTTTTTTAAAAAAATTCATCTTTTCCTGTAACAAATCAGATAAATTCCGACAGGGTTTATCTGCATGTCATCTTTCAATTGAAATAAAGTCAATTCTATGGTGTTTATAAATTTTTGTCTAAATTTTGTCTAATTTATTTTTTGTAATAAATTTTAATTTTTTTTAAAATTATGTATTTTTATATTTTTTAAATTAAATAATAACTTTTAACCCTTTTTAATAAATAGGCACCACTTTTTAGACACCATAACATTTACCTTAAAATAAAGACCACACCAACTAAATAGCCGTACCATGTATTCACTAGTATTATTCAATAAAGACACGATGTTTCACAATTATTGCTAACAATAATTGTCAGCTTTTAAGATTTTTTTACAAATAAAAATAATAGGTTATGCTACACATACAAATTTTGTTGGTTTACAAGTCTTACAAGTTGACACAACCCCAATAAAACACACGCGTATTACACTCTCACATTCAAGAGTAAATACACGCACGTTACTCAACCACTTCCTATTTCCAAAGCGCGCTACTCACCATAATGAACAACTATTCGATCTTCTTTTTCCTCGATGAAAACCACAACTGTCATTTTTTTTCACGTTTCTCCTCCTCCTCCTCTTCCTTCTTCTTCTCCTCGTTCTTTGTGTTTCTCCTCATTTTTCTTCGCGTGTTTCATCTTAATCGTCGTGTTTCTCCTCCTTCTTCTTTTAATTTTGCAATATTATGTATTTTTTTTCTTTGTTTGAATTTTTTCTCCCCAAAAGAATTATGAGAATATGAAATAAGAAGATGAAGAAGAAGAAGAAGCAGCAGAAGATGAGGAGGAGGAAGAGGAAGAGTTTCGAATTATGCAGAATTCATCAGAATAAAAATACACCCAAATATCTTCGTTTTTACACCCAAATTTGCTGCAGATACAGAAATGAGTTGTGTTACGTGTACATTAAAAATAGCCACCAAAGTCAATAAGGGCTGCAAAATACACCCAAAATACACCACAGAAGGGCTGCAAAATACACCAAAAAATACACCATATTAAAATAAGCATAAACTATAGAATGCAAATACAACTATAAAACCATCATAAAAAATAACAAAAACCAGATTCATGAATTATAACTAAACAGAAACTAAAACAATTTAACTAAAAGAATAAGACAATTCACCTTCTGTCAGACGAAAAGTCATAAACTGTAAATACACTAAAACTTTTATAAAAATACACCCAAATATTCCTCATCTACACCTGAACGTATGATATAAAATGGACAAGATTATATTAATTCTAATCAGAACTAATACATTAGATTCAATTCAAATAAGGAAGAATTAACAGCAAATTTTACAGGCAAGGTTCATGCACTGGCTGACAATCTGAAGTTAAATTATCCATTATCTTCAAAAACAATTTCAAAGCTTGATGTCAAAAAACAATGGAAATCAAGAATAACGAAAAAAGAGAACAGAGAGAGAAAAGTACGTAAATGAAGAAGGAGAAAGAGAAGGCAAGAAATTCGAAAAAAGAAACGGAATCCTTTCAAAAATTAAAAATCTGTTAGAGGCGCGTGAAACATATGCGCATAACAAGCGCGTCTGAGGTAATATCAATTAGAGGACTTGTAAGATTTGTATATCAAAATCACTTGTATATAGAGATTAATCCTAAAAATAAATTCAAGAGTCAGTATCAAAAGGGTCGGAAAAAATTAAAACTGTTCAACGCATTCAGCTAGCAGAAGCATGGCCGAAAATTTTCTCATAATCTTGCTTCAGTTACTAGTTATCAACTTATCATGGTATATATACATCATGATATATTTAATTTAATATTCTTTTTTTGTTCTTCAATTTGAACAATTTTCTTTTCAAAGCTTGTGATTACTACTTAGACTTATTTTCTTTGCGTGTTCATCGCATGGAATCGAATTGGGTGGTGGAACCAAAAACAATATGAATCATCATGACGTAGACCCCTCTCTAATGGTGTTCTTGACAATGAAGGATTTGAAGGTAGGTCAAAAGATGCCAATTTATTTTCCCAAGAGAGACCCTTCAACTTCACCAAAGCTATGGCCAAAGCAAGAAGCTGATTCACTTCCTTTCTCGTTGGAAAAACTCCCACAACTCCTCCAATTCTTTGGCTTCGCCTGCGCAAAATCGCAGGCGAAAGCCATGGAAGATACACTGAGAGAATGTGAGAGCAAGCCCATCAAAGGAGAGCTCAAGTTCTGTGCAACTTCCTTAGATTCCATGCTTGTAGAATTATCATTTAATTTTTTTAGTTATTAACATACAAAAAGGATAAAATGATGCAATATAAACTGTTTTTCCTTTTCTTTTTCATTTTAATAAGTAAACAAGGTGTAGAATGGTGTGATTTAGAGTCTAATTACTAGAATGGAATGGGTCAAATTACTGAATTATTATAAATTATTAGTTTATTCAATGGGTTTCAGGTTAAATCGATTGATTTATTAGTAATCATAAATTAATAATTATATAAAAATTTATTATTATTTTTATAATAAATTTTTTTAGTTTTATTTTTATACTATAGTAATTATTATTTTTATATTTTAATAATTTATTAATTAGATTATACCTATTATATTATTATTAAACTATAAGTATTTATTAAAAAGATATGTTGTGAAAAATAAAAATTTTTTTGTTTTCATAATTTGTAAATATTTAATATAATAAAAAATATAATTAATTTAAAATTGAGTGATAAAATTAAATTAAATTAGTATAATATATTTAATAGAAGTGTTATAAGTTATTCCTATATACACACTATTAGCACATATTATTTTAAAGTGGTTATTCTAATAAAAATTTTATGATTATTATTATGTAAAAATATTTTACTTTGATTATTGAATAATAAATTATAAGAGTTAATTTTTATATACTATAAAAAGTATAATAAAATAGAATGAAAAAAGTCTGACACAAAATTCATCTCAATCTCTAAAATATCTTTGCCCATTTCAATTATTTTTCTCATAGCATTGCTGCACTGGCCGGGGCCCTTCATGATTATCTAATTTACCGCAAAAGGCAAAACAAAAAATTTTCGAAGCATGAAGCAGAAAGCTTATTAAGTTTCCAAAGAATTTGTCCATTTCAATTATTTTTCAACATGATGGGACCTTTTATATGTTTTTTTTTAACAAAAAATAGAGAGACTCAAACTCGCAATCTCTAAGTGAATATTAAAAAATTATACTATTTGAAATATAGCTCGTTGGTATATGACTTTTTATATATTATTATTACTATGACTATCTATTTCACCAAAGAAAGAAAAATACATTTTTTTATTAAAAAACACTTCAGTTGATTAAAAATGAAAAGTTCAATTTTGTATGAACCTATATAATATGCAATTTTAAATTAAATTTCTAAATTAGACCTACAATTTTAATTAATGAAACATTTAACCATGCAATACTAAAAACTAAAAACTAGAAACTATAAGAGAATACTACATCTATCGCTCACACTAAAAATAACTAGGGATAAACTCGACAAATTTCTAATCTTTTATAAGTATGAAGCATTATTATTCCAAAGAAATTTTTTTTATTTCAATTTTTGGGACCTTGATGGTCATAACAAAAAAAATCTAAAACTAAATAAAAAAAATATTTAAAATTATTGTAAAAATATTATTCAAAATCTAACAAAAAAATATTTAAAATATAACAGAAAATATCAAAAATTAGTGTACAAAAGTTTTCAAAGATGATATGGAGGAAAAAAAAAAGAAAAAACTGAGAGAAAGGCAACACTGAAGAAAAAAAGAAAAAAGAAAAATAGAGAATACATGCAAATTAAAGAAAAAAAGATAAAAAAAAAAAAAAGAGAAGACAGATAGATTACGTGAAAATGCGTGTGTCGTAAAATTAATTTTTAAAATTTAAAAATCAGGATTATTTTTTAAAAAACTGTTTTATTGTATATAAAATTGATTCTCTAAATTTTTTTGTTATTTTTTTTTATTATGCCTTCCTTTCTAACATTGTGGTCCTCACTCCTCAGTATAATAGTTCTCAACAACAAAAAAGGTTGTCCAATGATAAAATTTAAATTTAAACTCAGATGAGAATTGTGAGCTCACTTTAATTCCATAAGCAGCGGCCTAATTTCACGAGTCTTTTTGTCTAATAATATAAGAAACAAGTGTGCCAGAAACACGAGAAAAAGTCCAGATTTGTAAGATCAAGGTTTTAAAAACTGAATTGCTCATAGAATTATTTTAGTTATTAATTTAATTAATTTAATTATGATTTAATTAAAAAATTATTTTATAATAAATAAATTATAAATAAATATTTTAAAATATAATTATAGTTTAATATAAATTTTAAAATATTTTTTAAATTTAAAATATTATATAAAATATTATTAACAAAGTCTTATCATCTTATTAGAGTATAAATTTAAAAATTAAATATAAAAAGTATTTATTTAAATATATTTTAAATTTAACTATAATTTCATTATTGATGAGAATGAAAATTAATAATAATAAGGGTAAAGTATACTTTTTGTCCCTAAAGTTTAATAAAAGTTTCAAGAATATCCATAAGTTTTATTTTGTTTCAATTTTGTCCTAAAAGTTTTCGCCGGCTAAATTTTCAAAAAAAATTAAGACCAATCTAACAATAATGCATAAAAATTATGCTTGATTTGCTTGTATTGAGGGTTGTTCTTATGAAATTGTTGTTGAATTGGTCTTAAATTTTTTAAAAAATTAGCCATTAGGGGTATATTTGATGCAAATTAAAAACTTTTGGGACAAAATTGAAACAAAATAAAACTTAGGGGTATTTTTGAAACTTTTGTAAAACTTCAGGGACAAAAAATATACTAATAATAATAATTTTTTGTTAAACAATTATTGTCCCATCTGAACCGAATTAGATACCTATATGCTAATGGAAAAGTATAAGTGGACAATGAAAATACTAAATAATGTGAACAATGGATATGTCGAATGTTTAATTCAATAGGTATGCAGATGATTATGTTCATTATTTTTAATTGGATGGTTATTTTTTTTTTTGTTTAATTACTCTGCTGGTCCCTATAGTTTCGCAAAATTTTCAATTAGGTCCCTATAATTTTTTTTCTTTTAATTGAGTCATTGCACTAATTTTTTTTAATTGGGTCCTCACACTTTTTTTTCCTTTTATTTAGGTCCCTGTACCAATTCTTTTTTTTAGTTGGGTCCCTATAAAATTAAGCCAATTACTACTAAGATGGACTTAATTGAAAAAAAATTGGTGCAGGGACCCAATTAAAAAGAAAAAAAGTATATGGACCTAATTAAAAATTTCACGAAACTATAGGGACCAACAGAGTAATTAAACCTTTCTTTTTATTCGATTTACTCATGCACAGTTAATAATGACTGAATGTTCAATTCACTAGTGTGCGAATAGTTATCCTAATGTTAAAGTTTAGAAAGTAATTTGGAATGGAATGTTTTTTTACTTTATTGAGTTAATTCTATAACTCATTGTTCACATTATTTATAAAAATTATTGTCCACCTAACAAAATTCCTAACTAATAAAGTACTCGTACTACTTAATCCCCTACTAATGTTTTCCATGATGATAGAACCAAAAGCATAATTAAAAACCTAAGCACACAAAGTAATTAGCACCAAGATATTTCCATTTTGAAACAAATTTAACCAACAAACGAAATGTAAACTTACCTGAAGAAAATTTTTATAGTTAGGTAAGGTTTGGAAAAATTTCTACTAAAGTTGTCAAATTTGTGAGTCTAAATAAACTCGTAGAACTTATCTAGATTTGACTCGTAGATTTGACTCGTAAACTCGTATGTTACGATTCTTTAAAACACAATTTTAAAATTAATAATTTCAACTACAAAATACATCAAAAACTAAAATAGTAGTAAAATTTATAAGAAGTAGTACATTCAAATTCTCAACAACTATGCAATAAGTACTTATAATTAAATATTTAAAGAGTCTAAATTAGGACAACATAAAATATACTCAAAGACAATCAAAGCATCATGTAGTAGATAACATAAAAGAATATAACAAATTGATCCTTAAACATTCAAGTTCAACTTGATATATTAATTAAAGTGAATTATAGGGTACAGAGCAAAAGTCATACAGATTTAAAGATTTGCTTACTAAACTACACTTTTCAAAGCCACATTTTTTACTTAAAATCGTAGCTCTTCACAAAGAAAAGCGTCACCTAATGAAAAAAAGTAAATTAGAAGATTTAAGAGAAGAAATAATTAAGTTATCAAAATTAATAGATCAAAAATTAACGATTTTAACTAATGGTAACTGTAATGACACCGAATTCTTAAAATCAATACAAAATGATTTTTCTCAAAATCTTTATTTTACTATAAGTTTTATTGAAGGACTTCAAAAACCTGAAAAAACTTATTTTTCACACGGAATTTCTAAAAAATGTTATCATGGAAATGATTCCCCACATCTTTATCATACTTTTAACCCACAATTAAATTCTATAGTAGATATGCTTGAAGAAATATTAGTATCCATAAAATTTCAAAGAAATAAGGAAAAAGAGAATCCCAAAGAAGAAAAATTTCAAAATATAATCAACATAACAAATTTAAAAGTAAAACCACCACTAAAATTATGAATATTGAGGAAAAATTAGAAGAAGTTACAATGCTTTTTAAACAATTAAAAATGGCTCAAGAAAATAATATTATGGAACAGGGTTTTCAAATAGAAGAAGAATTAGTAAATTCTGAAAATATAGAAAATGAAGAACACATCCTAGATTATTCAAGTGACGAAGAACCAGCAATTCTAATACAAGTAAAAAATGAAGCTGGAACATCTAAGGATAATCAATCTCAATTTAAATGGGAAACAGGTTTTGATAATTATGCTTTTAAAAAAGGGTTTATAAATAAAGATTCAAAATATACAAAAATACCATCAAAATACGTTCCTAAAATCCAGGAAATGGAAGGAGAAAGAATACTCGATTTAGACTGTAAAAAGAATGAAAAAGAAATTTTCGAAAACTGGTTGAATTCCTTCTTATTAGAAGCCTTTACTAATCCAAAACTTAGTGAATTGTCTGGAAGAGACATTTGGAATTACATAGGGTTTCATACTAAAGGAACTATAAGAGATTATATGACATCAATAGAAAATCAAATAATAGAAGAATTAGCAACAAAAACAACAGCTTATGATAAGATATTATATATAATGATGATTCTATATAAAGAATTTTTTGGAAAAAATATTATAGATCATAGACAAGAAGTCTATAATAAAGAATATCAAGAAGCAAAAAACCATTTAGCTAATATTCAGATATATGATTTATGTAATGTGGAGTCTTATATATGTGAATATAGAATACATTATTACAAATTAAAAGAAGAAGATAAAAATCATTATCTTAGTATGTATATAACAAAACTTCCATATCCTGCTAATGAATTTATAATGGGAAGATTTATAAGAGAAATAAATAGAGGGACAATTGAAAATAATTTTGGTGGAGCAACCTCTGCAATAAGAGAGGAAATAAAAGAACGTTGTATGCAAGAAGCAACTCAAAAAAGATTTGCAAATATAATTAGAATTTGCTGTCAGAATAATGAAGAGATACCTCAAAAATATGGTCTTAATAAAAATTTTCAAAGAAAAAGAAAATATCAATTTAGAAAAAGAAAATACTATCCAAACTGGAGAAAAAAGAGGTATTTTAGGAAGAGAAATAACAATAAAACAAAAGACAAAAAAATGACTATTGTCCGAATAAAAAAGAAAATTGTAAGTGTTGGTATTGCCAAGAAGAAGGACACTATGCAAATGAATGTCCAAAAAAGAAGGATAAAAAGGATCTTACTAAACAAATAGAAATTGCTAAGTCTTGTTTCATGGAACCATTAGAAGAATCTGATGATAACTTAGACTATATTTTTGAATATGTCTCAGAAACAGACTCAGAGACTGAGTAATAATGCCACATTTATTACTATAAAAATAACAGAAAAGTTTATAAATGCTTTCATAGATACTGGAGCAACACAATGCTTTGCTAGTACAAATATAAAACTTGATTGGAAAAAATTAAAGAAACCATTAAGAGTTAGAATAGCTGACAAATCAATACATAAAATTGACCAAAAAGCAGAGATGGCTGAAATTTTTATTCAAAATTATAGGTTCATTGTTCCATCTATATATATGTTAGATTCTGGAATGGATTTTATCATAGGAAATAACTTTTTAAAGCTATATCATCCATTCATTCAAGAATTAACATATATAGTTTTAAAAGCTCCACACGATTCTTCAATAAATCAAAAATCAAAACGTATAAAAATACCAACTACTACTATAGATAAGATCTTAAATTTTAAAATATTTTCTATATTAGAAACATGTTATTTAAATTTATACTTTCAGATAAATATTCCAAAAAATAATCTTGAAATAAAGATAGAAGAACTTTTGGATGAAATTTGTGCTGAAAATCCTTTAGATATTAAAAATACAAATAATGAATTAGTAAGCATTAAATTAAAAGATCCTACAAAAGAGATAAATGTTCCAAATAAAATTCCTTATTCCGCAAGAGATAGAGAAGAGTTCTCATTAGAATGTAGAGATCTTTTGGAAAAAGGAATTATAAGATTAAGTAGAAGTCCTCATGCGGCTTCAGCCTTTTATGTCGAAAACAATAATGAAATTAAAAGGGGAAAACGAAGAATGGTTATTAACTATAAGAAGATGAATGAAGCAACTATTGGTGATGCTCATAAACTTCCAAGAAAAGATTTTATTTTAGAAAAAATCAAAGGAGCAACTTGGTTTTCATCTCTTGATGCAAAATCAGGATATTGGCAACTTCGTTTAAACGAAGAAACAAAGAAATTAACTACTTTTACTTTCCCAACAAAAGAATCAACAAGTGTGTTGCTCTATGAATGAAATGTATTACCATTCAGATTAAAACAAGCCCCAGGTATTTATTAAAGATTTATGGAAGAAAATCTAAAAGAATTAAATGAATTTATTTTAGTGTACATTGATGATATACTAATTTTTACAAAACAGGATAAAGAAGATCATCTTCAAAAATTATTAATAGTTTTAGAAAGATGTAAAGAAAAAGGATTAGTTCTTAGCAAAAAGAAAGCAAGAATAGCAAAACAAGAAATAGAGTTTCTTGGATTAATTCTATCCACTCAAGGAAAGCTAAAACTTCAACCTAATGTTCTAGAAAAGGTAAATTTATTTCCTAATAAAATAGAAGATAGAAAACAATTACAAAGATTTTTAGGGTGTATAAATTATATTTCTGATCAAGGATTTTTAAAGAATGTTACAGAATACACTAAAAGCTTATTTCCAAAAATAAGTACTAAAAAAGAATGGAAATAGGATGAAAAAGATAGTATGCAAATTCAAAGAGTTAAAGAATTATGTGAAAAACTTCCAGAACTTTATATTCCAGAAGAAAACGACTACTTAATAGTAGAAACAGATGCTTCAGACATAACCTGGTCAGGATGTCTAAAAGCTAAGAAAGCTATAAAAAGTTTGGAACAAGAAAAAGAATCACTAGATTCTAAATATTCCCCAAAGGAATTACTTTGCATGTATATTTTAGGGACTTTTACTCCAACAGAACAGAGATATACCACTCATGAAAAGGAAACTCTAGCAGCAATTAAATCTCTTAAGAAATGGAAAATTGATTTACTACCCAGAGAATTTACATTAAGGACAGATTCAAATTACCTAACAGGTTTCATACGATATAATTTAAAAGTTGATTATAATCATGGACGATTGGTAAGATGGCAATTATTTTTGTTACAATATCCAATAAAAATTGAATATATTAAGGGTGACAAAAATGTTATTGCAGATACATTAACAAGAGAATGGAGTTCGTCTACAACGCATTAGATCAAGAAATTTAAAAATATGAGCAAGAACTCGAAAAATGCAAGCATTGTCAGCAAATAAGGACACAGATCCAATCTCTCAAGAAGGCCATTGAAGCAATGAAATCAACACAATGAGCAAAACCATCAGAGTTCAGCCAGCTAAGCATGGTGGACAAATCAGGTGAAGAAAAAATTTCAGAAAATAAAACAATTGCTGAAATTATTAAAAAATCCACCCAAGATAAAAAATATTATGTAATTTATAATGGCCCCATGAAAGGAGTATATGATGCCTGGGAAAAAGCAGCACCATTCACACATCAATCAAGGATAATTCATAAAGGAGGGTTTTTAACACTGGAAGAGGCAAAGGAATCCTTCAGGGAATATGAAGCTCTTCATCCAGAGCAAACTCTAAAAAGAGCGGATAAAGCTCCAATTCAAACCTAGAGAACAGGTATAATAAGAAACATTCCTACAAGGGCTGAAATCAAGGAAAAGAAAAGGGTATGTATATCAAATCTCAGAGAAACCCTTAACATAGTCCTGAATTGGACCGAAGAAAAAAGGGCAATTTTGGGATATTATCCTATTGCCAAGGAACAGCTAACAAAGCTGGTTATATTTCCAGATGCTTCTCCATCTGACACCTATCAGTTTTTCCAGTATGGATTAATTGATACAATTTTAATTTTTAATGATCTAAAAATTATTAGTGAGTTTCCTGTAGGATTCGTTGATGCAGTGAAGAGATTTAAAAATATGATTGACAATGTAAATCCAAGGGATATATCCCTAAAATTTACAAACAGTCAACCTATTTTTAATGAAGAAGAAGAATGCTTGGTTCCAGCACACCAAGTAATATTCATGTCCGTCTTCCCAGGAAATTTTCAACCAATTGATCAGATTCAAGATTTAACAATTTACAGTCATGAAGGAAGGCTAGCCAGCACATTAGCAAGGGTCTTTGAAAGAACTCAAAAAATAACGAAGGAATCTCACACAAGGATTAATTATAAAAGTAGAAATACTCTGCTTGTGTCCAGTAAAAGAAATGAAATTGAAGAAAGAGAGATGAGACTCTTGTTGGAATTTGAATCAGCATTCTACAGCTTATCTGGACTTTTAGAAAAGCTCCCTAAAGGGATAAAGAGGAATCTCTGCTATTTGATAAAAGACAGAGAAGACCACAAGTGCCAGCTATGTGCCTCAGAGATATCTGAAGAAAGCAATAATGAAACGGAATCAACTCACATGATGAAGGAAGAAGACAATGCATCTGAGGGTCACATGATAAAAGAGAAAGACAGTGCATCTGAAGCATCTCTCAACATTATTGCATAGTGACGTAAGCACTTAGGTCATAGAGCACCAACAATGTAGCTGGTGCAAGAGAACAAACAATGACGTAAGCAATGACGTCATAAGAAGGGTAAGGATGGGAATTGTCCATCAAACCCAACTATTATAAATAGGTTACTTAGGCAATTGTAGAAGGCATCAGACAATAGGAAGCAGGAGGCTAAGAGTACTCATATGCTAGGAGAGCAAGGAAGAAGCTGTCGAGGCGATTCTATAGTCTGAGGAAGAATTCCCTTAGGGAAAAATAGTTCTAAACTCCCCTCTGGAGTTAGTATCTACAATCTCCCCTCTGGAGATAAAAATCCCTTATGTAAAATATACTAAATAAAGGAAGTTGTTCTCCAGAAAGGTACATCTTCATTCTAGTCTTCAATTATGAATTATTTAGAAAGTTTAGAATTAACAGAAGAATCTGATTATTATAGATTAACTGCTTTATTAGATAATGAAAAGCAGGCTGTTCTAAAAACAAAATTAAATCTCAAATCAAATGAAAATTTTAATAAACAAGATCTTTTAAAAGAAGTTTTTAATAGAAAAAATATAATATACTATGGAAAAATTCAACTTGAAGCTCCTATAAAGATAAAATCTGCCAATGGAGAACTTGAAATAGCTTTGATAAATAATGAAGAATTAAGTAAACAGATTGAAAAAATTAAGGATCAACAAAAAATATCTAAAATTAGATGGATTCATATTAGTACTATACAAGTCTTAATCAAATCTACATATATGAAAGGAATTAATTCACCAATAAGTTTAGCAATCTGTGACAAAAGAATTACTGATGACCCAATAGATCAAATAATTGGAATTGTTCATGAAAATTTGGCAAACGTAAATGTTAAATTTAATGCCCATCTTGGATATGCTATACCTTTATCAACTGAAAATCTTGGAAGATCTATAAGTTTGGCTTATAAATTTCATAGAAAGAATCTAATGGAACAAGATGATGAACCATTTTCAATTACATATGCAATAAATTATGCTTTAACAAATAGTCATCATAGTATAATATTTAAAAACAGAGAAAGAATTTATGTCGATGAATTATTTCAGAAAATTGTAAAAACAGAAATACCAAAATATAAAGCTATTGAAAACTCAGTTCTATTATTAAAAGAACCATCAGGAAAATTGGTTTCATCAAATTTTCAAATAAGAGAATCTAAAATTAATAGCCCTTTAAGTTTATCTAAGTTAAAGATTAAAGAAGAAAATTCTGAAATAAAAGAATTAACAAAAAAGGTCGAAAAATTAAATGAAACCCTAAATACTAAATTATGACAATAAATAAAGAAGAAATATATGTAACTTATCAAGATAAGAAACAAGAGCTCTTTGAAAGAGAAAATCGTTTGAATTATTTGCAGTTTTCTGAAATAAATCAAAGAGCATTTGAAGCTCTAAAAATAATCTATGACAAGTTAAAAAGAGAAGTTGAAGAGCTAGAAAAATTAATAGAATCTCTAGAAAATAGTGATGAAGCAATGATAGAATTTGCAGAAATCCTAAAATAAATAATGAAGCATACAAAGATTGAAAGACCAGAAAATAAAATAAAAAGAAAAAGAG
Source organism: Arachis ipaensis (assembly GCF_059453495.1). Classification (NCBI taxonomy): domain Eukaryota; kingdom Viridiplantae; phylum Streptophyta; class Magnoliopsida; order Fabales; family Fabaceae; genus Arachis; species Arachis ipaensis. The sequence continues at coordinate 7,111,066 of NC_142438.1, forward strand.
CGAAAAAATTAAAAAGTAAAATAAAGGAGTATAAAAGGGAATTAAATAATCTTCAGATCGAAATTGATGACCTTATAATGAAAAGGATAGAAATAAGAATAAATATAAACAAGTTAGAGTTAAACTTAAAAAATTTATAAATGCCTGGAAAACCATATTATGACTTAAAATAATTAAAGCTGTTGAAAGAAAAAATGGAGAATGAGGTTGAAAAATTAAAAAGATATTTAGAAACAACAGAAAGTGTAGAAATAAAAGAAGTTTTTGAAGATTTGAGAAATTATATTAAAGAAAAAGACAAACAGATAAAAGATTTTATATACAATAATCCATGCAAAAAAGAATATTATAAACTAAAACAAGATTGAAAAACTATAAAAATGAAATCAGAATTATAAATACTAGTAATAGTAGAAATGGTCAACATTTTTGTATGAATTTGCAAATTATTTCAAATCTATAAAAATTATAAACTTATTCGAAGAAAAATATGAAGAGTGAAATTGGTATCAGAGCCAAGTTAACGATTAAGGGTAACACTTTCTCTTTAAGCAACACTTTTAGTGATACGCTTTTAAATCAATAAACAACCAAATAAAAACAAAAATCTGTAAATCTGTACCAAAACACATCTGTACACTAGATGGACCCATTAATTAAACTGCACATCATTAATGGCATTGTGCTGCTATATCAAAATTTTGATTTATGTCAATCACTCTTTTGGCTGTTTTATTTCAAAAGTTTTATTTCTATCTTATAACAATATAAAATAATCAAATCAAGGACACTACACAGTTAAACATTCAAGTTTAATTAAACAATATAAACAACCAAAATCAATAAGATAAACCTAAAAGAAATAAAATTTTAGAAAAGATATATGAATTAAATTAAGAGAAAAATAGTGGCTAGAGCCTAGAGGCTCAAATCAAGAGCGCTTGAGCTTCATAACTCAAATCTTAGGAGCTCCAATCACAAGCCCCAATTAGTGAGCGTTTGAAGCAAAAGCAAATGCAATGACATCGACAACCACATACCTAGCCGCGACGACCAATAGGGATAACAAGGAGGCACCATTGATGGCTGACGGAGGAAAAATGTCAGTAAAAATTTTCACAAAAAATATTACGTTGCAGGTATAATTCTAAACCTACAATTAGACCTCAATCAATATTTAAATTGTTTGTCACTTAAGCAAACCCAATAAAATTAACCGAAGTATTTAAACCTCGAGTCGTCTCTCAAGGAATTGCAGGGAAGTGTACTTATAATTGGTTATGGAAAAGTATTTTTGGGGTTTTTATGATAAGAAACAAGTAATGTAAATAATAAGGAGATAAAATAACAACTAAGAAAAGTCTTAGCAAGGATTGAGAATTGAAATTCCTATCCTCATTATCATCATCAATTGTGATGGTAATTGCCTTTTGCTTTCACTTAGTCAACCTCTAACAATGAAGGAAAGTCAAGTGAGCGAAATCAACTTAAGTTCACAAGTCCTAATCAAAGACTAGATTTAGTGAAGTCTAAGCCAACTAGCAAGTCTCAATCACCAATCAACAAAGGAATTTTGATAACTCAAGAGTGTCTAATTGATCAATCCAAGCTAAGAATATAAAAATCTAATTTAAAATCCAACCAAGCATTTTATCAAACACTTAGAAGGCATAACATAAAAACATAGAAAAGTAACAAGGAATATTAAATTTAAACAACTAATTGCTAGCATCAATAACACAAATTAAAGAAAGCAATCATAAATATGGAAACATAAATTGTATTAATATGGATCAAAGGAAACATAAGAGTTCATAAACTAAATTGGCAATATAAGGGAATCAATGATAGAAGTAGACAAACTAAAGTACTAGAACAAATGAAAGTAGAAGAAAACTAAATAAAAGTAAGGTAGAAATCTGAATTTGAGAAAAGCTAAACCTAAAAATCCTAAAACCTAGAGAGAGGGGAGAGCCTCTCTCTCTAGAAAACTACATCTAAAACCTAACTAATGTGAATGAATGTGTGAATGATTCATTCCCCCATCCAGCTCCATTCTACAGCCTCTAATCAGTATTTTCGGGCCTGAAACTGGGTCCAAAGCAGCCCAGAAATTGCCCCCAGCATTTTCTGTAAATTGCAGCACGTGACGCTCGTCACGCGTACACATCAGCCATACGTACGTGTCGCTGAACAAATCCCTGGTCACACGTACGCGTCATCCACGCGTACGTGTCATCCACGCGTACGCGTCATCCACGCGTACGCGTCGCTTGTCTGCTTCACTAGTCACGCATACGCGTCGTCCACGCGTGCGTGTCGATGCCAGCTTCTCAAAACTTCAACTTCTTGTGTTCCTTCCACTTTTGCATGCTTCCTTTCCATCCTCTAAGCCATTCCTGCCCTATAAACCCTGAAAACACTTAACACACATATCACGGCATTGAATGGTAATAAGAGAAGATTAAAATTAGCGAATTTAAGGCCAAAGAAGCATGTTTTCAATCATAGTAAAAAATTAGGAAGGAAATTGTAAAACATGCAAATTATATGAATAAGTGTGAGAATAATGGATAAAATTCACTCAATTCAATACAAAATAAATCGTAAAATAGCGATTTATCAATGGCCGGGGGGAAACTGCAACAGAGACAGACTGGACGTTTGAGACAGAGGCATGAAGCAGAGCAGAGGTAGCAAAAGTTGAGAAAAGATAGGACGAAGACGACGGACGCTCCACAAAGAAGCTGCGAGGTTGAGTGAGGGGATAGAGCTACACGCAGTAGTTGTGTTGACGGAAGAAGATTGGAGAAGGGAATGGGGGCGTAGTGGCTCGACGGACGAAGAGAAGCCCCTGCGTGTGACGGATGGCGGCAGTGGCTCGACGAAAGGACGAACGGACGGACGAAGAGAGGCTAGGATTCTGAAACCTTGGTTCTGAGTTCTGGAGAAGGGGGGAAGGGGCTTGGCTCATTACTGAACTGAAGTGATTTCTTTTTTATTTTTCTTTTTGAATATGAACGAAACATCGTTGTTTTGGAAGAACCGACCAATTTTTTATCCGATCCGAGGCTCATGTTCGGTTTTAGAGACAACGGTTTTAATTTACGAGACAAACTGATCTGTCTATACTAACGATTTATAGTTGGACCGATTTGACCGATCAATCCGATCTGATTTTTATAACTATGATTAAGATTCAATTGACATGCATAATAATAATAATAATAATAATAATAATAATAATAATAATAATAATAATAATAATAATAATAATAATAATAATAATAATAATAATAATAATAATGTTTCTAGAATGTAAAAGAAGTATATTATAAGTTTCACATCTCTGAGAGATAAAACCTCTAAATGATTTAACTTTTGAATTTGAATTAAGCTTACTCAATCTTAAGTTTTGAGATTTACTTTTATACACATAAATCATCCTTGCCTCTATAGTTTTAGTTTTTTAGCCTAAATCGTCCTAATTCTTTGAGTTTTAATTTTCTCAGGTAAATAATCGTCTCACCTTATGTGTTTACACTATAATAAAAGCAGCATTTAGCGGCGGTTTTTGGAGCCGTTTAGCGACGGTTTAATAAAATGCTGGAAGATGGGCGCGGGTAAACGGATAATGTCTATTAATTTTGCGTCGGTTTGCAACCGCCACTAAATAGCAAATAAACGAAAATAACATTTATTTTGCGGCGGTTCTAAACCGCCGCCAAATTTTAGCATTTCCCTTCATACTTATTAGAATCAAATCGGATCGTCCAGTGGTCCAACCGACTCAATCATTAAACCCGCACTTCCACCAATAGACCCACAACGTGTGGATCACTGGAAGAAGGAAAAGCTTTAACAGTGTCATGTTACCACCAAGCCAAATGTCTCTTCAATGTATATAGCGCTAATAATTACATATATCATATGAACACAATTGATTGCCATACAATTTTTTGTTGTATACTTTATATCTGATCATAGTTATTATAGGCACTTTATATATTAGGTAAAATGCACAATTAAATCAAATGGAGGACCAAATTACACAATTCTACCAAATTGAAAAATATTACTAGGATCTCCCAAAAGTACATTCTTATGTAATTCGAATTAGACAAACCAACACTTGAATTTGTCCAATTTGAATTATGCTTGCATGTAGTCTTAGAGTAGTTCGAATCAGGGTGATTCGAATTATGCACGTTAGGATGTCCCTAGTAATTCGAATGGGTCTGCTTCGAATTAATTTTGGACCATAGTTGATCGAATTAATTTACATCTATTTATATATGATCCAAGCGTATATAAAGAGTACAATAAAGAGTACATTTAATAATATCCATAATGAATTCAATAAAGAGTACATTCAATCATAAATAAAAAATACTAATTATAAATATTTTTTATAAATTATTAAAAATAAATTATTATCTAAAAATATTTATTAAGATTTAGAATTTAGTCTTTAATATTTAAAATTAGTGAAATATTTGCCAAAAAATTATATTTTATTAGTCAGTTAGCATTATTGAATCTATTAACCACGATAATATGCAGATGATTGATTGGTTTTCATATAAAAATGTTTTTATTCTATTTAATATTTAATTTTGATAAAATATTAATTAATTTTAAATTTAGTTATTATGAATTCTTATATCTAAAAATACAAGTTAAGATTGTTATTAAAAAATTTTTAAATTTTTTATTTTAATAAATACTCAACAAATTATTAAAATAAAAAAATTATAATTTAAAATTATAATTTTGATAAAATTATAAAATTTTGAATTTTTAATGACTTGTAGAAAATATTTTTAATTATTATTTTTAATATTTTATAGAAAATATTTATAATTATTATTTTTAGAAAATGTTTGATTTTTAATTAGTTCAGAGTATGATTTTATTTTCGTCTTTTACATCAATGTTTGAATGCAAATTTAAATGCCAATAAAGTAAATAAGAAAATCTTATTGGTAAAGTTGTTAACATGAGTTAACATATATAGCTTATTTAACTTGTGAATTTTTTTTTACGTAAAACAAATGTAGAAAAAGTGTTACGAGTTTAAGTAACAATGATTTAAACATATGTAGCTTAAAATAGTAGTGTTTACTTAACTAGATTATACCCAGATGGTTATTACTAAAGAAAACATTGCAATATTTGGTAATACGCATTTTGCGGCGGTTTAAACAAAACCGCCGCAAAATGTAAAACAATAACTCACCCGACGTTACATATAGCGGCGGTTTTCGAAAAGACGTCGCTAAATATAAGTCTGATTGAAATATAGCGGCGGTTTGAGAAAAACCGCCGTTAAATATTGTTCTGATTGCAGTCCCAACCAATAACTGCCGCTATATGTGCCGCAGGTTGTTGTTTTGCGGGGTTTTATAAAAACCGCCACAAAATTTTCGCCGATATCTGCCAGAATTGTTGTAGTGTTAACTTTCTGAAATATATATAAACCCTCTCATTCTAGAACGATTAATGTGTAATTTGAAAACATTTCTCTTTGTAGCAATTAACATTCGATCCTTGATCAATTTTTGGATATAAATCATCTCAAAATATGGTGTATTACGTTAAAACATAAAATTAAGTATCTTGAAACGATTTATATAACTATAAAAAGAAGATATTCATGTATTAAAATTTAATTTAGTGAATTTGTGTAATTCTGTTTTTTTTTTTCTTATTTAGGTAAAAAAGCCTTCATTTAACCTCTGGAATCAGTCTATTTCACTTGGCAAATACTAGTAGAATTTTATTTAATGGATTACGTGAAATAGTACAATTAATTAAGCCCATTTTATCACCTAACCATGGATCAGTACTTAATTAATTAATGTAAATTAATTAATACTGAAACCATAGCAAGTTTGTATTGTGTTAGGACATCGCTCTTTTTTGGAGCGTTAGTTTATGTTGGGATATCTCTACCAATAATTATATATTGTTGTCGACCATTATTAGAAGGCTTTCCGAACATTACATCATGCACGATTTGAATATTATTGATACTCTTCCTAGGTACAAAACTACAAACATAAAAAACGAAAACAAAAAAAAAAGTGAAAACGAAACACGCACGCGCTAAAAAGGTATAATTTTCTCTCTCTTTTTCATGTGTGAATAATCATTTATACTGGTAATTAATCATTAAAAGGAAATACTTGGTATATAATCAATAATCAAGCAATATAACTATGCCATTTAATATAGTAGAGAATATATTGCAAACACATTTATAAATTATAATGTCCAATTCTGTATGTAATATTTATAATCTGCAAATATATATTATAGAAAATTTTTTAAATATATTCAGAACACCAATATTTTAATAATTTTAATAGTTGATTTAATTAATATATATTATATATATTTTTTATAATTATGATCCACGGTTAAGTTATTACAACACTAGTATATTTGATATACTTAAAATTCTTTTTATATTATAATAGTAAAAAATTTAATTAGTTATTACCGTAAGCCCATTTCAACTTTTTTATTTTTGTGAAATTTATAGTAAATTCGTCAATCGTATTAATTTTTTGAAGAAAATCTTTTGATCGAAAAGTCCCACCAAATCTTATTTAGTCATCATGTGTATATGATTGTACGATTTCTCAGCCTGTTGGTGACTTGATATTTGATAATGCATTTGATGCTGCTTTAATTTGTATTTAATTCAAATCGATAGAAAATGAAGACAACTTAGTGCATCCCGAAGGCCCCCACATCACATATCATAAGAAATCTTTTGCATGAAGCATGTTGCGTATTTGAATTTTTAGTTTTAATTATTCTGTTGGTCTCTATAGTTTTGCAAGATTTTTAATTAAGTCTTTATATATATTTTTTTAATTGGGTTCTTACACCAATTTTTTTTTTCAATTAGGTCCCTCTTAGTAGTAATTAGCTTAATTATATAGGGACCCTACTAAAAATAAATAAATTGGTGTAGAAACTCAAATAAAAAAAAAGTGTAGAGACTCAATTGAAAAAAATTTTGGTGCAAGGACCCAATTAAAAAGAAAAAAAATATAAGGACCTAATTAAAAAATTCGCAAAACTATAAGGACCAACAGAATAATTAAACCTAATTTTTATGTAAAACATTTATAGTGTAAAACAGAGATGATATAATCAGCGTTCAAATCGTAAGCAAAATTTATACACTCGATCAACCTTAGCTTTGTGACCTGGTCAAAACTTTCATTTTATTCTTAAAATTAAAAATTTTCCAATTTTATTTGCAACATTTTAAAATTTATTCAGTTATAATATTTAAAATAGAGATGATAAAATCAGGGTTTTATTTATCTGGTTCGATTTAGTTGTCTGAGTTAATATTTAGTGTGTATTGTCTAAAAAGGATATTAAAAAGAGCAATGCTAGGGGGCCAGCAATTTTTGTGATTGGTAGCCATTAAATAACCATCAATGATGATCTAATGGTGTGAGATTGGTGTGAGATTTCATCCAATGACTCACCTTTCTCTGCTGGCTACATGCTGGCCAAAATTCAACAAAACTGCTGGCCCCCTAGACTTTTCCTATTAAAAATGTTGAAAATATATTTGTTGTTTATGAATGATTACTTAGTAAGTGTGTGGTGCGTTTGGCTTCGAGTTATAAATGATCAGGCCACAAAATCAGTTATTTTGTTAGGGACGGTTATATTGGCAGTTGTTGAAAATTACTGCAAAATTGTTTGCCAGCTTCTTGAAGGAAGGTGGATATCACTAAATTGTTTAACGGCAGTTTAAAATCGTCACAAAACCATTAAAAAATAGTGGCTAAAATCCTACTATGATATAGTGAGAGACTGAGAGGTTACAAAAAAGTATTGACATAAATAATTGGTAACCTAGCTATAAAAGGTGGTACAGCATTTGATTGTTGATGATATTGATTGTCAGAGAAGAGATATGATTGGAGATGTAGTCTTGTTAGATCTAGTATATTGGTTGGTGTAAATAATTACTCTGCTGTTCTTATAATTTCACAAAATTTTCAATTAGGTCCCTATATTTTTTTAATTGAGTTCTTACACCAAATTTTTTTTTTAATTGGGTCCCTATAATTTTTTTTTCTTTTATTTAGGTCCTGTACCAATTTTTTTTTAGTTGGATCCCTATAAAATTAAGTCAATTATTACTATGAGGGACTTAATTGAAAAAAAATTGGTGGAGGAACCCAATTAAAAAGAAAAAAAAGTATAGAGACCAAATTAAAAATTTTACGAAACTATAGGGACCAACAGAGTAATTAAACCTAAATAAATCTTGTGATTTTAATTTAATTTGCTTTCTTGGTAATTTATATATATGGTAGCTACCTTATTTTATTGAGTTTTTTTCTGAAAAAATTACGAACAAATCTAAAATTTAAATAATGATGGACCAAAATTATACGCATGAGGATTAAAATACTTAATTAAGCCTGTTTTATTACCATCCTATAGGGCATTTTTCTTGAAGAGTTTATGTTATTAGGATATATATTTCTACTACAAATTAAATATTGTTGCGAGATCGATAGCACTCAGTCTCTCTCGAGCATCCACTATTATATTAGAAGGCTTTCTTGACATTAATTACATTATGCATTATTTGACTACGAGTAGAGTATATATATATTTTTTAATGTTTGTGATTTTTTAAAAAAATATATTTATTTAATTTTATTTAATTTTATTTTAATATTTTTTATTTGTGTCAAAATTATTCCTAAATGCTAATTCCATAAAAAATGTTAGAGATAAAATTAAAAATATTCAGTGATAACTTTGACACAAATAAAAAACATTATGAATAAAATTGAATGAACCTAAAATATTAGGAATAAAATTGAATAAAATTATATACATTAGAAATATTTAAAAAAAATCATAAATTTTAGAAAAATATACTTTACCCAAATAACAGTGTTATATTAAGATTGTACCTTGATACTCTTGTTAAGAAGCTGGTTAACTTGCCATTAATAACTATATCCTTGTTGTTAAATTCAATGATGATTTAAAGAAGAAATATAGGGAATAAACTTTTAAATATTAGTCAACTTTTTTATTGTAAATTTATTTTTTGAAATCCTTTTTTTTTGAAAGATTTAGAATTTAAATTTAAAATTTAAGATTTATAATATAAGATTTTGAGTTTAGAATTTAAACTTTAGAATTATAAAAATGAGTTGATATTATTAACTATTAAAAATTGAAGTTTAGTTGAACTCATAACTTATATGAATAAAATTTGATACATTAGTAATAATACTTTAGTTTAAATATATTTTTGGTATATTGTAAATTTTAGTTTTTACTCACTAATATTGTCTTATTTCTAAGTCAGTCCAAATACATAACAATTTAATTTGAGCTTTCTAAAATCAATTTACAGAACTTTTTAAGGACTAAATACAATTTCTGTAATAATTTGTTGGACCTATACCAAAATAAAATATTATTTGTTTACATCGAAATAAAATTCTTTTTTTGAATTTTCAATGGTTTAAGTGCCAGCCTTCAAGTGGCACCCAAATAAATATGAAACTGCTCTCGTGGAATTATCGGGATTTGGGGAGACCCCTGACAATCCACAATCTTAAAGGGATTTGCAAATCCTACTCCCCCGAAGTTGGTTTTATCTGTGAAATAAAAAATCAATCTCGACAAGTTGAAGGAAAACTAAGATCTTGTGGTTTCAAGGAATGGTTTATTGTGGATCCGGATGGATTATCAGGGGGTTTGGCAATGGCATGGAGGGATAGTTGCACTGTTCAGATTTTACATCATGGTAGATTCTTCATTGTCGCATCAGTTCTGACAGCAGGTTCTAATGATCCCTATGGTGTTCTAGGTGTTTATCTCAGTTCAAATGATCAACATAGAATGGCTCAGTTTGCTGAATTAACTTCAGTCACCCAACAGTTCGATGGTAAGATTGTGTTAATGGGTGATTTTAATGCCATTTCTAATCAATTGAAGAAAGCAGGTGGGGGTGCTAAATCTCCTTCTTCTATTGAAACCTTTAACAGTTTTATTGATATAATTCTCTGATTGATATTGGTATGGTCGGAAGACCATTCACTTGGTCGAATAGACAGGGGGATGATGAGTTGATACAAGAAAGACTGGACCGATTCCTGGTAGGAGTTGATTGGCAGCAACTCTATCCCAATGCAACGGTTCTTAGACTATCAAAATTAGGCTCGGATCACTCCCCTCTTTTTCTTAGACTCTAATCCGAGAACTGAGAGATCTAAACGCCGATTCAAATTCCAAGAAAGATGGTGTTCCAATGATGAAATAAGGCAGATTGTTAGAGAGGTTTGGCACGAACAGATTGATGGTTCATCCATGTATATCCTAGCTCAAAAGATAAAGTGTTGTTGGCATAAGATTGTCAGATGGCAGCAAGAACACAGATCTAATTCAAAGGTGGAGATTGATTTACTACAGTCTGTATTAGAGGAACTTCGTTTAGCGGGAATTCATGGATGCAACATCATTTCAGAAATAGAGGACAAACTTGAAAAAGCATTGCAAAATGAGGAATCTTATTGGAAAGATAAGTCTAGAGTCAAATGGCTCAAATCCGGTGACCAGAATACAGCTTTCTTCCATCAGAAATTTAGAAATCGAACCCGAAGGAATAGAATTTGGCAACTAACTGGCAGGGATGGTGAAGTAGCTACTTCAAATGCTGGTATTGCTTCTGTGGCTGAATCTTATTTCAAGGACATCTTTTTCTCCACTTGTCATGAGAATCCTGAACCTCTGTTTACTGATTTTGAACCTAAGGTTATAGCTTACATTACCGTAGGCTTCAAAGACCAGTGACTATGGAGAAAGTGAAACGTGTAACATTTAGCATTCATCCTCAAAGTGCTCCAGGAGATGATGGTATGACAGCAAAATTTTTTCAAAGCTTCTGGAACATACTTAGTGGTGATGTGTTTCGAGCAGTTAAGAGCTTCTTTTCAGGGGGCAAAATTTTAAAGGGTTTTAACCACACTCAGATCTGTCTTATTCCCAAGATTTCTGATGCTAAAGATATGACTTAGGTAAGACCAATAAGCCTATCTTCAGTCTTTTACAAGATTATCTCCAAAGTATTTGTACATAGACTTCAGGGTATAATGAATAGACTAATTAGCCCTACGCAGAGTACTTTTATTAAAGGCAGATTAATCTCTGATAATATCCTAATTGCTCACGAGTGTATGCATTACTTGAAGAACAAAAAAAGGGGACTCGAAAATGAAATGGCGCTAAAATTAGATATGAGTAAGGCATATGATAGGGTGGAATGGCACTTTCTTTAGTTTATATTGGAGAAGTTTGGTTTTGACTCACGGTGGATCATGTGGATTCGAGAATTAGTGACAACTGTTTCTTATTCTGTTATTGTGGAAGGACAACCTTATGGTTTCTTCAAACCAAATAGAGATATTCGACAAGGAGATCCTCTATCTCCCTATCTTTTTCTTTTTTGTGCAGAAAGTCTCTCCTTATTGCTACACAAGGCAGAACAAAACAGACTACTTCAGGATCTTCAGATACATAGGCGATGTCCCAAGGTCAACCACCTCAACTTTGCTGATGATTTCATCTTATTCTGTAAGGCTAATCCTGAAGCATGTTCAAATATCCTGCATTTATTGAATTCTTATGAAAGCATCAGTGGTCAGAGGGTAAATCTTAATAAATCTGCTGTATTCTTTAGCCACAACACTCCCTCCACTACTCGTACACTACTGGCTAACTCTATGAATATTAATCACATTGGGGCTCAGGATAAATACATTGGTTTGCCTTCTACAGTCTCTAAATTGAAAAAAGCTTCTTTTAGTATGGTCAAAGAAAAGGTTCGGAAAAGAATCCAAGGGTGGAAGCGCAATCTTCTATCGTCGGGTGGTAGACACGTATTGCTTAAAGCAGTGGGAGAAACTATTCCTATTTATACATTGTATTGCTTCAAGTTGCCTGATGGTTTAATTTTGAAAATTCACTCTCTACTTTCTCAGTTCTGGTGGGGACAAAAAGGTTCTGAAAGGCGGATGGCTTGGATTAGCTGGGACACTATGACTCGCCCACGAAAATAAGGAGGCCTTGGATTTTAAGATCTCAGAATCCAAAATCTGGCGCTTTTAGGCAAACAGTTTTGGCAACTCGTAACACAGCCTACTTCCTTATTATCCAAAATCCTAAGAGGTAAATACTTTAGCAATGGTAATGCTATAACGACAGAAATTGGAGTCTTACCTTCTTGGGGATGGAGGAGCATATTGGAAGGCCGAAAGATTGTTGAAAAAGGTCTTAATTGGGCTGTGGGTACTGGAAAGAATATCCGAATCTTTGAGGATCCTTGGCTGCCTCCTCTGTATCCTTTAATGATTTCTGACATGCCAAATATACAGGCTATTTTTGAGTTGGTTCCAAGAGTTAAAGATCTAATTATTGAAGATAGGAATTGGAATCAGAATCTCATTCAAGAATTATTTCCCCAAGACGTTGCAAACAGGATTTTGTCAGTTAAAATTCAGCAGAGTAGGGACAAATTGCAATGGGATTTGAACAAATCCAAGCAATATAATACAGCTTTAGGTTATATAATTGGCTATTTATTTTACCATCCGTCTCTGGAGCTTTGCCCTAATTATATGCAGCAGAAAAAACCGTGGATTGAGCTATGGAAGTTGAACTTGCCTCACAAAATTAAGCTATTTATCTGGAAAGTTCTCCATGGCCGGCTTCCGGTGCTTGCTCAGATTCATCACCACATCCTATCTATATCACAAATATGCCCCTGCTGGCATGAAGCAACCGAAACAGTCACTCATTGTTTGATCGATTGCTCTAGAATTAAAGATGTATGGTCTCAGAGTTATCTTCGTGACTGTCTTCCCCCTCAGAGTCCTAACGACTTTTGGACATGGTGGACTGCATCAACAGAGATGCTTAATCCGTTGAAGAATGCTGACCGTAATCCTTAATTGCTTGCCATCATTTGCTGGAACTGCTGGAAAGCTCGCAATCAGTTAATTTTTGAAGGTTCTACTTCAATGCCGTCTGCCATTCTAGCAAGCTCTGTCAAGTTGCTCCGTGAAATCCAAAGAACTCCCAGTTTAGGTCGTCATCTCCATGAGGCAAGCTCTTAGTTGCATTCAATTTGATTTATCATTCTTTCTTCTTTAAGATTTTTCTTCGTTTTTCGACCACGCACCGTTGGATGAATACCTTCAGTGTAGTGTTTTTGGGAAATCCCCACCTTTCATTATGCTGTCCTGCTTTTAGACATCTTTATATTTCATTTTTCAATAATTAATGAAATATAACCTACTATATTTGAGAAAAAAAAAATACGAGTCATCCAATAATATATATGCTATTCCATCATATGCTGCTTATTATCGCCTATAAATAGATGATGAGATAACCTCTGATTCCACATACATACTACAAACAAAGGAATAGAAATAGTGGGACTTGAAAATAACAATGACGAAGCCAACTACTCTTGCTTTCCTCTCCCTTCTCTTCTTCGTTTTGGTATGCTTTCCTTCTCGTTCATTCTTTTGCACTTTTCATTATGATAATAATGTACTACTTCATTATTGTCTTTAACTTACGAGTAATATTACATGTACAAATTTTTTTTGTCAATTAAATTTAATTAAATTTATTTAATATCAATAAAAATTATTTTTATTATCGTTTTCACTTAGTCATTTGCCTAAATTTTATAAAAATGTTATTCGTACATTAAAATCGATCATTAAAATCAGTTGTCACTATATTTATATATAAATATATATGTGATTTAATTTATTTTTAATAGTATTTATATTTTAAGATATATTTTATATTTATAACTAACTTTAGTAGCTAATTTTAATATAAATATAACATAGTCAAAATTTTATTATTCAACTAAATTGAATTTAGTTGATAAAAAGACTTAACTTGTATATGTAACATTTTTCTTAACTTATTTGTTCTCGCCTTCTATACTCCTTCATTCACATCAATAAATAATTCACACACAATAGTAACGTATTAGAGTGATGAATATATAAGACGAGAATAAGGTTTGATGAAATAATACGAGGAACATAGCATATACACTTTTCTTTTTCTATTCTCTAGTCATTATATGCTTCATTATTATATTATATCCCAATTCATGCATAAATAATTCTACCGTGGAAATTTTAATAAAGTTGCGATAGTAATAGTATTGATCTTCTTCTCATAATTTTTTGTGGATAAGTTTGTTGCTTCTGTGGAATCAAGAAAAGACCCATCAGGAATGGTAGAAGGATTTCAAAGCCTTCTCCAAGTGAAGGTTGAGAATAAGCAGAAATGTGAAGAGAAGAAGGTGATTATGGAAAAAGAGATGATTCTAGAAGATTTTGAACAAAGTTCAAGTATTACAACCAACAACAATGACAATATTCATTTTAGGTTGAAAAACATTGAATTTGAACCAAGACCAAGTGCTACTTCTTACAACAATGATAATATTCATGCCATGCTGACGAACAGTGAATTTGAGCCAAGACCAAGTGCTACTGCTTACAACCATGACAACATTCATGGCATGCTGAAGAACAATGAATTTGAGCCAAGACCAAGTGCTACTGCTTACAACAATGATAATATTCATACCATGCTGAAAAACAAAAATGTGTAGTAACTTGTGTGTAGTAACTTTCTTGGATGGGATCTAAAAATAAGAGGTTATATTTATGAATTAACAGATCTTAATTAGAATTTGCATGCTTCATACTCATTGAATAATAATATTTTGTTGGTAAAATCATTATGGATGATGCTAGGTAACCAATGACTTTTTTGAACAACATGAACAATGGGCTTTAAAATTAGCCCAATATAAATAAAGCACATTACACTTTAAATTACTTACCTAAATCATAATATTAGAATAACCATCTGCCCACCTAATAAATTAAATATCCAATATATACATTGTTCACATTGTTTAACATTTTCATTGTCTACCTATATTTTTTCAATCATTATATATACTAGTATCATGTCCGGCATTTCAAGCACGTCAAATCCTATTTTTTACATAAAATAAATATATATTTATATAATATAAAAATACAAAATTAACACTACAAGAGAGGCGCGACATCGCGGCGGTTTTTTTATTAACGGCGGTTTTAAACCGCCGCAAAATCAAATGTTGGCTGTTTATTAGACCGCCATGGATATTGGCGCCGGGAGATGATTCCGCAGCGGTTTTCAGCAACCGCTGGTATAACTGCCGCTGAATCAGTATTTTGCGGTAACTAATTTAGCGGCAGTCTTAAACCGCCGCGATATACATGTATTATAATTCAGTTCATTTTTACCGGCGGTTTCAAACTGCCACAATGTTCAGACATATTCCTATTAGAATTGTTTGCGGCGGTTAAAACCGCCGCTAATTTCAATACAATTTTAAAAAAAAAATTTAGATTTTCCTTTTAAAAAATGTTGATTTTTTTTTTAATTTTAAAGATACATTTGGTTTGCTGATAGCCTTCAACATGATCCTACAAAATCAATCCACAAAGAGTTCTTTTACCCAATCTCTAGTTTTACATTTAGAAATTGCAATCATGATATAATTTAAGCATTTCTCTTCCTATAACTAATTACAAAATTATAGAAATTACAAAAGAGAAATAACATAGTTTACACATGACCAGTATTGGTGGACAGAGTCTCTTCTTTTCCTGCTAATAAAAGCAGTGTTGATTCCTATGACCATGACGTACCTTCTCTTAGGAGTTGATTAAGTTGCTTTTATATCTTCTGATAGAGAAGCGCTATTGCGAATTGACTCCTGAGCTGCCTTTGCAGAAGCTAACTCCGTATCCAAGTTTGAAATAGTTTTGTCCAATGTTCTACATTCAACAGAATCTCATAAGCTTTGAAATGAAAATTTAGCAGCACACAACACAACAGCATCATGGTATATAATTTACTGATGGAAATTAAATATACAAGACAGATTTTCTATTGAGCTTTTTTTTTCCTTCATCGATGAAGCAAAACAATTAATGGATACAAAAAACGAGCTAAACCAATTTCAAAGTTCATAGAAAGAAAATTCAGAATAAATCAAACCAAAAAGAACAAACCATAAGTGAATACTAACAAAATATCCATAATAAATGATAAAACCACAAGGATGTAAATTCCATGTTTTCTCTTTGCTCACGCACCCACACAAACATTTATGCCATAAGAAAATTTGCAACCAAGCCCCTTACTATGGATCTCAATAAAGTATAAGCCAGATAAAAGTAGTTACCTTTTGTCAAGGCCCTACAGTTACAGTTACAGCCGGTAGGCCTTGTGCCTGCCAATGGGAAAAAAAAAAGAAAAAAAAAAAGAAACAGGTTTGTTTAAAAAGGAGGTGGACTTGTAAAATTATCATAAAAATATAAGCAGGGTTGGACTTGTAAAATTATCATGCAAATATAGTTTTCCATGAAATCTTCTGCTTTATTAACAGATAACTTAAACATCATACAAATTCAACAATTGCCATTTGGTGCCTATTCTTAAGATTATGTTGTCGTTATTGAGATATACATAGCTATCCTAGTCCAATTAATTATGGAGTTTTTACTTATTACACACAACAACATAGACCAAAGTATGTTCTGGTTCTTGAAATTCACAAAGGATTCATAATTGTTAATTTCATTAGCTAATTAATTACTTGCCTTCAATCCGCTGTTAATTCCATTTTGAGTCTATTACAATTGAGATCTTACAATGGCTTGCAAGAAGACGTAAACAAGAAAAATCAGGTCCCAAAACTTGGGAAATGCATTATGTAGTTACCTTCCATCGGGTAAGTAGCGACGGATGGTAAAGGGTATCTTCCACTCTCGAAGCTCTTCCATAGCAATCTAATACATTAAGAGAATAAACAAGAGATTATAAATATGATCTAGGTAAAAGTTCAAATAAATCCAAAGCTAGTGCAATCAAACGACTGATTAAGTAAAAGGAAGAAACCACAGAGGAGCTCAAACAAAATATGTATCTTCAATAATTAATATAACGAAAATAGTTGGAACTAGACCTATGAAAGAATGCTCAGAACTAGAGGAAATATCAAAGCTGTTGGCAGCACATTAACAAATAAGGATAACATAAGAACAAAGAGAATGTGCAGCATGGCATATTCAATGCAAACAAACCTGCTCCAAATAACTTATAAAATTCTACTCATTGCAGATCAAAATAAAATCCATAGTTCTACATTTCTATATTAAAATAACCATGTCATCATCAAACTGAATTAAAAACTATAATTTATGGTGTAATATCTAAAGTTGAGAACTTATATTTCAAGGGAAAGGCTAGGAGAAGGCATGCAATGACAGTAAAACTTGTTTACATGCCAAACATAAAAACAAGAGAAACACATGGGACGTGATAGATCAAGATAAACCAATGTCTGGTGAAATTTGAGCTACTATATGAACAATCTATGCATCTGTGTATTAGCAACTTATTTGTACAACTGTATAACAAACTACAGGGCAAGAACCTAAATACTATAATATGCATTTCAAGGATATCGAAATTGACAAAAAAAGCATTAAGGTGGTCAGTGTCGTGAAGATTCTTAATGAAATGTTAGGGGATATGACCACACTAACACATATTTGGAGATCTAATATTTGTCATCTAACATAACAAATTCAGCAATGAAAACACTCACAAAGTCACAATGTACTCAAATATCGTAACATTACAAGAAGAAAGCAAAGATCAAGTAAAAAGAACATAAAAGTAAGTGTATTACCTCAAGTGGATCAGTTTCTCCCTCCAGTTCCACCATAACAGGAGCATTCATACTGCCATTTAAGAAGGAGCATTTTATGTCATCACAAAGAAAAAAATAATAAGCAAAACCTTAACCCTAAGGTTAATTCTTTTTCATCTTCTATTTTCAATTCTAACTGCAAAACTACCATCTCATTTTTTTATCCCCAAATCTGCTTACTGATTGCAAGATAAACGAACCATGAGATGGCATTCTTGTGGTAAATATTGAACACAACAAATTCTTTCTAAAGCTACACAGACCCTAAATATCAGGGAGTTAGAATGAAACCTGATTTGGAGAACACGGGTACCCAGAATCCGGGCACGCTCGCACTTGGTCATGTACTTCGAACTCTTTCGAGGCCACTCCACTGGTTGTTCATCTTCCTTGTCATCGATCTCAAGAGGCTCTCCAGTTATGTCTTCATTTTTATTGTTATCAACATCCTCCTCTGCCTCCTCCTGCCCATCAAAATCAAAGAATCCACCAATAAATTTCATTGAATCATTCAATCCCATGTTCCATAACCATATATACTTGTATAAATTAAAAACAGAAAGCACAAATCAAATTCAGTACATTCAAATCCCTAACTCTAAAAAGACACAATTAACCCCAACTAATAGGAGATATAAGGGGAAACATGGGTTTCATGAACTGTGGCGAAGAGGTGAAAGGTCGACGCCGGGGAGATAAGGACGGATGGCAGCCGCGCGACTCCACAACCACACAGAGGCACAGGGTGGATCGGAGATTAGGGGTTTCACACACCGTGGATGAAGGAGTATGGGTTTCATGCACCGTGGAAGAAGCACGAAAGCACGACACTAGACAGAGGAAGATGGATTTAGTGGCCAATCGGTGAACAGGGCTGACCCAGAACACGACGTAGGGTTTGAGAACGTCGTTCTTCCAGTTCACATTTTTTAGGTGCTTGGCTGAGACGATTGTGAGGTCCAGGTCAGCCGATTTCGACGGAGGAAGCCGTGATGACGCCATTCGAGAAAAGAGGGAAAAGGAACCTAGGTATCTCTCGACTGAGATAGAGAAGAAGAAGAATGGAGAGTTTCGCTAGATGTAACAAAGAAAATGAAAATGAAGATTGGAGTTTTTTTTCTCTAATAAAAATTGGGTTTTTTTTTTTCTTTTTATCTAATATAATAAGATAGATGATAATTTCGACAGTTTGTTCCAAATCTGCCATAAATCAAATGATATGGTGGCTGAGGAATTAAACCGCTGCAGCATAGTGGTATTTATTTAAACTGCCCCAAATTTATCGCCGCTAACTCCCGCTTCTGTTGTAGTGTAACTATAGTCTAATGGTTAAAATTAAAGTTGTGCGTAAACTATCTTATTATATGGCATAAAAGTACTTTGATTCTCTACTAGTTATAATCAAACTCGCTCGTACTCAACTTGATCAGATATATAAATATAGTTATAGAAGAAAAATAATAAAGAATAAAAAAATAACTAATATATATGTGGGTAGATAACTAATAACAGGGAGTGTGTGCATACATATTAGTATATTACATACAGACAGATCAAATATACATGAACAAAACGAGCTTTCGTGAAAAAAATGTTAGAATCGACACTTTTAATAAATAAAAATAGAGAAGTGCTTAATGATTTAAATACAAGAAAAAAAAAACGCTAGTCATTTAGCATTTTTCTTCGGTGATGAATCATACCTCAAATCATACATATTCTTTCTAGTATAATTTGATCATGTATTAACTTTTGTGTGCATTTCAATCAGTCATATATATATATATATATATATATATATTACTGAATAATAATAATATATCAAAATTAATGTCAAACCATGCAAGTTGGTAGTCAACTAGTCACCCAAAAAAAAAGCATGCAAGTTGATATAGTTTCATAAAACAACTCTTATTATATACAACAAATTCTATAATTATTGGGAAAAAACTGGTAATGTTGAGAGAAAATAAAATTAACCAATTTGATCCTCAAAATTTTGGTAGACATGATTCTGAATTTATAATCTTAACTCACATTAACCCTTGAGCTGATTTTCGTTAACGACGTGTTGATTTGGTGCATTAATTTGCTGTAATTTGGATTCCTCCCTCAAATTCTATGTGATCGAGACTAAGCTTTTAAAAACTTTATTGCTGCTCTTAGACACCCAAATTTTATAAATTGAACTTGTTATTGTCGTTTTTGTAAGAATATTGAAAAGCCAATTAAATTTATAAGAAGTCTAATAAATTTTAGCCACATAAAATCTATGCAAAAATTTAAATTTTAGCAAGTTAACATGTAAAATTAATACATTATTCACAAAAATTAATTCAGAGCTAACATGAATTATTATTATAATTTTGGAATCTAAATTGAACCAATTATAATTTGATGGGACAATTTAAATTTGACTTCAAATTTTAAGCACAAAATTGAGTATTAAGTCAATCATCGGAGTCTAAACCCAAGAAAAAAAAACAATTATTCTCTCAGCATCGTGGGATTTGTTTTGTTTTTTATCCAAATATTTTTGTTTTTATCTAAATATATTTTGATAGTATTGAACTAAACCACTAGAAGGTCCATTCCTCTTTCTCCAAGTAAGTTTATTAAAATCATGATAAGTTTATTGCCTACTAGTTCATATGGTATATCTCTTTTTTTCTATTTTAAAGGTCTTAGAATTTAAATCTTAGAAATTGTAATTGAGAAAAAAATATAATAAAATATGTGAGGAGTGTATAAATATGTTATGTATTTAGAATTAGAAATTGTCCAATCTACTGATAAAAAAAAATCTATTATAAATTACCGTACAAAAATTCTAATAACATATCATGAAATTATTTTTTAAAATTTTTTTTTAATTAAGTTGAAATTATTACTTCGTTATGACCATCAAGGTCCTAAAAATTGAAATGGACAAATTTTTTTTGGACTAGTTAAATAATATTTCGTGCGTGCTTATAAAAGATTAGAGATTATTGGCCGAGTTTATCCTTTGTTATCTTTAGTGTGAGACTGTGAGCAATAAATATAGGATCGTCGTCTAATAGTTTCTAGTTTTTAGTAATGTATGATTAAATATTTTATTAATTGATATTATTGTAGGTTTATTTTTTAAAATTAATTCAAGATTGAACTTTAAGTTTTTAATCAATTGAAATGTTCTTTAATAAAAAAAATTATTTTTCTCTTTTTGTGGTGAAATAGATAGTCATCATCATAGTAATAATAACATGTAAAAGGTCCCATGTTGTTGGAAAATAATTGAAATGGACAAAACTTCTTTGGAATCGTCAAATAATGCTTCATGCTTCTAAAATTTTTATTTTCGCTTTTTGTGGTGAATAGATAATCATTACATATAAAGGGGGCCCGGCCAATGCTACATTGAGAAAATAATTGAAATGTACAAAGATATTTTAGAATAATCTTAAGCTGAATATTTTACCTAAGATTTTATAATTGGTATTATATAAAACAGTCTAGTTATATATTCAAGTGTTTTTGGTAATTAAATCTAATTAAATTAGTCTAAACTTAACAAAATTATTTTAGAGTAAAGTATTAAATTAGTCCTTTGAATTTGGGTATAATCTTATTTTGGTTCTTAAAGTTTAAAGTGTTCTATTTGAATCCAAAAAAGTTTTATTTAGCTTCAATTTAGTCCTACCGTAAGGTTAAAGATAAATAATTAACGAAATGTCTTACATGATAGCAGTATAAGAATAAAGTCGATAAGTTGGAGAATAAGTACAAGCTCTAGAGGCACAAAATCAACCGTGGATGCATCAATACAAGTATTTAACATTTTTTTTAGTTTTATAGAAAATATTTCATTTTAATTATAAGAAAAATGATAAATAAATGTATTGATGCATCCACGGTTGATTTTGTGCCTTTGGAGCTTGTACTTATTCTCCAAATTATCGACCTTGTTCTTATACTGCTGTAATGTAGGACATTTCGTTAATTATTTATCTTTGACCTCCGGTGGGACTAAATTGAAGCTAAATGAAACTTTTTTTATTCAAATAGGACACTTTAAACCTTAAGAACCAAAATAGGATTACGCCCAAACGTAAACGTAGAGGATCAATTTAGTACTTTACCTTTATTTTTATCACATTAGTATGTACACATGTGTTTCAATAACGCAAAACATATCCTTCTTTGTGTTTATTTTGGCGTTCTTTTGTCTTCGCATTCTTCCTATTTTTTCTGAGTTCTTTCTTTTTCTTCTTCGTGTGTTTTCTCTCAATTGTCATTCTTTTATTATTGTTGTTGTTGCTGTATTTTTTCTTTTCCTCCTTTTAATTGAGGTTCATTTGAATACAGAAATAAATTCGATGTATTTTTATTGATGATTGAGTCTTTTGACTGTTTGCTCAAAATTGAACTAATTTCGGTTTAATTGTGAATTAATTGAGGTTTACTTGATGCTGCTTATAAGTATTGACCAAATTTTTTATTCCTTAAGTAATTTTAGTTTATTTCTTAGTTTAATTGAGGTTCATTTAGATCCAGAAATAAATTGTATGTGTTTTTTATTGATGATTGAGTTTTTTGACTGTTTGTTTAAAATTGAACTAATTTTGGTTCATTTGATACTGCTGATAAGTATTGACCAAATTTTTTATTCTTTAAGTAATTTCGGTTCATTTCTTAGTTGTATGAGTTCTCTTATTTTTAATAATAAAAATAGAAAGTATACAAAAAAAAAAACACAAAATTGGTGCATATAACATTATTCTCTATCAAAAGAAAAAAAAAACAAAATTTAAAAGAGAAAAATAAATATATTAATTAATTATTAGTTGAAAAAATTAGTCATAAATTTTTTAATTTTAATTTCCATGGCTAATTAATTATCCAATACATATGCTATATCATATGCTGCTTATCCTATAAATAGATATGAGATGAGCCATCACACTCACAAGTCACACCACAAAAAAAGGCAATAGAAGTGAAGCTTGAGAATGATGAAGCCAACTCTTGCTTTTCTCTCCCTTATCTTCCTCTTTTTGGTATATATGCTTTCCTTTTCACTCATTCTTTCATACTTTCGATTATAATAATGTGCACTTCGTTATCGTCTTTATTTAACTAATTTCTTCTCGCCTTCTCCTTCTTTAACACCAATAACCAATCAAATCAATTGAAGTAAGAATAACCCATCAATTCTATATATGTTGCAATAAAATTCAATATTTTGTTGTAAATTAAAAAATTTTATTATAGTAGTAAAAATAATAATATAAAATATATTATTATAATATATTTTATTTATTTATTTTTAATTTGTTATCCTTAATCATGAAATATATAAAAAATTAAATCAAATATTTTTATAACAAGTTAAAATATTAAAAGTAAATTAAATTTATTAGTAGGGATGTGTTGATAACTTGAACACATTGTGTAGCCTTCATTTTTATAATTTTTTCTTCTCACTATTTTTGTGGATAAGTTTGCCACTACCGCGGAATCAAGAAAAGAGCCGGGAGAATATGGGAAAATGGTGATGAAAGATAATGAGATTTCTGAAGGAATCGAAGGCCTTCTTGTTGATGGATTGAAGCACAAATGTGAAGGCGACAAGAAGACAAATATTGCGAGGAATTTTGAACCCATACCAAACATTTCTGTTTATAAAGAGGACATTATTAGTGCCGAGGAGAAGAAGCAAAATATTGTGAAGAATTTTGAACCCATACCAAACATTACTGTTTATAAAGAGGACATTATTAGTGCCGAGGAGAAGGAGCAAAATATTGTAAAGAATTTTGAACCGAAGCCAAATGTTTTTCTTTCCGGTGAAGCTAACAGAAAATAATGAATTAAGTTTATGATGACTATGATGATGATGATTATTATTATTATCATCACATGGCTGAACAAAAAAGAAGAATGTATTGGCTTTAACAATAAAAAAACGTGATATATATTATGGTGTTCCTAGTTATCTGTGTATTAGTGTATTAATAGTAAGGTATGTTGTGACATCTTTAATTTGGTTCTGAAATAATAGTTGTGTTAAATAATTATTTGGATTATTAAAACCTAGATTGCGATGGCAATTTGAGATCTCATTTCCTGTAAAGTGTACCTTCTTTTTTTTTATTATTATTATTATTATTATTATTATTATTATTATTATTATTATTATTATTATTATTATTATTATTGCTGTTGTTGGCAGACTTGGAGTGAAAGTAGCTAGTGGTAATTAAAATAATAGATTAATTCGTAGTATTTATATAGCTTAAATATTTTATGCATGTTCATATTATCATAATTTCTCATAAAAAATACAATAGTGAGTTTTTATTCAAGAGCCAAATTATGTCCATCTAAAAAATTTCAAAGTGTGTAATTTATGAATTTAGGTCTTCTAAAATGAGAAGATTAATAAAGTGATAAAGTAAAAAATTTATCAATAATTACATCTAAAATTACATAATTATTTTAATTGTACTTAATAAATAATAAATAAAGTAAAAAATGGCTTTAAAAAGTCAGTTTTTGGATTTAAACAGATCTGTTTTTTGGCGGTCAGGCCTTCACCATTTCTAGTCTACTTAAAGGCCCATAATAAGTTCTTGGATCACGGCCTAAGCAGAAATTAGGCTTTTAATTCTCTTGAGTTTAAATTCTCGCAATGGTTAGAAAAGCCCATGTGAATAAAACAATACTATTGTATTGTCTAGTAAATGATAAGTGGATCATTACCTGAAATAAAATGATAACTGGATCATACCGTTGGATTAGTAGCTCTTCGAATAAATCAATCGCTCAATTCAATTCGCTTAAATAAGTATTTAGAGTTCGAATCCTATTTTACTTATGCAGTAATTTATTTATCAATAATAAACTCTTAAATAAAGTTCCGATATACGACGAATTAATCATTAATCTATCGGACTAAAAAATCACGAGAAACAAAAAAAAAAAACTTAATCCAGTCCAAAATAAATATAAATACACCCAATAAAGTGTTTAGTGATTACCATATTAGATTCTTAATTAAAGTTATTAATTATTATCATGTTATGTACCTCTATTGAAGTTTTATTAGGAGAAAGCCAAAAAATCCATAATTTGATTATTTTTCAAATTTATATTACCTAACATGTAGAAAGTACTAAATAGTAAATAAATAAAGTTTGTAATAATGAAGATGGTAATGCAGAAGTTTGTGAAACTTGTGAAGATTTTATGATTGATGAAGAATAGAGTGACTATTGAATGCCTTGTTTAAATTTTAGTTAATTAGTTGTTCATTATAGTAGTTTGGTTGGTTTATTTGCTATTTGAATTTATTTTAGCGTCATATAAACTTGTGAATTATGAATTTGTGTTTTAATTTGAGTTGTGAATTTGTTTTATGAGTTGTCACTTTTGACTGGTTATGGTATATATTAGTTATAATCCTATGGATAATTTGATTTATTTGAGATATATTTCATTACGTGTGAAATTAATTTTTGCTATAAAAAATTTCATAACTTTTATATTTTACAAGTTACATTTATGTTCTGTCTTACGATTCAACGAATTACAATTATGAACTAGCTTAGCAAGTCCGGATAAAAATTACGAGTTTATTATCTTGAATATATCAATTAATTAAAAAATAAAATAAGTTGACAAATTATGTGTATAATTTATATTAAAAAAATTGTTACAAAATTATGCTTTTGTAATTAAAAGAATAAAAAATATTACAAAATCAAATTATATTTTGTAACAAAATTTTAAGATAGAAAAAATTATATTTTTATAAAAATATTTTAAAGGTAAAAAATTATTACTACTTTTGTAATAAATTTTAATTTTTATATTAAAAAAATTTATTACAAAATATTATTTTTTATTGTAACAATTTCATTTTTTGTTACAAATTTTTTTTTATAATAAAACATATTACAATCGTTTTTTTTTTATCATAAATTTGTTTTGTTTCAAAATTCAAATTTTTTGTAATAACTTTTTTTGTTATAAATATTTTTTTTTTTTTTATAGTGGTATGATCAACACTGCAAAACAATAATAAAATTACTAAAAGATTCCATAAATTGCATGAATCTAAGAATAATTGAACATAATTTATTATACCATAATGATAAGTAGGAAATGGAGCAAGAGGATCCATGGTAGAAAAATTTCAGCCATGTTTGTACTGAATAATGCATTGAACAGTTTTGTTAATTTCAACTACTACATACACACCCTTTGATACTAAATTCAGATGAAGAACAGTGATATCAGGCAGGGTCCATTGTACTACGTACGTGGCTCAAATTTGTTAAAGTAAAAAAATGCAAAAATATGATCCGTGACCATTAAATCTATTATTTAATTCTAAATTATTGATAAAAAACAAAGCAAATAATTTCCGGCAGCGATACATCGTATCATATAATAATATAATATCATTTTTCCATTGAAATAAAGATCACACCAAAAATACAACCACATATACAGAATTATATAATAGAGACATGTTTGATAGCTAGGGTAAAGAAATAATCTTTTATGTATCTCTTTTTAGTTTTTTAGGATAAAATAATTTTAGTGACTAATTTTAATGTATACATAACATAATCTTTCTTGTTTTATATAATATCAAAATCAATTTTTCTTTTTTTTTATTAATTATTCTTACAAAAATATTATTTGTATACTAAAATTAGTCATCAATATATTTGTCTATAAATATATATATAATTTAATTTATTTTTAATATATATTTGTATTCTAACATGTATTTTATGCCGATGGCTTTTGTGGTTAATTTTAATATACAAGTAATATAGTTCTTATTTTTAATACTAAGAATAGAAAGCATAAAAAAAACACAAAATTGGTGCATATAACATTATTCTCTATCAAAAGAAGCAAAATTTAAAAGAAATAATAAGCATATTAATTAATTATTAGTTGAAAAAAAATAGTTCTTATAATTTTATAATTTTCCATGGCTAATTATCCAGTACATCCTATAAATAAATGATGAGATGAGCCATCACTCTCACACCAGAAAGAAAGGCAATAGATCAGAAGTGAAGCTTGAGAATGATGAAGCCAACTCTTGCTTTTCTCTCCCTTCTCTTCCTCTTTTTGGTATGCTTTTTTTTTTTTAATTCATTATTTCACACTTTCGATTATTATAATAATTCGCACTTCGTTATTGTCTTTAACTAATTTGTTCTCGCATTCTCCTTCTTTAACACCAATAACCCAATCAATACTCAATAGTAACTTAATTAGAGTTATGAATATATGATACAATATGAAAATAAGATTGATGAAATAATGCGAGGATCATCAGCATATATATTTACTATTTTTTTACCTTTGAGACTTGAAGCTCAACTTGCATCAAGAATCTATAAAAAAAAAATTTAATTAAATATTTTTGTAACAAGTTAAAATATTAAAAAGTAAATTAAATTTATTATTAATCGATGTGTTGAACTTGAACACATTGTGTAGCCTTCATTTTACTAATTTTTCCTTCTCACTATTTTGTTGGATAAGTTTGCTACTACTTTGGAATCAAGAAAAGAGCCTGGAGAATATGGGAAAATGGTGATGAAAGATAATGAAATTTCTGAAGGAATCGAAGGCCTTCTTGTTGATGGATTGAAGCACAAATGTGAAGAGGACAAGACAAATATTCTGAGGAATTTTGAACCCATACCAAATGTTTCTGTTTATAAAGAGGACATTATTAGTGCCGAGGAGAAGAAGCAAAAGATTGTGAAGAATTTTGAACCCATACCAAACGTTTCTGTTTATAAAGAGGACATTAATTATTAGTGCCGAGGAGAAGGAGCAACATATTGTGCGAAGAATTTTGAACCGAAACCAAATCTTTTTCTTTACGGTGAAGCTAACAGGAAATAATGAATTAAGTTTATGATGATGATTAAAAAAACGTCGTATATTATGGTGTTCCTAGTTATCTATGTATTAGTGTATTAATAATAAGATATGTTGTGAGATCTTTAATTTGGTTCTGAAATAATAGTTCAGTGTTAAACAATTATTTAGATTATTAGAACTTAGATTGCGATGGCAATTTGAGATCTCATGGTTGATATATGTTTTCGTATAAAGTGTACCTTCGTTTTATTAATGGCTTGTTGTTAGGGTGTTGCTACGGTACAGAAATTCATATAGTTATAAACATGTAGAAAAATGCGTATTTCGATAATCCTAACATGTTTGTTCCACGATAATCCTAACATGTTTGTTCCACATATGATTTAATAGATGGAGTCAGATTTTGAAAGACAAAAGTTGAAAGGCTCCTACGAGATGGTCAGAAGTGACAGTGAATTAATTTTTTTGGTTACAGTGGATTAGTAATTAAATAAATGATTTATTGAATGATATAAACAGGATAATGAATTCATTGTTTTTATTGCGAGCGGTGGGTCGTAATTAATTTTTGGACTATAGATATATTTTATGCTTTTAGTTTTATTTTGTTGGATTAAGTTTATTGTGATTCATATTTGTTATTGTTGCGTTGTACTACTTGAGCAGAAAATATATTAGCTTTTTGGTGGAGGAAAAAAAAAAACGATTCTAGCTATAAGAGCAAAACAAAATTGATGTAATAAGACTATAAGAGTACATGTTGGGTAATTTCTTTTTTGTTTTGCTCTTGTAGCTACAATCGTTTTTTTTGTTTGTTTTTGCTTTGGGTTGCTACAACTCTTTATGTTCTAGTTTATTTGAGTGGGCTCATAAATTCCTGCTCAGACAAACAAAGACTTATTTTATCTTAGGACATGTCTCAATATTCCACCAAAAAGTCTATACATTTTTTGCCCAAGTAGTACAACGCAACAATAACCAATATGAATCACAATAAATTTAACCCAACAAAATAAAACTAAAAGCATAAAATACACCCATGGTCCAAAAATCAATTACGACCCATGGCCCACAATAAAAACAATGAATTCATTATACTGTTTACCTAGGATTGGATGTTGTTCAATCCATTTGAGGTACCTAGGATTGGGGTTGTCTAATCCACCTGAATAAAAAAAATATGCTGTTTATACCGTTTAATAAATCATTTATTTGAGTTAAAACCCATTTTGACCCCTGAAATTTAAAGCTGGCCTCAATTTCAACCTCCAAATTTTTAGTTACCCAATTATTAACACCTCCAAATATTGGATCGTGCCTCACGTTTGTTCCTATAGTTATTTCTGTTAACGAAAAGTTGATGTAACACGTTAAGTTGACACGATGTGCATCTACATGGCACCCAACTTGTCAGAATATATGTGTGATGAGTGAATGATGTGGTAAAAGTTGTTTTCACTCAATATGAGTCCATGCAAATTAGGGTTTTAACATCTGCGTAGAAGTTAAATTAAGTGAAAACAACTTTTTGCCACATCATTCACTCATCACGCATTCATTCTGGCAAGTTGGGTGTTACGTAGATGCACACTGTGTCAAATTAACGTGCCACATCAGCTCTCCGTTAACGGAAATAACTATAGGAGCAAACGTGAGGCACGATCCAATATTTGGGGGTGTTAATTGGGTAACTAAAAATTTGGGGATCGAAATAAAGGCCAAGTCCAAATTTCAAGAGTTAAAATGAGTTTCAACTCCATTTATTTAATTACTAATCCACTGCAATTTTTTTAATTAATTCACTGCAACTTCTAACCACTTTGTAGTAGCCTTTCAGCTTTTGTCTTTAAAAGTCTTACTCTATCTGTTAAATCATATGTGGAATAAGTATGTTGGGGTCATTGGACAACAAATGATTATGCAATACGTGTTTTTCTACATGTATATAACTATATGAGTTTCTATACTGTAATTTCGTCCATTAAAAAAATTTTTAATGCTTGACAAGTTTTTTTTAACTTGTCAAGTTTCAAATTTTTATTCATCGAGATCTGATTATGAGTTATTAAAAGGTAAATTGAATAAAAATTTGAAAATTAAAAATTCATCTCGGACAATTGTACCTTCTCAAATTATCCAGTCGACTTTTTTTTTTTCGAACCAGTACGGGAAAAAACCTTCATATAACCAAAATTCTCAGCATTTCTTGAGGATTCTTTTTTTGTACTGAGCTAACTATTGTCTAAAAGTTCGTTCGATTGATTCAATATCCATTAACCTAAGGAAGAGAGTTGACGGGTAAATCTATAGGACATACACGACCACATACACCTTTGTTATTATTATATTATTGTGGTTGGGAGTGAAAGTGGCTAGTGGTAATTAAAATGAATAAGAAAAAGTATAGGTGAATAATGTAAATGTTAAAAATTTTAAAAAGTAAAGTAAAAGGTTTTTTGTTACATAATTAGGGTGAAATTTTTTTATTTTTGGTGGGCCAAAAAATTGGTCCATTATTCATGTTATCAGATTTTTTGTTATCGACTTAAAAAATTAATAGTGCCGAAGAGCTTTAGCTCAGTGGCATTTCACCCCTCCCCACCACTAAGGTCTAGAGTTCAAACTCTAGAGAATGCATTTGAGGGAAAAAATGTGATAAATGTGTGAGGAGTGTGTGGGTTGTGTTGTGTACCTAGGATTGGGGGTTGTCCAATCCTATGACAAAAAAAAAATAAATAAATAAATTAATAGTATTTGATAAAAGTTATTTATAGGATATAATTATTCAAAAGATAAAATCTAAGGATTAGTACTTTTATTAAAATTCGACTAGTACTTAATTAATAAAAAATAAATAATAATTTCACACTATTAAATATAATTTTATACTATTAAAAATATTAATAATAACTAATTGATTACTACATATCACAAAACCAGGTTTCTATTCAAAATGATAAACTAGATAGACCATTATTAAGATTCAACGCTATGCTTATGAGTTATGAAGATAATAAAAAAGAGGTTTTTTTACCTTGAAGGCACATAGTTTACCACACAACATCCATACATTATTGATAATAGTTTTATGTAAGTGGAACATATGCATACATTAATTGCTAACATCACATGGCAGAAAATCCAGCATGGGATTGAAGTACTTTTGGAACAAAGATAAGATTATCAGCAGGGAAAAAGTGGCACACTGAAGAGGTTCCAGGCTTAACATCAAGAACTTGAAATGAAGGATGAGAAGAAGCCCATTCCGAAGTATCCAAATGACAAACAACGATAGCTTCCACCTTATCACCATTGTCACCTTCAAGTGGCACACTATAAACCTTGTTCTGAGTTGTCTGGCTATGGCAATAGAAAACACCATAAGGGTAAGGCATGGTGTGACAAGCCACCATCTTCCGAGCTTCCATCTCTTTAATGTCTTCTAACATTGTATAATTCTGGAAACTCACACTAGACTTAGTCTTGTGAGAAGTTGAAAGTACTCGAAACCCGGAATCTTTTCCAAGAATGCTTTGAGCGAAATCAAGCATGGAATCTAAGGAAGTTGCACAGAACTTGACCTCTCCTTTGATGGGCTTGCTCTCACATTCCCTCAGGGTATCTTCCATGGCTTTCGCCTGCGCAGAATCGCTGGCGAAGCCAAAGAGTTGGAGGAGTTGTGGGAGTTTTTCCAACGAGAAAGGAAGTGAATCAGCTTCTTGCTTTGGCCATAGCTTTGGTGAAGTTGAAGGGTCTCTCTTGGGAAAATAAATTGGCATCCTTTGACCTACTTTCAAATCCTTCATTGTCAAGAACACCATTAGAGAAGGATCTATGTCATGATGATGATGATGATCATGTTTGTGATCATCATTAGATGTTATTATTGTTCCATGATTCATACCCAATTCCCTTCCAATGATTCCATAAGATGAACACTGCAAAACAATAATAAGATTACTAAAAGATTCCATAAATTGCATGAATCTAAGAATAATTGAACATAATTTATTATACCATGATAAGTAGGAAATGGAGCAAGAGGATCCATGGTAGAAAATTTTCAGCCATGTTTGTATCTGAATAATGCATTGAACAGTTTTGTTACTTTCAACTACCACATACACACCCTTTGATACTAAATTCAGATGAAGAACAGTGATATCAGGCAGGGTCCATTGTACTACGTGGTTCAAATTAGTTAAAGTAAAAAAATGCAAAAATATGATCCGTTAGCATTAAATCTATTATTTAATTCTAAATTATTGATAAAAAACAAAGCAAATAATTTCAGGCCGGCAGCGATACATCATATCATATGTATAATAATATAGGAAAAATTTCAAGTGTACTGGAACACTAATATTCCAGTTGTTTTATCTGTTGATTTCAATTAATATATATTATATATATTTTTTACAGATCAACGGTTAAAACAACTAGAATATCGATATTTTCGGTACACTTTAAACTCTTCTAATAATATAATATCTTATTTGCACGTCATTTTTTCATTGAAATAAAGATCACACCAAAAATACAACTACATATACAGAATTATCTGATAGAGACACATGTTTGATAGCTAGGTAAAGGAATAATCTTTCATGTATCTCTTTTTAGTTTCTTAGAATAAAATAATTTTATAAAATGGTATATCAAATAAAAAAATTGTATAAGACAAAAAAATGTTTATACAAAAAAAAGAAACGCAAACTTAAGAGAGATTTTTATATATCATCAATTATGGGTGTTTCTATTGATTTAAGTTTTTACCAAAGAGTTGTTTCATGATATTGTAACTATTATTGCTAACTTTTAAGATCTTTTAAATAAAAAATAAATTCACGTTTTAAATGGAAAATATGAGCTGAAAATTTTGCTTAGAAAGATTAGATTACCAAAAATTAAGATAAGTTTTAATAAAAAAATAATAAAAATTTATATCAACAAAGAAGTTACATGTGTTTTGGTTTTGCATTTAAAAATAATTACAAATGCACAGCCAAATAACAAAAAACGTGAAGATTATGTTTTGATTTGAGAGAGGTCAAGAAAGCAAAAGTGAAAATGAAATATGCTGTGAAGTCACTCGTTTTAAAAGTTTAAAGGAGGAAGCAGCATAAATAGTTATATTTATAATATTTTTTTTTTTGAGTTATGTTATGTATACATTAAAATTAACTACTAAAATCAATTATTAATATAAAATATATGTTGAAATATAAATATACATTAAAAATAAATTAAACTACACATATATTTATACACAAATATATTAATGACTGATTTTAGTGGCTGATTTTAATATACAAATAGAATTTTTTATTTTCTTTTATTCTTCTCACTTCTTCAAAAAAAAAAAAAAAAAGAATTCTCGTATACTCAATAAGTCACCACTGTACTTCCCTCAATCTCCCCCACCATCGGCCAACTAAAGTTAGATTGGCCCGACAACCTTTTTGCCATATATATTCCAACAGATATTGTAGAATAATGCAACAAACTAAATAAGCAAATTTATTTATAATAGTATAATAGAATTTTTGAAATACTAAATATATGTTTTTTTCATAAGTGATGATTAATTAGTTGCTGATTTTTTTTATATACATGTAATATGATTGAATATTTTATCATCTGCGACATAGATATGGTGTAGTATAAATTAAATTAGTTATTACCGTCGTAACTCATCACTTTCTTGGTGAAATTTGTCATAAATTCTTGTTATTTTAATTTCAAGCACGCTGGACGCATGCTAGTTGCCTGATAATAATATAGGAGTGGTTCAGATACGGAGCGCTGATCGAAAACATTCACCAAATCTTGTCTTCTCATGTAATTTTATAACTGTTCAATTTCCGAGCCTGTTAATGACTTGTATTTTATTCAAATCGAAAATAAAATTTATAAAATAATGTCATGCAAAAAATAGAGCATTTTTATTTGTTTACTTATTTTCAAGATAAAGCATTCTAATAAGAAACTAAAGAGTTAAGTACCATTTTGGTTGTAGGCCGATCATTTATTTTGTCTTTAATTTTTTTTTTCGCTATAAAATGATTTCAAAAGTTTTAGTTTATTTTAAAATTGTCATTTTTATCAAATTTTTTATTTTTACTACCAAATTATTCTTTCATAAAAAAATTATAAAATAAAATAAAAAACAAAAAAAAAAAGAAAAGAAAGAGAACAAGCGGGAAAGAGAATGGGAGGGAGGAGGGAAGAAAGAGAATCAGGAAGGGAAGGTAGCGCTACCGCTTCCTGCGCCCTGCGCCGCTGCACCCGCCGCCGTCTGTGATGGAGAACGGAAAACCGCGTTCAGTGCCGCCGTCGCCATTTGCGCACCGCTCGCCATTTTTGCTTCTGCTTCTGTTTTTGTTTTTGGTTCTGTTTCTGGTTTTACTTTTGTTGTTGCTACATTATCCATTTTGTTGTTGGTGTTGTTCTTCTAGTTGTTGTTGTTTTATTGTTGTTGTTGTTTCATTGTTTCTGTTTTCTGCTTTTGCATTCTGTTTCTGTCTCTGCATTCTGCTTCTACCTGCTTCTGTTTCTGCATTTGGTTAATTTTGGGGAAGAAGGTGGAGGGTATTTTCGTCCGAAAGACGATGTTAAAACAAACTGAAACCTTTGGGACCATTTTATAGCGAAAAAAAGGTTAGGAACGAAATAAATTTTCGACCTCTACATTAGGGACCAAAATCGTACTTAACCCGAAACTAAATATAGGAGTGGTAACATACACTCTATTTACAGGTATTCAACTCTATCCAATTCTGTTGAGCAGAATTGCCAACCCAAACTGTTGCAGGTAAAGTTGAGTGCGGAGTAGGTTTGAGCGTGGATCGGGTAGAGCGCAAGTTGAGTCTCAACCCTACCCGATCAACCCGCACCCTATATATGTATAATATATTATAAAAATATGTTATAAGTAAGTGCAAAAAGTCTTTACTTGCCAATATCATCAATTAATAATTTAACGCTTTTGCATATATAAAAACTAATTCTATTTTAGTGATATATAAGTATAATATTACATCACAATATTTTATTTGTGCTTGTGTTATTAATTTAATCAAAGATTTTTATGTAGAATTAAACATTTGATGGTTATATTATTTATAGTACAATTGTGTTGTTTATGGAATGATTGTTATTTGTATTAATTTTAATTTGCATGCTCATTAGATTATATAATAATATTGCATATTTATAAAATTTTGCGGGTAAAATTGGATACTAATGGATTAACCGTAGGTAGGATTAGGGTTGGGTTGTTCTCAACCCATAAATAAGATTAAATTTTAGTAACAAATTTAACTCGCGAGTAGAATTAGAGTTGAATTTAAATCATATTCTATCTTATTCATTGCCATCCCTAACTAAATATTCATAGCTCCTCAAGCGTATTATCATAATTAATCTCTTGCATGATGTTACTTTTTTATGCAAATATAATATGAGTTTAATTTTAATGTATTAATAATGTCAAATATTTTACATAATTGTACAATCATATATGTTATTTTAGATGATCATTTATGTAATTAATAATAAATAATAGTTACTTTTAATAATGTAACAATAGATCAAAATTAAATTCATATAATATTTGTGACGTCTTAATGCTGTGGTTAAAATAATGAATTTTCCAAAGGGAGTTTTTACTCTCAATTTTTGTAAAAATTTTAATTAATTTTATTCTTAAAATTTAAATTAATTTTAATTTTGTTATGAATATTTTATGACTAGTTCAGTTTTATATTTAAGATGGATATAGTAAAGTGTACATTGAACCAATTCTAAAATTATTTGGAACAAATCCAGAATTCACGTAACGAGAGACAAAAATTATAAACATTGGAATTAAAATATTTAAAGAGTAACTAGTAAGCTGTCAAAAAGTTTGCAATTGAATCTAGTGGTGTATTCAAATCTCATTCATTCTTCTTAATATCTTCTGGGATAAAACAATCATTAAAAAGTATTTTATTTTTGTATTAAATTATTTAGATACTTGAGTTGAATTTCTAAATTTTGGTTATTTCATTTGAGGAATGCTAGGGGTCAGTAACTTTTGTGATTTGTAGCCATCAAATAGCCACCAATGATGATTTTAATGGTGTGAGATTGATGTGAAATTTCATCCAATGGCTCATTTTTCTTTACTGGTTACATGCTGGCTAGAATTTAACAAAGTTGCTGGCCTTTTAGACTTTTCCATTTCATTTATTAACCCACGAAATCAGTCTATCATTTAATAGACGGTTTTAGAGAGTGGACTCAAATTAATTAAATCATTTAATAAATTTCAACTATCAACTTCACGTGAAGTTAACTACATCTAACATTACATTAGGAATGATTTAAAATATTGATACTCTTCCTAGCTAAAAAGAAGTCTAACAAACATATAAAACAACAAACAATAAAAAAACGTGAAAATTATGTTTTGAGGTAAAAGAAAAAAGGAAAAAGCTGAAAAAGCAAAAGTGAAAATGAAACACGCACTAGGTATAATTTTATCTCTTTTTCCATGTGTGAATAATCATTTAAACTAGTAATTAATCATTAAACGGAAATACTTGGTAAATAATCAATAATCAATATATAAGCAATATAATTATGCGATTGAATATAGTAGCTATATAGCAAACACATTGATAATGTCCAATTGTGTAGGTATAATATTTATTATCTGTGAATATATATATATATATATATATATATATATATATATATATATACTCTAACTCAATACTATGATCTAGGTCTAAATAAGCTAAAAAGGTTTAGTTTAACTCGACCTCTTTTAAAGAGATCGGGTTTGACGAAGACTAGGGGTGTTCGCGGTGCGGTTTGGTTCGATTTTAAGGGAAAAAGTCATCCAATTCGAACGCTTAATTTATGTGCGGTGCGGTTTGGATTGGATGAAATTTTTTTGGAAATCCGATTCGATCCGATCCGATTACAAGCGGTTTAAATCGGTTTGAATTTGCGGTTTTTTAAATAAAAAAAATTAAATACATATAACAAGTCTCAATATCAAATTTTAAATAATTAACAATATCTTAAAAAGCCAACGATAACATAACAATAGAAATAAAATTATAGGTTAGTTAAAATAAATAAATAAATAACATTTTGAACATAAAATATTTATTAAATAATAATAATACATGAATAATAGAAAAATGTATAACAAATTGAACATGTTATAAGTATAATTGTAAATATAATAATAAAATAATAATATTATAGCACATTGTGCGGTTTGGATTGGATTGGATCGGTTATGAAAAGTAGATCCGAAATCCGATTCAATCCAGCGGTTTGCAAAAAATAAAATCCAATCAAATCCGAATTAGTGCGGTTTTAATCGGTTTTCGGTTTGGATTGGATTGGATGAGCGGTTTAATTTGGATCGGTTTGGATTTGAACACCCCTAACGGAGACTCCTCCCTAAAGAGGTCGGGCTCGAGGTGAGTTGGCAGATAACACTTATTTAAATAAGTAACTATCCCAAAAATCTCTCAACCCACTTCTAGGAGCAATATCTCAACAACCCTAAGATAAAGAGATGGTTATCCACCTCCAAAAGTGGAATTACTCCAACGGTGGTTATTAGATCACCACTATATATACCCTGACACCCCTCAGGTATCTCTAAGTGCATGTTTGGGTGCCATTATTTTGTTAAAAAAAGATCTTTTTTCAATGAAAAAAGATCTTTTTTTATTTTTTAACATGTTTGGTAAATTTCTAGTAGTAAAAATAAAAGTACTAGTAAAATAAAAAAAGATCTTTTTTGAGAAGCTGTAATTTACATCTTTTTTTAAAAGATATTTTTTCTTAAAAAAAAGATATTTTTCATGTAATAAATAAACAAAAAAGTACTTTTATATTGTTATACCCAAATATAATTGATTGATAAAAAGACCTTTTTACATGAGATATCCAAATATAAAATTACTTTTACTTCTCTATAAAATCTTTTAAAAAAAGATAACTCAAAAAAAGATCTTTTCTTAAAAGTTCACCCAAACAAGCCCTAAGTTCCAATACTCTCTAAACCTGCTGAATCTCTTGCTAACTTAAACATTGAAATGTCTTTGTAGGTACCAACTCCCTATTCTTCAAAATAAGTAACTCAGACGGCGGCTCTCGCACGTGAATAAGTCGGAGGCCATCTTCCATTGACACTTGGACCGATCCTTCAAACCTATCCCAAATTACTTACGTAATAATAATAACATATATATATATATATGTGTGTGTGTAATCACTTTTTTTTTTGTGAAATTTATCGTAAATCGTATTATTTTCAAGCGAATCTTCTGATCGAAGAGATTCACTAAATCTTATCCCAAATTACTTACGTAATAATAATAACATATATATATATATATATATATATATATATATATATATATATATATATATATATATATATATATATATATATGTGTGTGTAATCACCTTTTTTTTTGTGAAATTTATCGTAAATCGTATTATTTTCAAGCGAATCTTCTGATCGAAGAGATTCACTAAATCTTATCTTGTCACGTGTATATGATTGTACAATTTCCCAGATCGTTAATAACTTGATCATGTATTTGAAGCTGCCACGCTTTAATTTGTATTTTATTCTAACAATAAATATTATTTATACATTAAAATTAATTATTAAAATTATTTGTTATATATTTTTGTATAAATATATATTTTTAATTTTTTTAATATATATTTTATATTTTAATATATATTTTATATTATTAATTAATTTTAATAATTAATTCTAATATACACTTAAATTGATTAAAATCTATACAAAGTGAAGATAATTTAGTGCAGTGCGAAGAACGTTTATGGTGTGCTTAATGATGAGATTAAGATACTAATTTTTTGGAAGGGAAAAAGCAAAAGTTTTACATACCCTCACCTTTTGTCAAAATTTTAATCTTATTCTTTAAATTTATTTTTTTTATTCCAATTTTATTTTAAACATTTTAAGATTTATTCAATTTTATATTATTTAAAATATAGACTATATAATTAGGGTTCTGATCACCAGATTTGTTTTAGTTGTCTTGTTAAAGAGAAATTGAATAAATTAGGTATTATTCAGCATAGAAATTATATATATGTGTGTGTTACCTAAAAAAAATATTGAAATTGTTGAACATTATTTGTTGTTTGAGTTGTTGCTTTATTGAATTTTTTGTTGTTATTTAGAATATATATTTGATTGGTAGATAGGAGAATATCTTTTTGTAAAAAATAATATCAGTTATAAATCATCGCAAATCAGTTATTTATTTAGCAGTGATTATATTAGCTGTTGTTGAAAATCGTCGCAAAATCATTTATCAGCTCCTTAAAGGATGAAGACCATTGCTAAGCTGTTTAGCGGCAGTTAAAGAAAAATTTGCCGCTAAAAGCCTTCTATGGTATAGTGAGAAGTTAGAGAAATTATTCACATAAATCATTGGTAAGATATAAAGAATGGTGTAACATTTGATTTTTGATGGTTTTGTCAAAGATGAAATTGGAGATCGATGATAGTCTCATTAGATCTAGTATATATATTGGTAGGTCTTGTTATTAGGTCGGTCTAGTATATTTGGTAGGCATAAAACTTGTCATTTTAATTTGCTTTCTTATTGCGTTTTTATTTAGATAATTTATATGATTTCGTTCTACCTTGTTCTACTGAGTTTCTTTTCTCTAAAAAAAAATTACGAACAAATCTAAATTTTAAATAATGATGGACCAAATTATTAGAAGGCTTTCCTAGAATTACATCGTGCATTATTGCATATTATTGATACTCTCTCTAGCTAAAAGTCTAAAACATACAATATAAAACAACAATAGTAAATTAAAAATTGACCAAGAATATGGGACAAGGGGATTAGATAGATCGTCGATGATGAGGATCCTAGAGAATTGATTGTATCATTGAATAATTCTTCATTAATAATACTTTTTGTTCCACCAGCTTGAGATAGCGATGGCCATGACATCCTCGAGGTCTCCGACCTAATTCTTTTCTTTGGCTTGGTTAGAAATAAGAGACTGAATTAAAAAAAAATTGTGTATTATTGAGTATATTTAAGTTGTCTAGATTGATACAATATAAAATGATATTTATAGGTGTCAAAAGAATCGTAATAATAAAGACGTAATATTCTATAATAAATATTCAGATATACTAAATAATTCTAATGGATGCTAATTCATTCTGATATATTCTGACAGGCTTGATGAGTTTGTGGAAGACAAAAAGAAAATTAATACTAAAGATTTTTAAGTTAAGTTTGTAATTTTTTTCTCGAGGCAAATATCAAATCGGTACTCAAAAGATTCTGAAGCTGACAAAATGGTACTTGACTTTTGTTATTGACAAAATAATTCTTGAAAGATTTTAAAATTTGACAAGCGTGCCCCCAAACTCGCCGAAGCACATCTCCAGTGACCACGCTGCTGACGTGGTCACCGTGTTTTGCCGAGATTGCAGCATTCCTAGACTAATTACTTAGATGTAATTAATAATTAAATTAGATCAATAATAAGTGAAAATTTTCCAATCCTAATCCTCCCTTCCTCCACCATAAACACTCTCGCTCTCTTACTGTGAGACAGGCCAAAACGGCGCCTCAACTTCCCACCCTCACAGAGCCGCATAGTCACCGTCTTGTCGCGTCGTCCCTGTATCATCTCGCTTCTCTCTGTGCGGTCAAGCAGAAAAAACAGGACACACAGCAGCGGCGCCTCACTCATCGACCTCGTCTCCGTGCCTCTGGCCGGTAGCTGTGCCTCGTCTCCCTGCCGCCAATCGCTGCTCGCAACAGCTCGTTTCTCGATATAGCTCGTGCTCCCAACAGCTTGCTGCTCACCTCTATTTGCCGCTCGTATCTGCTCGATGCTCGCTGCCAATCGCTGCCTTGCCGTGCCTCTTCTATCTGTGTTGAAACAGCTATCTTGGCTCCACTGTGACTTGCCTTTTCTGGCTCCGCCTCTGCTTCTGCGTGTCGTGCTTCTCAACCTTCTCAAAAGATTAAGAACAACAATAATAGGAAAGAATATAATTTGTGGCTTCTCATTTTTTTTTTTTGAAATTGCTGTGGGGTAGTAAGTATTTAGCCATTAAAGCAACGATCTTTGACTCACTTTGGAAGAGAGTGAATTGTGTTTAGGGTTTGGTACTGGACATAGAAAGATCCTTCTGGGTTTGGTACTTTCTTAATAATGAAAGAGGAATGCTAGGGGGCTAGCAACTTTTGTGATTTATAGCCATCAAGTAGCTATCAATTATGGTTTTAATGGTGTGAGATTGGTGTGAAATTTCATCCAATGGCTCACTTTTCTTTGCTGGTTACATGCTGGCCAGAATTTAACAAAATTGCTGGCTCTAGACTTTTTCTATAATAAAATAAGAAATGTGGCTAGATGAGAGATCTTTATCTTTAGTAGGAAAACTTATGAACATATTTTCAAGTTTTCATCGCCATCATAATAGAAATTAAGAGGAGAACCTTTTACACTGATATTTAGCCATTCTCATCTGGAGTAGGATTCTTGGTAGTTTGTTGCTAATAACTTTTAGTGTATGTGTGAGAATGAGAAGGGGAAGAGTGCGTTGGAGAGGGGAAGGGAGAGAATGCATTGGGGAGGGGAGGGATTAGGGTTGGAGAGGGTTTTTGCCATCTCAACAAAATACAGTGGCCACACCAGTAGCGTGCTTGTCGGAGATGTGCTCCGACAAGTTGGGAAATACGCTTGTCAAATTTTAAAATCTTTTAGGAATTATTTTGTCAATAACAAAAGTCAAATATCATTTTGTCAGTATCAAAATCTTTCAGATACCAATTTAATATTTATCTCTTTTTTTATCTCTTCATTATGCAATGAATTTTCTTTATTAATTTAATGTATATGTTTATTTTTTTGGTTAATTTGTTGTTTTGTTTTTTGACAGGGCTCTCATGAGTATTTAATTATCTTTGATGATAATATCGATGGAGATGACTAATTATATTTTAGAGTTGCTTTGTCGTTTCTCCTATTTAATTTTATGGGTATAATTGTTGTAAATAATCTAAAAAAATTGTATATATAAAAACCTTGTTGTTGCAAAAAGATCTCTTCACAGTGTATATATATATATATTTTTCGCATAAAACACCACATTTTGAATATCAAAAAATGTAAAAGAGTATCAAGAAGTTAAAGTACTCAACAGGAATTAAACTTTTACAATTGTACTTACTAGTGCCAAAATATAGCAAAATATTATCGAAATTATTCGGATTAATATGGTGAAACATATTTAAAATACTTGGTATATTATCAAATATTTAGCATATAAAAATATAAACAACACAAAATAATACTAACAAATATTTTTTACAACATTAAATTAAAATTCAGCACCAATGACATAAAAAATCAGTAGTATTTTGCAGAGATTCAACAAAGTATTAGTCAATAAATCTAAACAAATTGAAATTTAAACTCAAAAAGCTCTTAAAAATATGTTTAATTATGCATAAACTAACATTAATTCTAACCTAAACTCAACTAACAGCAACAAATAATCCTAACCAAATCAAATTAACACTACAATCAACATATAACTAATCCTAAATTAATTAAAATAAATCAGAAAAAAAAAGTGATCTGAAAACCTGAGGCAAAGAACAGAGCAAGAATCAGGAGAGAGGGATGCAGTGGCAGTGACTAGTCGCTGCTGCGTCTGAACTCGCTGGAACTAGAATAGCTCTGTTCTGATTCTGCGACTGGGAATGAGGGAGGCAAGGGTGAGCTAGAGAACCACAATGCGAAGTTGTGAGGAGAAAAAAAAGATGGTCACGGCAGCACTGGATGGTAGCCGGCAGCAAGACAGAAGAGAAGGCAGGAGACAGGAAAAGAGAAAGAGAGAAAGGGTTTTCGCGGTGGTTATTCGGTGAAGGATGATCGATTGTGGTG
Organism: Arachis ipaensis; assembly: GCF_059453495.1. Classification (NCBI taxonomy): domain Eukaryota; kingdom Viridiplantae; phylum Streptophyta; class Magnoliopsida; order Fabales; family Fabaceae; genus Arachis; species Arachis ipaensis. The sequence goes on from NC_142438.1 coordinate 7,153,850, forward strand.
GTTATATGGTTCTAACGAAGATACTGGGGTGATGATCGATGATGGCGTTATGTTGCTGGTCGAAGAGAAACTAGGTTGGAGAAAGAGGATTGTTCAGACTTTAGAGCTTTGGAGTTCTGGTCGAGTGGATGACGAGACACTTAGAACATTGGCTTACGACAATTAAAAAGCTAACTGCTACTATCTTAGCTCCTTTTATAGCAGAAGTCTAAACCGCTATCATAACCATCCTATCTTATTAATTTGTAATGGTTTGATAAATAGCCACTAATTAACTGCTGCTATCCTTCCTATTTGCTGTAGTGATATTTACAATGTAGCTTGATACTCTTATTCATTGAGAAGCTAGTTAACTTACCACTAATTATATCCTTCTTGGTTAAATTCAACGATAATTTAAATTATACAAATACTTAATATATTAGTAATAATACTTTGCCTTAAATATATTTTTGGGTATATTGACCGCAAATTTTAGTTTTTAGTCACTAATATTTTTCTATTCTTTTGTTCATTATTCAACACAAATATTTCTGAAAACATTTGGATTAAATCTCAATAAAGTCATTTTTTAATATCCCTACAAGATTAATTATGAAATTTTTAGTTCAACTCATTCCAAATAACAATTCGAGCTTTCTAAAATCAATTTACAGAAATCCAAATTCTTTAACAATTTTTTGGACCTACATATATATACCAAAACAAAATATTTATCCAGATGAAAATAAAATAATTCTTTTGAATTTTCCATGAGTTAATTACAAGTAATAGTCATCCAGTAATAATATATATGCTATTCCACTATCATATGGTGCTTATCCTATAAATAGATGATTAGATGACCTATCATTCCACACTCATACATACTATATATACAAACAAAGCAATAGAAAAAGTGAGGCTTGAGAATCATGATGAAGCCAACTACTCTTGCTTCCCTCTCCCTTCTCTTCCTCCTTTTGGTATATGCTTTCCTTTTCATTCATTTATTTCCACTTTTGATTTTAATGATGTACTTCATTATTGTCTTTAACTCATTATTTGTTCTCGCATTCTAGTACTCCTTCATTAACGTCAACAATCAATTCATACTCAATAGTAACGTAGACTATATATATATAATTTAATTATTCATGTTAGTGTTTATAATTTGACTAAATTTATAATTAAGTTTATATATATATATATATATATATAATTGAATTTTTACATTAGCTTTAATTTTGTAATTAGATCTTTTTTTATATAAAAAATATTAAAAATAATAGAATATTACTTCTAAAAAATATATGATTAAATATCTAATTAAATTTTTAATTGTGAATATCTTTAATTTGTAAAAAAAATTTTCGTTAACTCTAATAATTTTTATATTGACAAAAATTTAATTATAAAATAAAAAATAACCTAAAAATTAAATTTAAAAAAAATTATAAAAATTTAATTATAAATTTAATTATAAATTTAATAAAATTATAGAAACTAACAAAGTAATTAATATATATATTGAAGCCAATGAGTTATAACTCAAATGGCATAGTTTCCCCGTACTCAATTAAGAGGTTGCGGGTTCGAGTCTCCTATTTTTTGTAAAAAAAAAATTAATATATATTGAAGAAATATTACGAGGAACATAGCATATACACCCCTTTTTTTTTTTGTGCTAGGCATTATATGCTTCATTATATTCTAAAATCATGCATAAATAATTCTACAGTGGAATTTTTAATAATTAATCTTGAAATTATTTTTTTAATTATTCATTTTTATATTTGTTTATAAAATTATCTGATGTAACATTCCTGAATTGGGAGTTGAGATTATTGTATTGATCTTCTCATAATTTTTTGTGGATAAGTTTGTTACCTCTGTGGAATCAAGAAAAGAGATATTACTTGATGAATGTCCTAATAAGCAGAAATGTGAAGAGAAGAAGGTGATCATGGAAAGAGAGATGATTCTATAAGATTTTGAACCAAGACCAAGTGTTACAGCTTACAATGATGAGAATATTCATTCTAAGTTGAAGAATAATAAAGAATTTGAGGCAAGACCAAGTGTTACTGCTTACAACAATGATAACGTTCATGGCATGCTAAAGAACAATGAATTTGAGCCAAGACCAAGTATGACAGCTTACAATAATGATAATATTCAATCCAAGTTGAAAAATAGTGGATTTGAGCCAAGACCAAGTGTTACAGCTTACAACAATGAATTTGAACCAAGACCAAGTGTTACTACTTATAATAAAGAATTTGAACCCATTCCAAGTGTCACTAAGTATAATGACTAACGCACAATTGGAAAATTGAGTGCATTACTTTCTATGTATTGAATATATAATAAATCGGCCACTTCTTTCGTGGTCCAAATAATAATGCTTCAGAATCGGAGTCTCATGTAAATTACAAAGGGGGACAATGATTCCCTCTAAATCTTAGGCTGTTTTTTCATAAATTATATAAAAATTTTAATTCAGTCTCCTAAAATATTTAGGTCCGTTTGAGAAGTTTTAAAAAGTAATTTTTTTTAGCTTTTGACTTATGAAAAATAGTAGTATTAATGTCTGGTACAATTTTCAAAACCAAATTACGGTTTTCTAAAAAGCTATTTAGGAGTTTATACAGAAGTTAAAAATAATAACTTCTCTCATAATACTTCTACTTTTTATCATATTTCTATAAAATAAGCACTTTTAAAACTAAAAATCCAAATACAAAATAACTTATTTATAAGCTACTTTTAATATAATAATTTATTATTTAAGTTATTTTTTCAAAAAAAAATTAATTAAATTATTTTTCCAAACTGAGTCTTAGTATAATCTTTTTATATTATAAAATTAATTTTTGTCTCTCTCTAAAAATTTAGTCTAACTCCGCCTGTGATGGCTAACGATGACCTTGCTTTGATTGGTAATAAATATCATGGGATGATACCACTTTTTTCAATAACTTAATTCGATAAGAAAAATTAACCTTAAAATAATTATATCTCTAATAAAATTGAACTAATTCTAAAATTAGGGAGAAATCTATAATTTAAATAACATATTAGGTATATATTAAAATTAATTAATTAATAGAGTAGAATACATATTAAAATAAAAGAAATATATTAAAAATAAATTAATTATGCATCTATTTATAATTAAGTTTGATTTTGGTGTATAAATTATATTTTTGTTTTAAATAATAATGAGAGACCAAAATTATAAATATGAGAATTGAAATATTTAAAGAGTAACTTATAGGCTGTTAAAAAAGTTGGCAATCGAATATAGTCGTGTATTCGACTCTCATTTCTTCTTATTATTATCTGTGATAAAATAATCATTAAAGTATTTTATCTTTTGTGTTAAATTATTTAGATCACATGAGTTGAATTTTTTAAATTTATTTTTTTAACAACTGATAAAATATTTTGATTTTGATTATTATTATTATTATTATTATTATTATTATTATTGTATCAAGTTTGTGTTAGGCATGGCTCTTTTTTGGAGGGTTTTATGTTAGGATATCTCTGCTACAAATGAAATATATTGTTGTCGTCGACCATTATTAGAAGGCTTTCCCCACATTACATCATGCATGATTTGAATATTGATACTCTTCCCAGCTAAAAGACTAATAACAAGATAAAACAATAATAAATTAGAGAAATAATCAAGAATATGGGACAAAGGAGTAGATAGATGAGGGTGCTAGAAATCTGATTGTATATATTTGGTTGTATTAATAATATTGAATTAATATATTTTGTGTTGATTTTGAATTAATATTGTGTTTAATAATATTGAATTAATATATTTTGTGTTCATTTTGATATGAACGACACAAAAACTAGGGGTGTTTGCGGTGCAGTTTGGATTGGTTTTGAGTCAAAAATTCATCCGATTCGAACACTAATTTACTTGTGGTGCGGTTTGGATTGAATGATGTTTTTTAAAAAATCCAATCCGATCCGATCCAATTTCAAGCAGTTTGGATTGGATTAGATTTGCGGTTTTGTAAGTTAAAAAAAAATAATACATATAATAAGTTTCAACATCAAATTTTAAATAATTAACAATAACGTAACAAGTTTCAACAATATCTTAAAAAGCCAACGATAATATGACAATCGAAATAAAATTATAGGTTAGTTAAAATAAATAAATAAATAATATTTTGAACATAAAATATTTATTAAATAATAATAATACATGAATAATATAAAAATGCATAACAAATTGAATATTTTATAAGTATAATTGTAAATATAATAATAAAATAATAATATTATAGCACATTGTGCGGCTTGGATTGGATTGGATCGGTTATGAAAAGTGGATCCGAAATTCGATCCGATCCAACGGTTTGTAAAAAATATAATCCAATCAAATCTGAATTAGTACGGTTTTAATCGGTTTCAGTTTGGATTGAATTGGATGAGCGGTTTAATTTAGATCGATTTGAATTTGAACACCCTTAACAGAAACACTAATAAAAAATATCACTTATTTTTTATTTTTTTATTATTTTTAGTAATTTTTTATAATTATACTTTTTATTATTATAATTTTTTCCTAATTTTCCAAAAAAATGAGAATAAATTAAATTTTCATAATTTATTTTAATTTATTACTAAACAAAATACAAAAATATTAATTTTTATATTTCTATTTTTTTGTCATATTTTCAATTTCTTGTTTTATCCTATTTTCACAATAATAAAAGTAAAGATTCAACTCAATCTCTGTTCATTTTCATAAAGAATAAGGCATCTTTTACCCAAAAAAAAGGAGACACTTTGATTCTTAGTCTTTTTATTTAAGGATAATATGACTCTTCTATTAAAAAATTTATTGAATAATAACAAAAATTAATTTTGTAGAAGTTTTATTTGTAGTTTGTGGGAGTTTTAAATTCCTACAATTTTTTTTTAACAATATAACCTAGGGGTGCACGCGGATTGGATATGGCCAAAATTTCGATCTGATCCGCACTAAAATCATCGGATCAGATCAAATACCCGCAGTTTTTTAGGTTGGATCCGATCTGATCCGATCCGCACATTTGCGGATCGGATCGGATCAGATATCATATATATTCGCAAAACACAAAAATATTTTTAAAAGCTTATTTTTATTAAAAAAATATCAACAAAAATTCATTTTTCTATTTTTTAAATATGTTTACTCTTAAAATATTATGTATACTTTTTTTAAATAATAAATTAAAATAATACAACATATATGATAATTATTAATTGAAATAAAACATAAAAAGAATGTTTTATTATTTATTTCTTTATTTTTGCGGATACGCGGATATGCGGATCGGATATGCGGATACCAACACAAAATTCGCAATTTTCAGATCAGATAAACACCGCGGATATGCGAATCGGATCCGATCAATGAACACTCCTAATATAACCAACTATGACCGCTACTACCACCACTTTCTTCATTCTCATCATTATTACTTTTACTTTTACTATTTCTATTATATAACCGTACTTTATCATCATCATTATCTCTTCTATTTTCATCATCAGCAATACAAATATCATCAACATTAATGTTATCTTATTTCATTTCTTGTTCTATGCTATTTTTTTTTATTTAAAAAATTTTTGTACTGTAATTACTTTTTTTCTTGCGACATCATTTCTAACAATGGTCTTTCTCTATTTAACCACCGCCGATAAAAAAAATTTTCAAAAATAAACTACTAATAGTTTGTGGGAGTTTAAACTCCCACACATTACAAATAAAATCTCTACAAAATTAATTTTTATTATTATTTAACAGATTTTTTTAATAAAAAAGTCATTATTCTAAAATAAAAAATTAAGGACTGAAATGTCATTTTTTTTTACAAAAAATATTTTATCTTTTGTAAAAATAGACATAGTTAAAATTGAACCTTTACTCCAATAATAAAATTAAGAGTAATTACCCAAATCAGTCCTGAGGATTTTAGAATCAGACATTTTAGTCCCCAAAGAAAATTAATACACGGATCAGTCCCCAAGGTTTTACTCTGGCAGACAAATCAGTCCCCAATTCATTTTCCGGCAGAGTAATTACCCAGATTAGTCCCCAAAGATTTTAAAAACGGACATTTTAGTCCCCAAAAAAAGCTAATGTACAAATCAATCCCCAACTTTCTCTCTGTTAGACATAATAGTCCCCCGTCTAAAATTAATAAAATTATTATTATTATTAATTGCACAATAATATTGTACTATATTTTTTATATCTTTTAGACAAAAATAATGATAAATTTATTCATTAAATTCTTATATATATAATAATAATAATAATAATAATAATAATAATAATAATAATAATAATAATAAAAATTATTTTACAAGAAATTCAAAGTTAAAATTATTTGATATTTTTGTATTTAATATAATCAAAAGATGTCCTATGTAAAAAAAATTATATATGTTTATATTAAAAAATATGTATTAAAACAAAATATTTTAATTTGAATTTATATTAAATACATATTTTTTTTAAAACAAACATATTTTTAAAATAGTATATCTTTTGATTATATTAAATACAAAAATATCAAATAATTTTAACCTTAAATTTCTTATAAAATAATCTCTAATAATTTTATTGATTATTATTATTATTATTATTATTATTATTATTATTATTATTATTATTATTATTATTAATTACATAATAATATTATACCATAATTTTTTGTATTTTCTAGATAAAAATAATGATAAATTTATTCATTAGATTTTTATATTTATATATATATATATATATATATATATATATATATAGTCACTCAATAATAATAATAATAATAATAATAATAATAATAATAATAATAATAATAATAATAATAATAATAATAATAATAATAATAATAATAATAATCAATAAAATTATTAGAGATTATTTTATAAGAAATTTAAGGTTAAAACCATTTGATATTTTTGTATTTAATATAATCAAAAGATGTACTATTTTAAAAATATGTTTGTTTTAAAAAAAATATGTATTTAATATAAATTCAAATTAAAATATTTTGTTTTAATACATATTTTTTAATATAAACATATATATATATATTTTTTTACATAAGACATCTTTTGATTATATTAAATACAAAAATATCAAATGATTTTAACTTTGAATTTCTTGTAAAATAATCTTTATTATTATTATTATTATTATTATTATTATTATTATTATTATTATTATTATTATTATTATTGAGTGACTATATATATATAAGAATTTAATGAATAAATTTATCATTATTTTTGTCTAAAAAATATTAAAAAATATAGTACAATATTATTGTGCAATTAATAATAATAATAATAATTTTATTAATTTTGGACGGGGGACTATTATGTCTAACAGAGAGAAAGTTGGAGATTGATTTGTACATTAGTTTTTCTTGGGGACTAAAATGTCCGTTTTTAAAATCTTTGGGGACTGATCTGGGTAATTACTCTGCCGGAAAATGAACTGGGGACTGATCCGTGTATTAATTTTTCTTGGGGACTAAAATGTCCGATTCTAAAATCCTCAGGACTGATTTGGGTAATTACTCTAAAATTAATTATACTCAGATTGTACCTTGATACTCTTATTAAGAAACTAATTAACATACCTACCGCTAACTATATTCTTGTTGGTTAAATTTAATGATAATTTAAATTAAACAAAACGATACATTAGTAATAATATTTAGCTTAAATATATTTTTGGTAGATTGCAAATTTTAGTTTTTAGTCACTAATATTCTTCTTATTCTTATTATGTTCAACTATTGCTGAAAACATTTGGATCTAAATCTCAATATATCATTGTTTTGTTTGATTTTTTCTTTGTGCAATAAAGTCAATTTCCTTCAAACATCCCTACAAGATTAATTATGATATATATTTTAGTTCAAGTCTCATTCCAAATAAAAACTTGAGCTTTCTAAATAAAATCAATTTATCAGAACTTTTAGGGACTAAATCCAAATTCTGAGATAATTTTGGACCGATACCCAAAAAAAAAAAAAAAATCTTTATTCAAATCAATATATGTGTCATACCATCACATGCTACTTCTCCTATAAATACATGATGTGGTGACCTATCATTCCATACTCATACATAGTTACATACTACTAATAATCAACAAAGCAATACAAGTAGTGAGGCTTGAGAATAATGCCGAAGCCAAGCCTTCTCTTCTCCCTCCTCTTCCTCTTTTTGGTATGCTTTCCTTTTCATTCATTCTTTTGCACTTTTCATTATAATATAACGGGTAAAATATTATTTTCTCAACTCAATTTTTAATTTAATTTCTAATATTTTAATTATTTTATTTATATTTCAAAAAATTTTAAATAAATTTAATATTATTTTATTATTAAATTAGACATGAATAATTAACATAATAAATAAAATAAATATTAATAACATTATTGTTAAGTCATATATTTTTTTTGTCATATAAAAAAATATAATCAAAACTTTTTGTAACACTTTTTTTTTTTTTGAACTCTTTCATTTTTGTAACAAAAAAGTCTCAAATTCTAACAATCAATCACCAATTAACACTCTAGCATCAAAGAAATAAGTTTTTATATTGGTGATAGTTAATGAATTTGTTTTATTTATTATATATTAAAATCAAACATTATTATTAGTTTTTCAATATGCTAATTATTTATGTCAAATTTAAGGGTAAAAATATTAAATTCGTTTAAATTTTTTTGAGACTGGAATAAGATATTTATTTTTTTAAATAAATAAAATATTAAGAATTAAATTAAAAATGGACTTAAACCTTAAAAAGATAAAAATAACACTTTACCGTGATAATAATATACTTCATTATTGTCTTATTCTCGCCTTCTAATGCTCCTTCATGAACATCAATAATCAATTCACACTAAATAGTAACTTAGAGTGAAGTGATGAATATATAAGATAAAAATGAGATGGATGAAATAGTATGAGGAATAACATAGCATATATAACTCACTCTATTTTTTTTTTCTATCTAGTCATTATGCTTCATTAAATTCTAATTCATGCATAAATAATTCTACCATGGAACTTATAATTAATTATTGAAATTATTTTTGAATTATTCAATTTTATATTTGTTTATAAAATTACCTAATCTATGTAACCTTCCTGAATTGGGAGTACGTACGTTGTGATAGTAGTATTGATCTTCTCATAATTTTTTGTGGATAAGTTTGTTGCTTCTGTGGAGTCAAGAAAAGACCCAGCAGGAATGGTAGAAGGATTTCAAAGCCTTCTCCAAGTGAAGACTGAGAATAAGCCAAATACTCAAGAGGAAAAAGTGATCATAGAAAAGAAGGTGATATTAGAAGATTTTAAACGAAGGCCAAGTATTACAGCTTACAACAATGACAATATTGATTCCAAGTTAAAGAACATTAAATTTGAGCCAAGACCAAGTGCTACTGCTTACAACAATGATAATATTGATTTCAAATTGAAAAACAGTGAATTTGAGCCAAACCCAAATGCTATTGCGTTCAATAAAGAATTTGAACCCATTCCAAGCCTCACCAAGTATAACGATTAGATGGATTAACGCACAATTGGAAACTTGTGTGTAGTAACTTTCTTTGTATCCAATAATAAATAATATGGTGTTATATTTATATGCATCGACAGATCTTAATTAGAATATGCATGCTTCATGGTTCATGCTCATTGAGCAATAGCATTTTGTTGGTAAAAGTTGTGTAAACTAAAAAGAATATGTGTAATTTTATGTTTGAATGATCATGTTAAGAGAAAACAAAATTAGCCAAGAATCGCAACAACAACGCAAACTTATCGCTCTTCCCTAATTTAGTTTTCTTTTATTTCTTGGGCCGTACAGCCTCTGCTTATAAAAAAAGGCCCTAAGGCCATCCTCCTTTTTCTTTTATCCAAATATATTGAACTGGAAGCCCAGTCCATTAAGTATCGAACCCAAACCACATGAAGGTCCATTCCTCTTTCCCCAAGTAAATTCATTAAGATCATGATAAGCCCATTATGTGGAAGAGAACTAAGGGAATCCTTTTGTCAAGTCTTTTGTCCAAAAACATATATCACTCGAGTTTAGGTATAGAAATGGCTCTCGTAGTCTTACCTGAATTTTTGACATACAAAAATAAGAGGTACTTATCCGGTTCAGTCCTGTATTGCAGAATACAAAATCTTCTGTCTAGAGATTGGCGAGTCCTTATCAATCATATCTATCGTGAGGTTAACTCTTGTGTAAACTGGTTAGTAAACTATAGTCTTGAACAAGACAATATTATGCCAATGAGCCTTATCTCACATGGTATATTTCTCTCTCTACTTTAAAAGTCTTGGGTTTAAATTCTATCAATTATAATCGAGGAGAAAAATCAAATAAGTATGTGAAAAATGTGTGGGTGTGTTATGTAACTTAAATTGGTAGTTGTCTAATCCATCTGGAATATCTAAGACTGGGTCAATATTTGCTAGGTGATGCCGTTACGATCTCTAGGTTCAGAGAAACCAATAGAGTGTAGTTTCTTTTATTTGGGCCATTAGCCCCTTTAAAAACCGAAAAAAAAATAGAGGTAGAGTGTCACAAAAAAATAAAAAAGAGGGTAGAACATTCTAAATTTAGGTACCCACCCTTTAGGTAATATGATGTCTTGATGCATACTTGATCTATGTTATCATTATTCTAAAATACATTAATGTGCTATATATATTAATCATTAGCTTCCTTTTAGTATATTATTTAAAATTTAAAATGTACTAGAACTCATTATTGAATTAATCTTAAATATATATGAAAAAAAAATATTGGTACCCTTAATTAAGGGTGTTGAAATTTTTTGATAAATTTGTTAAATTTAATAATCATAAAAATATATTATGAATCATGATAACTTTACATTTATTATACACTAACATTAAGTTATTTATATCTTCCTATGTCTAGTCCACAAAATACAAATACAAAAATCACCCAAAACTATAAACTCAAGAATATATATTATATATATTAAAAAAATTGAAGCATACAAATTAAACAAAGAAGAAACTTACTCAATTAGCTAGCATGTAAACTTATTTAATGTTATTACATTAACAATTATAGCCTTTTGCATCTATATATTAGGTTATTTAAAAAAAATTGCTTACGTTTCATTCATTTATTTATTTTTTTACTTTTTTTTTTTTTAGATGTTGGCTACACATGGAATAGAATGATATATTTGTAAAGATTTTACTTTCTAATTTTCAAAACCAACATCTTTTCCAAGAAACTATTTTTATATACACTTAGAGCATGGTAGTAAGTTAAAGTAAGAATAAATTAAACTTTGCATTATCCAATCACTTGTTGAGACCAATAGCACTTGCAATAATTTGACCTATCAATATATATTATCATTATCATTATTGTGATTTGTGGAAGCTTTACATTTCACAAGGGACAGTTGAGAATTGACAACAAACTAACACACACACACGCACATATATACACTTCACTGTTTCGGTTTTTTTCAGTTGCAAAAGTGGCAACTGCCATGGCCTAACAACATTAAATATCGAATCTTTGACTGTCCCTTGGTTTGAGTGGAACTAGAATCCAAATTCCAAAGTGTTGTTTTTCAGCCACATACATTTGCACGTGAAATCATTACTCAATAGTTCTCACAAGTAATAACAAAGGAACAGAATGAGTATATAAATAATTTTTTGATAATATTAGTTGATTATATATACGAAGATGGCTTGCATAGCATTATTTGGGGTTTGGGCTATCCGTAATTACATCTCAATATATATATACACCATTATGTCACGATAAATCTTAAAAAGTTAAATTTAATGGTATTTGTATAATTTTCTGAAATATTTGAGAATGTTCTAGATGATTGCGGAACGTTCTAGAATGTCCTAAAAGGTCTCGTAATACTCTAAAAGGTTCTAGAAGACTCTAGAAGGTTATAGAGTATTCTAGAAGAGTATGAATGTATATAGAAGTATGAAGAGTAGTATGGAATAATCTAGAAGTATTTAGAAAATTGTGGTAGGATAGATATTTGTAATGAAGATTCGAGATAATTAATCTAGACCGTTAATTAGATTTAATCCTAACCATCCATTGAGGAGGTGAATAGCTATAAATAGGAGGTGAGAGTTAGTGTGAGTCATGTGTGAGTGATTTGTAACCAACACTTGAGTAATAAAGTGTTCTTTCCACCAAAGCATCCTTTCTCTTGTATTCTCTTGTGTTCTTAGCTTTCTTGCTAAGTATTGAGGGTTAGGCTTACTTGGTCTTAGCTCAAGAGGTTGAGTAAGTCCGAGTGCTGGCACGGTAGCATTGGAGTGTGTCCAAGGCCGTGACAATTTGGCATCAGAGCAAGGTTCGAGAGGGAGTATAAGTGGTTTGTGGGTATGGCTTCTAGTGTAACCATGGAGCATCTTGAGCTTCAAAGGGGAAGGGATACTATTCCTTCTCAATGGGAAAGCAAGAAGGTGCGCTCTTCAAGTGAGCCTAGAGGTAAGAACTTTAACTTCTTAAAGAGAGAGTTTCTATGTTAGAGAATGTTCTATCATCTATGGATGAGCACTTCCAAAATGAGACCCTCGAGGCTCACGTGTTAGGAGAACTAGATGCTTTCAAAGAAAGCATGCTCCAAATCGAAGAGAAACTTGAGAATTCCTTGAAGCTATTTGAGGAAGTTCGAGTTTGGTTCGAAGAGGCAAAATCTCGACCAACCATTATAAGGGAGACGACAAAGATTGATCTCCCCAAGCCAAAGGAGTTCAAGGGCGTGAGGGACGCTCGAGAGGTGGAGAACTTCCTATGGAAAATGGAGAGGTACTTTGAAGGCCAAGGGGTGGTCAAAGAAGCAATAAAGGTACGCATTGTAGCTCTCTACCTTTCTGATAATGCTACTTTGTGGTGGTGGAGAAAGTGTATAGATATGAAAAATGGTACTTGCAACATAGCCACATGGGAAGATTTCAAAAGGGAGTTGAAAAGACAATTCTTTCCTGAGAATGTGGTTTATGAAGCAAGGAAGAAGTTGAGAGAATTGAAGCACAAGAGTACGATTAGCGACTACGTAAAAGAGTTCACTATTCTCACGCTTCAAATCCCCAACTTAGCATCAGAGGATGCATTGTTCTTCTTCAGTGATGGACTCCAACCTTGAGCAAAGCAAGAACTACAAAGAAGGAATGTTAAGGATGTCGATGAGGCCATCGTAGTGGCTGAATCACTCAATGAATATCATAGGGGAGATTCTAAACCTAAGTCTTCCTCCAAGCCTAGTTCTACTAAAGGTGGAGAAAGACAAGGGGAAGAGTTTCTCAACCAAGAAGAAAGAAAAATACTCTTCAAAGAAAGAGTACGAGGAAAAGAAGAAGGCTTTCGTGACCAAAGGAGGATGTTTCGTGTGTAAGGGACCACACCAAATGAAGGACTGTCCCAAGTTAAGGTATCTGGCATCTATCGCCAAGGAACGAGAGGTTCAATCGCAAGTAAGATCCAACACATGAATGTTGTGAAGGGCAAAGAGGCAAGCACTGCAGAAAAGAAAGGCTTGATGTATGTCAAAGCCTTTATCAATGAAAAACCCGTCATGGCTATGATCGACACTGGTGCTACACACAACTTCATCATGCCTGATGAAGCAAAGAGGCTTGTGTTGAAGATCACCGAAAAGAATGGTTGGTTCAAACCCGTGAATACCAAGGGTGAATCCCTTAAGAAAGTAACAAAAGGGGTTGAGATGACTCTTGGTTCTTGGAAGGGCCTTGTGGATTTCTCAATAGCACCCATAGATGATTTTAAAATAGTCATCGGGCTTGATTTGCAAAGGAAGGCAAATATAATACCTATGCCATATTATGACATAGTATGCGTCATGGAAAAAGGGTCTCCATGCATGGTCTATACAGTCTCTAAAGTTGGAGGACCACCGATACTCTCTACTATGCAACTCAAGAAAGGGTTCAAGAAAGGAGAGATTACATATTTGGCTCTATTACAAGAGGAGTTAACATCTGAAAGAGAAGACGTTCCTTCTGAAAATCAAGAAAGTCTTTGAAGAAAATAAGGATGTGATGCCTCCTGAGTTGCCAAAACAACTACCACCTAGGAGGAAGGTGGACCACAAGATCAAATTGGAGTCAGGAGCAAAGCCGCCTGCTTCAACACCTTATAGGATGGCACCGCCAGAACTTGAGGAGTTGAATAAATAACTCAAGGATTTGCTAGATGCTGGATTTATCCGTCCATCGAAGGCATCTTATGGCGCACCATTCTTATTCCAAAAGAAGCATGATGGTTTGTTGAGACTATGCATCGACTATCGAGCACTTAACAAGGTAACCATTAAGAACAAATATCATATTCCTTTGATAGCCAATTTGTTTGATCAATTTGGTAGAGCCAAGTGGTTCTCAAAACTGGACTTGAGATCAGGATATCACCAAGTGAGAATTGCTGATGGTGATGAGCCTAAGATCACGTGTGTCACGAGGTATGGATCGTATGAGTGGTTGGTGATGCCTTTTGGCTTGACCAATGCTCCTGCGACTTTCTGTACCTTGATGAACGAGATCTTTCGACCTTACCTTGATCAGTTTGTAGTAGTCTACTTGGATGACATTGTTGTCTATAGCAATACCTTGGAGGAACATGTAAAACACTTATGAACCGTGTTCAAGATCTTGCGAGAGAATAACCTATATGTGAAGAAGGAAAAGTGTTCCTTTGCAAGGGAGGAAGTCTACTTCTTGGGACACATCATTAAAGGTGGAACTCTCTGCATAGATCAAGGAAAGGTGAAGGCTATCAAAGAGTGGGAGCTGCCAAACAAGGTATCTGAATTGAGGTCATTCCTTGGGTTAGCTAATTACTATCAGAGGTTTATCAAGGGATACTCCTCCAAGGCTGCACCATTAACTGATCTTCTCAAGAAGAATCACTCTTAGGAATGTTCAAAGGAGTGTCAAAAGGCCTTTGATGAGTTGAAAATTGCCATCATAGAAGGACCAGTACTAGCACTATCTAACTACTCAAAGGTGTTTGAAGTCTACACTGATGCTTCTGACTACACTATTGGAGGGGTTCTGATGCAAGAAGGACATCTGATTGCCTATGAGAGTCGCAAGTTGAATGATACTGAGAGGCGATACACTGTCCAAGAGAAGGAGATGACCGCGGTGGTGCTTTGTCTGAGAACTTGGCGTCACTACTTGCTTGGTTCACACTTCATCGTCAAGACAGACAATGTGGCTACAAGCTACTTCCAAACTCAGAAGAAGTTAAGTCCCAAACAAGTTAGGTGGCAAGATTTCTTAGTTGAGTTTGATTTCGAATTTGAATACAAGCCTAGCAAGACTAATGTGGTAGCTGATGCACTGAGCCGCAAGGTTGAGATGGCAGCCATTTTCATAGTCGAAGGAGATATTGTGCATACCATCAAAGAAGGGTTGCACCATGATCCATTAGTCAAGAAGTTGGTGGAGTTGGCTAGAGAAGGTAAGACCAACAGATTTTGGCTAGAAGACGACCTTCTCTACACTAAAGGGAGAAGACTATACGTCCCTAAGTGGAAAAATCTAAGAAGGAAGTTGGTAAGAGAATGCCACGACACCAAGTGGGTTGGTCACCAAGGTCAACGAAGGACCTTAGCACTCATTGAATCTTCCTATTATTAGTCTCAAATGAGAGATGAAGTGGAGAACTATGTGAAGACTTGTTTTGTGTGCCAACAAAATAAGATTGAAAATAAGGCACCAAGTGGGTTGTTGGAACCTTTGCCTCCATCAGGGCGACTGTGGGAAAGTGTCTCTCTAGATTTTATCTCTGCCTTACCGAAGTCTGAGGGGTTTGGATCTATTCTCGTGGTAGTGGATCGATTTTTGAAGTATGCTACCTTTATACCTGCCCCTACTGACTGCATTGCAGAGGAGGCAGCACGACTATTCTTCAAGAATGTGGTGAAATATTGGGGATTGCCTAAGAGCATCATTAGTGATCGAGATCCACGCTTCACAGGACGACTATGGACACAGCTGTTCAAACTCCTTGGGTCGGAACTTCATTTTTCAACAAGCTTCCATCCTCAAACCGATGGGCAGGCTGAGAGAGTGAATGCCTTACTCGAGTATTACTTGAGACATTTCGTAAGTGCTAATCAGAAAGATTGGACAAAACTCCTAAACATTGCTCAATTCTCATACAATCTGCAAAGAAGTGAGTCTACAGGGAAGAGTCCGTTCGAGATTGTGACTGGATAACAGCCGCTTATACCTCACTCTCTTTCTTCCTCTTACTCAGGGAAGAGCCCTGGAGCTTATCATATGATTAAGTCATGGGAAGAACAAGCAGATGTCACTCATTCTTATCTCGACAAAGCTGTAAAGAGGATGAAGAAATAGGCAGATAAGAAGAGGAGGCATGCAAGTTATCAAGTGGGAGACAAGGTAATGATTAAACTTTTTTCACAATAATTCAAAGCCTTTCGCAAGGTTCATAAGGGCTTAATCCACAAATACGAAGGGCCATTTGAGATCATTGGACGTGTTGGGGAGGTTGCTTACAAAGTACAACTCCCTCCCTCTATGAAGATCTACCCGATCTTCCATGTGAGTATGCTTAAACCATATCATGGAGACCAAGACGAACCGAGTAGAGGTGACTCGAGTCGTGCTCCACCCGTGGTGATTAGATCCTTTGATAAAGAAATCGAAGAGATCTTAGCTAATCGCGTCGTGCGACGAAGAGGAGTACCACCAAGTATCCAATACTTGATCAAGTGGAAAGGGCTCCTGATAACTGAAGCTAGTGGGGAAGCTCGTGAAGATCTGTGACAATTCCAAGAACGCCTAGAGCGCTATCATGAACAGAACACAACGAGGACGTTTGCGCATTAGGTGGGGGAGAATGTCACATTAAATTTTAGAAAGTTAAATTTAACCGTGTTTGTATAATTTTCTGGAGTGTTTGAGAATGCTCTAGATGATTCCGGAACGTTCTAGAATATCCTAAAAGGTCCCGGAATACTCTAGAAGGTTCTAAAAGACTCTAGAAGGTCATAGAGTATTCTAGAAGAGTATGAATGTATATAGAAGTATGAAGAGTAGTATGGAATACTCTAGAAGTATTTAGAAAGTTGTGGTAGGGCAGATATTTGTAATGAAGGTTCTAGATGATTAATATAGACTGTTGATTATATTTAATCCTAACTATCTATTGAGGAGGTGGATGGCTATAAATAGGAGGTGAGAGTTAGTGTGAGTCATGTGTGAGTGATTTGTAACCAACACTTGAGTAATAAAGTGTTCTTTCCACCAAAACTTCATTTCTCTTGTGTTCTCTTGTGTTATTAGCTTTCTTGCTAAATATTGAGGGTTAGACTGACTTGGTCTTAGTTCAAGAGGTTGAGTAAGTTCGAGTGTCGACACGGTAGCGTTAAAGTGTGTCCAAGGCTGTGACAATTAGCTCCTCCTTTTGGCTTATACTATTAATCCTTAACTTATTATTTGAGTACACTAGTTCCTTCAATTATTTCAATTTTTCATAATATAATCACCATTATTCCCATCTTATAAATATTGGTTTAGTTCATAATCTTATTATTCGATCGAATAAATTATTAACACAACAATCGTACAATTATTTTTTTAGAGTAAATAATTATTTAGGAAAATTTACTTTTTTAGAATAAATAATTATTTTGATTTTGAAAAAATCTTAATTTTGACAAAATAATTCTTATAAAATGATAATGATAAAATTATCTCAAAAAATATATTCTGTTTGACAAAATAATCTAAATGTTAGTTTATGGTTCATTTTTTTAATCAACTATTAAATTTGTTTTGATATTCTTAATTTACATTTATCTTTTTTTTTTTCTCAAATATCATCAATATCACTCTTATTTTCTCTTATTCTATTCTATTATTACCACCTTATATTATTGTCTTCATCCATTTTTATCACCATCAACTTCTATCCCACACAATCTCACTGCCACTTCGCATTATACCCCATCCATCACTACTCACCCATGGTTGAAATCATCATCATTATTACCGAAAATACTATCATATCCCATCCTATTGCCACCAATCCACCTCACCTGTCACTCATTGGTAATATTATTGTCTTCATCAACACCTCACTTCTTACAGCTTCTCACTTACCATTATCGTCACTTCCAATCTCTATTATCAAATACTTAACCGTAACTCTTTTATCGCCGTCATATACTTAAAATTATTATCATCATCAATAATAATAAATAAAAAAAAGAAACTGGGAGGAAGAAACAAATTGAAAATTAAGAGAGAAAAAAAATGATAGAGAAAATAGAAAAATATATCAAGAGAAAATTTTTAAAAAGTAGAGGTGGATGTAATAGTCAATGAGAATAATAGCAACGATTGAGAAAGTGTGACAATGATAGAATTGTAGGATGATGTTAATGGGTGCAAAGCAATGACAATGAGATGGTAGCAGTAGAATAAAATAAGTTAGGGATGAAAAAATTGGTGATGAGTAATGGTGATGAAAAAGAGAAGAAGAATGAAGATTGATGATGGTAATTTTTATAAAAAAAGGAGAAAAGGAATTGATGACGAGTTGATGATGATGAAAAAGAGGAGGGGAATTTAGAAAGAGAGAAAAAATAGGATAAGAATTTTACAAGAGAAAGTAAGGATAAACTGATAATTTTGTAAAGGATAAAGTATATTTTTTGTCCCTAAAGTTTGACAAAAGTTTCAAAAATACCCATAAGTTTTATTTTGTTTCAATTTTGTCCCAAAAGTTTTTAATTTGTATCACATATACCCTCAACGACTAAATTTTCAAAAAAATTAAAACCAATCTAACAATAATACATGAATATTATGCTTGATTTACTTTTATTGAGGGTTATTCTTATGAAGTTATTATTGAATTAGTCTTAAATTTTTTGAAAAATTAGCCGTCAGGGGTATATTTGATGCAAATCAAAATCTTCTAGGACAAAATTGAAACAAAATAAAATTTAGGAATATTTTTAAAATTTTTGTCAAACTTTAAGGACAAAAAGTATACTTTACCCTTTTGTAAAAATTTGAACGGTTGACTAAATAAAATAACCATTGACTAAATATTTAGATTATTTAATCAAACAAAACATATTTTTTAGAGATTATTTTGTTATTATTTTATAAAAATCATTTTGTTAAAATTAAAATCTTCTAAAAGTCAAATTAAGTATTAACTCTTTTTAAATATTATAAATAACATTCTTTTAAAAGTGATCTATAAAATGATTAAAATATAAATTTAGTTGGTATATATGATATATGATGATAATTCATAATGGAATTAGGTGAAACTCTCCTCAAAATTCAAGTATTCAATTTTAGATCTAGTTATGTATCTAGAAGTGCATAACAATTTGTTTTTCTTCCGTTTTTATGATAATTTCCTTTTAGAGTTAGCAGGTAGAGAGTTCAAACACATAAACACTTCAATGGTTTTACTAGAGCTTCAACTTTAATAATAGAACATTAAAGTTTCTTTATCTTTAGAGTGATTTGATAACATTCTTATTTTTTAAAGGTAGTTTATTAAAATTAAATTTTAAAATATAGTATTTTAAATATTTTAATATTATATTTGATAAATTAAATTAAAAGTATTTTTAATAAATAAATAATAATTATATTTAGTAAAATAATTTTAAAATCTAAAAATATCATAATATATGTAAATATAAGAGTAATTAAATTTGAATAGTCATTAATACATGAAATAATATTAAATATTTTATTTTGATAAGTATAAATTTTACCAAACACAAATATTATTTCAAAAAATATAATAATAAGAGTTTAATTTTAATATATTGATAATATAAAATATTTTATCAAATTATCTACTTATATTTATTCTTTTAGATTATTTTAGGAGATGTTCATATATAGGTTGAAGAAATCGAATTTAACTTAGCCCATACTTAATTCCAAACGATATCTATGTCAATTTTTTAAACTTTTACTTGATTCTAAATTCGACAAAACTTCAATAATTCAGGCCAATTTTTTATTGGGTCTATACTAGATTTAAATTTGAATCTAAATTGAAAAAGATGTGGAATAACATAACAAACAAAATAACAAATTAAACAATATCATCAACACCACAACAGATTGCATATATTCAAATTTCTTTAATTTTGTGTAAATAACCTCTAATAGAATCAACAATCATTCGTATAAAAGAAATAAATTGAAAATTTTGTCCATAATGATGTCAAATTTAGTCACAAAAAGAAGAAGAACGAGGTATAAGAATAAATCTAAAATGACGTGAGTTCCAAAAATAAAGACATAGAATAAAAGCGCCACGAGATAATACAGAATAAAAATTTAACAAGGTAAAGCAGAACAGAAATAATGATGAGACAAAGCATAGAAATTTTTTTTACCAAACTAATTATAAGTCTTCGAATATGACCGAATTATATTTATTCGTATCCTTACTCAAAACATAAAGTCAGGCCCAATATGAATAAATGGCCTAACCTTAGAAGGTGGTCTCTATTCCATATCCGACCTCTAGAGGTCGGACACTGACAGAGGGATCCAACTCTATTTGTCCAAATAAGTAACTGCTTTTGGATATCCTTCCGCTACATCCAAAAGGGAGATCTTAACAGACTTCTAAAAGAAAGGAAACATTTATCCATAAAAATGGAACTACTCCAACAAATATGGTTACTGACACTACTATAAATACACTGACACCCCTTAAGTATAAGACACGTTCTAATCTACTAAAAAAATTTCTGCCTAAAGTCCTTGCTAATTTAAGCATCGGAGTTTCTTGCAGGAAACACCTGACCTCTTCACGAGGAACTCGGACATGCGACACATCGGCATCAATAAGTCAGACGTTGCCATACAAAGGGATATGGACCTCACGTTCAGACCCAAATCAACATTTCAAGTAATCCTCGAAATAATATTCATCTATAATTCACATTGCCAATATAAAATATAATTGAGTAAAGTATCGTTTTTGTCCATAACGTTTGGGGTAAGTCTCAAAGTTGTTCCTAACGTTTTAATCGTCCTATTTAAATCTCTAAAGTTTCAAAATTGACTCAATGTTATCATGCCGTTAGGGATCCGTTAACAGAATTGACGGCAGGACAAAATTGAGATGATTTTGAAACGTTAGGAACTTAAATAGGACGAAAACGTTAGGGACAAAAATGATACATAAAAATAAATTTTAATTTAATTTTATCTTTCAATAATATTATTTTTTTACTGTACATAATATTCAATTATTTTTTAATTACATCTAAATAAATTATACATAGTCACATTACTTTCATTTTAAATAAATTTATTTTTTTATAATTTTAAAAAATTTTGATACATTAGAGACAAAAAGTATAATTTATATTTTATTGTATATATATATATATATATATATATATATATATTATTTTTTTCTTTTCTGCAAATTTATATACTAGTCATTCTACAAACATTTCATGATAACTAAAAATCTTTAAGAGTGAAATTAAAAAAAATTTATTTATTTAAAATAAAAGTAATATGATTAAATGTAATTTACTTAGACGTGATTAAAAAATAATTGAATATTCTGTATAGTAAAAAATTGATATTATTGAAGGATAAAATTAAAATTTATTTCTATGTATCATTTTTGTCCCCAACATTTTCGTCCTATTTAAGTCCCTAACGTTTCAAAATCGTCTCAATTTTGTCCCCGCCGTCAATTTTGTTAACGGATCCCTAACGATAGGACAACATTGAGTTAGTTTTGAAATGTTAAGGATTTAAATAGGACGATTGAAACGTTAGGAACAACTTTGGTACTTATCTCAAATGTTAGGGACAAAAACGATACTTTACTCAATATAATTATTTTTATTGATATAATTTTATGCAATAAATTAGATATATATAAAAAATGATTTTACATTGTAATAATAAAGTCATTTAATATAAACTCCTAGCTTTGAGCGAGGAGGGAGGGAGAGAAAGAAAGGGCAAAGGGGAGAAGCGGTTAGGGGCAGGCAATACGGAGAAAAGTGGAAATATCAAATTTTCGTTTGATGCGATGACGTATATCTCTCGAGATTGAGAACACTCAAGAAGACAACACAAACCAACCCAAACCCCCAATTTCTCGCTTCCAATGGAGGAGAAACGTCGCGATGCCGCACCTCCACCTCCTTCCGCCACCGCCGATTCACCCGCATCTGAGCCTACATCCACGCGCCGCCGTGCCGGAGCTCAGAAGCGCAAGGCCAGCTCCCTCTCCGGAAATTCCTCCTCCTCCACGCCTTCTAAGCGCGTCACTCGCGACAAGCCCTCACCTCTCCACCACCACACTCCTCCCCTTCACCACAATGGTCCTCTCACTAGGGCGCGTCAAATCCCCGCCTCCGCCGCCGCTGCGTCGTCTTCCGCGCCCGGTTCTGCCGCTGCTTCTGCTTCTGCTCCGCCGGCTGTGAAGCACTCGGAGCGCGGTTTAGGCGCGGACGCGGTGGCGCTGGCTGAGGAGATCAGGAAGGCGAGCGAGCGGGAGTCTCTGGAAGCTTCGATGGAAGCTGCGTTCGAAGCTATCAGATCTCGTGGAACTGATTCTCATGTCGTTCCGAGTCATTGCGGTGAGGATTTGTTCCTAATTTGTTCTTGTTTAGCTTTGGGACTTAAATTTTATGGTTTCAATGTTGTGAATTGTACATGACACATTCTTTATTTTACTTCATGTGATAATTGTTCACTTCGGTCTCTTGAAATGAGTGATTCAGCTTAACTGGCGTTTGAAGATATGATAGACTCTGTCAATTGGCATTTTACTTTCAACCATTTTGCATTTTGATTTTTTTTTCTTTAGTTCTATTGGTATCTGCAATTGTTGTATTATGTTACCCTTAGTTTGTATATTTGGTTGAAGAAGGCGAGGAAATTGAATGTGTTATTCTGAATTCAGAAATTTGAGTTAGGCAAGCTGAGCGGGTTTCTTCTCAAAATAAATTTTCAATGTTTAGTTATTGACTTATGATTTATCCTTTCACAATTGGCATTGAGTTTCAGGTTGGTTTTCATGGACTGATATTCATCCAATTGAAAAGTTTATGATGCCTTCTTTCTTTAATGGCAAAACTGAAAGTCGTACTCCTGATATATACATGGAGATAAGGAATTGGGTAATGAAGAAGTTTCATGCAAATCCCAACACACAAATCGAAGTGAAAGATTTGTCAGAGATTAATGTTGGAGACTTGGATTCTAGGCAAGAGATAATGGAGTTTTTGGACTATTGGGGTCTAATTAATTACCACCCTTTCCCATCTATGGGTTCTGCTGATGCCAGTACAAGTGATGATGGGGAGGCGGAAAGGAATTCCTTGCTTGAAAAATTGTACTATTTTGGAATGCACCAATTGCGTCCGCCTGTTGTTCAAAAGGCTAGCCTAATGACTCAAGCTACGACCTCTGGCTTGTTTCCGGAGTCTGCAATTGCTGAAGAATTGGTGAAACAAGAGGGGCCAGCAGTTGAGATGCTTGAGTATCATTGCAACTCTTGTTCGGCTGATTGTTCCCGCAAGCGTTACCATTGCCAGAAGCAGGTTGTTATCTGACTTTGAGTTAGTCATTGAAGTTTGTAATTAAGTGGTTCATGAAGGACTTTTTCATTTGCCTAACCTTAACTACATATATTTAATTTATAGTTCCTACTGTACTTCTCAAATATGGTGTTATTCGAAGCTTGATGTTCTTGTAGAAACACAGGGTAATGTACATTGTTTAGTGTAGTTGCATTTCCTACCATCTGAGTAAAAATTTTAACATGTTTTGCTTCTAGAAATCTTATTTGGTAACTTCTATTTGTCATCTCTGCAGCAGATATATTGTGTCAGATTTCAGATACCTTGTGGGTTTATGGTACAGAACCAATTTTAATCTTACCTGAATTGAATTAGATCTCTCAAAATATTTGTTCATTAAGTGCCCTATAGTAACATCTGTCAGTGGCGGAAGCATAAGCAGAAGTTAATATGTTATGAACAACATCATATTCAATAGTTCTGAAAAATCAACTCAGTGACCTGTTCAAATACTGGCTAACTTAGAAGAGAATGCATTAGGCCTGGTGTTTGCAGATTTAGAATGTCCTTATTCATGTAGGTTTTTTGTTGGCATAATGATTTTCGTTTAGTTTGCAACTAGTTGGTTAACTATTTTAACTTTTAGTTGATTTATCAAACATGCATTGTTGGAATGCTTGTTCCATTGATGATTATTTATTCGCATCTTTGTTTCATGTTATATATTTCATCAGTTGTGTGATGTGTCTGACAGGCAGATTTTGATCTATGTTCCGACTGCTTTAGTAATAGAAAGTTTGGCTCCGGGATGTCCTCATCGGATTTTATACTCATGGAACCAGCTGAAGTTGCAGGAGTTAGTGGTGGAAAATGGACTGATCAGGAAACCCTCTTGCTTCTTGAAGCACTAGAACTGTATAAAGAAAATTGGAACGAAATTGCAGAGCACGTTGGCACAAAATCAAAAGCTCAATGCATTTTGCACTTTGTTCAAATGCCTATTGAGGATGCCTTTATGGATTGTAAAGATGATGTTGAAACCAGTTGTAAAGAAACAGCAGATCCAGCTGCAACTAACAATGATGCATCTGCAAATAAAGATGCTTCTGAATGTAATGAGAATAACACTGGTGATAATACCGAAGGCCATGGTGAAGCTTCTAAGTCTGAAGAGGTTAAGGCAAAAGTAGATCAGGAGATTCCGAATCAAGAGGATGGTGTGGGTGAGAAAACCTGTGAGGGAACTTCTAAATCAGAAGATGCCGATAAAGTCAAAATTTGTCCAGAAGGAGGCAATGACTGTGCCCTGATTGCTCTCAAGGAAGCATTTGTAGCTGTTGGTTATTCTCCTGAACCCGAAGGCCCATCTTCATTTGCTGAAGTTGGTAATCCTGTCATGGCATTGGTAAGTTAAATGCTTGGGTGTATGAACAATTGCATTTCCAATTCCATGTTTTTGGACAGTCAACAAGAACTTAGTCTGAATTATTTATTTAAAGTCTTATCAGTTCAAAAATGATTTAAAATTAATTTTTATAGTTTTCTGTATATGTTGTTGTTATCATCTTGTTTTATACTGTTATATCTATTGCTTGCATGATAAGTAACAACTAACTTGCTAGTATTTAATTTTTTTTCTTATATACTATTTGTTACTGCTTAACTAATACTATGCTTCTACTTCCTTTCCTTCCTGTCATGTATATGTCTCCTTGTCAATGTTCAGTCTTATGCATTGATGTCATGCTTTTCTTTCTACAGGCAGCTTTCCTCGCACGCTTGGTGGGTCCTGATGTGGCTGTTGCTTCAGCTCATACCGCCTTAAAATCCATTTTGGGAAATTCTCCTGGCACCGAGCTTGCTGCGAGGAATTCTTTTATTCTGGGAGATCAACCAGATAATAAGGAACCAACTACGAGGTATGTGATGTTATGGAAAGTGTGCACTTTTGAAAATTCCATAACTATTCCATTTATGATTGGTTGGGACTTACAACTTTGTACCCAATATTGTCATAGGGATTCTAAAAATGAGGAAGGCCAGGATGGGATAAATGCAAAGCAGGATAAACCAATCTCAGAGGACAAAGATTTACCGAATGATCACAACAACATGGAAATTGAAGATAATGTTCCAGAAGATAAGAAACAGCTAGCTTCTGAAAATGGAGACTTGGAAAAATCAAATACTTCAAAGGAGCAAGCTATTATCAACCATGAGGGTGGGCTTGACAATGGTAATGGCTCCAGCAATTCGAAGCTACCCAATGATCAAGCACCATCCACTCTGCATGATTCTGGTGGTTCAACATCCAAGGCTGAAAATCCACCTAGTTCTGAGGAGCTACAAGAGCGAAGTTTGAATAAAGAACTGTCCCATTCAGAAGTGGAAACAAAGGACATGCCTGCTTCGGACTTGTGTCTGTCGGACAAGAATGGTCTTCGGCAGTCTGTTAAAGCTAATCTTGCAGGAAACCATCCAGAACCAGTAGAGAAAACAAAGAATACTGATGTTGTGTCTGATTCTGTGCCCTCAGACAAGGACAAGTCACAAACGCTATCTTCAAGTTCTGCTGGTGACACTCTGCAAAAGAAAGACTCCGTAATGGATGTTGAGCTGCCAGAGAAAAGTGAATCTCAGCCACCATGTGCTTCAGTTTCAACCGAACATAATGGGAAAGAAAATGATGTGGATATGATGTCTCCTTCGCATCCAGTTGGATCAATTTCTGGTGCTGAAAATGGCACAAAAGCAGGTCTGTCCTTTTTTCCCAACATCCAGACACATTTAGAAGAAAAACGAATGCAGTGGTTATTTGTAAACTAATAAGGGGTGTATGTAGAAACAAAAGTCTAATTCAGTATGAGTTTTTTGTCTCTTTAATTTTTATTTTGGGTGCGTCATAAATATATCAGTTAATGAAAACGAATATAACCTTCATATGATGACAGGCAAAGATCAAACAGAGAATGGTGCAAAAGGAGAAGACGATAGGACGGAGAAGAAAGATGATAACAATTTTGAGAAAGTAAAATGTGCTGCAGTCACAACACTTGCTGCAGCAGCAGTAAAGGCAAAAATTCTAGCAAATGAGGAAGAGGACCAAATCCGAGAACTTGCTTCTTCATTGATAGAAAAGCAGGTAATCTCTTAGCTTGTAAGGTTCATTGCATTGTATTTATATGTGCTGATTCGTTGACTTTGTTGGTGAATTTTATCAACTTGCAGTTGCATAAGTTGCAAGCAAAGTTGGCTTTTTTCAGCGATATGGAGAACTTAGTAATGAGGGTAAGGGAACATTTGGAGCGGTCACGGCATAAGCTTTTCCATGAGCGTGCTATGATAATTGCTTCTCGGCTTGGTATACCACCTTCCTCATCTAGAGGTGCACCACCAAACTTGCCAGCCAATAGAATTCCTATGAATTTTGCAAACTCGCTCCCAAGACCACAAATGATGATGAATCCCCAAAGACCACCAATTCCTCGACCTTTTAGCACGGCAGCTGCTACCATTCCAAACCCATTAGCATCTGCAACTGCAGCAGGAAACGCAGTTCGGCCACCGAGCCAGGAAAAACTTTCGTCTGTTGGGACAAAATAAATGTAGACTACATATGGAAGAAAATAGTTATAGTCGTCTTACTTACTGATCACCTGCCACCACTTTGACAATGTGAGTAAACATTTTGATTTTGTCGTGGTTCATTTCCTTCATCAAATGAATGATGACATATATTAAGATAAATTGTGTGTATAGTTAAGCAGACAGACCAGAACTAGGAACTGCAATGGAATTAGAATGAACATATGCAAAACAACTTGAGAATATACATGAAATCAAATATTCCTAGTTAAGAATACATAAAATCCTATTTCAATTGATAGAAATCATGCCTTTTCATGTAGATTGCTCTTCTTTCAACCTGTTTTTCACTCTGGTATATTGGGGATATTTACAACCAGATTTTGTTTTCTTTGCCCAGCACTGTCCTCAGCTCCCCATTCTTCTAAGTATGATTCCATTTAATAAATCTGATTATGATAGACTAGGAGAGGAATGAATGGTTAACCAGTGCTTCATTGCAAACTACTTTTTCTTTATTGTAAAAAATGTGTTTGATCCATTCTCCCTCCACCTTCTGTGCTGGTTTAGTTTATCCTTATAAAATGCCAGAGCAACTGGTTGATTTATCATTCTGTGCTTGTTAATTTATTTGACATCCCCAAATGGCTTGTTTGCTGCTCTAGTTGCTTATTTGGTTCTAATCTTGCTACTTTCTATAGATTAGTTGCTTGCATTATTAACTAATGATCAGTATTTGATGCAGTCAATTTGACGAAGGTCAAGTGCTGGTGAGGACTAACTCTAAATTGACAGCTATTGGGAGCTCAGTGACCACAATAGTGCATTGTTGTAGGCTCATCTTTTCTATATATAATGAGTGGCTAGAAATGAGAGGATGAAATATTTAGTGATATGATATATATTTGAATTTGTAGAGGGCAATTGGTTTTGTAGTTTTGAGGATGGTTTGATAACTTGAACAAGTGGATAGTTGTGCAAAACTGGTGCGTTCAATCCCTGTAACTTAAAAATGGTATTTACTATTTCATTATTGGGTAGGAGCAGCATATGGAAATTTGGGCGACTTTATTAAAGAATATGTCAACAAGTTAGCAAGGCAATGCTGCTTGTTTTACCATTCTCTTTTATCCAAATCCGCTTCCCAACCGAACTTTGAAAATTAAGGAATCTCCCCTTTAAGCGGTTTTGAAGACGTATTTTATTCACACCATCCAGTTTTTTATTCACTAGAGAGGATCCACTCCCTTTTAAAGGGTGTACTTAAATATTTTGGTTACTCAGACGGGCAAACATTAGGTTATGTTTTTCCTTGACCTAAGTTTAGTGGAATTGCCAAAGCTCAAACATGATAGAGCGAACCAAATTTAGATTATGTTCGTAGATGTGTGTAAAAATTTTATCGAATCCTAAGGCGCACCTTATACATGTGTGTGTGTCCTCACATTTATTCATTCTGATAGCTAATTATGATTCAGCCGGAATCCTGGTGCCAAAATCATGCTTGGCGACTTTCAATCAACGGTAATTACTGATCATGCCTCAACCGAGTCACAACGACAATTTATTTTTTCTACAAACCATGTCTTTACCCATCTAATTTGAACAATGTTTAAACTAAATGAAATAACAATTATCAACTAGTGATCGAAGAAAAATCGTATTATTATCCTTGATTCGTTGAACTCTGGGCGATTGTATCTAATAAGAAAAATAAGCAATCAAGTATTCATAACTGGAGGATTATCTTAGCCGTGCAAGCCTGTCACAATAATGGAATGACATACAAGGTGAAAAATTAATCCGATCAAACAGGCACCATGCAAATAGGTCTTGACCAATATGTTTTTGAGCAAACACCAATGTACAATGAAGCCTCAGACACCAGAAATAGCTAACACAGACAAATTTTATTGTATTGAAAACAAGTCTATATCTCAGCATTCACAACCTGTTGCCCGTTGCTGACTGCTGGTTCCAACATCAATTGTGTCGGGTAGGTATCTACAATAAAACAAAGTTACCACAATCAGAGCTTCGGTCAAGACGCGGAATCAATAACATATCGGATTATCTCAGTTTTTCCAAATTATATATGAGATCTATAAGGCTGTATTTGTTTCCAGGCACGGGATACCGAGATAAAGACACAATCATATTTGGCAAATGAGACATGGACACAAACATTGTGTTTAGAGTCACCAAAACAATTTATTATATTTTCCAAACACAGAGACATGGACACAATCATATTTTCCAAATTTAGTATATTTTGTTTCCTTCCTGACAAGAAAGACACTAAGATACTAAAAAACGACAATTTATTTTTTCATTTCTTCTTTTATTATCTATCAACTTTACATAATTATATTTTTTATCTTTATATTATTCTTCCTAAAATTTTTTGCAAGAAAAAAATGATTAAATTAGACTTTCATAATTTCTTCTTTCTTATATTTAATTTATCATCAAACAAAATACAACACTCATTTTTGTGTCCTTGTCATCTGTGTCTTGTTCTCATTATCCTGTCTTGTTCTGTTCTCAGAACTGAACGCAGCCTAATATCTGGTAACTAAATCAAGAAAAAAATGAAACGAAGAGCTAACTTAAAAAAATCGGTTATACTCATTTGCAGGGTATGATTATATAAACTGGAACCACTATATCCAATGTAACTTTAAAGTGCGGTGGTACTATCTAATGTAACTTCAAGGTGTAATAATGAGTAGTCAACTATTCAAGGATGCCCCCGCCTTATTATTATTATTATGTCAGTAATGGTTTGTAATTGTTTCCATAATCATCATTTATAGATCTTCCCCTTTGAAGAGAGTGAGAGACAAACATGGCTCTTGTGAGCTAAAACACCAACGGAATTATAGTATGTTCCCCCAACCAATCAACTGATTCTATAATCAGAGATTCTAAATGTATTTGTGCCTGCATTTGTTCACATACACTAAAGAAGAAGAGAGATAACATTTGAGAACTTACAATTCCTCTTCTTCCCCACTTTTCAGGGCATTCTTGGCTATGCACTGGAATGCTTCTTCAACGTTAATACCTTCCTTGGCAGATGTCTCAAAATATGGGATATTTCCTTTTGATGCACACCAAGCCCGAGCCTTCTTTTCCGAAACCTGCAGTGACACAATCACTTTCTTGTGTTCAGTAGTTCAGCTGTCCAGCAGTATATTTCAGGTATTTTATGAGTATGAACACATCTGACCTAATCAAACATTTGATGGAAAGAAAAGAAACATGGAAAACAGCCAACTTTAGGAAAGAGAAAACGTACCACTCTACTGTTTCCACCATCAATATCTACCTTGTTTCCTATAACAACAAAAGGAAAATTCTCTGGATCGGAAGGACTAGCCTGAAAAAATTATTGCACAGCTTAACATTTGAAAAATCACTTGGACATTGCTTGTGATAATAGATAAGACTGAGAAATATGTCCAGCAAGAGGAACGCAGGCCTACCTGAATCAGAAATTCCTCCCTCCAGTTGTTAAGGTTGTCGAATGATTTCATTGAATTAACATCATATACAAGAACACAGCAATCAGCCCCACGGTAGAAAGCAACTCCTAGGCTTTGGAATCTTTCCTGACCAGCTGTATCCCAAATCTGCAAGGAGCAAATATTAAAATAAAAATAAAGAATAGTAAAATTTGACAACTGTTGTAGCTTAAAACTTTCAAGAGATAGCAAGAGAATTGTTGTATCATGTATCTAGATAAGAGTCCAAGCATTATTTATATGACAAAGTTACATAGATGTATCAGATAGCACTAGTGTGAGATCATTATATCTAATCACATGTATGTGCCTCATCCAAATGTTTCATATGATGAAAAACAATTTCTGAGACACAATAGGAAACAGTACCAACTGATACAACCACAATCCCATTTTCAAAGACATCAAGAAGACAAGAACCAATAGGTTTCAAAGACATCAACTGATACACTTTAAGGCTTAGGCTTTCTAATATTAAAGGTACAACAAGGAAAGAATCTTAATCCGAGAAATCATCACAAATGGTAAGAGTCTCGGGTAAATATGTTATGCTTTTCCAACTAAGTGTTTTTTTTCCACAAGCTGATAATATCACTCAGAAACAACATATCCAACTTCGTTCACTTAGAGAGTTGCAGCCTAAGTTCTTTACCTAAAATCAGTATGTATTATGAAATATAACATATAAAATACAGAAAAATCTAAGTAGTATCAGATAAATTAATAGTCCAACACATAGTATTTTTCAAGCAACTAGTCAGATATATCCCTGAGATTCGCCAACTTACCTAATTATCCAGTTTATGCATATGGATATGGTCAAGCACACACACATGCACCAAAAAAAAAAAAAAAAAAAAAGCACAACTGAGTACCGTTCACAAACCTGCAAGGTGAAAAGCCTATCTTCAAATTGCACCTCCTTTGTTAAAAAGTCCGCTCCAATGGTTGCCTTGTACTGGTTGCTAAACTTCTTATTCACATATCTAAATTATATTTGTTAGGGAAATGCATGCTTTTAAGTCTACTCAACCGAAATTCAATATGTAACCCCTTGGTACAGCGCTAAACTATACGAAACAAATCGCGTAAAAAAAAAAAAAGAATAAACTAAGCAAGGACGAATGAATTTGAAGAACCAACTACCAAAGGATACTGATTCATCAAAGATGTCTTCCCCACCCTGCAACAGCACAAACAGTGTTACATAAACGCAAGCTGCTACCAAGATTGAAAGTGCACATATGATTCAAATCACTATCACATATAGTGAAAATTTCTTTGCAGTATCAACCAATCGTGCGTATGCATCAAGAAAAAAAGTTGAAAACAAAAGGCAATTTCCGCAGCAGAAAGCGACAAAAATACAAGATCCTAGGGAGAAAATTTTTTTTCGATCGAATTGAGCTAAGTAGGTAGCAGAAAAACGGAAATCGTGAAGGTTAAAGCAAAGATCTGCAGAGAAATGATGTTTGCAACAAAGAAGAAAGAGTGGAATCGAAAAGTAACTTACCCGCTGTCACCGAGAATGATGACCTTCAATAGAGTTCTTCTTCTGGAAGGCATGGTTACTTTTTCACCGATCGGGAAAAAAAAGTGTAACTGCTTTTTGTTGTTGTTCTGTTAGAGAGATCGGAAAAAAGGTGTAACCGCTTTCTGTTGAGAGTCTCAGCAAAGCAGTTGCGTTGAGAGTTAAGACTTGGTGCGAGCTTTCTAGTCCTCCTCAAATCAAAGCACACACACAACACAACCCCCAATCTTTTTTCTTCTTCTTTTTTATTTTTAATTTTTTTCCTTCTAATATTGAGAAGAATATTCCCCTGCTGACAGCTGTAGCTGATTCACACACTAATTTAATAAATAAACTTCACTTAAATGGCAAATTACAAATTAGTACAAATTTCCAACTTTCTCTTTCTTTTTTTTTTCCCTAATCCTATTTCTGCAGTTCACTGTTGTAACTTGTAAGGGTGCGTTTGGAAAATTTGTTGGAAGAGAAGAAGTACGTTTAGACTTCTTGAAAGCTTCAACTTTTGGTTTGGCAAAATTTTTTTTCATGAACGCAGAAGTGATTCTGCTGCCAAAACCAACGTTTACAAGAAGCAACTATTTTTAGCTTCTGCGTTTTCCTAACGAGCTTTTTAGCCATGATACTAACCATTTATTTATCTTTTACCAATTTTATCCTTCATGTATATTATTATATTATTTATAAAATTCTTGTTATTTCTATTTATATGAACTCTATTTTTTTATTTTTTATTTTTTTTATTTTTTTCAACTGTTTGTTTGATATTATACATTTTTATAATTGTGATTTTTGTATATTATGTTTGTTATTATCTTTTTATAATATGATTTATTGATTCTATTAGGTAAAATAAATTAAACAAAAAATTAACTGTAAATAATAATAATAATAAAAAATTATAGCATACTAAAAATAGTGTACTAAAAGTATACTATATAAAAAGATCATCAAGAATTTTCAGATTTATTTTCGTTACTATAAAGTAAATATTTAATTTTTTTATTATTTTTAGTACTCTCTTTTATAATTGTAATTCCCATATACTATGTTTTAGTGTAATTTTTTATAATATAGAGTATGATTCTATTAAAAAAATAAATTAAATAAAAAATTAATCATAGATAATAATAAAATCATAAACGTTGAATTCCAAATTAATATTAAGAATAAAATTATTAAGAGTACTAGAATAAGAGTACGATGTAAAAAAATACTAAAATGTAACATATTTGATTAAATATTCTTTTATATATATATATATAAAATTTATATTGTTTTATTTTTATTTAAAAATATATTTTATCTATTTTTATATGTTATTTTTATTTTAGTAAGTAAATATTAATTTTATTATAAAATTAACTAATAAAATTTATTTAAATATCTAAATTAAAATTATAGGATAATATAAAAAAATTATTTAAGTTGAGGTTTATTTTAGTAATTTTTTATCTAAAAGTGATTTTAAATGGTATAAGCCAAACAACATTTATTTTACTAGAATTAATTTTGATACAAAAATTACCAAACATAAATCACTTTAACACAAACTTACTCTTTATCAAAATCAAGTTTGCAAAATCAATTTTATACAAACTCCCGTTTACAAACTATAATCCAAACACACGCTAAGACCTAAGAACACCGAAACGAGCTAATTAGCAAATATTATGTAGATAAAGTCTATTGTGCATTTGCCGGACAAGAAAACTACGCGATTAAGTAACTTCGCATGAGTTATAAAATATATTCGTAGCAAATTTACGTGTCATGTATAAATATTGGTAAAAATCCACGTGTAGTTAATTTTATGTAAAATTAATAATTGAGAGTTGTTAAATGATAATTTAATTAGATTAATCGAATTTTTTAATAATTTTTAATTATCAATTTCATATAAAATTAACTGTATCTAAGTTTTCACAACAAAATTTATGTTATAGATAAAAAATTTTGTGTTATGTAAAAAAATTATGTTATATTTATAAAATGTTTTGTGTATAATTTTCTTTGTATTATTTATCAAAATTTATGTACTATGTTAATAAATTTTTGTACTTTTTAATAAAAAATTATGTGTTGAAAAAACACAAAGAAAAGTGATACATGGGCACATATTTTTTTGTTAATTTTGTGTAACTTAGTTAAATTTAATTATAAAAATATTTGTTCCAATGAATTATAGTTCAAATATTATAATTTAATATAGTCAATGAGCTATAGCTCAATGACATAGTCTTTTCATATTCACTTAGAGATGGTGGGTTGGAGTCTCCCTATATTTGATAGAAAAAAAAATGGTATAATCTAATATCATAATGTTTAAGGACTAACAATTAGTTTCTACTTCCATTGGAGGTTATAAAATCTATTTATAAGAGTCATTTTAAAATATCAAATTCAAAATGTAAAGTTTAAACAAGCTGAATAATTATTATTTATATAGAGAAAATGATAAATACATTTTTAATTTTTTAATTTAAAAAAAAAATTAATTAATTAAAAATATAAAAATATTTTTCATCTTTTGTTGTGACTCAAGATAATAGTTGTGTTGCTTGTAGTAATTTCAAGTCTTTGTTAATCGTCCTCTGCAATTGCATGATTATCGCTCATAGAACATGAAACTATGAAAGAACTTGGATGTTAGATTGAATAGTGATAATTTCTTCAACAAACCTCTCTTAGCTTGGTTAGTGAAGAATATATATCTACCCAATCTCTCTTTAAAGGAGTTTTGTAGCCTCTTATTTTTGTATGAGTACTATATGGTTCTATTGTAACAAATTCATTTTTGACAGATCCAACGCCTTGGAGGTGGAGTCATATTACTTAGCTAAAGACTATTATTTGTTCCAAACAAAATTCTCTCAAACAAAAAGAAAAATTGGTGAATTTAAGAAAGACAAATTCATTGACATTTTCACAAACAACATTTTGCTAACTTGGACAGTTCAATTTCTAAGGATGGCAAAGCAGCATATAATGGTATTACTCTTGAATCTTTCATCTATGAATAGTGGACGATTTCTTTTCTAAATATATAAGAAATTAACCTATATTGTAGCAGTTATTCATTAAGTGGACAATATTAATAATAGTGAGAGCACAATTACTTATACTCTAAATCGGATTGGATATAGATAGTGATATTCGTGTTTTAAATAAGTCGGGTTGGACACACTCTCCTCTAAGTACTTCTTTAGGTCAATTTCTTTTAAATAACTCCTTTTCGACCATAAGTTTAAGTGTTTAGGCTATAGTATGAACTATTATTATATGTGTTTTTTCCTTACTCCTATATTTTTCTTTGTTATCATGATTACTCTATCAAAATTTCTTTTTTATCAATATAAACATCAACAACTCCGAATTGGATCGGTCTCTCCTCAACAAATAATTGCTTGGGCAAAAAAAATCTTACCTAATGGAGAGATAGTTGGGGAGGTAACAAAGCCCTATATTTTTCATTACAAAACTA
This sequence comes from Arachis ipaensis, assembly GCF_059453495.1. Taxonomy (NCBI): domain Eukaryota; kingdom Viridiplantae; phylum Streptophyta; class Magnoliopsida; order Fabales; family Fabaceae; genus Arachis; species Arachis ipaensis. The sequence goes on from NC_142438.1 coordinate 7,189,643, forward strand.
ATAAGCCTAAAAAAAATGGATTATTTTGCGAAAGAATTTTTGGGTAATTTTTGTCAAATTTTTGCTCTGTTTTGCATAAAAATATGTGTTTAGATAAGTTATTTTGAATGAAAAAATATATTTTTTAAAAAATAAAGTATTTTTATTCAATTTTAAATTTATTTGGATATATTTTTTTTAAAAAGTATTTTATTAAAAAATAAATTATTTATATTTTTTAGAAGCTAACAATATTTTAGTTAAAAAAATAAAAATAAAAAACATTTTTAATACTTAAAAAATATTTTTTAAATAATCTATCCAAATATAAAACAATTTGTGTCTATTAATTTTTTAAAAAAAAATTAAAAAATAAATATTTTTTTTAAAAGTCAATCTTTTCATAATAATTTTTGGTGAATATAAATAAAAGAATAATAAGATAATTAATTTTTGAATTTATAAATTGTCAAAAAAATAATTTTTGAGAAAAAAATATGATAAATTTTTTAAAAAATAAAGTATCAATTAAGTTTTAAAAAATTAAAATGTTGGACTTATAATTTTTCAAATAATTACAATATTCACACAACTGATAAATCCGTGTTGTAATTTTTCATTTCCTCCAGTACTTACAGTAATTTGTATTGTATTATTAGTCAAATATAAGGTCCCAAATACAAATAAATAAAGAAATCAAAAATTAAATTACCACCTCACCTATTATCATTGTTCTGCTATGCGTTTAAGCTTCACAATAACACATTTTCTTCTTCCTCTTATTCTTCGTATTTTCCATTGGTGGAGTTAAGTGGTGCACTAGCAGAGGCACCTTCAGACAGAGAGAGAGATTCGCATAGCTGAATCTTCCAGATCTTGCAGATTCATCTTCTGCTCCTCCCATGGCTCAGCCGCTAGTGAAGAAAGACGATGACCGCGACGACGAAGGTCATTCATTTTCTCGCTTGCTTATCTCTATCTTAATTCGATCTGTTATCTACGTGCTTCTGCTTCGCAAATTCCTAGTTTCTTTACCTCTCTATACTGCTACTGCTTGATCGCTAAGTTTCGCTTCCAGATCCAATGCTTAATTCCCGTTTCCCATTCTAGATGCGATAGGATTTGCTTAGATCGTTCGGTTAGTGTGCTGTTGAACCTCTCGCGTGTTGATCTGGTTCCATTCAACATCGTTTTAACAAACTTGAGTTGATCTAGGAACGTAATTTGCAATGCGCATCGTTAGTTCTGCGCAATGGATTGTTTAGAAGTAGGAATGCTTATCCTGCTGAGTTGATAGATATTCTAGATAGATTTCTCCATAACTCCATTTTGCATTTTTAGTGCCAAATAACGGTGGTATATTTTGATGAATTGGACTATGCTATCATGAATGTAAGGTATATTGGTATTGATATATTTTTTTTACTCTGGTTATTTTAACAGCCGAGTATTCTCCCTTCTTGGGAATTGAAAAGGGGGCCGTCCTTCAGGAGGCCAGAGTCTTTAATGATCCACAACTAGATGCTAGGAGATGTTCACAGGTTTCTATTTATTTCTTTATTTATTTATCTGCAGCTGTATAATTTATATTGTTTCCCTTGAGTTATTCAGCAGTTGAATTTTGACGTTGTTTTATGTTGTACATTTTCAAGGTTATCACAAAACTGTTATACCTACTGAATCAGGGAGATACATTTACAAAGGTAAACAGTTTCACCTGAGCCTTTTAATTTGTTTATTTTATGGAGTTATCTTGAATATATATTAAAGATCCTTGCTTATTTATAGAGTCCTTGTTAGCCCCTTTGCATAATTTGTTCTTGCTGCAATTGCATAGATTGAAGCCACAGAAGTTTTCTTTGCCGTGACTAAGCTCTTCCAGTCTCGAGATCTTGGGCTAAGGAGAATGGTCTACCTCATAATAAAGGAACTTTCACCGTCTTCAGACGAGGTTACAAATTCTCATCCAAACTTTATTACTAGTCAGATATAAATATTGGTATTACAAATTTAGTTTCTGACTCTTCTATTACCATTTTTATTCCCCCCCCCCCCCCCCTCTTTCTTTTTTTGTTCCAAAGGTTATCATTGTCACAAGCTCTCTCATGAAGGACATGAATAGTAAGACTGATATGTATAGGGCAAATGCCATTCGTGTGCTTTGTCGTATCACGGATGGAACTCTCCTCACCCAAATTGAGCGGTATTTGAAACAAGCAATTGTAGATAAGAATCCTGTTGTTGCAAGTGCGGCCCTAGTTAGTGGTATTCATCTACTCCAGGTATTACTAAATTTTATTTGTTTTCTTATTCTGCATATTCGATTACATTGCTTGCTTATCTCATGTCACTCCTTTCAGACAAATCCCGAGATTGTAAAAAGGTGGAGCAATGAGGTTCAGGAAGCTGTTCAATCAAGAGCACCTCTTGTACAGTTTCATGCACTGGCTTTGTTACATCAGGTATACTGCACAAATGGTTTGATAATATACAGGCGGCTCTAGGTGTTTCAAAATAAATTATACTAAATAATAATGTGTCATCATTAATAACAATGTTGTAAGTCAATGCAAATTCTGTTGTTCATTTCTGTTCCTCTAAAGTTCTATATAAATATCCACATAACCTGATCTGGTTTACCTTCTCAAGATACTAGTTTTATTATTACATTGTTACATAGTAATCTACTAAGCATTATAAACAGAGTTAGTGACATGTGGTGGCTTATGCCATTGCAGATACGGCAGAATGATCGACTAGCTGTTAGCAAGCTGGTTACCAGCTTGACAAGGGGAACTGTTCGCTCGCCTTTGGCTCAATGCCTTTTGATCCGTTATACTAGTCAGGTGTGCTTTCTTTTTCATGGGTAGCTATCACTGTCTTGATATTTATTTGCATGCAATTCATTTAGCATAGTCTTTGCAGGTTATCCGTGAGTCAGGAAATAATACACAACCAGGGGACCGCCCTTTCTATGATTATCTTGAGAGTTGCCTACGTCACAAGTCAGAGATGGTTATTTTTGAAGCTGCCAGAGCAATTACAGAGCTCAATGGTGTAACAAGTCGAGAATTAACACCTGCAATTACTGTTCTTCAACTCTTCTTGAGTTCTTCTAAGCCAGTTTTGAGATTTGCAGCTGTCCGCACTTTGAACAAGGTCTACCTTCTTTAATTGTTTGAATTTCATAAGACATGCTTGTTATGCTTGTTGATTTTGAGAAAGGTTGCATGACAACCCTTGTCCCCCTTAAGGAAGCATTTTTTCTGTTACATTTTGAGGAGAGTTGGTTGATTTTTCTTTCTTTATTTTTTTGTTAATAGAAAGATCTTCTGAGTTTCATAAATTTTCTCTTACAGCGAATGCATCTCAGGATTTAAAATTGATCATTACTTTTATTTATAACTAATGAGTATTGCTTTGAACTTTGCAGGTTGCAATGACACATCCAATGGCTGTAACTAACTGCAACATTGACATGGAAAGTTTAATTTCTGACCAGAACAGAAGCATTGCTACACTTGCTATTACCACTCTTTTAAAGACAGGAAATGAATCAAGTGTAGACCGTCTTATGAAGCAGATTACAAATTTCATGTCTGATATTGCTGATGAATTCAAAATTGTTGTTGTAGAAGCAATAAGATCATTGTGCTTGAAGTTCCCTTTAAAATATAGATCTCTGTGAGTATATGCGTCACTCTATTGGTCTCTTTTCACGGATGTTACATCTTTCTTATGAATATCTTTCTAGATAAGTGGTCTAAGTTACCAGGTTCTGTTATGTTATTATTCAGGATGAACTTCCTAAGTAACATTCTCAGAGAAGAAGGTGGTTTTGATTACAAGAAAGCAATTGTAGATTCAATTGTGATTCTGATTCGAGATATCCCTGATGCTAAGGAAAGTGGGTTGCTCCATCTTTGTGAGTTCATTGAAGATTGTGAATTCACTTATTTATCCACACAGGTATTATCTCTTGTTTTGTGCTTTGTTCTTTACCATTTGGTTTTGGAATTTTATCATTTGGCATCAGTCATTTTTCTGTTGTACCCTAGATACTACACTTCTTGGGAGTTGAAGGTCCAAAGACATCAGACCCCAGCAAATATATTCGTTATATTTATAACAGAGTACATCTTGAGAATGCAACTGTTAGGGCCAGTGCTGTGAGCACACTGGCAAAGTTTGGGGCTGCAGTTGATGAATTGAAGGTGCTACTTGGCTCTGTTTATTAATTATTTTTTCTAGTTGATGGTATTTCTCTAGGATTTTACTTTTAATTTTTTTATGTGATAATTGGTATTAACTCACTTTAAAACCTCATATATGCCCTTTTCAGCCTCGCATATTTGTTCTGCTAAGGAGGTGTGTTTTTGACAGTGATGATGAGGTAAGTTTTCTTTTGGGGCATTTTATAATACGTGAATAAACATGTTTTGGAGAATATAATTGTGAAAAATATGAACAATTGATTTGCCTATTGATATTGACAGTAGAAGATTCATATACAAAAATGTAAAAGACTAGTCAGAACTCAGAAATTACAATAACTGAGAGTGATACTTTTCTAGGTGTGCATCGTTTCTATAAAGCCAGTTACTAGGTTTGCATAGTTTCTATGTAGACCATGTTTCTTTCCAATATTTCCCATCAAGCTGGAGCATATAAGTTAAATGCTCCAAGTTTGCTACAAAAATACTAAATCTGAGGTCCTCTGAGAGGTTTCGTGAAGATATTGGCTACTAGTTGTTCCCTGGAGCTTACTGATTCAGTCACTACTTTTGTGTGGACTTTCTCTCGAACAAAATGACAACCAACTTCAATGTGTTTTGTTCTTCCCGGAAATACTGGATTAGAATCTATATGAAGAGTTGTCTAATTATCATAATATAATTTTGTTTCTTTGAAGTCACCAAATCTCAAGTCTTGAAGGTGTTTGATCCAAATGAGCTCACAAGCCATAGCACGGTATTCTGCTTCAATACTAGAATGAGCTAAAATATTTTACCTTTTACTTTTCCAAGAAAAAAACACAATAACTTTAGTAGATCGTCTATCAATAGGACAATCTGCCCAATCTGCATCGCTGAAGCCAATAGTCTGAGAACTCCCTCTGTCTTCCTAAAGTATCCCCCGTCCAGTAGATCCTTTAATATATCTCAATATTTGCATTATTGCATTCCATTTATTTGAGCAAGGAGATTGCAAAAATTGACTTACTACTCTAACTGTAAAACAAATATCAGGTATAATAATAATGAGATAGAGGAGGTTTCCACCTAGTCTTCTGTACTTTTCAGGACCTGAAACTAGCTCCCATTGATTAGGTAATAACTTGAGATTCAGATCCATACGGTCATCAGTTGGTCACAATTTATCATCCCATTTTCCTTCAGTATATCTAGAGCATACTTCTTTAGAGAGATAACAATACCTATGCTTGATTGAGCAACTTCAATTCAAAGAAAGTATTCTAACTTTCCTAAATCAATGACTAGATAAATGTTCTCTTATTGGATTAATCCTCTCATGAAGTGACATTGAAGAATATGATTGTGAAAAATATGGACAACTGACTTGTTTATTGATATACAAAAATATAAAAGGCTATTGTAAAACGTTATAATAAATTAGAGTGATAATTTTCTAGGAGTGCTTAGTTTCTATGCAACTAGTTACTAGGTTTGCCTAGTTTCTATGTTGTCATTAGTCAATGTTTCTACCGACAACAATTACATGGTTTATGATATCAGCAGATTTTCTGCCCTAGAGGTATGTGAACTGCTGCCGTCTTTGATTTTTTGTTGAACATTTTCATTTCTATGCAGGTCCGTGATAGGGCAACACTTTATCTGAACACACTTGGAGGTGATGGTTCAGTTGTTGAGACAGATAAAGATGTGAAGGACTTCCTGTTTGGGTCATTTGATATTCCACTTGTCAATTTTGAGACTAGTTTGAAAAATTATGTAAGTGCTTTCCATTTTTCTTGCTCTTCATTTGTTAAGGATATACCTCATGTTCTGTATGTGAATGCAGGAGCCTTCTGAAGAGCCTTTTGATATTAACTCAGTACCCAAGGAGGTGAAGTCTGCACCTCTTGCAGAGAAGAAAGCAGCGGGTAAAAAGCCAACTGGTTTGGGTGCTCCTCCTAGTGGGCCTCCATCTACTGCAGATGCATATGAAAGGATGCTTTTGTCCATTCCTGAATTTGCAAACTTTGGAAAGCTATTCAAGGTTCTTTCACCCAAAATTTTCAGAATGTTTTAGTTCTGTAATTTTCTTTGGATGTCTTAATGTCTAGATATCTAATTTGATATGTATGCTGACATCATGTCTTTCCAGTCCTCAGCACCAGTGGAGCTTACTGAAGCAGAGACAGAATATGCTGTTAATGTTGTTAAACACATATTTGACAGGCATATTGTGTTTCAGTACAACTGCACAAACACAATACCAGAACAGTTATTGGAAGATGTAATGACCAATATTAGATACTGTACATTTTTATTCTACAGTTAACTCTGGTTCAATTATATTTGATCTTTTCCACCCAATACCAGGTTATTGTAATTGTGGATGCTTCAGAAGCAGAAGAATTTTCCGAGGTGTTCTCCAAGCCTCTCAGGTCTCTTCCTTATGATTCACCTGGGCAGACTTTTGTGGCATTTGAGAAGCCTGAGGGATTGCCAACAGTTGGAAAATTTTCTAACATTCTGAAATTTTTTGTTAAAGAGGTACGTTTCCCTTTTATTCTTCTAAGCTCTTGGTTCTCTACTTCTCTTTGTCCCAGTCTCCCAATATGTATGATGATGTGTATGTTTCATGCCTAGAACTTGTATACTTTTTTGACACCAAGAACTTTTTAGAAAATAAAACCTACAATATTTTTGTGCAAGGAACATACTAGACAACAAGTATTTTTGTCAGAATTTTATTTGTAGAATGATGTTACAATGCCAGTAACCCTCGCATAAATAACTGGGTCTGTCTTTCCACTTTATTTCATCCAACTATCACCATGTTTTGTGTAAAAAAAAATTGGTTGCATTTTGTGGTTGTGGAAACTTCATCACTACTACATAATTTTGATCAGGTTGACCCATCCACTGGTGAGGCTGAAGAAGATGGAGTTGAAGATGAATACCAGCTGGAGGAACTGGATGTTGTTGCAGCAGATTACATATTGAAAGTTGGTGTCTCTAATTTCAGGAATGCATGGGAAAGTATGGGAGCTGATTGTGAACGAGTAGATGAATATGGTCTTGGCCCAAGGGAGAGTCTGGCCGAAGCTGTAAATACAGTCATCAATCTTCTTGGCATGCAGCCTTGTGAGGTAAGCTGTCAATGTCAATTACTGCATTGGTAGATGTTTTTTGTTTAGAGATCTGTTTTTTTGGTATGGTTACAAGCCATTTGTACATTGCTTGGTGCTATACATGATAATCTTCTACTCCCTAGGTTTTCTGAGTTATAGATATATCTCGTATATATAGATTCAAATATGGTGACCCATATGATGATATAAAAGACTTTCTTGCTCTGATTCACCTTTTCCTTTGAAAGAATGGGAAGTTGAAGTTTGTTAGGAAAAAGTTGAGTTTCTTTTATATTTAATATCTGCTTACGGTTTATTTACTGGTATAGTGTTATTTTCTTCAGAAAAGTGGTGTCTTATTAACTTTCATCTTGTCCACTTTGCAGGGCACGGAGGTTGTCCCACCCAATTCAAGGTCACACACATGTTTGCTGTCAGGGGTATACATAGGGAACATTAAAGTGCTTGTACGGTTGTCCTTTGGACTCGATGGTCCTAAGGATGTGGCGATGAAACTGGCTGTCAGATCTGAGGATGAAGCCGTGAGTGATGCCATTCACGAGATCGTGGCTAGCGGCTAGTTCACTAAGTCAAGAAATGTTGACTCAACTCGGCCTTTCTTTTTGTTAAGGAAAATGGAGTTAAATAGCAAATAGATAGACGTGTGTAAAGAATTGCAGAACTGTACGCTTTGGACGCATTTGCAATTTATGTCACTTACTGCAGGCTTGTTAGACTAGCAATCATACTCGGAAGTCGTGATTATTTTACTTTTAATCTTCTATACATCATTTTCTTTGTAGCAAATGTATTATGAATTTTGCGGATTCGCCATAATGTTTGTTTCGTCAATGAATTTGACATTTTGTTCAATCGCAATGTCTACTGCGAAAGGCTCAAAGGCATTCTCTCTTATTTAGGTTTGAAATATATCGTTTACACATCATTATCGGGAAGTTTTGGTTCAGTCAGTTTACTTCAAAACACTAAAATGAAATGAAAACAAAGCTGTTTCATCCAATCTTGATATTTGTCTCGCACAATAGCCGCATTCACTTAGTTAAAATAGTACGCATGACTACCTGAGCATTCTAAAATTGGAAAAATACTCTAATTTTTTGAACACCAAAAGAAAGATAAGATGGTCAGCACAACAAATTTGATTTTAATATTTTTATACAATTCTACATAGTATTGCATGCTACATTGACATTGGAGAGGCAAGCAATCAAAGTCCATTATGGTTTACACACATTGACAAATGGACACAAGGGTAAATGATCAGTCGCCCTAGTTCCAATGCAAAAAGGTTATAACCTTCGCATTCCACACTGTTCTTCTCCTACAATGGAGAAACACTTGCACGCTTCTGAAACATTTAATGAATGCTCCAGGAACATTCACATCCACCAATAATGCTTTCATATCAATGGACCTAACAAGGGAACTCAATAAGTCTTTGCCCCACCTTCAATGGCTCAGACCATCCTCCTATGCCCTCCAAATGCCCATATCTGCTAAGACAGCAAAGTTGTTAGCACACAAGATCTACAAGTGAAAAAAGCATACTAGATTCAGTTGCATGACTGTTTTCATCCTATAATATCTATTGACTATTGGAAACTCAAGTCAAGCACACATATAACCTAATTTCATAACTGGTAACCCAACTTTGTAGCATCTTACTCTCTTTTTATCAATGTATCTAGATACAATTATCATCCTAGATAAAAAAGAATAGAGGGGGTATTTGATAAGGCCAAAATGCAATGATCACCTTTAGGTTTGTGTCCCAACTTCCTGTACACAAGGCACTTCCATCAGCTGCCAGACCTAAACAGCTGATCCTGCCCTCATGAGAGTCTTGAAGAGACCCTAAATTCAACACCACCTGCAAAGGAACAAATAATCAAGCATATGTTACAAAATTTAACAAGGTTTCAAATTACATTACATTAAGGCACAAAGTGAGTACCTTTGCCAACAAAGTGTCCCAGACATAGCAATCTCCATTTGTGTATCCAGCAAAAAGGAGTCTTCCTGATATGGAGAATGCAATGGAGGTCACGGGTGGAATGTCATTGTCACTGTGCTTCTGACAATATACTTGAAGTTGATGTCCAGTCCGAATGTCAAACAATCTGCATGTTCCATCATCTGAGCCAGTACCAAATCTATTTCCATCTGGAAAGAACTTGACTGAATTAACATCTCCTTCATGCCCATGGAATGTCCGAACTGCTCGACTTGCCACACGAGTATCCCATAATCGAGCAGTGGCATCACATGAACCAGATGCAAATATTCTTGAGTTGGAGCCGTTAATGGAGATGCTGAGGCAGGACAAAGTAACAGCATATTCCTAAGATATGATTGCATAATAACATATATCTAGCCACCATATTGATCACCATCAAAATTTCAAAATCTTATCAATGGAAGTGCAGAAGAAAAAAATTATTCAAATTATATAGATACTTCATCTTATGAAGCTAAAGTGGCCAGATTATTCTTTCCTCCCCCAACAAGTTAAAAACAACAATTGTACATCGATAGTGTGTTACTCTCCTCACCCTAATATCTACCATTCATAAAATGCCAAAAAATAAGATTTCCAAAGTAGTATCATGCCTAACAAGTTCTTTGACTAAAAGATTATCTGACAAGTGTCCTGTGGTTAAAGGGAAGAGAACATTCAATATTTTGGTTTTAATTCAAAGCATTGGACACTTAAAGCAATCATTTAACTCTGCCGCACCCTAAAACAAATATGCTCTTCCCTTTTCTCAAATTTAAAGATGAATGGCATGGGAATAATATTTGACTATGAAACATCCATGATAAATTGAATCAAGTAAACTCAGCACTGTTTTGAAGTTGATGCAATGTTTTCCAAAAAGAGATGGAAGTTATTTGTATGTCTGTGTAATGAAAACGGAAAAAGGTATGGTAAATGCAAAGTACAGTGACCGGGATAATAATATACTCCATACTCCGAAAAACAAATATCGACACAAATAGTAAAATTAGTTTCAGCAAATCACCAAACATACCTAAGTACATCTGCAGTATGTCCAGACTGAAATTCACCTCCGAAGACAGAGGTTTTAAGGCCAGTAGTAATATCCCATAGAACACAAGTCTGATCACCAGAACCAGTAATTAAGTGAGTGTCTTCATCTGGAACATATTGACAAGATGAAATGTAACCCTTGTGTCCGCTAAGCATCCGGGAAACAGGTAGATTCCCATCCTTGTCAGTGGCGGAATTCAGATTGAAAATAGAGCAAACACTATCAAGACCACCGCATGCAACCGACTGACCAGTTGGTGAGAAAGCAGTTGTCATGACCCATGCACAAGGAAGCTTTATGGCATGGATTTTCTGCCTTGTTAGAGCATTCCACACGATTAATCGGCCATCTTGGGATGCACTAACAATCCGATTCCTCTCAGACGTCCAATCTAATGAATACACCTATAACATTTGAATGAAAATGAATTTATCTAATTCTTCAAGTTTCATGTTCAGTAAGCTCTACTCTAAATTTTGTCAATATAACTGAACAATGAAGCAGAGAAGGAAGAAGTAAACAACTCTTTTGATCAAGCTTAATTTCTTAAACAAATTTGTTAATGCAGCTAAGCTATATAAATAGAAGAATCTCCACTCTACAGCTTCAACTTTCAAGGTATAATCTTTTCCATAATTCTTTAAGTCTCAACATACTAACGCTTGATATGATAAGGCAATTCCATAATCATTTACAACAAATGTGTTCTTGAGACCGAAAAGTCAAACCCAAGCTTACTGAAGCAAAAGAACAAGCAAATAATGCATAAAGAAGAGGAAGAAAAAGGGTACCTTTCCTGTATGTCCCTGCAAAGTTCTACAGCAAACCAGATCGGTGGGGCCAAAAGTCACAGGACTCTTGCCCTGAGACCTCGCATACCCAGCAACTGAAATCAACAAAACAAAAATAGTTCAAACAATGAGTTCAGTAGATCTAAACCCAATTCCGCAGTATAGAGTAAAAAAAAAAAAAAGAAATTGTTTTTGGGTTTACGATCAGTATCAAGCAAAGAACGGCGTGTGTGGTTTAAACGTTGTTTGAGATTGTTGAGTGTGTCAGTGGCAGCTAAGTGACGCTCCTTGAGCTCAGCAACGGACATTTTGGGTTGAGAAAGGGACATATGAATATGAATGTGATTTTTCACAGCGCAATACAAGTTCAGTTTGCTAACAATGAATGCAAGTTAGGAAATTTATGTGGATCGAATGATGGGTTCTTCTTCTTCAGTAGAAAATCGGAAGAAGTCAAGAAGAAGAAGAAGCAGCAGCAAGGTGTAGTACCTGAGCTGAACTGGAAGTGGCAATTTTTTTTTTTCTGAAATAGTTAAAATCAGATTTTTTTAAAAAATTTAAAAACACCAACATTTTTACTAAAAAAAGAATTAGAGAAAAGGACAAATAGGTTCCTGACCTTTTGTCTCCCGCGGACATTTTTGTCCTTGACCATTGAAAAATATTTTTAAGTCCTTGACTTTCACAAAATTTGGACGGATTCGTCCTGACGGAGATATTTGGACAAATTAGTCCCTGACGGAGGCATTTGGACGGAGGGACTGATCTGTCCAAGTTTTGTGAAGGTCATAGACTTAAAAGTATTTTTCAATGGTCAGAGACGAAAATGTCCATGGGACAAAAAGTTAGGGACCTATTTGTCCTTTTCTCAAAAAATTAAATGCTATTAGTTCTAGAACTTTTTAATTTTAATATGGAGAGATGACTAGTATATAATAGAATTATGGAGGTATATGGTGTTTCACCAGAACTGCGCAAGACAAATAAGACCGTTCGATTGGAAGTATTGAAATCGGACAGATACGGTACAAAAAATCCAAGATCCGATTTATGTACTGGCTCCACATGACACGCATGCAGTTGGACTCTGATTGGCTTGGATATTTCCAATAGCCTTTGGAATGTTACCCCCTCCCAGTAGCATCATTTTCACCCTCAACCACAAATTTCTCTCTGTTTGCTCCCCAAACCCACAACCATCTCCATCTCTAATTTTAAAAAAAAAATTCTGTTTAGAAAATCTTAGATCCGATTTCAATATTCATAAAATTCTGCTCCACATAAATTGAACATTCGATTTGTGTCTTTTTTTCTCTGCAATGAAATTAAACAGTCCAATTTCTTTTCACTAAAATAAAAAATGGAACGCCGTTACAATAGTGTATATCCCCTCAATACTCTATAACTCAGTGTAACTCACATGTTAACCTCATTTGAAAAAAAATTAGCCTTAGTTCTAAGATAAATATAAAAAGTACTGATTACTTAATATTTATTATATAAATTATATCAAATGATTTAATTTGTTTGAAGTTATTGACTTATTTTAATGATGCAAATCAATTTAAGTGGATTATTTTAGAGGAATTGGATCTAATATATTTTCCTTTTGGGTATACATAAATACTAATATGTTCTATCAAAGTATTTAAAAATTAACTTAATTTAAATAAATTTCAATGTTCACTAACTATGTGATCTATTTAAACAATTTAATTTAATTACAACTTTTATGACTATTCATATAGGTGTTGCAAAAGCCAATGAGTTATAGCTCAAATGGCATAGTCTCTCCATATTCAATTAAGAGGTTGCGGGTTTGAGTCTCCTATCTTTGGTAAAAAAAAAAAAAATATAGGTGTTGCAAAATAATTATTTATTATTTACCAAAAACAATATTATTTTATTATTTATTTTTTTGAAATTTATTTTGTGAAAATTATAATCTTTAACGATCAAAATTGTTACTTGTAAGAAATTACTTAACTAGATCTCTGTGGTCTATGCATTGAAATTTAATTTTTTTTTTTTTTTTAAAAAGGTTGAAGGTACACCCCGATTTTGCGTTTAAACTTTACAATACCACATTTCTTCTTCTTCTTCTTCTTCTTCGTATTTTCTTTCATTTGTGAAGTTTAGTGTTACTCAGCAGAGGCACCTACATAGCTGAAATTTCCAGATCTCGCGGATTCACCACCTTCTGCTCTGCCCATGGCTCAGCCTCTAGTGAAGAAGGACGATGACCACGACGACGAAGGTCCTTCATTCTTTCTTTCCCTTTCTTCTTCCTACTTTCTTTCTTTCTGTGCCACTCCTCCATCACTATGTTTCGCTTCCAGATCCAATGCTTAATTCCTGTTTCTCATTCTTAGATCCTCGTGTCGGTGCCTTGTTGATCTGGTTCCGATTCGACATAGGACATAGTTTATTAAGATACTTGTGTTGATTTAGGCACGTAATTTGCAATGCAGATCGTTATTTCTTTGCAATTGATTGTTTAGAATTCGTTATACTGCTCAGTTGATTCATTCATATTCTTCATAGCTAGTTTTCGCATCTTGCTCCAGAGTCACGCTTGTATACTGAGATGAGTTTGAGTGTACTATCATGAATGTGTTGTATTAATTTCATTTTTTCTCCGGTTTGTTTAACAGCTGAGTATTCTCCCTTCTTGGGAATTGAAAAAGGGGCTGTTCTTCAGGAGGCCAGGGTTTTTAATGACCCGCAACTAGATGCTAGGAGATGTTCACAGGTTTCTATTTATTTATCTATCCTCAGCTAGGTAATCTATCTTGTTTCGGTCGAGTTATTCAGCAGTTGAATTTGACATTGTGTTTGTTCGTTGTACCTTTTCAAGGTTATTACAAAACTGTTATACCTACTGAATCAGGGAGATACATTTACAAAGGTAGAGAGTTTTGCCTAAGCTTGCATTTATCTGTTGTGGAGAGTTATCTGTTTTGTACCTTGAACATCCTTGCTTGTTTATAGATTGAGCCTGCATAATTATGTTAGAGTCATTGTTGATTTTTTTTATAATTTATTCTTGCTTCAATTGTGTAGGTCGAAGCCACAGAAGTTTTCTTTGCTGTGACAAAGCTCTTCCAGTCTCGAGATCTTGGGCTTAGGAGAATGGTCTACCTCATAATAAAGGAACTCTCCCCTTCTTCAGATGAGGTTCAAATTCTCACGCAAACTTCATTATTTGTCAAATACACATTGATCTGTGCATTACAAATTTAGTTTCTGACTGTTCTCTCCTTTGTTTTTTTCTTTTGTTCCAAAGGTTATCATTGTCACAAGCTCTCTTATGAAGGACATGAATAGTAAGATTGATATGTATAGGGCAAATGCCATTCGTGTGCTTTGTCGTATCACAGATGGAACGCTCCTCACCCAAATTGAGCGGTATTTGAAACAAGCCATTGTAGATAAGAATCCAGTCGTCGCAAGTGCGGCCCTCGTTAGTGGCATACATCTCCTCCAGGTAATACTTAGTTTGATAGTTTGTCCTTATTCAGCAGATTCTATTGCTTGCTTATCTTATATCACCCCTTTCAGACAAATCCTGAGATAGTAAAAAGGTGGAGCAATGAGGTTCAGGAAGCTGTTCAATCAAGATCACCTCTTGTACAGTTTCATGCACTGGCTTTGCTACATCAGGTATGCTGCATGAATGCTTTGATAACATACATATACAGGTTCTTGGTGTTGCAAAATAAGTTGAACTAAAATAAATACTTTATTGGTCATTATAAATCATTTAGTTAGTCAGGATCCTAGTTTTATTTTCACATGGAATCAACTGTGAATTACAAACAGTTTAGTGACACATGGTGGTTTACAACATTGCAGATACGGCAGAATGATCGACTAGCTGTTAGCAAGCTGGTTACCAGCTTGACAAGGGGAACTGTCCGCTCACCTTTGGCCCAGTGCCTTTTGATTCGTTATACAAGTCAGGTGTGCTTTACTTTTCGTGTATTGCTATCACTGGGATGATATTTGTTTGCATAATATTTAATGCATATTGTTTGCAGGTTATTCGGGAATCAGGAAATAATACACAATCAGGTGACCGCCCCTTCTATGATTATCTTGAGGGTTGCCTTCGTCACAAATCAGAGATGGTGATTTTTGAAGCTGCCAGAGCAATTACGGAGCTCAATGGTGTAACAAGCCGAGAATTAACACCAGCAATTACCGTTCTTCAGCTCTTCTTGAGTTCTTCTAAGCCAGTTTTGAGATTTGCAGCTGTCCGAACTTTGAACAAGGTTAACTTTCTTTTATCATTTGAATTTGAGGGGAGAAAAAAAAATGCTTTTTATGGTTTCATTGATTCTGAGAAAGGGTCCAGCACAATCCCTGTCCCCCCTGAAGGGAGATTTTGCCTTTTGCCTGTTATGTGTTGGGGGAAGTCAGTTGAAAAACTTTTAAAAAATCTTCTGAGTTCATAAATTTTGTGTTAGCTAGTGCATCTTAGGATTTATGTTGGTCAAACCTGATCAGTTACTTTTATTCATAATTTCATAATTGTTGAATATAGCTTTGAACTTTACAGGTTGCAATGAAACATTCAATGGCCGTCACTAACTGTAACATTGATATGGAAAGTTTGATTTCTGACCAGAACAGAAGCATTGCTACACTAGCTATTACCACTCTTTTGAAAACAGGTAACGAATCCAGCGTAGACCGTCTTATGAAGCAGATTACAAATTTCATGTCTGATATTGCGGATGAATTCAAGATTGTTGTCGTTGAAGCAATAAGATCATTATGCTTGAAGTTCCCCTTAAAATATAGATCTCTGTGAGTATATGCGTCATTCTGTTGGTTTCCTTTTTCCCGGATGTTACATATTTCATACGAATATCTTTCTAGATAAGTGATTTAGTCTAAATTAATGGGTTCTGTGATGACATTATTCAGGATGAACTTCCTGAGTAACATTCTTAGGGAAGAAGGTGGTTTTGATTACAAGAAAGCAATTGTAGATTCAATTGTGATTCTGATTCGAGATATCCCTGATGCTAAGGAGAGTGGGCTGCTCCATCTTTGTGAGTTCATTGAAGATTGTGAATTCACTTATTTGTCCACACAGGTATTATTTTTTTACTTTGTTCTTTATTGTGTGGTTTTGAAATTTTATCACTTGTCATTAATCATTGTTTTTTCCCTGTCATACAATAGATACTACACTTTCTGGGAGTTGAAGGCCCAAAGACATCAGACCCCAGCAAATATATTCGTTATATTTATAACAGAGTACATCTTGAGAATGCAACTGTTAGGGCCAGTGCTGTGAGCACGCTAGCAAAGTTTGGGGCTGCAGTTGATGAGTTAAAGGTGTAACTTGCCTCTCTTTATTATTTTATTGTTATTATTATTATTTTTTCTAGTGGATATTATATCTGTAATATTTTCTTTAGTTTTTTTAATGTGAAGTTGCTATTAAATTAGTCTGAAACCTCATATTTACCCTTTTCAGCCCCGCATATTTGTTCTGCTAAGGCGGTGTGTTTTTGACAGTGATGATGAGGTAAATTTCTAAACATATCTTTTAAGGGATTTCTATAATTGCATGGTTTTTGACATCACAGATTTTCTCCCCTGGAGATGTGTAAAACTGCTACCTGCTTTGATTTTTATGTTGTTCTTTTTAATTTCTATGCAGGTCCGTGATAGGGCAACACTTTATCAGAATACGCTTGGAGGCGATGGTTCAGTTGTTGAGACTGATAAAGATGTGAAGGACTTCCTCTTTGGGTCATTTGATATCCCACTTGTCAATCTTGAGACTAGTTTGAAAAATTATGTAAGTCATATCCATTTTTCTTGCTCTTCATTTGTTAAGGACATATCTAATCTTCTGAATGTGAATGCAGGTGCCTTCTGAAGAGCCTTTTGACATTAACTCAGTGCCCAGGGAGGTGAAGTCTGCACCTCTTGCAGAGAAGAAAGCACCTGGTAAAAAGCCAACTGGTTTGGGTGTTTCTAGTAGTGGGCCCCCGTCTACTGCTGATTCATATGAAAGGATGCTTTTGTCCATTCCTGAGTTTGCAAACTTTGGGAAGCTTTTCAAGGTTTTTTCACCTTTTTTTTTTCTTTTTTTCTTCTTTTTCTTCCTGATCCCGTTAGTTTTATATTTTTCTTTTTATATCCAATATTATACGTATGCTGACATCATATTTCTTTCCAGTCCTCAGCACCAGTGGAGCTTACCGAAGCAGAGACAGAATATGCTGTTAATGTTGTTAAACACGTATATGACAAGCATATTGTGTTTCAGTACAACTGCACAAACACAATACCGGAGCAGTTGTTAGAAAATGTAATGTGAAATACATTTACTGTACAATTTCATACTACACTACCTCTCTGGGTTGACTATATTTAATCTTTTCCCATATACCAGGTTATTGTAATTGTGGATGCTTCAGAAGCAGAAGAATTTTCTGAGGTGTTCTCCAAGCCTCTCAGGTCTCTTCCTTATGATTCACCTGGGCAAACTTTTGTGGCATTCGAGAAGCCTGAGGGATTGGCAACAGTTGGAAAATTCGCTAACATTCTGAGATTTATTGTTAAAGAGGTATGTTTCCCTTTTATTCTTCTAAGCTTTTGGTTTTCTTTATCAGTCACCCCAGTATGTATATAATGATGTGTATATTTCATGCCTAGAGCTTGTATTTTTATTTTTTTCCCTTATGCCAGAAATTTTTTGAAATTACAACCTACCATATTTTTGTGTAACAAAAAGTTGAAAATACTCAGCAGCCACCAGCCAGTGTTTTATCAGAATTTTTATTGCTGGAATGATTTGGCCAACACCGTTTTCCCTTTGCATAAATGGGTGGATCTTAGGGTATCAAAAGAAAATAAATGAGTGGGTCTCACCACTTCATATAATCCATTTTGTGTATAAAAAATAAATTTGGTTACATTTTTTTGGTTGTGAAAAACTGGAAATCTCATCACTACTATATAAATTTGATTTTGATCAGGTTGACCCATCCACTGGTGAGGCAGAAGAAGATGGCGTTGAAGATGAATACCAGCTGGAGGATCTGGAGGTTGTTGCGGCAGATTACATATTGAAAGTGGGGGTCTCCAATTTCAGGAATGCTTGGGAAAGTATGGGAGCTGATTGTGAACGAGTAGATGAATATGGTCTTGGCCCGAGGGAGAGTTTGGCGGAAGCTGTAAATGCAGTCATCACTCTTCTTGGCATGCAACCTTGTGAGGTAAGCCGTTGATGTCGATTTGCTGCGTTGTTACATGTTTCTTGTTTTGAGACCTATTTTTGTTAGTCTGTTAATAAGCCAATTGTTCAATATTTGGTTCTGTACAAGATTAATCTTCTACACCCTAAGTTTTCCGAGTTTGACATATCTCACATATAGATTCAAGTACATTGGTGCATACAAAAGAATTTGTTGCTCTCATTCATTGTGTTCCTTTGAAAGAATCGGAAGTTGAACTTTGTAAGGATAAAAGTAGAGTATCGTTTGTGTATCTCTTCATGACTCTCATCTTGTCCACTTTGTAGGGCACGGAGGTTGTCCCTCCCAATTCAAGGTCGCACACATGTTTGCTGTCAGGTGTATACATAGGGAACATCAAAGTGCTTGTGCGGTTGTCCTTCGGACTCGACGGTCCTAAGGATGTTGCAATGAAACTGGCCGTCAGATCCGAGGATGAAACCGTTAGCGATGCCATTCACGAGATTGTGGCATGCGGCTAAAGAACAAACGTTGACTCAGCTCGGCTTTCTTTTTGTTAATGAAATTGGAGTTAAATAGCAACATAGATAGACGTGTGTAAAGAATTGCAGAACTGTACGCTTTGGACTTGGCATATGCACCATTTATTTGTCACTTACTGCATGCTTGTTAGACTAGCAACCATACTCCAAAGTCTTGATTATTATACATTTATACTTCATTCTTTGTAGAACATTTTATACAAATTTTGCGCATTCACCTTAATTGTTCCTACAATGAATCGATATTTGTTCAATAGCAATTGTCTTGTCTGAAAGATATTCTCTCCTACTTAGTTTTGAAATCTATTGTTTATTTCTTGATATCATTACGTTACAGGGTTCATATGTCGCACTTAGAAAAGCCGCAATCTTCGTTTAAAATATTAAGATGCATAGAGAAGGTAAAAAATAAAGGTAAAAGAGAGATAAGATGCATAAAGAGCATTTGCCTATATATTCTAATGTTATAACGAACGTAAATATTGTTTCATACTACATTCACAATCGAGAAAATGTTATATAACCTTTGTATTCCACACAATTCTTCTCATCAAAGGAGAAATGCTTATATATAGTTATATACTACATGCGTTAGGAACGTATATAGCCACTCGTATAGGCTTTCATATAAATGGACCTAACAAGGGAACTCAAATGTTTAGTCTGTACCCTCTCCTTCAATGGCTCAAATCATCCTCCTATGCCCTCCAAATGCCCATATCTAACCAATAAAAAAAGCGGGAAAAACAAGAGTTAAGTTCTACAAGTGAAAAGTATATTAGATTCAGTTGCCTCACTGTTTTCATCCCATAATATCTACTATTAGGTATTAATTAACTAATGAAACAACATAAATATCAAGCAGACATAACACAATTTCATCAACTTCATATATTATATAAGTTACTCCTTCCGTTTCTTTTTATCTGCCATGTCACTTTTGGTATATCATTAAATCAATTTATCAAGATACAATTACCATGACAGAAAATGAATCAGAGGGATTTGATAAGGCCAAAATTCAATGCTCACCTTAAGGTTTGTGTCCCAACTTCCTGTACACAAGGCACTTCCATCAGCTGCCAGACCTAAACAGCTGATCCTGCCCTCATGAGAGTCTTGAAGAGACCCTAAATTCAACACCACCTGCAAAGGAACAAATAATCAATCATATGTTACAAAATTTAACAAGCTTTCAAGTTACATTACATTAAGGCACAAAGCGAGTACCTTTGCCAACAAAGTGTCCCATACATAGCAATCTCCATTTGTGTATCCGGCAAAAAGGAGTCTTCCTGATATGGAGAACGCGATGGAGGTCACGGGTGGTGTTTCATTGTCACTGTGCTTCTGACAGTATACTTGAAGTTGATGTCCAGTCCGAATGTCAAACAATCTGCATGTTCCGTCCTCCGAGCCAGTTCCGAATCTATTTCCATCTGGAAAGAGCTTGACCGAATTAACATCTCCCTCATGCCCATGGAATGTCCGAACTGCTCGACTTGCCATACGTGTATCCCACAATCGAGCAGTGGCGTCACAAGAACCAGATGCAAACATTCTTGAGTTGGATCCGTTAATGGAGATGCTAAGGCAGGACAAAGTAACAGCATATTCCTAAGAAAGTATTCAATAAATAACACACAATAGTTTTCCAACGAACATGTTACCTAGTCAGCACATTGATTACCATCAAGATTTCACCACCTTATCAGTGGGATTGCATGAGAAGAAATGTTTAAAAGAAGAGAATATTCATTCTTTTGGTTTTAATTCAAAACATTGGACAGCACACCAAAGCAATCATTCAATTCTGCTGCATCCTAAAACAAATATGCTCTTCACTTTTTTCTCAAATTTGAAGTTGCACAACATGGGAAGAGTATTTGACTACAAAATTATCAACGAAATCAAATGAACTAAGCAGTATTTTAAGTTTAATTTTATGTTTATCACAATGCAGGAGTTCTTCTGAACATTTGTGTAATAGATGGAACATCTTATTAAGTAAATGCAAATCATAAAGAAGGGGATAGTAATATACTCAAAAGTCCAAAGTCCGAAAAAAATCAACAAATAGTTGAATTAATTCATAAAATCATCAAACATACCTAAGTACATCTGCAGTATGTCCAGATTGAAATTCACCACCAAAGACAGAAGTTTTAAGGCCGGTAGTAATATCCCATAGAACACAAGTCTGATCACCAGAACCAGTAATTAAGTGAGTGTCTTCGTCAGGAACATACTGACAAGATGAAATGTAACCCTTATGTCCACAAAGCGTCCTGGAAACAGGTAGATTCCCATCCTTGTCGGTGGCGGAATTCAGGTTGAAAATAGAGCAAACACTGTCAAGTCCACCACATGTAATTGACTGACCAGTTGGTGAGAAAGCAGTTGCCATGACCCATGCACAAGGAAGCTTTATGGCGTGGATTTTCTGCCTTGTTAGAGCATTCCACACAATTAAACGACCATCTTGGGATGCACTAACAATCCGATTCCTCTCAGATGTCCAATCTAATGAATACACCTGCAACAGTTAAATGAAAATAAAATTTCTAAATTCTGCTAGTCTGATGAGTATTAATCTTCGCGAAACTGTTGATATATAACCAAGCAAAGGACCAGGTCAATGTGGGGAAGCAGAGATGAAACAATTGAATAACTATTGATCAAATTAATTTCTCAAACATTTGTTAAATTCACAGGTGCAGCAAGGAAAACTATATCCCCGCCTTGGTTCCAGTTTCTCAAACTACATACACACTAACACTAGTTTATAGATAAGGTATTCCCACTTTACAGTTTCAGCTTACAAGATATGATCTTTTCCATAATTCTTTAACTCCCAACTCAAATTTCATGAATAATAGTTCATACTAATACTTGATAAGGCAATTCCATAGTCATTTAACAAAGTATTAACTGATAAAAACAACTAACTATTGAATGAAAAGAACAAGAAAGTAATGCATTACTTTTCACATATGAAGGAAAGAAGAGGAAAAGGCAAAAACAGCAAGAAAAAAGGTACCTTTCCTGTATGGCCCTGCAAAGTTCTACAGCAAACCAGATCAGTAGGTCCAAAAGTCACAGGACTCTTACCCTGAGACCTCGCATACCCAGCAACTGAAATCAACAAAATAAAAATGCTTCAAACAGTGAGTTCAGAAGATCTAAATCCAAATTCCAAAGTATAGAGTAAAAGAAGAAAAGAAATTGTTTTTGGGTTTACGATCAGTATCAAGCAAAGAACGGCGTGTATGGTTTAAACGTTGTTTGAGATTGTTGAGTGTGTCAGTGGCAGCTAAGTGACGCTCCTTGAGCTCAGCAACAGACATTTTTGGTTGAGAAAGGGACATATGAACATGAATTTGAAGCACCACACAATACAAGTCAATTCACAACCACAATTACAATCACATTGCAGTGTGTTTCAGAATGAATGCAAGTTGGGAAATTTATGCCGATGAAATGATGGGGTTGCTTGAGTTTTGTGTTTGGTGCTGTGTTACTTTTCAACTTGTTCTTCCAAACAGAAGAAGAAGAAGAAGAAGAAGAAGAAGAAAGGTGGAGTTCAACTACTCATGGAAGGAAAGTGTGAATGAATTATGAATTTTTTAAATAATAATATCAAATAAATAAATAAATAGAATAATTTATTTTGTACTTTGTAGGACATTTCCTTTTCCTATCTCTACTGAAACGAAGACCTGAGCTGGCAAATTTTTTTTTTTAATTTGCCATATTCAAATATCTCTGCTACGCGGACTTTGATATTACATACTATTTTTGTTAATTAAAATAATTTAAATATATAATTAATTAATAAAAATTGTATTTTTATATGAATATTAAGAGCTTCTGGTGTATATCATATATTATTGATATTTGTTTTATATTTTTTTATTAGAAATTAAAGAAAAAAAGGTTAATATAGTTGAATTCATGTTTAAGTTTAACCGAAACTGCAATGTTCTTTCATTTATAAGAATAAGTAAATAAATTCAAAACGTGTGTTCTTATTGTAAGATTTTGAAGTAATGCATACTTGAATCAAGTATATATTCTTTGAAATGTTTTTTTTTTTTTTTTGGTGACTCTATTCTTTTAATGTTTAAGTATATTAAATTATTAATATAGTTGTACAGAAAAACATAATAAAAAAAGAACGAGAGATAATTGACTTTTAAAGTTTTAACCTTGGACACTACTGACTACCCCACTTCCCAAGCATCCACCAAACACAAATTAAGATTAAGGATAAACATGACAAATTAGGCCACCTCAACATGAGATCTTTTTCTAAATGGGGACTAGCCAAGTTGGAGTGGGTGGAATCTTTGAAAACTACGTTGTGTATCGAATGAGAAACCCAGGATTTTACAAGTGGCTCTTTTGCTCATAAGTCAAAACCAAATCTTTCATATTAGGAGCCCACCTTTGTGGAAGAATGCTCAAAATAAGTGTACATCATATCATATCATTGTGAACAGAATAGCTAAGTTAAAGTATTTAATATAAAGTTGAATGATGAATCTTCTCCTCAATTAATCAGTAACCTTTCCATCTAGCATCAGGAATAATGATGCTTTAATATAAAGTTGAATGATGAATCTTCTCCTCAATTAATCAGTAACCTTTCCATCTAGCATCAGGAATAATGATGAAAAAAATTCCGTTGCCGGGAATCGAACCCGGGTCTCCTGGGTGAAAGCCAGATATCCTAACCGCTGGACGACAACGGATGTTGTTGTCAAGTATACCATGATATATTTGTTATAGTGAGAGAAAACTAAACGAAACTGAAGATTACATTTATGCATCTGCCAATTTTCTTTCCCCTAAACTAATTTTTGTTTATTTTTACACTATTCTCTGCATAATGCATATTATTCATGTGATAGACAAATGTAAATCATGACAAAGATATCGTTAATAATTGCTTATCCTATTAAAACCTTTTAGGGTACACATGGCCCGGTCCCGAATATTTTAGAGACTAATTTAGTGTGATTTTACCGAATTTAGGACTGGATAAGGATCTTATAAATAGCTCCGGACTAGGTCTAGATCAAGACTAATCCGACTTCACCCGACCCATGTGCATTAGGGAACTAAAAAATATATATATTTTAAATTAATTTTAATATTATGTTATATTAAATTATTAATTATAAGCTTATTATTTTATTTTTAATCACACTTGTTAAATTAAAAAATTAGATCAAAGAAGTATCAAATTAAAATTTATGGACAAATTCAAATTCAAATATGAATATCAACTTTTCGGTAACAAATTTTTTTTATAAATTTCTTTATAAATTATTGTTAAAACTTTAAAGACTCAGTTTAGACTCAATATAGTTGTGGGCTTGTGGCTCAAAAATATTTAGGTTTCATTGGGTTTAAGATCAGATTAGGATCTAAAAAATAAACTCAATGTATATTTAGAGGTCTGACCGGTTTCACTCAACCTATGAACACACCTCCCTTCCCTTCTCCCACGGAAGCTTTTAGTTCCAATAATATTAAATTATTAATAGATATTGCTAATGCTTTTCGCTAAGGGATCTGGCTCGGGCTGAGAGAGAGAGAGAAGCGAAGTAAATATGGATCATCTGAAATCTAAAAATCCAATTACATAACCCAACTTCACAAGAAAAACAAGCTCAAGCAGACACAAATTCTGCCTCCAAAAAAAGTCACATGGACATTATATTTCCAATGGCTCAATAAGCCAATGGAATAATTACACTGGTAAGAAGCCGATCATTTATATGATGAATCAAAACCTATATATATAAATGAATCAAAGAAACAACAAATAAAATCATTCTGACAGCAATCCAAGGAATAAGATGATATGAATATATAGATAGAAGCTTCAAACTGCAAATCAGTTTAGCCTCCAGAGTGAGAAGCTGGAGTTGTTTCAAAACGACCATCCTTGAACACATGGATATATTGTTGGGGCAAAGCATGCTCCACCTGTAATAATAGAGGAAGTGTTTAAAATTTGGAATATTAAATAAATCACTTGAGTTCCCTGGGTCACTAATAATCTAAGAACAAGATAGATGCATTTAATCAATAATTTACAATGTAACAGATAAAATTCGAAGTACATGGCTGGAATTATTTCCCTTCTTTTGGGGATGGGGGGTAGAATAGGCTTTATTTCATATTTAGATGGCAAACCATATTTTGCTATTAAGAAATTAAAGGATACAAATATTAGAAAAACCAAAATTTGCAATATGTAATAGAACAAACATGAAACATACCCAATCACCATCAGGCTCAGCACCAGGAACCATTACATTAATCTCACTTGACTTTGCCGTTGATATGGATGTTTCTAAAGAATCCTTGCTCAGATAAAGCTGGCAGCCTCCAGTATTGTCCACGGAAATTGTTGGAGCGGAACCCTGTATCAGTGAAAGCAAAACATGATTATAGCTAAACCGGATTTGACTTAAAATCATTATTTATGATCAAACCTTTACCCTTTATCATATTTGACGTGCCAACAACATTAGAAGTTTTTAGGGAGTAAACTGTAAAAGGAAGAGGAAGGAATAAAAGTACCTGACACTGCACCTCTATCGAACTACAGTTTACGACCTCAAAAGCTGCAACAACATCCTACATTTTAACAACAGAAAAATTAACTTTGTATATCCCTCAATATCAACTGCATTCGTGTTATGGAAAAAAAAAATAAAAGCTGCATTTCTCATGCCTCACTAACCTTAAACACAACTCCCATCTTAATGCATTTGTCAACGGTTATATTGTTGACCTTGCCTGAAAATTGTACACAAGATATAAAATCAGTTTTAGCATTTTCACCAATTCATAAGTTCGAAACAAGCTAGTAAAGAAAGAATCTTGTAACACAATTATGATTACCTTGAATCTGTAAAACAGAGTTCTTGCATCCATAGACATATACAGACTGCTTTGCATCACAATCTTCAATGACCAAAGATTTATTCTCAATTTGATTTTCAACAACCCACCTACAGTGGCAGAGAATAGTTAGGTCTGGGAAATGGACAAGTGTCATTCTTAATACTGAATCGTTCATAACACAGTGACTAAGACACAGACAGACATATATAAACCTACTTGCGGCCCATTTGAAGCTCAAATTTCGGAGGTCCTGCTTTAGGAGTTGCCTTTGGAGCTGCATGACTTTCTTTTTCAGTAGTTCCAACAACTCCAGTTCTATCCGTTCGATTCTTTGCTTTCATGTCATTTGTAACCTTTCTCAAACCTAGGATATAAAAATATAATTTATATAGGCCGAATGTTCACTCAAGATTGCAAGAGTAAGAATAAACTACCTGAAGTAATATCTCCTGAACTGATCTGTTGAAAAACAGCAGACATCCCTACATTTGGCTTAGAACATGAAGCCCGAGATGTTTCAGAACTAAGGAGAGAAGCAGGTGGAGGAGGAGGGGCAGCAGGTGAATTAGATGAAGGAGCTTTTGATGCAGCAATTACTTTTCCTGTTGGACTCCATACAGGGCCTAAAGGATGAAATTTCTTGACATAATCCCTCAAGCCAGGTACATATAAATCTTTCAGAGCTTTGACCCACTCAACATGATTTGGGTCTTTATTTCTGTACTCGACAAGGACCTGATTATTACCAAAAAGAAAAATAATCCTTCACATGTGAAATTTCAGTGAATATGAATTAGTAAAGTGAAAGAAAAAGTCTAAGAGGATATTGCAAGATTGGAACACATAATTATGTAACTAAAGTATTTGCAAAGGTAAATTGCAAATCCAGCATTTGTCATCATAGTTACCGAGTCTAAGCATAATATATTCCTCAGAATTAAGCCAATGTAACTCAAAAAATGGATATACATTCACAAATTACAGGGGAAAAATGGATATACATTCCTGCTTAATCTGAAATATGGAGGAGTATATGATTATTCAACATAAATCAAGAAGCCTCTGACAGAATACCTTGTTGCTATAAAACTCAGCCATCTGCCAACTGTCTTCCACGTGCGCAATAGGCATACTCATACCTTGAAACAGCAGAAGAAAAATATGATGCCAAAAAGATCAGAATTTATATGAGAATAACCAATTAACCATACATCACTTACCACATTCCTTCCCTGTATATGCAATCCATGCTAGAGCTGAGAGACTGTCTCCAGCAGCCTTCAAGTGATTGAAATAATCAGATCTCTTTCCTTCTGCCATTGCGTTAGCTTTTTTGATAATGTCATTCAATGGTTTCAGAAATTCAGCCATTCCCTGAGGGCTGGGCTTCTGCATGGTGACAATATGACATATTAAGTCAGCATTCACAGACATTGGGACTTTCATCCCCACCCCAACGAATATCAAAACATTGAACCACATCTTTTATGTACTTTCTTTTCTCCTACTACCTAGATGAATTTCTCTTAGCGATAAACAGAATTACAATTCTCTCAAACCAATCCCCGTATCCCACTGGATCAATTTCAAATTACACAAGCAGAGAGGGAAAATGTTTGATCGAGAAAAATAGCAACCTCAACTGAATGAATATACCAAAACATTAAGCTAAATTTCTTTATATATATTTTTTTTCTTTCAAGAATTGACAGTGTCATCTTTTTTTTTTTTTTTTTTCAAATCTCATTAAACATGTGAACTCACTGTTTTCTCCTACAAGGACAATAGGTAACAGAAGCATCGAATCCACACAAACCATAACAATGTTCATGGATTTGAATCCGAAAACATAACAAAACAAAAAATCAGACGAAACATGCAACTCCCTGCACTCAATTCCAGAATACTTATCACAGAAAATAATATTGTCATGATTCACGAAATGGCGCACGTATAATTAAAAATCCATTAATTTCAGAAGAGGTAGAATTAGATGAACCTGAGTGTGCTTGAGCGTAATCAGAAGCTCCTTCTGCGCGGCGAAAGCTTCCTTCACAACGTTGCTGATACCCAACACCTGACCTCCGATGACCTCCGCCGCAGCAGAGAGCTTACTTAGGTGCTCATCAATAAGATCGCCGAATGCCACGACGGACGGATCTCGCGCCGCATCATCGGCACCACCACCACCGGCCGTGAAAGCTCCGCCATGTGATCCGGAGGATAGAGCCTCCAAGCGCGACACCGCGGATTCCAACCTCTGTATAAGTTTCTCTTCCATCACTCTCACAATCATACACACTCTTCTCTGAGAAGATATGAAAATAGATCTGGTTACATGTGGTGTTAGGCCTTTACGTGCTTTCTATTTTCCGAATAAGAAATTGAAAAAGACAAAAAAAAAAAAAGAAAAATAAAGAGAAAGTTAGTTTCGGTTTGGGAATTGGCGGTTGCAGTTTTACTTTTCGCGCGGGATTGCAGCTTCGGACCTGCACTTACACGTGTCCTTTTTTCTGGGCTAAAAAAAATGGACTTTTTTTTGTTTACAAAAAATTAAACTCTTTTTTTCTGGTTGCTCATTTCTTTTCTTGTGTATTTAGCAAATACATCAAATAATCGTACACCTAAAAAAAAAAAACATACATCAAATAATCAATTGCCTTTTTGCCTGTCATATGCAAAATGCAATGATTTAGTAAAGGAGATCATCATACTCTTCACTTATTAAATATCTTTTTACTACGGTAATAATTCACATAAAATAATTTTATATAAAAATATTAGATAATTTAATATATTTGACTAAAATTTTTAATATAGTACATGTTTACATATTAGTTAGTAAACATTTTTATATGAATAACTATCTTTTAGTAGTTCAAGATTAAATTACCAAAAATACATCCATATAATATTATAGAAATGTCTTTGTATATGAACGTTTTTAGTTACTCTTTTTTTTTTCTTTTTTCTTTTTTCTTTTTTCTTTTTTTCTTGTATCGCATCCTGGGTTATTCCATGAGAAAGGAAATTGCATGTTCTATTATTATATGTCCCACCATAAAATTGGACATTCTTTTAGAATAAGTTTCAATTATTATCAGTAATGGAAACATGTGTGAGTTGATACATTCGGTGACCACCAACTAACCCACGTATACTTTCTGTTTCTCTCTGAGGTCTCTCGTGTTTGGTGTTATGACTTTCATGTAACGTTATATGTATCTTCATCTAACAAACTAGATACACATGTTCATTCAAAGATTAGAAAGAACTCAAGAATAAGATCCACTCATGCATAATTACTAAAAATAACACGTAACTTGCTATGAATATGAACCATGCTTGCAGTGGCAGTAAAGACACCAAACTTAAAAACTAACCTAGAAATCTAGAATCATGGAAATAATGCTGTCTTGGTTTAAATTTTGAAATATTTGTTAGCCGACTATGTGTTAATTAGCTGCAGGCTCCATTAGTGTTGCTGTTGACAAGCATGAAATATATAGGCACGGATTTTTTTAAACTATAAATTTAAAAAAGAAATCGAAAAAACATTTTCCCAACTCTAATTTTGGGATACAATTTTTTTTGGTTTGACATTTGAAGCAAATTTTTCATACCCGACAAACCTCGTTACTTTACTAAAGTTCGCAATACTCCCGACAAACTCTAAGTTATTTATAGAATTCGCCGGAGTAACTTAATACTAGTAACTCATTCTTCTCTTTGATATTGCTATCCTTTTTAATTTACTCTTTACAATGTCCGAAATTTTGTTGATATCTATTCATTATGATGGTAAAACGTGAAATAGTGTATGATAAAAAAGTTCTATTGTATTTAGGTCTATTCGACCAGTGTTTGCATACTTGATGAAGAATTTAATATTATATTCTATTAGCCAACAACACATGATAAGAGTGAAAAAGATTTACTACATATATCCTTCAGAAATAGATAACGTTTTGTTTTACAAAAGGTATATCATAGATGTGATTTTTTTTTGTTATTTTTATTAAAGTTTAGTTTTTGAGAATATATATATATATATTTTAAGTATTGGTTATGTGATGACGAGGATATACATCTTATAAGGGTGTGACACAATCGGTGAACAAATATTCATCTGTTGAAATTATTTGTTTTTTTAGTTGAGTTAGGTGGACGAGGATCATTTGCAGATGTTGTTGATGATAACCCGTTAAGTGGAGCAGTCAGAAAAAAATATTAGAAGGATGATGGTTGACCTAAATATGTCACCTAAAAGTACCCAAAAAGGGTTAAACGTTGAACATTCTAATGATAGCACGATGCAATGTGATGTTGAAAGTCATGAGGGTTCTGTGATTAGGAACCCGATGACGAATCCCTATCAGGTTAATCTTGATGACTGTGAAGATGTCGAGGTTTAACCAATGGAAATTCCTAATGAGAGTGAGGAGGAGGAAGAGATGAACTACTATGGTGACACACAAATTGCGCTAACACAGCCTACCATTTTTCGATCATACGACCGGCCGGATCACTTTTCGATTTTGAATCTCGAGGCAATGACTTCAAATTATTTATTTAGTCATGGAGGCCCCGAAGAGAATCACGTAAGTGAGTTTAAGATTGGACAACAGTTTAAAAACAAGGAGGAAGTCATGTTGGCCGTTAAGACGTACAACATCAGGAGGGCTGTAGAGTATAAAATACTAGAGAGTGACCAGTTAAAATATGTTGTATAGTGTACCCAATTTGGGTCCAGTTGTGGATGGAACATACACATATCTTATCACCGAAAGCAGGAAAAATGGAAAGTGAGGAGATATAATAATCCTCACACTTGCATGCAAACATCGGTGGGTCAAAACCATTGAAGGTTGGATTCGAAGGTGATTGCTCAGTACAAATTCATGATGGTAAAAGCAAATTCAACCATCAACACAAGGGTTCTGCAAGGAGGTGTGGAGAATCACTTCGGTTACAAGACGTCCTACCAAAAGGTTTTGGCTTGCAAAGCAGAGAGTCATTGGTAGGATATATGGAAGGAGTCATACAACGAGCTTCTTCGTTAGTTATTCGCTATGCAGACGTACTTACCTAATAAGATTCATTACATTGTCTTCAATTATGTATGCTTAACGTAGTTAGTCTTCTTTTTTTTTATAATATCTGGGGTTATTTAAGTACTTGGGTTCAACTTATAACACAACCTTGGTCTGCTTCAGTTAATACTATCATGTTTCATTAGGTGTTCTGGACATTTCTTCCACATGTTGAGGCCTTCAAGTATTGCAAGCCACTTATTTTAATTGATGGCAATCACTTGTATGGTAAATACAAAGGCACGTTGTTGATGGTTGTTGCTCAAGATGGCAATTCAAACATATTGCCTATTGCATTTGCAGTTGTCGAGGATGAGATGAAAGAAACTTGGTCATTTTTTTGTTCGTATTTGAGATAGCATGTTATACCCCAACCAGGTGTTTTAATGATTTTAAACAGGCACAAATCTATTAATGCTGTGATGAACGCCGATAAAAATTTATGGAATACATTTAGAAACTCGATTTATGTTATAAAAAAGAATAATGCTATATAAATTTTATTTAGGTGTTCATATATTTGGACATTACAAAATTGTACTTATATATCAAGTTTAAATAAATGAGACGTGAAACATAAAAGTATAATTTTATGGTGGCCAAATATATAAACACCTAAATGATGAGTTTCATATAACATTGTTCATAAATAATGAGAAACTTTAATATAATCACATTAAGCTTTATAATTTTGAATATTGCAACCTTGCAGTGGAGTATACAATGTCAATTGTCTTGTAAATTTGCAAATAAAAAAGTTTAGGAGATCAGTACTTTTATTAAAATCTAGCTAGTACTTAACCAGTAAAAGAAAAGTGAATAATTCTATACTATTGGATAAAATCTCACACCATTAAAAATACTAATGATAGCTAATTGATAACTATAAATCACAAAATTTGTTTACTCCCTAACACTCCTCTTTGCAAATTCATTAGTTATAGGTTAAGTACTTGTAAGTTGTATGGAATTGATTCGTTCATTCTCTTATTGCAAATTGGTGCTTATAACAACATAAACCCATGTCATCCCATTAAAATTATCAATGAAATTTGTAGTTGGATTAGTAAACCCACAAATGTTAGAGTGTACCATCCCTAACAAGTTCCTTCATGTCATTTCATGACACACACTAGTAATATTGCAAAAACACATCGACATGCAGACAGAAAATTGATATATCTTGAGATACATATTTACAAGGCTCATCTCTTCCATGTTCCCAAGATAAACAAATACATCAAAAAAGGTGCATGACCTGAACAAGTGACTACACTGTATAGCATATATGCACAATGCTGACTAATTTAATTTGTTCGTGGCATACAAAAAATCATAAGAACAAACAATTTGATCTCCTTAGTTTGCGTGTCCAAAAATAAAATACAAGCAGTTATTTCCATCTTGATTTTCCTATGGACTCTGCATATTTTGATTCATATGGCACTCTTTTACTCGAAACATCTGCAGAAGAAGGGACATTGTCTTTCTCTTTAAGTGTACGAATTTCCTAATTTAATAAACAAAACAAGAGTTAGTTATTTAAGGCAAATTGAATTGGCATATAGATTTTGTTATTATTATTTTTTTGAAAAGCATATAAAGGGCTTACAGAACGAAATGGAAAATCATCTGCCTCAAGCATATGAACAATTTGACCCATCTTTGGTCGCTTAACAACATCCAAATCAATACAGCGAAGACAAATGAGTAACATTCGCTTCAGGGATCTTTGAGAGGGCTGAACCTCGATTAAAGGATCGACTAACTCTTCACCACGACGATTTGCTACCATTCCCTTGAACCAATCAACCAAATTCATCTGAATCAAAATAAAAAACGAGCAGAGTTAAGTAACTATGGTGTTCATCGAATGAACCAATGAAAATCAGTTCAAAAACCAGTAATCACCTCTCCAGGAGGTCTAGAATAATCAATGGGGGATCTTCCTGTAATTATCTCCATGAGAAGAACTCCGAAGCTATACACATCACTGCGCTCATTAAGCATACCGGTGCTTGCATATTCAGGTGACACATATCTGCAGAAAATTAGTGGTAATAAGAAATAGTAGAGTATAGACAACCAAATGAGTTCGATTTGGATGAACAGCAATAATTACCCAAATGTTCCCATTACACGCGTAGTCACGTGGGTTTTCTCGGATCCTAAGAGCTTGGCAAGTCCAAAATCGGATACTTTGGCATTCCAGTTTTTGTCCAAAAGAATGTTACTGGATTTTATATCTCGGTGCACAACTTTGGGTTCTAAGCCTTCATGCAAGTAAGCTAGCCTGTTTCGCAATTCAGAACCATTAGTTCTCACTTAAGATAACATAATTTATTAATCATCATGGAACAAATAACATTCTGAAATACTTATTGGACATGAAAGATCCCACTTAACAAGTAATTGTATTATAAAAGTAAATTAAAAAAATTGAAGTAATCCTTAAATGATAAGTATCTACTATTATCAAAGAACGAGATAGAATCCTTGAGATGAATTAGTCAAATTTCCGGTAAGAGAAT
Source organism: Arachis ipaensis (assembly GCF_059453495.1). Lineage (NCBI taxonomy): Eukaryota > Viridiplantae > Streptophyta > Magnoliopsida > Fabales > Fabaceae > Arachis > Arachis ipaensis. The sequence goes on from NC_142438.1 coordinate 7,223,121, forward strand.
CCGACTAGCATTGACAAAGACCAAAAAATATAGAAGGTGAGATAAAACCGTAAACAATAAACACACCCTTTAGCAGTGCCAATGGCAATCTTCATCCGAATATCCCATGTCAAGGGGCTAACTGGTCCTACATCACCATGCAGCCACTGCTCCAAATTTCCATTGTTAACATATTCATAAACAAGCATCCTGAATGAGATGATAAACAAAATTGGCATTAAAAAATTAAAGTGGGATCTAAAAGACTTTGAATCAAAAGAAAATCAGGCATTAAACAGAATAATATAATTAACAATACCTTTTAGGACCTTCTGCACAATATCCTACCAGCCCAACCAAATTCTTATGCCTTACTTTTCCAATGGCTTCAACCTCCACCTTAAACTCCTTCTCCGCTTGACCCCTGTTCACCAAAAAAAAAAAAAAAAAAAAAAATTTAATAGGACTATATTATAGTTGTTGCATTGTATTATTTCAGAAAACTTGATTTGGCTTAAGGACTCTTCCATGTACTACACTCCTGAAGTCCTAATATTCTGCTGCATGAGTTGGAATTTGAAGTAACTTATGTTACCACAATATATTAGTAATAAGTAGTTGCAAATCCCGGAATAGACATAAAGCGCGTTAGTTAACGTAACTTGTAATCTTGTATCCAGTTCCAGAATCAAGACACATTAACTCTTTTCCTGTATTAATAAACTAAAGTTTTCTCGGGATTAAGAAAGTGTCTTACCAAAGGACAAAGTTAATCCAGCAATCATGGAATAATATGTTAAAATAAACGGACAGAAAGTAAAAGTAAAGAGTAAAGTAACATTACCCCACCCCCAAATAAAAAATTGACTTTTATATAGTGAAAGAATCAATTAACTATATCCTAATATCATGCCATTAAAAATATATAATTAACAACATAGAAGAAAAACAAAGTGGACAGTTACTTTTTCTAAATGAATTTCAACAAAATGTAATACTCATTTCCACGGCTTTGATCCAACTTTCAATTACTTTTGACCAGAATGAAGACCTAAATATCCCATTTCAGAAATTTATTCCCCACTTGCGAATTAATTAAACAAACGAATACATGCATGTGCATAAACAGGGAAAGAGTCGACTAAATAATACTTAACTGCATCGACTTACATTCTCATAATAATCATCATCAATGAAGAAGCAAAGTAACACAATAAACACACAAGCATAGCTTAAGCACTGAAAATTTGAATAATAAAAGAAAATTAAAAAAATAATGAACGGAGATGAAAATTGAAAACATACTTGTTGTTGAGAAGATTCTTGACGGCAACAACAGAACCATCTTGCAGAACTCCTCTGTATACAATCCCATAGCCACCTTCACCAATGACATTCTCCTCCGCGAAGCCACGTGTCGCCACCTCCACCTCCTTCAGACTATACCACCTCCCCCACCCGATGTTCGGATCCTCCACCGACATCGACGACGCCTCACTCCTTCTCCCACCGGAAATTGACACGTCATCACTCCCTTCTCCCTCACTCTTTTTATTCTTGGTGCCTTCACCTTCCTCCTCCTCCTTCTTCTTCTTCTTTAGATCATCATCAACAACAACAACGTCTTCGAGAATCTGTTGCTGTTGCTGTTGTTGTTCGAGATCTAGGGATTTGACGACGTTGATCTCCTTTGAAACCAGAGGGATTGTTCCTGAGCTATGTTTCCCGAGGGTTCTGTGGTTTCTGCAAGAGGAGGTTCTGCTTCTTCTGAAGCAGAAGAAGAAGATGAGCAAGATCGTTACCACGATCGCAATGAAGATAATTGCAACTAGAACCACGAGCTTCACGCCTAGAACCGATGATGTTGTGTTCAATTCAGGTAGAGGTTCGCCGGAGGAGTTACCGGAAACCGCCATTGACGTGAAGAAGAAGAAGAAAGTGTGAAAACAGTGAATACTTTAGTTTTTTTTTTTTTTTGTCTTAGCGAAGAAGGAGTGTTTGGTAGCTAAGAAAATTGTGAGAGGGTTTTTGAAGCATTGAAAAGAGAGTGTGGAGGAAGAGTGGGGTTTCAACGGATACAATAAACGAAAGTGAAAAACAACAACGAACAAGGGGGGGAAAAAGAAAGTGAAGTGTTTTTTGTGGGCTTTGGCGTGGAGGGTGTAATTACCGGAATGCCACCCTCACTCTCACTATCGCCCTTTGATTGCTGACTTTGTACGCACAAAAGAAGGAAACACACTGTGCGACGGTGGGGACATGTTGGGTAATTGGGAAGAACTCATTATTACATGAAATTGTGTTATGTAAGGGGAAAAAAATCTTACATTTGTAAAGGAATAAATTAAAATTTTCATGGCGACGATATATGTTTTTTTTTTAACAAACTCCAATTAAATTGACATAAATTTAATAAAAAAATATGTGCATGTGTCATTGTCTTTTTTTTATATATTTTTAGTATAGAAATTTTTATTGAATAATATCAAAACTTATTAATATAATACATAAATTTTTTACATAATACATAATTTTATATGAAATACACATTTATTGATATAACATAAAAAATTTTATATATAATACGTAAATTTTTATTACGAATATAATTTATTGGTATGAGTAAATCAATGTTTTAAATACGTAATTTTTAAAAAAATTGTGATGTATATCAAAGATTTTGTATTGTGCATTAAAAATTTATGTATTTTGTTAGTTGGAGTTAATATTTTAGACATAAAGTCATTTAAAAATTTTTGTATTGTTCATTAAATTTTTTATGTATACTAAAATTTACATGCTATACTTATTTTGTGGGTTAGATATTAATGTTCTAGAACATATGTGATTCTTTAAGAATTTTTTATGTTGTGTATTAAAATTTCTATGCTGTGAATCAAAATTTTTATGTTATAATTTTTACATATATAGAAAAAAAAGAAGAAGACAACGACAATGATAATAATGACGGAAGATGATAAGAAAAAAATAAGAAGAAAAAGAAATCAAACAAAAAAAATATTAAAAAAATGACAACATTAAAAATGAACAAGAGAAAAAAAAAATAACGACGATGGTGATGATGACGTTGTTAAAACGATAACACATTCGAAGAATAAGCATGTTATGATTTCATTTAAAAAAAAGTTGAACTACTAATTTTATTAAAAATTTTACTATTAGTGTTTAATTATTTTATTAGTTCTATAATTTTATTAAATTTATAATTAAATTTTATATTTTTAAATTAAATTTTTATATTATTTTTAATTTTATAATTAGATTTTTACTTGGTATAAAAAAAATTGGAGTTATCGGAAATCCCGTTTGATATGCAATGATGACTGTTAAAATTAACTTAATATAGTCTTTTAAGCATATGATTATTTTTGACTTGATAAGCGCATCTGTATCTTTTATCCAAAAAGAGGGTACATATAGTTGTTTGTATCTGAAAGAGAAAACGTCTATTTTAGATACCCTAATTGTCTAAATGATTTATTTAAATTAAAGGTCCTATTTAAACAATGAACGAGACTCAAAATAAGACAAAGCAAGGGGTTGAATTTGGTATCCCATTGTTGAACCGACTGCTACGTCTTCAGATTTTTAAGTCATGTTTTAATATATTGGACCATTTTTTAATTTGAGCCAATCAAATTACATTCTTTGAACATAATCCTTAATTATCATAGACCCTGGATTTGGATGTATTTATATGTCATATTATTGACTGGTTTGTGATTCCACGTGAACGTGATTCAATATTAACTCACCACCAAACGATTTTTTAAAGAATGAAATATTCCTCTAGCTTATGACAATTAATTTCACCAAACTCACCTTCATATTCATATGTATATATATAGCTCTTTACTTATGGAAATAAATATATAACCTTTAATGGAGTAACAACACAATCTAGTACGTTTTGTATTTGGTCCGTTTATTAACTAATATTAAATAATGTTAAAGAAAAGGACAATATGGTACTTCTTAGCTCAGTTACTCAAACCTAATACATTGAAGGAAATTAGGTTAACACACCATCCACTACTTAACATATTTTTTTTTTAGTTATTTACCTTATTTTCTCATTCGACAAGTAAAGAATGAATTCATTACAAATTTAAATTTCATTTAAAGATTTGCTATTAATCAATGAATCTGTTTGTATAAAACAAAATTTAAATTTTCAATACTTATTTAAACGGACAAATAAGCTGATCACTCGACCAATTCAAATTGAGCATTATTTAACGTATATAAGGGAAAGGATTTTACAAATAATTTTATTAGGACACTGAAGCTGTTACGTAATTCAAGCTTTCGTAACTCAATGTATTCAATCATTTTTTGTCCAAAAAAAAACGATTATTGTAGAAATTAAGAACGTATAATAATGAGATGTTATTGCCTTAATTTTTGGAAGAAAAAATAAGCATCTCCACTCACCGATAAAACTAGCATAATTTTAAAGATAAAATATTACATTAAATATGAAAAGTATTGTGTATGAAAAAAAATAATAAAAAATTTGGTGCCTACTGCGATGCTCCTGCTTCTGTCACCATCTTTTATAATCCAATAACTATAATTTTCAGAAAAAAAAAATGCGGTTAACTTGTAGGAGGAGAATGGCAGACTTTCAATTAGAGGGGATTCAATAAACTAACAATGGAGGATACATCTAAGAAATTTTAACGTTTAAATCAGTAATAATTTAAAAATATAAGAATTAGAGTTAGATAATATATTTTAGAGGCGCACATTAAACATTTTATTTATAATATTTAGATAAAATATTGTGGGAAGATTTGAATAGGATTTTTTTTTAAATTTAAGCTGATATCCTTTAAATTTGAATATAGATATTCTTATTTAATTTGCACCGAGATACTCCTACAAAGGGTATTATTGGGTTGACCATCACACCGAATCCAACAGGAGAGCTAGTTCGTAATAATTACATTTTTTTTCCAACATATACACAATTTGCCCAAAAAAAAAAAAAACACATATACACAATTATATTCTCAAAATTGAATAGAATAAATAATAAGTGTACTATTAGCTAACAAACATGTATCTTAAAAATACATAATAAATTTATTATTAGTAAAAGATTTTAATTTTTTATTTAATAAATATAAAATAAAATAAAAACTTCAATTTTTTATATTTTTAATAAAAAAAATATTCAATTTATAATCGTAATATATATTTTTAGAACACAAAATAGATAAATATTTAAAATAAAAATTACGATAGATAGTATTATTAGATAATATAATTAATAAAAAATATTACAGGATTAATAAAATTTATTATTTTTAATTAATAATTAATTATTAATATTTAAAAATATAAATTAAAAATATATTATTAAATTCTTAAATTAAAAAAATTAAATTAATAAAAAATAATAAATTCTAGTAGTATAAAACATTTCTCATAATTAAATATTTCGTTGTAGTTTACAATGAATCATGTTGCAATATATATTAATGGACAGCTCAAAGTACGTGAAAAAATTAGACATATGCTAGCTGCCTTCTCTCATGGTTATTCAATGTTTTCAGGTAAATTGTACCCCTATGTATTTTCAAAAATCAAAACCATTCAAAGGACGACCCTCGATTATATATAGTTTCAACAACTTTCAAGTAATTTATTAAGAGATTAAATTATTATCAAATTATAATTCCTATTATGGCCAATACATTTAAATAAAATAAGTCTAAACGAAAATAAAATTAAACATTTTATTTTATTGGATTTTAAGATTTTATAAAAATCACATCTAAATATAAATAAAAATTTTAAAAATTCAATCCAACATACTAAAGTCGTCTTTTCAATCCATTTCTGTTAAAAGAGTTGTTATTCATCTCTCTTCTAAAGATTTTAATTGAGGAAAATGGAAGAATCATTAGCGATTAATAAGATCAAATTAGTACAAGTCAACACTGACATTACTAACCCTCAATTATGTTCATAGATTCTTATATGCTTTCACATTAATATTTACTTTTTAATGATATAACATTAATGATCTAGGTTTAAATTAAAAAAATCGGTTTATTCTAACATAAACTATAAATTAAAAACTTGAGTAGTCTTTGTTTTAAGGGAAAGTATGAGAAACTAATGGAATATTTGTACAATGTGTACAATAGAGGTTTAGGGAGTATTAGAGATATAATCATTAATGTTACATTTTCTCATAGTTTTTGGGATGAGTGGTATCATGATATGGTATTAGAGCTCTAGATCCGAAAGGTCAAGAATTCGATCATTGGTGAACCCCAAAATCAATTTAAGCTTTTGGGGAGATATTTATTATCCCTAATACTAGGATGGTTATTCTAGATAGTATAGGAGATGTTCATTTTATAACTCAATAACCCATTGTACAAATAGTCCATTGTTTTCCTAACGGGATCCTTGTTTTAATTAGGTGCAGCCATAAACTTATTAAGTCTATCTAAACATCATGTATAAATGAAACATAAAGACAAAATTCCTAAAATTGTATAATTTTCACACTTTGTCATGAATGTGTATTGAGATGTGCCTATAATGTAATGATTTATAGCTTTAGTGGACAACTGAAGATATGCAATGCGTTTGTATTGTTGTCCGGTAATGGCGCAAGGCATCCACATACACCATGTGCCATGCATTAATGCCATGAAAATGATAATTAGTTTGAATATTGAAACAATTGAGTACAACTTTAGAACCTCACATTTACTATTTCATGAAAGTAATAATGGTGATGGCTTTCACAAGTTGGACCAGAAGAAATAATTTACCGAAAGCGAAGGCCATGCCACATTATTATGCTGTTGGAAGTGGAGAAGCACATTCAACTTCCTTTTTCATTTAACGTGTACCATTCCTACTATAACCAATGAATTCAACCATCAACTCTCACTTTAGTAGAAATACCACTACATATAACTAATGTTATCATTAAATCTCTAAAGTAGTTCTTTAGATTTATGACTTGTATTATTTTAGTTTCTCAAATTTAAAATTTATTATATTGTTCTTTAAAACTTAATTTTTGGTATTATATTAATCTCTAAATTTTTTTTTAGCACGTAACGTGTTGAACTAGCTCTAATTTACCACTTTAAATACAGGCTAAACGGCGAACACATCATTTTTGCGCTTAAACAAAGATAAAATTAAAACTTTCTTTTTGATTTGGTTGAAAAACTTTCTTCTTAATTTGGTGTTAATCCTTATATTAGGTGTGGATTTTTTTTTTTTTTTTGTATTTCGGATATTTTTATATTAGTAGTGTTGTCCTATTCTTGATCATTATTTTTGATGGCACCAAAAGGAATATGACTGAGATGTAGAATTTGTTTTGTGTCTTCTCTCCCCTTTTTATGTCGAGTTTGTAACCTAATAATCGAAAAAAAAGAGATATGCAAATCGTTTTACCTCTCTTCATTCTTTAAAACGAACAAACATCATTTAACCATATACCTAACGTGATAAGTCAGAACTAACTCAATATTTAATTTATTGATTATGTGTTAAAAATGGTCCAAAAATCAATATGACTGTTGAAACTAAATCTCAGAAATCAATACAAAAAATTTTAAATTTAAAAAATTAAAATAATAAAAATTATAAATCTCAAATACTATTATAAAATTTAGTCAAGCTTTAATTGAAATAGAAAAATGACGGGTTTTGAATTTTCGATTCATTTTTAATAATAATAATGTGTATATAAATTGATCTATTATTCATTTTCTTAAAAATCAGATCGGGAATTTCTGAATTTATCCAAGCTTCACCCTTCTCGATACTCATGGTCTTGGACTGTGATGCAATTATAATGGGAGTTTTGAGGTTGCTGTGGATTTTGCGTTTCTAACTGTTATGGGCTTTTATGTAATTAATGTATTCAGTTGGCATTGTTGGTAAATAATAAAAATGTAGGGCCACAGTATATTCTCAAATTGAGAACTGGGTTGTTGTTTAATTAGTTGTTTTTCTTGATTAAAAGTGAAAAACCAACAATTTAGGCCAACATACAATTTTTCAACTTTGACTCTGAGAGACTAACGTATAATGTATTAATGATTTAATGTTGAATTTGGTAGTGGTGGATCGACTATGGGAGCAATAACAACGTTACGATATAGCACTATTGTAAGGTTAAACCTAATGTTTTTAAATTTAATTTTGATTCACTAATATTATAAAATATTTTATACCATCACTTAATTTTATTTATTTTTATAATATAATATTTTATAATTAAATATACGTATACAAATTATTGTCTTTTGTGTATTGTAATATTTATTTTATGAAATGAGCATATCTCTTAAAAGAAGAAAAAAAGAAAAAGTATTGAAGAATGTTGACAAAGTTTAAAGAGAAAAAGTTATACCATAATAAAGAGTATATTTTAATAAAATTAAAAATTAATTTTTTATAATATAAAAAATAAAAGCATTATATATAATATATACTTTTTTAAACATTAGCTATTTTATTTATTTATTTATTTTTATCTAATTTCACTTTTTTACTAAACAAAATTTTCAAAAGAAAAAAGATAGAAGGAGCCATATGCAAAATGCTGAATGAAGCAATGATCCTAAAGCTAACTGAACTCACAAGGCCCAATAAAATGAAGCCCACAACTCACTTTCTATTTAGACACGTCAGGGGTGGCAATAAAGAAAATAGAGTAGGGTAAGAACTAACTTAAGTTGGTGGAGTAATTAGCTCACTCGTTCGTTTAAGTAAGTGTCAAGGGTGTTTGTGGGTTGAGAATATCCTACCCATTCTTAATCCGTGAGTTACAAAAAAGATGCAACATTATTATATAACTTGATGATAATTTAAAATAGAACTAACTTTTATGTAAAAAAGCATTAAATTATCAATTAATGATTTTTTTTAGTAATTAAGGAAACATATTTTTATATAAATATATAACATATACATGTATAGGGTGTGGGTTGGTCGGGTAAAGTTGAGACTCAACCTACACTCTACCTGATCTATACGAAAACCCTATCCGCACCCCATCCTACTCACTGTGGATCGAGTTGGCAACTCTATCCAATCGGGTGGGATCAGGTTGGGTACCCACATGTACGGTGCATGTTGCCACCCATAATAGACTTATACTTAGGGGTGACAAGAGGGGAAGTCCGCCCCGCCTAGTGAGGCGGTCCCAAAATCCCAACCCGCTCCGCCTAACGGCGGGCTAAGCCCGTCAAATATCATCTTTTTTTATTTTTAACTATTAAATAATATATATAAAGGAATAAAAAACTTTCTTCTATTTTTTTACTTTTAATTATTATAATTTCTAAAAGTATAAATAAATTATAATTTTTATATTCACAAACATTAAAGTCTTTGTAATTATAAGTATCTAATAAACATAATTATAAACCAAGTTTTCATCTAAAACATAATTATAAATATTGTTTCCAAAGTAAAATAAACATAATCCAAAACATAATTATAAATATTGTTTCTAAAACAAAATAAACATAATTCAAAACACTCAATTTTTATCTTTATTCTCTTGTAAGTTGAGTTGGGAGAAGTTGGATTTTGGCAAAAAATATTATAAGAATATCCCTTGCCAAAAAAATACTAAGCCCAGCGAGGAAGCCTGCCCTGTCCCACAAAAGCCCGTAATTTAAGCAGTGCAGGTTAGGCGGGCTTTTGCTATTTGGCGGTCCCAATTTTTCAGCCCAACCCGCCCTTTTAGCGGGTTACGCGGGTCAGCCCGACGGGTCTAGATCCGATTGTCATCCCTACTTATACTGCTATATATTTGCACGCTATATTAAGAACCAATTTAAATAAGTTCATAAGTAATTTTTTATTTTTAACTTATGAAAATTATAATATTAATGTTTAATATAATTTTTAAAATTAAATTATAATTTTTTTTTAAATTATTGAAGTGTTTATAAAAAATAAAAAATTATCTTTTTTATAATAATTTTTTTATTATTTTTATTTTAAAATATTTTTTTTTAAATTAAAAAATTAAAAAAAATAATTTATTTATAAATTATGTTTAATATAAATATTTATTATTTAACTTTTTTTTAACTTAATTAATCGGGTAGACCTAAAAGAAAAGAAAGCTAAAAGTAATAACAGTCGTGTCTCTTTCTATCCAAAACGGAAACATATTTGGTTTGAACTTGAAGACGGGGCTGTATGTGATTTGTCCATCTGTTTATGTGGTAGGACAGGGCACCGTCCAATGCATCCCTTTGGATAAATCTATCAATCAATTCAACCTATCAGATCAAATAATCCAGACTTAGCTTAACCTTATCCACCTCCTAATTCAAGATAACCATTTCTTCGCCTAGCTCCTCACTCACTCTCATTTTATTAATTACATCACTACTGGTACGCTACTAGCCCAATATCCATCTCATCATATTTGAAAATACTCAAATTTTTCTCTAAAGTAGTATTTTTTTATCATATATCTATTAAATAAATAATTTTTTATTTTGATATTACAAAACAGAAATTTAGATTATTTAAAGAAAAAAATTAATAAAAAATTAATAATTATTATATTTATAATTTTTATAAAATATATATCTCATTATTTTAATTTAAGATTAATTAATTCTTTATTTTATTATTTTATTAATTTTCTTGCTTTAAAATACCACAAAACAGTATATAAAAAAGTATAAATACAAAGACATATTTGTATAGTTAATAAAAATTGGGAATTAACAATACGTCCAAAAGATATATTTTTATGAATAAAAAATATTTTCCTCTACAATACGTCTTTGATAGATTGATAATACACGTCTTGGCAGGATTGATAATATGCTCCCGTCAAATTATACTTCTCTTAGCGAATTGTTTATGTCAAAAACGCTTCCAGAAATTTGTTAAACACCAAATTGTTCAATATTTAAGTGATTCACTAACAATAAAATAACATGTAAAAAATTAACCTTAAATAAGACAAAAAAGTATATAAAAAATATCATATAATCATTATAATGAGAATTTAATAACATCAACTAAAATAAAAATGAAAAAAAAAATCAGTTTCTTAAAATTAATTTATTTTTTTCTTAATTAAAATCCCTCCCTCCTTAAGTTTTAATTTTTTCTGAATAATTTAGTCTTTTTTTATTAAAAAAATTAAAAGAATATGCCAAACTAACTATATCATCTATTATATATTACTAATTTTACAATTAAAATATATTACATGTTACTCTCTCATTATAATTGAAATAAAAATATTTTTTTCAAAGATTAAGGAATTCTCCTCTCCTCCTTCTCTTTTTTTCTATCTCTCTCATTTCTTCACCTACTCTATATATATCATTATCAATGATTAATTACAAATTTGACCATCAAAATATATACATGACATTCTCTAATTTTTAAATTAAATTAAAATTAAAATATTAAAATTAAAATTAAAATATAACTATATTATATATTATATATTACTAACTAATTTAATAAAACTTGGAAACCGATTATTGAGAAGATGGAAAAAAAAACTATCAAAATGGAAGTTAGGGTTACTGTCAAGAACGGGTAGGTTGACAATTATTATCGGTATTAAATAATTTACCGATCTACTATCTGAGTTTATTCAAACTACCTAAGGTAATGGCTAAGAAGATCATCTCTCTGCAATCAAAATTTTGTTAGGGTACAAAAGAAGGACGAACAAAGTTACCAACTGTAGCATGAGACACTACACAAAAGCCAAACGAGCATGGAGGACTTGGAGTGAGAGATATCACTATTAAAAATGCTGCTTTACTGTTTAAATGGTGGTGGAGATACTCAACAGAGGATAAACCAATGTGAAAGAAAATCGTATCTTCGTGTAATGTGGTACCTTTAGATGAACCGGTCGATGAGCATAATGTACCTAAGTCTAACGGACCATGGAAGGATATCATAAATAATGGAGTTAGAAGTAATCAACTGTGTAAAGAATTAAGCTCAACGGGTTTTAGAATGTGTGTTGGAAATGGTGAAAAATCAAAATTATGGGATGATAAGTGGTTGAGTGATTTGAGGCTCGGAAAAAAATTTTCAAGGCTTTATTTGATTTCTGCCCAACAAGCAGAAACTATTGCTAACTGTGATTTTTTGGACGGCTTTAGATGGATCTGAACCTGAGATGGAGACACTTTTTTTAGTGGAAGTGTAAACACTGTGAGGAATTACTAGTATTATTATAAAAAAAATTTTTAAATGCAAGTACAGAAGATAAGCTCATTTGGAGTTGCTCGGAGGATGGAAGTTTTTCAGTAAAGTCATTCATCACTTCAGGAGAGTCAAAAGCGTTGGACTTTCCTGAAACACGTCATACTTTTGATAATATTTGGCAGAAAATAATACTTCCGAGGATGGAGATGATGGGTTGGTTTCTGATTTTAAGCAAGCTCAACACAATGAAAAGGCTGACCCAGATTAATGTGGTGGGTACAAATGAGGTAACTTGTGCTTAATGTAGTTTAGATGATGAGGATATAGATCACCTTTTCATCCATTGTAACTATGTTATTCGTTTGTGGTATAAAGTTATGGTTGTGGGGGGAATTACATGGGTTAAGGCAAAGGGAGTGAGGAGTTTCTTTGAATCTTGGTGTGAACAAGAGGTGGTAAGAGTGGGAAGGAGAAAGTGGATAAATTGTTGGTTTGCAATAGTATAGGTGATATGGAGGATTAGAAACCAATTTATTTTTGAAAGAAAGGATATATCGTGGGAGAATGCATGGGAGTTTATTATGTACCAGCTAAAAGAATGAAAAATTCTTAACAAAAAAAAAAAAAAGGATAGAAGAGCAGTCAACTACTGTTCAAGGAGCAACAAGTAGTCTAGGATCGAATGTAAACATTGAATATTAATTTTGTTGGTGGATTTGTGTTGAATATGTTGCTTCAAAGCAATGTATAGTAGGTGGCTATCTTGTGAATGCTGAGAATAATATTGTTGTGGTTTTATGTGAGTTTTTGAATGTAGATTTTAGAGATAATGCTTTGGCGGAATGCATTGAAACTTCCGTTCAATTTTTGCTGGAGGAGTATAGTGCAATTCTAGAGCGGGTGGTCTTCAAAACAATGAAGTAATCTTGGTGAGATAGGTCAAAAGAAAAGAAGATAAATATTAGAGGCTGAATTTTGAAAGAAATAAATTGAAAATTTTTCTGTAAAGTTTCAATAATATTAAGGTTCAATATGCTTTACACAAGGAGTTCAAATTCATAAACAATTAGAAAAAAAATGTCAATAATCAGAATGAGAATAGAAAAGTCTTGTAGTGCTAATGAAAAGTTCTGTGATCACTAAAATTATTTTCGTGTGCAACTATGACATTGATCATAGAAATGTGGTCTTTTATACAATACTGGAGACGGAATATTGCAATAAAAGGTGAAGACAACATAGCAAGAGTTATTGCTGCTCTAGTATTTAGTTGGAGAACTTACTTTTTGATTTGGTGTTAGTCCTTGAATTAGGTGTGATGTTTTTGTATTTCGGACATTTTAATATTAGTAGTGTTGTCCTATTCTTGATCATTATTCTTAATGACAATGTCGAAGAAAATATGACTGAAATGTAGGATTTGTTTTGTGTCTTTTCTCCCTTTTTTGAGTCGAGTTTGTAACACAACAATCGAAAAAAAATTAATTTAATAATTAAAATGTATCATGAAACTTTCTTATTAAAGTTGAGAAGACTCTCCAAAATTAATAAACTCCCTTTCTACATTTTTTTATCTATCTCTCTCTCATTTTTTATTTCTCTCTACGCTTTTCATTATATATTTATATATATAATTTATAATTTATATTTTATATTAATAATTTGACAAACTAAAATGTGTCATTAGATAATTTTTCATTACAATTAAAATAAAATTTCTCTTTTCAAAATTAATAAACTCCTTCTCTCATTCTTATTTATCTTTCTCTCTCCTTTTTCTCATTCTCTATGTTTTTTTTTCTACCTTTCTATTTTACAAAAAATAAAATTAACAAAATAATATAATTTAAATTATTATTATTATTATTATTATTATTATTATTATTATTATTATTATTTGGTTTTAAATTTTCACTACTTATCTTTTTAATTTATATTTTCACTTTTCTTTCTTCAAATATTTATTACAGATAATTTGAAATGAATACTAACGTTGCGATTAAAAATTAGAATTAAGATTCAATTGTTTTAAAAATATAATTTTGAGTTAATTTTATAACTATTAATATAAAATTTGTATGCTAATATACAATTATATTTTTATATATATAGAGAAAAAATATTTTTAAATAACAGACATAAAAATTAATATTTCTATTTGTGCAATAAACTTAACATATAATCAAATGTAAAAAAATACACATTAAATTTTTTTAAATTTAAGATAATGAATGTTAAAATTAATTATTTATAAAAAAATAAACTATTTCATATAAAAAATAATAACTTATTTGATTTTTTTTATAAAGACTTTTGGCTTCTTAGCGAACGAAGACTTTTGTCCCGTAAATTTTTTTTATAAAAATAATTTGATTTTATAAATTTTGTGTGTCATAATCTATAATATCATGATATAATTGATATAATTTTAAAAAATTTATATTTCTATAATATTAGTACAAATAAAAAATACTAATAAATTAATATTATCTTACTAAAATGTTGAAAATAATGATTTTTTTTCGTTGAATATGTGGCATTAAGACAAGATAATAATAAATAAAACAAACAAAAAGACACCGTTCATATCCCCTGCGATCGCGTTCTTTCTTCACCGTTCTCGATCCATTTCCATTTTCTACTAAAAAAGAAAAATTCATTTCATTTCATTTCAATCCATTTTTCTTGTTCCGTCTCCGACAAATGTTTCCCGGCGCCGGCGTTTCCAAGAAGAGGCAGCGCACCACCACCACCGCCGCCGCCGCTAGTCGCCATTCCTCCACCATAGCTAACTCTTCATACTCCGATAAAACCCTAACCGAAGTCTCTCAAGACCGCCTCCACCGTTCCCCGAGCACCACAAACGCCGCCGGGGACGCAGCCGCAGCTGAAATCTTCTTCAACGACTCGTCCACCGCGGACGTCGTCCTTCGTCTCTTCATCGACGCTGTCTCCCCCCTCCAACCCACCTCCTCCCCGACCTCCGCCGACTCCGTCTCGATCTCCGACCTCCACGTGTACCTCCACTCCTCCGTCCTCCGCCGCTCGAAGTACTTCTCCGCACTCTTATCCGACCGATGGATCTGCCACGTCCACCCTCCTCCGCCACCGGAACACTCCTCCGCCTCCACCACAACTACTTCCGACGAAGAAAACGAGCTCTTCCGTCTCAATCTCGGAGTTCCTCCCACACCTGGCTCAATCCGATCGCATCTCACGGTGCTTGAGCTTCTCTACACCAACGATTTCGCTACCGCAATCGACAGCGCCTCCACCGCGCTCGATCTCCTCCCGGTGGCTCTAGAACTTCTCTTCGAGGATTGTGTCAGGTCATGCGTAGGGTTCCTTGAAGCAGTTCCATGGACGGAAGAAGAAGAAAAGCGAGTCCTGAGCCTGATCCCGTTCCTCAGCGAAGAAGAATCGAAAGAGCTTCTCGCCAGGGTTTCACCGGTCGGAGAAGACTCTTGCGAGCTCATGCTTGAAGGCCTGATCTCCTCTGCGATGAACAATTACCAGAACACAGCGTTCGTGAAGGCGTTCGTGGCGAAGATCCTAAGAGATTTCTCGTCTAAGGAATCGGCGAAGAGAGTTTTGGAGAAGGCGTTCAAAACGAGCTTGTTGACGGTGAAGGAATCGTTGGAGGATTATTCGAGTCCCGTGTTCAGAGGGGACCATAACGAAACTGAGGCTCTTCAGAGGTTGAATCTGCATAAGGCTTCGACCAATGGGAAACATTTGCTGTGGCTTGTGGAGAGGATGATTGAGCTGAAGGTGGCTGATGCTGCTGTCAGGGAGTGGAGCGAGCAGGCCGCTTTCACCGCCGATCTTCAGAGGGCGTTCCGCGATGATGCGTGGAGGAACATTGTGCCTGGCCTCCCTGCTGTTGTCCTTAGGTGTACTTGCAAGCTCGCTAATGCTGTTAGTGCTGGCACTATTCTGGCATCGAAGCAGGTACCGTACGATTCGTTTTAGACTTATAGCTTTTGCATTTGCATTTGGGATATTGCTTTCTAATGTATGGGAAGTTACATTAACAATTGTTTCAATTACATTATAATTGCTGTTATTTTGAAAATTTTGGGAAACCATAGAGGTTGCCATTGCTATTGTGATGTGATTGTGGTGACTGTTGTAACATTATTATTCACGCTGCAATTAGGGTTGGGGGCAGCAATTTGCGATTTGAAACCATGTCACTAATGTTAATTCTATGACATCATCTGAAAGTTTCATTCTACCGAGGTATTGTTTGATCTTTGATGATCTACCTGGTGTTTCTCTAGGTTATTCGAATTGTTTGGTACTCTTGACTCTAAACAGGATTTTTCTATATGTGCTTGAATAGTTGAGCATATTGCTATGGTTATGACTTGTGATGGTGCTTTTTGCGCGAGGTCAAGGAGTTGAGTAGTTGTTGCTTTAGTTCTCTGATTTCAGCTCCGGTTTATTTGAAAAAGTGTGTTAGTAATAAGGGCTGTTGCTTGTATAAAACAGACCGAATAATAGGAATTAGTTTCCTCCCCATTGGCAATGGGATGTTAACAAATTTGCAAAAATGCTGGCTGAAAAGGGTAGTCTATGTCCATTAAAATCAATGCAATTAAAAGGTAACAAAAAGTTCCTGAGGTGCCAGGGGGCTCTGCACTTCTTCTTGGTTAGGCTTTACCCTTTTGGTGGGACATGCATTTGGTGCCTTATTTTACATTACTGCTTTATCTGAGGAATGTTTAGGTGCCATATTGGTAAATCCCCCATCTTACTCATTGTGAATCTACAGGGGTATAAATTATAATTGTTTGAAGGTTAAAAAAATAGTTACTTGTTGCATTGTTAGTTTCTGTCAACATTTCAGTTTTCCATTTTATTATGAATATAATGCTTCAGCAGTTAAGTTGCATAGAAAATTCTGGAGAGATATGTGTATATTTAGCTGTATTCTATTTGTGGTGCATATCATTTTGGTGCCTTTCATCTTAAGGGTATGTTTGTATGGGGTAAAAATAAGGGGTTTACTTGATGAGAGGTTTAATTTGAGACTGATTTCAGTTGTAATCTGCATGCCTTCTCTCAGGTACTGTTCGTGTTTCCTAATATTGTTATTTCATGCTTGAGATTAATTAGCTTCCATAAGTTACTATTGCATGATATTCCAAATGTTAGTTTAGAAATATCAATAGTAAGCTCGTGTATTCACATCCCTCTTCTTTGCTCTGTTCAGGTTAGAAGGAAACTAGTAGAAGATTGGCTTCCCGTTTTGGTGGTTTGCAAAGATAACGTTTCACCAATATCACCCAGCAATAAATCGCTATATCTGGAGCTGGAAGAAACATTTCTGCGGATCATATCCACACTGCCTATGTCTGACGCTCAGGAACTGTTGCAGCGGTGCCTAAGCTTTTCAACCCGAAACGTTGAAGATTGTCCTCACTTGGTGACAGCATTCAACACCTGGTTCAGGCGTGCCGCCCAACCTCTGAAACCAGATAGCACTTTTGATCAATAAGGGACATGTTTCCGTTGATTGCACCTTCTTTTGGTTGCTTTCTTGTCAATATTTGTGTATATGTCCATGTCCATAACTAACTCATGTTCAGGAAGTTGAACATTAACATTGTACATATGAAGTAAATCCAGCTGAGTCCTTGCAGCGAGTCTGGAGGTGTTAGCCTAGTTCTTTGATGCAAACGGTTTAGTAGGTTATGGGTTAAACTGTGCATAGGAAACTACAAGTCCAAAATGAAAATAGGACCCGTGATTTGACCCATTTCAAATAAGTTGGTGTTTTCTAGCTTTGAATAGAGAACAGTTTGAAGATAATCCGATTCTACATTTAAGTATTTCAAATTTGCAACCTTGAAAAGAAACTACTTTGTTGTTTGTCCGTTGCAGATCTTAGCTCAATTCACTTGTATAACTCTGGTTTTCATGAATGACTAGAAGCTAGTTAATAACGTGACTGGCTTATATTAATTTAAACTGAAGAATGTTACTGTGGTTTTGATGTGAATTAAGCGTAATTGATTTGTGGACATAAAATTGGCGAGTTAAACAAGTGCAATTGTCGCAAGAGCTATTTAGTGACCATTTTATGTATACCTCAACCTCAAGCAGATGGGATAGAGACATTTGCAGGGATCAAATTTTAACCAACCAATTCATTTGGATTACGAAGGAAGGACCTACAAGAGCAACCAGCAAAGGGAATGAACCAATAGCGCATTGTTTTGTTTTGAAGCAAGTGGTCAGTCAATTCAATCCGTCAACTATTTTAATTGATGTTAAGGTGAGAAAACGTTGTCATCCTCGAATTGGAAGTTAGCATAGCAAGGGAAATCAATTTTGAGAAAGTCACAGAAAATAACAGCCACCCATTTATGGATCAATTTCCTCTTTATTGAAGGTTGATTGTTATCATCACTAGGCAAATCCAACAATGTTATTACCATCCGAATGAGTTGAGGATTAAATAACAAAAAAACTCTTCCTGCTTTTACTTGAGATCACAACTAAAAGAGAAAAGTCACTAAAAATAAACTATATATTTTACATATACATCAAACAAGCCAAACAGAACAATTATTTGCTGCACTCGGTTGGAAAAAACATTAACCTGTTGTCTTTGGATTCAGGGAGGGTGTGTACAAAAGGTAGGTTAGTTGACTTTGGATCAACGGGGAAGAAGAAAAAAAAGCACCAACTATAATAACCGTCTTCTGAAGTGGCGAGTGGTGCCTTGGTAGGTTTTAACAAGTAGGCCAACTCCGATGCCAATTCCAAGACAAACACTAAGTCCGATACCAACTCCCACCCTCACACCAGCATTGAACCATGATAGTTCTCCATCTTCACCATCTGCATATGCTGTTCTCGGGTACAGCCCGTTATAATAGTCGTCTTCTGGTTTGTCGCTAAGGTAATCCGGGTCCTGCAGGATTGATAGACGAGTACTAAGAAAGGACGGTCTGTAATTTGCAAGCAAATGGGAGATTCCTATTCTAATTTGTTTGGTTGTCAATTTTCCAATACTTATCAGGGGAAGGAATTTCCACAATGAGCATGTGGTGCTAATTAATTTACAACAAGTGCTCAAGGAGATGGGACCAAACTACTTAAAATGAAGGTGCAGGAATGAATGTCATCCCTATCTTGACAGCTATATCTCCCTCGACGAAATGTATTCCGTCTTAGGTTTCAAATGACTCCTTGAGGTCCCGTTTAGTTCTCGGAACAGAAGTATAGAGACATGAAAACACAAACCTGCTTAGAGAAGATAAATACAGAAACAAGAAATATCTATGTCCGATGAAAATTCATAATTTTCTTATATCTCGTCTGCGTCAGTCTTTTCTATCCTAAGACAATTAACAAATTCAGCCTAAAAGTGCATTGAGGTGGTAAAAACAAGATTAGATAAAGCAAAAGCAACAATAAGGTTAACCGCAATGACAAACCAACATAGCATAATAGTAAATAGTATAATTTGAGAAACACAAAAGAGCTTATGTGGCGAGCAATAATTACCTGCAAAGCAAGTGGTGAATAAGCATCTTTCCCATTTTCACTTGCATCATTCTCAGGAATTGCATCCAATGCACTTTTCCTTGTATGTTTCTTCTGAGAACCGAGCTGCATGGTCTTTGTTAAGATAATTGGAGTACCCGAGCAGGACCCGGCAATGTAGACCTCAATTGTAGGTGGAGCTGAGTCTCGGAACAGGAATTGATTCTCCTTAAAGAAACCGGTGCCGGCTATTACATCCGACTCACAGTTCATACTCCATTTTTGTCCGTTATAGCTCGATTCCCTAACAATACCGTTGCTATTACTTAATTCTAGAACTCCGGAAAGAAGCAGAGCATCTTTATCAAACACTTGAAACTTCACACTGCCACACATCCTTATGCTATCAGTGCTTACAAATGTTACTTCTTCCGATTTTCTGTCGACCCTGTCCCTTTTGAGAAGGGTTGACACCCCATCAGAATATACACCAGCGCGAACTCCATTAACTTCGAGAAGGGTATCCGGATTCAAAGGAACATGATTGAGTGTGAGAACCTCAGGAGTGGATTGATCAAGCTCACACTTACAAACTCTTACATAGAATACTCTTATGTCGAGCCAAGGCAACGATGGCTTCATGGAGGGTTGATACGAGTGCCTCACAACGGCATATCCATTATCGGTTACCCCATTTCCATTGGCCTTACAAGAATTCTCCATTGCCAAGAGAGTTCAATTCTCCTCCCTACTCCAATTCCTTCATTTCAATTGGATCAATGAACAACTCTTTCCAAGTACTAATCCACTGAAATTAAGTCAAAGAGGAACAAAATTCAGCTCAATTTACAGGAGATTTTGGAGGACTAAACAAAACCAACCAGAACAAGTTCATAAAAGAACACACAATTAAATCTAACAAGAACTAATGCAAAAGAACATAATTCCAACCCAACTTAAGAGCCCCAACCAGAACAACACTGGCCATACTAAAAAAACCAACATAGTTTCTTGAGAGACAGAACCCAATTGAGGAAGACATAGCAAACACACTCAATCAGACTTAAAAGATAACAATCAAAATAAATGGATTCAGCAAACCAAACTGATGGATCAAAAAACAAAGAATTAAAAGAAATCAGATTAGAAAAAGATATTCATGCAGTGGAGAGCACCAAAAAGAAGCAAGTAGAAAACCTTGGGAAAGAAGAGACAAAAAGAGGATAAGGGGGAAGTGAAGATGATAAATCTAGAAACTCCTCGAATATATTTATCTGTTCGGTGGCTAAATCTAATGAAAGCACTCTCCAATTATCCAAACAAAAATAAGAAATTTAACCACAAAGCACACAGTGAAACTAAGCAAGCAGCAGCAGAATTAATCACCAGATGGGGAAAAAAAAAAAAATCCCGAACCAAAAATCGATCTTCTCTTGATGGAGAAGTTTGACCCCCCAAAAAAATGAAATAGCCGGTGAATAACGACGCACAGAAACGTTCGTCACAGGAACCCGACAAAACCATCACTAGCATGAGTTAAGTAACGATGCAAATGCAACCCCCAAAAAATGATTACTTAACACCAACCACTAACCCCACTTACCGCAAAATATCTTGTGTCCTCAGCTTAAGCAAAAAAGGAGAATAAGAAACGAAAAATCGAATTTTTATTATATTTGACAACAAAAGGAAGCTTTTTGAGTCAGACCCAGAATCTAATTCGGAGCTGAGTTCAAAATCCAAATAGCTCAGGAAAATTCTGAGAAACGAGGATTCTCCCCTTGTTGTTGGGATCAATGAAACTGATACCAAAAACCAAGATAAGAATCTCGGATTCTATGATAATCCCTCAGAAATTATAAATCATGGGCTGGCACTTATGGTGTTTATGGGTTGAAGTATGAAGAGAAGAAGGTTTATTTGGAAAAAAATTGTTGATATTAATGAAGATGAGTGTGGGGTCCATGGTCATATGAGAAATTGCAGTATTTCTCAAAGATCTTATCCAACAAAGGAGAGTGTGATTTATGGAGTTTGAGAATTCAGAGGAACCGTTAAAATTTGAGAGGTGAAAACGACGTGTTGTGTTGTGTCGTAGGTTCGTTTTTTCAGTGGCTGTAGAAACTAGAAAGTAGATTACTTGCAAAGTTGCAATTGCTTGCTAATATTATTATGGATTCCTCAAAATTTGTAACGAAAAAAATATCAATGTATCTTCTTTTTCTCTTCAGGTTAGGCACTTGTCTTTTTCTCATAAGATCCTCTTAAGTTTTTTGTTATAATTATCTGGTGATTACAACTGTCTAAAAAATGAAAAATAAATACAAAAAATCAGGTGATTACTGATTACTGATCACTCTGTTGTGAGTTGTGACTGGTTTGTAAAAATTTCATAGAATTTTGATTAATATCTTTAGGATAAATAATTGCAATAGCAATGTTTTTTTAATGAAATTTGTATGATTTTTTTATTTTATTTATAATAATTCATCCTGGTCAATTATAACAATTTTTTTTAATTTAAATCAATTGAACAGTTATTTTATTCATGTGTTTAAATAAGTATTAGAGATAGTCACCAAAAAAAAAAAAATAAGTATTAGAGATTCGAATATCATGTTTATATAATTTATTAGTTAATATTAAATTCTTATATAAATCAGATTTTAAGTAGATTAGTTTTTAATTCGTTCAATTTGAAAATTACCAAAAAAACAATTAGGTTTAACAAAGATTTCAAGGATTAGGACATGTACTTGGTACTTCAAAGATGTTTAGGGATAATAACGGGGCCAAACATGGAAATAATGCATTAATGTCGGCACTATGCAATGCATCAGCAAAGGCATAATCAAATCAAAATAAAATTAAAGGATAAACTCTTTTGTATGCTCT
Organism: Arachis ipaensis; assembly: GCF_059453495.1. Classification (NCBI taxonomy): domain Eukaryota; kingdom Viridiplantae; phylum Streptophyta; class Magnoliopsida; order Fabales; family Fabaceae; genus Arachis; species Arachis ipaensis. The sequence continues at coordinate 7,245,720 of NC_142438.1, forward strand.
TTGTCTAGAGACAAAATAATTATCTCTTTTATTTTTTATTTTTAAAATAAGTTTTATTTTCTAAAAGCTTTTAGATACAATAATTTCTAATGAATCTAAAAGGTAAAAGAAAATTTATTTTGAAACGGAAAAAATATCTAAATAAAAAAGATATATAACCAAAAAAATAATTACTATATATTTGTATATTTATGTATGTTATTTAATATAATTTAATATATATTTTATACAAGTGATTAATCAAATAATTAATCTTTAGATATAGTAGCAAGATCACATCAAAATATAGGACCCCAAAATATATTAACGAGAAATATTTGATGATAGAAGGATTGAGTTGACACGTGTAGGTTGAGGTGATTGTGTTGAAGATTGAGGAGCAAGAAGTGCAAATTGGATCACCTTTTTACGTAAATGGACGAATGCATTGCAACGTGGTTGTTTTTGGCTCCATGTTAATGGAAGACTCATCACAAAACAATGAACAAAGCCATGTGAAATGGGCTACCACGATTCCAATGCCATTTATTTATTCAATTATTCTTGCTCAAAGTAGGAATTATCCAATTCATTGTCATATTATATTAAAATATTAATGTTTGCAAGACAATAAAAAATTAGTTTAAAGATTTTAAAATAATTTTATTTAATATTTATTCATTATTGTTAAATTATATAATTTTAAATATATAAAATATTTAATAATTATTAAAATTTATTATTTTAAACCGTCAATTAATTATTAACGTTTAAGAATATAAATTAAAATATATTGCTGAATTATTAAATTAAAAAATTAAATTAATAACTAAAAAAAATGACAAAATAAAAAATTTTAATAACTCTCTAATATTATATTATATAAGATCATTTTATATATCACCTTAATATTATTGTATTAAAAATAACCTAATCACATTACTTTTGGGTTTCTTGCGGCAAAATTTTAGTACTTTGACCTCGTATTAAGATTATCATTAGTAAAAATTTTAAATCTTTTACTTTAATTGATACATAAATATATTAACTTCACCCAAAAACTTAGGTACTAAACTAAAACTTCATCCATTTTTTTTTACTATTAATGAGAAAAGCTAAGTGAGGAATACTTTTTATTTATTTTTGCCTTACAATTAAATTGATACTAGCCAACTCTCTCTTCTTTTTACGCTAAAAATGTTGACCTTACATTCTCTTGAGAAAAACCAACAATCATCTAAACACACCAGCTAAGGCCATAATTAACAGCATATATATGACAAAGAAACAAGGGAGTTATCCTATAAAGTATAAAGAACAATTAAAAGAAAGAGACTGACAAGTAATCAAACTTACTCCCCCTTAAAAGAATAAAAGTTCCACAAATAATTCATAAAACTTGTCACATGGAAATGAGAATAGATAGAAGGAATAATATGATTTTGTTAAACTAGATTGTGATGCTCCATAGAGAAGGGAGAGAAGATTGAAATGATGGAATCCTTTTAGTTTAGCCTTTGTCACCGAGGCACTGCAAAGTCTAGCATACACATCAATGGAAAATATAAAATTACAATCAGCCCAAATAAGTTTTAAAAAAAGCATAGGTGATTATGTTTGACCTCAGTAATGCATCCCCTTCAAATCATTAACACAAAAACAGACACATAAAACATTGAAGGAAGGTTTCAATGAGAACAAAATGCAAACAACATAAATGTTATGAGATCATTTGAGCATGTATGGAAAAACTTACATCTCTTATTGGTAGTCCTTCCAAATCCATTCAAGAAAAGAATTTGAAGGACAAAATGACACTATAAGCACATTGGTCATGTATTAATTATCAGGGAAACAAGAAAATTCAATTGTACAGAGTCTGCACTTGCAGCATAATACAATGGCCAAACTTTCAACTTTCAATATTTAGAAAAGAAAACCTACAAATTCTCTCCTTTTTTTTTACCCTCACTTTTTAGCTTTCATCTTGAATGGATCCAGCAGGGTCTGTCACAATGTTTTTTCAAGTCCTATACAACAAAGTAAAAGAACATGTCAGGATGAGAATGAAGAAGACAAAAGGCAATTACTAAAGCTGGACTCCCATCTAATTGTGTTACTATTACTATGGGGGTTTTTGCATGGTAGGTATCTATTTCACTAGTAAATATGAGTTTTCTTAAGGTTAAAAAAAAAATCAGTTTTCACATACTTGTATAAATTTTATAAGATAACTTAATTCTTTCCGAAAAAAAGAAAAGGGAAAAACAAGTTTTCGGCTATATAAAAAAAAGAAAGCCTAACCTAGAAGCTTGGATCCCCTACATGTATAGTTTGATTAATTCCCACAAATAATGGAAATTCAGAATGCTAAGAAGGGATAGAACTTCTTATTCATGGCCTAGGCACCCCATATATGTGTATGTATTCGATTCAATTTATCTATGTTCATACCAACCAAGGTAGTCTAAAATTTCAGACTGTTTTGCTAACATCAAATGTAATCCTAATAGATAACAGAACATGATGACGTTGAATCCTTTCTTGTCCATTGACAAGATAGTGTTAAGAGTAAACAAATACAATAAGCACCAACAACTATTCAAGCAAGAATTTTTAAGAGAGTAAAATCTATGGAGTTTGAACATTTGTACTTGAACGACCATATTCTTCACAATTCATAATTATGATTTCTATTAATTGCATATTCCATGTACTAAAAGCTATCAAAATACGAAATGGATAACATTCCATCACATACCAAATACAAAACCGGCATAAATGTGCACTCCATTCCAACACAAAGCTCAACCCCACAATGCAAAAATCGATTTTCCACCAAAAAAAAAAAGAAAAACCTCAATCATAATAGTGATTCTGTTTCTTCTTACCATCAAAAGATCAATCACAATATACCAGCATTGTGCAAACAGAAATAGATAATTCGATGCACATCCATTCAATCATTGCAGATTCATATGATGACATATATAATGAGATAATAACTAACACATTTAAGAATGCATGAAAAACTACACTTAGTTCCATTCCAACCTCTCATAACAAGCAAAACCAAAAAAGAAACATTCTTTTTTTTTTTAAAGTAGGTACCTCTAGAAAGCAAGCTCCAGCAGCTGGAATCAACAGCAATATTGGAAGTGAGTCTTGCATTTGCAATAGCACTGTGAAGTGGCATCAAAGACTCTAAGCTTCCAATAACAGACAGAACCCTTCAAAACCACACCATCATAATTAACACAACTTAACCCCACCAAAATGAGAGCTTTTTAATTCAAAATTATTCCAAAAAAAAAAAAAAAACACATTTTGAGCTCATCTTACTGTAATAAAGGAACAAAATTGAAACTTGAAAGCAAAAGAAACACGGGGAAGCGCAGTGTTGCAATTGTACCTTGAAGCACGAGGAATATGAGTTGAAGAAGGCGAAGAAACCATAAACGGAGTTGAAGATCTCTGAGCGAAGCTTCTAGAACGATTCGCGAGCGTCCTTGATGCCACTCTCACAGCTGATTTACACAGCATTGTGGAAGCCATAGCACACTGCTAAGCTTTTTCTTCTTGTTCCTATCAAACCCTTAAACCCTAAATCAGAAAAATTCCGTACAAAAACCGTAATTGGGCCAACGGCTAGCCCAAACCCAAACAATTCGGGTCATTTAAGTCCGACCCGTTTTTCTTCCAAACTCAGATTGAAACCTATCTTACTTAACTTTCCGGTGGTGGCGCAAACGAAGGAGTGTGTCTCGTTGAAAATGGCGGAAGAGGCGATTCTGGGATACCTCCAACACAACGAGGAGATTAAGGATTCGGGTGAATTTGCAGCTGAGAGAAACATCGACCATAACGAAATCGTCAATGTGATTAAGAGCCTCCACGGTTTTCGATACGTCGATGCTGAGGTAACTCTTTCTGTTCCCATTCTCCGATGGAACTTTCTAGAATGTTCTTCTGACACGTTTGGAGTGAGTTTCAGGACATAAAGAGAGAAACTTGGGTTCTCACGGATGAAGGGAAGACTTACACTGCAACTGGATCACCTGAATTTCAACTCTTCAATGCTATTCCACCAGAGGGTATCCCTAAAGATGAACTTCAGGTTACTCTATCTTAATTTCTGCTAGAAATGGTGTTAGAAATTTTGCTGCTGACACATACTATGAATCTGAAGTGTTTTTTTTTTTTTTTTGTTTTCTTTTATTTGGATATTTGTATTGAGTTGTTATCCTTTTGTAGCGAAGAATTTTGGTTGGGAGAACTAAAAAGGAAGTGTTTTGTGGTTGCAGAAAAAGTTAGATCCATCTGTCTTCAAGATAGGTTGTGCTCAGGCTGCAAAGAACAAATGGGTGGAGATGGGCAAGCAACTTGTAACTAGAAAGGTAAAAGCCATTCCATTCATCTAACTCTGCCCGGAAGTGTCGAGTTGCGAGGACAGGGTTTGAGGCGACGGAGGAGGCTGTATGTTGAATGGCATCCTATTTTGGTTGCAAATGTTATATATTGAGAATTTAGAGTTGCAACAAATTCATTGTTTTGCCTCTCTCTCTCTCTCTCTCTCTCTTGGAGCTCAGTCCATATGTGACTAAAGCCATTAGAGTTTTGGTTTTGGAACCCCTCACTCTCTCTGTCTGAAGCCTTATTTTGCTCAACTAACAAAGTGTGTCTCCATGCTTCTTTCTTTAATTTTTCAGTTCTATTTTCAGAATTCTGTTTTGTGTGCATATGCATGTAATTGAAATTATTCTGTTGGTGTTCGGACAGTTGTATACTTGCTCAGTCCTTTGAAATGGGAGTAACTTTGCATGTTATGAAACATTTTATGAGCCAATTTATTCCTGCAGGTTCAAAATGTGGATGACAAAGTCAAAGGCCTGCTTCTTCAAATACAGCAGGGACAGGTAAATACTAGTTTGAATTCAATTGCACAACATCCTGAGATCCTTTCCTTTGTTTCCCCCTTCTTGGATTGGGAGAGTGGTTGCTGCAGTTTTTTTTTTTCCTTTTCTTTTTGGATTCTGAAGTATCTTGATGAAATTGAGGAGATGAAATGTTGAGATATATCCAACTATATGGTCAACATTTTGGGTTGGGAAGCGATGATTTGAGGTGTTTCATGTCTCTTTAGTTATGACATGCAACTTCATGTTGCTTTGTGGGTATTGGGGAAACATTTTCATCAATTCCTGTTGACGTTTAATTCTTTGGGTGGATTATTACTTTTTGCCTTTTCCATCTCCTTATGTTGATCTTTCTTTGTCAGTCTTTTGTTTGCTTTACAAGTTTCCCATTTGAAAATTGTGTATCTCTAAGAATCTTGCCATGTGGTAAATGCAGGGCATTGGTTCAGATGATATCAAAGCACTCAAAGCACGAAAGCTTATTGTTCCACAGTAATAATAATTTCTGTTGGTTGTGATGAAGAATTTTGAATATATACTGATCATGCAGTGAATGACTTGACTATTCTTTTCTTGTTGAAATTCTTATTAATATATTATGATCTAGAACATGGAAGGGCTACTCAGTGAGAAAAGGTCCTAATTATGCCCCCAAAAGAAAGCAGGTTGTGACTGATTTGACTCGGGAAAATTTTCAGAGGTATTTTATTTGTAGTCCAAATATGTACAAAAATGGGGCTTACTTAAAACCTCTGCATTAAATCGTCAACTTTATTTGGACATTTTAGTGCATTAAAACCCAATCTCATGAACTTGCCTTTTTGTATTCTTTATGTCAGTGGTGAGTGGAAAGAATTGGAGTTCAAAGAGTACAATTACAGTGCTAAAGGTGCTCCTCTTGAGGGTGGCCATCTTCATCCATTGCTGAAGGCAAGGAACCTTTTCTCCTTCTCCTTTCACTCATGCCCCATAAAATACTACATTCCCCTTGATATTTATTAGGAAAAAAAGAATTGTCTGTTATTATTGCTGACAATTTGAATATCCATAATTACATTTGCAGGAAAACGTATTGTATTTTTAGATATTTAAATTTGAGGATTGATATAGAGTTTTGCTAAGAAACTTGATGGTGATCAAAACATGCCTTGTATAGTGCCTTTTTATGCATTTATTTTAGTGGTTTTATATATATGCATGTGTGCACTATACTACGTGCATACATTGTATTGTGATTTTATTATGGTGCTTTCCCTATAAGATCCTTGCCTTGCCTATGTTATACTTTGTTGTCATTATTTACATGATCAATGCTAAAAGGGAACGTGGTATTTGGTGTATACTCAGACTCTGCACAAAATCGTGTTCAATCTTTACGGAATTTATAAGTGTTACTAGAAAAATTTGGATAGAAAAATTTGGAAAGCACAATTGGGTCATCTGATGAAATTTTTCTCTATGTTTAGGTACGGGCTCAACTGAAACAGATTTTCCTCTGCATGGGGTGAGTCCTATCTTTGTTTTGTGGAAGCTGATGTCTTCTTTGGTTCAACTTTTGTCTTCAACTTTCAAGTATAACATTTTATGATCTAATCTGATGCTGCAGTTTTGAGGAGATGCCAACTAATAATTTTGTTGAGAGCAGGTAACTGTTGTTTCCTTATGAATATCCTTCCCTGTTCAACAGATTGTACACATCATGTGTATTATAGCATGTAGCAGCAACATTTTGCTCTTTACATCTAATTGTTATAATTTGCAGCTTCTGGAACTTTGATGCGTTGTTCCAGCCCCAACAACACCCAGCTCGTGATTCACATGACACCTTCTTTTTGGACGGTTAGTGAAACTACAATTTTATACATTCTATTCTCTCATTCCATGCTTCATTATGAGTAAACATGGCTCATACATCTGCAGCTCCTTCAACTACAAAGAGACTGCCTGAAGATTATGTTGAGAGGGTGAAGCAAATTCATGAAACTGGTGGTTATGAGTCTAGGGGGTATGTATCGCCTTGAGCACACTTAGGATATTTGTTGCAAGACATATAAGTTCCAATATGTTGTGGAAAACCTTACAACTTGTTCCTTGGTAGATATGTATATGATTGGAAAAGAGAGGAAGCAAACAAAAACCTCCTGCGAACGCACACAACTGCTGTTTCCTCGAGGATGCTTTACCAACTAGCGCAGGTGTCCATTTGTGTCTGAACTCAATTTTTTCTTATCAGGTTCTTCTTTGTGTACATCATTATGTCATGTGATCTTACGTGCCATTCATCTTCCTGCTATTGTTCTTCCTCATGATTGCAGATTGAATTTTCTAAGTAATGTATATGAATATGTATGTCTGTTTTTGTGTGCATTGTATACTTGTTTGTGTTTTTTATTCATCTTTAATGATTATTCCCCAAGAATAAGTGATTATGTTTCCATGTTCAAGGACTGAAACATAGACTGCATCATATAATTTTGTTTCTCTTCGTTTTAATGTCTTAGCAGAAGCCATTTGCTCCCAAAAAATATTTCTCCATTGATCGTGTCTTCAGAAACGAAGCAGTTGATCGAACACATCTTGCTGAGTTCCATCAGATTGAAGGTAAAAGTTTTAATTCTTTGAAATTATTCATTGTCATCCTTATGAAACAAACACCTTTGATATTTATCTCTCTTGAAGTCCTGCAATTTTTTTTTTAAAAAAAAAGGGGCAAAGGAATAGACTACAGATTGCTTCTAAATTGTGTTTTTGTTTATCTTGGGATTCAAATTTGTCAAAATGATTCCAACATTTCTAGCATCATTTTTTTTCAGGCCTTGTATGTGATCGAGGACTCACTCTTTGTGACTTAATAGGAGTACTACATGATTTCTTCTCACACTTAGGTAATACTTTCTTATGTCGTAACAATTTACAATTGTAATGTTCTCTATGACCCACAGTCATGTTGGATAAATATGGTCATTAGTAGCATAGTTAAACTGTTGATGTTCCTAGCTAAAACATATTAATTTCATTGTTATTGAGATCAGGCATGACCAAATTGAAGTTCAAGCCTGCTTACAATCCATATACTGAACCAAGCATGGAGATTTTCAGGTGAATACTTCTTTTAATATTTGGCATCTCCTTATCCTGGTGCTGAGAATTAACATGGTCAAATCCTAACAGTTATCATGAAGGCTTTAAAAAATGGGTAGAGGTAGGAAATTCTGGCATGTTCAGACCTGAAATGTTGCGGCCGATGGGACTTCCAGAAGATGTCCAAGTTATTGCCTGGGGCCTGTCCCTTGAAAGGTGAGAAAAATTTGAGAACACCATCATGATTGATTGCTGAGAATATAGAAAATCCATTTGTTAAAGTTACTATGAATTCTTCTGTTTCGGTACTCATTTTCTGTTTGAATCTAATAAAACACTAGGAATTTTAGTACAACATATTAACTAACTACTGAACTTCATTCAAAATTGATTTTGACAAGTTCTTTTGTCTCTGGAAACAGGCCAACGATGATACTATATGGGATCGATAACATCAGAGATCTCTTTGGTCCCAAGGTATTGTTAAGTTATACCAAATATATGGTCCCGTGCAACAACTTTTTTTTTTTAAGTTTTACAAGTGATATTGTCATAAAACCATGTATGTTTCATGTTTGATGCAGGTGGATCTTGGCCTCATAAAGAAAAATTCAATTTGTCGTCTTGGAATTAACTAGAACAATTCATTTTTCCATTGAATTTCTTGTCATTTGTTGAAAGAAAGTGAAAGAAGTTTTGTGGTCAAATATTAACTGTAAGAATAGTTAGATCTCTTATGAAGAATTCTGGTGTTGGAAAGTTATGGCATTAGCATTTTTTATTTTTCAGCTATGTTTTGTTACTATTATTTTCATATAAAACACTGAATTTTTAGCATCAATGGCCTTGTTACAACGTTTCTACTCATTGATAAAGCTTACATAGACTTCACTTATACAATTTATAAATTTCATTGTGGATATTAATGTACAAGGGATCAAATCAAGGAATTTTACAAGCAATTGTCAAGTTGTAATCATGATTGCATCCTCTGAAAATCAACAAAGTATATACATGAAAGAAGCAAGAAAACAACAATTGAGTGGTGCAACATGCACATTTCAAAGTATATCAAGAGCATATACCTTGAAGCAATGTTGAGTTTAATTCTGTATATATACAAGACAGTGAATGATAGATTACAAGCTTCATTTTGTTAGCATATCAACCGTTGAACAGAAAAATATGATCTTATTGCAAATACTTGCAAGTGAAATTACTATATTAATCTGACTCACAACAATGACACCATTTTGCTCTCCATACAGTCATCAATTTTAATTTTATGTTTGGAGTTTAGTAGTAGTATCCACTGGAATAACAGCCTCGGATTGAGTCTCTTCCTCCTCTTCGCTGGATTGAGTCTCTTCCTCCTCATCGCCGGCAACACCAGACTGAAATTTTTTGCGCTTTCTGATGAGATCATTGACCAGTTTATTGAATTGTACGTCACTGCTAGCCAGCATGTATCTCAGCTTAATATTAAGCTGATTCTCCACAAGAACCTTGTGTCTTGGGATAATTCGCCCTTCAAGAGAATAGCTGAAAAACCTGAAAACAACATAGGAGGTAGATAAATAGATAATCGAAGAAAACTATGCAATATTCTTTAAAAGTAATCTATGATCAAAGTATCATTATGTGATGATACCTTGGAAACTCGATGATATCTTGCAAAGGTCGGATCATGGTTCGCCGCAGATAAACATACTTAGGCCGAAGGACATCGGGATTGTATCTGAGCAGCAATGGGAAATCAGCAACCATCTCGCCTAGCTGCCGGACGTGTATGCCAAGAGACAAAAAATATTTAACATTTACTTCAAGCTTTTGTACAATGCTGCATCCCAAGAGCTCAGGTCCCAGAGCTACAACCTTGGCAATATCTTTCTCAGTTACTCCAGCTTTGGTCATCAAGAATATAACCTTCATCACATTGAATTTCAGCAGATGAGTCAATACATGTCTCTAGATGAATCATCTTATTCACATATAATTATTTATTTCAATTCTTTCTGTCCATTAATAAGTGTCGAATTGACAGAATTGGTATATCCAAAAAGCAGGATATCAAGTTTGTCAATCTAACACTTGTTAATGGACGGAAGTAGCATAGAGTATATAGTACTATATGACACCAAGGACATAAGTATCCCTTCTCACACAAATTTGGATTCCTAATTATTCATTTGTGTATTTGGCTATAACTGTAAGAAGATATGAAAATGGTTACTGATAATATAAACATTTTTATCATAGTTGGGGAATAGAAGGACAAACCACTGGCCTAATCTTCTTGTTGAGGCTGTAAGTGAGTAGAGTAGGAAACTTCACAAGCATGTTGCCAACTGCATCATCTCTAACCCCTATGTCCTGAAAAAATTTTACCTTGATAATATAATAGGTACCATATTGTTAGCAACCTCATCAGCAAATATGCTGGTACAAAAGTCTTACAGAAACTGCTGATTACGTTAGTACAAATTCGTTTAAGGGTACCTTTGGAACAATATTCAACTTCAAATCGGTACAAAAGACCATTGGTTTAAGGGTAAGCATTCTCCTCATGCCATCTTTAGTGATTCCATAATAGTAGAAATACTTAACAAGAGGTTTCCATTGTTCTTCAATGCTACAACCCATCAATTGTGGCCTAAATGCTAGCAACTTGCCAACATCCTCATTTTTAAGCCCAAATTCTTTCAAGTAATTAACCTGAAAATTACAACTCAAGAATCAATTTATAATGTCTATATATCAGAAACCATTGCATATCAAACTACTGTACCTTTTGGTTCATTTCTTCCATAGTTAAGTAACCAAGTGCTCTGGGGAAATCAAAAACCATTGTGCCAAAATCCTTCTCATTCATACCCATGTCGACATAGAACGCCACACGAGTCTTCACTTCTTCTAAGCTGTACGACAACAATTGAGGACATCGACTAATGACATAACCCACCCAGTCTCTCCTAACTCCATTGGACACCAGATACTCTACAATCTCGTCAAGTTCCTTATAGCTGCGGTGCAAAATATTCTCACCACCCTTAACAAGTGCAACCCCAAGGAACTCCCCTTTCACATGATTCGACTTCAACCACTGGACACGGTCCCTTATCAAATCAATTCTTCCTCTTGACAACAAAATGAGCTTTGATATCTGGGGATATGATAGTTCATTATGCTTCAACCATCTAAAAAACACAAGTACAATCCAATCAGCAGCCTCCAAAATTTACTATAACCACAAACATTTTCAATTCCAAACATAAGACATACTAAAATTAAGAATTAAGAAATATAACTAATACAAGTAAATCTACCTAACCATATGAAGTTATTACTTCATTCCACAGAAACAAAAAAACAAACATCTTAGCTTCAATCCAAGTAATCCTTACCTGATAAGTGGCACAACCTGGGAGTCCTCAATGACGGCTTTGGAGCGCAAATTGAAACTAGAGTTATAATATTCTGGCATCCTCTTCAAGCTAGCAGCTTCAATCATAACATAGTCAAGGAAACCTTGCAGCCTATTAGCCAAGTTAGTAGTGTAAGTGATTCCAAACCTGCCCTCCTTCATCATGGCTTCTTTGAAAATCTCCAAAGTCACCTTCCTACGAATCTCAACTGCACGCATTATCATCTCCTCCTCTTCTTCATCAACATGGCCATCACCACCACCACCACCACCATCACCATCATTGTCAACACTTGATTGAAAAAGGTTTCTTATAGGTGGAAGAGAAGAACCCACATCAGAGTCACTTGGGGACTGAACATAGATGGAACCAGGGAACTGAGGGGTCCTCTTCCTAACAAGGGAAAGTTCCAAAAGTTTCACCTTTTCTTGGTGGGGCATGATGGGGTGTTCTTCAAGTTCAATCTTTTGGGAAGCAGTGAGTTGCTGCTGATTCTGGTTGTTCTGGGAAAGGTTCTGAAGGAGAAAGTTTGTGGATTTGGAATTGTGTTTACGGTGAACGGGGCTGTGATGATGTTCATCTGGGGCATCTTGGGAATGTGGGTTATGGCAGTTGAGAATGGTGGAAGTTGAAGTTTGGTTGCAGATGGACTTTGATTTGAATGGTACAGAGGAGAATGGAAGAAGGTAAAGGTTGCATTTTTGACACAAAAATAGCATCTTTTTTGTAATTGATTCGGTGAAGATGGTGATTGGAATTCGCAGTGGATAAGAGTTAACAGTTGCAGCTCAGGTTCGAAATTTCGTTAGTTCCTGATTAACGAAGAACAGGAATCGGAACAAAATATCTCAAATATACAACCCTAATATAAAAAAGTAAGAACCTTGGAACATCTCGGTCCCATGGTCTAGTGGTCAGGACATTGGACTCTGAATCCAGTAACCCGAGTTCAAATCTCGGTGGGACCTTTTTTCCTCTCTGTTCAATAATTTTTTTTCCCCCTCTCAACTGTTTTATAGAACTATGACATGATAAACTTTTTAGCTTCCTTATAAATTGTGCAAACAATATTTTCTGTTTATATTAAATTGAAAATTTCATAAAGCAAAACCAATAAAGAGATGTGGGAAAGAATCCATCATTTTTTCATTATAAAGTTGTAATACCGGAAGAAAACAAGTATTCAGATGATTCCAGACAAAGCTATTGTCAATGCTATAAAGTCAATAAGCAACATATTGGCACAAGGCCAACAGAATCACTATAGCATTGTTTTTATGCTGTCTCTTTTTCTGAGATAAGTGGAGTATATATGATACTAAATTTTAGCTAGCTAATATTAGACAATTTTTAATTATAAAAATTCTTATTTTTTAAAAGATTTAAAATTCTGAATTTATAATTTAAAATTTAGAATTACGAATTTATAATTTGGAGTCTAAAACTTAAGATAAATATAATAATTTTTAAAAAATAACTAATATTGGTTGAAAATAATTGACTCCCTAACATTACTCTAACTCTTAAGTGTTGGATAACAAATGAATTTATATTCTAAGATAGGAACAGAGACAATGGGTTAAAAAAATCAAAAATCAATTACAAGTGGGAGGGGAAAAATGGTGGCTTGTTTCTATCCAAAACAAGCAATAAAAAATATGCATTATCTACCATGGCATTCATCCTCCTTCTGGCTCTCCATATCTCTCTATCTGTCCACCAAATTACTCTGATAACCACTGAAAATGAAAAACAACCCAATCCCCTTTGAAAAGTGACAAAGTTCAAGGGATATGAATGCAACTTTGACCTTAGAAATATACAATATGCACCTTCCAATACCAAATGCAATGCTCAAAATCAATAAGAGCAAGTGGTATTAGTGAACAGAAACACAAATGGAAAGCCTGATATATCATCACCAATATTCAAGACTTCAGGCCTTCAACTCCAGATGGTTCTGGAGATATGGATGACATATCACCACCAACATTTTGGAGGCTAATCTCCGAGCCGGTAGTTCCCGAATGCTTTAAACTACTCTCTCTTTCTATTCTTGTACTAGAGGCTGCTGGAATTACTGCTACATCGGATGAACTCTGACGCCAACTACCAAACAATGTAGCGTTCCATGAGCCTCTCGATGAAGTTGATCTAAGCCGAGCAGAACTGGAATTTTCTTCCCTTACAACTTTAAAAGGGTTTTCTAAAGCCCGAAGAACATGTCTCATTTGGGGTCTTCTTGAAGGTTTAGGATTTAGGCAAGTCCTGGCAACAATGGCCACTGCCCACACTTCCTCTAATAAATCCTCGTCATCAACGATAAGAGATGGATCCACTATTTTTGTTATACGCTCCTTGTCATAAATAGTAATGCAAGGTAGAATCTGCTCCAGCCATTCCTTCGCTTCGGCATCACTGGCTGCACTGATTCCCAGCTTGCCAGTCACCAGCTCAAGTAAAACTTTCCCAAAACAATACACGTCATAGGCACAAACCGATGTTGATGAACCTGTTTTCAAAGGAGATAAAATTCATCAAATTATAACCACTTTCAGCCTAAGAGAAGTAGCAATGACAATGAGATGTGCCCAGATTTTTTTTTTTCTCTTTTTTTTCCACATGACATAACAATGTATCTTTCACAGCTATTGCCCAAAAAAATGCCACTTGAAACCAATTTAGATTACCATATAACATGATATTTCTGCTAGACCAAATTATATGTTGCCACAATCCCTCACAATGCAGTCAAAAGGGGAGGTTGATACTTGAAAGAGGTACTATGCAAGTGTGATATACAATCGAAAGTCAAGACATGGAACTATAAAAACGACTGCCGAAAGTAAAGTTGAATTTGTACTTACCAGATGTGCCTTGTTCAGAAGACCTGACACATAAAAATGGAAAACCAAACATTAGATAAATATTATTCTATTACAAAAATATGCATTTGGAAGATATGACTTGTCAAAAAACTTGATGCAAATCAAATGCATGTTAGTAGAGACAAAAGAAAAAGGAAAGAAAGAACAAAAAACTACTATATGATAATTCAATAATAAGATAATCCAACTGCATCACAACTTATTTCCCAAGACAACACTTCGGTACTCAAAATGTGAACAGATTCCAAGGTCTTACTGCCCGTAAGTTTCTACAGGCAATTGATGTTTTAAAGGAATCAACTCTGAATAAGCTAAAGCAATATAACTACACCCAATAGACAAAGCTCAAAAACATTAAAATTTCAAGAAGAAAATGCATAAGGAACTAGAGATCGCAGTCTAATGCGGATTTCAACCACATGCTAATGTACATTATGTGTACTAGTACTACACCAGCATAATCCTATGCTGATATATACCAAGCCTAGTTTAATTGAAGATGCAAAAGAGATGGGTCCACAGGGTCCATAACTGACATACCAAGACTTTACTGATTAAGTTTTAAACCGTGAATTATGAAACAACTTTCTTTTCCTTATGATAAAATGGATTATGCAAACAAATTAGTTACAATTATTAGAAAATCTAGCACACAAAGGACGCATTGCAATTTTCAAATACTTAACTCAAATAAATCAACTTCTTCAAAACATATGCATCTTCCACCAATAAACAGAATAAAGAATAGTCAAAGAAAGCACAATAATGCAATGCAAAATGAATTCTCAAAGACCTGTCAGATCATGTTCATGGTATTTATCAGATACAATTGTTAGTGGAGTACTTACTGGGGCAACCGTAGCAACCGGGTAATTTTGCTTTGTTGAGTATCCCCATCTTGAGGGCATGCTTCACTTAGACTCCCTAACCGAACTTCGTATTTATCTTCTAAAAGTATACTGCTTGCTTGGACATCTCTACAAGAATTAGGTGAGTTTTCATTACAAGCGTTTACAATTTGCAACATATTCAACAAACTAACAATAAAGACAAGAATTTACAGAAAAAACGGAAAATTTCAACCATACATCATATGAAGTTTCACAATAGACAAGCACAAGGATCATCTATTCTTAGCAAGATGGGAGTCTGGACATACCTATGAACAATTGGTGGATTACATTCATGATGTAGATAAGCCAGGGCCTCTGCTGCTCCAGTAGCAATTTTTAACCTTGTTATCCAGTCCAGTGACTTCAATTTATCATCTTCAGACACCGTCTTTTTGTAGTGCAAGCAATTCGACAAGTCCCCATTTGGCATAGCTTTATAAATGAGAAACTTTTCATTCTCAGTCTCTAAGCAGTGACCCAACAAGGGAACAAATCTCGGATGAGAAACCTTATTGAAAAAATCCAATTCCGACAAGTAAGCATCCTTCTGAGTTGATCGGATGTCAATCCTTTTGATTACTACAGGAATGCCACTTTCCAAAACACCATTAAAGAGGTCCCCACTGTGACCATGTTTAATAAGACTTGCATCACTGAAATCACTTGTAGCCTGAAGTAGTTCATGATATGAAAATGAATCTCCTACACTCGAGAACTTTATTGATGAACCAGCACCGGGATGTGGAGGACTGCCTCCAGCTGGGGCAGGACCCACGCCGTTCCCCCTTTGACTTGAATTACCCCTCTTACGAATGCATAGCAGAAGCAGAATGAGTAACAGCAGCAGCACAAATAAACCAACCCCACCTGAGATTGCTCCAATTAAAATTTTAGTTTTATTGCTCATTCCGGAAGCCTTTCCTGCAGAATCTCCCGTTGAATTCGGACGTCCAAAATTATCAAAAGCGAGGCCCCTTGCAGCATAAAATGATGCACATTCTGCTAATGTCCTCTGCCCTGTCACATTTCGGAGGCAATTCCTACCTATAGATGCATTAACCATGAAGTCCAGAACATTGCCTTCAAAATAATTGCCTGACAGATCAACAGAACTAAACCTTCTAAGCATAGTAGTAAGGCCTCCATAAAACATGTTATGGGAAATATTGAGCTGCCCAACAGTAGCATTAGCAATGGAACTAGAATTTGGAAGCCGGCTAGTGAAGTTATTGCTGGAGACATCGAGGAAGCTCAGTTGTGGCAGAGACCAAAGCTCTACAGGTAAAGCACCAGTGAAATTGTTCTGTCTCAGCACTAAGAATTGCAACTTAGATAGTGTCCCAATGCCAGGGGGAATTGACCCGGATAGATGATTAGCCGAGATGTCAAGGGAAGAAAGATTCCCAAGAGATGAAAACCATGTTGGCAAGGATCCATTAATAAAATTCTTGGAGAGATCAAGAACTGAAAGTACTGAGAGTTGACCAAGACTATTAGGAAGCACACCAGTTAGATTGTTATCAGACAGATAGAGGCTAGTCAGGTTGGTTAAATTCCCAACACCAGGCGGAATAACACCGGTTATGAAGCAAGACCGAAGATCAAGCACACGAAGTGAATGGAGCTTCTGGCCAAACCAATCAGGGATAGGACCGGGAAGCCGGAAATTGGAGGCATTGAAGGACTGCAAGAGGGTCAAATTGGCCAAGGCTTCTACAGAAAACTGTGGATTTCGCCGACCAATTCTGGTTCTCCTAAAGCCAGAGATGTTGATCCCAACAACTCTACCATTCTGGCACCTTACACCAATCCAGTTTGAGCAAGGATCAGCCTTTCTTGGCCATTCCTTGGACCTCAATCCGAGCGAGGACCGAAGTTGAAGCAGTGCTGCTCTTTCAGCTGGTGAACTCAGTTGCTGAACCTGCTGCTCCAATGTGAGCTCAAAATGAAACAGCTTCAACCACAACAACAAGAACAAGGGAATAAACGATACTATGTTTCGCTGATCCACCATGTCTTATTATCATTATCATTCACCGCTGACCAAAAGATCCAGACATGTATGCATTCTGTAACCATAAATGGAGGATCCAGATACCCAATAGGCCAATTCAGAAGGGAGAAAAAAGAAGACTTTTTAAAGAAAAAAAAATATATTATTCTCTCTTTCTCTCTCCCTCTCTCTCCCTCTCTCTCTCTCTGAAAAAATCTTAACTTCCACTTTCCAATAGGAAAATAACAGAAAGATATGAAAACTCTTACCTCAGTCGCAAAATAAGGCTGTTGAATCTTCAAACTTTGGTGTGAGTGTGACACTCTCCCTATTTCTCTATCTACCTGTTCTATATTTTTCTATAACTCTCTCTCTCTCGCAACGCTTCAGATTCTTCGGTTGACGAAACCCACCAACAAAAGAACGATTTTTAAATTGAAAAATATTAAAAGAAAAAAAAAAAGAAAGGGGGCGGAAAGAAAAATAAGAAAAAGAAAATGACAAGTTGAATAGAATATGACACAGCCAAAGTAGCAGTTAGGCTCTGCCACAAGAGAGATGAAGAAGAAAATAACAAAGACAGAGTCTTTTTCAATTTCTAAAAATGGGGTTTTGTTGAATCAGAGTTAATGGTGGTGGGTTCTTCTTGTATGTTGGGCATTGCAAGATTGAGTTTGAAGTTGCAGAAGGAGCGCAAAGGAGAGTCAGTGTAACACTGATGCGACAGCGTTTTGATTCTGTTTGACTCCGGCTAACCCTTTCAACTCTCTCTCTCTCTCTGATGCAGTGGCAGGTTGGAAATTGCCATGGTTGGGTTGGATTTATGTTGGATGTGTTTAACATGTTCCATTCGAAAAACTCAACATCGCTGTTCCAATAAATCAACACCTTATATTTTTGGTGTCATTCATCAAGGGTTCATATTTAAAATGTATTATAATATAATAATATATATTTGATTAACATTATAGACCTACAATTACATGAAATATTATTTTTAGCAAAAATATTAAGTGAATACTTAAAATTCAGTCATCAAATTAGTTATATATTTTTTATATTTTAATATATAATTTATATGTATATTTGATTTAAAATTTAATATTTAAAAATACATAAAATCTTAAAAATAATCTTGTTTGAAGTATGGTAATTTGTGCTAATGAGTTATAACTCAAATGGTATAAGTCTCTCCATACTCATCTAAGAGGTCGCGAATCTGAAGTCTCGGATCTAAAGTCTTCCTGTCTTTGGTAAAAAAAAAAAAAAAAGAAGTATGGTAATTTGTAAAAGAGATATTTTTATTATTTGGAAGTTATTTTTAGTTAATTATAAAATAATAAAATTACCAATAATGATTTACGAATTTGAAATATAATAGCAAAAAATTTAAATGATAGTAATGCTGATCATCAAATAAATATATAATAATATTTATAAATGATGCTTTCAAATATTTAAAGTAAATAAAAATGAAAAATTAATAATATACAAATTAATTTAGAATATTAATAATAATTAAGCAGCATTATTACCATAAAATGACTTAAACGAAACAATATTACAAAATCAAGAATTTATTTGTCTAAAAAAAATCAATTACTTAGTGGTAATTCACTTTATTTTTTGTCTAAAAGGTTTTTCTTTGCACAACAAATAAATAAATAAATAAATATCAAATGGTCCAAATTACTAAGGGAACATTATAGATGCGTCCATGTTGTTTGTGCAGGTTATGCTTCTGTTTGATAAAAGTCCACAACCACAGCTCATTACTCATTAGTAAACTCTCCTGCATGTGTTACTATTTATTATTCATTATATTATTAAGATTCAATCCTAATGATTATAAATATGATTATCTTAATTAACCACTTTCTACTTGTTACTGTTTGTTATTCTCTATAGCTTTTTAACTTGATTAGCATAGTCATATTTAGACCAATTTAAATTAGTTAAATAATTAGTTTTTTTTTTGTCTATTTAAGTAAGTAGAGTTTAAATTCTATTTTGTATATAGAATAATATATTGAACAACAATAAATTTTAAAATAAATTTTTAATTCGCAACATATTAGTCCTTGATTTGACGCTTTGTCGCATTGGGGTATTTCTACTTAATAATTACTGATACATTTTTTTTGTGTAATCTGCATACATTATTATAAATGTTAAGTTTTCCACTAAAATTAGTTATATGTATGGATTTGATCTTTGTAAAAAGAAGAAAAGTGTGATTTGGTTCAATTCTTTATAAAAGTAAGTGAAATCGATCTCTGTTATTATTTTTTATTACTATACTTGTGTATTTCTAAATTGATTTGCATATATTTAATTAGATAATCATTCAAAGTACATAAAAATCAACACCATTCTCTTATAATAATATGAAGTTTTGATTAAACAGAATAACCATCTCTGTCTAAGTTGCCTTGCCCTTGGATTGCTAATAATCAATAGTACACATTTGAAATCATCCAAAATTCAAAAGATTAAATTTTTTTTTAAAGAGATGTTATTTTACTAATATATTTTTCATATCTATCTTGAATTTTTAAACTAACACTAACTAATTCTTCACTTCTTTTTACTAAAAATATTTATCTCCTATCATTTTCTTTTATTAATAATTAAACTGTGTATGACTACATAAATAATTAAATGGTTGTGTGTGAAAATAGTACAATAGCATCATATTGAAAATATTTTTTAAAATCTATTATCAGAGTTTTTAACAAAATCTTCATCGTTATATTAGATAATTAGATTAGTATAACTCATTAACACGTCTTAGTTAGAGTTAAATCATAATTATAATTTATGATTAAAATCATAATTTAAATATTTTAAATGGAATAATTTCATTTAGAAAATTTATAATTCAAACATAATTTTTATATATTTAATAGCTCATTTGAGTTAATACACTTAATACCATATTTAAAAAAAATGAACAATACACATCATATTACTTATTTATTAATTAAATTATTACAATTTAAATTAATTTTAATAAAATAATTTAAAATTATAATTTCAATCTTATTACGTACATGACACGGGATATTACACTTGTTAGAGTTAAAAAATACATCATATTATTATGATAGATCATTTCTAAAAAAAAAAAAATTTCGAAATAACGCTTTAATATTTTTCTCTTAAATTAACGTGATAGACTTTCTTTATAATATGCACACACTATCTTATTCGAGTTTATGTTGTGTGTTGCACGAGTTTATTGATATTTTTAATTAAATTATTTAGTTAACAAAAATTATAATTGATAACCTACAATTAGATATAATATGTATATATTCTTTTATTTTCTCTATTTTTATCTTATCTTTTTATTTTATTCATTCATGACAATTCTACTTTATTTTTTTTTCTTTACTAAAAAATTATATATGATTATATCATTTTATATACCAACATACTATATATAACAATTAGATTATTGTGTAATTCTAAATTAGAATAGTAAAACTAATTTTTAAAATATGAAAATAAAGATGTTATAATATTTTTAATTATATGTATCAAATCTAATTATATAATTATATGAGTATATATATGAAAAATAATTAAGAGAATATAACCAAATAAAGTAAATTTCTGTAAAGAAATACATGTACAAAACAGAAAATTTATCATAAAAAGCATTAATTGCTAAGTCAAGTGAATTTTACATTTTTACTGATTAGCATTATTTTCCTTAGCAAATGAATTATATAATATCTTATGTTCTATGTGCACTAATTTAATTTGGGAGGGAGATTTGTGCAATTTAATGATTTGTATTCAACTGATGAACCTAATTATTTCACATTATTGTTGAGTGTTTGGTAGCTAGACCGAATTTTTAATGCACATTATGGATGGTTTGGTGTGCACTCTCGATCTTGAATACGTTTTATGAGTTTATGAAATGTTTGGTGCTTGGAATTTTTTATGAAGCATATTTTATGGTGAGATAATAAATTGTTATGAAATATTCAGCTTGGGAACTAACTACTTGCATTGCAAAATAATCTACTTCTTTGTCTAGTTATCTTTTTATAAGGTCGATTTTTTCCTTGACTATATATATATACATTAAAAAATGGAAGGATTTTATAAAAAATAAATAAATAAAAGTTTTGAATATCATCATATAGTAAATACATATAATTTATTTTAAATAGAATCATCTCTTTTTTTTATACATTTTTAACAAGTATACTATATACTCAATGATCTATAAGATTTTGGAAAAATCATCCCCACAAAAACTAGCTCATGGTGTTGGTCTTCCCATATGTAGGATTTTTGTTCATATTTTAGTTCCAGCAGGCATATAACATAGCATCCCCTTTTAAGAGTTGGCGTTTCGATGGCTTCACTTCACTTTTTGTCCGTTAGAACCTTTCACCCTTAATTTGCAGATAACCCTTTTCAATGAAAGCACCAATTTAATAAGCTACAAAACATTGAGAGAATTATCCTCACAAAAATTAGCTCATATAATGGGAGAATTCAATATCTTATAAGACTCGTTTTAAGTACTGACTTCTCAACTTAAGACCTCTTTTAGGTATTAATTCTATGAAATTTGTAACATACTCATTAGTAAAAATTATAATTAATATTACACGTTGAACTTTTTGTTAAGCTAGACAGGGATATTAGTTTTGATTGACAATTCTGCTAGATAGACAACGAAAAAATTCTATTTAACCAAAAATTCTATCACAAATTATTCTTTAAAAAATTCTATTTTTACCTTTTACACTTTAACCATCCATCTTTTAACATTTTTAACGCTGCATATCCCCTCTCCAAATCCTCATTGCGCTATCGGTCCCTCCCTCACTAGCCAGCTTCAGTGCTGCCGAGCTTCTTCTCCATTAAACCGTCGGTTTAAAATGAAAATAATCATCTACATATCTAGTAAAATGAACATCCAGCAAAATTTATTGTATCTACTTAAATCCAATCCAAATTAAATAAACATCTACTTTAGAATGAAAATAACTATCCACATACCTAATAAAATGAACATCCAGCAAATTTCATTATATCTACTTAAATTCAATCTAAATTAAATAAACACCTACTTTAGAATGAAAATAACCATCTGCATACTTAATAAATTTTCATGGGTCCGAGTTCGAGTTCTTTGAAGCACACGTTTAAGTGGAGAGAAGTGGTGGATGAAGGAGGATCCAGAAGACGTGTTGTACAGTCAGTGTTTCTTCCGGTTGGAGAGGGACTTGACCTAACACATGTTTCCGGTGTTGGTAGAAGTCGTGGTGGTGCAAATAGGAAGAGATGGATTAAGCATGTTGATCAGAGATCTGGGGATGTTCACATTATTAGACGATGAATCAATGATGTTGGATTCGTGCACGTCAAATTTTCAATGCCGTTAGTTTTTCAAATAGGAAATATAGCATGAACATGGAAGGTATGGGTTTCGGCTACTGCTGGGTCTGCACAGGCTGCGAGGGGATAGCGGCGTCGGCGTGATGCGGCGGCATCGGACGGGTTGTGGGTTTCTACTGCGTCTAAACAGGGTGAGGGGAAACGGCGGCATTCTGCTACGTCTGAACGGTTGTCTCCAACGACGACGACTTGTGGGCGTGGACTGGAGAGAGACTGGATGGACTATGTCGCAGACATCAGAAATAAGGTTATGGTGAAATTGAAAGTAACCGTACGTAGTATGAATGTGTTTAATTACTAATCATAATTTTTTTAATTTTAAAATCTGATATTAATTAATTAATTAAAAATCTGAATTTTAATTTTAATTTTTTTAATTTATTATTCATATTGTTTATAATCGTTGTTTTCTGTACTTTCTCTTTGATTTATTTATTTACTACTCTGAAACATACATTTATAATTTATAAGAGGTTGAGAAATTTTATTTGGCCATCATTCAAAATCAAATTGATTGCCCTTTTTTTATACGAAATATTATGAAAATATCTAATTGATTTTATAAAGAGGAAAAACTCGAAGATGACTTTTCAAAGCAAGTGGATCAGAATTCTAAAACTGCAAGTTTGATATTTGTTCCTCAATTTATCTTTTTATTTAATTAAAAAGACAGCCGGAAAAACAAAAGATTATAGCAAATAGAAATTCTTTCCCATCTAATTAATTAAGGTCAAACAAACATATTATGTAGCTTTCAAAATGAAGGCCTTTCCCAAGATTTTAATTTTGTAGGCCTTTCCCAACATATTATGTAACCAATCTACGTCTTAGAAATGTAAAACTTATTTCTATTTTTAACATTTCATAATTAAGGTTCTTGAAAAAAACACTATTATTATTACTGTTTTTATATTTTTTTATATGAAATTATGAAAACGTGTATATATACCGAATTAATTAAAATATTAAAATAAAAAGTGAAAGCAAAAATCTATTTCTCTGGGTCAAATAATAGAAGATCAGATCATAAAAAATTCAGTCATCTATAAAAATTAATAAATTAGTGTAATTCAGCCTAGCCCGGGTTGATTGAGTATAAACAATAAACTTTGAAAACACATGCAAAAAGTCCAATATAATTAAGAGTTTAATCGCTAACAAGGGTCTTAAAATAGCTATTGCGTATACAATACATAGAAAAATTTAATAAAAATATAATATGTTTATATGTTCAAATGCATTAACATTGAATATCTCTAAACATTGTTTAACTAACTTCTATAATTAATATTGTTATGCTATTCGTTCTCAATCTCTCAGTCAACCACCAACTTTGGTCTTTCTTTTCTTAACCGTCTTTTTTTTTTTTTTTTGGTGTATGAAGATGGAAAGAAACAAAGCAAATACTATTTTATATTTGAGTGAATAATTTGTTGGAGATCAGCACAAAGTTCAAATCAAATAATATGATTAGAGTTATTTTTAGCATCATATCTAGCCATCTAATCATCAGCTCTATTTACTTCTCGAGACACCCACTCAACGTGAACAAGCCAAGAACAAGATAAAAACTCATAAATCTTGTGAATCAAATCTGTTACTTTAGATGAGTACATACCCACTTGTAAGCTCATGCATGATGGGCAGAATGTCAAGGCAATCTGTTTCACATATAATATCCATCAAACCGCAATCCCAAACTAAAACCAGCCCCCTCCAAGCAGCAAATAATTCACATCTGATGATAGACCAAAGAAAAATGCTTTCAAAGCAGCCCGAGATCCAATCTCCCTTAGAATCTCTAATTGTTTTGATATTATTTTTTAATTTTGTTATTAATTAATAAACTGATTGTATAACATATACCGTAAAAAATATTTTAATATTTATAATCAGGGACGGATCTATTTTTATAGATGTAGGACAAATATTCTCACTATAATTTGAAATTTTATTGAGTAGTATATAATAATAATATTTATTTGTCCCTATTAAATTATTAAATTTGATCCCACAATAATTTTTTATTCAACTTTCGACACTTGATAGTCAATTTGAGAACTTTATATTAGATATCCATTATAATGATCAATGTTCAAATTTAAATAAGATTAATGTTCTTTCTTATAAATCGACTCGAAAGAATATTATCCATCCATTTGTGTTTTTCTTTTGAAATTAGCTTTAATTTTTTTCATAATAATAACTACACTAATTGAATAAACTTTTTTAACTATGAATATCATCAAGAGCTAATTATATGAAAATTAAATTTTAAATGATTGTTTAATAACATATAAAGAAAAGAAGACATTTTGATTATATTGTCGAGATTTTAAAATATAAAATATAAAAAATTAAATTTTAAATTATATGTTATATTATTTAAATTACTATTTTAATATTTTAATTTGTAATTAGATATTTTGAAACCTAATCATATTTTACAATAACAAAATATAATTATAACAATAATTATGCTACGTATATATAAAATAATTATTTGTACAGAATAAATCTTAAAATACAAATTTTTAAATACAAAACACACATTAAAAATAAGTTAAATAATATATGTATTTATGCACAAATTTATAATAGATAATTTGATAACTAATTTTTTTTATAAACGTAATATTTTTATTATAAAAATTAATATTATGTTATATATATTTTGTCCCACTATCAAATTTTTTTGAATTCGTCACTGTTTAAAATGTTATTTATTAGTCACGGATAGAAATTCTATTTAAAAATTTGTCATTAACTAATAAATTGTTATATACATAAGACAAAATTTAAATTATTAATACTTATTCTTTTACGAATAATTTTTTACGAGGGGGCCGGGGATGCAGAAATGTAGAATTACAAGAAATCTTTGTTTTTCTGTCCAGATTTATTATTTTCAGTAATAATTATAAAAAGAAAAAGTTACATTTAATGTACATACTTATTATTCAAAATTCGTTGCTGAATGTTGGCTGACTTGGCTCCTAAGTCATTTTTTATTTTTCGAATAAATAATGTAACGAACTTTCAATTTTCAAATATTTATCCAATATCCATCTTCCTGCCAAAATAGACCAGGCATGCATGAAATAACATTTGTATTATCAACTATGTTAGGTATATATTAAAATTAATCATTATAATCAGCTATTAGTATAAAATATATATTAAAATATAAATATACATTAAAAATAAATTAAACTATATATGTATTTATACACAATATATTAATAACTGATTTTAATATGTAAAAAACATTTTTGTTGTACTATATATGTTTGTTTAAAGATAATATTAATTAGTGTAGGTATATCTTTAGAAGCCTCATACCGAAGCAATGTTCGAAATTCATATTCAACATTTAATTTTGTGTTGACTAATGAAAATTTATAGTTAGAAGCCTCTACCAGAAACAACGGCAGAGAACTGGTCCGAGTGGAAATGATTTGGGAACTTAAGTATGTGATTTTGTGTTTAATTAATTAGGGAAAATATTGTAATAGCAGTAAAAGTGACTTTTTAAAAAATCAACTGAATGATAATGTATTTTATATTATCAATTTGTTAAAATCAAAATACAAAATTAATTATGTATTGTCGTATTAACAAACTAACTAATTTCTAAACTTATTATTTAAAAAGTTATTTAATACATGAATATGATTGAATGATTATATAAAAAATTTCATTACGATCTATCAAAATTAAACTACTTAAAAATAAAAGAAATATGCCAAATGGGGTCAAAATTAAACTCTTACCATTAACAATTTCTAAAAAAAAAAAACACTTAAACAATATAGTGAATTGAATAAATTCTCTCAATTTTCTCTTTTTTTTAATATTTAATAAGGTTAATTGTGACTATATATATATATATATATATATTAGCAGATTGTTATTTATTTACTGCAGGCAATTAGTTAGCCTTATTTAGAGAATAATCTTTTTCATTAGATTAGGGATTTGTTAGTTTGTTAGCCTAGTCTATTAGTTTGTTAGACTGATGTGTGTATGTATATATATTCCACCCAAAGCTAATAGAGATGCAGCAGAAAATCATTTTTCAGTATCAATTTTGGTTTCAACATGGTATCAGAAGAATTTCTCATACTTCTATGCGTTCTTCTCTGATCTTCTTCCCTCTTTCTCGAACCTTCTTTTCCCCTTTCACTTTCCCTCTCTTCTCGAACCTTCTTCTATTTCTTCTCTTCTCTCCAACCTTCAATTTTCTTTCTGCAATGGCGGCGATCGATGAAGCCGATCCTTTTCTGCTCCATTCCTCCGATCAACCGAACCTTGCCTTGGTCTCGCAAGTGCTCACCGGTGACAATTATCCTTCATGGAAGAGATCGATGGAAATGGCGCTCAATGGCAAAAACAAACTTGGATTCGTTAACGGCACGATTCCACCGCCTGAGGAAGGTGCGTCTCACTCTTCCAAGCTCCGCTGGCGTCGTCTGAACGACATCGTCAGCACCTGGATTCTCAACTCTGTCTCCAAGGAGATCGCATCGAGCTTGATCTTTGCTGGTTCTGCTCATGAGATTTGGATAGATCTAGGTCACCGATTTCAGCAAAAGAACGGTCCTCGAATCTATGAACTGCGAAAAGAGTTAATCAATCTGAAACAGGATTCTCTCTCTGTCTCTCAGTTTTTTACTAAGCTGAAGTGTGTATGGGAGGAATTATGCCATTTTCGACCTTCAGTACGCTGTAATTGTGGTGGTGCTCGTGAATTTTTAGCTCATGCTGATGAGGAATATGTTCTTGTCTTCTTGATGGGGTTGAATGATGTGTACCATCAAGTTAGGAGCCAAATTCTGTTGATGAAGCCTTTGCCTAGCATCTCTGAAGTTTTCTCGCTAATCGTTCAAGAAGAGCGGCAACGAGGACTGACTCTTGCTCCTCCAACAAGCAATGAGACGCAACTGGCTTTTGCCGTGAAGAACACACAGTATAACTCCAAGATCCGTCTAGGGAAGAAAGATAAGCCGCTCTGTGCTCATTGCGGTTTACTCGGCCACACCAAGGATAAATGCTACAAGTTACATGGTTATCCACCTAATTACAAGAAGCAAAGTCCAGCCACAGTTCGGGTCAATCATGTGGACACAAGTCAGGACATTCCTCTTCAACTCACTTCTCAACAGTATCAACAATTAATATCACTCCTATCTATACAAGTTCCATCCACAATGCCCCCTATTATCACTGCTGAAGCTTCAAGCGCAGGGGAAGGTAAACTTTTCTCTGCTGCTTTAATTTCTGCACTTTGAGTTAAATCATGGATCTTGGATTTTGGCGCTACTTGTCATGTGACCTGTACTTTGGACAATTTCAAACCTTCAATTTGGTTTGCAAATAAGTTTGTGGTTCTGCCTGATCATACTCGCATACCTGTGCTTGCTTCTGGTTCTGTTTCTTTATCTCAAACCCTCACACTCACTGAAGTTTTGTATGTGCCTTCATTCAAAATTAACCTGATTTCAGTGAGTTCTTTGTTGTTAAAGCAACATTTTTATATTCTTCTTTCTGATGTTGATTTTGTGATTCAGGACCACCTGAACTCCAAGATGATTGGGAGAGGTGAATTGAAACACGGATTGTATGTTTACACACACACACACCAGTTGTCAATGTTAATGAACCTACATGTAGTAGTGCCGATTGTGCCAATACGTTAGTCATTTATGATTCTTGTAATGCAATAAGTGCAAAATTGTGGCACCATAGATTAGGCCACCTTTCTTTCCCTGTTTTGCAACATTTGCCCTTGAATTGTAATTCTTCATCTTCTAATAAAAATTTCCTTTGTGACATATGCCCTTTGTCCAAGCAAAAACGGTTGCCATTTTTTTCCAACAATAATCATGAGTCCGAATGCTTCTCATTGATACATTGCGATACTTGGGGTCCTTATCATGTTGCTACGCATTTGGGGGAGCGATATTTTCTCACTTTGGTAGATGATCATAGTCGATATACCTGGATTTATTTGTTGAAAGCCAAATCTGAAGCTACGACCATCATTAAAGAATTTTTTGCCATGGTTCACACTCAGTTTGGCGCTGTGATTAAGAAGATTTGGTCTGACAATGCACCTGAGTTATCTCTTACTGATTTCTTAAAATCAAAAGGTTCTCTTCACCAATTCAGTTGTGTTGAGCGACCACAACAAAACTCGGTGGTGGAACGGAAGCATCAACACCTTTTGAATGTGGCAAGGAGCTTGTATTATCAATCCGGTGTCCCAATTTATTTCTGGGGTGAATGTATTGCTACTGCAGCCTTTTTGATCAATAGATCTCCCTCCTCTACTCTTGGCTGGAAGTCCCCTTATCAATTACTTACAATAAGGCACCCACATATGAAGACTTGAAGGTGTTCGGATGCCTTGCCTATGCTTCGACTTTACCTTCCTCTAGGAACAAGTTCTCACCAAGAGCCATTCCAGCAGTTTTTCTTGGCTACCCACGAGGTTACAAAGGGTACAAACTCTATGATCTCAAGAATAGAAAGTTCTTTATTTCAAGGGATGTGATTTTTCATGAATTGAATTTTCCCTTCAAGCTTGGCAGCACTTATTCTTCCTTACCTGATCCTTTTGATGATCATGTCCTTCCTAAGCCAATTGAAGTTTCCCTTAATACACCTCAACTCGTTGCTCCGGCTACACCTGTCCCTATTGTGACACAGCCACGAGCTGAGAACCCACAGCCTTTGAGAAGAAGTCAGCGACTCCATAGGGTATCTACCTATCTTACAGACTACCATTGCAATAATGTGGTGAATCCTTTGGCGATGGTGCATTTTTGTTCTTACGAGAGATTGAGTCCAGCATATAAGGATTATTGTATGCAAGTTTCCGAATTTTATGAACCCCAATTTTATCACCAAGCTGCCAAGTATCCTCAATGGCAACAGGCTATGGCTGAGGAATTACAAGCTATGGAGAATAACCGTACATGGGAGGTAGTTCCGCTTCCGATCGGAAAACATTGTATTAGTTGTCGATGGGTATATAAGGTGAAGCGCAAGCAAGATGGGTCAGTTGATAGATGCAAGGCTCGTTTAGTTGCTAGAGGAAACACTCAACAATCTGGTGTAGACTATAAGGATACTTTTTCACCCGTTGCCAAACTCACCACTGTTCGTTTACTCCTTGCTGTTGTTGCTGTGAAGAATTGGAAATTGTTGCAGCTAGACATTAATAATGCCTTCTTGAATGAGGAGGTATATATGCAACTACCTCAGGGATATGCCAGCAAGGGGGAGAAGCTTGTATGCAAACTAAACAGGTCAATTTATGGCTTGAGACAGGCTTCGAGGCAATGGTTTACCAAGTCCTCCACTGCTTTACTTGGTGCTGGTTTCACTCAGTCCAAATCAGATTATTCTCTATTTCATAGAGGAACAGGTGATTCACTTGTTATGGTGCTTGTATATGTCGACGACATCATTGTTGCTAGTAAACTTGGTGACATGGTTGCCCAAACTCAGCAAACTTTGCAGGGTCTTTTCAAACTCAAGGTGCTTGGCCCCTTAAAGTACTTCCTTGGATTGGAGATAGCAAAATCTAAGGAAGGCATTTGTTTGTCTCAACGAAATTACACCCTTTCTTTGCTTGAAGACACTGGTTTTTCGGATTGTAAACCTGCCTCTGTACCCTTGGATCCAAACATAAAACTTACTGCCACTGATGAGGATTTGCTCGAGGATGCGGGACAATATAGGAGGTTGATTGGCAGGTTGCTTTACCTCACTATTTCAAGACCGGATATTTGCTTTGCTGTGAACAAGCTGAGCCAATACATGTCTTCTCCTCGCACTACCCATTTGGATGCTGTCTATCATGTTTTTAGGTATTTGAAGGCTGCACCTGGGCAGGGCTTGCTTTTTTTGGTTTCTTCCCCTTTATCGGTCAAGGCATATGGGGATGCTGATTGGGAAAGCTGTACCGAAACCAGACGATCCACTACCGGCTATTGCGTCTTCCTTGGCGATTCTCTAATCTCATGGAAGTCGAAGAAACAAGACACCGTTTCGAGGTCCATGGCTGAGGCAGAGTATCGAGCACTTGCCAATGTCACTGCTGAAGTTGTGTGGATTATGCGGATGCTTCAGGACTTTGAGATACAAGTTGATCCGCCTTTCATTTTCTGTGACAGCAAAGCTGCAATCCACATTGCAGAAAATCCCACCTTCCATGAGCATACCAAGCATATCGAAATGGATTGTCACTTTGCTCGAGAATGTGTACAGGACGGTACCGTGAAGCTGGTGCATGTGAAGTCAGGACATCAGCTTGCTGATGTTTTAACAAAAGCTGTACAGCCTACCTTGTTTAAGAACTTGATCAGCAAGTTGGGAATCATTAACATTTTTTCACCAACTTGAGGGGGAGTATTAGCAGATTGTTATTTATTTACTGCAGGCAATTAGTTAGCCTTATTTAGAGAATAATCTTTTCCATTAGATTAGGGGTTTGTTAGTTTGTTAGCCTAGTCTGTTAGTTTGTTAGACTGATGTGTGTATGTATATATATTTCACCCAAAGCTAATAGAGATACAGCAGAAAATCATTTTTCAGTATCAATTTTGGTTTCAACAATATATATATAATTTATTTTCTCACATATGTTTTTAGATTCTATTTAAAAGTTAAATAGACAATAAATTATTCTTACACCTTTTCTTTTAATATCAAGTTAAAAAGAGCAAATTCATTTCTGTAAAACCACAGATCAAATAAGATAACACTATATCATTGAATTGAGAAAGCTATTCATAAAGGTCTAGTGTATTAATCGGTTAATCCTATCAATTCAATTCATTTGTAAAATAATAATAATAATAATAATAATAATAATAATAATAATAATAATAATAATAATAATAATAATAATAATAATAATAATAACAACAAATTTAAGAGTAAATATATAT
Source organism: Arachis ipaensis (assembly GCF_059453495.1). Classification (NCBI taxonomy): domain Eukaryota; kingdom Viridiplantae; phylum Streptophyta; class Magnoliopsida; order Fabales; family Fabaceae; genus Arachis; species Arachis ipaensis. Next base: position 7,277,282 of record NC_142438.1, read on the forward strand.
ATATGTATTAAAATAAAAGAATCATGAATTTAATTCTTGCTTAGAATTAACAACATGTTTTTTTTTTAATTATATAGATGAAAGGTATTCTTTTGGAAAAAAAAAATTTTAATTTTTTTCATATCTCTATGTTATAATAGATCTTATTATATTAATGTAAAATGTAAGATTTGGTAACTAATTTAAGTTGGTCTAGTAGTTAATTTACTGATATGCTTAACTCTTGAATAGAATTTTGATCGATAACAAATTAGTCTTTAGTTTTCAGGATAAAAGATAATGTGAAAAATAAAAAACATATATTTATTTATTGGTACCTCATGAAATTTCCATAATTAGTGCATGATGTAGGCTTAGTTATTATAAGTGGAAAATGAGACTACAAACACATATTCAGCGGCAAATCAGTTTATTGTAATAATAAATATTAAATAATATTACTGGGGCCATCAAACTAGTAGCAATAGTTTAATATTCCATTATTAGAGCCATCATGCATACATGTAAATTAAAATAATTAATTCCCTCATATGATCACAACTGTAGGTGTTTCATTTGTTTAATGATATAATTTGGACAACCCTTTTAGCCCGGTATGAACTTTGAAGATCTCATTTGTTTAATTCATAGTTAAGGATCAGGCCAATATCGTTGACTATATGTCACACATGCATGACACGTAATTATAGTTTGAATGATAGTAATATTACTTCTATTTTGATAATGTTACATTTTTTATTTTTATAAATTTATATAAATATTAACATAAAAAAATTATATGAAGAGTATTATTATAAAAAATAAAAATGATATTATTATTTTCCGTATATTATGTATTAATTAGTTTGTAAAATAAACTGAAATGATGAAGAGCAGTAATATTTATAGAACAACACATAATTAAAAGTAGTAAAGAAAAAAAAAATACCAAATTCATTCTTTAGCTCCTTCCTAATGGCTTGATGGCCGAGTTTGAAGAATTTTAAATTCTACAAAAAAAAAATTAAGTGAGACAATCTACAAAATAATAAAATAAAAAGATAATAATTATTAAATTTATAATATTTATCTTGTAAAATTTTCATAATTTTGATTTTTTTTGTGTGAACATAAATCTAAAAAATAGAAAAAATAAAAGGAAAAACTACCAAAAGTAACCATGAAGTTTATGAACACTGACAAAAGTACCCATAAATTAAGAAAATTAACGATGTACTCATGGAAGATGGTTTCTGTATGACAAAAGTATCCAAACCCTAATTTTTTGTTGATTTTTTAATAAAATTTCCAAACTACTCTCACCCTCAACTTCAACTCACTTTTTCAACATTCCATAACTCAACATGCACCTTTAAAACCCTTGTCATGGAGTCCAAACTACTCCAACAACAGACGAAATGAACCTTTATGGTGAGAGTTTTGGATAGTAACGCAACAGAGGATTGCAGCACCAAGATTAACAAAAGAATCAATCAATACCGATGAAGAATCAGAGAAAAAATCATAAAGGAGCAGTTTTTAATCGTTTTAGTTGTTTTCTCCTTTTTTTTTTCTTAATTTGGGGGCTTTCTTTGTGTGAAGGGATGTGGTAAAAAAAATGAAAAAGAGCTCACCATACTAAATTTATCTGCCAAGAACCGGTCGAAGTCCTCTACCACCACCACCATTGATTTCGGCCTGATCTATTATAGAAGTAATTTTGGACTCCATGACAAAGGTTTTAAAAGTGCAGGTTGGGTTATGGAAGGTTGGAAAAGTGAGTTGAGGTTGAGAGTGGGGGTAGTTTGAAAATTTTATTAAAAATTCAACAAAAAATTAGGGTTTGGATATTTTTGTCATACAAAACCCATCTTCCATAGGTACATCATTAATTTCCATAGTTTATGGGTACTTTTGTCAGCGTTCGTAAATTTCATGGGTACTCTTGGTAGTTTTTCCAAAATAAAATAAGAAAACATAACAAAGAAAACAAGAAACAATGATGAAACTCCTAAGTTATGTTATCTATGACCAGTTAAATCAGGATAGGTGATAGTTATAACCAATCTTTTATTTCGTAGTTACTATGAGCCTCAAATTTTGCCAACCAGTCATCTATGGTATTTAAATTTTGCTAGATCAGCACAAAACGAAACTCCCAACTTATGTTGTTTTTGAGCTCGAAAATCTTTTGAAGCAAAGTCTTCTCGTCATGTTCGACAGAAAAGTACCAATGACTAATAAGAAGAAATGCATTCATCGAGTCCAGTTCACATATAATATTTTTGGTAACAACTTCTGAAACCATCAACAAACCGTACCAAATCACCCAAATTTCTACATAAAGGACACTCACCCCAGACAGGTCCCTAACCTATGGTGAATCCAAATGTCATCTTCACCTCGGAGAAGGAGAACACATCCAAATTCCGTTAGTCCTTCTTCATTGAATACACTTTGTTGCAATTCAATTTCAGAAAACCATCCTCTAGACTAGACCAAGAGATGGGAGGCAATTTAACGAGTTTACATGTGTTAGAAATCTCCAAAATTCTAAAAGTTTCGGCATGGCTCGTACTTTGAAGCTCACCTAAATAGCAAAGGAGTCTTTGTTTGAAATGAATTCTTCATTTTGGTCCAAATCACTTTCTTAAAATGAAATTGACGAACAACTAATACCATTAATAGTGTTTATGAATGTCGAATAAAAAAAATGTCCAAATTCACCACAAACCCGCCACAAATATGTAAAAGTTGTTACTTCCGAACCTCGAAGGATCCAGTTCTTGAAAGTCTACTCATTGAAAAAAGTTAAATTGGCAAGTTCCAAGAGATTTCATATAGCTTTAGCCTTTGAACAGTCCCTTAAACAATAAATGGTAATTTCAGGGTGAGCTTGACATCTAAGATAAAGATCTGACAAAGCCAATCTCCTGTGAGGTCGAAAAGTAGCGGTAGGGAGCGCACTATGAAACCCCAACCAAAAAGTAAGCCTGAATTTTTTTGGAATCTGTAGCTTCCATAACCACCTCCAATATTCTCTAACATCCCAATCAACAAGCTTATTCAATAGCCAAATATCACTCTTTGCAGTATACGTCTCTTTGACCCATCTTCATCCATACTCAAATTCAGCATAAAAAAATGCCTGCTAATTCAAAATCTCATTTCTTAGCTTTTCTAACATATTGGGGAATATACGATTTAATTGTCAAAAGTTATCCATAATGACATCTTTTATCTTGAAACCAGTTTCAATTATCTCAATAACATCCATCTTCCTACCAACTATTCCAGATTTCATTCAATGATAAAACCAAAAAGAGTTATTCAAGGACTTAATTGACCAAGCAAGACCATCCTTTAGAGTAGCTGCTGCTTTAATAATAGCTTTTCAAATCTAGGATGATTGATTTCCTACTTCTATATCAAATATGTTTTTATTTGATAGATGCTCACTTCTCAAAATTTGAATCTAAAGTTTGTCTTGATTGTGAATAAGTTGTCAGATTAATTTTTCTAGCATTGTTAAATTAACAAGATGAGAATTTCAGAATGCAAGACCACCAAACGTCTTGGGAGTAATAAGAGTTTTTCATGAGCTTAGGTGTAGATCCCGGGTGTTGGCTACACCACTTCATACAAATTGTCGCACCAATTGATCAATCTCGTTACAAGTGGCGATGAGAAAATAACTCACTTGCATTCTATAATTAGGAATGGAGGCAATGATAGACTTTACAAGACAAGTTCAGCCAGCTATGTTGAGAAAACTGTCCTTCCATGAAGCTAGTCGCTTTCGTATTTTATCCAACACATCATTAAAATTAGCTTTAGATGGTCTAGAGTATCCGAGTACTATCCCAAGTATTTTCCAAAGGAGCTGAAAAATATTATAGAAGAAATGCTTGTGAAAATATCATTTCTCTGTCTAAAAATATTTTGTAAACAAATTGCTATAAATTTTTTAAAATTTATCTTCATTCCAGAAGTTTTACAAAAGGGGTTTAAGATCTGAAGTGCTTGTTGAACCTATATTCTGATTGCCTTACAAAAGAGAATCAAGTCATTAGAAAACATTAGGTGTGAGACAACTACTAGTTTTCACAGTCTTTGCTCTACCCATTGAGTAATATAACATCCTAGTCTTTCCATGTACATCCCAAAGAGATAAGTCTTTCCATGTACATCCCAAATAGATAAGGTAATAAGGGGTCTCTTTGGTGAAGTCCTTTTTTTGGCTGAAAGTTGTTCAACTTATTATTATTTCATATAATAGACAAAGAGGATGACTTGCCGCATGACATAATGAATCTAGTTATGACTCTGGAGAAACCAAACATAGCTAGAGTTAGCTCTAAAAAGTCTCAATTAACTCTATCATATGCTTTCTCCATGTCAACTTTGAAAGTTAGAGTTTTCTTTTTGGACTTAGTATTCTTTATAAAGTGTAGAGCTTCTTGTGTTAGGATGCTGTTATCTGGGGTACCCCTTCCCGAAATAAAGCTACCTTGTAGTGATGATAAAATGATCTCTATCAAATAAGGCTTCAACCTGTTCACAATCACTTTTATAACTACCTTGTATATAACATTGAAAAGATTGATTGGACGAAAATCTTTCATCCTGACAGGATTATTAGTCTTTAGAATCAGAATAATCAGAGTACCAAAAAGAGATACATCAATAAGGTCATTAGAAAAGGTTTGGCGCACAAAGCTGCTAGACTTTATTACCTACAATATCTCAATATTTCTTAAAGAAAAAATTCTGAAAGCCATCAGCTCCTGGAACCTTGAACGAGTTTATTCTTATTATTACATTATGGACTTCCTCTTTTGAAACTCTTTTCGTTAGCTCATAGCAAGCCTCTGGCGAAAGCTACGGAAAATGTTGAGTACCCATAACTTCAAAGTCCACATGAAGTTCATCGCAAAAAAGTTTATTGTAAAACCTTGGAGTCTCTGCTTCAAGTTTTTTTTTTTTTTGTCGGTGCACCAAGACTCATCTTCTAAAATTAGCCTGTTAACCTTGTTCCTCTTTTTAAATAACCGTCTGTATATGAAAGAATTTGGTGTTTTTATCGCCAAAATGAACTAATTTTTTTTTTATATTTTTTATACTAGAAAATCTCTTTTTGAAGAAGTATTTTTGAGTAATTCTCTTGCAGTTCTAGATTTTGTCGCTTTAAAAAATCTATAATTTTGATTTAAAAACAATTAAATTATTTTTTTATTTTATTAATTTTTTTTCACTTTAAAAGAATTTGATTCTTTCATTTTATTTCGAACCAAGCTTTTGGATAACTTTTTTGAAGGGGCTCATCTGAATTTTCTTAAAATAAAAATAAAAATAAATAAATAAATAAACAAATAATAGTTCAAATTTAGCTTTTAGAAGCAAGCAACCACATACAGCATACACAAATGAATGCAATGTGGATCTTCAACCGACCAAAAGTGCAGTCTTCAGGTGACCTCAACGGATTAAGGTTTGAATAAAAGATAATAATACTATTAATGGTTTTTTTGTGGTTTTGCTAAGGAATCAACTAGAAGAGTAGCCAATTAGAGTCAACTAATAGTTAAAAAATAAGAGGTCTGTTATTAAAAAAAATAACTGCTCGCTATCTTATTTTTTAAAATTTTAAAACTAAAAATACAAAAAATTAATTTAAGTTGACTTAGATTATAGTTAGTTCCTTAGATTTTTTTTTTTTTTTTTTAAGGACTATATATAATACTCGTGCACACATCAATTTAAGTTGTAAATGAGATATTAAATTTTCGGTTGGCAGTATATAGTTGAATCTTGAAAGCCAGCAAAGGGGAAGTTGCAAACTTGAAATGAGAAAAAGTAAAGTTTGAGGGCGACTCAAGTTAATAATTAATTAAATAATAATAGTATTAATAATAATAATAATATTCATTGAATGTTGAATCAAGATCGTTGGTAGTTTACCAAAATAATGCGGCTGTGGATGTGGTTGTCTAATCTAATCTAATCAAATCAATCATCTAAGTTGGAGTCAAATGCATTGCTTCGTTGACTTTTTACCTATTGAATAGGCCTACTTTTGACTTTCTATGTCAAATAATCCATAGATAGAAATTCATGCTTAACACGTAAAATATTAACTTGCGTACCTAAATACAAAAAATAATATAAGCAAATCTTGAAAAATTTTAAGATTATTGTATGAATCCTGAAAAAGTAAAATATAAAGTAAATCTTTGAGAAATATCTGTAATTAACTTATAAGCCCCTAAGAAAAAAGAGTATCTAATACATTCTTAAATGAATTGAAGTATTGATTTATAAGTCTCTCAAAAATTCAAACACAATTCATCTTTTCATTACATACTCATAATTTTACCGTTGAATTCTTTAAAAACGTAATTGGCGGAGTGCTTTTTTCTCTTAGAAATTTATCTTAAAAATTTAATTGATATGTTTTATTCAGTTATATCACAAACTTTAAGAATATATCTACTTATTACTCAAAAAATTAGTGATTACCTTATTCTACTAAAGGAAAAGGGAAATTACAATAATTTTTTCCTGACCTCCTATTTTTTATCAAGTTTTCTTCGTTAAAATTATATTTATCCATTTTTTTTGTCATGTCCACTCTGAATTTGATTTTACTTATTCTAATATTGTCTCTTAAAATATTGCATTTAAGATTGGAATTTGGTTGGGATGTATCAGTATATTTACGAACTAAATCTTAAAGTAGTTTCTGAAGTTACATTCGTACTTTATAATAGTCCATAAACTTAATAATTACCCATATTTATTCCTGAAATTGCACCCCAGGACTCAGACTCATCCTTCCGGCACATTCTGTCCATCTGGCGCCACCGGAAAGCTGATCTGGACTAGAGGCTGACATGCTGGTGAAGCTAAAACGACGTAGTATTAGTGGTGGCGCGTAAATGCCCTAAAACGACGTCGTTTCACTCTAAAATTGCTTTTTGAAGAATCCTCCCTCAAACGTTAATATAACATAGGGAAAGTATGAGGAGCCAATGGAATATTTATACAATGTGTACAATGGAGGTTTAGGGAGTATAAGAGATATAATCATTAGTGTTACCCTTTGTCATCAGTTGAAGCTTTTGGGATGAGTGGTATCATGCATGGTATTAGAACGCTAGATTCGAAAGGTCAAGAGTCCAATCCTTGATGAACCCAAAAATCAGTTTAAGTTTTTGAGAAGATGTTTATTATCGCTAGTATTCGGATGGTTATTCTAGATAGTATAGGGGATGTTCATTTTGTAACTCAATAACCCATTGTACACATTATACAAATAATTCATTGTCTCCCTAGCGGGATCCTATAACATATTGTCTCCCCTTCTCAAAACACAACACAAACAAAGTCTTTCATTCTCCCCTATACTCATCAATGGCGGTGGTGCTATTGTTGTAACTGCAGCGATTTCGTTGGAACACGACTGCTCTGGAGGATCGGTTTTGTCATCTGCATCAGACAAAGAGTGTACCGATGGCTGGTTTCTCTGAAAGAGGTAAGCAAGAAAAGAAAAAATTATGTGATAATAGGAGTGCTCTGTTTTTTGTTATTGTTGTTAGTTTGATATCTTCAGTAGTTAATTAGAAACAATTTGTTGGAGTGTTGTAATGTGTGGGTATGGATGTTTGTGTTTCGCAATATTTGTTAGGGTTTGATTGCAATTAGCTTTCTGAGTGGTTAGGCTAATGAAATTGTTGACTGGATAAAGGTTGTTTGTTATGGTGAAAACTTGTTTCTTATCTGTTAGGGTTTACTGCATTTACAGTTGAAAACATGATTTTATGTTTTAGTTTTGAAGTTGCCAATTTGTTAATGTGGTTGAAGATTATGAGTTTGATCATGAAATTTTATTTTTGAATTACAGATGGATGATCTTTTGATTACCATCATATTTCACCATGGAGGGTCATTTATCACAGAGCATGATGGAAGTGTGAAGTACAATGGTTGATAGATTTATGAGTTACCGGGAATTGACATCGACACACTGGATGTCTTTTTCGTCCAAGACTACCACAAAAACATTGGGTATGACAAGGTGACTCAATGTTGGTGGTTGGTGGCTGGTGCCTAATAAGCCTTTGCAAAATGGTCTTAGAGCTATGACACATGACAAGGAGCTCATGGAAATGTGTTACCTTGCTCAGAAGAACAAGGGAGTTATCCATGTATACTATGAATATGGAGTCTCTGAACTTGTGCTTAATGAGAAAGCAGAACCAGTATCATCCAAAGGCAAAGAGTTAATAATGTTATAAGACCTTATTCCCCACCCATACTCCACCATCAATGTCACAACTAAAACAATTTTTACCACATCACCATCAACTCCAATTTTAGAACCAACTCACACCACTAGCCCCAAAACAATTCCCATTCCCACCACATCACCACCAACTCCAATTTCAGAACTAATACACAACACCATCCCTACTCCAAAAACAATTTTCACAACTAAGCCTCCTAGTAAATTCATTTCAGGACCAAAATATAAGACTCAACCTACTGCAATTTCTATTAGTAATCCCAAATTACCACAAAAAAGAATCGCAGCACCCACTGCTGATCCTAGTACTAAGCCCAACCCACCACAAAAAACAATGGCCCAATCCACTGCTGCTCCTAGTACTAAGCCCAACCCACCACCAAAATTAATGGTCCAGCTCATTGCAAAATCTCTAACTAGGTTTAAATCTAAATTTAAAGAAATAAAAAAAAAACTCTTATCTACCAAAGAGAGGCTATCAAAAAGTCAAAAATGCAGCATCACATGCAAGGAGACCTTTAACAAGAGCAGCTGCAACTAGAACTTTTGGAAGAGCATCTGTTAAGGGAAAGGAGCTCCAAACTGTATTTTTGACATTGTCTAGTAAGAAAGAATCCTCAGATAGCCATGAAAGTTATGATAGTATAGAGGACGAACCATATAGGCCTGGTGGTGATGAGGTCTTTAGTGAGGAAGAAGAAGTGATTGTGAAGAGATCAGTTGGGAAGAAGAATGATGTTAAACTGAGGACTACAACAGATGAAAAACAAGTTTAAAAAAAGAGAGTTGTTATGGTTGAGGATGATGATGGGCTTGTATGTGCAGACTCAGGGTCTGAAGATGATGAATTATTTTTTGGACCGATTCCTAACATTGGTGAAATGGCACCATATTATGATGCTCAAGATGGAGCTTATGATGAATCTGATGGTGGAGAGAGTCTTGGCATTTCGAAGAAATGAAGACTCCTCCGAACTCTGAGGATAGGTTAGAGGAGGTTGATTCAAATGAGGTGTTTTCTGTGATCAAGGAGGCTATTCATGAGTACTGTATCCAAGAGGGAAGGCAGATCTGGTTTAAGAAGAATGACAGTGTAAGGATGAGGGCTGTGTGTAAAGGTGAGGGCTGGCTTGTATATGCTTTCCGGGACAGTGAGGATAATTGTTGGCAGATCAAGATTTTTATGAACGATCACACTTGTCCTAGAGAGACTAAGAACAGGCTAGTTAACAGGAAATGGCTAGGTTGCAAACTGGTTAAGAAATTAAGAAAATACACTAATCTTAAACATTTTGAGGCTGCACAGTACTTTAAGAGTAAGTGTGACTTGGACCTGAACAAGTCCTCATTAACAAAGGCTCTAGGAGATGCAAGGGCGTAGTGTACGGAGATGCTGCTACCCAATATGGTATGGTTAGGGATTATGGGTTGATATTGCTGAAAAGTAATCCTGGCTCTACTGTTAGTATTGGTGTTAGACCTCATCCCAATCCTAATGAAGATCCAAATTTTGAAAAGATGTACATTTGTCTTTATGGGTGTAAAAGAGGGTTCAAGGTTGGCTGCAGATTACTTATAGGCTTGGATGGAGCATTTCTGAAAATACAATATGGTGGTCAAATTCTCTCTGCTATTGATCAAGATGCAAACAATCACATTTATGTGATTGCTTATGCAATTGTGTCCATTGAAAATACGGAGAATTGGCGATGGTTTTTGGAATTACTGCATCAAGACTTGGGTGATTATAAACAACATGGTTGGTGTTTTATTTCAGACATGTAAAAGGTATTGTTGTTGTTTATTGCTAGATATCTTAATTAATGGTAGTAATTGAAGATTGCTATATATAACTGTTGAGTAGTAAATCCCTTTATTGTTGTTTATTGTTAGATATATTAATTATTGTTATTTATTGCTATATATGTGTGCTGAGTAGTAAATCTGTTTATTGCTATTTAGAACAATTGAGTGATTGATGTATAAAATTGGAGGTTGCATAGTTGATGGTTGCTATATACTCGTAGTATATGTTTATTCTATTGAGGAGCCAATGTGATGTCACTTACACAATTTTAGGGACCATTCTGAGTTCATTAATATAACATGAGGGACCTTTTTGAGGTTCGATTAGAAACTTTAGTACTGACTTTTTGGTTATGCAGGGACTTGTCCATGCAGTTCAGGATATTTTTCCAAACGTCCATCACAGATTCTGTATTTGGCATTTATAGAAGAACTTCAACAAACAGTGAAAGGATAATTAGCTTAGAGGTTTGCTTTGGGAGTGTGCAAGGTGTACTACTCAAGAAGAGTTCATTGAAGGGATGAAAAAATTGGAGAGGCTAAATAAGGATGCATAGACTTATCTCTGCAAATGACCAAAGGACTCATGGAGCAGGACATTCTTTAGTAATGCACCTAAAATGGATAACATCTGCAATAATGTGTGTGAGGTTTTTAACTCACGGATCAAAGAACCTAGAGGCAAGCCTATTATCACACTGTTGGAGGAGGTCAGGATGTATGCCATGAGATCTATAGCTAGAAACAAGGTGAATTTGAGGAATAACATTGGGATCCTACCTCCAATACAGCAAAGCAGGTTGGAAAAGATAAGAAAAGAATAAAAAAATTGGGTTTCCATGTAGTCTGGTGATGCAGATTATGAGGAATTTGAAGTTCATGACTGGCTGACCAATATGGTTGTGGACTTAGGCAAGAGATTATGCACATGTGATTTTTGGCAACTAAGTGGTATGGTCTTTTATACATATTTTTTGGTTGTTTTATTCATGATTTGTAGTTGGAATTTTGTTTATTTATGGTTGTAAATTTTTGTGTAGGGATACCATGTGTGCATGCATGTGCCACATTGGTAAAGGCTGGTAAAAAGCCAGATGAATTTTGTCATCACTGGTTGACCATGGAAGCATACAACAACACTTATGCCTTCCATATAAATCCACTTCCTGGTTAGGCACTATGAAAAAATCACCACATAACAGACCTCAAGCACCAAAGTTCAAGAAGAAGCCAGGATCAATTAAGAAAAAAAGAAGAAAGGATGTTAATAAGAAGCCAAGTATAGGCAAGAAGCAGAAGACCTTCCTAAAAAGAAATTATAAAAAAGGACATTATTGCTATTGTGGTGAAACATGTCACACCAAAAAGAATTGTAGTAAGAGGGTTGTTGACGAAGAATCAGCTGCTGTAGCTACTGCTGATACTGATGCTAATGGAGGTGAGGTCAACAATTCTGCTCCAACTACTGTCGTAAATGGTGGTGATGGCACACTTGTGCCACATGCTCAGGTCGAAATTCAGCTTGATCTTAGTCAACCCTGTTTTATCAGAAACTGATGACTCTCAACAGGTTTATATTATTAGTTTCTCATATATACGTATATATAAGAAAAAAAACCCTAAACGACCCCTGACAATTACCTCGAAAGACAATGAGACCCTTAACAAAAAAAAAATCCAATCCGACCCTTGAGCTTTACTTTTATGGGATTAATTAGCCCATGTGCCAAAAAAAGTCAATGTTATTTTTTGGCACAGGGGCTAATCAGTCCCTAAAAAAAAAGATCAGGGACCGGGTTGGATGTTATTTTTTTGGGAGGGTCTCGTAGTCCTTTCGAGATAATTGTCAGAGATTGGGTGGGGTATTCACTCTATATATAATTATGTAAATACTTTTTTAGCTTTTCTTAGTCAATGCAAATGTTTCATACATAGGTGCAACCCACTTCTATTCGGCCAACCAAACTGCCTCCTAAAAAAAAGTTGTCCACACCCAAAAACAGCACTCTATCAACAAGCATATCAGCTGCCACCACCCAATTAGCTAGCACCCCACCTTCAAGCACTCCATTTGCAAGCATTCTACTAGCAAGCATTAATCCACCTAATCCAATACAAGGTGCAACATAGAAAACTGTATCAAGGCTTGCAAGCATAATGAGATTTGTGCCTAATCCTGAATTCAAGCCACCCAGAACTAAGAATTAATTACTTAGATTATTATGTTTAGAGACAGATGGTGTCTTTATTTATTTGTTTTGGTAAAGTAATTTACTTTGTATGCTTTCTTAATTAGGATCCAAGTGTTAGAAATTTTAGTGTTGGAAACTTATGAGACCTATATTTTGACAATTTTGATATACTTCGTGATTATTGTTCTGACTTTATAATGCCTTCTTTGGATGTATTTTCTACATTATAAATATGAATTATGACTTTCTTGAATTGATATGTGTCAAATTTTTACTTTTATTTTGTCCTCTTATATATACTTAAGATGCATTCTAAACACTATTCATTTCCATTTTATTGCAAAACAGAAATTAGGATCCTATGATTATGTAAGGCCTTAATCATGAAAACTTTGACAAGAATTATATTATGGATGGAAATATTAGTAGTTCATATTGTTTTTCTAATTTCCAAAATATGCAAGCACATTAGTGTCAAACACTTTAATTTGCATTTCTTTTAAATAAACAGACAGGTACAAGTACAGGAATAACATATGCATGTCATTTGTTTTTTGCCAGATATAATTGGCCAAATTGCCTATCCAACTTTAAGAGAAGAACAACTACTGTAATCAGCAGCATAGATACAAACACCAAAATTCTACCTATTTTTAGAACCCTAACTTCAGACTCTAATCTTCCAAGTTTCTAAGCAATCTTCATCTTCCATTCTTCATTGTCAATTAAAGGGCTTGTTTTACCATCACATGTTATCACATCTTCTTCCAGAATTTTATCTACCCACAAAAACAACCCACACCACCTCTTACCTACAATCTGCACCCAAGAAAGTGAATCAACCAAGTTTATATTCAGAATTACAGCAAACAACAAGTCACTACTTTAGGGACCACTTTAAAGTTTAGCTCGTATATTCACTTTTTTTTTTGTTTTGGGTCTGATCAATCTATTCATCTTAATTTCAACCACAAGTCATTACTTTTTTTTTTTACGGTATCCTTCAACCCGACAGGTCAAGGATTAATCCACTGCAGTACTGAGCTCTATTTAAGGGTTTGTCACTGGCTAATAAGTTGCTGCATGCACAAAGCGAGATTTAAATTTCCGACACTTACTTAAGCAAACTAATGAGATAACCACTAGACCAACCCAACTTGGTTCATTATATTTTTTTTGGACATGAACCACAAGTCATTATGAAGCAACCACTTGAACAATAGCAACTCAAATGGCCAAATATTGGATGGAATTTTTTAACAAAAAAGAGATCAATTTTTCTTTACCAGTGATTTTGGTTTTAAATTTTTGGTTTGGGTCAAAGGATATCTTTCTTTTTGGTCGGAGGTCAAAGGATATCTATCTTGTTTTTGGTCATGAAAGGATATCTATCTTTACATTGCATGTTTGCTATTACATAAGATGGTCTAAGCTGGGCTCAGTGAACACTCTGCCCATATTTCCAAGTTGGAAGAACAAGGGAGATCAACCGAAAACATTAACTTGACCTAAATGGTTTTTGAAAAATATTAATATATCATGTATTGGCTATGGCCCATGGGTTTCCGTTCCACAAAGATAGGCCCAACGTCTAATATGAATAAAAATCTTAAACCATGAGGTCCAACTCTAACACAACCGAAGTAATAATGATCAGGGCAGCAACCGGCAAAGCAACTTGGATTGGTCGAGTATTTAACTCACTGATTTACTTAAATAAATGTTAGAGTTCGAATCCCGTCTTATGCATGTCTGTCGGACTAGAAGATACTGTAAACAAAAAAAAAATAATTATTAGGATAGCATGTATCTAATAATATTTCATAACTAATTTTCTATCTACTAAGGCAATGTTTGTTTAAAGAAAAAATGAAAAGAAAGAAAAGAGAAAAAAAATTAAAAAAATAATTATTTTTTATTATTTAGTTAAGAAAAAAAATTAAAAAAAATAAAAAAATTAGTGGAACCCAATAATTTTTTCTCTCTCCAATATTAGAAAAAAAAATTTATTTTCTCTCTTTACTTCTAATATTATTCATTTACTTTTTAAATATATTTTATAATATAAAAATAAAATTATTTTTTTTATAATATTTTTTTTTATTTTCTTTTTATTCAAATACATCTAAAAAAAATAAAAATCCATTTATTTTTTTTCTTTCTTTCCTTTCTCTTTATTTCTTTCTTTCCAAATCACACTAGCCTAAAAGTTTAACTTCAACGGGACTAGAAATTAGTCATTGTTTACAGGCTAATGATATACCAGAGTTTAAGACTTGGTGAATGAATAGTGACACAAAAAATCAATGCTTTCACAAGGAGAAATTATCTCACAGTAGCCTCTAACTCGAACCTTGATAATTGTTGTCATTAAATTTTAAGCTAGGTATATCATATAGGCTAAAATACGAAATATAAAAGAAAAATATGTAAAACACATATATGGTAGGTAATTTACATAGCATTTTTCTAAATTATTTTATACTTCTAAAAAATGCTTATCTTTTTTCTATGCATGTTCGTGTATTACAAAAGGATGAGACAAGATATAATTTTCAAAGTTATAAAATTTAAGAAATCGAAGGCATCGATATTTTTTTGCTGTTCAATAATATCTAAAAATTATATCTATCTATTTATATTGTTTAATTTTTTTTAAAAGAAATTACAAATCAGACTGTTTAATTTTTATTTTTAAAAATCAAAATCGAACTTTTACATTTATTCCCTCTTCAAACAAATTGAACAATCTGATTTAATTAATATCATTTAAAAAAATAACTTCATATCAAACAAATATACCTAAGCTTTCAATTAATATAATCCATAAGAAAAAAATTAGCACTAACCCTAAGAAAAGGAGGGAGTTTTTTTGTTAGGTAGATAGTGTTAAAACTTGAAAGATTGCAGTCCGTAATATTGTGGAGGACAAATCCGTCACTGCACATATGAGATATTTTCAAGGTTGCAACTGACACCCGAGATATTTTGGATGCATTATTCTTCGTTCCGTGAATCCAGCCGCTGCAGCTTTATCACGTGATATCGGGTCCCACCTCTTTAACCGTATTACCCTTTTAAAACACCACACGTGCACTTCCTTCACTCTCTTATCCTTACACCTGTTTGGTTACTATCCCATCCCTATTCCGATCCAATCAATCATCACTCCTAATCCCAATTCCCCTTATAAAAATCTTATTAACGACTATTTTCTTTGTATGGAGTAGGACTAAAATATCTATAGTACCCAGTCAAAACTACGAAACAGGCATAGATATTTTCTAAAATTATGGAAAAGATTAGCCATACACAATAATTAAAGAGCAGGGGTAAAATGGAAACTACGCACTATTGTTAGCTACAAGCTGTAACCAATCAATCCATACCCGTCCGTCCACATAACCCTAATTTTAACCCAGATTCAACCCACAAACCCTAACCCTAGTTAACCTCACCACCTATAAAATAACCCCTTGGGTACGCTGATATTCCTCGTGCTCACTTTTCTCCTTATTCTATCTAATATCCCATATTTTTAGGGTTTCTTTATCTAGATATTTCAATGGCTGCCGCAGATGTTGAGTTCCGGTGCTTCGTTGGTGGGCTTGCATGGGCCACCGATAACGACGCTCTAGAGAAGGCCTTCTCTGCCTACGGAGAAATCGTTGAATCGAAGGTCCGTTTATTGCAGGCATCATCGATCGGGATCTGAACACCGATTCGGATATGGATTTGTTACCGCTATCCATCTGATCTGTGATCTGTGATCTCTCTGATCTCTGATCTGTTCTGTGATCTGTTTTCCCGTTACTTGATCTCTGTGTTACTCTTGTTACTATTATGATTCTTATTATCCGCCAATAGGTACGTTCCTTCTTCATCTTTGATTCAAAGGCGAAGATCGATCGGTTTCTATTCGGTTCTCAAATATGTTAATTATCTTTGTTCTTACTCAGATCTGATGTGAATTCTCGTGGTTTTGTTCAGGTTATCAACGATCGCGAAACTGGAAGATCCAGAGGTTTCGGATTTGTGACCTTTGCTTCTGAGCAAGCCATGAGGGATGCGATTGATGGCATGAACGGATCCAACCTTGACGGCCGTAACATCACTGTCAACGAGGCTCAGTCCCGTGGAGGTGGAGGAGGTGGTGGAGGTGGCTTCAGAAGCGGAGGCGGCGGTGGATATGGTGGTGGCGGATTTAGCCGTGGCGGCGGTGGTGGTGGATACGGAGGCGGCGGGGGTCGTCGTGAAGGTGGATACAACAGAAACGGTGGTGGCGGCGGTGGCTACGGAGGTGGCGGTTATGGCGGTGGTAGGGACCGTGGCTATGGTGATGGTGGCTCCCGTTACTCCAGAGGCGGTGGTGACTCCGATGGCAGCAGCTGGAGGAACTGATTTGTGATCTGCATGGGTTTGGGGGTTGTGTGGGGTTTATGATTGTAATCGTGTTGAGAGAAGTTTACTTTTTAGGTGCCTGAAATGTAGGTGGTTCTCTTTAGTTTTAGAGTGGTACTGGTATCTGGTTATGATTTCGTGGTGTTGCTATGGTTCTATCTAGTTTTTGACCTCTGAATCTGGTTGTTTGTTCATAGAACGATCGATTGTATGATAGTCAGAAATCAAGAGATTTAAAGTTTCTACATATCTTCCCGTTTCTTCTGTTTTGCTGATTTCTCGAATTAAATTTTGCTTAAAGAACCAAATCCAAAAACTATGGTAATGTCGACCGAACAATATATTATTTGTTTTGCGAATTAGTATTTTTTATTCTGGTGGTGCTACTAAAATAATTACTTGATTAAATTTATAATACACGAACGATTGAATATGTGTATGAAAATTGTTGTATCATTTGAAAGTGGAAGCGGAGTTCCTCTCGCTCTTGTATTTTCACTTTTTGAGACCTTTGTTTTTGTTCCATAGTCACCATTTTTGTAACTTTGGTAGATACGCTGAATACTTGAGAACCATTTAGAATAATTTAGTTATACAAAAATAACGAAGCATTTTCAATTGGCCCTAAGCTGGATCTAATTGTCGAGAATTTTTATACAAATCGTGTGGCAGGTCTGGTTGTTTACTTGTACATGGATTACTACTAATAGCAGCATTGCGAATAGAACAAGAGTGACCAAAAATCAAATTCTTTTAAATACGTGTAACATTTCAAATAACAATACAATACTGCATTCACGTGTATTTGAAAAATACTTTTGTATTCGAAGGTTATACCACTTCACCAATAGACCGCTACAACTAGAAGGGCTAACGTCAATAGCGATGTGATAAGCAAATTGGACTTGATCTAAGTAAAAGCCCACCATGCTGCATGCAAGCACGGACAAACATAGTATAAAATAGGGACAAGGAGGGCTAAGTTCAGCATAAGAGAGAAAGCAAAATGGGCCGTGCCGAAATTAAAAGGCCAGTATGCTAGATCCTGCATGCATTCTAGCCATATTTTTGGATATCGATTTTCTGCTGTTGTCTCCTTGGGTAGCCTCATTCTTAAGGAGAAATTAGGAATAGGTTTTGTGTGTGAGATTGGAATGGGCTTCTAGTGTCTCGAAATCGATGGAGATCAATGGTAAATTAATTTTCATAATTCTGTCCAAAAAAAAAATTCATAATAAAACATGTATGCGCTTCAGTCAAATCATGAACCTTTCAAAACTGAGTACAAAGCTCAGCATACAAAATCTTCAATGACAATAGAGATGTGCAAATTCAAGTACTTGACGTGGCATGTCACATAGAATCTACTTGGCCTTCTTAACAAGGTTAGAGGTTCGAAATTCAGCATCGTCCCTTACGAAGCTCCACCAAATGTAGGTCAGAGGAATTGTTGTTGCATGCCAAAGAGCATGAGCATCCAGAAGTCCTTGATACGGAGGGAAATCGTATATTTCTAGGAGCATCGCAAGACCACCCGAGAAAACAACCAGCCAGACCTTCCACCGTGAAGGATGGCAACTAACACCTGCCCAAACTGCCCAAATGACAAGCTGTGTTACACCCATCATTACGCAAACCATCATATTCCAGCCTGTGCAATAAGAATGAAAATGCTGTCAAAATTACCAGACAAAGGGAGGGTATATATGAAATGATAGAAAACATTACAAACATAACAGAGAAATATACATAACAAGCCAAGTTCTCAAGTGCACAAGGTGGATCCAATCTATCCACTTCCGAAAACTAAGCGTCACTTCCACCACAATAAATTGACAAATACAAATTTAAGCCTAAAGAACAAGTCGGAAGAAAACTCAGAATATAAGATCACTGTCAATAATTTTGTAACAATAGCAGAAGCCACAAGAAGAAAATAGAAACAAATAATTATCAGTCTGTTCAAGCAACGATTTTATCAAAGAACGCATGAGTCCCACATTTGACCTGAGTTAACAATATAAAGATTACATGATATAGGACATACCATAATCTAATGTATAGAAGTTGATGTACATTACATGAGTGACTACAAAGGCTATCAATGGAGCAGAAACCATAACTCTGGTAGCTTCATCCTTAACATTGAAGCCACGTAATATGGCTAAAATGAGAGAATATCCAAGGAGAACCACTGCAGATGAGTAGTCCAGTTTCTCTGTCAGATCAACATCTCTGCAGTTCATTGACGCCAGAAACAATGAAATATAGGCAAAAGAGAGAAAGGAAAAGAGTTGTGGAATACTTAAAGAGACCTATTTTCCTATACTCAACCGTAAGCAAGACTTTTTAAGATTGTAAGTCCAACCCTACCATATGCAAGCTTGGGGGGATGGGCTGGCTGACCAAGTGATTCCAAAGAAAATAATGAGCATATTCTAAAGCAACATGGAATATAACATATTACCACATGCAAAACTAAACAATGTAGGGTGGCATTTACAGGAATCAGTATATGTAAATCATTATGAATCACGACAAGCTATTATGCCATCTCGGTGTTGTGGATCTATTTTCATCCTAAAATACTACACATGGAGAGTGGACAGTCAAATGACAATAGAAGCAATATTAGCATGTATTATGTGGGATTTAGAAATAAGCGACATATTTTCTTGAAAGACAATGGGATCATCAACAAATTCAGAATGCTACTGTCAATAGCATTAATTCAACTTCATTACATATCTTATGGTATGCTCCAAATAATTTTAAGTCAGGCTTGCAATTTCACAGTTAAAACAGCCATTCATAAAATTTATGTGTCTTAATGATAGAATTTTCATATACTATACAGAAAAAATAATATTAATATTCATATCTTGTGATTGAATTTGACCTGCATCATTGACTAAGTGTCCAGGTGATTAAAAATAAGTACTGAAAGTATCTGAATAAGCAACTTACCGACTGTGGAAAACAGCACTCCAGAACCAAGAGTTTAGTGATAAGAGTGCATAGATATGCCACAAACCAGAATATTCATAATATGGCTTTTTTCCATATTTTAGAGGCAATTTATAGTAAAGAAGAATGAAGAAGGAGATCCAACCATGAAAATGCATTGCAAGATTGAGAGCAGAGAAAGCCACAGATGCAGGCTCCTAAAACAAAAAGTGACATATCAGAGATATAAACGAGTTTTGGGGTAATCAGACACCAACTCCAATTGAAATGAAAGACACATGGCTTTTGCGAGAGAAACCTGCATCCCATAAATACGCTTGAAAGGCCATTTGCCATGATATTTGACGGGGCCGAGGCTATGTAATTCTTTTTCTTTCTCTCTCTCAAGCATGCAGTAGTACCGACAGTCACTTTGACAGTCCCATTTTTTCCATTGTATGTAAAGTGAATCTTGCATGTACCAAGGACGATCAATAAGAACTCCATCCGAAGAAAATTTACAATTTGGAAAGCATTTTTTACCAACACATCCATTTTCTTGACATTGGGTTACACAACTCCTAATATTCAAACAAAACATGGATGAAATGGTCAGGTATAATCCAATAAAATATTTAACTTAAATCATAAGCACTTAGTAACATAGAACACCTGGAAGTATGGAAAATGGTCAGGTATAATCCAATAAAATATTTAACTTAAATCATAAGCACTTAGTAACATAGAACACCTGTAAGTATGGAAGATTTTCCTATGTACTACCGATAAGAAAAATAAAAGTAGAAACAAAGTACCATTTCTTACAGTTATACTCAATGAATACAAAAATGCTGAACTTATTTCCATATGGAGAAGAAAAATAGAGAAGTTATGTAAGGATAGATTATGCACCTATAATGTGGATCAGCATCACCAAGACTTGCATCTACTACCAAGACAGACCACAGAAGCCCCAGAAGGAAAGCAACCACATAACGAACTAACATCTGGTTACAGCAATAACTGATGGTTAAACAAAATAACACAAGGTTCTGAACAAACGGACCAGCCATTGAACCATTCAAACTACCAGGTCAAAGATTCAGACGACTAACAGATTCAACCAAAGTTCCACCTAAATAACCGAATTGTACTAAAATAAGAAAAATACAAAATCATCTAACTAAACCAAAATTTCAAGTAACTAATCTCAAGCAACAGATCCAAAACCAAATAACAAAGCTATGACTAAGTTTATTATCAATAACATATAACATAAGCATAGATTAAGTAAAAATAAAAAAACTAACCTAATTTGATCAAGAATTTAATCAGCAATTTCATCAACAATGAGCAACTGCAATACATTGATAGCAAAATTCACTTATAGCAGCAGCAACATTAGCACTAAATCAACAATAACACATTGATCAACGATAAAAATCAAAACATAAATAGCGAAAAAAACATAGCACTGGCAGATGCGGAGCAGACCGGAGGAGAAGAGAGGCGCAGTAGAGGAGGCAGCGGAGCAGAAAAAAGAGGAAACCGCCGCGGAGAAGAAGCAAAAGCAGAGAGAGCGCCGCGGCGGAGCAGAGTCACCGCAGGTCAAACTCAACCGACGGAGCAGAGCACGCAGAAGTCAGAGAGGAGATGCAACGTGCGACAGCGGTGATCTTTGATTGAGTCCAGTGAAGAAGAAGAAGAAGAAAAAGAAGAAAAGCAGAAGAGAAATAAGGGAGCCTAGGGTTCTGTTTTTGCCATTTGGGTGTTTTCTACTTTTCCAGTTTCTGATAAAAAAGCGAAAGGATTAAGTTTGATTCTATGCAAAAACTTCAATTTTTAGGTGAATTATACGGTAAAAATGTAAGTTTAAAGATCTTTTTTTGTATGAGATGAAAGAGAAATTAAAAAAGATAAATTCTACACTTTAAATAACAATAAAATAATAAAAAATAACTATAAAAAAAATTTATTATACATAAACTCTCAGATTTAGCTAACACATATTCTTTAAAATTTGGTAAAAAGAGTGAATTTTTTAATATGTTAATGTATAAAAATTTACAATTCTAACATTTAATTATCTATCCGAATTCAACTAAATTAAACAATAAGACTTGAAATAATATTAGTTATAACTAATTTTTGTTATATTAAATTAATTTTTTTTATGATTTAAAAGAAAATACACAAAAAAAATAAATAAGAAACTGCTTAAAAAAGATAGTACCATTGAATACTACTCTCAAACTCCTTCCAAGGCAACGGAAGCTCCATTTGGGGAGAAAGGGTCCTCATTGCAGTCTTTGCCATGATGTCTGCTACTATATTTGCATCTCTCAAGATGAACCGAAAGATCAGCACGCTATTTCTAAGACATGATATTTCGGATTTTTAACATCAAAGGATCGATAAACCCAGAGCAATCCTGTAAATTATTGACAATAGTAAAAGCCTCCACACAATTTGTCTCACATATAACGTCTCTTTGTCCCGAGTCTCATACTAAAAGAAAGCATCTCCAAATAGCAAACAACTCTCCTTGTAAAATACTACGACTCTCAATTGTTCCAGTCAGTGTCGTTGCTACCTTCTCTTCCAATCTCTGCTAATACAAGCAAAACCAACTCGAGCACCGTTACTAGGATAGCTAGCATCACAATTAATTTTAAAGGTACCCACTGAGAGGGGAATCCAAGAGCCACTAATCGTGGACAGATGGAGGGGATAGACAGTCGTTGCAACTCAAAAATATTTCGGAGCTCCTTTTCCAAGGACAAAGCCATACCAATTACCTTGTCTATGGTCCAATGCTCGCGAGGATAAAAGATCTCGTTATTCCTCGAACGCCAAATCCACCAGAGACCAGAAAAGAATCTAAAGGGGCGTTGTTTGCTGTTATGTAAGAACCAACTCATCAAATCCACTGGTTGATCGGAGATCCCTAAAACTTGCCAAACTAGTTGGGCTTTTGGATAATCCCGAATACAATATAAAACCGATTTCTAATCTGAGAAACATCGTGGACACAGCTATCCGTGTGCAAAATGTCCCTCATAAAACGAAATGCAGCAATAGGAAGAACTTCCAGAAGACATAGTCAGGCCAAAAATTTATATTTTTCTGAAACATGTTGACGCCAAAGCCAAAGCCAATTATCTATATCCTTCCAACTAAACATCTTTTTACTGAACCACAAATAATTCTACAAAAAAAAGCTAATTTAATAACCTAGCTCTCATACCATAACAAAAAAACTTAAATATATAATATTATATTAATTTTTATGATAAATACTTAAATATAATTGTTACATATATTATTTTATTATTTTTTATATAAAATTAATAATTAAAAAATATTAAATTATTTAACCGTCTTTGCATAAAGATATTTGCATATAAATTTTTATTATTTTTATATATAATATTATTATAAATTAACTTTTACAAATAAAAAAAAACACGAATAAAGATACTTATATATTTTAATACAAGCAATATTTTACTTATTAAGGCAAATTTAGTCAAATTCAAACTTGACTCTAAACAAACTCGGCTCGATATATAATAAACATGTGTAATTCTAGAACTAAATTATTCATAATAAATTAACAAAATCTTGCTCTTAAAAATTAACTTTAATAAATATTATATAATATTTATATCAAAATAAATTATTGAAAAATAAAACCAATATTATGTACTGTAAAAAAAGTATTAATTAAAACAAAAAACCATGATACTTTGTTACAAATTTTATTAAACATTATATATTTTAGTTATGAGACCTGAATTAGATCTATCCAAATCCAAAATATAATCTAAACTCAGTCTAAAAATAATATCAAATAAAAAAGAAAAAAGAAAAAAACTCAAACCAATTAAAATATGATTTGGGTTGGGGGTAGGGTTTGCAACTCTTAAAATTTAGTAATTGAATAACTTTCTGATGGATCTCACGAACTTAGTTGTAACACTAAATTAATTAGCACGTGCTGCATTAAGTGCACTTTGGTTACTGAACCCTAATCAGTTGAGTTCAGAATTTTTCTTTTTTTGAAAAATGGGAAAGAGCAAAATTTTGATAATTGGAGCAAGTGGGAACCTGGGTTTTCACTTAGCAGAAGCAAGCCTCAAGTTTGATCATCCAACATTTGCACTTGTTAGGGATTCTGCTTTCTCTGACCCCATCAAAGCACAGAAGCTTCACTCTCTCTCTCATGCTGGTGCCACCCTCCTCAAAGTATGTTCTTCAATTCCACCTCCCTTACATTGCAATCTCGAATCTTTGTTTTTGTGGCTTACATTTTCTTTTTCATGCTTAGGGTTCCCTCCAAGATGAAGCCAGCATTGTTGAAGCTGTCAAGTTAGTGGATGTTGTTATTTCTGCTGTTTCAGCTAAGCAAACTCTTGATCAGAAGCTTCTTATCCGAGTTATCAAACAATCTGGCTCCATTAAGGTCCACTTTAAACTTCCTGTCTTAAGAATTTGGATTTTTGGATATGATGCAAGTATGGAGTACCTCATAAAATTGTCTAGGGTAGAACAATATGGTTGGTTTGACAAGTTTGAAGGAGTGGATTTGTTGAGCATTGAATTGAATCAGATTGGGTATATTTTGAAATAGACTCTGTTGAAAGAGTTTGTTGCATGCATTCTACCTGTTTGTTGTTTTGTCTATTTCTGACTTTCTGTTGTTGTTGTCTCTTTGGGGTTAGCCTCATTCTTCAGCAGAAATTAGGAATAGATTTTATGAGTGTGAAAGTGGAATGGGCTTGTTGGGTCTTGAAATCCATGGAGATCAATGGTAAATTAATTTGGCATAAGAAAACATGCATGCGCTTTTCAGTCAAATAATGAGCCTTTCAACCTTCAAGTCCTTGTGGTTATTTGTTAACATTCGCTTAAAATGCTGATTCT
Source organism: Arachis ipaensis (assembly GCF_059453495.1). Taxonomy (NCBI): domain Eukaryota; kingdom Viridiplantae; phylum Streptophyta; class Magnoliopsida; order Fabales; family Fabaceae; genus Arachis; species Arachis ipaensis. Next base: position 7,301,837 of record NC_142438.1, read on the forward strand.
TAGGCCATTTCTAATGTTCTGCTTCAATTTCTTGTGGAATTGGTTAATTTGGTTTTGGAGCATCCATTTCTAAAGCTGTTACCAACAGTCTTACTATTTTCATTTATTAAGATATATGCTCCCACCATTTCTGATCTGCATGTGTGTATGTATTGCCAATGGTCCTTGTATTATTGAATATTTGAATTGTAAGATATGTTCAATGATGTGTTGTTTATTTTGGTCTCTTCAGAGATTCATCCCAGCTGAATTTGGAGCAGACCCTACCAAGGTTCAAATATATGACCTGGAGGATGGTCACAATTTCTACGCACCCAAACTCGAAATTCGCCAGATGGTTGAGGCCGAAGGAATTCCATATACCTGCATTTGCTGCAATTTCTTCATGAAGATTTTGCTCCCTTCTCTTGTTCAGCCAGGCTTAAATGCTCCTCCTAGGGACAAGGTTACCATATTTGGTGATGGGAACACAAAAGGTCTGTTTGATCGAAGACGATTGCTAATTTCTTGTCACGTAATTGTTATTCTTTTTGTTTGGTGCTTATTCATGAAGGGTTTCTTTGCAGGCGTATTTGTTAAGGAAAATGACGTCGCTGCCTTCACTATTAGCACAGTTGATGACCCCCGCACCTTGAACAAAGTGTTGTACTTGAGACCCCCAGGAAACGTTTGTTCTCTGAATGAACTAGTCGAGATGTGGGAAACTAAAATCGGGAAGAAGCTTGAGAAATCACACGTCTCAGAAGAAGAGCTGGTCAAGAAAATCAAAGGTAATACTTTGACTTCAAATTGATTGTGACTATGTTGCTGCTTCTTGTCACTTTTGTCAACTAAGCATCAAGATTGTAGACAGCATGAAAAATCATCTCATGTTAAGACTGACAGGGATATGAAGTTTCTACTCAAATAGAGAGAAATGTAAGGAAAATTTCTAATTCAATGCATTAGGTGAGTGCTTGATGTGTTGTGCAACCTTAGGTCAATTTCTCTTGACTAGTTTTGCTTGTTTTATGAGTACCAAAATGGCAAAATCATTGTGGTATCTATTTGGTGTATTTGGTTGGCTTGAACACAATTCACACACCTTCAATTATAAATTCTTGGACCGGCAAGTTTTATGGGATATGATTAGATGCTTGGTATCTATTTGGTGTATAGCTCATGATCCTTTTTGAGAACTAACCTTTCTCATACATGTTAATAGATCGAAAATCTACACTTCATAGATAAATATTTTTATTACCCCTTTTTCTTGTATTTTTTCTTCTCTCCATCTTAATGATATTCTTTGATCCTAAAATAGTAAAATCCAATTAAAAATTGTGCAAATTATTTTATTTCACAGGTACTTCTTATCCTGCCAACTTTGAACAGCTTTTCATATATTCTGCTTTCATAAAGAAAGATCACACCTACTTTGACATTGAGTCTTCCAATGGAGTGAATGGCACAGAACTGTATCCACAACTGAAATATACCACAGTCAGTGAATTCTTAGACACACTAGTTTAGTTTGAGGCATTTTTAAATATCGGCTGCAAAGGTGACCTAAGAAGATTCTGAATGAAGTGGTCAAGACAGATCTAAATATAAATAGACTTACAGAAGACATCATATATGATAGGACGCAATGTAGCCGACTCCACCTAATGGGACGAAGATTTGTTGTTGTTGTATCATTTTTTGAAGGTGTAAAATAAGTAGCCTGTTAGAATTTGGTGATGCTACATGAGGGAATGAATAGTTCTATTCAAGTAACTATTTCAAAAGTAAAAGCTACAGATAAATTATATAACTTTGCACTTCCCAATTTTCTATTACAAAAATTCATATTCATGACTATTAGAATGGGTTCTTTTTTTCCCCCAAAAATAAAGTTACAATGAGATCAAATTAAATCCGGTAAGATTTACAATTTTGTTGAAAAGGAACAAGACACAAACATGGAAGGTTAGTTTAAAAAGTCTTGCTTTTTAAAATCTGACTAATGTTTTATTCTAGATAGCTAAATGTTAGGGAATCTTATAATGGCTTGGTGCCTTAATAGTTAATATCTTGGAACCAACCCCCCATGTGAGTAGTGTAAGGGATAGAGAGTGTGACTTGTGAGATAGACACAAGTCTAATACCTCATTATCAAACTTACTTACAACAAAGTAAATTGCCTCACTTTATTTAAAATATTCTCACTTATCATGGATTTAATCAACATTTATGAGAATATATCTGACTACATGCTATAGTAAATTAGTGTTTATACTAATATATTTTTTTTCCCCCACATAAGATGAAGGTGTGGGGCAATGAAAGGAAAATCCAAGATCATGTTTCACCATCAACAGAAACAAAGAGAATCAACAAGATCTTTGGCTATGGATGAGACAGGTCCACAAATCTCACCATTATATATGGCTTCAAAGTGAAGAAATTCTGAGGCTCTCATAACTCCAAGATAAAATATACTACTAAACTAGCTACCCCATGCAGCCCTTGGCAAAAACCCTTTCAAGTGGTCCCCTTTTTTTAACCATTGATGCAACCTAACACCGAACAGCACCTTTCATGCATATTAAGACATGATTTTATGCCAGATATAGTTATTATTTATACATATATACATACAAGATGTGTCCCTCAATTTTTTTGTTAACATATGTTATGTATGAAAATCCAAGGGGTCTTTCTTATAAGAATGAAAAGCATAGGTACATCAAGTGACATTGATATCAATATGCGCAATGTAGCATTGTTGCTTAATTATTTTAAGATAATTATCTTTGTTAATGAGGATTAGCACATGGCATGTAATAAGATTATACCCCACATAGTTCAATTTTTGCTATCAATGTGAGAAATAAATATTGATTGGTCATCTCCATCTTTTTTAATAGGTCATGTCATAAGTTTTGGCAACCAGATAACTCAAATGTAACATCTTGTTCATTTTCATGTGAGTTGTAACTGTGGTTTGTCCATATAATTCCAAACATTAATGACCATCTATCCTTTTTAAGTTTTAACCACAAATATGAGTTAGATGTCCATTTTTATTTTATTTTATTTTATTTTATTTTCGGGTATAGTAAACAGTTTAGATGTCCATTTTGATTGAACTGGATCATAACTGTTAGGGACAGAAAAATCATTCTAATTAATTGAAATGTGTGACCATCCACCTTCCTTTCCCTCCCATAATAACATAAGGCAATGTAATGTATTCATCAATCTTAGCTTGTGGCCTAATTTATGAGTGTCTCAATCAAGAAGACTATTATTTTGTCCCCAATGGCGGCTTTGAGAAGGTCCACTATCAGGCGCATGACTACCTTTGTCTCTCTCAACCATGTTCAATGTTGTCTTCCTGTTTTCATCCACAACCAAATGGCAAAGGTTTATTAAATCCAATACAATTTCACACATATGCTACTTCTGCATTATTAGTTACACCTTTTGTTTTATATTCATTCGTCTTTTCTGTTACAAGTTTATTATCATGTAACTTCTACTGTCACGTAATGGTAATTACTAATACTTCATGATCGCATTAGATTAAAGAGATACACATGCATGCAGTTCATTAGTTCGCTTAAGCAAGCCACCTTGTGCAAGCAGCAACCCATTATCTAGCGGCAAACCCTTAAATAGAACTTTGATCCTTTACGGATTAGTCATTGATCTGCCGAGTTGGAAAATATCATGGAAAACCAAAAAAAGAGATATACATGCAAAGATGATTCTCTACCTATATTTTTCGGTTTGCCACGTTATTCTTCGGTCCAATAGGTCAAATAATTCGTCGCGAATCAGAGTTCTATTTAAAGATTTGTTGTTGGTCAATAGATTATTGCTGTATATACAAAACAAAATTCGAACATCTGATACTTACTTAAATGAACGAATGGATCGAAACTCTATCTAATATCTTATTTAATTTAAGACTTTCGCTTAAGATTTTTAACGGTTTTAACTTTTATATATGATACATTTACAAGTGAAAGTACCTAAAGTCTTTAAATATAATTTTTATTAAGAAATACTAGTATATATTAATTTATGATTATATGAAGGAAAAAGAAAAAAGGCGAAAATGAAAATCAGGTTGATGAAGTAGAGAATTATTGGAAGAATACTTTTTGATCGCACGAGATTGATCAAATTCAAACAAAAATTAACTGAAAACTACAAAACCAGCAATGCTTGATGGTAGTGCATGTTGGGGTGTTAAGTATATCAACCAAAACAAAACTACAAAAGTAATCAAATGATAATTTGACTAGTGTGATTTTATATTTTTATGAGATGCTCAAGTGGATGAGAAAATGACAAGAAGCTTTAATATTTGTGGTGATTTAATCATGAAAAAAGCGATTGATAGAGACTTCAAATTTAAAAGTTTCCATTAAGATAATTAATGAGGAATAATTTTAATGCATAATTTTACATAGTTATTTAATTGCGTCAATATTATTTTTACTATATACTATTTTTTTTTAAGGACCTTAAACATCACCCTCGTATCCTTTTGGAAAACCACTTGATGTTTGTTGTTAGGTTTGATTATGTTGCAAACTCATTAAGAACTATTATATCCTATAAACAATTAATTGAAAATCAAGATTATAAATACTATCAATTATTGTCCTTATCATATAATTGGTATTAAGCTTTAATTTGCATCCAGCTGCTTATGTTACCTTTATTTTACTAAATAATAATCTCATCATAAAGAGAAGGGAAATTAAAAAGGAAAAAGCAGTGATAGGTTGCCATCAACTTCTTATTTTACATTGGATTAGGTGCCCAGTCACATATATGCTCAATTCAATTCAATTCTCATCGCTATCAAACTTTTTCTTTTTGGATGGTATAATAAATAATTAAATAGTACTTGAAACGTGCAAATGAAGGCGACCCAAAAGTTAACGGGGTATTAATATTAATAATAATAAATCTTATTTTTATAGTCATACTATATACTTAGAAGTATACAACCAATATTATGTTATATTTACTTCAAAAGAAAAATTAAGAATCTTCATGATAGCCATTCCCATGTGGAGTGACCTCATCCAAAATAAATTGCAAATTTAAGATATTATCATCATCATCATCTACATATCCATCTCCATCTTTAGATTACTAGCTTCCACTAAACCTGCACAAATATAATAAAAAAAAATAGAAATTCAAATTAACTACTTTTTCAAAAGGGTAACTAAATCACAAGGGTAATAGTGGAGTGTTTAACAAGTCTTTAGAGAAAATGATTGATCCAAAAGCCTCATCATCCAAATTTCCTAAAAAACCTAGAATTTCAAAAAGGAAGCTTCCTACCTTGCTACACCATTTCTTTTTAACCACAATATAAATAAATCGGTAACCTCATATAAGTTATTTTTTGTGGAATTTAACTTTCAATATTTTAATTTTTACACAAATATTCAATAATATTATATTATTAAATCAACAAAAATATTTGACTTAATTATTTATTATCTTAACATTTATAAATACAAAAATATTTAGTAACAAAAAATAATCAAAACTTATTTTACTTAACATTCATTAATTATTACAATAATTAATAAAATACTAAATAAAACAAATACTAATTATTTTTTTTTTATTCTTAACATTACCCTTATAAATAATAACTATTGCTATGGGCTAAAATGTCCCTATCATGTTTCATGATGAAAAATTATTCCACTCTGCTATGCTTCCACTTTCTGCATTTTGGAAAAATAAAAAGGTCACTAGGAAAATCATAATTCGTAGGTACCTGTAAATGGGTGAGAAGGTGGAAAAGATGATGTTCTAGGTTGATCAAAAGCCACATTGTAAAGGTTTTGGATTTGGAATTCGCCTTCCCAAATTGAAGGAGGTAAAACTTGCTGCAATGAACAACAGAAAAGGATCAATTATAGAAAACTAAAAATCATTGAAACATAGTAACATAGAAAAGGGTAATTAATTAAGCATACATTGAAACAAGATGATGAGTCAAGAAATGTTTCTGGTAAAGACACAGAGAGGGGTGCAGCAATGGTTTTCCTAAGACCCATGTCTGGTGAAGGGGTCATATTCATGCCAATGTTGTTGATTAATCCATTGGAACATGATACAAGTTGTTGAACTGAATTGAAGTCAAGATATGCAGCAGGGTTATTAGTCATCTCTGATGATCCCATTCCAATGCCTTCAAAATTTGGAGCACAAGCAGGAAATACCTGTCATTATCAAATTTTAATAAGCCTTTCTTACATACATGTGGATGCTTATGTTAGATCTAAGTACATTTATTTACTTATATAAGTGAAATAACAAAAAAAAAAATTAAAATATGATTTTTAAAAAAAGAACACATTTTTTTTATATTTTTTTGTATTTTTTTAAGAGTTTAATTTTGATATTTTAAAACATTTTATACAGTGTGCAATTACAATTATTTTTTTGGATGACTATTCTATTCACGTGGTCAATATAAAAAATAGTTGTTTTATTAATATGACGATATGTAATTGAATATATGTAAAACGATTTTACACTAAAAGTACTTCAAAATTATTTTTTTTATAATATAAAATACAAATTTTTTTTTATCTTTTTTCATTTTTTATTGATCACTTTTATTACTAAAAAATGAAATATTGTACAGAAATCACTATTAATGAACATAATTGAAGGACAATATGGGAATGCATGGTTGATTAATCCTTGTTGTTTAGTGTGTAATTAAGCTAAAATGAAAGATGAAGAGGGGTAAAGTTGTAATATGTGCATTTTCTTTTCTTGTTTGTTTTACCTCTTTGGCAAAGAGATCATCAACGTTGAGTTCAAGTCTTGGGTTTACAGCAGCTAATTTCATAGACAAGAACTGCAAGCAAGAAGTGATCATGACAATAATAATAAGCCACGTGTACATCTAAATACTTCAATTTCCCGTTAACAAATTAAATTAATTAATTAATTACCTCAACTTGTCTTTGAAGAGACTGAACATAGTTTATGATTTCATCAAGCATTCCAGCTTTTCCTGTAATCTTGTTGCATCCCGGAACCAAATCTTGCAAATACTTCATTCTCTCGCTAATCTTTTCCCTTCTAACCTGCATACATTAGTTAGTTAGTTACTTAGAATTCGTTGAATATAAAACAGTTTAGTCAAACATGTCAAATTATTTGACGACTCACTCTTTCTGCAAGGCTGTGACTATCAGTGGCTTGGCCGCGGCGAGCTCGGACATGAATGTAGTCAGGTTTGTTATTGTGAGGCTCCGAAGTAGATCCTTTAATGGAATTCTCAGCAGAAGCTACTTCGTCCTTGTTCGTAATTTGCTCACTCATTTTGGATGAGTCTTCTTCCGCACTCACTTTCACTCTTTTCTCCTTCTTCGTATGACTTTGTTGAGCAACAACCACCTAAAAGAAAAGAATTGAGTAAAGAGATAAAACAAGATAAGATTGATAAGAAAAATGTAAAAAAATATTTGCAGTTATAATAGAAAATTATTAGGTGATAATTTAGTCAAATTATTTAACGATTCTTAGCTATTAACTTCACGTGAAGACAACTGCATATGAATTTTAACTTAAAAAAAAGTTGAGTTTCGTTGAAGGAACCTTGTGGCTTTCAGACTTTCTCTTCTTGGGAGAGACAAAGGAGGAAATGGCGGAAGAAGAAGAAGGAGCAGGAGGCATGTGAATTAGGGAGGAATAATCATCAGAGAAGACGTCAAATAACGAGGATCCATTGTCTTGAAGATCTTGTTGAATGCATTTCTTGGTTCTTGCTTGCTGCCTCTCCAACACTGTCATGTTTACACAATGCAACATCTTCTTCTTCTTCTTCTTCTTTAAACAGAGTAGAGTATGTAGTTGTTGTTAACCGTTTTAGTTTCTTAGAAAGTTGAAGAAAGAGATCGAGGATGACCATGGCAATATGTGTGTGTATATATAATCAGAAAGAAAATAATATTAATATTAATATCAATTTTAATTAAAATGAAAATGAAAATAATTAGAATTGGGGGAGAGGAGAGTGTGCCGGCGGAGGAATATTAAGAGAGAGAGTGTGTGTGTGAGTGTGTGAGTGTGTGAGGTCCCACTGATATGACCGCCACGTGGGACTGTTTCAACACTCTTAAACGGTTAAACCCAAACGCTGTCGTTTCCGCATTACTCTTTACTATTTAGTATTTATCCATCCTTTACATTACCAACACTATTAAATATTTTTATTTTAACAAATATATTCTTTTGGACTTGTATGTAATAAAAAATTTAAAAATAAATATTATAGACTAAATTTCTTTCATTTTCTATATATATAATAAATATTGATCTTTTTGAGAAAAAAATTATTTAATGAACCTATCTACTTGCGCCACATGAAAACTGACAAATTTTTAAATAAAGAAAAATTGGGCGGCTTGAATATTCTGTTGAAAAACAGCTTACTATTTGTGTGTATATATTATATATTTTCTTACTTACTCTAATGATATATATTGCATTGGGGGGAGAATTAACTCTTATAGTTTGGTTGTGAATGAGTAGAAAAGGAGAAGATTTAAAAAAAATAGACATATGAAAAGTCCTTTTCGAATAGAGAAATTTCCTCTTCTGTACACAGTATCATCAGCATTCATTTTTCTTCAGCTTCACTATTTTAAGATCCTTTAAACTTCTTCGATTTCTGTACACATGTTTATAATACGTATCAATTAATTATTATATTTTTGTATGTTAAAATAGTACTACATCATTATTATATTTTTAGAAAAATTCAATGACCAATAAATTTATCATTTCTAATTATCAGTTTAATTTTTTTAATTTAATAATGTAATAATATATTTTTAAATATTATTAATTAAATACGATAAAAAACAATATATTTTGCTGACCTTTTAGTATTATCCTTGTATTTTTATACAGCATTCTTTTTACTCTCTAAACCAGATAACATCCTACCTTAATGAGTTTGTGAATAACTGAGTTCTTAAAATTAAAGGATGATCTTGCTTCTCATTAGAGTATTACTATTACCACGTGATATTTTTGGAACATTGGATTTGATATGATATCTTCTTATTATTATATAATGACTGTCATGTTGTGGCGTAAAGAAACCGATTGCTTGTCAATAATAATTAATGGACATGTTATACTTGTATTTATTAATTAAATTCAAAGTAAATTAATTTTAGTTGTTCAAGTAATCACTTTATTTTTCTATCTAATTAAATAAATGTTAGAGGTTGACATTTTATTTTATAAATTTTTATGTAGAGTATAATTCGAATCACCATATAATTTATGAGTACTATAAAAATTTGTAATATCCTAATGACTTCGGACATTAAAGACTCTACATAGTTAATAATAATTTAGAAATTAAAGAAAAAATATTTTTATCATGTATTTACCTAAATCACTAGAATATTACAAACTTTTATAGTACTCATAACATCTTTTAAGCAATTTTTTTAAAATTATTTTGTATTAGAATAAAATATATTTTTTAATTATTTTGTATGGAATAAAATATTTTCTTTCATTTCTAAATTATTATTGACTATGTAGAATATTTTATTTAAAATTTGAGTATATGCATGTATTTACCTAAGTTATTAGAACATTACAAATTTTTATAGTACTCCTAACATTTTTTAAGCCATTTTTTTAAAATTGTTTTGCATAGGATAAAATATTTTTTTGTAGTATAATTTAAATAAATTTATAAAAAAAAATTATTAAAAAATATTCATGAGCTATTAAAAATAGACAAAAGAGTATTGTATGAAATTCGAATTGATAGATCACAAATATTGTAAAGAAGTCTCGTAATTAAATATTTTGTTAGCTTTTTTTAATGTATGAAATAAAATATATATTTTTTATTAAATTATTATTAATTTACTGTGTGTGTAATTCGAACCCAGCTGGTTCGAATTAGTGTGTGTGTTTGTGTATAATTTGAATCCACCTTGTTCAAATTATGTAGAAATGGAGTTCGAATTTAGCTGGTTCCAACTACATATAAACGTGTATTGGTGGATTCATGAAGCAATTTTCGTTTTGACTGATTTGTGTAATTTTAGTCTGCGATTAGCTTATATGTATTTTTTACCCTAAATTAGATGAGAATATTCCTTATAGGGGGAAAATGAAAAATTGAATAAAATTGTAGAGCAGATGAGAAAGTTCTAGCAATTTCCTACTGTTGAATTTTATATGGATGAAGGTCTATTTCAACGAATTATATATATGTGTGTGTTTGATTAATCAGCAAGAAAGGGATTGATGGATTAGTAGTGCACTTGATAAGAATAAAGATAGGCTATTAGAGAATTAGATAAATATCCTAGGTTAGGAATTGACCTTCTACTTATTAGTTGCTAAACCTCGTTTATTTTTTTCTTCTTCTTGTTAGTTAGTTCACTTAGTTGTCATTGACTATTGTATTAGTTTAGTCTAATTAATAACGGGACAAATCAGACAGTAATAGTCAAGGGTATTAAATCAACATCTAATATACTCTTGTTAGTTATTAGTTAGTTATACTAATTTATTAATTTCTTGCCTTGTAACCTTGTATAAGTTATTGGGTAATTTACATAGATAAATTGAATAAAAAAAATTTATACAAATGTTATAAAATAAATTTAGTTATATGCATGTTTTTTTTAATTTTTTATATAAATCGAATCACATAAATTTGATTTACATTTTTTTAATGTAAATTGAATTAAGTTGATTCGATTTACCATGTATATGTATGTATTGTATAGTAATTGATTCGATTTATTATTGGTATAGCATATACATGGTAAATTGAGTTAACCATTAAAAAAATATAAATCAAATTTATTTAATTCGACTTATATAAAAAATCAAACGAAATATACATGTAACTAAATTTAGTTTAGAATATCTGTATAATTTTTTTCCTCGTTCAATTTATCCATCTAAATTACCCTAAGTTATGCTTCTATTGTGATGTGATTAAAGCCTAAGTATTAATTTATTAACATGATGTTTTGATGCAAGATTATTGGTATTGTGTCACTTCCATGCAGGCACTTAGCTTGTGACTTGACATTAAAATCTGAAATTCTCAATGGTCTAAATCATGCTTTGCTTGCAAATTGGACCTGCCATTTGAAGCTTAAAGCAATATCGGAAGGTAAAAGCTTACCAAATTAAATCTAATTTCAGATTTGTAGCAAAGAGTCCAGAGAGGATGAAGGCAACTTCCATTATCACCTAATGGGCCCTCTCACATATATTATTCCTTTTTCAAATTTGTTATTATTGCTGGAAAAAAAAAAACTTTTAAGAATTTCAATAGCAAGTAGCTCTTGTTTTAATTTATTATACGTCATATCAATCCCCAATTTTTATTTTCTTTTAAAACTAATTTTATTTTTCAGTCTTTCTATAAAAATTGAACCAATAATAATTAATATTTTAGATAGACAACCAAAAATTAAATTTTGACAAATTTATTATCAAAATATAGAACTTACTATTTCACATACTATCCATTATTTTTTAAAATTTATATTTTTCACTAGATGTATATAAAATTGTTAATTTTTTATTTGTCAAACATATAAAAAAAATAATAAATAAAGTCTCAATCTAGTCCCCTCTTGTCTCTATAGGTCCCCTCATTCCCTAAACTAGTTGCATACACTTAAAAATGACCCCATACCACAGCTAAAGGCAAATGGGTCCTCCTTTCTCCCATCACTTTCTTTGTGGTATGCATCAACAGAAAACTACTATCATGTCAACCTCTTTAATTTATATATAAATATTTTCTTTCTTTCTTTTAGTATCTCACAAGTGCTTTCCACCTTATATATTCTCTTTGACTAACCCTCCATTTATTCACTCATTTATATATATTTATATATATATCCTCAACAATTACACCCTGTATAAACACATAAATAAATATTTTATATGTTTATTAGGTAATTATTAGGCAAATACCACATCCTAATAACATGTCTATTTTTCCTCAAAATGTCTTCCATATATTTTTCATAACTTTATAACTCTATAAATTACGCGTTAAATAAGTTAAAGCTCTAAGGTAGCGTTTGTTTTGAGGTACTGAGATAGAGACTGAGAAATTGAGATTCAGTATCATGTTTGTTGGTTCAGAGATTTGTACTAAAATTTATGTCTCTGTCTCTGAAATTTTAGTATTTCAGTACCTCCAAAAGTAGGAACACAGGGGACTAAAATTTTTAGAGATGAAGACTGAAACTTTAATAACATTTTATACCTAAAATACCCTCATTTCAATTAATTAATTTCAATTTTACTTTTTGAGCAAATTAAATTAGAGTTTCATTCTTGTTTCAATTTCTGCCTTCCATTTTGCACCAAACAGAATACTGAGACTTATTTCAATCTCTATCTCTTAGTCTCTGTCTCAGAATTTCAGTCTTTCCATCTCTGTCTCTCCACCAAACGCTACCTAATAACTCACCTCCTTAATTAGCTTCATATATATTGAGACCAGAACACAATATATAGGTAAAGTTGCACTAATTAAGTTAATTGAACAAAAAATAAAAAATAAAAAATAAACTACCTATTATTTGTTAAAAAAATATTTAAAAAGTAAAAACTACAAGAAGAAATTTATTAGTCATTAAATATGCATGCATGCACTTGCTATACGTGCTAAACCATTATTATTATTATTGTAGATAACTAGATATAGAATATGCTATTCTTTTCTTCTCCTTTATATATATTTCATGTCCCATGCATTCAGGACTCCAAAACCAAAACTGTCCCATCCGCTAATATATATATTGGAAGAAATAAAAAAAGATTATTGGACTGCCTTCTTATCTTATCTATTTAAATAATTAAACCAAAATAATAATTTATATATGGGATTATTATGGAAGATGAGATGGAGGAGATAATAAAGCAGCAGATCCAATGTGCAGGGTATCCTAGTTCTTGAAATTAAGGGCCCCCTCTTATATATATTAGTACTTCACTTGGAACTTGCAAAAAGAAACACTATTATTAATGCACAAACATCATCAAAGCCTGTATACTTGGTTGGTTTTCTATTTTTTAAGGAGAAATGTTAGAAAGTTGTCAAAATTTATTATTTTTACTTATCAGTTAATTATTAATTAATATTTAAAAGTATAAATTAAAATATATTATTAAATTATTAAATTAAAAAAATTGAATTAATAATTAAAAATAATAACAAAAAATAATAAATTTTAACGATTCTTTAATATTTATCTGCTTTAATTTCTCACGATATCAAACAATGAAATGCAGTTTCATTTTTCACATGTTCTTATATATGTGTGATAGATAATTAATATATAAATAAATAGAAACATTATTCTTTTTAGAATTTAATTTCTAAGATGATACTTACTTAAGTGATGCTTTATATATGTATAAAAAAAATAAAGTTTCTTTTTGACATAATTAACAAATGTAAAAATTAAATTAACAATTTTTTTTTCTCTATGTAACAAGTAGCACCACTAATTGACTTCTTTTTTCTTCCTTTTATTTCATCGAAGTATTTTATATTATTAAAAAAAGTAATAAATAAATAAGAAGGCTATGAAGAGGTTATAATTAAAAAGGAAAGTATGTCTAATTAGATTGGTGGTAGTGAAGACAATTAAAAGACATAGATAATGGTAAAGTGAGTCTCAATCGTAAAATTTATTTGTGATGTTTAAAGATGAAGTATGAAGAAACAGTGTCCCAAACTTGTACGAGCAACGAAAAAGATATAGAGAGGTATCTTTCAATTTTGTGATAACAGACATTGCAAATTTAAAGCATTAGAAAGTGAAAGCAATGTATCATCACAGACCTGGCTGGAACCGATTCTATATATATATACTTTTTATTTCATTTTATACTTTATTTGGACCCATTACACATGGAATAATATATATATTTCTTGGATAAAGAACATCCACCAATATTAATTGAAAAACCCTAATTTATCAAAAAGGAAAAAGAAAAGTTGTAACCTCATCACTACTCATCAATTGGATCAAATATTTTTGAAGATTTCTATGTTGGAACCTTGTATGTTTTCAGTTGCTCCATTATATATGCTTCCTTTAGCCATCTCCATAACTAATTATTATGATCTTGTGGCCATAACCATGAGGAATAAAAACAAAATTTATTTATTAAAAAATTTTGAAACAGTAATTTTTAGTAATTTTTATTATTATTTAGTCAGCATAAATGTTAAATTATCTTTAACAAATAAATTTTATTAATTTATATGTGTAAATTTTAAAAAACGTAAGTGTAAATTGTATATGCAAAATTCAGGTAAATATAAGTATAAATTATTACTCATCAAATACGGACAAAAACTAATAATATTTACTAATAATATATTATTTTTCATATTTATTTGTCCTGTTCCAGCTGCACTGCCAGATTTGAGATTTGACCACTCCCCACACCTCCTCTCCTCTTCCCTTCTCCAAAAGAAATAAAGAAAAATTCCCGCATACACCATAAAGATCATTTTATGAGGAACGTAACAAACAATTTTATTTCCAAAGTTTATATTGAAAAATAGATTATTATTGTTACAGATCAACTCTTCAATTTGACCTAAGGTTGTATTCGACCCAAAAATATTTTTTTTAGAGATATGTTAGTTTATAAAGAACACAATTTAGATCATATTTAAATAGAATATATATATCCTGTACGAATTTATTTGGATCATTCTTAGTTTTACCTTTGCATACTATAAATAAAAGGTTTATGTGTCAAGGAGAGTAATAATTCCCTTAAATTTTAATTTTTTTTTATAAGTGAGGTATAAATTTTGGTTTAGTCTCTTTTAAAATTTTTATTTTAATTTTTTTATATTTAAAAATTAAATTTTATCTCTTTTTAAATTTTATGCAAGCTCCACCCCTATTTATTTCTACTCTTCATTCTTAAATACTTCTTAAAGTAATGACTTGAGCATCGAAATTTTTTATATACATACTTTTACTCTTGTAAAAATACCAACTTAAATTAAGAAATTCAAAATCTATTACAATTGTATTTCAATTATACAAATTCATATTCTATAACTAGGGTTGGAAGTGAGTCAACACAATTTATGAGTTAGTTCGAGTTCGACTCGTTAATAGCTCGATAAGTTGAACTTATGAGCTGATGAGTTGAGTTTAAACCTGGAATTGAGTTCATAAATTAAATGAGTTAAGTTTAAGTTTGGATATAAGCTCAGCTTATTAACCTGTAAGCTAACTCGATTTTATATATATATATATTAAATTATTAATATACATACTCTATATACATTTAGTTTATACTTTTAATATTATATATATATATAATAGTAATATTTATAATTTTATATATATTAATGTTCTTATTTAAAATTTTATAATTATTTTTTATATAATTTTGATGTAAAACATAAATAAAAAATTCATAATTAATAGATATATAATATATAAAATTAATATTTTTTAATATATATATGTTATAATTTATTGATATAGAATTATAAATTATGTTATTGTTATTTAACTCAACTTGTGAGTTCGAGTCGACTCATGAGCTTTCGATGAGTCAAGGTTGAACCTAGAATTAGGCTCAATTGTTAATGAGTTGACAAACCATGAGCCAAGCTTAATTTTCGTGAGTCGAGCTTGAACTTAGTTTAATTCGACTCAACTCGACTCACTTCTAATCCTATCTATAACTATAAAAGATAATTCTAAATTTTTCGCCGGAACAAGTACCGATAACTCTAATAAAAAATGTAATTTTTATGTGTTAATATATGATATATTTAATAATAAGATTCACTTTTAAGAATTATTTAATTAAAGAATGTGAAAGATAATTAGTTTTAGTAACATAATACTAAATACTTATATATCTAATATGTAAAAGTTTATTACATTAATGATGTAAGCCGGTTAAATTCATAAATAAATTATTGTGATTTAATTAGTTGTGTAAAAAGAGGTAATAAAAGGAGAAGAAAGAAAGAATAATTATAGTGAACAGTATAAGGATAAGAAGAGACATTAATGCGGCTCTAGCTAATAAGCTTTTGTTGAAGGGAATCTGCATGCATGCATTTATATTATAGTCAAAAAGGCAGAGAAATGGTCAATGAGAAATTGACAAATATTCACCAATAACCATTATTGTTAATTCAAACTTCAAAGGTTTCAGTGAATAGAGACAATTCCCTCTATATATATGTCTCTCTATATATGCCACCTCTCTAGCTACTCAAATCACCAACTTAGGTAACTATACATACCTTCCATATATATGCATTGCAATTCCAATAACCTATTTATTTCATTTCATCATTCTCAACATATATTCAATTCCTTTTAATTTTCTTTTAAATAATTTGTGCAGTGCTTTTTTAAAAATTAATTTATTTTTAAAAATAAAAAATAAAATATTTATAAATTTAAATTTTAAATTTTAAACATTTAATTTTGAATTTAAATTAGTAAGAGTTAATATTTATTTAATTATTGTTTAGTAATGATCAAAGTTATAATTTGTGGTGAATATAATGGTGATGGTGAATCCAAATTCTGACATGATACCTTTGTTGTCGTTGATAGCAATGGCATAATATTTTGAATGATATAGTATAAGGTGCATATATTCCTAAGTCCAATAAGAAGAGTAATTATTGTTGGATAAATTGAATTGAATTGGTGTGGCAGCTATGGAACGTGAAAAACCTGGCACAATGTCTGGTAGAGGGAGAGAGGTTGAATTGAACTGAAAAGGGTCATTGGATATGGCAGAGTATAGTACTCACCTTTGTTTCGCAATCAATGCTCTCATCTCACTCACACCTTCCCTCAACGGAATCATACTTCCAACTATTTAAGTTTTCGAAAAATTTTAAATATATCGAAAATATGTCGGTGTTTTAATTATTTTAACTGTTAATTTTAATTAATATGTATTATATATATATTTTATAATTTAGATAAACGGTTAAAATAATTGAAATATTGATATTTTTGGTACACTTAAAACTCTTAAATTTTAGTCCATCATGTTCACAATATTTGTTTTGCTTATTATTATTATTATTATTATTATTATGATTATTATTATTATTATTATTATTATTATTATTTGTTTTAAAAATTCAACTAAAATTTAAATAAATTAATTTAAATATAATAAAATAATATATTAATGTATAATATATATTTTTTAAAATAATTTTTATATTTTATTATTTTAAACTAGTTGACAACTAAAAAAATACTAATTCAATCGGTTAATTAATTTTTTTACTAATTTTTTCACTAATTTTTTTTGTTTATTTAATACTGAATTTTTATTTTAAGATTCATAAGAATTGATTTTAGACTAACTATAGTAAAAATTTTGATAATATGTTATAAAATCACTTTTTTTTTTAAATTTAAGTTGATATTAAGAGATACGTAAAAGATTGTCTATCTCCAACGTATAATATTTTATATGATTATTATAATTATTGTATTAAGTTAAAAAACCAAAATGATCCTTTTAAAATGTGTAATACTAGCTAAAATTAATTAATTAATTAATGATGCACATAATAATAAATTCGATGCCTTTGTGTATGTCTATGATTCCAAGTCTCAACCGACCAATCTTAACAAGCAATACACCTAAGAATAGGAATGAGATGCATAACATATCTATTGTACTATGGTCCCAAGAAATAAGAAGATATTTATTTTAGGACTTTATACCATAGAATAGATTCATATTTTATTATTTTTTACTCCGATTATTCCAGCATATAATCATAAATCACCTTAACCTAAAATTGTCTTTAGAATAATTGATAGGTTGAGAACGACACTATCATCATTCATATTTCAAATTATGTGAAGAACTGTTTCCCTAATTAACAATGTAATAATGGGAGGGAGATATATATACACTGTTTGTTGGGCCGCCGTGAGAAGCTCTTGACCACTGGAGAGATTTCGGGGAGAAATCAAGCAAGAGAACATAAGATGAGAAAACACCACATACAACTCAAAACCTTAAGGTGTCAAGTTAATTGATCTCTCATCTTATAAACTCCTCACTCTTCCTTACTTTCTTTAATATGAGACTAACTTCAACATTCTTCACACTTGCAACATTAACACTGTTATCATACAAGTACAACTTTAATGAATGCTCCCAAAATAAGGAAAAAGCTCATATAGCTTGACATGGTAATAACATGAGAGAAGTATAGAAGGAACATAATTAAAGATGTAAATGAATTGACGAGAGAAATCAAATTAAATAGAGACAATAACACATGAAGGTTTTGGAACCAACTACTAGGAACAAGGACATGAAAGGACTAGGATATATTTATATGTTTGAAGATATTGGATCAGCAAAGTAAGGGACTCCTTGAGAAGGTTATGGAACTAGCTAGAGGGGCCATGTGATCTCAAGGTCCATTTTATACAGTATCTTTGATACACTTAAAAAATTCATATTGGGTAACAAATTAATAAAACTAATTTATGTCATTGTGTTCCTACTATTATTTTATGAATGAGTAGAGAATCAACTTTTAATTAATCATATTATAATTTTTTATTGTAATCATTAACGATGAAGAATGAAATTGTGATGTTGAAAAGAATTGAACGAAGAATGAGAAATAAGTGAGAAAAGATTAAAGAGATGAATATAAAAGTGAAGAGATAATTTTAAAAAAGTTAGTTGATGATATTAGGTGAAAAATAATTAATTTTTTTAATTTTATTCCCATTTTATTTTCTACACCATATATATTTGCGTTTCCCTCCGAATTAAACCCTTATTAGTGTATATGTAACTCTGAACTATTAAGATGTTACTTAATCATACATGCAAGGGTTGAAAGTAGACAAAGATTAAAATATAAGGTTAAGCTCAATAAGTTATGAGTTTGACTTATGGCTCTACTCACACTACCACAAAAACGGAATTTAGCCACCAAATTTTAACTACAAATACTAAATCGTGATGAAAATAAATGAGCATGTTCATTTAATATATATGAAACTATAATAATAGTTGAGTCGTGAAATTTGATTACTTATAAATTTAACTTATCGAATTATTAATAAATTATATAGTTTGTTCAAATATATATGTCAAACTATTGATAATATTATTTTCACATCATAAATATATCTTGGTAAAAGTAATTAACTAGCAAGAAATAAATATATACATGTTGAGTTGGATTCAATAAATAAAAGAAGTAGGTAATATAGAGCAGCATGAGATTTGTAGCATATGTTGTTCTATATAGCAATAAGAAATCATTTATGTTTGAGGCAAAATCATTGTTCTTCACTCGAAATTAAAGTTCAAATATAGATGCACATGTTCACTGGCCACCCATCATAATCAAATTCCAAATTGTCAATTGACTAAGGATTCTTAAGAATGGGTGTCACTATTACAAGTCGTCATCATTCTAAGAACAATCAAAAATAATAAATCACCTTCTCTTCTTCTTCTCTCTTCTCTCAAGTAGTAGTTAGTTTTTTCTTCTTTAACTTGGACCCCATTCCCAACAAACACACATGTAATGTTTTATTCATTTGCCTTGCAACAAACATTGTCTCAACTAAGTGTACCTTCTTAAGTAATTGGACAGTAAGAAGTTGATATAGTCCTCAGAACCAACCAAGGATAAAACCTAATCCATAATGTCACATATGTGGTCCATATTCTACCTGTTACCATCTCAGTCAAATGACATTATTACCCCACCCCCTCCTTAGGTTAATATTAACAATAAGAATACGTATTTGTATTTATCTGGTTAGATATTTTAGAAAAATGATAGAGAACTATGAGAATTTATTTTTTTTTATTATTAATTAGTCATTAATATTTAAAAATACGGACCGAAATAAAGTATATTGTTAGATTATTAGACTAAAAGAATTGAGTTAATAGATAAATAATAGTTAAAATTAATAAATTCTGATGGTTCCTAGTATTTTTCGCTATTTTAATTATTTTTACATTTTTTTAAATGATTAATAGTTGAATATTATTATTGTATAATAAACATGTAAATTAAAAAGTAAATCATAATATTATTATTGTATATTGGTACATAATATATTCCAAAATTATTCTAAGAGTTCCGTTAGGGAGCCAATGGAGTATTTGTACAATGTGTACAATAGGCTATTTATTTGGCCAATTAAAAAATGAACATTCAGAATAAAATACTACTAATTTTTCAAACACAATATACCCATACTATCCAGAATAACCATCCGGGTATCAGAAATAATAAACATCTGATATCCTATTGAATCGAACATCTCTATACCCCTATTATACACATTGTATAGATACTCTATAGGCTCCCTGTACTTCTTCTTATTGTAAAGATTATGTAGAATTGTGATGAGCATGTCCCTCTAAGGCAAATTATTGTGGATGGGGGAAGAGAAAAAGTATTGAAGTATGTGTACTTGAAAGAAAGATGGTGGGGAATGCATAAGTCTTTCAATAATATGATTATGCCTGGTTAGGTATAAGCAAAGTCAATATGATTTTTTAGAGGGCCAGCTGTACTTTTTGTGTTTTTTTATTTTTATAATTAATATTAATTAATTAATTAATATATGTATGTATAAGTATGGGGAAGAGATAGGTTATGTACACCACTCCTATTAGTGGGAGTACATTTGATATTATTATTCTTGCAGATGCTCATTTTCAGTTTGAAATAATAGTTAGAAAAGATTGGCCACAAAGCTTTTTGAAACTTTAAGAGCATGAAATGATTAGTGCCATAGAAAAACTCTCTATCTGTTTAAGTCTACAAATATAAAAGATGAATTAATTATGTAATAAGCATATATAAATTTTGAAAATAAAAGTTTGACACATTTAAAGAAAGTTCGTCATTCTAAATGAACCGGTTTATTTTTTTATTTTTCTCTAAATAATTCATTTTTTATTTAAGAAATAAAAAATAAAAAATCAAATTCTGGATTAAATTATCAATTTTGGACTATTTTTTAAATTTTTTTATAAGTTTTTAAGTTAGAATTTGAAATATTTATATTTGATTGTTAAAAATATTTTAAAAAAGTTTTAAAAAGAATGGAAAAAGAATAAATAAATCAAGCGGGTTAAATGGATCAGCCCAAATACGTTAGATATGAGTCTGTTTTTGGAGTAAAAAATTTGTTCATTTAAAATGATTAATTAGACTAATCCAAGGAACTCAATCCTTTTTTTTTCACCAAAACAATCCTATTTTTTTATTGCTACAAATGTTTATGGACTTCACACCTTAAAGTCAAGCCCAATTTTTATTGTTATGAACAGATCAAAGAATCAACGCAGAGGTCCAAAAATATACATCAAAATAAATAAATAAATTACAATCACATAAGTATAGTCTCGTATCTTGTTACTTACCGAAGCAATGAATACTGTTGAAAAAAAAAAATTGACAACATAATGAATCTTGTACAGGTGTACTTATACTTTACATGTACAAGAAAGGATTTGAACACCGGACACTTATTTAAGTAGACGAATGAGTTTGATCACTTGTCCAACTCAAGTTGGTTGAAACTTTGACTTTTATTCTCCCTTTTTTTTGGGATTAATGTTTTTAAAAAAATTAGAATCTAAATTGGGCTCTTATCAATAGCAAGTGGCTGGACCCAAATCAAGTGGCATGACTCCGAAGCCATATTCCCATGTTGTGCAAAAGCAGCATATCTCATCTTTAGGAATCAATGTAAACCTCAAATACATTATCAATGCCAACATTCCTTTTTTTTTTTTTGTTTGTTTTTTCTTTTCATTTCAAATATATATTTGACACTCCTTTAGTTCTTTTTCCTACTACCTTTTAGCATTCTACCTTTTACCCTTTTTTTTATGTAAGAAATAAAAGAGTTATCATATTATATGATTCTAATTTGATTGGTTACCAAATTGGAACCTTTTATCTACTTATCACCAAAGCTCTTTATGACATAAAGTAGAACGGTCAAATGGACCTGGTCTGTTTAGATTTAGCCTGCTTAAGTTTATAGGTTAAACGAATTAATTCATTCAAATTTATTTTATTTATGAATGATAAATTTTTAGCTCAAATTATTTATGGTCAATTTAACGGATTAAATAAACTAATTTATTTATTATTTTTTTTAAAAATATTTTGATAAAAAATATTATTTTCAGATCAAAAAATCTTAAACAAATAGTATTTTTTAATCAATGAATTGAATTTTCGAATCAAATCATAGAAAATGTCAGCTAAAAATATTAA
Organism: Arachis ipaensis; assembly: GCF_059453495.1. NCBI lineage: Eukaryota > Viridiplantae > Streptophyta > Magnoliopsida > Fabales > Fabaceae > Arachis > Arachis ipaensis. The sequence continues at coordinate 7,324,209 of NC_142438.1, forward strand.
TTTTTATTTAAAAATACAAAAAAAATTCCCCCATTTAATTTGTGAATTAACCCATTTAATCTTATTTTTAGTTAATTGGATTTAGTCTGATTAACCTAAATTTTAAAGATAAAATTTACTTGAAAATGAGTAAACAAATTAGTGCGATTTACGCGGTAGCATAAAGAACACCCTTCTTGTATGTCAATTCTTTAAGATTCTGTATGGCAAGAGAAGAGATTGCAGTGGACCATGTTTTGAGTGGTGAACTACAAATTAATTAATGGTATTGAAGAATCAAAGTTCCTCTTTAATGCTCCCAAGGATTTGGGACCTTGGCTCTTGGACAGAAATCTATTACTTACACATATTCACAATGCAATTTAATCATATATCTTTTGGCCTTTTATTAGGACCACCTTATCATAGTTGATAATCCCATTAATGGGAATAACAACTAACGTAATAATTTATGGATAAAACTTTTCAAGAAAATGATGCTTTGGTGGGTCTAGAGATATATCACATTACCAGCAGCTGCATCACTCACTCACACACACATAGGAGTTAAGTATTTCACTTTTTTTTTTAATGTTAAGATGAGTAATTTAACTAAATGTTACACTAATGCACTTGCCTCAGACTTGTTAAATATAGGGTAAATAAACATCTAATATTAAGTACATTTGAAAAATTTTGAACTAAAATTAAATTTGAGACAACATTAAAATTCGAATAAAGTGTTTAGAATAAAGAGTACTTACTTTTAAATTTATCAAATATGAGAAATTATAGGGTCAGTAATTTTTAGTATTTTTAATAATTATTTAATCAACATAAATACTAAATTATTTTAAAAAAATAAATTTTATTAATTTATGTGTACAAATTCTAAAATATAAGTATAAACTATAAACTATATTAATTTATATATGTAAATTTTAGAAAATATAAATACAAATTATATATTTTTTATATATAAAATTTCTATAAATATAAATATAAATATAAATATTACTAATTAAATATTAGTAAAAAAAAAATAATATTTACCGACTATATATGATTACTCTATTAAATATATATAATCCATTGATAGTGGTGTGTGAGATATTTATTTTGGTGAAGAGTAAAACAAGGTGCTGGGGAAAGCTTATCACTCTATCAGCTTATCTCTTTGTCATTGACTAATGAAAATGGTACTTCAGGACACTTTAGCCAATGGCCTGACACAAAATCTCTCAGGTACACAACTAGGTAAATAATTGAAGAGAAATCAAGTTTTTTTTTTTAACATTTTGTGTATACTTTTTTAATCATGTTTCATATATATAAAAAATAGTTATTAAATAAGTTATTTATATAAAATATATATTTAAAATAAACTCAATAAGATATATATTTATAATGATTAATTTAATAATTCATTTTTTATATATAAATAATATTTATTTATTTTCTGAATCTTAAGCTTTAAATATTTTTTGATCTTTTTATTTTACTTCTTATTAATTATTTTTATTAAATGTGGAAGATATAAAAAGATATACATAAATATAGTACAAAAATAACTATTTTTTATATACTTATTATTTTATCACTATAGAAGAAGATATGAGCATCACTTTTTAGTCTTTTAATTTACGCTCTATCCTTTGCTAATAAATTGATAAATTACACAAATATGTTTTTTTTTTCTATTTTGATGTAGTAGTAGTAGGACACTTTGGAATCCTACAGAAAGATGCAGAGCACAAACAAACAATGTGCTGTGGTGGTGATACCATGGTACTGGGTTTCAGATAGCCAGCTATAACTTTTTGGATTGTTGCTCATTACCTAGATTGGAAAAATCAAATTCCCAAAAATAACACGAGAATGGAATATTATATTATAATATAATAATAAATAAAACAATTAGTAATATAAAATTTAAAACTTACCCTCTTAAATTTCTTTGGCATGTTGTTGCCAGTAGTCCAACATCAATGAGGACTTATTGTGACCACTACTTTTCTAGATACTTGTTGTTGTTGAACATTATATTTATCTTTGAAGCCAAATATTTGAGTCTAACTTGGAGTCAATACCCAAATAGAGTCTCATCCAATCAATTTATCTGATGCCCACTGCCATGAATGAATTGCTAACTTAAATTACCTAGGTTTCTGTTGTTTTCATATTCGCCTAACTTCACATCATATCATGCCTTTGGGTGAGTGATCATAAACTGAGAGTTTAGGCAAAAGGATCAAAATTCATGTTATAATTGAGATCAAAATAATCTTAGTGTCATTGAGTAATAATAAAATGGGCTAAACCCATGGAATAAGTCTATTTATTCGTTTAAATCGAGTGACTTCGATTAACTTAGAAGAAAAATAATGGATTAAATGGGCGGTTGATTTATTTTTTAATATTTAAAAAAAATGGCCAATATTTTTTTTTATCTATTCAAAAAATTTAACTCTTCAACTAAAAAATATTTTTCAAAAAATAAAATGAAAGAATAAACTAACAGGCTAAATTGTTTAACTCATCAAGCTGGCCATAAGTAATCCAGGCCGTAAACAAAACAAATTTAAATTGGACAGCCCGTTTAACCCACGAGTTTAGGCGAGCTAACCCTAAACTGACCGAGCTAACCCATTTGATAGTCCTAAGACAGCGTTTATTTATAGACACGAGACATTGAGATAGAAACACAAAAACAACGTAAAATCATATTTGACAAATGAGACATAGATACAAATTTTGCATTTAGAGACATTATATGACACAAACACTAACAATAATTACAACTTAATTTTTTATTTTTTATTATTTTTATTAATTTTTTATAATTATATATTTTATCATTATATTTTTTTTCTAAAGTTTTTGTATGAAAAAAATAAATAAATTAAAATTTTATATTTATTCTTTAATCACTAAATAAAATATAAAAATATTAATTTTTGTATCTTTATTTTTTATATTTTGTTTTTAGTGTTCTATTTTGTTATATTGTCGTAACGAAACACAACCTAAGTAATGTTATTTGTACTTGTAATATAGACACAATTGAGAACTAACAAGGAAAGAAAAAATATATTAAAAATGTTAAAAAAATCTTTCTAAATTTTCCACTTTGTGTTTTCGTTTTGAAAGTAAATTATAGGATAAGTAAAAAAAATCGAAATTTTACATAAAATCAGAAGAGTAAATTAAATATGTAAAATATAAGAATTAAATCGTGAAATTATTAATTTAATATAATTCTTAAGTCAATCTAACAAAACCAAATAGACAAACATGTTAATTCTTAGTTACACATTTATAATGAAGTTTTCATGTAAATTATACAAATAACAAAGATCACTAAAATAAAAATGCAAAACCACTTGTGAGTAAAAGAATAAAATGTGATGCAATGAAAACAAACACAAAATGACAGCAACGATTCCCCAAGTGTTCACCCAGCAAGGCTTACTTGAGTCCTTTTTGTTTTTTCATAAATATAGAAATGTTCTGTGTCAACATCACCTTCAGATGCACCCCATTAAAGTATAACTGGAGATTAAAATTTTGCATGAGTTTCCCCCAGCTAGGTGAATTGACCAATCAGAATATACTATATCGCTTTCTCCTTTCTATTTTTTTAATTTTATAACATACACTAAATATTTAGAAAAATATAACTCACATTTTGTCCATATTGAATTATTGATTTCAAGTAACTCATAGGTGCTATTGCCTACGGGAATAAAAGGATGATGTAAGGGACCTCTTTGCTTTATACCATAAAGTGTCTACTCTCTAGCCTTTCTTAAAAAATTATTTGTTTTTTGAATTCATCTTTAATTTTTTTAATTAAATTGTATTTTAAAAAATTTAAATTGATTGCATTAATTCTTTTATTATTTCTGTAGCTCATAATATTAGAATATCAAATTGATATGGCACCTTAAATAATACCATAACACACTTGACAATCTTAATTTGGTGTTAATATGATATGTTTATAAAATTAGATCAAATTAATTTTGAATTGAGAAATTTTAATGCCTCAATATTTTTTTTAATTTGAGATTAATTTGATTTAATTGTATAAACTTATCATACTAACAGCCAATTAAAACTGTTAAGAGTGTGCTGTAGTTAGGATGGTGTCACTTAATAAGTAATTAACATGTCACATTAATAAATTTTGACGCTATCAATAACAGAAGTTACAAAAGGACTAACATGATTAACTTAAAATATTTGAAAGATAAATTTAATTAAAATATCTTTCAGAAATCAATTTAAAAAATAAATAATATTTTAAGGACAGATTTGATAATTTATTCACATAATTAATTATAGAGTAAAGTATCGTTTTTGTCCCAACGTTTGGGGTAAGTCCTATTTGTGTCCCTAATGTTTAAATCGTCCTATTTGTATCCTTAACATTTATAAAAGTGATTCAATGTTATCCTACTATTAATAACACTAACAAATCAGATTATATTTTTCAATTATTCTCACTTGGATGTATTCATTCTCAATTAGATCTCACTTGAATGTGTTCGATTTTAATATTATATCCACTATTTGTGTTTAGATTCAATTATATCCCTAGAAAAGTGAATTATGTAAATGTTGTAGGAATTAGTTTCAACATTTGATGAGTTATTTTTCGGAGTAGATCATCGATTTTATCCTAGACATTTGTATTCTAACTTCAAGAAGAGATTTTTAAAACTCAAACTAAAGCGCTCATGATGTGTAATTGACGGCAGGATAACATTGAATCACTTTTACAAACGTTGGGGATACAAATAGGACGATTTAAACGTTAGGGACACAAATAGGATTTACCCCAAACATTAGGGACAAAAACGATACCTTACTCTTAATTATATTATCTCTCATCACTTTAAGTATAGGTGATGGTTATGATGCTTAAATTTTGGTACTTAATTTGTAAAAAAAAAAATTAAAAGTCAATATTTATTTAATAATATAAAAATAACTAATTTTTAATATATTAAAATTTATCTTAAAAAAAAGTTAGGCAAAATCAGCACTAAAATTATCGACATTAGAAAATTAGCCTTAAATATATTCCTTAATTAGCTAGAAGTTGAGTCATTAGAAGAATGTGGTCTTTAACTTTAAAATGAACAAGTGATATTGTTTCATCTTGAAATATATATAATAAAAATACTTATTATTATTATGCTAATAGGATTTAATGATATCATTTAATCTATGAAGTTAATTTCATTTAGTGAGATAAAATTTTATTGTTATTATTGTATGCTAAAAACTATTGTAACATACACTAATTTGGTCATATAATATCAATAATTTCTCTTAATAAATGACTTTACTTTTTATCAGTTATGTTACTTGTATATTAAAAATAGTTATTGGTATAAAATATTTATTAAAATATAAAATACATATTAAACATAAATTAAAATGTATATGTATTTATATAAAAATATATAATAATTAATTTTGATAACTGATTTTAAGGACAATTTATTAAAATAAAATATTTGAGTTTTAATATTATCGAAATACAACTTTTACAGTTTAGATACCAAAATGTAATTTTTTATAAATCTATGCAAATGGAGGGGTCTCACGGATTATGATTACATGTAAACCGTGGGTGGGGTTCCACAGTTTACGTTCAAACGTTATTTGCATAGAAACTGTGGTAGGGGTTCTATGATTTCTGTAGAGTGTGCAATTAGGCATAAATCGCGGCAGGAATTTAGCGGTTTATGCCTGGACCTATTTGCCTATAAATACCCACCCAGGGGAAGCAGTGTGATGTAGAGAGTCATTTTCACATCTTCAAAAATGAGTGAGGAGAGTTTTTTGGTCCTAGTCCACCGCTCTGGAAAAAAAAAAACAAAAGGCATGGCGTTAAGTTCACTGACAAAGAACCAGTCAGTGTTTTTGTACGTTCGACGAATACTCTGTCAGAACTAAAGATGAGCATATTGCAAAAGGGGGTTGTGTGGGTCCAAGTGGGTGAAGAAGCTGCTCTACAAGATTTCAATTGCGGTTGTTTCACTGGGGTGTAGTATGAAACATTTGTGATAGGGTCGGATGAAGACATGCAGGTTTTGTTTCATTGTCGGCGCAGTTTTCCGGATGTGAGAATACACGAGCTGTATGCCAAGTTGGAAGATGATTTTGATAGTTCTGGTGCATCAGCACCGAATCCTCAGTCGATGACGGTGGGGGTGCATCAACTTCGATGCCTGTTGTTGCAGCTGGTGGTCCTTTGGCTGAACCTCCATCTGTTCCACGAGCGGCAACTAGGTCACCTGGTTTGATTCCTGGACTGTTTGGTGAGGGTGAGCCGGATCATGTTGAGAATGCGATGCAAGAGGATGATCTGGACGATGAGCCAAATCACATATTGGGAGACAGTAAAGAGGATATTCCGAGGAAGCCACCAGCACGTCGGGGGCCATCTGGTTCAAGCCAACAACCGCCACATTTCTCGACCTTGAACTTGGAAGCAATCGGCCAGAACCCGGACATAGATCCCACCTCCGGAAGCCAGGGGTTACAGGAGGGAAATCCTTCTGGAGACTTTCAGATTGGCCAATCTTTCCAGACTAAGGAGGAAGCTGTGTTGAGTGTTAAGGATTATAGCATCCGTCGTGGAGTTCAGTATTGGGTGATGGAGTCAGATCATCTGAAGTTTCATGGGAGATGCAAGGAGTTTGGGAATGGCTGCACGTGGTTGATTCGCATCACACTTTGGCAGCGTAAGGGTACTTGGGAGGTTAGAAGGTACAACGGACCTCACACTTGCTTGGCGACTTCGATTTTGAGCGACCATTGACAACTCGATCACCATGTCATTTGTGCCAGGATATTTCCATTGGTTAGGGAGGATGCAGTGGTTACGATAAAGGTGTTGCAAGAAGCTACGGAGGCAACGTATGGATTCAGGCCTAGTTATAGGAAGGCGTGGATGGCAAAACAGAAGGCAGTTGCACAGATATACGGGGATTGGGAGGAGTCATATGCCGAGTTGCCACGTTGGATCCTAGGGGAACAAGCCACGATCTCCAATGCGTGTTGGTGATCAGGTTGATGAGTTTACGAGGTACTTTTATCGTCTTTTATGGACATTCCCTTCATCCATTGAAGCATTTAGGCATTGCAAGCCACTAGTTAGCATCAACGGGACTCATCTATATGGAAAGTATGGCGGGACTTTGCTCCTGGAAATCGCGCAAGATGGAAACTCGAATATCTTGCTCGTTGCCTTTGCACTCGTGGAAGGGGAGAATGCCGAGTCTTGGGCTTTTTTCTTATCCCACTTGCGTCAACATGTGACCCCACACGAAGGCATTCTGGTGATTTCTGACAGGCACAATGGCATTAAGGCTGCATTGGAGGCAACTAAGAGTCCGTGGCGACCGCCTCATGCGTATCGAGCATATTGCATTCGACATGTTGTCGCTAACTTTGCCCTCAGTTTCAAGGGCCAGGATGCGAGGCGGCTGCTAGTGAGACTAGGGAACCGCCAAAAAATCCACGACTACAGTAACTGGAGCGGGCCGGCCAAGTTCGTCCCATTTCTGTTGGCAACCCGACACATACATCGATATAGGCAGGCTAGTGCTGTCGAAGCCCAACCGTAACTGCCCATCTCATCAAGTCTCGCCACAAAGGACAACCACCGAATATGAACCCGATTTCCACTCTTATCACCGAACAACTGAGTGGATAGCAGCATCATAATATATGCCTGTGCATATATCCGTACAATATCCTCAGTGGCATCCTGCGGCAGCACTCTGAATCTCTCATGGAACCAGGTAAAGTTAACCGTAAACTGCTTCACCTTATTTGGCGTAGGAAGCTCGCCAAAGAGTTTCTGAAACCACTCCCAAGCAGGTCGGCCATCCTCCATCAGCTTCTCAAAATCTATCAGGCACCCGGATACAGGTAAACCATCCACGAACAACCCCAGCTGGTATGCGACATCCTGCGTCGTGATGATACTATACACTCCCCGAATGGCATGTGAAAGGTGTGCGTCCCACGACGCCACCTCTCAATGAATGCGCTGACGAGGAGTTCATCCAACCAGAACCACCTCGTGTTGAGCCTCGACAAGTGGTAAAGACCTGCCCTCTCCTGATAGGGTATGATTCTGTCATGCAGAGGCATGTTCTGTTGCCTCCAAACACTAGTGATACACCTACTAAGTTGTAACATGTGAGATGAATAACCAAAACCAAGTGAGATTGCACCACTCACAACCATTCTAAGTTCAAATTAATAAGGCTTTAATATAAGACACAAATCTTTAATTCAACATAAGCAAATACTAAACATAACATGGTACAATCTAAATCTTACGTTCAAGAAAGCTAAAATACAAAACTTATAATTTTTAAAATTAAAGAATGCAAATATAACCATTAGGTTTAACTTACAAAATTTACTCTTTAAACTTACTTGTTTAAAAGTTCAAATTTCAAAAATTAGTTTTCAAACATGAACGCTTAGGAAACAACAAATTTGAGTTTGAACCCTATGTCTTAAATACAAGAGAAACATCACTCTACTTAAATATTTGGACCTATCTCCTAATTTCAAAATCCTAATCCTAAATAACCCTAATCCTAATCCTAAATAATCCTAACCCTATACTACATTTCTTTGTTATATGAAATACAATAAATAAAAAATAGCAGGCTTACCTCTTCGTTGATGCTACTGGCTACGTGTGCAACACCATTCAGACGGTAAAGACTGCGTTCATCTGCCATGATCCCGGCCCAAGAAAAATCCGAATTACTCCATTTTTCCTCCTCCTCCTCTCTCTAGACGTCACTTTCTCTCTCTAGAAACTTGGAAGTGTTTCGAGATGAATAATCCGCTGCACCCCTTCCGCGTATTTATAGTAGAGCATAAACCGCTGGACCCCAGCTTTCACGGTTTATGCTCATTTTAGCTTCAGAAATCGTGGAATCCCTACCACGACTTCTATACAAATAACGTTTGAACGTAAACCGTGGAACCCCACCCACGATTTACATGTAATCAGAATTCGTGGGACTCCTCTCGCAGTTTACATAGATTTTTAAAAAATTGTATTTTGGTATTTAAACTGCAAAAATTGTATTTCAGTAATAATAAAACTCAAATATTTTATTTTAGTAAATTTTTTTAATTTTAATGTATAAATAATATTTTTTATTTTTTAACCCGTTTAAAGAGATTTTTTATTTAAACAAATAAAAATTTTAATATTTCAATTCTAAACTTTTGGAAGAGATTATATATGTAAATACACAACAAATTATATTTAATACCAACGTATTACAATATTTGTTTTTTTTTTTATTTATTTCGTACAATAGAATATTAGAAAATGAATATCAATCATATTCATAAAAATTATTTTACATTAAAATAAAGTAAAATCAATTATAATATTTATTTAAATAAATAAATAAGTTAACTATTCGACGAGCTCAAATTATTTATGAATCCAAATGAAAAAGCACTTAGAAGTTAATGCCACAACGTCGCAAGCTAAGTGTATGACGTTCTTTAGTTGTTTGTGCTCATTATAATATTATTATAGACGAGTCGAATTTTAAACGAATTTGTTAATTGTTTTTATTATATTTTTTTACTCCATAAAAATAATTTGGACATAATATATAGTGATTGAGTTAATTTTTTAAAGAGTTTATCAATATATATTTAAAAATTATATAATTTTTTTTTTACAATTTTTTTAGCATAACGACTACATAAAAAACATAACAATATCAATAGTATATTATAAAATTATAAAATATTAATAATTTATAATGTGTATAATTAAAAATTATTACATCTTATTAATTAAAATTATTTCTTTTAAAAATTTTCAAAGCAAATTATAATTTATTAATTATGTAAAAACACAATATTCTTATAGAATATAAGATACAAAATATCTTTATAACTTTTTTTAACAACGTAAATTTTAAAAAAATAATTTTTTTTTTGAAAAAGATATCTAAAGTAAATAATGTAATGAGATATGTGTTTAAATATGCTAATATTAAAACTAATTTAAAAAATACTTGAAAATATAATATTAAATTGGTTAAATAAAAATTATTAGTAAACTAAATAATTGAGATATAAATTTATTATATAGTGAAAATAATATATATAAAACTATTAAATTATACAATATTTTTTATTTTTTTAAACACATATCTTATATATAAGTATAATTAGTTAAAATTTTTTATTTTTCAAAGTATTATCACATATTTAAATCAGATTTTTTTATTAAAGGATCTTGGTGAGTTTAGTTATTTTTTAGGCATTGAAGTTCATAAATCACATACTGGTTCTTATCATTTATCACAAACAAAATACATTCAGGATGTGTTATTGAAGGCTGGCATAGTAGACTCTAAAGGAGTGCCAACGCCTATGGTAACTACAATGAAATTAACAAAACAAGGCACTGATTATTTTCATAACCCAACTTTATATCGATCTATTGTTGGTTCCCTGCAATATGCTACTATTACACGCCATGATATTGCTTATTCAGTGAACAAGGTTAGCCAATATATGCAAGGTCCTCTTATGTCACATTGGAAGTGTGTAAAGAGGATCCTAAGGTACCTTGCTGGAACAGCAAATCAGGGGATTCTATTTCATCCTAGTACTGATTTAAGGTTATTTGCTTTCTCAGATTCTGATTGGGAGTCAGACTTGGATGATCGACGATCCACTTGCGGTTTTTGCATTTATCTTGGCTCAAATGTGATCTCCTGGTCTAGTAGAAAGCAAGCTTCAGTGAGTAGAAGTAGTACAGAGGCAGAATATCGGGGTCTTGCAGCATGTGATTCTGAGCTTATTTGGTGCTTCACTTGCTTGAGGAACTTCAAGTCAAAATCTCAGCCACTCCAATACTATATTGTGACAATATTAGTGCAGTTTTGTTAGCTGAAAATCCAATTCTCCACAGTAGGACTAAGCATTTTGAGTTAGACCTTCACTTCGTGAGAGAAAGGGTGAACCGTAAGCAGCTTAGTGTTGTTCATATCAGTGCCACTGATCAAGTGGCTGATATCTTTACTAAGCCATTATCTTTAAAATTCTTTCACAAATTTAAAAATAAACTTAAAGTAACTCCTCAATGGTGACTTTAAGTTTGAGGGGGGCTAATAGAGTATAGAGATATTAGTGTATAATAGTGAGTTAGTTAAGTTGTGAACTGAATAAGAAGAATTGGTTATTCTATTATCTTGTTACTGCAACTGTATTGTTATTGCTATAAATGGCATAATGCAGTACTCTTGTAGAGAAGCGGAATACACTTTTCAATTTGATATTCTTTTGTTTCTATGATTACTCTGAGTCTTCTCTCAATCCTTTCAGCATACAATCCTCTTTCATAGGGGACAATCCTCCTTAAAGAACCGCCACCACCATTTAAACAATAATGCCGTATTTCGAACCACCGCATCACACACCCCCAACCCTCCTAATTTCTTTGGTGCCTGGATCATCTCCCATTTCACTAGTGCCATACCAGGTCGTCCATCATCCTTTCCCCAGAAGAATTTCCTCTGCAAAGAGTTAATTCTCTGTGCAACCACATTTGGCATCTTGTACAAACTCAGGTAATAAATAGGCAGGCTGTTGATAACTGACTTGATGAGTACCAGCTTTACGGCCTTGCTAAGAACATTTGCTTTCCACAAGCTGAGTTTCTCTTCCACCTTATCAATCACCGGCTTCAAAGTTTTTACCAACCGGGGATTCGCTCCTAGGTTAATGCCAAGGTACTGCACCGGCAGAGCTGCCTCCTGACAATCTAGTAGCTGACACATCCGGTTGACCCACTCCTGGCTGCAGTTCACTAGTATCAAGTTAGACTTCTCGAAGTTGATGCTCAACCTAGACATCATTTCAAAACACTTCAGAAGCCTTTTATAGTTCCTGACAGTCTCCTCCTCTGGCGGACAGAATAAAATAGTGTCATCAGCAAATTGTAGGCGTGATAGCTCTATTTTATCCCTACCGACTAGCAGAGGAGATATCCGGCTGTTTCTAACTGCCTCCCCAATCATCCTGTTCAGCACATCCACCACCAGTACAAACAAAAACGGCGATAAAGGGTCTCCTTGACGTAGCCCCCTCTCCATTTTGAATGGTTTCGACGGTGATCCATTAATTAGAATATATATAGATGCCGATGTAACACACTCCCTCACCCACGCCCTCCATGTTCTTCCGAAACCCATCTTCTCTAGCACAGTGTCAACAAAGCACCATTTAACTCTGTCATAGGCTTTTTGGAAGTCCAGTTTAATAATCGCTGAAGCCTTCTTCTTCAGTTTTAACCATTGCACGGTTTCACATGCTATTAGAGCTCCATCGTGTATCTTTCTCCTCTTCACAAAAGCACTTTGTGATTTCCCAACTAAGCCTGGCATAACACCCCTCATTCTTCGTGTCAATATTTTAGAAATAACTTTATAGACACATACAACCATGCTGATAAGTCTAAGGTCTTTTATCTCCTTAGCCCTAACAAATTTCGGAGCCAATGCTACCCAAGTGACATTAGCGTCTGCTGGCAATCTTGCATTCTCAAAAAAGTTCATCACATCTGCAGTGAACTCCGTGCCAATCTCATCCCAACACTTTTTTTATAAAATTCATGTTGTATCCATCATTCTCCGGAACCTTAGAAGATTCACAGTTTCATACTGTCTCTTTTACTTTCTCTACTGATGGTAGCGCCTTTAAGGTTTCCGCTTCCTCCCTCTCTAGGCGGTTAACCAATCCATCCCTAGAAGTCACCCTTGGGGACGCTTCCTGGTGGTACAGACGTTTATAAAATTCCCGGATCGCAATCTTGATTCTTGCTTGATTCCTCACTAGCCTCCCATTAATCACCAAAGCCTCAATCCGATTATTCCTTCTCCTCGCTGAAGCAATATTATGGAAGTACCTTGTGTTTCTATCCATCTCTGTGGCATATCTAGATCTTGACATTTGCTTCCAGTGTATATCCTGCCTTATATACCACTTCTCACAGCATCTCACTGAAGCCCTTCTCTTTGCCTCTATTGTATCATCGTACTGTCCACTACTAACCATATCATCCACCTTAAGTATTTCTTCCTCAAACCTCTTTATCCTCTCAATCATATTCCCAAAATGCTGCCTATGCCATGAACGTAAAGGTTCTGACAGTGCTTTCATCTTCTCTAGGAATTGTACGTCTCCTAATTCCCTCTATTTTTCCTTCACCATTCTCAAGAACCCTTCATGCGTGAACCACGAGTCCAGGCTACGGAACGGTCTTGGACCATCAAATCTTCTGAAGTCTTCCATGATCAAAGGGTAGTGATCCGATAAATCTCTAGGCCCACTTCTTAGACGCATCTCCGGGTACATATCAAGCCACCCTAAAGAAACCAAGCTCCTATCAATACGACTGCACGACTGTCCCCTAAACCATGTATACCTACAATCATTAAGTTCCAAATTGACCAACTCCATATCATTTATCCATGTTCTAAACTCTACTACAGACGCTGGTAATGTGGTTACTCCTTTCCTTTCCTCCAAAAGCAAAATTTCATTAAAGTCTCCCAAAAAGCAGAACGGCACCTGACACAATCCTGCAATATAACTCAACTCCTCTCACATGGAGATTTTTTCAGCTCTCTCATGTGGTCCCTACACCAAACAGGTAGCACAATGAAAGTTATCTTTTACCACAGTCCCTTCTAAACACAATCATCTATCCCTTTTATAATAATTATACATTTTTAAGGTCGGTTCATTCCATATTAACAACAGTCCTCCAGAAGACCTAAACGAGCCTATGAACTCCCAACACGCTCTGTCACTTCCCTAAATACGAACAACATCAAATTTAGTGATGACCTCCTTCTTTGTTTCTCCCAAAATACAATTTATTCTATATTTTCGTAACACCTTCTAAAATTATATATGTTTGAAAATATTAAAATTTTTTGTTTATTTAAATAAAAAAAAACCACTCAAAGAATTAAAGTGTTTGTTATTATAACAAAAAATTATAAATATAAAAATATAATTTTTATTTTTAAATATCGGCATTTAGTATAATTAATTAAAAGTTTACTACCTTCCTAACATTGGTCAACACATATCATACAACGGTTGAATTTTTTGACTAAGATATTATATTAAATCATTAAATGAATTGAATCTTAAGAATGCATTGGTCAAATACAATGAACACATCTAATCCAACCACACTAGCATATCTTTATTGAGGAATCTCACATAAATGTGACAACGTTTAGTTTTGATGGTAAACAACTAATTAAACATCGAATAGTACGTAGTACTACAATAGAATATAGAATACTTAAAGTTTGATTTTATTTCTTGACTCATCAAGTGAAAAAGATTATAAAAAACAATTTAAGTAGGACATTAATTTTACATATACATATTACATTATAGTGATACATCAATTTTTTTTAGATCGTTGCTACAAAATTCCACCCAAGTTGGAGAGAGAAAATTTAATTTATGAATTATCTTTTTGGTAATATAATTAAGGATAAATTCAAATTAAATAAAATACACATAACACTAAAAACGTTTAGACACTAACAACTAAAATATAACAGACCTTTAAATAAATAAATAATGAGTAACATTATATGATAAAATACAAATAAATCTCTTCATATCTATTGTTGAACATTCTAAATATTGTATTTGTCTTATTTTAATTTCTTTCTAAATAATTTCACTATGCTATTGCAAACCACTCGTATCATTTTAATTTCGCATATTCATTTCATTCATTTCACTTTTATGGTCATACACTTATATTTACGTGATCCACTTTACCCAATAATTATTATTTGTCATAATCACATTTTTCCATTCTTTTTTTGTCTTAAAATTTCCAGTATTCGTATACTTTATCCCAATAGTGATACATCAATTTATATCTCACTTTTAATTACTGTGTTAATATTAATTATAGTCAACATTCCTATTTTCATATAATTCAGGCTCTCATTCTAACACCATTATTCCACTTATCTATTATGCATTAAGTTGGCATGGTATGCTTTTTCATACTTTTTACATAATAAAAGAGTTATGATCTCTATATTATAGCTTCATATTATGAAAATATGTCTTAATTAACGATAAAAAACTTATTTTTTTTAAAAAGCTATCATTCTTAAAATACTTAATTATTGTTATTACCTATATATTTGATAACATTTCTATAAAGAGTGAATTTTAGTATATCTATACATACAGTAATTATAATGATTACAAGTATTATTAAAATTAAAATATATATTTTTTAAAGGAATACCCATAACTATGTTTTCAAAATTTTTGTACCAAAATATATATATAAAAAAAAGGTAAAGTATATTTTTTGTCCCTAAAATTTAATAAAAGTTTCAAAAATATCCCTAAGTTGTATTTTGTTTCAATTTTATCCCAAAAGTTTTCGATTTGCATCAAATATACTCTCGACGGCTAAATTTTCAAAAAAATTTAAGACCAATCTAATAATAATGCATAAAAATTATGCTTGATTTGCTTGTATTTTGAGGGTTGTTCATATGAAATTGTTGTTGAATTGGTCTTAAATTTTTTGAAAAATTAGTCGTCAGAGGTATATTTGATGTAAATAAAAAACTTTTGAGACAAAATTAAAACAAAATAAAATTTAAGGATAAAACTTTTGTAAAACTTTTGTAAAACTTCAGAGAGAAAAAATATACTTTACCCTAAAAAAACATCTAATTGATTGCAACACAGAACGAAAATCATATCCATGCGCATTCATTGGTATCACCAAATATAACGAACTAACAAGCTAACAAAAACTACTTACTAATCAAAATCAAGTAAGATTATTACATTATTTGAAATAATAAGAGAAAATAAAATATATAACAAGGGTGGAATGATCTTCTTCAAGTTGGAACCAGATTCCCCTCTCTGTCTGCATGCTTAGCAGCTAATCAAATCTTCTTGTCCTTGCTTCACAATGTTTCGTGGTTCCAAAGCAAAAGATAGAGTCACAAGACTTTCCAACTTTTTTTCTTTTTTTTTTTCTTTTTTTTTCTCTATACAGATTCCATTATTATTAGCTACACCCCACTATCCTATATCCATATATATAAAGCATTGAACCCTTTGCATTTTTCTTACACAAACAACTAGACCCTTCTTCTTCCATTTGTTCTTTCTTTTTCACCTTATCCTTATAACCCTTTATTTTTCTCTACCACCCCACAAGATCATTCTCCTTCTTAGGCTCTAAAGTCTTCACCTTTTTAAAGAATAATAATAAACAAAACACAAAGCTATGGCTTCAACCACTCTTAGCAAACAAAAGAAGCCTTCTTCTGAGTCCTCATCAAGATGGACAGCAAAAGAAAATAAGCTCTTTGAGAAGGCACTTGCAGAATATGATAAAGATACTGCAGATAGGTGGCAGAATGTGGCAAAAGCAGTTGGTGGAAAATCTGTTGATGAAGTTAAGAGACATTATGAAATTCTCTTAGAAGATCTCAGACACATTGAGTCCGGCCATGTTCCAATTCCTAACTACAAGTCCACACCTTCAACCACCACCAATCTTGATGAAGAACAGAGGTATTATTATTAGGTAAACATTTTTGTTTTCGCACGAAACTGTTAGATCACAATTTAGTCGTATATTTTACATGAAAATAACTGCAAGTGATGCGACATGCAACATTACTCCTCACACATTTGTGTTAATCACAATTTAAAACCATGCATAATGCTGAGTATATTATAGAAAAAAATTTCAAGTATTAAAAAATATTTTAGAACTAAGATTAATAATTAAAAGTTTTTGTCATGTCCCTTCAAGTAGTCCTAGTAGTTTTTGTCATGCATGCATTATTGATTATTCTATTCTTTGTCCTCCAATTCTTTTGTAGACCTAAAGGCTAAAGCCTACTCTGTATTATTGTATAGACTATAGATTGATGTTGGTCAAAGGGAGTTGACTTAATACGTTGAAGTTGTAGTTTAGAATATAAAGGTTAGGAGATTAACATCATTGTTCACTACTACAGAGAGAATATATAAAATAATAATATATACTCAATCATTGATGCATTGATGATGTATATTTAGATATATTATGATGTAAGAATGTGTTAAAAGAAATGATAATGACAGATAAAAGCGATTTTTGAATTATCGAGAAAATACAAAAATGTACCCTCAAGATATTTGGTACATTCAATTTCATAGTTTAGTGGATAGTGGATACAATAGTTAAGTAAACTGCTTCCATTTTTTTTTTTTTCTTTGGAAAATGTCAAATTTTTCGTGAAATTTGTAGCAAAAAGTGATAGGATGCGATGGTGCAACAAATAAATAGTTCATGTTCAACATTTTTGCACAATCACAAGACTACAAGCCACATGTATATAGAGATACTCATATTAAGATAAAGTTCTTGTGGGCTTTAGCATCATGGTACTATTATTATCTGTTAACAAAAGTGATATTTGTGTTATTTTTTTGAACATTTTTTTATATATTTATATAAAAAATATTTTTTTTTTATTTTTTGTCAATCACTTTCAATACGAAAAGTGAAAGATATATATAAATATGATATATGATATTTTTTATTTATTAAATGGTTCTGTTAGAAAACTAATTAAGAATGAAGCCAACTCTAACCAATTAGTTGAAAAATAGGTATGTTATAAACAAAAATTTACTATTCTAATTTTTTAAATTTTAAAATCAGAAATAAAAATAAATTAGCTTAGTTGACTTATATTGTAGTTGACTCTTTAGACTTTAAAAAATTAATATTTTTAATTAAAAAAAGTAAAGAATGAATAGTATATTAATTAAAATATAAAACAAAAATAAAAAAATATTCATGCCCTAATATTTTTTGTTATTTATTTATTTATTGAAAATTAGATTCTATAAGGCTAATTTTTTTTTATATTGTTTAAATATATGTGTAATACATCATTATTGGAAGATTAGGTGTTTTTTTTTATATGGTGTTTTATTCAAATCGGACGGTCCGATTTGTTTGAAGAGAAAAATAAATTACAAATCGGAGGGTCCAATTTGTTTGGAGAAAAAAATAAGCTACAAATCGGAGGGTCCGTTTTGCATTTTTTATTTTTTTTATTTTTTAAAATAAAAATCGGACGGTCCGATTTCAATATTAAAAATTTTTTTATTTTCGAATTCACAAATCGGACCGTCCGATTTGTGATTGTTTGTTTGAAAAAAAAAATAAAACAAACAAATCGGTGCATCCGATTTGTACATCCCATACCAATGTGAAACACACTTCTGCTCACAGCTTCTTGTTATACACTTCTCTCTCTCCCACATAAAAAATAACAAGCGATTCTATAACCAATGAACATTACTATGCCACATTGCAATAGCATCTCCAAATAAAGAGGAATATGACAAACCATTGGATCGTGCGTGACTCGGACCTAAAGTAGTACTACTTATCCTGTCTATGATTGTGAACAAGAAAAATTTAATAATATAAAAAGAAGAAAGAAGTTATTTTTTGTTGTAGCATGGAGCATAATAAAAAACGAAATATAAATAGTTTGTATTATATTTTTTATATAATAAAAGGTGAAAACTCATATACAGTTAATTTTGTTTAAAATTAATAATTGAGAGTCATTAGATAACAATTTGATTAAATCTATTAAATTATTTAACAAATCTCAATTATCAATTTTATATGAAGTTAAATACACTCGAATTTCTATATTTTTATATACATCTTAAGGAATCACATCCAAGTGGTCAATTTGAGTGTTGTTTTTTTTTTTTTTTTTTGTATATTAAATCGACTCACTCTTTGTATATAGTGATTATTTTAATTAGTTTTATTTATGATTTGGATTTTGCAGGCTTTTGAAGTATCTTAAACTGAGTTGATTTGAAACAATTATGTCTCTATAATCATCATTAGCTACTCGCAGAAGAAGGTTATGTTATGTGGCCGGTGTGGTGTGGCATGAAGCTTCAGAATTTTCTTCCTATTTAATTTGTGTCTCTTCATCTTCTCTTCCCTTAGCTTATTGTAACGTAGATTAGTTTAATGAATTATGATATTCTCTAAAACTTCCCTTAATTTTTATTATTAATTTTTAAGTGTTGATATTTTTGGAATAGTAACTAACTAGAAACTACAAAGCAAGCTAATCACTATTTATTCGTCACTATCATCAAATTTTTTTTAAATTATATTTTTAACTTACACTAACATTCAAATAATATCTGAAATCACAAACAAGAAAAATAAAAAAATCCTCTAAAAAGGCATCTGAAAGTGAAATAAATGTCCAAAACCAGTGATAGTTTTGTTGGAAATCAAAAGAATAGTGTATAATATGTGTTTGATAAACTATAATTTCATTATATAATATTTTGTTACTAACAATTTTAACTACAAAAGACATAAAATAATTTAATATTTATGAAATATCGAATTATTTTAATAAAAGTACTCAAATATTTTACAAAACGATCTAACAAAATACGAATTTGCTATAATATTTTTTGTTATAGATTTATATATATAAAACGTTTGGTTCATAATGGATCTGAGGTAAGAAGGCCCATATAGTACCGAATTGTTATCAACTTTGGAAACAAGAAAAATTGGGCCTCAAGCGTAACCTCTTGGGTTAGTTTGGGCTTTCTATGAGCCCAAATCAATCCTATTTCAAAGAGATGGTGATTGCTGAGACTTAGAGAGCCCAAAAATGGTTAACAGGATTTAGATGATATAGTTTTTTTTCCTGACAAAAAAAAAAGATGATATATTTTTTTTAATAATGTTTTCTCCAAACAATAATACGATTTTTTCTTTTTTCTTCTTTGTTACAAAACAAGAAATATGCCCGTCATGTTCTCAAATATTCTAAGAAATTTTACCACATTAAAAAAAAAAAAAACCCCTAGTTTCTTCCACCTATCCGGCAAACCTTTTTCTTTTCTTATTTTTTAATTTGACTTCTTGTTCCATTATAGTATTCATTGATGAAAAGTGTAAACTGCAAAATGAAGAGCAATAGCTTTTGAATTTGGCATGTGCATATATTGGTACGAAGATTATTCTTTAGGATCCAAGTGTAAAAAAAATAAAAAATAAAAAACCAACAACAACAACAAATCAATGACAATAACAAGTCATGTAATGATGTAAGGTAGAACAATGAGTTGTATAAGTTTTGTCTTTAATACAATAATAATAGTACTTTTCATAGTTGTGTTAAACCTCATAGCTAATAATATAGTTCTGGTCCCTCATCCCCACCCCACTCTACAAAAGAAAATAATAATAATAATAAAAAAATAAATTGAATTGGCTTTCATTATTCTTCTATGTCTTTCACAATGCTATAATCCTAAGTTCAACTCTTGCTATAAGTCTATAACCAACTAACCATATTTTCTTCTTTTATTGTCCATTGGATATATATCTCTTTCTTTTTCTTTCAATGTCATCAAATCATCATTTTTCTATTTTTATTTATTTATATCTTGATTTAATATTTTAATTATAAGCAATATTTCTTAAATTTATAATTAGAAGGATAAGCTAATTATATTAAATTATAATGATTTTATTAAATAAAATCCAACTATGAAATAATAAATAATATAAACAAATTAGTTCATACTATTTTAGTAATTTTAAGATTTTATAATACAAAATTATTCTTCAACTAAACTATAAAATAAATAAACTAATTTCACATGATTTATTAAATAAGAAATTATACATATATATATATATATATATATATATATATATATATATATATATATGTATTGAAATAAATATAATCTTTTAAAAAGAATCTTGTTAAACTTTAAGTTTATTATTTTATATTTTCTTTATTGATGATCTTCAATATTAAAAGAAATCGATTTGAACAAACAAAAGTATTTATTTATTAGCCAATGAGTAATAGCTCAAATTGCATAATCTCCTCATACTCAATTAAGAGGTTGTGGGTTCGAGTCTCATATCTTTGGTAAAAAAAAAAAAGTATCTATTTATTATAATTTTAGATTCTATTACAATCCTATAATTATAAATTATAATTATTGAAGAGTAAAAAAATTACCACATTGAATTGAAATATAAATATTTTTACATACTTTATATATTTAATTATATATTTAGACCCCCTAAAACTATTTTTCAAGATCCGCCACTACCCTACTCAACAATATAATGATATATAGATGATGATAAATATGGATTATTCCACCACAAAACAAGTATTTTGTTTCTATTTGATATTTTAATGTATCAGTAATTCAGTATTCAAATTAGAAGTGTTAATTTTTAAAACGATATCTTTCAAAGTAAATAATTATGTAATTCCAACATAAATTATTTATTAATTAATTAATTTTTATTTGTTTATGTTACGATACAGTATCTTAACTGCACCAGAAATATTCTCTCGACCCAAACATACCACTCTAAGAGCATAATTAGATCAGAAATTACTTAATACAAATTATATCCGGTCAAATTTAATAGGAATTTAGTATAAATTTTTCTCATATCTAAACTTTTTTTTTTGGTGACTTCTCATATCTAAACTGATATAAGGTAGAATATTCACTCTAAGATATATTATTTTTTCCAATTCTTATACTTTTAGACAATTACTAATTTTATTATAAAATGATTAAAATCCCTTGTAGGTACCACACTCGTTCAACTCCTGAATTGAAGATCAACCCTCCCTCAAATAAGTTGAGGAAATTTCGTGGAAATGGTTGCTTCTAAATTTCGTGCAAGAAGCAGTCAATACAATATGGTACATGTATAACTACCTAGCTACATAGGTGCTGGCTGAATTAATAATTAAACAGTATAAAACACACGTCACTATAGTGGTGTTTGTTTATAAGAATATGACATGAAATGAAAATCCAGAAATATAAAATCATGTTTAAAAAACGAAATAAAAGATGTTATATTCAAAAATATTGAATTAATATATTTTGTATTTATCTTAATAAAAAAGAAATTAAGATATTAATAAAAAATATAATTTATTTTTTTATTATTTTTATTAATTTTATAATAATATTTTTTAATTTTTTGAATAAAAAATAAAAATAAATTAAATTTTTATAATTTATTTTAATTTATTACTAAAAAAAATACAATCACGCTAATTTTTATATCTATCTTTTAAATTTTATTCTTATTGTTTTGTCTTAACGCTACTACTCTTTGCAGAATAGTATTAGTAACTAGTAAGTTACCAACATTGTCAATCTCTCTCACCAATAGGGCTAGTAATGGGTAGGATATGGTAGGGTTTGGACTCTACCCTAACCATATCCGCAGGTTGAAAACTTTTTAAAATTCTACCCTACTCGCAGGTTAAGAATCTCTCGACCCTAACTCTACCCGCACCCTAAAGTTCTAAATCTTACCCTACCCGACCTTACCCGTAGAAAAATAAAAAATTTTCAAGCAAATATAAAATTCAATCATTCCAAAATTTATAAATATTAATAAAATAAAAAATAAAAAATTAAGTTCAAATTAAAATTAAAAACAATAAAATCTTAAAAAAATCTAACATAAAATTACAAATAATATGATCATCAACTAACCTAATGATTATTTCAAATTTTTATAAAAAAAAAAATTATGAATTTAATACTCACTTTTTTCACTACATACATAATATATATATATATATATATATATATATATATATATATATATATATATATATATATATATATATATACTGCAAGTCCTACTCACCAACTAACACCCATCAATTTATTGATAGTGATGCTACTTTTGCCCAAGTAATTTCATTCATTTGATTTACACGCTCTAAGCTAAGGGAATTTGTGAATTTGTATCAAAGACGTGTTGGAAATATATATAACATTCTATTTAGTACTTCATTTCATATATTACATATAAACTTTACCTACTCTAAGCAAATTTTTTTATATATAAGGTCATGATATCATGATATGAAGTCACACAATACTCGCCAATGAGTAATAGTTCAAATGGCATAATCTCTCCATATTCAATTAAGAGGTTGCGGGTTCGAGTATCATATCTTTGATAAAAAAAAAAAAAATCACACACTACTCAACTATTCTTCTTTAGTCTAAGTTTGTATTTATTATTATTATTATTATTATTATTATTATTATTATTATTATTGGTTTCTACTATGAAGGATCGAAATCCAGAAACTTTGAATATATCATATCAGCCCTTTAATTTGTATCAATCTAGAAGCATTAAAAAATTGGATGAAGATAATAAGACGAGGAACAAATTTGAATAATTAATGCACAACTTGGAAATAATGTGGTCAAAAAAAGTTTTTTTTCACCTGTGAAGAAATTACGTGCTAGATAAGATAACAAAAGATGTCCTTGTTGAAAGAAACGTGAGTCTTTTTGGAATTGAGAATGAGAGTTATTTTATTTAATATTTATTTATTATAAAATATATTAAATAAAAAAAATTTTGACAATTTTTTATTAACATCTTTTAGTTACTAAATATTTTTATTTTGAAATTAGCCTAAAATGTTCAGGTGGAAACGAGGTAGAATATGCTTCAATTTAGTTCTTAACTAGAACATATTCAATAAACTTATCCGTCACAATTTAAATTGATAAATTTTTTTTAATCATGATATGTGTATATAAAAAAATTGATCAGAAATATAAAATATATATTAAAAATAAATTAAAAATAATATATGTACATAAAAAATTGGTGATAATAATTATTTGTTGATTAATTTTTTATATACACATTCATAGTATTTTTTATTTGTTTTTTTACTATTTGAAAAAAAATTTCATTAATAATTTTTTTTTTAATCATAGAGAGATTCGATCATTCGAACTCACGAATTCTTAGGTGAATATAGAGAGATTATGCCACTTAAGTTATAATTTATTAACAAAAATTTAATATAATTTCATTAATACATGTACATAAAAGTTTAATATATCTACTTTTTTAAATGGTGAAAGACCAAGTTTATCCAATAAAAAATGACAAAAAGACAAATTTATTCAATAAATAACAAATTCGTTCTTTTCAAATCCTAAAGAAATTTTGGGACTTTTTGTATAATAAATTAAAAAAAAGAATTTAGCCTGCTTTCTTATAATACAGAAAGAACTGGTGAGACTCATATTTTGACATTTGTCTCAATAGTGAAAGTGAGAAAGGAGAAAAATGAGTTTTTTCATTTTGAAAATTTTTAAATGAATAAAAACAAAAAACTAAAAAAATGTTAGGTAAACTTTATGTACTCCAGATGTACTCCTAGGGGTGTAATCGGCTCGGTTCGGTTCGGTTTTGGATCAAAAACCAACCGAACCAACCTGATCGGTTCTACAAAGAGGTCAACCAATCGGTT
Source organism: Arachis ipaensis (assembly GCF_059453495.1). Classification (NCBI taxonomy): domain Eukaryota; kingdom Viridiplantae; phylum Streptophyta; class Magnoliopsida; order Fabales; family Fabaceae; genus Arachis; species Arachis ipaensis. Next base: position 7,348,715 of record NC_142438.1, read on the forward strand.
AACTGTTGTTTGAACAATCGAACCGAATCGAACCGAACAAACAGCGGTTTGGTTCGGTCGAATTTTTCGATTTTTTTACACCTAATTATCAGAATTTAAAATACTATAAAATGAAGTTTAAAACCTTTAATAAACTAGAATAACAAGAGTATATCACATCCAAATCCAATACAAATTCAACTTAATTAAACATAAAACAAAGACAATTAAAAATGTCTAGCAAAACAACATAAATAAACACAGTTTAATCCGAAACATTCACTTTAAAATAAATAAAAATAAAATAGCCACCATGTTTAATCTGAATCCACACCAGACTCATCCTCATCTTCTCCGGTTGGTGTAATTTCTACAAAAATAAAACAAGAAAATCAATATAGATTATAAACATAATATAGATTATAAATTATAAACATAAACAGGAACTACAAATTTCTTTTTTGCATACCTAATTCAAGTTTCTCAAACTCTTCAATAAACTCCTCAAAATCAGTTGTCATTGAAGAAGCACGAAGCCAATTTTGTGTGCATATCAATGCCTCAACTGCCTTTGGAGTTAAAGAACTCCTATAGTTGTTAAGCACTCTTCTACCAGTGTTAAAAGCTGATTCTGAAGCAACAATCGAGACCGGCATTGCTAAGACATCTCTAGCTATTTGGGATAAGATAGGATACTTGCTAGAATTTACCTTCCACCAATTTAATATGTCAAAAGTATTTTGATCACGAGACTTCTCTAAACCATCCATCAAATACAAATCCACCTCATTCTTGCTGCTCGGCTAATCGTTTGCTGCTCTGCGATGGACTGGTTGGATGTTGGAGTGCTGCTCGGCTTTGGCTTTGTTGCGACAGCGACCCTGCGACGGCGACCCTGCGACGGCGATGAATGAACGACTTCGAGGCTTCGAGTGACCATTGGCGACTTCTCTGTTTTTTTTAAATAATAGAATCGGCAGAGTAAGTAAGACACACTCATATAAGAACCTTTTACAAGAACTGGTTCAAAAGGAAAAATTTAGCCTGCCTTCTTATAATACAAAAAGATATAACGAGACTTATATTTCGACATTTGTCTCAAATAAGAACCTTTTACATAAAATTACTTTTATTTTTTCATAAGATCTTTTAAAAAAAAGATAACTCGAAAAAAGATCTTTTTTTTAGAAACTCACCAAAAACAAAAAACCAAAAAAATATTTGGTAGTTAACCTTATGTACTCATGGTGTACTCCTACTATAATTAACCTGAATTGCCTCTACATTACCGTCTCTATATTTTTTGTAATTTGGAAAAATTCACCGCATCTTCGAAAAACTTTGTAATATTAATAGAATTGGCCGTAACGACAAATTTCACTTTAAATTTTTCATAAATAACTGACTGATTTAAATTCTTAAAGTTTTATAATAGACAATGAGAACCATTATTATTATTTCTAGAGTACATAAGAATACACAAAAATAAATCAATATTTAAAAGGATACGAACACAGATGTAACATTACATGAAATTACTTTAAGCAGTCAATGTGCTTTATATTTCGATCTGCAGACTAGATTCCCTTCTCTTCGTCCGGGCTCAAACTACTAGTGATCACTCCAGATGAATATCGGATATTTTTTGTGATCACAATATAAAGTGCCACTACAAGAAATAAGGGGTTTAGCCACGAAAAAAATTGTGGCTAAACTCTAAGATAATCATAGCAACCATACATTGGCCACGAAAGAATATTTGTAGCTAATCGGGGGTTGCATTTTTAATTTGTCACGATTTTAGCGTTATTAGCCACAACTTTAAACATCGTGGAGACCATAGTAGCTAGAATCTCGATTTAACTCTTAAAATCTTCCGATATTACGATTTTAAATGAGTTTGTCGATTTTACGAAATTTGTACTAAGTCTGACGATTTTACGATTTAAATCTTATTAAGATTTTACGTTTTACGTTTTTTATTTACTTTTTCGATTTCACGTAAAATCTCGATTTTTTCTACCTTGGTGGAGACCTTCAAAGAGCCACAGTTTGTATATCATTGTCCACACATAATGCGTGGCTAAATAAGAATAATCAAATCGAAAAATATAATTCTACTACACTTCGTCCGTAGCTAATTTGTGCAGGCCGGGTTTTTCAGCCACATTTTTTTTGTGGCTAACGTTGGGTTATTTAATCATATTTTCGTAGCTAATTCACTCTGTTTTTCACATACAATCCAGAACTAATTTGTGCTAATTTGCTCTAATTTGTTCTAATTGAACAATTTTATTAAATTAAAATTATATTTATATATATTACATTAATAACAAAATTCGAACTTTTTAAATATATAATATCTAACATTTTTCCATAAAAAAATACTAATAATAATAATAATAATAATAATAATAATAATAATAATAATAATAATAATAATAATAATAATAATAATAATAATACAAGTCTAAAATTATATATAATAAAAAATAAAAAAAATTAACATAAATAAAATAAATTCTAATTCTTTCTAAAATAAATATATTTAAAATTTCAACTATTACTTATTAAATACATCAATTAAATGTCTTGCATATCACTGGATAAACTACGCACTTTATTACTGTATTTTGATAACAAAAATTTGTACAGAGCTGCTATATCCATAGCTTTTTCTCTAAAGTTTCAACCAACTTCTCTAAATTTATCACACGTCCTACATTTTCAGCACCAAAGACCTTTCCAATTTACAGCGTTGCTCTACGAGCCATTACACTCAGAAATCGTATCAATAAATTTACGTCATTATCTCGAATTTGTCCATGCCCATCAAGTTTCATAATGTCTTTTTCATCCTTTTTCAAATATCAAACTTGAATTGTCGTCCTTTTGCCAGTTGTAATTTCTCCCATAGAAGTGTCTACAACTGAATACAAAATTGAATAAAAGAAATAAACTAAATATTATAACTCAAAAAATCACGTAAAAAAAATTAAAATTTCATATACCTTTGATATTCGCAACTGAAGGGTCATTAATTCATTATAATCTTTTTTGGTAGGTACAGTTGGCTGAGAATTATTTCGCCCAAATCTTCTGCAAATTTATTCTGTGTTATCGTAGTTCTGCTAAAAGGGCCTCTTTTGAATGATTACATTTTTGCTTCACAAAAAAATCTACTAAAAAAACTAACAAATAACAAAAAAAATCGGTATTTTGAGTTTGGAAGATACCCTATCATATGATAGGGTTCATATAGTGTGGTTAAAGAGAGTGCTTTCAAGGTGCTGCTAACTTTCCGCCAAAAGCTATTTAAAGAAGTTAAGCGCACACTCAAATTTTAAATCTTAAAAATTCAGCTTGACCAATATTGTTTAGATCGTTTTTTAACTTTCTTTAATTTTAAAAATATTTTTTTCCATCCTACTGTTTATTATCTACTAAATATACCTTAAATTATTTTATTTTTAATACAATAGTTATTTATTTATTTTTTAATGGTCAAATATGATTAAAAATTTAAATTTAAATTTTGATTCTGTAATATTTTTATCTTTAATTTTTATTATAATAACAATAAATAACAAAAAAACTAGAATATATGACCCTCACAATCTCTCATTTTATGTGGTTGATAGTTGATAATTCCAACAATACACTATCATTTAATTATTTACCTATTATACACGGAACAATATAATAAGAGTTATACATTAAGTAAATTTTGTAAATATTTTTACCTGAAAAATTTAATGTTTAATAAATTTTAATTACTAAATTAGTTACTAAAATTTTATTACATTAGATAAATTAATTATCACATAAAATTATTATAAAAAATTTTATAAATTAATTTCTTTGTTACTTAATAAAATTTCAAACTTTTATACAAGTGACTCATAAATTAATTAGTATTAATTTTTTTATAACTGAAAATAATTGTAAAATAATTAATTAATGGAATATACCAATTAAATAATAGTAAAAATAAAAAATTTAATCATAATTTCACAAAATAATTTTTAAAAAGATAATTATACATATAATAAGAGTACAGTACTCACAAAAATATATAATGAATACTAAACTATGTAAATAAAGATTATTTTTTTTTTAACTTATCCTCATTTTTTTAAATTCAAAAAATGATAAAATAATTTATTTTTAATAAAAACTGACAAATTTTTTATACTTTCAAATTATTGAACTTTTTATTATCTATTCAAATTATATTATTTTAGCTAAATAAATTTTATTTTTATAATTAACTCAAATATTATAATATTATCTTTATTTTTATAATTTTTTATTTTATCTAAGTTTATTTTTTTATATTTTTAGATTTAATTTCATAAATATGTGTTAATGTTAGAATATTAAAAAAATGATACTATACATTAATAAATTTATTTAAAAAATTAATTTATATAAGACAGGATAGTCATAGCACGTTAATGTAAGCAGGAAACACAGTTACGAACAATATTCTTCGTAGCAAAGGTTAAATTTTAGCCACTATCACAATGTTTCGTGATAAATAAAAGACACGTTCATTTATTTTTATTACGATTTAGTGTTTATAGTTAAAATTTGGTGGCTAAACACCGTTTTTGTGGTAGTGTGCGTGAAAGACATCATCTCTACATTAGACAGTTTACATGCATAACCACAATTTGGTTTGTGATTTTGAATTTTTTTCATTTGTGAAATTTTCTCATTTACTTATTAAGATGGCACCAGATTATGTTATGTCTTATGATTAGCTGTTGGAGGATGCTGGTCATATAACCCCGCCACCTCTCCTAGGACAATTAATCTATCTATTTATCACTACTTAAAATTTATAATTTTTAGGATTTAATATTATATGTATTTTATTATAATATAAATTAAATGAATAAATAAAACACATATTAAGTTATGTACTATTTTTAATTATTATTTGCTGTATTATTTTTAATAAATGAACAATTACACATGGTGCACTTTCATTTCTTGGATGTTTTTTGTAATAAATTTTAAGAAAAATATTTTTAAAAAAAATATTTTAACTTTAAATACTAATATATGTTTTTTTTTTAATTTGAAAAAATTGGTCACACTCTGAATTCTATAATATTAATAGAATTCGTCGTAAATAACTAGCTGAGTTAAATTCTTAAGCTTTATAAATAATGACAATCATTATTATCGTCTTCAGAATACATAGGAGTACATAAGAATACACAGAAATAAATCGTATTTTTTGGGAACAATAATTTTTTTAATTTATAATAGAAAAAAATCATTGATAAATATGGTTTATTGACATGCTATTCTTCTGAAGATGATAACAATGATGGTCATTGTTGCCGACAATGTTAAAGAAGTCATGTTTGTTATCTGTCTAGCATTTAACTCCCAAATTAAACCAAATTAGATTTTTTTTTTAAATTAAGGTGTTGGAAAGCACCATTTCTAATACACTATTGTTAATTAGACGATAATAATGACTATAAAAACTCGGAGTGAACTTCGCCGATTGCGACGAATAAAATTATAGAAGTTTGCGGGAAGTTACGACCAACTCATCTTAAACAAAAAAAAAACAAAAAACGTCCATTTAATTTTATTGAAAAGATAATAATTTTTTAATTCATAATAAAAAAATAAAAAAATTTGCCTACTTTTTTAAAACTAGGATGAAATTGAGTTTAGTTTTGTACATGTGAAAGGGATTTACAACTTAAACCAAGGTTTTAAAAATTAAATCGGTGAACCGGCTAAATTTAATATTAAAAATTTTAAATACTTAATTAAAATTTAATTTAAATTGAATTGAATATTTGAATATAATAAAATAATATATTTATATATAAAAAATATTTTTAAATTAAAAAACCGACTAATTTATCAATTTTTAATTGATTTTATCACTTCTTGAATCGATTTTTAGTCTATGGCACCGGTTAATCAACCAATTTCGGTTAACCCGGTTGAAATCTGTTTGTCAGAAGTATAAATTGAAGATGACTCAGTATTTGACCAGCCTGGCATAGACCAACAATTGTAGGGCCAGAGCACATTGTTGTGTATATATATATATACTTTTTGTTGTCTAAAGAGAAATATAATTTGATAATAACAAAATAATTTCACTTATTCTAAAAAAAATAAAATACTAAAATGTTAAAATAATAAAAAAAAAAAGGGTGGAAAGAGAAAGAAAGGGAGGAATGGTTTGCAAAGGCTGGCCATGTGCTGTTGCATTCAGTATCTAGAGACTAGAATGCATCTATGATCTATCTGAGTAAAATTTGTTACTTTCTTAGTTACTATCACTTGCACTTTTGACAATGCTTAGCTTAATTGGAAAAAAGAGATTTTGATGCCACCCTCTATGAATTGGCAGTACTGTTCATGTGGAAAATCTTTTTCCTTGTTATTTGCAAAATGTACAGCTTTTATGTACTAAAAGTATCCCTTTTTAGAAACCAAGTCCCACAAATGTTGTAACCAACATGTAAAAATAAAACACTACTCTTTAACATAAGAACCATAAATATTAATTTAAGGATTAAGTAACTAAAACAGAAGCAAGAGAATAATTAAAAATAACAACAAAAATAGGCTTCTAAAGTGATAATTGAACAGCTGAGACATTGTCTATTATCTCCTTGAATAGGATTTGATTATTGGCTTATGCTATGTGTACCAGAGAGGGTAGCAGAAATTAAAGCTATGTAACAACCTGAACTGGATACCTATGAATGCAATCTTCCCAAGGAGACTTAGGTGAAGCCTTGACATGCCTAAGTGCCTGCCACACTGCACTGTTACACTTAAATCCACTTCCAAATGCAATCTGCCACACCCTATTCCCCTTCCTCATTCTTCCCTTGGCTTCAGTGTATGCCAGCTCATACCAAATAGAGCTTGAAGAAGTGTTCCCAAATCTGTGAAGTGTCATTCTAGAAGCCTCAACATGCATAGGAAGAAGCTGAAGATTCTTCTCAAGCTCATCAATCACAGCTCTACCACCAGCATGAATGCAGAAATGATCAAATGCAAGCTTGAAATCAGGTATATAAGGCTTCACTTTTGCATTCAGAAGCTTCTTAACAACCAAAGTAGCAAAGAACAGAAGCTGTTCACTTATTGGAAGAACAAGAGGCCCCAAAGTTGTGATGTTAGTCTTCAAAGCCCCACCAGCAATAGCCATAAGATCCTTTGAGAGAGAAACACCAGTTTTGCCATCATCGTCTTGTTCTTGATACACACACCTGAAAGCTTTATCATCAGCACCCTTATGAGTCCTCACAACATGAACAAGCTTGTACTTTGCTCTTCTCTTATCAGAGCCTTTGTTGGACAACAAAACAGCAGAACCACCAACACGGAACAAACAATTTGGGATCAGCATAGATTTCTTGTTCCCAAAGTACCAATTCTGAGTAATGTTCTCAGTGCTAACAACAACAGCATAAGTGTTCCTATGAACTTGAAGCATGTCCTTAGCAAGATCAATGGCTATAACTCCTGCACTACAACCCATACCACCCAAATTGAAGCTTCTAATGTTACCCCTAAGCTTGTACTTGTTCACAATCATTGCAGAAAGTGAAGGAGTTGGGTTAAACAAACTGCAATTCACAACAAGAACACCAATATCCTTAGGCTTAATCTTTGTATTAGCAAAGAGATTATCCAAAGCACCAAACATAACATTCTCAGCTTCTTCTCTTGCAGCAGCCATGGAAGGAGTTGGAGGGATATGATGCATGGCTTCGGGTACATAAGTCTCCTCACCAAGACCAGAACGTTCTAGAATCTTCCTCTGGAAATCAAGAGAATCGTCAGAGAAATCACCGGTGAGCTTAGAATGTTCCATGAACTGAGTGAACTTGACGCTGAGATTCGAAGGTGGCTTGTAACACGAATAATCAACGAGGTAAACGGATCTTGGCCTTGTCATGATGTAAACGGTGGATCCAAAAACGAGGATCGCGGAGCAGATTATGACGCTGACGAGATTGTACTGAAGGTGGAGCCATAAGTGGTGAAGGTCGTTAGGGTTCATCTGAGATGCTTGGATTATAATGATTGACATGAGAGGAATCAAGCAGAGGGTTAAGAGGTGAGTGATTAGGTAGTGGTATCCAAGTTTCACGTATTTGAGATTCACGCTCTGGAGAAAATCCGGTAGAATCCGAGTTTGGTGGATCTGAACGTCTCCGCCGCCGCCGCCGGTGGTGGTGGTGCCATCGGAATTCATCGTGGGCGGTTTGGGATTCTGAAAAAGATTGAAAATTTGATGAGAAATGAAGGTGGGTATGTAAAGATGGATCTGGATTTGGGAGTCAGCAGTGAATATAAAAAAAGGTTAGATTTTTAATTTTGAATTTGTGGGGTGGAGAAAGAAAAAGAGAAGTTGTAGAAGGAGTTAATGAATGAATGAAAGAATGGTGGGTGGTGGAGGGAGAGAGGAGAAGGTTGAATGGGAGTGAGGGAGGGACACAAGACAGAAAGAAATATGAATGAAATATGTGTATTCAGCAGCTTGACTTTGTATCTGACAACAAAGCAGAAACTGGAGAGGGAGGCTGCTGAGCTGTGTAAGCTGTTTGTATTTCTGTTTACAATTTGTCAATTGGGATTTCTTAATGCCACCACCACTACCTCCTTCCTTCCTTTGTTTTTTTTTTTTTTTATAAGAAATATTACATGTATTATTTATATATTTTTTGTACAGACTTATATCCAATTATATTTACAAAAAATTAATAGTTAAAAATTATTAAATAATAATTTAATTAAATATGTTAAATGATTTAATGGTTCTTAACTAAAAATTTAATATAAAAATAATTATATATAAATTTTTATTTTTTATTTTTAGTAATAAACATGATTAATAAAGATCGAAAAAATAAAAAAAATTATTTTTTATATCATAACAAATAATGTTAATATTATTTTTCATTTTTAAATAAGGTCATGCTTCTTCATTAGTTAATTTGGGGTCTTTAATCATATTTATTATTAAATTTGTAACTTTATGGTAAGACATTTTATTACTTTAATTTAAAATTATTAAATTATTGTTTTTTTTATTTTATCTATTTCTTCACTTTGTTCAATTTATTTTTATAAAATAGAATAAAAAATGAAAAGAGTACTCGAAAATGTCACTTTAAATTCAAATGGTATATGACATTCTTAGAAAATAAGTGTTTGAAGTATTATGTAATTTAATTGATTTAATTTAAATATCAAATTTTAAAATTTTTTGTTTTGATTACATTCAAGTAAATCAAGTAGTTTGTAAAATTAACTAATTTAAGAGAGAGGAATTTAATTTGTAGATGAAAAATATTAAATGGTTATTAGAATTTATTATTTTTAGTCATTAGTTAGTTATTAATATTTAGAAGTATCGAGGATAAAATATGTTATTGAATTATTAGACTAAAAAAATTATATTAAATAAATTAAGTTAATGATTAAATGATGATAAAAAATAATAAATTTTCATAGCTAGTAGGATTACTCTTTGTAAATTCCACCCATTTGGGTGTTATTAATTAGCAACCCTTCGTTAAATAGTTTAAAATAAATATTTTGAAAATTTTAAATTCCTCTAAGTAAATGGAAAAACAGTGGGAATTAATTTTCTTATCTAATAATTTGTTCATATTTCTCCTTCTCTCTCATTAACTTTTAAGTTTTAATCATCTATATTTTTTTTCTATTGTTGGTTAAAAGAAAATTAATTCCTAACAAAAGCGTTTTATAAAAAAAAAAGAAAAAAGTTAATTAGTTCCTAATCTTTTATCATAAACATATTCATCCATTCAATTTGGTCTTAAATAATTTTCATTTACATTTATACAATTATTTTACCATAATTTATGTATAACATTTTATTAACAAATCTAAATGGGTTAAGATGACTTGTTTAATATCACTAATTGAAAAATAAAAGAAAGATACAATTGTTTGATAATTATAAAAAAAATTCAGTCTGGAATATAAAGTAAATTATTCCACAAATTATAGTTAATTAATATATGAATTTTGTTAATTTGTGTTCTAAAAATATAAATTAAGTATATTATAAAAAAATATTTTATAAAAATTATTTTTTTTTACATTTTTAATATATTAAAATATTAAAAAAATTATTATTATATTTTTAAAATATATCTTAATATGAATTTAATATGAATTACTGTATGCATAATATAAAATTTAAACTCTTGATATTTCTTTAAGTAAATGAGTGAATTAATCACTCGATCTACCCAAATTAAATGTGTCGTAATTAAATCCTGAATATATTATTGAAGCTGGATGTGTCCTAAATGATATTAGTAACAGTAATCTACCAGTCAAATAATTAAATAGTGATGAAATTGAGCCAATTGGAGTTGGTATGAACAACGGTTAAGGTAGGGCAGCAAAGTTGACCGTTGACCATGGCATTCACATTCAACAATGGTGACACGTTAGAAACGGGGGATGATGATATTGATAACGAATTGGTGATGGCCTTATTTATTTGTGTTTTGAGTTTTGACCACAGAAATGATGTCTGAACATAAATAATCACACGAACTTATTAATTAGCATCTGATGAATGCAAATCATTATTCTTGCAGGTCCCATTCAATACCATATTCTACTTCCCATCCCCACAACTTTAATAAGTGCTTTCCTTTTCCATTCATTCATTCATTTCCTGCACATTACACAGTAAATTTCTGTTACTCTTTATTTTTTGCCTTTTGTTAACATGTTTCCGTTTTCTTTCTCTATATTTAATTATTTAATAGATGTTTGTTCTAGAAAAGAGGCAAAGTGTTAAAAGACTCTTTTTAAACAAAATACATTGTGAACAAGTGTTTTAAAAATTCTTTAAAAATATATTACCAATAAAAATATATTTTTTAAAAGAATTTTTGAGGTATTCAATGTATTAAAATGTAAAATTTTAAATTCTAAAATAATTTATGTTTTAATTTTTAATATTATCCATTTTAAGATTTTATAAAGAACAATTGAAAATAGTAAAAATTGGATTTTGTTGTTCAATTATACTATATGTATAAAAAAAATTAATTATCAATTAACTATTTATATAAATATATGTTAAAATATAAAACATATATTAAAAATATGAAAAATAAGTATATATTGTCTAATTTAATAGTCAAATTTTTGTACATATATAATATTTTTAATTATTATTTTTCAATATTTTCTAATAAATATTTTTTAAATAATAATCTTAATTAATGTCTTTAAAGCATATGTTAACATCTCTTTACTTTAATCACAGAACACACGTGTTTCAATGATGCCGATTGCTTAGCATGAACAACTTTCACACATTAATTGTTTATGGTACCACCATCACAATTTCAGTTCTTTTTTCTTAATCTATTGTATAAACTCTCCTATCAATAATTTACCCAGTTAGAGATTGGAACTTGCATTACACTGCCATTCATTGGAGAAAGGACTAACAACCTCAGGGAAAGGAATAGCAGCAAGTACCAAGATACCTTAACCATGCATGAAACCAATGAATTGAAGTTTAGCATGCCATATATATATATATTACTCCATATATAGCATAGGCAGGTGCACATGCCATCACATTGATACATACATAAAAAACATGACCCTGTTTTTTTTTTTCTTCTACCAGAAAAAATGCTTATTCTGAATTTTTTAAAATAGATAAAATAAATATATTATTTACCAATGTATGTATTTTTGGAAAAAAAATTGTACTATATTTTTTATTTAATGTTAAAATAATATATATTGATATCGAAAAATTAATAGTAAAATATATCTATAATTGTTAACGAAAATTTTGGTAAAATCATAATTTAATGATTAAAAAATTATTGAAGGGTATTTTAGAAAAAATTATTTAATTATTAAATTTTTTAAAAAATATTTTGGTAAAAATACAATTTAATTAATACAAAATAATTTATTAAAGGATATTTTAGTAAGCAAAATTTAATAACAAAAATATAAAATTTTTGTTAAAGGGTATTTTTGTAAAAAATAATTTATTTTTTATTTTTTCTTGAAAAATAATATAATTAATATTAATTAACACACAAAATTTAAAATAAATTAAAGAGGAGGTTTTTTAAAAGTTATAAGGGAAGAGAATATATATTTTATAAATAGAGAAAATGAGAATGTTATTTTAGCATTTCTTGTTACGTGAGCTAATGAGTCATGTATAATAGTTAGCAAACTAATTAGCTAGGAGTTGCGTATATAGGCAGATTCTGTTAGTGAGTGATTAGGGAATAAGTTTGTTAGAGTGCTGACTACTAAATAGTTAGTTATGCAGCTCATTAAGTTGCTGCTATTTATTAGCTAGGAAAGGTAAATTAAACTTGATTTTTTGTGCAATCAAAAAATGAATTAAAGAGTGATAGAGTTGTGACAAAACACACTCTTCTCTGTTTTCAAACTTCGTGGAGTTCTTCCCTTCATCTCCCTTGAACTCACCATTTCAACATGGTGCGGTGAGCGTGGAAGGGAAATGATGATAAAAGGTTGAGGAGCTTCGAAAGAAGTCTGCAGTACATTTCTTCATTCTTTGTCTTCTTCTTACAAAATCAATTTTCTTTCATTCTTCTCATCTGATTCTTTTCCTCTTCCCTTAAACTCAATTGATAGAGACTGATGAGATCTGCGTTGTCATGCACCAATCCAGCACTGGCAAATATTTTCGATCAGCGAGATTGAGGGAAGAAGTTCTGAATCTGCATCAACAAGATTCATTGATTTGATTCTAAAATTAGGGTTTGTGAACAAGAAGCGATGGAACATGAAGGTATTCCATCGGTTCCTTTAGTAGACATTCATGCACTTGCTGCGTTGGTGAATCAGATCAACATGATGAACCAATCAGGCACGAGCAAAGGTCAATCAAATCCAGCATTGGATCCGGTGAGTCCTTATTTCTTGCATCCTGGAGAAAATCCAGGATCAACCATAGTTACTGTTACGTATACTTTGGTAGGGAGTAATTTTCAACAATGGAAAAGAGACATGTGGAGAGCATTGAAGTCCAAGAACAAGCTAAAATTTATAGATGGATCGATTCAAAGACCACCAGAGGACGATCCATTGTTTGAAGCATGGGACCGTTGCAACACATACATTGCTTCTTGGATCAATCACTCTCTAAGCCCTGAAATTGCTCAAAGCGTCATGTGGATTAATTCAGCCGAAGAATTATGGAAGGAATTGAAGCATAGGTACAGTCATGGTGACGTGTATAGAATAGCAGAATTGGAAGAAGAATTATTTGCAACCAAGCAAGGAGATGCATCAGTAACTACCTACTATACTAAGCTGAAATCGATTTGGGAGGAATTGAAAAATTTATGTCCAATTCCAAACTGTTCAAGATGTGTTGAGAAGTGCAATTGTGAGGTGAACATAATGAAAGGTTACAAGGAAGAATCTAGAACAGTTAGGTTTTTGAGAGGTCTTAACGATCAATTTTCAACTGTGAGATCTCAGATTATGCTGATGGAATCGTTACCTACGGTGGATGTAGCATTTGCATCCTTGTTGCAACAAGAATGACAGCTGAACCTGAATGAAGTAATAGAAGAAAAGGCATTGTTAATCAATTCAAGAAACAAAAAATAGTAGCACAAACACAATAGGAAGAGGCAGAAGCAGAGGGGGAAGAGGCTATGGCAGCAATGCAAAGATTGGAAGAGGCTCTAAACAATGTTCTTATTGTGGCAAGAATGGTCACTTGGCAGACACATGCTACAAAAAGCATGGTTTCCCCCCTCATTTCAAGAACAATGGAGCCATTATCAACAACATGGTTGCTGAAGATGATAATGAAGTAAGCAATCAATCTCAAAAGGAAGAATTTGGCAAATCTGAGCCATATTTCACCTTAGAACAAAAGGAGGCTTTGCTTGCTCTTCTGAACCAACAAGATGCAGACCCAAACCATAGCATAAATCAACTTGTCACCACAACTCTACCGTCAAACCAAGGTATCTCTTATATAATGTCACTTTCTACTTTCAGTCCTAAATCTTGGGTCATTGACTCAGGAGCAACTAATCACGTATCATATGCCAAATCATTTCAAAACCTATACCAAATCAAACCCGTACTAGTCAGCATGCCTGATGGCACAAATACATTAGTCAATACTGCAAGAACAGTTGTGTTTTCTGATCAATTTTATTTGCTACATGTCTTTTATATTCCAAATTTTAAATTCAATTTGATCTCTATCTCCAAATTGACAGCCGATTTAAAATGAAAATTGATTTTTGATGAAAATGAATGTGAAATCCAGGACAAAACTACCAAGAGAACAATTGGTGTAGCTGAATAAAGGAGAGGGCTTTATGCTTTTGAGAACCTCACACCCATTCAAGCTACATCACAAGTTGCATCTGCATCACTTGCATCCACACTGTCAGCACAATCTACACATTTAAAGCACTCTGAACTATGACATCATAGATTAGGACATTTACCTAATGATAGGATTGTTGTTATGAAAAAGGAATACAAAGACTTAAAGTTTTCAATTCATAATAAGTCTTGTGATTGTTGTCATTATGCAAAACAAAAACGGTTGCCTTTTATGTCAAGGATCACTAAGAGCATGAACAACTTTGATATTGTACACATTGACATTGGTGTCCTTTCAATACCATCTCTGTTTCAGGTTTCAAATATTTCTTGACTATTGTGGATGATAAAAGTAGATTCATTTGGTTGTATTTTATGAAATTAAAGAGTGAAACTAGTGAATTAGTCAAGAATTTTGTTAAAATGATTGAAACTCAATTCAGAGTAACAATTAAAAAGATTCGAACTGATAATGGAAATGAATTCAAACTGAACGATTTTTATGCATCTTAAGGTATCATTCACTAAACTTCATGTGTTGAAACTCCCCAACAAAATGACATTGTAGAAAGAAAGCATCAACACATTTTGGAAGTCACAAGAGCTTTGATGTTCCATTCTAACATGCCGAAGAAATTTTGAAATTTTGCAGTAGGACAATCAGTTCACATTATTAATAGAATTCCTAGTGTGCTATTGCAAAATCATTCTCCTTATAAAATTTTGAAAGAAAAACAGCCTGATATATCTTACCTCAAAGTCTTTGGATGTCTAAGATTTGCTTCAACAAATTCAGCTCATAGATCAAAATTAGATCAAAGGGCTATTAAATGTGTATATTTGGGTGTCAAAGAAGGTGTCAAAGGACACGTTCTATATGACTTGAAAAGTAGAAATATTTTAATATCAAGGAATGTATCATTTTATGAACATGTATTTCCTTTTTCATTGCAAAATTCAGTTGATAATAACATTGCTATTAATTCTACACCCATTACTACATTAAATAATCTAGCATTTGATGATCCATTTTAGCATTAATTCTCATGCATCACCATCAGTCAATCATTTAAATGAAGAACATCAACATGAGTATTATATCTGACATCATGCCTGCATCTTTACAGTCAAGTGATTTACCACATGTTAGCATGTCATCTAATTCACCTCAAGAAATTAGAAAGTCTACAAGAAATAGAAAGTCCCCTACATATCTAGAGGATTATCATTGCATGCCAACCGTGTCATACACCAATTGTTCCTCGAATTCAACTCTTAATTCACATGATTCTCATCTATTTTTCTTGGAAAATTTTAAAAATATGTTACATGAGCAAACAACAAATTTCTTTGATCAGTCCACAATTATTTTATTTTTTGAGTCAGAGTCACCTTCACCCTTCCTTCCAATTAATGCATCTTCAATTCTATCCACCACACATACTTCTCAACTCAAACACAAAGAGCCAAAATGCTATACCGAGGCCGTTTGTGATCCTAGTTGGCAGGAGGCTATCAATGCTGAATTAACTTCTCTAAGGAAAAATAGGACTTGGACACTTACCAAGGTTCCTGATGGGAAGAAAGTTGTAGGGTGTAAATGGGTGTTTTGGTTGAAACTAAAGCCTGATGGTTCAATTGATCGCCACAAGGCTAAGCTGGTTGCTCAAGGATTCACTCAAACAGCAGGGGTGGACTATTTTGAAACATATAGTCCTGTGGTGAAAATGAATACCTTTCGAATCCTCATGTCTATTAATGCAGTTAGAGGCTGGTTTGTCAACCAATTAGATGTTAACACAGCTTTTTTGCATGGTGATTTAGGTGAAGAAGTGCATATGCGCCCTCCCTAAGGTCTCCAACTATCTTCACCAGATTTGGTTTGCAAATTGGACTGTTCTCTTTACGGCTTGAAACAAGCCAGCAGACAATGGAACACGAAATTGTGCACCACACTACTTCAAGCTGGATATTCTCAATCACGACATGACTATAGTTTTTTCACAAAATCAAACAAGGGCAAATTCACAGTCATTTTGGTGTATGTAGATGATTTAATACTGGCTAGAGATGATATGTGTAAAATACGATTCATCAAGCAACATCTACATGATCTCTTCAAGATCAAGGACATTGGGACCTGCAATTTTTTTTTGGGATTGGAGGTAGTTCGAAGCAAGGGGGAATTGCAATATGTTAAAGGAAGTATTGCATCGATCTACTCCAAGACTACGGGTTATTGAAAACCAAGGCAATCTCAACTCCAATGGACTACACCAGCAAGTTGACAAAGAATACGGGAACTTCGCTTAGCTCAACATCTGAATATAGAAGATTAATTGGAAGATTACTCTATCTAACCAATACAAGGCCAGATATATGTTATGCAGTTGAAAAATTGAGTCAATTTTTAGAGTGTGCTACTGACAAACACTTTGAGGCAGCTATAAGGATACTTAGATATCTTAAGAATGAGCTAGTATTGGGGCTGTTTTTTTCATCTCAGACAGATTTGGAGCCAATCGATTTTTCAGACAGCGACTGGGGTACCTGTTCGGACACAAGAAGATCAGTATCTGGTCATTGCTTATTCATAGGTACATCTATTGTATCCTGGAAAAGCAAAAAATCAAGTACAGTAGCTGTATCATCATGTGAAGCAGAATACAGGGCACTTGCTATGGCCACCAGGGAGGCACAATGGATTACTTACATCTTAGAGGATTTGCAAGTGAAATTGCAGAAGCCAATTGCTATGTATTGTGACAGCCAATCAACCTTGCATATTGCGACAAACCCCATCTTCCACGAGAGAACCAAACATATAGAGATAGATTGTCATGTCGTAAGGGATAAATGGTAAGAACAAGTAATCAAGTTGTTGCCTATTACCACAATTAACCAAACAACTGACATATTAACCAAAGCATTAGCTCCTAACATGTTTCAAAAATCTTGTGGCAAACTCAGAATGATGAATGTCACCGATTCTAGTTTGAAAGGGGGTGTTACGTGAGCTAATGAGTCATGTATAATAGTTAGCAAACTAATTAGTTAGGAGTTGCGTATATAGGCAGATTCTGTTAGTGAGTTATTAGAGAATAAATTTGTTAGAATGCTGACTAGATAGTTAATTATGCAGCTCATTAAGTTGCTGCTATTTATTAACTAGAAAAGATAAATTGAACTTGATTTTTTGTGCAATCAGAAAATGAATTAAAGAGTGACAGAGTTATGACAAAATACACTCTTCTCTGTTTTCAAACTTCGTGGAGTTCTTCCCTTCATCTCTCTTGAACTCACCATTTTAACATCTCTCAAGAAAAAAAAAATTTTTTTCTCATAAAATTATTAGAATATCAGTATACTTAGTATACTTAAAATTCTTTCATATACATTCATAAATAAAATATTTATTTTATTTATTAAAAAACCCTGCTTATATTATTCTTATAGAGAGAAATTAATTAAATATTAAATTCACATGGCATTCCCACGCGGAAAACGTGCAGCATTCTTATTCTATCTACTACTACAATTAGGTTATGACAAATATATTTACTATCCTTAACAGAATAACAGTTAACATTATTAGTAGATCATCAATTCATCCACACGTATCATCTTCGTAGTGTCTTTGCCTAATCAAATAGACCAAATTAAGTCTCCCTTTCCATCATTTTTTTTTTCTTTCTTGATATGTTTTAGATTTCCTGTAATGTGAACGAGCTGTATGATGCTACTTTTCATTGAGAATCATGCCAAATAATTAGAAAGGAGAATTTTTGTACTTGAATTTTATTGGCCACAGAAAAAAAAAATAAAAAGAGAAAAAGGCAGGTACAAGAAATAAAGAGAGGGAAGAGAAGAGGCCGGGGAATATAAAAAGCGAATAAAGATATATCATGACAGAATAAATTGAAGAGAAACTGTCACCGTTAGTAATTTTTAATATTTTTACTATTATTTGATCATTATAAATATTAAATTATTTTTAATAAATAAATTTTATTAAATTATATGTATAAATTATAAAAAATATAAATATAAATTGTATTAATTTATGTATACAAAATTTAATATATATGTAAATTATATATTTTTTTATGTATAAAATTCAGATAAATATAAATATAAATTATTACTGACAAAAAATAAAATGTTAATAATTGAGTGAAAAAGAAATCAAAAGAGAGGGGGGGGGAGGGTGATATAATAAAGGAGAAATGATAAGACCAGAAACTTAATTGCCCAAATCGATATATATTTTATATAAAATTAAAAAATAAATTAAATATGTAAAATATACATTATAAAATTATTTAATTTAATATTTTTTGAAATAGATTAATATATTTAATATCGTAATATTTACATTTTTGTAATTTAAAATCGGTATTCTAGCTAAAATATTATAGAGCTTTCTAGCATAAATCCAAATTAAAATTATGAAATGAAACTGGATCTGTCTGTATTCCAAAGTGAAAAACGAAGGAGGAATAAAACAAAAGGGGTGATTAATAAAAGTGGAACGGGAAGCATCTCTTTATTTAGTGGCTGTGGTGATTTGATTTGATGCCTTATACTATTGTTTTTTAATTTTCATCTTCTTTTATTTCTCTTTAAAATCTAAGGATGAATTATACTAACTCCAACAGACACCCAAAAGAAAAAAAAAAATACTAACTCAGTTTTGTTTTTTAAATATTATATACAGTAGCACAGAGCAGTTAAAAGTACATTTTTTTGTAAATTAAATTTCAGCTAAATGATTAATAACACAGATTTTAAACCCTTATTAACATATATTATTGAGTTATGATACGTGTACACTAAAATCAGCCATTAAAATTAACCACTAGTATAAAATACATGTTGAAATACAAATACACATTGAAAATAAATTAAACCATATATATATTTATACACAAATATATTAGTAGTTGATTTTAGTGACTAATTTTAGTGTACAAATAGTATTTTTGTATATTATTATACCTAACGATTTTTTACTCAAACATAACAAGAAAAAAGAAAATACACTCTCCAAGAACAAATAATCAACCAACTTAATGGGAATATTAGTATTATTTATCATAAAATATAAGAAATGTCAATATTCAATTTGCAGAATTTGAGTCCAACGCAACATTACTTAATATTCAAAAAGAGGTTGTATAAAGTTTCGTAAATTAAGATCAACTATCTATAACTCAAACAACATAATTTTTTTTATTATTCAGAGATTTTGAATTTGAGTCTCATTTTTAATTTTAAAAAAAAAAATTCATAAATTAAAAAATTTTATGTATAATACTATTACCAAAACCGACTATAAAAGAAGAAAAAAGAAAAGAAATTCAAGTATAGTCAATAAAATATATATTTATTCATTCTCCTAAAATTTAGTAGACCATCCTCAAATATTAGAACAGACAAAAGTGATATGTGTATAGAGTTTTTTTTTTTTTTTTTGGTCATACAACTCATATTCACTCTACTTAAAGGATTTTTAATCAATGGTTTGCATTGACATTTGATTCCGAAAATATAATTTATGATGTTTACATATTTTCGTTAGTCTCGAAATCTCACCCCGTGTATGAAAGGTTCTTTTTATTTGGTTAATACCTTAATAATAAATTAGGGTACATATGTATGCTACTAGTAGAAGGAATTTTTTTTTGAAATAAATTAAAAATTTTATTTATTTTCTAAAACAAATAGTTTTATTTTTAATTTTAGGAATATATATTCTTTTTGAGTTTGAAGTAAGTTCGCTCACTGTAACGACAAATTTCATTAATTATAAAAAGTTCATCCAAAAAAATAGTGAATTTTATGAAGTTTATAGATGCAAGCAGCGAATTTTTTCTTCTGGTGCATAATATATATCCGGATGCACCGATTACTCTTTTTTCACATTAATATTCACCTTTTTTTTTTTTTATACTTTTCATTATTATATTTTCTATAATGCTCTGGCTCCACGATCTTTACGGGTCCCTCGCCTCTCATGCCCTATCCTCGTGATCGCACTTGAGAGAGGTCGCCATCCTCTGGCTGATGCAACTCCGGTAGGAGGTGGAAAATCAACCGGCAAATTATCGGGTAGATGACCAACCATGGCGTCAACCTGATCCCCTTGACCAAGCAATATAATATGTAACTACCGGAAGTACCATCGTAGATATTGCTGGAATTACAGAGATAAAATGCATACTAATAGAATATAATCCAGTCAAATATCCCACATCTCATATCAGCCTTAGGGACGTGCATGGCCCGGTCCGACCCGAAGACCCGGTCCGGTCTCGAACATTTTAGGGACTAATTTTATGTGATTTCATTGGGTCTATGGCCGGATATGAGTTTCAAAAGTAGACTCGGTCATTATTTTGGGTTGGATCCGGACCATAGCCCGGGTCACCCGAAATCGGCCCGGTGGCCCGGTCATCATACACAATTAATATTTTGTGTTATTAGTGATGGATGATGGCTATTATTATGTGAAATTTAAGTATTGTAAATCTTAATATTTTGTGTTATTAGTCATTATATATAAGACTATAAATTAATGTTTTATGTTTAAAATGCATAAGACTTTAGACTAATGCATAATCTTGTGTTATTTGTATTGATTTAAATATTTGGTGTTATTAGGCAATATTAGTATTGATTATGGTTATACTTTAATTTTAGAGAAGAATTAGTTCTTATTATATTTTTCTAAGTGAATTTTACTATGTCAAATAATGGTTGGAGTCTTGAAAATTTGGATATTTTTACATGCCAATTTACAAGAAAGTATCAAGGTAATATAATGTTAACGGCCCGATTTTCACCCGGTTTTTACCCGGTATAATCGTGGTCCGAAAGTGTATAGATTTTATCGGTTCGAGTCAGGTTCAAGTCTAACAAATAGGTCCGGTATATATTTTGGGTTGGGTCTAGGTCACATCAAACCCGGTTTCACCCGACCCATGCACACCCCTAATCAGCCTCCCAAATAATGGGGGAACCACTCTTCCTTATCGGCCCTACCATCGTGCTCATGTACCTGTGTGATGTTTAAGGACAAAGCTTATTTCGGACAATGGGGGCATGGCCCCAAAAGATTTTATAAAAGAATGAGTAGTATTAACATAAAGGAACAAATGTAGTTTTATTAGTTTAAGTCTCACACTTTCACATTAAATTTTTTGGATTAACTCTCATTTTCTACATTTATTCAATCATTTTTAATTTTAAACATTAACATTTT
This sequence comes from Arachis ipaensis, assembly GCF_059453495.1. Lineage (NCBI taxonomy): Eukaryota > Viridiplantae > Streptophyta > Magnoliopsida > Fabales > Fabaceae > Arachis > Arachis ipaensis. The sequence continues at coordinate 7,370,376 of NC_142438.1, forward strand.
GGATTTGGATTTCAATGGACTTTCACAAATTAAAGGATTTATTGATTTATTCATATATATTAAAATCTCATTTTCATTATCAACAAAATTTTACAATTTTAATGTTAGAATTAGTTGTAGTAAAATTAGTTCCTTTTATCTATATACTTATTTATTTTACAATAACATCTTGAACTTGGACTTGAATGAATTTTTATAAATTAAAAGTCTTATTGACTTATTTATACTAATTAAAATCTTATTCTTATTATCAACTAGGTTTTACAATTTTAATGTTAGAATTAGTTGTAATAAAATTAATTTCTTTATCTATATAGTTATTTGTTTTACAATTTAATTTTTAAATTTTTAAAATATTTTATAATATTTATCTATATAATTATTTATTTTCATATTAATAATAAACTTAAAAATAATTATATTTATAACTTTTATTTTAATATAAATATTATTATATAATTTTTATGTTAAAATTTTTTGTCCTTCAATTTTTTTTTAGGAACCGTCACTGATATATCTAATGGCTTGATAGAAATGTGTTGCAAACGGTCAAACTTCATCACACACTTCATCTGATGCCACTCTACGATTGTAATATTATTAATAAAAAAATATAAAGAAAGAAAGGTGAATCTTAATGTGAATAAAGAGTATCCGAATATATATTATGCGTCAGAAAAAGTTATAGTATGTAGTGGGTAAACTTGCTTCAAATTCTAACAGAAAAATGTATTCTAAAAATTAAAGATAAAATTATTTGTTTTGAGAAATAAATAAATTTTTTAATTTATTTTAGAAAATTTTCTCTGGTAGAAGCCTTGCGGTGCGTGTATGGACTATGGAGTGTACGAATGTCCCAAACAACAATTAAAAAATACTGACCCAATAGAAGTTGATCAATACAAGTAAAAAAAATGTAGCTATTTTGGAAACATTATATAATATTTTCGTTTGGGTCAATACCTAGGATCATAGGCTGGACCAGATCCGGGGATCATTGGACAATAGTTGAAAGGATCCAATACCAAGACCAAAAATGGAAGAGGATCCAATACATAATAATAACACTCCGAAGTCCGAACAACAAAATGTCTCATATGAATATGACAAAAAAAATATAATAAATGTCTCTTATGAATTAGGCCTACAATATTCTATGGATAAAAAATTCAAGATAAATGATACACGCTGTGTTTGACAAACACGTTAAAGAGGAGAGAAATCCGTTTGAACTTCTTCTTGAAAGTTTCACTAATGTTTGGCATTTTTTTTTTCTCAACGGCAGAATTGATTCTGTCCCTGAAAGCACGTTCAGGGCGTTCAGGAGAAGCTAAAATTTGTAGCTTAGAAAATTAGATAAAAAATTTATTTTTTTACTAACTCTACCCTTTATTTTCTTCTATAAAAATAATACCAGTAACTATTACCTTCATAGTAGTTCTTTGTAGTTCTTCCTACTTTTTCATAGTTTTTCGTTTCAATTTTTTTTCATCAAAATCGTTCAGATTTCTTTCAATTACTAACAAATTGAATATTTTAATTTTTTTATTATTTTTAGTACTCATTTTTATATTTTAATTTTTATATTTTTTATTGTATTTTTTATTTTTTTATTATATTTTTTATTTATATGATAATATTTTTATATTATTTGTGTAATATTCTGATTTCTCATGTTATGTTTTTATATAAGTTTTTTTTATCATTTACTATATTATTTTTTATATGTATATTTTTTATGAAATCTTTTTTTATTTTTGTTTGACTTTGTTCATATGATTTTTTATTTACTTTATTGTAGTTCTTTTATTTATATGACAAATGTTGTTGACTTTTTTTTTTTTTCATAGTGCTATGATTTTTTTAGATATTTTATTAATTTTTATGATATTTTTATTATTTTTTTCATATGAATTCTTTTTTTTCTATCCTTTAGTGTATTGTATTTATGTGTATGAAATTTTTTTATTTTTTTATTTGATTTTATTCATATGAATTTTATTTATTTTTTATTATATTTTTTTTGTTCATATGATATATGTGGTTGATTTTATGAAATTTTTATTATTTTTTATTTGTATATTTTTTTATTCTTTGATGTATTCTAATTTTATTTTGTATTAATTTTTTTTATTTTTTATTCTGATTTTGTAAAATTTGTAATTGTAATTATTATATACTATGTTTATTATAAAAAATTTGTATATATAAATTATGATCCTATAACAAAGGACAAAATAAATAAAAAATTAATTATAAGTAACAATAGAGCCATAAATAATGAAAATTTATAGTTCAAAATAATACTAAATTAAAGAGTACTGACAGTACTAGAAAAATTATAGAATATTTTCTTTTTGTCTGACATTATAAAATTTATATTACTCTCTTTTATATTTTTATTTTTTATTTTTTATTGTATTTATTTTATTTATATGATAAATATTTTTTATATTATTTTTGATAGTGTTCTGATTTTGCATGTATATAAAAAAAATTATTTAAATTGATATTTCTCTTAGTAATTTTTTATCTAGAAGTGATTTTGAGTAGTATAATCCAAACAACATTTATTTTACTATAATCAATTTTAATATAAAAATTGCCAAACATAAATCACGTTAACTCAAACTTACTTTTCATCAAAATCAATTTTACAAAATTAATTTTATGCAAATTTCCATTTATAAACTATAATCCAAACAGACACTACACTTTTCCCACCTAAAAACTAGCTATACATTTTTATTCACCCCAAAAGATACATTGCATTTTTATGTAAAACCAACTTCAGACCATAAATCTAATGAATAATGATATTGTGATTCAACCAAGTTGGATTGGTCTAGTGGTTAGTTCACTAATCCACTTAAGCAAGTGTCCCGCCTTCTACATTTTACTAGTGGTTAATTTAATTAGCTCTCTAATTAAATTTAAAAAAAACACTCATATCAAACCAAGCATATTGTTCTAGTCCAATGCATAAGGAGGCTAATTCCCACTCCAAATATTATTAAGAACACTTATATCTTTATCATTTGTGGATAAAATGATACATATTTTAAATATTTGTAATATAAAGAAATCAAATATTTTTTAAAAATTATTAATTTATATTTTTAAAATATTTAATTTAATTTGATATATTTTGATTTTGTTTAATTAGTTATTAAATTGAACGGTATATTATAAATTTAGGGTTTTTTTTTTATTTTAACCTAATAAGAGGTTATAAATATCTCATAAATTATGGTAATCGTCGTTCAAAGATTAGAGATGTGAAAATCCTTTTTTTGGTTTCATAATGAAACCATAATGTGGACAAGTAAGGTTGAGTGAGTTCTTCTCTTATTGTATCGGGAAGTTGGGTAGAAAGTTGAGGAGACTCTTCGATTCAATTCCCAAACTATAGTGTGGACAAGTTAGGTTAAATAGTTCCTTTCTTACCATGTCAAAAAATTAGATAGAAAATAAAGTAATTCTCTTTGTATTCAAATTTCAATCTATCTTTTTTTTTCTATTTCAATCTCAATGTATCTTTTTATTCCGTTTGAATTCTTATCTTTTTGGCTATCCTCTTTTTTTATATCACAAAAGTAAGAATTTAATCTATATTTATTTTAGAATTATTTGTGCTTTTTTTTAATTTAGAAGATTAGAACTATCATCAATATACCTAAAATAAAACTCCGTGCTTAATTATCTAACATTTTATTTGAGCTCAATAAGATACGAGTTATACGGCCAGTATCAGACCTGACTTGGAAAGCAAGGCAAAAGTTTTTCCCATTACTTCGATTATTATTATTAAAAAATATCACACATGATTATCTAAAGTCACTCTTCAGCAATGACCAAATCTCATTTATAAACTCTAAATATTTTAACATTCAAGTATTTTTTTTCTTTTCAATTTTATTCTAAATCTACTAAAATTCTCACTAACTTAAATATTAATGTCTCTTACAATTTTTTTTATCATTGTTCAAGTGAAGACGTCAAAAAAATTACCGTTTCAATAAATAAGTCAAAACCTTTACCCAAAATGTTTAAATCTCACGTCAAAATTTAAAATTATTATTCAGTTTCTAGTAATACTAAAAAATATAACATAAACATGCTAATTTCAAACTTTTATTTGACAAAACGACACGATATATATATTATGATAAAGTATACATTAATTTTTTAAATTTTTTATATTTTTAATTGCATAAAATAATTTAAATAAATTTTTTATTAATAATTAATAGTACAGGTTATTTTTAAATTTATTTCAATCATATCGATTAACAAAAAATAATCATATTTTAATGTGTTTAGATGTGTTAAAAAATATTTTTTTTATTAAGACAATTGATCATAAAAAATACGTTTATACAAGTGTCAAACAAATGTTATATGTAAATTATGTTATGAAAAAAAGGCAACTTAACAAAATAAATGGAATCAGGGAGTTTGATGAGCCATGCGAATGACATTGACAAGGATGTGTATTTTATGTTGATATATTTTTATTTTTGGGTGAATATTCACATGTAATTATTTATGTATAAAATTGATAGTTAAAATATGTTAAATAATAATTTAGTTAAATACATTAAATTATTTAATAAATAATAATTATCAACTAATAATTTTATATAAAGATAATTATACATAAATTTTTACATTTATTTTTGTATAATTAATTACCCTGAATGATTCCAAAAGAAAGCCACCAAAAAATAAAGCAAACGAGACTCTTTTTTTGTTCATAATGCATCAAATGGTAAGAATTGAATTGGAGACCGAATTTGTCAGATTATTAATTTATTAATTCAATCGATGAATCATTAGTTGAATCGGTAAAATCGATCTTATGAATAAAAAAATAAAATAATTAAAAATTTAAAATATATATCTTAACTAATATTTTAAAAACAATTAAGTTTTAACAAATTATAATCCGATTATTATTAGATAAATATAAAAAATTTTCAGGATAAAGATTTTTAATTTTATTTTTTATATTAAAATATTATATTATTATATACTATATATATTTATTAAAAAATAATATTAATAAATATTATATAATTATAAAAAAATTATATTATAATTAATAAAAATATAATTAATTTAAATATAAAATTAAAATAATATAAAAAATTATTATACAATTTTATTATATAATTAACAATTAGCATATGAAATAATAAGGAATAACATAATTTAATGACAAAGAGAACATGCAGTACAAGAAGGATCTAAATTTAAACTATATTTTTATCAATTTTAGAATTTTCTCTTGAGCAATTTGGTTGAATTGGACTGATTTTTTACCAATTTTTATCGGTTTGACTAATTCTTACTAGTTTTTTTTATCTTAAACGGACTTTAAACTAGAACAAATCGGTTGAAAATTCAATTTATCAATTTTTCGATTGAAGATCCGATTTTTTATAACTATGCATCAAACATTACAATTGTTTAATATACCCCCTCCTTTCATTTCTACCTACCAAACATATTCCCAGTACTCCATATGAAAAATTAATTAATTTTCTAAGAGCAAAGTTGAAAAAGAGATATGTGTAGACAGACAAGCACTTACTCCAATGTCTCACAAAAAGAAATTGTAATGATATCTTTTGAAGGCACTACTATTATATTATTGATTTATTTCCTAAATTTACGCATTCTAACTTTTATTGGTGTCGGGGAGGGGATGCAAGAAGGGGTGCAGGCAGTCGAAGAGGGATTGGTGCCGGTGCAGGTGGTCTGGGTAGAGGTCCCGTCGATGGGGGCTGGTCCGGTGGCGCCGCATGATACGCAGGGAGATGCGATGGAATTGGCGGGGACGGGTGTACCTGCGGAGATTGGTGTTGGGGAGGGGATACGGGAGGAGGTGTGCGTGTTCGAGGAGGGACTGGTGCCGGTTCCGGTGAACTGGGCAGGAACCGTGGACGATGGCCGAGATCTAGGGAGCCTTCCGGGGATGTTGGACCGAGGGAGAGGGAAGGAAGTGGCCATGGCGGGTAACCGAACAGCAAAGGAATGGGAGCCAGGTTGGGCAAAAGGGGGAGGAGCGCCTGTGAAGGGGATTAGCACAGGAATAGGCACGAGGAGGAACAACAAACACACCCAGGAAGATATGGCCAGGGATTCGCAAGAGGCACAGATGCATGAAAATGAAATTACTTGGGCTCTAGCGGTTGAATCTGGTGCTGTGCTGTATGATGATGATGTGGATATCATGAGCATTTTGAAAGCTCAAAATGACGAAATAGCAGCAAAACGAAGATTGACAAAACAAAAAGAAAAGGCAAGAAGGAGTCGCCCGAAGAACAAACATAAGGTGAACAGTACTTTGTCTAAATGATTGTGAGTTGTTGGAATATTAGGGGGTTGAGGGGAGATGGGAAAATAGGTATGTTGAAATCATTGAAGAAAAAATATAATTTACATATGCTGGGTTTGATTGAAACGAAAAAAGAAGTGATCTCCAAGTATGATGTTGCAAGAATTTGGGGAGATAATACGGTGGGTTGGGAGTTTGTGGAATCTGATGGAACGGCTGGAGGCCTCTTATTGATGTGGGATGACATGATGTTTCAGACTAGTCATTGCTATAAAGGTGAGAGGTGGTTGTGCATTGAAGGAGTGTTAACAAAGAATAATTTTCACTGTGCGTACTGTTTAGTGTATGGGGCGCATGGGAGGGAAGAAAAGCGGGTGGTTTGGGAAGAATTGAGCTATATTGCGGGATTGTGCCAAGTCCCTCTCTTCTTGCTTGGGGATTTCAATGAGATTTTGCAAGTGGAGGAAAGGAAAGGGGGGACAACGATGCCGGCATCAGCGGAGGAGTTTAAGAGTTGGGTTCAAGACATGCAGTTGGTGGATCTACCTCTCTCTGATGGGAAGTTCACATGGTTTAGGGGTCAATCTTGTAGTCGAATTGATAGGGTGCTGGTTTCTGTTGAGTGGGTTGAGGAATTTCCTGACATTCGGGTAAGAGGTGGTCCGAGGGGCCTGTCAGATCACTGCCCGTTAATTGTGGAGGATGCTCGGGTTCGAGGGGGCCCGCGACCTTTCCGGAGTTTAGATTCCTGGTTTACCCATGAGGGTTTCCTGAGGATGGTGCGGGACGAATGGAGGAACCTGGGAGATGCTCCCTTCATTGGTAAATTGAAGTCATTGACGGTGCCTTTGAGGCAATGGCACAAGGATAACTTCTGTGATATGGACAGTAGACTGATGAGGTTTGAGGATGAAATAAAGAAGCTTGATATCCAGGTTAGTGATGGAATTTATGATAGTACGACGGAAGCTAGGAGAAAGGCGCTGGTGAGTTTTTGTGAAAAGTGGTACATCAGGAAGGAAATTCACTGGAAGCAGATGTCTCGTTCCAAACATGCGAGGGACATGGACAGGAATACGAGATATTTTCATAACATTGCATCGGCCAGAAGGCGACATAACAGAATTGATGCTCTGGTGATACAGGGAAGGTTGGTGCGGAACCCGGTAAGAATAAAGTATGCAATTAGGGGGTTCTATAAGAAGCTATATCACCAGGAATATGCTCCGAGAATCGGTGTGCGGGATGGGTTACTAAAACAGATAGATAGGGCTGAGGCTGAGGCATTGGAGGTTCTGCCGTCGGCGGAAGAAATCAGGGAAGTAGTATGGGATTGTGAATCGTCTAAAGCCCCAGGGAGTGATGGGTTCAATATGAATTTCATCAAGAAATGCTGGGAGGAGATTGGACAGGAGTTCACTGGAGCAGTAATGCAATTCTTCCAAACGGCAGAGTTACCATCTGATGTGAATATCACGTGGGTGACACTGGCCCCAAAATTTGTGGGGGCTAAAGAAATCAAGGACTTCCGGCCGATTAGTATGGTGGGCTGTGTTTACAAGGTTATATCGAAGGTTTTGGTTAGAAGGATGCGATCGGTTATGCCAGGATTGGTGGGAGAAACCCAAACTGCATTTGTAAAGGGTAGGAAAATCCATGACGGTGCGCTCATTGCATGTGAGACAGTCCATTGGCTCAAGACGCGAAAGAAGAAGGCGGCTATTATCAAGCTTGATTTTCAAAAAGCATATGATAGAGTCCGATGGAGCTTTGTAGATATTGTACTTCAGAAAATGGGGTTCGGACAGAGATGGAGGGATTGGGTGAAAGAGTGTGTGAGCACGGCATCTATGTCAGTTCTGGTAAATGGGTCTCCAACCAAGCCATTCAACATGGAGCGGGGCCTAAGACAAGGGGACCCCCTGTCCCCCCTTCTGTTTGTGCTTGTGGTTGATGTGTTGCATCGGATGATGGGGGAAGCAGTAAGAAACAGACGTATTGAACCACTAATGGTCGGAGGTGAGCATGTAGAATTATCGCACCTTCAATTTGCGGATGATACGATTCTATTTTGTCCTCCAAACACAGAGACAGTGGTAAATTATAAGAGATTGTTACGGTGTTTTGAGTTGATGTCGGGGTTGAGCATCAATTATGATAAGTCAAATTTGATACCAATAAACTGTGAGCAGGAGTGGGTTGATCAGGTGTGCGGCCTGCTGGGATGCAACCAAGCTGGGTTACCGGTTAGATACCTTGGAATCTCTCTCGGTGCGAATCCGAGGCTAGTGAAGACTTGGAAACCAGTCATAGACAAGGTGAAAGAAAAGCTCAGCTTATGGAAAGCGAAGGTATTGAATAAAGCAGGCAAGCTTATCCTCATTAAGTCGGTGTTGAATAGCCTGCCGATATATTACTTAAGCCTGTACAAGATGCCAAAGGCGGTTGCGGACAAGCTGGTTGAGTTGCAAAGAAGATTTATGTGGGGTAAGGGGGATGGAAAGGATGGTATCCCATTAGTTAGGTGGGAGGTGGTCCAGGCTCCGAAGAAGGCTGGGGGTTTGGGAGTTGGGGATGCAGTGCTTCGGAACACAGCACTCTTGTTTAAGTGGTGGTGGCGGTTTTCAAAAGAGGATTGCCCCTTGTGGAAGAAAATTGTATGCTCCTGTAACAATTTGAGCCCTGATGTCATGTTGGTAAATCAGAAAATACCAGAGAAAGGCGGGCCTTGGAAGGACATATGCCAGTTAAACATAAAGGAACAGCGACTAAGGGATAAATTGGTTACTGGCCTGTCTATGGAAGTAGGAAATGGAAGGAGTACTCTGTTTTGGGAAGATAACTGGGTGCAAGGCGGGCCGCTGAAAGAGGCGTTTCCAAGACTATTCTCGGTTTCCAACCAACAAGAAGAGGTGGTAGGGGATTGTGGGTTTTGGGATGGATTGGAGTGGATATGGAACTTCCAATGGAGAAGGGAGCTTTTCCAATGGGAGCTGGAACTTGTTCACCAGCTGCATGAGAGGTTACGGCCGGTAAAGCTGTCACAGGGTATGGAGGATAATGTGGTCTGGAAGTTTGATAGTAAGGGTGTGTTTTCTACTAAGTCTCTCATGCGGGTCCTTCAATCAGAGAATCTGCCAGCAGCGATCACAAGCTATAGTTTCACAAGTTCATTATGGAAAGGAGTGGTGCCTCCGAGGATTGAGCTTTTTGGCTGGTTTGTCCTTGTAGGTAGAGTTAATACCAAAGACAGGTTGAGTAGGCTAGGCGTTATTCATCACAGTGATAATATTTGTGTGCTCTGTAACAAGGAGATAGAAACTGTCCAGCATCTATTTCTTTTGTGTGATATAGCATGGCAAGTATGGTGCAGTTGGTTGCGGTCAGTTGGTAGAGAGTGGGCTATTCCGGGTTCCATCAAAGGTCTGTTTGAGAGTTGGGCTGGTTTGCACACGAGTAAACAAGAGCAGAAGCGGTGGTTGATTGGGTTCTTTGCAGTGATTTGGAACATCTGGTTGGAACGTAATGGTAGGATTTTCAACAATCAGATAACAGGTGTTGACCTCATCCAACAGAAAATGTTTATGAACTACAAAGAATGGACTGACAGTAATCTCAGGGCGTGTTGATAGCAGGGCAGGTGATGTCAGGCGTTATGGTTGTTTCTTTGTTCTCCTCTTTGTAGCACCTTGACTTTTGCTCCACTGTTTGTGTTGAGCTTTCGTTGTTTCAAAAAAAAAAACTTTTATTGATAAATATTATAAAATTCATCTTAAGCGATTTAATCATATAAAACCAAAACAGATAGAACAATTGATTAGGAGGATAAATTAGATGGAATATAAGCAAGTGATAAAAATAAAAAAATTCTAAAATATTATACATAAAATGATAAAAACAAAATTTACGTGGATTGCACATCTATTTATATCATATAAGAATTGATGTCAATATATAATAGAATAAATCTATATCATATTATTTTTTGTATTTGTTCTACGTCAGCAATTTTGCATATATAGTAATTTTACAATATAAAAAATAATTAGATTGTTATATAGTATTAATATACTATTTATTATCAACCATTATAAAATTAAATTAATTGATATACCACTAAATAAAATTTTAAATTTCTTAATTAATTAAATTTAAGAAATATTTATTTTTAAATTGAATTAAAAATAATAGTTATGTAATTATTATCTACATTAAAATTGTAATTTTTTTTGTTGAATAATTATATTTAATCATATACGAATTGCCAAATGAATATTTTGTACAATATTTTTTACAAATTAATTTTTAAATTTAATATTAATTTATATATTATCTAATCTATTGCTAAATAATACAAATTTTAAATATATGGATCCTGCTAGAAAGACAATGGACTATTTGTACAATGTGTACAGCTATTAAGTTATAAAATGAACATCCCCATACTATTTAGAATAACCATCCAAATACTAGCGATAATAAACATCTTCCAGATTCACTAAGGATCGAACTCTTGACTTTTCAGATCTAGCGCTCTAATATCATGTCATGATACCACTTATCCCAAAAGCTTCAGTTGATTGGAAAAAGATAACACTAATGATTATATCTCTAATACTCCCTAAATCTCCATTGTGTGTATTGTATAAATATTCCATTAACTCCTCGCACTTTCCCTAAATATATATACTATATAGTCTAAAGAAGCATAGAATTTAGTTGAGGCTCTATAAAAGAACCCCTCTTCTATTCAATTCAGTTTGACTTTAATTATTGCTGTGTCATCTGTCCCTTTTAATCATTCAATGATAATGGCTGCCGCAGACACCAAGATTCTCTTCATCGGAGGCACCGGTTACATCGGAAAGTTCATCGTGGAAGCGAGTATCAATGCCGGCCACCCAACTTTCCTCTTGGTCCGAGAGTCAAGTCTTTCCAATCCAGAAAAGGCATCACTCATTCACAAGTTCAAGAACTTGGGTGCCCAACTTGTTTTTGTAAGTTTATTTTTTCACTCTTGAATCTTCATTTTTCACTACTTATATTAATTTTCTAAGTTTGGGAACAGGGAGATGTATATGATCATGAGAGTTTGGTTAAAGCCATCAAGCAGGTGGATGTGGTGATTTCTACTATTGGAACCATGGAAGTAGCTAATCAAGATAAGATCATTGCTGCAATCAAAGAAGCAGGAAATGTTAAGGTAAATTACAAGCATATTCAAATTTCTTGTACATTTTTCTTGATGCCTTACAGAAATAACTTCAAGTGAAATGATTACATATAATTGATGAGGCAACAAAAGAATATGATAGATTATTCACATAATGATAGGTCAAGCTTGTCCCTAGAATATGATATATCATCTTCTAAGTTGATCATTAACATGATGGAAGCTTGTGTATCAAGAAAACTTATCATGAGCTTGTTTTAGCAGAGATTCTTTCCTTCAGAGTTTGGAAATGATGCAGACCGTGTTCAAGCTGTAGGGCCAGCAAAGAACGCATATGCCGTGAAGTCCCAAATTCGCAGAGCTGTCGAAGCTGCCGGAATTCCTCACACCATTGTGGTGTGCAACTTCTTTGCCGGCTACTTCCTACCGAATTTGTCACAACTTGAAGCCACAACTCCACCAAGAGATAAAGTTGTTATCTTAGGAGATGGAAATGTCAAATGTAAGATTAAGAACACATTTTTTTGCATCAAGACCAAGAAATATAAAAATTGGCACCTATCTAAAAACATTTTGCTTTGATTATATAGGTGTTTTCAATAAGGAAGAAGATATTGGTACTTATACTATCAAAGCTGTGAACGACCCAAGAACGTTGAACAAGATATTGTATATAAGACCCCCAAAGAACATAGTATCCTTCAATGAATTGGTATCTCTCTGGGAGAAGAAGATTAATAAGACACTAGAACGGATTTATGTTCCGGAAGATCAAGTCCTGAAGCAAATTGAAGGTTAGTTATGATGTGTAGAATTTGTTATTATTATTTAATTATTTTCCCTCTGCTTCTACCAATTGTATTACAATCTTGTGAAAATTTCATGACACCAAGATTTGAGGGTAAGTTGTTGAATATATGCATGTTTGGAGAGTTCTAAATTGGGTTGTTTCCTGTTGTTGCAGATTCTCCTTTCCCAATAAGTATAGAATTGTCAATTTGTCACACAGTATATGTGAAAGGAGGTCATACTAGCTATGAAATTGACCCACAAGTTGGAGTAGAAGCTTCAGCACTATATCCTGAAGTCAATTACACTACCGAGGATGAGTTCCTTAACCAGTTTATTTAACATGATTATGTTACTTGGAACTCAATAGTTTCAATGTTCACTTTGATCTTTTTCTATAGATTTTGTGTTTTAATATCATTACCAGTATTCAGTAATGTTGCACTTGTTTCTGTAAGAGGAGGAGGAGATGTTGAGTTATCAAACATCTCATTATAGAAAACTTGTGTTCTGAAATTAAAGTGTGGATGTCCTACTAATTAATGGAGCATGATTTTTCTTAATATGCTTTCACTAATAGCTAGTAAGTGGGTTAGATAGATAATTCATGATACATGTTTCCACTAATACCTAATAAGTGGGTTAGTGTTTAGATTCAATTCTCATCTATAAATGGATGCTAGCTTCAGCACAACAACAATAACAAGCATAAGGGGACTAGTCACTTATTACGTAATGCTAGCTCATGTTTAATTCTTGTGTCTGATTTTTATATACTACAAAATCTATTCTCTTAAAAAAAATATTATTCATATATCAAACACTCTTGAAACTCTAAAAGTATTATAAAGAAAGCAGAATTATCTCGTAAATTAACAAGTACTATATTTTGTTAATATCATCAATATACAACTCTTCTCTTCTTATATAAATTTGTACATTTATTTATCTACTTCCATCATATTTTTCACAACAGTTTGAAATTACTTTTGTTTAAATTACATCAAATATCTTTATAAGCTTTCAGAAAGGCGAAAACCATGTCACGACTGTGACATAGATGGCATATTCAATATTCACATTTTATTTTATTCTTTATCCAAGAGAAAATATTATGCCAGTTCAAATTGCTAATAAATCTGTTCGTAATCAAGATTTTAAATTCTTAGCAGTACGTTTAGGCAGTCATAAATTGCCCTACCAGCAGCACTAAAAAATTGATGGTCCTTACATTACAACCCGCTTTAAAGCTGACCACAAATAATAACAACTCTATTAGGCATTAGCTGCTATTTATGATAGTATTAAACTAAATCAAAATTGGCTTTCAAGAAGGGCAGGAAAGAAAAAATGTTCTACTCGATAAACATTAATACCTATTGCACATTCCACAACAGCAACTAAAAGACAAACAATGTGAAGATCGTAACAAAACTGAGACACGAGTCAAGAAATTGCATTTCAACCTATTTTTCATTTATTCCCCTTTCTTCCCTTCTTGGCAGGGGCCTTTGCAGATCCCTTACCCTTTGGGGCCTTGCCCTTCGTCTTGGAACCCCCTTTTCCTCCCTTTCCCATTCCATGTTTCCTAGCATCCTTCTTCATTCTCCGATCAACAAGGACTTTTCCCTTCCCAGTCTTAACTTGAACACCTTTCTTTGCAACTACATACTCTTTTTGAGGTCTCTTCGGAACAGCCTTCTTATATAGTTTGTCGATTTGCTTCATCTTTGAACGATCAGATATCTCTGTCTGGTCCGATATTGCATTTGCTTTCTTCCGTACCTTCTCAAGCTTCCTCGTTGCAACACGTTTCTTTCGAGCTTTGGCCTCCGCAACCTTCTTTGCAGGCCGAGCATCGATTTCTTTAAACTGTGCTCTCATTGCAGCAATTTCCTCTTTGGTGATAGGCTTTATTGGTTGCCGGTGTCTCCTTTCCTCATCTAGAAACCACTTAGGCAATCCCTCATCATCAAACATGTACTTATTATATGCATCATCCAGTATCTCCTCCCGCTTCTTTTTCCTAAGCATCTTCTTAGCATAAGCCAATATCTCAGCTTTGGTTTCAACATCTTCCTCTGATTCATCAGAAGATGAATCATCACTTGAATCAGTAGCTGGTGCGGGAACTATCTCAAAATCCTCCTTTTTCTTGGATGGTTGGGATTGTGGGGGATCTATGGTCACAGAAGCCTTTGTTTTGTTTTCTTTATTTTTTTTTGTTAAGGAGACACTCTCTTTAGGCCCATCTATATCCATTTCATCTTCACTATCATATTTACCAAAGTCACCCTCCTCTACAGCTTCAGCAAATAAGTCCTGACTAAACCATTTATTTTTTATTTCCTCCTGGGTGGGCTCTGCCCCATCATTGAGTGGAACCACCAAAGGATTTGCTTCTTGATCACCCTGATCTTCATCGGAATCATATTTGGACTGAACAATATCATCATCCTCACCATCCTGCACAGTAAAATGCATAAAATTTCCTTTTGCAACCCACAATAAATATGCACCCTTCCATGGGTCTATACATGTTCTACATGACAAGCATACCAGTCCTTAACAGTTACTTGAGAGCAAGCAAGCAAATGCAACATATCAACAGGAGAACAGAACATGAAAATTATATTGCCAGTAGTATGGAGGATACGTTTGGATCAAAGGAAGGGAGAGGACAAAGGGACGCAATGAAAGAAAGGGGATCAAATGATTATTTTTGTTCCCTCCAGTTTAAATAATCATATCATAATCCTCAGAGTCTTCATTTCCCTATATAGAACTCTTGAACAAGGTTGAAACCTTGAAGAGTTGAAGGTTTACCTAAAACATTCCTTCCTCTTCCTTCTCCATCGAACATAAACCAAGGGGATAAAAAAAAATAGAAACTATATGACAGGGATAAAACATGGAATGATAGAAAAATCTAAAGTAGGGGACACATGCGCACATGGGCAGAGAGAAGCAAGTCTACAAGGAAGTCTAAGTAATACGCATAATAATGAAAATGAAAGATCCATTGTCAATACCTCCAGAAGTTGGGACTCTACATCAACAGATTTCTTACTACGCTTCCACTGCTTTGTGCTCCCTCCCTTTTTTACCACAAACCGCTCATAAGCTTGTTCAAGTAGATCATCCATTTGTTCATCATATCTGATATCAATTTATGTTCTTCGTTAAATATCATTACAAACCAGCAACAAGAACTTAAGGGTTAGCATAATGTTAAGAGCCCCACATAAAGAACCTGTCAATCACCTTTTACGTTCTTCATCAGAATCTTCTGTGTCGCCAGAAGAATGCTCCGCACCTCCATGAGTTGCTTCATCTTCACTGTCTTCTGCTTCATCCTCAGCCCCTTCATATTCAGTGGTATCAACAGCTACAAGATCCTTCTTACCCTGAAACCCCATGACAACAGATTAACAAAATTAATCCCTACTGGAAAAACTTCTCTAACCTAAAGATTATTTGCAATTGAAGCACATACCATTCAGATATGGCTACACAAAATATACAAAATCAAAACAACAGAAAAAATATCCAGTCCCAAAGGTAAGACTATTTAGATTTCTCATGGAGATCAAAATCATGATTCCTGTGCACATATCCTTTTGGATTTTGATGTACTCACTAAGTGTTAGTGTAAACCTCCCCATTATAAAGGGTAAAAAAAAAATCAATTATCAGGAGCATATCAACCCTATTTCCAGAGAGTTTAGAGGGGAAAGAAATGCAATTCAACAGGTTTTAGATCCTTTTCTGAACTGAAAATCCAAAAGAAACCAAAATGATGAAGTCAAACCTTCATAGATGAAAGTGAAAACAACTCTTGATCAACATAACCATCTTCTATTGCATCCATTTGCATCCCTGTTGCCTTTCGTGCCTTGTCCTACAAATTAACAATTAAAGTAATAAATACGTATGATCTCATCCACTTATAAAAGGAACTAAGAAGTAATAATCAAATTTAGAGTGCCATGATATATAGAATATTAATACAATGAATAAGGTTTTATCCTATTATTTTGACCAGATATCATATTCAAGGACGTTATATAATTCAGTATTATGATCTGCAAAAAATATGTCAATACTGATGTTGAATAGATCCTAAAACTATGTTCCAGTCTAAAATTAGTCAATAGTAACAGAGACACTAGATACCTTGGCTCTTCTTTTTGCAAGGAGCTTCTTTGCACGTTTCTTTTTGTGATCCATTGTATAAGTCAGCTCCTCCATTTCATTGAGTATTCTATCGTCTTCATCCACCTCAGGAACATTCTCGGCTTCTGCTTTGGTAGTGGGATCAGGCTTTTCAGTGGGTGCAAGAGCTTTTCTAATGTGAATTCGCCACCTAAATGTAACCAACAGATGGAAAACCGATCACAACAGAAAGAATTGCAACTATATTGAGGATTCAGCATTGTTAAAATATGTATGCATAGTCGCCAATGGGAAAATGTATGTCAAAATCAGAGACTTGGGCCAAGCAGGTACTTTAGAAGATGCTTGAAGTCTTGCTTCCCCAAAACCCTCAAATCATCGCACAGAGATTTCACCTGACAAGAAACGACACACAATGAATTTAAACTAAAATTATCATTGTTCAAGTATCCACTAATAACTATGAAACTAACCAAAAATTATACACAAGTACCTCTTCAGTTGTTAATTCATGATCCATGATTGGTTTATCAGCTGGATCGGTAAAGGTTATGCAAGTGACTGAACCAAGAATATCGAGAGGAGAATCCGACCAAATGAATTTAGCAGCTGATGACTCCTTCCTTAAAGTTGAGAGTCCATCTTCATAACTGTAAAAAAAAAAAGAAATTATCATTCAGCAACAGCATACCATGTATTTGAACCACAAGACAGCTACATCAATGGTTTTCCAAGCACAAGAAATTAGCATTTAGCAATAACAAATATGCAGAATTTACCCATCACGATGCCTCTTTTGCTTATTTTCTCTAAGTACATCCACCACCTGCATTAACAATTCACCAAACGTGAGTAAAACACAAACCCTAGCTTCGCCAATCCAGCCCAACCTTCCCGAAAATAAATTGTTTTACCTTAGCCTGCGGTTCAACGGACCCCTGAAAGAGATGCTTCACATCGAGAAGCCGTGGATCAATCTTAGCAGGTGCCTTGTACTTCAACCCCAAAACAAAAATCTCAGCAGACTCGGAACGACTAGCAGGTGGCTTTTCCACCTGAACCTTCTCAAACAACTGCAATCACACCAGCAAAGAAAAACCCTCAAATACAATTCTCAGTTTCTAACCCAACCATGCACAAAATAACAAACGAAATCATCACTCACCTGCTTCAAGCAAAATAGCACCGAACTATAATCCTGCGACCTAAAAACCTACCACACCAAAAAATAAAACCAAAATCAGACATAAGAAAGAAATAGCCAATAACTAATAAGTAACAACTAATTTCGTTCTTAATTTTGAATTCGATTCTTCGCATATGAGATTGATAATTAGATATTACCTTGGTGACGAAAGTGCCCTTGGGTGCCAAGAATTGAGTTGCGAGCTTAACGGCATCGATGACAAGGGCATTCTGGGACATGGCTTCCTGCGCCCAAGCGCCTCCGATATTTGGAGAACCGTCGTGGAGTATGACGTCGAATGCGGTGCAACCGTAATCGGTCATGAGCTTCTTGACGCGGCTCTTACACTCGGGCCTGGTGATATCCTCCTGGATGGCGATGGCGCCGCGGATGGGGGCGATTGGCGCAAGGTCGACGCCGATGACGAGGTGGCCAACGGGGACGTGCTTGACGGCGACCTGCATCCATCCTCCGGGGGCGGCGCAGAGGTCAAGGACGGCGGAGGCAGATTCGAGGAAGTTGTACTTGGAGTTGAGTTGGATCAACTTCCATGAAGCACGGGAACGGTAACCGTGATCTTTTGCTAAGTGGTAATACTGATCCAAACGGTGCTTCCCCTTGGCTTTCGCTTTCCCCATTGTTGCTGCTTCACTGAGCTTCCAAGGGTTTTGGTTAGGGTTTTGGGATCGCCCAGAAGGAAATGCCAAAGGGGCTCAGCGGTTCTTCTTCAAGTTCAAGGAAGCTATACAATTCAAGTTCGGGTCGGTTTTTTCAAACCCGTTTTCTTGGGCGTTTCTCTCTATTGGGCCTGTGCAAGAGTTTAACGGGCTCTACGAGATCTATGTTCCGATAGGATCTTTTACATTTGAAGAAAAGTAATAACCGACCAAAATCTGGCAACCATAATGAAAGAAAGACCCGAAAAAATTAAAAAAGGAACTAAAATATAATTCAGTAATGCCATTTTTCTGATATAAAAAAACGTAGTGTTACTCTTACAGTATGTAGGATTAAGAATGTCAAACCTTGCGATAAATTGGGCATGGTTATTTTAAGCCAATGAATGTTAACAATTTAAGTAGATCCTCTCAATTAAAATCTACACTTGATATAACCAAATGGATTTCCAATTAGTAGATCGGTTGTCATAATTATGGCTTGTCAAAGTAATTTGGTTCAATTTACAGTATTCCAGTTCGGCTGAACGAGAATATTTGACTATTTTGTTACCATCAAAGAGAAGAGGGTCCGCGATGAACCTAAAATTTTGAATATCTTTTGTCTTGGTCCAATATGGTACCTACAACATTTTTTGGTGGTCACTGTTGTGTTGTAAGTTCGAGTCTGAAATTGAGAGCAAAATAAAGTCTTATTGGAATAAAAAGTATAACCACTATTAGTTTTTGGTGCATTATCAAATATTTAAATCTTGATAGCACGACATTTTCATCTCGACACATGATGATATCAATTTGAAGCCAATGAATTGTCACCTACGTGCCGTGCCTAAACAGCTCAAAAGGAAGTCCTCTATCAAATGATGGAGCAGTGCCAGACATAGAATTAATATACCATGTTCCATAGGCTCAAAAATGCTATTTTGAAAAAGTGCTGGAGGAAGCCATCTCCCTTCAAATGAATGAAATTATAATAAAAGATAACACGTGGGGAAAGAATACAGCATCACAATACAATACTAGATTTTGCAACAAAATCTAAAACTGAACCAAATATTGATGCATATCAACAATGTTGTTCACTGCCAGCATTAGCATGTCTTCTGTTTTTCATAAAGCGGGTTGGACACAAATAATATTTCTGTAACTGCATATTGGCATCCATAATACTGACTACAAATTCCGCAAGATAAAGGAGAAAAAATAACTATCCTGAATGTTCACAAAACCTAACTTTGAGATCTGTATTCTTCAAATCGTGACATGACAAAGCTTTTAGTCTGCACGACTGCCACTGCTACTGGCAGAAGATCTCTTCCCAGTGTACTTCTGTAAAAATATCAAACAAAAATGGAACATATTATTATCTCTCAGGAAAACTGATTACTGATACCAAATAGAGCAATTATGCTTCAGCTGAACTTACTGTTAGTAAACAATAATCACAAAAAGGTATACTATGAAAGGCAATATGAGCATCAAATTACCTGTTTTCCAATGTTAAATGGAATATATTTGTACTTTATCATGTGCGCAATTTGACGCCTCATTGTAAGGACAAAGAGAACAATCCAGTAACAGAGCAATATAGGCCAGAAGACAGGAACATCAAATACGGAAAAGAAAGTCATCACAAATGCTATGCAAAAAGCCTTAGTGAAAGAATACCTGCAGTCATATTCAAATAACAAATCATCAATCTCATCCATCAAAACAGATTCAATCAAACTATTCCGATACATAAACAGTACAGTTTAGCTAGTCAATTGTGCAAATTACATTATTTGTTGAACAAATATAGCACAACACTTCAATGAAACCAGGATCTTTCAGGAAAACTAAGCTAAAAAAGATCAACTCATTCCACCAAAATCAATATAGTGATTATCAAATATGATGCCATTCCAGTGATGCCTCTTATTCTCCGTTTAAAAACTGGTTTCCATAAAAGCAGTTTCCATAGTGGTTTTGAGACCAGATATCCATAGTACATTAATAAGAACAGCCCACTATAAACTTCAGTGGGTTGGATTCTTAAATCTTAAAAACTAAAAGTTTGTGTATTGCATTGAAATTAACATGAAAATGACCAGAAAATTAACACAAATAGCTAACCAGTCCAAAAGTTATAGATAAATAAAACTTGAGAAATGACAAATTGGCAATTTGAACTAATTACAAGTATGAAATTTACTAATTTAGAGAGAAAAATTATAATATCGGGACAATAAATTAACACAATAATCTTTATTAGACTTGATAAACCAACATAATGGAACTATACGATCCATAAGAATATTATAGCACATGTATGTCCAGAAGTTTTCAATATCCTGATACATCATCAACATAAAAAATTATACATGAATAAACATTTCTTTTCTCCTTTTTGATAAACATGGATAATTAAAATAGGATGCAAATAAATGCCAGCGGTCATAACTCAACTTAATTATTGAATGGTTAGCAGGCAGTTGCATCTACACGCACATGCGAGATGATCATATGGAAATGCAAATATACAAAAATGACAAAAAGTTACCAAAAACAAGGTGGAGCTCACAATAAGACAAGTGCCCAATAAGAGATATAGAATCAGCAAAAACAAAAATGTACTCCCAAATTCAATTAAGGTTTAGCAATGATGACAACAAAGTTATGTGCAAATTAACATACTATCAATGAAACAGCAGTAAAACCCCTAAAGTTTACCAAAACTTAAACTCGGGAAGCCGTCGAATGAACGGTTTGAACTCGTCGGAACCCTTAGTGGGAAGCAAAGGTCCATCAGCATTAGGCTCCAGCTCAGGATCAACCAAAGGGGACAAGAACCCAATCAAGAGGTTCAGCAAGTAAATTCCAAGCCCATAAGACACAATGTAAAATCCCTGGATATAAAAAACCCTCAAGACATAAATCGACACGATTGCCAAAGTCCCAATCCACCTATAGGTGGCGTGAGGCGTAGATTTATCCAGGTAATACTGGAACATCTTTGAGAATTCCTGCCACCATTGGTTCACGGGTGCAGCAGCAGCAGAGGCACTGCTGCCTACAGTTCCTTCCATCCAATTCACAAACCTAAACACACAGAAAGAAAAACCAATTGAATCCATTCATTCACACATTGCGCATCAAAACAGATATCAAAAAACAAAATAATTCACAATAAATTCGAAAATAAGCAGCGAAATAACGGATTTTAGATCATCTAATGTTCAATCTAATACAAGAATGAGGAATTAATCGAGATCTAGGGTTATGGCGAGGGAACGGGAAACCCTAAGATTGTTGAAAAAATGGAATTGAAGAGAGATATTACTGTGGAAAACAAGAAATGAATTGAAGAGAAGAATAGGAGCTGACCTTAGAGGACGAGGGTTTTGGGAGGCTTCGGTGGGAACGAAGATGATTTCAATTGAGAGAAACCGAAGAGTTAGCAGATCTGCAAGGAACGGAAGATGCGAATTTGGCGTTTATTCTCTATTTTTTTTTTTTTCCTTCTTTTTTATTCTTTCTTTCTTTTTTACTTTTCCGTGTCGTTTTATGTGTTTTACTTCGTTCGTTCGTTCGTTGGGCACTTGGGCGTGAGATTGAGTTGCGCGTTGAGACTTGAACGGCAGATCTCTCCTCTGTCGTTTGACTGTGATGGGGAATGGACTATAGACTAGTGTGTTTACTAACTTACTATTTCAGTATTTCCTTTCCAAGGGGGTATGGCACGTGATGTGAGATGTAATTCTGCTGTAATCTTGGGGACAATTCTGTCATATCAAATTATGGCAAAGTCTTTTTTCTTTTTATTAGAGAGAGAGAGAGAGAGGACTATACTAATGCTAATTTAGTTGTGTGGTAGTCAAATTGATACGGTATATAGACGTTGAATTTATGTTAGGTTTTTTTTAAATAAATAAAATAAGAGAAAGTATACCGAAACTATAAAGCACGGACATTCCGTTGAGTTGTCGTGTCCATATGTCGAATATATTTCGGATACGATACTCATCAACACTCGTTCGATACGCATGTCTGCTGTGTCCAACTGTGTCTTAATAAAAAATAAAAAATTCTTCTCCGAACACACTTGGACATACTTAAATACCATCACGTGCCAGCGTATTCAGCCTTATTCTTAACATATATTCTTCATATGAATTTAGAAATAATATATATTATTATTTATTAAAACAAAATATTTTAGATATTTTTATATAATTAAAAGAAGACATTAAAAACAGTTAAAAAATTATTTTATATTTTAATACCAATAAAATGTCAAAATTTTATTGTAATTTATCTAAAATATACTTTATATTTCATATATATGTCGTGTCCCCGTATCTTATAAGATTTTAAAATTTGTGTGTCCGTGTATCCCGTGTCGTGTCGTGTCCCGTGTCCGTATCAGTGTTCATGCATCATAGACGGGAAACAATGACTTGAATAAATAATGTGAACAATGATTTAAAATTGGAAGGTCAATTATAATTAAAATTTAGATTTTTAAATTAAGTATCTAATTATGAAATTTTAAAATTTGAAAAATTAGGATTTGCAATTTAAGCTATTCCCACTAAAGACGGTTACTCCTAATACCTTCATTTCCTTCCTGTCTCCGGTATCCCCTCTTGCCGATGTAGCCTCACCTGTGCCGTTGCAACCACCGTCCCATGGCAGAAAGTTCTGACGCCCGCATTATCTCCCACCGACGCCGCCGCCGCGGTCCCCCGCACACACCACCGTCACCTCAAATTGTGCCCCTTGTTTTTCCGTATCCCGGTGATCTACGATCCCCCTCTTCCCTGCACGTCCTCTCCGGCGCCCTGAAACCCCTCGGCAAGAATCCCAGCCACCACCGCAGCAAATTCCGTTGACGCACGGCCTATTCTAATTGTGATGCGCCAAGACAAAACCATAACCAACCAAGCTGGCAAGTATGCCCGCTGCTTGATCCTAAGGCTCTTCACGCATAGTCCATTCTCAGGTTCTTGCAAACCCAAAGCATTGTCTTTCCAATGGTTATAACCTTTGAACTTGCGGTGCTGCTCCACGTAGTTCTCTGCTAGTTTCTTGTATTTTGTTCGTTCTTTTGTTGGTTTTTGTGTTCATTTATCTTCTTCTTCTCCTATTTCAATGGCCAGTTTAGGATGGTCATTTTAGTAGGTATGCAGATCGTTATTTTAATTCTTATGTGGATTATTATTTTGATTGGATTGATTTAGTTATATATAATTAAAATATATTGGATGTTCAATTCATTAGGTATACGGATAATTATTTTTTTCTTTAAGTGGATGGTTATTTTTACTAGGGATGAGTGATACCGGTGGCGGCGTGTGGCAAGCCAAACTGCGACGATGAAATGAGATGATTATTGACGAAGGTGGGGGTGACAGCCGGTTGGGAAAGAATAGGGTATTGGGGTGAAATGCTTTGGTAAATTAGGGTTTGGGATTGTTATTTTTTTTTGGTATAAGTAAGTGAATCTTTTTAGGTTAAATTACACAATTAGTCCCTATACTTTTAGTGAAATTGTAAATTGGTCCCTACACTTTAAAAATTTGTAATTGGGTCCCTAAAGAGAATTAAAATTTGTAATTTAGTCCTTACCATTCAAAAAGTGTTGATTTAACAAAATATTCTGTTAAATCAAACACTTTTTGAACGGTGTGGACTAAATTATAAATTTTAATTTTCTTTAGGGACTCAATTACAAATTTTTAAAGTGTAGGGACCAATTTGTAATTTCACTAAAAGTGTAGGGACCAACGGTGTAATTTAACTATTTTTTTATTTAGATAATTTGTGGAGTATTTTTTTATTTTTTACATGTATTGAGCTAAATTTACAGTCCATTATTCACATTGTTTGAATTCCTTATTGTCTCCCTAACGGAGTTGAATACATAAATATTAAATTTACACTTATAGATATGTATAGATATGTATGAGTAAATTTATGTTTATACACTTCATTATATATCTCGTTTTCAATAAAGACGAAATTGTTATGAACGTATCTCGTTTTTGCCATAGATAAAATATGTTAAGAATTTTTAGTAATGTGTCTAATCTGCAGACGGGATAAGATAGTGTGATCTTTTTATCGTATTCGTCCTTACTAAGATGAGATACATGATTTAAAATTTGTTTTTTAATGTTTTACTTAATATAATGTACTAGTACAAATTAAACTTCTTGAAACATAAATAAAACATAAAAAAGGACATAGAAGATAATGCAACATAAGAAGAACAAATCTCTTCACAATAATAACATACTAAAACATGGAATTACGGGTCCTCTGCAGATGCATCCAGTCATCCCTCAACATGTGTGACCCACCTGCTTATACAAGCCACAATGCTTTTTCTGATGCTTAGGTCCATCTCATTTCTAATGCATGTGAACACCGGTCCATCCTTAACCTTCCTTTACATAGTTGGGTTAAGTCGTAACTTCGTACCATGCCATTTTGGCCATAACTTCTTATCCACAATTGGCGATCAATCCATTTCGTACACCTTGAACACAGTCTCCTTTCAATATACAGGGTCAACATACATATCTCACTCAATACTAGTCGTTGCACATGCCGTATTTGCATGGCGACATGAAAAATGCAACGACTGGAACATGCAATAGTTACATGCCCGAGAGTTTAGTCGAACATGATACGATATCTGGTTCCGTCCTTCTAGCGACTCAAGCTCCTCTATACTAAATATCTGTGATCGTTTGTTATAGTATGTTATCTTCGATAGATCTTCCCTACTCTTCTCAACTGCTGCAAGGAGATGCTGTAAAAATTGTTGGCCACTTGCAAGTTGCGCTTGTGCCTCACAACCTTTTCGTATCCACAGCTGCTGTAACCTCTCGTAAGTGGATCAGACAATAATAGCAACTAACAAGTTTCTTGTATCCCTTAAAACAGTGTTAATGCACTTAAAAATATTAGTGATTATATAACGAATGACATTAAAATAAAGTTAAGTACTAATTCGATATTCAGAAGATTTAGACAGACAAAAAAAATTCTAAAAGATGTTATCGATAAATTTTTTTAAAAATTAACAAACGTATTCATAATTTCAACAAAGCCAATTTTTTATGAGCATAATATTAAAGTGATCATTGAAATTGAAATTGGATGATTTGACTAACTTTAAAGATAAATTACTTATATAATATTTTGTATTAATTTAATCAATGTCTAATTTTAATGGCAAAATCAATAATTTATCTTAAAAATTAACCAAATTATTCAATTTTGATAATCATTTTAGTATTATATTATGTTCTTGCTGAGATTGGACGGTGTATAACTTGTCCGTCAGTGAATACTTGTAAGCTCTCCGTCAAGATGAAGTATACGTCGGCAATGAGAGAACAAGGGAGTGGGTACCTGCAAAAGACACTCCGACGCTCAAGTCAGTAAGTATTTAAGAGTTATAAGAATAATTCTATGAATATAGAATGTAATACATGAAATAGAAGTTATCATGTGTTGTGTGTAATAATTCTATGAATATAGAATGTGAGACATGATATAGAACTTATAGAACTTATCATGTTGCCTGCTGAAATTAGATATAAAACGTTCCTTTTATAGGCATAGAATTGATGAATGATATTCATGTTATGACCGTTTGGTCATTAAAATTGAAATGATGGTCATTAAGTCGGTAATAAAGGTGTCGGTTACAGAATAAATTATAATTAAGGATGAGTTATAACTTATAATGCACAATAAAGACCGAGCTATAAGGTGACTGATTACAGTCTCCAAGCTTTGTCTGCCAATCATATGATTCAGGCTAAGCTTAGAAAATAAAATGAGTTATAACTCGGTTAAAAGATAAGCATATAATGATATGGTGAGCCCCTAAGCTTAGTCGGGTTATTATATCGACACTTATTCAAAAAATAATTGAATGATAAAGAGTCATTCAATCAAGATAGTTGTGTGGGGGATACTTTTCCGCTTAAGAACAATTTTAGCATTTGATTGTATGTGAACTGAAAAGTTCAGAGATAGATATCCATTGACGGAATCGATTGTATGATCTGATGATATAATGGTTAATTGTCTTGGAAAATTTTTCGGTCCACAACAACTTATTAATAAATTTCTAGCTCAAAGCAATTAGTTATTGAATATTTACAATTTACAGTGAATGTCTGACATGAATAAGATAAATTGAGAAAATGAATAGGTATAAAGTCGCAACATATATTGAATAATATATATTATAAAAGTAAAATAGTTCAAAGTAAAAAAATATACTTTGAAAGTTGATAATTATAGAGAAGAAGACGACATATATGAATGTCATATATGTCAAATGTGAATATCTGAATTTTGTTTTATAGGACATGCTTTAATTTGATAATAAAGCAACAAGATAATAGTTATTGAATTATACATTTAGTATAATGTTTCTAGTAGTTACGGTATGATGAAGGATATTCCTCGTGTAATAATAGTAAATTTTGAATGTTTGCATGTGTTTTTGCTTAACTTTTTGTATTAAACAAATAGTAACATAAAAGTTAATAGCATAAAGTGAATAGTGTAACCGTTATATACAATTGATTAATTTTTGATTGAATCCAATTTTAAGATTTGAACTCATCATTACCGTCATTTAATTGTATAAATAAAATCATTAAACAATAAGAATATAATACATAATGAAATAAAAATGCAATTGACATGGTTGTTATATGTCATTATTGTATAGAACATATATTGAGGTTTGAATATAACTAATAAATCAGTAAATATTAGTTACACAAAATATAAATGTAAAAGTATGTTGAATAAAATATATAATTTTACTTGTGTAAATAGAGAACTTTGAAAAAGTAAGCAAAATTGAAAACCGAGTTTGTTCTTGAATTGATTGAAAGCCGAGTTTATTTTCGGATTGGTTCATTGATCGATTATGAGATGTGAAATATTATGATACGTAAAAATGAAATAATTTGAATGTATAAAGTACATACTTTATAAAAAGTTACGATAGATTAAAATTTGATAAGAGGTATTAAATAAAATCTTAAACAAGATTGTTGAGATTGGTTAAAAAATTTGAATGTAAATCAAGTTTTATGAACCTAAGGGGAGTGGAAATTATTTTACTCGTCCCACAGACGGCGCCAATTATTCTTGCTGAGATTGGACGGTGTATAACTTGTTCGCCGGTGAATACTTGTAAGCTCTCCGTCAAGATGAGGTATACGTCGACAATGAGAGAACAAGGAGGTGGGTACCTGCAAAAGACACTCCGACTCAAGTCAGTAAGTGTTTAAGAGTTATAAGAATAATTCTATGAATATAGAATGTAAGACATGAAATAGAAATTATCATGTGTTATGTGTAATAATTCTATGAATATAGAATGTAAAACATGATATAGAACTTATAGAACTTATCATGTTACCCGCTGAAATTAGATATATAAAGTTCCTTTTATAGGCATAAAATTGATGAATGATATTCATATTATGACAGTTTGGTCATTAAGATTGAAATGATGGTTATTAAGTTGGTAATAAAGATGTCAGTTACAGAATGAATGATAATTAAGTCCGAGTTATAATTTATAATGTACAATAAAGATCGAACTATAAGGTGACTGATCGTATTCTTTAAAAATAGACTCCAACAAAATAATAGACATGCTAAATTAATGAATTTTTTATTGATAAAATTTTTTAAATTTTTTTGTCGGCGCCCGAATTTTTTTATACTAAATTAATAATTAATTCTATTAAAATATTTAGGCACAACAATGTGCAAATTGCTAAATTTGTCATAGATGTTTGGCAAACTTCAACAATTAATTTTTGGGGCTTATACCATCTCCAGTAGGGAACTCATCTCAGTCCCTATTTATGGCCCACCTATCATAAAAAGTAACTCTACATCAGCTTTTGCGTCATAAACGGTAAATAGGAACTCAAAGCATCTCTCTCTTTTCCATTAGGAGGAACTAACTTTAGTCCCTGTTGTGGTCCCACTTAATTAATTAATTAATTAAAATACTTAAAATTAATGTAATTGATTTTTTAATAATATTATTTAAATTTATAAATTTAAAAATAATTCACTATTAAAAGATATTAATATTAAATAAATTCATATATAATAATAATACACAATATATAATTCGGGATTACACTAATTTATAGTTTTGTGTTTACAATTGCTAATTTTAATAATATCGTTAGCATTTTAAATTTTAAAAATAAAAATAACTAACTCAACTAAGAATTATTTTGTAAGGTGTAAAAATTAAATTTATTTTTTAATGTAAGTAAATTTAATTAATTATAATTTAATATAATAATATAAATAATATTCAATATTAATTATGATATAAATAATTTAATATAAATCATTAATTAAATAAAATTTTAATTATTTAATATAATTTTTATTATAATTATTACTAATTTAATTATTATTTTATTATTTAATATAATTATTTAATTATTTCAGATTTTATATTATTTTTTTTTTAAATAACTTGCTAAATGGCAAGTTATTATTGGTTAACTTGAGTCCCTGTTTAGAAGAACTCCTTCACTTTGAAATCCATGTGGAAATTTATTCTTTCTCTCCTTCAATGGTTAGAGTTTTTATGTGTCAGAAAAAAATGAAAGAGGAACTATGTAGGTGCTCTTAGTACAATAGTACCTACTGGCTACCTATCAAACGCAATAAATTAATCTTTAAAATATATAACCGTGAGTCAAAATAATTTTATAGCATGTCACTACTTAATTGATGGTTCACTATTATATTTTCAAGGGTCAATTTAAAACATTTCATCTTCTAAAAGTTAATTGAGATAGACCTTAATCATTTTCACTGTTAATCCAAATTATACATTAAAAAGAAAATGGAATGAAACCGAAAAAAAAAACACTCACTTTAAATTAGTAAAGTACATACTCTTTTTCTTTCATTACATAACAAAATAGAGTGGGGCCACTCGAACCCTGTACAATAATTTTATTCATTTGGATGGAAATTATAAAGTGGCCACAATTACGACGCGTAATTCGAAACATACGAGAAATAGAAAAAAGCAATGGATGGAAAAAGAATTAATTAAAAATAATTTGAAGAGAGAGAGAAGGAATTGTTTGAACTTGGAAGGAAACAAATAAAAAAGCGCAGGTGGATGGGTCCCACGGATTCATGTGGCCGAGGAAAGAACACCCAAAAGAAACTAAAGCTACGTTACAAAAATTCCAACGGTTCCGATTGATTCCACGAGCCACAGAACCAACGTACTATGAGCATCTCAACCGTCGATTTCGTTTCACTAAACAGTGACAAGTTTTTAACACTGTAACGTTGCTCTTCATTTTTTGCTCCTCCTTCTTCATCTAATCATTATTATTATTGATTTATGTTACAAAAATTTATTACTATCTCATCTTCGTGCTTCTCAGTGGTTCTTTTTTGCTTCGCCGAATTCGCTTTTCGGCGTCTCAGAATTTCGAAGGTAGCTTCGAACTTCCTCGTTCTTTTGTTCGAATGAATTTATTCTTCTAGTTGAGTTTTGTTGTTTGGTGAATTCTGTTGAAGTTCAATTTGTTTTTGCTGCTTGTTTAGGTTTGTTTCTCTTTAACGGAAATTTTCAATCGTAATGAAATCTTATACACTTGAAATTGATGCTGGAATTTGCGTTTTCTGATGTATTTTATAGGATTCAGTAGGTTTCTTAACATGTTAGGTAGTAGGTGGTTGTAGGAATAGATTTAACTTTCTTAACGTGACGGTGTAGATTGAGTTTGTTTGTGTCTGCAACTCTGCATGCGTTGGTTTTCTTATTCTTTTGATGAAGTCTAGTCTGATTTGCAGGGATCATGAATCTGGATTTTGAATTCTTCTGTGGCTTGGAGGTGTTTGTGAGTTCAACATATTTTGCTGTGTTGTTCTTGTGTATGTATGTTTGTGTTACTGTGTTTTGATGAATGCTAACACGCAGGTCTCATGAATACAGGTCATGAACATTACTTCAGTTTGGCTATGTTTGTGAGTTGAAGGTAGTGTAGTGGTGGTGGTCGGTCAGTGATGACGCCTGACGATATTGGACAAGCATGTCATGAGGGTGAGGGGGTGGATGCTCATCAGGCGATAAACGGTTACCACTCAGTGTGGATGTCTCATTGGCTGCACACAGATTGTAAGTCAGCATCCACTAATCGGAACCATTCAATGTTTGGTTGTGGAGTTAAAGAAGTCAAACAAGACAGTGGCTCTGAACAGCATGGTTTAATTGGCTGTTCAGATGTTGTGGTTGATAGTTCTGTGCGTCCTGGAGCATTAGGAGAAGTAGGCAGGGGTGCAGGGGTTACTTCCATCAATGAGGCTGAATATGGAAAATCAAAGAAGCCAAGTATTGATTCCAAATCATTTCCTATATTCAACGTTTCTCAAAAGACTGAAGGAATTTTGTCGTTGAAGAAGGAACATGATAGTCTTTACCATGGAGAATGTATAAAGTCTGAAACTAAATCCTGCTCTGTAGATGACAGTGTTTCTCCTAATAGAACTGGCATTCATGTGCCATCAGCATCTGCACATCATCCTCCTAAAACTGAAACATCAGTTAGAGAGCATTGGTTGTTGTCTCAAGGAAATTTACCTTCAGGTCTGTTGATGAAATCTCCAAATGCAGTTGAACAGAAGAACATAGATGTTTCAACATCACTATGGAATGAATTTGTAAAATCAGACTCTGCCGTTGTGCCAACTGTGTGTGACAAAGGAAAAGGTTTGATGCCTGCATTCACATCTGGACACCAAAAAATATACCAGTCAAGCTACAATGTAGCAACCCAGGAGCATATCACCACTACTAAATATCACAGTTTTTCTTCTCTTCTAATCCATGAGAAGAAAATGAGTAACCTGTTAGACCCGCATAGATCTTCCTTTTCAAGATGGATTCAAGATGGTATTGCTCAGTTACCGCACAACCCCGGCGTTGATGACAAGGATGATGAATTGTGTTTTGTTCGCCATGAGCACCACAACATTCACAATCATGTTGCTGGTGCAAACATTACAAATCAAACTGCTTCCTTAAAGTCAACTAAACCTCAAGTTATTTGTGGTGAAAGCTCCCTGCAATTGCTTCATGATGGTGAGAGTATGAAGACAACTCACCATTTTCTTAACTCTGAAGAGACTGATGCTAATTTATCTGACAGAGGTCAATTCTTTAGAGAGGCAATAGTGCCTTCCAAATTCAAAGGAAATTCTGTGAAGCTGGAAACTCTAGGGGGCTCCATAAAGAGTTCAGGAAAGGAAAATGTGCGAGATCTCAGAAGTTCAACAACCCTGAAGAATGAATCATCTGCCGAAACAGATGCCATGGACATTCGTGCTTTACATGAGAATCACCTTCAGAGTATATAGGCATACTCTATCCATTATTATTATTATTATTATTATTATCATTGAAAAAAAAAGTTAGCTATTGTGGACTAATTTATGCGGAAAATGTTCTATTTTCCATATTTTGACTCAAGTTCAATTGTAACCATTTCTGGCAGTTTTATAGCTTTAATACTGTTTCTGGCCAAAATGCTGAAACTTGTTCCCTTTTGCGCAGGTGATGTTCCATTGCAAACAAACAAGGTAATAATCCCATTGCTCAATCTTTTTGATACTGCGGCATCTGTTTTTCATCCATGATGCTCTTGCTTAAGCATTTAAAAGTTTTATATTGTTACACGGGTTTCATGCTCAGCTCCACACATCATAGTCTGCCTTTTTGTTTTGATAGAAGAAGAGGGGGGAGATAGAAAGAGTTGCTTTTGACTGTGAATTGTAATGAATGTTGTTTGATATCATAAGGCCATGCAACAGTACTGCTCTTCATATCTAGACTTGGATACAAACACTAACTCACCCACTCACATTACATGTGATATCTGTATATAAATTTTAAACAATCAGTTCCTAAATTCAATAACTATATCATATCTCGAGATTGTTGTACCAATCTTATTGCAGGTGATTGAATCTGATACTATTTTAAACATTATTAAATTTTGAATTTTGTAGAGTTCCAAGGATATTCAAAAGTCACCCAGTTCTCAAGTTGCAGTAACTTCAGCCAATGAGAATAACAAAGCTAAATCAACGAATATAGAACTACTTGACATAAACCAAGAGCCTTGTGATGAGCAGACTATGGCAAATCCGATAGTTGATAGGGAGACTAGTACATCTAGAACCCACAGCCTTGGTGCGGAACATTTTCTTCCCGATGCAGATGAGCACGGAAGGTCAATATCTGGCAATAGTTCTTTGGGTCTGGATTCTAGTAGCAGATGGGTTAAACGACTCAAGTTATGCAGAATGGGTTCTGCATGTGGCACTGAAAGTGTAAACATTGGAGAATGTTCTTCACATGAAAAAGTAAATAATACTTTGGCAAAAGCTGTGGAAGGTACTGAAGCTAGCAAGGAGCCCAGAGTTGTAAATCATGCCAAAGAGCAGATGGTACCGGATCCACCTACAGCAGTATTAACAAATGGCAAGTCCAGTTTTACAGAAGCGAAGAGAGATGTCGAAATCACACTTTCACATCCCTGGATTCAGAGATGGAGTCACAAACATTCTGCATCCATCAAAAAGAGGCACGAATCAGTGGATCCTCATGATCCAAAGTCTTCAAACATAGCGATAGAAGATATTCAAAAGGAGCAGTTTCCAAGCATTGCTGCTATGGCACTTATGGGAAAGGCACTGAACTGTTTGAATCCATCCAGGGTTATGAAAAAGGGACCGGTGACAGTTTGGAATGCGAAGGGATTTTGAAGTTGTTGGCCGCCAACCTCTCCTACAAAATATGAGCAGTGCATGCATAGAAAGATATCGTATATAGGAGCATGCATTTTTCTGTTATATCTCTATATTATGTTTATGGGAAGTAAGTTGTTTTCATCCAGGGTGAGGAGAAATGTCTTTACCTCCCACGCCATATTTGGAAGCTATGCTTGCGTTAACACTTTACCTGTGGTAAGGTTTGATAGAATATAATGCTGAAGAGTTTGAATAATAGTCACTGTGGAATGGTTTGCAGCTTTTGGAGGTAAAAGTAATTTAAGAATTAAGACTAATTACCTTACTCAACTTTTGTTTAATACCTAAATGTTTCGGATTTTTTTTTTCCTTAAAAAGCCTTGTTCAAATATTCCAGACTGTAAATAGGTGGGTTATGCTAGGAAGGAACAATGAAAATGTAAATAAATAAAAGGTGGAAAACTGTGTGGTTTGCACAATCTGATCCAGGATAGAAAAAAGCACACACTATATTCTTGTTCCCAAGTATTTTCTGGTTTTCATATTCTTACGGAATATAACACGTTTAACGAGACTTCCGTTTGCATCCCTCCTTTTCGTATCAAAGGGATAGATAGATGCAATGCAACCAATGAATCATAGGAGAATCGTCGGCACCTTCATTATTTAGGCATCAATGTTACTAGTAAACAGCAAAAAGCAGAGTGTCTTTTCTCTTTCTTTTTTCCTTCAATTTTTTAAATTTCTTTTTTGTGGTTCAGAAAAGGTGGATCGGAGTTAAGAAAATGCTAAGTGGATTTCTTTGAACCTGACTACTTTACAGATGCGTGTGACCCCTACTCTGTTGGAGGCTGCACTAAACTAAATTAAAGTGTTATATATACTATTCTTAGTATAAATTTTAATTGTGCACGTTTCATCATAAGAGTTTGTTTTATTTTATTCTATATATATATATATTGATTTTTTATGATATTTTTTAATTTGATAAATCAAAAATTAATTCACTACAAATATAAATTTTATATTAAAAATTTGTAACTGTCCAATAAATAGCTACATGTGAGATTCGAATTTTCAATATTTAAACTACCTACTAGACCAATGAAAGGCAGTGTATATAATATACCTAGGTATTGCAAATGATGAAATAAGTGAATAGTATTTCTAGTATTAGAATCACACCACATCTACTGCACATGTCGACAAGTTGGCGGTACAATTAGCTTAGTTTTGCCATGTGGCACTTTGCTGACCTTCCAAACTTGCTGACGGTTGGTCCAAACAACCATGCGATTATGGTTTCTATCGTAGGATTTGACTCTTCTAAAACAAGGAATTGGGTAAAGTATATTTTTTGTCTTTGAAATTTGACAAAAAATTTAAAAATGCTTCTAAGTTTTATTTTGTTTTAATTTTGTCTTACAAGTTTTCGATTTACATCAAATATACTCCTAACAGCTAATTTTTTAAAAAATTTAAAATTAATTCAACAACAATTTCATAAAAACAACCCTCAACACAAGCAAATCAAGCATAATTTTCATACATTATTGTTAGATTGGTCTTAATTTTTTTGAAAATTTAGCCGGTAGGGATATATTTGATGCAAATCAAAAACTTTTGGGACAAAATTAAAACAAAATAAAATTTAGAGATATTTTTAAAACTTTTATCAAACTTTAGAGAAAAAATATATTTTAAGCTAAGAAATTCTAATGTGAAGAGGTTTTTTGGGAAGAAAATGAAAAAAAACGTATAACTTTATTTTAAAAAATTAATAAAAATAAAATGATATTTTTTTAGATAAACTTTTTAATTATCTATAAGAATGAATTTTTGTCTTTTCATAATTTTTCTTTTACACTATAGCATGCATCTAATTAAAGATGGAAGAAGAAAACTCATTTGTAACTTTTGTATCTGCATTTTTTAATGGGCCTTTCAATATCCATACCATTTAAGTATTTAACTAGCTAAATCTGCAATTTGGGAGACTAATTTATTCGTCTACTTTAAGTACGTATATTTTTTGTTTGGACAAAATGTATTTACATACATGAACTAACAACACATGCATTTAACAAGCATTTTCTAAATAATAAAAATTTAATTTTTAAATAATAATATTACGTCAGTTACAAAATCTAAAATAAAAGAGAATTGGGTGATCAATTTCTTAATTTCTTTTGTTTAGTTATAGCTCATAAATGAGAAATCGTAATAATAAAAAAAAAAGTAAGATTATGCAGATTGAACTAAAATGATGCAGACATAGACCTCATTTAGAGTTATTCAAAACACCAATTCAGTTGTTAAAACAACACTACATCCAACTGAAAAAACTTAACACATTAAATAAATGAGTCTCTCATCTTATAAATTTCTTACTCTTCGTTGTTTTATTTGATGTGAGACTAATTTCATGTACTTCTCACACTTATAAGTTGCAACATTAAGGTAGAAAGCAGCTTCAAAATTTCCAGAGAATTCATTTTATTTTACTTATATGTGCATATCGCTTCCATGATTTTATTTTAGGCATTGTTTTTGTTACAGAGTGGGAAACCTTCTATTTTACATATACATAGCCCAAAACAGGGTTCTGCACTCTGATTGCTCCTACCCTTCTCTTCTGTTCCCATGGATTGTTCCTTAGCTTGCCTCATTTTATATGACAGTTCCATCCTCTATTGTTGCCTTCTCCATTATGATGGTGATTCCTGACCTTATGTAGAATCCATCTTCTGATCTATCTGCTTCTTCAACACCCTACATTTTGACATATACATAACACAAATAATTTGAATTCGTAAGACACAATGACAACCAACAAAGCCTTACTTGGCTACATGGATTAAACGACGCTATTGACTCCTATTATGTATCGTGTCTACAGTGAGACTTTTGTGTATGGTAAGAGATAATAATATGTATGTAAAAAGAAAAGAGGTAGACATGCTCACATCTTTGTTCATGATGATCACATCTTTCCCAATCCTTGCATTCTTGTCAATTATGCAGTTCCTTCAACAACAAGTCACAACAATTTCAACAACATTAGTTTCATTAATCTCTAGATAAAAGAAAATACAGACAGTGTTAACATTCTTAAACCAAAATAAGGTTACCTAATCTTGGTGTTCTTTCCAATCCCAATGGGAACCTTCCCTTCGGCCAAAAGCGCGGCTATTTCAGATTCCGTTTGGTAATAGTCTGCTCCCATCATTACAGTGTCCTGCAAAAGTTTACTTAAGATGTAAGAAACCTTACACGGAGTGTGTGCTCTACACTCTAATGTCACCTAGAAAATTATGACAATGTTTTTCTTCTTTACCAGGAGTTCAACTCCATAATCCAAACGCGATCGCTCGCCCACAATGGAATGTTGGACAGTACATTCTCTCAGGAAACATCCATGGGAGATGATTGCATCCACAATCTACAATAATAGCAGCAACTCAAACATGATAAGCAAGATATAAATGAAGTTCATCAGAGCAAGCTTCATAGTTGGATGATCATAGTCATAACCATAATCATACCCGGCATTTATCAATCTTAGTTGGTGGTAGGAATCTTGGAGATGTGTAAATAGGTGTCTTGGGGTCATAGAATTTGAACATTGGATTCTGCAAGAAAGTAGCATAAAGCATATACAATCCTTGATACTGTGACTTGTAACTAAATCATGGTGATAATGAGATAAATATCTTAGGCAAACCTCTTCAGTAAGAGCCATGTTAGCATCATAAAAGGATTTGATTGTTCCAATGTCTTCCCAATAGTCTCCAAAAAAATATGCCTGCACAAGATATAAAATTCTTGTTACCTTGTCACTCAAGTAATTAGCTCTTCTTATATCTCTGTCTTCGTCGATCTAGAGATATACCAAAAAGTAACATTGACAGATAAAAGAGAACGGAGAGAGTATTATTATTCGTCTTACTTGAACATCGTGCTCCCCGACAGCTGCAGGAATGATTTCGGATCCAAAGTCATTGGATGTTGGATATCTCCATTTGAGAAGCTTGAGTAAAACCTCTGTCTTGAATACATAAACCCCCATAGAGGCAATATATGGTGATTTCTTTGCATCTTGGTGTGACAACCCCATAATAGAAGTATCTACTTGCTGCATAGAAGTTATATCACAAAATCATGAATTAAAGAATTGATGTAAAGAAGAATAATATGCAACTTTTAAGGTTCAATTGCACACAAGTTTTCAAACCAAGACTATG
Source organism: Arachis ipaensis (assembly GCF_059453495.1). Taxonomy (NCBI): domain Eukaryota; kingdom Viridiplantae; phylum Streptophyta; class Magnoliopsida; order Fabales; family Fabaceae; genus Arachis; species Arachis ipaensis. The sequence continues at coordinate 7,407,802 of NC_142438.1, forward strand.
CTTGTTTTTAGTACACACTCTTAATTTGGGACTTACCATTGATTTCAGATCAGCACCCTTTGGTTTCTCTGAAAAATGGATGATCCTACCTCTGCCATCAACCTTGACCAACCCGTAATCCGATGCGCGGCTAAAAAGTATTCAATTGGAAATTATACTTTGATAAATTTCAAATTTATAATGTTTGAGAATATCTAATACAAGTTTGAGAACACAAACCTGTCTCCTACAGCAGCACATGAAACTGTGATATCTGCATTTCTATCTACATGACTCTGATTGTGGGCAATTTGTAAAAAAATGATATTAAAAATAGTCTAACCAACTTATACACCAAACATTCATAGAAAAATCACAAATTACTAATGTACCTGCACAAGGTCCATGTAATCCATTCTGTATAAATGATCACCAGCCAAGATCAAAACATTCTCAACATTTGTGTGCTTAGCATCCTACAATATTTAAAGTAAATCCTTAATCTCCTCCTTGACCAAAAACATAGGAACAAATTAAAGCAGTCTCTTAGGATTTGAAAGCGACAAACTCGTCCCTCATTCGTATAAAAGGACTAATTTGTTACCACAAATTTATCAATTTTAAATCCTGATAGACGACTTTATTCTCGAAAAAGACTTATTTCGCACCTCGAACACCCAAGTGAATTGCCTCACAGCATCTGCTGTTCCTTGGAACCACTTATTTCCAGCTTCACCAGCTGTTTGAGTAGCTGCCAGAACCTGTTCAGCAATCATCAACCGAAAACAAACATAATAAATACAAAACACTTCTAACCAACTTGGATTAGTCCTTGGTCTGCCAGGCCAGGAGATATCATAGAAAACTAAAAGAAAAATACACAACATTTCTCTTATTATTACAATTTGTGTGAATATGATATGGTACCTCAACATATCCATCTCCAAAGTTGATGCCATTTCCAAAGTAGGTGCGAGCTATGTGCCGGTTGAGGGATGCAGAGTTGAACTGTGTTAACACAAATATCTTGTTGATGCCACTGTTGATGCAATTGCTCATTGGTATGTCTATAAGCCTGTAGCAACCACCAACAGGAACCTGAAAAAAAAAAACAGAAAAATCACTCTCAGAATTCAGAATCTTCTTCAAAGGTCTCACTCATCAAAAAGTAGTGAGGATCAAGAAAATGATTACTCACAGCAGGTGTGGCTGTTCTTTTTGTGAGTGGATAAAGTTGAGCACCAGGACCACCCCCCAATATGATTGAGACTACATTTTTTGGATCAGCTTTTCTTCTCAGAAAAGATGGCATTTGAATTGTCTGAAAAAATATCGAATTTAATTTTCATGCACTGACAAACACAGTTACTAGAAAATGGAAATCATAATTCAATAATTGAAGCACATACCAAAGATTCTTTTGCAGTTTCTGATGTAAGAACAGAAGATACAACAGAAGGTTTGGCCTTATTGATCATCTTCTTCTTCTTCTCTTTGATGATCCAGGGACTGTAGTTGACACCCCCTTTGATCCTTTCACCTAAGAATCCATTTTCTTGATGAAGGCAATGAGGATTGGTTTTCATTGCCATACATGCAGATTCCATTGCTTCTTCAACTTTGATCAACTTTATTACTTCCAAAACAAAGAAACAAACATCAATAAAATCATAATCAGAATTCACTACTAAAGAGCATGAACTATTATGATCTGAAGGAAAAAACTTACTTAGGATTGTGATGAGGATGATCCAAATGGGAATGAAGTTTAGTGTAGTTTAGTGGTTGCTTTTAATTATTATGTGAGGCTCACAAGAAAGATGAGAAAGATCTTATGAATTTTTGGTATATATCAATATCAATTTCCAAAGACTATGATATAAATTATAATGTATATTAATATAATATTTTGGTGTACTACATAGACTTATGAACCTTGTGCATGTTTTCCAAGTTTCTAGGCTTCTCTTCTTATACTTGGTGAAGCTTCATAAGGGAACAGACACCTGTCATTTTCAAAGGCACTATAGTTGTACATGAAATCAAATCAAATCAAATATTATTATTAAAATAAATTTAGGGGGAAAATATCAATTTCACTTTTTTTATTTTTTATTTTTATTTTTCTGCGGCTGTCATTTGATGAGTGTGTGTAGGCCACTTGACATGTTGCAACACTTTGGCTTGATAATGACTTTGGCTAATAATCTTCTTCACATTCATGATTTTTTTAGGTTCAATCTGATTTGATGTTTTTGATAATTAGTTGTTTTCATATACTTGCAATTTGCAAATATCATTTGAAAATATGACTCTATTTATTTTATTCATTTTTTTATTATATCTTTTCAGCCAACAAGTCAAAAATATATTTATCGTAGATTTAAATTTTATTTAAAAAGTGTATCATTAGTTAATAAATTATTATATATTATATATATAACATAAAATTTAAACATATGATATTTAAGCAGATAATTAAATTTATTATTCTACTAGTTTAAATTGGTTAAAAGTTAAACATCTCACTAATTAATTAGTACTAAGTATATACGTTTGAAAACCAACTTGGATCGATCGAGTGACCAGCTCACTCATTCGCTTAAGCAGATACAATTGAAGATCCGAATATCATGCAATTTTAATAACACATTCATTTTTCATAACGGTAATGTTAGAAAAATTAAAAAAAATCAAAATTTTATTATTTAATATTTATTAATTATTACAATAATTAATAAAAACTAAAATTTTTTTGAACTATTTTTAACTAATTCTTTTTAATTATCAAACATTTCATTGCAAATATCACCCCCCTTTTTTTTTTTCTCTTTCAAAATGGTTTCAATATGGCAACTTTGTTCACCAATATGTGACGGAAATGGAAGCAAAGTAATGGGAGTAACAAATTATGTGGCCCCAAAAAAATCAAATCATTAATGAAAAGAAAATATTCACATTTTTTTTTTCTCTTTTTCTGTCAAATATAAAAGTCATTTAAAACCTTCATTGAAGAAAAAGAAGGAAAATTATTAAAATAGCTATGCTGATTAAATTGAAGGTATATTTTAACACGTCTTTACCAATAATAGTAATTAACAATACAAATAGTACGTTATATAGTTGCAACTCAATATAATATGAACCTCTTTCAAAAAATAGTCCAATACAAATCCATTTACTAGCCAGCTACGTTGTTTCTCTTGTCAATTTTTAAGGACGATTATGGTAATTGGATTGTTTGTATTATGTGGAGTTCCAAATTTTCTTTATTAGCTCATGATCTCAAAACACAATATTATTTGATTTATCACCATTATTATTATTTATTAACTCAATATCTCATTCGATTTTACTACATGATTCATCATTAATAATTGCAATAAGTAGTTCTCGATACTTGTTTTAGTATTTACTGGTGCAATAAATGTTAATTTATTATTTTATTTGTTTTTATATGTGTGTATGTATATATATGTATGTATACACACCGAATCACTTGCCTCAATATATAACATACATACATTAATCTTATTAATTGAAAAGTTGATCAAACAACCGTAACTCTATATGCTTTAAAAGTTGGATTTTTTTAATCGTTTTAAAAGATTAATTTTGATGTATTGTAGTGGAAAAAAGAATTATTAGTATCATATAATTATATATTTCTCTTTGTTTTTAAAGCCTTCAAATTAAAGCAATATATAGCTAATTGAGCTAAACACTTTTTAATTTAATATAATACTATTTGATTACAACAAATGACTATTTTCTTAATATATAAATAATGCATTTATTTAAATAAATCAGATTATTTTTGAAATCCAAAAGAGTATGAATATTAAATTACAGAAATGGTTGTGTTCAGTGGATTAGGGGGCGGGGGGGGACCAATAAGTTATGTACATATAAATAGATACTTGTTCATTCTTTTTGGCATTTACATAATTATGTATAATAAAAATCTTTATATAATACCCTAAAAATAAGTCTATATATATATATATATATATATATATATACATTCATTTATATATTTTTCAATAAAATAATTAATTATTAAAATAATTAAACTTATAACATATGAATAATAGAACTTATTTATAATAATATATAAAACAATTTATATACTATGTCAAATATATATTTTTATGTGCAATGTCTGATCAATAACTGATTTTTAGTAAAAATTAACTATTTCATTGGTGAATTAATCTTAAAAAACTCTTAAGTTAATCACGAAGTATTAGTTACTTCTTAGAATGATAAATCTATCAATAAATTTTTTTATGCCAAATGGAAATGAAATCTGATATTATTTTCCCTCTACCAGGTGGAGTTTCTTCCTCTCTTTTTTCTTGGGGAGATAAAAGTGGTGGCCACATGAGATGAGAATCAGTTTTATGTTCAAGCTAAGGTTTGATTAAAGAATGTAATTTTGATACATAATTCTATAATTTTAACTATTTTTTGAATAATTAATATAAAAAATAATTATTTTTATTAATACGATATTATGTGATTAAATATACGTGTAAAATAATTTTATATTAATAGTATATTAAAATTAAATTTTTGATTAATTTTTTTTATTTAAAAAAAAACTAATAAAGTCTATATTTTGGACATTAGAAAGCAGTGATCCGAATGCACGGTTGTGGAAATTCTAAAAAGATGAAGACTTGGCCCCTAAAATACCATGGGTGGGTCCCACCATCCATTTGGCATTGCCCTCTCTCTATTTGTCTTTGATTCTTTGCGGTTGAAATTAAAGGGTTTAAATATCAATAATTCAATTAAACTTTGCTATCTAAGTATTAGTGTTCATTTAATACGTACATTGCATATATTTCTCATCTCTTATTAATGAAATTTTCGTTTTGGATGTGAAAACAATGAATGAAAGAAGAACAGTGTGGGGATCAACATAATAACGAAGGACCCATTGAAACAGAAGATAAGGATTAGGGTTCCAATGTCCTAATGAGGGAGATTGATTGAGAAATTCAGATTCTTTTATACACTGGCCAATCACAAATAAGTGGGGGAATGGATTGTGCTTTGGCCTTATTCTTATATGTTATAATAACAAAACAACAAACACATATGTACATTATGCTAATGGCTTCTTTGATCAATATTCAATAAATTTAATTATTCTATTGGTAGGTATAATTTTATTAAATTTATAATTTAATTTTGTATATTTTTAATTAGATTTTTATATTATTTTAAATTTATAATAAAGTATTTTGAATATAAAAATATTAGAATTAATTAAATATTTTTTTATAAATTAAAGATATCTAAATTTAAGAATTTAATTAGATTTTTAATCACATATTTTTTTTTAAAAATATTTTATTAATTTTAATATTTTTAACATAAAAAAATTAAATTATAAAATTAAAAATAATATAAAAACTAAATTAAAAATATATAAAAATCTAATACAAATTTAATAAAATTAAAAAAAACCAACAAAATAATTAAACCTATTATATATAAAGTGTAAATGTGTATCTTGATGCTAATAATGATCATGGATTGTTACCATAGAAATTTTCAATTTTTTCATAAATTTTTCATGTCCTAGTTATTATCAATAAAGTATAGGTTTTACAAGTAAAATAAGATGATTTTATGTAAAAATAACAATTAAAAATTATTAAATAATTTAATATATTTTAATTAAATTATTTGATACAACAACACGCGTCCACAATTTAATTATTATTTTCATATAAGATATTTCATCTTCACGCGAATAAAAAAAAAATAATAGTAGTATAAATTTATACGTAGTTGAAAAACAAATTGCATGCACTGAGATACTGATACATATGATATGATACTTAATTAATACTTCTTCATTTTTTTTTTCTTATTTATATTGATGATACTTTACTCTTAATAGAAGACATCACTACATTTTTATAAAAGACATGCATATAATACACTACAATAATTTTGGCAGTTAGCGGCGGCTATTTTAACCGTCGCCAAACATATTGCGACGGTTAAACCAAACACTGGAAAATAGGCCGTGAGTAAACGGTTAGCAGCGGTTTTAGCTAACCGTTGGAATAACTGCCACTAAATATTTATTAATTTTACAACCGCCGCTAAATAGCAAATAAACGAAAACTCGAAGAAGGAAAAGCTTTAACAATGTCATGTTACCACAAAGTGAAATGTCTCTTCGATGTATATAGCGCTAATAATTATATATATCATATGAACATAAGCTTTAACAATGTCATGTTACCACCAAGCGAAATGTCTCTTCGATATATATAGCGCTAATAATTATATATATCATATGAACACATTTGATTGCCACACAATTTTTTGTTGTATACTTTATATCTAATCATAGTTATTATAGGCACCTTATATATTGGGTAAAATGCACAATTAAATCAAATGGAGGACCAAATTACACAATTCTACCAAATTGAAAAATATTACCAGAATCTCCCAAAAGCACATTCTTATGTAATTCGAATTAGTCCTATTCGAATTAGTAGTAATGCTTATAATTTGAATTTGTCCAATTTAAATTATGCTTGCATGTAGTTTTAGGGTAGTTCGAATCAGGGTGATTCGAATTATGCATGCTAGGATGTCCCTAGTAATTCGAATGGATCAGCTTCGAATTAATTTTTTACCATAGTAGATCGAATTAATTTACATCTATTTATATATGATCCAAGCGTATATAAAGAGTACATTTAATAATATCCATAATGAATTCAATAAAGAATACATTCAATCATAAATAAACAAATAATAATTATAAATGTTTTTTATAAATTATTAAAAAATAAATATTTTCTAAAAATATTTATTAAGATTTAGAATTTAGTCTTTAATATTTAAAATTAGCGAAATTTTGCCAAAAATATTATAGTTTATTGGCCAGTTAGCATTATTGAATCTATTAACCACGATAATATGAAGATGATTGATTGGTTTCATATAAAAATATTTTTATTCTATTTAGTATTTAATTCTGATAAAATATTAATTAATTTTGAATTTAGTTATTATGAATTCTTATATCTAAGAATACAAGTTAAGATTGTTATTTAAAAAAATTTTAAATTTTTTATTTTAATAAATGCTCAACAAATCATTAAAATAAAAAAATTATGATTTAAAATTATAATTTTGGTAAAATTATAAAAATTTGAATATTTAATGATTTGTAGAAAATATTTTTAATTATTATTTTTAATATTTTATAGAAAATATTTATAATTATTATTTTTAGAAAATGTTTGATTTTTAATTAGTTCAGAGTATGATTTTATTTTCTTCTTTTATATCCATGTTTGGATGTAAATTTAAATACCAATAAAGTAAACAAGAAAATTTTATTGGTAAATTTGTTCACATGAGTTAACATATATAGCTTATTTAATTTATGAATTTTTTTTATGTAAAACGAATATAGAAAAAGTGTTACGAGTTTAAGTAACAATGATTTAAACACATGTAGTTTAAGATAGTAGTGTTTACTTAACTAGATTATGCCCAGATGATTATTACTAAATAAACATTGCAATATGTGGTAATACGCATTTTGTGGCGGTTTAAACAAAATCGCTGCAAAATATAAAATAATAACTCACCCGAACGGTACATATAGCAGCGGTTTTCGAAAAGACGCCACTAAATACAAGCCTGATTGAAATATAACGGCGGTTCGAGAAAAACCGCCACTAAATGCAGTTCTGATTGCATCCCAACCAATAACCCTCGTTATATGTGCCGCATAAAACCGCTATAAAATTTCCGCCGCTATCTGTCGAGATTGTTGTAGTGATAATTAATAATATACAAAAACAAAAAAATATATATCATCTAAATCTTCTTAAAGAAAAATCAATATAATAAATACAAAAATGATATATAAATATCACTGAATTCTAAAATTGGTCCTTGTTATTTTTAGCAAGCAGCCAAGCACACCGTACCTCTACCGTACACGTGTCCAGAAAAATCTGAGCAGTCTTATATTATAATATGTGATAGTTTTTGGTTTTTTATCTGTTGAGATGGAATTACTCAGACAAAGGCTTCTCCTCCACCGTTGAGTGCTATAGTTGCAACATTAGCAATATAATATATATATAATCATAAGGAACAAAACAAATAGGTTTTTAATTTTATAATTCGAAGACACAAAATTTTATGATTAATTAAAAATATAAAAATATTTTTCATTTTTTTAAAATGTAAAATATTTAAATCTCTCATTTTAAAATATATAAATATATTTAGTCAGAAATCATTTGTCTTCGAGATAAAAAGATATGATCTATTTGTAATTTTCTCAAAATCATATCTTAATCTTTTGTGTGTCACAGCTGGGAAGTGACCATAGGTGGTGCCTCTCTAGAGAGACCACAATTATTTGGTGTAAAAGTTGCATTGAATTGATATGTGATATGAAATTGGAAGCACTTCCTGACCGCTTAATAATTGTATTTTATTTGATTGTTATGTTTTAGTTTTGATGTATCCACAGTATAAAAAGTTTAATATATTTATCTAATTAAATTTATATATTTAAATAATATTTTAAATAATAAATTTAAAATTTTTAATTATTTTTATTGGTGTAATAATATATGATTAATTATTATTTATATAATTTTTTTTACACTAAAAATTAAATTCTTCAGATATATACATAGTGCGTGGTATTATTAAAATTTAAAAAGTCTAATCCAAGTTGCTTTAATTTGGGGAGTTTAGGAGGTCTATCATAGACAGCGAGAGGCCAAATAAAAAGAGAAAAAAACAAATTACAAAGTGACAAAATTCACGTGGTAATTGCATGCTATAATTGTAGCAATTGGTTGACACAAATTTATAAATGCACGGTCTAAAGTTATTAACAGATCACAGATATTTACTAATAAAGCTTGACATAATATATGTACTATGCTTTTAGAGAGGAATACTTGTTTGATTATTGGAGCAAATAAATATTAGTAGTTAGGATAATAATAATAAGAAGTTTGATTATGTTCAAAGAGATAAGTCCTAGCCTTTTTTCTAATGATGAAAAAAGTAACATAGACTTAAGATCATAAGAAAATATAAGATAGCATTTTTTTCTGTTCCTTTTCTTTTTAATCTAAATTGCTCGAAAAATAATAGCTTAAAATCGTGAGGTTGACGAGAATCGTTGAAGTTATGTTTTCAAATTATTTTATAGGCCCTTATATATATATATATATATATATATATATATATATATATATATATATATATATATATATATTAAGAGATTAATCTAATTTTTTATTGGATGATTTTTGTTGAACTTTTTTGTTATCAAATACTTTCTGAGAACAAATTGCTGTGATAAATCTTATAGAAAAAAGTATTTATAGCATTTAAATTTTTTATTAATGATTTGTACGTTTAACCTTATAAAAGAATTTGTAACGTTAGTTTATTCAAATAATTTAATTGCAAACATTTATATAGTTAGGGATTTATCAAAACCTATAAACTGAAAAGACTTTATGAAAAAAATTGTGCTGAGCAGCTATAGAAATTTAAATTTATTAGCCTTTTTTTTTTGTCTTTTCAAGTCAAAGACAAATGGATTTAAATTCTATTTACGAGTATGTCGCTGGTCAAAGGGTTATTGCGATATTCAGACTCTTGACATTTGGTTAAACGGATTAGTGAATTAATTATTAGATTAACTCAAATTGGTTTTAGACATTTTTATTCTGCTTTACAATTTGGTTTGGGCTTGAAATTTAAAGATTGGCCTTTTTGTTTTGGTCTTGACATCTAGCTTTCTAAACTCAAAATCATCCTTTTTTTTTAAAGAAAATCATGCTCTTGTGTTTTCCAGGCGGAAAACAAAAAGGGAAGATACCCATATAAAAATGTGATGTCCTGACCAAAAACAAAATGTGATATGAGATTTTTAGGTAAATGATCAAATTAGTTTATGAAAAATTATTCGTTATTTAAATTGGTTCTGAAAATTTTTTTTAGTCAAATTTATTCTTTAAAAATTTTAAATTAGTCATGTTAGTCCTTCGTCACTTCCATTGCTAACATCGTCAGAATTTGTTAATGTGGTACGTTAAGTAACATTACAATACACACCTAATAGTCCTAATTAACTATTAACATGATTAGTTTATAAAATTAGATCAAATCAACTCCAAATTGAGAGATTCAAATGTTTCAAGTTCTCTCCTCAATTAAATTTTGATTTAATCTAATTTTATAAACTTATTATGTTAATAGTTAATTAAGACTCTTAAGTATATTTGGAATGTCACTTAACGTGTCATATTAGTAAATTTTGATACCATTAATAAAGAGAGTGATGAAAGGACAAACATGACTAATTTAAAATTTTTAAAAAATAAAATTAATTAAAAAAAATTTCTAGAGACCAATTTAAAAAATAAATAATCTATCAAAGACTAATTTGACCATTTACTCAAGATTCCCATTTTTACCAACAAAATTGAAATGTGATAAAGGAATTGATCCAAGTCCAGTATCTAGCTTTGTATCTGATTTTGGTAGATGAGTCTCTAATAATTACTCTAATTAACTAATTATGTATTTAGAGATTTGGATCGAAACATTATCATAAAAGCTGTTAGAGATGTGTGTCCCCCCACAAGGAAACTCTCCAACTAATGCTTGTTTCATTTTGATCTCTATCTCATTTTCCAATTAAAATGATTCACAACAAAAAAATAAAAAATAAAAAATTTCATTAATGTAAACTAATCTGATGGCTAAACCAGTTGCTGCCAATACTTGAACAAACAATAGGCGCATTACTTGCTCCCATGCCTTAAACTTAGGGCTTAAAACGTGTCACTATTTTTTTATTGCTATTTTTTTCATTAATAATATAAATTATAAAACTTAAAAATGTGTTATTGAATAGCTATTTCTTGTACATTTTTTCGACATTTACGTTATCACTATTGAGTTTAATATACTTAAACTCTTATTTTTACTATTAGAATACGGTAATACTAGAAATAAAAAAAATAGTCAAAATTTATTTTATTCAATATTTATTAATTGTGTGAATGTTAAATAAAATAAATTATGACTATTTTTGACTAATTTTTTTATTATTAAATATTATTAGATATAACTCAATTTGTAATGTGAACTAGAACGGTAGAAATAATATTGAATGTTTTTAACCAATGTAATTTGAGTTGATTTAAATCGTTTCTTTAATTTGACATCACACAAGTTTAGCCCAATTAATAAAAGTTCAAGTAAAAGAATTAGATATTAGATGGACACTGTTTTATGCTTTTTTAAATGTTCTTCACAGTTCATAATATAGGAAGCTTATCACATGTTCTGTTGTAGTTGAGCGGAATATGTTATTCTATTTTTTTTAATTATCTATATTTAATTTAAAAAATATAAATGATAGAGATTTAATATAATTTTTTTTGTGGATCTATACTAAAAGTAGTACATATTAGACATTCAACCGTTCTAACCTTTTCTAATTTTAGAAGGTTGAATCTGTCTTATTTGTCTAACTCCATTTAAAATTAACGCTATATTTTGGACTTTTGGATAGGTATTAGTTAATGTTTAAAGTCTTTATTAAACTAACCATAGATCTAAATGTCAATATTAAAATGAATATTATAAAATAATTTTATAAAATAAAATATTTTAAAATATAAAAATTTAGCACATTTCTAAATTATACTCAAATATTATGAAAAGAATTGTATAATTGAGTAATAAATAATAATAATAAATTGAATAAATATTAATAAATGCCAGATATTAATAAAGCGTGTATATATATATATATATTTACCATTTTATTAAAAAATATTTTATTAAATAATAGTTGAATAATATTACAAATATAAATAGAATAATAAATATTTTGTATTAAAAATTATTTTAAATAAATAATATATACATAAAAGTATTAATTATCATGGTGTAAAACTATTTGTAAATAGTTTTTTTTAATATATGAGAATAAAAAATTAATTAAATATCTTAATTTAATATTAATAGTTAAACTTTAAATAAATATAATTGACAATATTATATAAAAGTATATATTTTTTATTTTACAAATTAATGATATAATAAATAATAAAAAATTAATATATTTTATTTATTTGTAAAATTCTAAACATGCAGTGAAAATTTTAGGAGTGGCAATGAGTAGAATAGGATTTGAATTCAATCCTAATTTTATTTATGAGTTGAATTTATTACTGAAATTCAATCCTATTTTAGTAGCGAGTTGATAACAACCCAATCCTATCTCTACATGCAATTAATTTGTGAGTATCCAACCTTTCTTACGAATTTTTACAAATATGCAATATTATTATATAACTTAATGAGCATGTAAATTAAAAATTTAATACAGACAACACAATCATCCCACAAATAATACAATCATTCCATAAACAATATAACCATAAAATATTCAATTTTACAAAAAGCCTTTGTTTAAATTAATAATATAAATACAAATAAAATATTGTGATATAATGTTGTATTTATATATCACTAAAATAGAATTGATTTTTATATAAACAAAATTGTTAAATTATTAATTGATGATCTTGGCTCAATATTAAAGATTTTTTGTACTAAGTGAGAGGTTTTTGGTTCAATATTCACCTATAATATATTTTTATAACATATACATGTATAAGGTGCGGATTGGTAGGATAAAATTGAGACTCAACCCACATTCAAACTTGCTCCGACCAAATTAAATACTCACAGATAAAATGTATTTTGCCACTCCTAAATAGAATGACTTACTATTAAAATTTTGTCATCATACTTAGATTGTTTTAATAATTTTATACCTATAATAAAAGTATTTCTTATTGAAAAAAAAATGAACTTTGGTTGTACCCAATAATTATTAGTAGAATATTTTAGATGCAAATACAACCATTAATTTCTATTTATTTGGATTTGCAAACAGCACCTAAGGCCCATTATTTCTAATTTTCTATAGTCACTATTTCACCTTTAGATGCATGTTATATTAACTGCGAGCTATACGAACGGTGTTTTTAAACTAACATTTTTTACCAATTTACCTCAAAAACTAGGGTTATTTTAGTCTTTTTTATACTGACTACAGAATAAATCTAAATTTAGTTACCTATTTATACAAAGAATATCATGTTTCTGTTTTTATTGGTGGAAGATGTGGTAATTTTCCCATAATATAATAAACTGAATTGGTTGATTCCAACCTGAGGAACATAATATCGGATCTCTTTCATTGCTAGAAGCATGTGAAATATTGAATCCAATTATTATTTTATGACCCCCATGTAATTGAAATTTTTAAATTTAAATTGTATGATTAATCAATAATCACACATGTGCTCCACCATTATATATGAACCTTCATGGCAACTCATCATTACTCCAATTTGAAATACAAAACTACTTATTTTGGATGGACTTGAAATTTGATACAACCATTTGAGTTAATAGTAATTAAATTAGCAAGGCAAAGGAATCTCTTTTTAAAAAAATGGAAGAAATAATTAGTTGATATGAGATAATTAACCAAAGTTAAAAATTATACGAGCATGTTCTAAAATAATTTTAATTATGGTTAAATTACACAGTTGGTCCCTATACTTTCAGTGAAATTGCAAATTGGTCCTTATACTTTAAAAGTTTATAATTGGGTCTCTAAAGAGAATTAAAATTTGTAATTTAGTCCCCATTGTTCAAAAAGTGTTTAATTTAACAGAATATTCTTAGTATATTCTCTATTTTAACAGAATATTCTTGGTATATTCTAAGAATATTCTGTTAAATCAATATTTTTTGACCGGCTTGGGACTAAATTACAAATTTTAATTTTTTTTAGGGACCTAATTACAAACTTTTAAAGTGTAGGGATCAATTTGCAATTTTACTAAAAATGTAGGACCAACTATATAATTTAACCTTTAATTATCGATAAAAAAATAAATTTAATTTTTATCACTACTGATGATTTATGATTATTTTTGTGGATATTCGATAACTATCTTAAAATGATTCGATTCAAGAAGATTCAAAACAATGAAATTGCAACTAGTATTCGAGTAAAACATTTGAACTATTATTCATTATAACTAGACAATTACATTTTGAATTCTATGACCAAATTAAGTTACATCTATATTCATGATCACAACTAGTGATTGAGAATGTTTAGAAGAGCAACCCTAGTTTTGATCAAACGCCTAAACATAAACTCAAGTCCTTCTTCAAGATCCTGGATGCATGACTCAAGTTTCTCCAATTGGTTCTGCATTTCACTCATGTTGTTATCTGATATGCATGCCAATAATGCTGCATCCACTTGGGAAAATTCACTCTCATAAGAGCAAGTTTTTGTTGTCCTTTTGGTGTGGATTATTAACTTTGAAACCAAAGACAAAGTACCATGTTTTGCATTTGATGATGAAGTTCCTGAGATAAAATGCAACAAGGACTCAAATATTGAAAGTGTAACAACTTCAACATCTTTCAACAAACCAACCAATGCCAATGTTTGTTGATCTTTGATGATGTTTTTGGCAATAGACTTCAAATTCAGCAAGGCTTTGACTATGGCCTTTTTGACAACTTTCCTTGAGTTCAAGAACTTCTTAGCCTCAGCTATGATCCCTTCTTCTCCTCCTCTTTTTCTTCGAATAACCGATTGAAGCTCGCGAATGCACTCCTTTGTGTGAAGCAGAGAATCTTTTGCTGATGTGCAAACATCAAGGAGCCTCAAAGATCCATCTAAGAGCTCATCAACACAATTTTCTTGAGGTTCATGCAAAAGGGTATCTTGTGTTAGTGGAAGTTGAACCAAGTTTTCAACACATTCATGAAGATCTTGTAAGGCTCCTAGCTTGTATCTAAGAGAAGAAGAAGAAGAAGAAGAAGAAGAAGAGGTTTCATTGGAAGATCTTAACCTCTCTAAATGCTCATTGCATTGTAGAATCAAAGGGTGTGGCCTTGAAGGTAAACTATTTGATCTAGCATGGAAATTATTGGACTTTGTCTTTGAGGCTTCCATTTAGAGAAGCTAAGAGGTAGAGATTAAGAGAAAGCTTTGATTTTAGATGTGGAATTTGAGTTTATGGTTTATGCTTTCATTGAATTGGTTTATGATCTATATATATATTGGATGGTGGAGGAGACATAAGGAATCTTATCTTAAACAAACCTCAAATGAGTGATAAGAGTTAACTAATTGAAATTGAATCTTAGACATGAACTATAAATGCTAGTGCTATGTCTCCCACATGGAATCTTCTAACTTATCACTTTATCTTGTTTAATTAATTATTAGTTACCTAATTAATACATATTTCATTTCATATTTTCTACCCCTCGTGTGCATGTGCTAGCTAGAGTGTGTGTTGATGTCTTGGATGTGATCATTATTGGACCTTGCCCAATATATATATGATATGGGTATAGGGGACACAAGGAATCTCATGTTAACAAATTTGAAAGTCATTATGATAACAAAAATATTATTTGTAGATTAATAACTAATTTATATTTTATATTTTAATGTATATTTTATATTAATAATTAATTTTAATATATACTTAAAATAATTGATATGATAATGACCTTTACATACCTTCACAAGCACAAAAAAATGGTATTAAGTTTGTATAAAATTTTCATACATTAAAAAAAAAGTTGTAAATCTAGATCTTTGAAGCATGCAATAAAAGAAATGTTAGAGCTAGCATTGTCTCCTACAAGGAAGTTTTCCAACTCATACATAATTTCATTTCTTTCATAACATACAGTCACATGTTTAATTTGTTTGGTATTAATAATTTAATATATATTCATCCCACGAATGGAATAATGGCATATCGATTGCTTTCTCACAATTGATTCGAAAAGATATTGGGAAGTAAGGGTGAGATATTATAGATCTCACTTAGTCATAAATCATAATAATGATTAATTTATAAATAAAATGATCATTAGAATCTTGAGGATTTTGACCTAGAACTAATTAATTTTTGAAGAAAAAAAAAGTATTAATTAGGTCTTTTAAGATAATAAACGGTGGACATGGATATCTTTCTGTCAATAGATAGTGCGAAATAAAATGAAGTTACCAATATATTTTATTATCTATAGTAGTGTGTGTTCCGTTGCTGTACATGAACATAAAAATAATGTAATTTTAGACAGTAAACATTCATTATCTTTTGAGTTTCTATATAAGTTTTATTAACTACTCTCTATTTATAATAAATTTTACCAAAACAGATAAATTTTGCTCCAAAAATTATTATCTACATAACAATATTTCATAAATAGACACGTCATAGTAGTTAATAGTACATATAAGCACCACCGTTAAGTTTTACATGATGAATTGATAGAAGGATATAACATGTCCATCGTTTACTATCGTAGAGGACCAAATTTGTACTTTTTTTTTCTTTAGGGACTAATTAATTAGTTCAAAGTCAAAATCTTCAATAACCTAATAATTGTCACTTTACTCTTAAAATTTTTTAGTTCTACTTCTTATGTGTCTTATTATTATAAGAGTAAAGTATCGTTTTCGTCCCCAACGTTTGGGGTAAGTCCTATTTGTGTCCCTAATGTTTAAATCGTCCTATTTGTATCCTTAACGTTTATAAAAGTAATTCAATGTTATCCTACTATCAATTATACTAACAAATCATATTATATTTTTCAATTATTCTCATTGGGATGTATTCATTCTCAATTAGGTTTCACTTGGATGTGTTCTATTTTAATATTATACCCGCCATTTGTGTTTAGATTCAATTATGTCCCTAAAAAAGTGAATTATGTAAATGTTGTAGGAATTAGTTTCAACATTTGATGAGCTATTTTTCGGAGTAGATCATCGATTCTAACTTCAAGAAGAGATTTTTTAAACTCAAACTAAAGCGCTCATAAAGTGTAATTGACAGCAAAATAACATTGAATCACTTTTACAAACATTATGAATACAAATAGGACGATTTAAACGTTAGAGACACAAATAGGATTTACCCCAAACATTGGGGACAAAAACATACTTTACTCTTATTATAACTTAGGAATCTTTTTCATTTTTTTCTCACTTTCGTGACATTTATTTTTCTTTAGGTTATTCTATAATTTTTATATTCGCTTACTCTTTACTTTTGTATAACATATTATATAGTTTCAATGTTAATATTATTTCTCTTTAATAAGTATAAATTGACTAATTGAGTAATAAAATATAATTCATCATCTTCTTTCATACTTACTCCTTCTTATGTTTTCTATATAAATCAACATTCACTTAACACCTCTTCTTTATCTTCTTTTTTTTCACATAATATCATACCTCTTATTCTTTTTTCTCCATTCTTACTAATATTTTGCACAAATATTTGAAGAATTCGATTCATCATTATCACAATTCTTTTTTTTAGTTTGTTAAACATATGTATTAGATAATAAATTTTTAAAATCCTAGACTTTTACAATTTGTTAGTTTTTATTTTTTAATTTTTAGTCTAATTGTATTCATTGATTATATCATATATATTATTTTTTTCTTTCAATAATTTATATTTTTTAATATTATTTAGTTGTAATATATATTGTCTAGAATAACAAGAAACTGATTAACTACAATCATGTATAATTGTGTCAAACTCATTCTTGTTGTTCCGTTGGTAATTGAAACAAGTTATCAGTGCAGTGATGCAAATCCTTAAAAAGATAGTTTGTTTCAAGGCTTGTGTTTTAGATGTTGGTATCTACTCTATATATATATATAGCAAATGAATCAAAGGAGAAAAGACTAATATTTGAAAATTCTGCAGTGCCCTCCCATATTGGGAGCATGATCATATATATTTGGATCTTGGTTTCAATTCATCAAGCTTCCATGTTCCAACTCATCCTTCAATATTTTTAAATTACGAATCACACGGATGGATTGTTGAAATTTCTGATCTTTGCAGGTTGCTGATAAAAAATTGTGCATGCATGGAAATAGGATCATCTTATCATCTTGTCTGCCTCCAGCAGATCAATTAGGGACAAAAGGAATCTTCTTGTTCATGTGGATGACTATATTTTTAGGTCTCTTCAATGTAACATCTCTTAAATAGTCAATGCTAATATCACTTTCTTCATCAAGTTTTGGTATTGACAGCTATGATGGTATTGAAATTAATTTTGAATCTCATATGATCTCAGAACTTGGTTTCAAGGGGTTTGCTTTAAGATTATTATATTCTACTCTTCTCTTCCTCTTCCTCTTTCATTATTCAATTTACTTTTAACTGAAATAAGAAATGAAACTTCATTGATGTGATTATCGACATATTTATGGTTTTATTATCTAGGAACACAAAGTGAAAAAGTTAGTTGAATTATTTGACTTCTTATTCCTTTAACTTATATCAGAAAGAAAAAGTGAAATTGATTGAAGAGGTTTTGAGGATGGAAAGGAACTGGGCAAAACATATAGATGTAGAAGTAACTATAGTTTGTTCCTTATAAAATATATACTCGGTTACAAAAATGATTTAGTTACATTGATGTACAAAGATCATATAGGTACTATGATTAGTGGTTGAAGATGTTGAGAAGGGAAACTCTGTTTCTAATTAATTTTCTTGAGAGGTGCTCAATTCCTATTTCTAGATTTTGAATGCACATCTCCAAATTTTCCATATTGATTTGGAAATTATCTGTGGATGAAGGCTTGTGACTGATGAGACTATGCAAATCTGCATCCACCTTTTCGAATTCATTCATGTCGGATTCTTGAGAGTCACAGGCTATTCTTTTAGGTTGCATCAGCTTGGATATCACTGACCATTTACTCCCTTTCGAACTTCGCCTTGGGCCGGAGATAAGCAACAACAAACATTCCAATGAGCTCAGGGTGACATCTTCAGCTTCCTTAAAGGTGGTAAGCATGGAGGATGTGTTGTTGTCTTTGCTTGAGGAAGAAGCTTTGCCATCATTCTTCATTGTTTTCAAATTTTCCAAGGACTTTCGCATCGTCTTTTTCATTGTTTTTCTTGAAGTCAAGTACTCTGCACATGCAGCTGTGAAGTTGGATCCGTCGCCTCTCTTTCTTCGAATGACAGACTGAATTTCCAGCATGTTTTCCTTTGATTGGACAAGGAAATCCTTAGCTGTGCTGCAGATATCCAACAACTTCAAAGATCCTTCAAGTAGTTCATCAATCTGTTTGTTGCTGCATTCTTGTGCTAAGGCTTTTTGTTCTATTGGCAATTGAATCAACTTATTGGCACAGTCATGCAAATCCTTCAAGCCATCTAGTTTGTGGCTTACTGAAGATGATGATATGGTGGCTTCAGAAGTCTTCAATCTTTGCAGGTGCTCCTCTAATTGTGAAACAAGTGGATGAGGTGCATTGGGCAAGCTGTTATGGCGAGAGTGCTGAGAGTTCTTAGTGTTTGTTCCTATGGCTGCCATTTTCTTTTATCAGGAAACAAGAAGATCAGAAGGTGAAAATTTAGAAAGTTTGATTCAAAGTTTGAGTTTTAGAGGTTGGCTTTTGCTGCATATATAGCAAACAAGTCAAGGAAGACATGAACAATATTTTATTTCTCAATTGTCACCTTATGAGTAAGCAATTATATATCATCTTGATTTGAATCTCAACTTCCAGCTCATCTCTCATTTTCTTTCCTTAGAAGTCGCACGCGTTCTGGCGAAACAGCATCTTTATTAGTTGGTAATATAATAGTCCATCATTCGAAATGTATGCATTGCATATCGAGCTCTTGTCTGGCAGATGAGAGGAGCTGTCTTTGAGCTTGATTAACATCTGTTTATGAAACTGTCTACCTACCACAAGACAGATTAAGGGCAGGATGATTCTTCATTTTCAGCATTGTTTATGCATTGTCCCCAGCTCAATACATGTTTAATTAATGCTTTTCCTCTACCATGTTGCACATTTTTAGTTGTAATTTCTATCTCATTAGCATGTGAAACCAGTTTTTGCAAATTGGTTTATAAAAATACACATTGAAAAATAGTGGTTTTGCAGAATCTTATGTCTTTCAAGTGGGATTGGTTAAAAATTTCTGGTACCCTTTTTATTTTGATTCTGTGATCTCAAAAACTAGCAATGACAGATCAGAGTTCAAATGCACAATGTTTTCTTGTCATTTTCCATCAGTCTTCAGTTGGAAAGCTCAATCCTTCTTCCTTTGGTTGCACTATTCTCTTAACATAAACTAAGACTGATTTTATAGATTAAGACAAGGTTTTATCAACTGAAATATAGTCATGGATTGTTGACTTGTTGTATGCACCTGTCTGTAATCTGTGTGGTTCTGTTTATTAAAAGTCAAAACCACTCTTTTATGCAAATCTACAGGTTTGAGTTTGATTGGTGTTATCTGGTTTTCAACTTTTTCAAGGCCTAATATTGAAACAATGGATAATTTCATTCTTGAGGCACCTTCCTCATGTAAACATGGATATTTCTATTTGATTTTTTATATGGCAACATAGAAAATCTGGTCATGGGGGAATAGTATTTTTTGTGATAGAAACAAACTTTATAAGGACTTGGTTCTTGGGGGGAAAAAAGGGAAATACTAGTACACACTTCCATATATAAGGTCAATTTTCCCATCCTTATTGGTACATGGATTTTATGTCATTTAACCTTGGAACTAAGCTGTAGTTTTCAAGTAAGGAAGATTATGATGAGGATTTCAATGTAAATTATTACTTGTCACACATTATATTTACCTTTTAACCTTAGTTTTACTGCCATAAACTTATGATAAAAAAATAAAACACAAAAAGGAGGCAGAGAATGAGTATTGAGTGTATGTGCAAAGAATTGCTTTTCATTTCATCTAAAACTACATATTAGAAACTCATTTCTTTCACATAATTACAAAAAATCACTTGTGCCTCATTTATACAACTAGTGATTCAGGATGTTGAGGAGGGAAACTCTAATCTTGATAAATCTTTTGAAAAGAGTTTCTAGTCCTTCTCCAAAGTCTTGAATGACAGACTCCAAATTCTCCAGTTGGTTCTGCAAGTTAGAGATACTGTCTGGCTTGCTTGTAAGTAACACAAAGGATTGCAATGCAGCATCTACTTTGGAGAACTCATTCTGATCCCCCTCTTGTGTGCAAGAAATCTTCTTAGCATTGTTGAGCATTAGCTTAGAAACCAAGGACCAGTTACTTGATTTCGATTGCGTTTGTCCGGATATAAAGTTGAGCAATGACTCCAATGTGGAAAGCGTGTTAACCTGCACATCTTTCAGGAGGCTAACCAAAGACACAGTTTGCTGATCCTTGTTGCTAGGACAGAATTTTCCTTTCTTTGCCGTGATCTTCAAATTCGACAAGGCTTTGAGGATTGCCTTTTTTACAACCTTCCTAGAAGCCAAGAATTTCCTTACCTCAGCTGCAACTTCCATCTCACCACCCCTTTTTCTTCTGATGATGGATTGAACCTCACGTGCACATTCCTTTGTATGTAGCAGGGCGTCCTTTGCTGCAGTGCATACATCTAAGAGCCTTAGAGATCCATCCAAGAGTTCATCAACCCATTTTTCTTGATGCTCTTGGACAAGGACTTCTTGAGTAAGTGGCAGCAAAACCAACTTTTCAACACAATCATGCAGGGTTTGCAGATCAGTTAGTTTGTGCCTTAACAAAGATGATGTAGGTGAAGATGCATCTGAAGCCTCTAGATTAGCCAAATGCTGGTTGCATTGTAGTATGATCGGATGCGGTCTGGTTGGCAAGCTTTTCGAGCGTGGTTGGTGATGAGATGTTGGGCTAAAAGGAGTTGCTGCCGCCATCTTTTCTCAGAGAGAAGAGAAAATAAGGCCTCAAAAGGTTGAATATGTACACAAGTGATGAGTTTTTGGATATACCTTCCTTCCAATGAGATTAGTTCAATATATATTGAAGGATTAGGAGACAAAAGGAATCAAATGTGAACAAAAATAAATGAGGGCTAACTGATTTTGATTCAGATCTCTAGGAGATCTCAGTATTGTTACTGCTATGTCTCTTACATAGGAACACCCCAACTCAGCATTTGTTTTTTCTTCTTTGAACACACGCTTGCATGCATAGCTATCACATTGGAGTTCTCAAAACATATTTCAATTCAAGAGTTCTATTGCCATGTCACTTTTTCAAGCATTAAATGCATGTATAGATATTATTATTATTATTATTTTGGCAGATAGATACCCTTTTAAATAATCATTAGCTGCATAAATAGGATCAATAAAACAGTTTTTGGTTTATAAATGAACTATAATACAGAGTGAATTCGTTGTACATAAATAGGAAAATTATGAACAATATTAAGGTCTTGATCATTACTACTAATTGGCTTGCTCCACACAACATGGAGACAAAAATCACGTTGTTCATTGAATTTTTGAGCACATCAAATGAGAGAAACATGTGCAAGCTAATTGCACGTGTAATCTTGACAGCAGGGCTATGGATTCAAAATTTGATATTGACTTTGAATCCCATGTGAGGCATAATAATTGATATGTAGAAGATGAGAAATTATACTTTTATTGAAAGATATGGACAAAAACATAGGGTCTTCGAATATTGTCCTTGTTCATCTTTGGCTGGCAACTTGGCTGATGAGGCTGTTTAAATGTTATATGAAAAACTCTTACCTTTACATTATCTTCTAAGGTCAACATGGTTCAGTACATGACAGGTGTGAGAATGAGATGATGAAATTTCAGAATAAAGAAACTCTCTAGATGGTTAGTTATTTCAACAAAAATATGAGAATGTTGTTTTAAACCATTTCTATAGCTCTATTCTTCAATTTTACCCTTTCTTATTTGTATTAAATCAAGCAAACACAATTTTGATATAGACAATTATTTCCAAAAGAGTTAATTATGTTTATATATTTAAGTGTGAGGCTCAGTGTTGAGTCACACCTCGTTACCATTAGGTCGGATGCGGACTCATTCCAAGTGGAATCCGCACATGACACAATGGTGACGAGATGTGAGTCAACACAATATTTCCATGCTTATAATATGTTTGAATTGGGTGTAGGAAGAAAAGGAACAAAGACAAAATAGCTAAAGTTTGGATGGTATTAGATGTAGTAACAAAACTTGGGTTGATTCATATTGATGTACAATTGTGGGACATAATTTGAATTTTGGATATCTATTTGTCTACATTTGATATTTACATTTTTCTTTTTCTCTCTATCTAGTGGCTGAAGATGTTAAGAAGGGAAACTCTTGTTCTAATGAGTTTCCTTGAGAGGCATTCAACTTGTACTTCCAGATCCTTAATGCAGATCTCCATATTCTCTGTGTTGCTGAGAAAGTTCTCAGTAGATAAAGGCTTCTGATGCAAAGCTGCATCCACCTTTACAAATTCATTTGTGTCACATTCTTCAGAATCACAAGTCACTCTTGTAGGCTGCATAAACTTGGATAGAATAGACCATCTGCTATGTCTCTTTGAGGCAGAGATAAACCGCAACAAAGATTCTAGCAAATTCAAAGTGACTGTTTCTGCTTCTTTCAGGATGCTAAGCATTGAAAAAGTTTCATTGTCCATGTTAGAGAAAGAAACAAATGTCTCAGTTTTCATTGCTTTCAAATTGGTTAAGGCCTTATGAATAGCCTTCTTCATGTTCTTCCTAGATGCCAAGTATTTTCCACCCTTGACTGCAAATCCGGTATCAGCGCCTTTCCTTCTCATAACTGATTGGATCTCATGCAAGTTTTCTTTTGTTTGCATGAGGCAATCTTGGGCCATGTTGCAAATATCAAGAAGCCTCAGTGACCCTTCTAACAAGTTGCCACTCCATTCTTGCACCAAAGCCTTTTGTGTGGTTGGCAATTGAAGCAACTTATCAGCATAATCATGCAAATCCTGCAAGCCGATCAGTTTTTGGCTTATAGAAGATGATGACAAAGAGGTAGTGGAGGCTTCAGAATCCTTCAACCTCTGCAAATGCTCTTGGAATTGTGATATAAGTGGGTGAGGTGCAGAGGGCAAACTGTTGCACCTAGTGTGAATAGAGATCTTTGAGCTTGTTTCCATTTTTTCTTGTGTTACAAGACAAAAGAGAACTCTAGAAGTAGGAGATGATGTTACACAATTTTTTCAGATAATCTCTGAGGTCTTTGTGGTTTGCATCTGCTACATATATAGCAAATGAATTGAGGGAGACAAAGGGAACAAGTGGAACTTTTTTTATTCCTTAGATGTTCCAAAATGAATTAGCAATTATATCACCTTGATTTGAATTTCAGATCTAAAATGGTATTGTTTATTAAGTGCTTCCTACTCACCAGGCTTCCCAACCTTTTTTTTATAAACTTCGAAATCACATGGTTCTTGGAAAATGGTATCTTGTGTAGGTGCTGCTATATATACTTAAAGAGTAAATAAAATAAGAAAAGAATTTCAAACCTTGTTCATGCATGAGCATTGTTATGGAAACGTTTTCTGCAGGTGGTGGAGCTGGTTCTTTTAATTAACAGAGATATGTCTCAAATTTGTCTTCTCAACTAAGTGCAAGAAGAATCCAATTTCAGATAAGAAACATGTATGGTTTTAAATATTGATATCATGCATTTTAACATCATAAAAAATGTGCTGAAAAGGAAATAGCATGGAAGGAAAATATGCAATTCTATGAGATGAGCATGCAACATACATATTAAAAAAAACTTCCTAAGTGGAGGAGATTAATTATTATTTATTACATAGGGCCTATCATTTTTTTTTGGTCAAGCAACACTCACTTTTGGTCAAAATGCTTCTGTCTACATATTTGTAGAGCATTCAAGGATGGCAAACAATGGATGTAAGAAACAGAAAAATAAAGAGAAAACAGGTGCTGTAAAATCCATTATGGTCACTATAAGAAATTTGAAACTGGAAAGTTGAGATGTGGGAACATAGTAAAGGAAGAAAAGGGAGACACATAACTTGGTGACTATGACTTGATGCTCATATAGTATATATTATTATTACAGAATATGATTTAATCTCATTTTTGTACAACTGTGAGACAAGGATATGGAAAATTGTCATTGGTTGTTCACAGTTATATGGTTTTCCTATGACTAGTGATTGAAGATGATGAGAAGAGAAACTGTAATTCTAATTAGTTTTCATGAGAGGAACTCTACTGCTTCTTCAAGATCCTGAATGCATATCTCCCAATTTTGCATATCACTTTGAAAATTTTTTATAGACGAAGGTTTGTGATTTAAGAGAGATTGCAAAACTGCATCCACACCTTTCAAGTCACATTACACTCTGTTAGGCTGCATCAACTTGGAGATCATCAAGCACCTTCTTGACTTTGGTTGCGCCTTTTGGCCGGTAATAAGCAAGAACAAAGATTCTAGTGAGCTCACTGTGACTTCTTCCTGTTTCTTTTAATATTCTAAGCATTCAGTCTCTCACTGCTTCTATTTGAAGAAGTAACAATGCTCTCATTGTTGATTCCCTTCAAACTTCCTTGTGCCTTTCGAATTGCCTTCTTATCCTTGATGACAAGTATTTTCCACCTTCAACAGTGAATCCAACTTTAGCACATTTCTTTTGCAGCAGGCACTCTAATAAATCTGTGTACCTTCATATTCTCATGCTAAGAATTGTTGATGATTGGTAACTAAAGTAACTTATCGGTGCATTCGTGTAAATCCTGCTATCCATTGAGCTTTTGTCTGATTGAAGATGATGAGTTGATGACAAGTAAGGGGTGGCTTGACAAAGAAGGCAAGCTGTTGGACCGAAGATGCTGCGAGCTCTTAGTATTTGTTATCATGGCTGCAATCTCTTCTCTTGCAAGTTCTGAACTCTCAAGTTGTAGAGGCTGACAATTTGGCATGCTCATACTTCATGTATATCAGAAGAATCAAGGGAGACAAGAAGAATATTTTCTCTTTGGAAATGTCACAAAGTTGGCATGCAAAGTCTGTCATGATTTTTGGATCTTGGTGCTGCCATGGCATTGTCGATACCATGCTTCCCACTAACCAAACTTACCAACTCATGCATCAAAAACATTGACTTTGGATTTGGAATCACATTGTAGCATCTTCCAAAGATGTGATACATTTACAATGTTCCCCCCATCTTTGACAATTTGCATATATAAAAGAACAAATTGCACACTTCAAGAGAGGATTCCATTGATTTGCCATAACAATTGGATCATCTGTCTGGAGGATGAGGAGCTATTCTTGTATAATTCTAGTCAGTGTCGGAATCTGCATGCCGACACAAGCTGAGAGTAAGGGAATCTTTTTTTCCATCTTCTGATGTCTGTGGCTGGTGAAGTGCATGGTGGATCACCTTATTCAACTAATGAAGTGCTTAAATATGCATACAAGATAAGAACCCACCTAAGTACTATATTTTATGAGTGTCAATGAGTCATGCACATAGTAATAAACTAATAAATAGTTAATTTTGTACTAGTGTAGCATAGTTTAATTGAGGAAAATGATGACATGATAAAAAATTAAAAAGTCTCTTATCAAAACTAAATTACTATTAACTCAGTTAATAGATTTGAAAAAAAAAAAATCAACTTAACCAGTAAACTATATCAGTAACTTGTTGTTTGTAGTGTTATCTGATATTCATGAGAACAATTAAAATATGTTTTCTTGCATCATCTTTGATTCATGTAGACATTATTCAATTCATGTAAACATCATTTATCAATCAAAGGGCAGCATATGAAAGTTGCAAGTTGCAGAAAAGAAAAAGGAAAAATGGCAATCATTTTCCTTGACCAGTTCTATCTTGCAAGTAGATTAAGCTAGTTGTATTTAGAATTATAGTTTATAAGAAACTTTGGAAACAACAAATTACTTATCTAACTGAGGATGCAAATTGTGAAGCATGCAAACTAACTTTACATCACCAGTTCTATAAAATGAATTAGGACTATATTCCTTACAAAGTTTGCATAAGAGAATAGTTTGAGAGTGATAACCAACCTTGAAAGAGCAGATAAAAGCTTTTATTATTTCCCTTTCTTATATAATTACATATACAACACTGTGGAACTGTGAGATTCATATCAAAACAAGATTAAGTATAAAATGTACAACAAAAAAATTTAAATGAATAGAAAGCAAAAACAAAACCACTCCCCATAATCTCACTTTTCAGAAATAACTTGATTGAACTTGCAGGAGCTCCAACTCTGCCAAAACTTTTGCAACAGTTGACTTCAATCGAGAATCACACGTCTGCGCCAAATCAATAAGAAAAACCTGAGCTGATTCTCCATATTTTACTCTGTGCTCTTCAATCCTGAATATTCTGTCCAACATCCATAGTGCTTTTTCTTGAACCTTCACATCACCTGCTTCTAAAATTTTGATAATAGCTTGCACACCTGAATTCTTGGCTATGCAATTGATGCCGCCTTCACAGATTTCGTCTTGCAAAAGAGTTGAAAGGGCAATCAGAGCAGCCTCAACTGCTTCCCACTCCTTATCTTCAAGTATTTTGATAAGTGCCGAAACAGCACCAGCCTTGACCAGACAAAATGTGGAGTTCACATAGCAATAACCATCATGCACTTCACAATATGCTTCTACTGATGGATTTACACAAAACCACTTTGACTTCCTACTCCTCCTGAGGGACAGAGAATTTTGTGATAGCTGAGCCAAAGCAGTCGCAGCTCTGAATTTTGCAATTGATGAACCACTTGAGAGAAGTTTCACAAGCAAAGGAATCACCCCTTGTTCAGCTGAATAGAGCTGCAGTTTCTTGTCAGAAGGATTTGTGAACCTAACTATAACACAAGCAACAATTTCAGCTAAGGTTCTTGTCACAGGCGAGTTACTTCCAGTGCTCGAAGCCATATTGGATATTAAAATAGACAACAAATTTGCTTTCTTCAGAATATCAGTCACCTTTTTATCACTAACTGGAAGATTACTCAGTATGCCAAGAGCTGCAGCCTTTTCACTATCTGATGATGATGATGAGACAATATTAACAATGTGAATAAGATGAGCTTCATCAAGATGTTCACTCAACTCATCTGTAAGATCTTTGGAAAGAGTATAGAGCAAATTAAGGGCCTTGCTTCTTGTTGTAGTGTTAGTTTCCTTCAGAAAAGGCAAAATTAGCTGAAGTGCTCCTTTTTCTTTCATTTTTCTTCTCACTTTAGATGCGCGAGGATGCGCAGCGATGCTACTTAGAGCTTCCAAGAGATGGCCTTGAATTATTGGGCTGGAAAGGTTCAAGAGTGAGAGCATCTGCTGAGCAACATCCTGATTAACAATAATAGATTCTGACTGAGCAATTCTTGCAAGAATAGCAGATGCTGGCTCCCTAAGAGTCATTAGCACAGATGTTACTGAAAAAAGAAGCTGCAGCAATGATCCTGCAATCCCAGACCTGATTAGAAGTTGCACATTTTCTGTCACACTGGAAAGATTTTGAAGGGCATTTAGAGCAGACAACTTGGACTCAAGTTTGCCAGTGTGAAACATGTTGACAAGGGGCTCGATTGCCCCATCTTTGCCGAGGGAAAGTTTGCTGTGATCAGTTAGCACCAACCTAGAAAGTGCTGTTGCCATAAGGATCTTGTTCATGTCAGAGCCTGCAATAACATGATTTTTTAAATAATTATATATATAACAAAGAGTTGTGTACTGATTAAAAGAGATGTATTAATTTAAGTTATGGGAAGTTCTAAATCACCTTTCTTCAAATAGTGCACTAGAGGCTTAAAGTAACCAGCCTCAGCCATGTGAAGTGCATTTTGAGTATTACTGGACAATATATCCAACAACTTGGCTGCACCTTGCGAAGCGATGGGGTCGCTTCCATTAAGGATAGAGACTAACATTACAATGCACCCCTGAATTCTTCCAATTTGCCGTCGAACTGCAGGAAGATCAGAGAGTTCTAGCAGCAGTCCCACTGCTTCCCTCCTCTCTTCTGCATCTCTTGTTAGAGACTTCACCACTGCTGATAAAAACTCGGTTTCTGCCATCTTCTCCTGCACAGTACTATTACATAAGATAACTAAGTAATTAACAACAACAAATACAGTCAATTTCACAAGAAATGTTGCCTTATTTTCAGAATTCTACCTTTGTCTCATCATTTCCTGAAGCCATATTTCGTAACAATTGAATGATGTTAAGTCTATTGTCTGCCTTACACGAACGCAGTCTATTTAACAGAACAGCAACAACAGCTTCCTCATTAACCAAACAACTTTCCAGCTTCTCATCCCTGATGAACTCCTTTAGTCTCCAAAGAGCAACTGCAAATTCTTCATCGTTACCATTCTTAAGTTGCAATACAACATCTTCTATAGTAACATTGACTATTTCCTCTTCTATTTCCCCTCCACCATACACATCATTTGCAAACTCTAATGATACTGGACTTGAAGATAGGCTCATGTTCCCACCAAATCTTGCATTCATAAACTGTTTTTGCAATGTACCAACCTTTTCTCTAAAATCTGTGGACAATTCAAGGAGCAATAGGCCTAGTGATCGACCAATATCATGTGTTGTGTCCTCAATATGTTTGCTAGGGTCTTTCAAGCTAGAACTTTTTTTCAAAGCTTTAGCACGGCTAAGCGAAGTTTCGATCGATTCCAAAGATTTTCTGATGGATGGCTTGTTTTCTATAACTGTGATTTTGTCACTCAAATCACTGAAAATTGGTGCCAATTTCTCAACCAACATGGCAAACTCGGTAAAAGCATCTATCTCAACTTCAGGATTCATAGCAAATGAAGCAACCTCATCAACCAGAGCTACTATCTCTGACATGAATTCAGAAAAGCTTCTCTTTTCCATAATCATATTCATGAAAAACTGGATTTTTTGGAGGAAAAAAGAAAAGAAAAGAATAATCAGTTACACAATTAGTAAACTGTAACTGGGAAACACATGATAAAGGAATTAACTTTATAAGAAACTAATGGGAAATTGAGAGCAAAACAAAAGGGAAAATCAATCACACAGAAATTCAAGAAATTCAGAGGGGAATTGAATTGAACCTGTTGAGAAAATGCAAGGGATGACTAAGAAAACTGAGTAAACACCTAGAAGTTGAGCTTAGACTTCCACATGTTAAAAGCTGAGAACTTTTTGAGAAATCCAAACCAACAAGCAAAGAATAAGACCACCCCACTTCTTAATTCTTCTTATTCTCACTATTGAAGTTGATACAGAAGGTAAAACAAGGGGTTGAAATTTGAGGTATGAATTATAATAAGAACAAGTCCTTGTTTGATAGGAACTACCCATTAAATGTAAGATTGTATTATATGGTTGTCTTGTTATAATCTTCATGGACCTCACGCTGATGAAATCAAAGAAAAAAAAGACCAAGTCAAAATCTTGTAAAGAAGTCTACTCTAAACTTTTATTTTGTCCTTTTTTATTTTTTATATTTTTGAGGTAAGCTTTGTTATTTACTCCAGTTTGCTTGGAAGCATTTATATTTTGTTTTCAGTTTACAGTTCCATAGTTCCATGTTTCAAACAGGTCATTTATAAAATGATTTGCTGTATTTTCATTCCTTAGTCAAACTTCAACTCACCTGAGACGGCTATTTCCCCATGAAACTCATGTTTGAATTTGTTAAAGTTAATGTAAAAATAAAAATTAAGAAAGGCACCTTTTTCCTTTTGGGGAATGATAATCTAGAAGAACTTTAGTTATTTGTACTATTCTGAACATATAATCATATAATACAAGTCTAAAGTGTTTCATTTCCTTTAGTAGGAAGAATATTAATTTCTTATTCTTTGACTAATGTGACTCCAGAGAATGCAACTGCATCACAGTATAAACACCGATAAATGTATCTGATAAAATAACTTTTAAAATTTATAAAAACCATAACAGATATAATTATAAAAGATAAATTTAATATTTATTAATATATAAAATTATATTAGATATTTTAATTTTGATTAATTTATAGCCACATATGTGCACAACCTGACATTATACACGTTCTCAAGAGGCCAGCTATTTATTCTAATTTTTTTCCCTTTTCTTTTCCACCTTATTCAGCCTATGCAGACTTATTCTAATTCTGGTAAACAATGAAGAAGGAAAAAAAAAGGAAAATTCTGTTTTTTTTTTTTTTTTTAAATTGTAGCAAATAGTAGAATGTAAAATTGGAGAAGTAAGATATGGAGGATAAGAAAGGTGAAGTGGCATATGATCAAAAAACTATTATTTACAATTTATGTACAAGTATCAGCAAATAGTGTTTTTTTCCATGACTAGTAACTGAAGATATTGAGAAGGGAAACTCTAGTTCTAATTAGTTGCCTCGAAAGGCGTTCCGCGCCTGCTTCTAAATCCTGAATGCACATCACTAAATTTTCCATGTGGCTGTGAAGATTCTCAATTAAGGAAGGCTTGTGATTCATGAGAATCTTCAAAGTTGCATCAACCTTTTCAAATTCATTTGTGTCACATGATTCAACTCTATTAGACTTCAACAATTTGGGCATCACTTTCCACTTTCCCTGACTTTCTTGTTCCTTTGGACCATTGATGAACAACAACAAAGATTCCAATGAGTTCAATGTGACTAATTCTGCTTCTTCTAAGATGGCTAAAGTCGCGTTGTCTTTGCTTGAGGAAGAAGCAACCATAATATCCTTCTTGAATCCTTTCAAGTTTGTCAAGGCTTTCTGAATTATTGCCTTCTTGATCTGTTTCCTTGATGCAATGTATTTTCCAACCTCAATTGAGATTCCATTTTTGGCTTTACTTCGCCTGCGAATAACTGACTCGAGCTCACACACGCTTTCCCTTGATTGCACTAGCCAATCTTGAACTATACTAAATATGTCCAAGAGCCTTAGAGATCCATCTAATAGTTCATGGATGCATTCTCCTGCCAAATCCTGTTGTGAGTTTGGTAATTGGAGCAGATTGTTAATGCACTCATGCAGATCTTGCAAGATATCAAGATTCTTGATTATCGAAGATGATGAAGAACAAGAAGTGACCTCAGAGTCCTTCAATCTCCGGCAATGCTCCTTGCATTGCAATCCAAAAGGGTGTTGCGTCGATGGCAGGCTGTTGCTGCGAAGATGAAGAGAGATCTTTGTGTTTGTTTCAAAAATTGCCATTTTTGTTTCATGTGATCATCAATAGCACAAGTTGTTGTTCTAAACACAGAATATCTGATATCTATATATAGCAAAATTGTTGAGGAGACAAGAAGAATATTTTTCTTTTTAAATATCACAAACTTTGACCTTATAATCTTGAAGCTACCACAGCATTGTTTGGTAAATGCTTCCTACAAGCCAAGCTTCACAACTCATCCCTCATCAATTAATAATTTTTTGATGTTTATCTAAAATGCATGTAGGTGATGATACTAACCATCAAGTGGATAGTTTATAATAGTGTCTATTATTAACTCATTTAAAGTGGGATAAAATATTTATTGATTTTATGCATGCGTGTTAGAAAACATAATATTATATTAGCATACTACAATATTTGCAACTTGTGTTTCGACCCATCTGGTTTGGCAGATCATGAGGAGATTCAGATGATGAAGAGGACAACCACCACAATGGAGTGTAAAGCGTGTGAGGTGTAGGTATCCCCTAGAATTATTATTATTCAATCTTCAGAGTTCAGACTTACATGACACAAGGTTTATAGCACACAACTATTTCAGCTCACAGGAAATATATTTAAAGGAATCACTGGCTAAAAGATTTAGTATAAAAATGCCATGAAAACAATTGGTAACGACATTGACATAAACAAAATTGTCTTAAAAATTTAACTTTTAAAAAATAAAATGAAACATTTTTTTCCATAAAATACTATAGGGAGCAGAACCCATATTTAAATGTCTAAATTTGTGTAGCATAGACGTCATTGTCATCATGGCCAAAATATGATTTAAAAAAAATACTACGTATACACAATTAACCATATACATTTATATATAAATACATGTGCTTTTTTAACATAATATCTATATATTTTGTATTTCAATGTGTCATATATGAGTAGCTAATTTGATATCTGATTTTTAGAGTAATTGTTGCATAATTAATTTACAAAAAGACTGAGAACTCAGCAGCGCTGAACCAATAGAAGTTGATTGTAAATTAGGATTCAGCTTAAATATATAATCACCACATTAGAAATACAACTAAAAAAAGAGTCATAACAAGATCATTAAAATACCAAAAATGATGAAACATAGAAGTCAAATACACTATAAATTACACAATAATCTCAGCACAAGGATTCAGCAATAGTCTAGTATGAAACAATCTAGCCAGAAGTAAATCAAAAACGGGAAAAAAAAACATTTCATTAATCTTGCAAAAACTATATCTAGGTGTTTGTTGCTCTTGTGTAAATCTGCTGACTTGCGTGCGCGGAGACCAGTCTAATTGACCCTCTAGCCATCAACTCTCTTATAGCCCTCCTTGCAAGCGATCCATTAATCTGTAACAATGAAAGGAAAATAATGACTCTTTTGGGAAGAATAAAACATTACTCATCGTCATAGAGTGTTTCATGAGAATCATATATTTTATTGTGCTAAGTGCAAGCAGGAAGCGTGCTGCAAAATCTACACTTAGAATGCCTCGGATAGAAAAGGATAATGAAGTCATGATCGTAACTGTCAGAAAGAGATCATCAAGAAAGACAGGCCTTCAATCGTACACATATTGCGATCTTTAAGCTTAGAGGTGAGGGATATGTAACCAGAAACCAATATGGTTTTTCTAAAACAAATAAATGCTGATCCCTGATCACCTTTACAAACTAGTGGTTTGGCAAATCATATCTACATGACGGGATAAATTTATTAACAATCCAACAGAGAAGAAAATAGTTGTAAAATCCACAAATGAAGGCTGATGTTGGAGACAAAGAGTGGAGTATTGACAACCATAAATAGAAGACAAAATCAACAGTGTGGATAAGATATAAAAAACAAGTAACACGAGCCACAAAAACAATATAACAGAAAAGAAATATGTGCACAAAACTATGAACACAAAAGAGTGCACACAAAGCCTTTTAGAATTAGCCCCAAATAATGCAGCAGCAGAGCAGGACTGCAGGAACATATATGCAAACAGGATAAAGAGTTGAATTTATCCTAAGCTTACAAACTTAGAATGTCAATAGAATTAAAAACAAATTCAAAGACACTTCAAAAAGCAGTGACTCCAATCCTAATCACATCATAAATCTCAGATCCTACTATAAACACACATCAAGAAAGAACACTAATGCTTGGGAGAGTAAGAGAAAGAGGGGTACCCTCAAACGATCAGAGAGAATGGAAGGAGTGATGAGCTTGAATTTGGGAGCTTCAGAGAGGAGCTTGTCATAAGTACCCTGATCAAACAGCACCTGGTTGTTCACCTTCTCCTTTTGCTTTCCCTTGCTCCACTTCTGTTATTCACATTCACAATAACAAAAAAAATCCAAACTTTAAAATCCCCAAAATTACCCAATAGGTCAACTAATAATTCATTTAGAGCCCCAAAAAAGTAACATTTATTTTAAACATTCAAAAAATAAAAGGGGACCTTCTTCTTCTGCTTGCCACCACCAGATTTGGCGGGTTTAGAAGATGGTGGAGGAGCCTTATCCTTCTTTGGAGCCTGCAATCAACAATCCAATGGAACCAATTAGAGTGATGTATAGTGAATTGAAGAAGAAATCAAATTTAGGAGATGCACCATGGAATGGGTTGCGAGAGAGGAAGGAGAAAGGAGTTTGGGTGCAGTGGCGGAAGTTGTGGTCTGTTCAACTCAAGTGGCAGCAGGACGAAAGTGAATGGGGAACCCTAGGGTTTTCTAAGGAGGGGTTAACCTAAACATCTAAACGACGTCGTTGCACTTCTCTTCTTAAAACATTGGACCGTTCTTCCTTTAGGCCCATCTTGTAGACTTCATTTTGGGCTTTCTAGCTCCGACCCATTACCAAAATCGTCTTCTCAATGCGAAAGATGTAAAATCAAATATTAAAATATATCGTGTGATATTTTCATTTGAGGTTCCACCTACTATATTAAGACCTACATAATATGTGAAAAATTAATATTATAATTGTATAATTTTTTTTAGACAAATAAATAATAGTAGAAGATATTTTGATTTTATAATTAATTTTAAAACAATATATAGTGATAGAATACTATAATTGAGATGTCATTCTTTAGATGTAGAAAAATTATGAGTATATATATATATATATATATATATATAATAGATTTTTATTTCCATCCATCAAAAAGATAAAAGATCATTATAACAATAAATGAATAAATTTCCAAAAAAAAAATTTGAATTAACAAAAAACTCTCAAAATTTTGTTTGACGATGACAATTTTGTTTTATCAATCTTTATAAATGGTGAGATGAAGTAGTCTTTTAAAATTTAAAAATGACAAATTCATTTGTGATTTTTTGCTAAATAAGTTTGTCTCTCACCATTAAAAAAATGTTATTCTCATTTAAAGTCTATAAGTGAAAATTTTTAGATGATTTGGTATATTTAATTAAATTATTATTTTAAAAAAATAAGTGTTCTCTCCTATTATATAAAAAAGAATTTAGAACAAAGAGAGATAAATTTATTCCTTTGATTGCATGATTTGCACGAAAACTCAAATTCAATAATAAGTTTACTCAATCTCATTTATTTATTTATTTTAGCTGGGCACATTTAACTATATATAATTTGTAATTCCATCCTTATTAGTTAAACAATTTCATCCTTATCATAAAATAAGTGTTACATTATCTGCAATAATTATATACAAGGGGATAATTAATATATTATAAAATTCAGAAGCCGTTAAGTTGGATCAATAACTAGTGATTAAGAATGTTGAGAAGGACAATTCTGATTTTGATTAAGCGCCTAAACAATGAGTCAAGTCCTTCTTCAAGATCTTGAATGCATGACCCCAATCTTAGTAACTTGTTCTGCAAGTCATCGATGTTTCCCATGTTGAATGCAAAGAACTGCAATGCATCATCCACTTTTGCAAATTCATTATTGTCCTCTGTATTGGATAACATCCTTTTGTTGTTCATCAGTTTCGAAACCAACGACCAACCGCCACGTTTCGATTGTGTAGATCCAGAAATAAAGTTCAAAAGGGATTCGAATATGGCAAAACTAGTAACTTGAATTTCTTTCAACGAGTTAACTGTTTGATATTCTTTGTTGATCATAGAACGGTTGCATTTATTTGCATTGTGACCTTTAAATTTTCCAAGGCTTTGAAGATTGATTTTGTCACCACTTTCCTTGATGTCAAGAATTTTTTAACCTCTAGTGTTAGCTTAATTTGGCCCTGCCTTTTTTCGCCGGATGATCGATTGAAGCTGGCGGCTGCACTCTTTGGTGTGAAGTAGAGCATCTTTTGTTGCTGTGCATGCATCTAGAAGCATCAAGGAACCTTCCAAGAGTTCATCCACCCATTTTTCGCGGCGTTGGTGGACTAATGCTTCTTGTGTTGAGGTAATTCAGTAATTGAACCAAATTTTCGACACAATTGTTCTTTGGGCTTACAGAACAACTAGACATGGAACAACTGGAATAACGCCCTTCTCGTTAGTTTACGGGGTTAAAGCTGTACTGCCAGCAGAGATTAAAGTACCCACCGCTAGAATGTTATTAGATGAAGAAAGGGATTGTGAAGCTGAGTTGTAAGAGTTGGAAGGAAAAAGAGAAGTTGTGGGAAGCAAGATGGAAGAATACCACCGGAGATTAGCATTAGCTTATGACAAGCATGTTCGGCTCAGGGTGTTCCTAGAGGGTGATCTGGTACTAAAATCAGTAGACGCAGTAATAAAAAAGATGTCTTTACCAAAATGGACTCCCAAATGGGAGGGTCCTTACATTGTTTCTGAAGTACACCCCAATGGACATTGCATCCTGTTGGACCCAGATCATGGAACAACCACTTGTCCCATCAATTTCAAGTATATCAAGAAGTACTATGCTTAATTTCAGTTCTAGGAGTTAGATTTCAATTCCAAAAGGCTTCTTTATCAAGAGCCAATATTTATGTTATATTATTCTGCAAGCATCCTACAATGCATGAAAAAACTGCATTAGCAATCATACACTCAAAAGTTTTGAATGATGCATCTTAAGAAATTTGCAGTATAAAATATTTCTAAAAAGTGAAGTGTCCCACCCTCCAAGCTCCTAAAAAAGAGAGCATAAATAGGGTAAGAAAGTCCTAGGTACCTTCCTTTTTTGGCCTAAAAAAACGGCAAGAAAAAAAAAATAGCAGTAGATAATCCTGCTCTTCTTAGAATCATACCTTTCCCCCGCAAAAAAAAAAAAGTGTGTATCCAAAATAAAATGATCACACAAGCAGGTAAAATCCCTAGAGGAGTATGCATATTATATATTAAAAAAAAAGGAAAAATATAACACCCAAAAAGAGGTGTACAATGAAAGTCATAGCAGGACAAAAATATATTTTGTCAAAGCATTACATATTTTACAAAATAAAGTGCTAGAAAACTATCACAGCCACAAAATATCACTGTAAGAAATCACAGAAGAAGCATCCTCCTTATGCTTGGCCAATTGCTCTCGCTCCAGGCTGACGCTGGCAAGCCTAGTCTTCATGGTGTTCAATTCAGATGTAAGCTTGTCAACCTTTTCTTGAAGAGCAAAAACATCAGAAGAGAGAACATGATACTCTTTAGATAATAATTCTTCTCTAGCAAGATCAGGTACCCCAGGTGGAGGCTCCAATTTAGTAGAAAGATTCTCAAGCCAACGACCACTAAATTTAAATAACTTAAGGTTATTTAGATGATTTTCTACCATATTCCGATGAGTACCCCACAAGTCTGCAAGGGAGTGTGAAGTAAAAAAATCCCATGCGTCCAGGAAAGCTTGATACCCAAGCTTCTTGAAAAGGCAGTTTAGGTCATTTGGAAGCAGGAAGGAAGGAGTCCGGGATGCAATTTCCGATAACAAATTCTTCGCATTGCCATCAAAATGCTCAAACTCATCACGGACAGAAACTGAAAAGTAAAACACATTTTTTCATAAAAAACCTATAAAATGCTAGCGCACTTGACAAATGAAAAGAAATACAATGGAACACACCAAGAGAAGCACTAGCTGAGGGTTCCTTTGTGACATGAGAAATACAAGTGCTCAAAGCTTGGAAAGTGGACTCAGACGCGACATGAGAAGCTGATAAATAGGAAAAGATACAAGCATACACACAAACAGCATGAACAGAATCATGTATGCAAATCTCAAAAAAAAAAAAGAAGAAGAAGAAGAAGTGGAGTATAACAGTTGTACCTGCACCAGGAAATACTATTCGAATGGGAGTAACAACACATCTAGTAGGATCCCCTTGGCAGGTAACACCCGACTCAATGTCAACATTGCTCTTAGAACTTGTTATTGCTCGTGGGCCATCTCGAACAACATCTTGGGTAGTACCCTTGTCAGGGACGTCGGGAACAACAAATGAATTAGGAGAGTCCTTACTGACCCTTTCTTGAGAGCTCTCATCGACTACATTTACCGGATCAGAAGGTGCATTTGGAATTGTTGTCATTTTACTCAAAAGACGATGAGACCTACGCTTCACAGCACTTCTAGATAAACTAACCACAGCCTTACTAGGAGATTGTGATGACTTAACAAAGCAAGCAGCAGCAGAAGAACCTTTAGCTTTTGCTGTCAAAGAAGGAGAAATTTCTGAGCCAATGAAAATTGGTGAAGGCGTAGCATCAATGGAAGGCTCAAGTGGTTTTTCAAGAGACCTCTTTGCAACCTTAACAATTGAACTCTCCACTTTACTGCGCTTGACCACTTCAGCAGTAACAACTGAATCATTAGATTTTCTCTTTGAAGGAGGATGTTTGTAACATCTGGCATCCAAGTCTACAAAACACCAGCATAGAAGATACAACAGTCAAACACACAAAGCAAAAAAAGGGGGGGAGAGAGAGACGAAAAAAAAGTGAAGAAACAAAAAACAAGAATCAGCAAAGAGCAAATTACTTGCAATGGTCGAAGGAGAAAGGTTGCTAGTCATGAAATATGGATCCTTGATCAAAACTGGAACAAATGATTTGACATCTGGAACGGAGGTACCCTCATATTGCTAATATGCTTCTTCATACGCATGAGGTAATTCACATACTCCATTGTAACTCCCCCATCCCTATTAAGAGGAACAACCAAGCAAGGATTGTACTCTGGGAGTTCTTTTTGAAACAGAACCTTTTTCATTAAATTTTTCGATGGAAAGAAAATATGCTCCACATTTTTTGGATCTTGGTCCCACCCTAGTTGGCGACTTACCCTATCAGGACGGTAGATCACTGGACAGATCAAAGCTCCACAATGGAAGTCCCTATCCATAACAATCAAACCAGAAATGGGAGTAGGAGAAGTACACAGAAGCCAAAAGTCATAGGCCCCTTCCTTGCCAGTGAAAATATCATTGCGGTCATGTTCAAGACAAGCAGAATATATACGATGAATAGCCGATGCATTAGGCTGGTAAGAGGTTACGTACGGACGAAAACAAAAATTGTCTTCCAAATCAATAACATCCTCCAAAGATTTGGAAGGATGAGTTGAACCCCAAATCCAAGCACGAGGACTTGCCTTCTTATCTGGAAGAATTGTAGGGGGCTTACGGATGGGAGCAAACTGAGAGAACCGCTCAAAAAGAAAGAGTTGAAGGAATATTTCGTCAATGAAAGCTAATACTGGAAAGCGACCATGAGCAATCTTGAGTTGTTGGGAAAATTGATCAAGCCGTGTATATAAACTGCCGAGATACAGAGAAGCCAATGGCAGACGTTCTCCTCCAGCAATCAAGCAAGCTAAAAGAAACACCCCATGGCTCATACACTCGTCCGCCAGTCCCAAAAACACATATTTACTTAACCAATAAGCAACAAAAGCAGCTTCCCTAAGATTTGAAGGAACAGCAGGAGCAGGGACAAACTCACCATTGAGGAAATCACCAAAGAAATAACGAGACCAATTAGAGTAAGAATACTTAACAGTAATCTTCTTCTTCTTGGAATCTTGCTTGTCGCCAACCATCTCTTTTCCTTTCGAGGACCCACGAGTCTTTAGATGCTCATCCTTGGAGGAAGATTTCTTAATATGCCTACTCTTGGACAACTCTTTTGCATACCGACCAGCATCACTTAAATTCGTTTGAAGATGTCTCGCAAGCTTAAGCATATCAGAATCCGGACGAAAAAGAGTGAGATCCACACTGCCAAACACCGGCAGTTGAAGAAGAACCACAACATCTTCTAAAGTGGGTGAAAACTCACCCCAAGAAGTCAGAAAAGTATGAGTCTGAGAACACCACCTCTGCCAAAGTAAACTCATATCATATCCATTTCGTTGAACACCCAAGCCTGCCAAGAAGAAATCAATTAGTGCTTCTTCAATATATAGCAACTAAGTAAAGAAATGATAAGAATCAATTATGATGATGGATGGTAGAGAACAACCGACCTGCAGATGTGCGAATAGCCTCAGCAACACCAGCAAATTTTAATCTCCTCACAAAATCACCATCCTCCTCAAACAATACTGTGAATACCCACTTTTGCCAAACCTTATTCACATGAGTAGCTGCCTCAGATTTAAAAGACGTCCATGAAAATTCTTGGCACTTCAACCGAGAACGAAGTAGAGAAGGACCCACTTGATATGAAGGCTTCTCAACAAATTCACCCAAAACTCTACAATCTAAAGAATCAAAGCCGGGTGTCATAGTTTTATCCATACCTAATAGCGAGCCAGAGGAAGGAGGGTCCAAAAAAGGTTTCTTAATCATAGGAGGATCCACAAAAATAGCCCTCTTATCTGATGGTTTAACCCAAGGTTGGGGGACAGATTCAGAAAACTCGATTGCATATTCTTGAGGAACATCATCCACAGAAGAGTCGGTACCCAAACTATTGCCAGAGTCCTCCGAGTCACTATCCACTATCTCAGCAAGTTTCACACGAGGCATGACAACAAAAAGAAATAATTCCTAAAAAAATGAAAAGAAGGAGAACAGCAACAACAAAATAGAGTGAATATCAATATCACATGAATACTAACGACAAAAATACTTAAAAAATAAAGGAGAATATTGCAGGACACTCAAGAAATTCTAAAAAAGTCAAAGAGCATCGCATGACAAAAGAACAACTAAGGAGTTCTCAAATAAAACAAAAAGCAAAGGTATGGGAGAATCAATGTTGGACTTATTGGATCTCTAGCTATTCATGGGAGAATTGGTCGTTGGGGGTCTATCACATTCTTTACTTGATAAGACCACTAACTCTTTGTATCCTCACAATATCATATTTCATTTGGTGAAGTATATGAAAACATTGCAAGACATTATACGTTTATAACTTTGAAAGAATACGAATATTGAACACTAGTAAACTGCTTTAATTGAAAAAGTTTATAAACAAATTACTTATGACTATGCTATACAAAAAAATTAAATTAGTTTTATTTTTAAATATCTATTTTATACTTACAAATGAACATTGCTCATAATTTTTAATTCAATTTTTTTATTATTTATTATTTGTGATTTCATTGGAAACATATGCAAATGAGGATATAACATCCAAAGTTGTAAGGTGAAAGATCTTTATCAAAAAATCCCTATAGCTAATTCCAAAATTAGCAATCCAATACACATGGGAATGAAAGGGGTTACACGAGAATGAAGACAAAGAACATAATAATAAGGATTCAGAGTAACAAGCGTACACAATGATCATCAGAGTTCAGAATAACACGAGTTTAGAGTAACAAAAGTTTAGAATAATACAAAAAATGTCAAATATACAATAGCAAATATTCAACTATCAGAATCTCATACAAGAAAATAGGAGTACATATTATATGACAAAAAAAAAAAGTGCAACGCTAAAGACAAAAGCAAGAAAAGAAGAAAAAGAGTCTTACCAAGTAAGAAGACAAAGTAAAAAGACAGAACGAAGTTGAATGTGGGAGTGTACTTTGCCCTAAGAAAAACTTCCAATTATTGAAGAAGACAGAGAGTTTAGATGGTAGTGGTGATAGTAGCTAGTGATGATACCGAAAAATACTGTTGTGTAAAAAAAATGAGCACGCTCTCCCTTATCCTTCTATATGTTCTCTCTCCTTATGTGTCTCTCCAAATTCAGGTACGCTTCTAATTAAAAGGGTAAGAGTTTCTCCCCTTCTTATTTCCTTATAATATATATATTAAATTATTATATTAAATCAAATCCTCTCTATTTCTTCATTTAAAATATATATATACAAATAAATAATAATAATATTATGTACACATGTACTATTTTTAAAAAATAAATACATACGTGCATACAAATAAATTATTAATATATTTATTTATTAATCTTATTTATTTACTTATTTATTTTATTAATATTTATAATATTTGTGCAATAACATTCTTTTATTCATTTTTTTATGAGTACATAATCATATTCAAATTATATAGACATATTTATATTTAAATATCATAATATTTACAAATACATATATTATTATAAAAAAATGAATAAAAGAAAAAAAAATTTAATTCTTTAGAGTTATGAATATCAGACACTAAATTAATTGTTATATATTTATGTATAAATATATATTATTTAGTTTATTTTTAATATTTATTTTATATTTTTGATATATATTTTATACAAATAGTTTATTTAAAATTAGTGTTGATCTTTTATATATACTTAGTATAGTTGATATATAATTGATTGCTAAATGATCCAAGATTGATGAAGAAAAAAAATCAAAGATTTGATATATTTCTAATGTCTCCTTATCAAATCTCTACAACTCATACTCCAATTTATTTATTTTTATATTGTAAAATCATGTTTGGCCAATATTTGTTTACGGTACATTGTATCTTTATTATACAATGCACGAGGGGCATTGACATTGCAATTTAGTTGCTACTGCATAATTATAAATATCTTGTCCTTTTGTGAAGTATTAATTTCTTAGAACATGTAGATACAAACTAGTTTAATGCATGAAAATAAAAAAGTTCCATGCTACTAAGCATGAGTTTGTTTGTAAATTGTAATATATATATATATATATATATATATATATATGAGTACCTACCAATAATTATTTTATAATTCTAGCACTTTCTTCCAACACTTTAATGGCAATTGACTTGAGTTTTTTTTTTTTTTTTTTTTTTCATAATCTCCTTTTGGATCCATATTAGTAGTAAACTATAAACTTTAGTCAAATCAACATTATTTTACTATTTTTTTTCTCTCCCTCTTTTCCTACAATGAAAGTGATGGAGTTTTGTTTTTCCCTCTTGATTGAGTTAAACTATAAGGTGCTGAAACATCATTTCCAAATATATATAAAATATTTTTTCTTTTGGCAAAATTTTGAGTTGTGACGGTGATGATGCATTATAGATTATGTTGTGCTGTCTATGTATAACTTAGGAAGAGTTTCAAGTGTCGCGAAAATATTGGTATTCCAGTTGTTTTAACCGTTAATCTGAACTATAAAAAATATATATAATATATATTAATTGAAATGAACGGTTAAAATAATTGAAACACTGTTGTTCTCGGTACACTTGAAATTTTTCTAGTAACTTAAGGAGAATGCAAAGTTATTTAATTTGTTTGATTATCCTTATAATAACAAGAAGACAATAATCAAATCATTCATTACATTCGACATGTGGAATTTAAGCTCATTACTTATAATTGATAGCAATAATAGAACTTTCATCATTGTTGAACCACCAACTTGTTCAGCTTCAATATTCATTCAAAACACCATGTGGATTTAATACATGTACTAATAGTAATCAAGTTCTAAATTAACAAAAAAGAATCCTTATTGTAGTAACTTTAGCAGATTATGAGTAAAATGATCTGAACAGCATTGAAACATAACAGCAACAATTGAAGTCTCAAATCAAATAATGTATACTAAGTAGCAAAATTTCCATGTACAAGTTTATGAATATGATACTATTATCTACATAACTTGTTAATAATTATATATGTTGAGAAGTGAAACTCTGGTTCTAATAAGTTGCCTTTCAAGTTGCTCAATTCCTGAGTCAAGACCCTTAATACATAACTCTAAATTCTCCATAGAATTTTGGAAATTCTGAACAGACACAACACTGCTATGTTTCTGAAAGAGACACTGCAAGTCTCCATCGACCTTCTCGAATTCATTCGAGTTTGATTGGTCTGAATCACAGCATACTCTCTTAGGCTGCATGAACTTGGAGACTACTGTCCAACTGCTCATCTTTGGTTTCGCCTTCGGGCCATAGACGAAAGATAACAAAGACTCTAATTGGATCAGTGTGAAGAGTTCTGCTTCTTTTAAGCTTCTAATCATGGACACAAATTCATCTTGAGTGTTTGAGGTAGTTGGAATAATAGTGAAGCCTTTCTTGAATCCCTTGAAACTCTCTAAGGCATTTTGAATTGTCTTTTTCGCCTTCTTCCTTAAGGACAAGTATTTATCACCCTCGGATTTCAATGCTGATTCGCCCCATCTCTTTCTGCGAATGGCCGATTGAAGTCCTTGTATGCTTTCTGATGATTGTAGCAGGACATCTTTGACAGTAGCACAAGTATCCAAGAGCATCAGAGACCCTTCTAGCAATTCATCAACCGAATTCTTGCAAGATTCATGGCTGAGT
This sequence comes from Arachis ipaensis, assembly GCF_059453495.1. Lineage (NCBI taxonomy): Eukaryota > Viridiplantae > Streptophyta > Magnoliopsida > Fabales > Fabaceae > Arachis > Arachis ipaensis. The sequence continues at coordinate 7,452,630 of NC_142438.1, forward strand.
TCTTGCTGCACAGTTTGCAATTGAAGTACCTTATTTGTGCATTCATACAAAGCATGCAAACCATTGAGTTTAGAGCTTGTTGATGAGGAAGAGGCAGCTTCAGAAGCCTTCAACCTCTGGAAACACTCCTCATATTGTGATATCAAAGGATGTGGCGCAGAAGGCACGCTATTCGACCGGTTGTGTGAAGATGAGTTCATATTTGTATTGTAGATATTGCAGCAAGAAAAGTTTGAGGTAGAGTTTTTTTCTGCTTTGGATGTTGGTGTTCTGTTGCTACCATATGCTAAATGTGTGTGTATATATATACATATATATAGTTCATTAGTTGAAGGAGACAAGAGGAATATATTCCTCTAAGAAGTGTCACAGAATATAATCTTGATATGGATGTTTAGGACAATTTGGCATTGTTTATGAAATGCTTCCCTCTCACCGTGCTTCACAGCTCATTGCTAATTTTATTATACTAAGGAGAATCTGCAATACATTGTGCTATTGTGCATGCACTGGTATTAATATATAAGCTTGAAATTGATGTGAAGGTTCTTAAATGGAGCATGTAGGTGGGGGGCAAAAGGACAATGAAATCATGCAGTTACCATTGAAATAGGATCTTTTAAATTTGTCTATGTCTAGAGGAAACTGGACCCCTACATTCTTATATTTGATCTTGATGTTGATGTTATATGTTGTGTTGTTTCCAAGCCGTTCAATGAAGCATCTTGTCTCACTTTAATTGAAAAAAAGAGAAGTAGCATATGAATAATCTTTTCATATTAAAGTATTAAGGTTTTAGTGATGATAATTTTCATATTTGCAAGTAACAACAGGTTGGTGCAGATTCGTTACAAGGACTTATGCTTAGGTGCTCTTAAAACCCTACATATATTGTACTCACAATCAATAAGAAAATATGACTTTAGATAATAATAATTAAAATTGATGGCTGAAAACCCTTTGTAATGGACTACTAGGACACATGGTATTTAGCTATAAAAAGTAGAAGAAAAGCTGAATAAGTGAATAGTCCCTTGTATTGATATTAACCATTAGATTAAGATTCCACAATGTAACACTGGCAACAAAAACTGTATTCTAATGTGCTGTACTTTTTTTCAAGTGCAAGTGAATGCCACCTTTGGGTCAGTATATAATTTTGTTTAGCACATGTCTTAAATTCCACAATAGGATAATATGCCCTCCACAATAGGAATCTCTTTACAAAGTTGGGAAATGATCCTTATTAGCCACATCCCTTGTTTGCAATCTAAGTGAGACCACAGAAAGTTATCAACTATCCTTGAGTACCTACACCATACTGAATATTGCACATGCAAGAATTGCTGCTTTGAAACATAGCATGTGATGTATTTTAATTTTTAAATAACAAATCTTGAGATCATTTAGAACAATCTCATTTAAACACTAGAATTCAAGTTCTTTGGGATGTTACTACTTTTTACAAAAAAGGCATATTTTTAGTAACTTTGGTGATCCAATTGTGTGACTTTTGTCATTAAAATTTTTTATACATTATAGTATATAATGTTATTTTTGTATTAACATAATATATATATATATATATATATATATATATATATATATATATATATATATAACTATTAATAGGGGTATTCATGAGTTGGATTGGGTTTAATTAGATCCAGACTCAGCCCTAAAAGATCATAAAATCCATTTTGATCCGAACAAAAAAATGACCCGAAATAAACTGGATTAAACTGAATCCATCCGATATAAAATTAAATTAGTATATACAAATTCGTAAAATAACAAAAATTTACTTTTAAAATTGAATTTAATAAATATTATATCATATTTATATCAAAATAAATTATTTTAAAATAAAATTACCGTATAATATAAAAAATATTAATTAAAATATTAAAGTATAATATGTCATTATTAATTTCACTCTAAAATATATATTTTTATTACAAAAAAAAAAGCTTCAGACCGATCACAGATGACGCAAAACATAATCCGAATCCAATCCGAAAATAATAACGGATTTTGGACCAGGTCTTGAACACTCTTAGCTATTACACTTCATCACTACCATTAAAATTCCATTAGTTTGGTATGTATAAATGTATAATATCCAAAATTCTATACATTATATTTAGATAAAGTCAATCTTTTAGATTAGTTTGAAACCGGATCAGGATCTTAAACATGACCCGATCAAATAAAAGGGACAGCTTTGGGTTTAGCTAAACCCAACTTGACCCAACCCAACCCATGCTTACCCCCTAGCTAATTAGGGATGCCTTTTGACTCATGAGCCATCTAGTGGGATAGAAGTTGTGATTGCAGCAGATAAAGCTTAACACAAATGGTAGATTTGTTGGCCTGTGTGTGTAGGTTGGTGGATGGGTGATCTTGTGATGTAATGCATAGGCGTGAAAGTTGTCCAATCCATTTGATTATTACAAAAAAAAAGGTTGTGGTTGCATAAACATTGTACCTAGCAATATGCAAGTGACCAAAAACACAATTGCAACCAAGGAGAAGTTGGTTGCCAATTAGGATTGGTCTTCAAAATACAATCACCACCTTAGCAATTCGACTATAAAGATAACCAAAATACCAAAAATTGATAAAACATAGAAAGAAGGCAAATGCATTATCTAGGGAACAAAAAGATTCTCCACACAAATTCATAAATAGTGTAGTACTGAAACATTCTAGCCTGAAGTGCACATCTCAAATTGAAAGAAAGATATTTCATCAATCTTGCGAGAACTATATCTAGGTGTTTGTTGCTCTAGTGTAAATCTGCTGACTCGCGTGAGCGGAAACCAGTCTAATCGAACCTCTAGCCATCAACTCTCTTATAGCCCTCCTTGCAAGTGATCCATTAATCTGTAATAGTCAAAGGAAAATATGACTTTTTTGCGAAGAATAAAACATTACTCATAGAGGGCTTTCATGAATCATGAATTGAGGATCGTATATCCTATTGTTCTAAGTGCAAGCAGGAAGTATGCTGCAAAAGCTACACTTAGAATGCCTTGGATATAAAAGCATAACGAAAAGTCATTATTGGAACTGCCAAAAAGACATCATCAAGAGAGAAGGAATGTCAATCGTACATAAAATTGCAAATTTCAAGTTTAGAATGAAGCAATTGACAGCTACACCCAGACATCAAACCTGAACATTAAGTGTACATGAAACCAGGAACCAAAATGGTTATTCTAATAATTAATGCTGAGACCATTATAATTTAGTAGTTTAGTGTCCACATAAACCAATAATCTTATTGACTATCAACAGGGAAGAAAATAGTTGCAACATCCATAAACAAAGGATGATGTTGGAGACAAAATCTGGCGCATTTGACAACCATAAATAGAAGGGAAAAAGTCAACAGTATAGATAATGGATTATCTATAACAAGTGAAAGATGTGTGAACAATTCCACCAAACCCGGACTTCTCATCAGGGTTACAAACTGCACTAAGGATTGAAATCCTCATAATGGCCATTGTGATTTACTAACATAAACACCAGCCAATATAATATAGCAGCAAAAATATGTGTACAAAACCATAAACACAAGAGAGAAGGTTTGTCTGCACACAAAAAGCTTGTTAGGATTAGCCCCAAATAGGGCAGGGACAAGCAGGAACATATAGGCATTACTAACTTAGAATGTCAATAGAATAACACACAAATTCAAAGAATCTTCAAACAAGATAGCAACCTTCACCACTGCTTATACTACAGAACAGCAGAACACACACCATCAACATGAACAATATATTTAATGCTTGGGAGAGTAAGAGAAAGAGGGGTACCCTCAAACGATCAGAGAGAATGGAAGGAGTGATGAGCTTGAATTTGGGAGCTTCAGAGAGGAGCTTGTCATAAGTACCCTGATCAAACAGAACCTGGTTGTTCACCTTCTCCTTTTGCTTTCCCTTGCTCCACTTCTGTTATTCACATTCACAATAACAAAAAAATCCAAACTTTAAAATCCCCAAAATTACCCAATAGGTCAACCAATAATTCATTTAGAGCCCAAAAAAAAGTACATTTATATTAAATATTCAAAAGAATAAAAGGGGACCTTCTTCTTCTGCTTGCCACCACCAGATTTGGCGGGTTTAGAAGATGGTGGAGGAGCCTTATCCTTCTTTGGAGCCTGCAATCAACAACCCAATGAAGCACTTAGAGTGATGTATAGTGAAATTTTGAACATAAAAGGGCATAAGAAACATAGAAAATCGGAAGATGAATGAATAGAATCGAACCATGAACTCGGGTGAGAGAAGAGGAAGGGAAAAGGGGGTACTTTGAAGAAGAGGCGCAAGTATAACGAAGAACATGAAGGCGATGAGAGGATCTTTTTTTGGATCCTTTTTTTTGGGCTTGACCTGCTTTTGGGCTTAAGCTATGTCGTTTCAGCATTCCCTCCTTAACGGGCCAAGCCCAACATTATACCTGCCTAGCTAAAAAAGTGAATAGAAAAGCCCAAAAGTGAAGTGTATACATTTTTTTTTCCACAACTGCAGTGACGATCAGAGATAGCACAGGAAATCTTGTATTTGGGGCAACAACAAAAATTATGGTGTGTTCTAGTATAGCAGCAGAAGCTTTAGCAATCAGGCATGTCATTATTCTATTAAAAAATATGGAGATAAAGAAGGTATTAATAGAATCAGATAATTTAATGCTAGTGCGGACGTTAAAATAAAAAAGTAGAATATGTGAAATTGATCCCATTTTATTAGATATTTTTGAACTCACAAGAGTAAAAATTGAATTTGGTTTCACATGAATTCCAAGAGAAGGAAATCGGCTAGCTCACAAGGTTGCAGCATTGGAGGCTATGGGAGCACGGGAGAGATCGTGGATTATCAGACTGCCTTCAGAGATAATTGTACAAATACGCAAAGATGCACCCTGCAAGTTGAAAAAGCATAATCGTAATGGAGGAGCATCCACGAATAGAAGTGTAGCGATGACAGGAGAAGAAAGAAGACAGCAAAGCGCGGGATCGGAATATCGACACAGGCAGTTTATAAGGTGCGGGTATCAAAATAACTTCCGATGAAAGATGACGATAGCTTTTGGCAAGCTCACGTTGCAAGAGGCTCTGACGACGTCTTGTAGAGGTCCTGCGTGGTGTTGTCATTAGGAGTGGTTCTTTATTGTGGAGTTGGATAACCCATCAACCACCATTACCGAACGGCTGCGGCGGTTACCCGGATCAGAGATGAAACATGAACGAGTTGGATATTTTGAATTTAAAATGTGCTACGAAATTTGATTCATCAAAAAGATTAAAGGAAAAAAGTGGAAGTTGGTTTTAGATAGGGGAAACCAGATTGGGTTCAGGTTTTTGGTGGGTTATCTTATTGGGCTCATAGTCCATGACCAAAAAAGAAAAAGAAACCCCAACTTATGATTAATTTGTCACACGTCGGAGTTGATTTGTTGTTAGCAAATGAGTTGCTACATATATAACACAGAATTTAAATCTCTAATATTTACTTAAATAAATGAGTGAGTAACCAGTCAACCAATCTAAATTGGTGAAATAAAGTATTTATCTTCGTTTTGTTCTAAATTATAATCTCTAATAAAAAAAATATAGTTCTATAAACAAAAATATATAATGACATAATAAACAAAGAAACAATTATACTTTAGTGGTTAAGTTAAAGAGCTAAACTTACTGTTACAAAAGGTTATGGAATAGATATTCATTATTGTGCATATTTAGTAGTTGAATATATTTACTTATTTATACATATCTTTTTATAATTTTTTCAATAGTAAATTAGTCAGTAGAATAAATAAATTTGTCACAGTAAAATAATTAATTTTTTATAGTAATATAATAAAATATTTTTTTGAACACTAAATATATATTTTTTTTATAATTGCTAATTAGTTATTAGTTTTTTTTTTTTTTGTGTGTAATAGGTTGGTTCTTAAATTATACTAGGGAAACCAATTTAATGTTACTAAGATCTTGTATAAATAATAAAACGGAACTCTAACTCAAAATATCTAAAGTAAGTTGTATAAAAATAAATAAACAAGAAAAGAGAAGTAAGAACTAAGAAGAGAGAATTTATGGATGTGATCTATGGCTTCAATTTGAGGGAATCGATTTGTTGGCTACTAGCAGCAAGACAGATAACTTATGCTTTAAAGGTGTTTTTTTTTTTTTTTTTTTTGTGAAGAAGAAGGAGGAGATATTTTCAAAGATGTTATTTTGTGGGCATAATTTTAATGAGTTAAATTTATTTTTCTTTAAAAAAAAAAAAAGTGCAAGTCAATATCCTAATTCATGAATATATATGATGAATCCTACACGTTACATACACGCATAATTTTGAATTTCTTTTCAAAATATATTTATCTTTTTTGTTGTCAACATAAGATGATGCATGTGTGTTCAATTATAAGGAATCCGGAACCATATCCATATAATAAAACTCAAATCTATCACAGTAAACCAAGAATAATATAAAACACTAATGGCATCTCATTTTATATTCGACTGTTTATTATGCCTTTAAGGCATTGATTCTAGTTAGTAGTTAACACTTAACATCTACTCATCCAAACCAGATGCATCGCATAAATAATGCAACAAGAATAATATAAGTAATTATCATTCGTGAATAATTTTCTTCTTGGACAATATATAATATTATTATAATGTTCTTCCTGCACACTATGTTCCATCAAGAATGCAAAAGTTACATATCCCCAATGTTATGTTGTATTATTGGTGGGGCCATTGGGGACAAAACAAGGACTGTGGAGAGTGGAGACCACTGGAAAGTTAAATCTAAGTTCTTTAATTTCAAGCATTGGGGCCTTGAGACAATATATATATATATATATAGTATAAATAATTAGGATATTTGTTATAAATAATAGAATAAAGTATATTAAATTGGTTTCTTATATTTGACGTAATCTTGTTTTGTTTTTTAAGGTTTAAAGTGTTTTATTTGAATCTAAAAAAAGTTTCATTTAATTTTAATTCAGTCACACTGTGAGGTCAAAATAAAATAATTAACGAATTGTCATACATGATAGCAGTACAAGAATAAGGTCGATAATCTAAAGAACAAATATAAATTCTAGAGACACAAAATAAACCGTGGATGCATCAATATATTTATTTATCATTTTTCTTACAATTTAAATGAAATATTTTCTATAGGCTAAAGAGAATGATAAATAAATGCATTGATGTATATACGGTTGATTTTGTGCCTTTGAAACTTGTACTTGTTCTCCAAATTATTGACTTTGTTTTTATACTGCTGTTATATAGGAAATTCCGTTAATTATTTAACTTTAATCTCACGTACATTAAAGCTAAATGAATTTTTTTTTAATTCAAATAAAATAGTTTAAATCTTAAAAACTAAAATAAAATTACGCCCAAATATAAGGACCAATTTAATACTTTACTCTAAATAATAATTAGATATAGGGAAATTAAAGGAAGAGTGCGTGGCCTTTCTCTTAGCCATGAAGAAAATTAGTTGCGGATTCATGGGACATGTTGCTATTATTGAATAGTGATGGTTATCCACAAATTTCACTACCAAGACAAATTATTTTAGAATCTAGCTAATAAATATCCTAAAGATATTAACTAAGATATTAAATATAAAAGTTTGAAATAAAAAGGTAACAATTTCAAACTTTTAAAATATTTATCATATAAAAATGTATACATACAAAAAGAAATCTTACATATGTAATTTTAATTAGTGCTCTTAAGGCATTTGTTTTGCTATAAAAATCTATAATTTTGCACTTGCTGTTATGTATTTATTTATGATATTTTTATCCTTAAATTTATGTGATGTCTCGAATAAACATTAATTTGGGATGTGCAAATAACATTAATATTTTTTATTATAGACATGTTTTTTTTTTTTTTTTGGGTTGCCCATGGTATTCCTCCGTTAGGGTTGGAAGTGAGTCAAGCTAGCTCATGAGCTAGCTCGAGCTCGACTCGTTAATAGCTCAATAAGCTAAGTTCGTGAGCTAGTGAGCCAAGCTTGAGCTTGGAATTGAGCTCATAAATTAAATGAGTCGAGCTTGAGCTTGGATAAGCTCAGCTCATTAGCGCGTGAGCTGACTCGATTATTATATATATATAATTATTAATACACATATCTTATATGCATTTAATCTATACTTTTAATATTATATATATGCATATGAAATAGTACTATATATATATATATATTAATGACCTTAATTATTTAAAATTTTATATTTAATTTTTACATATAATTTTGATGTAAGACATAAATAAAAAATTTATAATTTAATGATAGATAACAATATATAAAATTGATCTTTTTAAATATTTTATAAAATATATAAGTTATAATTTATTGATATAGAATTATAGATTATGTATTTATGTTTCTATTATTTGAGCCAGCTCGTGAGCTTTCAATGAGTCGAGCTTGAGCTTAAGAAATAAGCTCGATTATTAATGAGTCAAGCCGTGAGCCAAGCTCAATTTTTGTGAGCCGAGCTTGAGCTTGGTCTAGCTCGGCTCACTTCCAGCCCTACCCTCAGCCCGACAGGTTAAGGACTAATCCGTCGCGGATTGGAACTTTATTTAAGGGTCAATGGATTGCTGCATGCACAAAGCAGGATTCGAATTCCCAACACTTACTTAAGCGGACGAGTGAGCTGACCACTCGACCAAGCCAAGTATACATTATAAGCCTAATCATTACTTTTGTCCTTAAGTTCATTCATCAATTTAAGCATGATCATGTTTAAGAATAAAATAACAATATATGCATATAATGATTGCTACAAAAAGCATTATAAAGTAAATTTTAAATTATTTTATACTTAGAAGGTAAATAACAAATAAATTGTATAGCTTTTCCTTTTTAGTATTACTTTATTTTTGATCTTGTAACATGAAGAAATTTCAGGTGCTGTTGATAGCCCCTAATTAGGTTCAACACTTTGCAATCAAGAAAACAAAGTGCATTATTATTCGATTAAATAAATAATTTTCATTGATCTTATTTATACAATAAACAACACAAATATAATATAATGATAGTGGTAAACAAAATCATGATTCTGTGTCTTTAGTTGTTATAACATCTATATTGAAAACCGTACTAATTTAATTTAGTATTGAATTAATATTATTCTCTTTGCTATCAATCCTTTTCCACATATGCTTCATTTTTTAGAAGAATCTATCTCCATTAACTTAAAGCATATCTTTACCGAAGTAGGTGACTAACTCAATAATAGTTAATAAAGATCTTTTTTTTTTTCAATCTCGCTACGTTGCCAACACTATTTCTGTCAACTTCTGCCAACTCTTATTTATGATGATGTTTAATGGAAGTGTCTTTGTGAATGTGTCTAATAAAAATGTCTTTTTTATGGTGGTATCTAATAAAAATATCTTTATATATGTATTTTTTAGATGTGCCTTCTTATACATGTGTTTAAAATATAATAATTAATTATTATTGACAATAAATTGACAGATAGTATATTAATACCTTATATTTTTTTTTTTGTCTTTAAACCAAAGATTGTTTTGTTCACACTAGGTATACATTAAAACTTGTTAAGAAGTGGTAAGAGCACTTGTGGATCTTTAATTGTAAAATATTTAAAAATAAAAATAAAAAATTTATAGTATTTTAGTCATTTTATAAATTTTAACAATTCTCTTTAATAACAACTTTAAAACTTTATTATGTGGAATGTGGATATGCCACTAATCTTGTTTAGTGCATGACTTATTGTCAAAAAAGGAGACACCTTGATAAAACAACAAAAAGTGAAACTAAAGTAGATAAAGGAATATTGAGAAGAAAAAACAAATGCCCTTCTTTTTTGAAAAGCTTAATAAGTTAGAAATAAAATGACTGATTTTTTTATTTACAAAAATATTATATTATGTGTATACTATAATACTAAACATTTTACACTAAATTAGTTATTATATATTTTTATATAAATATATGTATTTAAATATTTTTTATATAAATATATGTATTGGTTTATATATTTTTAAAAATTTTATATTTTAATATATATTTTATACAAATAATTGATTTAGTAATTGATTTTTTGTGTATATGTAACATAATTATTTTATATATTGATTTGAAATGTAATGTTTTATCATTCTAAATTAAAACATGACTATAGTCTCATACTTCTAATAAAACCCATATTCCAAAATACTTAAGTAATGAATCGCAAAATAATTACACCAAAAAAAATATTAAAAAAAAAATATTTTTAAAGAAATATTTTTTCTGAAAAAAAAAAAGAAAGATAAGATTCCATTTCCACCCTATAAATAAAGAGCAAACAAGAGGAACTAAAAAAACCGTCTTCCAACAAATCAAAAAAACAGAGGAGCTCTGTTTCACTCACTCCATCACTCACTCACTCTTCACTTTCTTTGTTTTGTTTCTATGCTTCAAAGTGCAAGAACTGCCGCAGTGATTTCTCTCTTCTATGCTTTCAAATACATGTTTAGTCTCACTGCTATTCACAAGCTTCCATCCCCTTTTGAGTGAGAATTATTTTAAAAGATAAAAAAAAAAGTTACTTCTCTGTTAACCAAAAAAAAGCACTTTCATAATTCACATAGCTCTTAACACCTTTTGAGCAATGGATTCATTCAGTTTCCATAATCTTCAAGCTGAGAAAGCCAACGCAATCCTTAAGAATCGCAAGCTTCGAAGGATCACAGGCATATTACGCTTCCTTGAGGTGTGTGTTGTTCTAGTTTTGATCTCAAGGCTCTCTCTACGCCTCCCGGTTGCAGTTAAGACCTCGAGTGAGTACTTTAGGGACTTGTCCATGTTTGTTAACAATCCTCGGTTCGTTTTCCTCATTGGAAACGCAATCATCATCGCTCTTTTTGCTCAGTCGGGGCAGTTTTCGGCTCAAGGCTCTAGGAGAAAAGATTCGGAGGACGATCTTTACCAAGAATTTCTCCATAATGCAACAAAGAAACAGAAAGTTCAAGAAAAAAAACTAAAAAACAGAGCAAAACAGGGGATAGAAACAGAGGATCCCATCGAAAACATCAAAAATCAAGAAAAGGAGGGAATAAAAAGTGACGATAGCACAAAGAATAAAAGAATCAATAGAAACATGGTGAAACACCAAGAAAACAATGGGATATTTTTAAGAAAAGAAGCGAATTTTGGCTTAAGGAGCAAAGGAATTGATGTTGGAAATAACAAGTGTGATGTAGAGAAACAGAGCATGGAAACAGGGGAAGTGAATAATTGCTTGGAGATGAAGAAATATAGAAGGTGTCAAACAGAGATTCTCCCCCGTGCGAACCGCAACGAGCAACGAGGTGGCAATTTACGACGGTGTGAAACAGAGAAGAAAATCAAAGCTATTGTACATGCTCCTACTAAAGAGGAGGAAGAAGAAGGAGATTCATACCCTGAAGATAACATGAGCAATGAAGAATTTCGCCGCACCATTGAGGCCTTCATTGCAAGACAACAAAGGCTCCGAAGAGAAGAAGAAAATTACTCTCTAGCTTGAAACCTTTTCAATTTTGAACTTGAAAATAGGAGGGAAAGAAAGGGAAGATATTGTAGAAAATATGTAAATAAAGTGCTGAAAAAATGTATCAATAGGTTATTGGGGGTGTTGTAGTGTATGAGTAGGTTGTTAATCAAGTTTAGAATAATGGGATTATTTTTACTCCACCTATTATTGTGTAAATATTGTATAAATTTAGTGTATGAATAAGAGAATTAAAGCATGTATTCATATTTCATGATGGTAAATACCATGGTCCCTTGTCCAGAGATATTCAATTAGAATATTGAAATTAAAAAATTATATTATGAGTGAAAAATTACTAAACTAGATAAAGATTTATCAATTCCATTTAAGTTGGTCAAATAGTTAATTTAATTGTCTGCTTAAATAAATATCGAAGTTTAAATTTTGTCTTATGTATATATCAATTTAGGTGGAAACTCAGGTGCAGTCGACTTCACGTGAAGTTGATACTTGAAAGCCGTTAGATGATTTGACTGATTTGACTAAATTTTCATCTAACGCTCTCAAATATCAACTTCACGTGAAGTCGACTTCACTGAGTTTTCACCATCAATTTATTAATTAATAATAAATCTTTAAAAAAATTTAAATTTATGATAAATTAGTCATTAAGGGATACCATTAAAAAAAAAAAAAAAAAAACAATGGTTTATCAATTCATAGTCATGTCATGAAGAGGGCATGCTGATTCTTTTTACGTGCAATAACGGCATGCATGTAAGAGCATTTCCCAAAGCATATGTCTTTCTCTATTTTGGGTTGAGAAGGAACTATTTAATACCTGTTTCTCAAATTCTTGTCTAAAAATCTTGTGTTATATTCTTTGATGCCAAAGTTGCCAAGTGGGTTAATTAAAATCCCTGACCTAAGGGGAAAGGAACAAAATTACGTGGATGAAAGCATTGTCACTTTGAACAGTCACTTCAATTGAAGTGAGGAGAATATTGGAAATAAAAAGGTATATGAGTACCGAATATTTATAATCTTATTTCTAGCAAATTTTTCTTCTTGATAAGAAAGTTAATTTAATAAATGTAATGAGTGTCCTATTGAGCAGATATATTATCTTAAAATAAAAGTTTATAACATTTTGTCTTTTCACCAATCAAAACACTTCATAAGTATCTAACCCCCCCAAAAAAAATGTATAACTATTTATCATTAGTTGGATCTCAATTACGAAAACAAAATACATCAGTATTAGTCTTTAGAAAAATTAGTTCCTGAACACTAGTTATTGGTATAAAAAATACTTGAGACTTTTATTTCAAGATAAATTTTTAATATATGAAACCAGGGACGGTTTTATTTGTATTGGTGCAGGAAAAACTATTCCACTATAATTTAAAATTTTTTTGAATAATATAGAATTATAATATTTATTTATTTTTATTAAATTATTAAATTTGATTTTATAATAATTTTTTATTTAATTTAATTTTAATATTTAATAATTAATTTAAGAATCTTATATTAAATATGTATTATAATAATTAATTCTCAAAATTAAATAAAATTAATGTTTTTTTTTAATAATTGACTCTAAAAATATTATTTATCTATTGGTGGTTCTTCTTTTAAAATTAGTTTTAGTTTTTTCTATAATATACATTAATTAAAAGAATTTTTTCAATTATAAATATCATTAAGAGTTAATTCTATGCGAAGTAAATTTTTAAATAATTATTTTCTGACATATAAAAAAAGAGACATTTTAATTGTATTGTCAAACAAAAAAATATTCAATCTTTTCAAAATATAAAACCTAAATAAATAAAAATTTAAATTATATGTTATTATTTAAATCACTATTTTAATATTTTAATTTGTTAATTAGATATTTTAAAGATTAATAATATTTTTGTAGGTACCACTCCCACTCTAACAATTTTGCCTTATCATATTGCCAAACCAACAAGTACTTGATCAACCTTTACCTAAAAAAGCATTCTTTAAACCTTTAAGTACCGTCCTAACACTATATATGCATAAAAAATAATCACCCATATAAAATAATATTAAAATATAAAATATATATTAAAAATAAGTTAAATAATATATATATATATTAATAGTTAATTTTTTATATATACATAATAACTTTATTATAAAATTATTAACATGTTATATATATTTTATTATCATTATCAAAATTTTCTATATCTATCACGATATAAAACCTACTATGTTAACTTCTAATTAATTCAATACGTATGCCTTTGAAAATTTGTTAAGCTATTATGGGTGACTACTGAAATACTATTTCTCATTTTCTTACACATGCTAGATTTTTTCTCATATGTTTTTTATAGTTTTATTTAAATTTTATATGATGTGAGATCACGTTTTACAAGATTAATTAAGAGGAAAAAACAAGAAGATTAATTACTTTTGTCACCCCTAAAATTTTTATAGATCAATAAAAAATATTAATGTTAATATATTTCCTTTTTTATGAAAAAATACTGACTAGTAATTAACTGTTAAAATTTTAATCGGACAAAATAATTTTTTAGAGTAAGTATTTTTATAATATATTAAAATTTTTTATGACCAAGAAAAAGAAAAAGAACCAATTGAAAAAATAATATGTCTTTTAACTATAATCTTAAAATAATTAAGTGATTTCATTATACTGAAAAAAAGAGACATGCTATAACTTACCAACAAAAAGAATTGGTTTGAGTGATAACCAGTTTCGTGACCTGCATGTTGGAGCAAACAACCTTTGAGATTTGTGACCTTCCGTACACATACAATATTTCTGAATTACAGGCTGCGTAGCATGGAAAGTATATTAATGGTTCCATTGACAATTTTTAATTTTATTTATTACGGGTGACCATAAAATTCTACTATTTATTTAGTTCAATTAATTTTTGTCGCTGTTGATGTTGAACAATGACCATATATAGCCGAATGAAAAGAGTATATGCCTGTTACCATTAAGTTTTTGTAGAGCAAGAATAAAATTGCATTGCACTTTGCAGGTAGATAGATGCTACAAAGACTTTGTCAAAAATTGTGTAAATTAATAAATTTCATGTCAATTCTTAAGAAATGTTTGAATTAAAAAAAAAGGAGGATGCTCTTATAAAAACGCTTAAAACGTTTTTTTGTAAAGATATTTATGTGTCGCATTATTATTGGACGTATTAATGAACTGATAATTTTAAAATTTATTAACAAACTAGAATAAAACCGATCTTTTTATAACGATAACAATAAATCCAATTGTTATCAGATCTGGTCGAACCGACTAATTTACATAACTCACTTGATCATGATTTTTTTGTTTTTTTTTGTTTTTAAAAAAATTGGGGATATAATTGTTTTTTATCAAAAAATTTAAACATGATTCAGTTTAGATTGTGTAAATTGATTGGATCAGATCGGGTTTAATAATTATAATGCGGACAATTGGCTTTATTATTGTTGCTATAATAAATCGATTTTGTTCTGATTTAATAAAAAAAAATTATTAACCGATTTAATAAAAATGTCTAATAATATTATAACACATGTAAATGTCTTTAAAAAAAAGACATTTTTAATATCTTTATCGAAATGATCTCCTTACAAAAAAAAATGATGAGTTTAATATTTGATTTAATCATTACATTTTAAGTCCTAACCAATAAAACATCTAAAAAATAGCAGTTATTCTTACGTTATAACTCGATAAAAAAAATATATATTTTTCTTATAAAAGCACGAAGATAAAAAAAAGTAACCACATTTTTTTCTATAAGAATTTTTTTTTATTAACTTGAGCATTAAAATATATTTTTATAGTATTTATATTCTATATTCTTAGCAGCTAAAATATACAACCCTTAAAAAAAAAGTATAACTTCATCCAAAGTGAGTTATATCTCAAATAACTTATTAGGACAGTAACAATATTGTTGAGAACTCTTCAAGTTTTTAAAATTACAAAGGTCGAGCACTGAGACAATATCCCAAATGGATGAAAGGTTAAAAAAAAAATGCAAAAAAAATAAAATTACCAACCACAACCCTTGATTCTTCAACAAATTAAAATATTTGTTAGCGAAACTTTAATTTTTTATAGATAAATAAAGAAGTATTGTTAATGTTATTGCTTCCTTCAAGAGAAAAAAGTATTGCGTAAAGTTAAATGCCATACAATTAATAATAAATATAAAATACATTAAATAAAATTTTGGTGGTATGTCCTCTGTTATTGACAAATTGCAATTTTATTTATTAAGTAAGTCCTTTCATGTGTATATAATTTTAAACTTTGTCTTAAGATTAGTGCTATACATATGTGGTGTATGTTTTAGACTTTGATCATAAATATTTTTGAAGGTGCCACCAATGGCAACAAAGGAAGCACCTTACTTAGATGGAGGAATGGATACACAGCAAGTCCTCCACATGAATGATGGCATCGGAGATAATAGCTACGCTAATAACTCTTTGTTACAGGCACATAAATATTATTATTATTATTATTATATATTCTCTCTATTTCTCTATAAACTTTGTTCATGTCCCAAACTATTAGTCACTTGGTTAATTACTTGAACATGCATGCTTTCTTTTTTTAGTCAACTCTAAACTGATCTCTATTTTTAATTATAATATTTGTTTATTAGCTATTACTTTTTACCTACCCTTTTGAATTGTATTTTTTTTTACAAGTTTAGAAACTAATCGTTCTCAAAATTTGAAAATTTTTTATACTAACTAACCACTAACAAAAAGAAAAAATCAACTCCTAAGGTGGCAACTTTAAAAGTTTATGGTCCATTTTTATTGAAAAGTCTATTTTTATTTTCACTTTTTATTTTTTATTTTTTACACAATTTTAAAATAAAAATACTAAAATTAAAAATAAAAAAATAAAAACGTAAATCACAGGCACATTTTCACATAGAGCTAGTTCCAGAATGATATAGTTGTAGAAGAAAAATATCTTAATTGGGAGTACTACTAGTCCAATCGATCATGAATGTTGGTGATATTATTATGATTGTTATATTATAAGACACTAATATATGAATATAATGTTGACAGAAAAAGGTGATGATGAAGGCAAAACCCATATTAGAGGAGAATATGATGAGACTATACAGTATTATTCAACCTCAGTGTTTGATTGTGGCTGATTTAGGATGTTCTTCAGGACCCAATACTCTTCAGTTGCTATCTAATGTCATCAACATTATTGATACTATTACTTGTAAATTGAATCTTAAACTACCGGTTTTTCAGTTTTTCTTGAATGATCTATTTGGGAATGATTTCAATAGCATCATTAAATCACTCCCTCAATTCTTGGAAAGCCTAGAAGAAAATAAGGGACATAATTTTGGTCCATGTTTTATTAATGCAACGCCTGGTTCATTCTACAAGAGGTTATTTCCTGATAATTCCATACACTTGGTTCATTCCTCTTATAGTCTCCATTGGCTTTCTCAGGTAAGCCCAACAATATATTTTGTGCATTTTTATATGTTATTTAGTGCGTGAACAATAACAGGGGAGGAGGAGGTTTAGGGTTTAGGGTTTACTGTGAGACATGATTTTGTAAATTGAATAATAACAAATTAGATTTACATAATACTAGTACTTTATCGAACTAAAATCACATGCTATATAATTTTACTGTCATTATCATGTTT
The DNA here is from genome assembly GCF_059453495.1 of Arachis ipaensis. NCBI lineage: Eukaryota > Viridiplantae > Streptophyta > Magnoliopsida > Fabales > Fabaceae > Arachis > Arachis ipaensis. Next base: position 7,469,900 of record NC_142438.1, read on the forward strand.
GTTTTGAATAACAGGCTCCAAAGGAGTTGGTTAATAAGGAAAATGCACACTTAACAAGCACAAGTCCTCCAGCAATGCACAGAGCATATCTTGAACAATTCCAGAAAGACTTTAAACTGTTTCTGAAATTACGTTCACAAGAAGTGGTGGCTGGAGGTGGAATGGTTCTCACTTTATTCGGAAGGGAGAATACTCGTGATATCAGAACTGCTTGGACCATAATTGGCACAACACTCAATGACATGGTCTTAGAGGTACATTATAACATGTAATCTTGTACAATTAGTAGTAATTTTGGTTTGTTTAAACATTATATTATAAAAAAAAATTTAAATATTTCTGAAATATCGGTATTTATGATATATGGTCCCACAAATACTTATATAGTATTGTTTAAGACTTAAAATGAGATGAAGTTAAAACTAAACATTAGAGATGCTCTTAATATTTTAAAATTTTACACTATATAATAAGACGTTGTAATGGTATTTGTTGTAGAATTTGATTGAAGAGATAAAATTGGAGTCGTTTAATTTACCATTATATGATCCAACAATAGAGGAAGCTAAAGAAGTAATTGAGGATGAAGGATCTTTCACCCTTCAAAGGTTGGAATCTGTGGTACTGGGTTGGGATGGCAACATAAATGAAGATGTTGATGATGAGAAGAATAAACTTGATATAAATAAGAGGGCACAGTTTATAACTAAATACACTCGAGCTGCTACAGAACCTCTTTTGAAGGCACAATTTGGAGAACAAGTCATGGACGAGTTTTTTCTCCGATTTAAGAATAAGATTTTCCAATTGATGATGGACGTTGAAATATTGGAATTTCCTAGTCTTGTAATATCACTCATAAAGAATGCTTGAAGGAATACACAAGAATATAGTCATATACTCTTCTTATATTATATTCGTTATTTTTTATCTGCCTTCTAAAATTGTAACGAAATAAAAACATTAATTAAAATAAAATTATGAGAGTTGGGATGTGGTAGTAGCTAGGTAGCCTTATATATATACATGCAATGCAAGTTGATGATGAAACTAACTAGAGTCTAATTACTTACTGAGCAAGCTAACCATGTGATGAGTTAAATGCAACTTTGTTTGAAGAATGATCCTTCACTCTTCAAAGGCTCCAAACTGTCGACATAAACGAAGGTGTTGATGACGAAAACAATAAACTTGATCTAAATATGAGAGTTAGGTCCCCAAGAAATTTATTATATATTAAAAACATTAATACATAATTATTAAATTTGATTGGGTATATATTTAATGAATTTTGCATAGGATATTTTCGTCCCTAAAATTTTTTTATTACATCCAGGGCTTAAATTTTATAAAATTAAGATATATAAGTCCATATTTTAGTTAGATCCGTTGTTTTTATTTAAATAAATAAGTCATCGAAAATGTGATAGAATTATCTATATGTCTTACTTTGATGGTTTTAGTTGAATTTGAGAGGAGTTGAATCAAGTTAGCTTTTTTCCTAATTCAACTAGTATCTACCCTCTAAACTTTTAACACCAAAGCTTAGCTTCTCCTAGTGCTGACCCAACTAGGAAGGAGAATCTACACAGATTCAGACTCACCAAGTGTTCACCCAACTTAGTAAAGGGGAACTAATCCTAGTTCAACAACTCAATACATCAGAAATCAGTGGTTATTTTGCATCACTCATGCCTTTTCTCTCTTGCCTTTTCAACCTCTCAATATTTGCCTTTTCAAAACAGAAAATGACACAAGACAGCCATAACACAAAGATCAGAAATTAAGCTCTTGTAGAAGAAAAATATTCCAGCTCAATGTTTGAGATGGTGCTCTGAATGTGTGCTCTCTTTTTCTTGCTTTGAAATGATGGAGTGAGGCTTGTTATATATTTTCATCTTGCCTTTATTTTTGCCTCTTCTATTTCCTTGTACCATCTGCTCGTTGGAGCTGTTCCTGCTGGCATGCAGTGTTTTTTTCATCCTGCTCCACTACCTCTGCTATCCGAAGAGCTCGACCACTACCTCTGTGGTCCTTGGCTTGGTTTTCTTCCTTGGCATGCACTCCTTTTTCATCCTTCTCCATAGCCCCTGCTGCTACTGCTCTTTGCTCATTTGTGTTTTGTTCAACCACGATCCAAAATGGTGCTCTGCTGATGTTCTTGGGTTAGTGAGGTGTAGCAGCTGTCCTTCTTTACTTTTACAGAGCCACACATGTCCTTGTTTTTGTCCAGCTGTCCTCATTTGCTTTTAGCAAATATATAACCATTTATTTTGCTGAACGGTGCTATGAGGAGCATTGACTCTTTTACATGGCTGAAGTATATGCTAGTCTTGGACTGTGAAAAATTAATTAATGGGTTTGCCACAATAAAGCACACATTAAACAATATTGAGCTTTCAATCCAAATAAATGTTTGTCATCATAAATTAACCCAAAATCAAACTAGTTTAACATACTTTTATAAATTTTAAGAATTTCAATGTAATAAAATTGTCTTTGAAACAAAAATATTCGACACAAAATTTTTTAGAGATATATTTAAGTATATTTTTTTATTATTTTAATACAATATAATTTTTATTAAAAAATTAAATATAGGAAAAATAAATTTAGCCATAATTTTATTTGTAAATTTTATTATTTAAATTTAATTATGATTATAGGAGAAATTAACCCATATTATCAGCATAGAATGATGTTAACACGTGGCAATTTGGGAGCACTACGACACTTGGTTAATAACTCTTCTTGCTGTTGATGCTGTTCATTTTCCGTTTCTATTCCCGTGCTTAGTTATGATTAATGACACTGCTAAGCAAATTTTTGGTTAGTTATGATTAATGACACTGCTTAATATGTATATCATTTATTCAATTTTTATAAGTAAAAGAATTTAAAAATGATTAATATTTTTTAATTCTTATACAATAAATTTAATTAATATATATAAAAATTAATACAAAAAAAATTGAAAACTATCCGTGACAATCGGACTATGCTATACATTCAAATATTTTTTTATTTAAATTTTATTCAAGTAGATCTAACACTAACAAAAACCACTCTCATTAAAAGAACGTCATTACACACGCTTATCTTCTTCTCCTCTCCCATGCCTCCTCTTCTTCTTCTTCCATCATGCGCTTCTTCTTCTTTCAAATACACGCATATGTCATCTCCTCCTCCTCCTCCTTCTTCTTCTACTATTTCGTTATCGTCATCACCAATAATATCAACATTTTGCTAATGAATTATTTTTTCCAATCGAATTGAATGGAATGCAATTGTTAAATTGAATCGAATTGAATTGAATGGACGCAAGTGTTCTGAATCTGAATTGAATTGAATTGAATTGATAATCTCTAAATTGTAGGCAGAGGTGTTTTGAATTTGATTTTATATAATGAATTATGTTTCGTTCATTAAGTACTATACAATTGTTTCACCATGAGTACGTGTTCAGTTCATTCTACACAAAGATGTTTGAATTTGATTTTATATAATGTATTATGTTTCGTTCACTCAGTACTAAATAATTATTTCACCATGAATACGTGTTCGGTTCATTATGCAGAAAGATGTTTGAATTTGATTTTATATAATGTATTATGTTTTGTTCACTCAGTACTAAACAATTGTTTCACCATAATAACATGTTCGGTTTATTTTTGTTTTGCATAATTCAAAACTCTTCCTCCTTACCTTATACTGCTTCTTCACCAGGGAGAGAAGGAGGAAAAGACAAAAAAAATATAGCAGCAACAACAACAAAAGAATTACGATAAGGAAAAAACCCGTGAAGAAGAATAAACGCAAAAAAGAAAGAGGAGAATGAGGAGGAGGAACACGAAGAAGAAGGCGAAGAAAAAGACGATCCGTGCGTAAATGAGCGTGAAAAGAAGAAGCGCGGAGAAAAGAGAAGAAGAAGAGAAGAAGCGTGAGGAAAGAAGAAAGCGGAAAAAGTACGTGATCTAAAATTGCTTGGATGAACTTAAATGCCGAAATTGTTTGAATGTAAAAAATATTTTTGACAATTATCCTAAAAGATAACAAGATTTCTGACAAAAATAATTCGTTATTCTAACGGGCATTTAATAAATAATTAACTAATTAACATGTCGCGCACATTCTATTAACTTAAGAAAGAGATCATTCACAAAAAAAACTAACCAATCTACATAGTTAAAAAAAAAAAATTAAAACCTCGTGATCCTTCAAAAAGGTTATCAAATGACGGGTATTCACTCTTAGGGAAAAAAAAAACACATTGCATCAAGTTACATTATTCCATATAAATAATTTGCATTAAAAACAAATTTGGTATATCCGTATATGGCTTAGCTTCTATTATTGACAATTTGCAATTCCATTTTAAGAAAAGTCCTTTCATAGTTTTGTATGTGTGCATTTTTATTTGTTTTCCAATAAGGACGCATGAGTTGACTTTGTTTAATTTCACGTGATTGGTTGATTCCTGTTAAAGAGTACCACCCGCGCTATTCACATGGCTATGTTTTTTATTTTGTCTATATGGCTCATAGGTTCAACTAGGGTGTGCATCATCCCTCCCGAACATTTGATCTGGTCTGAATTTAATGACTAATTTGATATGATTTTATTGAATTTAAGGTTGGATAAGGATCTCAAAAATAAATTTGGTCATTATTTTAAATTAAATTCGAATTAAGACAAATTTAACTTCACTTGACCCATGAACACCTTAAGAGAACTAAAAAATATATATATGTTTTAAATTAATTTTAATATTATGTTATATTAATTATAAATTTATTATTTTATTTTTAATCAGACTTGTTAAATTAGAAAATATATCAAAGAATTATCAAATTAGAATTTATGAACAGATTCAAATTCAAATATGGATATCAACTTTTCGATAACAAGTTTAGTGCATCATAAATAAGTTTCTATATAAATAAGTTTCTTTATAAATCATTGTTAAAATTTAAAAGATCCAATTTAAACCTAATATAATTGTGGTCCAAAAATATTTATATTTTATTGAATCTAGTATCGAATTATAATCTAAAAATTAGACTCGATATATATTTAAGATCGAATCTAAATCAAAACAAATCTAATTTCACCCGACTCATAAACACTATAAGTCCAACCATGAGTATTACTTCAAAATATACTAAAAGCGTCTGAATGCTGAAGATATGCTATGGCACTCCTAACTATAAAATTCAATTGGTGATGAATTTAAATATGTTATTCAATTTATTATATTTCCAAATAATATCATTGTATTGTATGTGGCCGATGGTTGGCTTACCACATGTAGGCATTGACTTGTATATTTCATTATCGTGCTACTTATTCTTTTATTTTTGAATTTAATTTAAAATCGTTATTGAATTCTATTTTTTTTTTAATTATTTGGTGTGTAATTTTAATTTTTTCTTTGAAACAAAATGAAACGTGTTAGAGCTCAAAAAATTTCATAACATTTCTTGTAACTGGTTGTCTTTGTTATTTGTTGTTTATACTTAAACTATGATTCATGTCCTCTACGCCGAATACCATTGAGTGTATTTATTAGTCTTATTAAACAAAATTGTTAATTGATGTTAAAGAAAAGTTTTGGGTATTTTTTTTATACCGATCTAATATTTAACACGGATTTATTGTTGAAGGTTGCACATGAGAACGAAAAAGAAAATGCAGGGGATAAAAATCAGAGAGAAAAAGGAGTAGAAATGTGAACTTGTATTAAATGATGAATCACACATTTACATAACTGATCTACCTATATTTATACATAGCTGGTTAACTACTGATTAGCATAAATATCTAACTACTCTAATCAGTTTTTTCTAACTAACTATCAGCAGACTCTCTTGTTAAGTAACACCCTCTTTTATGTTTGGAGTGCTGACCCCAAGCTTACTATGGATGTAATGGAAAGGTGCTAGTGGCTTAGTCAAAATGTCTGCAACCTGCTCATGTGTAGAGATAGGTAGCAGAGTAATCACGCCTTCTTGTAGTTTGTCGCGGACAATGTGGCAATCCGCTTCGATATGTTTTGTCCGCTCATGGAAGACTGGTGGATTAGTGGCTATATACACAGCAGACTTGCTATCACAGTAAATGTTCATTGCCATTTGAAGTGGTGCGCCAAGTTCCTGAAGAACATAACTCAACTATTGGACCTCCCTAGTTGCAAGCGCCAACGCCCTATATTCTGCTTCGGAGGAGGAAGCAGCGACTGTGAGTTGCTTCTTGCTCTTCCAACTAACAAGAGATGATTCAAGGTAAAAGCAATAGGCTGAGATCGACCTCCTGGAGTCAGGACACCCTGCCCAGTCCGAATCTGAGAAGCCTGTGAGATTCAAGTCTGATTTGGCTGAGAAGAAAAGGCCAGCAGCTGGGGATCCTTTCACGTACCTCAATATTCGATGAGCAGCTCGCAAATGCTCTGTGGTAGGACAATCCAAAAATTGACTCAACTTTCCTATGGCGAAACTTATATCCGGCCTAGTGTTCGAAAGATAGAGCAACTTCCTAATGATTCTTCGGTATGGAGTGAAATCAGACAGCAGCTCCCCATCACTCTTACTAAGCTTTGCACCATAATCCATTGGTGTTGGGGCAGGCTTGCATCCCTCAAAACCTGTTTCTTTAAGCAAATCCAGCACATATTTTTGTTGATACAAAGCAATTCCTTTCTGTGACCTAGCCACTTCTAAGCCAAGAAAATATTTGAGGTCCCCAATATCTTTGATCCGAAATCTATCATCAAGTATCTTTTTCACATTCTCAATCTCACTAAGATCATCACCTGCCAAAACCAAATCATCAACATAAACTAAGACTGCTGTAAATCCTTTTGGAGTTGATTTTGTGAACAAACTATAATCTGGTTTGCACTGCTTGAAACCCAGCTCCACAAGAACAGATTTGAGTTTTGAATTCCATTGTCTACTAGCTTGTTTTAATCCATACAGTGACTTCTCAAGTTTGCACACTTGCCTTGGCTCTGCATGAAGTCCTTCTGGCACCTTCATGTATACTTCTTCATCCAAGTCACTATGCAGAAACGCAGTGTTAACATCAATTTGTTTCAAGTGCCAGCCTTTCACAGCAGCAAGAGCCAAAACCACTCGCAATGTTCCCAATTTAACAACTAGGCTAAAGGTATCCTTGTAATCAACTCCAGGAACCTGCGTGAATCCCTTTTCAACGAGGCGAGCTTTATGACGTTCCACACTACCATCCGGATGATACTTGACCTTGAATACCCACTTACATCCTATTGCCTTCTTGCCAGGTGGGAGTGAGGTCAACTTCCATGTTTTATTTTCATCCAGAGCAATCAGCTCAGCCTTAATAGCTTCTTGCTAGCAAGCTTGAGATATCACCTCTTCATAGCGCTTAGGCTCGATGTTTTAAATAGCTAATGAGTATGCAAGATGCATGGGAAAAATAGAATGATAGGATAAAAAATCTGAGATAGGCTATCTTTGAAGGTTTCGCATGGTTTTTGAATTTTCATTGATGGCTGTCATACATTTGTAATCTTTCAAGTAAGCTGGTGGTTTTGAAATTCTTGTGGATCTTCTCAGCATAACACGAGTAGGGAGACTAGGTGAATCATGCACCTGTGTATCTAATCTAGGACTTGTGTCTACATTTGTGTGTGATGTATGGTCAGGATTGTCAAAAGCTTCCAAATGATGCATGGGACTATCATGGGGCATTGAAGGTGAGATGTTATCTTTGTCTAGACTATCTAAATGAATACTAGAATGCATAGGGATGAATGTTGAATATGATTCTGAATCATGTGATCCTGATTGAGTGTATGTGCATTATTGTTTGGATTTGTGATATACAATTGGTCAGCTGAAAATTTTTCATTTGTAAAATTGGTGTTAGTATTTTCAGATTGAGTCTTAGCATTTTCATTTTGAGCCTCAACCTCAGAGTATAGAAACAAATCTTCATAAAATTGAACATCTCTAGAAGTGAAGAATGCTTTGGTTTGTAAGTCAAATAACAGATAGCCCTTAACACCCTCCCTGAATCCAAGATGCAGACATTTCCGTGCTCTTAGATCAAGTTTGGTTCTGTTACGCGTAATAGTATTAGCATAAGCAAGACAACCAAACACCCGAAGATGAAGTAGATTCGGTAGAGCATTGTATAAAACCTAATAGGGTGTTCGGTTGGTCAAGAATGGTGAGGGCAACCTATTAATCAAATAGACCGCATGTTCAACACCATAGCTCCAAAAGATTTTGGGCAGGTGAGAATGAATCATAATGGTGCGAGCCACAGTCAGAATGTGTTGATGCTTTCGCTCAACGATTCTATTTTGCTGTGGTGTCTCAACACAAGATCGTTGGTGCAAAATTCCAAAATTGTTATAAAATGAAGATATTGAAAATTCAGCACCATTATCAGACCTGATTATTTTCACCATTGTATTGAACTGAGTTTTGACAAAATTAATAAAATTCTTCACCAATTGAGCTGTTTCAGCCTTGGTTTTCATAAGAAAAATCCATGTAAATCTAGATTTATCATCTACAACTGACAAAAAATATTTGTGACCAGAAAATGAAGGAATGGAGATCGGGCCCCAAATATCCAAATGAATCAACTCAAGTACATTTTCAGCAACAGAAACACTATGAGGAAATGCTAACCGCTTTTGCTTGCCAAGATGACAAGAATTACACGGCTCCTTGCTTATTGAACAATCTACAAATTCAAACTGTTGTTTCAGTGTTGCTAACCTATTATTAGATGGATGTCCTAGTCTATCATGCCACAAATTTTTCTGAGATGTATGAGGGATGAGTGCAGTAATGTCTGATGCATGTGTTGGTCCTTGAACCTCGTGGTGCAAAATGTATAGACCATCAATATTTCTAGCTGCACCAATCATCTTCAAAGTGTGTCGATCCTGTATCTCACACATTTCATCAGTAAAACTCATTTTTCAATGCAATGATAATGTCAGTTTTGAGACTGAGAATAGTTTAAAATTGAATGAAGGGATGTATAATGCATTTGCGAGAAATAATGTGCCAGAAAACACAATTGTGCCCATGATGCAGCTGGTGGTGTGGGCACCATTGGGTAATCTAACAATTATTGGATCAATTTTTCGAAAATCTTTGAAATCTTTGATGTTAATGAGACATGGTCCGTGGCACCAGTGTCTATTACCCAGGGTTTATGCTTTTGAATGCATACATCTAGAGCCTATATGTGAGAATTGAAATGCAAAAGATGAACCATTCTACCTTGATGAGGTGATGGTTGAGGTTGTGTTGTAATCTGGCTGACACTATGGATGTGCTTGATCTCTTGCTTGCTAAGTAGAGCTAGTAGGACTTCCCTTTGATCTGGAGTGAATCCAGCCCCTGTGATTTCACTCACTCCCAATTGGCCTTGACTGGTACCGAGCTCATCATTAATACCCTCAGTACCTGCATTTGCTGACATGCAATTGAGGACTGGTGTGGCAGTGTTTTGAGAGTTAAAGTATTCATATTGTTGTCTAAAGTTTGGGGGGAACCCGTGTTTCTTGTAACAGGTATCAACACTATGTCCAGTCTTGTTGCAAAAAGTGCACTGCAGCCTACTTCTGCCACCTTGTCCTCTCCCAAGCTGAAATCTACCTCCTCTGCCTCTCTCTCTCCCTCTACCTAGTGAAGGCGACGTAGTGTTCAAGGGATGAGCAGAGCTAGCCAAAACCTTAATGTCCGAGGTAGAGTCAGGACTGAGAAACTGCCGTTCTTGCTGCGTGATCATAGCAAAGACCGCATTCAGATTTGGTAAGCTATCCATGAGCATTATCTGTGATCGAACAGTGGAGTGTTGTTCATTTAAACCTCGAAGAAACTTTGTCACCTTATCTTCCTCTCTTTGCTTCCTAATTATAGATAAGGCACACGAACACCTTTTATCACAGTTACATTGTGGCAAGATTCTGAAATTGTCGATTTCTTCCCAAATTGACTTGAGCTTGGTATAGTAATTCGTCACATTCATGTCTCCTTGTCTGAGTGCATACACTTCCTCATATAATTCAGCCACTCGAAATTTGTCCCCCTGATAATATCTGTGCTTTAGCTCATCCCATATCTTATAGGCTAAATTGTTCCACAAGACACTTTGGTAGATATCCGGGCTTAGTGAGAGGTTAATCCAACCAACGACATATGTGTTGCACCTCTCCCACGTAGGGGTGGCAGGAGTACCCGAACCCGCAGGTACCCGACCCGCCCCCACCCGCTCGGGGCGGGTTTAAACCCGACCCGAGGGCGGGGCGGGTTTTGATCGGGGCGGGGCGGGGTCGGGGTCAGGGTAAACCCGCCCCTACCCGCCCCGGAGTACTTAATATATATATATATATATATATATATATATATATATATATATATATATATATATATATATATATATATATATTAGGGTTTGCCTCCAATCCACCAACCATCAGAGATCAGACCTGAGACCCCAAGTCCCCAAATCCCTAGCTCTTTGCTCTTCAGCTCAGCCTCTCATCTCCTCTCCGCCATTGCGCCGTCGCTTCGCAGCTCCTTGCCGTCGTCGCAATTTCTTGGCGTCACCACTTAGTCCCACTGCTCCTTGCTGTCGCTGCTCACCTCCCGTCTGCTGTCGGCCCGTCGCTGCTCAGCCGCACAACTCCCCGCCCTCGCTGCTCAGTCGCGCAACTCCTCGCCCTCGCTGCTCAACTCGCACAGCTCCGTAAGTTCCTCTCTCTCTCTCTCTCTCTCTCTCTCTCTCTCTCTCTCTCTCTCTCTCGTGCTCTCTGTCTCTCCATCGTTGTGAGATCTAAGTTCTTCTCTTGTTCTTCCACAGATTCATCGCTTGGTCACCGTCGCTGTGAGCTTGTCCGTCGCTGTTGCATGTGAGCCTGTCACCGAAGCCCTTTTTCTCTGTTTCTAACCACCGGTAAGTCTTTGAGCCCCTCTGTCTTTGCAGATTTGCCATCCCACAGGCATGCTCTACTAGATTTGAAAAATTAAAGTTGTTTTGATTGATGAGAAGTGCATATTTAGTTTTGATAACAATATTTTTGACTGATAAGAATTGCATGTTTAGTTTTGATTTATCATTTTTATGCATTTTGAATTTTGATTTTAATCTGATTTTGTAATTGTCATTGAGTACTGAATGGACCCTTCAAGATTAGAGTGATTTGGTTTATGAAAGGGAATATGCCCAAGGTGTTCTAATTATGGAGAGAATTGGGCATTTGAAATTAGCAGAATTAGTAATGTGCGGAAGTGTTCTGAATTTTTTTATTATTACAAAAATTAGTAATGCCAATTTGTTGATTAGGTATTTCTAATAAACAAGTAGGTAGACATAGGGTAATTAATAGATTCCAAGTTGTGAAACTCTATGATCTGAGTGTTGAGTGGGAAATTGAGTCTCTAATTTGTATTGTAGGCTTCACCAAGGGCTCTATTGCTCAGTGGCTTTTCTCAAGCAAAGTCTCTGCTGTTCCACACTTGATGTCTTTTAAGGTTTCTCAAGATGAGAAGCCTTTTGACTCCACTCTAAAGTTCCCTGCTCCTGAACAGGTTTCACACTACCTACCATCTCTCTCACTTTCTCTAAATTCCTCCGAAATTGACAAGTTAGTTCAATATTTAATCTTCTAGAGTTTTAGTTCTATTTTAAAGTCAACTTTGTACTTGAAGAGGACAAATGTTTTCATTCTGCTTATTTACTATATCTGGTATATGAAATGAACTTCACTTCACTTCAGATCTGAACTTAGCTTGATGTTTTTCCGCCCCCAATGTCTTGTATTTTCAATTTCCAATCAAGCAATTTCAGTTTCTGTGGAGAATCCATAATGTGCAACAGTGTTCTGAATTATGATGAAATCAAGAAACAGGAAATAAGATATAGACATATACAAATAAAAAAAGTTTATTTATGGTTATCTAATTTAATTCAATTGGCTTAGCATGTATTCTCATATTCTCATCTAAATATTTCATGTGTTACAATCCTATTATATATAGAACTACAAGGATGGGCCTAATATGTGAATGTATGGTTATTGATTTTCAAGTTTCATTTATTATTTCTTATTATTATTATTTTTTAAAAATGTTTTACATTTGGAGAAGCTATGATTAACTTAATCTCCAAATTTCCATAGTCTGCAATGCATTATACAAATCCATTTCGTCCCAAACATGATCATTATGATGATCACCTGAATTCAAGATCACATAGATGGTTGAAAGATTGTGATTAACCTCATCAGTAGCCAACAGTTGATTTAATAGCATCCAATATCTGCATAAAATAAGTGGCAGAACTTGTTATGTATTCTGATTTTTCATTTATGCATTCTGATCTTTATTAAGATATGATTTTAATTTGTTAATTGTTATATTTTTTGATTTTCAGGTTTAAATCTTGATTTGCAAACTTTTAATGACGATGAAGATGTTGAAAGTGATCAAGAATAAGGGTTGAAGATTTTTTTATATCTAATATTATAATTTCTTTATTATGGTGTTAAATTTGTAGTGATCTAACACTTTTTTTTTATTTCAAGTTATTTGAGCTAATGACATTGTATGAATTTTTATGTTTGTATTTTAATTTATCTATGAATTTTAAGTTTTTGTCTTAATTTAGATATGAATATGTAAAAATTAAAATATTTAATTTTTATAGGGGCGGGTAGGGGTGGGGCGGGTACCCGCAGGGGCGGGTTCGGGTACTGCAATTTACTACCCGTGGGTTGTGGCGGGGCGGGTAGTACTTGAGTGATGAGACGGCGGGGCGGGGTCGGGTAGGGTAAAAACCCGCCCCTACCCGCCCCACTGCCACCCCTACTCCCACGCCTCAAACAATGGATCTGAGCTATCCGGTTTCTCAATACTACCATCTATGAATTTTAGCTTATTTTTCAATTTGAGAGCTAACAGCATAGCTCTACTCCAGGCTCCATAGTTCGATCCAGTCAGAACAACAGAAGTGAGAGGTATACCTGGACTCTCAGAAGGGAGAATGAAGTACGGATTTGTAGGATCCTAGCTCGGATTCGCGCTTTTGCTGATGTGCGATTGGATCGCGGCGATCTGATTAAAAAATGCAGCAAACTGAGTTGCGTCCATGGCGGGAAATTGCACTCCACTAGAACTTGAATCGGAGCTCATAATGACGGAAATTGTGGATCTGATGCACAGATCTGAACCTTCCTCTTTCAATCTCGTTGATCGGAATACCTAATCGCTTTGATATGACTTGTCGAACTAGGAAGTAATTAGGCTCTCATCAAGCTCTGCGGTGTGAGTTTGAAAGAGGAGAAGAAGTTGTAGGAGAAGGTGAAATTGGAGATCGAAGAAGAAATTGCAGAAAGAGATGAGATCGAAAATCGAAGAATCTTGGAAAAAAAAATCAGAACGCTCGAAGAGAACTTGAACTAAGAGAAATCAGTCTTGATGAGGAACCTAGATCCATCATCTCTCTCCAACCACGATTGATGCTCGTGAATCGAAGATCAAGCTACTCTCTCTTCAGTTGCTCACCGCACCATGTTGAAGGTTGCACATGAGAACGGAAAAAGAATGCAGGGGATAAAAACCAGAGAGAAGAAGGAGTGAAAATGTGAACTTGTATTAAATGATGAATCACACATTTACATAACTGATCTACCTATATTTATACACAGCTGACTAACTGTTAATTAGCATAAATATCTAACTACTCTAATCAGTTTTCTCTAACTAACTATTAGCAGACTCTCTTGTTATATTTCGTAATACTCTAATTGTTATATTTCTCTAACTAACTAATAGGATTTTTAATGATTAATGTTATATTTCGTAGCACTCTAATTGTTCCTATAATAATTCTTTTGCAAAATAAAAAAATACGATGCACAAATTCAAAGCGGTGGAAAATTTAATTATTCATGTTATAATTTCTTTATATTATGAGTCCGCCCAATTTCAATTTCTAACAATAGAGAATAAATAATGTATTTAAAGACAAGAAATGCTTTAATTTGATCATATTGTCATTCCACAACATCAAAGAAGACAAAGAGTTAGGAAGAGGAGGAATGGATAGACAGCAAGTGGTCCTCCACATGAACCCCGGCATGGGAGATAATAGCTATGCTCATAACTCTATCATTCAGGTACACAACATCATCATAATATTCTCTTTATTCTCCCAAATTAAATTTGCTTATGCCCATTCATGATTGACAATGGTAGATATTAACATTCTTATATATCAATATCATTTTAACAGAACAAGGTGATGAGGGAGACAAAAGCCATAGTAGAAGAGAGTATCATGAGGTTATATACTATTGTTCCTATTCATTGTTTTAAGGTGGCTGACTTAGGTTGTTCTTCAGGACCAAATGCTCTTCAATTGGTATCTAATGTCATCGACATTGTTGATACTACTACTTCTAACTTGAATCTCGAACCACCGGTTTTTCAATTCCTCTTGAATGATCTATTTGGGAATGATTTCAATAGCATATTTAAATCACTCCCTCAATTCTTGGAAAGCCTAGAAGAAAAGAAGGGACACAAATTGGGTCCATGTTTTATTAATGCAACTCCAGGGACATTCTACAAGAGGCTATTTCCCAACGGTTCCTTACACTTTGTTCATTCTTCTTTTAGTCTTCATTGGCTTTCTCAGGTAAGAACATATGCACTAATTGTTTGGCTGAGTTTTTAAAAAAAAATTTTTTTTAGAGTTATCTTTTTTTAAAAGATTTTATCGAAAAGTAAAAGTAATTTTATATTTGGATATCTTATATAAAAAGATCTTTTTATCTATTAATTATGTTTGGGTATAACAATATAAAAATATTTTTTTCTTTATTTATTACATAAAAAATATCTTTTTTTAAGAGAAAAAGATCTTTAAAAAAATATATAAATTACAACTTCTCAAAAAAGATGTTTTTTTTTTATTTTTCTAGTACTTTCATTTTTATTATTAGAAATTTGCCAAACACGCTAAAAAATAAAAAAAGATCTTTTTTTATTAAAAAATATTTTTTTTATCAAAATAATGGCGCCCAAACAAACACGTAATCCATATTATTTACAACCAAAATAGTATATAATATGTAAAATATATAGCACTTCAATTAAAAAGTTTTGTTTCCAAACATAGTTTTATCTCTCTAGAAATTTTGTAAATTCTATTTTATTTTATTTCTTTTATTTGTATTTGGTTGCATACTTACACTCCTAATTAAATATTTATCCTAGAATATTTAATGTTATATATGTTTCTATAAATTGAGGAATAATACTGAATTGAAAATCACTAAATTTTAAATTAACATAATTATTTTGTCAACCTTTATAATTTCAGTAAAATTTCATTTAGATCTTTACAAAAGTTAAAAAAATTCGTAATTGAATCTATATATCAAGTAAAAAATTTTAATTAGATTTTGTACGTTAACTGTTTTTCTTTTTTTTTTTTTTTACAAAATATTCTTGAAATATACACATTTTTTGTATTTGATTTAGGATAATTGTATAATGTTATGAAAGTAAATATTCTAGAATTATTGCGTTCGTTTTGAAAGATATCAAGTAACTAAGTAAACATCTAATTAATCTTTTTGTAAAATTATAAGAAGAAATAGAGTAAGTAAGCCTTTAAAATTTTATTCGACATAAACCGCATGGCATGTAAATATATATATACTCATATATTTATGTTTTTGAACAGGCTCCAAAGGACTTGGGTAATAAGGAAAATATACATTTAACAAGAACAAGTTCTCCAGCAATGCACAAAGCATATGGTGAACAATTCCAAAAGGACTTTAAACTATTTCTCAAATTACGTTCACAAGAATTGGTGCCTGGAGGTGGGATGGTTCTGACTCTAATTGGAAGAGACAAAACTCGTGAAATCAGAACCTCTTGGAGCCTACTTGGCACAACACTCAATGACATGGTCTCAGAGGTACATTGAATATAACCTATGACTATGTGTTTGTCTAATATATATATATATATATATATATATATATATATATATATATATATATATATATATATATTATAGGGTAAATCATCAAAACCGCACCTGATTTTTAAAACATTGACAAAAATATACTTTATTTTTAATAACAATAAAAATATTTTTAAAATATTAAAAAATATGATAAAATTAATTAAAAATAATATTTTTTTTATAAATGACAAATAATTTTTATATTTTAAGTTACTTATGTATTTAGTCTAAAATTTTATAGAAATATTTAGATAACTATTTAAAAAATATATAAAAAAATTAGATAAAAATTTAATTTCTAAATTTTTTATTTTTTCTTAGCTATTAATTGAAATAAATTATAAAAAATCTTCAAATTTTAAGAATAAAAATATCAAAAACTGTATCAAAATTCAATCTCTAAAGCACTTTTTGAGAATACATATTTTACGTTGGTATTTTTAGCGCATTTTAAAATGGATTGGAGACATTTTTGTTGTTAATAAAGTGGAGGATATTTTTTTTAACATATTCGAAAATTGAAGACATTTTTAGTAGTTTATCCAAAGTATATATATTAGCCAATAGTTAGACAATAATATTTTAAAGTGTAGGTTAAAAATATAAAATTAGACTATTGAGCTAAAAATTTTAGAGAATAAATGACCATATGTATCCACACTATATATCGAAATTAAACTTGTACCCATGTAAGATGTCCTCCGTGTGACAAAAGTACCCTACGTGGCACTCCAATCCTCAGGGTACTTTTGTCACACGGATGGCATCTTGCATGGGTACAAATTTAGTTTCGTAGTGTGGATACATATGTCAGCATTTTCATCTTTCATGCGTACAAATGATCATTTATTCAATTTTAGATTGCTAACTAAAAATGATGGATAATATAAACTAAAATTACTAGTCCTTGATATTATTCAAACTACTAATTTTGCTCTTTACAATTCGTGTTTGAAGTTTGTCTAATAATTGTCACTATAATATTTTGGTTTGTAGATAGTTGTTATATATATCTAGTAGAGTTCAAAATCTGCACTGTAATAACGTATTGTAATGGAGTTGTAGAATTTGATTGAAGAGATAAAAGTGGAGTCCTTTGATTTACCATTGTATGACCCAACAATAGAGGAAGCTAAAGAAGTAATTGAGGATGAAGGATCTTTCACTCTTCAAAGGTTGGAATCTGTCGCATTGGATTGGGGTGCCAACATAAATGAAGATGTTGTTGATAACAACAATAAACTTGATCTCAATATGAAGGCAGAGGCTATAACTAAATTCGTTAGAGCTCCATTAGAACCTGTTTTGAAAGCACAATTTGGAGAAGAAGTCATGGACGAACTTTTTCGGAGATATAAGAATAAGATTGTCCAATTAATTATGGAGGTCGACATATTAGAATTTCCTACACTAGTAATGTCGTTGATAAAGAATGTTTAAAGGAGTACAATAACATGTACTCTTTTTTCGTTCATTCTTATTTGTCTTCTTGAATTATGTAACAAAATAATTGAGGAGTTATTTGGCCTTAAAAAAATTATAAAAAGAAAATTGGAGACACAAAGTTATTGTAATTCTCTTATTTTGAATTTCTAAGTTTTTGAGTTTGTCATTCCTATAGCGAAAAATTACATGTACTTACAACTACAAGGATTTCAACGCTTGAGTTGGCATGGATTACAAAAGGCACTAAATTAAAAATCATATTTTAATTAATATATGTATTTAGTGATTAATTTTAGTGGACATCTAATATAATTATAAAATAAATTAGGGGCGCGCTACACATCCATGTAATCATATAATCAAGTTGATCCAATCTCAAATAGAGTCACACGCGCATTAATGACGAGTGAAAAGTGAAAACACGTGCTCGAAACCCTTCGTTACTTCACGCTCATTATGAAAAAATGTTACTTCTTCTTCTTGCATTATAGGTTTTATCGCGTTTTCTTTCTTCTTCTTCTTCTTCTCTGCTCGCGTTATAGGCTTCACCACATGAACATTGTTCGGTTCGGTGGCCTTTGTGATTTTGATTCACCAAATGAATGTTGTTCTGTTCGGTGGCCTCCTTTTACTTTATTCAATGTTTAAGATTATTGTGATAGCATGCAGCAATCATTTCCTAACTGTCTGAACGTAATAACCCCATTCAACTGATTTGAAGTTGAATCATTCATTGTTTCCATTCAGAAGTGTAGATTGAAGAAGAAAAAGAACGACGGAGCTTATTACGTTGAATTCAATGCAGATCAATAATGAAAAATGCAAACAGAGAAGAAAAACGCGAACAGAGGAGAACGACGAATTTTATTAGGTTGAAGAAGAAGAAAAAGAAGAACGCGAACAGAGAAGAAGAAGAAGAACGAAAACGCGAGAAGAGAACAAAGTTTACGTTGAAAAAGGTTTACGAGGCGGTGTATAACAAACGTGTAAAGGGGTTGGAGAGGCGCGTCTGATTGAAATTACTTAAATAGTTTGGATGAAAAAATTACATGAACGTAGAGCTTTTCTCAATAAATTAGTGTTTGTTGTACCTAACAATGAATTAGCACTATAAGAGGAGGGTAGTTTGTGAGAACCAACAACGAATTAGTTGGAGGCGTAATTTGCCTTACCTTAACGATCTATTATTTTCAATTCTCTCTTCAGAATTTTAGAGAAATAATTTGCGCAATTATCACATGAAAGTTAGAGCATCGACGAAGTAGATCGTTTTTACCGAGGTTTGAAAAACTGGACCGGTCATCAAATCGTTCTAATTACTGATTCACTAATTTACTGGTTCAATCGGTCTAACCGATGGTTCAATCAAAAAAATTATTTTAAAATAAAATAATAAATAAATTATAAATAAACAGCCTAAAATATAATTATAGTATAATATAAATATTGAAATAATTTTTAAATTTAAAAAACTACATTAAATGTCATCAATCAAATTCATATAATCTTATTAATATACGAACTCAAACTCAAGTTAAATAGTACAAAGAAATATCAAATATTAAATGTCAACATAAAGATTTATCAATCATCAAAACTTCAAGATGTTCTTGTGAGTTTCTCTTTTTTTTTGGGATAATTATTTAAACATATTATGTAATTATGATTGTGATTTCAACTATTATACTAAAAAAACCTTCAAGTAACAAGGATATGTTGATGGTGGTGGTGTCTTCTGAGGCATCAATGTCTCCTCATCCAGTCCCTCCAATTTCTTCAGCTAAAGCCATAACAAAAGGAATGGTATCAGAAAATGAGATAGTTAATGGATCATCAAATGAGAAGCTTTTTGTTATTGCAAGTGAAGATGAACAGGCCAATGCACAAGTTTGAATGAAGCAACTTAACAGAGCCAGAAAGAAAAAAGCAGCAGCAACAAAAGTTAAATACCAGCAACAAATAATCACTCTAAACCTTGAAATCAATAACTATTTCACCAAAATTTCAGAAACATCATACTTAAAAATTAAAAAAGGCAACAGCAGCATAACAAATCCATTTTAATCAACAATTTCAACAACACGAAATCAATGATTTAACCAACAATTTCAACCATTCATTCTAATAACAAAACCATATCTAAATTTCAACCATGTTCTTAACCTAAAGCAGGAGCCACAACACATTTAAAAACAGATATGAAATTAACAAAACCATATCTAAATTCTGCCTACAGCATTCAACAATATTGCAAGAGTAAGTTTTCAGCATTAACAAAACAACAAAACACTAAAACAGAGTAATAGTTACATAACAGAATAAGTTTTCAGCATATTAGGTGTTCTGGACTAAAACAGAGTAACAGTTACAAAACAGCAAAACACTAAAACAGCAATATTAGGTGTTCTGGACTCTGGTTGATACAAATGACATAACAGAGTCAGTTTTCACTTTCCAGCATTAGCAACCAATCCATACATACAAATTTCCACAGCAATCAGAACCATACATACAAAGAAGACCGAAGAACGAAGACCGAAGACCGAAGAAGAAGAATTGAAGAACTAAACTTCAAGCCAAGACCCTAGAAGAATTGAAGAAATATGGAACAAAAATTGAAGAAGAAGTTCAGAGAAGATGAAGACGAGGAGCACTCACCTAGGTTTGAGGAAGAAGCGAGGAAGAAGAAGAAGCAGCGGTGCTGAGGACGGCGGCGACGATGAAGGGCTAGGGTTCGAGGTTCCTTTGCTTCAGAGGGCTAGGGTTTGGCGAGATGGAGATTGGATTGAGATGAATGAATGGGAAAGGGGGGGTGGGGTTCACGAGTGGATCGGATTTTTTTTTCTCTTAAAAAACAAGTTAAAAAACGTCGTCGTTTTAGGGGAACCGGCCAGTTACCGGTCCGGCTCAACCGACCGGTTCTTGACCGGTTCGACAATTTTCTACCAATTTTCTCCCGAACGATTATAGAAGGAGAACCGAATCGCTAATATTATCGGTTCTCAATTGAACCGATTCGACCGGCCGATCTAGTCCGATTTTCAAAACCTTGGTTTTTACAGATAAAACGGGGTTGTCCATGCTGTTGGATACATCAATGAAAAAGTTAGTGCATTAATTTTTATTTAATTTAAAAAAATTATATTAGATTATAAATGATAGTGTTATAATTAATTAAAAATGAAATTTAAATTGTAGTGTTGTTAAATTAGAAATAATAGTGATATTAATCTAGAAATGATTTTGTAAAAAAATAGAAATGATCATGTTATTATTGGTCACTATTAATGATACAATTTGAATACACAAATCCAAAGCTCAATTTTGTATTAGAAATAAAATTTAAGGTTTAATTTGGTATCATGAAAAAATTTGAGCGTCAAATTTATATGAGATAAAAGTTTTTTTAAGTAAAAAATAATTTGGTAGGTCAATTTTGTAAAAAAAAAAAATTATAAACCACAAATTTGAAGTCAGATTTGTGGTATTCAGGAAAAAAAAAATATATATATATATATATATATATATATATATATATATATAGGTATCTACTTTATTGAAAAGTACTACTTGAAATAAGGGGTGTACATGATCTAGTTTGGCCTGGAGACTCGATTTGGAATTGGATACTTTAATAATTAATTTGGTGTGATTTCATTGGATTTAGGGTCGGGTGAAAATCTTAAAAATAAATCCGATCATTATTTAAGATCGGATTCAGGTCAAAACAAACGTGGCCCATATACACCCTAAAGAGCCTAAAAAGGGTATATATATTTTAAATTAATTTTAATATTATGTTATATTAATTATAAATTTATTGTTTTGTTTTTAATCACACTTGATGAATTAGAAAATAAATCAAAGAAGCATAAAATTAAAATTTATGAAGAAATTCAAGTTTAAAATATGGATATCAACTTCACAGTAATAAATATATTTTTTTCGCCTTTATAAATAAATACATCATAATTTTTTGACATAAAGTTTATCAATACTCAAACTTTATCGGTCTAGAGTCTAGACTCGGTTTTAGTGTTATCCGAAAGTAATGTGATTTTACCGGGTCTAAGACTAAGTAAGGGTCTCAAAAATAGACCCGATCATTATTTAGGATCGAGTCCAGATCAAGACGAATCCGACTTCACCCGATCTATATGTACCCCCTAACTTGAAGTTTTGAACCACAACACTAAAAATAAAAAGTGCCATTATATACGTCAAACTAGGGGTGACAACATGCACCATATTTGGGTACCTAATTCGGTCGGATAGGATTGCCAATCCGATTCACAACGGATAAGGTATGGTGCGGGTAGGGTTCTCGTGTGGGTCAGATTAGGGGTGGCAATGGCTAGGGTAGGGTAGGATTTGGAGTTAACCCTAACCCTACCCGCGGGTTGATATTTTTATATAAACTCAACTCTACCCTACCCTAACCCTACCCGCTCTTAACCTGCGGGTACTCGACCCTACTCGCGGGTTACAAAAAAAATGCAACGTTATTATATAACTTGATGATAATTTAAAATAGAACTGACTTTTATGTAAAAAAAAGTTTATTAAATTATTAATTAATGATCTTCTTTTAATGACTAAGGATCTTTTGTATTTAGTGAGAAGTCTTTAGTTCAACATCCACTTAAAATATATTTTTATATAAGTATATAACATATACATATTTAGGGTGCGGGTTGGTCGGGTAGAGTTGAGACTCAACCCGCACCCTACCCGACCGACACGAAAACCCTACCCGCACCCTACCCTATCCGCTGAGGATCGGGTTGGCAACCCTACCCGACCGGGTGGGGTCGGGTTGGGTACCCACGGGTAGGGTACATATTGCCACTCCTAGGTCAAATAGGGTGCGGATTTAGTCTCAATCTTACTTGACCAACTCGCACCATATATATGTATATATTATTTATTTATATAAAAATATATTTCAAGTGGATGTTGAATCAAAAACCTCTCCCTAAATACAAAAGTCCTTTAGTCACTAAGAAAAGGTAATTAATTAATAATTTAATATATTTTTTTTTAACATAAAAGTCAATTTTATTTTAAATTATCATTAAATTATATAATAATGTTGCATCTTTTTGGCAACCTACAAGTAAGATCGGATACTTGTGAATTAAGATCAGTTAGAGTTAGGGTTGGAATATTGTCAATCCAATAGGATAGGATTGAATTTATATAAAAATCTTAACTGACAAATAGAATTAAAGTTCGATCAAAATCCTATCATATCCTACCCATTGCCACCGCTATGCCAAACATGTGTCACATACACTAATAATGTTGCCACGAAAGCAACTTTAAGGAAATACAAAACTTTAAGTGGTCGCCGTTAAATTAATGTAGGGAAAATGAAAATTTGCTTCATATATGGAAAAGTCTATATACAATTAAAAAACGTGCAACAATATAATCTATAAATGGATAGAGGCTAGTTGGCTTATTTTCATTCATCAGATCACAATTTATAACACAAGCAAAGCAGTGCACAAGTGAGCAGCTTAATATTTACATTGGATCATTTCTATTTTTCTTTATTCAGGTGCTTTCCTCCTTCTTCCTTTTTCTTTTCTTTTTTTTTTTTTCTTTTGATTTATCTTTTCTTTTCCCTTTTTTTTTTTATTTTTTCTCTTATTCTTTCACAAATCTTTCATTTTTTTTAGACATAAAAAGAATATTATTCTAGTTCAAATGTTATGTTTATTATCGATATATATTTATAGGATAAAAGTATAACAGATAAAACTTAAAAGACGTAATTTTTTTAAAATTTATGATTAATTTACTTGTGTGTTAATGTAGGATGAGACAAAATAACAGATAGTACGAAAATCTATCGTCCCATTATCATTTTTACTTTATCTATTTCAGTGTTTTTTTTATTATTTTATCTTAATAATAATAATAATAATAATAATAATAATAATAATAATAATAATAATAAAGTGATTTTTTAGAGATCGTACTATTAAATTGTTTGTAACAATATTTTTGTTTCTTTTATCATATTTCATATAAAATCTTACATTTTGTAACGGTTTATATAAAATAAAAGGAAAAGTATGAGGAGCCAATGAAATATTTGTACAATATATACAATAGAAGTTTATGCAGTATTAGAGATATAATTATTAGTGTTACCTTTTTTCCATCAGCTAAAATTTTTAGGATGAGTGGTATCATGACATGGTATTAAAGCATTAGATCCAAAAGGTCAAGAGTTCGATTCACCATTGTCACTCTAGCGGAATCCTAAATAAAAACAGAATCCGAATATAATCATTTTTCATTTATTATATTTAGATAGATAATATATTAACTTGTGTTTCATTTAATTGTGTAAATTCACTAAATTGTCCTTTATTTGATCACATTATTAATTATTCCATAACATCGAAGAAGAGGAATGGATAGACAGCAAGTAGTCCTCCACATGAACCCTGGCATGGGAGACAATAGCTATGCTAATAACTCTATCATTCAGGTACAAAACATAATAATAATAATTGGATGATATCTTATTTTAATCTATTATATATCTCTAATTTTATAAGTAAAATATGTCACTTATCACTTTTTTTTTATTGTAATTAGAATCAAATTCTTCCCTTTAAAATTAAGAAATTCTTTTCTTCTCTTTACTAATTTTACAACTAAAATGTGCTATATGTCATTCTCTCATTGTAATTGAAATTAAATTTTTTTCTCAAAAATTAAAGAATTTTTTTCCCTCCTTACTAATTTTACAACCACAATGTCCACATGTCACTCTCTCATTACAATTGAAATCAAATATTTCCCTCCAAAATTAAAGAGTTCTCCCCTCCTCCCTCTTGCTTTCTCTATTTCTTTAATTCCTTCAATCACTCTATCTATTTTATATATCATTATCAATATCAATGACTAATTACTAATTTGATAATCAAAATGTGCAACATGACATTCCTTAATTACAATAAAATTAAAATTAAAATATTAAAATTGAAATTGAAATATACCTATATTATGTATCATATATTACTATCTAATTTAATAACAAATGTGTCACATGACACACTCTTATTAAAATTGAAAAAAAATATTTTTTTTTCAAAAGTAATAAATTTCTCTCCTAAATTCTCTCATCTATCTCTCTCCATTTTTCTATATCTCTCTACTATTTTTACTCATATATAATTTATATTTTATATTAGTAATTTGACAAATCAAAATATGTCATCTGATTTTTTTTTACAGTTAAAATAAATTTTTTTCTTCCAAAATTAACAAATTCTCACTCTCATTCTTCATCTTTATCTTTCTCTCTCTTTTCTCTAATCTCTATTTTTTCTATATTTCTCTACAGAAAACAAAATTAACAAAATAATATAATTTAAATAAAAAAATTATTATTATTGTTATTGTATACAGAGTTTTTTATTTTTTTTATTTAGTTTTAAATTTTTACCGCTTATCTTTCTAATCTATATTTTTATTTCTCTTCTTTCAAATATTTATTACATATAATTTAGAGAGAATACTAATGTTATAATTAAAAGTTAGAATCAAGATTCAATTGTTTTAAAAAAAAATAATTTTGAGTTAATTTTATAACTATTAGTATAATTATTTTATGCTAATATCTAATTATATTTTTAATTACATAGAGAGAAAAATATTATTTTTAAATAGAAATATAAAAATTAATTATTTTTATTTGTGCAACAGAAGTTAACACCTAATTAAATGTAAAAATATACATGTCAAATTGTTTAAATTTTAAATAACGAATGTTAAAATTAATTATTAATAAAAAATTAGACTTTTTCATATAAAAATAATAACTAAAAATCTCATTATTTGATTTTTTATCTACAAATATCTTGGTCTTCTTAGTTAGAGACTTTTGTCAACTTACAATTTTTTTTTTTGTAAAAATAATTTGATTTTATAAATCTTTTGTGTTATATATAATTTATACTATCATCATAACAAAGTAGACTATAATTTTAAAAAATTCATATTCCTGTAATGTTATTACAAATAAAAATACTAGTTACTAACTATATTTAAGTAAACCATAATAGGATCAATTTATGATTAAAGGAATTTTGCTTTTGCCGATTCACGAGTGACGATAATGAAATTAATTAACATTATTAAGTTCTATATGACACTAATATATATTAATGTATTTTGACAGAACAAGGTGATGAGGAAGGCAAAACCCATAGTAGAAGAGAGTATCGTGAGGTTATATACTATTATTCCTATTCGCTGCTTTAAAGTGGCTGATTTAGGTTGTTCTTCAGGACCAAATGCTCTTCAATTGGTATCTAATGTCATCGACATTGTTGATTGCTCAAGTTCTAACTTGAATCTCAAACCACCGGTGTTTCAATTCTTCTTGAATGATCTATTTGGGAATGATTTCAATAGCATCTTTAAATCACTTCCACAATTCTTGGAAAGCCTAGAAGAAAATAAGGGACACAAATTTGATCCATGTTTTATTAATGCCACTCCAGGGACATTCTACAGAAGGCTATTTCCCAATGATTCCTTGCACTTCGTTCATTCTTCTTTTAGTCTTCATTGGCTTTCTCAGGTGAAAAACCACATCACCCACAAATTGAAGTCTTTATTGAATAAATAATCATTTTGGTCTCTAAAATATTTTGATTTTACAAAAAAATTAATTTTAACTTTTATTTTTGACAAAATATACTCCTAAATATCGATTCTGTTCGACAAAATAGCTTAAATGTCTAAAATGATATGTTAATGATTAATTTATTTTATCAAACGAAACTGATATTTAGAAATTTCTTCAATCAAAAATAAAAATTTGAATTTATTTTGTCAAAATTAAAGTTTTTCAAGTGTTAAAATAGTTATCTATTCTCAGTGATTTTACTCCCATTGTATGCTTTATTTTTGTTTTCAATATATAGGCTCCAAAAGAGTTGGTTAATAAGAAAAATATACATTTAACAAGTACAAGTCCTCCAGCAATGCACAGAGCATATCGTGAACAATTCCAGAAAGACTTCAAAGTATTTCTGAAATTACGTTCACAAGAAGTGGTGGGTGGAGGTGGAATGGTTCTCACTTTATTCGGAAGGGACAAAACTTGTGATATCAGAACTGCTTGGACCATAATTGGCACAATACTCAATGACATGGTCTTAGAGGTACACACTCAAGTATATTATATAAACTCTTTTTTTCTTTGTATTTTCTTGTTTTGCTAAAATTTAATGTCTGAGATCAGGCCCGAAAAAATTGAGAGAAACCATTTAGAGTGTTTATAGATCGGATTGGTTTGGATTTAGGAGAGAATGAGAGTCCAATCAATTAAATTTTAATTGTTTTGGATTGGTTTGAATTTATGATTTTTGGTAAATAAACCCGAACCAATACGAACTGATTAAACTCAGATAAGATCGATTCGGATAATTAGATACCCAATTAAAAATAAAATTCAAACAATTTTGATGAGAATTATTTGACTTTCGCGATCCCAGAACTAATATCTGAACGAACTAAGGTCAAGTTTGATCAGGTCTACTCTGATTATGCTCTAGTACCCATTGGATCTAGGACCAATATAATCAAATCGGATCTGTTTTAGACTGATAATCAAATTATTTGTACCCGTAAACATCTCTAAATTTATTTTTCTATCAAACCTGCCATGATATTCCAGACATATTTAAAATTAAAAATTATCATGTGTATATGTTTCTTTTACCAAAATGTTATAAGTTAAGTTAGAACTTTCAACTTTGTTAAAGAAATTATTATTTACTATTACAAATTTACCAAATCTATTATATATCTCTAATTTTACAAACAAAATATGCCATATGTCACTTTCTCCTTATAATTGGAATAAAATTTTTTCCTCTAAAATTAAAGAATTTTCCTCTCCTTACTAATTTTACAACCAAAATATGTCACATGTCACTCTCTCATTGTAATTAAAATTAAATCTTTTCCTCCAAAATTTAAGAATTCTTCCTCCCTTCTTACTAATTTTACAACCAATCCCTTCTTACTAATTTTACAACCAAAATGTGCCATATGTCACTCTCTCATTGCAATTGAAATCAAATCTTTCCCTCCAAAATTAAAGAGTTCTCCTCTCCTCCCTCTTCCTTTCTCTATTTCTCTCATTCTTTTAACAACTCTATCTATTTTATATATCATTATCAATATCAATGACTAATTATTAATTTGACAATCAAAATATACAACATGACATTCTTTAATTGTATTAAAATTAAAATTAAAATATTAAAATTAAAATTGAAATATACCTATATTATGTATCATATATTACTATCTAATTTTATAATCAAATGTGTCACATGACACTCTCTTATTAAAACTGAGAGAAAATATTTTTGTCAAAATTAATAAACTCCCTTTCTAAATTCTCTCATCTACCTCTCTCCATTTTTCTATTTCTCTCTACTATTTTGTTACAAGTGAGAGAGAGAGAACCGTTAGAAATAAAGGGGAGCAACAGAAGGGGGGATCTAACAAACTTTCACATGGAAGGTGAGGAGTGACGAGCCAATATGAAGGAGCAGCAGTGGACTGAGAAGGACATGGAGATTGTGAGAACCTTCTTTCTGCATCTATCTTTCATTCTCTCTGTTATTCCCTTCTATTTGATTACACTGTGCTGATTCATCTCTTTTTTTTGCGCAGGTGAACTTGGAACCTCCTATTTTACCCAAATTTTATAAATATTTCTATTTTTCCCATTAATTCTATACCTTATACACTTCCACAGATTTATACCTAGCCTTAATTGTGTACTTCCATACAGTTATACGTTTGTTTCTTTTTGGTCTGGTAATAATTGGTGCTCTCGTTGAGTTATGGCAGAAAATACCCGATTACAATCGATGCAGGCGGCTATCACCAAATTGACTGAACAGGTTAATGGCCAACAAGAACAACTCACGGCGATGGCACAATCTCTGGTAGCGATTCAAGCCCACCTAGCCCCGAGAGTGGAGGAATCCCCAAAACCATATGCTCAGCCATCCGTCTTTGCTCCGCCTCGCCAGATGAAGGTGGACTTCCCACGCTTCTCCGACGGTGATGATGTGTTGCAGTGGATTTTTAGGGCTGAAAGATTCTTCAAAATTTATGATATTTCCGAGGACCAGAAACTCGACATAGTTGCAGTCAGCTTAGAAGGCAGAGCTCTGGCTTGGTTCCAAACTTGGGAGAAATTTGAACAGGTATATGACTGGCTTTCTCTGTCTACTGCTATTCAAATACAATTTGGACCATCGCAATTTGAGAATCCT
Organism: Arachis ipaensis; assembly: GCF_059453495.1. Taxonomy (NCBI): domain Eukaryota; kingdom Viridiplantae; phylum Streptophyta; class Magnoliopsida; order Fabales; family Fabaceae; genus Arachis; species Arachis ipaensis. Next base: position 7,498,723 of record NC_142438.1, read on the forward strand.
CGCGAGGAATTGTTTAAGCTGAAACAATCTTTATCAGTCACAAAATACTTTGATGCTTTTAATGACCTAGCCGCTAGAGCGTATGGATTGGATGATACCCTGTTGTTATACTGTTTTATTGGTGGGTTAATCCCGGAGCTCAAAGGCGAGGTCAAGTCTCGCTCCCCCACATCTCTGTGGCATGCGATGTCATTGGCCAAACTGTTTGAGGAAAAATTTCTACCACAGCCCCAGCGTTGGCGGAACTCACTCTCGTCTCCCCCTTATTCGAAATCGCCGCTACCCTTTCCCCCAAACCTTCCCTCTCGCCCCCATCTATTGTCACCTCGCCACAAAATGCCCCTTTACTACCCACACCCACTAAGACAGGGACCTTGCGCAAATTAACCCCAACTGAGATTCAATTTCGACGGGAGAAGGGGGTGTGTTTTACATGCGATGAGAAGTACTTCCCTAGCCACAAATGTACAGCCAAACATTACTTTCTAATTCAGACATTGGAAGAAGTGCCATCTGATGAACCACTGTCAGAAGAAATTCATGAGATTAAGCAGCCAGAAGAGCCTTCTGAGGTAGTGGCAACATCGGAACCCTTGCGCTTGTCCTATAATGTGCTAACAGGGAGACCGACCAAGAGGTCTATTCGCTTCTCTGGGACTGTTCAGGGCAGAGAGGTCCGAATTTTGATGGATGGTGGTAGTTCGGATAATTTTATCCACCCCTCCTTAGCCCAGCGTTTGAATCTTCCCATTCACCAGGCTCCGCAATTTCAAGTTGAAGTTGGGAATGGCGACTTATTACAATGTGAAGGGGAAGTCCGACAGGTGCTTGTGATGATTCAAGGCCACACTCTGTTCATCACAGCTTTTGTCCTCCCAATAGCAACTGAGAAACTTGTTTTGGGTGATGTTTGGCTCGAGACTTTGGATACTCATTTGGTGAACTATAGGAAGAAATTCATTACTTTTATGGATGGTAACAAGCTTGTGACCTTGCAGGGTGAATTGGCTCACTTGCCTACTCAAGCTCAATTTAACAATCTCAAGCGTTTACATGATGCACAGGAGATTTTGGAATTATATACTCTCCAGTTGCACCCAACTCGGCACCTGTAAAGGTGCGACCTTACCGGTACCCATATAGTCAGAAGTTTGAAATTGAGAGAGTTGTGTGCGAAATGCTGGCCGAAGGGATTATACAACCAAGTACCAGTCCTTTCTCTTCTCCGGTCCTTCTTGTTAAGAAAAAGGATGGCTCTTGGCGATTTTGCACTGACTATCAAGCTTTAAATACTATGACCATTAAGGACTCTTTTCCTATGCCGACCGTGGATGAACTTCTGGATGAACTTTGCGGTGCCCAGTATTTTTTGAAATTGGACTTGTGGGCCGGGTATCATCAGGTTCGTGTTAAGCCAGAGGATCGTTGCAAGACTGCGTTTCGTACTCACCAAGGCTTGGATGAATGGTTAGTAATGCCGTTTGGCTTGACCAACACTCCAGCTACCTTCCAATGCCTCATGAGCTCGGTGTTTGTTGCCCTTCTTCGGAAATTCGTATTGGTTTTCTTCGATGACAAACTGGTATACAGTTCAGATTGGCCCTCTCATTTGGAACATTTGCGACAGGTGCTATCCATATTGAAAGAGAATGTTTTATTTGCCAAACTTTCTAAGTGCTCATTCGGGCAGACACAGGTTGATTATTTGGGCCATGTGGTATCACGGAAGGGTGTCCAGGTCGACGGTTAAAGGTGCAAGCTATTACTCAATGGCCGCTCCCTACATCACTTAAACAATTACGTGCTTTTCTTGGTTTGGCTAGCTATTACCGTCAATTCATCTGGAATTTTGCTATCCTTACGAGTCCTTTAACTGACCTCCTAAAGAAGGATGGTTTTCTCTGGTCTGATTGTGTCCAATGGCTTTTGTGAAATTAAAGAAGGGTCTCTCTCATGCTCTGGTACTGGCTTTACCTTATTTTTCTAGGCCTTTTGTTTTGTAAAATGATGCATCTGGAACCGGAATTGGGGCTATTCTAAGCAAAGATGGTCACCCTATTGCTTATTTTTCCAAAAAGCTAGCACCAACGACACAGAAACAATCGGCATATGCACGAGAAATGCAAGCAATTCTTGCGGTAGTGACTAAGTTTTGACATTATTTACTAGGCCATAAGTTTGTCATCCGCACGGACCATAAAAGCTTGAAGGAACTCTAAATGCAAGTCATTCAGACACCAGAATAGCAAACCTGGTTGGCCAAACTACTCAGTTATGATTTCTCCATAGAATACAAGCAGGGGTGCGAGAATAAAGCAGCAGACGGATTGTCCAGATCATTCTGGCAGCTCTCCACATCTTCTTGGGCATTACTACCGCTCTTAAAGGATGAGCATCAACGGTTTTGGCCAGAAATTGAATTTTCTGAGGGTGAAATGAATTCTGGTAAGCTGCAGAATCGTGGTGGGTTTTGGTACTGGACTGACCGATTAGTAATTCCAATTTCTTCATCTCTGGTACAACACCTGTTACGAGAATTTCATGATTCAATTGTGGGTGGCCATGGCGGCGTGCAAAAGACATTATCTAGATTATCCGCCCAATTTTATTGTAAGAACATGGCGCAATCAGTGAAGGACTACATCAAATCCTGCTCCATTTGCCAACAGGCCAAATACAGCACCCAACCTCCGGCCAGTTTGTTGGAACCTCTCCCTATTCCGACACATATTTGGCAAGACCTTTCGATGGACTTCATCACCGGTTTACCCCCAGCCCACGGTTGCTCTGTCATATTGGTGGTGGTAGACCGTTTATCGAAATTCGCTCATTTCATACCGCTCCCGGCTAATTTCACAGCATCAAAAGTGGCAGAGGTCTTTCTTTGAGATGTGGTGAGTGTCCATTGTTTGCCACAATCCATTGTCTCTGATCGGGACAAAGTCTTCATGAGCAAGTTCTGGGAGCAGTGCTGCAAGGGCCAAAGTATACGCTTGGCTAGAAGCTCGACGTACCACCCGGAATCTGATGGCCAAACTTAGGTGCTAAATCGTTGCCTGGAGATGTATCTGCGGTGCTATACTCAAGAGAACCCGAAGGACTGGTATAACCTTGTACCGTGGGCGGCTTTTAGCTATAACACTTCCTTTCACTCCTCTATCGGCATGTCACCATACAAAGCAGTGTTTGACAAGGACCCTCCTCCTTTATTGCGATATGAACCCCACCCGAAGGATCCCCCAGCTCTACAAGAACAACTACTCCTACGAGACTCGGTGTTAGCTTCCTTAAAACTGAACTTACAGAAGGCCCAAACCAGGATGAAGAACCAGGCAGATAGCAAACACAGAGAATTAGAATTTCAGGTGGGTGATTTTGTATACGTCAAGCTACAGCCTTATCGCCAGCGATCCGTGGCCCTGAGGCGAAACCAGAAATTATCCATGCGTTATTTTGGTCCTTTTCCCGTTATTGCTCGAATTGGTAAGGTAGCCTACAAGCTAGAACTCCCCAATATAGCCCGAATCCACCCTGTCTTCCACATATCTCTGCTCAAAAAGTGTGAAGGGGTCCCATCATCAGCTACCATCCCTTCTCCGTTGTTAGTAGATGAGAAGGGTTATCAATTACAACCTCAGACAACTTTGGGACATCGAATGATAAAAAAGGATGGCAAGTGGATTGAAGAAGTTCTCATTCAGTGGCAAAATACCTCAGGAGAGGAGGCAACGTGGGAACCCTATGAAGAAATGAAGACACAATATCATAGTTTTGACCTTGAGGACAAGGTCCATTTCAATAGAGGGGGTAATGTTACAAGTGAGAGAGAGAGAACCGTTAGAAATAAAGGGGAGCAACAGAAGGGGGATCTAACAAACTTTCACATGGAAGGTGAGGAGTGAGGAGCTAATATGAAGGAGCAGCAGCAGACTGAGAAGGACATGGAGATTGTGAGAACCTTCTTTCTGCATCTATCTTTCATTCTCTCTGTTATTCCCTTCTATTTGATTACACTGTGCTGATTCATCCCTTTTTTGCGCAGGTAAACTTGGAACCTCCTATTTTACCCAAATTTTGTAAACATGTCCATTTTTTTCCATTAATTCTATACCTTATACACTTCCACTGATTTATACTTAGCCTTAGTTGTGTACTTCCATATAGCTATACGTTTGTTCCTTTTTGGTCTGGTAACATATTTTTACTCATATATAATTTATATTTTATATTAATAATTTGACAAATAAAAATATGTCATTCGATATTTTTTTACAATTAAAATAAAATATTTTTCTTTCAAAATTAACAAAATCTCACTTTCACTCTCATTCTCATCTTTATCTTTCTCTCTCTTTTCTCTCATTCTCTAATTTTTCTATCTTTCTCTTCTACAGAAAAGAAAATTAACAAAATAATATAATTTAAATACAAAATATTATTATTACTGTTATTATATACATAGTTTTTTAGTTTTTTATTTAGTTTTAAATTTTCACCGTTTATCTTTCTAATCTATATTTTTATTTCTCTTCTTTCAAATATTTATTACATATAATTTGGAGATAATACTAATGTTATAATTAAAAGTTAGAATCAAGATTCAATTATTTTTAAAAAATTAATTTTGAGTTAATTTTATAACTATCAGTATAATTTTTTTATGCTAATATCTAATTATATTTTTATATACATAGAGAGAAAAAATATTATTTTTAAATAGCAAGTACAAAAATTAATTATTTCTATTCGTACAACAGACTTAACAATTAACACCTAATTGGCTAATTAAATGTAAAAGTATACACGTTAAATTATTTTAAATTTTAGATAACGAATGTTAAAATTAATTATTAATAAAAAATTAGACTTTTTTATATAAAAATAATAACTAAAAATTTTATTATTTAATTTTTTATTTACAGATGCCTTGATCTTTTTAGCCAAAATCTTTTGTCAACGACTTTTTTTTTTATAAAAGTAGTTTGATTTTATAAATTTTTTGTGTCATGTATAATTTATATACTATCAGAACAAAGTAGACTATAATTTTAAAAAATTTATATTCCCATAATGTTATTACGGACAAAAATACTAGTTTATTTAATAAATATATGAAAAAATGTAGTTGTATCTTATTAGATCTTAGATTCATTTAAATTTTTAACTCAATTCAAATTTTTTAACGATAAAGTCTGGCTGATTTCCTTTTCAATTATGTCTACAGTATATAGTATAATATACTACCAATAAAAATTGCACATATTTTTTCTTTCAAATTCTTTTTACTTTTTAAAATGCGTAGGGATCTTTTAGGTTTTTTACTTAAATAAAATAAACCAATACCAAACTTACTAGATTCCCCTAAATCAAATTTTGAAACGTAAATATCCTCTTTTTACTCTTTTTACTGTTATATGAATTGTTATAGGGGCATAAGAATTATATAATATGTTAACCATGTCACTCAGGAACGATTTATGCATGAATAACCTAGGAGAAGAAGGAGTAAATCGTTGCAGGGCACACAGGGTTATAGGTAACTTATAGGTAACGCATAAATCGTCCCACCCTACAAAGATTCACGTGATTTTGAGCTAAAACACAAAGGTTTGGCACGATTAACTTGTTAAAGCAAATCCTCTCAAACCTGCCACTATTTATGTATAATAGGTTACTTTTATTTATAATATTTTAATTTAAATTATATCTATTTAAATTTTAACTTAAAAAATAAAAATATACTTTTTTATAATTTCAATTATTAATTTTATTAATAAGATTAAATTAAATTTAAAAAAAAAGAATACTAACAAATTATAATAAAAAGAGTTTTAAATTTTAATATATAAATTTAATTTTTCTTTAAAAAAATATCAAAAAGTATTAAAAAATATAATTTTAAATAATATAAATTCATGTTGTTTTGAGTAACATAAATTTAAGTTTTTATAAAACTTTTAGTATTCGTTGTTCATATGATTTTTTTTAATCATTTTTATTGATGCATAATTTTTATAGAATTCTTTTTGTCATTTTTTTATTTGACTTTGTATAAATTTTAATTATTTTTTTATAATTTTAATTATTAATTCCATTAAGAAACTAAATTAAATAAGAAAAAGAATACTGACAAATTATAATAAAAAGAGTACTAAATTTTAATACATAAATTTAAATTTTTTTTTAAAAAAAATCTAGAGGTGTTAAAAAATATAATTTTACATAATATAAATTTATATGTTTTTAAGAAACATAAATTTAAGTTTTTATAAAATTTTTAGTATTTGTTATTCATGTAATTTTTTTAATAATTTTTCTTGATGCATATTTTTTATAGATTGCTCATGTAAGGAAAAGTCTAGGGGCCAGCAACTTTTCCAAATTCTGGCCAGTATGTAACTAGCAAGGAAAAGTGAGTCATCGGATGAAATCTCACACCAATCTCACACCATTAAAATCATCATTGATGGCTATTTGATGGCTACAAATACCAAAAGTTGCTGTGTAACACCCTACCACACAAAGCTTTACGCTTAAGTCGTAAAACAGAGGTGATGTGGTATTACGACCTCTAAAATAAAATAAGTACATATAATAGCAGAAGAGTTATAATATGCTAGGAGCCTTGAAGAAAAGGGGGAAATAAAAATCGCACAATAAAGGCGCAACGCTCAAGGAACGAGTTAACTTACGTGCTAAGAAAACCATAACTATCAAACATAAGCTAACAGAAGTAGGAGTAGAATACCAAAGATACAAAATAACAAGCTCCTAACTCAGCCTGCGAAGTCAAGACTGGCCGGAGAATATTTACACATATATACATACATATCCAAAATCCAAAAGTACATATACACAATCCTGCCTCTCCATAAACCTCTAAGAGGATCAAAAAGAATAAGTCATGCGGAGAGAAAACTAAGTATATATATATACATCATAGCATAACAAAATATCCCAGTAACCACTCCGCTTCAAGAGTCCAGACGCCTAACGAGATGCCTCTCGACCTGCATCTGAAAAATAACAACATAGTATGGAATGAGAACCGGAGGTTCTCAGTATGGTAAAGGTGCCACACACATAATATATAAGGTCCTGGGAATGCCAGAGGCAATCCTAGAACACCGACACTCAGATTATAGAGCTTAAAGTATTAAACAGAAGCCATAAAGGGTGGTTCTCTAAAAATATTTAATCCTAACTTAACCTTAAATCTAAATCCCATACTGCCATTCCTCCATACCTCCAACTCCATCATGCATTTTCACAGACAACTAAACAGACAAAGGCAAACACAAGAAGGTTACAAGTACTGCAGATAACAAATATACATTTAGCATGGCAAGTACAGATAGGCACACCCAATTAGAGCACAAGCAAGTAATTCAAGTAATATGCATATGATGCATGCCTGTCCTATGGCTGATGAGGCTCATCTGTCGGTTATCCAGCCAACCCGACAAGTCTGAATTGTCCTTAGACTGTCCCCCGACGTGCATCCCCAAGAGTATATGCATAGATTTTTCTCAAATAATCAATATTGCTCAATGGGGGTAACATTCCCGGGAATTTATATAGTGCCCGGTCACACTTACGTCGTAGGGTCAACAGAGTATCGAGTTTTCAACCTGGTACACGTGGTGGCAAGCCACGGCACTTAATCCAGGGAATCTCGTATCTCAGATTATTCAAATTCATAAGCCATATAAATAATTCAATTATAATTCCTCAACATCCACATCATTCTCAATTGCATCTCATTCATCATCATACATTAAACATATTCAATCCTTATCCTTCATTATCACACCTCCCATTCCGTCCATAAATAGTTTCAATTCAAAACATAATTCATTCTTTTCTAAGAATCAAACTTCAAACTTAAAACATACTCACTTTCTTAATAACTCAAAATCAAACTATATAACATTTAAATCTAAATCTCTTTTAAATAATCATCTAAATAAAATCTCTAATTTTTTATAAAATTTCGGCAGCATCTCCTCTAATACTCGGACTTTGCCACCCTTTTCGGGTCCAAACCTGCTTTCTTTTCAATTCAACATACCCTTCCTCATCATCATAACAATCACCACAATAAATCTACTTCAAATCAACAATTAAACTCATATAATATTCAAATCCAACAACCAAAATTCAACTAAGAATCATAGTTCACAAATCCTAAGCTTTTAACACAAATACCTCAAATCAATAATTCACCAAATCGTTAGTTAATAACTAATTATCCAATAAACTTCAACCAAATATATGTATTCATCGACAAATTACTAAACATTAAGCATACACCTGCATTCCAACTTATCCTATGGTCATCTAGCCTAAGTTTTCACAGAACATTATATATTAAATGCAAGAAACCTAAACCATACCTTGGCCGATTTCCACGTAACGACCAAAGCTATTTATTCAAAACCAAGACAACCCCTCAAAACTCAACTAATCCGCTTCCTCCAAGTTCCAGTATTCACAATTTCAAGCTCCAATTATTTATTTTCAACCTAATACACATTCATAATACATATATACCCAATTTAATACTCAAAGCTCAAATTAAATGAAAATAAAATAGAATTATCGTATCCTCACCTTACCCAAGCTTCACATAAGCAAGAGTGAACGTTTTTCTCAAGCTAATTGGATCCTAAAACATCAAAAATCAAAGAAATTCAATACCCCTTCTCAAAACTCGAAAATTGGGGGAAAAGAGTGGCTGAGAATATTTAAGGACTTACCTATAAAATTGTTCCGGTAGAAATGTAAAGCTCGACGCGGTGGACGCGTGGTCGCAAACGGTGCGGCGATCGGAGCTCGGATCGGGAAGTTACGGCGCCTTGAACTTGGAACGAGGGTTCGGACCCCTTTTTCTTCTCCTCCCTGGACGCAAGCTTTCAGCGTCACGTTGCTGAAATGAGGGAGATGCAATGCGTGGGTTCATTTAATAGGTCGGTTCGGTTGGACCGATGGTCCGATTTGGATCCGGTTCAACCGGTTCGGTCTATTCGGTCCAATCTTGGACCGATTTTCTCAAAATTAGTGTCAAAATTCTCATTTCGATGAGCTCTATCCTAATTTAATATAATATTCACATTTCTAATCCTCCTTATTAAAAACTAATTTATTGACTAATTATCTACTAATTTAACCGGGGTTTACATGCTGGCCCCTAACACTCCTCTTTTTTTTAATAATTTTTATTGATGCATATTTTTTATAATTTATATATTAAAAAATAATGGAAAAATTCTATAAAAAATATATATCGATAAAAATTATTAAAAAAAATTACATGAATAACAAATACTAAAAATTTTATAAAACTTAAATTTATGTTACTCAAAAACACATAAATTTATATTATGTAAAATTATATTTTTTAACACCCTTTGATATTTAAAAAAAAAAAACTTAAATTTATGTATTAAAATTTAGTACTCTTTTTATTATAATTTGTTAGTATTCTTTTTTTATTTAATTTTGTTTTTTTAATAGAATTAATAATTAAAAGTATAAATAAATAATTAAAATTTATACAAAAACCAAATAAAAAAATGACAAAAAAAATTCTATAAAAAATATGTATCAATAAAAATGATTAAAAAAAATTATATAAACAACGAATACTAAAAATTTCATAAAAACTTAAATTTATGTTACTTAAAGCAACATAAATTTATATTATGCAAAATTAATATTTTTTAACATCTTTTGACAATTTTTTTAAAGAAAAAACTTAAATTTATGTATTAAAATTTAATATTTTTTTTATTAAAATTTGTTAGTATTTTTTTAATTTAATTTAATCTTCTCAATGAAATTAATAATTGAAATTATAAAAAGTATATTTTTATTTTTTAAATTAAAATTTAAATAGATATAATTTAAATTAAACTATTATAATTAAAAATACCCTATTATACATAAATCGTGCCAGACTTGAGAGAGTTTGCTTTAACACATAAATTTTTATAGGGTGGGACGATTTATGCGTTACCTATAATTCTGTGTGCCCTGTAACGATTTACTCTCTATTCCCCTTGATCATCCATGTATAAATCGTTTCTGGGTGGCATGGTTAACATATTATATAATTCTCATGACCCTGGAACTATTTATATAATAGTAAAAAGAGGATATTCACGTTTTAAAATTTGATTTAGGGGAATCTAATAATTTTGGTATTGATTTATTTTATTTAAGTAAAAAACCCGATCTTTTATAACATTTAGGTTTGCATATAGTTATGTTTTATATATCTAGAATTCAAAATTTCACTATGTTGTAATAATGGTATTTAATTTGTTGTAGAATTTGATTGAGGCGACAAAATTTGAGTCCTTTAATTTACCATTGTATGACCCAACAATAGAGGAAGCTAAAGAAGTAATTGAGAAAGAAGGATCTTTCACTCTTCAAAGGCTAGAAGCTGTGATAATGGGTTGGGATGCCAACATAAACGAAGGTGTTGATGACAATAATAAACTTGATCTAAATATGAGGGCACACTTTATAACTAAACAACACAGAGCTGCTTTAGAACCTCTTTTGAAAGCACAATTTGGAGAAAATGTCATGGACAAATTATTTCTCAGATTTAAAACTAAGGTTGTCCAATTATTTATGGAGGTCGAAATATTAGAATTTCCTACTATCGTAATGTCGTTGATAAAGAATGTTTAAAAGAATGCAATAACATGTACTCTTTTTTCGTTCATTCTTATGTCTTCTTGAATTATGTAACAAAATAATTGTTCAGAAATATATACTATGTATTTCTTATTTGTCTTCTTGAATATCTAAAGAATGTTTGAAGGAATACAATAAATACATACTATGTATTTCTTATTTGTCTTCTTAAATAATATAACAAAATAAAACTACATCGAAAATTAATATATTTAAGACAATATATATTAAAAAAAAAGTTTATTTTAAGATAATTTATTTTAAACATATACAAAAAATTATTACAGATTCTATATCTTTTGTGAATAAAATTTCTAAATAATTTACAACGTGTAAAAAACTCTCACTTAATGAACTAATATTTATGATTGAATTAGACAGACTCAATTTTAATTTTAATATAATATTAGAATTTAATTGAATTTTTCATGCTTTTATGTTTCTGTTTTAGGGAAGAGTTCACATACAATGTGGAGAATTTTTCTCACAATCTAACCTCTCCCACTCACACAATGGCAGACTAGTAATTGATTTGCAACGAACTAACGTGTTAACTTTCCAGATTGGGCAATAAGGATAGGGTGGGAATCGAATACTTTCTTTCTTACCCTGTAATTCTCTTGAGTGTATATGGTACATTAAATATGGAGGAATTACTCAGTTCCGGAATTTTTTAACGTTCACTTTAGTATTTTAAATTTTAAAATATAGAAAAAAAAAATAAATAAGTCTCTGACTTTTTAAATTTTTGACAAATACATCCCTGACAAAATTTAAATACAAAAAAGTCCCTGATTTTAACAAATGAAAGACAATTTAGTTCTTCCGTCTATTTGCCTCTCATACACCAAACGGAACTGGCTGACGTGACTGAAACGGTGTCCAGGTATTCGTTACGGTGCCACGCTGAAAGGGGAATAAAGTTCGAAGGACAAATAAGTCCTTCACGTCATTTTGCAAATAAAGTTCGAAGGACAAATAAGTCCTTGAAAATTTAGTTCATTATACTTCTAGTATGCTTCTATTATGAGAATTTAGTTTATAAAATTATGCTTGTATTTTGAAATCTAGCTAACTTATTGTATTCTGCAATTTAAATTATTTGTATTAAAATTACAGAAATTGAGCTTGTTCTATTTCTACTTTATTTTCTTAAATTGCATTAGTTCAGTTTTCATCATACCAGTGGCATTAGTTAGCATAAGTTCATTTATGCATCAAGTTAGCATTAGTTCCTTTTGTGCATCATTCATGTATTAAGTTAGCATTAGTGCATTTGTGTATTACATTAGAACTAGTATTTTTATCCATAATAACATTACGAGAATAAATTTTTTTAAAAAATTATAGTTCACTTTGTTCTAACAGTATAAACTATGCATGGCACAAAAGATTTATAAAATCAAACTACTTTTACAAAAAAGTCGTAAGTTGACAAAAGTCTCTGGTTAAGAAGATCAAGATATCTGCAGATAAAAAATTAAATAATAAGATTTTTAGTTATTATTTTTATATGAAAAAGTCTAATTTTTTATTAATAATTAATTTTAATATTCGTTATCTAAAATTTAAAATAATTTAATGTGTATACTTTTACATTTAAAATATTTTAATTGTAAAAAAATATCGGATGATATATTTTGATTTGTCAAATTACTAATATAAAATATAATTATATATAGAGTAAAAATAGTAATATATGATAGTAGAGAGAAATAGAAAAATGGAGAGAGATAGATGAGAGAATTTAGGAAAGGAGTTTATTAATTTTGAAAAAAAAATTCTCTCAATTTTAATAAAAGTGTCATGTGACACATTTGATTATTAAATTAGATAGTAATATATGATACCTAATATAGGTATATTTCAATTAAATAGTAATATATGATACATATAGAAGCATAATGAACTAAATTTCTCAAGGACCTATTTGTCCTTCAAACTTTATTCTCCTTCCAACGTGGCATTGTAACGGACACCTGGACACCGTTTCAGCCACGTCAGCCAGTTTCGTTTGGTGTATGAGAGGCAAATAGACGGAATGACTAAATTGTCCTCCGTTTGTTAAAGTCAGGGACTTTTTTGTATTTAAATTTTGTCAGGAATGTATTTGTCAAAAATTTAAAAAGTCAAGGACCTATCTGTCTTTTTTCCTAAAATATATAAAATAGTATTCGATGTTTATGTTTGTTAGATAATATAATTTTTATCTGTTAGTCACTAATGCGACTGTTGACATTAACTCGCATACGTGATCATTAAGTATTCACGTGTACATTCTGTGTATATTCTGGACAAATCGATCCTTAAGATGAAGTATAAAATAATCCTTAAAAAATTTTAAAATAGTTCTTAAATAATTTTAAACTAGTCCTTTTGAATTATTTATATATAATTATTTTTAAATTAATAAATTTTAATTTTTAACATTTTTGGTTTATTTATCTTAAATTTAATTGTTTATATACAAATTTTTTTATGTATTTTTAAAATAAATTATAAATTAATTTTGAAAAAAATTTGTTTTCAAAAAAGAAAATTTTTAAAATAAATAAACCCATATTTATTTTTGACTATGCAAGATATTAATTTAATATAATTTATAGGTATCATATTCTATTATCATTATTTAACGATGAAGAAAAAAATGAATATTGTTATTTAAAGAGATAGGAGAACTTCCTTTTAACATAAAATTTTTCACATAAATAATTAAAAATATTTGTGCAAATGCTTATGAACGCAACATTTTAAAACTTACATGCAATGTGAACTAAGTCATCTATGAAGTCAAATTTGTAAGTGTTGGTCAACTACAAGATCAATGTAGATGATTTATAAAATCTCAATGTTAAGCTCCTCCTAATTTACAATATAATACTTGAAGAAGAAATATGTTGACAAATCCAAGTATTTTGTTCATGTTCTTTAAAAAGTTTGGAATTTAGTTGTTGTAATGTTGTACAAAATAGGCTGAGTTGTCACAAAAAAAAAAACTTAGTTAAAGCTGTTTGTGCTACCACAGTTAGCAATTAGGCCAAGAAAAAATGTACTTTTTCACTTGGAAATATTTTTCTAAGGTTATTTGGTGTTAATATTTTAGGAGATTAGGTATATAAATAATGACCTTCATAATTCAATAATCTATTAAATTTAGTTGTTATTATTAGGGTAAATTACACATATAAACCAAATGGAGCTCAAAATTACACAATTCTACCAAAAGAAAAAACGTTACAACTTACAAGGATCTACCAGAAGCACAATTTTATGTAATTTGAATCAATCTCATTCAAATTACTCATTCCAACACTAATTCGAATCAGACCAATTCGAATTACTAGAGATACACACAAATCGAATTGGTCAGATTTATGTAATTCGAAACAGCCTGAGTCGATTTATGCATGCATGTGAAGTCCCTACTAATTTGAAACAGCTTGTTTCGATTTACCCCCTGATTTTGTTCTTATATAATTGCTCTTACAAATTTTTAGAGCACTCTTAACATTTTTTAAGTCATTTTTTAAAATTATTTTTCATAGAATAAAATCTTTTTTGTGTTATAATTTAAATAAATTTATTAAAAAATTATTAAAAATTATATTTACTCAAATTTTAAATATAATACTCTTTTACATAATTAATAATTTAAAAATTAAAAAATTATTTTATTTCATGCGAAGCAATTAAAAAAAGACTAAATTTAAATGCAAATATTCAAGTATGTACTCAAATTTTAAATAAAATACTCTACATAATCAATAATAATTTAAAAATTTAAAAGAATTATCTTATTCCACACAAAACCATTTAAAAAGAAAAAAATAAGCTAACAAACTATTTAATTATGAGACTTTTTCATAATATTCATGAATTATCAAGAATGGGCGGAAGAGTATTGTATAGTGTAACACCCTCACTACCAGAATGTCACGCTTCTGGCTGCGCCACTCTAATAACAAGAAGTATTACGACTACTTTATATACTTAATATTAAAATAGCAGCCTGTTACTTGACACCGTATCGCTAATTTCTTTGAAAATTAGAAATAAATACTTCATCTTAAAAAAATAAATAGGCATAGATTCATATACAAGATTTTCTACATAATAGCTTATAATATAATATACATATAAAACACACAACTCCTATCCCTCTTACATAATTGTAATAACAAAGACGACGGAAGAAAAATAATCTAATTAATACAACATCATATAAACCAAAACGCAGTATAACTCTTCATAATACTCCTTCATCCGATTTCCTGAAAAGGTAAAGCTGTAGGGGGTAAGAACCTAACCACACGGTCTCACCACAAAGTTTCAGAATTGTCATAAGAAGATATTTAATAAGAAAACTGTTTTCAAGCTCAGTGTTATCATTGCCTTATGAATCTTTTAAAACCCAATAGCTAATCGTTCAAAACCTTTTCAAAGAAACGATGTTTAATCTTTCAGAAATCCAAAACCTTTCTTTTCTTATAAGAAAATCTTAATCAGAAACTAATCACGCCATCAATCAACACAATCATCAATTCAACACCAAAGCTCATTCTCAAAAGTAGCACACCAGGATAAACACAGGCAAAACAGACAAGAAAAGCACAGGTTTAGGTAGCATTTATAGTAAATAGTTTAGATAGCAGTTAAGAACAGTTTAACAATTAGGCAAGCCAAAATAAATTCAAACCCAAGCAAAGCATAAAAATGCATATGATGTATGCATGTCCTATGGCTAATGAGCTCATCTGTCGGTTATCCAGCCAACCCGACAAGTCCGAAAACCTTAAACTGTCCCTCGACGTGCATCCCCAAGAGTCTATGCATAGTTTTTTTTCTCAAGATCAATATTGCTCAATGGGGGTTAACATTCCCAAAAATTTATAAGTGCCCGGTTACTCTTACATCGTAGGGTCAACAGAGTATCGAGTTTCAACGTGGAACAAGTGGTGGCAAGCCACTGCGTCTACCCAGAAAAATTCGTGTCTCGGATAATTCAAATTCATAAGCCATATGAATAATTCATTCATCATTCATCAATATCTAAGTCATTCTCAATATCATCATCATTCGTCAATCCATATCCCATTTCCAAATTCATTCAAAAATCATATTTCAAAGTCAATCCTCATCATCCTTCTTTTCATTATATTAATCAACAATCCCAATCCAAAACATAATTCTTTCTTTTCTAAATAAATCAATCTTAAAACATATAATGTTTAAAAACTAAATCTTTTCAAATAATTACTTTAGGCGAAACTTCCAATTTTATAAAATTTCGACAGCATCTCCTCTAAAATTCGGACTCTGCTACCCTTTTTAGGTCCCATCCAAACATTTCTCAAACCCTTTCTCAACCATTTTCAAATCTCAATCATTTTTCAAAATTCAACCAGTTCTAATATTAAATTGTTTTCAAATCCAACCATTTTCAATAATAAATCTTTTTCAAAACTAAACCAGCTCAAATATTAAATTATTTATAAAATCAAACTAATTCAAAGTTAAACCGCTTCCAAAGTTAATTCATTTCCATATCTCGAATCATTTTCAAAGCTGATTCATTTATATTATTAAAATAACTTCAAAACCAAGAAAAACCACTTTTCCTAATAATTAACTAAATAACTTTTCAAACTAATTTCTTTTCAACAATCACACCACTCAAGCAATCAATCATTCAGTCCAGCAAATAACCTCATTTATAAGACAATCATAATCACTAGGGATGGCAATACCACCCGAACTCGCGGGTATCCACCCCGCCCCTACCCGCACTGGGGCGGGTTTTTAGCGGTGCGGGTTCTTGGGAGGGGCGGGGCAGGGTCGGGTTTAGGTAATACCCGCCCCGCTATATATATAACATATATAATTTTAATATATAATATGTATAATATATGTAAAATAATTAGTAAATGATTAATAATATTGTATCATATTTAAATTTTTACTTTAATTTATGTTATGTATATGATGATGGTTATATAAATTTTGAAATTTAATTTTATTTATTGAATTTTAATAATTATAGGGGTGGGTAGGGGCGGGGCGGGTACCCGCAGGGGCGGATTAGGATTCAACGTTTTACTACCCACGGGTAAAAGCGGAGCGGGTTTTATGCAGGTTGTTGTACGGCGGGGCGAGGTCGGGTAGAGCAAAAATCCGCCCCTACCCACCCCGTTGCCACCCCAAATAATCACAGACATATATTTCTCACATTAATATCTATTTATAACAACTCTATAATGATAAAATAAATTTTAAGAAAACCCCTACCTCAACAAGCCGAGACCCGAAAACCAAATGCGTCAAGGAAACCTTCCCTCTTAGCGCGTAATCCGCGACAGCCGCAACCACAACAACGTTAATCACGGCACATAAGAACTAAACTCAAACCTAAAGCATTAACGTTGCAAGGACCTTAGAAACATATAACAGAATAGCAACTATAGAGGTTTGGGATGAGGAACAGCTTACTGTACTTACAAATAAGCAAGAAAATAGAGCAGTGGCAGCTCCGGTGACAACGCAGCAGCTTGATGTCGTATGCCACAATCATAGAACTCAGCATGCCAGACCCAGAACTCGATCCTATGACACCAAAACCTCAGATCCTCAATAATTTAAAACAGAAAATACCAATTTCAAAGGTTTCGGAATGAGACGCTTACCTAGACAAGGAAGAACGACTGTACTGAATAGCGATACTCCGATGGTGGTTTCGGTGATCACGGCCACATTTTCGGTGACCCAAACAGCGGCGAAGCAGCTTCTGACAACGACAAAAGCTTCGGTGACGGCGACGGTTCTCCATGGTGGCTTTGCTCGACGGTGACTGAAACCAACACACAGAGACAATAAGGTTTCCGGAATCTCAAACAAAGGTAAACCAAACTCGAAAACCCTTACCAATGGAAGATCTCAGTGGCGGCAGCAGCGTTTCTCGGTGGCAGAGGCGCAGCGGTGGCTGAGCACGGGTCTCCCCTCTCTCTCTCTCTCTCTCTCTCTCTCTCTCTCTCTCTCTCTCTCTCTCTCTCTCTCTCTCTCTCTCTCTCTCTCTCTCTCTCTTCGCGAACGGCGACAACGGAACTGGAAGCTCTTGCGACGCAACAGCGCCGAGCCCAGTCATGGCGCCATCCCTTCCTCTTCTCCCCGTCGCTCCCCTTCTCCTCCTCTTGTGCGTGTCGACGACACGGCTACGATGGCGAGGCGTGGTGCAACAGCGGACGATGACGACGACACTGAGCACGGCGTGGCAGCGAGCGGGACACAGTCTTGAACAGCACGGCAGTGGTGTGGCGGCGGCTCCTCCCCGGCACTCTCTTCCTCCCTCTCAGATTAGCCCTTCCCCGTTTTCCTCTTTCTTTCCTTCGTTTCTTTCTTTGGTTTTTCTGAAACTGCTAAATGTTGGGTTTTGGGGAAGGTTGGGGAAAGAGGATCGCGAATTCTTTTTTGTGTGTGAGAGAGAAGAGTGTATCTCAAAATGGTATGAGAAGAGAGGTGCTTTACCTTGCTATGGTTAAGACAAATCGGACGTTTCGATTTGTGTTTTCGAAAATAAAAAAATTTTTAATATTGAAATCAGACCGTTCGATTTTTTTTTTAAATATAAATCGGACCCTCCGATTTATAGTTTATTTTTTCTTCAAATAAATCGGACCCTCCGATTTGTAGTTTATTTTTTTTAAACAAATCGGACCTTTCGATTTGAACAAATACCAATAAAAAAATACCATATCAAAGAAAAATACCTAATCTTCCAATAACAATGTATTACACATATATTTAATCAATGTAAAAAAAATTAGCCAAAGAGGATTGGTGGCGGAAATAGAAAGAAATAACAATAAAGAAAAGGTAATGTTAAAGTCAAAGTAGAGAATTAATATTCAAAATTTATATAAATATATAGAAGAAAACATAGTATACAATATTTATATTAGATATTTGTTTAGTTAAAATTTATATAAATATATAGAAGAAAATAATTTTGGTATCGGTCATTTTATTAAGGTAGAAAAATTAGGATTTTGTTTAGTTAGGGTTTGATTTGGGGATTAAAGTTTTGTGTATGAAATTTAGGATTTTGGATTAATCTGAAATCTAATTAAATCTCTAAAATTACTCTAAAATATTATTTATTGTATCAAAATACTAATTGATTTGAAATCAAATACTCTAATTGAAATTATAACATAATATAATTATTTTTTTATTTATAAAAATATTAGTATTAAATTTCGAAATCTTAATTATTTAAACCAAATCATATAAAATTCTTATTATTTTACATTTGCTAAACTTTATAATTTAAATATAGAAAATAATTCGATAATTGTAAAATCAGATAAAACCTTAAATTACTTTAAACTCAATTAATCAAAATTTGTTTTAATTATTTTTAATAAAATAATTTCTGAGATTAAAGTACTTAATGAATTAATAAATCAAAATTAGTTTTTAATAAGATTTTTTTGAAATTTTTGCATTTTACATATAGAATTCAAATTGATAACTTATCAATGTTTTGAAAAAATTTCGTAATTAAATATTTTGTTAGTTTTTTTTAATGCATGAAATAAAATATATTTTGTTTTATTTCAAATTATTAATTTTTTAAATAAATTTATTTAAATTATATCACAAAAAAATATTTTATTCCATGCAAAATAATTTTAAAAAATGGCCTAAAAGATGTTAGGAGTACTATCAAAATTTATAATGTCCTAATGACTTAGGTAAATACATGCATGTACTCAAATTTTAAATAAAATACTCTACATAGTCCATAATAATTTAAAAATTAAAAATATATATTTTTATCATTTACTTACCTAAGTCACTGGGACATTACAAATTTTTACAGTACTCCTAACATCTTTTATGCCATTTTTTTAATTGCTTTGCATGGAATAAAATATTTTTTAATTTTTAAATTATTATTGATTATATAGAGTATTTTATTTAAAATTTGAGTACATACATGAATATTTGCATTTAAATTTAATCTTTTTTTTAATTGCTTCGCATGAAATAAAATAATTTTTTTTAATTTTTAAATTATTAATTATGTAAAAGAATATTATTATATTTTTTTTTTTTTTTTACCAAAGATAGGAGACTCGAACCCGCAACCTCTTAATTGAGTATGAGGAGACTATGCCATTTGAGCTATTACTCATTGGCGAATATTATTATATTTAAAAATTGAGTAAATTTATTTTTTAATAAAATTTTTTAATAAATTTATTTAAATTATACCACAAAAAGATTTTATTCCATACAAAATAATTTTAAAAAATGACTTAAAAAATGTTAGGGGTACTGTAAAAATTTGTAATAGCTCGATGCATAGTAATTCGAATCAGCCCCATTCGAATTATATAAGAACAAAACCAGGGGTTAAATCAAAACAGCTTATTTCGAATTAGTAGGGACTTCACATGCATGCATAAATCGACTCATGCTGTTTCGAATTACATAAACCAATTTGATTTGTGTATATCTCTAGCTAGTAATTCGAATTGGTCTGATTCTAATTAGTGTTGGAATGAGTAATTCGAATCAGGCTGATTCGAATTACATAAAATTGTCTTTCTGGTAGATCTTTGTAAACTTTTTTTTAGTAGAATTGTGTAATTTTGAGCTCCATTTGGTTTATATGTGTGATTTACCCAATGGTTTTTATACCACCTCAATGTGGGTAAGAAACTGTTGAACCCTTATGAATCATTGAGTTAGTAAACTCTATGATGATTATAGCAATATTGTGTGAAATAGATTGTGTTCTAGTTGATTTGGAGTTCAATTGGGCAGTTTGGAATAAAATTCAGATAATTAGGCTTGAGAAATTGACGTTTGGAAGCTTGGAGCTTGTGAAAGGAGAGGTTTTTGAGGTGTTCCGAGCTTAGAGAAGAATCGGCCAAGGTATGGTTTTGGTTTCTCATAATTAATGTTTAATGTCACGTGAAAACTTAGGTTAGAAGACCTTAAGATAGGAATGAACTAAATAAATTATTGATGGATTGTGTATATGGTATATGATGTGTGGTTCGGTTTTTGTAAATAATTTGCTATTGGAGTTGGTTGGTTTTGAGAAAAGATTTAATATTAGAAGTGGTTTGATTTTGAAATACCAATGATACTGAAAATGATTTGAATGACTGAGAGGTGTTTGGTTTGGTGGTTGGGAGTTGGGACCCTTGAAGGGTAGCAAAAGTCTGAGTTTTAGAAAAGATGCTGTCGAAGTTTTTATGAAAAATTGGAGGCTTCATTTGAAGTGGTTATTTAGAAGGATTTGGGTTTAAGGATTTTATAATTTGATTTTGAATTTGATTTATTTAGAAAAGAATGAATTAAGTTTTGAGTATGAATTTTTGATGAATGATGATGACATTAAGACTAATTGTTGACCCTCTATCGCAAGATGTGACCGGATACTTTAACTCCCCGGGTTCTCCCATGGGCATGCATAAATATATGGATTTTGAATATTATATTATATTTGAGTTTAGAGTTTGACTCCATGAAATATTATTGAGCTTGGAGTTTGACTCAAGGAGTTTGACTCCATAGAATATTATTGAGCTTAGAGTTTGACTACATAGAATATTATATTTGAGCTTGGAGTTTGACTCTGTGTATATTATTTTTGAGTTTAAAGATGCGCGCACAGAGGGACTGTCCAATGGTTAACTACCAGGACATGTCGGGTTGGTTGTATAACTGACATATGAGACTCATCAGCCATAGGACAGGCATACATCATATGCATTTGTTTGTTTTGCTTGAGTGTGCATTGTTTTAGTTTGCTTAACTGTTTAACTTTGCTTATCTGTTACTTGTTCTATCTGCTGTAATTGTACATCTGTCTGTGTTTTCCTTACTTGAATTGTATGTGTATATTTTCTGAGAAACGTCTATTGGCGGAGGTGTGAAGGGGGGGAGGGGTTGTTCCACCGGTGATTCGGAGAGTTGGAGGAGACAGAAAGTGATGCGTTAGATTAAAGTTATCTTTAGAACTTGAAAATCTTAGATAACTTATTTAATTTCTGGTTTAGTTGGACCTTTAAGCTGAAACCTGAGTGTTGGAGTTCTAAGAATGCCTCTGGCTTTCCCAAGATCTTTTATATTAACTATGTGGGCACCTTTACCATACTGAGAACCCCCGATTCTTATTCTATTCATATTTCTGTTGTTTTTCATATGCAGGTCGAGAGGCACCTCGCTGAGCGTTTGGAGTTTCCTGTACAAGCGAAGTTTGGTTATTTTAGGATGTTGTATTTTGTATTTATGTTATGTATATATGTATATAGATTCTCTTTTGTATATATTTTATGTTTATCCCTCCTAGAAGTTGACTTGGAGAAACAGGTATTCTATAGTTTGAGTTATATTTTGGGTTGTATAAATATATATAATTATATACTCTGGTGGCCTTAGCTTCGTAGGTCGAGTCTGAAACTTGATATCTGTGTTTTGGAACTCTGATCTATATATTATGTTTTTAGCCTTCTTTCGATATTGCCTATCCGTTTTACGATTATCCGTGCGAGTGTGACACGCTTTTCTGTTTTCGTTTTTGTTTAACTTATTCTTCAAGGCTCCTAGATATGATTTCTTTTAACTATATTTATGTACGTATTTTACTTTTAGAGGTCGTAATACCTCGTCACCTCTACTTTACGATTTAAGCGTAAGGCTCTGTGTGGTAGGGTGTTACACTCCCTCTCGAATCTTGTTCTGATGGCAAATTGTCACAGTCTTGGACACACTTTAACGCTACCGTGCCGGCACTCGAACTTACTCAACCTCTTGAACTAAGACTAAGTTAGCCTAACCCTCAATATTTAGCAAGAAATCTAAGAACACAAGAGAAAGGAAGTTTTGGTGGAAAGAACACTTTATTACTCAAGTGTTTGTTGACTTACACACTCAAACTCTAACTCTCACCTCCTATTTATAGCCATCCACCTCCTTAATGAATGGTTAGAATTAAATCTAATTAGCAGTCCAGATTAATCATCCAGAACCTTCATTACAAATATCTACCCTACCACAGCTTTCTAAATACTTCTAGATTATTTCATACTACTCTTCATACTTCTATATACATCAAAACTCTTCTAGAATACTTTATGACCTTCTAGAGTCATTTAAAACTTTCTAAGATATTCCGAGACCTTCTAGGATATTCTAGAACGTTCTGGAACCATCTAGAACATTTTCAAACACTCCAAAAAATTATACAAACACCATATTAAATCTAACCTTCTAAAATTTACTGTGACAGAAGATTTGAAGCGTATCTTTTGAAATTAGAATTTTTCTAATTTTAGTTTTGGTTAACCGGTTAAAAATTGATTTTTTTTAATTTGATTTTAGTTAACCAATTTTAAAAAATATAGATATAATTTTTAAATATTTTTTTAAATTGGCTAACTAAAATATGATTATAATTTTTTAATTAATTAACCACATTTTGGTTTTTTTTAACGTACATCCCATAATTTGGATTATCTCTCTTGTTCTTTCTAATTTATTTATCGTTTCATTTTCATTCATAGGTTATGTTTTTATTGTAGGTCACACTTTTAACATGTGGCCATTCAAAACCTTTAGAAAAAGATGTTTTATCGTCTTTATTTGAGTGGCGATATGTTGGTGGCTCTTTTAAATAATTAAAATGGGTCAATATATACCAAAAACAATAAATAATTAAAGGAGGCCACTCAGATAAAGACGCCTAAAACGTCTTTTTTTAAAGATGTTTTCATGTTGTGTTTTAATTGGTTTCTGTATAATTTATTCGGTGTTCCTCATCACATATTATTAAATTTCTCAAAAGATTTTCTTTCCAGAAACAATAAAAAACATTTAATTTGAACTAAAACAAAAAAGGTAATAAATTAACTATTAGATTTTTTTTTTAAAGATTGTTTACATAAAAAAATATATCACTTCATCAAAAAATATATATATAACAAGTTCTTTAAATTTTTATAAATAAAAAAATAATTAATTTATATTTGTACAATATATAAAATAATTACTATATTATTATTATATTATATATTAAGATTCACTAATTTAAATTTTCTTTTTATTTTTAATATAAGCATTAGAAATAAATAAAATTTTTATAACTAAATGTACAAAATATATAATATTAATTAGTTCTTAAAAAATTCTAAAAAAATAGTTTCTTTCATTTTAGTAAAATAACTATTTATTAAAGTAGACAAATTAATTATTTTCTTCTCATATACAGTTTTTTTAAGACATAAAAGTAATTAATTAGGACATTGGTTAAGATAATTAAAGTCACTATTTCATTAAATTTTTAATTTAAAGAAAAATCCTAGTTAATTTTGGTATAGAAATTTCGAATTTGAAAACATTGATAAAAATTATGTTGAATTTTGATTTATTTGATTATCATTTAAATTAATCACTACATAAGTTAAAATTCTGTTTTGAAGTTATATTCGAGTTTTAATCTGATTTTTAAAGTTTCAATTTACTTAGTTTGATTTTTTAACTTAGGTATCCGTGACTCATATTAGGGTTTTAAGTGTTTAGTTGAAAAAAAATAAGGTAAAAAATTTTCAATTGTCACATCAAACAGTCGCTAGAATGTATAATGTAACAGTCGTTAGTCCATCTCAGCATGTTATTAACGATTTTGTGAGACAGTGACAAAAATAAGATTAGGAACCAATGTGAGTCATAACTATTAAGTTGGGAGACTAAATTGAGTAAATCGAAATTTTTGAAATTAGATTGAAACATAGTTGTTAGAACCGAACCAGTGATCGAACCGGTCAAACTACTGGTTCACTGATTTATTGGTTCAACTGATAAATTACTGGTTGAACCGATAAAACCGGTCTCACGTAAATATAAAATATAAAATAGTTAAAAACTTAAAATTAAAATTTGAAATACATATCTTCACTAACATTTTATGAAGAATCAAGTCTCAACTTCTAAAAATAACTAATATAAAAAAATTATAAAATTTTAATACTACAATAGTATCTTATTTTGACACAATAAAAAAATAATTAATTCACAAAGCCTATCATCTAACTATAATATCAGTAGATTTTAACACTAACATTAAAATAAATAACCTTAATCACAATACTAGCAATAAAATAGATCAAGTAAATTAATAAATTTTTAGTGAAATTTATATTTATACTAATAATGGTATATAATTAAAATATAATTAATTTTAAAAATAGAAAAAACAAAAATTAAATTAAATTAGATATTTATGTATACTATATAATTAGTATTTGTCAAATATAATAGTTAGAAGTGCAATGGCTAAGTGGCAAGTAGAGGTTGCTTTTACTCCAAGGTTCTTGATTCGAGACCTTGTGGAGACATTTTAAAAAAATTTTCAAGTAAACCAGTTCGGTTAGACTGGTTTGCACCGGTTCTTACCGGTTCACACCAGTTTTATTCTTTAAACGGTCTAAAGAGTAAACTGAATAGGATTCGGTTCTAATCCGGTTCACTAGTTTTTCGGTCGAACCAGCCGATCCAGTTTGGTTTTTACAACTATGGATTCAAATACGAACATAATTTCAGAGACCAATAAGTATTATCTCTTTGTTGATAATTAAGTTGTTTTAATGGTAATTAAGATCTAATAATGGTTTATAATAAAAGAAGCATTCTTTTGCAACAATGAACCTATAGTAGTAGTTAGGGGTGTTCATAGATTAGATCATATCCATATAAATCCACAGTATTGAGGATATGATCTGATTTGTAAGATGATCGGATTGGATCGAATCGGATCCACACTCTAATCAGATAGAAGTAAATATGTTAACAAAAGTAAACAAAAAAAAATTATTGACCTTTTTTATAAAAATAAATTTTTTTAATATTTTTTATTTTATTGTTATATTTGATATCTGATCCAAACATAAAAAGTGCGAATATCGAATTGATCTAATGAGTTTAGTGCGGATTAGATCGAAATTTCAGCTATATCCCATCTGTAAACACCCCTAGCAATAATAACTAAAAAATTATAATGATTATATTTTTAACTAAGAGGAAGTGCAAAAAAAAAAGTACTAAATACAAGAACATTTAATCAAATATTAAAAGAAAATTTTACTTTAAAACAGTTGGACTTTTTTGCTCATATATATATATATATATATATATATATATATATATATATATATATATATATATATATATATAATGTAATAATAATAATAATAATATGATAATTGTTTTATATATCACAAAAATATAAACATTTTTTTCTATGATCTTAAGAAAGGTTTTGTAAGTCCCTAACCTTGTTATCGATTTTTGTAGTGTTAGCCCTCATATTATCAATTTGATTCATATATAATTCGGATGATAAATTATTTGGTGACGTGTTTCTTTTTTATCGTGATATACTTGTTTTTTTTATTTTTATTATTATTATTATTATTATTATTATTATTATTAAAAAATAACAGGCCAAATTATTGCCATAACATAATAGAAGTATGGAAGTTTATCATTCTTCTCTAATGGAGGAAATAAAATTCTTTTCAATAGTTTATTTAACGTTTATTAGAATAAAAATAAATTTTATTAGACTAAATTTTAGTACGAGTTTAATATTTTTATTCATCATAAAATATTTATAGAATTACTCGTAGCTAAATTTTGGAAAAAAGAAAAAAACATGATTTTTAATTTTATTTTTAAATAAACTTTATTTTTAATTTTAAAATAAATTTTAATTTTATTTTTTAATAATATTAATTTTTTTACCTTATATAATTATTCAATTATTTTTTAATCATATATAAATAAATTACTCTTAATAAGACTTTTTTGTGTTATTCAATTATCTTTTTTAAAAAATAATTAATTATTAAAATAATTAAACTTTTCACAAAAAAAATAATAAAAAAATTATGAACGAAAAAATTAACTATCCTGATAATTTTTTGTATTTTTATTCATATTTTAATTATAAACATAAATATAATTTAATTATATTATTTATGAAATGTGACTATAGATGTAGATAAAATTTAGTTATATTACTTATATATAGTTTTATTGTATTGTATTACTTATAAAGTTAGATTATAATTATGACAATAGAATTGTTCTTGTATTTTTATATGTGTGACTAATTGGTGGTGTTAAAACATTACTCTTAATTATAAATAAGGTCTATAATTTAAAAAATCAAAGACTCAATTAAAAAGATACGAAAAAAGTAATGTTAAAATATTCTAACTCTTTAAAATAAAAATATTCAAAATTTAACTAAAAATTATTTAAAATTTAAAATCAATAAAAATTTATATTCAATGTGTTTTGTATTAAATATATTTAATAACCTATTATATCATATTGGTTGAAATTAGTTCTTATAATGTTAATTTTTTAATAACACTTTATTAGAAAAAATCATCTTTTCAGAATTTTTTAAAAACTAACTAATATTATATATATTTTGTTACATTACATCTTGTTATAAAAAATTTATTTATTTATAATGCTTATATTAAAAATAAAAACAAAATTTAAATTAGTAAATTTTAATCTATAATATAATAATAATAATAATAATAATAATATAGTAATTATTTTATATGTTATATGAATAAAAATTAAATTATTTTTTTATTTGTAAAAATTTTAAGAGCTTGTTATATATATATATTTTTTTTGATGAATGTGATATATTTTTTTATGTAAATAATATTTTAAAAAAAATCTAATAGTTAATCTATTATCTTTTTTGTTTTAGTCTAAATTAAATGTTTTTTATTATTTTTGGAAAGAAAATCTTTTGAGAAATTTAATAATATGTGATGAGGAACACTGAATAAATTATACAGAAACTAATTAAAACACAACATGAAAACATTTTTAAAAAAAGTTGTTTTAAGCGTCTTTATCTGAGTGGGCTCCTTAAAATGTCGTCATCTCCGCCCCTGGGCTTTTATTCTGATTCCCTGTTCTCCTTTTAACTTTTATATATATGTGGCTATATTATTTCATCGTATTATTCTTCCATACCATAATATCAAAGAAGAGGAATGGATACACAGCAAGTACTCCTCCACATGAACCATGGCATGGGAGATAATAGCTATGCTCATAACTCTATCATTCAGGTACACAACATCATCATAATATTCTCTTTATTCTCTGAATTTAAATTTGCTTATGCCGATTCATGATTGACAATGATAGATATTAACATTCTTATATATATATATATATATATCAATTTAATTTTAACAGAAAAAGGTGATGAGGGAAGCAAAAGCCATAGTAGAAGAGAGTATCATGAGGTTATATGCTATTATTCCTATTCATTGTTTTAAGGTGGCTGACTTAGGTTGTTCTTCAGGACCAAATGCTCTTCAATTGGTATCTAATGTCATCGACATTGTTGATACTACTACTTCTAACTTGAATCTCAAACCACCGGTTTTTCAGTTCTTCTTGAATGATCTATTTGGGAATGATTTCAACAGCATCTTTAAATCACTCCCTCAATTCTCGGAAATCATAGAAGAAAAGAAGGGACAGAAATGTGGTGCATGTTTTATTAATGCAACTCCAGGGACATTCTACAAGAGGCTATTTCCCAACAATTTCTTGCACTTTGTTCATTCCTCTTTTAGTCTTCATTGGCTTTCTCAGGTAAATAACACATACACCCTGAGGTCCTTTTAGGAATGTATTGTCTTTTTCCAAATTTAATACTAAAATACCAGTCTTTTTTAAATTAATTACTCAAATCTCACTCTTCTTATATTACGATAATTAATTATAATTACAAATAAAAAAATAAATTAGTTGTCACCTTAGAAAAAAGGTAATATTTAAACAATTAGTTTCAAAACAATTCAATGACATTTTAATAATAAATTTTTAAGACGGTGGCACATTAGCCAAAAAATCCCATGTGCGGATCTATTCCACATTAATTCTAACCAAAATATTATATAATAATAAAAAATATTATATACACACTAAAAATACTAGCACTTATGATATTTTTATAATCTTTTAGAAGTGATTTGCAAATTTATTCATTTGTTTGAAATGAATAAAAAATTAAAGAAATGATTTGATTCCCAGGTTTTATGGATTTGTTTCATAACAATCATATTACATAAATATAAAAAAATCAGTCAGTAAATTAATTATTTATATAAAATATATGTTTAAATATAATATATAAATTAAAAAATACATATTTATATATAAATACATAATAATTAATTTAATAATTAATTTTTAGTATGCATTAACAGTTTAACACTACTTTTAATTATTATGTTTGTTTTGAAAGATAACAACTAATAAATATCTCATTAAAATGTTTATCTAATATAAAAAATTAATCCAAAATTTAATTTCTAAACTATAAAAATTTAATTAACATTTTTATAAAATATAGAAACAAATAGAGTATGCCTTTAAAATTTTATCCGAAAAAAATCGCATACTATATATAATTTTACTCTCATAATGTATGTTTTAATTTGAATAATAGGCTCCAAAGGAGTTGGGTAACGAGGAAAATGTACACTTAACAAGCACAACTCCTCCGGCAATGCATAAAGCATATCTTGAACAATTTCGAAAGGACTTTAAACTATTTCTCAAATTACGTTCACAAGAGCTAGTGCCTAAAGGTGGGATGGTTCTCACTCTAATTGGAAGGGATAAAACTCAGAAAACTCATGACATCAGAACTGCTTGGAGCCTAATTGGCACGACACTCAATGACATGGTCTTGGAGGTACATGTAAAATTACAAAATACAAAATACAAATATAACCTAGGGTCAGTGACGGAGCTTAATTAGGATAATGGGACCATGACTCTCTCAAATTTTTTATAAAAAAATTAATAGTAATTTTAAAAAAAATAAAGAGTAATTTAGTTAGTTCAAATGTTTTATTATAATTTATAATATTTACGGTCAATTTTTATCTCATATTTTTATTGCATAATAATTTGTAGAGTGAGTCTTTATTGGTTTCACAACACATCTAATAAAATAAAAAATTATCTAACAAAAAGAGATAAAAATAAAAAAATTTAGAATGAACCTTTGTTGGCTTCACAATGCATCTAATAAACAAAAAGAGATAAGAATAAAAAGTTTCCTTACTTCTTTGCTTCTCATTATAAAAACACGCTTTACTTCTCATTATAAAATTAGGTATTTTTATTTATTTAATTTAATATTATTTTATATATTACTATTTATTTAATTTAATTTTTTATATGATAAAAAATATTAGAATATTCAATAAGTATTAATATTATTGTATTTGTATAAATTAATCAAAAATTAATAAATATTATAAATTTTAATATTTATCCTTCTAATTTTTTTTAACATATTTTACAGGATATATATTCAAATTTTTATACAAAATAATGATGAAAAATCAAAGAATTGATGCATTTTTTAAGAAGAAGACTAATATTCAAGAAGGAGAACATATAACTTCTACAATATCAACACCTGTAAATAGTTCTTCTACTTTAATGAATCACGAAGAGAGTGAGATACAACATTCAAAAATTCAAAGAGTTACATCAGATGAGTTTAACCTTAAATTTTTATGTTAAAATTTTGGCCCCAAAAATTTTGTTTCAAACTCCTTCACTGCCTAGGATGTGTCTAAAATTATATATTCGAGTAAATGTCATTTTCAATTTCTAACTATTTATTTTAAAAAAATATATTTTTTTATAATTTAAAAATTTTTAATGAATTTTTAATTATCTAAGTAACTAATTTAAATGATTTCTATAAACGATGACCTACTGATATGTTAGGAATCGTTTAGACCAGTAATAAAAACCGTTTAAATAATCAATTACTTAAATAATTAAAAATTAATTAAATATTTTTAAATTATGAAAAAACTGCTTTATTTTTTAAATAAATAATAAAAAGACATTTATTCTATATATTATTCACACTAATTTTACTCTATATAATTTATGTTTAAAGTTTTTCTAAATTTAGAAATGAAAAATTATACTATCCCAACTAGGTAATCAATAAAGTTCTAGCTAACAAGTATTTTTGAATTGCATTTTATATTAATTAATTGTCATTAATTAGTAATTATTTAAATTTTATTTTTAAAAAAATTACAAAATTAAAAATTATTAATTATAATTATTTAAAGTTAGTTGGTTACTATACTTTTTCAAAAATAATTAGTACAATATAAATGTGTATGTATGTATAATATGTGTCGTATGAGCACATGTTTTGTAGTGTCTGCCATTCACATATGTCTAGTACAAAAACATCACATTTAGTTGGCCTGTTCCTACTTCTTATATAACTAATAATATTTCTCTACTATCAAGATATTAATTCCCAATAAACTAACGTCTTGCACTACTATAATTATGTTATAGTACAAGATAATAATAATTTATTAAATTCTATATTTTTCTTTCAAGTTCTTTTTACTTTCTAAAAGTGTAACTATCTTTTTTAAAAAAGAAAGACAAATTTCCAAAAAAAAAAAAAAACAAATTTTAATGATTTTCACTATAACAGTTTGGTTTGTAACTTTGAATAGTTATGTTACATCTAGAATTCAAAATTTGCACTATAGTAACATATTTCAATGGTATTTAATTTGTTGTAGAATTTGATTGAAGCTATAAAATTAGAATCCTTTGATTTACCATTGTATGACCCAACAATAGAAGAAGCTAAAGAAGTAATTGAGGATGAAGGATCTTTCACCCTTCAAAGGTTAGAATCTGTCATACTGGATTGGAGCACAAACATAAAGGAAGCTGTTGAAGATGAAAACAATAATAATCTTGATCTAAATACGAAGGCAGAGTTTACAACTAAATTCGTTAGAGCTGCATTAGAACCTCTTTTGAAGGCACAATTTGGAGAAAAAATAATGGACGAGCTTTTCGTGAGATATAAGAATAAAATTGTTCAATTAATAATGGAGGTTAAATTATTGGAATTTTCTACTCTCATAATATCACTGATAAAGAAGGTTTGAAGGAATGCAATAACATAAACAATGTATTCGTTTAATCTGTTCTTATTTATCTTCTTCTTCAATAATGTGTAACAAAATAAGTACATTAAAATTAATTATTATGTATCTTCTTCAGTGTCTTGTGTATTATCTTCACGTGTGTATTGGGACTTATGTCATAGCATGAATCAACTATTACCTTCTACAATGTCTCTTCCTCCTCATGATATCTATGTCCTTTTCTTCTCGAGTGCATATGATACATTAAATATCTCTCTTAGCTTGAATGATCTGGATCCATATCACTTATATTTTTGGTCACTGATTTTTCATCTAAATAGAATAAAGTCACATGTAGGATGGTGAAAGAAATTATTTCATCCTTTTCAAATTAAATGGCTTTTTTTCATTTATAAAGCTAATTTAAGAAATTGATTTATTTAAATTTTGTTATAAATACATTAAATTTTAAAATTAAAAAAAAGGAATTATTTCTTATTTTTTATTCCATGACTAGAAAATGGTTCCACCACATGTGAATACCAATAGGAAAAATGCTACAAAGCTAGAATTTATTATTTTTAGTTAATAAAAGCTAGTAATAATATTTAAAAATATGTACTAGAAATATGTTATTAAAATATTAAATTAATAATTAAAAATATTAATAAAAAATAATAAATTTTA
Organism: Arachis ipaensis; assembly: GCF_059453495.1. NCBI lineage: Eukaryota > Viridiplantae > Streptophyta > Magnoliopsida > Fabales > Fabaceae > Arachis > Arachis ipaensis. The sequence continues at coordinate 7,531,179 of NC_142438.1, forward strand.
TCGATTTTTAAATTTTTTTATTAATTTTGATCAATAATTAATTATTAATATTTTAAAATTATAAATTAAAAAATTAGATTAATAACTAAAAATGTTAATAAAAATTAAATTCGGCTTACCTTAAACTTTTCTCTGTCAAGACTCAAGATAGACAATGCACATGGACCGCGGTTGCAAATAAATTAGGGGAATGTTAGAGCACAATATCATTGTTGAATAATATAAATAATCATCAATCAAATTAAAATACATTACACCTCTAAATTAATTTTCTAAATTTAATATTAAAATAATCATCCGTACACTAGTAAAATGAATATCTAATATATCTATTATTTACATTGTTTAATATTTTTATTATTTACTTATATTTTTTTAATAAATTAATGCGCGGAGAATGAAAGTTTGCTTCATATTATCTTTTCTATAAATCCATTAAATTTTAAATAAATTTGAGAAAGAAGAAATATTTTTCATAGAATAACTTTGTATTTTTTTACGAGGGACTAGTGATTTATGAAGCATATATAATTTGTTGTGTTGTTGTGTTTTGTGTGTCGAATATATTTTAGACATGATATTTATGACATTCGCACAATGTACATGTTTGATGTGTCTAATTGTGTCTTAATAAAAATGAAAATTTTTTTGAATAGTTTGAATATACCTAAATACCGTATCATATGTTAGCGTATCTAGTCTTATTCTTAATATGTATTTTTAAAATAAAATAAAAAATATTTTAAATATTTGATATAATTAAAATAAGATATTAAAAATAATTAAAAAATTAATTTATATTTAATATTAATAAAATAATAAAATATCATTACAATTTATCTAAAAATATTTTATATTTTATATACATATATATCTCAATATCTTATAAAATTTTAAAATTTGCGTTGAGGTATCTCATGTTGTGTTGCATCCATGTCAATGTCCGTGTATCATAACTAGTAATCGTGGTCCCGTCTCATGTGAATATCAAATATGGAAAGTTCTTTGGTGCTGGTTATATATGAAAGTAAGCATCAAGTAAGCATGTGATGCTTACGCTACTTGTTAGTGGAACGCACGTATGGAGATTTTTGGATGCTTACGCTACGTGTTTACATGTTAGTGTAACGCATGTATGGAGATTTTTGGTTCACGGGACGTTGTTCTGAGTTGGCTGTGGAGCTAAGTCAATATTATGTTTTTGTTTGGAAGAAGAGCGATTAATGAAGTTTAGATATTTTAAAATAAAAAAGTTAGTAAAGTAATAAGGTAAAAAGTTAATTATTAATAATTTTATAATTTTTATAAAATGTATCTCTTATTATTTTAATTTAAAAATAATTAATTTTTTACTATTTTACTAATTTTTTAAGAGATTCGGATTAATTAGTGTTAAATACGTTGTTAAGAGTTGGAATATTATGTGCTGGTGAGTGAGATTAAAGGTTAGTTTAAATAAATAATTTAATTAATTAATAAAATTTTAAAATATAAAAATTTATATTATAAATAAATAAATTATTTTATATTTAAAAAATTATAAAAATATTTATTTTAAAGTTATTTAATAAATAAAAATAATAAAATAATTTAAGAAAAAAAGAGAAGTTAAATTTTTGAGTTTTAACATCTTCAAAAATTTTTAAATAATTTTTTGAAAAATTAAAAATATATTTAAAAAATATACCAAATATCATTAATATAATCTTTTATAAATAAAAAATTTAAAAAATAATTTTCAAAACTTCCCATACATACCTTAAATGATGAGGTTTAGGTCTTGAGTCCATAGAATGGTTTTTTTTGTCAGTATGTTATGAGCCCCATAATAACAAGGGCGGTTTAGAATTTGTAAGATGACGTGTGAATCCCATTTCACTAAGTTTGAATTTTAGCAGTCGAGGTTTGAATTCTAGATTTGTGATGACTAAATTACTGTATGTCAAATTGTCAAGTGTGTTTGTAGGACCGAAAAGAAAGAAAGAAAGAGCTGTCCCACAATTACACACGCGTTACAGTCCAAACTTGACACGTAGTCTTAACTTTGCAAGGTTATGTTCGGTGTCCTCACAAGAGAGAAAATGAAAAGTTTGCTTCATATATGGAAAAGTCTATATTTTTTTTTTTTTAAAAAAACGTGCAACAATCTATAAAATGGATATAGAGGCTAGTTGCCTTGTTTCATTCATCAGATCCGAATTCGTCATAACACAAGCAGTGAACAAGTGATGAGCAGCTTAATTAAGAGAACGTAAGTATATATATGGTATAACATATAGGATCATTTTTTTTATATGATGTTACGTGTGTATTAAAATTAGTTATTAATATAAAATATATTAAAAATAAATTAAATTATATATATTTATATATAAATATATTAATAATTAATTTTTGTAATTGATTTTAGTATATAAATAATATTTTTATTTTTCTTATTCAGTAATTTCACGTGATTAATTAGTTGTATGTATATATTTGGTTTGATCATATTATTGTTCCACATCATGAAAGAAGACAAATTAAAGACTTAGGAAGAGGAGGAATGGATAGACAGCAAGTGGTCCTCCACATGAACCCTGGCATGGGAGATAATAGCTATGCTCATAACTCTATCATTCAGGTACATAAATAATAATAATATTCTCTTTATTCTCTGAAATTAACGTTCTCAAGTTCTTCTTTATATGACACTAATATAAGAATATAATAATTTTGACAGAAAAGGGTGATGAGGGAGGCAAAGCCCATAGTAGAAGAGAGTATGATGAGGTTATATACTATTATTCCTATTCATTGCTTTAAGGTGGCTGATTTAGGATGTTCTTCAGGACCAAATGCTCTTCAGTTGGTATCTAATGTCATCGACATTGTTGATTGCTCAAGTTCTAACTTGAATCTCAAACCACCGGTTTTTCAATTCTTCTTGAATGATCTATTTGGGAATGATTTCAATAGCATCTTTAAATCACTCCCTCAATTCTCGGAAATCATAGAAGAAAAGAAGGGACAGAAATGTGGTGGATGTTTTATTAATGCAACTCCAGGGACATTCTACAAGAGGCTATTTCCCAACAATTTCTCGCACTTTGTTCATTCCTCTTTTAGTCTTCATTGGCTTTCTCAGGTAAGCACATATGCACCAAATCCATGTTAATTACAACCAAAATATTATATAATATATAAAATAGAGCAATATTATATAGTTGGCAAATATTATCATTTTTTACTAGTATTTAGTCAACAATAATTTACATTTATATTTACAAAAATTTTGTACATAAGAAATATATAATTTACACGTATTTTTATCAAAATTTTACACTCATAAATCAATACAATTTGTACTCATATTTTTTTAAAATTTGCGTCTATAAATTAATAAAATTTATTTATTAAAAATAATTTAGTGTTTCTACTAGTCAAATAATGACTAAAATTACTAAAAACTATTGGTCCCAAAAATTTCTCTAAAAAATATATAGCACTTTAAATAATTTTTTTTTTTTGGCAAACATACTTTTATCTCTCCAAAAATTTTGTAAATTCCAATTTGATTTCTTTTATTTATATTTGGTTGCACATTTACATTGATTACTCCTAAATATTTATCTTAAAATATTCAATGTTATATATGTTTCCGTAAATTGAAAAATAATACTGAATTGAAAATCGCTTAATTTTGAATTAGCTTAATTATTTTATTAGTCTTTATAATTTTATTAAAATTTTATTTAGATCTTTACAAAAATTTAAAAATTTATAATTGTGTTCATATATTTAATAAAAAGCTTTAATTAGATTTTGTTAACTGTTTTTTTTTTCACAATATTTTTGAAATATACACATTTTTTGTATTTGATTTAGGATAAATTGTATAATGTTATAAAAGTAAATATTCTAATATTATTGCTGTTCATTTTGAAAGATAACAAGCAGCTAGCTGCCAATGAATTATAACTCAAATGACATAGTCTCTTCATATTCATCTAAGAGGTCGCGAATTCGAGTCTCCTTATCTTTAATAAAAAATAAAAACAAAAAAACAAGTAGCTAGCTAGGTAAACATCTAATTTTTTTTATCTAATATACAAATTTAATTACAAACTTTTAACTATAAAAGGCTATTTTCCAACGGTTCCTTACACTTTACTCGTTCTTCATTGGCTCAGGTAAAAAAATATCACGTACCACAAATTAAAGTGATGATCAAACCCATATATTCAATGATTTTGTTTGTTTTCTTTAATATGTAGGTTCCAAAGGAGTTGGGTAATAAGAAAAATATACATTTAACAAGCACAAGTCCTCCAAGAATGCACAAAGCATATCTTGCACAATTCCAAAAGGACTTTAAATTATTTCTGAAATTACGTTCACAAGAGCTGGTGTCAAAAGGAGGGATGGTTCTGACTCTATTTGGAAGGGAGGAAACTCGAGATATGAGAACTGCTTGGAGCCTATTTGGCATAACACTCAATGACATGGTCTTAGAGGTACATATAATATATAATTACATATATTATATATATAAAAAGTATATCTAAATATCTTTTAAAAATTGTCATTTAGCCTTTAGAAGAGAAAGAGAAATTAAAAAATAAGTAATTTTCTATAAAAATAGATATTTAAATTAATTAAATAATAATATTATTTGAATCAAAGCGAAAAATTTAAAAGATAACTAGCATTTCTCTTATATAAGTTAAGTTAGAAGTTTAATCTTTTAAGTTAAAATTATCATTATTATTTACTACTTATCTATCAAATATATTTAATAAATATACAGAAAAAAATTATTTATAATTTATTAGATCTTAGACCCATTTAAATTTTCAACCCAATTTACATTTTTAATTTATTAACAGTTCGTTAATAGGATTTAGACTATGCTAGACTTTTGAATAGGGATTACCCGTTCGAACTCGATTAGCGATGTCTCTTTCTAGTAATTAGTTCCGTAAATCCGATCATATATTAATTAAATAAAAAAATAAAAATTTTAAAAAAAATATATGCCTTTTAATGATTTTGAATTTTTCATCCAATAACACTAACACTAGTAGTTGTTTTCTCATCCTATGGAGTAAACTCTAGCATAACTTTCTCAGACCTCACTTTATCTGTAAGTGATACTGTTGTTGGAAGCACTTCTTCTCTAAGTATAGTCACTCCTACTGTATTTAATGTGTTTAGATTTTAATATATTTGGTATTTAACGTGTTTGGATTATTTCTATTAATTTTACATGTTTAATTTATTGTACTTGAAATTTTTTGAGATAAAAATTTTGTTTTTTTTTATTTTTTTAATAAATTTCTATTTCATCATGTACCTAATTATCTGAACCGAACCAATATATTTTTAATTGGTTTAGCTTGGTTCAAATACATACACAAAAAAAACATAAATTCGAATCAAATCGAACCAATTATAATTCAATTAATTTGGTTCTAATTTCACCCTAAATTTAAACCAACCCAATCCGTGTTCACCTCTATTTTCGAACACATATCAAATTCAGTCATCTAAACAAGTCTTTAATAAACCATAAAACAAGTTTAGATTGAATAATTATAATATATGTCTTACATTTTTCTGCCTTGTTTCCATCATCTCAATTATGTCCATAGCATATACCACCAATAAAAGTTGTACATATTTTTCTTTCTTTTTACTTAGCTTTTTGAATGTGTAGGATCTTCTATAACATTTTGGTTTGCATAGAGTTATGCTTTATCTAGAATTCAAATTTGCACCATAATAAGATGTTGTAATAATGGTATTTATTATTTAATTTGTTGTAGAATTTGATCGAAGAGACAAAATTGGAGTCCTTTAATTTACCATTGTATGACCCAACAATAGAGGAAGCTAAAGAAGTAATTGAGGAAGAAGGATGTTTCACTCTTCAAAGGCTAGAATCTGTGATAATGGGTTGGGATGGAAACATAAACGAAGGTGTTGATGACAAGAATAAACTTGATCTAAATATGAGGGCAGAGTTTATAACGAAACAACAAAGAGCTGCTTTAGAACCACTTTTGAAGGCACAATTTGGAGAAAATGTGATGGACGAATTGTTTGTCAGGTTTAAGAATAAAGTTGTCGAATTGATGGAGGAAAAGATATTGGAATTTCCTACTCTCATAATCTCGCTAATTAAGAAGGCTTGAAGGGATGAAGTACCATAAAATTACTATATTTTTATTGAATGTTTTTTTTCCTTCTTTAGAATGCCTCTTATGCACTATATAGCCAATAAATATAATATTATTGGATAAATATACATAAATTTTGAAGAGAAAAAATTATATATTTTTTCTTTTACATTTGTCAATAAACATGATAAATGTTCAATCCTTAGCTTTGGGAGAGACCCTCAATAAAATTTATTATTTTTAATTCGCAGTTAGTCAATAATATTTAGAAGTATAAGGTAAAAGTATATTGTTTATGCTGATGCTTGAATTTTTTTTCTAAAATAATTCGTGGAAACTCAAGTGCAGTCGACTTCACGTGAAGTTAATAGCTGAGAGCCGTTAGATGAAAATTTAGTCAAATTAGTCAAATCATCTAACGGCTCTCATCTATTAACTTCACGTGAAGTCGACTACACCTAAGTTTATAATTTTCACCAAAATAATTAGACACAATCATAGTGTCCAAGGGAATATGTATAGGTTCCGAATCAGAGTTAATAGGGGTGTCCGCGGATCGGATCGGATCGGATATGGCCGAAAATTCGATCTGATCCGCACAATTTCCATCGGATATGATATCCGCACTTTTTAGTGCGGATCCGATCCGATCCGATCCGCACATTTGCGGATCGGATCGGATATATCCGCATAATTAAACTTTATCTTTTTAATCATATTTATATGTAAAAGAATTCGATAAAAATATTTCTTTCATACTTTTAAACTTATTTATTCCTAAAATATTTTTAGTCAAACTCTCTCTAAATAACAAAAATAAAATAATACAATATATGAATAATAATTACTAACTAAAACATACAAACAAGTAAATATAATACCAAACATATATATTTATTTATTTTTTAATTATTATAGTGCGGATCTGCGAATCCGCGGATCGAATATGCGGATGTAGAGCATATATTCACGATCCGATTCGATCAATTTGCGAATTAGATGCGAATATTTACTGCAGATCTGCAGATACGATCCGATCCATGAACATCCCTAAGAGTTAATAAAGGAATGGACTTAGCTTGTAGTCTTTTTGGTTTTAATGGTCAGTATTTTTTAATTTCTATTTGATCTATATATACTTGTTCTTTGACTCTCTCCTTTATCGTTTGGAATGTTATGATTATTAAAATAATAGGACATGATTCAATATTTAGATGGATAAAATTTATAAGAGTGTACAAAATTATTTGTCAGTATATTATTTAATTTTAATGGAGTCTACATACAACGTTGGCGTTTTTTTTCTTGCAAACTAACTTAGCTTCTCCCACTCACACATCCTCGGAATTTGATTTTCAATCCATTAGCAAGGTACATTATGATCGTTTTTCATCTCCACAATGTATTTTCACGGTCCATTAGAACTCTTGCAAACTATTTTCTTCCACAATGTCTCTTCCTCCTCAAAATATATCCACCACGATTTAAGAACAAGACTACACTCTTGATAACCATGTCCCCCACACTTAATCCACCATGTCATGTTAATTTCCCTCTGCCAGCTGTAACTTCCACTTTCCTAATTTATGACGAATAATTAATGAGTTTAAACAATTGTAATTACACAACTTTATAAAAGCATGAAAGTTAAACTCATAATTGATATGCAACAACCTTGTTAGGTTTTCTGATTGGACAATACCGGGGGGTTGGGTTTTGGAAAAGGAATACTCTGTTTCCTGTCTTTCTCTTGAGTGCATATGGGATATTAAATATCTCTTAATAAAGGATGTTTTTCATGTGTGATGTTTGTAATTTTTTAAAAAATAATTTAATTTTAATTTTATTAAATTATTTTTAGATACTTTTTATTTAGGTCAAAATTATTTCTGAACGCTTTTAATTTTATTCCTAATGTTTAGACCGAGTTAACGTCTAAAAATCCATCACTTATATTTTGGTAACTGAGTCACATGTAGTATAGTTAGAGAAATTATTTCATCCTTTTCCGAATTAACTATCTTCTTTATTTACAAAGTTTATTAAAAAAATTTTGTTTATTTATTAAATTTAAATAAATTTAGGAAAAGAGAAATATTTATTCAGAGACTAGTGAATGTGAATGGTCCCGCTCCCGCCACGTGTGAATATAAACTGAAGACAGAAAAATGCACGTGGAAGACGTGGTTATGGAAAAAAATATATATAATATATATATATATATATATATATATATATATATATATATATATTAGAAACGTGTAACAATGGGCGTCCGTTTTAAGGACATAGGAGCCTCTATAAATAGATTGAGGTGAGTTGCATTGTTTCATTCATCAGAGAATTCATAACACAAGCAAGCAGTGAACATATGATGAGCACCTTAATTAGCTGGGGTTCAACAGAACGTAAGTATATGTAATATAGTACATACAATGGATCATTTTTATTTTTCTTTATTCTGTATATAATATTTATTCAGGTGCTTTGTGTGAATGAAGGAGGGAAACTAGTTTTATATTTGTGTGATAAAATTAAAGTCCTCAAATGTGAATTTTATTCTTTATGGATAATTAAGTTTTTGTCAGTATTTTAAATTTTTATAAAAATTATTTATATGTAAAATGATCGGATTTATTTAAGTTTTTATTGATAAAAATAATAGTTTATTTGTTATTTATTACATAAAATTTCATGGGTAAAATATGTTTTTTCTATATCTAACTTTTAACATTTTTCAAATTTTTCCGAACATTTAATATGGGTAAAATTTGATTGATTTATTATTATTATTATGGGTAATGCTAGGTAGACAAAAAAAAACCAGAACTTGCTTTATTTAATATTAATTAATTGTCGCAACAATTAATAAATGTTAAATAAGGCAAGTTAAGGTTGTTTTTTGCTGATTTTCTTTAGTTACCAAATATTTTCGATTATTATTAGGTACCAACTGCATTACTACAAAGGAAAGAGAAGACATGGAAGTTGGTATGTCATCACAAAATACGCTGCACATGAATAGTGGTGTAGGAGACAAAAGCTATGCACATAACTCTTTCTTTCAAGTAATAAACATTTCTCTATAAAAATGTTTCATAACAATGATCTTATTATTATTATTATTATTATTTTTCAAATTTTTTATACTAATTAATGTGAGTGTTCTTCTAAGCAGAAAAAGGCAATCATCAAGGCAAAACCAATATTAGAAGAAAGTATCACAAGACTCTATTATAATATTCTTCCCAAGTGTTTAAAGGTTGCTGATTTAGGGTGTTCTTCAGGACCAAATACTCTTGAAGTGATATATAATATCATCAACATTGTTTACAATACTAGCTCCAACTTGAATCTTAGCTCACCTGATTTCCAATTTTATTTGAATGATCTATTTGAAAGTGATTTCAATACTATTTTCAAATCACTCCCTCAATTCTACAAAACATTGGAAGGGAAGAAGGGAAACAAGATTGGTCCATGTTTCATTAATGCAACTCCTGGAACGTTCTACAAGAGGCTGTTTCCTACTTCTTCCATGCACTTCTTTCATTGTTCTTATAGTCTACATTGGCTTTCTCAGGTAAATAATATACCAAACGAACTCATGTTTTATCTAACAAGTTATATATTTTTCTCATTCTTTTCAGTATATTATTGAGTTAAAACCTTGTTTTATTATAATTGAGATTATTGAGTAAACTTAACTCAATTAACCTATATCTAGAGACTATATTTTGATGTGAGAATTGTAATACATTATCTACCTGTTATTAAATTGGATAGATTTTAATATTATATTAGATTTAAAATTGAGTGGATCTATTATGAATCTCACGAGACCAATATTTAAAAAAGAGTTTCATATCGAAAGATTATCTAAAAAGAATTTTATAAAATCTTGAACTCTTTTGTGATATGAGTTAGCTTTTATGGTGATGGTTCTCCCAAAGTTTTGTAGTTTATTATATTAGTGCTTTTGTTGAGAGTCGTTGAAAAAGACTATATATAGAGGGTTCTAATTGATAAAAGGCCGAATAAAATGTCACTGAGTAAAATATTGTAAAATGGAGCTATAAAAAATGCCAACTTTTAAATGAAATGCTATATTATAAATCTCGCAGAACCAATATTTAAAAAAAAGTCCCACATAAAAAAGCTAACACCTGAAAAAATCCAATCTCAAAAGCTAGCAAAAAAGATGGGAGCTATTTCACTTTCATAAATTATTTAGAAACTATATATCCTAAAAAAAAATGTGGACCTTGTAATATGCTGAATATATATATTGTTCCTTTGAATTTGTTGTAGTCTCCAGAGGAGTTGACTATTGATGGAGGTGGAACAGTGGAAAGAGACGGCATATATTTAACAAGCACAAGCCCAATAGGAATGCAGAAAGCATATCTTGGCCAATTCCAAAGAAACTTGAAAGCATTTCTGAAATCACGTTCAGAAGAATTGGTAACAGGGGGTGAGATGGTTTTGACATTTATTGGAAGGCAAAATAATACTTCTGAAATCAGAGCTACTTGGAACTTATTGGGCCTTGCACTTAATGAAATGCTCTTAGAGTATCATACTAAAATTTCTTAACGCAAAAATTTGAAGTATATGTCAATATTTCATGTTCCCTTGTAGTATTTTTTTTTCTTTTCTTTTTTACTTAAAATATAAATTTTGCATAACTACTTTTTTTTATATACTGAAATTTTCTTAGAAAACAATAAAAATTGAATACTAAATTTTTTTAGTCATAAAAGTTTTAAATATCATGAATCCATTTGTTCAAAAAATTTGAAATTAGAAAAACATAAATAATAATTATATATTTATATATATATATATATATCATGTACAAACTTTTTCTTTGCTTCTTCCTCTGACTTTTACATGCACTCATTTCTCTTTAATTTCTCAACATCAATTTTCAGTACTTGATAAGTAAATATTTATTTGTATAGTATTTAATTAAAACTGTTTTATGTATATCAAAAATCAATTATTATATATATTAATTTATATTCTATACATTTGGCTAATTAGTAGTTAATTTTTTATATACTTTATTGTGTAATATTATTCTTTACATAGCATTTAATACAATATAAAGTAATTATACCTTGAATAAAAAATAAGTAGATGTATTATGCACAATAATAACATATATGTTGCATTGTGACAGAATTTGATTGAAAAGGAAACTTTGAAATCCTTCAATATCCCAAATTATGACCCTTCAATAGAAGAAGTTAAAGAAATAATTGAGGAAGAAGGGTCTTTCATTCTTCACAAAGTGGAAACTATCTGGATGGGTTGGCATGGCAACATGATGAATAATGAAGAAGGTGCTAATGGCAACAAACTTGATGAGAATATGACAGGGGAGTTTATAGCTAAATACATTAGAGCTGTTACTGAACCCCTTTTAAAGGCTCATTTTGGACAAAGGATCATGGATGAGTTGTTCCTTAGGTTTAAAGATAAGGCTGCCCAACTTCTTAGGGAGATTCAAATATTGGAATTTCCAAATTTTATAGTGTCTCTTATTAAAAATGCTTAATATAAAGGTATGTATTGTTATGTGGCTCACATTTATTGTTCTTTTATTAACTTTTTTTCTTCCCTTCCTTTCTTACATTTTGTATAATGAATGTTTAATTTGATGCCAAAATGCAAAAAGATATATACTACAGTAATTAGTGTAGTCCTATTTTCATTAATGCAACTCCAGGGACATTCTACAAGAGACTCTTTCCGATCAGTTCTTCCATTCTTTTTATAATTTACATTGGTTTTATCAGGTGAAGAATATAATGCTAACCCATTTTGTTTAGCAAATTTTATGGGATAAAATATGTTTTTGTCTCTAAAATTTATGATTTTTTTTAAAATTACTACCTAAATTTTACTCGATTTTATCTCTAATATTTTAAATTTGTGTTAAAATTATTTTTAGATGTTAATTTCATCTAAAATGTTAAATACAAAATTGAAAATGTCTAGGATAACCCTAAAACAAATTAAAAACATTATGAACAAAATTCAAAACGCCTGGTAGTTTAAACACGAATCGAAAACGTTAAGTATAAAATTGATTGAATTGAAAATATTGCACTCTCTAAATTATAAAGAAATATAAGTCCAAACTAAAATCTACTAATTAGTTTGGTAACTATAATGATCATTTTCTAAAGAGTATTACACTTTACTTTTTTTTTTTTTTTTTTGAAATGCATGAGAATTTGCTCTCGTTAATAGATACACAACAACAATAGTGACAGTATGAAGTAATGTTTTTTATCCAACAAATTAAATTAGATTAAAGACCATAAGACTGCACAAATTTCAGGTTCTAGAGAAGTTGATTGAAGGAGAAGAACTACAAGTATGTGTTAGCATTTTCTCTCAACTGCACCATTTTGTTGAAGAGTTTTCGCACATTATTTTTGGTGCAAGATACCCTTTAATACAAAGAAATTAATCAAATTGAATTCAGGGCCATATCAGACCTGATGCATTTAATGGTTTTAGAAAATTGAGTCTCTATCAATTTAACAAAATTTTGCAGCAAAGTGGGCACTTCTGATTTTGCCTTCAAAAATTGAACCCAAGTAAACCTACAATGGTCATTCATTATTGTAAGAAAATAGTTGTGACCTTATTAGATGTTATTGATAAGGGTCCCTAAATGTCTCTATGAATGAGATCAAAAACTGAATCACTAGTTGAATTGCATAAAGGGAAAGAGAGTTTCTTCTGTTTTGCTAAGTGGCAGGGTTCACAAATCTTATTGCCAGTATTATATGTAATGAAAGGAAAATCTTTCTTCATTGAATGTAAAATAGAATTGTTGGGATGTTCCAATTTATTTTGCCATGATATAGATGTGTTGCAATGATATGTGGTAAAAAGGATGGAAATTCAGAGGCGATCTTTGTAAAAATTTATGTATATGTTAGGCGAACTATATGAAAACACACAAAAATTAGAAAAATAATATCTTTTTAATTTATTTTAAAAATTAAAATTGTTATATTTTATTACAAAAAATCCCTGATTTCATGGCCTCTGTAAAAATATCTTTAGTTTCATGATTTCATCCCGTTATGTTATCAAATGAGGACAACAATGGAGAATTTTTTTTTAACTAATGTTTGACCTTTCCAACCCACATGGAGTGATGGGAGACACATATTCTTGATAAGTACTATGTTTACCGCCGCAAGATTTCAGCACACTTATCTTCTATTCTCAAATTTTCTGGAACCAACACGTGTCATATATAATTCATTTAGGTTATGTTTGATTGAAAAAAAAAATAAAAAAAAAAGAAAGTAGAAAAAAATTAAAAGAAAGAAATTGAATAAATTATTTTTTTTAAATGTGTTTAAATGAAAAAAATAAAAAAATTATAAAAAAATAATTTTATTTTTATAGTATAAAATATATTAAAAAAAAGAGTAATATTAGAAATAAGCAAATATAATAAATTTTTTCTCTACTTTCTTTCTAATATTCGAAAAAAAATTGATAAATTCTATTATTTTTTATAATATTTAACTTTTTCTCTCCTCAACTAACTAATAAAAGATAATTTTTTTTAAAAATTTTTTTTCTCTCTTTTATTTCTTTCCTATTTTTTCTCAAACAAACATAGCCTTATTATTTAAAAGATATTTTGTATTATAATTATAAATATTATTATCTTTAACTGATTTTAATTAATAAAATCGTTACAAATTTGTTATTTGATTTGAAGCTAAAAAATTTAGATATGGGTCAAAATATAATATTTTTAAAAGTAATCTTTTTTTTTTAGATGTAGAGATTGTTTAACAAAACACAACATTAAAGAGTTCAATTTTTTATTTTTTTGAAAAAACAAAATTGGAGGATTTAATTTTAATTTTAAATTATTAAATTTTTTGAGGTAAAAATTTAGATGATCGAATTTTAGTATTTAAATTTTTTTTAATGAAACGTAAATCTAAAAGATCCAATTTTAATTTTAAAGATACTTTAATTTTCTAAAAACAAAAAAATTGAATGATCTAATTTTAATATTATAAAAAAAAGTAATATTTTAATACTAAAAGGAATCATCGATTTGTGGAATGGCCACATTAACGTGAATACGTGATACATTAAAGAAATAGGTAGGATGGTACTCCTATTTAGCAAGTAACAGATCAATTTCGAATGGATCTAATCAAAAGAAAGTGTCAAATGAAGACATGCAACATTACTGTAGGTAGGCAGAGAACAAAACATAACGTCCAAAAAAATTAGACAGAAACTATCTTAAAAAATACGGTTCTAATAAAATCCACATGAAAATTTATAAAAATATATGAGGAAATAAAAAAGAAAAATAATATCTTTACTGCTGTTATTTATTCTTGCCATGTTAATCTATCTCCACAAATATTTGTTTATTAAAACTCATTATGAATGATCTAATTATTTAATTAGTATTTTTAAGATGCTTGTTAATTAATAATTTTAAAGCACTCATTAACCTATGTTAGTTTTAATTAAGTTTTAACACTAGAAGGAGTCTCTGTAAGAGTGTGTTTAAAAACTTTTAATAAGTTAGAGTTAAATAAAATTCTTGAGAGAATTGAATTAAACTCAATTCTAGAATAAAAATTTTGATTAGGAACCAAAAGAATGAAATTGAAATAAATCATACAGAATATGTTTGAAATGATTATTTTGTCCTCTTATTATTATCATTAATTTTTTACTGAGGATAATTTTAGTAATATTATAACTCATAAGAATAAAATTAAAAATCAGACCATAGATTTGATTTAAACTGAAATATGAGAATTAAATTCTAATTAGAATTGAATTTTGCATGATTTTTTACTAACAAATTATGGAAAAGAATTTTAACTCTTGATAAAATTGAAGACATAAAATTTTCAAACACACTCTAAATCTCTGAATCCTCTCTCCCTTTTGAGTGATTTTTGAGTGTGAACTTATAAACAAAAAGGGAGTCTCCATAAATCTATATTTTTTTAAAATCGGATTAGATGGACTTTTTCTCAATCATAATTAAAAAATAAGATTTTTTATTTTTAAAATTTATTAATTTTACACAAGATATTTTTGAAAATAACAAAAAATATTTTTAAAAAATCTAGAAATAAAATTTTAGTTTAAGCTATTTTTTAAAATATAAAAAAATATTTTTTTATATACTTGTTAAATAATTATTTAAATATTCTTATAAAATTTCGTATCAAATATACTAGTGATTTGTAAAAATATATAAATTATTTGTCACTTGTAAAAAATTATATTTTTTTATTACAGTTTAAAATATTCTAACTATTTTTTTGTTAGTAAGAAATTTAAAGAATGTTTTTGTCAATAATTAATAATTATTATTTAAAAAGATGTTCACGGGTGTCACTCTGGCTGTTTGTGTTAGTAGGTCTTCAACCTCAAGTTGGGCCACACAATTTTTAAAACAATAAATAAATAAATAAAATAAAAGAAAGTGGCTTTAAGCCACCGAGAGAGGGAGAGAGAGAATGTCAAGCCTCATTCATTTTTGAATGAGAGAAAAGGAAGCAGAACTTCGGCGTGAGGGAGAAGAAGAAATTGGAGAAAAATGACAAGGTCATTTTTTATCTGATTAAATTGGTAAATTTGCTTTATTTTTTATGAAATTTTAGTATGTTATTTCTGATATAAAGATGAATATTAGGATATAACTTGCTAGTTGTATTGCCTTCTCTTTTGTCTGATCTGAGATACCCACTTTGTGAAGGATTTATGTTGATTACATCAGTTTTGATGATGTATTTTGTTGATTGTTGAGATGCCCTAGTGCTACTAGAAAGACTGATTGTGTACCTATTATTCTGATAGTAGAAAATTTTTTTGG
Organism: Arachis ipaensis; assembly: GCF_059453495.1. Classification (NCBI taxonomy): domain Eukaryota; kingdom Viridiplantae; phylum Streptophyta; class Magnoliopsida; order Fabales; family Fabaceae; genus Arachis; species Arachis ipaensis. The sequence goes on from NC_142438.1 coordinate 7,547,244, forward strand.
ACTAGGTCTCGTGGGTTTTTTGTTCCTCTTTTTTGGAAATTTTCCTACGTTAAAATTCTGGTGTCTGGTTATTTAATTTCTGCCATTATATTTACTGCTTGGAGTATCTTTGGTATTGCCTATTTAATCGCACAAGTTGTGAAAAAAATATTTTTGGTGCTTCAGCTGTTAAACAGGTTCTTGTTTGAACCTTTGTTGAGTTTTTCCAACAAAGTGGTATCTAGAGCTCTGGTTGTTTATCTCTGTGTTGATTAAATAGAAGAAAATACTCATGAACCAAATATGGTCAAATTGAATTCCCAAAATTACTTGATTTAGAAGACCTTCATGGAAGATATGTTGTATAGCAAGGACTTGTATGATCATATGGAGGGGGGTAAATACAAAAATACCAAATACGATGCTGAATGGAAGAAGCTGAATCGGAAGGCAGTTGCTTTGATTGGGCAATGGCTTGATCGTAGCGTGTATCCACATGTTGACACTGAAACGAATGCCAAGAAGATGTGGAAGAAATTGAAGGAGTTATATGAGAGAAAGAATGTGCAAAACAAAGCATTCTTGATTAGAAAACTTGGCAATATGAAGTATATTGAAGGTAAATCGATGTCGGGGCACTTGAACATTTTTTAGGAGACGGTAAACTAACTGACAAATAATGAAATTACTTTAAATGATGAGTTGCAAGCCTTGTTGTTGTTGTTGAGCTCTTTGCCTGATAGTTGGGAAGTTCTGGTTGTAACACTGACTAACTCAGCTCCAAAAGGAAAGTTGACATTAGCAATGGTTAAAGAGAGCATGTTGAATGAAGAAGTCAGAAGAAGAGAGCAAGATTTGATTAATGCTTCCTCCCAATCAGAAGCACTTGTTTCAGAGTCACGGGAGAGAAGTCAAAGTAGAAAATCTCACAGTTCTGACAAGTCAGAGAGTCGAAGCAAGTCAAGAGGAAAGTACAAGCCAAGAAAGGAGTTTATTTGTCACCATTGTGGCAAGCGGGGGCATATCAAGAGGTATTGTAGGTTCTTGAAAAGAGAACAATCAAGGAGAAGAAACGAAGAGAAAGGTAAACATAGTGATAAAGAAACTGGTGCTATTGTTTATGAAGATGTTCTTATCACATATGATGAAAATTATGTGAATCTTGTCTGTGATGATTCCACTTGGATTATGGACTCTGGTGCCTCATGTCATGTCACTCTGAGGCGTGAATTTTTCACTTCTTATATTGCTGAAAATTTTGCTAAAATCAAATTGGGAGATAAAGGAGTGTGTGATATCATTGGTATGGGTGATATGTGGCTTGAAACCAACATGGGATGCAAGTTGCAGTTGAAGAATGTTAGACATGCGCCAGATATGCAGTTCAATCTTATTTCAGTGAAGGCATTGGATCAAGAGGGATATTGCACTTCCTTTGGTAGTAGAAAATGCAAGATTACCAAATGGGCTCTCATTATTGCTAGAGAAGACAATAGTCTCACTACTCTCTACCGGTTACAAGCAAAGTTGTGCAAAGAAGAGGTGAATGTAGCTGATGATTCCTCTTCTGATTTGTGGCATATACGTCTTGATCACTTGAGCGAGAAAGGACTAAGCGTCTTAGCCAAGAAGCACTCACTTCTCGTGAAAGGTACAATTTTAAATACTTGTACTCATTGTTTTGTTGGAAAGCATGCTAGAGTATCATTTCATAATTCTGGACCTCATAAGAGATCACATGTTCTAGATTTAGTTCACACTGATATTTACACTATGGATGCTAAGACACTAGGTGGTGCATCATATTTTGTTACTTTTATTGATGATTATTCTCGAAAAGTGTGAGCTTTTGTTTTGAAATCTAAAGACCAGGTGCTCGGTATTTTCAAACACTTTCATGCAAGTGTTGAAAGAGAAATAGGAAGAAAATTGAAATGTGTTCAAGCAGATAATGGTGGTGAATACAGGGGTCTGTTTGAAGAGTATTGTAAAGGACATGGGATCAAGCTTGAGAAGACGGTTCCTAAGACTCCTCAACATAATGGAGTTGCAGAGAGAATGAATCGCACTATCAATGATAGAGTCAGATGTATGCTCTCTCATGCAAAGTTGCCTAAATCTTTTTGGGGTGAAGCAATAAGGACTGTAGTAGATCTGATCAATCTTTCTCCTTTAGTTCCACTAAATGGTGATGTTCCAGAGAAAGTTTGGAGAGGGAAAGATGTCTCCTATAGTCACTTGTGAGTGTTCGGCTGCAGAGCTTTTGTTCACATTCCAAGAGATGAAAGGTCTAAACTTGATGGAAAGTCAAAGCAGTGTATCTTCATGGGTTATGGTTACGAAGACTTTGGTTGCAGATTATGGGATCCGGTGAATAAGAAGATAATTAGAAGCCGAGATGTGATTTTTCTTGAAGACCAAACTATTGAAGATCTTGAGAAGACAGATAAGCCAATAACTGTTAGACGTTCTGCTAATGATGAACCTGGTCCTTCCACTAGACCTCCTGTTGATGAGGGAGATGTACAAGTTGATAATGATGGTGATGATTTGCATGATGAACTTACACCTCAACCTGAGGTTCCAGATGCAGAAGTTCCACCAGATGTTGAAGTTCTACCTGAACCACCAGTTGAGCCTGAATTTAGAAGATCTACTAGAGAGCATCATCCTTTTTAGAAATACTCTCCTCATGAGTATGTGATGAACACTGAGATTGGGGAGCCAGAGAGCTACTAGGAAGCTATGTCTGATGAGCATAAAGAAGATTGGTTGAAGGCCATGCAAGAAGAAATGAAATCATTGCATGAGAATCATACGTTTGAATTGGTGAAGTTGCCGAAGGGTAAGAGAGCATTCAAGAATAAATGGGTGTTCAAATTGAAAGCGGATGAAAATGTCTCACGGCCAAGGTACAAAATTCGATTGGTTGTGAAAGGCTTTGAGCAAAAGAAAGGTATTGATTTTGAGGAGATTTTATCTCCAATTGTGAAGATGTTCTCTATTCAAGTTGTGCTTGGATTGGCGGCTAGCTTGAATTTAGAGGTTGAGCAGCTTGATGTGAAGACTGCATTCCTTCACGGTGACATAGATAAGGAATTGAAATTTATATGGAGTAACCAGAGGGTTTTGAGGTTAAAAGAAATGAGCACCTTGTATGCAAGTTGAAGAAGAGCTTATATGGGTTGAAGCAAGCGCCAAGGCAGTGGTACACGAAGTTTGATTCCTTTATGGAAGGTCATGGGTATAGTAAGACTTCTTCTGATCATTGTGTGTATGTTAAGAAATTCTCTGATGGTGATTTTATAATTCTCTTGCTTTATGTTGATGATATGTTGATTGTTGGTCATGACACTAAGAATATTGAAAGTCTCAATAAAGACTTGAATAGATCCTTTGCTATGAAGGATTTGGGTCCTGCAAAGAAAATCCTTGGCATGAGTATCACTCGTGACAGGAAGAATGGAAAGTTGTGGTTGTCGCAGCAGAAGTACATTGAGAAGGTTTTAGAGAGGTTTAGCATGAGTAATTCCAAACCTGTTAGTACTCCACTTGCTAGTCATTTCAAGATGAGTTCGCAGCAATGTCCTACAAGTGAGAAAGAGAAAACAGAAATGAAGAAGATTCCATATGCATCTGCAGTTGGCAGTTTGATGTATGCTATGGTTTGCACCAGGCCGGATATTGCTCATGTCGTTGGAGTTGTTAGTCGGTTTCTCTCTAATCCTGGTAAGGAACACTGGCAACCAGTGAGGTGGATTCTCAGATACCTTAATGGTACTTCCAAAGTTTGTTCATGCTTTGGGAGTGGCCAACTTGTGTTGGATGGTTACACAGATGCGGATATGGCTGGGGATCTTGATTTAAGGAAGTCTACTTCTGGTTATATAATGAATTTTGCAGGGGGAGCTGTGTCGTGACAATCTCGACTTCAGAAATGTGTTGCTTTGTCTACTACAGAGGCAGAATACATTACTGTTGTTGAAGCTTCTAAGGAACTCTTGTGGATGAAGAAATTTTTACAAGAGTTAGACATTAATCAAGAGAATTTTGTGTTATTTTGTGACAGTCAGAGTGCTATCCATCTCAGCAAGAATCCGATGTTTCATTCCAGATCGAAGCACATAGAGGTGAGGTATCATTGGATACGTCAAGCGCTTGAGATGAATTCATATGCACTTGAGAAGATCCATACTGATGATAATGGTTTAGATACGATGACTAAAAGTTTACCTATAGTGAAGTTTGATTCCTGCAAACAGAAAGCGGGTTTGATGGACCAGCCTATCCCCACTTGAGTTGGTAAAGGGGAGATTTGTTGGTGGATCCCCAACCTCAAGTGGGGCCTACACAACTTTTAAAACAAAAAGTAAATAAATAAAATAGAAGAAAGTGGCTTTAAGCCACCGAGAGAGGGAGAGAGAGAGAATGTCAAGCCTCATTCATTTTTGAATGAGAGAAAAGGAAGTAGAGCTTCGGATTGAGGGAGAAGAAGAAATTGGGGGAAAAGGGCAAGGTTATTTTTGATCCAATTGAACCAGTAAACTTACTCCATTTCTTATGAAATTTTAGTATGTTATTCTTAGTGTAGAGATGAACATTAGGATATAACTTGCTAGTTGTATTGCCCTCTCTTTTGTCTGATTTGAGATACCCACTTTGTGGAGGGTATATGTTGATTCCATCAGTTTTGATGATATATTTTGTTGATTGTTGAGATGTCCTAGTGTTACTAGGAAGACTGATTGTGTACCCATTATTCTGATAGTGGAAGATTTTTCTGGACTAGATCCTGTGGATTTTTTGTCCCTCTTTTTTTGAGGATTTTCTCACGTTAAAATTCTGGTGTCTGATTATTTAATTTTTGTCATTATATTTGCTGTTTGGAATATCTTTGATATTTCCTATTTAATCACACAAGTTGTGGAAAAATTATTTTTGGTACTTCAACTGTTAAAAGGTTCTTGTTTAAACCTTTGTTGAGTTTTTCCAACAGTTTAGAATATGATATTTTAATTTCTACAATCATTGGGATTTATATTAAATAATACATGTGCTTATGATTTGGTGAATAAAAATAGTGTACACATCAATTTTGGAAGGTGAATTATAAAATACGGAGATAAAACTTATACGTAACAAGCCAAATTACGATTGAATTTTTTAATATTGGTTGATATTTGGTATAATGCGTCATTGTGATATAACTGTGTATTTTACGGATATATTAGAGACATAAAAACAAATATTATCGGTAATTTGTAAAAAATTAGAAGAAGACCAAAAAAAAAGAAAAATGGAGATAGTGATTACTGCAAAAACGGAAAATATTTTTTTTAAAAAAGTATAAAATAGAGGGACAAGTTGACATATGATGGAGACGATTTTATACATGGTAGGGCGATTTATAAAAAGAATAAAAATTTAAATGTAAGCGAATATAAATAACAAGTTAGACGGCACTTTTTATGTTTTTATATTAGATTGACAATAATATTTTTTTTTTATTATAGACTGTTGGGGTATTAATTTTAAATGTGTCACCGTTTAATTTTGAATACATAAATTGAATCTTCTGATTTGTATATCTTCTATAATTAAAAAAAAAAACAAGTATAATATTTAAGTATATCACTCATCAATAGGTAGTGAAGTCGTAGTTTTTACCTCGACTCGTTAAGTTAACTCAAAATCGTAATTCGTTGAATTATAAGACGGAATGTAAATATGACTCGTAAAATATAAAAATTTAGAAAAATTTAATAGCAAAAACTGATTTTACAGATAATAAAATAAATCTCAAATAAGCTAAATTACCCATAGAATTATAACTAATATATATATATATATATATATATATATATATATACCATAACAAGTCAAAAGTCACAATTCAACACAAATTCACGAATCAAAACACAAATTCACAACTCATAAGTTCATACGACATTAAAATAAATTCAAGTGGCAAATAAACCAACCAAACTACTAGAATGAACAACTAATTAACTAAAATCTAAACAAGTTATTTAATAATCATTCTATTCTTCATCAGTCATAAAATCTTCACGAGTTTTACAAACTTCTGCATTACCATCTTCATCATTATCAGGAGCAGAAGGAAGAGGTCCTTGGAGAAGTTCTTCAAACTCATCATCATCAAGATAAGGAATTACCAAAGGATCCTTAGAGGCACCAACAACTCTATTACCACTTGCTCCATCATTTAAATCAGGATCTGGAATTAGAGCATCTAAATCTTCTTCTTCTCCATCTTCGTCAGCAACAATCCACTCATCATCAGAGTCCAACTCATCAAGACTATAGTCATAATCAAGACTTTTTCTAGTTTGTTTTTTCTTTGCTAATCTTGAGTTTGTCATCACAAACACAACATCATTCATGGTTTTAGCTTTCAAACGGTTTCTCCTTTTTGTGTGAACCTTTTAAAAGTAGATAAAAAATATTAGTCAAACAATAAGATAGAATTGAAGAATTAACAACCAAATTTATAAAAGTAAAATGCAACTTATATTTAATTACTAACCATCTCAAAAGCGCTCCAATTACGTTCACATCCAGATGAACTACATGTCAAATTCAAGACACGAATTACAAATTGCTGAAGCTCTGGATGTTGATCTCCATAAGAATCCCACCATTGAGCTGGAGTTTTAGTATAAATTGCATTTTGAGCTACTTTACTACCAAAAAACTCTTTTCAAGTCTTAAAATCTTCAAGTTGAACATCCATCTTAGTGATTAAATCTGGATTTTTTGTCATCCTTTCCATACAAGCATAAAACTGCTTCTTAAGCTCATAAGCAATTTTAAAACCAAAGCTATAATGAATTTGAGGATTCAAATAATAGCCTGCAGCATGCAATGGCCTATGAAATTGGTTGCCCCATCTTGCATCAATAATATCCCAAATAGGTATATAACTAAAATATAAAAAAAATTAATAAATTAGTTACAAAATAAACAATTTTTTCAGAATTGAAGTTAAAAATAAACAATAAATTAGTTACAAAGTAAACATTATGAACAACTCTTATGCATTAATTAAAAAAAATAATTAGACATTTTACCTTGTCTCAACTCCTTAAAATGTATCTCGTATTTTTTCCTTTGCACTTGTCATTTCTTCAAAAATAAATCCCGTTGCTGTCTTTTCTTCTGAATCCACCATACGAAGCACATGAAGAAGAGGGTAGGCAGCCCTCAAGCAAATTACCACTTCTTTCCAAAATACCTTATCTAACACCACACTTGCAATTATCTTTTCCTCTTTTGTCTTTGCAAATTTACTAGAAGTCCATTGATCAGAAAGAAACATTTTTATTAAGGAACCTTTGTTGTCATTGAGATATCCCAAATTAAGGTAAGAAGTTGTAAAATGGATCATACCTGGCCTCACCAAATCTTTCCCCTTAGTGTGGATGTGTAGTATTGCAATAAGAGCAGTTCTAGCATATATGTAAGTAGTAATCTTTCTACCTTTATAAATTGTGTCCATGTGAAGTGTTACTTTTTTTTTTCCAAATCTTCTAACATTAAATCAATGCAATGTGCTGCACAAGGCGTCCAAAACAACTTTTTCTTCTTTTTCATTAGCATTTCTCCTGCAGCTTTGTAGTTAGCCGCATTGTCGGTGACAACTTGGATGACATTTTCTTCACCAACCTCTTCAACCACATCATCTATCATTTTAAAGATTTTATCAGCTGTCTTAGTAATATGAGAGGCATCAACAGACTTTAAAAAAATAGTCCCTTTAGGACTATTAACCAAAAAATTTAGGATGGTCCGTCTTCTCTTATCTGTCCAACCATCAGTCATTATTGTGCAACCAACCTACTTCCAATATGCTCTATGTTCCTCTAGTGATTGTTGAATAAGCTCCACGTGTTTCTTCAAAAGAGGCACCCTTAATTCATGGTAGGATGGTGGCTTGAATCCTTGTCCATATCTTATAGTTTTCTCAAACATTCTACTGTATTCCTCGCTCTTTGAAACATTAAAGGGGATGCCATTGTTGTAAAAAAAGCACTAATCTCTAAACATACTTTCTCTCTCAAATTCTTCTTAAATATATTGTTGATTGTTGTTTGAGTACTAATGTGTGTTTTCTTGAATATGTTGCCATCTAGTTCTTTTCTCTTTCTTTTTTCACCAGTAATGTCAACTTCTTTAGTAGATTCACCTGAGCTTGCCCCACCCATGCTTGTTTTCTTCATCAAATTCACTTGCAACCCACTCACAATATCCTACATTTGCTTCTTAACTTCATCACTAACAGCTGTACAAGCCCCAACATCTTTTTGAGTTTCTGCTAAGTGGTGTTTCAATCTATAAAATCCTCCTGAAAAAATTTTATGACAGTATTTACATTGTATCTTCTTTCCATCTTCTCCAACAGATATCCCGTGCTCCCATCCTACATCAGTTCTACTTCCAAGAGCATTCTTAGAAACTTTTCTTTTACTAGCGATTCCAGCTGCACTTCCTGACTGAGAAGCTGGAATGTTAGTCGAATTTTCACTTGCATTAACTTGAGTCAATGTCATTCATGTTCAGAAAAAATGAAAACAGTAAATATTCAACAAATCAATTCAATATCATAGCAAAAATTCAACAATTTAACAAAAATTATAGAATTGTGTTCAATTTCAAGTACAACCATCTAAGTTCAATAACAAAAGTTTAACAATCCAATTTAAACAAAAAATACTAGCATAACAAAAATTAAGAATTATATTTAATGCCACAACAACAATTCAGAGATATAGATAGTTATAAAATTATTGGGATAATATAGGTGATAAATAACGAAGAATTGAAGTAGTGCTTATTGCTGCACAATTATTAGTACTGTCATAGTTGCTTATGATAAAGAATTGAAGATAGAACACATTACAATTACATTACAACATGCACATGTTTCAGGGTCTCGACTTCTGTAGTATGTTTAGCATTGATAATTGTAGTCTTCTGACACACATAATTTAATATCTTTTATTTATACAAACATATATACACTAAAATAAGAGAGATAAGAAATTCAAAAGTACAAGATAGTAAACAAGATTAATTAATGGTTATAAGGTTTGCTTATTCTATATATCATATTTGTTATAAGTCAGATACACAAAATGAAAATGTGTGCCTTAGCTTATGAGACTACTTTACCTGACCAATGACTATTGATAATAGATAATCAAGTGATTATGGCATCAGGATCTCATCCAGCATGCTATATATACATAGCCCTTGGAAAAGTATTTAACTGGATAAAGAAAGATGTGAAAACTTTGTAGAGTTTATTTAGATCAGAGTCTCAAGAGACTTAGGTACATCATTGGGATTTTGCTTGTGTTTGTGTGATTCTGTTAAGGGTTTGTGATATGATTGCGAATGGAAGGTTGCATGCGATAAATGATGTATGTAACTAAGAGTATGAATAAATATTGCTAATTTGATAACAAGAGAGAAATTGAGATAGAGGATAGCTTCTTTTCCTGTAAATAGAGAAGTTCATGTTGTTTACACATTCTACTAGGAGTGTACATGGGTCGGGCCATACCGGGTTTGGCTTAATCCAGATTCGGTCCGAAATATAGACCGAGTTTAATTTTTGGACCCTAACCCGATTCTAGACCCGATGAAACCTACGCACCTTCGGGCCGGGTGAAAATCGGATAAAAACCGGGTGAAAACCGGGTCTTTAGTATGTAAAAATCACCTAATCTCCAACCTTTATTTCACAATTCACATAGTAAAATTCACTTAAAAAAATATAACAAGAACCAACCCTTCTCTAAAATTATAACGTAACCATAATCAATACTAATATTGTCTAACACCAAATATTTAAATCAATACAAATAACACAATATTATGCATTTGTCTAAAGTCTTATGCATTTTAAACATAAAACATTAACTTATAATCTTATAAATGACTAATAACACAAAATATTAAGGTTTACAATATTTAAATTCTATATAAGAATAGCCATCATCCATTACTAATAACACAAAATATTAATTGTGTATGATGATCGGGCCACCGGGCCGAGTTCGGGTGACCCGAGCTATGACCCGGACCCGACCCGAAATAATGACCGGGTCTATCTTTAAGACCCTTACCCGGCCCTAGACCCGATGAAATCACACTAAATTAGCCCCTAAAGTGTTCGGGGCCGGATTGGATCTTCGGGCCGGGCCGAGCCATGTACACCCCTACATTCTACCACAGCTTTTTCTGAATTTATAATAAAGTTACTCATGTCTCAAGGTAGTTAAACTCATATATATAGCAGAGGAACACTTAGCTTAATTATAGTGTCAAGAATCAAGATAATTATTGTTCATAATTTGAGAACTACTATCTCAAATTCTCAATACATTTTGTGTTAAATATTATTGGGCATAATAAATTAACTCAGATTAAACTCAATCTTTTAGTTCATGATGGTTACCATGAATTAGTTAACGCTCTTGAACAAATGTTTGACACTACCATACCCTGTAATCAACTCTATCCCTATAACATCATTTACCTTTTCTTTCCTAATTAAAATATGATTGAAGAGGATAAAGATTAAAGAGGTCTTAACTCTTAACTTACCTGATGAACTAGCAGCAAAGGGGAGGGAAAGAGCAGCGACCAGCGATCCAAATTCCAAAGCCAGAGACAAAGAGGCAGAGCCAGAATTTGCGATGTTCATGGCCTCACGCAGTCCAACCACTACCATTCCGAGTCGATAACACTAGCGACAAACCTCACAGCGAGTCGGCGATGCTCCAAATTGGGGTTTTCGGTTGCGCAAAATTCAAATTTCAGATGGAAAGAGAAATAGAGTCCGAGATTGAGACTTGAGAGAGGTGAAAATTTAAAATTTTGGCCATAGAGAATTGGAGATAAACTGTAAAAGTGAGGGAGATTAAGAGATTGGAGACTGTTACTCTGCTAGGGCTCCTCTTCCATGGTCTTCTATTTAGATTGGGCCAATGGGTTAGATTGGGCTGCAATCAGGGGCTCAGGGCCAAGAATAATAACTTCTTCAACCTGAAACGCAACCACGCGGCAGAAGCGACGATTTCGACGACTCTGCGATTTTCAACGGCGATTTCACACGGAACAGCCTGGTTCTGGACGAGAAGCAAAAGCGCAACGGGAAGATGGAGTAGAAGCATATAATCGTGCGTTTCCACGAGTTTACACACGATTCTGACTACCTCACTTTCATAAAAAAAAAAATTAGTCTACAAATTTATGTTAATTTTGTAGATTCTCCCTCTGCTTTCTTTTTTATTCTCGTTTTTATGGTATTCTTTTTTTTTTTAAAGTTAATAAAAAAAATAATCTCTCTTTTTTATTTTCCTTTTTATGGTGTTTTTATATTTAAAAAAAATTAATAAAAAAAAGAATGAATGGTAAAATTATCTTAAACTAACTTAAAAAGAATAGGAGGAAGAATTGCAGAATAAACATAAATTTACATCTCCTAACTCGTTAATTATAATTCAGTCGCATTTAAAATTTTTATTTTCCCTTACAAATCATTCCCACCATGCATGAAATTGCTCCCATCATACGTCAACTCGCTTTAGGGGTAGTAATGGGTAGGATAAGATAGAGTTTAAACCCAATCCTAATCTTACGCGAGTTGAATTTGTTACTAAAATCCATCCTTACCCTACTCGCGTGTTAAGAACAATTCAACGCTAACCCTACCTGTGGTCAATCCGTAGTTCCGTACGTATCCAATCTTACTCGTGGATTTTCACAAATATGCAATATTATTATATAACTTAATAAATATGCAAATTTAAAATTTAATACAAACAACACAATCATTTCACAAACAACAAAATCATCGCATAAATTAAATAACATAACTATCACATAATTAAGTCTATATAAAAATCGAGACTTGCTACACATACAAGTCTTTTTGACTTACAAGTTTTACAAGTTGCTATTCATTAGGGTCTTTTAATGCGTTATTCAGTTTCCAAAGCACTACACTCACCGTGGATTATGAACGACTCCTCTTCCTCTTCCTCTTCCTCTTCCTCCTCTTCTTCTTCTTCTTCTTCTTCCTCTTCCTCTTCCTCCATGTATTTCTTCGTTATTCTCTTTGTCTTTTCATTAATTGCTTTACTTGCGTTTATTACTGGTATTCTTGCTTCCTTTTTTTTCGATTTTTATGGTTTCTGAAATCAAGCTTTGAAATCGTTTTGAAGATAATGGAACTTCAGAAATACACCCAAACGATTACAGAAATACACCCAAACGATTATAGAAATACACCCAAACGATATTTCTTCGTTATTCTCTTTGCCTTTTCATTAGTTGTTTTACTTGTGTTTATTACTGGTATTCTTGCTTCTTTTTTTTCGATTTTCATGTTTTCTGAAATCAAGCTTTGAAATCGTTTTGAAAATAATGGAACTTCAGAAATACACCCAAACGATTACAGAAATACACCCAAACGGTTACAGGAATTCACCCAAACGATATTTCTTTGTTATTCTCTTTGCCTTTTCATTAGTTGTTTTACTTGCGTTTATTACTGGTATTCTTGCTTCTTTTTTTTCGATTTTCATGGTTTCTAAAATTAAGTTTTGAAATCGTTTTGAAAATAATGGAACTTCAGAAATACACCCAAACGATTACAGAAATATACCCAAATGATTACAGAAATACACCCAAAGGACACCTTATGCATAATTCAGAACTCTTTCTCTTTCTCCTCCTCATCTTCTGCTGCTTCTTCTTCTTCAAAAACGATTTCAGAGCTTGATATCAAAAAATAATGGAAATCAAGAATAACAAAAAAAGAAAACAAAGAGAAAAGCACGTAAATGAAGAAGGAGAAAGAGAAGGCAAAAAACAAAAGAAAAGAAGAAGAAGAAGAGGAGGAGGAGGAAGAAGAATGTGCAGCAAGAAGAAGAAGAAGACGGTGCAGTGAAATTGTGCAGTAACGATTGAAGAAGGAGAAAGAGAAAGCAAGAAACGAAAGAAAAGAAGAAGAAGAGGAAGAGGAAGAAGAACGTACAGTAACGTTCAAGCGCGTTAATATAATAACTTGTAAAGACTTGTATAAAAAAATGCTTGTATGTGGAAAATTTCTCATAAAAATCTTTACTTAAATTAATAACACAAATATAAATAAAATGTAATGTAATATAATATTATATTTATATACCACTAAAATAAAATTAGTTTTTATATAAATAAAAATACTACATTATCAATTGATGATTACGACTCAATAATAAATTTCTTTTAAAATAGTTGAGTTCTGAAAATAGAATTTGAATTTTAAATTCGAAACCAAAAGAATATAATTATACATTTAATGTATTTAAAAAATTAGATAAAAATATTAAGATTAAATAGTTATCATAACGTGTGCGCGAGAGAGATAAGGTTTGATATAAAAATTTTGATGGTGGGAATTTGATAATATCTTATCTTATTATCAACAATAAAAGAAAGAAAGAGTGGGTCCTTTCTTGTTTGCAAATTGGGAGTTGCTATGGTGCTGAAGGACAAATTCTTCAGCAGGTGCTGATGCTGCGTGTCCCAAGGTGGTGGGAATACGCGTCTACCTAAGAAAATACAGAAGCAATATGAAGTGACGCAGATGTGATGGGACGAGTAGGTACTATATCAGTAACGTACGTACGCTAAGTACACAACCTTTACTTCTTATAACTTATTTAACCATTTAGCACTCTAGTAATATAATTAAAGATATTGAGAAATTAACTCTACAAATAAATACATTTTATTCTCCAAATAAAATAAAAAAATATATCACACATCTAAAATAGGTTCTTTATAATTACCCGGTATTGATACAAAAAAAATGACCGTAAAACTAAAAAATATAGTGCTTAATTTTTTTATTGACACATATAAAATAAAATATTGACTAAAGGTATTTCACATATTATATGTTATTTGATATTTTTAACGGTTGTTTTATTCTTATGTATTACCAACATAAAGTACTTCAATATTAAACTTGGTTAGAAAATTTATTTGATTTAGTACTTGCACAGTAGCATGGCTCCATCGTTATTATTCATTATTAAGGTCAAACCTATATCATTTACTATTTAGCTATTGTTCAGTATCACTTTAGACAATTTCTAGTAGAAAATTCATCTCAATTTCTATTTATAACTCACTTGTATTAAAAAGTAATTTTAGATTAATTTTTGTATTATAAACAATAAATAAAAACATAACGTGTCTCTTTCTTTTTCATCAAGAGAAACTAATTTTAGCCCTTATTATGGTTCCACTTAATTAATTAAAATAATTAAAAGGAATATAATTGTATTAGTCCGGTTGTATTTATTTGATGTCTATTTTCAGCAGTTTTTACTACTGTATACAGTAATAATCCGACAGAATTAAGAAAAATTTAGCTCATATCGTGAATATATATTCTTTTTCACTAACATTTTAAACATAGTCAAATAGAAATTTTACTCAACAATTGATAATCTAGTTATTACTTAATAAGAATATAACATTTTAGTATTTTTTCATAAAAACACAGTTTTAATTTTATTTTTAAATTAAAATAAATATTTTTTTATTAACTAACTCATTAGTTTATATTCATTATATTATTATATACTACTTAATATGTATTTATCGAAAAATAATATTAATAAATATTATATAATCTTAAAAAAAATTATATTGTTATTTACTAAAATATTTAATTTTTTTATTGATACATATTTAATTATATTTATAATAATAATCATGACTAATAAAAAATATACTTAATTTAAATATAAGTGAGTCTAAAATTAAAATAATTAATAACAGAAATTATTATACATATTGATACAACATTTTTTTTATTTTCTTTATTTATTTATTTCACAACAATATATATAATTTAGTATAATTACATATATCAAGCAAATCTCAAATGATTAATTTAACGCACGAAAATGACAACTGCTATAATATCATTAAAAAAATTATTCATAATTTTATTCTCCACGTTTTTAAATTATTAAGATATTAAATAATTATTTTAATATTATTGTTTATTAAAGTCCAAAAATAATATATTATATTTTTTTTGTATAATATTAAAATCAACTATTTTAATCATTCATTTTTTAAATCCCATTTCATTATTTGAGTTTTAGGATAGCATTATCATCCCTTATTTTTTTTAATGTTTTTAATTAAAAAAAAGACAAACAAATTACAAATTGAAAGATTATCCTATCTTTTATTAAAAATCAAATTAAAAGACAAAAAATATCCCCTTAAACTTATCTAAACATTTCAAAACCTATAAAATTTAACACACAAGTTAACTTAAATTAATTCTACCATTGGACTCGGATAATAAAAGTAATGGGACATGCATCATGTATACCTATTATCAAATTTACTGTGTCCACCACATCTATACTACCACATCTACATGTCAACTACTAATCACTTTGGTTAGCCCAGCTTTACCAAACAAAAAAGGTTTTACAACCCCGTCCATTTCATATAAAATATTATTAATTACAATAATTATATTATCCTTAACTGCATTAATTATCATCTCTAAACCATTTGCTAAGTACCGACAATTTACAGTTTTACACAGATACTGTCAATTGAGGGGGCTACGATAATTTTTGTTGGCTTACACAGACACGCATCATCTTTGGACACGCGTTTGAGCGACATGCATCGTCAGCGGGTGGGGATGGATCTTCACTCAGCACAGGAGAATTTTCCTTGCAAATTTCATCTTTTGCTCTCGGATCTTTTTGCTTTTCTACGTGGCAACGTCAACCCTGAAAGAAAGTGTAAATCAAATCATTTTCATTCTATTTATACCTGATGATATAAAAGGACGTAAATTGAATTTATTTGTTTTGATTTATTAGAAAAGTTTTATTTTATTTAGTAAATTGAATTTATTTGTTTTGATTTAGTATAAAATATAAATTAAATTCAATTGATTTGATTTATATGTATTGATATAATTTGATTTACATAAATTATTTAAATAGACCTGTAATCGATTTGGATTTATAACATCTATATAATTTTAATTTCCAATCAATTTATTCAAATAAATTATTCTAAATTTTAATGGAACATAAATGATATAATAATAAGAACAAAATATATTAATCTATATATATTTATTAACGGGGACAAGTGTTTCGCTTTCTTCTCATTTAGATTTGTCTCTCGTTATATCTTTTATTTTAAATGTAAAACGATAATTAATTTAACACACGCATACATATAGATTAGGAAATTTTCTTTCATATGTCCAACTATTTTTTTAAATCTCCTTTTTATATTTAAAGGGGAAAAACTATATCTTTTATTTTAAATTGTAAAAAATAATTAATTTATCATATATATGTAGAATAGGAAATTTTCTTTTATATGTCCAACTATTTTTTTTTTAATCTCCTTTTTTATATTTAAAGAAAAAAGATATTCATTGCTAAAACTTGAACTCAACACTATTGGTATAACTTATCATCTTGATAATCTCATAGTATAATTTTTTTTAAAACAAAATTAAGGCATTAACAAAAACGCTATATACACAATAAAATTAAATTTGTTATTAATCAATAAATCATTATATACACGAAATTTGAATCTCCAATAATTATTTCAAATATAAATATCCATGTTCTTTATTTAAATTTGTTTGAACAATTAAAAAAAATAATTGACGAAAATAATATTAAATTGATATAAATTGAATTTATTTTATATTAACATTGAATTATTATATACTAATAATAAAAATAATTCAATATAAAATTATTATATTTTTATACTTTAATTAATATTTTTTATATTATATGATATTTATTTTTATATAAATATAAAATAATATTTATTAAATTTAATTTTAAAAAATATAATAATTTTATATTAAATTAATCGGTTTAATCTAATTTATTTCAAATATTTTTTGATCGGAACAAAACCGACCCATTAACTTTTCGGGCCTGCTACACATCCATGTAACCCCATGTAACCAAGTTGGCCCAAACCCAAAACAATTAACGCGCATCCCAATCTCATTAAATAAACGTGACTTCGACGCGCCCCATACAAACAAAACGACTACTTCATTCGCGCTTCATTATAAAAAAATGTTCCTTCTTCTTCAACACACACGAAAACGCTCTGTCTCTTCGAATCTCTCTCAAAATCACTCAAACTTCAATCACATTCTTTGCGGAAACCACTACTGAAAAGGAATCGGAAGAAGATTTCACAAGCAACAACCAAAAACAAACGAAAACAGTAACAAAGACTACCAAAGGTATGAGAAAACTACTGTTCATCTAAAATCTTGCAATGTAACGTTCCACTTAGTTGCATTTTAGTTTTACTGGTTTGATTTGGTTTGTTTAGTAGATTGAACTATTGTGAATGATTTTTACAGTATAACTAGGTCTTGGAATAAAATTTTTTGTTATTTGCATTCAATTCAGTGTAACTAGGGCTTTAAGATATACGAGCTTATTCTTATTGGTGTGGATATTTAACTAGAGCTTTGTTACTATCTTCAATACTTCTTTTGCATGGAAGAATACTATTCTTGTTGATTGAAAGTTGATCATCATTTATTAACCACTTGAACGTTTTTCAGTTCAGTGGCTTTTGTAATTTTGGTTCTATGCATGAATGAGTTTCGGTTCTGTAGGTTGTGGCATTTTAATTAACTTGATTAAGATATACATGCTTGTGATTGTTGGTATATTGAATAAGTTTTGTTTAGGACAATTAAAATTAGAAACAACTCTTTCACTTTGATAAGCCATTCTACTGTAAAATTGTCTCATTATATTGAATAGATTTCAGGACGAATGGTAGTTGACCTTGATACTTAAAGAAAGATATCAAGTTTCAGTAAGAGTTTTTAAAGAATCCAATCTGCAAATGTCATTTTCAAAGAACACCTAATTGATGAAATTTGAGAAACTTTTCTTTTGGAAGATGTTGATTTGATTAAGATATATATGCTTGTTCTTATTTGTGGGAATAGTTTAACTACAGCTTTGAAAATGATTGTTACTATCTTCAGTACTTCTTTTGCATGGAAGAATACTATTCTTGTTGATTGAAAGTTGATCATCATTTATTAACCACATGAACGTTTTTTGGTTCGGTACCCTTTGTGATTTTGGTTCTGTGCATGAACGATTTTCTATTCGGTGGGTTGTGGCATTTTAATTGACTTGATTAAGATATACATGCTTGTACTTGTTGATGTATTCAATGAAGTATTGACCAACATTTTTCATTACAGCAAAACACAACAAGAAAATGGCAACAATGAAGGAGAAAGCACATTATAATGTAAGGAGATTAAATATATTTATCCGCTTTCATTCAAATAATATCTATTTTATATTATAAATATATCCTCACATTTTGTTTCAAAACTTGCAGAAAACTCACTATTGCAGATGCCAAACAAAGGCAATATCAATAGTGTATAGGGAAATGAGTCAAAAAAAAGAAAGATATTGTGGAAGAAATGGGATTTGGTGCCCTGGCAAATGTTCCAGAAATAAATGTCTCTAATACACTGTTGAAAGAATTGCTTGATCGGTTTGATGAAGAGAAAGGATGCCTGAAAATTCTCTAGGAAAAAATATACATAACTTCTCGAAAAGTAGAAGTTGCCCTCGGCATAACCAATGGAGGTAATACATTTTTCACTTACTGCTTATTTTCAGTTCATTAGTGTCCAGAAAATTAAACTGACAATTTTTGACTGATTTTTGTAATTAAAATATTGTAGAAAATTATTTTTCTGAAAAGGTTGATTACAACAACGTGAATCCAGCAGACAAAGAATGTGCTAGACATGAGTGTAGAAGGGGAGAAGAACTGGAAAAAATTCAAGAGGACTTTTATTGTCTTCATACAAAAGTGCTTCTTGCTCCCCACAACGGTAAGTGTGGCCTCCCCTCCATAAGCCACCGATCTTTCATGTGGACAACATTCGGGAATGGGATTGGGCGAAGCATGTTCTCAACTTCTTGATGAAAGGAGCTAAAAACAAGAGAAAAGGGAAGAAACAGTCTGTTGATGGCTGTGTTTTTGTATTAATGTTGATATACTTCCACGAAACGAAGTTCCCCCGCCCGTTTGCACCTGATGCTCCCCCTGCACCATGGGTGGCCCATTGAACAAGGGAAATGATGATTGAACGGATTTTATCCGAAGCAACAGAACTATTGATAAATACTCTACTAAAATTCTCCAAAAAATTTGTTTTTAAATGCTTTTAAAATACTCTACTAACTAAATAAACATCTGTTTTAGGTTGTAATTAATTTAGTTGTCCTACTTACAATTGTTAGTTTTTTCATTTGAATGTTTCTGCATTAAGAAACATTTTTATTGATGATTAAATAGTTGTCATGTACTATTCACCATATGAACATTTTTCGGTTCGGTGGGATTGTTTCATTTAGTTCACCCGATTGTTAATGTGTTTTCTTGGTGATTAAATAATTGAGTCCTTATTTCTGTTTTAGGGACTTCTATATAGAAAGGAAAAAGGAAAGAAAAAACAAAAATAAGAAACTTGGACAAGAAAGAAAAAGGAAAGAAAATAAAAAAGAAAATTGTCCAGACGGATTCTTCTTCGGAAGAGAAAAGACATTCTGAATCTGAATCCGAAAGCCAGTAAGTTTAATTTTCATATTGATTTCATTTAACTTGTTTTTGCTTAAATGTTCTTATGCGCTTGTTGCAGAGAAGAAGAAATAAAAAACCGAAACAAAAAAAGAAAACAACCACCAAAGGTGGTTAAAAAACAAACCAAAAAAACAAAGCCTGTGCCGATAGATTCAGAGAGCACAAGCAAATCTGAAAGCGAGTAAGTATTACATAATTTCTGTGAGACATTTTGTTGATTGCATATATATCACTTTTTGTTCAGCAAATGATTTATTTTCGGTTCGATGGGCTTCTAATTTTTGTTTTAGCACTTTAATTTAGTTCGGTTCAGTGGTGTCTGTCAGTTTGGTTGACTTCATTGTTAGTGTCTTGTCTCTGGTATAAATTCGATGTGTTTATCTATTTTCCAGAGAAAAAACACCCGTAATAAAAAGAAAACAACCGGAAAGGGTGGCAAAAACACCAGCCCAACCTGACAAGGAGTAAGTTTCTCGAATCATAAATTATTTTATTAATACTTACGTTCTAGATTTCTTGATACTTATTTTGTGAACTTTCAGAACTGAACAAGCAAAAGACAATGCTGCGGAAAGAAGAAAACGAGCATTGGAAATAATAAGAGAAAAAAAAGATCAAAGAAAAGAAATGATGGAGCTCAGTCAGCAAACATTGCTCCAGATCAGTTTGACTCTCCAAAGGCACAAAATGAATTCTCTCAGATGTAAGATTCAGTTTATTATTCCCGAATTCTTTTTCTTTCTTTGCTTACTTTTGCTACAACCATTTCTAATTCCTCTAGATTCAATTACTAATATTTATTTATCTTCCTTAGAGTGCCAACTGTAAATCTGGATAGCGAGCAAATATTACAGACTCAAGAAAGCTCTACACCTTCTGTAAATGCCGCCAGCAATACCAGGTAACTTGGTTCACTGCATATTATACTTTCGATTTGGTGGTTGCCAAAAATAAATTTAATGTGTTTCTAGACCTCTGCTTTTAATTTTGGTTTCTAATTTTAATTTGTTATCTATTTTTTAGGAAAACAACCCCGGAAAGCACGGTAAAATATTTAAAAAAAAATAAAATCTTCCCAAAAAAGACTTTTAAAACTCCACCAGTGTAGGTTAAAAATATTTATGTTACTCTTATAGATTTAAGTAATAATTTTTGTTTAATTAATCACAAAGAAAATGTGTTTAAATGTCACTAGAGCTACACCTGATTCTAAGCTACAAATTGTTGAGTTTCAACAAGAAACTCCTTCTCAACCTTTGGAAGTGTGAGTTTTTCAATGTGTAAATTCCTATTTTTCAAAACAAATTCTAATTATTCAATATTAACTTTATCCTTGTTTACATTCTTTAGACCTCCTCTTGTATTGTCTCTTCCAAGTTCAGTTCAGGAAGAGTTGATCAAGGATGACTTCATCTATGTCCCTCCACAAAAAGAAACACAACAAACTTCTAATAATGAGTAAGTTAATAAATATTTATTCACCACATGAATCTTATTCAAATTTTACTGCTTATACATGGTTTAATTATGGTTCAGTTGAAACTATAAATGAATTCAATGTGTTCTTGTCTTTGGACCCTCTTCTGTTTATTACAGCTGTCCTCCAGAACCCGAAAAGCAGGGTGTTACAGTGTCTCTTACGAGTTCTGTAATTGAAGACTTATTCAAAGATGACTATGTGTATGGAGTTTCTAATGAAGATTAAGTTTTACATAAAAATTCTTTTTTTTAATTTTAATGGTATAGGATAATAATTATGGGTTGTTATTGAACTGTTTTCTATTTAATGCAGCAGACCTCTGGAACAGCAAGAACAGCCCTGTGAAGAACCAATAGCACAGCAATCCGAACAAGAAGCACCTGTTGATGTGTAAGTTTTACTGCTTATACATGGTTTAATTATGGTTCAGTTGAAACCAGAAATTAATTCAATGTGTTGTTGTCTTTGGACTCTCTTCTGTTTCTTATAGCTGCCCTCCAAGACCCAAAAAGCCGGATGTTACGGTGTCACTTACGAGTTCTATTATTGAAGAGTTCTTCAAAGATGATGATGTGTATGAAATTTCTGATGAAGAAGAACAGCAACAATCCCAAGAACCTCCGGTGGCATGAAAATCAGAACAACAAACTCTAATCTTGTCATCATTTGATAGGTATGTTACTTTCTTTTCTTTAATATCATTTCAGATCACTATAAATTTTGATTTAGGTTCATTATTTGTTTAAATTTTGGTTCACTACAATGATTAAATATCATTTTTGTTTAATATCTTTGTTAAATATCTATCATCTTGCAGTGCTATTCAACCTAGGAAAAGGGAAGATGAAAGGCCTTCCTTTAACCTTGGGATAAGTCCACCAGCATCTCAACCAAGTCAGCCCTCTCAACTGAGTATTTCACAACTTGAAATCCTGGAAGAGGCGGTGATAGATGCTGGAGTGACAGCAGCATTAAACTTTGCTGAAGCAACAACTTCAGAACCAACCTTACCAGCTTCTGAAGTTTACAAAACCCCAGAGAAAAAGAAAAAAAAAATCACAAATGAGTTGATTGAAAAGTGTTATCATTGGATGACACATGTGAAACATACAAAAGATAGTAGCAATGAATATGATCCAATATTTGTTTTGAAACACGAGGCACTTTACGAGGAATTAAGAGAATATTTCATGTCTCTAATGCCCAAAAAACAAGTGCATGCCACGGTAAATCTTTTGCCAATTGCATTAATGTTAATAATTTTTCTAAACAATCTTATATACTATATTTTCATAAATTTTCATCCTGTAGGTGGTTTGTATATACAGTATGATTCTCAACGAAATAAAAGTTCGGCGGTATCAAGAACTAATATACATTGTGCCGCTGGATATTGTGGTAAGCTAAATTTCTTATTCACTGCTAATTGCTGTTCGGTAGAGTGAAAATGTTAATATTGCGTCACCTGATTTTTATGCGTTTTGTTGAGTTCTTTTGCATAAAGAAAACTTTTCTCATGATAATTGAATGTTTTTCAAGTATTATTCAGCACATGAATTATTTTCGGTTCGGTGCATGAATTGTATTGGGTTCAGTACAAATGTGATTTAACTGATATTCTTTTTGCAGAATTTTATGTTGGGAACACATGGCGAGTCCTACATTGATAAAAGTACAAACAATGCCTACCGGTTCGATATTGAACAGTATGCCACCACCACCAGTTTCTTGACAAAAGAAAACTTGCATCCCATCCATTTGTAAGTTGTAATTTCTAAAAATTATTTGAGAATTCTCTTGTTTGCTATTGTTTTGACTGAAATATTTTATTATTTTTCCAAACTTCAGCTATTTGTGCCAATTTACAATGGAGCGCATTGGTGGTTGTGGATTGCCGATGTGAACAAAAAGAAATTCTATGTGCTTGACCCTATCAATAAGCTGCTAGAAAATATACCTGATTCAAGGAAGAAACTGAACAAATTTGTTGTAAGTTATTTTCTTGTAAATTATTCAAATTATTCAGTAAATGAAATGAATTCGGTTGAGTGTTGTTGATTTATTTTTTTCAACTTTTGCATACCTTTCAGGGATTAATAATTTCTCAGATGAGGGTTTATGCTGGGGGAACCATTAATGGATGATGGACTAGGAGTAGAAGCAGAGTATATTCTACTAAATCATCAACGTACAGAGTAAGAATCATTCTCTTCTATAGTGCTATTTTTAATATGTTTTATTTTGTACAATATTAATCGTATTATACTCAATTCTTGCTTAGCTATGATTGTGGGATATACGTCATGAAATGGCTTGAAAAAATTAATCCACAAAAGATCAGAAGCATAAAGAGATATAAATATAGAGTTTGGACACAAGTTAGTACTTTCTAAATTTATAAACTTTTTTCTTTTCTGATTTCAGTTGTGTTCATTTCTTATGTAACTAATTCCTTTCAATTGAAATGTAGGAAGAGATTGATAGCTTCAGGTACCAATATGGTCCGCACATTCTGTTGCATAAAATGAATAAAATTAGAGACCAAGTGATTTGGGAATCTGAAGCAATAAGACTCCCAAAGTCATCTGCTGCCCTCTCCAACCCTTATTGTAAATTCACATATGGGGATTTAGATAGAAAATAGCATATACTAGGATTGGCTGTTTGTAATTAACAATATTTTGTTTAAATTGTGTAAAAAGCAAAAAATTCTTACTTCAAATATATATATGTGAATATTAATCTAAATATTAATGTTAATATTTATATTTGGTTCAACATGGATTACTCATCTGAGATGTTAATTTATATATCTGTTGGAACTGTCTGGCTGCTGTTTTATTCCAGATTCTCAGTGATTGCAATCACTGTATTTACTAATATATTATAAACTCTAAAAGAATACAGTGACCAAAATTAATAAACTGGACGAACCGAAATATGGAAACACACTACATCCCTAAACCCTAAACACTAAAACCAGAACCATGAACACTAAACCCTGAACCGATAAACCCTAAACCCCTAAAATCCTAAACCCTGAACCCTAAACCCTAAAACCTAAACCCTAAACCCTGAACCCTAAACCCCTAAACCCCTAAAACCCTAACCCCTAAAACTCTAAACCCTGAACCCTGAACCCCTTAAACCTTAAACCCCTAACCCTAAACCCTAAACCCTAGACCCTAAATCCTCAACCCTGAACACGATGAACCGAAATTGATACACTTGGCGAATCGAAAGATTGAAACACACTGAACCCCTAAATCCTGAACCCTAAACCCTAAACTCTAAACCCTGAACCCTGAACCACTAAACCCTAAATACTAAACACTAAACCCAGAACCCTAAACCCTAAACCCTAAACACTAAACCCAGAACCCTGAAACCCCAAACCCCTAAAACCCTAAACCCTAAACCCTGAACCATAAACTCTAAACACTATATTCGTCTAATTATTTTTAGACTCATTTCTGCATACCGAACCAAACACATGCACATGGTGAATCAATTCTTTCGTAATTACCGAACCGAAAAGTTACTCACATTTGCTCACAGTTACTCACAGTTACTCACACTCACAGTTACTCACAGTTACATATTATCAATTCAATTCAATTAAATTCAGATATAGATCACCTCAGTCCATTCAATTCACTTCAAATAAAATTAGCAGTTTTATTCCATTATATTCGATTCAAAATTCAATAATCCAAACCTCATCAAATTGATGCGTTTCGAAAGAATTATCCAAATCGCACTCATCCAACTGATTTGAAGTTGATTCATTCATTGTTTCAATTTAGAAGTGCAGATAAAAAAAACGAAGAAAAAGATGAACGACGAAACTAATTACGTTGAAGTCGATCCAGATTCATAATGCAGAGAAGAAAAATGGGAATAGAGGAGAACAACGAATTTAATTAGGTTGAAGAAGAAGAAGGGAAACAGTAAGAAGAAGAAGAACAAGAACAAGAAGAAGAACGCGAAAAAGATTTACGTTATATGAAAAGGTTTACGTTGAGAAAGGTTGATCACGCAAAATAAGAATTAAGTTTATACGTTATATGAGACGCGTGTAAAATAAACAAGTGTGTGGATAGAAAAAAACGCGTAAATTAAAAGATACTTTGATACCATCCATGTAATATTTACATAAATGTAAAGTTTTTTCGTTAACTTTTTAGGTTGGTTTCGGATTTAATTAAACCGTATCCGTCCCCGCATATGAAAGAACAAAATTAAGAAGACAAATTGGCGGCATGGACAGTAACCTACTAACCTATTGCTACAGTTAAAAAAAACACGTGATTTTTGAATGTTGTTAGTTGTTACTGTACAAATGTTTTAGAAATAAAAGCTTAGCTATATATATTTTTATTAAAATTTGATTAATATTTAATTAATAAAAAAAGTAAATAATTTTATACTATTAAATATAATTTTATATTATTAAAAATATTAATAATAATTGATTAATTACAATCATAAAATCTACTAATTTTCTAGTACCCCTCTTTTAAAAACGCGTTAAAAGTTGCTGTACAAAACTACAAATATCAATTCAGACATCGCAACGCTGGTAGACCTTATTGGTTATTATATCATATCAATGAAAAAGTCTATGCATATTTTCAAAGAGTTTAATTTTAATTCAGCATATAATATTTTATATAATCTTTTATTTATATTTATATTTTTAAATGATTATTTATATATATAAAAAATAATTATTTTTATTTACATAAAATGACATAATTAAATATACATATAAAATTTTTTATGTGGATAGTGTGTTAAGTTCAATTAAAAACGGGCAACAATGTAAGTTTTAAGGACAAATAAAGGAGCCTCCATAAATAGATTGAGGAAGTTGCATTGCTTCATTCATCAGAGAATTCATAACACCAGCAAACACATAACAAATGAGCACCTTAATTATCTCGGGTTCAAGAGAACGTAAGTATAGTATATACATTGGATTGGATTATTTCTTCTTTTTTTTTTTTTTTTCTTTATTCAGTTGCTTTCCTCCTTCTTCCTTTTTTTTTTTATTTTATTTTCTTTTTTCTTCCTTTAATTTATCTTTCCCCCTATTTTTCATTATTCTTTTTCTTCTTCCCTCACAAATCTTTCATTTTTTCAGCCTTTAGATTTTTTATATGTATTTATTTATTTTTTTATATTTATATATTAAACAAGTATAGTGGATAACAGAGAAAAAAAAATTATGAGTAATTTTTAAAGAATTTCAAAATCATTAAGGGAAAAAACATACTTTATTAAATCTCGTTATACACCAAATAAGCATGGCTACTTGACTATTTTTGTTTTTGTTATTAGTTTATCTTAAAAATATATAATCCTCGTTATCTTTTCAGTGACCGTATTATTAAATTGTTTGTAACAATATTTTTGTTTCTCTTAATTTGTTATATTTCATACAAACTGCATCATAAATCATAAATTCGTAATGAGGAAGAATATATAAAATTAAAAGAATAAACAAATTATGCAAAATTCATATATTTTAACATTTTTAGATAAGAAATGGAAATTTAATAAGTAACCAGTTCTGAATTAGATTTACCATTTTTCTACCATAGATAATACCATGTGATGGTCTTCAAAATTTGACTGATTTATTTATTTATTATTATTATTATTATTATTATTATTATTATTATTATTATTATTATTATTAGGTACCAAGTGCGTTACTACAAAGGAAAGAGAAGAGATGGAAGTTGATATGTCAACCCAAAATATCCTCCACATGAATAGTGGTGTGGGAGACAAAAGCTATGCACATAACTCTTTCTTTCAAGTACTATACATACACTCTCCCCTACTCTTTATATATATAATTGTTTAATAATAATGATCTTATTATTTTTTTTTTCGAATCTTTTGTACTAATTAATTTGAGTGTTCTTCTAAGCAGAGAAAGGCAATCATCCAGGCAAAACCAATATTAGAAGAAAGTATCACAAGACTCTATTATAATGATATTTTTCCTAAGTGTTTGAAGGTAGCTGATTTAGGGTGTTCTTCAGGACCAAATGCTCTTGAAGTTGTATCAAATATCATCAACATTGTTGACACAACTAGCTCCAACTTGAATCTTAGTTCACCTAATTTCCAATTCTATTTGAATGATCTATTTGAAAATGATTTCAATACAATTTTCAAATCACTCCCTCAATACCAGAAGTCATTATTGGAAGAAAAGAAGGGACTCAAGATTGGTTCATGTTTCATTAATGCAACTCCAGGAACATTCTACAACAGACTCTTTCCGAGTTCTTCCATACACTTCTTTCATTCTTCCTATTGTCTACACTGGCTTTCTCAGGTGAACAATATAATGTTAAGGAAAAGTCTAGGGGGCCAGCAGTTTTGTTAAATTTTGGCCAGCATGTAGCCAGCAGAGAAAGGTGAGTCATTGGATGAAAACTCACATCAATCTCACACTATTAGATCATCATTGATGGCTATTTGATGGCTACCAATCACAAAAGTTGCTGGCTCCCTAGCATTGCTCTAATGTTAAACCCATTTTATCTAACAAATTTTATAGGATAAACTACGGTTTTTACTTTTAAGGTGTCACTAATATTAATTTCATTTAATTTTATTCGTAATATTTTTTATTGTGTAAAAATTATTATTGGGCATTAACTTCATCTAAAACATTTGACATGAAATTGAAATATCCAAATAACTGTCACAAATTGAAAATATTAAAGATAAAATTAAATAAATAAAAAATGATACATTTTTTAACTTATAAAAAAATAAATAATAGTACACTCTCTACTTTTTCCAAAAAATATTAACATTCGCTCATGTTAACAAATACAGAACAGTAATAGTGACAGTAGGAAGTAATGTTTTTCCTACAAATTAAATTAGATTAAAGACGATAAGAGTGCACAAATTTCAGGTTCCAGAGAAGTTGATTGAAGGAGAAGAAGCACTTAGATGGGACAACATATATTTAACAAGAACAAGTCCTGTGTCAATGCACAAAGCATATTTGGAACAATTCCAGAAGGACTTCAAACAGTTCCTGAAATCACGTTCAGAAGAATTGGTAACAGGTGGTGGCATGCTTTTGGCATTCATTGGAAGACAAGATACTTCAGAAATTAGAACTGCTTGGGAGCTAATTGACATGTCACTCAAGGACTTGCTCTTAGAGGTACACACCACACTACACACACAACTTTACATAACTTTAAATACAGTAATAAATCAGAAAATAAATAAAATTAAAGTATTTCTGATCATTTGAATCCGAATAATTTTCCAATTATATACGTACATAGATTAAGAAAATAATTTTAAAAAAATTTGTCTTAGATCATGGTTCTAAAAATCAGACCGAACCGACATACATCAATTCCATTAGATTAATTGGATAACATGTTAACATACCATATTTTGTGTGTTGTGTGAAGAAATTGATTGAAAAGGCAACTTTGGAATGCTTCAATATGCCAAATTATGACCCTTCAATGGAAGAAGTTAAACAAGTAATTGAGGAAGAAGGATCTTTCATTCTTCAGAAACTGGAAACGGTTCATCAGGATTGGGACCCCAACACGAATGGAGGAGCCAATGATAACAATAAGGTTGATGAAAATATGAGAGGGGAGATTGTAGCTAAATACATTAGAGCTATTACTGAACCCCTTTTAAAGGCACATTTTGGAGAATTGAGAATGGATGAGTTATTCCTTAGGTTGGAAAATAAGGCTGTCCAACTTATTAAGGAGAATAAAATATTCAAATTTCCTATCCTTGTAATATCCCTTATTAAAAATGCTTAATACAGGATCCCTTTATGTATGTACTATGATAATGTATGTTAGTGCTATTCATATTTTGTGAATAACATGTATGTTGTGGCAGAATTTGATTGAAAAGGCAACTATGAGTCTATGACTCGTCAATGGAAGGAAGTTAAATACATTAGAGCTGTTACTGAACCCCTTTTAAAGGCACATTTCGGAGAAAGGATCATGGATGCATGAGCTATTCCTTATGTTTAAAGATAAGGTTGCACAACTTGTTAGGGAGATTCAAATATTGGAATTTCCTAACTTTGTAGTATCTCTTGTTAAAAATGCTTAATATAAAATTATGTCGTTATCGGTCCACGTGTAACTTGAGATAATTGACTTAGAGAGTTGAACTTATTAGTTAGTTATTGCTGCAAAGATAAGTATGTAATGCAGAAATGAATGATGAATGGGTAACAACTTTTATCTTTGCCAAATTCCTTCTTTTTCATCTTTTCTGATTCTCTCTTTCTGCAAATCCCAATTCACTAACAGCTTCTTCATTTGTTCCTTCTTCTTCTATTTATCTCTCTCTTATTCCTTTTTTTAAGTTCTTCATCCTTCACCTTCGGACTCATTTGACAGAAATTTATGAGAGCCTAAATCTCTTTTATGGTGTAATTTCACAATCAAGTTACACACTTGTTAAGAAAAAGAGTTATGCTATGTATACACTAAAATTAGCCACCAAAGTCAGCCATCAGTATAAAATACACACTGAAATACAAATACACATTGAAATAAATAAATTAAACTACACATGTATTTATACACAAATACATTGGTGGCTGATTTTGGTGTAAAAATAGCATTATAGATTAAAGACTAATGTAGTACACTTTTATTAATTTTAGAGATGTAATTAGTGCAATTGAAATTTAAAAAAAAAATTAATATACAATATTAATGTCAAAGACCACTTTAAAACTTATAAAATAATATCACATGTAATAAATTACCATCTATTATGTAAGTACATTTAACATCAAAAAATCTATTGTATATGTAGTTTGACTTTAAGTTAACATATAGATTGATCTAGGTAGGGTGTAGCTTTTAATTTTAATAAGTCTGACAAAAAAAAGTTAATATTTAATTTAATTTTAAAATTGTATATAAATTTTAATTTAGTTTATCACCTTTTAATTGTTTTTATTTAATTTCTAAACTTTATAAATATAACTTATATTAATTTCGATGATAATTTAGTTATTAATTACTAAACTAACTCAACTTAGTTGAGAATAAGACATTTTTTTTTGAAAACGAGAATAGGACATCTTAATAACATTATCTTTGGCATTTGCCACACTGAGAAAGACATTCTTTTCTTTGGGTAGTGGTGAGTGGTACTTGGTCTTACTCTAGCAGTTTTAAATTCAATTAAATAATAAAAATAAATAAATAAAAAATCGTACATGTAAATCATGAAAAATTAGAAAACATAAAAAAATATAAATTTTGACGCCAACAGAATAAACATAATTTTTGTAATTGTTTTTATATTTAAATTTTTTAAAATTTAATGATGCAATTATAACATTAGTTAATATTCCATTTAATTTAAATAATGATAAAATATATCGATTTTTATTTTTTAAATTAATCTAAATTAAATTATTAATATTTTTATTATTTTAAAAATTATATTTTTATATTTATAAACATATATGTCGTTTACCGTGTAAATAAATTAATTACGAATATATCTAGTTTACACAGTAAATTGAACAAAATACCTAATGACAACTTCTCACCCTTGAGATGAAGTTGTCATAATCAAAGTCATATTCAGAGCTTTCAAGATTGGATGCGTAATCAAGCCTGCGCGCATCTTGTGGAGAAAATGTCATTTCTACTTCGTTTAGATTAGTTGTAGCAGAAGTACTCATTGTTTCAATTTTCATTCTGTATAAAGGCAAATCATTATGATGTACCTCAATGATATTACTGCCACTAGTATTTGGACTCTCTTCATTTCCAGTTGTCTGATTTCTTTTGTTTTTGTTATCTTCAAAGCTGCAATTGAAATGGGCTTTGTCTCAGGCGAAGTGCTTTCTGTAAAAAATATAATTGACGTTTTGATATCTTCAGTTGACAGCTCATGATCATATGATCCATGATTAATGAAACAATTTTGATTATAATCAAATGCATTAATGTTAGAATTTTGATTATAAAGTGCTGAAGGAGTATTAACCTTATTTGTTGCATTTCTTCTGCTATATCTCATCATCTTAGCCGATGTGTTCTGAAATTGTGTGTCGATAGGTAATAATATGCAAAAATCTTTTACTCCTTGCTGTGTGGAAGTGTCATGACTATGGACAATGCTCATCATGTCACTTCTTTGGTTGATACATGCATTTGAATTCTGTCCACCTATAGAGTTTTCTTCTTTGGATTTCTTACTACTTCTTGATCTTGTGTTAGGTCCACGTATTAATGCTTCACTGAATCGTGGCCTCTGTTGGATAAGACTTAGTTGGGCGTTTTCTTCTTCCGGTCCCTCTTCTTGTTCGTCTTTTCTATTGGTTGTGCTTCAGGAGGATTGCTTTGCGATGGATCTTGTGCTTCTTTGTCGCAACTTGCTGTCCCTTCTGCTGTTGGAGTACATTCTTCGTATGATTTTTTTTCCTTATTACGATGGATCTTGTGCTTCTTTGTCACAACTTGCTGTCCCTTCTACTGTTGGAGTACATTCTTTGTATGATGTTTTTTTCCTTATATACTTCCTCTTGACAGGTTGATTATCTTCTGATTTCCCTTTCCTCTCGATGACTTTGATGCCTCTTTCATGGAAGTGACTATACCACAAGGAATACTTACATTTATACTGTCTCCAACTTCACTGTCTTTATCTGAGGTTGCATTTTCTGTGCCAGCAAATCCGTCAAATAAAGTCTTTTTACAAGATTTTTTTGTAGATTCTGGCGTTAAGTCTTTAATTGTTTGTTCTGCTGGAGTAGTAGGGGTCTTGTTTATTCCTTTTCTTCTCACATATTTTCTCTTGTCAGTTGAGTTCTCTTTGAGCTGAACATTCTTTTCTTCAGCTGGCTTTCGAGTTCGTTTTGGTTTGCCTTCTACAATGACCTTAGGACGGTGCTTTCTTCTCTTTTGTTTTGATTGTGGTGTGCTCTCTACCTGGATGGCATCCATCTTTATTGGTGTGCAAGCAACATCAAATTCTACCATAAGATTATTTTTTTTCCATATTCATTGACAACAATGCAATTTGTGAGCAACCAAAGAACGATGTGCCTGTGTGGCAAAAGATGATAAAAAAAAAATATATACAAGGTATCTAGTAATGCAAATAAATTTGTACTCATATGTATGCATCTGTACTCATGCAAATAAAAATTGACTTCGTACATAAAAAAAATCTAAAGAAGTATTCACCATAGAATCTACAGAATAAACACTAGTAAACTACTACATTTCACCGTTTTCAGCTGTATGCTTCCTTGGAAAACCTTTATTATGTGGGGATTGGCTAGGATCAATATGTCGTCCTCATATTTGTTTATTACACGTATGTTTTTAGTTAGGGGTCAATAACGTAACAAGTTTAAATGACATACTAATGTGATAAGACAGAATGAACAGTGGCTTGTAAAAATTATGTCTCA
The DNA here is from genome assembly GCF_059453495.1 of Arachis ipaensis. Lineage (NCBI taxonomy): Eukaryota > Viridiplantae > Streptophyta > Magnoliopsida > Fabales > Fabaceae > Arachis > Arachis ipaensis. Next base: position 7,579,931 of record NC_142438.1, read on the forward strand.
CATCACAGAATATGTTTAATTTTCCTGAAATTGGATAAAAAAAAAAGATGATGTTACTATGGATTTGGTAAGTTTATCGCTCTCTTTCTCTTCAATCATTTTACAAGTGTTTGCCTATTTAATTATAAGCCCTCTTAAATGAAGAGTACAAAATTAGGTATATAAAATCAATAATACATTATAGAAAAGAGAAATATAAAAAATAATCGATGAGCTTCTTTGTCATTATTTGTTTTTACTTTTTTTAATTTTTTATTTATTTGTTATTGTTCTTATCCTATTTGTTATGTTGAGCTCTCTTGTTAAAAAAAAATGAGCGAATATCCAACCATAGTGCTCTATTGCTCACCAAACAATATATCCATAAAATAGCTCACCAGTATTTTTTGAATGGGCGCAACAAATACAACATGTATTACCTTAGGAGGAGACGACTTGAAGCGAAGGATAGATAATAGAGGAAGAACATAACGTGTTCACGTTATTCACCATTTCAATTTTTTTAACTTGAGAAATTGAGACATTGAAGCGTGACTGAATGAGTCATGATTATTATACTAATAGGAGATTATTGTTGATGACTATCCCACCGCCTACGTCATTTGGAAAGGACACCACGCCTGATGGGACAAGCAACTTCTTTAAGGTTTAATTTGGGGCAATTTTATTTTATGTTAATTTTTTACTTTTTCTTGCATATCTCTTTGGAAAGAACAATAACAAATTGACAATGATCATGAATTGGACACCACCGCAATGTTTTTTTTGTCCATCTTTTTAAATTTTTATGTATTTTTAATTTTTATTATCAATATTTTATCATTTATGGTCGATTTAAAAAAATATTTTCATAACAAAATTATTTTTTTAGAATAAATACTCTTGCTTTTTAAAAAATAAAAGTAAAAAATAAAAGAATTCAACAAATAAAAATTACTTTAGAGAGTATGTACTCAATATTGAATAAAATAAAAAAATTCAACAAATATATAAAAAAAAGTAGTAGAAGTTCTAATATTTATTCCGAAATAAAAAAGATTGTGCTTTGAATTGAAAACGTTTTTAAAAGTTAAAACTAAAAATACTAAAAACAAAGAAATATCAACAAAGAGAAGTAATTCATACTTGTTTTCGCTATCAAAATTAATATATTTTTCAAAAATAGGCTCGGCTATTTTGTTTCAGAGACATATATTTGCTTCCACTATCAAAAATGATTTTCAGGTCATAGTCACTAGTGCTAGACATACACAAAGTATCTGAGAGATCAGAAAATAATAGCCACCAAGATGTTTAGTGGAGAAAACATTGAAATTGTTAATATTGTCTTAAATTCAAGAGAAAAATAACGGAAAATTTTTATTTTTATTACATTAAAAAGTACTAATTTTAACTTTTATTATAATTCTTTATTATGATCGAAACAGCAGATAATCAGATATAATTTATCATAGTTGATTAAAGAATTATTGTTGTTGTTTTTCTTATTATTATTATTAGTTCTTTTAATCTATGAAACTCTGAAACAAGATTTTGCTCAAGTGAAAAATTAAACACATTGTATCATCATTGGAACATATTAAGCTTTGATAGTGATTAATTTATGAATTTTTGTATTCCAGCAACTTGAATGAGGATATCTTGCACGTAGTTTGTCTCTTTTGGTATTAACTTACCGAGATATATCTTACATTTTGTCATTTTGATAATAAAGAAAATCGACAATGATAACAAAATCATAAGTTTTACCATTAACGATTAACAAAGCTCAACACAAACGAACCAAATTCATTAACTGTGTCCCAAAAACAGGACCATCGTAACCTAAATACCTAGAGTATGACCAGCTTCACACAACCATTGATGAACCTGTAGTTAATATATATGATGTTCCAAAAACATAGCTACAAAGACTATAAATTGAAAGGACATTTTGAAACATAGTTGCAACTTAAAATTGAAAGACGACCTATAACTCGTTAGCCATTATTAATATTTTTAATGGTGTGAAATTACATCTAATAATATGTGATTACTCACTTTTTTTGCTGGTTAAGTGCTGGTCAAATTTTAATAAAAATGTTGGCTCCCTAAACTTTCTTATATATATATTCCAGCAGCAAAGGGAAGAAAAAAACATTTATAATTTTTAATAAAGTACTTACTATGTACAGAAATGAAAAAAATGATAAATATTTGTATTTATGTAACTAGTGAAATAATAAATACTTAGTTAATCAAATGTTTCCAATGATACGGTAATATAAGATTAGATGTACGTGTAAAAATAATTTTGCTTTTTGCTTCCTAATATATAACACTGAATAACATATAAAAGGTGCATATATATGGTTTACCATGCACCTTTTATGTAAATTAAAAGAGTAAATAAAGGTGGCTTATTATATGAATAGATAGATTTAAGGATAAATTTCAAGTGTATCGAAAACACCAATATTTCAATTATTTTAATTGTTGATTTTAATTAATATATATTATATATAATTTTTTATAATTCAGATCAACGATTAAAACAACGGAAATAACAGGATACACTTAAAACTCTTCCTAGATTCAAACCCAAAGGATATATAGGAGATTAGGAGTGAGGAAGACATTTTTAATTTTCTGGATTGATTAGCCTCTACCCACTCTTTGCGGACTTAGTTGCTTGTTGTTGGGCTTGGGTTCCATAACGGGCTTTTTATTTTCCTTTGTTAACTAACATCCAAGGCCTCAATGTTGAATTTGAATATTTGCTACTTTGGGTGTTTGGTTAAATTTTTTAAATAAGTTCTTTTGAAAAATGAGTTTAAAATATAAGAACTTTTATTAATAATAATTTTTAAATAAGTTATTTTATATTTGAAAAGTTATTATAAAAATCTTTATTTTAAATTTGTGCATTAAATAGAAATAATAAAATAACTTTTGAAAATAGAAGAAATCACATTTTTTAACTTCTTCAAAAACTCTTAAATAACTTTTTAAAAAATTAAATATTTATTTAAAAAATTATACAAAATACTTTTAATATAATTTTTTATAAGTCAAAAACTGAAAAAAAAAAAAAGTAATTTTTGGAGTTCCAAACGCACCCTATTTCTATTATAACTTCAGGGTACACTCTCTTCCTTATTTTTCGCCAAATCATTGGTTAAAGGAACTTTGTCCCATTATTATATGTCAATTTTTTTTTGTGACTATTATATGTCAATTATGTGTACTCGTTGATACATTTATGACACTTAGATTAATGAAAGAAATAATTTTAATTTCATCAATAAAATTGATAACTGTGCCATAATTTAATTAGAGAATCTTGAAAAGAGACACTACAATGTGATGTATAATATTCCTTTCCAAAAAAAATTAATCGCATTATATATACACAAAAATAAGGTATAAATCACTTATTCATATAAAATATATATAAAAAACATATATTAAAAATATATAAAATAATAATATAAATATATCATGAATGATTTTTTGTGTACGTATTAATTTTTATAGAAAATTGTAGTAATTTGATAAACTATTAAAAATAAAAAGTTGGTTAGGTAACTTTATTGAACTAACCCAATCTTTAATGTATATCAAACTAGTTTATAGATCTCATAGTTTGAATTGATGTTTAAATATTTGACAATAAAAATGATAATGTTTTTCTTAATTTATTATTAATTAAAACATTTTTCTTTTATTTGAATTTTGTACTTAATATTGGAAAAAAACAAACTTCTTGCGACAATGAATGGAAATATAAATATTGGCCGCGGGTTCATTTCTCTCATCCATGATAGGGAGTAATGTACTAAAAATATCTTTGTATCTGAGGGTCAATTATTTATTTCTTAAACTCTTCTTTCTAAAAGCCAGCATGACAAGCAAGTAGGCCTAACCAACGTGCATGCATTAATTAATATGCAGCTGAGGATAGGAAAGTTTCTTAATTCAAAAATATTATTTATATACTAAAATTAACTAATAAAATTAGTCATTAATATATATATATATATATATATATATATAATTTAATTTATTTTTAATATATATTTTATATTAGTACTTATTTTTTTATTATTAATTTTAGTGTATACATAATTTAATCTTTCTTAATTTCATGTGGGAAAGGATATATTATATACTAGTATTTTTATTTGTAATAACATTACGGGAATATAATTTTTTTAAAATTACGGTCCACTTTATTCTGAGAGTATAAATGATTATGCATGGCACAAAAAATTTATAAAATCAAACTACTTTACAAAAAAAAAGTCGTAGGTTGACAAAAGTCTCTGGCTAAGAAGACCAAGGTCTCTGTAGATAAAAAATCAAATAACAAAATTCTTAGTTATTATTTTTTTTATGAAAAAATCTAATTTTTTATTTGAATTATATTATTTTGTTAATTTTGTTTTCTATAGAACAAAAAGGTAGAAAAAAAATAGAGAATGGGAGAAAAGAGAGAGAAAGATAAAGATGAAGAATGAGAGTGAGTGTGAGAGTTTGTTAATTTTAAAAAAAAATTATTTTAATTGTAATAAAAAAATATGGGATGACATATATATTTTGATTTGTCAAATTACTAATATAAAATCTATATTATATATAGAGTGAAAATGGTAGAGAGAAATAGAAAAATGGAGAGAGGTAGATAGATGAGAGAATTTAGGAAGAGAGTTTATTAATTTTGGAAAAAAATATTTTCTTTCAATTTTAATAAGAGAGTGTTATGTGACACATTTGATTATTAAATTAGATAGTAATATATGATACATAATATAGGTATATTTTAATTTCAATTTTAATATTTTAATTTTAATTTTAATACAATTAAAGAATGTCATGTTGTATATTTTGATTGTCAAATTAGTAATTAGTCATTGATATTGATAATGATATATAAAATAGATAGAGTGGTTGAAGGAATGAGAGAGATAGAGAAAGGAAGAAAGAGGAGGGGAAAACTCTTTAATTTTGGAGGAAAATATTTGATTTCAATTGTAATAAGAAAGTGACATATGTCACATTTTGGTTGTAAAATTAGTATGGAGGAGGGAAGAATTCTCCTTAATTTTGGAGGGAAAGATTTAATTTCAATTACAATGAGGGAGTGACATGTGGCACATTTTGGTTGTAAAATTAGTAAGCAGTAAGAAGAATTCCTTAATTTTGGAGGAAAATATTTGATTTCAATTGCGAGGGAGTGATATGTGGCACATTTTGGTTGTAAAATTAGAAATATATAATAGATATGATCGTTTCTAGATTACTATTTTTTATTAATTGTATAAAAGTAATAGATAAAAAAAAGAGTAAATAAATGATGAATAATGATAATTTCATTTAGAAAATAAAAGAAATAAAATTGTGTAAAAAACATATTTAAATCAGTAATAATAATAAATGAATTAAGTGTATGTATAAAATTAAAATATTTATTTAAGTGTACAAATATCAAGAGAGGTGATGAAGCACCTGTATATATATAGATATAGATATAGAAGGGAGATTATCCACAGAAATAAGACATCACTTAAATAGAGGAATGGATGCCCAGCAAGTCCTCCACATGAACAATGGCAATGGAGAAACTAGCTACGCAAATAACTCTAAGTTTCAGGTACCTACAATATCTTTAATTCTCTCTCTGTAAATTTTTACTTATATATATTGTCCTTAGCATTTATTAATTTTTAAATTATCTTTAGTACTTAATTTAATTTAATTCAATTTTACAATATCTAAACTTGCTTACAATCGTTTATATTATATAATCATATTAAGTATATAAAAAGAATTAGTCATTATTATCAATTAATAGTATAAAAATATGTATTTAATATCTTATAAAAAATTATTGTACTACTGTAAAGGAATTTTTTATTATTAGTTTATTATGAATTTAGTTATTATGGTGGCTGATTATATATTTAGTGATTATATATTATAACTGATTTGGTAATTGGTTTTTGAATGTCGACATAGGACAATGTTCTATATTTATAAAAGTAATGAGTATAATTTAATTTTGAGCAGAAAAAGGTAATGGTGACAGCAAAACCCATTCTAGAAGAGAGTATTATGAGGTTATATAGTGTTACTCCTCATCCTTGCTGTTTGAAGGTGGCTGATTTAGGATGTTCTTCAGGACCAAATACACTTCAAGTGATATATGATATCATAAATATTGTTGATATCACTACTTGTAACTTGAATCCTAAGCTACCGGTTTTTCAGTTCTTCTTGAATGATCTGTTTGGAAACGATTTCAATACCCTTTTTCAATCACTTTCTCAATTCTTGAAAATTATAGAAGAGAAGAAGACACATAAATTTGGTCCATGTTTTGTTTATGCTGCTCCTGGAACATTTTACAGCAGGCTATTTCCCAACAATTTCTTACACTTGGTTCATTCCTCTTACAGTCTTCATTGGCTTTCTCAGGTAGAAGCTTTAGTTTTTATAAAAAAATTACTAATATTTTTGCAAACTAAAACGCACAGCTTAGTTGGCTTAACTCACTCTCACATAAAGTTATTGATTTTTAATTTTTAACATTAGTAACTTGATTTTTGAATTTGGGCTAAAAGCAGGTCACTGACTTTAATTTTAATGATGGAATTGGTTACAATAAAATCAGGTATTTTTTATCTATTTAATTTAATATTATTTTATATTTTATTATTTTTAATTTAATTTTTTATATTATACAAAAATATTAGAATATTCAATAAATATTAATATTATTGTATTTTTATAGATTGATAAAACAAATTTACAAATTACAACTTAAGAAGTTTTAATTTTTTTTAAGTTAAGTTCTGAGCCCAAGCAATTATACTTTTTAGCATTATATTTGTCAAATTGGATATATTTTTTTTTAACCAAAGATAGAGAGATTCGAACCCGCAACCTTTTAAGTGAGTATGAAGAGACTATGCCATTTGAATTATAACTCATTGGCAAATTGGATATTTTTTTATTCATTCAATTTAGTACTATTTTATGTTTGTTAGTTCCTCAATTGAATGTTTTTTTAATAAAAAAAAATTAATAAGTATTGGTTATTAATATTGAGAAAGAAATTATTAAAAAATTTAGTTCTTCTGAGTCAATTATTGAGAATTTTAAAACTCAAAAAATATCATTATAATTATTATAGAATATTTTATAATTTCTATTTATAAAATTATTTATTTATTACCGTATTAGTAACAAACTTAAAAAATAATTATATCTATAAATTTATTTTAATTTAAATACTATTATAATTTTATTAAATTTTTAATTAATTTTTAAAATTTAAAAACTTATAACTGAGATTTTATACTATATAAAAATTAATAAAATTTAATTATAAAATTTTATCTAATATAAATTTTTAATTATAAATTTTTAAATGATGAAAATTTAATAAAACTATCGTAGTAACCAACAGAATTATTAAACTTTCTTACTTTCACGTATGTTTTGAATAATAGGCACCAAAGGAGTTGGCTAATAAGGAAAATATACATCTAATAAGTACCAGTCCTCCAGAAATGCACAAAGCATATCGTGAAAAATTCCAAAAAGACTTTAAACTATTTCTTAAATTACGTTCACAAGAACTGGTACCTGGAGGTGCCATGTTTCTTACTTTACTTGGAAGGGACAAAACTCCTGTTATGAGAAAAGCTTGGGAGCTAATTAGCACAACACTAAATGACATGGTATTGGAGGTATGTATATAATAATTTTTTTTTCCTTTATATTTCTTGTTTTGTACTATATATATATATAGTTATGATATACCTCTTACTCAAACATATATATATAAATACCAAAAATCAGTTATTAATTAACCACAATATATAGAAATACATATTCTGTATCTTATAATAACTTTTTTATTATAATATTATAAACAAGTTTGATTATTTTGATAATTGATTATTTAATTAAAAAATATTTAAATCGATATATATTAATATCTAAATATATATATAGTACCTGATTTGGTGATTGATATTTATTGTATATATAATATTTTTGATAATCAGATGTTATAATAATGATATTTGTTGTAGAATTTGACTGAAGCCGTAAAATTGGAGTCCTTTAATTTACCACTGTATGACTCTACAATAGAGGAAGCTAAAGAAGTAATTGAAGAAGAAGGATCTTTCACTCTTCTAAGGTTGGAATCTGTCACACTGGATTGGGATGCACACATAAATGAAGATATTAATGATGACAATAATGAACTTGATCTAAATATGAGGGCAGAGTTTATAGCTAAATACCATAGAGCTGTTTTAGAGCCTCTTTTGAAAGCACAATTTGGAGAAGAACTCATGGACCAATTATTTCTTAGATTTAAGAATAAGGTTGTTCAATGGTTGATGGAGGTACAAGTATTAGAACTTTCTACTCTCGTAATATCACTCATAAAGAATGCTTGACGACTGAAATATATGCGTTATTTGATTATTGTTAGAGATATAATTAGTTTTCTATATATTAGTTTAAGTTGTTGGAACAACGATTTAATAATAATTTATTATATTTTGAGCCGTCTAATTACATGTTGCATGAATAAATAGTCACTCTAGCTTTAGTGTTTATAAAATATTTGTATTTCTTTAAATATAAGTTACTTTTAAATGATTTCTCTGTCATTTTAAATATTTTTTCTAATTTTTAAATTAAAAAAATAATTTAATATTTTAAATTTATTTTTTCCTCTAAATACTCCATTTCATTTCGAATGTCCAAATACACAATTTAACAAATGAGCCACTATAATGCCATTATTTTTTTCTTGATTTGCTAATATTTCTGTGTAAATATTAATCCCAACAAATTAAAATTTTGCACTGTATACAGTACAGTTACTTTTGAGTTGGGATGTGGTTAGGAGCCTTACATATATACAAGTTGATGAAACTAACTAGAGTTAGATTACTTACTAATCAAGCTAACCACAATTAACTAAATAACCGTATCCTTGCTCTAACTAACTCTGCCAGCTGTGATTGGTTGGATAGCTGTAATTTCCACTTTCCCTAACTTGGGACTAATAACTGATATGCAACTAACTTGCTGTTAGGCTTCCAGATTGGGGAATAGGGTGCGCCAGATTAGCGGTGTACATTCGGTGGCTAACCAGATTTGCAAAAATATATTAGTATGTTTAGTCTAATATAGATTTATCTTAAATGAATGGATCGGACTTTCATTTTCGAAATTTGTATAGATTATGATAAGAAGACAAAAAAATCAGCTAGAACTTATCTTATTTAATATTTATTAATTATTATAATAATTAATAAATACTAGATAAAATAAATTCTTACTATTTTTGGGTAATTTATTTTGGTTAATTACCAAATATTTTCGATATTTGATATATAATCGGTCTCCCCATTTAATACTCCTAGTTAACGATTTATTTTTAAAGGTTATTAAATAAATTAATATTAATTAGATTAAAGTTAAAAAATTAAGCTTATTTACATAAAAAATGCTTCACTCTATTTTTTTTTTCGGCGCTCCTCTTAACAAATATACAAAACAGAAATGGTGATAGCAGGAAATAATATTTTTCCTACGAATTAAATTAGATTAAAGATGATATAAGAGTGTACAATTTCAGGTTCCAAAGAAGTTGATTGAAGGAGAAGAGCCAATGTGGGACAACATATATTTAACAAGAACAAGTCCTGTGTCAATGCACAAAGCATATTTGGAGCAATTCCAGAAGAATTGGTACCAAGTGGTGGCATGCTTTTGACATTCATTGGAAGACAAGAAGATACTTCGGAAATGAGAACTTGTTGCGAGCTAATGGACATGTCACTCAAGGACTTGCTCTGATACCACAAGTTTATTTTGTGAGAAAATCAATTGTATTCTCTCTAGCTATTTTAACGTATATATACACATATATAGAAAAAATGTTTACTATTTTAGGCCCTATCGTTTAGCTACTAACCCTACAATTTAGTATTTTAATTTATAGCTTTCATATTTAAAAAAAGAGATCTCTAAAAATAAGTTATAGAATTTCTATAATTAAGCATAAGAAATCTCAACACTCCCCCTCAAGTTGGTGCATAGATATCACATATGCCCAACTTGCTTAAGAATTTTGAAAAAACTTGACTTGAAACTGCTTTTGTGAGGATATCTGCCAATTGATCTTCTGATCGAATCTTAGGTAACTCTAGAATCTTCGCATCTAGTTTCTCCTTAATGAAAAATCTATCTACTTCCACATGCTTCAAACGATTATGTTGGATCGAATTATGAGCAATATCACATGCAGCCTTGTTGTCACAATACAATTGAATTGGTTGCTTGGGGGAAAAATCCAAATCCATCAAGAAGAGTCATAGCCATAGTATTTCGCATAGTCCAAGTGCCATTCCTCTAAATTCAGCCTCTGCACTTGAACGTGTTACAATATTCTGCTTCTTGCTTCTCTAGGAAACAAGATTACCTCCTACAAAGGTGAAATAACCAAAAGTTGAACATTGTTCATTTATTGTCCCAACCCAATCAACATCTGTATATGCATCCATATTTTGACAATCTACATTTTTAGTGAACAAGATTCCTTTTCCTGGAGAAGATTTCAGATATCTCAGAATACGTACCACTGCATTCATATGTTGTTATCCAGGATTATGCATAAACTGGCTCACAACACTCAATGCATATGCAAGATCTGGCCTTGTGTGTGCCAAGTACATTAACCTTCCAACCAATCTCTGGTATCGCCCTTTATCGACTGGCACTTGATTTGATTCAACTGATAACTTCAATCCTTCTTCCATTGGTGTATCAGCTGGCTGACAGGCTGACATGCCAGTTTCTTGTAACAAGTCTAAAGTATATTTTCTTTGAGATAGAAAAATATCTTTGATGGATCTAGACACTTCGATTCCAAGGAAGAATTTTAAAGGGTTGAGACCTTTCATTTCAAATTCTTTAAACAAGTAACTTTGTAATGCCTTTCTTTCTTCAGGATCATCTCCCATTACCACCATGTCATCTACGTAAACAATAAGTGCAGTTATCTTACCATGTTGTTTCTTCAAGAACAAAGTATGATCTGTATTGCTTTGATTGTAGTTGAAAGCCTTCATGAATTTGGTGAATCTTCCAACCCATGTCCTTGGAGATTGCTTAATCCCATACAACGATTTTTTTAATCTGCACATCTTTTGAGTGTGTTTTTCTAGTATCATGCATCCTGGTGGAAGGTCCATGTAGACTTCTTCAGACAACTCTCCATGTAGAAAGACATTCTTCACATCAAACTGTTGTAATGGCCAGTTCAAATTTGAAGCTAAAGACAACAAGACTCGAATTGTGTTGATTTTGGCTACAGGTGCAAATGTTTCTGTATAATCAATTCCATAGACCTGAGTGTGCCCTTTAATAACTAGTCTTGCTTTAAAGCGTTCGACTGTACCATTAGCAGTAGAGACAAATTTTTGTGAGAAAGGTTTAAGGGATGAAACCTGTCTAGAATCAAAGGTCATGTGATCCGAAGCACCAGAGTCAATTATCCATGTACTATTAGAAACAGGTGCGCAAATATTTAAAACTTTACCTCCATTACCTGCTGTTGCTACCAAAGCTGGGCCTTTTTCCTCAATATCTTGATCTACCTTTGATTCTACAACTGTAGAAGTGGAGTTCTTGTGTGAATTCTTCTTTCGTGGATCACGATTATGATCCCACTAGTCCGGATATCCCACAAGTTCAAAACAGTGACTTTTGGTATGGCCAGATTGATCACAATGGGCGCATCTATAAGTGGATTTGTTAGCACTATCAGTAGATTTAAAATGATTGGAGCCTGTTCGATCTTGCTGATTGGGATTGGATTTGTGTTGAGTGGATCGGCTCCGGCTAACAAGGGCTGAAGCTTCAGGCTTCTCAGGTTCTCCTTTCATTGTTGCAAGCCACACAAACTCACGACGAACCAGTGAGTAGCATTCTTCTAAATCAGGGATTGGATCTTTTCTCAAAATATCACCACGAATCTGATCGAACTCACAATCCAAACCAACAAGAAAGATATGCACCCTCTGTCTCTCAATGGATTTGCGATACAGTTCTACATCTTTCTCAGATTCCATACTCACCTTATTGTGATGATCCAACTCACCAAAAATTTCAATTAATTCACCATAATAGATAGAAAGTGTTCTGCCATCTTGTTTGGCAGAAAAAGCCCTCTGATTCAAGGTGAAAACTTGCAGTTCATCAGCCCATTATAGAAAGCTTTTTATAAAGCCTTCCAAATTTCACGAGCAGTAGGAAGACGAATATATCGCTTCATGATTTCCGGAGACATGGACATCAATAGCCATCTCTTAACTTTTTGGTTGTCTGTGTACCACTTGTCGTAACTTGCATCTTTTTCAGTCGGTGGTGCTGTTTTACCACGAATAAAGGAGAGTTTCTCCTTCTCAGCAATATGCATCTCCATCATCTAGTATCAAACATCATAGTTCGTTTCATTGAGGACAATTCTAGCATTGAAAGATGAATTTTCAGATTGAATAATGATAGGAGCAGTCTTAGTGCCAGAGGGTTCAGAGGGGTCAGACTCTGACTTGTCCATTGTACTAGACGTAACCTGGGCTCTGGTACCAAGTTTATTTTGTAAGAAGAAAATCAATTGTATTCTCTCTAACTATTTCAACGTATATGTACACATATATAGAAAAAATGTTTACTATTCTAGGCCTTATCGTTTAGCTACTGACCCTATAATTTAGTATCCTAATTTATAGCTTCCATATTTACAAAAAGAGATCCCTAAAAATAAGTTACAGAATTCCTATAATTAAGTATAAGAAATCTCAACAGTAGGTACACATTATACACACTTTTACATAATTTTAAATATAATAATTAATAAAATAATGAATAAAAGTATTTCTGTATTATAATTATCCAATTATAAATAGGTGGACTTTAGATGGTCGATGCTACAATAGTTATATATGTGTTGTTAAAATTAAAATTATATTTTTTATGTATTTTAGTAAGGATTTTTTTAGTAATATTTTTTAAAAGTATTGTTAAATAATAAAAAATTATTATTCTAATTTTAATAATATTTTTAAAAAAATATATTATAGATATTATAATTATCATAGCATAAACATACTAATATATACCTCATAATTATATACATTTATTAAGAAAATAATTTAAAACATCTCGTGTTAGATAAATTTAAGTGAGTATAAAAAGTTACTCTTTCTTTAATTATCATATTTTTATAGTTATTTCTTTTTCTCGTTTATTCTTAGCTTTCTTCTTAATTTAATAAAGTTATTGATAAGAAAAATTAGTAGATGTCATTGGTCTTTTTTTTAAATGAATAATTGTTTCTAACAAAATAAACTAAAATTTAAAAGTTGAAACAAAATAAAAATTTGCTCTAAGAGACAATAACAATACTTTATCTGTCCTTTAATGAACACTTCAGTATGTTATGCACAATAACATGTATGGTGAAAATACCATATTTTTGTGTGCAGAATCTGATTGAAAAGGCAATTTTGGAATGCTTCAATATGCCAAGTTATGACCCCTCAATGGAGGAAGTTAAACAAATAATTAAGGAAGAAGGATCTTTCGTTGTTCACAAACTGAAAACTATTCAACATGAATGGAGATGCTAACGATGACAATAAGGTTGATGAGAATATGAAAGGGCAAATTGTAGCTAAATACATTAGAGCTATTACTCAACCCCTTTTAAAGGCACATTTTGGAGAATTGACAATGGATGAGTTATTCCTTACGTTGGAAAATAAACTTGTTCAACTTATCAAGGTGATTAAAATATTCAAATTTCCTACCCTTGTAATATCCCTTATTAAAAATGCTTAGTGCATTATATATATATAACCAACACAGTTGAATGGTCAACTCACTCGTCCGCTTAAGCAAATGTCGGAGGTTCGAATTCTGTCTTGTGCATGCAGCAACCTATACTAGAGCTCCTATAGAACCTTTTTTGAAGTGATAACTCTCTAACTAGAGTTATACTTTATTCTTGTCTTTTGTTATAGTTTATGAATTTATTTGGTTAAAATATAATAAAAATATTTAAATTAATTTATTATTATTAACTAATATTGTAACACCCTACCATACAGAGTCTTATGCTTAAGTCATAATTCAGAGATGGCAAGGTATTACGACCTCTAAAACAAAAATTTAGTACGTATAGTATTATGAATGATTGATTATAACTAGGAGCCTTGTAGAAAAGGGGGTAAACAAAAACCGTAACTCGAACGCGCAACACTCTGATCGATAACGTAACGAGCAAAGAATAAGCTAGCGCAAGATCATATATATAAAGAGTGTGAAAAACGGGAATATCAAGACTCAAAACCCGGTTGCGAAGATAACCGGTCCGAGCATAGCAATATATACATATGATAAAATAAGAAAACCCCAAAGGAAACCCAAAGGGACACAAATACAGAAAACCTATTCTCCAAAAATTCCCTCTAGAAGGAGTCGTCACAGTTTGTATTATTTAATGGAGATAAAAGTATCTAAACAAGATATATAACCCAAAACAGAGTCCCGAGAACAAAGGATCTTCGCTAATCCAGAAGTCTCCAGCATGCTTCAGCGAGAAACCTCACGTCCTGCATCTGAAAACCACAAAATCCGCATGGGTGAGAACCAGATGTCCCCAGCACGGTAACAGCTTCCACATATATAATACATAATAATAGAGGAAAGCCGAAGGCAATCCTAGAACTTCCTCCAGATAATATCAAAGCTTATAAACAAGCTAAACCGTAAGTGGCAACTGGCTAAAGATTCTTCAGTCTAACTAATACTTCCCTTTCCAATTCCTTCAGACCTCCCAACCACCAGCAGGAGTATAATATAGCAAACACAGTTATATCAGACAAGAAATTTACAAATAGGAACAAATAAGGCATTTAGGCAATTAGCAAGTAATATGCAGTCAAATAGGCAATCTCAAACAATTCATGTAGTATGCTTATGATGCATGCCTGTCCCTAGTGGCTGATGATATCATCTGTCGGTTATAGAGCCAACCCGACAAGTCCTGGTAGCTAACCATTGGACTGTCCCTCTGTCGTGCATCCCCAACTCGAGTTATACTCATCATAAACTTGATCATAATCATGATCTATATCCATCACCCTCACTGGTGAATATTTATCCATCACCATCATTGGTGAATATTTACGGGGGCGAGCTCATCCGGGCCTTTCACAGTGCCCGGCCACACTTACGACATAGGGTCAAAAGAGCTTCGAGTCTCAACCTGGAGCACGTGGTGGCTAGCCACTGCTACTACCCAGGGAAACCCTCATCTCCAATGGTGGAAGTGCAAACATTCACAATTCAATCAACAGCATATATGCATTTATACTTGGCCATAAACATGGCTCCGCCGTAACACGGCAATAATCCAGCCATCCGGCTCACGGTTAAATCCATAACCAGCCAATTCATTAACAATTACGGCCTTTCGGCCCATGGCATAACAAGTACTTCCACCGCCATTCTCCGCATCTCACATAATCATCTTTGATCCTCAATGATCATTCATTTTTCCCTTGCTTCACTCGCAAGTTACCACATTCACTAGTCCTTTTTCTCATGCTAGGCATATCATAATGATTTAAGACATAAGTGGTGAGATCGGAGGCTTAGAAGTATGAAATTTGGCTTTTAAAACTCAAAAATCAACTTTGGGATGAAAACAGGGCCACGCGTACGCGCACTCCACGCGCACGCGTGGATGATGCTTTCTCGAAGAACGGCGCATACGCGCCAAGTGCGCCTACGCGCGAGGGGTCATTCTGCTAAAAATTTTCTAAGTTAAAAGCTGCAGAATTCACAGATTCAACCCCCAATCTTCCGACGGTCATAACTCTCTCATTTTAAATCATTTTTCACCCGTTCTTCGAACGGCATGGACATCCCGGATCCAATTTCATTTTTAAACAGAATTGGCACGAATCAAAGATCCGTAGTCCAAGTTATGTCCCGTCAAAGTATGCCCAAAAACCATATTTTCATTCAAAACCACAAAGTGCCATTTTCAAAACAAGCCACTTTCAACTCTTTTCAAAATCAATTAAAACATGCCAATTTCATCCCTTTTCTTTGAAATCAATCAAAGTGTACCAAATTCAACAACAAGCCATCCTCAACTCACGCATTGACATTTTACCAAAATTCTCAAAACTACCTCCAACCATTTTAACACTTCTCAATCAAAAGGCCAAAGGATAAACACAATATTATGTCATACATCCTTCTCATCCCAATTTCTAACAATATCAATTTCCAATCAACCATCATTATACATAATCATCATACTCACCAACAATATGGCACTACCCATCAATTCAACCTCAATCATTCATCAAGCATATATCACAACATGCATTTTCTCACATATCACACAATCAAGGCATCAATATTCATAATCACACATATGATCACATCATATATCTCAACCATTCCACAACATCATCAATTCAATGCCTATCTTAGGGCCTCTAGCCTAAGTATTTCCTACCACATTACATATTAGATACGGGAAACCGAAACCATACCTTAGCCAATTTCCCAAGCTCAACCGGAGCACTTCCAAACCACTTGTCCACAAGCTCTCAAGGCATCAACACCTCCAAGAACAGATTTTATCACACAAAACCCTCTTCCAAGCTTTCCAAAATCACCAATCAAGCTCCAATATTCACATATACACAACCACACCCAAGGTCAAAGGAGACAAGATTAACCTTCTCCTTCAAGAGAGTTGGGTCCTCAAGATTAATTGTATGGGTTTTTGAGAGCTCTTCGCGGTGAACACGTGGCCGCAAACGGAGCGGCAATCGGAGCTCTAGATCAAAAGTTATGGTGGTTTAAAGATCAAGTGAGAGATAGAACTTGAGAGAGTGTTCTTCCCTCCATGGCCTCTCTTTTTCAGCGTGTATTAGTGTTGTGTGAGGAGAGAGAGTGCTGAAAAATAGGGTTTTGGTTTAGTTATGTTGGGCCAAGGGCCCACTTTGGGTCCGGTTGGACCGGTTTGGCCCGTTCGGTCCAATCTTGGTCCGATTTCCATAAAATTGGTACCGAAATTCTCGTCTCAATTTCCTCTATCATATTAAGCCATAAAAATAACATTTTTGGCTTTCTAGAATAAATTCTCATTTATGGGTTAATTAGCCGTTAATTAACCGGATCTTACAAATATTATTATATAAAGAATGATATTTGTATAATTTTTAGATTACATTAAAAGTAAAATCAATAAAAAAAAGCTTAAACATGCTAAAATTCAAATGCCAACTCATAGATATATATACTTAATTTTGGATTAGCAAGAGGCTAAAAAACATGCAGAAAATTAACAAAGACATATAGTTTAATTTCTATCAAATTATAACTATAATGTCATGAAAGTCAAGATAATCAAGTTGCCAAATGAAAATTACAATTAGATTTTGTAGAAATTTAAAGATTTTTAGCTGTCACAATCACATCTTCACCAAATCATGCTGTTAGGAGTTGAAATTGATTCATTTTTTACTCTACAAAAGGAGAGCTCACTTAGAGCTTCATAGAGAGAGTTTTTAGTGTGAATTCCACTCATAAATAGAAATACATTTTTTAGAAAAGATAATTAAAGAAGACTTCAATAATGTACACTTATCTCTCCTCCTTCATTTGAAATTTCTATTTTATTTGTGTCATTATGAACTAATCTTATTAGTTAGGCCAAAGATGTAGTCTTTATGTGAATTAGATACTTATAGGTCAATGTCATTCAATAATACTTGTTTTCAATCATGTATTTATAATCAATCTTAATGTTTGATCAACATTTAAATAATTTATTAATTTACAATACACTTGAAGAAAAAATTATAAATAAAACTACAATTGTAAATACCATGAATTGAATGAAAATTAGAAATAGGCAAACGCAGTTTATGTGATTGTTATACAAGTTTCACAAAATATAATTTTTTTATTCATATAAGTTGTAGTTAAGAGATTAGTACATTTATATGAATTTAAGAGAATTTTTTTATCTTAAAAAGGGCTAAAAACTAAATTAGAAAACTTAATCAATTTGAATTTGTAAGAATTGGAAATAATTAATCGATTAATTAACGTAAAATAATAATAATTTAATTATTTGGAATAGGTTTAAAATTGTAGAATATTAATTAGAAAATATAAATATGATATTTGGACTCACTAGATTTTTCTGAGTTGAAAAATGTAATTTTTTGCGAAAAATTACGTAAAAAGCGTACTGGTAAATTAACTGGCAGTACCGGCTTAAATCTGTCCGGTACCGAGCGAGAATAATAAAAACAGTAGAAAATCTTAGGAAAATATTTAGAATTGAAAACCGGGCATTAATTTTAAAGGTTTGTCTCGAAATTAGACCAAACGAGCAAAAAACGCTCACGAATTGGACCGGGTCCAAGTTAGGCCCAAGCCCAACCTATATAAGCACTTAAAGGCACCCACTTCAACTTATTAAACACATTCAAGGGAGGGAGAGCAGCTGAAGTGAGAAGAGAACGAGAGTTTCAAAGTTACTATTCACATACAACTTCAATCCATCATATCTCGAGCTACAGTGCTCCGATTTACGTGTCGTTAGCGGCTATGCGAAGCTCTCACTGAACCCGTTACTCTCATTTAACTTTTATAGGTAAAATTTCGAAATTTCTATTCCATCCTGCATCCTTAAGATATTCAAAATTTAAGATTTTGGTTTTGAGTAGATTTTGTGTTTTCAATTGATTAGGTAGTTTCTAAGGTTGGGCTATTGGTGGTTTGTTCCCCAAATACCATCGAAGAAGGTAAAAAAAACTCTTTGTCTTTGTGAATTTGTGATTTTGGTAATCATAAGTTGACTAGTGGTATTTGATATGATTTTAGTTTGAATTCTTGCAATTGTTGGCTAATTGGAAGCATTTGGATTGGAATTGGTGAAAGGGCACAAATTTTGGTGTATAGCACATATTAGAAATCGGCCAAGGTATGATTTTGATTTTTTCTATGTAATATATAATATTTCTAGACACTTAGACTAGTAGAAGGGATAGGATTGAATTGGTTGTTGATGATTGTTGATGTATGATGATTATGATGATTGTGATGATTTTAATGGATGATGATGTTGATTTTGATATGGGGTGGATAATGAAGAATTTGAGAATTGATAATGAATTTGAGGCTTGTGGATGTTGATAAATGTGAGGAAAGTAAAATAATGGTTTATGATGTTAAATTATTGAGCTTTGAATTTTATAAGTGGGATTTGGTGTATGAAATAAATGATAATATAGATTGCTAAGTTGTGAATTGATGAGGTGTATGTATATAAATTTGGTACATTAGAACTGTTTTGGATATGGAATAGGTGGTTTAAATTGAGAGTTTTGACAAAATTGAGTTTTTAATGTTTTTTGTAAAAATGGATTTTTGGCTAACTTTGATGGATCATATCTTGAGCTACATTTTTGAAATTGAATGAATTTTATATCAATTTAAAGAACTTTAAAATGGTATAGATTTTGTAGAAATCTAAATTTTGTAGAGAAAGATATGATCGTTGGAAATTGATGTCAGAAATCTGAATTCTGTGATGTTGCAGAATTTGTGATTTTTGGTTTGTGTGCGCACGCACACTGCTGTGTGCGTGCTCTGATCAGTGGCTACACTTTGACTTGTGCGTATGTACAGCCTTGTGCACACACACACCCTGTAAATTTTTGAAAACGTGCGTACGCACGCAATGGTGCGCACGCACACACAGAGATATGTCTTCTATTGAGGGCAATCGCACACTCTGGCACGCACACACACCTTGTGAAATTTACAAGTTGTGCATACGCACAACCTCGTGTGCATGCATACGCTGAAGGGTGCATTCTATTGAGGGCGTTCGCACGTATCTATGCATGTACGCAGAATGAAAACTTTTACTTACTGTGCGTACGCACACTTTTAGAAAACTCTTTGGGGAGTGCGTACGCACAACCCTATGCGTACGCACACTGACCTGTTTTTCAATAAAAATCTTATTTTTATCTGTTTTATCTTCCCAAAAAATTTATAAACTTCCGTGACACTTATCTAAGACTCTTTAGCTTGTTTTTAGGTGTCAAAACATAGAGAAAGTTCTAGGTGAAATCAATTAGGTATTTTCTTGCAAAAAGTTAGAAAATGAAGATTTAGGTTTCTGGAGTATTGAGGACGGGTTTGGTTGAGTGAGATGGCGGAGTATTGTATTGATGATTACTGAATACTGAAAAATAATTTTTTAAAAACCACTGAATTACTGTTTTATACTGATATTGTTGAGACGCTATGCGCCTGGCAGGGACAGCGGTTGAATTCCGCCTATTGAGGTCGTGGCGGCGGCGTAAAGGCGGTGGTTAATCCCGCTTACGTTGAGATGTGAGGTCTGTGGCAAGAGTATCCCGGTCGCATCCCTTCGAAATCACTATAGTGTGCAGGCACTGACATCCTGGACCGTGATCCGAGCACGATATCTCGGGGGTTCTCAATATGAGACCAAAGGGCGACATCTCCATGGAGATGTGTTGGGTTGGCAGTTGAACCGACAATGTGATATCAGAGCCAAATAGGACAGACATTCATTATGTGCATCTTCTATCTGTTTGTTTGCTTTGCCGACTTGATTTGCTTGCCTAATTGTATAACATGATTAATTGCTTCTTGAATTTCTTGATATACATGCTATACTTGTGTTTCACTTGCATTGTTATTACTTGTGTTTTCTACCGGGATTGAGGAGGTTCGGAAGGCGGTGGCGATGGGATCGTATGGCGGTTAGGCTGGTGAAGGCTGTGGGACAGCGGTAAATTGATAGTTAGAAATCCCTTAAGTTAGTTTACCCTATTTCATAAAGGTTTTAAAGTAATGGTTTTAAATATACTTATGTTTTAAGCTTGAATCTCATGATGGATATGAAACTCTAGGATTGCCTCTAACGTCCAAGAGTCTTATATCTTACATCACTGGGTACTGTTACCATATTGAGAACCTCCGGTTCTCATTCCATACTTTGTTGTTATTTTTCAAATGCAGGTCGCAACCCACCTCGGTGAGTTGCTTAAATGGTGACAGAGCAGAGGACGTTATTCCATTTTGTAGTTATTTTGGTTATTTTGACTAGTTCTCTCACTTTTGTATTCACTTTTGCCTTAGATGCTTACTTTGGGAGAGATATTTTGTATAAGTTGTTTTACTGTTAAAAATCTGTACGTCTGTATATACTAGTCAGCTTAAACTCTGCGGGCTGCGACTAGTTCTTTATGATTATTCTACTCTTATATTTTGCTATCTTATATCTTTATCTTGTGCCTTAAGTTTGTAGCTTCGTGAGAACGATTCGCGCTTTTGAAACTCTATTTTAAGGTTATTTTTTCATCGGGCTTCTATAACTATTAATCCTTTCTATATATATTTATGTATATGTCTTAGAATTATCGTAACCTTTGATTAACCTTTGCTTTACGGCTAGATGTAAAGCTTAGGATAATTAGGGTGTTCCAGAATTGATCACAACTAGAAAGTTGAGTGACATAATTATAAATATCTAATTTCATAATAAGATAAAATCAATTGTCTTAATATTTATTTTACTTATTTGAACTCACAATTCTAAATTCTTGTTTTTAATTGGAATAAGTACTATTTTGGTATCTAAGGTTTAGGGTCAAAATTGAATCGGTCCTTAATCTTATTTTTAATTTAAAATCATCCTCAATGTCAAAATTGTTCTTTTGACAATTTTACATTTGTCTCACAAATTCTATCCTCTCATCTCTCTTATCCCAATTCTATCTTCATTTTCATCAACCTAACTAGACTAACCATCACACACACATTTAGATGAAAAAAAAGGGGTAAATTAGAATTTGGTGTAAAAAGAAGAAGAAGAGAGGAGGAGAAGGGATGGCACCGACGGGTTGAGGGCCACCGTCACCATCAACACAATAGATAGAGAGAGTAGGAGCAACAACAACGGTAATTTCAGATCTTCTTTTTTTCCGCAATCTCCACCACTATCATCGGCTTTATCTCTACATTAAATGTAGGCAGATTCTTTATCTACCCAAACACATTCGTCTCTGCAATAGCCGGCAACAGAAGTTGTGACTTACTTTTGTTATCGTCGTAGTATAGTTTGAAGGCTGCACCTCCTTCACGATCGGCAATCATCGACATCGCTAGGGCCACCAAAAAAAGGAAGAGAAAGCAGACTCTCTCTTTCTACCTCACGTGGTCTCTCTGTGCCTCTCGTTCTCTTGTTTTTCTCTGGCAATGACTCTTCCGTAAGCTAATGTTGTGCTATCCTTCTCCTCCTCCTTTTTTCTTCTTCTTCTCTCCCATCACTTTATCTCTCTTCTCTTTGTCCTAATTTTTTGCTTCTTTTTTTTTCAAAAAAAAAATGAATGTTGCACGTTTTTTATTACTGAATTTGATATTGTTGTTGAATTTGAATGATGTGTTATTGTTAGTGATGGATGAAATTAATAATTGTTTAAATTTGAATACTAAATTATTGTTGTTGAATATTGTGTTCTTGAATTTAATTGTTGGTATTTGGTGGGAGTAAGGAGGTGGTGACAATGATAAAAGTGGTGGTGGTAGATGATGAGATTGGAGTCAAAACAAAAGCAAAGGTATTTTTGTCTGTAAAAAAATCAAAAGGACGATTTTAATACCAAATGAAACGTTGGTGACGATTTTGAATTAGAAAAAAGATTAGGGACAGATTCGATTTTGGCTCTAGGCTTTAGGAACTAAAATAGTATTTATCTCTTATTTTAACTTCTTTTGCATTTGAAAAATTTTATTTTTCAAATAATAGTTTAATTAAGTTCATTTGAGTAATTAACAATTTGTCGTAAAAATAATACTTTATTTATGGGTTAAGTACGATTTTGGTTCCTAAGGTAGGGGCTGAAAATTTTTTTCGTCCCCGACCTTTTTTTGCAACAAAATGGTTCCGAAGGTTTAACTTAGTTTTAAAATCGTCCTTCGGATGAAATACCCTTCTCCCTTATTCCCCAAATCAACCAGAAAGCAGAGGCAGATGCAGAGGTCGAAGGAGAAACAGAAGCAGAAGTAGAATCAACAACAACAATGGTGAATCAACAACATCAACAACAAAAGCAAAAACAGAAGCAGAATCAACAACAATAAAACAACAACAATAATGATAAATGGTGAATCAACAACAGCAACAATAGAAGCAGAAGTAGAAGCAGAAAGCAGAAATAGAAAGCAAAAGCAACAACAATGAAACACCAATGGATTTGCTGGCGTCCGGCAAGAAGCATTAACGACCGTCCAACCTCATGGATCTGCTGGCGTTGACGTGACCACATTCCAGCGGCGGCAACGGGACAGGCTCGATGGCGACCGACTACAGTGGTTCGCGATGAGGACGACGACAGGGCGTGGCTAGACGCGGTCTTCCTTAGCGCCTCCGTTCCTCTCTTCTCTTCCTCTCCGCTTCTCTTTCTCTCTCCCTCTGCTCTCTCCTCTCTGGCCATTAGTGTGAGTGAGATCTGGAACCCCTCTCCTCTCCCGTTAGTGTGACCGAACGACGAGGAGCGGCAACGGATGGCGGCGGCGAGGAGCAGCGGCGCTTCCCCACCTTCCCTGAAACAACCCCCCCCTTCAACGAAGCATGAGTCCCTTCCCCCTTAACTCATTTTTTTTATTTTCTTTTCTTTAGTTAGGGATATTTTTGGAATAAAAATTAAAATTTTGGTAAAAAAAAAAACAATTTTAAAATTAAGTTAAATCTCGGGACCATTTTGTAACAAAAAAAGGTCAGAAACGAAAAAATTTTCAACTCTTACCTTAGGAATCAAAATCTTATTTAACCTTTTATTTATCACTTTATTATTTAAAATGATTAGTGCACTCACTAAAAAAGTGTGTGTGTCTAGTCCACATCATTAAAGTACATTTAGAGAGGTCGTCAAGACTCAAGAATGAATTTTTTTTTCTCCGTTTCAAAAATAAGATTTTTTCAAGTGATCGTGGAGGTTGAAATATTAGATTTTCCTACTCTTGTAATATCACTTATTAAAAATGCTTGAAGGAATATCACTTATTAATTAACATAAATTATGAGAGTTGGGTTGTGGTGGGTAGCCTTATATTACTTACTAAGCAAGCTAACCGCAGTTTGTTAAATAACGGTATCCTTGCTCCAACCAACTTTGCTAGCAGTTATTGGTTGGATAGTCGTAACTTTTACTTGGGACTAATAACTCATATGCAACCAGCTTGTTGTCAAGTTTTTAGATTGGCCGGCTAAACCATATTTGTCATACTCTACATTTTAATTGAATCCAATCTTAGACTCGATGAACCCTCAATAATATTGGGTCACATTAAGACCGGTCAGGTCCAAATCGGGACATAAAAAAAAAAATGGAACAACAGAGGCAAGCCGCGGCAGAATAGCTCAGCCTTCAAGTATTAGTATTACTTTCTCTTAGTCTTGGTCAAATCCAGAGAAAATCCCCTTTTTTTTCTCATTCTAATATTCATTCATGCAGAAAAATGCTATACCCCGTACAAAACATATCATGGAAGTGTATAATCAAGTTGTATAGGACAACTTTACCAGTGTTTGAAAGTGGCGGATTTAGGGTGCTCATCAGGTCCAAATACTATTGTCAAAGTTGTTGATGCCCTGAGTCAAACCTTGAATCAAGACCAACCCATGTTCCAATTTTCCTTAATGTTCTATATGGCAATACCATGTTTTGTTTCTAGGCACCGTAAGTTTAAAAGTTTTTTATACCAACAACTAATCATATATTATCGCTCACAAAATACCTAAACTCATTGATATTTTTATCTAAAATATATAGTAAATAATAGGATAAAATACTGTTTTAGTATTTAATGTTTGAATTAAATTCTAATTTTATTCTTAAAATTTGAAATATGTTATTTTTATTACAAACTTTTTATTTTATTAAATTTGATTCAAAGAGATATAAAAATATTTTCATTGGTTATTTCACAACTACAAAAATTTACAAAATTTATATTAAAGACTCTAAAATTGTGATGAAAACAATTATGCATGTCACATTTTGTGAATCTAATGCCACTTTTAATATTTCTTTATATGATATTGCAGATAAAACAAAGGTAACAATCAGCTTTAGACAAAGTGCTATTATTGAAGTACAATCAAATTTTACAACTGTTACTGATAACGAAAATTTAAAAGATAAAATAGAATTATCTCCTATTTCTGTAAAAATCATTGTATCTGAAAAAACTCCAAAAAGTGTAGTACAAAATCGGCTTAAAATTCTTTTAAATTGAGAGGACGAAAACTCCTGTAGAATTATCTTAAACAATTTATTATTAGAGATCCAACACATAATTACCACAAAATCTTCTGCAAAGCTGGAACTAAATAATATTGCATTTATTTTAACAATTGAACTTTAAAATGTTGAAGAGTTACTTGTTGATCCATCTTGGGATTAAAGCGATGAAAGAACAGTTGAAGTAGGAGTTCGAAAAGACTAAGGTTTGGATTTTGGTTTCTAATAAAAAAGTCACTGAAACCAAATAGCTATTCAAAAACAAGTTTGAAAAAGATGACAAGATTGTTAGAAATAAATCAAAGCTTGAGGCTCAAGGATATGATCAAGAAAAAAAATAGACTTGGATGAATCATTTACTCTAATTGTTCAAATGGAAGCAATAAGCTAAGGTGGCTGCTCGTTTATGCTGCCTTCAAGGATTTAAGTTATACCAAATGAAAGTAAAGTGTGCTTTTTTTAATGGTATAATAAATAAATAGATATATCTGATTCAACCTCCTAATTTTAAAAATATTTTGTTTTCAATGTTTTTAAACATGCTAAAGTTGATTATGATTTGATACAAGTTCTTAGAGTCTGGTATGAAAAGTTTAGTTTGTTTTTTCTTTTAAATGATTTTCAAAGAGAAAACACAAATACTATTCTATTTATTAAAAGCTCTTTTGATCAAATTATTATTGTTTAATAAGTATATTTAGTTTAGATGATATTGTTTTTGGTTTGGTTAACAAGTCTTTTGAATGCAGATTTTGTAAAATTGATGCCTAATAATTTTGATACAAGTATGATGAGGGAATTAATTTTTTTTTTTTGGATTACAAATTAAACAAACTCCTCCGAACATCTTCTTATATAAAAGAATATGCAAAGGAGCTAGTAAAAGAGTTTAGAATAGAATATCCTAAATCTATAAGAATACCCATGCATCTAAACATAAAAAAGGAAAAAGATGAATAAAAAAAATGTGAATAAGATATACTACAAAAAAATTATTAAAATATTAATGTATTTGATTTTATCAAGATCTGACATCATTTGAAGTGTGAATCTTCACGTTTCAATCTCAACTTAAGAAATCCTACTTAGCTGTTGTCAAAAGAATCATTTAATATGTTCATACATAGAATAACTAATTATATTTTATGATATCCTAAAACTAATATTTTTAATCCAGTTGTCCTTAGTGATGCTAATTTTGTAGGTGATAGAGTAGACAGATAAAGCATCCGTAGAATATATTATTTTTAGACAAATATCTGAATGATTGATTTAGCAAAACGCAAGCAATTATTACTCTTTTGAAAACTGAGGTCGAATACATAGCTGACATTGCATCATGATCATCAACATTCAATTCACCACCCACTTGCCATTGCTTATGAATGCTAAACTACATAAGCCCATGCTTGTTAGGTACAACCCTGAAAATTATAAATTGTTCTCTTGACTCTTACATATGATCAACAATGGCAACTGAGCAAGTCCTTCACATGAATGGAGGTACCGGAGAAACAAGCTACGCCAACAACTCTACGTTTCAAGTATTACTTTCTCTTCCTCAAAATCCTTTAACTTAAATATATATAGAACTTTCTCCCACTTCTAATATTGTTCATTCATGCAGAAAAATGCAATACTCCGTACAAAACATATCATGGAAGAGTGTATAACCAAGTTGTATAGGACAACTTTACCAGAGTGTTTGAAAGTGGCGGATTTAGGGTGTTCATCAGGTCCAAATACACTTATGGTAGCATCTACCATTGTCAAAATTGTTGATGCCGTGAGTCAAACCTTGAATCAAGACCCACCCATGTTCCAGTTCTTCCTGAATGATCTATATGGCAATGATTTCAATACCATATTTAAGTCACTCCCTGATTTTTACAAGAGGATGGAAGACGAAATTGGTCACAAATTTGGACCATGTTTCATTAGTGGCACCCCTGGCACGTTTTATGGGAGACTCTTCCCCAACCATTCCATTCACTTCTTTCATTCTTCCAGCACCTTGCACTGGCTTTCTCAGGTGTAAAGTCGTTGATATTATTAACCAAAATATATAGTATATAATAATAATATGGCATTCTAATTTTGCTTTGGCAAGTGACATCAGATTCCGAAGGAGTTGAATAGTGAAGTAGAAGAGGCAATGAACAAAGGAGCAATATGTCCCACATCGGAGAGCCCTCCAGGAGTTCACAAAGCGTATAGTGAGCAATTTCAAAGAGACTTGAAGGTGTTCTTGCGATCACGTTCAGAAGAATTGATTCCTGGTGGTGCTATGGTCCTTGCTTTCATCATTTCAGACCAAAATCATAATATCAAAGGTTGGGAGGTATTTGGTGGTATATTCAACGACATGGTCTCAGAGGTAAGTAAATGCAACACCATATTAATATTAATAACTATGTTATGTGTATACAAAAAATCAGTTAGTGATATAAAATACAGGGCAAAGTACTAAATTGGTCTCCTATGTTTTGGTGAAATTCTGTTTTAGTCCTTAAGGTTTAAAGTGTTCTATTTGAATTCAAAAAAATTTCATATAGCATTAATTTAATGTCCTACATAACAACAGTACAAGAACAAAATCGATAATATGAAAAATAAGTACAAGATTTAGAGGCACAAAATCAACCGTTGATGCATCAATACATTTATTTATTATTTTTCTTAATATATAAATAAAATATTTTCTATAAAACTAAAGATAATGATAAATAAATGTATTGATGCATCAACGGTTGATTTTGTACCTCTGGAGCTTGTACTTGTTCTCCAGATTATCGATTTTATTCTTGTACTGTTGTTATGTAGGACATTCCGTTAATTATTTAACTTTGACCTCATTGTGGGACTAAATTGATACTAAATGAAACTTTTTTGGATTCAAATAGAACACTTTAAACCTTAAGGATCAAAACAGAATTACGCCTATGTAACATAGGGGACCAATCTAATACTTTACCCTAGAATATATTACTACCAAGGAATAGCTCTAATCTCCTCAGTCTTTATTGTGCCAAATTACATTGTATTAAGATTTAAGACCCATGCAATATTAGTGTCCGTGCTTCCTAATTTAAGACTTTTATCATGTGTGAATTTTAATCAGTTAAACTCATCTATTCATAACCTACATAATGGTACGATTTATGGTGCAGCATATGGTTGAGAAGAGAAAGTTAGACTCATTCAACATATCATCATACTTTCCTACGGCCGAAGAGGTTAGGCAAGTAATTGAGGAAGAAGGATCCTTTAATATTCAAAGGATGGAGAAGACAATATATGATACGATGGAGAGTGTAATGGAGATTGGTAATGAGGATGAAGACACGTTCGCAGAGAGGCTTACCAAGACCATGAGAGCCGCAACCGAACCCATTTTTAAGGCAGAATTTGGGGAAGAAATTATGGACGAATATTTCACAAGGTTGCAAAGCAAAATCATCCAACTCCACAGAGTAGAGAGATTTAAGGGTGCTAATCTAATCGTCCACATGACAAAAGATACTTGATAACTAGAGACAAAGGGGATAATAATATATCTTATGCTTGGTTGAACTGTACCCTCTTGTGTTTTATTATCCTAATACAGCTTTTAAATAAAGAAAAAGAATTTGAGTTCATCTTTTTAATTTACCAGTCTTTGTTTCAACCGATCATATATAAAGTAGCCTCACTTGTAAAAAGTTATTGCATATATAGTTTGAATTCATCGTATAGATTGATCTTGGTCTTTTGGAGGTCTATAACTTGACCTGTATTTAGTCTGACTTAAAATAAAATAAGTTTGGGTCCGGACTATTTTAAAAATTTAAATTTGTTATTAGATCTAGTTCATGTTCACAACTTAGTTTTATTGGCATGTGAAATATGTTAAAATATAAATAATTATATAAATACCTTTTATAATTAAAAGTTATTATATTTTTAAATTTGTTATATTTTATTATAAATATTTTGTATATTTTAAAAATTTAGATATTTCTGTAAACATTGATTTAATATATTACATATAAGTATTTTTATAAAAAATGTTTTTTAAAATCATACTTTTAAATTTTTTATTTTTGCAAAAAAAATGCCACACATTTTAATAGACTTTAGTTCAGGTCAAACTGAACAACATATCAGACTTAATATTTGAAAAAAAAAAAAAACAGTATGATTAACTACAGTATAAACTTGGCTTGTTAAGAATAAAGTCCATATTTTCACTAGTAAACTCAATATATAAGCAGTAAGTTCAATCCTTAGGATCACATGAGGAACAGAGGACGTGCGGTTTTTGAGTCTGTCTCAACTCTCAAAAGATTAATTGAAATATTTTTTCCCCCTAACAATTCAACAAATGAGCTATTACGCCATTGACCATTGGCATAAATTGAGAATACTAAACAATATTATGTCAAACTTGCAATGATGGGATGTTGTCATCGTGATCAATATTCAATTCACCATCCACTTGCCAGCTGATGATTGCTTAATTACATTAGCGGATTGATAAACTCTAATTTTATAGTTTATCTTATGTTTAATTTGGAGATTTTATCACATTTTTTCACATTTATTCAATGAAATAACATAGTTTTGCAATTCTCCCTTGATTTGTGTTTAAATGTGAAAACATATTTTTTATGCCTTAAAATAGCTAAATTTAATTCACTTTAATTCCATTCGATGCCTTGATATGTTTGTTGAGTGATTTTAGGTTCACAAAGCAAGTATTGGATGGAAGAAGTGAGGAGAAAAACATGCAAAGTGAGAGAACTCATGAAGAAATGAAGGAACTGTAAAGCTAACAGAGGTCCAAATGAGGCGGTTCTAATTGCGTTGGAAAGCTAACATCCGGGGTTTTAAAATAATATAAAATTTGCCATAATTGCCTGATGTCTAGGGGCGCGCACGCGCCATGTACGCGTGTGCGCCGATGGAGCACGTGGTTCAATAAAGTGAAATCGTGGCCAGCGATTTTGTAGCTCATTTTGGGCCAAATCCAACTCATTTCTGATGCTATTGAACCCAAGGATTGAAGGGAGAATGAACCAAGTAGTCATAGTTTAGTTTTCATCATGTTTTAGGGTAGAATTCTATAGAGAGGGGCTCTCTCCTCTCTCTAGATTTAGGATAGAAATTAAAGTAAAGTTAGGTTAATCACTCTCAAATTTCTCTCTTAATTCTTGTTTTGATTTCAATTCTCTTTATGTTTTAGTGTTCTATTGTCTTTGATCTTCTAGTTTCTCTTGTTAATTTCTTATTTTACTCTCTTGTATGTTGATGAATAATTGTTGGATCTTGATTTCTTCTAATGCAAATTTATATTTCCATGTCTCTTTTATGTTGATCTTGATTGTTATTGTTGATTTCTTGCTTGTGTTAGTTATGGGTCTTTTTTAATTCTTGCATTTTATGATGTTTACTTTCTTTGCACACTAGGTATTTGATAAAATGTTTCCTTTAGTTTTTGAGTAGTTTTCTTTGCTCTTGGCCTAGGCTAAGGGAATTGAGTGACCTTGAGTCATTGGGTCTCAATAAATTGGTAATTTGAGAACCCTTGGTGATCAATTTGATACTCATTGACGCCAACCCACTACTAATCTAATTAGTAGGTAGGTTGGGACTTATGGGTTGATGTGATCAAGCCTATTTGACGTACCTCAAGCTTAGGAGTAGATATTCCGTACTTAAAGTTTTGGAAGTAGACTTAATAGGTTGGCCTCTCATAATTATCAATATTTTGTTTATAGACAAGGATATTGATCTCAATTACCTATGTCTAGCCAAGAGTACTTTTCCTTTATTTTATTCGTTCTTGTCATTTTACTTTCTTGTCATTTAATTCTTGCCCCTTTACTTTCTTGCCCCTTATCAATCAAATCTCCCTTGCATCTTCATAGCCAATAATTGATCATTTCATTGCAATTCCTTGTGAGACGATCCAGAATCTAAATACTTCGGTTAATTCTTATTCGGGATTTGTTACTTGTGACAACCAAAATTTTTGCATGTGAGGATTCTTTGTCGATTTAGAATTATACTTGCAACGAGATTTCCTTTGTGAAATTCTAAACCGTACAAGAATTCGAACATCACGCATGCTTGTTAGGGACAAGCCTACAAATTAAGTTGTTCCCTTAACTTTTCCATATGATCAACGATGGCAACTGAGCAAGTCCTTCACATGAATGACAAGCCTACAAATTAAGTTGTTCCCTTGACTTTTCCATATGATCAACGATGGCAACTGAGCAAGTCCTTCACATGAATGGAGGTACCGGAGAAACAAGCTACGCTAACAACTCTACGTTTCAAGTATTACTTTCTCTTCCTCAAAATCGTTTAACTTGTACATAGAACTCCCCCCGCTCTTTCTCCCGTCTCACTTCTAATGTTCATTCATGCAGAAAAATGCTATACTCCGTACGAAAGACGTGATGGAAGAGTGCATAATCAAATTGTATCGATCAACTTCACCAGAATGTTTGAAAGTGGCGGATTTAGGGTGCTCATCGGGTCCAAATACACTTATGGTAGCATCTACTACTGTCAAAGTAGTTGATGCCATGAGTCAAACCTTGAATCAAGACCCACCCATGTACCAATTTTTCCTGAATGATCTATATGGCAATGATTTCAATAACATATTTAAGTCACTCCCTGATTTTTACAAGAGGATGGAAGAGGAAATTGGTCACGAATTTGGACCATGTTTCATTAGTGGCACCCCTGGCACATTTTATGGGAGACTCTTCCCCAACCATTCCATTCACTTCTTTCATTCTTCCAGCACCTTGCACTGGCTTTCTCAGGTTTAATTAATATAACAATGGATTTAGTTTCTAGGCACCATAAGTGTAAATTTTTTTTATACAAACAGCTAATTATCTATTACTGCATCACCTAAACTTAGTTATTATTTTTAACCAAAATATATAAGTATATAATAATGGTGTGGCATTTTAATTTTTGGCAAGTGACATCAGATTCCGAAGGAGTTGAATAGTGAAGTAGAAGAGCCAATGAACAAAGGAGCAATATGTCTCACAAAGGCAAGCCCTCCAGGAGTTCACAAAGCCTATAGTGAGCAATTTCAAAGAGACTTGAAGCTGTTCTTGCGATCACGTTCAGAAGAATTGATTCCGGGTGGTGCTATGGTCCTTGCTATGATCATTTTAGCCCAAAATCATAATACAATCAATGGTTGGGAGGTAATTGGTGCAATACTCAACAACATGGTCTCAGAGGTAAGTAAATGCAACATCGTATTAATATTAACTATTCTAGGTGTACACAAAATAACCAATGATATAGAATATATTGACCAAGGAATAGCTCTAATCTCCGTTTTTAGTGCGCCAAGTTTCACTGTATTAAGATTTAAGACTCTTATCATGTGTGAATTTTAATCAGTTAAACTCATCTACATCATAACCTACATAATGGTGTTATTTATGCCGCAGCACAAGGTTGAGAAGAGAAAGTTAGACTCATACAACATATCATCATACTTTCCTACGGCTGAAGAGGTTAGGCAAGTAATTGAAGAAGAAGGATCGTTTAACATTCAAAGGATGGAGAAGATAATATATGATATAGTGGAGAGCGTAATGGAGACTAGTAATGACGACTCTTTTATTCATGAGGATGAAGACGCAATTGGAGAGAGGCAAGCCAAGACCATAAGAGCCGTAAGTGAACCTATTTTGAAGGCAGAATTTGGGGAGGAAATTATGGATGAATTGTTCACAAGGTTCAAAAGCAAAATCATCCAACTCAACAGAGTAAAGAAATTGAAGGGTGCTACTCTAGTCGCCTACATGACAAAAGATACTTGACAATGAGACATGAGAAATAATATATCTTACGGTTGCTTGAACTTTACCCTCTTGTCTTTTATTATCCTAATAAAGTTTCCTTTGAAATAACTTGCCGTATGTGCCAAATATTGTTGAGTTTTGGTGGTAAGTCCCTATATCTATCCTCAATGACTCAATAGGTTTACGCCTGTATAGTCATTTACGAAGAGAGACTTTTACTATAAAAGTTTATTTGTAGATAAATTATTATCTATGCAACGGATGGGGTCTCTCCACCCAAATTCATCCAATTATATAATCCAATGAACAGAAAAGAAAGAAGAAAACTCACGTGGGATAAGTGATTTAACAAAATAACAACCAAAGTTTCCCTGTGAGAAGTAGGAGAAAGGACTAAAACAGGTAAACAAGAAACCGGTAATCATAAATGTCAAGTTACTGACCTTCATATAAGTATAACTTATTGTCTGCATTTGATAAAAACGAAATAACCTAAATCACCTTAGACCCACGACTAAAGGATTCTCAATGGCGACACACACAAAATATGAAGTGTGCCAAAGTAGTTCTTTATTTTCTCTATGAAACTAAACATAAACCTCCTATAGTATTAGCCTGAAACAATAAGAATATGCCTCAGTACAGTAGAGAGAGACCAGAATCCGGAATAAGTGCCTAAAGATGTAATGAAAAGAAATACCCTAATCTCAAAATAGGGCCTATGCTTTCACAGATTAAA
The DNA here is from genome assembly GCF_059453495.1 of Arachis ipaensis. NCBI lineage: Eukaryota > Viridiplantae > Streptophyta > Magnoliopsida > Fabales > Fabaceae > Arachis > Arachis ipaensis. The sequence goes on from NC_142438.1 coordinate 7,613,962, forward strand.
ATTCTCTGAAAAGCAGATACATCAACTTGTTATAATGGAGTGGTTTTCAAACTTATAATATTATTGTAGGTACTGTAATTTTGGAAACCCGGATTTTTCTTTTTACAGTTACCAACTTGAAACTAGCTCAACTGAATTAAGAGTTATTTTTTCTTACTTGCCTCGTTTCAGAAAAACCATAACAACTTGAAGAAAGGATTGAGATGCTAATAGATTCCTAAACAGCCATCTTCATTTCAATTTTTTGGTGAGGATCATAGCCTATGAGATTGAAATCAGCTGCCACAAAAGAATCTATATCCTTCTTCTTTGGGTTTATCTTCAAAATCTGCATGCAATTCAGGTAGTTAACTTGAGAAAATCCATAGCATTGCTCAAATGTGAACTGACTAAATTAAAGCAAAGGCTTTATCATACAAACTTCACATCTCATGTAAACTATAAAATAATATCTAATTGCTGTGAATATGCTAAAATTAAATACCGGAAAAGGTTTAGGATGGTTTTGGAGCTGTTCCTGCAAAGGTCTCACATGATTGCGGTAAACATGTGCATCCCCAATAACATGGATAAAATCACCTGGTACAAGATCTGAAAAAAAGAGGACATAATATACAGGTTGGTTAATCTAAGTTTATTTAATAAAACAACTAAATCAAGCTGCTAGTGGCAAAGTTCAATACATAGACTCGTCTGTTACTGGAATTTTAAATGGACCATAGGCTGCGTTTGATTTTTGAGAACATGACAAAACAAGATACTGTGAGAACAGGAGACAAAGGAGAGAGACATAAAAATTAGTGTTTTTATATTTTGTTTGTTGATAAATTGAATATAAAAGAGAACAAACAATAAAAAGTCCAATTTGCCTTAATTTTTTTCTTCACAGAAAATTTAGAATAAAAAATAAAATGATAAAAAAATATAATTATGAAAATTTGATAGTGATAATAAAAGAAAAAATAAAAAAAATAAGCCGTGTCTCCGCCCAATGTCTCTATGTCCTTCCTGTCGGACACAATACATGAATTTAGTGTCCCAGGACTCAATATCTCTGTCCATGTCTAACCTTCCAAACACGATTTTGTGTCTCTGTATAAATGTTTCAGCGGGTGCCCTTGTAAACAAACGCAGCCATACAGCCCTTTGTACACAAACTAACCAGAGCATAATGTTAAATTATTAACAATCACAACCTATTAATCAGCTTAAAAGCTTAGCCATTTACAACCAACCAAAGTGACAAAAATCTCTATTGAACCCATGAAAACCTCAACATTTAAGTTGTCACATTGCAAGATAGAGTGATTGAACAAGTATCTAGTCTAGCATAATTTGCAAGAGTAGATATTTGATCAGCATAGACGTTATTAACACATCCGTAATAATTTTCATTTAGCACAAAAAGTTCAGAAAAATAGATTGCATACCACAAACATGAGCAATCATGCATGTCAAGAGTGCATAAGATGCAATATTAAATGGCACACCCAGGCCCATATCAGCAGATCGCTGGTACATTTGACACGAGAGCTCCCCATTTGCTACATAAAACTGAAATGAAGGGGGGATAAAGTAGGTAAAACTTTGTGTGAGAGACATAGATTTCTTTAAAGAGAAATCCAAATATAAATGCAGACCTGCGCAAACATGTGGCAGGGTGGAAGAGCCATCAATTTAAGATCAGCTGGATTCCACGCTGAGAGAATGATCCGTCGATCATCAGGATTATGCTTTATCTTGTTAATAACATCTAAAAGCTGATCAAATCCTTGACCAGAGTAATCAGCATGCATGTCTGTATACCTATAAAAATATGAGATAGAAAGTGAAAACCCAGTAATCACAACAAATAATAACAAATTATGGTACAGAGGTAAAGTAACAATTCACCTACCTGGCACCAAAGTGCCTCCACTGAAACCCATAAACAGGTCCTAAGTCACCCTCCTCCCTGTCTGTCAAACTAATGCTGCAATATAAATTGTAAATCCAGTTAATGCAGCAACGGACAAGAAAAATTTGCAATCGATTTTTTTATTATCATGCTTGCCTATCAAGGTATTCTCTGGAAGCATTGCCATCCCATATATGAATGCCTTTATCTTGCAGAACCTGTCAATATGACGTGTTTGTTTTTAGGATAAAATTGATCAGTCATATCATGTGGGGAAAACCAGAAAAAGATGGGCCAAAATATATCATTACCTTAGCACTTGTTGAACCACTGATAAACCAAAGAAGCTCTTCAACAACCCCACGCCAAAATACTCTCTAGGGACAAAGAAAGAAATCATGTCAACCTACAATGGACGTTCCTCTTCCTAGATAAACATCCAAAATAACATACGAAAGTATTTCTACCAAAACTAATGAGAAAACAAATAAACTTGCAGAGTATATTGGACTCATTTTCAAACAAAACAGGTACATGCCTTAGTTGTCAGAAGAGGAAAGCTTCTGCGCAGATTGAACCTCATCTGAGAAATCATGGAGGATGGTCAGCATATAAATTACAGAAATTTTCACAACAAACCAATCAAAACATTACCTGGCAACCAAATTTGGACAAGGTACCAGTCCCTGTCCTATCATCCTTAGTTGTACCTTCAGAAATGATTTCTTGAACCAGTCTAAGGTACTTGTACTCTTCATGTCTCTCAAAAATCATTTTAGGAAGAAAAGAAAATTTCTGAACTTCAAACTTTCTAGAGTCTGAACTATTATCAAAATCTGAATGAGTATTCTGACTCAGGGACTCCAATGCAGAGTTTCTCACACGTACAAAAGTGGTGAAAGAATAGCGAATGTTGTCTTCCACCAAAGGAAAATATGAGTACCATGGCTGAAACATGGAGGTATCAATTTGAGGGATAAAAGTGTCGCACTCAATGCGTTCTTCAATTTCTGTAATATGCACAGCCTCACATCCAGGTGCATTAAGAGCCTCCCTGAACATAAAAATTATCAGGTACGGGCAACGAGAGAGAGAGAGAGAGCCTAATATGAAAGGGATGAATAAAATTTTCACCTAAATATCTCTCCACCTCCTGTAAGAAATACTTTCTCAATTGAAAGACAGTAAGGAGATGCAGCCAACAGTTCCATAGCAGAAGACAGACTTCCACATATAACAACATTCTCTGCTGTAGCTATATCGAAACTACCAGAGCGAGTCAGAACAACATTAAGTCGACCAGAAAGGGGCCTCTTCTCGGGAGGGATACTCTCCCATGTTTTTCTACCCATCACAACAGCATTCTTCTTCCCAGAATCAGATGTTGTTGTTGTGATCTCCTGAAAGAACTTGAGATCAGAAGGCAAGTTCCAGGGCATTTTCCCATCCTTGGAAATTCCCATATCTCGAGTCGCAGCCACTACTGCTTGGTAAGTCCTCCGCGGCAGATCAGGCTGTAGACCGACATTACTGTTGCCGTTGCCGTTGCCATTGCCATTGGGGATACTAGCCATACTAGAACTTAAAATCTAACCGCGTGAATCGCTTTGGAAATGCGATGGAATCTGAATTAAACAACGCAATGAATTAACACACAGATGAAACGGAATCAGACATGCAGTTTAGGATTATCATTAAGCAAAACAATCACGGAATGGAGAATTCGTATAACTAATGATCCATGCAAGTTACAGAACAGGCACAACACAGGCCTCATAAGAAAACAAAAATTAAATCCAAAGTGGAAAGAGCTATCACTCCTTTGGATAGTATACATGAGACCTCAGGTTTAAACCTCATTGAAATTGTTGTAAACAAAAACTATGAACTAGAAGACAAATAAATCAAATACACTGAAATAAGTTAAAGACTACGAACATCTCCAATTCTTAATCGGTCAAACTAGTAAAAAGAATAACTCAGAATTCAATTTCAACGATCTACTTACAGTGTTAAAACTAAATCAAAAGATAATGATAATACTACTGCATTATCAAATGAATCACGAAAGCCAGCAAATAAACGAGAAGAAATTGCGAAAATAAGAAGCAAAGAGTGTACTAATTCACACGAACATCGCGTTCGTCTGTGACTCCAAAAAACAACACATGCAACAAATTCACATTAACGAAAAACCAAATTAAGAAAAAAAAAAAAGAAACAAATAACATTTTTGAAAAAAAAATGCAGAATATTCAACAAACACACATTGAAGTCGCGGATCTTACATACACAAATTCAAAAAAATTAATAACAAATAAATAAATAGAGAGACTTTGGAAATGACGCTGACCTAAAAGTCTTCCGCAAAGTATATCTGCTCTTCAAAATCCAGAACAGATGAGAAAATTAAAATTGGAAAAAAAAAGAGCGATTTAAGAAAAGAAAAGAGTAGCTGAAAAGTGATCAACTAAGAGTGGAGTAAGACTGAAAGAGTTGAGAAAGAAGCGAAAATGCAAAAAACTGGTCGAGAATGTGTGAGGTTTTTATCCCTTTTCTTTCTTTCTTTCTTTTTTTTTTTTTTTTGCAGAAAAAAAGAGATGAAAGAAAGAGAAAGAGAAAAGGGAAAGAAAATCGAAAACCACGGTTGACGCTAAGTGCCGCCAAGTAGCGTATGTATAGCGTACAATACATTATCCGTAGAGACGTATTGTATACAGTATAGCGTACAGAGTGGGTGTGACTTGTGAGTTGTGAGCCCCTTTTTGCTCTCTTTTCCATCATTACCCCTTGCCCCTTTCGTCTTTTTCCCCAACTAAAATGTTGCTATTGGAAGGTTACGAGGGTATTTTGAGGATTACGTAATAATTAGTGAATAGTGTATGCGGTAGGTAGGTGACATTAATACAAGTAAGGCATAAGGCATTGGTGGGGCCCAGAGGATGTGAAGTTCTCCCTCAAGGGCGGGAAATTCAGAGCTACCCAATAATAAAGCGCCACCTGTCACTTTACATAGTACATTCCGCTTCACAACCTTCTGACACAACCTGTCAAAATCAATGCCATTTTGGTGTTTTTTTTTTTTTTCTTATAAGAATTGAATTTTAAAGCATTTCCAAACACTCAGTTAGTACATTGTATAATGCTTTTTATTTTTAAAATAACACGATTAGAAAATTTTTAATTTAGATAAAAAAGGAAGAATGAAGAATGATTTTAGGATGCAGATACGAAAAGTACGAGTGTTTTACGTAATTGTGGTGTTAAAAATTAAAATTTGATTATTCAATTTGTAAGTGGTATAGAAATTAGACCATTCGATTTGTATATTTTAAATTTTTTAAATATAAATCGGAGAATTTAATTTGTGTCTTTTAAATTTTTAAAATTTTTTAAACATAAATCAGAGGGTCTGATTTTTCTGATTTGTGTACATCACACAATTTTAAAAAATATTCAAAATTATAATATTAAGATATATTACATATCTTATTTTTATATCTAAATTTTTTTAGCCCACGATTAGTGTTTTTCATCAGTATTCGATACTCACCTGTTAAGTATTTTTTTTTTTTGTCATTAGCTCAAATCGCTAGTCACAATTTATTCTATTCCATATAAATGTATTACACTAATTTTACATGATATTACTGTATTACACCCTTCATTTTACAATATCTAAAAAAAATAAACCCATTGTATAACCATCGTATTTTTAGTAAAAATTATATTTGAAATATAATACAATTTCAATACTAATAATTACAATTATTTATTTTTGGAAATTTACTAAAACCATCTTAAAGACAATAGTAGAAATATGCTATAATATTTAAAATATGGATTTAATTTTTATAGTAAAAATAATTAATTTTTTAATTTAATATTTAAAAAATTATTTAAATTTATGAATTGAATTATATAATTATATAAAAAAAATTATTATTAATATATCAAAATTAAACTCTTAAATTAAATATGCATGAAAAATCATAAATCAGATATATTTTTGACAAACTTCAATTTTATAAAATAATAAATATATAAGAGGAAAAATATTGAAAAAATAAATATAATATAACTTAAAAATAAATGTTGCATATAATTAAAAATTGTTGGAATTAAAACATCAGACTGAAAATTTTGAAGACTGATATAAAATATTATTCATTTTTCTACTAAAATATTGACAGTTTTATCATTGTCTTCCATATAAAAATTCTGAAATTTTGAATTAATTATCCAATTCATCCATATGTTATCAATGGACAAAAAATTAACCACTGTATTTGAAAATAAATTTTCCAATTGTGGATAAAAAATATTCACATCACCCAAAAAAAATATCTTCTAACAAAAGTTTTATTCCTTCGTAAGTAAGCGACCATTTGAATCAACAATATTGACAATGGCATTTTGGTTCGCTGATTAATCATATTTTAAGGGTAATTAATTAATTAATTAATTAATTATTAACCATTTGCTTAGACGCTTTGCAGCTAACATTTCGGACAATGCATGGCTGATGTAATCTTGGCCGTCCATGTCATCATCAACATTATTTAAGAACCGAACTGTAATTCTCACATTAATTTCTGTTTCTTTTAAAACTTTCACAAATCACAATGATGTTTTTCTATCAAATCACTCTTTTTCAATCAAACCTCCCTTTTAGTGTTCCATTTTCTTAACCCTTTAATAACTTCAAACTCATTTATTCAAATTCACAATAGGTAATCCATCGCTGCTTTACAGTAACTAAGTTATTATTCAATAACTTGTTATTTAAGAATTATTTGTTTTAAATCATCATGAGTAACTGATTTTTTTAAATATTACTAATGTATGTTAACTTATTTTATATGTTACTTTGATGGTGAGTATGATAGAGAAACTCTTTTTAAATGGATGATATCTAAAATTAACATACATAATTTTGAACCATAAGATAATATTTGATAATCTCATTAAGTAACTAATAAAAAATTTAGCCAATAACAAGTTAACAAGTATTTTTGAATTGCACTCCATACTAATTAATTGTCACTAATTAATTAGTAATTATTTAAAATTTATTTTTAAAAGATACAAAATTAATAGTTATTAATTATAGTTATTTAAAATTAACTGGTGAGAATTGTTTAACTTAAAAGGTTAATTAAAGTTTAAGAAACGATGATATGCAGCCATGTCAAATGAAAGTAACATGACATCATTTCAAATAACGTTGCCATTAAAACAGGGAAGAACCTATGTACTCACAAGTAACCAAAATTCTTTTTATCACTTGGAACTTGCATGCTTATTGTTTTAATGGAAAAGCTTCACAAAAAGAATGACAAACTTAAAGGATAGTCCCCTTATTGTCATATCCTCATTCTTAAGATAGCGTTTGAAAAAACAGGGACTAAAACTGAGATGGGGGAGGAGGATTGGGTAAAAAAAAAAAAAAAAAAGTAAAAAACTAAATTACAAGCAAGAACGAAAAAATTATCTTAATTGATGACCTACCATGCATATTAATTAATGTGGTATTATTTTAATGAAATAGATCAAATATTTATTTTGCTTTAAGAGGCTCGGAGCTAGCAACCAAGTCTTTTTTTTTAAGAATATCTATTTTTAATATATAAAAGTAGATACTAAATACATAAGTTTACCCATATTATTTTTAAGACATTTTTCTTCTCCTACTAATGTTATGTAAACTCCAGTTAAATTAGTAGATAATTAGTCAATAAATTAATTTTTAATAAGGAGGATTAGAAATGTGAATATTATATTAAATTAGGGTAGAGCTCATTGAAACGAGAATTTTGACACTAATTTTGAAGAAAACGGTCTAAAATTGGACCGAAAAAACCAAACCAATTGAACTGGACCCGAACCGGACTATCGGTCCAACCGGACCAGCCCATTAAAAAGAGCCACGGGCTCTTCTTTCCCTCATTTCCTCAGCGACACAACTGAGCTCCAGGGAGAGGAAAGGGATGCCGAACCCTTACGGCAAAGTTCCAAATCCTGTAACTCCTCCGTTTGAGCTCCAATCGCCGCACTGTTTGCGGCCACGCGTTCACCGCGTTGAGCTCTACATTTCTACCGGAACAATTTCTAACTTGCTATTCCACTTCAGCCTCTCATTTCCCCCAATTTTCGAGTTTTGAGAAGGGGTGTTGAATTTCTTTGATTTTTGATATTTTAGGATCCAATTAGTTTGAGGAAAACATTCACTCTTACTTATGTGAAGCTTTGATAAGGTGAGGATACGATAATTCTATTTTATTTTTATTGAATTTGAGCTTTGAGTATTAAATTGGATATATATGTGTTATGAATGTGTATTAGGTTGTGAATAAATAATTGGAGCTTGAAATTGTGAATACTGGAACTTGGAGGAAGCGGATTAGTTGAGTTTTGAGGGGCTGTCTTGGTTTTGAATAAATAGCTTTGGTCGTTACGTGGAAATCGGCCAAGGTATGGTTTAGGTTTCTTGCATTTAATATATAATGTTCTGTGAAAACTTAGGCTAGACGACCATAAGATAAGTTGAAATGCAGGTGTATGTTTAATGTTTAGTAATTTGTTGATGAATATATTTGGTTGAAGTTTATTGAATAATTAGTTATTAATTTTGGATGGTGAATGTTGTTATGTTAATTTGGAGAGAATTATGGTTGAATGTTATTGTTGATGAACATGGTTGGTTTGGTGCTTGTTGATTAACTAATGATTTGGTGAATTATTGATTTGAGGTATAACTATTGTGGAGGTTGTTGTGATAATGAGGTATTTTGTGTTAAAAGCCTAGGATTTGTGAACTATGATTCTTAGTTGAGTTTTAGGTTGTTGGATTTGAATATTGTATGAGTATAATTATTTATCTGAGGTAGATTTATTGTGGTGATTGTTATGATGATGAGGAAGGGTATGTTGAATTGAAAAGAAAGCAGGTTTGGACCCGAAAATGGTGGCAAAATTCGAGTTTTAGAGGAGATGCTGCCGAAATTTTATAAAAATTAGAGATTTTGTTTATATGATTATTTAAAAAGATTTAGATTCAAAGGTTATATGGTTTGATTTTGAGTTATTAAAAAAATGAGCATGTTTTAAGTTTGATTCATTTAGAAAAGAATGAATTATGTTTTGAATTGGAACTATTGATGGACGGAATGGGAGGTGTGATAATGAAAGAAAATGATTGAATATGATTGATGTATGATGATGAATGAGATACGATTGAGAATGATGTGGATGTTGATGAATTATAATTGAATTATTTACATGGCTTGAATAATTTAATGATCTGAGATACGAGGTTCCCTGGATTAAGTGCCGTGGCTTGCCACCACGTGTACCAGGTTGAAAACTCGATACTCTGTTGACCCTATGACGTAAGTGTGACCGGGCACTATATAAATTTCTGAGAATGTTACTCCATTGAGTAATATTGATTATTTGAGATAAAGTTATGCATAGACTCTTGGGGATGCACGTCGGGGGACAGTCTAAAGACAATTCAGACTTGTTGGGTTGGCTGGATAACCGACAGATGAGCCTCATCAGCCATAGGACAGGCATGCATCATCTGCATATTACTTGAATTACTTGCTTGTGCATTAGTTGGGTGTGCCTAACTGTATTTGCCATGTTAAATGTGTAATTGTTACCTGCTATATTTGTAACCTTCTTGTGCTTGCTTATATCTGCTTAACTGTCTGTGAAATACTGAAGAAAGTGGAGGTATGGAGGAATGACAATATGGGATTTAGATTTAAGGTTAAGTTAAGTCAAGTTTAGGTATTCTTAGAAAACCACCTTTTATGGCTTCTGATTTAATACTTTAAGCTCTATAATCTGAGTGTCGGCGTTCTAGGATTGCCTCTGGCATTCCCAAAACCTTATATATTATGTGTGTGGCACCTTTACCATACTGAGAACCTCCGGTTCTCATTCCATACTATGTTGTTATTTTTCAGATGCAGGTCAAGAGACATCTCGTTAGGCGTCTAGACTCTTGAAGCGGAGTGGTTACAGGGCTATTTTGTTATGCTATGATGTATATATATATGTACTCGGTTTTCTCTCCGCATATCTTGTTCTTTTGATCCTCCTAGAGGTCTATGGAGAGGCAGGATTATGTATATGTACTTTTGGGTTTTGGATATGTAAATATTCTCCGGCCAGTCTTGACTTCGCAGACTGAGTTAGGAGCTTGTTATTTTGTATCTTTGGCACTCTATTCCTACTTTTGTTATCATATGTTTAATAGTTATGGTTTTCTTAGCGTGCAGATTAACTCGTTCCTTGAGCGTTGCGCTTTTATTTTGCGATTTTTGCTTCCTCTATTCTTCAAGACTCCTAGCATATTACAATTCTTCTGCTATTATATGTACTCATTTTATTTTAGAGGTCGTAATACCACACCACCTCTGTTTTACGACTTAAGCGTAAAGCTTAGTGTGGTAGGGTGTTACATGCTATGTCAGTAATATTGCTTATTTGGCAAAATTTTAGAATCAATCACTTAATTTTTGTTAAATCATCTATTATTTTCAAATCAGCAAAATATATACATATATATAAAACAATACAATAATTACCAACGAAAATAATTAGAAATTAATAGCGTCTAACTAAATTTGTAACTTACAAAGACATTAAATTCATATTTCTATATTTATTATATCTTACTGTTGTAAACAATACAATAAATTTATAATTCTATTAATTAATTTATTAATTTCTATAAATAAATCATTCAATGTAATAAACATCCATATTACAAATGTCATAATAATATTATTAATCATAATAAATTTTACGTTACAAATATTCAAATTCCATACTATTTGAACTACTTATATAAGTCTCTTATTACTATTCCTTCAAATAACATCAAATTTAGTACAAAAAATTTAAAAAATTTATTTTCAAACTACACACCATCTCAAACTTACTCAATGGAGATAATTATATTGAATGTGAAAAGTGTAAGAAGAAATGATATGAAAAAGGAGATAACTACATTTGTGGCACTGACACATGTAATCAAACACACACTATCCAACAATAAGGTAACTCTATATAATTTTCATAATCTCATCTATCAAATTATTAGTTACTAACTCAATACTTATTTTAGGTTCGAAATTCAATTAAAGGTTTCAGATCAAAGTGGTACAACAATTTTTGTACTATTTGATGACGAAGCAAAAAAAATTGTTGAGTACAACTATTTCAAATCTAATGGTACTCCATAAAAGTAATGACATTGAAACACCACCCAATTGAAAAATTTGTGCAACCTCACTTATATTTGAAGTCAATGTAAATTATTTTAATCTTAAAGAAAGTTCTAAACAATACACTCTTACCAAGATATTTATTCCAACAAAAAATACTAAACCTCAACGGCTCAACACTCATTACAACAAATAAAACAGGTAATACTAAAAAAATTACTTATTTTTGCTATTTTAGACATTATTTTATTTCTAATTTAAATTATTCATTGATTATAGGAACTAACTTCGCCAACACTAATATTATTATGAAGATCACATACCCATCAATAGATTAAGGAGAAAAAAACTATACAAATTCAAGGCATATAAAAAGTGCATATAACTCAACAATTCACAAAGAACATGTCTTCACAAGAATCTACACAAAAAGAAGAAAGTAACAACTCTAACAACAACCAATAAAAAAAAGGAGGACGAGCGCCACATAAGAAAACTAAGTTTATCGGCTAAAACAAATGCAAAAATCAAACCACCAAATAAAAATGTCATTTTGTACATACAATTCTAATATTCAAATCTTTTTTTACTATAAATTATTTTAAATAAAATACCTTTTAAATTTAACTTTAATTTACACATTTAATTTAATTCTATAAAATATAACAATTTTTAATATTTATTATATATTATTATTAAATATTAATTTACACCCGCGCGATGTCATTCTAGTTAATTAGAATAAGTAAATAAACAAATAAGGGGGAGAGAAGATTGACACTAATTAATCTATTAAAGGAGAACTAACAAGAGTGTTGAAAATGTCACTAGGGTTGAAATCATGACCACCATTCTCATAGTTGGCTCATAATTGGCAGCAGAGTCAATTGTTAAAGCTTCTAATCTTAGCATGCTTTGATTTTAGTCAAAGTCAATTCTTCTTTGGAATGAATTTTTTCATTTTAGTGGTAGCTGGACAGGAGGCATGCCTCTAATTAAAATTTAGTTTTCCAAATGTTTTAATCTCGAAATCTATACCTCATAATAAAGGTTATTAATTAATTTTAATCAATAAATTAAAAACCTCACTAGATTAATTGTTTAAATTAAGATTGTTATGTCATCATATTAGTCCATTAAAGGTGATTTAATATAGCAGTAATCCATCAAGGAAATTAAAACATGCATCTTTTTTTTTTTAAAATTAATATGTTCAATTATTTTTTAATTTTTTTTGGATATATATTAGATCTAATCATTTATTGCTTTTAATTATATTTTAAATCAAAATAATATAAATTAAGTAGGGTAGACCTAAAACATATATATAATTGATTATTTGGATAGCAGTCATAACTAATTTATGTCTTTCAGTAATTTAGTTAATTACTTAACCAAATAATATACGTTCAAGTAGACTATATTAAGCGATTTAGCTCCTAACTAACAAAGTATACATGTAACACTATCTAGTTAAAAAATACTGATGAATACTAAAAATAATAATCTATAACCCTAAAATAGAAAAAAATAATAGAACCCATTAAATGAAATTGTTGCTTCTTAGTGTAGCCAAAAAAAAAAAAAAAAAGAGATTATACTCGTCTAAACGAAGATCTATGAATAGAAGTATTAGAACAAAAAATAAAACAGCAAACACTAAAATTGAGTTGCGGTAACGTAGCTAACCCGTTTTGGTAACTCCATATCATGACCTCACTTCAAGAGATATATTCGGGTCATATATTTTGCATTTTTCTATTGTTTTTACAATTCTATCTCAAAGTTCACCCCAGGTATTGTTTTTGTATTCTTCTTCTTCTTCTTTGTTGTCAATATTCATAATAAACTTCACGAAATTCTTAAGGATTATTGTTTTTCTTTCTAGATTTAATATTTTTTTCTTCAACTAGAATGATTTGACATGCAAATTAAGTAGGTAATAAATTAAAACCAGTTTATTCTATGGCATTGCCACAATAATCATATATATATTCGTCCTTTTTTTTAATGCATGACAAATATGAAAAAATCTGGTGTAATTTTTCTTTTGCTTCTTCTAATAATTAACATTTTTTTTGTTATGGATAAAAGGTGCAAGTGCACGTGAGGATTCAGCTGGGGGCATTTGTTATATGTGATTTTGTTGATTCTCTTATGCCTTACAGCTATATGTGTTGATCATCGATCATTTCATCAGTTATAAGCTAATTAAGCCTACGAGATTCAATTAATCATGTGTGACACTTTGTCATCTTTATCTAATCCAGATCGACCTTATAAAGTTGGTAAGTCTAATTAATGATAATAAGTAATTATTATATATAGAGTTATAGTTATTCATCATCATCATATTTAATTTATATTGCAATGAATTATTATTAGGTGTTGAAATTGAATTAATGGAGGATGATGAAAAGAAGCCAAGGAGGCTTGGGTCATTGAAGAAGGTAGCAATGAATGCATCTTCAAAGTTTAGACATACATTAACAAAGAAAGGAAGGAAGCATAGTAGGGTTATGTCTATTATTGATGATCATCTTAATTCAGAAGACTTGCAAGCCGTTAACACTCTGCGCCAAGCACTTGTTCAGGATGATCTTTTACCCCCAAAATTTGATGATCACCATTTGATGCTAAGGTATATATAGATTTAGATAAAGAGAAAGTTCAGGAACAACGTTTTTTTAACAACCTAAACAATACCTTAAAAAAAAGTTAATTTTAATTTTAAAAATCAAATTTTGAATTAATTAGATATAATTCTTGTTTTGAATAGTTAGTGGGCCTGAAATGCAGCCCGTTGTTCACGTCATTCGCATCTTTCATTGTTCACTGAACCAGATTGATATATAAAATAGTGATAGAAATGGAAGAGTTTTAATCAACTTGGGTTAGTCAAGTAGTCAGTTCACTCGTTCGTTTAAACAAATATCAAGGATTTAAACAATGTGTAAACAATGTGAATTAATAGGGTTAAAAGAGTAAATTTAATTAGTAGCATTAAATTAGGGTGTAGTGTATTTTTATTTGATTAGTGGTTGTTTATGTTGTTCAAGATAGTCATTGTTTACCTAGCACTCCCCTTCTTGTTTTGAATAGTTTTTTGACCTAAAATGCAGCCGTTGTTCACGTTGTTCGTATTTTTCATTGTTCACTGAACAAGATTGATATATAAGATAGTGATAGAAATGGAAAAGTTTTAATCAACTTGAGTTAGTCAAGTAGTCAACTCGCTCGTTCGTTTAAACAAAGGTCAAGGGTTTAAATCTTGTTCTGTACATGCAGCAATTCAATGGCCAACGACAAACCCTTAAAAAAAAGCTTTGTTCATGATATGTTTTCATTATTGTAACCAATTTAGATTAGTTAAGTTGTTAGTTCATTCATCAACTTAAACAAATGTTTAAAATTCAAATCTTATATCGTATATGTAACAATTTATTGAGCAAGAAATTGTTAAATAGATTTCAGATCTGTTGCGACTTAATCCTTAACATGTTTTTGTTACTGTGTCTTATTCTTGTGTCTGTAGATTCTTGAAAGCAAGAAAATTCGACATTGAGAAAACAAAGCAAATGTGGGGAGATATGCTTGTGTGGAGAAAGGAGTTTGGTGCTGATACAATTATGGAGGTATTCATCATATAAAAATTGTTCCTATGAAATTAATTATAGATGATGCCTAATTATATTATTATTATGAAGGATTTTGAATTCAAGGAGATAGATGAAGTAATGAAATACTACCCACAAGGGCATCATGGAGTTGATAAAGAAGGAAGACCAGTGTACATTGAAAGAATAGGTCAAGTTGACTCCAACAAGCTAATGCAAGTCACAACAATGGACCGTTATCTTAAATATCATGTTAAAGAGTATGAGAGAACATTTTCACTTAAATTCCCTGCTTGCTCAATCGCTGCAAGAAAACACACTGATCAAAGCACTGCTATCTTGGATGTCGAAGGAGTGGTGCGTATTTATGAAAAGGCGACTACTCATACGAAGATATTTTCATGTGAAGATAATAACCGACTTCAATTTTTGTACAGGGTCTTAAAAGTTTTAACAAAGCTGCAAGGGACCTTGTCCAACGACTTCAAAAGATTGATGGTGATAACTATCCTGAGGTACCCTACTATATATTTATCTACATTCCTCGTATTCTTAATTTTGAATTTTCACTAATTGAACCCTTTCTTTTTCATCTAGACCTTGCATCGCATGTATATCATTAATGCCGGTTCTGGATTTAGATTGCTATGGAATACTGTTAAGTCATTCCTTGATCCCAAGACCACCGCAAAAATCAATGTAAGCATTTGCAAGATGCTTATTATTTTTAAGTGGATCCTACGTTTGGGTGTAATTCTGTTTTGATCCTTAAAGTTTAAAGTGTCATCTTTAAATCTAAAAAAGTTTTATTTAGTTTCAATGTAGTCTAACTGTGAGGTCAAAGTTAAATAATTAACAAAATGTCCTACTAACAACAAGATCGATAATCTGAAAAATAAGTACAAGTTCCAAAGGCACAAAATTAACTGTGGATGTATCAATACATTTATTTATCATTTTTCTTAATTCTATAGAAAATATTTCATTTAAATTGTAAGAAAAATGATAAATAAATGTATTGATACATTTACGGTTGATTTTGTGTCTCTGGAGCTTGTACTTATTCTCCAGATTATCGACCTTATTCTTGTATTGCTGTCATGTAGGGCATTTCGTTAATTATTTAACTTTGACCTCACGGTGAGACTATATTAAAACTAAATGAAACTTTTTTTTGATTCAAATAGGACATTCTAAACCTTAAGGACCAAAATAGGATTACATCCAAACGCAAGGACCAATTTAATACTTTACCCTTTCTATGTTTAAGGTTTAGAATTTAGAAGTTAGAATTTTTATGGACATATGACTTATTAAGGTTATAAATTTTTAAAAAAATATATAAAAAGTTTAATTTTTTTAATGTATTTGTTATATATTTATTAAAGTAAAAGATTTTAAAAATTTTACTAACAAAAGCATTAACATGTTTTAAAAAACTTAAAATTGATATATAACTTATAAAATACAGTTACTCATCTATAGAAATATTGTCACTCAGAAGCAGTGTTACTGAACAGATTAGTGATGATTTATTGATTAGGTCCTAGGTAACAAATACCAAAGCAAATTGCTTGAAGTCATTGATGCCAGGTCAGTATTTTTTTTCACTGAATTATGTTATCTCATTTAATTTATTAATTATAATTAATTACTCCTTGGTTTTTGTATATTTATCAGTGAACTTCCAGAATTCTTTGGTGGTACTTGCAATTGTGAAGGTGGTTGCATGCTTTCTGACAAGGGTCCATGGAAAAGCCAAGAAATCTTGAAGGTACTACTTACTTTATTGTAGCAAATATCATCAATTTAAGAATCATATGATAAATAGATAAAGAGAGTAACATATAACTTTTTTGCATGAAATCTAACTAGGTGGTTCAAAAAAATGAGGAAAAAAGAATCAACAAAACCTTATCTGAAATTAAGGAGAAAATAATCATTGAAGATGAGACATTATACCAAAAGGTTAGTTAGTTTCTTAAAAAGAATTGTTTGCTAATAAGCAGAATTTATTAACATCCTTTATTTATTTATTTATTTATTTTGTAACATAAGGAAAGTGATTCTCACAACAAAGAGTTAGTTAAGAAGGAAGTGCAATATGTGGTGCCAAAAGTGGAACATCCTGAAGCATCTCCAATTGCTGAAGTAAGTTTTGTAGAGTTCAATTTAGTTACTTGATGAAAAACAATACACAAATTATTGATTTCATAATATACTCTTTAGTCTATAATTAAATAGTTAACATGCTATAATTTCCCTATGTTATGTATTTCAGGTTGCAAAACAATGTAGTGCATATCAATATGATGCTTTTCTCCCAATGGTTGATAAGTCTATTAATGGATCTTGGAAGAAAACAGTAGAAAATGATCAATTTTCACTTTCTAAAGGTACCATAGCAATTTTATTTATTGTTTTTAGTTTATCAGCAATTTTTCACCTTAATTAGTTACCAATTTATACATGTTTAAGACCCTTGAAGAATTTGTTGGTTAAAATGCTAAAGAAAATTGTTTGTGTCTGAAGATTGTTACCCTGTCGATACTACTTCTTATGGTCGTTCAACTCAAGGTTTTGGTGGATTCATGGCCTTCATAATGGGAATCATTGCCATGATCCGCTTAACGAGGGCAATGCCGAAGAGAATCTGCCCCATGGCCGAGCATGATGATTGTAACCCGATTTATTATGACGGCACTGTGATGAAAGCACGTAACGTTTCCATGGAGGAGCAGATGGCGATGATGAGGCGCATGCTTGAACTAGAAGAGAAGGTGCAAGAACTCAGCAAGAGACCAGAAATGCCTCCAGAAAAAGAGTTGATTCTTAATAATGCTCTAAATAGAGTCAATATTCTTGAAGAAGAGTTAGACATGGCCAAAATGGTATAGTATAAGTTCCCACCATTTTACTATAACTTCAATTAATTTATGAAAATCATTATTTAAATGTTCAATCATTTATAATAAGATCTCTTTTAGGCACTTGAAGCTGCACATCTTCGACTAGTAGAACTCCAAGCCTACATTGACAAAAAGAAGAAAAAGACACTGGTAGGTCATCTGAACTATGACCACTGAATAATTTGAGATGCATATTAATACAAATTATACATTAGTTCACAAACTTTTTTCTTCTTCCTTTTAACATGCATAAGCTTTGATTTGTAATTGCAGTTCCACTGGTGAGGAAACAAGCGTATGTTTTACCTAACCTCAAGATTATTACTAGTTTGTGTTGATATGATTGGTGGCGTTCCCATCTTCAGCCCCATTAGATGTTATTTATTGAATTCACTTTGGTATAAATTTGATCAATGTATAATGCACTGTGTCATCCCTCCAATGTGTGTGTATTATGTATATATGCTGAATAAGTGAATATAACTGCTTGGTTTTTTTTGTATAACCAAGTTACCAACTAATTTTCTAATTTAATCTATGCAAAGAGAGATCCAGAGGAAAAAACGCTCTTCATTTTCCAACTGATAAAGGCAAATCACATTAAACACAACTATAAAAAAAAAGTGTGACACAGCAAACTTGTGTTTAATTCGGCAAAGCAGCCAGAATGGCTATACACACATTAGAAAATTTCCTTAGTTAAAGTCAAATCCATTATCAAGTATAAATCAATATTTAGAGTTTACATGTGCAAGGGGTCAGCATTCAGCAATCCTCAAAAACACCATGGTATGAAAAACTTGGTCGTGCAGATTCTCTTTCAGCAACAACACTCACCAGCAGAACTTCTTCTTCTGCTAAATAACATCATCAAAATGAAGGAAATAAGGAAATAGAACTATCAGAAATCATGTGGAAAGTGAAACTATATGATTTAACCGTGTTCTAAGAAGATTTTAGACAACTTACCCTTAGCCTAGCTTCTTCTTGGCTGTCAATGTAAGCAAGCAGTTCTTCTTGCCTCATTAGAGCTTCATACAGAGCCTAATACATAGTGCAAGAGCATTACTTAGGTGAGGAAACCAGGGGCCAAAAATGTAGTATTCATCACATCGACAACCATATCACTATGACATTTTCAAAATGCATACGAACATAAATAGCTAGATTACAAAAAAAAAAAAAACAAAATGATGACAATGAAATATTCGCATGAAGAGAACAAATGCACAATGGCGAGTATGCAATAAGCAATTCAGATAAGTCACCGTTTAAGTGACAGGAAATCAAAACCTAAAAAGAATGAAAGCTTTCGCAACATACTTGGCATTACTTGAATATTAGTATAACCACAAATAAATGTTCATCTAACAACATAGGACATGTATAAAAATGAAGCAACAAGACATGGAGAGTATTTTTCACCCTTTTAAAAATGCAACAGACATGCATGTAACAAGTATAAAAATGCATCATCGCTGCAGCTACTTCGAAAAAACAATGGAGATAAAACATATTGCACCCTACCTTTTTAGTTGCAATTAACTCAGCCTCCAAAGCATCTACTCGACAGACAGCAGCATTTAGCAACTCCTCTTTCTCATAAGGCATCTCAGATGGCTTTGATTGTAGCGTGTCAACCTTCTCTTCAAGCTCCCCTAACCTCTTCATCACAGAAGAAAGAAGATTTTCATCTGTGTTTGCTGGGGAGGGTGAAGAATGGCAATCTCCCTTGGTTGTTGTATTAGCAATTGGCTCTAATGTGCTCTGATCATCATTGCATGATACTGCAGGAAGTTTCTTGGACACACGCATTGGGATTTTCCGGAAGAAAGTGAATAGGCTCAAAAGAAGTACAGTCAGGGCTACCCAAATCCGAGCATGAATCTTTTCTGGTGCTTTAGGAGTTTCAGGAGGGGGAGACGTTCCTATAAAGGAAATTCCAAATGAAATTTTCCAAAGTAAGTTAGATCAAATAATTCAAATCAAGAAACCAGAGAAATCCAAGCTTTAGGCACAAAAGCCAGGCCTTCTGAGGTCTTTGTCTCCACTCCACACACACAAATAAAAATAAAAGATAACTCGGGTGGTTAAAACATCGATAAAGCACAAATAACCACATTATATCAGTTCATTTATTATCAAAAACCTCAGCCTTTATACTATGATATGCTGCAAATAATAGATTGATGCACAGGCATACTTTGTTTACACCCATCAATTGTCCTAGGATGATTAGGGCCTTAGGGGACAAGTTGGTGTCACTATGCTGAGGGGGAATCAGATTCTTGAGAGTTGGACCAGAAAGTTCGCAGAACATTAGTATTCAACATCATTTTTGAAGCATTTATATCCATTTCTGGTGAATAAGCACCCTACAATAATATAAAAAGGGCATATTTACTATGAACACTGGGTAAGAGTTACTAACCTTTAGACGTTTGAGACATCTGGAGTGAAGCTTGCTTCTTCCAGCCAGCATCAACAGCTTTGTCCACCATTGGAACATATTCATCATACCCAGATAAGTTACTAGTACCAGCATAGCTTGTCTTTCCAACTACCTTGGCCTGACAGAACACACAAAAATTGATTGAAAAGAAATGTTCGGGATAGAAATCTTAAGAACAGGCTACTTGACTACATATATTCCGATCATCTTGAAGGTATCTAAGGTATTTTCATTTAAATGATGCACAAGAACAATATACATGGAAAAGCAGATATTGCCGAAGTAAAATCCGAGGCTGTTCACAAAAGGCCTACAACCAACAAATCGAAATTTCCACTATTTAAGGAAAACAATGGCAGAAAACATATACTAAGGTCAACACTTACTTCCTCCCGGACAGGCGTCAATCTAAGGTGAGCGTAGCTTTTCATCGCTTTTGGAGAAGCCATATCTTCAGCTTCAGACCCTGATTCAGCTGTCGAAGTATCACTGCTTTTAACCTGCAAGAGGGTGTTTTTTTTTTTTTTTGGGGGGGGGGGGGTGAAAGAATTCACAACATCAGACAACGGAGGGAGAGAAAAAAAACTCAGGCACAAAAGCTTAAAATTTCACTCCACTCAATTTAGGCAACGCTTAACTGTTAATTACCATTGGGAATCGCGGTTTAGCATATGCAATAACTTTGCCTTCACTGTTCAGAACCTTTACTATCTGCCTTGTGCCCCGTGTTTCACCGTTGAGAATCATCTGCAGAAAGTACACATGCAATGAACTGTTAAGCAATATTAATATTGTGGTACACACACTGAACCTATCAAATGGTATGTAACATCAGGTATATGACCTTCAATATTTCAGGGTTTTTCCAAGGCCCTTTATCAGATCTGAGGCAACCTCCCTGATCTGCGCATGTGCATGTACCTCCCAGAAATTCTGGCAACTCACTTCATTAAATGTAAAGTAAAAAAAAGGTTATTCAATTTGAAGGATGAAGCTAATCACCATAGATAATTTAAAATTAAGATACATTGGTCATAGAAAGAATCATAAAAAGAAAAAACCCTGAGTTCAGAGAAACAAAAAGTAAGCAACAGGCCCATACCTGACATCAATTATTTCAAGCAATTTGCTTTGGTACTTGTTTCCAAGAACCTGAGTAATGTTTTCCAAAGCAACATTGAGCAATGTCAGCTGCCAAAAATAATCATTTAAAGAGACCTAGGCAGCTATAATACAGAATTTTTACATACATGAATCTTGGAAGTTGTTTTGGGATCAAGGAAGGACTTGATAGTGTTCCAAAGCAATCTAAATCCAGGACCAGCATTTATGATAAACATTTGGCAAAGAGTCTGCATCATCAAAAAATGGGAAAATTAATCATTGATCACTGAGGTCCTAGTATCTGTTAATATTTAAAATTTTTCAGCAATTGATCAAATGAGAATAAGTAATATGATAAAATTCAGGGGAACTAAAATCTGAGATTACTTACTTCAGGATAATTGTCACTATCAATCTTCTGTAATCGCATAATGAGTTCTCGGGCAGTCTTGTTAAAGTTCTTAAGGCCCTAAAAGTTGACAATATAACATAAGTTTTTTCGTGTTTTACAGAAATTCGTAGACAATGCAACGAGTAGTAATTAATAGCAACATACCACGCCCTGTACATCTAAGATTGTGGTGTTTGAATCTATGTGCCTTTTGGCAGCGATTGTGCAAGCAGGAAACTTTATTGCAAAAGCTTTCTCAAACTCCTGTACATGATACTTTACATATCTGTCAAGAGTTGTAGCTTGCATGATTTTGTTTGGATCCACTTTTCCAAGCCTTTCAATGTAAACAGGTCTTCCCTCCTTATCGACACCGTGATAGCCATGCGGATAGTACTTTACAACTTCGTTGAACTCTTTGAACTCAAAATCCTGATGAAGAACATGAATATTTAACACAGAAGATCCAAGGGTAATGAAAACAAAAAATGGCGTCTATGTTAGCAAAAGCCAAGTGAAATAATGAATATAAATTGAGACTCTGTCCGCATCTACCTCCATTATAGTGTCAGCACCAAACTCCTTCCTCCATTGTAGCATATCAGCCCACATATGCTTTGCTTTGTCAATATCAAACTTCCTTGCTTTAAGAAACCTGTAAAATGAAACAAAAGGCGTAAGATCACTGACCACTTAATCAACAACCATCATAGAACTGATTCAACAGCAAGATAGAGCACCTTAACATCATATGGTAATCATCATGTTTCTCGGGAAGCAATTCGTCCATAATCAATGACTGCCTAAATGCATCTACAGCCCGTAGCTCCTCCACATCCCGAACATCCTCAATCGAAACCGAACTGACTCGTCCGTCACTTTTTCTTCTGCTACTCTTTTTCTTTAAAGAATGCTTGAATTTCGAAGATGCATTGAGCGCCTTCTTCTTCAGAGATCCAATTCTTGTCCTCCTCTCATCCTCAGAGTTCTCAAAATCAGATCTTCTTTCCTTTTTCTCATCACTGCCAGAGAACCCCTCAAAGCCTGGCAGAAACAAAACAAGTAAAAATATTGACCTCTGCAATTTCCCAGCATGTATTATCTTGTCAAAATTAGGGCAAGAAACATTCTTGTCACAAAAAACCAAACAATATCAAACAAATTTTCAGATCTTTCCTAGCGGAATAACTAAACCATTTCACCAAAAATCACCATTTTTTCAGGTAGAACAACCCAGATAGCGGCATTTACACATATATGAAAAATCCTAAACCCCAGTCCTTCTAAGCTGTCAAAGCTTAGCTGAATTTGCCTTGATCTAAAGTCCCACAAGCCCAAAGCTTTCACATTTGCCACTTCCCCCTTAAAAAAACCTAATTTTCAGTAGCATACAAATTCAAACACAGAAAAAGAGAGAACTTACATGGTCTGGCGAAACGATCGAGTGGTCCAGACATAGATGCAGTTATGAATTTATGCAGCGGAGATCAATGTCGCAGCAGGCAAAGCCACATTCACCGTTTTGCACAAACCCTAACAATTCAGGAAGAAGAACAAGAAAGAGAGAAAGAGGGGCTAACAGTAATCACTGTAGAACCAAAACAAAACCAGAGAAAAGGGAAAAGAGGGGAAGAGAATCCCTAATGCAATCGATGCAGCTGAAAAAACGAGTCAGAGAATGTTCCAGAAATCGAACACAACCCAAGATTTTAATGTCTCAAATTTTTTTCAGTCCAAAGACTTATCTCTCTCTTCTTCTCCTCTCTCTCGCTGCTGTTGCTACTTTTCCACGATCTGAGAGCAAAGAGGTGAAATGAATAAAGAAGAGGTTCATAAATAATAATAATAATAATAATAATCTTAATATTGATTCTTTGCACTAGTTAATTATATGTATATTATATTATGGGAGGTGGAATAATTGTTTGGTAACAATAATATTAGTTAGTAGCAAGTTACAGTAGGAGACAGCTATAGAGAAAAAGAGTGTAACTGACACGTGGCGGTGGAAGGGTGAAAATAATGAAGGATGCGCCGGCGGGGCTTTTTTTTTTTTTTTGGGGAAGCGTAATGAGTGGCTATAGCCTATAGGGAGTGGCCCAATGATTTGGTCAGCTACATGTGTATATAGCCTCTACCTTATTCCTTTTGACCACAAAATAAAATAAAATAATAATAATTAATAATATATTATTGCCTCTTGGTCAATTGAGGGGGGTTATGGACTTATGGTGTTATTGAACTTATTGTTAATCATTTCTCAAAATGGAATCACTACCAATAATAATTTTAAAATTCCAAATTTTGGGTCAATAGGTCAAAAAGATCTCTGGCAAAATTGGTATAAAAATGAAAACTAGAGTAACTTTTTATTAAAATAATATTTAATTTATAAATTTCTTATGAAAATTCTAAAATATGTTTGTTTTAATAAAATGAAATTTAGAAAATTATCTTAATTTTAATTTAAATGGATTTTTTAAATAAATTTAAATGAGTTTAGTATCGAACTATCAATCAATTTATTAATATTATAATATTTCTCTTCGTCTTCATGTTAATTCTATCAGCATTTTATTTTAAAGAATTATTATCTTTTAGTTTGTTTTTTTATTTTAAACATTATTTTTAACTGCATACATTGTATTTTATATATTTTTTTTAAAGTTAAGAGTGAAATTTAAATCTAAGGTTTTTAATTAAAAATAAAAAAATTATACCATTTAAACTATATGTAATTGTATTTTATATCTTGTAAAATTATTTCAATTGCTTTTGATCTTTTCATTGAATTATATAAACATCTATTTAAGAATATTATGAGCCTTCCAAATTATTAATGTTTTATATTTATGGTTTTGATATTTTCATTGAATTATATAGACATCCATTTTTTTTGTGTCTTTATATTAGGGGTGGCAAAACGGGTTGAACTCGTCGGGCTGACCCGTTAAATCCACTAAAAAGGGCGGGTCAGGCTAGGATTTGGAACCCGCTAAATTAAAAAAAATTCGTTAAATTGGGGGATTTTGGCGGGACGGGCGGGCCAGTCCGTCGGGCCGAAGATTTTTATTTTTCTTTTTTTTATTAAATAAAATAGTGATTACTATTATAAATTAATAATTATAAAATTTTCAAACACTTCTTTCTTTTAGTTATTAACTTTATTTATTTTATTTTACAATTTCGTATATTTGTTCGAATTATATGACTTGTTTTTTAAAATAAAGATAGTTCTATTGACAAATATTATTTTGAATAATTTTATTGAAGTTCAAAATTAGAAAAAAAAAGTAAAAATTTTATATTATAATTTGACTATTTTTTATTTGTATTTGATTTTTTAATTATTATTTTTTAGTTAATTTTAATAAATTTTATTTAAAAAAAAAGTCAAACGGATTAGTCCGCTGACCCGCCAATCTGCCATAAAACGAAACAAACTAACATTTTAAACCCATTTTAATTGATGAGACGGACCTGGACGGAACGAATTGGAGCGGGACGGCCGCTTTGCCACCCCCACTCCATATGGACATCCATTTAAGAATATTACGAGCATTCCAAATTATTAATGTTTTATATTTATGGTTTTGTTGAATAATTGAGAAAAGTTTATGATCAGTCAACGAAAGAAGCCGAACCTGGATCATCTTTCTCAAAAGAAGAGGAAACGAAAATTATATTTATAATTCACAAAATTCTAAAATAAAAGAAATTTTTGGGAAAAGAAAAATGAAGAAAGGGAAAAGAAGCTTGAAAATCGCCGAAAAGAGGTGCAAATTGAAATGCACCAATAATGAAGGTTTCAAAATTGGGCCCGCAAGGCCCCAATGTTGTATTTTTCAATTGCATGTGTTCCTTGAAGTTGATAACATTATTTATTTTATTATTATTTAACCAATTTGCCAAAGAAAAAAAATTCTTTACTCAGATGTCTCGAATCTGTCCGTCTATTATTCTATGATATTTCTATTATATATTATTAAAATCGAATTTTTCAATTACTAATATAATTGAGGTAGTATATTTTTAAAGATTTTTTATCAATTTTATTAATTTATTTAAATATGTTAATTAATTATTTATTTATTTAATTTAATTTAAATAAATATTAAATTATTTAATATTTTATTTGATTATATTAATTATAATTAATTAATTATATTACATTAACTATAATTAATCAATTATATTAATTATTTTTAATATAATAAATTAATTAATTTACTTTAATTTGTATTAATTTTTTGTTTTAAGTATTTTGAATAATAATTTTAACAATTATGTTACGTGTACACTAAAATCAACCACCAAAACCAGCTACTAGTAGGAGTGACAAACGGGCTAGCCCGCCTTGCCAAAAGTCGACGGCGGACTAGTTTGTCTCGCTCCGCTTAGTGAGGCGATCTCGAATTCCTCCTTCCGCCCCGCCTAACAGCAGGTTAGTGGGCTAAGCCTACCACTTTTCTCTATTTTTTAATTAATAAATCATTAGATATTAAACAATATATAATTTTACAACCATTTCAATAAATTTATCATTTTTAAAGATATACAAAATTATAATTTCTAAATTCACAAATATTAAAGTCTTTATAATTGTAAATAGGTAATAAACATAATCATCAACTAAGTTTTTTAAACAAAATAATAAAATTAATATTGTACAAAATAAAATAAATATTGTCCAAAACATATAATTAAATATCTTCAAGTCTCTAATCAATCAAATATAGAACATAATCCAAATTATAACTTAGAACGTCTTCAATTAAAAAAAAAAAACAAAACAAAAAAAAAACAATGGGCTCGCCAAGGAAGCTTGCCTCGTCCCGTCGAAACTCGTCAAAAGCCCAAAGATTATTAGGCAGTGCGGGTTAGACGAGCTTTTTAATTATAGCGGTTTTAAATTTTCAGTCTAACCCCCTTTTTTGGCGAGTTACACGAGTTTCAGCCCGTTTGCCACCCCTAGCCACTATTATAAAATACATGTTGGAATATAAAATACACATTAAAAATAAGCTAAATAGTATATATATTTATACACAAATAGTGACTTATTTTGGTAGCTAATTTTAGGGGCAATTTACTAAAATAAATCATTTACATTTCAATTTTACCAGATTACAACATTTAAAGATTGCATACACAAATGTAACTTTTACATTATTTTAGAAACCGCGATAATAGGTTCACAAGTAAACCCCTAGAGGGGTATAGCAATTTACGTTTAAACACAATAATAAAAAAGAAACCATGACACCCTCCAGCGGTTTACGTGTGAACCTAATCCGCTGATCCTCTATCGCAGTTTCTATAATAATGAGAAAGCTGCATTTGCGTATGTAAATTTTAAATGTTGTAATCCGATAAAATTGAAATGCAAATGATTTATTTTGGTAACTTACTCTAATTTTAGTGTACATATAATATTTTTATAATTTTAAAAGTGTTTTAATTAATTATTTATTTGATATAATTGAGATAAATATCAAATTATTTAATATTTTATTTGATCATATTAATTATAACTAATCAAATATTAATTATTTGATTTGATTGAAGTAAATAAATTAATTTTCTCTTAATTTATATTAAATTTTCGTCTCATATATTTTTATTAATAATTTTTTAAAATGTTATAATTTTTTATGATATATTTATAAGATCTTTTTTATTTATTTAACATATTTTATTGAAAAAAATCATTATAATTAATTCATCAATAATGTTAAAAATCACTCCAAATATTATAAGAATAGAAGTTTAATAATTATATTAAAATAAGCACTAAAATAAATTTTATGGTATTAAATTTATTTAAATTGTTAATATAATATTATAAATGCCAATTTTAAATACGGAAATTGTTAATAAAATTTTACCTATTTGATTTATGTATTTTATTTTATTCTGCTTTGCACAAAAAATTGTGACTTATCTTTTTTAATTAATTATTTAAAAAAGATAATAATATTATATGATATTTTAATTATGTAATATTTTTTATTTTTTACTCGAATAATAAAACATGATTATTGTTGCACTCATATAAAATAGTGCGATATAGTATTAAAAAAATTATTATGTGCTATCGGTATAAATTATAACTCTTACACTGATATATTAATTGAATGATACGTTATTATTAATGAGTGTTTATAACAAAGTTAATTTAGCATATCTAACATAAATTGATTTGAAAATGTAGATCATTTTATTTTTTTCTCAAAATACCTAATAATGGTTAATTTTTATTATTTTTATTTTATATTGAACTGATCTATTATAAAATATATAATTTAATAATTATATTACTCTTTTAAATTCAATAGTTATTCTCATTCATGTATAGGAATTCTAGTCAAATATTATTAGAACTTTTTAATTATCAAATTGTTAAACTTTTAATTATTGAAAATAAATTATCAAATTTAATTTTTAAAAAATATTTTTTTAAAAGTTGTAGCATCTATGTTTAATAAATTAAATTAAAAATAAATTATTTTTAATAAGCACAAGAAATAAAAATTTGATTTGGTAAAATATGTTTTAAAAATTTAAAAAATCATATCAGACATAAATATAAGAATAAATTTAAATTTTATTAATATATATATATATATATATAAGATTATATTAAATTTTTTAATTTTGATAAGTATAAATTAGTTTTAAAAAGTACTCTAAATTTTAAAAGTGTATAAGCACATACAAA
The DNA here is from genome assembly GCF_059453495.1 of Arachis ipaensis. Lineage (NCBI taxonomy): Eukaryota > Viridiplantae > Streptophyta > Magnoliopsida > Fabales > Fabaceae > Arachis > Arachis ipaensis. The sequence continues at coordinate 7,642,295 of NC_142438.1, forward strand.
TATTTTTATTAAACTAAATTAATTATAATTTGTCAATATATCAGTTACTCAATTTGATTAGGATAAATATCAAAATATTTAAATTAATTTTTTAAAATTAATATAATAATTTGTAATATAGTTTATGTTGTTCAATTGAATCATTTATTTGTTATCATATTGAGAATAACATGGAGAATATAATGCCAATCAACTAAAACAATAATTATTAGATTTACTTCCTTTCGTAAAACCTTATGAAATTTTAATTTTTCACTTATATAAGAATGTATTTTATTTTGATCAAAAAATCAAATTAGTATACTTACACTCAGATAACTTTATAGCTCTCTTTAATGGTTTTCTCTTTGACCTTTTCTTGATGTCTTTTTTTTTTTTTTTTGGGTTCTTCTACCACAAATCACATTTGTAATAACCTACTCATATCGACAAAGTATATATACAAAACAAAACAACATTATTTGATAGATAATATTAATAGAAAGAGTACAGTTTTGTGAATAGTAAAGATCTTTTTTATAATAGAAAAAATTTACCAATAAAAACTTACTATGTGCTATGCATATGATCATTTAAATTTAGTAAAAAAAACTTCTCTTTTCACTTAATATGCTTTTGATTAAAGAAATTCCTTTATTTAACTTTGAACCTATAATGTGGAAAATTGAAGTTACAACAGAATAAAAAATAGAAATTCAAATATTATATTGTTTTACTTTTATATTCGATCAAAATACAAAAAAAAAAAAAAATTCTTTTTACCAATTTTAATACCTTATATAGCTCCCCCAAAAGAAATGTTATTATACCTTAATTTTTGCAGCTATATATATTTGCCTTAAATAGATTTAATATGCAATGATTTTCGTAATTCCATCTAAATTTTGGAAGAATCCTCCTAGTTGGTTCCCAATCGCTTTCCCTTATTACACAAGCAAATAAACAAGTAAATACTCATTTGAAAAAGAAATTTGGCTAAATGTGATAAAGTTATGTGTTTATATATAGATTAAGTATTAATTTATTACAAATTTAAATTTTATTTAAGAATTTATTATTGTTTAATAAATTATTATATATATAAAATAAAATTCAAACTTTAAATACTTACTTAAATATACGAGTTATTAGTGTGAAAATGTTATGCCTTAAGGACTTTTTTTCATGATAAATTAATACTTTAGGAAATATTTTAAGTGCACTGGAAAGTATCGGTACACCAGTTGTATTAAACGTTGATTTCAATTAATATATATTATATATATTTTTTATAATTCAGATTAACTATTAAAATAACTGGTGCACCGATACTCTCGAAACACTTGAAATGTTTCCAATACTTTAATGCATGCTAACAGCCAAGCAGCTTGCTACCCTTTTATTCTTTATTGTCATTTCCTTGTTTTCATACTTGGCAACCTCTTTTTAATATATTTAATGTCTTCTTAAATTATTATGCCAGTAAGTAATAATGCTTTTAAAAAAGCATCAATCAAATGCTACTCCCGCGTGAGATCATGCATGCCTCAAACTATCCCTTAACTCAGCATATCGTGTAGACTTTATAGTAATCGATAATAATTATGTTTATTTTATACAAGTGATTCGGTTTGATGCTGCTTTCTCGATGTTTAATTGTGTGCCACTTTAAACAATACTAATAATAGTAAATTTTGATCTCAAAATAAATGAACAAAAATAAGTTAAGATATTTATTTATATATAATGATTTGGAAATATATATTTTTCAAAGAGAATTTTTTTTTCCGAAATAAATATTGTCATTTCTTAATTGATAATAATATTCATTTATTATATGTTATTTTCATTTTTTTCAACCTCCCCTTGTGTAAACTTGGTTATTATCTATGTCCTTTTGGAAAATTTCCAGGCAATAGGGATTCGATTATGGTTGTTACTTGTTAGTGGTAAATATCTTTGATACTAAAAAAAAAAAAAGTTTATTTTATTCCACTTTGGTTTTCCTTAGAAGTTAGCACACATGGAAACGTTTTAATTTGATATCTCACATAATGAAGTACTAGTTCACCAACCGTGACCAAAACCGTGATAGAAGGAAACAATAAATAAACTTGAATCGAAAGTTGTCAAAACATTTATTCTTAAATTAGAGTGGCCAAAAAGCAACATGTCATTTTTTATCTCGTCGTTTAGTTAGATAGGTTAAGAACTAATTCGTTAGATTTGAATTTCATTTAATAATTTATTATTGACTGATAAATTACTGCATAAATAAAATAAAATTCAAAATTTTAATATTTATTTAAGTGGATGATTTATTTAAATAGATAAGTGAACATAGCATCTTAATTTTGCCAAATTACTACCAATTTAGATTATGAATCAGTAGTCAAAATAAAAAAATTACTGTCTATGCAGTATGCATCATGCATGTACAACACGGTACAAATTAGCGTGTGCAAAAAGCAACCTAGTTTGCATCTTTGGGGTCCATATGTATCCACCAAAATTTTCATTTATTTCAACTCTTATAATTGTTATTACAATATTATATGCTTGATAATAACATATGCTATGTCACGGTCAACTTTTCTATCCAAATTAATGATATAGTCTCTTTATATTTACCTAAGAGGTTGTGAGTTGGAGTCTTTCTATATTCAATAAAAAAACGCTTTATTATAATCAAAAGGAGACAACAAAAATTTTCTGTTCTCAATACTTGAGCTCCATGCCTCCATTTTAAAAGATCTATTAGCCAATAAATTGATTACTATATAAAATGAAATTCAAACTCCTAATAACTTTTTAAGTGGGCAAATAAACTCATTATTCAACCAACTTAACCTAGTCGTGAATTGGCATTTTTTTTTTAATTGGATTTAGGGTTTAGTGACTTTAGTCTAACATTATGTTTTTAACAGTTTTGATATACTTTTTGGGACATAACGGCTTTGGTCTATCATATACAAGTGTTTCTATCTTTTTGGATCAACAACTGTTTCTGTTTTTGTTCATGGATCCAACACCAGTTTCAAAACTATTAAGTATGGGCTTTAAATTGAAGTCCAAGAAAGTATGTAACAATATGAAAATAATCGTATCATGCAAAACAAAAAGGTCAACTCTAATATTCATTTCAAAAATCAAAACCAAGAAAAGAAAAAAGCATGATCCATTCGGAGACTTTACATAACTAAAAACATGGCCCATGAATAAATATGGGCCTGAATCTTAAAGACTAACACAACACAACACATTACTCATGAAGTCTTATTTTTTCTCTCCGGAGTAAGTGATGAAATTTTTCTAGCCAACTTTCTTTCCACTGAAAATATAATAATTTCTAAGGTTTCTAATACATTATATATTCTAATAATTGAACAGTAGTAACATGATAATAGTGATATATAAATATTTTATGTCCATAAACAGTAACGTTAAGGAAGAAAAAACAAATCTTATCTTATCTATACCTTAGCAAAGGTCATTAGAGGTTCACGTAACTAAACTCGCTTCCACATGAGAGCAAATGGAAACAAAACACGTTTTTAATCTTGTGTGTACTGCATACACACGTGTTCAGTATCAATTTGAATCTTCAACTGTTTCAAATCATTTCAACTTGTCGTATATAGCCGAAGGAAAAAATTGACATATATGGCGAATGTCAATGTATTTTAGAGAAATTAAGAAATGTAGTAAAGAAAGAAGAAAAAATAAAATACTGAATTTTAAATTATAAATTCTAAATTTTAAACAAAATTATTAATATAAAATAAATTTAAATTTATCGAGAAAATTTTTTTGAATTTCTTCATGATTTTTTTAAATTTAATAAATTTAAACATATATTAATTTGCTGCGAATTTGTACTTCAATTAAGTATGAACGTATATAAATGGTACGAAATTAAATTTAAATAGATTTGGACCTAATTCTAAAACAGGGTTTAATTTGTTATACATATTCATTCAAACATAAATATGATGGTACATGTTTATCATTTCATTCATAAAACACAACTTTTTTATGAACACAATAGCACATAAGGCACCGTTTGGTTATTGTTTATGTCCACAAGAGATATGCACACTCATTCATAAAACACAACTTTTTTATGAACACAATAGCACATAAGGCACCGTTTGGTTATTGTTTTTGTCCACAAGAGATATGCACACAGTAGTATATGTTCATTGTTTGTTTGTTGAGACAATCTTTTTAAGATATAATTACACATGGTTATTCACAAAAAATATGTATTTTGTGTCTTCTCAAAAGTAGTGTTTGTTTTGAGGTACTGAAATAGAGACCGAGAAACTGAGATTCAGTATCATGTTTGTTGGTTCAAAGACTGGTACTAAAATTTTTGTTTCTGTCTCCAAAATTTTAGTATTTCAGTACCTCAAAAAAGTGGAGACACAGAGGACTAAAATTTAAAGACATTGAGACTAAAATTTTAATAGCATTTTATACCTAAAATACCTTCATTTTAATTAATTAATTCCAATTTTACCCTTTGTACAAATTAAATTAGAATTTTATTCTTGTTTCATTTTCTGTCTTTCACTTTGCACCAAACAGAATACTGAGATTTATTTCAATCTATGTCTCTTAGTCTTTGTCTCTCAGTCTTAGTCTTTCTATCTCTGTCTCTCCACCAAACGCTACCAAAATGTTGAGACACGGATTTTTGGCTTGAGACACAGATTGAATTAAAGTGTTGGACAATTCTATCCTTATTATTTTTTAAAAATTTCATACTTATCCTATACTATTAACAATCTCTCTCTTTTTTTTAATCCCTTTTCTCTTCCCTCTTTCTGTTCTTCTTTCATCTTCTTCTTCATGCCCCATATAGCAGATTTAATCGTCATCATCATCTTTTTCTCTTCTCTCTTCTGTTCTTCTATCTTCTTTTACCCATCATCTTCTTTTTCACGCTCCAGAGGGCAGATCTGGTCTTCGTGTTGATGCTTCCCTCACTTCATCTCCAAATTTGTATATGCTCTTCTATCTGCCTCTTTCATGTGCTTCTGCTTTCATGTTTTTTAGATCGTGCTGCTTTCAGATCTGCCTATTCTTCAGCCGTGGCGACAATGAGTTTGGATGATGAAAAAAAGTTACACAAAATGAGCCACCACTTTTTCTTAAAAACTTGTATTTCATGATAATAGTAATGGAATACAAGAAAGTCCAATTACCGCCTCCTTCTCATCTTCTTTTCATTTTTTATTTTCTGTTTAATTTTTTTAATTATTGAATTACTTATGAATTAGAGACGTTGATGATAGTAATTTGGATTGTAGAAAAATCAATGATGGTGGTGGAAAGCAATGATGACAGTGGTAGATACAGTATAGGGACAAAAATAATATTTGATTTAGATAAGTGTGTCTTATACATTATGACCAAACATAATAACAAAATTTGTGTATTTTGTGTCTATGTATCTCTATGTATTTGTGTCTCTGCCTTTATGTCTAAAAGACACTAGCCAAACACTGCCAAAGAGCACATAAAATATGTGTTTTCAATATCTCTCTTTTAATTTGGGATACTAAGACACAATTTATAAGACATAAATTTTTTATTTTTATTCTTTTTTTTTTCAATTTTAATTTTGTCCCATATCTCTTATCCTCTCATCACACCCTTTCTCATATTCAATTTCTTCCAACACTCCAACGTCCTCCCTTCTTTTTTTCCCTTCCTTCATCCACCATCTTCGTCATTCCGCCGTTGTTATTGGCACCACCACCCTCCTTTCTTTCTTTTCTCTCACTCTTCACGACGTCTACCGCCTCTCTCCTTCTTTCTTTCCATGGCGTCTACCACCGCCTCTCTGCCACTCTTCTCTTTATCTATTGTGCCTTCTCTTTTGGTTTCACTTTTTTATTAAGATTTATACCATATTTTTTTCTGTCGATCGCCATTGCTCCTCCATGTCTGCTTATCCTTCTTTTCTCTTGAAAAACTCAAGCTTCGGGTCGTCATCCAGATCCGCCGCTATCTTTAATCTTTGACGACGTCTCCTTCCATTTTATTTTTGGCGACACTGTTTATTTTCTGTAAAAAAAAAAGTCTTTTTCGATCAGTTCATCCTTCTTCATCTATTTTTTTCCATTGAATTTTTTAATTAAAAACTTGAATATGTGTATCTTATTTTGTTTGAAATGTATCAAATTAATTTTTTTTGTTGATTTTATATATATTCATTTTAATTTGGATTAGAATACTATTATTTTTGAATTTGGTTGAAGGTGTCAGTGCCATTGATGACTGATAACAACTCTTCAGAGGGAAAAAGGGCAAAAATGTTGGTGGTAGAGGAATGTGAGGGTAAAATTAATATTTTAAGTTGTGTGTTTTATTGTGTCTAAATTATTAAATAAGATAAAAAAAATAAAATATCTTTTTGTATCTATATATTTTTATGTATTTATGTCTATGTCTTTATTATTTTGAGATATTAACCAATGCGGCTTAAAAGACCACCAAATCAATTTTGGATTCAATCCAAAAGTGACTCGAAATAAATAGAGTTAAACCGAAATTGACCTAATATAAAATTAGTATAAACAAATTTGTAAATTTTATATATTAAGTAACAAAATTTTAGGTTTAAAAATAAAATTTTACAAACGTTATATCATATTTATTCCAAAATAAATTATTTCAAAATAAAAATAATATTGGATAATATAAAAAATATTAATTAAAGTATAAAAATGTAATATAACATTAATAATTTTACTTTAAAATATATTTTTATGGTTTAAAAAAAATCGGGTCGGGTCAGGTGCCCCGGAGCATAATTCGAACCCCGATCCAAAAACAATGTCAGTAGAAATGGCAAATTAAATCCGGCAAAAATATACCTCAGATCTTGGGTCGAATTTCGGATCGGGATGGGTCTTGACTACTCTTATATTTAAGGGTTTGTTGTTGGTCAATAAATAATTGTATGCACAAGGCGATATTTGAATTCTTAATTCTTAGTTAAGCAGACAAGTAAGCAAACTGTTCGACCAACTTAAGTTGTTTTTTATTGAATAATTAATTTATTTATTTGCTAAAATAAGTGTTAGAATTCGAATATCATTTTTTACATGTAGTAACTTATTAACGAGTGTCAAATTATTAAATAAAATTTAGATTTATAACGAATTAATTTTGGTATTATTGAGGTGAAAAATATCCCGAGAAATCAAATTAAGTTATAAGTGTAACCATGAGTACCAGTTAGGGTAATATCACTTTGAATTGTCAACTTTCAATTTTATTTTTCTTTCCAAAGAAAATTTTCCTGGTGCTTCTTGTGCTAGCTATTTAAAATCTCAACATCTCTTTTTTATTAGAGGGTTGGAATGTGATTTGATTGTGAGATTCAATTATATATTTTGTGATTTTTTTCTTAGAATATATATATATATATAGAAAAATGGGAAGTAAAGTAAAAAACGAGACTTTGGGCGCGAAAGCAAAAGCTGTTACGTTGGAACATGTCCAAGATAAATATATGGTACGATAAAGACACAAAAGTTGCATCACAGAATTGGTTGTCTTTGTATTTTCGATGCACTAAATCAGTGAATCTTTTCTCAATCAATCTAGCCTAATTTGATCCAATATTAACAAAAATTTTACCACATGCTTAGATTGATTAAGGGGTCAATTCAATATAATTATTCATTTAAATAAATATTAAAAATTCGAATATTATATTATGTATAAAAAATTAATAAATTTTTAAATAAAATTTAAATTTTCAACAGATTTATACTAATATAGAATAGTAATTTAGAAAAATTAATGCACAAAATAATAATACTAAGTTTAACATGAAGAAAGAAACTACGTAATTAATATGAATGCATGAGAGTATATAACTTCAGTCTTTTATAAGAATAATATAGTTAACTTAGATTTAAAAAGAAAGTTCTTGAGACTGAAAAGTTATTAGTAGTAGCGAGGAATTTTCAATTTAATTTTTGGATTAATAATTAGATGCACAGTTTCTTTATCAAAATCAACAACTCACAAAGTATTGAAAGGTTGAAATGAATATTGTTCATTATATATCAGTCACGCTCCGATTGATCCAAAAAATTAGGTAAAAAAGAATTCAAGTAAAGATGATATGTAAGTATAACAAATTAATTGATTTTTAATATTTTTTAATTAAAAAAATGGGTATGGAATCAAATTGAATGAAATAATGATAAGAACATTAGAACAAGTGTGGGAGTGAGTGTCTGCGTGCATTTATGAATTCTCATATTTTTTTATGCGACATGTGTTTGCAATCTCTTCTATGTAATGTAGGGTTTTCGTTAATTTACATGTCATAATCAATTTTCACGATTAAAAGGAAAAGAAATTCCAACGCACACGTCAAAAACAAAAAATCCAACATAATTTACTTGTACAAGCTTCACTCTCATCTGAGATTTTTTTTTTAAAAAGAAAAGGATGTTATATTCGTGGATGTTGCTATCAAGATTTATAGCCATCTAACTAGTAACTTCTAGAAGATAACATACGATGAGTTTAGTAAAATAATTGGATATCAGTATTCATTTTTTAATTATTATTATAATTTCTCAATAAAAAAGGTTTATTTTTTATATTTTTTATATCCTAAATAAGTAATATATATTTCATTTTCTTACTGTTTTAGTAAAAAAATAATTAATCATTTGATTATTTTCAATTTTTAACAGTTGGTTTGCGACTTTTTAGACGTAACTAGTGCGCATAAAATTAAGATTCTAAAAATCGAACCGTTTTATTTATTGGTTTATTGGTTTAAACAATTTGATTGTGGTTCAACTGAAAAAATTATTTTATAATAAAATAATAAATAAAATATAAATAAACACAGTAAAACATAACTATAGTTTTACTATTCTCTTCATTAAACTTACTTTCCTTTTATTAGTTTTACTTTTTTGAATCTCTTTCAATAAGAGGAGTGCTACACATACAAGTTATTTGGTTTACAAGTCATACAAGTTGGGAGAAACTTAACAAAAAGCACGCTGACCCATATACGATTTTCATGGCGTGCTTCGCGTTTCTCTTTTTCCTCCTCCTCTTCCTTCTTCTTCTCCTTCTTCTTCTCCTACTCTTCTTCTTCTTCCTCCATGAAAACGAGTTTCTCGCCAAATTTGATCTCTTTGTGCGTTCTCTCTTTGCCTTTTCATTCGCTATTTTATCTGCGTTTATCATTGGTATTCTTGCTTCGTTTTTTTTTTTTTTTCGATTTTCATGGTTTCTGAAATCAAAATTTGAAATCGTTTTGAAGATAATGGAACTTCAGAAATATACCCAAACGGTTACAGAAATACACCCAAACGGTTACAGAAATACACCCAAAAGATTTAAAAAATACACCCAAAATTCGTTGAAGTACACCTTATGCATAATTCAGAACTTTTCCTCTTTCTCCTCCTCATCTTCTGCTGCTTCTTCTTCTTCATTTTCTTATTTCATATTCTCATAATTCTTTTTGGGAGGAAAAAATCAAACAAAGAAGAAAAAATACATAAGGTTGCAAAATCAAAAGAAGAACGAGGAGAAATACGACGATGAAGATGAAACACTTCAAAAACGAAGAAGAAGAGGCACGGAAAAAGAAGAAGAAGGAGAAGAAAAAGAGGAGGCATAGAGAAAAAAAAGAAGAAGAAATAAATGACTTGTATGACTTGTATGGGAAAACGCTTATATGTGGAGAATTTCTCTTTCAATAAACCTTTCATTTATTTTTCTACGTCATAAAGAACGTTAGAACACTTCTTTAATATCTCCACCCATCTTTGCCAAATGCTTTTTCATTCTATTAATTTTCTTTCCCCAAAGTACTCAGACAAAATAAGCATTAAAAATATGTTTTTTCATTTATATTTTGTAAAGCAACGTATCTCCGAGTATGATTAGTTTCTTTCCGAACATTTGAAGTTTGTGATTGACTATCGTTAGATCCATCAGGAGGAAGAGAAGTTTCATTCGAAACCGAATTATTCTCTGCATTATTATTTCTAGGTAGTTCTTGATTGATACTCTCATTTATACCTAAAAATTATCGGTAATTCAATAACAATACAATCCACAACAACCCACACATTAACTAAAAACGATTATTCAACACAATAACAACAACAAAGTTCACAGATTAATTAAAAACAATTATTGAACCTAGTAATTCACAGATTAATTAACAATTATTCAACTCATAACAAATTTAACAGAGCAATAGGCAATACTGTTTGAATTATGGCAGGCTTTTATCACAAAGTTGAATATTTGTGAATAATCAACATCTTCTTGTTGATGACATCCCTTGACAACCAAACATTTCTTATGTTTTAATATATTATTATATGAAGCTCTCTTGATGGCAAAAATTCACCTGCTACCAATCACAGTAGCATTTGATGAAGATGAACAGTTGTCAAATATTTTGTTTAATTAGAGCATTAAATTTTTCTCTCATTGCCTGAATTGGCCAATAGGGATAGTAAGTTCCTGTTTAACCATGGTAAGAGTGTTTTGCACAAGATCAATAGTTGTAATAGAGACATTGAGGACCTTAGACTTAGAGTAACTCATGTTTTATCAGGTACCCATTAGATGTGTGTTAGTGGAAGAAGAAATTTGAGATGAAAGAGGTAATTGAGCTTCAATACCAAAAATGGACATGATGTTTGAAGGGTGAGTGGTCTCATGAAGATCAGTAACATTAGTATTATGTAACAACTCTTCTACCAGCAAAACCACGATTAAACTATGTAGAATTTTAAGAAAAAAGATTGAGTATAGATTACCCATGCTACACTAAGATTAGTGGTTTGCTTAAATTTCTCCAGCATTTCTTCACGTGAGATGAGCAAAGCTTCTATTTTTTCAATTGTGTACATTTTAGGTTTTGCACGAACTATAGTGATCACTGAGAAATACTCCTCAAGTAATCAAAGCAGATAACTTCCATATGATCTTCATAACTGATGGTATGACTTTTGGCAGAAAAAGATGAAGGATTATCATGTGTTCATAATACGCAGTGGAAGAAAAGCAAATAATCCTAAAAATCTATTTTGTGCTTAAATTTTATTCGAATAATATATATATCATATCTAAATACCTCATGACGCTTTAGTAAAAATTTTATTTTTTGATTGTACGAAAACTCTATGTGTATCTACACCAAGACGAATCTTTGCTATCAACTCTTTGACCAATAGACATCTGATCTAAATTGAGAAATCTCTTGCAACTCTTTGTATGTCATAAAATTCTTCTCTAAGAACTAGACTCACATACATTTATATGTGTAGAGGTGAAGGAATAAAACTCTTGTGTGTTGGTTAGTTCCTTTACTCTTTGCATACATATATATAGTATGGGATTTGTTACTGATTTTAAATCTGAATCTCATTTCAAGTTTAAATCATATATTATTATTTCAAACTTGAATCTTTCACATTTATGAATTATATCATAACTCAATTTGAAACAGAATCAGTTAGAATCTCGTCCAAATTTAGAATTCAAATTTAGAAGTAGAATAACTAATTATTCTTAATTATCATATTATTATATTCTTGGTACTAGCAAAGAATATAATAATATTTCATATGAATTAATACAATTATTTATTTGATCAAATCAAAATTATAATTAAATAATTCTTTAGCAAAGATTAGAATAATCGTTAGTGTGTGACCCCATAGCTTATTTAGAATAAACTCATTTCTTCATTTATTCAATTCTATTGACCAAGGTTTTATTTATGTCAGTCATTATAATCATAAGGCTCAAAATCTTTACCGAGAGTTGACGGATTCTTTATTGACTAATCATTAATTTTACATTATTTAAATCATATCCAGTATCCATTCAACTAGTACCCTAGGGTATTAGGTGTACGGAATCAAAGTATAATAAATATATTATTAATTACTACGATAGATGCAAGTCAAAGGAACTCTAGTATCATGTTCATCTTGAAAATATCCTATTGACAAATATGCGGTAATTATAACCATTATGAATTCTCAAAGTAAGTCGGTTCAATGGTCATATCTCTATATACACCATCTATATATATAATTTAGTAAATAAGATCTATTAATTTTTATTCAATGAAGACCATTATATATATTAATCTTTTCGGATTATGAATGTCCTTTTAATAATTATATAACAAAAATAATTTAGATTAAATTATAAAAAAATATTTCTCAGTATTATGATCACTATCACAATGATAAATTTCTAAATTTAATTAACGACTTTATTATATTAATATTTTAATATAATAACAATAACAACTTTTTTGACATATGATTAGTTGGATTGTGGTCATACTACTTATTTCCAACAAGATAATCGGTCAATTTCTTCACCTTGACAAAATAATCTATAGCTGACAGATTTATCTTTTTGACATTTTTTAACTGTGTCTTGAATTTTCGTCCTGATTTTGTTTGAAGAGATGAAATAATGTTGTAATCAATCCCAAATTTGATAAGTAAAGGTACAATGTACCATTCGATTTTGATGTAGAGGATAACAATTAAGAACAGAGATTATAATTTTGAATAAGTCATTCTTAATGTTTGACTGTCAGTATCAGTATCAAATTCTGGAGGTTATTTGTTGAAAAGAAGGTGATTTTGATACATTTGACTATAAATTGTGAAAAGAGTTAACTATTACCAAGTAATAAAATTGTTGTTCATTGAGCTTGTCAGGAATCAGATAGAGGAGATTCATGAGGTGAATGTGTGAGGTCATTATTAACTCAGATAATAGATGAAATTAAAGACTAAAAAAAAAGGGAAAAAAAGTTGAATTAAGATCGAGGAATTAAGATTGTGATTCTTAATACCATAATGAAATAATTGGAAAGTGATGAAATGAATATGAGAATTGAGATGATAGAATGCAAAAAAATAGGATTGTAATAGAATGAATTATGAATTTTCATGGTAAGTTAGAGAAATGAATCATTACATTATATAAAGAGTATAAGTTATAAGAGAATCAAGATTAATAAAACACGAGTGATTTAGAAAACAAAACATAGTTCTAATATATATAATAGAATTGATGTCTTAATTCTGTTATGTGATTTAAGTTTGTTATTATTGATGGAACTGCTAGAACTTGAGAAGAGGGGGTTGAATCAAATTAGCTCAAAACTGAACTTCTTTAGTTTTGTTTTTACGGAAGCTAAATATGTATGAGATTTTTTCGTTTTGTCTCATACACAGAAATAAAACAGAGAAAAAAAGAAGAGATAGAGGCCAGCATGTATCCTGGTTTAGTTTCTATGTGCCATGAAATCTACAACCAGTCCCCACTACAACCATTATGGAATTTTTTTTATAATCAACAGATTACATTTACCAATACTATTGAATTATAACCTAATTCAATTAGTATCTACTAGTAAGCTTCACCAAAGCTTAGCTTCCCAAGTGCTGTCCCAACTTGGAAGGAGAACCTAAACAGATTCAAACTCACCAAGTGCTATCCCAACTTGGCAAGGAAAACTAATCCTAGTTCAATAACTCAATTTCACAGATTTTTCAGTGGCTCTTTCATGCATCTTTCTTGCCTTTTCTCTCATGACTTTTTCACTCACATAATCAGCCTTTATTTTCTCAATACAAAAGATGACATAAGATAGCCATAACAAATAAAATAAAAAATGAAGCACTAGTAGAAGAAAAAGAATTTAGGTCAAATATGTTGAGATGATACTCCTCTGCTTTCTCTCTTTTTCTTGATCTCAAAATGTTGAAGTGAGGTCTGTTTTATATCATCCGCTTGCTCTCCAATTTGCCTCTTCCAATTCCTTGTCTCTTCAACCTATTGGAGCTGTCTCTGATGGCATGCAGTCTTTTTTTCATCTTGCTCCACTAACTCTGCTGGTTGAGGAACCATTTCACCACCTTTGCTGTCCTTAGATTTGCTTTCTTTCTTAGCATGCATTTCTTTCTTCCCTCTGCTCAATTACCTCTGCTATATGGAGAGCTGCTCAACTATTTCTGCATTTTTGTAAGTTTGTGTTTTGCTCTCTCATATTTTGAATGTTGTTTTACTGATGTCCTTGGAATAGTGAAATTGTCCTTGTGTCTTGTTGCTTTACTAGAGTCATAGTTGTCCTTATTGTGTTGTTAATTCCTTTTTGTTCAAGCGGCCCTCCTTTCTCCATAATAGAGACAAATGCCCTTTTTTTACTTAGTAAATGAACGGTGCTTGTTAAATGCCTTGGACTTGTGCATTGATTTAAAGCATTAAAAGAATACTCAAGCAACGTGTTGGGTTGAAAATTAAATAATATACCTGCATCACTAATACACACATTAAATAATATTAGGTTTTTAACCCAAATAATATTTGTCATAATATATGAGCCCAAAATTATACTTAGCTCAACAACTATATTCTTTATATGATAAATAATTAACTTTTAAAAGAATAACATCGAAAAAGAATGAAAAAAAAAACAAAAAAACAAAAAAACTCAAAAGGAGTGTGGATTGGAATTGAACCACCTTCGTCGTATTGTTAAAGTATCACAATATAAATGAAATAATTTAAAACTCTCATTTGTTTTGAATATCGAAAAATTTTATTTATAACAAAATATCTGAAAATACTTAAGAGGTGAGACATTATTTTCGCTCTTATGTGTCATTCCAAAAACATTTTCAGCAAAAATATTTTTAATAAAATAAAATCAACATATTTTCAATTTTTTTTAATTTTTATTTTAAATAAAAATGAAAATAGACAAATCAGTCGCACCATAATATAATTCATTTGTGTTTTCTTTGTAATAACTAATCATTCATTCATTTAAACCCACTTAAAATGAATAAAGCTTAACTCATCAATTACTTACACGCACAAGCAACAATTATTTTCAGAAAAAGTAATATTAAAATAAACATGCACAATCTTGTATTAGTGTATTTTATGATGAGGATAGTTTCATATTGTACACTAATCTTTGTATATAATATATAAGAATTCTTTTTTTTTTTTTTTTACGAGTGCGATATGAATTTTGAAAAAATAAAACTTAAAAAGTAAATAAAATACCACTATGTATATAATATATATTAAGACACGTAAAAGATGAATCTTATTAAAACTAAATATTATATTTCTTTACATAAAATAAGACAACTTTCAAATAATTAAATTTAGATTTATGCAGCTTATTAATATTAGATCATAAGAATAATATTTTTTTTTAAATGAGCTTGCTAAGTGGTGGGGAAAAAAAAGCAAACAACTCATATTAACTTTTTTTTTTTTACATAAGAACAAATATCTCATTCATAAAATGGTTAGATACATTTATTCTCCCCTTTTAGCCCTCTTAACTATTCGTTGTTTTATTTGATGACAATAGTTAGGTACATTCTTTTTTTGGTTACATCACCAACTCACCAGCGATTTTGATATCACTTATTGGGAATAAACTTGAGAGATTAACTTTAATAGCATAATGATGAATGTGATTGAAAATCTTAAATCAACTTTTTTTTTATATATTACGAGAAAATGACATTTCTTTAATGACTTTTTTTTTCTGTTCTATTTATAAATTGGGGATTGCTTTCATACTTTAAGATTTATGAGAGAATTTATATTCTATATATATAGATCAATATAATACAAACACATGATATCATTAATCTCAATAAACTAATAATTAAATAATTTAAAAATTAAAATTTTATATATTTTAAAAGTATATTAAATATTATTTGTATACAAATACTAATACGTATATACTATTTACTATACATGATTAATCTTGATTAAATGTTATATTTTATTAAAATTAATATAAAATAAAAAAATCTTTCTTCTCCTTTGTCTTACTCTACTCTGACTCCTGGTCCTCAAATACTAAAGATTCTCAACTTAGATAAATACTTCATTCTCAGATCTGAACTTTTGCTGATAGCTCTTCTATCACTGCTGTTCACCACCACTCACCAACACCGCCATATTCTTTCTGTCTTTCACTCTTTCATCTATCTCCATCACTGTTTATCGCGTTCTTGGCCTCCGTGATCCTGATTCTACCGTCTCTAGGTCCGCTTCCTCCACCAACGCCGTCGCGTCTCGCCACCATCTCTCACATCCTGAGCTTCCGTGACCCCTGTGTGTCCGCCTCCTCCGATCCACCAGAGTTGTCGCGTTTCCATCACTGTGACAGACTCTGGTGGATCGGAGGAGGCGGACACACAGGGGTCACGGAAGCTCTGGATGTGAGAGATGGTGGCGAGACGCAACGGCGCTGGTGGAGGAAGCGAACCCAAGGATGGTGGAATCAGGATCACAAAGGCCAAAGACGCGATAGACAACGATGGAGATAGACGAATGAGTGAAAGATAGAAGGAATGTGGTGGTGTTGGTGAGCGGTAGTGAACGGCAGTAATGAAAGAGTTATCGACGAAAGTTCAGATCGGAGGGTGAAGTGTTTCTCTGAGTTGAGAATTTTTAGTGTTTGAGGGCTAGGAGTGGTGAGGAAAAGAGAAAAATAATTTTTTTATTTTGTATTAATTTTAATAAAATATAATATTTAATCATGATTAATTATGTATGGTTAATAGTATATACATATTGGTATTTGTATATAAATAATATTTAATGTTCTTTTAAAATATATTAAATTTTATTTTTTTTAAATTATTTAATTATTAGCTAGTTGGAACTAATGAAAATATATTTCTATATTATATTGGTTTACATACACAGAATATAAATTCTCTCATAAATTTTAGGTAAGAGAACAATCACCTTATAAATTATACACTCTTTTAATATGCATGATTAAAATAATAATAATATATACACTTGAATCTATTTTATCAAAATACTTATCAATAATAATTATTATAATTATATATAAATTTATATTAATTATTTGGTTGATTTAAATATCATTACTATATTATTATTATTGTAATAGAATTTATTTATTTTAACATTTTAATTATCACACATAATGCAAAATATTTTAATTTGTTACAAAGATATTTACTTTACAATTATTTTATATATTTTATAATTGATGATAAAATATTAAAAATAAATAAAATTTATTATATTAATAATAAATAAAAATTATAACATTAAAAAAATCATTTAAAAATCTCACGTAAAAGAAAAGTGTCATTTTCTGTTATATATATTTTCACCTTCTCCATCTTATTAGCTGGTGTGAACTTTGCACCCTCATACATATAGTATGCAGTAGTAGACGACCCTGTACCAGTGAACTAAATTTGATTTGATTTGGATAGATTCAAACTGAAGAAGTTGGACTTAAATTCAAAGATATAATGTATACAACTACTATTTTACTAGCTAGGTGCATGCATGCTATTAGTACAAGTCGCATTCGCACTCACTCAGCTTGCTAGCTATATATGGTCCTACATTATTCTTTAGTTTTCTGTACCAAAAAGTCAACATTTGACTTTTTTTAATTTCATTACATAGGCTGCATTTAAAAAGAGACAGAAATTAACAGATTGAGACGGAAAAGCAAAACTTAAATTAAACTTTTGAATTATGTTTAATATAAAATATAATAAATTGAGTTATACTTTAATATTATATTTAATTTATAATAAATATAAAAATTAAAGAGTCAATTTAAAATTTAAAAAAATAAATAAAAATATTTTTAAAAAAATATTATTAAAATTTTAGTTTTTATTTTTAAATATTTTAATTTTTTGTTTTTATTTTTTAAAAATACTGATAAAAAAATTAAAATTTTAAGTCTTAGATCAAGACTGAAATTTTAGTTTTAATATCTAATTATTAAATTTAATATTAAATCTCAATTTTCTAATGTCAGCTCCAATATCAAAAGAAACGCTATCATATAAAACACATAATAAGCTAATTTCTCACTAGGTCATAAGCAGCAACTACCTTGAAACTTCGTCCATATATGCATGGTTGCGTCTAGATTTCAATTTCGTTTCTTAAGCTCCATTAATGCTTTGATTTGAAGCAAGATTTCTTGCTGATCCTGTGCTTCCATTTTCTCAATTTGCTTGCTCCTGTTTTGCTTTTTCTTCCACCACTTGAACATTTGATAGATCACAAGATCAACTTTATAAGCTAAGTCAGACTTTGAAAAAAAAAAAGAAAAAGAAAAATATTTATGTCTTTGTTTAAGGTATTCTTTATTCCTGCACATTGTTATGAAACTAATATTCTTCCCAAGCTTCCTTCTTAGGATAGAAAGTTGTGTTATATGATTGATAGACTAAAAAAAACTTAGGAGTTTAACTATTTATTGTTTTATTAATTTTTTAATTAAATTCTTTCTGTTTAAGAATTTGTATTTGAATAATCTCTATACTAGATAAAAATTAGTAATCAAGTGTTTACTAGTTATTATTCTTTTAAAAAATACATAGTTTTAGAATATATTTTTTTATAATATTTCATAATTCATTTTACATCAAACACAAAAATAAATATTAAAAAAATTAAATTTTGAACAAAAAATTGTTAAAAAATATCTAATTGAAGATTTGTATTTAAAAAAAAAAAAACTCAATTATAAACTTTTAAATATAAAAAACCTAATTAAAAATTTGATAAAATTACAAAAATGTATAAAATAATTAGGAGTATGTCTATTAATACATCAAAAAGTAATAAAATGGGTCTTATTTATTAACACGGTATAAGTGTCCAAAAGAAAGATTAAAATGTATGGCAACATAAAAACATACATGAGTTAGGTGTTAAAAAAAATGGTTTAATTACTCTGTTGGTCCCTATAATTTTGTGAAATTTTTAATTAGGTCCCATACTTTTTTTTTTTAATTGGATTCCTACACCAATTTTTTTTAATTAAGTCCCTTTTAGTAGTAATTGGCTTAATTTTATAGGGACCCAACTAAAAAAAAAAGAATTGGTATATGGACCTAAATAAAAGGAAAAAAAGTATAGGGACCAAATTAAAAAAAAATTTGGTGCAAGGACTCAATTAAAAGAAAAAATAAAATATAGGGACCTAATTAAAAATTTTGTAAAACTATAGGACCAGCAGAGTAATTAAACAAAAAAAATTATCCTTTTTTGCATAATGACATAATCAATATCTTGGTCTTCTTGACAATTGTCTTCTCTACATTTGAACTACGGTTTTCTCCTTCAAAACTCATTTATTATTAATGTTGTTGTTGCTGCTGCTGCACACAACTCTTAATTTATTGGTGTTAAGTGGGACTTAAGCTTTATTTATACACATTCCTTACAAGGATGATGTAATAACAGTCTCAAATTAAATGACATTTTACTATGGTGACTCTATACCCATCTTCTTCTATATGTGTTCGTTCTTTTACATTAGCAGTTCTAGAAGTCATTCATCTCGGGACTATTATTCTTTTTATTTAAGAGTTCAATCAAAGAATTATTATTTTGGTTATATTAACTATTTTTAATTTTAAAATTCAATTTCAAATCCTAAATTCTAATCTTAAATCATGAAAAAATAAAGTTAAAAAATTAATTTTATAATAAAAATTAATTCCATATACTTCTCCTTTATTTAATTAAATCATGACTAATCATTCATGATTAAGCCCTAAATGACAGAATTTTTTTGCCTACTCAGATCCCATTTTGTTAAAGATTATGTATACATATAGTAATTAAAAATTTATAATGGGAAAAGTGGAGCTTGGTAGTTGGTATAGAGTTTTTTTTTTTTTTTAAACTAAACTAACTATTATATTGAGCTTCTAAAATAGTGAGATTGATGTGAAATAAACTGTATATGCACCACACAAAAAAATTTGAAATATTTATCAATTTGGTGAATGAAACAGATCGAATGCTAATAAAGTAATAAGCCTTAGTTGGATAAAAGTTTTTTAAAAAGATTCTTGTGATTTTGAAAAGATTACATACTTGTATAATTATTTAGGCTTGGTTTATTAGTAAATAAAAAGGATTAGGTGTTTGTATTTGTCATTTTTAATTTAAAAGTTATGGATACTTTTAAAAGATAAATATTATTTCTACGTCAAATATTTTTTACACTTGTATAAAAATATAGTTTTTATTAATTAATTATGTATTTAAACTATTTTTTAATTAACAAATCAAAGAGAACACATGTTTGACTATTAAAAAAATATTAGTGTCAAAATACTATTTATTAAAAACAATGCAGACATAATGAAAGTGTTTTTAAGAATACTTAAAAACGAGTTTTTTACAGTTGATTTATACTTTTTAAAATTAAAATGTCTAATATAATTCTGTATATTAAAAAATATTTGAATTTATTCTCATATTAATATCTATTATGAGTTTTTTAATTTAAAAACTATTTTATTAAATATAATTATTACTACTTTTGTTTATTAAAAATATTTTTTATTTAGTTTATTAAATATAAATAGAATTTAATTTTGATGCACTGTTAGTATAAAATAGTTTTATACGTATATTCAATTACGTAATGCCACATCAATAAAAATAACTAATTTTTACATTGACCGCATGAATAATTATCCAAAAAAATAGATCTAATTATACAACAATATAAAATACTTTACATTATCAGTATGTTAAATTTAAACTCATATAAATATTATAGTTTTTTATAAAATTAATTTTTAAAAGTCAATTTTAAAGTTAAAGTTTTATAGAAGCACTACAAGAAAAGAGAGCTATTTTAACATAATTTTTTTTACAGTCATAGTTAAATGTAAAAATTAATATATATTTTTGATAAATATCACAAATGTTAAATTTTCTATGTTTTTTATTTATAATTTGATTGTAGAAAATTATTCCTCAATTTTGACACTCATTTGTTTTCAACATACTCTATTATTTCTTTTTTTCGTTGAGCTCCGTCAATTTTGACATCACACTGCTCTCCGTTTGGGATCATACTACTCATTCTTCATCTTCAAGATCTCAGTTTATTTTTCAGTTTCAAGATCTCATCTCATTATTTGTTAAAAATTTTTTGTTGAGAATTTTTTATGGTCAATAAGTGTCAAAATAAATAGTATTTTTGACGGTTAATAAGTACCACAAAAAATATATTTTCAAATTTTTCTAACAAATTATTTTTGATGACTAATATTTATCAAAATAAAATTTAAATATTTTTTACAATTACTTATATGTTAAAAATACTATTTTTGACAAAACTTTTATTAATATATTTTTATAGTTAAAATAATATTAAAATTTAATTTTTTGATGAATTTAAATTTTTTTGACACATAATAATTCTTAAAAATAGTCTATATTATTATAGTGAAGCAAGCCTAAGTGCCTATACCATTTTTTTTTATCGTGCACACTCGGGAGTGGAGCCTCATATATTTGACGGAGGCAATGCCCCCAATTTAAAAATTTTTATGTATATAGTCCTTTCATTTTTACATTAACCTTTTTTTTTTCTTCCAAAGTTATATTTTTTATATTAGCCATTCCAATAATTATTCCGCCCCTGCACAGCACACTTTTTTTTTTTCATGTGGGTGAAGGTATAATAAATTGTCGTTTTCCAGGAGGAAAATATTATTGTTGTTATTAATACGTAATGCAATGCACCACCAAATCCAAACACAGACAAATTTTCAACAAAGTGACAAATTATATGCTGTTGCAATGATGATGATGATTTAATTTGTGGTCACTCTCCGTTGTGCTCCATCTTATGGAAGCGAATTTAATTTTCGGTCTTCCAAAATTTCATGAAAATATATACCTTCTTTTTTCGTTTTAATTTCATAGTCAATTCTTCTTATCTTTGTTCCCTTTGAAGTTCTCGTAATAAGTAAATTGAACGTGAAAATTAAAATTGGTAACATTATAGCTCTCTTTTTTCACCCAAAAAAATAACTTGTTTTGAATGGTCGGATAATTTCTGCTATGTTTCACCAAAATGAATAATCAAAACTTAAAGGTTGTTTTGTCATTGCTTTTCAAAGCTCTGTAATACTTTAAAAAATGGACAATAGTTAGATTGAATTGTTTCTCGATCTCTTTTTCCCCCTTAATATCAAACTTTTTCTACAATTAAAAGAAACGTATTAAATAGTTGTTTCATGGTTTGAAAAATTACGTAAATGTTGTAATTTATTAGATAATTTTGTCTAGCATTCTAGGTAATTTTGTCTAATTAATTCAAATTTTGACAAATATCAAATTAGTTTATTTATTTTATTGTTATAATTAACAGTGTTTAGATTTTTTATAATATAAAAAATTCAAATATTTCAAATGCATTATATTCTAATGATTTTAGCCGTTAATTTTAAAACATTGAAATACTAGTATTTATGAAATATTCGACAATTTTTTTATGGTATATATTTCCCTTAGGTAGCGTTTGGTGGAGAGACAGAGACGGAAAAATTGAGACTGAGAGACAGAGACAAAGAGACAGAAATTGAAATAAATTTTAGTATTCTGTTTGGTGCAAAATGGGAGATAGAAATTGAAACAAGAATGAAACTTTAATTTAATTTGTACAAAAGGTAAAAATGGAATAAATTAATTGAAATGAGGATATTTTAGGTATAAAATGTTATTAAAGTTTCGGTCTCCATCTCTAAAAATTTTAATTCCCTGTGTCTGATCTCCACTTTTGGAGATACTGAAATACTGAAATTTTAGAGACAGAGACCAAAATTTTAATACCAGTCTCTAAACCAACAAATATGATATTGAGTCTCAATCTCTCCGTCTCTATCTTAATACCTCAAAATAAACGCTATCTTAAAGATCAATATCGGGAATGCACTAGAAGCTCCCACAATGGTTAATTTATGGAGTCCCTCAATCTTTGGCATGCATGCGTTGGAGAATCTCTGGCTTCAGTCCCAAAAATCTGTGCAAGGAAGTAGGGCCACTCTAAAGAGGAGGGACTCAAAATAAAAAAAAATGATTTAATTAAATAATAGTATAAAATAATTTACAATATTAATTTATTAAAATCAAACTCTATTTTAATTATTATTTAAAAAAATAAAAATCAATTCAGCTAAGTATGTAATTAATATTTATAGAGTAAAAAAATGTTTAGTTTTATCAAGTGTATGTGACATAATTTAGTCACCAAAAAAAAAAAGTGTCAAATATCATAATGTGCATTGTCAAATATATTATTAAAGAATTTGGATTCTCTAAATTTTATTAAACTATATTTTTATTTATATTAAGTAATGTTGTTATTAATTAGTTAAAACTAAAATTATATATTAATTTTTATTGATGTTGTTAAAATATATGAAGTTATTAAGCTTATTTTCTCGTATATTATTAATTTTTAGTTTTTAATTATGAATTATTTTTAATATATAAATTTTAAAAATAATATTTAAAAAATAAATTTGATTTTTTTTTGTCTAAACTAAACTTCGAATAACATATTATAAAAACCTCAGTAATTATATTTATTATTTTAATTTTAATTATTTAAATAATTGATACTACAATAGAAATTGATCTTGTCTGTTAGAAAAGAAAAACACCTTTGATCTGTATTTATTATTTATTATTTATGACAAGCAGCCATAAAAAGAAATCTAGCGGAGAGAATTCCTGTGCTCTAATGGAGTGTCTCAACTCTTCTGAAGTTTCAAGTGAACTCAATGATGAAGGCCCAATATGCTGGGGCCCCAATTTCTAAAAGCGATATTTATTTGGTAGGCTACATCAAATCCCACCTCCAAAGACGACAACAACAAAAATAAAATTTAAAAAACTTTATGTGAATATTAAAAATTAATTATTATATATTTATGTGTATGAATATATATTTTATTTTTTATTTTAAAAAATATATTTTTAATTATCTCAGTATATATTTCATGAGTGTCTGATTTAATATAATTTATAATGTATATATAATACTTGAGAAATGATAATATTATTTTTTTATAAATTTATATAAAATATAATATTAAAAATTACATAAAGAGTAATATTATTAAAATTTATTTTAAATAATATTATAAAAAAAGAATGATATTATCTTTGTATAAGACTATTGAAAAATGATAAAATATATATTTTTTATTTTGTTAAAAATTTTAAAAATATTTTTAAATTTAATTTAATTTTATTTTAATTTTGTTTTAAATTTTTTTAAATTATATCAAATATATCTCTAACAGCTAATTTTTTTAAATCTTAAGATTAATTCAACAATAATTTTATAAACACAACCTTTAATATAAATATATTAGACATAATTGTAATGTATTATTACTAGTTGGTCCTAAATTTTTAAAAATTTAGCTGTTAAAAATATTTTTTATGCAAATAGATAATTTTAAGGACAAAATAAAAGTTAGAAATATTTTTAAAATTTGTTGACAAATTTAAAAAAAAATATTTTATTAAAAAAAAACAATAAATTTAATTTAATTTTGTAAACTCCAACAGCCAACAAGTGACTCGTGTCACAACGTTACTGACCCTAAATTTCCATCTCACTTCTCGAGCGTTCAGGCCACTTGCTACACTAGCACCGTAGGTGACATCACGCGCTTCCTATCGCAAGTGGGAGACAGCGACGCATTGATGCCAGATTCGCCACTATATATGACCACGGAGAGCAGTGTCGGAACCGCCACGCGCAGCTTTCTGAACCCTGACTCGCAGATCTTGCGTGCGGGGTTGGCGCGTGTTCATACGCGCCATTGGATTCCGTGGGTTTTGCGGTCTCCCACTTGCAGATGCAACGGTGAAACGAACGAGCAACGTGCGGCACTGCTGATTGCAGCCTTTGGTTCCGTACAGTGTATTGAAAGCTGGAAGGGGAAAAAAAATCTCATTGGTTTTGGAAAAGTTTTATTAAACAATTTTTTTTTCTTTTTCTAACGAATAACTTTGTTATAATAAAAAATAAAAAAAAATGTTCATAGAGCACTTGTTTACAGTTTCATGCATTATTATTAAAATTCAAAATATTAATTTTTATAAAATACTTTTATATTCTTGTATTCTTAATTTGGATGAATAAAAAGGAGTAAAATATAAATAAGTTGATAATTTTTTTTTTGAGGAACACATAACTTTTAAGTAAAATAATTAATTGCTTATCAATTTTTAATTTGATTATTGATTGATGGAGATATTTATGCCTTTAAAGAAAAGGATTTTTGTCTTAGGTTTTCAATGGTCAAGAATCTATAAGTAATTAATTTTAATTAAGAATTTCTATTTTTATTTAAAAAATGTTCTAGAATTTATTTGTCTTTTAATTTTATTAAATAAATTAGCCAAAAATAATTTGAACTTATTTTATTTAATATTTATTAATTATTATAATAATTAATAAATACTAAATAAACAAATTTTTACTTTTTTATTTTTATAGCATTACCGTTTGTATTAATACGTACTTTTTATTATAACTAGTTTCAATAAAATTTTTATTAAAAAATAATAAAATTATGATATATATTACACATTCTTGTTAGAAAATTATACGAAGTTAGCCCCTTAAGAATTCCATTCCATCGCATAATTAGTGTTGCTGCATCGTCTATTCCCAAATGATTCTAAGCTCTCATTGAACCATATACATGCTTCCAATTTTGCATTTCAATTAGCACATTAATTACCCTCCCTAGCCAAACATAAGGTATATGGAATATGAAGTATGAACCACCAAATGTTACTTTAATATTGACTACCCCATATCAATTTCAGGCAGACAACAAAGATTTTATTTATATGGAGATCAAAAAAGTTTTAAATAATTATTCTATTATATGCGTTATCACATATATCAAAGTTTTGTTTTATAATAGGTAAAATTACAGAATTATTTTAGTGATAATTAATGAATAAAAAATATTTTGTATACTAAAATAAGTTACTATATATTTTTGCCAATGAGTTATAGCTCAATTGGCATAGTCTCTCCATATTCAATTAAAAAGTTGCAGGTTCGAGTCTCCTATCTTTGGTAAAAAAAAAAGTTACTATATATCTTTATAATATATATAGATTAATTTATGTTTAATATATATTTTATATTTTAATAAATATTATATACTAATAACTAATTTTAATAATTAATTTTAATGTATATTTAATATAATTAAAATTTTTATTATTTAAATTTATTTTTGTTACCTCCCAAATATTATTGTTATTTTTTTATCTAAATTTACAAAATTCTTTTACATCTACATTCAGTTAAATGATACAACGAGACACCAAAAAAAAATGATACTACACTGACATATTTTGTTTGTAATTGAAAATTTGGGAAATAGGGTATAGAAATTAAGGGGTAAAAACACATATACAACTGCATTTTTTAATTTAGATATGAAAATGAGAATGATGTAGGATGCACACATAGATACAGAAATTTATGGTGTTTTATGTAATTGTGGTGTTAGGATTAAATTAATCGGATGGTTCAAATTTAAGTACAGTAATTAGACGATCTAACTTTAGATACAGTAATCGAACTGTCTGATTTGTGTTACACCGATCATGTATCGCATATGTGTGATAGCCCATTACAGTGACACTCTCTCTCTCTCGTGCAAAACACTCCACTTGTGAAACCCCATTCTCTCTTTCTCTCTGGAGTCTTTTTTTTTTTCAAATTCTAACCACCATTTTATCTCTTCTTCACCAACATAAACCTTCTTCCAAGTGTCATTAAAAAACACTTAGAATGCCAAAGAAGTAAAAATTTAACGATGTAGATCGTCCTAAACTTCATATTAT
Organism: Arachis ipaensis; assembly: GCF_059453495.1. Classification (NCBI taxonomy): domain Eukaryota; kingdom Viridiplantae; phylum Streptophyta; class Magnoliopsida; order Fabales; family Fabaceae; genus Arachis; species Arachis ipaensis. Next base: position 7,669,082 of record NC_142438.1, read on the forward strand.
CAATTATCTCTGCTATCTGATTATATAATTAAACTCCAAATGAGTCCCATCTACCTGGATCACTAGCTTACAATGTCTGAATATTCTAATGCAAGGATAATAACTTAAGAAGACTCGATGTAATACCCGAATATTAGTTACTAAGTCATCGTCTTGATATGCAGGCATAGTTTTAAAATGGACGACTACTGAGGGCTTTTTATGACACATGGCCTCAAACCATATGGACAAAGTTTTGTACGATATTTTTCAATCTCTGAATATTTTTTTCATTGACTTTTGCTTAGCCAACCATGCTTTGCGATGGCTGATGGTGTAATTGAATTTCGACTGTACTTCCGCAATAACTGATTTCACCTTTATAGAGGGGTCAGCCTCTACCAACAGCTTTATTACTTTTGCAATTGTGTTTGAATACAGATTCGAATGATTCTAAGAAATGGTGGCTCTGGTACAAGTGTGACTATCATTATACCTCTTTATAACCCAACAGTACTTTCTGCGAATCATACTAACCCTAATCAGCCAATTACAACCTGACTCATAATATGTACACTTGGCATAAAATATCAATGGTTCCGATTCATACACCCGATAGTCTATATCTCTGCAGATGGTATAATCTTTCATCGTCATAATGACAGTTTTTTTGAAATTGAATTTTATTTCCACGACAAATTCACCATCCACTACAATAAAAATTTCTACTACAACAACACTATGCGATAAATATTTAATAAGTGAAATTAAAAGTAAAATCTACCTATAAATTATAAATTATAAATAAATTATTTTAAAGTTTATATTAAAGTTATAGATAAATATTCCCATAAAAAATATTCACATCAAGATATTAATATTAATATAAAAATATCAAGTATACCTACATAAATGCTAATTATATTTATCCAAAAAAAATAAATATAATAAATATTTCCATAAAAAATACTCACATCAAGTAATTAATATTAATATAATAAGTATTCATATCAAACAAATCAACATTCATTATATTAATATTAATATTTATATTAATACTAATATAAATAAATATTCGTATAAAAAATAAAATTCACTATATCAATATTAATATAAATAAAATTCACGTCAAGTAATTAGTTCATTTTTAATTAAATAAAAACATAAACACATAAATAAATACTAATTAATATTTAAATAAATAAATAAATAAAATTATTATCTTAAGTTTAATTAAATAAAGACATAAACAAATGCTAATTAATTATATTTTTACATGTCATACATGTAACTAATTAATCGATCGACAATATAAATTATAACAAAATTTTAATCCTTCGTATAAATATAAGTAATTATGTATCTGCATACATATATTCAGGAAATTTCAGAACATGCATGACTTCCAAATCTAAAGCGCGTATGAAACATAGCTCCTCAAACGGATGTCAATTTGCTAGTGTATTTGTCACTTCTGCCACATTTGCCTCCATAGTGTCGTCAGCTTGATTTTCCGTCTCCATCTGAACTAACGACTTCGTAATTGCTTTTAAACTCTTCCTCACTTTCACTATTATAATATTTCCGTTCAATATTTCGGTCGGCTTCAAATTGTTCGAATTCAACATACAACTCAATGAACGACATTTGAGAGCGACTTTCAATATACATTGAAAACATCTCTTCCATGCTCGCTTTATCAGTTACATATTTGGTTTGAAATTGAACGAATCCACGCTAAATACTGGTATAGGATATCTGTATAAAATACACGATATTCTCCTTGACATTTCAGAATCTATCTTCTCACAAATCACACATTTTAGTTCTTCAAATGAGATTGTGAGTGGAATAACAATATCTAATGAATTTTCACAAATAAATTTCACTCTTTTAGATGTTTTTAACAAAATGTGATCAAAATAATATACTTTTAATACGACTTTATCATCCTTTTTTTCCCTCACATAAATATGAACTTCACTGTCGTAAATTTTTTTCAAGCACAAACAAAAAAGATAGTTCTGGAAGAAGAGAGATCTATCAAGTCGGATACGAATTGCACATATATATATAACAAATCGATTAGTCCGATTTTTATTGACACATTAAAAAATAATTTCCAATAAACAAATAGAACGATCAGATTATCTAAATGCAAATTTAAATTTTTTTTTCACATAAATCAGACCGTATAATTTATGTATCTACTTTTACTAACAAAAAAATTAGACGATCCAATTTTTTTTCCTACATTTCAAAAAAGCAGCCACCATATTCAGGTCTAGCACTCCTAATCTAAATAACAAGACACAACACATACAATATGCATATCCAAAAAATGAGCCTGCATAATTCAATGTCATGCAAATTAGAATAGTTACAAATAACATTTATTATGCATAGAAAAAAATCTGGTTTATAATTCTGATGAGAACCAGATTTATTAAAAAAGAAAAATTAATTGTTTGATCTGGCCATGGGGTCATATTCATATGAAAGACACAGAGACTTTTCAATTTATGTGATTGTGGGGGACAAGTGAAAAAGATGGAGCAAATTACTTAGCCCTCTAAACCTGCTATGCTATGAAGAGTGCTATGCAGAAACAGTTTCTGTGAGAGTGAGAGTGTGATGCTGCTTTTGGAAGTATTTTCAAATTTAATTTGATCATACATTTCTCTATGATTGTTGGTTCCCAGCTGTATATGGACCCCTTTATTCTTCTGTCTTCTCTCTTAGTCCCATTCTTCAATTCTCCTATGTTCTTATTATTTTCATTTTTTCTTTTTATGTATGTCTACACACCCTTAATTCCCATCCTTTTCCTACCACCTTTCCTTCAACCAATGTCTCCTCACATCTCCTTATAAAATAATAATAAAAGTCCTATTTTTGTTTTGTTCTTCTTATTATTATTTTCCTTATTGGAATTGTTGTTTGTGAATGTTGTTCCCACTATATTATTATTAATTAACATTATATCTCTAAATATCATAATTATATTCAACTATATGCCAGATAGTAAATAAAATTAACTAAATGAAAAAATAAAATATTTTTCCCTAAAGTAAAATGGAGACTACTTTGGTTTGATTCTTTGTTTTCTGTCTATTGGATTTGATATAAATAAAAGAAAATAATTATTATTGTTTATTATTTTACTGCAAGTTGTTAACTTTTTAAGTTCTATAAATTCCTGAGACGAAACACACATACTCCCCTTCCACTTTCTTCTCCTCTCTTCTCATCTCTTCATTCATTCACACCTTTCTAGATATTTTTCTTTTGTTCTCCATAATAATAACAACAATAATAATATAATCATATATTCATATATGGTCCCTCATATCTCTTCTTCTTCTTCTTCTTTACCAACCCTTTCTTAGCTTCCACATGCTCTTGAGCTGCTTCCTTCTTCTTCATCAAACAGAGTTTGAAACCCCTTAGATTTCTTCTTGTTTTGAAGGGAATTTTGAAACGGATTTTAAATGTCCAACATCTTGTTGTTGATGTTTGATATTCATGTATCCGATTCTCAGTGAGATCTTCCTTTCCGGGTGTATGATCAATTCCACTGTTAGGCGCAGGACCCATCTTGTTCAATCTTTCTCCGTTGCTTTCCTCTACTGGCTCTACTACGTTTCATGATTCTTAATTAACCTTCTTCACCTATTTTAATTTCCCACTACATATTATAATAAAATAACAAAATCTCTTCAATAAAAATTTATAAATTTTCCGTTTTTGTTTCTGGGTCCTGCCGTCGTTCGTTCGTGTTCTGTGTCCGTGTTAGTGTCCGTGTTTTAGAGTCTTTCTTGATAACATAACCAATATATATTACTTCTATGGCGTCTTCAAGTGGAACATCTTCAGGTTCATCAACTCTTGTGCTTCAGAACTCGGGTTCTGAGGAGGAGTTGCAGGCTTTGATGGATCAAAGGAAGAGGAAGAGGATGATATCAAACCGCGAATCGGCGAGGAGGTCGAGGATGAGGAAGCAGAAGCACCTTGACGATCTTGTTTCTCAGGTGGCAACGTTAAGGAAGGAGAATCAACAGATCCTCACAAGCGTCAACATCACTACGCAGCAATATCTGAATGTTGAGTCGGAGAATTCAGTTCTTAGGGCTCAGGTTGAGGAACTTAGTCACAGGTTGGACTCACTCAATGAGATCATTGACTTCTTGAATGCCAATAACACTAGCAATGGTGTTTATGGTTCTTCTTCTTCAGGAGGGTCATTCATGGAGCCAGTTAATAGCTTCTTCAACAACTCTTTGAACATGGCCTTTCTCAACCAACCCATTATGGCCTCAGCATCCGACATGTTACAATACTGAGGCCGGTTTGGTAATTGTCTCAAGACAGAAAATACAGAGATACTGAAACATACATAAATAGAGACTTAACTTTTTCGTCTTGTCTCTAGTTTAATATCTCTCTATTTTTCTTATCTTGAGATCTGGATTTTGGGAGTCTATAGATGAATTGAGGGGTATTATTGGTTTTTCAATTTAAGGTTCTTGAGTCTGTTGTTGAGAAATTGTAATCACTCTATCAATGGTGATAGTGATGATAAGTTTATTTCTCTAAGGAATAATGAATGAAATGTGTATCATAAAAAAAAGGTGAGGGTTGTTAGGTGCTGTTCCTGGTTCTGTAAAAAAATGAGGCACTATTATTATTATTATTGTTGTTGGTGTTGTCATCTTCCTCTGTTATATATTAATTATGAATTTATTATGATGATGGTAATTAATGTTGACCAAGTTCTCTATATATATTTCACCCGTTCATTTTTATTTATTTTTTAATGAATTGTGTGTTTTGATCCTTATATAGTTTAATTTGTAGTGATTAATATGCTGAAATCATGTGTTTGTTTGACTAAAAGACAATTTTTGCAATTTGCATTTGAATGTTTGTGAAAGTGGACAAGCATGAATTGAACTTTTAATAATATCAATTCTCTTTGGACGTGTGCGCACATTGTATATATGATGTATAAATGAATATATCCAAGTATACGTCTCTGTTCTCTCTGTATTGTATTATTTTGACTACTTTCTAATGTATTTTTCAAGTTTTTAATTAAAACAAATTAGACCCATTTAACAAATTTAACTGTTTTAATTGATTTTATCGATTTACTATTGATTTTTGCAATATTTTTTTTATTTGACCCGAATTAATTAAGCAATTAATTTGCGAATAATTAAATAGTAAAATAACAAATAAATTTTTGAGAATTTACACTTTAAATAAATTAATTCTTAAAAAAATACCAATAAAATTTTTTAAGATAATAAATAGATACACTATTTTTATATTAATTTTTGTAATTAGAATAAAAATTTAATTTAAATTAATTTATCTATATTTATTATTTTAAATTATTTTATTAATATTTTTTTAAAATTAATTTATTCAAAATTTAAATTTTTAATTTAAATTAAATCGGCTAGTTTGATTTGATTGTTAGTACCAGAAATTTTTTTATATAAACTTATTTTTTATTTGATCGTCATACTGATAGGTGCTAGAAACTAGTGAGTATAGTAGTTGATGTGGTTGTTAGTTTAATTAGATCATAATTAAAAAGCTATGATTAATAGTAAAGCACATAGAAACATAGATTTAAGAATGGAAGATATCTATGAAAGATATATTTGTACTTGTATTGTCTAGAGAAATGATGGAGTAGCCAAGACATACGTATCTTAATTGGAGAGAAAATCCAAAAAGGGCCAGAAAACTAGAAAAGGACAAGTGGTCAAGTGGAGAGAAGTGTAGGCCATTGCATTGCACACCCCATTTGCTGCTTTTTCTCTTCATCATTAAACTGCTTGCCAACTACAAATTTTATTTAGTGCAAATTTATATTAGTCCGTATATATATTATTTTAGAATAAAGTATATTTTTATTTTAAATTTTAATAAAAAATTTTAAAATATTTTTAAATTTTATTTTGTAATAATTTTTTTAAAATTTTTAATTTATATTAAATATATTTTTAATAATTAAATTTTTACAAAATTTAGAACCAATCTAATAATAATGTTCAACAACTATCTTTGGTTTATTTGATGTAATTCAAAAGTTTTTTGAATAAAATTAAAATAAAATAAAAATTATGAATATTTTTTAATTATAAACAAACTTTAAAAATAAAAAATATATTTTATTTTATATTTTATTACTATATTCAAATTTTTTAATATTAGTTTATAAAAATAAACTAATAACTAAATATTTGCTAAAAAAAAAATTTATGCTTAACTTTGTAACACTGTTATTTTATTTATTCAGTATTTTTTATTAATTTGAAAATTATAATTATCAGTCAAGGAAAAGAGATTATCTGTTTTATTATTACATTTTTATTCATATGATACTAATAAAAACTGAACATGTGTTATTTAACTTTTTATTTATTATTAATTTAATGATTTTTTAAAATAATTTTTAATATATGCGTTTAATTCTTATTGGTGATACAATACGAACACCATAGTGGAATATGTGATCTTAATCTTTAGTCAATATATACATCACTTTTATAACCAAAGCCTACCATCTGGTTAACAAAAATTTTAGAACACTCGTTTATTTTTTGTTATCGACATATTTGTAAATTTCGTTTTGTATTCTGGAAGTATCACATGTTTTTTAGTTTCTCTTTTTTTGAATTTATTCTTAGTTCTCTTAGTTATTTTTTTGCCTTGAATTTATATCCTCAGATCACGGTATTTATCTCTTTCAAGTTAAGTATGCTTCTGATCTTCTTACTTGAGACGGAATTATAAATAGTCGCATTGAGTCTACTTCTCTTGAACTTAATGTTCGGTTTACTCCTATAGATGATGTTGTTTTAGATAATCCTACTCTTTATTGAAAGTTAGTTGGATGTCTCGTCTACTTGATTGTCACAAGACTAGACATCGCCTATCCAGTTCATGTTCTTAGCCAATTTTTGTCAGTTCCTCGTACTACTCATTATGCGGCAATTCTTTGCATCCTTCGCTACATTAAAGACATTCTGTTTCATGGCCTTTATTTTTCTGCCCATTCATTTTTAACCCTTCAAGCGTACTCAGATGCTGATTGGGCTGATGATCCCACTGATCGTCGTTCTACTACTGATATATTGTTTGTTTCTTGGTGACTCTCTCATTTTCTGGCGAGCTAAGAAGCAAACATTTCATTGCTCGATCAAGCACCGAAGATGAATATCGTGCTCTCGTTAACACCACTACTGAAGTTGTCTCGATTCATTGGCTTCTCAAATACTTGGGTGCTCTTTAGTCGTCCTCAACAGATACTTTTGTGACAACCGCAGTGTTATTCAAATTACTCATAATGATATTTTTTATGAACATACCAAACACATTAAGATTGATTGTCACATTGTCCGACAACGTCTCTTTATTGATGTTGTTCGTCTCATAGCTATTTGGACTTTAGATCAGACAGTTGATATCTTCACGAAATTTCATCATCCTACTCCTTTTCGGACTCTAGTATCCAAACTCAAGATGATATCTTTAGCTCTCTTTTGAGTTTGAGAGAAGATGTTCATAATTAGGATCAATAAAAATCAGTTAACATCTATTATATTTATTTAGCATATACGTATATTTATTGTAGAATATTACGTTTTTATTATTTTAATTCTTCTAACATCTATATATACTCTTGTACATTCTATCATTCACAATACACTAAAATAATACACCACACTTTCTTCAATTTAATCTGTTGCTTTTAACAGTAATAAATCCTACAAGTCTGTGGGTCGTTAAAGTTGCTATGCAAAGTTCTTGGAAAGGTTATGAAGATACTTGTTTTGATAAAAATAAATTCATAAATAAATAAATTTAAAAGAGAAAAAAAAAAGGTGAGGGAGTCAGAGATATGGTGCAATCTTCACGTGCAATGAACAAAGTTCTCAGAGCAACTGAGCAAGTGCCTTATATACATGTATAAATTGAAAGGTCAAGAACAAATCATGGTTTGCATTAAGCTTTTAATCTCCATGACTTAGCTTTTACCTTATGAATGCCATTAAAATAATAGAGAGTGACATGGAGAAGCATGTGAGAAGATACTATACATGCACAACAAAAGGTTTTGGCATGAGTAATAATGTATTTTTCTATATATAAATTAATTCCCACAAATATACCTACACAAGTTTAAGTTAATTGAAGAAAAGACTACATTGAAGTTTATGCTATTAGAAATGAAAGGAAATAAATTATATTAAGGGAAGTAAAAATATAAATGAAAAATTATTAACTATAATAAAAGATGGAGAATGATGACAATAGACATTTTTTATATATAGATAAAATGAGATAAAATTTTAGAACAAACTAATAAATCCTAATCAATCTTGTCATAATTAATATTTTCCAATAGATGTGACTATTCTTCCTAATTTAAAATTGGATATTAATAATTTACAAAAATATCTTATAAATATAAAAATTAATCATCAACTCATTCACAGATATTTGTATATATTTTTGTAGTATAGTAATTAAATATTTTCAATAATAAATTTTTTGTAAATACCAAAAATAACCATTGCATTTGTATAGTTTTATTTGTATTTTAGTTACAAATGTGAATCCAACTTGATTGTAAATATAAATATGAAATCATTTTGTATGGCTTCATGAGTGATTGATCTGGTGTATGTTAATATAACATGATAATGAATAATACAAACAAAAATATTATATAAACAGAAAAAATTATCCACTAAATTAGCTGATATGTATTTGTGTAAAAATATATTTATTATTTAATTTATTATTAAATATGTATTTTATATTTTAACATATATTTTATATAAATGACTGATAAATAATATGGTTGACAATAATAATATAATTATATAGAGTGAGAGACTCATTTAATAAATATATATGAAAAAAACAATGCTACATAATTAACAAAATTTATTATTCTTTGATTAATATTTGGCCAATAAAAATATTATTATACTAACTTCTAAATAAATCCTAAAATCTAAATCTTAATAGTATAAAAATATAATTTATGGCCAAAAATGTTGGCTAAAATATTGATAAAAAAGTATTAGTCTCTATTATTTCTATGAAAAATGACTATAAATTTGTTAATAATGAATAAATAGATTTTAGGGTAATTTACTTGTATAAATGATTTAGAAAACAATACTATATCTGATTGTCCTAAAACCAATTTAAATACAATTTTATCCTTTTATCTTTTATGTAAATAGTGAGTTTTATAGATGATTAATATTTGTTCATAAAACACATGCAAAACCAACGATTAATCATGATGTGTACATACAAGTAAATCATGAGTTTTATGAGTGTATTAGAAAAAAGCAATAAAAAGTGTAAATTACAGTTAGATGGTCATATTTATCTACCACTTATTTAAAATTACATGTAAAGAAAATCAACGATCAATTTATTTTTTTTCTTATTGTTTTTTCGTTTTTATTTCTCTTTATTTATTGACACCCACACAGTAAATCGTTGACTCTTTTTCTATTTTATTTCTTAGCTTTTTGGCCATGTAATAAATCGTGATATGTTCTCATCATATTTTACATTTTCTATTATTTTTTCAATACACTTATAAAACCCACAGTTTACTCCTAAGTATATATACGTATCATGATAAATCATTGGTTTTGCATGTGTTTTATAAACAAATATAAATTATCTACAAAATCTACGATTTACATAAAAAATGAAAGGACAAAATTAGATTGAAATTAGTTTTTGGACGATTAGGTACTATTGTTTTTCTAAATATTTTTATTTACTTATAATTAACTAATTCTTATTGTTGTTTCCTAATCTGTTCTCTTTCTAAGGAAATCTTGACATTTTGCATATGAGACAATAAATAAGATATCAACCCTAAAGTAGGTGTGTGATTCTATGGCCGTGTGAGATCTAATTTAAACAGTTTATCTCAAAACAGCCTTTGATTCTCTGATAATGTCCGATTTGATATTCTCCTTTTTAGAAATGTTTGGTAACAAAAAAAAATCAGCAAAAAACAGCCATAATTTATCTTATTTAGCATTCATTAATTGTTGCGACAATTAATTAATGCTAAATAAGGCAAGTTCTGGCTGATTTTTTTGTCTACCTAGCATTACTCTTCTCTTTTTATGTAAAGAAGCTTTTCTACTCAACACATACACAAAATAAATAAATAAATAAATAACAACTAAAATGCTTCCACAAGGCGGAAGCATACGGAATAATCAATCTAATCAACATTATGAATTTTAACTCTAGCTTATTGGATAAATCGTTTGTATTATTGGCCTGGTCATTATTTTTCTCAAGGGAAAAAAAAAATGAAGTTATCTACAAAAGCATTCTTGTACCGTACGTGACTTAAAAGTAGTCCATAAAATTAAAAGACAAATAAAAATGACTTTTTAGTTATTAAATTGCTGGAATGATTCAATACCAAAAGGCTGCTAAGTGATTAAAACTGATGTCTAACAAAGAAAAAGTAAGCACGCCATCTTCTAGTTACGACGTCGTTTTAGTTCGGACCATATAAGCTAAGACCGGTTTAATTATGGCAGCCGAAAATTATATCAAATATAGACAAAAGTTTCTCGTTCTTGATGAACTTTTCTACAAGCAAATTGATCCTCATTTTCACACTGAATTACAAAAACATCATTTTTTTAATCGAGAGATTTTAAATTAACAATAAATTTTGTATTTCTATAAAAAAAGGTCTAAAATAAATATATATATTAGGAAACTCAAATTATTATTTGAAATGACTTAACCTAGAAAATTCTTTTAGGAATCACTACCAAATAAATTCATAATATTTTTACAGTGACTACAACTATATTTAAGGGCAAGGCTTAATTATTTTTTAGCTATATATATATATATATATATATATATAACTTTCAACTGGATTGTGATATTAGTGGAAGATAGTCCATATGCATGCACCAAATCTATAAAGAAAATAAGATTTGTCGTTGTAAGTGTGGGAGGTTAAATCAATAAAATCACTATTTATGACGAGTTACTTTTTAAAATTAAGTTTGACCTACTAAATTCTAGTTATTAATAGTCGTTTTTAAGTATTTTATCTAATACTTGTAAAAATGTAGGTAGCACTACTTTTATTATTTTTATTTAAAATAAATATTATTTAATTTTATGTTACTATAAGTTTTTTTTTTCAAAGACAGAGAAACTCAAACTTATTATTTTTAAGTGAGTATGAGAATATTATACTATTTGAGTTATAGCTCGTTGATTTATGTTACTATAAGTTTATTTTTAAGGAACATGGCAAAATTATGCAATAAATTGAGAAATTGAGGCTCTATATAGTCTATAGTTCTCTCAAGATTCCCACATCTTATATTCGCTTCTATTGGATAATGAAGACAAACTAAACACAATAATTAAGTGATTCTTTTATAAATTTTCTATCTCTAAGTTTGTCTTTGAACGCCTCATTTTTCTCCCGCAAAAGCCAAAAAGATTATTGTAATAAAGGGGTATAATCAAATAATGCCCAAGTCACATACCATGTAGTATATAGATATTTTCTTAAAAAAAAAATTATATTTGTATATACAGTTTTGTGGCAACTTACGCAACTTAAGTCTCTTTTAATTAATCCTCTTTTGAAGAAGAGTAGTAACCATTAAAGATTGTTGATTGTTATGTCAACCCACAACTTTGCAATATAATAGACAAGAGCAGCACCACAAAAGCATGTCTTTATTTGAAATTGAAATGCCTAATATGTTTTTTTTTTTAAATAGTATCTTTTAGTCTGATGGATAAATGATTAATTTACTATAAATTTAAATTATTTAAAAATTTATTACTGACAAAAAATTAGAATAAATTAGAATGCAACAAATTAAACAAGAACAATACATTAGAATGCTCAAAATAATATTAATAAAAAAGGTTTAGATAATTATATTGAAATAAATGGTAAAGTAGGTATGGTCGCGGTGGTGATTAGTTATATTAGTAAAATATCAAAGCATTCAAATTAAAAGAGGTTGCCACAATGCAAAAATAGTGAGTGCATGCAAGAGCAGGATCTGACATTAATTAACCATTATTCTGTGAGTATAGTGCTACTATAAAGTAATTAATTAAGGGATGCAGCTTTAAAAAGTGGTTAAATCTAAACAGCATTGACAAAAAATTAAAGCATACATTGAGTTTGATGCCTATTGGTGATAAATTTTAAATGAATAATATTCGATAAGGAACACATACATATATACATGATATATATGGCATGAAGATAGCATGTTTATATGTCTAACTGTCTAAATCTTAAACCGGATAACCTCATCAACTAAAATTGAAAAAAAAATATTAAAGACTCATCAAGTGCAGCTAAATTTGACTATAATTAAAAATTATTAGATAAAAATTTAGTCTAATTTTTTAAATTAATTTTTAACTATTAAATTTACATAAAATTAACTGTATTTAAATTTAAAAAAAAATTAATAATTGGAAGTAGCCTCAAATTGACTTTCACGTTAGGGTATATATGACTACTGAGTGGCGGCCAAATTAAAGTAATGTAACAATAAATTCTTATTATATTAGGATAATTCCACCACGGCTCTATATACATTTACTCAAATTCACAATAAAAACGGCTATTATTATTATTATTATTATTATTATTATTATTATTATTATTATTATTATTATTATTATTATTATTATTATTTATGCCTCTCATAATTTCAATTGTAAGTGTGTAAAGGTACAATAAAAAGTGGTAGAATAATTTAAATAAAATTAAAAATAAAATATTATTTTTATCTCAATATTTAAGATAAATCTTAAAATTATTTTTAATATTTAAATTATTTTATTTAAGTTCATAATATTTTAAAATTATTCTAATGTTATCCTGTCGTTCAGTGATCTATTAACAGAATTGACGATAGGACAAAATTAAGACGATTTTAAAACGTTAGAAATGTAAATAGCATGAAAATATTAGCGACTAAAACGATACATTACTTTTAAAAAATGACCAAATAGCATAGTCTTTCCATACTTAAAAAAAATATGTTGTTTTTGTCCTCAATGTTGTCGTCCTATTTAAGTCCCTAACGTTTTAAAATATCTCAATTTTATCCACTGTCAATTCTATTAACAGATCACTAATAACAAAACAACATTGAGATAATTTTAAAACGTTAGACACTTAAATTAAAAGATTTAAATATTAGAGACAATTTTAAAAATTACTCCAAATATTAAAGATAAAAATAATACTTTACTTTAAAATTAAATAATATTACAAGACTAATAAAATTTATTTTTTAATTAATATTCTAAATTTTAAATACTAAATTTTAAATTATATAATTTAAACTATTAATTTTAATAATATAAAAATAAAATATTCATCAAATATTAACTAATATTAATTAAAAAAATATTGACTTCTTAACATTTTACATTAAATAAAAACACGCAAGTATTTTTACATCTAATATAACCACACATAATATATATCCTCCTTTTGAGTTTTGAGGTTAAAATATGATTATAAGTATAGGATCACATTATTTTATGTTGATATTTAACCTTTAATTAAGGAATAAAATATTATTTTAATCTCTAATATTTAGATTAAATTTTAATTTTATTTTTAATATTTAAAATATTTTATTTCATCTATCCTATATATTTTAATTCTTTTGTCAAAATTTTTATTCTTTTCTAAAAATATCATTTTTTTCATTATGATTTTTTAGTAGACAATAGTAAAAATATAATCATAATTATAATAGTCATAGTAATTATCGTAGTAATTTGAGAATAAAAATGATTGAATAATTAAAAAAAATATTTAAAAAAAAATTCATTTTGACTAAAAAACTAAAATATGATAAAATAAATTTTTGAAAAAAAGACATATAAATATTAAAAATAAAATTAAAATTTAGCCTAAATATTAAAAAGTACAATAATAGTTTATCCTACTCACCGTCCTCTTGTATATGAGCTAAACTTTTATAACAAGTCATGATTTTCATGTCAAAGAGTATATATATATATATATATATATATATATATATATATATAACATAGTAGTACATATTGTGATTTGTGTAGGGAGAAGCTAGGAGACATAAAAGTCAATTTGATTATTTATTCATGTATAATTATCGAGCAGAAAGAAATTAAAATTATTCAACTTGCTAGGTAAATGAAGTAAAAAAGTAGATAGCTTTTAGAGTGGGGGTGCAATTGATGAAAAAGAAATAGTGATTTGGAGATTAAAGAAGAAGCCTCTCAAATAATGTTTCGGTTGTTCTTTTTCACTTCTATATATGAACATCAACAATAAAGTTGTATAGCTAGAAGCTTAAAAATATGTATGTGAAGAATTAAAGAAGGGACCCATATAGTGATCATATTTCTGAATTGGCATATATTTCTTCTAAATATAAAGTATATGACAAGATTTCCAATGGAGGGTTGAAAACAAATTTGCGACCATTATTATTATTCGAAACTTTTCAAGAGAATATTGTGATCTGTTGCTTGGTTCTTTGGAATTATCGACAATTTTAGTTTATAATAAAAATAAAAGAATAAATTCCTATATGAAACGCCAATTGTTTTATTATTTTTTGTTTTGGCACCAAAAATTAAATAAATTTTCTAAGTTATCTTTAGTTCTTATCCATGCATATCATTTTATTTTGGTTAGTATCCTCAGACCTTTTTTCTCTCTTCAGTTAAGCCCTTATATTCTTCTATCATCTGAATTGTGTGTATTCAAATGGAAAGAATAATTCTCAACAATGAAAAGGAAAAATGAAATGAATGGAGATATAGAAATTTAGTTTGGTGGGCATCAAATGAAATTCTAAAGCAATGACAATATCTTTTTGTGATACCCTATGGCTATGGAAGGAATTTTTTAACCAAATGGTTTAAAAATTCTTACAAAGGTAAATAATATTTTATTATATCAATTTATAAAGCTTCTGTGTGTTAACACTTTCTATCACAGCATATTCTGATGGCATTTGCATTGGAACCATCTTTTTTTTTTTTTTAAGAAAAAAAAGAAGAGAAAGGAAATTAAAGCACTAAGGTGCATAATAATACAAGCTTATATTTTCTCACTTCATTTTTTAATGTATTTATTTATTCCCATCTAGAAGCATACAAAGACTTTGGATGCAAATCTGGTGGAAAACTATTGGCACTGAATTATTTGTTTTTAAGTGAAAAATTAAAACCAATAAGATTCCCACACATGCACTACGTACTATATAGGTTAAGTACGAAAAGGTGAAAATGATCTTTCAACACCAATTTATTGCATTTCCTATCATTAGTTACCATGAAATTTTAGTGTTAATAAAAAAAAAAAATTAGATGCAGTTGTTTTTATTTAAGGTTGATAGTTAAAATTTGTTAAATAATTTAATAAATTTAATTAAATTTTTATTTAATAATTTTTAATTATTAATTTTATATAAAAATAATTATATATAATTTTTTATTTATTAATATATAAATTGCTTTTTTGAAATATATAATAATTTTTTTATTATTTTAAATTTAAGTTGTTTTGTTTAGTTAGAACTAAATGTAGTTTTTTTATTATGTTCTTTAATCAATTATGATTATAATTACTTTCAGTTAAAATTATAATTGATATATCTAGATATAATAAATTCTGATAACTTATTATATTTAAGTTCAGCCAATTTTTATTCAAAATATTTTTTATTTTTTATTTTATTTGTCCATTTAATAATGTAAGTTATTTTATTTACAACTTTGATATATTTAAAATGGTAGAAATTCAGGTGCAGTCGATTTTACGTGAAGTTGATAGTTAAAAGCAGTTAGATGAAAATTTAGTCAAATCAGTCAAATAATCTAACCACTCTCAGTTATCAACTTCACGTGAAATCGACTCCACCTGAATTTTCACCATTCAAAATATAATTGTCAAAATTATCTTGTATTTTTAGAATGATACTAAATTAGATTAATAAACAATATACTTTTGTATGTTATACAAATATGAAATATCATTTATAACTCGAACAGAAAAAGGACCATGGATCTCGTTAATTTATTTGCTTGATTGATGACAAAAATATATATAAAAACAAGTTGAGACGGAGACCCCATGTTTTGGCTTTCATAATTTTTCTCCTCCTTGAGAAAAACAAAAGAACACATATATAACGACATTAAATTTAATACACAAAAAAGGGATGAAATTAAAGTCGGTGTATATGTTTCGGTACTCTGAATTATGATCACCCGCGTCTATGAGAGAAAGTAAGTATGGAACTTATATTATTATATATAATATATAATTAAAAAAAATAATAATGTGTTTATACATATAATAGGTACATGTGACAATGGGGGACAAGGATGATGAAATCTTCCACGATGGCTTCTTCTTTTTAAACTTGAATATTGCATGCTATGAAAACTTTGGTTTAGGACATTTAATTATGGCAAAGGGGGTATGAGCATGTGGCCAACCATGTTTTTGAATGGTTCACATGCATTGATGAAAAGTTGTCCTAACTCTTATGAGTTTAATTGTTTAGTAGGAGATTCGTTTTTTAATGTGGGTATCTAATTCAAGTATGTCATGGTGGTGGAATTACTAATACTATGATATTAGGATTTGTCTATTTCTTAAATAAGACTTGCGTCCCAAATTCAAGGCTCCATCTCATTATTATTTAAAGATACATATTTGTTAAAGAGTAAAGTATCAGTTTTTGTCTCAACGTTTGGTGTAAATTCTATTTGTGTTTCTAACGTTTAAATCGTCCTATTTGTATCTTTAACATTTGTAAAAGTGATTCAATATTATTCTGCCGTCAATTACACATCATGAGTACTTTAGTTTGAGTTTTAAAAATCTCTTCTTGAAGTTAGAATACAAATGTCTGTGATAGAATCGATGATCTACTCCGAAAAATAGCTCATCAAATGTTGAAACTAATTCCTACAACATTTACATAATTTACTTTTCTAGGGACATAATTGAATCTAAACAAATATATAGCGGGTATAATATTAAAATCGAATACATCCAAGTGAGACCTAATTGAAAATGAATACATCCAAATGAGAATAATTGAAAAATATAATCTGATTTGTTAGTATAATTGATAGTAGGATAACATTGAATCACTTTTATAAATGTTAAGGATACAAATAGAACGATTTAAATGTTAGGGACACAAATATAATTTACCCCAAATGTTGGAACAAAAACAATACTTTACTCTTTATTAAAAGTAACAAATGTGAAGAATATAATGAATTACTCTTATATAAAAAAAAAAATAAAGAATTTTTAAAATAAGAAATTTATTAATTTGATATTTGAAGGTTTTTTAAATTAGATATGATGTTTTTTAATTTTGTGTTTTTTCACTTAATTTTTTTCTAAAGTTTTTTTTTTTTTTTTTTTTTTTGTGGTTGAGAACTCTTTACGATGTCTCAACAATATATAATCTATTAAAAAAAAAGATTGGTACAATAATAGTAAAAATATCTATCATCATAAGTTTTTCAGTATTTTTCTATCAATCCAAAAATATGATAATAATTGTTAAGTGGTGACATTTTTTTTATTATTTCGTTCGATAATAATTTCAGAATAAAGCGATAAAGAGAGGTAATTCAAAATGTAAAGAATAAAACTTTACTTGAAGAAAAGACATACTAATGAATAAAAATAAAGTAAATAAAATATTATGTTTTGGAATTAAATTTATATTTGCGGAATTAATGGAAACACTGAAACAAAGACAAAGACAACATTATTACTTAATTTATCTATCATCTTTGTCTCTTATAATTATCTTTTCTATTTCAAAGCACTTTCTTATTAACACAACTAAATGTGTCATTTTCATAGGCTGTATTTAGTGGCGAGAACATAATATTAAGAATAAAATATAAAAAATAGAAATATAAAAATTTGTGTTTTTATATTTTATTTTATAATAAATTAAAATAATTTATAAAAATTTAATTTATTTTTTTATTCAAAAATTAAAAAATATATATAATTATAAAAATTAATAAAAATAATAAAAAATAAATAAATAATAATTTATATTTTTTATTAGTATTTTTATTTTTTTATTATAATAGATAAATACAAAATATACTAATTTAATATTTTTATTTATATTTTATTTATTAAAAATAATTTTATATTTTTGTGTTTCTAACTCAGTAACTCATATTTATAAACAAATGCAATCATACAGACATGAAAACAAGTTAGAGAGAGAGATGAAATCTTAGTTTCATTAAAATCAAATTAAACCTTGACATCATTGAAAACCGGAGGGGATCATTATTGATTTGGGGGGACCAAAGTTAGCTTCTTTATGGTTTTTAAGTGTTTTATGAGAGTTGAAACTTTGATTGTCTTTTTTTATTTATATTATTTATTTATTATTATTACATTTTTATATAAATATGTTAAAAAAATGTCATTATTAAAATGAGAGTGATAATATTTATTTCATATTTTATTTTCAAATTGTCATGCATATTAGATATATAACTTTTATGTATTTTTGTTAGTTAAATTTTTGAAATAAGTAATTTTATAACATAATAATAAAATTACTATAATAAAAAAAATCTAAAGTACAATTTTTGTAAGTATTCAAAACAAAAAAATTTTAGTATGAGATAAATAAAAAAATAAAAATATTTGAGAAACAATAAAAATAAGCTTAAATTAATCTAAAGTTACTTTATTTTTATTTATTAATTATATTTGAAATAAATGCATAATATTAGATGTAATAAGTATATAATTTTAGATGTTATATATACGAAATTATAAATGTTAAATTAAATAAAATCATTTTAAATTATTATCTCTCAAAATATTACTATAAAAAAATTATGTAAAACTATTGTATGAAAAATATTATAATTATATATTTATTTTTTATTTTAGTTAAATTTTTAGGTTAAGTAATTTTATATCAATACAAGGGCTCTTTGCTCATCCTACCGAATCACTCTTGTTATAGCAGTAATAATCTTTTAATTAATTTACAATCATTTGTTTATCCTGAAATATTAAAAAGTTAAAATAATTTACTAATTAAAGATCTTTATAATAGAAATAATGATAGTATACGTGGTTAGATGAAGTATAACTATATAAGTGATGATAGGTTTAAATTGTTTCACCCAATAGTAATCACATTATATTGCTTTGGTAAAAGAGCAGTCTAACCTAAACATCTTTTTAAAAACAATAAAAGAAAAGAGATACGAGGTGAAGTGCTTGTTTGGGTGCCATTATTTTGATAAAAAAAAAGATCTTTTTTCAATGAAAAAAGATCTTTTTTTATTTTTTAGCGTGTTTGGCAAATTTCGAGTAATAAAAGTAAAAGCACTAGAAAAATCAGAAAAACATTTTTTTTAGAAGCTGTAATTTACATATTTTTTTAAAAGATCTTTTTTCCTTAAAAAAAAAAGATGTTTTTCAGGTAATAAATAAACAAAAAAGTATTTTTATATTGTTATATCCAAACATAATTGATAGATAAAAAGATCTTTTTGCATGAGATATCCAAACATAAAATTACTTTTACTTTTCCATAAGATCTTTTAAAAAAAGATAACTCGACAAAAGATCTTTTCTTAGAAGCTCACCCAAACAAACCCGAAGTATAATATTCGATCACTTGACATCAAATTAAATTAAATTAAATATGAGATAACTATCATTTTTTTTAACTTATTGTTTGGGATAATTAAACGTGTTAGACCTACTTAATTCTAATGAAAACTAACTCAAATATGAAATTTCACCAAGGAAAGTGGCTTGGCTTTTCGAGCTAGTTAACACAATAACATATGATATTAATTACCCTGGTTCCAAAAGATATAACTGAGGACTTAGAAGTTAGAAGTTAGAAGAATAAATTGCTTCACCACCAAGTCACAGTATATGTATGTAGTGCACACCCCACCACCATGATACATATAACACACAATGTGTGACATCTTTCCTAAAAGGTAGGAGGTAGTTTATACTTATTAGGGGAAAATTATCACTTAGGAAATAAACAATGCCAATAACAATAATAATCCCACTCTTCCTCTATCTCTCTCTCATAAATGCCTACAATAGGCTATCTTTGTGTGTTTTTAAACACCTAAATAAATGATTGTAGCGTCTAAGTTAATCATTTATCTATCTATCGTGTTGGCTGGGGAAGTTTATTAAGATATAACGAGGCAAAAAAAGACATGCTACACATACAAGTTTTTTTGGCTTACAAATTTTATAAGTTGGGCCAATTTCAACAAAAGCCATGCGCACCACACTCTCCACACTCGAGCGTAAATACACGTGCATTACTCAACCGTTTTCTTTTTCCAAAGCGCGCTCATTATGAACGACTCTTCTTCTTCTTCTTCTTCCTCGATGAGAATTACAACTGTCATTTTTTCTTCGCGTTTCTCTTCCTCCTCCTCTTCTTCTTTATTCTTCTCCTTCTTCTTTGTGTTTCTCCTTCTTTTTCTTTACGTGTTTCATCTTCATCGTCGTGTTTCTCCTCCTTCTTCTTTTGATTTTGCAACATTATGTATTGTTTTTTCCTTTGTTTGATTTTTTCCTCCCTAAAAGAATTACGAAAATATGAAATAAGAAGACGATGAAGAAGAAGCAGCAGAAGATGAGAAGGAGGAAGAGGAAGAGTTCTGAATTATGCAGAACTTATCAGAATAAAAATAATACACCCAAATATCTTCGTTTTACACCCAAATTTGCTGCAAATACAGAAATGAGTTATGCTACGTGTACACTAAAATCAACCACCAAAGTCAGCCACCAGTATAAAATACATACTGGAATACAAATATACATTGAAAATAAATTAAAGCACATATATATTTATACACAAATACATTGGTGGCTGATTTTAACGGCTAATTTTACTGTACAAATAGTATTTTGTACAGAAAAATGTTTCTTCTAATGCTGCAATTTTTTCTTCTTCTTCTTTTCCTTATTTCTTTCTTTCTTTTAGTTAAATGAATGTAAGTTCATCATTTTCCAAGTAATTTTGCAACATTATATATTTCTTCTTCTTCTTTGTTTAATTTTTTTGTTTTTTTTCTTGTTAAGATAGTAAAACAAGAAGAAACTTGAGAAGGTAAAACAAAAAGAAAAAGATGAATAAGAAAAAAAGAAGAAGAAGATGGTGATGATGATGAAAAAAAAAAAGAAGCAGTAGCAGAATATGAGTAGAAGGAAGAGGAAGAGTTCTGAATTATGCAGAATTTATCAGAATGAAAATATACCTAAATATCTTCATTTTACACCCAAATATCTTCGTGTTACACCCAAATATCTTCGTTTTATACATTGATTCTTAATTTCGTTTCCCTTCTTATTTGTGCTCCGAA
Source organism: Arachis ipaensis (assembly GCF_059453495.1). Classification (NCBI taxonomy): domain Eukaryota; kingdom Viridiplantae; phylum Streptophyta; class Magnoliopsida; order Fabales; family Fabaceae; genus Arachis; species Arachis ipaensis. Next base: position 7,690,580 of record NC_142438.1, read on the forward strand.
CTCTTGTAGAAAAACCTGCAACCTTTTAATAATCCTTGTAGAATTTTGCAACATCTTTAAGGGTGTTAAAAGTCATTCCAACCTTGGGGACAAACTAGTCATCAACACCATAGAAGGTCTGCAAAATACACTCAAAATACACCATATTAAAACAAGTATAAACTATAAAATGCAAATACAACTATAAAACTATCATCAAAAATAAGAAAAACCACATTCATGAATTATAACTAAACAGAACGTAAAACAATTCAACTAAAATAATAAGACAATTCACCTTTCGTCAGATGAAAAGTCATAAACTGTAATACACCCAAACTTTCCTGAAATACACCCAAATATTCATAATCTACACCTGAATATCTGATATAAAATAGACAAAATTATTTTAATTCTAACGAAAAGTAGTACATTAGATTCAATTCAAACAAAGAAGAATAAATTGCAAATATCACAGGCAAGGTTCACGCATTATTCAGCTACACAATAAAAAACTACTAACTGGATTCAAATTCAGATTCAATTACTAACTAAAACTAAATCACACCTCAGGAACTTCATTGGATTCAGTTTCAAAATCTACTTCGCTCTAGTTCAGCCGACAATCTGAAGTTGAATCATTCATTATCTTCAAAAACGATTTCAGAGCTTGATGTCAAAAAATAATAGAAATTGAGAATAACGAAGAAAGAGAAAAACACGTAAATGAAGAAGGAGAAAGCAGAGAGAAACGCACGTAAACGACGAAGGAGAAGGCAGAGAGAAACTCACAAAAGAGATCGAAGAGAGAATGCAAGAAATTCGAAAAAGGAAACGAAATCCTTTCAAAGAAGGAAGTTATATATTCGCTCGTTGATTGAGTTAAAAATCTGTTAGAGGCGCGTAAAACATACGTGCATAACAAGCGTATTTGAACGTAACATCAATTAAAGGACTTGTAAGACTTTTAGAGCAAAATTACTTGTATGTAGAGATTAATTCGAGGTGTGAGATAGTTACGTTTATGTCGATGTATTTATTGTTCTAAGTTTTAGGTAGGCCAATAATTAAACAAATGTCGTATATATATATATATATATATATATATATATATATATATATATATATATATATATATATATAAGTGGCAAACTTTTAGAGATAATAGCTTTATGATCACTATTTTTTTTAATTAATTTACTTTTTATGATAAATTATTTATCATTATTATATGATATAACAAAACGTTATTATAAGTTACATTGTGATATATTAAAAAAGTTTTTATCAGTAATTATTATAATTGTCATTAAAATTTTTTATAATAAAATATAAAATAACTAATATCTAATTGTTGATAAATATTTAAAAAAAAATTATTGTTGCTAAAAATAAATAAATTGTGACTAAAAATAATTTTTCTTATCGTAAATATAATTCTACGTTACAATAGTTATTATTTAACGGAATCTATGTGATAGATGAGATTGTGGCACTACTCACATTTCAATTATTCATTTTAGTTTCTCCATCATTAATTAATAACTATGACGGGCTTACGGTGTATAGATAAATGAAGACCCCTAGCTACTTTTAACTTTACAAGTGATATTTCTCGTTTTCATATCATTGGTCTTCTATAAAGTTAGACATTGTTATATGCTATATAATGCAGATGTACCGGAATTTAATGTGGAAATTTTCCCTGAGCTTGCTTGGTATAAATAATTAAAGTAAATAGAAGGGATAAGAGTAGTCCTTTGTCCTTATTCTTGTTATTATTAGAAATAAGAGATTAAACTCGAAAAAGAATTTGTGTATTATTGAGTGTATTCAAGTTGTTTATTCAAGTTTTTTGGAATAATACAATATAGAAGGGTATTTATAGGTGTTAAGAGAATCGAAATAATAAAAGCGTAATATTCTATAATAAATATTCAGATATGCTAAATAATGCTAATTGATCCTAATTATATTCTAACAATTATTATTATGAAAAAGTATTGTTTTGGTCTTTAACGTTGAGGGTCAGAATCAAAACCGTCTCCAATGTAATTTTTTATTTAGAATCATCCTTAACGTTTTTTTTCGTATTAAAATCGTCCTTTTTAATAAAATTTTTAATTTTATTTCTAAAATATCCCTACTTTAATAAAAAAAATTATAAAATTAAAAAAAAAAAGAACGGATTGGGGGGAGAAAGGAAAAGGGTACACGAAGGGAGAAGGGGAGGGAAAGGGAAAAGGGGAAAGGAAGGGGGAAGGGGGAAGGCCAGGGGGGACGACGTCGGTGAAGCTTGTAACTACCGTCGCCGTCGCCAAAAGAAAGAAGAAATGAGAGAGGCTGCGACGGGGGAGAAGAGAAGAGGGAAAGGAGATGCGCCGACGCTGCTAGGGCTCGCCGCCGTCGTCGTCATCGGGAGACCGTGCCGCTTAGCTGTCGCCACCGATTCGCCCACGAGCTGCCGTTGGGGAAGCGCCGATGGTTCTGCTTCGGCTTCTGCATCTGCTTCTTCTTCTTGCTTCTTCTTCTGTTCTTTGTTTTGGCCTCTGCTTTCTGTTTCTGCTTGAGCTTCTGGTTGAGTTTCTGTTTTTGCTTCTTCTGCTTCTGTGACTGCTTCTGCTTTTACTTTTAATTTTGATTTTGATTTGTTGTTTTCTGATTTTATTGTTGTTGTGTTGATTTGGTTGTTGAATTTGTGTTAATTTGTTGATTTGTTGAATTTGTGTTGATTTTATTGATGTTGTTATTCTTGGTGGTGGAGGTGCTGGTGCTGGTGCTGGTGGAGGTAAAAGTGCTGGTGGTGGTAGAGGGTATTTTTGTCCAGAAAAAGTTAAAAGGTCGAATTTAATACGAAAAAAAACGTTAAGGATGATTCTAAATAAAAATTTATATTGGGAACGGTTTCAATTCTAACCCTTAATGTTAGGATCAAAACAATACTTATTCCTTATTATTATTATTATTTACTAGTAAAAACTGATACAAATGGAACTCGTCCCCAAAATTTTTAAAAATTATATCTATGTATGAGATATGTATTTAAGTAAATAAAAATATTATATGATTTAATAGTTTTATATTTATTATTTTTTATTATGTGATGAGTTTATATTTTAATTATTTTATTTACTAATAAAATTTATTTAATTAATTTAATATCATAAATTTAGATTTTTGTAATTTTTAAATTAATCTATATATATATATTTATTTATTTTTTTAAAAAATATTTGTTTTTAATAATATTAAAACATTGACATATTTAACACTATATTATTATATAGAATATTAATAATGACTTACATTATTATGTTTTAGTAATTATATTGTATATTTTTGTATATTTTTTTGTAAAAAATACATATCATATATAAATTACTTTTATGTAATAAAAAATATAACAAAAAATAATTAAAAAATTCATCTAAAATTTGGTATTTACATATTAAAATTTTTAGATTAGTAGCTGATTACTAGTGTGAATAATAATAATGATAATGGAGCTCAATTCCTAGTAGTTTAAGGTAAAAGGTGATATATATATATATATCCTCTCGAAGTATAAGTTAGTTCATTCACTTGATTAGAAAAAAGAAAGATGAGCCAATTGCCATGTAGTCAAGTGGCATCTCTAATAATCACCATGGAAAATGTAGTCCTTTAAAGTAAGGAATTGGATCCCTCCACATAGATAATGTCATTTCCGAACCTAATTAAATCTTAACTAGTATGTATATTTTTACCTTAATTGGAAAGAAAATAAAATGTATAGAATATATATAAAATTCAGGTATATATCCAACTTACAAAAATGACCAGCAATGTATGGCCACATGTGTGTGTGTCATGTTCTCCATCATGATCTCTTTTATGAACCGTTGTTCTTGGTTTACAAAATTAAAGTCACAAATGGATAATATATGAGGTGATGGAACATGAATTGGACTAACACCTTGAATATTTACTGTTGTCCAACACAGAAAAGAAATGTTGGATATAGTGATATACAGCGTTGACCAATTAATTTATACAAAATATTGGATGAAAAATTAAATTGCCAAATTTAGACATCCAGGTTACGGAAAATCAAGTGATTGTTTGCTCACACGTTCAAGGATTACATAAATAATTTATCCTAAAAATTCAAAATTAAAAAAAAAAAAAAAAGTATACGAACAGTTACATTTACGTCGAAAGCAAAAGAAATGCATAGTATCTTTTTAAACTTTTTTTGGGTCTAATTTTTCACTCTTTGGATTGGAACCCGGATGCAGCTTGATGAGAGGCTTGTAGATCTTTTATCTGTGGGAACCCTTAGTCCAACTGCACCATTGATTTTTTTTTTTTTTTTTGTTTAGATCCATTATTAAACAATCTCCAATCTTAATCATTACAGATTTATGCACACTATATACTCAACGGAAGCTCCAATTGCTATCATTGATTTATTTTAGAGTATATATTCGAATAGATTTTTAAAAAATTTTGAATTAGACATTTTTGTCCCTAAAAAATTTTATATGTCTTATTTTTGTAAAGTTTGGAGACCTCGACGTAATAAAATTTGCTGAGAGACAAAAACATTCGATGCGAAATTCTTTAAGGACCGTATATATTCTTTATTTATTTATTTTTTGAGTAATACTCCAAATAGGTTCCCAAAGAATTCACAATTGGACATATTTGTCTCCAACAAAATTTAACTAAAATTTTGACTCTGACGTTTTTAATTATACACCAGATATGCCTTCATGGCAGTTTGACCCGGTCAAGACTAACGGTGACGTTCTACGTAGAGGTTAACAAGCTGACGTGTTAGGTTAACTGTGACGTGTCACTTTTAGGACAATTTGATCCCTATCAAACCTGGACAAAACAACGTTGTATTGGATCATGAGGCGAACGACGTCGTTTCGTGGATGACAGATTCGTCCCCACCATAGAAGGCAGAGTTGTGAAACGGCGCCGTTTTAAATGGGGACCTATCTGCCTGATGATTGTGCTTCTATAGGGATCTATTTGCCTGATAAGCTAATGTTTGGGGACCTATTTGTTTAGGAGTATAATATTTGACACAATGGTAGTTGTAGTTGTGTTTTATATGTATGTGGTGGCTGTTTAGGCAAGTTTTAATCTGTGTTGATTATCAAATTATTGGATTGAAATGTCACATTATATTTAGATAGATATGCATGAAATCAATTGTGGTGAAATAGTATAAAATAAACACATTATTTTTTGTTTGTTTCATCCATTTATCAAAATGGTTATATAACTGATAATCAAAATATGGTAACCACACAAGTAGCTAAGTTCAGTAGTAACATGAACCAAATCACACAAAAAAAAGATTTATTTCTTTTAATATAAACTAAACCAAACAAACCAACCCAAACAACAAAAGGTCTATTTCTTCCAACATAATAAAATATGGTGTTGGAATCCTTAAAAGTATCATTTCTTCGTAGACTGCTTCAATCCCGGTGTTAGAATAAATTTTAACAATCTAGATGTTGTGTCACTGGTTGTAACTGCCATGGTCTCAGCACTAACACTCCCCTGAGTCTTGGGTCTGATTACTGTTTGCTTTATTTGGACGTCTAAAGGTTGCTGAGTGTGGAATTAACAAAAGTATTATGAGGATGTTTTATACAGATTTCAACATACGCATTAAGTAATTCAAAATTAGCATACATTGGAATTGCTTGAGATATTTTTTTGTGACATATGAAGGAGAATCTTCAATTTGAGTGTCATGAGAGGGAGGATTAGAATTTTGCAAGCTACCAGGTCTAGATACATTTGTCTGTATTTTCAATGAAACCAAAAAGGGCAATGAATATATTTGAGGGTAATGTCACCAATGATAGGTCAGATAGGTCCCCAACATTAGCATATCAGGCAAATAGATCTCTATAGAAACACAATCATCAGGCAGATAGGTCCCCATTTAAAACGGTACCGTTTCGCAACTCTGCCTTCCATGGTGGGAACGAATCTATCCTCCACAAAACAACGTCGTTCTCCCCATGATCCAATACGACGTCGTTTTGTCTAGTTTGGATGGGGACCAAATTATTCTGGAGGTGACACGTCATAGTTAACATGACACGTCAACCTGTTAACCTCCACGTAGGACGTCACCGCTAGTCCTAACCGAGTCAAATTGCCATGGGGACGTATCTGGTATATAACTAAAAACGACAGGGTCAAAATCTTAGTTAAATTTTATTGGGGATAAATCTATCCGATCGTAAATTTCTTGGGGTATTACTCTTATTTTTTATTGTTGGAAATCGATCTTGGGTGCAATTTGATGAGAGGCATACAAATCGTCCATATGTGCCAAGCCTCAGCTGCAAACTCTTTTTTTTTTTTTGGTCAGGGTCCAGGCTAACAGACAAGCCCAGACCACATATATCAGATCTCCAACCCTATGATCCGACCCGGAACGGGATGCATTCTCCTTCCCCGAACAGCTGCATACTCTTTATTTTAAGAACCCCAATTTTACCGTACCGTTTTTGGACGAATAAGAGCCCAGGTTTGGGCGATAAGAACCCCAAGGTAATTCTTCTATTTTGGGTCAAAGTAGTATTAGGCCTCAAGCCCTCCAACGGGCTGGGCTATACTGAGCCTACATTTATTGTTTTCCGGTTTTGTCTCCAAACAGATGTATAGCCTAGCACATATTTTTATGGTTATCGGCTTATAGCCTTCTGAGCACCTCATTTGGGAACGTGGTGTCCAATGCATATATATAGCAAAAAATAATTACGTGTATACCAAAAACTAATTTTTTTTCCATGTAAAGTTTGTACTAGTCAACTGAAGGTTTCACCATGACCCAAAAAAAAAAAAAAAAAAAAGCGAAGGTTTGATAAATGTATAGTTATCAAGTCCAAATAAATAAATAAATAAATAAATTATTACCAAATAAATAAATAAATTAGGTCCCCATTTTTCCAGAGACTGTATGATATCGCCCATTCACCCGCTGCTATCTCTTTACGAAAAAGATGGATCTTGAGTAAAAAATAATATTTACTTGTCTCTTTAACAATCTCTATAGTCCTTGTTTTGCTTGTTCAATAACCCCAAAATAGCATACATATATCGCATTTGACTAAGCCACTGGATATATCAACTAACTAACCCTAATCATTAGCTTTTTTTTTGTTCCTTTTCCTCTCATTTATTCAATTCCTTTTTTCATTTATATAATCATTATCTCAAGCTAAAACATAGTTACATTTATCTACATATTTGGAAATAGTTGGAATAGATAATTGATTGTAGCAGGCAATGCTAACACTCTTTTTCTTTCTTTTCAAATTTGAGAGTTTATCAATTTAATCAATACATATATTTTGTATTAACATAAAAAAAGTTTCAGGTTTGTGAGGAAAGAAAAGAAAGATGAAGGATGCGGATGTATCAAAGCAGATCCAGCAGATGATTAAGTTCATCCGCCAAGAAGCCGAGGAAAAAGCTAACGAAATTTCGGTTACAGCCGAGGAGGTACAATTTGTTCTAGACAGAGACTTACCTACAATTACTTTTATACGAAGTTGATGAAGAAAAAACTTCTGATAATTTAAATCATTTCTATTATAATATTTGATATGTTTTAGGAATTCAATATTGAGAAACTACAATTACTTGAGGCTGAGAAGAAAAAGATCAAACAGGAATACGAGCGGAAAAGCAAACAAATCGATGTTCGTAGAAAGATGTGAGTGGTGTGTACTTAATTAATTATATGATGAATGACGAAATGTGTGTAATTAACTTGAATTGAATGAGAATGCATGTATACGTGTGGGTGCAGTGAATACTCGATGCAGTTGAATGCATCGCGTATAAAAGTGCTTCAAGCACAAGATGACACTGTGAATGCAATGAAGGAAGCTTCTAGAAAGGCTCTCTCACGTCTCGCTAATGATAAGAAAGTTTACAGGAAACTCCTCAGGGACTTGATTCTACAGGTATTTTTATATATACATATAACCGTATATGTATACGGATATACGTATATACGTATACTATACATTGAAATGGAATGTGTTGTAGGGTTTAGTGAGGATGAGGGAACCATCGGTGATAATAAGATGCAGAGAGAGTGATAAGAAGTTAATTGAGTCATTGATTGAGGAATGCAAGAAAGATTACATGGATAAAATGCGACTCCAGCAACCACCTAAGATCACCATTGATGAGCGTGTTTATCTCCCACCACCACCTAAAAACGGCAACGGCGCCGATTCTCTTGAACCTTTTTGGTAATTATTTCTTTCCCTCTCTCTCTCTCTATATATATATTGTTCCTATTGCTTTTGTGGTAATTAATTAATTAATTAATTAATTAATTAATTAATTGTTTGAAATGAATAATAATTGAAGCAATGGAGGAGTAGTAATGGCTTCGGAGGATGGGAAGATAGTGCTGGAGAACACCCTTGATGCACGCTTGGATGTTATTTTTCGCCACAAATTGCCCGAGGCATGCATTCATTCATTAATATCTTATCTAATCTCATAAAGTAGTGTTATTTATTGTTAATCATGGCTTCATTTTCTTAATCTTGTTATTATTATTATTGCAGATTCGGAAACGCTTGTTAGGTTGAACATACAAGAGATTTCTAATTTCTTTTCATCAGCAAGTGGAAGATCAACCACATTGCCTCCTCTCTTGGTTAACTTATTTATATATTGTTTTTTTTTTCTCCCCAAATTTCTCTAAAGTAAAATGTATTTCTTCCGATCCGTTTGTTTTTTGTTTTTATGAAACAAGCTAATATAAGTTAGACTAGTTGATGAATGCAAATATATGTAATTTTTTGTTTTATTTTATTTTTATTTTTTTACTTAAATAATAATAAAGTATAATATTCCATATTTCACATGTTTTTGTATATTCATATAATTTTGCATTCTTCTTTCTGAGTCACAATAATTTTCAAATACATTAACTTCTCTTTATTGTTCTTTTGAGTTAAACCCCAAAGTGGTATCTGAGATTCATGGTTTGCACCAATTTAGTCCCTGACTTACCAATTGCATCATTTATGTCCCCGACTTTGTAAAAATTGCACCAAAGTCGTTCTTAGCCACATTTCCGGACAAATTAATGAACGCTGGCAGTGACCTGACACTGAGAAGCCACGCTGGCGTAGATAACGGCAAGCTCAGGTGGCAATTGAAACTGTTTGACCCAATGTGATCCCTATACTTAGTTTTAATCCCAATTTCTAGCATGGCATCATCACCTTCGTGTGATTGTGTATATGATCATTTATGTTCAACAACTACATGGATACGCAATATCATCAATTCACTTGCTAACTCTGTATGCACTTAACATATAACACCAAACAAAGAATGAATTCTAAAATTTCAGTTCAAATTGGTGTTAAGCAAGAACATTCACCAAGTGCATAACCAAAATTCAATCTCAATCATCATAAAAACTCATAGAAAACAACACAATATGAGTTACAATGCCTAATGAAAACAAAATTTGAAGCCTATGATGATCAGACATAAGATTTAATTTTCATGCAATTTATCGAACAGATTGTATGCAGGATTCATAAACAGCAATTTCAGTTTAATGTAAGCATCAATCAACCCAAAAATTTCAACCAGCCAATACACATTCAGTCCAGAAACACAAATAATCAACTATCCTAAGTCTAACAAGATCAGTAAAAGCAGAATCAAAAGGCACTGAAATAAAAAAAAAAAACTAGAAAAAAAACAGACACAGAGAATGGAATGGAACCTGCGTTGAGGAGTGAAAAAAGAAGATAGCGTAAGGAGAGGAGGTAGTGTCGTAGCGGCACAGAGTTTCGCCGCCGCTGGTGGTTTTCACCGGAACTGGAAGGTGCAGACAGAGGTAGCGCCACGAACAGGGGTGTTGCGTACAGGAAGAAAGAAATGGAGAAATAGGGAAGAAAGAAAAGGAAGAAGGGAGGATGGAGGATTAGCGACAGTGGTCGCCGGCGGTAGGGACGGACGGACGGACGGAAGGTTGGTGTGGAGGTCTGCGGGCTGGACTGGGTTTCAGAGAAGAAGAGAAGAAAGAAAGAAGGTTGGGCGGGCGTGGCTTCTCAGTGCCAGGTCATTGCCGGCGTTCATTAATTTGCTCGGAGATATGGCTAGGGACGACCTTGGTGCAATTTTTACAAAGTCGGAGACATAAATGGTGCAATTGGTAAGTCAGAGATTAAATTGGTGCAAACCGTGAATCTCAGAGACCACTTTAGAGTTTAACTATTGTTTTTTTACCTCCTCAACTTGAAAGTTGGATATTTTCTCTGGGTTACGGAAAATAACTATTGGCTTTGGTGGGTGCTATAGTGGAGTAGAATAAAAATTTGTATAATGATGTATTATAAACAAAATTAAAAACATGACATATAGTATTTTTTTTTCTCCAATGAAAAATAGTTAAACCAAAAATTACTAAACCAATTGAATCAATGGTTTTTTAAGAATAAAATAAAATAAAATAATATGAAATGCTTTGTAAGATCACTAGCTACTTTTTTTTTTTAACCAAAGATATAAAGACTCGAATCCGCAACCTCTTAAATAAGTATGAGGAGATTATGCCATTTAAACTATTACTCATTGGCAAGATCACTAGCTACTTGGTGAACAAATAATGTACAGATAGCATTAATCTATTCAAATAAATTGTTATAATATAAATGTATAGTCCATTCCAATTTGGTTACTCAAAGCTATTTCAAAAAGAAACACGGAAAAAAATCGTTAAAATAGCCCCCAAGGCCCCAAATCTATATGCATGCTCTAAAAGGTTGGGCATAATAATGCATAAAAATCGCAATTTAGAATTAGGGGCAACCACATACCACAACTTACCAATTTGTTTTAGAAAATTTCTTTGGTGAAGGACAAAAAATTAGATGAAGGGTGAAGAGTGTAATTAAATTTTGAAAGAAAGTGTGCATTATACATGATGCTTTATTTTTTTAATATTTTTCTCTATTTTATTTTTTTTTTATAATTATATTTTAAAATAAATAATGTTCACTCTTCACCTAATTTCTCTCCCCACGGTAGTATCACCCTTTATCTTAGTATCTCTTTTCAACCTTCTAGTGTTAGAACAAATGCGAAAAAGACAAAAAAAAATCAAAATGATCAAAATAACGTAGATACAATTTCTTAAACTAAAATTAATGCTTATTCAAAACATTGACTATACTATGTGTACACCAAAATTAATTATAAAAATTAGTCACTAATATAAATATATATTAAAATATAAATATATATTAAAATATAAATATACAAATATATTAGTAACTGATTTTAGTGACTAATTTTAACGTATAAATAACATTTTTTTGTCAAAACATACCATAATTTTCTTGTCCATCTTTCTTTTTTTGAATTAAACTTCCAGTGTCTTCTCATTTTCCCACGGGAAAAAACTAAATAAGATTAAAATGACAATGTTGGGCCTGGACCAACTAAAATTCCCAATATAAGTAGTTTTAAATCTCAGGCCCAAAAAAGGTAGGAAAAAAAGATAGTGAAACCAAAAAAAGGGTTTAGGGGGAGCAATGACTTCATCATGGAGTGTTGTATATATTGCTGCTGCTTTCATCTCCGCGTTTGTTTTCTTCCTTCTCTTTCAGCACTACTAGGGTTTATGTTCCAAAACCCTAATTTGAAACCAAGCTCTTGACTTAGGTTATTTTCTTCTCTCTTCTCAACTATTACTCCTTTCATCACACTCCTTCACGGTTCTTGTTATTCCTTTCTCTCGTCTTCTGGTTTCTAATGGACTTTTTCTGTGCCTTTGTTTTTTCAGGCGAAGAGAAATGCTCGTGCTATTCGAAACTCCTGCGGGCTTTGCCCTATTCAAGGTTCTTGATGAAGGGAAGCTCTCTAAAGTTGAGGTATTGCTATTTTTCCATATCACTATCACCACCAACGACCCCGTTTTTCTGATTTTTGTAACTGTATAATGTACTGCAGTTTTGTGAAGTGCATATCTATTTACATGTTATGTATTGTTTATTGTGCTTGATCTGATAAATTTGTTTCTCTTATGTAATTTTGTTTTATACAGGACTTATGGAAAGACTTTTCCACTGCAGAGTCTGCTAGACAGGTTTATACTGTTACTGTTTGTATTTATGTCTTTTGGTTGTGGAATCTATATGATAACATGGATAAACCGTAATGAGTATGAATGTGTATGCTATTCCTTGAAGAAATCATTGAAACTTGGTTGGTGAACAATTAGGTGGTCAAGTTGAAAGCTTTTTCCAAGTTTGAGAATACTTCGGAAGCTTTGGAGGCTGCTACTCTGTTGATTGATGGTAAAGCCAGCAAGGGTCTGCGCAAGTTCCTGCGTGCTCATTGTGGCAAAGATACATTAGCTGTTGCTGATTCGAAGCTTGGGAATGCAATTAAGGAGAAATTGGTGTGTTACCTAAACCCCTGCATATAGTTTCATTTTTACAATTTACCATTCTCGTGGCTAAATTTGCTATATGTTTTCAACCTTGCAGCAAATTGATTGTGTTCACAACAATGCTGTTATGGAGTTGATGAGAGGAGTTAGAAATCAGTTAACTGAACTCATATCTGGTCTAGCTGTACAAGATATGGCACCTATGAGCTTGGGTTTATCTCATAGCTTATCAAGATATAAACTTAAGTTTAGTGCTGAGAAGGTTTGTTTACATAGAGTTTATCTTTATCATCATCATCATTGTTCTATTTATTGCACTCTGATAATTCTTTATTTACTACATGGATATATCGCCAACGGATTTTCTTCTGCTAATGTCCATATGCCACTGTTCAACTTCAATTCATCAAGAATTATTGGCAAGTTTCATTTCTAATTGATAAAACCCTAGAAATGATGTTAGAAGTGATTATCCATCTTTTCATGATCTTTTTTGGCTCTGCCTCAATTTTATTGGGTAGGGGATTTCAATTTGCTGCTATCTATTGTCTCTCAATTACTGAGAACTTTTATCTTTTGAACTATTAAATTCTTATTTACTTAGTTTTGTAATGGAAATTTTACTGATTGAAGTGTGTTTTACTATGCTTTCTTGATATTTTCACACTTTCTTCTTGTGATAAATGCTGCTTACTGACGTTATGATGTCTGTGTTTTAAGGTGGATACCATGATTGTCCAGGCCATTGGCTTACTTGATGATCTTGATAAAGAGTTGAATACATATGCCATGAGGGTTCGAGAATGGTATGGTTGGCATTTTCCAGAGCTTACAAAAATTATTCAGGATAACATCCAATATGCAAGGGCAGTCAAGTTGATGGGTGATCGTGTTAATGCTGCAAGTCTTGATTTCTCTGAGGTAGAATTTTCATTTGATAGTTTTTCAGTAGTTTCTTTTGGTGAACAAAAAATTGTATTACTTGTTTTCTCTAATTCAGTACAATGTAAAAAGTTATTCATATCTTTTAAGTAACTATATTTGCTGATGTTAACTAGCATGAATAATGGGATATCTTGATAAGAAACATTTTCTGAATTTATATTCCTGATTGAGGTAAGGATATAAGTTTGTAGTATTAAATTCATTAATTTTCTTTGTCCTGAAAATTGTTTCAGATTTTGCCAGAGGAAGTTGAGGCAGAATTGAAGGAAGCGTCTGTGATATCTATGGGAACTGAAATTGGTGAGCTTGATCTGGCAAATATCAGAGAACTCTGTGATCAGGTTTTGTCTCTTTCAGAGTACAGAGCTCAACTCTTTGATTATCTGAAAAGTAGGATGAACACCATTGCTCCCAATTTGACGGCTCTGGTTGGTGAGCTCGTTGGTGCTCGTCTCATTGCTCATGGAGGTAGCTTACTAAATCTTGCAAAGCAGCCTGGTAGTACTGTCCAGATTCTTGGTGCTGAGAAGGCTCTCTTTAGGGCATTAAAGACTAAGCATGCAACTCCCAAGTATGGTCTTATTTATCATGCATCCTTGATTGGTCAGGCCGCTCCAAAGTTCAAGGGCAAGATCTCTCGGTCACTTGCTGCAAAGTCAGCATTGGCCATTAGGTGTGATGCTCTTGGAGATGGTCAAGATAACACTATGGGATTGGAGAACAGAGCGAAGGTAGTTTTTATACTTGGTTTGTTAGTTTGCCTCTCTTACAGAATTCCCTTACACAAGTTTTTGAACAGCTTGAAGCACGGTTGAGAAACCTTGAAGGCAAAGAATTAGGTCGTTTTGGTGGTTCTGCTAAGGGGAAGCCCAAGATTGAGGCATATGACAAGGATAGAAAGAAAGGAGCTGGTGGATTAATAACCCCGGCAAAGGTTAGTTATTTACTTCTTTTGATAGTTATAGCATTTTCAATCTTATTTGTTATCTGTGTTGATTGTTATCTTCTTTGTAGACATACAATCCTTCAGCAGATTCAGTTATTGGGCAATTGGCTTCTGCTATGGATGAAGATACCCAACAGCCGACTACTGATAAAAAGAAAGAAAAGAAAGAAAAGAAAGAAAAGAAGAAAAAGGAGAAGGAGAAAAATGAAGAGGATAAAGAAACTTTGCAAGCTGATGGGGATGCTGACGAGGAACCAGTGAAGAAGGAAAAGAAGAAAAAGAAGAAGGATTCTACTGAGGATGCTGAGTTGCAGAATGGAGACAAGGATGCGGGTGAAAAGAAGAAAAAGAGGAAAAAGCATGAAGAGCAAGAAGAACCAGCTGAAATGCCAAGCAAAAAGAAAGGGAAAAAGAAGAAAAGTGAGGACTAAATTGACGTAGTTGTGTAGTTACCGGCTAATTGATCTGGTGGCTGAAGCATTTTTGTATACCTGTGGCAGTTAAAGTAGTTTATTTGGTATAAATTTTGCATTTTCATGTGGGTTGTAGCTTGATTGTTAATGATTAATGGGACAATTATTCTCCGGACTAGTGCGTATATTTTGATGCAACCTCGTTTGTGAATGGAGAAGGGTCCTTATTTAATGCCTTTTTTCTTAAAACCATGTTACATCATTAAAATGCAAATTAAACATTGAAAGTGTGTTCAAAATCACTAGTGAAAAAGCCATGTTATGCCTATGATGAATGTTATGATTTCTACTATTCTTGTGTAAATGTCTTGTTGGTCAGGCTGTTTTCGGGAGACTTAGTAGTGGTTGGTTGGTTGGAGGTTCAAGCTTCTTGATAAAGAAAGATGGTAAGTGTAGATATTCAGCAGAATTAAGTTGTCTCTACAGCTCTACTCTATGGCATTAGCTGCAAGTGAATGTAATCATTTGCGTATTCTTCTGTAAAACGCAAGTAGAAGTGGTCAACGTAACAACAACGATAAACCACTCTGCACATTCGATACATCTTGTTAGTCATAGACTTATAGTCTTTGATTTTGGGTCACAGACGTGGAAATGTTGACTATTAGTTGCTGCCCAATTGTATATATTTGGTCTGATGGTCTCGCATCAAACCTGCTCCGGGTTTTTAACCCAGATAGTGGACCCCTGACCAAAAACAGAAAAATCTAGGTGGTGGAATAAGAACCCGCAGTGGCGAGTGAGTGTGTTAGTGTAGTGTAAACCAAAAAAGTTTGGTTTAGTTTTTTAAAATTGATGTTTGCACAACTTTTTGTATATATATTTTTTAATGATATAAAAGATAAACTTTTTATTTTTTGAATTTTTTTATTAATTACTTTTAATACTAAAAGTAGAAAAATGTGTAAAAAAAAATACAAAAATAATGCATATGATCTTTTTTTTTTCCTTGGATTATGATACAAAAGTGATGATTAGTTAAGTATTATTATCATGGAAAGATTGATGCATTAGGTATATATATTAGGAAGTGTTTTAGGTGAGTCAGTGTCCTTTATTGGCATACCAATATACCATTAGCTGATATCATTGAGATTTAATATAAAATAGTTCAAAGGCTTAGATTAAAGAATAGAGTACTACTGCGAATTTAGAGGTAATTGGGTGCACAATGAGTCTGTGATCAGATTAAAAGATGTTGAGTTTGAAAATTGTGGAGATGTTGTTAATGCCAATGTTGCCTAAAGAAAGGGTGCATTCCCTCTAGCTGGCTTAGAAGACATTAAGGCAATAGAAGAGTCAAAAAGATGTTTTAGTTCCCTTACTTTCTGGCCTTTAAATTAAGTCTATTGAAATTTGTTGGATTTTTTTTATAAATAAATAATTTAAATATTTTATTTATGAATATAAATAATTATAGTATATTTATTATTTTTCATTTTTTTATATATTTTGTTGACACTGTAAACGAATTAAAATTATTTATATTTTGTTTATAGTGTAAACGAGATATATAAAAATTTAAAAGTACATAACGAGATATATGTATAATTACAAAAAAAATTACGATTAAAATAATATATATGGTATGATTTAGATCAATTTATAAAATAAAAAACGATACAATTTATTAATATTTAGATAAAATTAGATAAATTTACAAGTAAAATTAAATTTAATCTAATTTGATAAAAAAAATCTGTATAAAAAAAGATATAATTTATTACTATTTAGATCAAATTAGATCAATTTATAAGTAAAATTTAGATATAATATAATTTAAATTAAATAAAATAAAATTTAAAAATAAATTGGTACAATAGTTTCTCGAAAATATAACTCCAAGTAGTTTTTCGAGGGAAGTCAATAATAACTACTTTTCTACTCACAAATGGCTAACGTATTTTTATATTTAAATAGTTAACTTTTTTAACAAAATTAAATAAACAATTAATCTCTCCCACAAATCTACAAACCTTTTATTTTTTCTAACATTTTCAATTTAATTTTAAAAATTAGTATTCATAAGATTACATAAAAAATTTTGGTCAAAATTTTTAAATTTTTATATATACAAACCTTATACTTCAAAATTTTTAAATTTTTTATATATTCTTTTAAATATTAATTTTTTAAATTTTGATGAATTCTTTTGAAAGGAGTATTAATTTTTTATCTAACGTTTTTAAATTTTTAAATTTTTTATGTATTCTCCTAAATTTTAATTTTTAAATTTAAATTATATATTTTAAATTATATATATTTTTAAATTATATATATTTTAAATTTCGTTTGTTGTATGGTCATTTATCATACTGAGAATGTAAAAAAATAAAAGATTTATAAGATTGCAAGAGTGATTAACTATTTAGGACCATGTAATTTTACAACATTGAAAAATAGAAAATACTTTAAAATGGAATAAGAGAAGTAGTTATTAATGACTTAAACTAGATCTCGTACATTACAACCGTGTCAATTTATAATTAATTTTTTAATTAAATTTATATTATATTTATTTTACTTGTAAATTTATTTAATTTGATTTAAATAATAATAAATTATATCATTTTTTATTTTATAAATCAATTTAAATCATACCATAAATATTATTTTAATTATAATTTATTTTTTGTAATAATACATATATCTCACCATTAAAGCCGAACTCTTTTTTTTCTCCACCTTTCAATAAGTTACTATCCACTTCTCTCTCATATTGAAGCTGTCCATTACAGTCTTTACGATATTATAAATGGGAATATAATGATCATTCTAATCTCATGACAAATTAATGTTGACACCTAGTCACACCTGGAGCATTGAAATACCATTTTCACTTTACCTCACGTGAAACGTTTCCTATGCATTATTATGTTCTATATTGGAAGGCATAGATTAAGATTTTGTAATCGTAGAACTTTTTGCAATACTTGAATATAATTTTTAAATATTCATTTTCTTTTTTGTAATTGAGAGTCAGAATTTAATAATTTTGTTCGCATTTTAATTAATGTACTTATGTCAGCATATTAATTTAAATGACTATTTTGGAGAATACTTTAGGTAAACTTGATAGTTTTTGCTACTATGGCATATATATATAGCCAGTGAGGCTGGTCGAAGTAGAGGATAAACTAGAAAGTCTTTTTGACGATGACCTAGTGGCCAGTGTCAGAGAATCGACTCGCTTTAGGTAGGAGTCCCCTGGCTATATATATATATATATATATCTTATTTAATTTGTTCTATTTTAGTGGATTATAGAAGTAACATGAAAGGTACTGGAAATTTAGTGAAGTGTGATTAAGAGAGAGGGAAGAAATCAGAGAAGAGAGTGTCAAGTCATAAAAGATTAGGAAAAACGAGATGTATTTTACTTATTACACTAATATGAATTATACTTATACATATGTGAATGTGGATCATGAGTAGTGTGTAATTCTAACAGGTATAACAGTTCAGTTAACAGATTAACTAATCGATTTGTGCCAACTTATTAATTGCTAACTGGATCTAACTACTTTGTGTCCTTTGTTGCATTGTTTCTAACACTCCTTCTCAAATTGGTTTGGTTAGAACATCCGCAATTTGATCCTGGAAAGGAATGTGCACAACATGAGCCAATTGTTGTACCACTCTATGCCTCACAAAATGAAAGTCAATTTCGAAGTGTTTGGACCTGTGATGGAGGATAGGATTTTTTGTCATTAACACTGTGCTTTGGTTATTATAGTACAAGGTTGGAGCAGGACCTGATGGGAGGTGCATTTCATATAACAACTTTTGCAACCAGATGATGCCAGTCATAGCATCATCTAAGGCCCGAAACTCGGCTTTTGAACTTGATCGAGAAATTTTTGCTTGCTTGTGGCTCGACGAAAATATAAGATTGGTTCTGAGTAAGACAAAGTATCCCGTGGTCAACTTCTGATCATCCAAATCGACAGCCCAATCTGAATCACTGAAGGCAATAATTCTGAATTCAGAATTTTTGTGCATTTGAAGACCCATTTCTGAAGTACCAGCTAGGTAGCGCATTATCCTTTTGACGGCTTTCAAATGCTGCTCAGAAGGTGAATGCATATATTGGGAGACTTTATTCACTGCATAGGTGATGTCTGGCCACGTTATTGTGACATACTAGAGTTTGCCTACGATTGATTGGTATAGTGAAAAATTGTCAAACAGAGTATCCTCAGCTAGTCAACTGCTGTGAGCTTTAAGTTACTCATCATTGGGGTCGAAGCTGGCTTGGCACGAGAGAGCTTTTCGCTCTTCAGGCGATCTTTGTTGTACTTGGTCTCTCTTAGTGTCAGGGATTGATTTGTATGTTTTATAGCTTCAATACCTAAGAAAAAACTCATTCTGCCAAGATTTTTCAAAGTGAACACAGCATCAAGCTGATGAATTAGCTCGTCGATTTCAGTAGCATTAGTGCCAGTGACCAATATTCATCAACATAGCCCAGAAGATAAATTGTAGAACTGAAGTAGTGACGCACAAACAAGCACGGATAAGAGATAGTGCTAGAGAAGCCAAACTTATTTAAAGTTCCACTGAGTTTGAGGAACCAAGCACGATGGCCCTGTTTGAGGCTGTATAAAGCCTTTTCCAGCTTGCAACCAAGCCCAGTGCCAAGCGTGTAGCCATCAGGTTGAACCATATCTACTGTTTCAAACAAATCGCTATTAAGAAAGGCGTTAATGAAGTCAAATTGGAGCACTTTCCAGCCGAAGGTCATAGCCACAGAGAGCATTGTCTGAACAGTGGCGGGATTGGCAACTGGACTAAAGACTTGATCATAGTCTAGCCCTTCTCACGGATGAAATCCCTTCACAACAAGTTTCGCTTTGTATTTTTTGAACCTTCCCATCTGGTTGTCGCTTCACCCAAAAGACCCATTTGCACCCTATTGCCTCATGCGCGACTGTAGCTGGGACTAGCTTCCATGTCTTCTTCTTGAGGAGTGCTGCAAATTCCTTATCCATAGCATCCTTCCAGTGTGGTGAGGTGAGTGCTTGAGCCACTGTCGTGGGCTCCTGTTGTGTGAGATAAGGAACCCGTTCTTGTAGAAGTGAGGCAAACACTCTTGGTTTGAAGATAACTACCTTGTTCTGGGATGTCATAGGGTGCATATTTCTTGTTGCATCTTGTACAGCAGCCTCAGAGTTCTCAGCTAATCTTGCAATATGTGAAGGAAACACAGAAGTAATGAGAGATAAATCGATATTAGCAAGTAATGAACAATTATTGACATAATCAATATTGGCAGGATCTGCAGAATTTTCTTGGGTTTGTGATTTATTCAGGAAGGTCTCTAAGGGTGTGGATGACTCTATGGTTAATGGAGTACAGGCTAATGTTTGGGTGATAAGTGCAAGGTCTTGGACTATTGTGATTGGAAGAGGTGAGGTGAGTGGTGCTAGATCTCTAGAGCAGCGTGGTAGTGGAGGTGGAATTGTCATGATTGGAGCTTTGATGATAGTTGTAAGGTTTTGGAAGACAAGGGACGGAGCTGTGTGGAGGTTTCGGATCACTGATTTTGAAGAACATGGATTGGTAAGGGAACTCAATTTCTTCAAACAACACATTCTTAAAGATGTACAACTTTCCACTTTTATCCAAACACTTATATCCCTTGTTATGATCCGAATATCAAAGGAAAAGGCACTTTTCAGACTTGAAGATGAACTTGTGAGGTTGGTAGTGTCTTAGTTGGGGAAAATAAGCACACCCAAAATGTTCTAAGGAACTTTTAATAAGGTTCTTTATGGTGAAGTAACTCAAATGGGGACTTTTGAGAGGTGAATTGGGAAGGTAATAGGTTGATGAAATAAGCTGCGGTCAAGAAGGCCTCATCCCTAAATTTAAGTGGCATGGCTACTTGAGCTAGAAGTGCAAGCCCAGTTTCTGTAACATGTTTGTGTTTGCGTTCTGTTGTACCATTCTGCTAGTATGTGTAAGGATAGCTTATTTTGTGAGCCATTTCGTTTTGAAGAAGAAACTGCATGAAGTTTTGGGCGAGAAATTCTTTAGCATTATCGGTTTGGAGGGTTTTGAGCTTATTTTCAGTTCGATATTCCATCATTTGCTTGTATTGAGTAAATGCTTGATAAAACCTGTGCCTTGTTTTGGAGTAAGTAAACACTTGTGAACTTGGTTGCTGCATCAATGAATGAAATATAGTACCTAAAGCCTGAGCTACTAATGATAGGAACTGGTCCCCACACATCCGAATACACAAGCTCCAGAGAGTTCTTATAAATTGTGCTTGGATTAGAAAATGGAAGTTTATGATGCTTCCTTTGACAACAAGTATTACATAATGATTTAATCACCAACTTGATTGTTTATTAAATTTGCTAGTATCAACATTACACAATTCCATAACTCTCTTTACAACCTTGGCTGCTGGATGTCCCAACCTTCTGTTGCTCGTATCAACTACACTAACTTCAATATCTCTATTATTGCCACTAGAGCTACTATAATTTTTATGCTCAACATCAGAAACAAGAACTTCTACAACCTTATTTATTTCACTTGAGCTACTAGTATCTGCTTGGTTTGCAACATCAGACTCACTGTGTTCTACAACTACACTATTCTTTAAACCAGCGACATTAGAAGTGCTTACAATGCAATTCGAAGCTCTTAAACTTTGTGAATTTTGAGTAGGCACTTTATCAGGACTAGGTTGTTGCACACAGTTTATTGATGCAGCCTTTGCAATGATACCAATGTTATCAAATTGATAGAGTCTGCCCCTAAAAGAGCCTTGGAGTAGTGTTTTCTTGGTCACCTGAGATTTCATAAAGCAGTCAAAGGGATGAAATTCAAAGAATACATGATTGTTATGGGCAAACTTGGCTACACTAATAAGGTACTTGGTTATTGAAGGTACAAAGAACAGGTTTAGCAATTTGAAATAGGAAGAGGGGTGAGACTCAGAAAATAAAGCAGATTTACCAATATCTCTTATGTTCATTCCTTGCCCATTACCTGTGAATACCTGATTTGTGCCTTCATACTCTCAGCCTGTGACGAGGTTGTTGTTGTCAAATGTGAGGTGGTGAGACGCATCGGTATCCAAGTACTTAGCTCAATCCGTCAGAGGAGTTGAAGGTGGAGCAGCAGCAAAGATAACTCTAGCTTGTTGTTTCTGTTGTGATTGTGGTTGATGGAAGGAAGTGGAGGGAGGTACTGGTGAGTGTGAGGTTGTGCCTTGTGAATTTGGATTGGAGAAATTCTAGTTGAATCTGTGGTAGCATTCCTAGACTGTGTGACCAAGCCTTCCGCATAGTTGACACTGGATGCAAGCTCCATAGAAGTTTGATCTACCACCTCTGAAGCCTCTTTCTCTAAATCTGCCTCTGAAATTCTGACCTCTTGTCTGATAGCCTTGTTGTTGCTGATAGCTTTGTTGTTGTCTATGACAAACCATTGTTGGATCTGTATTAGACTCAAACTTTTGTGACAAATTCACCTGGATAGCTCCTAATTCTACTTTCTTGAACCGCTCAACTAATTCTTCTTGACTCACATGTTGTGCTTCCACTTTACTTTCAGTGATAGTTTCAGCTCTTGATGAGATCATGGTAATGAATGCACTATATTTCTGTGAGGCCTTGTGTTATTGCATTCTTCGTTGGAAAGTGGTACTTCTAACGCTGAGAGAGCGTTGGATATCTTTTTTATTGTTGTCAAAAATTCAGAAATTGAGCTTTGCAACTATACAGTTTTCACCTGCATCTTCAATTGCTTGACCTTTGACTACATTCTTTTAGCAAAACAATCATCTAATTATACTAGATCTGACACGTAAATTCACGATCCACTATTAAACTAGTGAAATCTGGATTTATTGAAGCGAAAAACCACAACACGAAGAATTGATCATCTTGCTCCCACTGTAGAAACTCTTTTGTTTCAATTTCAGCAAGTCTGCGTTCATTAGATTCATACCGCACTAGAAGTTTCTTTGCATTGAGGTGATCTTTGAGACTGTTTGACTTTACAAACGCTAGGACTTGGTGCTTCTATGGTACAAAGTTTTTCTCGTCTAATTTGAACGAGATGGTGTTAATTGCTACTCTGGAGTTTGCATGCACAATTGAGGAGTTTGAGTTTGTAGCGACTGAATTCAAATTTACAGCATCCATGGATCAGAATCTTAGCTCTAATATCATGAAAGGTACAAAAAATATGGTGAAGTGTGATTAAGAGAGAGGAAAGAAACCGGAGAAGAGATAGTTAAGTCATAGAAGATTAGGAAAAATGTGATGTATTTCACTTATGGGTTAAGTACTTTTTTCGTCTTTAACGTCTTAAGTCAAAATCAAAATCGTCTTCAACCTTTTTTTTCTTATTAATATCATCCTCAACGTTACAAAATGTTACAAAATCCTTTCTCTAATTTTTGGACCAAAATACCCTTAACCTCATTCACTCTCCACCATCAACAACCAAAATACACAAACATATATAGAGAGAGAGAGAGAGCGCGCTAGAAACGAAGAAAAAAATAGAGGGAGAGGTGGAATGAAGAGGGAAAAGAAGAGAGGAAGAGGAAGAAGAAGGCGTCAACGAGAAAGGGCACAGCGGTGACCCAGTGGCAGTGACGCCCGGCAGCCGCAATCCCTCTCTCTGTTCGCATCGCTTCTCTCTCTTTCTCTCTCTCTCCGATGAACCAACGGCAACAGCGCCAACCCAGCGGCTGCGGTGACCCAGCAGCAACATGTTAACACCATACATGAAGTAGCTGTTGCATCATTCTCTTAGCAAGTTTTTATTGGGATACCTACTTTCTTCATTCAATTAATACTTTTTTACTTCTGCAAAACTCCAATATTTACTAAAGACGTGTTTAGTGGGGAAGAGGAGTGAATTTGTAAAGCCAGTAGAAAAGTCCTTTTGGGCTAAATATGTGAATAACTGATTAAAGTAATTATACAATATGCATATTAGCTTAGCTTTCTCTTTTAGTTGCAGATCTACAAATATATATTTTTGACATTTGTGAATTGAACTTTTCATCTGAAATCTGTCTTAATTTCAGTGAATGTACTTTATCTCTCTTGGAATCATTGTAATGAATGTCATTACACGAGCAATGAATGTGGCTGAGGAACAAGCGGATGGGTAAGGTGGTGCTTCAGAATAGCAGTAGACAGGATCTACAGTACAGCATGGATTAAACGCTGGTGTGTGAAGAAGATGATTAGTTTATTTTTTTCCCTCCTCGTCGTGCCTTCCTTTCTCTCTTTTCAATTTTTCTTCCCTTTGTCTTGCTTCCAATTTTACTACAATGAATGAGTATTGTTGTGATGAGAGTGTTACAAGTATTGTGGTGATCGAGAAATAGAGCTGTGACAATGTAGGTCTAGTGGTGGCAATGTAGGTCTAGTGGATGTAGTGGAGGTGATGGGGTGAGGTGATAGTGAAGTGAGGAGAGTGAAAGGAAAAGATAATAATGAAGGATATTTTGGTCTAAAAATTAAAAAAATAATAATTTTATAACGTTTTATAATGTTGGAGATGATATTAATAAAAAAAAAAATTAAAAACGATTTTAATTTTGATCAAAGATGTTAAAGACGAAAAAAATATTTAACCCCTTCACTTATTATACTGAGTTAAATTATGCTTATACACATGTAAATGAAGATCATGATTAATATGTGACTCTAACAAATATAATAACTTAGCTAATAAATTAACTGACTGATTTGTGCTAACTCACTAATTATTAACTGAATCTGACTGTTTTGTGTCCTATGCTGCATTGTTCCTAACAGAACATAAATAAACCAATAATTATGATCAGCAAGACACAAATTAACTTTCTTTTTCCCCAAATTGTTCTGTGAGGCTGAGTGAAGCACAGTCGTTTGACCGGTTATCAAGTTATCATAATGCACTTTTACCGAAGATGTGACAAAAATCTGTATCGCCCCGCTAGGAAGCAGGTAATGTAATTGGGTTATAAATTTTGATATGGAGTATTCGTGTTATGCTATGAGTGGTCTATAGCGGTCAAATGCCAAAATGAACATGATTCACACTTTAGGGGGGTGTTTCCACCATGTCAACATTGAACACGACTACACTACTAGTCAAGCTTACAATAATAATTACTAGAGAAAAACATATGTAGCTAGTCCATGCCACGATCTTTTCGTAATTATTATGTACCACAAACTTGGTACATTGAACAATCCCCCCTCTTTTTTGGTGTAAGAATAATTTCCGAATGAAATGAGTAGTGATTTGTATATTTGAAAGCCAAAGATACATAACTAGGATCAATAGAAATTTTTGAAATTTAATCATAAAAAAGGAAAATAGAAAAATAGTCTATGAAGTAACATGTGTGAAGAAAATAAAAATATATTACCAAAGAATGTTGTTAATTTTATTTTTCTCAAGTTTGAAAGGATCATGTGTTATTGGAGGTCAACTTGTTATTGAACTTTATGAGCTTGTCGTTTTGCCAGTTTTTGTATAGTCCCATCTCTAATATCTTGATAACCATATCTTGATAACCATATCTTGCAAAATATGTAGCTAGGATCAAAGCTCATTATCGAAAATAAGATGCAAAATCAGGGCAGAGAGAATTAGAGTTGTCTGCCATGTAGATGGCGAAGAAGACAAAAGGGCCAATAATACAAGATTTTTATGGGCATTTACTCGTTGACACTATCATTAGAGGAGTTGACAAATGACAATAATGTTGAAGGACATTTCTCTTTTGAGTATCATCTTTGTACCACACAATCCCTTTATACCTCTATAGTTAGTGGCTCAAACTTCCCAAAAACTATGAAATATTTGTTGAACGAATTGCATGCATCCATTCTAGAAGCATTTCTACATACTCTTTGAGAATCTTGACCTTATAACAGTTTTATTTATGTCTTGAAAAAAAAAACAATGGGAGAATAAAAGGCAAGAGTAAAGAAATGAAAGAAAAATATTGCCTTTACACTTCCTTTAGCTAGCAATATTTGAGTAAACAGATTCTCAAATACACTCAATCTAAGCCATCAAGTTTATATATTATTTTACTACTCTCATAGTTCTATGAAATTCACCGTTAACATTTGTGTAGTGCACATACGTAATGTCTTTTAGAGTATAAGTATTATTTGAACGCAGAAGAAAAACCCAGAAAATCTTTTTAGCTATATATCAGTTGAGGGAAAAAATAACATTCACTTTGAACCAAAAATTACGAAAAACTTAATAATAATATATCTTAAAATGAGTCATAACATTGTTTTTAAATACTATCTTTTTAGTGAGACGATAATTCTTCATTCTCCTTTCAGTTTTCAACCAACGTAAACTTATATATATTCAAAAAGCTGAAAAGCATATATTTGAGAAAGAATCATCTGTGACAAAGAAGAGTTTACTCTAAATTCTTATTGAAGCATAATCCCCTTTAATTTAATACAGAATACGATTCTGCAATATCTGCTAGTGGATGATCGTTGAAAGCATTTTAAAAACAGAGAATAAATGCTCTGCCATGGCAACAACTTAAGGATCCTGAAATTATATGCCACGAGAATGCCCAGGCATAGATACAGCTAACAAGGCTTCCACGTAAAACAACCTTTTAATTTCTTAAGGGAAAAAAAATAAAAATAAAAAGTTTCATTCCAAAGTTAGGCTCACTTAAAGCTTAAGCCTTCTTTAATGGATTGCATCTTTGTCTTCACAAAAGCTAATTTAAGTCCACGAATGGACTAACACTAAACAAGCGACAAGGATTCGCCATCATATGTTATGTTAACCAATCATATGTTCCGTTCTTCAATAAAATAAAAGTCATATTTCATCAGTAAATTCTATTCAGTTTTTCAAAAATAATGTGCGTATAATAATAATAAAGCTAAGAAAGAATTTCTCTGTTGATTACAGTGACAATAAGTAGGGCCTCCACCAATGGAATCGATAGATATGCATTACAAACTTTTCTAATTTATTGGTATGCAATGCTCTTGAAGCCGAATACACTTGAAACGTGTATCACAAACTATAGTGGATGTTGATTGGAAAAAATACTCAACACATGATTGATGCCTACTAATTCCTTTTATTCTTGGAATCCACTACGATATTTAGTGAAGTAGTACATAGTATACAATATATACATACATATGGTATATATATCTATATAAATAAGTAGAGTGCATTCCCTGTGTGTGGTGCGAAATTAAGGAAGAACAAATGCATACCTGGCCATAGGTTGGTTAGAGTATTGTATCAGAGATAGAAGAAACAAAAGGAACTGTGAAACCAAAATGAGAACCTCATTGTGTTGTAGCATTATTCTATTGAGTTTCGTCTTCATTTGGCTGAATAATGTAACAGTAACAGTGTTAGGATCTTCCTTCAGCGACCTCGACACGTTGTTGAAGCTCAAGGAAGCCATGAAAGGATCAAAAGCCAAACCCGACGCGCTTCAAGATTGGAAATTCTCAACCTCTATCTCCGCTCACTGTTCATTCTCCGGCGTCACCTGCGACCGCCAGAACCTCCGCGTGGTGGCTCTTAACGTCTCCTTTGTTCCCCTTTTCGGCAGCATTCCGCCGGAGATAGGCCTCTTGGACAAGCTCGAGAGCCTTACCCTCTCATCGGACAATCTCACCAAGGAGCTTCCCATGGAGCTCGCCAATCTCACCTCCCTCAAGCTCCTCAACATCTCGCACAACCTTTTCTCTGGTCGCTTCCCCGGCGATATCACCGTGGCCATGACAGAACTCGAAACGCTGGACATCTACGACAACAGTTTCAACGGAGCCTTACCAGAGGAGTTCGTGAGACTGGAGAAGCTCCGGTGCCTCAACCTCTCTGGAAACTATTTCTCCGGCGAGATTCCTGAGAGTTACTCTGAGTTCGAAAGCTTGGAGATTCTGAACCTCGCCACAAACAGCTTAACCGGCAAGATTCCAAGAAGTTTGGTGAAATTGAAGAAGCTGAAAAGACTATCCCTCGGGTATGAGAATTCCTACTCAGATGTAGTACCTACAGAATTCGGTTCGTTCGAGTCGTTGCAACTGCTTGATTTGTCCAGCTGTAACTTGAGCGGTGAGATTCCTCCCACGCTCGGCGCGTTAACTCACTTGCACAGTCTCTTCCTTCAAATGAACAACCTTACCGGAACCATTCCTTCACAACTCTCCACTATGATAAGCCTCAAGTCGTTGGATCTCTCCTACAACGAGTTAACGGGCGAGTTTCCGTTGACATTCTCCAAGCTCACCAATCTCACGCTAATCAATTTCTTCCATAACAAACTCCGAGGCAACATCCCTTCCTTCGTTGGGGACCTCCCGAACCTGGAGACGTTTCAGGTTTGGGGTAACAACTTCTCCAACGTGCTTCCACCCAACCTTGGCCACAACGCCAGATTCTTATACTTCGACGTCACTAATAACCACTTCACTGGAGAGCTCCCTAGGGACCTGTGCAAATCCGGCAGGTTGAGAACGTTCTTAGCCACCGGTAACTTCTTCTACGGCACCATTCCTGAAGGAATAGGAGGTTGCGTTTCGTTGGAGAAGATAAGAATTAGTGATAACTTCCTCCAAGGCCAGGTTCCTCCTGGGATCTTTAAATTGCCAGCTGTCCAGATCATCGAGATGGCGAATAACCGTTTTAACGGAAATCTTCCTTCTGATATTTCCGGGGATTCCCTCAGCATCCTAACCCTCTCCACTAACAACTTCGCCGGCAGGATCCCGCTGGAGCTCAAGAATCTCCAGAAACTGCAGACGCTTGCGCTCGACGCGAACCAGTTCGTTGGAGAGATTCCAGGGGAGGTTTTTGACTTGCCGGCGTTGATCAAGGTCAACTTGAGCGGCAACAACCTCACCGGTGAGATTCCGGAGTCGGTGATTCGCTGTGGTTCTCTGACGGCGGTTGATTTTAGCCGGAACATGCTCACCGGAGAAATTCCCAAGGGGATAAAAAGCCTCAGAGTTCTAAGCATCTTGAACCTCTCGGGAAACCACATCACCGGAACTGTCCCCGACGAGATTCGCTTCATGACGAGCCTCAACACGCTGGATCTCTCCAACAACAACTTCATTGGAAGAGTCCCCACGGGTGGCCAGTTCGTGGCCTTCAACGACAAGTCGTTTGCAGGGAACCCTAACCTCTGCTCCCCGCACCAGCCGTATTGTCCTTCCTCCGTCAACACTGCCTCTGGAAAAAGCCACAATCCTCTGAGTTCAAAATCAACTAAGGTAGTTATAATCGTGATCGCGATCTCCACGGCGGTGCTCCTGGCTATGGTGACGGTATACATTATGAGGAAGAGGAAGCACCAGAAAGAAATGTCGTGGAAGCTGACGGCGTTCCAGTCAACGCTGAAAATGAAGGCAGAGGAGGTGGTGGAATGCTTGAAGGAAGAGAACATCATTGGAAAAGGAGGAGCAGGAATCGTGTACCGCGGGACAACGCCGAAGGGAACGGAGGTAGCAATCAAGAGACTTGTGGGGCAAGGAAGTGGAAGAAACGATTACGGTTTCAAGGCGGAGATAGAGACGTTAGGGAAGATAAGGCACAGGAACATAATGAGGCTCTTGGGGTATGTGTCAAATAAGGACACGAACCTGTTGCTGTATGAGTACATGCCAAATGGAAGCTTGGGGGAGTGGCTGCATGGTGCGAAGGGAGGGCACCTCACGTGGGAAATGAGGTACCGCATTGCGGTGGAGGCTGCCAAGGGGCTCTGCTACTTGCACCATGATTGCTCCCCCTTGATCATTCACAGGGATGTTAAGTCCAATAATATCTTGCTTGATGAGAACTTTGAGGCACACGTGGCTGATTTTGGGCTCGCCAAGTTCTTGCAGGACCCTGGAGCGTCTCAGTCCATGTCCTCCATTGCTGGCTCCTACGGCTACATTGCTCCAGGTTCCTTATTTTCCTTCTTTTCTTTTCTTTTTGCCAATTACACTACTTTGTGATATTTTTCTCATCATTATGATTTTCAATTGCCGCCACAATATTGTTCGTGTGCCATTATATTGTACATATTGCAAAAATAATAATAATGTGAAGGTAGATGATTGAGAATCATTAGATTATACTTAGTCAAATCTATTTAAATTAGCTCACAATTTTAACTATTAATTTCATATGTATACATGAGTATTCAACTAATTGCAATCACTTATATAATTTGAACTATTAAAAGTAGTTGTCTCATTTAGATAAATTAACTATGATCATTGAACTTAGACAATTATTTTTTTATTTTTTGCACATTATTAAAATTAATCATTAAAATTAATTATTATGTATTTTTATATAAATATATATAATTTAATTTTTTTAATATATATTTTATATTAATAACTAATATTAGTGGTTGATTTTAGTGTATATTTAATATGGTTATATTTTTTTATTAATTGTAATTCATACTTTAGCTAACATTTTATTTTTATACTATTAGAATTTAGAATTTAAAATTTAAAATTTTAAATAATTATATTAAGTGTACACATTAAAATCAGTTATTAAAATACAATATAAATTGAAATACAAAATACAAAATATATGTTAAATATAGTTAAATTATATATATATTTATAAATAAATATATAATGATTGATTTTAATATATAAATAATATTTTAATTTTTAAAATTTAGTATTTATTGTTTAGAGTGGACAAGGTGTTGCTAAGTGTTGGCAAAACAAAGAATTTTTGGTGCAAATAATTGTAGAGTATCAAATCATTTCAAAGATCAGACGTTAACATGCATAGATTTTTAGGATGCGGGTGGTTAGGTTATATTTTGATCCTTGGGTTAATATGACTAAATTTGATTTGATTATAAGGATTCCAAACAGCACCACTAATATAGAGAGGCATTATTTGCTATTAATGGAATGGGTATGTCTTAGACAGTGACTTGTTTCTTGTATTCTTATGGAAGTGTGTGTATGTTTTGAATGGATGAACAGAGTACGCTTACACGCTGAAAGTGGACGAGAAGAGCGACGTATACAGCTTTGGAGTAGTGCTGTTGGAGCTGATCGTAGGAAGGAAGCCAGTGGGTGAGTTCGGAGATGGTGTTGACATCGTTGGATGGGTCAACAAGACCATGTCGGAGCTGTCTCAGCCGTCTGATGCGGCTTCCGTGCTGGCAGTGGTGGACCCCAGGCTCAATGGGTATCCATTGGGCAGCGTCATCCACATGTTCAACATAGCTATGATGTGTGTTAGAGAAATTGGCCATGCTAGGCCTACCATGAGGGAAGTTGTTCATATGCTCACTAATCCACCTCAATCTACTACCCATCATAACCTAATTAATCTCTAGCTCATTAACCTTCTTAATTTCCCCTTTGTAAATAAATTAACACAGATGAAACTGTGCAAAATATAATAACCTTCATCTATATGCGTAGACGTGTACTAATACCAAATGTAAAATAGGTTTGAATTTTGGGTTGATGTTATTTGTCAAGTGGAGGGGTTTTTCCTGATTGTGTTATTATCAGAAGTTTTGTAGAAAAGATAATATATGTTGTTACATAATTATCATTTGTCATTAATTTTGTTTCTGATTTTCATGTCACGAACTACGTACAACGTACGGGAAGCTCTTAACATGCATGTATCAAATTATGTAAAATACTTACTAAATATGCATTTTTGGTTACAGTATTGTGTCTAAAAAGACAAAAGATGCTGAATTCGAATATGTAAGTGTGAAGCGTAAAGTAAATAAGTAATGTATCAATCTTGTGCAGCAATACTCATATCAACCAGCAATAACTTTTCACGATAGAAGATTCGAGGTTACTCATCAATCACCGACTTTGCAAAACTTTAGACTATAAAATTTACTGTGAATTTAACTCGGAATAAGCGAAAATGAAACATTCTGACATTCTTCAAATGGTTGTGATTAGCCTATAAAACGAAAGTAATGTAGTCCCATATTCATCGAGGGAACAATAAAGTTATGCTTAGAGAATTAGAACTGTCCGCCACTTGAAAGGGAATGAAAACATGAAAAGGACCAATTATAATGGGAACTTACAATCTTAGTTAGAAATGGTAGGTATTATCATCTAGGTATAGGTGAAGGCATAGAGGAAACAAGAAAATCTGACGTCAAAATAAAAATATTTAAGACACACCATAGCAAACATTCAAATATATGGCTTTTGTTATGCTTTGTGGCTTTGTGCAGTTGTTTTCTATTGTTCTGTTTCAGGTTTTTTTACCAAGTTATTGTTTGGTCTTTCTATTCCCTTTTGAAAAAGCTTGTAATATAAAAAGGGAACAATTTTGATATATTTTTTTGGACATATAAACGCTTTTTTTGTAGATATAATATATGATAGAGTTTAATAACGTTGTTTGATCTATGTAGCCGATCTCATCTAATTGGACAAGACTTTGTTGTTGTTGTATTAAAGTATTGATATATTTAATCTAATGAATGTATTAAAGTTTGTTTATAATTTTTTAAAATTAGTAATCTTAGTAATGAAATTGGTGATATTTTTAATCCCCACAAGTATAAAAATATTATCTTAAAATTTTATAAGATAGATTAATCTCAAGAACTAATTTACCGTTGACTAATGAATTATTGTATATTAAAAGAGTCTTGAATATTAAGAAACTGAAGAACAAAGTTGTTCATACCCTGGCCCAACGCTGGGACCCAGGGTCCGAGTGTTAAGGCCCAACCCAAAGGGTTGAGCCTCACCCAGCGTCAAATCAACCGCTACAAAGTCGGTTCGCGCCACGACTTGCTCTAAGGAAGTCAGGAACGAGGATTAGCTGGCAGATAAACACTCATTTGAATGAGTAACTGCCCCTAGAATCTCTCTAACCACTCCCACGAGCCATATCTTAACTTCCCTAAGATAAAGGGATGGTTAACACCCTAGAAAAGTGGCACTACTCCAACGTTGGTTATTGGTTCACCACTATAAATACACTGACACTCCTCAGGTATCTCGAAGTTCCAATACTCTCTAAACCTGCTTAACCCCATGCTGACTTAGGCATCGGAGTGTCTTTGCAGGTACCACCCCCCATTCTTCCACACACACAAGTCGGACGGAGGGCACCGAGTTACAAGATCCACTCGAAAGCTTCCTCCTTCATACGTTTGGGACAACCAACGCCATCCAGCCCATTAATCTCCGGTTACCCATCGTAACATTGGAGCCGTTGCCGGGGACCCGAGAGATCAACCAGAGATGGCGGACAGATCCCCTGAAGAGGGTCATATAGAGACAGATTCTGAACAAGAGAATCTGAACACCGGAAACAATGAGGCAGACCTGACCCTTCACCAGGAAGCCAATGACCAACACAGGGAAGGCACCTCCGGAATAAAAAACCCGAAGGTAAATTCTTCGGAAGGGCGCGAATCAGAGAAAGATGGACCATCCCATGCAACTGAGCTCATGTGATTAGTCCATAGTCGCCTCGAGCAGCTAGAACAGGAACGGGAGCGACAAAAGGAAACTGAAAAGAACCTAAAAGAGGAGATGGAGCGACGAAAAGAGTTAGAAAGAAAACTCTTAAAGTTAGAATCCTCCCTCAAAGGTCAGAACTCCCGCGACGGTAGAGAAGAGTCGCCCCTAGGGGGGAAGATCCTTTTAGTGAAGACATAATGAGGGCAAAAGTTCCGAGAAACTTTAGAAGCCCCGATATGGACCTCTACAACGGAACTACTGATCCGAAGCATCATCTGAGCAATTTTAAAAGTCGGATGTATCTGGCTGATGCTTCTGATGCTACGCGATGCAAAGCTTTCCCGACAACCTTGTCAAAAGCGGCGATGAAGTGGTTCGACAGCCTCCCCCCGAGGTCGGTTACCAATTTTGAGGACCTCTCAAGGAAGTTCTTGATGAGGTTCTCTATCCAAAAAGACAAAGTAAAACATGCACCAAGCCTCCTGGGAATAAAGCAGGAGGTCGGAGAATCCTTACGAGCCTACATGGAAAGGTTCAACAAAGCATGTTTAGAGATTCAAGACCTGCCCACAGAGGCAGTCATAATGGGGTTAGTCAATGGGTTTAGAGAAGGTCCCTTCAGTCCATATCCAAAAGACACCCCATCTCTCTAAGTGATGTACAGGAAAGAGCTGAAAAGTACATCAACATGGAGGAAAATGCTAAGTTGAGAGACTTGAGCTGGCGACCTGGGCACCCTCCCTCAACAAAAGAGAGGGAGAGGGAAACCAAAAAGAAGGAAGAACTCGGTCTCGATAGACCAAGAAAATATCACTCTTATACTCCTCTAAAAGTCTCCATAGTGGACGTGTACAGAGAGATTTGTAATACGGAAAGGCTGCCACCCCCCAGACCCATTAAAAATAAAAAAGGGGGGAACCGCAACGACTACTGTGAGTACCATAAGATATATGGTCACTCCACAAACGACTGCTACGACCTTAAAAATGTGATAGAAAAGCTAGCTAGGGAAGGCCGGCTCGACAGATATCTCATAGAAAGGTCGGATAGTCATGGGAAGAGAAAGCGAGAGGATACGGATAGAAGAGACCCACCACCACAAACTCCGGAGAGACATATCCACATGATCTCAGGAGGGTTCGCGGGAGGGGGGGAATCACCAAATCCTCTCGCAAAAGGCATCTCAAGAGAGTCTACCAGGTCGGGGGAGAGTCATCCGACCTCCCCACCATTTCATTCACAAAAGAAGATGGGCAAGGAATAATCCCTGGACACGATGATCCAGTGGTAATAACTATGATCCTAGCAAATGCTCACCTCCACAGAACCCTAGTAGACCAAGGAAGCTCAGCGGACATCCTTTTTAAGCCCGCTTTCGACAAACTAGGGTTGGATGAGAAAGAATTAAGAGTTTACCCCGACACCTTATACGGACTAGGCGACACGCCAATAAAGCCACTAGGATTTTTTTTCCTCCACACCACTTTTGGAAAAGGGGAAAAATCAAAAACTCTGAGCATAGACTTCATAGTCATCGATGTAGGGTCAGCATATAATGCTTTAATTGGCAGAGCTACCCTTAATTGACTCGGAGCGGTGGTATCCACTCCTCACCTTTGTATGAAATTCCCGACTTCAGCGGGGATAGCAACGGTAAGAGGAGATCAGAAATTGGCAAGGAAATGCTACAATGAAAGCCTAAACATGAGAGGAAAAAGCCGAGAAGTTCACACAGTAGAGCTCGGAGGCGCAAGGGCTAGAGAGGAGCTGCGTCTACAACCGGGAGGAAAAACCGAGGAGATACAGGTCGGCGAAGAGGAGGGAAAAAATACTCACATAGGGGCCAACCTAGGGGAAACCCTAAAATAAGGGTTGACTAAGCTCCTAAGAGACAACTCCGATCTCTTCGCCTGGAAGGCCTCCGACATGCCTGGGATAGACCCCGAGCTCATGTCCCATAAGCTCTCGGTTTACCCGGGGTCCCGACCTGTACAACAAAGAAGACGCAAGCTCGGCCCAGAGCGAGCCCTAATAGTAGAAGAGCAAGTACAAGCGCTCCTAGAAGCCGGCTTCATTAGAGAAGTCAAGTACCCAACATGGCTAGCCAATGTAGTGATAGTCAAAAAACAAAATGGTAAATGGAGAATGTGTGTCGACTATACCGACTTAAATAAGGCCTGTCCCAAGGACCCTTATCCACTGCCAAGTATTGACACCCTGGTAGATTCCAGCTCGGGGTATCAATACTTGTCATTCATGGACGCCTACTTGGGATATAACCAAATTCCGATGTATGTGCCAGACCAGGAGAAGACATCATTCATCACACCCAGAGCTAATTTCTGCTACGTGGTCATGCCATTTGGATTGAAAAATGCAGGGGCCACATACCAGAGGTTGATGAATAAGGTGTTCGCCTCTCACCTGGGAAGCCTAATGGAAGTATACATCGACGACATGTTGGTGAAAACTGAAAAAGAAGTCGATCTCTTGTCAGATCTCTCACGAGTCTTCGACACCATAAGGTTACACGGGATGAGACTAAATCCCGCAAAGTGTGCCTTCGCGGTAGAGGCAGGAAAATTTCTAGGGTTTATGCTGACACAAAGAGGGATCGAAGCAAATCCCGATAAGTGTAGAGCTATCCTGGAGATGAAAAGCCCGACTTGTTTAAGAGAGGTCCAACAACTGAATGGCCGACTTGCAGCCCTCTTCAGATTCTTGGCAGGATCAGCACTAAAATTCCTTCCACTGTTCTCCTTATTGAGAAAGGGATGTCAATTCGAATGGACTCCTGAATGCGAGGAGGCGTTCCAGGAGTTCAAAAGATTCTTGAGCCAACCTCCTATTCTGACCCAACCTACAGCTGGGGAAGACCTCGTCCTATACTTATCTGTAGCAGACAAGGCCGTCTCGTCGGCCCTAATCAGAGAAGACGAGGTCGGACAACACCCAGTATATTTCATCAGTAAAGTTTTACAAGGCCCTGAGCTAAGGTACCACAAACTAGAGAAGTTCGCCTACTCCTTAGTGGTAGCCTCATGAAGGCTACGACCTTACTTTCAAGCTCACACCATAAGAGTCCGCACGAACCAACCCATGAAACAAATCCTCCAAAAGACGGATGTTGCAGGAAGAATGGTTCAATGGGCAATAGAGCTCTCCGAGTTCGACTTGAAGTATGAAACTCGGACGGCGATTAAAGCCCAGTGCCTCATCGACTTCATCGCAGAATACGTAGGAGACCAAGAGAAAAAACCAACTACATGGGAACTCTATGTAGATGGATCCTCAAACAAAACAGGAAACGGTGCAGGCATAATATTGGTGGATGAAAGAGGAACCCAGATAGAAGTTTTCCTCAAATTCGAATTCCCAGCTTCAAATAATCAGGCAGAGTATGAAGCCTTGATTGTTGGATTGAAGCTGGCGGAAGAAGTCGGTGCTACAAAAGTAATGATATACAGCGACTCGCAAGTGGTGACCTCCCAGATAAGTGGAGAGTATCAGGCAAAGGACCCAAATATGAAACGGTACTTGGAAAAAACTCTGGAACATCTTGGGCACTTTACAGAAACCGAGGTCCAACACATAACTCGGGATCTAAATAGCAGAGCAGACGCCCTATCCAAGTTGGCAAGTACCAAGCCAGGAGGGAATAACAGAAGCCTGATCCAGAAAACTCTCCAGAAACCCTCCGTAGTAAAAGAAAAAGACAAGCAAGAGGTCCTTGAGGTAGTCGGATTAAACCTCGGTTGGATGAACCCCTTGGTCGAATACATAAAATTCGACATCCTCCCCAAGGAGGAGAAAGAGGCTAAGAAGATCCGAAGGAAAGCACAACATTACACTTTGGTGAGAAATATCCTCTACAGAAGGGGGATATCAACACCATTATTAAAATGTGTACCGACCTCAAGAACCACCAAAGTGTTGGAAGAAGTCCACAGCGGGATCTGCGGAAATCATCTCGGAGCAAGGTCACTAGCCAGAAAAGTGATCCGAGCCGGATTTTACTGGCCGACCTTGCAGAAAGATGCCACGGAATTTGTGAAAAAGTGCCAACCATGCCAGATGCATGCAAATTTCCATGTGGCTCCCCCCGAGGAGCTCATCAGTATCACTTCTCCATGGCCTTTTGCAAAATGGGGGATGGATTTGTTAGGACCTTTCCCCCAGGCGCCAGGACAAGTCAGATACCTGATCGTGGGAATAGATTATTTCACAAAGTGGATAGAAGCAGAACCATTGGCCACCATCACCGCACAAAGAAGTCGGAGGTTCCTTTACAAAAATATCATCACAAGGTATGGGATACCTCATTCCATCACTACAGATAATGGAACCCAATTCACCGACTCTACCTTTAGAAGCCTAGTAGCCAGTATGAAAATCAAACACCAGTTCACCTCGGTGGAACACCCACAAGCCAATGGGCAAGCCGAGGCAGCCAACAAAGTCATACTGGCAGGGCTGAAGAAAAGATTACAAGATGCAAAAGGAGCCTGGGCCGAAGAGCTCCCACAAGTGCTATGGGCTTACAGGACAACCCCCCAATCCGCCACTGGAGAAACTCCCTTCCGACTAGTTTATGGCGTAGAAGCCATGATCCCAATAGAAGTCAACGAACAAAGCCCAAGAGTGATTCTCCATGACGAGATCGGAAATATACAGGGGCATAAAGAGGAGCTCGACTTGCTTCCCGAGGTCCGAGAAGAAGCCCAGATAAGAGAAGCAGCGTTGAAACAAAGGATGACTACAAGATACAACAAAAAAGTCATTCGAAGAGCATTCGCCCCGAACGACTTGGTCTTGATCAGAAACGACATTGGAGTCAACAAATCAGGGGAAGGAAAGCTCGCTGCAAATTGGAAGGGACCTTACAAAATTAATGAGGTCTTAGGAAAAGGTTATTATAAGGTGACCGACTTAAACGGCACCGAGTTACCAAGGTCGTGGCATGCTTGTAACATGAAAAGGTACTATAGCTAAAAGCGAACTCTACTCCC
The DNA here is from genome assembly GCF_059453495.1 of Arachis ipaensis. Classification (NCBI taxonomy): domain Eukaryota; kingdom Viridiplantae; phylum Streptophyta; class Magnoliopsida; order Fabales; family Fabaceae; genus Arachis; species Arachis ipaensis. Next base: position 7,728,874 of record NC_142438.1, read on the forward strand.
TGATGTACTTTTTTCCCAACTTCATGATTTTTTCCCAAAACCAAAGGATTTTTTCTGGAGAAGGGTTTTTAACGAGGCATCACAGTAGGGGCTAAGGGAAATAGATTGTCAAAAACCCTTAGTAGCAACGAAGTACCTCCCCAATTAATAAAGATCTTTTTTCATCTTACAAATATCTCTTATAAATTCCTTTTTTGTTGTTTTCTCTTCCTTTCGATGAAACGCGCCGACTTAAGCTCGACAAAACGTGAAAATCCCATGAACCGACCTAGATGGTCGTTAGGATAAAACGACGAGGTACAAGTCGGTGTAAAGAGGTTATAGAAGTTGATCATGATAAACTCGGAAACATCCCGACTCATAAGCCGGAACGGGAAACCGAGTAAAACAAAAATGAATCACGAAAGTAGCCTAAGTCATAAAAGCTCAATGAAACGAAATTGAGTACTAGGAATAACAAAAGAGAGATAGAAAAAAACCCAAGAAAAGATTAAAAGGCTGTCCTAGAGATCCTTAAAACAAAAAGGTTCAGAAAGGCAGACAAGCCAAAGAAAAGGCTTTTTCAGAAAAGATCAAGGGGAATTCGAAAAAATTGCAATCAGAAAAGCATGCACGCATAAGGTAACTTAAACCCTTATCCAAAAAAGGGGGTACTTATTTTTACTTAAACCCTTATTAAAAAGGGTATTATAAAGTGTTTTGTTTACGGCCTTAAAAGGCCAAAAAATTGTTCAAACACTACCAAAAATAAATAAAGAGTTTAAAAAAGAGGGACCCACAGGCCGGGCCCCCAAATAGCCAACAAACTACTTCTTTGCAAGAGGAGTAGACAGATCACCACCACCAGAGGCAGGAGGAGCGCCACCAGGACCGGGAAGAGAGGCATCCATAGGAGACGAAGAGGAAGTCGGAGGAACTGCAGAAGAACTCGGAGCGTCCTTAAGGCGAGGAGGGGACTCTATAATTCTCTGCCCCCGAGTCTTCAATTCTGACTCGGAAATAATCTCGAGGACAGGGGGATCCACAACGGCACCATCAATGACAACTTTGTCATGATCTAAAGGGGAAAGGTCCAGGCCAGGAGCAATGACTCCGACCTGCTCCCTAAAGATCCTCCAAGCCTCCTCAGCCCCATCAGCAATAGAGTCCTCCAACTCGGTATAGGCCCTCTGAGAATTCAGCAGCTCATTTTTCACAGACACAAGATCGTTAAATAAACTTTGGTAGCTGTCCTGTGCTGTCTTCCTCAAGCCCACCTCCATGTTGCATTGGGCTTGCAATTTCCTCTCCTTCTCCCGGAGGCTATCCCTCTCCTCCTTCAACTTGGCGACTTCCTCCTTCAACTCCCTCTCCTGCTCTTGATATAAAAGAAGCCTTCCTTCCAGCTCCTCGACCCTCGAGGTCATCCCTAAAGAGCTGAAAGGAGCCTTCTCAAAAATATCTAAGAGTTTGCCACAAACCCCTGCCGCCTTGAGGCTCTCCTCAACCAGAGTGGTAAGGTGGCGACGAACAGAAACATCATCCATGCCTATGTGAGCATGGGGATAGATGTTCTTTCGGACGAATGCAAGAGCATCCGCCTTAACCTCACCAGAAGAGCCAGACTCTAAAGTCTTGCGCTTCTTCTTCTCTGGCTCAGGAGAAGATCGGGCGGAGGGGGGCGGCTGAGAGAAAGCTGAAGAAGAAATCACAATGGGCTGTGAAGGAGTCCCAGTGTTCCGAGGAGGAGGAGGAGGAGAGATAACCGCCCTAGCGCCACCCGTCCTGGCGCGAGACCTTGCTTTAGCCTCCTGGACTCTCTGGTAAGACTCCTGCGTGTTTGCCTTCGCCATCTCTAAAAAAATAATAGATAATAGGTTAAGACAAGTCAGAAAGGTCAATCAGACAAGTCGGTAATCTAACAAACAAATAAAAGCTACCTAGCTGTGCCTGGACAAAGGTCGGAGACCCCTGGAGAAACTTTTTAGTGTCTAAGTATGAGGCCCTCCCCCATACTTCTCGGAGGAACCCCACAATGGCCGCTTCTACCTCATCCAGGTCATCTAGACCATATTTCTCGCAGGGGGAGGCCTCCAGCCAGTATAAAGGGAAGCGGGGAGAAGAATTATCATCCAGAAAAAAGGGGTGGTGACCCTCTACAGCTTGAACTTTGAAAAAGTAATTTTTAAAGTCATGGAAGGATTCGTCAAAAAGGGTAAAAACTCTCCGACCCTGTATGGCTCGGAGAGACACCCACTGTTGCTTATTGTTTAGCCCACTGAAGGGTTTGGTCATATGGAAGAGATAGAAAAAAATCTTCAAAGAAGTCGGGAACTCCAAAGCCTGGCTAATGAATTGATAAATTTTCAAAAAACCCCAAGAGTTGGGGTGAAGCTGGGTAGGGGCAACTCGGCAGTGATGCAAAACAGAAATCTCAAAGTTTGAAAAAGGAAGAAAAACACCCAAACAGGTGATTATACACTCATACATAAAGAAAAAATGAGGGGCCGCCTCATTGACCCTCCCAAAGCAAACCTGGTCTTCAGGACCCGGGACTACCAATTCATATTTCGGCTCGTCCTCCTCAGAAGTACAAATTTTGTGGTGAGTACGAAGGTTGGTAATAAACTCAGTATCGACCGAGGGTTCCTCCCCTAGGACCGTAACATCAACCCACTGAGAAAGGACATCTACGGAAGCCATTTCTTTTTCTTAAAAAGGTAACAAAAACCTACAAGGGAAAAAAGAAAAGGAAATAAAAAATACGGTCTCTAAAGGGGGGAATACGGAACTAAAAATCTACAAACCAACCTATCTACAAAATAAAGGCATGCAAGAAGAAAAGCATGTTACAGAAAGAACTAACCTTTATCTGAAAATGAGGGTTGGAGGAAACGAAAAGCCTTCGAAGATACAAGAATACAGCACGAACGACTGAAGGGGAAAATTTGAAAAATCGCAGAAACGAAACAATGAAAGAGAGGGAAAGTATTTATAAGTACGTTAGGGGCACAATGGTAAAACCGAGGCAGTCATTAATAAAGACGCACCGTTACCAAGGCCATCAATCCCTACGCACATCCCTAACGGACGCGACGCTTGATTAGACGTAACTGTCAGAACCAAAAGGTCACGAAAAGTCACGTCGGTTTTAGACCATCACGTCGGTCCTCCAACAAGTCGGCTACAATCCCGAGTAGTATACTCGAACCCAAATCTTAAAGAGAAATTGGCTCGAGTAGGGGCACTGTTTATACCCTGGCCCAACGCTGGGGCCCAGGGTCCGAGTGTTAAGGCCCAACCCAAAGGGTTGAGCCTCACCCAGCGTCAAATCAACCGCTACAAAGTCGGTTCGCGCCACGACTTGCTCTAAGGAAGTCGGAAACGAGGATTAGCTGGCAGATAAACACTCATTTCAATGAGTAACTGCCCCTAGAATCTCTCTAACCACTCCCACGAGCCATATCTTAACTTCCCTAAGATAAAGGGATGGTTAACACCCTAGAAAAGTGGCACTACTCCAACGGTGGTTATTGGTTCACCACTATAAATACACTGACACTCCTCAGGTATCTCGAAGTTCCAATACTCTCTAAACCTGCTTAACCCCATGCTGACTTAGGCATCGGAGTGTCTTTGCAGGTACCACTGATGATTGAATTTTTGTGTGGCTTAGAATTCACAATTGAAATCTCGTTGTAAAGTATAGCTTCTAAACCAACAATAATCCTTTCATACAAAAATTTGTTTGTCACAAGTAACAAACCCCTAAATTCTATAAACCGAAGTATTTAAACCTCGGGTCGTTCTCCCTAGGAATTGTAATGAAGTGTCTTGTTATTGGTTATGGATTGTATTTTGGGGTTTTGGATAAGAAGCATGAAAAGTAAATGGCAATGAAAATAAACTAACAACTATAAAAGGCTCTTGGTAAGGTGTGAGAACTAGAAGTCCTATCCTAGTTATCCTTCTCAATTGTGATGAGAATTGTTCATTGCTACCACTTAGTTAACCCTTACTAATTAAAGGAAAGTCAAGTGGATGAATTGACTTGAGCCACAAGTCCTAGCCAACTCCCAAGGAAAGACTAGCTTTAGTGCACTCTAAACCAATTAGCAATCTCTCCAATTATCAATCAACAAAGGAATTAGATAACTCAAGTGTCACTAATTACTCTACCTAGGCCAAGAGGAACAAAATCTACACTAAAACTAAAAGAGACATTTCAACAAACACATAAAGTGCAAGAGGAGTAAACATTATTAAATGCAAGAATTAAAGGAATCTACAACTACAAAAACAAGAGATCAACAATAGAAAAGCAAAGAAGACACATTTATTATGAATTACCTCTTATTGAATTGGAAGAATGTAGAAGGAACAATACTAGATCTACAACAAAGTATAAGAACAACATAAAGGAAATTACAACAAAGGAATAGAAGAAGATTGAATGTAGCAACAAAGAATTGAGAGATAGAAGTGGAAGAAAGCAAAGATTAAAACCTAGATCTAAAAACTAAACCTAATTCTAATCCTAATTCTAGAGAGAAGAGAGAGCTTCTCTCTCTAGAAACTAACTCTCACTACTAAACTAAGCTCAAACTAAACTAATGGTAACTAACACATGTTTCCCTCTTCACTCCTTGGGTTAAATAGCATCAGAAATGAGTTGGATTGGGCCCACAAGGCTTTAGAATTCGTTGGCCACGTTTTGCTTTAAGTGAACTAGGTGGCAGCAACGGCACGTGCGCGTACTTTGTGCGTGCGCGCCACCATACGTGTAGCAACTATGGCAAATCTTATATCGTTTCGAAGCCCCGGATGTTAGCTTTCCAACCCAACTGGAACCGCATCATTTGGACCTCTGTAGCTCAAGTTATGGCCGATTAAGTGCGAAGAGGTCGGCTTGACAGCTTTCCGGTTCTTCCATTTCTTCATGAGTTCTCCAACTTTTCATGCTTTCTTTCTTCATTCCCTTGATCCAATCTTTGCCTCCTAAACCTTAAATCACTTAACAAACATATCAAGGCATCTAATAGAATCAAGGTGAATTAAATTTAGCTATTTTGAGTCCTAAAAAGCATGTTTTCACATTCAAGCACAATTAAAGGAGAATATACAAAACCATGCTATTTCTTGAATAAATATGGGTAAAAGGTGATAAAATCCCCAAAAATCAATACAAAACAAATCGTCAAATTGGGGTTTGTCAACCACCCCCCATTCTTCCACACACACAAGTCGGACGGAGGGCACCGAGTTACAAGATCCACTCGAAAGCTTCCTCCTTCATACGTTTGGGCCAACCAACGCCATCCAGCCCATTAATCTCCGGTTACCCATCGTAACAAAAGTGATGCAGAACCAATATAAAAACAGAGAAGAAGAAGAATGAAGAATTGAGTAGTGAATCATTATTATTCAAGAATATGAGTAATACAAGTGTTAGTCTCATGTGTACAGGTTTAGGATTATATAGAAGAGATGCCTAAGCTATTCTGCATCACAAGACCAAAGAGAGAGGGAAAGCTAAGAATAGGAAGTTAACTAACTTGTAACAGGTAGTGTGTGCTGTTACTGATTTACTTTTATCATATAATGAGAGAATCAAATGCCAAATACTTATTAAAGTAAACAAAAAAGATGAATAAACTGATTACTTAATCAAATTACATTAATTTAAATTTTAAGATTTTATTAACATGTGTGTTAAGAATATATTTTAAGAGCACCATAAAATAATATTTTACTAAAAGTTAACATATAATTTTTTTTATATTTTTAATGTATTGATTATTGAATCATAAAAAATGAATACATTATTATTATATTATTAAAATATATCTTTAAAATATATTTAAATTATAAATTTTATAATTTTTTGGCATTATTTTTAAATTCTAAATTTTATATATTAACTTATTTTTGTCATGAATTTGATATATATTAACATTTTTTTAGTCATGATATATGTTCATACCCTGCCCCAATAATAAAGGTCCAGGATCCAAGCAAATAGGCCCAACCCAAAGGGTTGGCCCTCACCCAGTACCAGCCTTCATCCCAAGAAGTCGGTACTGAACACGACCTGCTCCAAAGAAGTCGGATACGAGGGTTAGCTGGCAGATAACACTCATTCGAATGAATAACTGCCCCTAGAAACTCTCTAACCACTTCATAGAGCCATATCTTAACCTCCCTAAGATATGGGAACGGTTATCCACCTAAAAAGGTGGCACTACTTCAGCGGTGGTTATTGGTTCACCACTATAAATACACTGACACCATTCAGGTATCTCTAAGTTCCAATACTCTCTAACCTGCTCACACTCTTGCTAACTTAGGCATCGGAGTGTCTTTGCAGGTACCACCCCCCATTCTTTCACACGTACAAGTCGGACGGAGGAACACCGAGTAGCAGATCCACTCGAAAGCCACCTCCTTCATACGTTTGGGCCAACCAACGCCATCCAGCCCATTAATCTCCGGTTACCCACAGTAACATTGGCGCCGTTGCCAGGGACCCGAGAGATCAACCAGTGATGGCGGATAGATCCCCTGAAGAGGGTCATGTGGAGACAGATTCTGAACAAGAGAATCTGAACACTGGAAACAATGAGGCAGACCAGACCCTTCACCAGGAAGCCAACGATCAACACAGGGAAGGCACCTCCGGAATCAAAAACCCGAAGGTAAATTCCTCGGAGGGGCGCGAATCAGAAAAAGAAGGACCATCCCACGCAATTGAGCTCATGGGATTAGTCCACAGTCGCCTCGAGCAGCTAGAACAGGAACGGGAACGACAAAAGGAAACCGAAAAGAACCTAAAAGAGGAGATGGAGCGACGAAAAGAGTTAGAAAGAAAACTCTTAAAGTTAGAATCCTCCCTCAAAGGTCAGAACTCCCACGACGGTAGAGAAGATTCGCCCTTAGGGGAAAACGATCCTTTTAGCGAGGACATAATGAGGGCAAAAGTTCCGAGAAACTTTAGAAGCCCCGATATGGACCTCTATGACGGAACCACTGATCCAAAGCATCATCTGAGCAACTTTAAAAGTCGGATGTATCTGGCTGACGCCTCTGACGCTACGCGATGCAAAGCTTTTCCGACAACCTTGTCAAAAGCAGCGATGAAGTGGTTCGACAGCCTCCCTCCGAGGTCAATTACCAGTTTTGAAGACCTCTCAAGAAAGTTCTTGATGAGGTTCTCCATCCAGAAAGACAAAGTAAAACATGCACCAAGTCTCCTGGGAATAAAACAGGAGGTCGGGGAGTCTTTACGGGCCTATATGGAAAGGTTCAACAAAGCATATTTGGAGATTCAAGACCTGCCCACCGAAGCAGTCATCATGGGGCTAGTCAATGGTCTTAGAGAAGGTCCCTTCTCACAGTCCATATCAAAAAGACACCCCGCCTCTTTAAGTGATGTACAGGAAAGAGCTGAAAAGTACATCAATATGGAAGAAAATACTAGGCTAAGAGACCCGAGTTTGCGACCCGGTCACCCTCCCTCAACGAAAGAGAGGGAGAGGGAAGCTAAGAAGAAGGAAGAACTCGGCCTCGATAGGCCAAGAAAATATCACTCTTATACTCCACTGAAAGTTCCTGTAGTGGATGTATACAGAGAAATTTGCAACACCGAAAGGCTGCCTCCTCCCAGGCCCATTAAAAATAAAAGAGGGGGGAGCCGCGGTGATTACTGTGAGTACCATAAGATATATGGGCACTCCACAAACGACTGTTACGACCTTAAAAATGTGATAGAAAAACTGGCCAGAGAAGGTCGGCTTGACAGATATCTCATAGAAAGGTCGGACAGTCATGGAAAAAGAAAGCGAGATGATATGGATAGAAGAGACCCACCACCACAAACTCCGGAGAGACATATCCATATGATCTCAGGAGGGTTTGCGGGAGGGGGACTCACAAAATCTTCTCGTAAAAGACATCTCAAGAGAGTTTACCAGGTCGGAGAGGGGTCCTCCGACCTTCCAACCATTTCATTCACAAAGGAAGATGGGCGAGGAATAATCCCTGGGCACGACGACCCAGTAGTAATTACCATGATCCTGACAAATGCCCATCTACACAGAACACTAGTAGACCAAGGAAGCTCAGCAGACATCCTCTTTAAGCCCGCTTTCGACAAACTAGGTTTAGATGAGAAAGAGTTAAGAGCCTACCCCGACACTTTGTACGGATTAGGCGACACGCCAATAAAGCCACTAGGATTTTTGCCCCTCCACACCACCTTTGGAAAGGGGGAGAAATCAAAGACTCTGAGTATAGACTTCATAGTCATCGACGTGGGGTCGGCCTATAATGCTTTAATCGGCAGAGCTACCCTTAATCGACTCGGAGCGGTGGTATCGACACCCCACCTCTGCATGAAATTCCCGACCTCAGCGGGGATAGCAACGGTGAGGGGAGATCAGAAGCTGGCAAGGAAATGCTACAATGAAAGCCTAAACCTGAGGGGAAAAGGCAAAGAAGTTCACACAATAGAGCTCGGTGGAGCAAGGATTAAAGAAAAGCTGCGACCACGACCCGGAGGAAAAACCGAGGAGATTCAGGTCGGAGAAGAGGAAGGAAAAAATACTCACATAGGAACCAACCTAGGGGAAACCCTAAGACAAGAATTGATTAAGCTCCTAAGAGATAATTCCGATCTCTTCGCCTGGAAGGCCTCCGACATGCCTGGGATAGATCCAGAACTCATGTCCCACAAGCTCTCGGTCTACTCGGGATCTCGACCTGTACAACAACGAAGACGCAAGCTCGGCCCAGAGCGAGCTCTAATAGTAGAGGAGCAAGTACAAGCGCTTCTAGAAGCCGGTTTCATCAGAGAAGTCGAATATCCAACATGGCTAGCCAACGTGGTGCTAGTCAAAAAACAAAATGGTAAATGGAGAATGTGCGTCGACTATACCGACTTAAATAAGGCATGTCCCAAGGACCCTTATCCACTACCAAGCATTGACACCCTAGTAGACTCTAGCTCGGGGTATCAATACTTGTCGTTCATGGACGCCTACTCAGGGTATAACCAAATCCCGATGTATATACCAGACCAGGAAAAAACATCATTCATCACGCCCAGAGCTAACTTTTGCTACGTGGTCATGCCATTTGGATTGAAAAATGCAGGGGCCACATATCAGAGGCTGATGAATAAGGTGTTTGCCCCTCACCTAGGGAGCTTAATGGAAGTGTACGTCGACGATATGCTGGTAAAGACCAAGAATGAAGTCGACCTCTTGTCTGACCTTTCACAAGTCTTTGACACCATAAGGTTGCACGGGATGAGACTAAATCCTGCAAAGTGCGCCTTCGCGGTGGAGGCAAGAAAATTTCTAGGATTCATGCTAACACAAAGAGGGATCGAAGCCAATCCCGACAAATGTAGAGCTATCCTAGAAATGAGAAGCCCGACTTGTTTGAGAGAGGTCCAACAGCTGAATGGCCGACTAGCAGCTCTCTCCAGATTTTTGGCAGGATCAGCACTAAGATCCCTTCCACTGTTCTCCCTATTGAGAAAGGGACACCAATTTGAATGGACTCCCGAATGCGAGGAGGCGTTCCAGGAGTTCAAAAAGTTTTTGAGCCAACCTCCTATTTTGACCCGACCTGTAGCCGGAAAAGACCTCGTCCTATACTTATCCGTGGTAGACAAGGCTGTCTCAGCAGCCTTGATAAGAGAAGACGAGGACGGTCAACACCCAATCTATTTCATCAGCAAAGTTCTACAAGGCCCTGAGCTAAGGTATCACAAATTAGAGAAGTTTGCCTACTCCTTAGTGGTAGCCTCTCGAAGGCTACGGCCTTACTTTCAAGCTCACACAATAAGAGTCCGCACGAACCAACCCATGAAGCAAATCCTCCAAAAGACGGATGTTGCAGGAAGAATGGTTCAATGGGCAATAGAGCTCTCCGAGTTCGACTTGAAGTACGAAACTCGGACGGCGATTAAAGCCCAGTGCCTCGCCGACTTCATTGCAGAATATGCAAGGGATCAAGAGGATAAACCAACTACATGGGAACTCTATGTAGATGGATCCTCCAATAAAACAGGAAGCGGCGCAAGCATAATATTGGTAGATGAAAGGGGAACCCAGATAGAGGTTTCCCTCAAGTTTGAATTCCCAGCTTCAAATAATCAGGCAGAATATGAAGCCTTGATTGCAGGATTGAAGCTGGCAGAAGAAGTCGGTGCTACGAAGGTAATGATATACAGTGACTCTCAAGTGGTGACCTCCCAAATAAGGGGAGAATATCAGGCAAAAGACCCAAATATGAAGAGATACTTGGAAAAAATTCTGGAACACCTTGGGCATTTTGCAGAAACCGAGGTCACGCACATAACTCGGGACCTAAATAGTAGAGCAGACGCCCTATCAAAGTTAGCAAGTACCAAGCCAGGAGGAAATAACAGAAGCCTGATCCAAGAAACTCTCCAGGAACCTTCAGTGGTAAAAATGGAAGACAAACAAGAAGTCTTTGAAGTGGTCGGATTAAACCTCGGATGGATGAACCCCTTGGTCGAATACCTGAAATTCGACATCCTCCCCAAGGAGGAAAAGGAGGCCAAGAAAATCCGAAGGGAAGCACAACACTATACCTTGGTGAAAAATATTCTCTATAGAAGGGGGATATCAACACCATTGTTAAAGTGTGTACCGACCTCAAGAGCCACCGAGGTATTAGAGGAGATACATAGTGGAATCTGCGGGAACCATCTCGGAGCAAGGTCATTAGCCAGAAAGGTGATCCGAGCTGGATTCTACTGGCCAACCTTGCAGAAAGATGCCACAGACTTTGTGAAAAAGTGCCAACCGTGTCAAATGCATGCAAATTTCCACGTGGCCCCCCAGAGGAGCTCATCAGTATCACCTCCCCATGGCCCTTTGCAAAATGGGGAATGGATTTGTTAGGTCCTTTTCCCCAGGCGCCAGGACAAGTCAAATACCTAATAGTGGGAATAGATTATTTCACAAAGTGGATAGAAGCAGAACCACTGGCCACCATCACTGCACAAAGAAGTCGGAGGTTCCTCTACAAAAATATAATCACGAGGTATGGGATACCTTATTCCATTACCACAGATAACGGAACCCAGTTCACCGACTCCACCTTTAGAAGCCTAGTAGCCAGTATGAACATCAAACACCAGTTCACCTCGGTGGAACACCCACAAGCCAATGGGCAAGCCGAAGCAGCCAACAAAGTCATACTGGCAGGGCTGAAGAAAAGATTACAAGATGCGAAAGGAGCTTGGGCTGAAGAGCTCCAACAAGTACTATATGCTTACAGAACAACCCCCCAATCCGCCACTGGAGAAACACCCTTCCGACTAGTTTATGGCGTAGAAGCCATGATCCCAATAGAGGTCAATGAGCAAAGCCCAAGAGTGATTTTCCACGACGAGATCGGGAATATACAGGGGCACAAAGAGGAGCTCGACTTGCTCCCCGAAATCTGAGAAGAAGCCCAGATAAGAGAAGCAGCGTTGAAGCAAAGGATGACCGCGAGATATAACAAAAAAGTCATTCGAAGGAGTTTCACCCCAGATGACTTGGTCCTAATCAGAAACGATATTGGAGTCAACAAATCGGGGGAAGGAAAGCTCGCTGCTAATTGGAAAGGACCATACAAGATCAACGAGGTCTTAGGAAAAGGCTATTATAGGGTAACCGACTTCGACGGCAACGAGTTACCAAGATCATGGCATGCTTGTAATATGAAAAGGTACTACAGCTAAAAGCGAACCCGACTCCCTGATGTACTCTTTTCCCAATTTCATGATTTTTCCCAAAATCAAAGGATTTTTTCTGAAAAGGGTTTTTAACGAGGCATCATAGTAGGGGCTAAGGGAAAATAAATTATCAAAAGCCCTTAGTAGCAATAAGGTACCTCCTCAATTAATAAAGATCTCTTTCATTTTAAATATCTCTTTTAAATTCCCTTTTTATTCTCTTTCTACGAAACGCGCCGATTTAAGCTCGACAAAACGTGAAAATCCCATGAACCGACCTAGATGGTCGTCAGGATAAAATGACGAGGTACAAGTCGGCGTAAAGAGGCTATAGAAGTCGATCATGATAAACTCGGGAGCAATCCGACTCATAAGTCAGAAAGCATAACCGAGTAAAATTAAAATGAATCGCAAAAGTAGCCTAAGTCACGAAAAACTCAATTGAGTACTAGGAATAACAAAAAGAGATAGGAAAAACTAAGAAAAATTTATAAGGCTGCCTTGAGAATAAAAAAAGATTCAGAAAAGCAGGCAAGCCCCAAAGGAAAGGTTTTTTCCAGAAAAGATCAAAGAGTCAAAAGAACCACGAATAGAAAAGCATGCGCCCATAAGGTAACTCAAAACCCTTATCCAAAAAAGGGCATTTATCTAAACGCTAAATTAAACCCTTATTAAAAAGGGTATCGAAAATTTGTTTTGTTTACGGCCCTAAAAGGCCAAAAAATTGTTGCAAACATCAACAAATAAATATAAAAGAGTTTAAAAAGAGGGGCCCACAGGCCGGGCCCCAATAGCCAAAATCACTTCTTAGCAAGAGGAGTAGAAGGATCACCACCACCAGGACCAGGAGTTGGAGAGAAAGTCGGAGGAGCGGCAGAAGAACTCGGAGCGTCCTTAGAGCGAGGAGGGGACTCTATGATCCTCTGCCCCCGAGTCTTCAAATCAGACTCAGACTCCACCACGGGGACAGGAGGATCCACGATGGCACCATCAATAACAATCTTATCAGGGTCCAAAGGAGAAAGGTCCAAGTCAGGAGCAATGACTCCGACCTGCTCCTTAAAAACCCTCCAAGCCTCATCAGCACCATCCGCAATAGAGTCCTCCAACTCGGTATAGGTCTTCCGGGCATTCAGCAAGTCATTCTTTACAGACACAAGATCAGCAAATAAACTGTTGTAGCTGGCTTGCGCTGCCTTCCTCAAATCCACCTCCATGTTGCATTGGGCTTGCAACTTCTTCTCCTTCTCCCGGAGGCTGTCCCTCTCCTCCTTCAGCTTGGCAACTTCCCCCTCCAACTCCCTCTCATGCTCCTGATATATGCGAAGCCTGCCTTCCAGCTCCTCGACCCTCGAGGTCGTCCCTAAAGAGCTGAGAGGAGTCTTCTCAAATATATCTAAGAGTTTGCCACAAACCCCCGCCGTCTTGAGACTCTCCTCAACCACAGTGGTGAGGTAGTGCCGAACAGAAACATCATCCATACTCATACGAGCATGGGGATAAATGTTCTTTCGGACGAACGCAAGAGCGTCCGCCTCACCAGAAGCGTCAGACTCTAAGGTCTTGCGCTTCTTCGGCTCTAGTTCAGGAGTAGGTCGGACAGAAGGGGGTGGCAGAGAGGAAGCAGAGGAAGAAATTACAATAGGTTAGGAGGGAGTCCCGACGTTCCGAGGAGGAGGAGGAGGAGAGACAACCGCCCTAGCACCACCAGATCTGGCATGAGACCTTGCCTTGGCTTCCTGAACCCTCTGGTAAGACTCTTGAGCGTTTTTCTTTGCCATCTCTGCAAAAACAAATTGGTAGCTAAAAGTCAGACAAGTCGGTAAAAGAAATTGCAAGTCGGAAATAAATGAGAAACGCAAAAAGCTACCTAGTTGTGACTGGACAAAAGTCGGCGACCCCTGGAGAAATTTTTTAGTATCCAAGTATGGGGCCCTCCCCCACACTTCTCGGAGGAACCCTACGATGGCCGCCTCCACTTCGTCCAGGTCGTCCAGACCATATTTCTCACAGGGGGAGGCCTCTAACCAGTATAGAGGAAAGCGAGGAGAAGAACTCTCATCTAAGAAAAAGGGGTGGTGACCCTCTACTGCTTGAACTTTGAAAAAATAGCTTTTAAAATCATGAAAGGATTCGTCAAAAAGGGTAAAAAGCCTCCGACCTTGTATGGCTCGGAAGGACACCCACTGTTGCTTATTATTTAGCCCACTGAAGGGCTTGGTCATATGGAAGAGATAGAAGAAAATCCTCAGAGAAGTCGGGAACTCTAAGGCCTGGCTGATAAATTGGTAAATTTTCAAAAAACCCCAAGAGTTGGGGTGAAGCTGGGTGGGAGCAACCCGGCAATGACGTAACACAGACATTTCAAACTCTGAAAATGGAAGAAAAACGCCCAAACGGGTGACCATACTCTCATACATAAAAAAGAAATGAGGGGCCACCTCGTCGGCCCTCCCGAAGCAAACCCGGTCTTCTGGACCCGGGACTACCAACTCATACTTCGGCTCATCCTCTTCAGAAGTACAAATTTTGTGGTGAGTACGAAGGTGGGTGATAAACTCGGTATCGACTGAAGGCTCCTCCCCTAGGACCGTGACATCAACCCACTGAGAAAGAACATCTACGGAAGCCATTTTCTTTTCTTAAAAGGGGTGACAAGAAACCTACAAAAAGAAAAGGAAAATCAACACACGGTCTCTAAAGGGAGGGGGTACGGAACTAAAACCTACAAACCAATCTACCTACAAAATAAAGGCACGCAAATAGAAAGCATGTTACAGAAGGGGAAAAAGCTAACCTTTAAGTCTGAAATCAAGACTGGAGGAAGTAAAAGCCTTCGAAACGCAAGAATGTAGCACAAACGAATGCAAGGGAAATTTGAAAGATCGCAGAAACGAAACAACGAAAGAGAGGGAAAGTATTTATAAGAACGTTAGGGGCATAATGGTAAAATTGGGGCAATCATTAATGAAGATGCACCATTACCAAGGCCATTAAATCCCTACGCACACCCCTAACGGACACGACGCTTGATTAGACGTAACTGTCAGAACCGAAAGGTCAAGAAAAATCACGTCGGTTCTTAAACCATCACGTCGGTCCTCTTGCAAATCAGCTACGACCCCGAGTTGAATACTCGAATCCAAATCCTAAAAAGAAATTGGGCTCGAGTAGGGGCACTGTTCATACCCTGGCCCAATAATAAAGGTCCAGGATCCAAGCAAATAGGCCCAACCCAAAGGGTTGGCCCTCACCCAGTACCAGCCTTCATCCCAAGAAGTCGGTACTGAACACGACCTGCTCCAAAGAAGTGGGATACGAGGGTTAGCTGGCAGATAACACTCATTCGAATGAATAACTGCCCCTAGAAACTCTCTAACCACTTCATAGAGCCATATCTTAACCTCCCTAAGATATGGGAACGGTTATCCATCTAAAAAGGTGGCACTACTTCAGCGGTGGTTATTGGTTCACCACTATAAATACACTGACACCATTCAGGTATCTCTAAGTTCCAATACTCTCTAACCTGCTCACACTCTTGCTAACTTAGGCATCGGAGTGTCTTTGCAGGTACCACCTCCCATTCTTTCACACGTACAAGTCGGACGGAGGAACACCGAGTAGCAGATCCACTCGAAAGCCACCTCCTTCATACGTTTGGGCCAACCAACGCCATCCAGCCCATTAATCTCCGATTACCCACAGTAACAATATATATTAACTATTTTTTTGGACTGGATGGTATATGTATTTTTTGGTATTATTCGGAACCTAAGTCCAAAAAAAAATCTACACATAAATTAAGTTGAGTAAGATAGTCCTTCTTTCATCATTTATGAGAATACTAATAAAGTAACAAGTTTAGAAGTAGGTAAATATCAAAAAACATAGTTAGTTTCTGAGTTCATACTCCTGTTTCCTTCTCTATATATCTATATAAAAAATATATTCCACTTTCTTCTCGGTTCATTTACTTTTTTGATTATGCGGTTAGAGTGTCTCTCCAAATTCTTCCCCGTTCAAGAGACTCACCACTGTTGCATAATCAATCTCACCAATAATTCTACGAGTAATGTTAAGAAGACAAAAAAAAAAGCCAGAATTTGTCTTATTTATCATTTATTAATTGTCGCAATAATTAATGAATATTAAATAAGACAAGTTATAGTTGTTTTTGGCTAATTTTTTTTGTTTGTACCAGGGTATCCATTGGGCCAGAAGCCCAATGACTAATCTCACTAATCCCTCAGGTACTGCAGTAAGTATCGAACCCAGGAGAGATGATTAAGGGACACAAACCCTCATCTATCTGTACCAATTTGCGTTGGTATTTTTGGCTAATTTTCTTTGGTTACTAAACATTTATGTAATTCTACGAACCCAATGTCCAAGCCGAACTCAAAATATTCATTATCAGCCCAATAGGTTGCTTTTTTGGCCCATTTAATTTAGTTGTGGAAAAGCACGACCAAAATATTTTGGAGAAACCATTACCAAAAAAAAAAAAAAAAACGGAAAAAGAACCGTGATTGTGAGGAGTGAGAACCGTTAGTTAGTAATTGCCTTATCCAGGAGTGAGGAGAAGAAGTGCAGAAAATGAAATGACTGTGTTCTTTTTCCTTACAACTGAAAGTGTACATGAAAACGGTGTCGTATAAATGATGGCTTCATGGTTCTCTTCATTGCGCATTTTTCCCTCCCAGGCAAACACGCGCGTCCCTTCGACGACGTCGTTTAGGGCTCCTAAGCTGTGTTCTTGTGCTCTCGGCCCTCAAAATGCTGAACCTTCTGAACCTGAACCTGATCCTGAAACGGCTCCCGTTGATCCTGTGAAGCTCGCGTTTAGCAAGGCCAAAGCGTATAAGGAATCATCCAACAAATCGAAGAAGGAAGATTCTGTTGTTGAGAAGAAGGAATTGCCAGATTCTGTCAAGATTGCAATGGAGAAGGCCAAAAACTACAAGCAGAATAAATCCCAAATTGGAACTACCCAAGGTAGTAATCATGGAACTCAAGTATTGTTCAGTAATTGCAATCAAATGAATAAAGGTCAAACATGTTTCCCAACAGAAATTCCTGGGTGTCTGATTTAATTTTGGTTAGGAACTGTCTCTATGAAAAATTGTCAATGACCTATTTAACTTGATGACAAAATTTGGACTTGAAAGCCTGAAAGGTATGTGCTTTTCATTTCAATATGTAGTACTTGCTGAAATGGGTATCTGAATTTGTTTCTAGGGTTGCAGGGAGGGAGTGAGAAGGTTTCAGGGAACAATGTTGTGGTAGACAATGGTGGTGGTAAGAAGGGGGAACTTTCAGTTTCAAGGATTGATTTTGTGGGGCTTGACTTTGCGGATAAGAAGAGCACTAGGGGATTGCCAGCTGGACTGGTTCCTATTTCGGATTCCTTCTCCGACGGTGACTTTTCTGAGGTGGAGCTCATTGTTGGAGACACAAGCAAGTTTGATGCTGAAACAGATTCAAAACCTGATCAGGCTAATCAAGACGGCTCGGAACTTTACAAGCCAAAAGTTTCAACATGGGGTGTCTTTCCTAGGCCTAACGATATTTCAAAAACAGTATGATAGGATTCAGTATTTTTAAACTGATCTTACCTCAGATGAAGCACTTTTCTACCATTTCAGTGTCCATCACTTTTCATTTCCACTAACCTTTTCAGTTTGGTGGTGGAAGAACTATTCGTCCGGGAGAGGTCCTTGAGACCGAAGAAGAAAGAGCTGCTAAAGATGCACGCACTAAGCAGCTACTTGCTGCCTACAAGAAGAAAACTGGATTAGTTATTGATCCAAAGCTAAAATCCGAGTGCGAGGAGGTAAGCATATACAGTGGTACCACAAATATTACTGCCTTTCTTAGCAATAAAGTTATGGTCTATGGTTGATCCTTATTTATTGCTTAGTTATCCCAATTTCCTATATTATATATGATATTTTTAGGCATTGAAGGAGGGTGACTTGTTAATGAATTCGGGAAAACTGAAGGAAGCATTGCCCTACTATGACAAGGTCATGGATAACTTACCGTTCCAGGTAACTATTTTAATTTAAACCACATTGGTATATTTTGTGGGGGAAAAAATTGCATATGAATGTTTTAAGATTAGAAAGGTTGTAGATAACTTACCCTTCCTAATATCTAGTTTATGGACTTTCAACTGTAGTGACATATACCCTAGTAGGGAAACTAGGGGAAAAAATATTTGGATGAATATAAACATGATGAGGTTAATCATGTTTGTGCAGAGTGAGCTCCATGGTTTAGCTGCTTTGCAGTGGTCAATTTGTCAAGACTCTCTTAGTAGGTATGTTCAGAAACTCTGAAATATTTAAACTTAGGAATATTTTCCACCTAGAATTCAGTTACTCCTTAGTATATATCCTTTGAATGCTGAGAATTGATTGTTAGGAATAATATCCTTGTCACTGTAGTGCACTGTACTAAAACTCAAGCTTCTTTTAATATAAGACCCTGCTATCTCTTCAAAAATAATTGCATGATTTTCTTGGCATTCCCAGCACAGTCTTAAGAAAATATTTAGAAGTGTATGTGTGTGCACTGCAACTGAATTAGAAAGTGAAGGTGCTTTTCACTATTGCAGTGTCTGTTTAGTGATTCTAGATTTCCAAACACATCTTGATGTATTGACAGGTCTGATGAGGCTAGACTTATGTATGAGAAGCTCCAATCGCATCCAAATGCTAAAGTAAAAAAGAGAGCGCGACAATTCATGTACAGTTTTCAGGTAATTTCTGGTGCAATTTGTTCTATAACTCTTAACATGATTTGTATTCTTGGCTCTCTAATCTAATATATGTCCCTTCCATGGAGGAGTTTTAGCATGTTACATTTTTATACTTGCATTCATGTATGATGATATGGTTGTGGATTCTTGCAGGCAATGGAAATGATGAAGGTGAATACAGGATCTCCATTTTATTTAAAGAACACAGGCTACCAGAATTATTTTGATGCTTTTGTAGAAGATAAACAAAGATACACACAAGATGGCGTGGCTGAAGAAAATGCAATGACTCAGACCTTTCTATATATTATTTTCCTTGTTTCTCCCATTTTTGTTGTACTACTTATTGCTTTACAAAAGAGAATATAAATATCTCCTTTTTCTGGGGGTCATATTATGTCCAAAGTGACCTTTTACACTCAAATCGTGGAGTGATAAATTCATGATAGTATATAGTATATTTTAATAACTATTATATTGTTTGACAATTAACTAAACGATTATGTTATGAATATATTAAAATTAGTTACTAAAATTAATTATTGGTATAAAATATATATTAAAATATAAAATATACGTTAAAAATAAACTAAATAATACATGTATTTATACACAAATACATGGTGATTAATTTTGGTGTATAAATAATATTTTTGTTAATTAAAATATATACAATCTAATATTAAATTTGATGTGTTTTTTATTTAAAATATTTTGTAATGCAAAAATTTTTTATATTAAAGTTGTCTAAAACTACATATTTATTTGTTGTTTTTATTTTATTTGTTGTTTTTATTTTTGCATTTGTTTTAATTGACAAACTTAGTCTTCTTATATGGTGTTTGTCCTCTTTTTTTATTTTTAATTATTGTTGGAGTTGTTTCTTTTTTCTTTCTATTATAAGTTGTTGTGAAAACATGTTTTTTTCTGAACTGTTGACTTGTATGCATTTTTTATTATCTTGTTTGTTCCATCTTTGTATGTATATTCTTCATCTGAAGATGTATCTTGGATTCATTTATTTTTTTTTTCTCTTTAATCTCTTGATTGGTATATCATATAAATCTGACAATATTCGTGTTGGTGAAGTTAGTTCCTATAATCAATGAAAAATATAAATGATGTTTTGAACAAATAAAATTTTTACAATATTATTATCTGTTTTATTTGCTGTAATAGGGAGTGAGTTTCAGTATTTTTTGTTAGACAAATGTCTTGGTAAGAGATTAATAATATATTGTTAAAAGCCTTTTTTTAAGTTAAAATCATTTACTTTTACTTCAAATATAAGTACGTGGTTATATAAATTTTTCAATTAGAATAGCGTTTCAGTGTCATTATTGTCTTAGTGTGTAATTAGATTTAAGGCAGTTGTGCCCAATAATTTTTTTTGCTTCTCTATCAAATAACACAAAAATTATTGTAGCACTTTAAAATGAAACTTTTAATTTAATTTTAAATTTGTATTAATTCTTCAGTTAGTAATTTATAATTTGATGGATTTTTTATGATAAGTATAATTTGATAGAATTTGTTATAATTTAAATTTGTAATTTTTTTTATATTGTAGGACAAAAAACTCCATTTTTCGTATTTTTTATGAATTTTGTTTTGAGATCTACTTGTTTTTCTTCTTCTAGTACATATATTTTTTCAATGACAGCTACAATAGTGAGAATAAAATTGTTTAAAATATTTATTGTGTATATATATATTGAATAAGTTATTTTTAATAAGAATAATTTAAATAGCATAAAATAATAATATCTATTAATATTTTTTTTTAAAACCACTTTGTCAGACAATGTCGTGAGTGATACAAACTCAAAATAGTGTTAGAAAATGATCAAAATTGTATCTTTAATTTAAATAGCGTATTGAATTAAGTATAATTATAAGGATCTAAAAATATAATAATATGTAATGCATTGCAAAATAATAAAAAAATATAAATAGTTAAAATAATAAGGGTATTTTTTCTGTAAATTTGTTTTAAAAATGTAATAAATATTTTTATTTTGTACCTAGTCATCTAATAATATTATTTTTAAGTAGATAAATTTCTCTTCATTTCATCATTTGTTAGTGTAAATATTTTTCATAAAAGAACTACAAATTGTGAAATGAAGTAAGAATCTTATGTATGATATATAAATAGGTCAAATAGTGTGAAATTTAAATATTTTATAACTTAAATTTATTATGATAATGTTATTATTATGATATTTTTAAAATAGATGTTTATTATATTTAATTAAATTAATATTTATATTTTAATTGAATAATAATATGTAATAAATTAATTAATTATAGGAGTTATAGTTTTAATTATTTTAAAGATTTTTTAATTCAATTAATTTTTAAATTTTATCAAGTAATTAAAATTGATAATATAATATCATTAAAAAAAACATAAATTTAATGTACAACGAGTTATTATCAATTTTTATATAATATAAATAGTGTTGTGATAGGAATGGGACGTGGATGCCCATTTCCTATATAAAGTTTACATTCTCAAAAGAGAATGAAATAAATGAAGGTTGACAATCTTCCTTCCATAAGCCTATAAATAGGAGGTGAACCTCTGTGAATGTAACAGAACAAAAATACCATTCTCCCTTTCTTTTCATACACAAGTAAATAATAATAAATCAATCCTCTTTTATGCTGCAATCAAATACTCTTCTCCTTATATTTCTACTACAATTCTTTCTCTTCTTTTATTTTATAAGTATTTTAAATTCTATTTTCTATTACTCTTTACATATAATATTAATAGCAATATTAATCATCTTTATTATATTGAGATTGTAACAATAAACAAATGCGATTCTCTCTCTTTATTTTTAATACTTCTTTCTATCTTTGTATATATATATATACATTACAACATATAATATTATTATATATATATAAATTATTATTGAGCTAATTATTTTAATACTAGAGTCTTCTATTTATACATCTCTATTATATATATATATATATATATATCTTTTATTTCACAACACGTTATCAGCACGAGACTCTGATCAAATTTTTAGGAAGACTCAGGTAACAAATTTTCATTATGTCGAAGCTCTCTCATCTTGAATTCAATGCTCTTGATATATCTGGAAACAATTATTTATCATGGATACTAGATGCTGAAATCCATCTTGATTCAATGATTTTGGAGATACCATTAAGGCTGAAAATAATGCATCCCAGAAGGATAAAGCCAAAGCCATGATTTTTCTCCGTCGTCATCTTGACGAAGGATTGAAAAATGAATATCTTACATTAAAAGATCCTGCAGATCTTTGGAAAGACCTTGAAGAAAGGTATAATCATCAGAAAACGGTGATACTTCCTCAGGCCCGATATGAATGGACGCATTTGCATTTACAAGATTTTAAATCTATAAATGAATATAATTCTGCAATGTTTCAAATCACCTCACGAATGAAATTGTGTGGGAAAAAAATAACTGATCATGATATGTTGGAGAAAACTTTCTCAACCTTCCATGCCTCGAATGTGCTCCTGCAGCAGCAATATCGAGAGAAAGGGTTTAAGAAATATTCTGAGTTAATTTCTTGCCTTCTTGTTGCCGAACGCAACAATGAGTTGTTATTGAAAAATCATGAAGCGCGCCCAGCTGGCGCCGCCCCATTTCCTGAAGTAAATGTGGCAAATCATTACCCCAGAAGAGGTAAATGGCAAACTTTTAATAACAAGAAAAATTATGGAAAGAAAAAAAATTATGTTCAAAAGAAAGGATCTCACCAGAAGTGGGACAAAGAAAGGAATATCGGGCAGAATAAATCAACCGAGGAGAAGTGTTTCCGCTGTGGTGGAAAGGGCCATTGGTCACGTACCTGTCGTACCCCAAGGCACCTAGTCGATCTTTACAAGACATCTTTGAAAAAGAACGACAAAGGAAAGGAAACAAATTTTGTTTCAAATGATGCTGAGAACTCCACCACTCATTATGATGTATCTGATTTCTTTGAGGACCCTGAAGGAAATATTGGTCATTTGATCAATGATGGAATAGTTTAATATGTGAAATTGTGAAGTATCTATGTAAATAAATAATGTAAAAAATTTATTAAGTTTTATTTTCTATGTATTTAAGTTTCAAATGTGATGTACATAAATAATGAAATATTAATATGAATTTTGAAATTATTAAATATGTCAAATTTTAAAATAAAATTTTAGTATATGACATTATTTTATGTACAGTGTTTCTTAGAAAAAATAATTCTGATCAAGTATTCAATTTAACTGTGCATACTACTCATTTTATTATTATTTGTTTTTGAAGAATGGCAAGGATATGTAATGAAGATGTATGCCTTGCGGATAGTGCAAGTTCGCACACTATTCTCAAAAGTGATATATATTTTACCCATCTTGTGCCAAAAGAGGAATATGTTAACACTATTATTGGCTCAGGCAATGTGATAGAAGGCTCCGGAAGAGCTATAATTTTGTTTCCTGGAGGAACAAAATTTATAATAAATAATGCACTATTATCTACCAAGTCTCTGAGGAACTTGTTGAGTTTTAAAGATATTCGCCGAAATGGATATCATGTTGAGACGATGAATGAGGGAAATCATGAGTATTTATATATCACAACTCATGATTCAAATAAGAAAGTTATATTAGAAAAATTACCCTCACTTTCATCTGGGTTGTATTATACCAAGATTAGTGCAATTGAATCACATGCCACTGTAAACCAGAAGTTTATTAGCCCAAATGAATTCATAACTTGGCACGACCGATTGGGTCATCCGGGAACAACCATGATGAGAAGAATTATTGAAAACTCTCATGGACATTCACTAAAGAACCATAAGATTCTTAAAACTAGTGAATTTTGTTGTGCTGCATGTTCTCAAGGAAAGTTAATTTTAAGGCCATCACCAGTAAAGATTGGATTTGAGTCTCCTGAATTCCTGAAAAGGATTCAAGGTGATATATGTGGACCTATTCATCCACCATGTGGATCTTTTAGATATTTTATGGTCCTAATAGACGCATCTTCGAGATGGTCACATGTGTGCTTATTATCTTCTCGCAACCTGGCGTTTGCGAGATTATTGGCTCAAATTATTCGATTAAAAGCACAATTTCCAGAAAATCCAATCAAAGCAATTCGTCTTGATAATGCTGGTGAATTTACTTCCCAAGCTTTTGATGTTTATTGTATGGCTAATGGAATAAGTGTTGAACATCCAGTAGCTTATGTTCACACGCAAAATGGGTTAGCAGAATCACTTATTAAGCGCCTCCAATTAATTGCTAGACCCTTACTTATGAGAACAAATCTCCCAACCTCGGATTGAGGGCATGCTATTTTACATGCCGCAGCACTTATTCGTTTGAGGCCAACGAGTTATCATCAATTCTCTCCTATGCAATTAACTTTTGGCCAGCAGCCAAATGTTTCCCATTTAAGAATATTTGGGTGTGCGATATATGTTCCTATTGCACCACCTAATCGCACCAAAATGGGACCCCAAAGAAAATTGGGGATATATGTTGGATATGATTCTCCCTCTATAGTGAGGTATCTTGAGATACAAACTGGTGATGTGTTTAAAGCCCGGTTTGCGGATTGTCATTTTGATGAATCAAAATTTCCAACATTAGAGGGAGAGAATAAGCTTCCTGAAAAGGAACTTAATTGAAATGCATCATCGTTGATGCATTTAGATCCTCGATCAGGGCAATATGAACTAGAAGTTCAAAAGATTATACATTTGCAAAGAATAGCAAATGAATTGCCTGATACATTTTCCGATACAAAGAGGATAACCAAATCTTACATACCAGCAGAAAATGCCTCAATTCGAATTGACGTCCCAGTAGGACAAGTAGCCACTGAAGCAAATTCACGCCAGAAGCGTGGCAGAGCGGAAAATGCCCCAATTCGAATTGATGTCCCAGTATGGCAAATAGCCACGGAAGCAAATACACGCCAGAAGCGTGGCAGACCTGTCGGTTCCAAAGACAAAAATCCTCGAAAGAGAAAAGAGGTAAATAATATTCCTGTTGAAAAAGACATAGTAAAGACACCGGCAGTTGTCCAAAATTCTGATATAACGCCAGAAGACGTTTAGGTACCTGAAAATTGTGAAAATGACGAGATCTCGATAAATTATGTCTTTACAGGAGAGAAATGGGACCAAAATAAGACAATTGTCAATGAAATATTTGCATATAATGTGGCATTAGATATCATGCATGAAAGTAAGGATCTTGAGCCAAGATCAGTCGAAGAATGTCGACAAAGGAATGATTGGCCAAAATGGAAAGAAGCCATGAAGGCTGAATTAGACTCACTTGCAAAACGTGAAGTCTTTGGACCTGTAGTCCGTACACCTGAAGATGTAAAACCTGTTGGATATAAGTGGGTATTTGTGAGAAAACGAAATGAGAAAAATGAAGTTGTGCGCTACAAAGCTCGACTTGTGACACAAGGTTTTTCACAAAGGCCCGGTATAGATTATGAAGAAACGTATTCCCCTGTAGTGGATGCGATAACATTGTGCTATTTGGTCAGTTTATCTGCATATCATAAATTGCATATGCATTTAATAGATGTGGTAACAGCCTATTTGTACGGCTCATTAGATCGGGATATCTATATGAAAGTTCCTGAAGGACTAAAGATATCCAAACCATCCAATGAATATTCGCAAGGGTTATACTCAGTCAAATTACAAAGATCTTTATATGGTCTAAAGCAATCTGGACGAATGTGGTATAATCGTCTTACTGGGTATCTGGCCAAAAACGGATTCAAGAATGATGATATCTGTCCATGTGTTTTTATAAAGAAATCTGTATCTGGATTCGTTATAATTGCTGTGTACGTTGATGATTTAAATATCATTGGGACTCCTGAAGAGATTCCAATAATTATAAAAACTCTAAAAGAAGAGTTTGAGATGAAAGATCTTGGAAAGACTAAATTTTGTCTCGGTCTGCAGATCGAGCATATAAAAAGTGGGATCTTTATTCATCAAACAACATACACAGAAAAGATCTTGAAAAGATTTTATATGGATAAGTCACATCCATTAAGTCCCCCAATGATCGTAAGATCTTTGGATGTGAAAAATGATCAATTCCGTCCTAAAGAAGAAAATGAAGATATCCTTGGTCCTGAAGTATCATATCTTAGTGCCATTGGAGCGCTAATGTATCTTGCTAATAATACGCGACCCGATATATCATTTGCTGTGAATTTACTAGCAAGATATAGTTCCTCTCCAACCAGAAGACATTGGAGTGGAATCAAACAAATCTTTCGATATCTTCATGGGACGGTTGATATGGGATTGTTTTATCCCTATGGATCCAAGTCACAACTAGTTGGCTATGCAGATGCCAGATACCTGTCTGATCCACATAAAGGGAGGTCTCAAACAGGATACCTATTCACATATGGTGGTACAGCTATATCATGGAGGTCCACGAAACAGAAGATAGCAGCAACCTCCTCTAATCATGCTGAAATACTGGCGATTCATGAAGCTAGTCGCGAGTGTTTTTGGCTGAGGAGTCTGATTTAATATATTCTGTCATCATGTGAACTGATTGATCATAAGATAGCTCCAAATGTCCTGTTTGAAGATAATACAGCATGCATTGCTCTAACTTAAGGGTGGATACATCAAAGGTGATAGAACAAAGCATATTTCTCCCAAATTCTTCTTCACTCATGACCTTCAAAATCAAGGGACAATTGATGTCCAACAGATCCGTTCAAGTGACAATCTGGCAGATTTATTCACGAAGTCACTCCCAAAATCCTCCTTTGAAAGATTGGTACATGAGATTGGGATGCGCCGATTTCGAGACATCAACTGATGTCGACAAGAGGGGGAGACTGTACTCTTTTTCCCTTGGTCAGATTTTTTTCCCATTGGGTTTTTCTTGACAAGGTTTTTAATGAGGCAGTCCCTATCACTAAAGGATATTGTACTCTTTTTCCTTCACTAAGGTTTTTTCCCACTGGGTTTTTCTTTAGTAAGGTTTTAACGAGGCAATAATCCTAAATGGTCATCCAAGGGGGAGTGTTGTGATAGGAATGGGACGTGGATGCCAATTTCCTATATAAAGTTTACATTCTCAAAAGAGAATGAAATAAATGAAGGTTGACAATCTTCCTTCCATAAGCCTATAAATAGGAGGTGAACCTCCGTGAATGTAACAGAACAAAAATACCATTCTCCCTTTCTTTTCATACACAAGTAAATAATAATAAATCAATCCTCTTTTATGCTGCAATCAAATACTCTTCTCCTTATATTTCTACTACAATTCTTTCTCTTCTTTTATTTTATAAGTATTTTAAATTCTATTTTCTATTACTCTTTACATATAATATTAATAGCAATATTAGTCATCTTTATTATATTAAGATTGTAACAATAAACAAATGTGATTCTCTCTCTCTTTATTTTTAATACTTCTTTCTATCTTTGTATATATATATACATTACAACATATAATATTATTATATATATATAAATTATTATTGAGCTAATTATTTTAATACTAGAGTCTTCTATTTATACATCTCTATTATATATATATCTTTTATTTCACAACAAATAGATCGTCTAACAATTAATTCGTTCAGCAAAACGTTTTCCACCACAGCCAACAACCAACCCTGGATTTTTTTTTTTTTTTTTTTTGGGTCAAATAATGAATCATGCGTTTTCCTTTTAACGTTGATGAGATGAGATGACAGAAGAGGAGCCCATGGTAGGGCCCACAGGCAGCCCATCTTCGCCTGCCACAGGCTTGTCTTAATGAGTTTAGAAAGCTCCACCTATTCCATTCACTCTGCCGGTTAGCGTTTAACTTGAGTTGCATGAAAAAAAAAACAATTAAAAAGGCGTTACTCTATATTAAAACTTTTTAATAACAATTTTTCCAGCAATTTGAATTCAATCAAGTAGTGTCAAATCTCACAAGAGTTCACGAAAGGCAAGTTGTTTTCTCTTGTAAGAGAGATTAATGCAACTTGAATTAAGACTATATCTTTTTTATCAACACAATTTCATTGCAAAAGATATATTTATTTCTCAGTGAATGCTTCCAATCGATGAGAGAATGTATTTGGTTTTTAGCCATTCTGTTAGGTCCTCAAATAACATTGAATTAAGTAGCCTAAGTCCGAAGATTGAACATCCATCTTTTTATTATACAGTCCTTTCAAATCTTTGTTTAAATCGCTGGGATCTCACAAGAAGATGGCTAAAAAAAAAAAGCTGACCATATGTATATAAAGATTAAGATGGAAGTGTTTCCGTTGTTAAGTTGTTTTTGTGAACTTTTTCTACATGCATACTTCCCAACTGATATCACAAAATATTCTGTGAAAGTGTGAACAACTAATTTATGTATAACTACTTGTACAAATATTGTAAATGGATGCATTTTAGAACAATTTTGGAAATAAATTGAAATACACAACTTCAAAATATACCTATTTGTAATAATTGTACATATTATTTGTTCGAATAAAATTTGTGAATTGATATTCTCCTAGATAAAGGACCAACCTTACACCCTACACGAATCAGAAAAATACTAACCATGAAATATCCGTTGGAGCTATTGTTAACCTATTACCATTGTAGTAATAATAAAATCTGGCTACCATTAGCACCAATGATCTCATAAAATTCATTTATGTAAGATCATTACTAAGCAATTGAATAAGGAGAAGAAAAAATAGTTGAGGCTACTTCGTGAATAAAAGGGATTGCCTTAAAACAACTTAATTGCCATTAATAATAAGGGGTTGCCAGATAACCTAGAAGAGGCTTCAATTTGAGGGGTGATTTAGTCATTTTATGGACAGATGAGTTGGGGTATCATATATCAATTATCAGCAAAAATGTGATGCTTTAAATATAAGAAACAAGCCAGTAGCCAATGGAAACTTCCCATGTTACAAATACTAATAATTCCAAATCAGAAAAATTATGATCATGCAAGAAGGGTCCATAAACAGTTCCCTTGTGAGAGTCAGCATGAAACATTTATGTCAGCCTTATTCAAATTTCATTATCCATCAAACAACAACTAAGTAAAACAAACAACAAAGCTCACTGCAAATAAAGCAAATAAACAAAGAGAACAGAATCTCTCTTCCTCTTTTTCCTTTCCAATGTGAAATTCCTCAGAGAGAAACCAAAAGCACAAGAAGGTTTATTTTCTTCTTGTGCTTGAAATCCACAAAGTAAAGGAAAGGAAAACTGGTTTTTAATCCAAAATCCCAGTTTGAGTTTGAATATGGTTCAAAGAAGGGTTCTCAGTAAGCTTGGTATTCAAGCTGATCATGTCATATCTGAGAAGAGCTTATCTTCTCCTCAACACCAAGATGGTAAGAGCAGAAAGAGTGACATCAATAAGAAAAGCAAAAACACAAGGTCAATTAAGCTTTTGGATTTTGAGGCTCCAACTCCAAGGAGGAGCTTATATCAACCAGGGAACCAACGGCCTCTTCGTGCTCCAACTGCAGCATCATCATCACTGCAAAAGCATAATAAGCCTTTGGTGAGAATAGATGGCTCTCCCAATTACATGAAGCCCACAAGCAGTTCTGTTGCAAGAAAGGAGAGTTTCCCGGTGAGTCTTCAAAACACTCCAACTGAAAAGAATTTGCCACAAAAATGTTCAAGAGCTAGCTCCATTTCTTGTATAAAACAAGAAAAGCCTTTGACTCGATCATCTAATTTGAATTTGGCAAGATCATTGACAAAGACTACTACTTTCAAATCCACCGCAGCGATTTTGCATGCAGATATGAATCCACCAGTGAGAGCTACTTGTTCTTCAACTTTGAAAGACTCTAGGTTCCCTGCATACCTCATGCTGAATCATGGGGCAAATAATGAATATGAGGGAACTTCAGTCACAGAAGTTTGCCCCTACAAATATTGCTCTCTCAATGGTCATTATCACACTCCTTTGTCTTCATTGAAGAGCTTTGTACCAGCAAAGAGGCGTATTCTGAAAACCCAGAAGAGTATGAAGCTGGAAAGTCTGAGCCCTCAAAGATTGAAGATGCAGTGTCAGACAGACAGCAGTGATATTGAGCAGAATGTCCTGGATGGAAAACATGCACATAATGAAGCTGATAAACGTAACCCAATAACGACTCCCTTGGCACAAAAAAGCGCGATGGATTTCTTTACTGAAATATCTGTTAAAATAAAGGAAGGAGCTGGTGACAGAGAAAACATTTACTCTGCGGAAGACCTTGAAGATCAAGATGACATGAAGTCTGTGACTGAAGAAGATGGCATCAAGTGTGTTATTCAAACTATAAATCATGATCTTCCCAAGTGTGAGATCAATCTTGAAGATGATTTCAAAGACTGGTTTACTGCTGCTGCAATTGAAGCAGATAACAAAGGGAGCTCTCCCCAAGAAACAAATGCCGTAGACGCAGATGAAAACCACTCAACTATCTGGTTTGGTGAAGAAATATATATGGGAAGCTATACCAAAGAAGTTAGCTATGATGGTGAACACATGCATAACATTGAAGTTGATGGTTGTCATTCCCAGGATACTGATAATGTTGAATTGGATGGTTCTAGTTCCCAGGATACCGATATACAGTGGAAGGAGGAGGAGCAGTTTTTTTCATTCGGCCATGGAGAAAACATTGATTCTTCTATCTTCACAAAGGAGGAAAGTGACTCAAACTTTGAGTCCTTATCAGAGCGCTCACGTGATGATTCTGTGACGTGGTTAGATGAAATACTTGGCAACCATCATACGGATATTCTGGTAGAAGGAACACTCAGAGAAGCCAGTGACGAAAAGAACACCTATTTTGAAGCAAAATCTCATGGCTCTAATTCTGTTTTGGAAGGCACATGTAAAAGCATGGAACTTGAGACTCAAGAAAATGATTACCTGTCCAATGGCATAAGTTATGATCAACTTCCTCCAACAGATGATGAAGCATTTCAGCACCTCACAGAT
Source organism: Arachis ipaensis (assembly GCF_059453495.1). Taxonomy (NCBI): domain Eukaryota; kingdom Viridiplantae; phylum Streptophyta; class Magnoliopsida; order Fabales; family Fabaceae; genus Arachis; species Arachis ipaensis. The sequence goes on from NC_142438.1 coordinate 7,759,398, forward strand.
GTAGAAGAAATAGTGAATGAAAACTCCATGAACAAAAATTTAAAGGCTGAGGATAGCTTTGAAGATAGCAACATAAAGCTAGAGAATAATGTTGAAGGAATTAGCGAAGACAACCAAATTCACCCATTTGAGGTGCCAGAAGAAATCAATATTGTTGTTCAGGACCATGAACTACTGGAGGAAGATCAAGGTAACACTAGTAAGTTCCAGTGCACAAGCTGTATAGGTGGTGAAGATCTTAACACGAGCAAGGAAACAAAGCACAAGAGAATAGAGAAAGATGATGAGCAGCTGAGAAAGATTAAACCGCGAAAACCAAATTTCCTCACCTTGGTTCCTGAACCAGAGCCAGAAAAGGTTAATCTGAAGCATCAAATTATGGATGACAGAAAAGATGCTGAGGAATGGATGCTTGATTTTGCACTCAGACAAGCTGTCACACAACTTGCTCCAGCTAGGAAGAGGAAAGTGGCTTTGCTTGTTGAAGCTTATGAAAAAGTAATGTCACTACCTAAATGTGAAAGCCACAATTCACCGTTTGCTCATGCAAGACCTATTCAAGCTTGTAGCTGATGTATGTTGCTGAGGTAAACCAAATAGGCCTTTTTTTATTTGGTATCATCTTTCAACAACACATGATTTCACAATTTAAAACCTTATTCGCCAACTACAAGCTAATAATTACATTGGGTATGCTTTTGAAGTTAAACAACTTGAAGTTCGATCTTGCATTCTTAAGCAGAGGAGTAAGACAACCAGGAAAAGAAATGATCAGGAGTGATCTGCAGCATTATTATTACGGTGAAGAACTCGGTTCTGAAGCTTGGAGACAATTCAAATTGCCAGGTTGCGAGAATGAGGCATGGCTCTTACATGGAGAGTGAAACAAAAATACTGGAATTTGTAGTTTCTACTAAGCTGCATGGAATTGGTTCACAAAAATTGTTCAATGTTGTTGAGTGTTTGCTTTTCCAAGCTGTGTTCGAAGCACTATTTATTTTTGTTTTTATGTTATCCCATAAATAATGGGCACTTATGCTCCTGAATCCTGAACTGTTGATTTCACAATGTATGTATCATTAAGAAGTATAACTAATTTATATGCTTTATATATTTTATTTTTATTTTATCTTTATCATCATCAAATACAAATTGGATTAGCTAATGGTCGTGTGTAACAAATGAATACAAGAAAAGGATCAAGTCTTTTGAGGCCTTGTAGCCAATAAAGAAACCATCATGAGTGCAATAAATTATAGCAGCACCTAGGTTTCGATAGTACCTGATTAATTAATTGATCTGAATAGGCTTACTATCAATATAAAATAAAAAAAAAGAAGAGAGAACAAGGAGGAGTCATATATGACTTCATGTAAGCATCATGATTGAATTCACTGGTTTGGGAACTAAATTGCCTGTATTTATTTTATGCGAAACATATAATAAATTTTACAATCATGCACATGGAAGATATCAAAATAACCTCATATCATCTAAGCTAAACAGCTTTAAACACCAGGTAGAACACCTATTTTGGCTCAGGTAAATGAATGTCCATGGTAGGTGTATCATGAATCAGAGATTCAAGTTGTTGGTGATAATTTCTCAAATGAGAAACATGTGAAGTTTGCCAGGGGCTAACCTTCACATCTTTGCTCTGTTCTAAAGCTTCTTTTGCTTTGATGTCTTCATGAAAGAATCTAAGGGCATCTGCTGTTGACACAGAATGCACAGATTCATGCATCCCATGGAGTTCATTACGTTTTTCTAGCTTTTCAACCAGCTTCTCTTCTAACTCATCTGGAAGATGCGCAAATGCACTTTACAGTGTCCAAATAAGCAAAAGAAATATTTTAAAAAATAAATTAATGGGGAAGAAACATTATTGAACTCAATTTTACACAATATAAATCATCTCATTCTGAAAGAACAGAACGCATACCTCGTAACACCTCTTACAGCACCCCAGCTATAACCAGCAAGGACTGATTGTTTAAAACCAATATTGAACCCCTCCTGAGATGAAGCTTCCTTTCCTGCTATAAGACCTTCCCGATACCCGATCTATTAAAAATAAGCCAGAGAATGAAAAAGGGCAGCTGATCATTTCATAGAGTTAAGAAAATAGGAACAAAATAAGCAGAGTTTACTCAAGTTGTCAAAATACCGTGTGGAATTCATCATGCCTCCTTTGCCACTCTCTGTCCAAATCTAATGATTTATCCAACTTGTCATCAGAATCACCCCAAAAATCATCATCATCACATTCTAAAAGCATAATAGATAATTAGTACAAAGCACCAGCACCATGAGTTTATGCACAAACAAAATAACTTCTATGCCATAGAAAACAGATAAACCAACATCAATAATTTATATGATATCGACACTTCTATTGAAAAAAGCCATTGCCTATCTGACAATATCCTTCACTCATTACCATGATTGAGATGTGGAAGTTAGGATAATACAACGCACTGGCTAAACAAGAAATTCATACGAAATCATAGAATGGCATGAGTCATGGAGTGAAGTCAAGTCTAAACCAAACCATTTTTTGCATTTAGTAATAGAGTTTCCATGTCAACTCATCCACACTAAACCTTACCATGTAACTTATTTTCTTGATCATGAGCACTAGTTGATTTTAGTTCTGATTTTGAAAGTTCTAAGCTTTCAGCATAAAGTTCTTCAGCAAATTTACCCTCCATCTGCAAATAGAGAACAAAAAATAAAAAAGTAAATAAATAATTAGATAAAGTTAACACCAGAATATGATGGTTCTCCATTATATATATCAAATCACCAAACAACCCTTAACATTAGAATTTTTTTTCCAATTCAGTATATAATAAATATTAAGGAAATGAACCACTCCTAAAACTTAATCATGACAGGAACCATCAACTACAACTCAAAACAAAGACCAAAAAATAGTCCTGCTTTAGAACCATAATTTTGATGGCAAAATTTTTTTATTGGGATGTCCAAGGAAGAAAATCAAGCAAACATTATAATGTCACTGCGTCAGAAAATTGAAAAAGAAAAAGCTCTGTATGAGCTTATCAAAAGAAAAAAGAGAAGAGAAATCAAAAGCTCCTTACTTGAAACCCTTGAATGGTTGGAAAATTGAATTGATCAATTAAGCAATAGCAGTAATAATTAGAACAAACTCGATGAACGGGAGCTGCCACAAACAGAGCTGCAGCCACGAGCTGACAAAGTGACGAGGGCGACGCTGATGGCTACACTATTGGGCCAGTTTGGGTTTATCATTTGGGCCAATTTGGGTTTATCTGTTTTATCTGACCAATTGGACAAAGCTCAACCAAAGCCCAGAAGAGAAGCTTCTTACCTTACTCAACGATTTCAAGAAGCTACTTCCTCCTGACCAAAAAAAAGCTACTTCCTCCAATCTCTCGCCATGGAGCAGCGCCCGAAACTTCAATCTGATCGGAGAGTATTTTTCCGATTGGTTGGTTTAAAATGTGTTTTACTAATTTATTTTTTTTATTTATTTATGTTCTTGTTAATATGTAAACAGAAATTTATGTGAAATTAGTTAAGATAATAAATGTTTAATCTTATAATTAATAGTTAGTTCAGATTATATGAACAAAAAAATAACATGATCTAAACCAAGTGCATTTTAACATAGTTATCAGAACCGAACCGGTAATCAACCCGGTCATATGACCGGGTCACCGGGTTACTGGTTCAACCGGTGAATCACTGATTTATCCGGTTAATCCGGTCATAATTAAAAAAATATAAAATTATATAAATAAAATTAAAATAATGTCTTAAAACTTAAAATGCAAGTCTTTACAAACATTAATAATCTAATATCAAGTCTTAAACATAACTAATAATCTAAAAATAGATAATAAACTAATCTCTAGTACAAAATATGTTCTCAATTTAAATCAACAAGAACAAGTAAAAGATAACACAATCATTGATGCTGGCGTTTCTGATGGGGTTTGAGATGAAGACATTTTTTAAATTCTAGCAAAAGAAACCAAAAATATTTTCAGCAATAAAAGATTTACTTAAGTCAGTTTTTAAGTAACACAGCAACCACCACCATTCCACCAAAGTACAAACAGCAATTCAAAACAAGCACCAGCAACAAACAACAGCAGCTCTAAAAAACACAGCAACTCTAAAACACAGCAACCAGCAACAAACAACAACACTAAAAAACTAAATGCAACATCAGCAGCCACCAGATTCAAGTTCAACAATAATTCTAACTAAAGTAATAACCACCAGATTCAATAACAACTCTAAAAAATCAAATACAATAGTAATAACCACCAGATTCAATAACAATACTAACTAAAATATGCTCAGCTTCAACAACTCTAAAATTCAATTACAAATTTACAACAGTCAACAGCAACACCAGGTTCAGTATTCAACAATTCCAGTGAAAGACCAGGGTCAAAAACTTGAAGGGAGCTCACCTGGATAACTGGTTCCTAGACCGCGACCAAGAAGACGACCACCACCACCCGACTAACCCGAGGGAGCAGATTCAGAGCCAGAGATGCTGCTTGATTTCTGTCTTCTGTGAGCTTTCTGCCACCGACGAAGTGAACACAGGGCAGGAGCACGGGACCGCGACGACGACGAGGTGAGAGACTGATAGAGCGACGGGGTGAGGGCGTGAGGCCGTGACCGAGAGAGACCGATAGTGACAAGGTGAGTGGAGAGGCGACGAAGTGACGAGATGAGGGGAGAGACGATGGAGAGACGAAGTGAGGGCGAGGGTGAGCGACTGCCGAGTGCCGACGACGAAGGAGCAGAGAGACGAGGCTGGGGGTTCCACACTTCCCCTGGAATCAGACTGATTTCTCAATTCTCAGATTTGGCGCTATGGGGATTGGGGAGGGGGGAATAGCATTAGGGTTTCGTTGAAAGGGGAGAGAAGGGGGGAATCTGAAAGCCAAACGACGCCGTGTCTTTTTTTTTTTTTTTTTTAAAAGCACAATCCAGACCGGGTTGAATTAACCGGCCGAGTCACCGGTTTTAACGAAAACCCGTCGGGTCGAACTGAGTTTCACCGGATTCCATGTATAACCGGTTCGACGAGTAGTTCGATCCAATTAAATAACCGGATGACCGGATTTTCGATCGAACCAACCAGATCGAACCAGGTTTGATAACCATGCATTTTAATTAGTTCGGATACTAGGTTTCAAATTTACATCACCAGAGTGTGTGCCATCTGCCATGTAAGTTGTAAAAAACAAAAGACTATTAAAATATAATATAACCAAAGATACAGAGACTCAAATTCGAAATCTTTTAGATGAGTATAAAAAGATTATGTCATTTAAACTATAATTTATTGACATATTATATACTCAGTTAATTATCATGAAATATAAAATATATATTAAAAATAAATTAAACAAAATATATATATATATAATATATATAATAGCTAATTTGATAGTTTTTTTTATTTGTATAAATAAATAAAATATTAAATTAAAGTTTGTAAATAAAAAGATAGTGTGGCAGCTAATTTTCATGTGAGTTTTATCAAGTTAAGCATAGTTAATCGAATTTTTAACGATAATAAAAAGATATATAAAAAAAAAGGTCATGCAAAGCAGCAATGAAAACCGGGAAAGTTACAAGAAACAAACCAGTAAGCAACTACCATTCAAAGGAGGAGATTGGGCATACTATACGGAACACTGAATACCTTACCTCACTCCAAAGTTATCTATCGCTATCACCATTTCACTTTCAGTTTTTACTTTTTAGTGGGACAGAGATTCTTATCAGGTGCGACGCATCCCCACAGTAATCTAACATTCTTAACTCTTAACCTTCACGTTACCGTCACAAGCTTCGTATATATATATATAAACTCCAAATTCGCATGCATTGCTTCTTCACTTCCTCACACTTTATTTTCAGTATGGAACGAACAACACTCTTTCTCTTCTCTCTCTTCGCTCTCCTCTTTTTGTTTCTCTCTCCGATATCGTCGGAGGAGGACGGTGGTGCTGACGACGCCTTAATCCGCCAGGTGGTTGGTGACGGCGACGGCGACGGCGACGCGCATTTGTTGGGAGCGGAGCATCACTTCGCCGCCTTCAAGCGGAGATTCGGGAAGGTGTATTCTACGCTGGAGGAGCACGATTACAGGTTCGCGGTGTTCAAGGCTAACATGCACCGCGCGAGAAGACACCAGAGGATGGACCCCTCGGCGGTTCACGGCGTCACGCGGTTCTCTGACATGACGGAATCTGAGTTCAGGAAGAACGTTTTGGGGCTGAGAGGGGTTAGGTTGCCATCTGATGCAAACAAAGCTCCTATTCTGCCAACAGCAGATCTTCCCTCCGATTTTGATTGGAGAGATCATGGAGCTGTTACCCCTGTCAAAAATCAGGTTCCTTCTTTTCTGTTATTATCTTGTTTTGGACATTAAATTGGTTTCATTATATATTTAGATATTGATTTAGTTGTTAGATTGATGGTAAATTGGTAATATATTATGTAACATAGGATTGCTGTGAGAAAAAGTCTATACTTGATACCTTAGCTTGTATTGAAATGTTAATTGTTGTTGTTGTTGTTGTGGGGGTTTAGGGTTCTTGTGGATCGTGTTGGAGTTTCAGCGCAACTGGGGCACTGGAAGGTGCTCATTATCTAGCTACCGGGGAACTTGTTAGTCTCAGTGAACAGCAGCTAGTTGATTGCGATCATGAGGTTTGTGGTTTAAGACGCAATTCTTATCGTTACGTGGATACTAATTGGTTAATTTCTAAAGAGGTTTAACTTTTATGAATATCCACTTAAATGAATGGTTATGGTAGTTTAGGTAACATTTAGATTTAGCATATATTGATGATCACTTACAAAGTCATGAGATATTACAGAATAATATTTAAACGAATTGGATGCTTAGATTAGTAACCGATACCGAGTTTCATATATATTTTTTATCTACAGCAGCTTTTTATTGCATAGCTTGTCTAAACTTGGATATACTCCTCCGTGCAGTGCGACCCAGATCAACCAGGTTCTTGTGACAAAGGGTGCAATGGTGGATTGATGAACAGCGCTTTTGAATACATCCTTAAATCCGGTGGGATCATGAGAGAGGAAGACTATCCTTATAAGGGTAGTGATCGTGGAACCTGCAAATTCAACAAGACAAAGATAGCAGCATCAGTAGCAAACTTCAGTGTAGTTTCACTTGATGAAGACCAGATTGCTGCCAATCTTGTTAAAAATGGCCCTCTTGCAGGTGATTACTACTTTCTACTAGTTACAATTTTCTTGGAACAACTTTTGTTTGACCGTGGCTAACATGTTGCAACTCTATGCTGAAATATGCAGTGGCTATAAATGCTGTATTTATGCAGACATATATTGGAGGGGTTTCATGCCCATACATATGTTCAAAGAGGTTGGATCATGGGGTGTTACTGGTGGGATATGGCTCTGGAGGCTATTCTCTGATTCGGATGAAGGAGAAACCATATTGGATCATCAAGAATTCATGGGGAGAAAATTGGGGAGAAAATGGATACTACAAGATTTGCCGTGGACGGAATATCTGTGGGGTGGACTCCTTGGTTTCAACTGTGGCAGCTGTTCATACCACTGCTCATTAGGATGTTTAACCTTGTCATTTGTCTGTACATAAATCCTGGTCTTAATTTGCTGTTTCTTTGTTTCATCCTTAGGACACGCATCATTGCCCGCATTTTAAAGTGGGGCTAGAAGTGCTATTTAGTATTTACTTTTTAAGATGTGCAATCTGATAAACAGTTTCTGGGAAACTCTTTCATGAACAATTAATTGGATACTTATTTTCCTTTGTAATGACAAATTGCAAATTAACAACGGGGTTTTGTGCTTTACTTTGTGTGTGAATTATAAACAAAATGATCAAAATTGTTTTCTTCAATCAAATTCGGAACATTTTAAAGAGCAATCACTATCTAGTAGTTGCTCCATTTGCTCATTTTAGTTTAACAAATGAACTTATAAACTCGGATCTAAGTCTAACCAAGCGAACATAATACCTTGCGAACCATATATATTTTGTGAATAGATGAGTGATTTGAAAGTGAAGATCTTAGTCATTAACCCTGGCCACTCCCTTTGATTCAATTTTCTAAACACATTATAAAGCCCCTCTCATATTCAATGGTAGATCTATGTTAAAAGTAAAATGCAAATTATACATTTATAATGTTAATGATGATTGTATATTGACTGTACCATTGAGATTACTGCCCCGGGGATGTTTTACTGATTGTAAAGTTTACGAAGCTCGTTCATCACGCCAAGCAAAATGTTAAATACAAGTGCACTTGGGAACCCAACAGAAATAGATTCTTGATTCTAATAAATCATTTTCCACATGCTTCAAATAAGATGTCAACATAAGGCTACTTGTTTTGGGGACAAAAAAATGAAATAGACATCAATATGTCATGATAAAATTATTATTACAGCCACGCCTGCCTAGCTCATCAACGTTGCTCCCCCTAATGGGGACAATTTATTCCCCTCACTCACTGGCATAAATAAGATACGAAAAGGTGTTTGAATAAAAAAAGCTACCAGGATTTCCACCATATACAATGCCGCATTTACCAGTCACTGACTATTGTCACAGCAAATGAAAGAATCAATACAGGTCCAAAGCAATATTACTCCCACGTTCATATATATGATTTTAAAGCATCACTCCTCCTCTTCATCTAGCAATGCAAACGAGAAGGGGTGGAACTTGTATCCATCACCCTCATAGAATTTGTTTTGGAACTCCACCCAATGAAGCCTTAGAGCATGCAAAAAGGCACTCAGGGTTTCCATGACGAGTAATACTCCGACAGTAGCAAATACAAAGACAACGATGCCCACTATCAGGATAATCACATTATTGTACCTGTAACATCAGAGCGCAATTGCCAGTCATTGTTGGCATCAGTATCATCACTCCAAGTCTCCAACCCAAAGTAATCATCTCATTAGACACACCAATAAGAAATAAAAATTCATAAAGTACATACCCCCAAGCCAGAACTAGAACTTTCTCATAGAATACACTTGATAACTCTGAATGGGCAAGACTGGACACAAAGGAGGAAAACATTAGTTAATGCATCACTATAGTTTCATATACGTATATATAAATATATCTAAAGATGCATAAATAGTAAATGCATCATACAAAGTTCCAACCATATAGCTTGTAGAAGTGAGCATTATTAATAGAACAAAAGCCTAAGTTACTAGTCATAAAAACAGCTATATGTTATGCTAGAGCACATTGGGTAGTGTATGATTGTTAAGAGAAATCTTATATCATGGAGACATACCTAAGGGCCCATAGACGAAGGTAAGAAGCTGTGTTAGAGACTGCTCCAAGTACAAACTCTATGGTGTGTATAAGTTGATGCACAAAGACTTCACTGAACTCAAACTCTTCATGACCATGAGAATCATGATTTGACTCCACTTGCAAGCTCTCCTCTGTGGTTTGAAGTGCTGTATATGATTCATCCCCATGCCTCTGAAGTAACAAAACTATTCGAGTCAGAACAAAGGTAAAAGTTCGATATGTAAAAAGAGAAGAGGCCTTATTCAAAAATAAGCATACAGCTTGGTGTTGACTCTTCAAAATAAATGGTTTTGGGAGCAGCATCCAGGGCACAGCAACAAGAGCCAGAAGCAAAAGCGTCATCTGGCAGGAATGGAACAAAGAATATAAGTGTTGTTCATAGACAAAAACAGGGTTTTCAAGAGAACAAGGGTTTGGAAGCTAAACAACCTGCAAATATTTCTGACCAACAAAGAGTTGGTTTTCACCCAAATCATCTGCTGGACTCAGGAACATGTAGATCATTATATGGTATAAATCAGCCTGAGAACCAGTGCACCACTTCACAATAATAAGCAGGGAGAGATAGCCAAATAAAGCATTGAGAAATATCATCTGGGGAATAAATTGGAACCTGAGAGTAAAATGGTGAAATAACAAAATTATATTCACTTTAAATTAATGAGCAAGTTCATGAGATAGAAAGATATTTATTAATCTGATTGCATATGCAAAGAATTGTTGAATACTTTATGGGAATTATATGTTAAAGAATACCATACGACTAGTCGACTACCCAAAACAAATGTTCACGTTCAAATATATATTAACATACCAGACATTTACATTGTTCCGAAAGAATAGGGCATTGCAATAGCTCATAATAATTCCAAGATTCATTTGAGCGACCCCAAGAAGAATTGACATTTTCATTTTCAACGAGTTTAGGAATGGTAATTCACTTCTGGTACCATGCCATACAGGATCCACACCAAATGGGTAAGTGTGGCGCACTTTTACCAGGCCTGATGTGGTAGCATCACTGCATAAAGAATAGGGAAAAGATAAGAACATAAAAGACGGTGAGTAAATTCCTAAAAGAAAAATGCACAATGTTAAACATTGTGCACCAGAGATTTTAATTACCTGCAAGAAAGGTCATGGCATGCATAAGCAGAGGGACCAAAGAGTTCAAATGGGACAGAAAAGAACTCATTATAGATCAAACCAGTGTAGATTGAAAAGAGTGCCATCAACATAATAACATATCGACCTCCAAAAGTCATTTCGGTGATATCATCAAGCTTCTGTTTTTTGACCCAGACATTTCATGTGAGAATACTCATGAACAAATAAATTGAAATCTATTTATACTAATGGAACAAAAACAATGCACATCATCAAGCAAAGTTCATGGAAAATGGTAATGTCTGTCTGAAATGTTCTTAGTGTACATTAAATTTTAATGACTTTCCATCATCTATTAAACTGCAAAAATGAAATTGCTGAAAGTTGCTAATAAAGAAAAACTTTGCAACCAAAAGAACCAGCATTTGAATACACCTCGATTAGAGAGGGTGAGGCCTGCCTCCTCCACTAACAAGAATGTCAGCTCAATTTTTCAAAAAATAACTGGAATGATATTTAGACAAGCTAGATAGCCAAATGTTCATTAATGCCCTAGCAATACTAGCTCTGTACAATATGAACATAGATTACTAACAAGGCCAAAACATGTTTCTGCATTCACGATGGAGAAAATATGTTTAACCATGTATAGTAATGCCCTAGCAATACTAGCCCTGTACAATAAGCTCACCATGCATAGCATAAGACAGGTAATCAGACATTTTACATAACGATGGAGAAAATATGTTTAACTATTCTTTCAGAAAAATATGAATTTTTGTACCATTTTTTCAAAGGAAAAAGTTTCAGGTAAACTAAAAGACTACCTGGCTAGAAAGTTTCTTCTCCCTGATTATGAAATAAAGGGCTGCAAGTAGCAAACATATTCCATGACCCCAATCACCAAACATTACGGCAAAAAGAAATGGAAATGTAACTATAGTATACACAGTGGGATTCGCTTCCTGATACTTAGCAACCCTGCAATAGCACAAAATTCAATGTGCAAAGTACTGAGATATTGCAAAATCCACCAACTCTATTATTGTTTTTAACATTCAATATCAAGTTTGATCAGTTTGTTTTGAAACTATAGAACTTCAAAAATAAAATGTATTGAATTTTAACTTCTGCATTTGAACTGTTTAGATAATATCAACTTTAAACATTCACATTCTAATAATAAATCTAATCTGATCCAGGTGTCACTATGTCTATTAGAGTTAATAGACTGAGGCTTGCTACTCTTGACTATTTCAGTATTCTTCTGATGTATTTAATACAACCTAGTGCGTCAATGCTATAGTTTTCAGGAGAACTGCAGGACAAATACTGATTAGAAGAAGAAGAATATAAGTAACAGAATGAGGCTTGCTACTGAGAAGAAGAAAAAGGAAGTTTAAACTCATTCATGTATCATGACTTGCAACTATAAATGTCATTTTGTTTGTATATTGATACTCTACAGAATATGCATACTACAAACCTATGATGATCATGCAATAAATATGTTTCACTTATTTTTATATACTATCTATCCCTCCACGCTCACAGGGATAACCGAACTAATGGATAATAATGGGAAGCAAAAAATTAGAGTGATGCTCACCCATATGAATCAATGATTCCTTGAAATGAAGACGTAACCTTGTTTGTGCGAAAGTATGTAGGTGGCATCTCCCTAGTTTGCAAAACTTGGAAAATAGTACCAACTTGAGAGTTAGAATCAATTGCTGCCCGCTCTAATGCATCTTGAATCTGAAAAACCACACCAGCATATTCCATAAATCAATTTTAGTAACCCACTAACCCTAAAGAAAGTATTAACTCTGCGTAGACCAAATGAGATCCATGATGGAATCACAATAACAATTTACCTGCTTTGTTGCAAAAATAGGACTCCACCCTTCAGCCACAAGACATTTTTTCGTCACATCAAGGCTCAGCATGTTCAAGGTATGGTAAACAGATTTTTCCTTCCTCACCTTCATGAGTTGAGAAAAATATAATCAACAGAAAGTAATCAGTAACACCAATAGAAGAAAATACTTTTTGAATAATTGGAAGATGAACACTGGCACTCAACCAAATACTTATAAAGAAAGCTTTTCCAGACAGTTATAAAAATTCATTTTTATTATGTTGCATAACACAGAACATGGTTAAGTTCAATATTTAACATACCAAAAGGTTCCATTGCTCAAATTGGGCACCAATAGTCTGTAGCAAACTTCCCCGGTGCAGCGATCCAGCATCTATAGTAGTCTTCAATTCTGAAAGTCTTCCTGAAACCTGCAGGTAGGTTTGTTAAAACTTGTTCAGGCATAGAGCAAAGAAATTACAGCATAGCTAATAAGCTGTACAATCAGATGACTGGCTTCTGTATCATCGAAAAAAACTAGAAAACAGCTGAGCTAGAATAACGTCCATCTGCCGGCAACTGTATGGATTAATTTCATTCTTGACTAGGTTTTTCTCCTCCTTTTTTTAATTTGAATGAATAAGAATAGGGTCAGAGCAATGGACTATGGACACCTGGTTAACTGATCTGCTGACACACAAATTGAAAATTCCAAATAACATGCTTATGTTAAAGTTGTGGTTTATATCACCACCCAATGCAATTACAAGTAAAGCACTCAACATAAGCATGTTTCTGGAAGACACCTTTGCGGGAAAAATTCTCAACTATGTTACAGTAATTACACAGATACATACTTAAATACTGTGACTGATCCTTACAGAAAACATCTTGAACCAATCATTTTCTTGGATATTCAGGGGACACAACAAAGGCTACTGTTCACTACTACAAGAATATATTTTCATGTAATTTAAGCAACCAAAAACCAGCAGCAATCTGATGTCAAGGAATACTGCTAGATAACATCTCCCACTCCACCAATTAGGTAAAGACAGGCCAATCCAACCATTTCATAGCAACCAATTTAAATTCACAAAAGCAAACCTCTTTAATCATTTGAGCTTGTTTTCCAAGTTCCTCAGCAAAAGGGTAACGATCAGCACCAAAGGCATCACATATTTTCAGAATCTTGGCTTTTGCTTTTTCACCAGCATAGAAGACAACAAAAACATTTTTCTCAGTCTGCAGGTCAAAGTAGGTAAGTCACTATAAGATTATATTCCAATGAGCACAAAGCATATTTATGAACGATCCCTCAGCTATGAATAAAAAGGTAACATACACATAGTTTCATGGATTTTATGTAAAGAGAAAAACATAAGCAAGACCTTTTCTCCAGAAACAGGATCTATGACAGGATCCTCAACAACAGACTGCCTCAGAAACACATTGCCTCTAGTAGCACGAAATAAAATTCTCTCAAATGCCTGGGACTTCTCCCTGGGAACAAGGCCAGCTAAAAACCCCAACTTAACTGGCTTCCCTGAATCACCCAGCAATTCCTTTGCACAAAAAAAAAAAAGGAGGAGCAATAACCAATCCATTAGAAAAAGGTTATTGTTGACATTAAATGAGAAAATAAGTTATATAAGAGCAGGTGAGAAATCTACTTGGTCCTGCAACAAAGGTGTTTCCATGGATTCCCCACTCAACTGGTGTGATTCATATTCTCTCTGTTGCTCTATGGCACGGCTCTGAGCTGACTGGAAAAACTCACCAGCCTGAAAAGGGAAATAAATATTTACTGATTGACCTGGGATCAAGATTGATCATCTAAATATAAAGAATACAAGAAAAATGAGAAGCTAATGCATTTTTCATATCTGGAAATAAGCAAATATATGTAACATCAAACAGCCCAGCAATCAGAAAAGTATTAACAATGTTTATTGATCAAAATGAGATTTGAAATCGCTTCAATCAATACATACAAATGCAGACTGTACCACATCAAATTATAATTATTTTGCAGATATTAATATTTTTCTATTTAACCTGCAGAAGCAAAAGCCTTGAAACATTATCAATTGTTTTTCCTTCCATCAAGCATATCCTACATTCATAATACTACACAGCAACTGCTTATATGTTATCTTCAGTAAATCAATTGAACAAAATGTTAAAATACTACACAGCAAATATTTTATTTTGCTCAACTTTAACACGGATCAGCTTTCTCGTTAAATGCTCTCTCTGCCGCAATTTTGATTATAAGCTTTTCAAAAAACAAGAATTAGACAATCCAAACATGTTCGATAGGTAAATCTGAAACTTTCATATATTCTAGTTTAACATTGATTTAAGATACTGATCCAATGCTATACTTTCATTTTCCCAAAAAATTAAGGAACCAAATAATTTACTTCAGTTATTTTCACTAACTATGCATCTTGAAAGAGTATATAATGGTTGTTACAGGCCATTAAAATGCACAAGCAGGCTATATGTATGAGGAAGAAGATAACTAACATAGTTCCTTAGATTATGCAATGTGAATGTAAGACACAAAATAGTCCACTTAAGAAGAAACAAAAAGGCACCTTCTGCAGCACGAGCTTATACTCCACAAGTTCATTGTAAGTGCGTTGCAACTTTTCACCATTTGCATTCATCTCAGTTAACTCGACTTCAATGTCTGTAAGTTTGACCTATTACAAGACATGGCAAGTGTTAACTTATTAAAAAATAAAAAATATAGAAAGGGGAAAACAACTTTGTAAACAAAACATATTCACGTACATCAAGATCATCAATGTTCAGATCAACATGTCCTAAGGAATTTTTTGGAGAAACACCAGCCTTCAACATTTGCTCCTTGAAGAAACGCAACTTACGAGCCATCTCTCCACATCTTTTTATCTTGATAAGCACAAATAGTTATCCCGACAAATCCCAAAACATATAATCAATACTTCGATCCTTTGCTTGATAATCAAAACAATACGATAAAACTTTCAACATAAAGTCACAGCAGTATTTAATGAATGGTTGGCTTGGGTCACGTGATTGCTAATTCATGTCCAAAGGGTTTTGTAGAGAAGCCAAATGGCAATGGAGAGAATGCCAGTTCAATAGGCCATAATTAACGACATCTTTTTAAACAACTATTGGGATTAACAATTTCTCCTTTATTATTTTTTTTCTTTTTTCATCAACATTCACTACAAACAAAGCGTTTTCAAGAAGCAGTGGCTTAAGAAAGCAGCAAACAAACACACCTGAGTCGCATAAGTCCGCTGAAAAGGGCTCTTCTCTGCATTGAGCTGAAAGAAAAGATTCAAAAGAACTCATTATGCTTCAATTTAGAGAAACTTAAAAACACGATTATTTAATTCACTGCTATCTACGATAGCAAATTTTACCCTAACTATTCTGCACAATCCTTTCAACTTGATCACACAGACACACACAAAAACTGTTCAACCTTTATGTAAAAACTATGATCGATACCTACATTCCAGTTGCTAACGAATTCTGAAGTAAAAAATTTTATTCACAAAGACTATGTTCGCCACTTAATTAGCTATAATTAAAGAAGCCTAGCAGGATACTGAAATCCAGTAATCTACCGAGTCTCACGAAAACGACAGAATAAGTTAAAAAGAATCAAGTGAGAGATAAGCGAATTGAGCACGATGAGAGTGAAGCAGAAGTCATTCTCAAACAGGAACTACAGCTTCCTCAGATCAACAAGCACACGCAAATCATCTTTCAAATAACAATCGAAAACGAAGGAAAGTAAAGAAAAACCTAATTATCAAAAGCTAGTAAACGAAACGGCGATCAAAGAGAGAATTGAAGTGAGAAGGGTTTATGAAAGAGAGAGAGAGAGAGAGTACGGACATCTTTGAACTGAAGGAGGCCAAGGTCGCCGAGGTAGGAGACAGTGCGATGAGCGGATTCGATGGGAATGATGAGCTGAACAAGCTGCATCGGCTCCGAGCGGAACAGATCCATCGGAGGGCAACAACCACCGCCACTCGCCACCTCTCCCATTCTTCACCCTGCGACTGCGAAGCTTCAAGAAAAACCGATCTCAGTCACGCAATTATTGTTGTGACCCTCTCAGGACTCAGAGAGAGATTTTCACCTTCTTTCTACCTCTAACCCCTTCTCTCTCTATAATCAGCTAAGCTTCTTCCTACACGTTCCTTTCCTGGTTAAAACTTGTGATTGATTGATTGTGTAATTTTCTCCCCTTTTTTTAAAAAAAAAAAAAATAATATTTGTGTTAAACTGGTACCAACAAAATTGTATAAATAAGTACGTAAAAAAAAGTGTATGCTAATAATTGATATTAAAAGGTTGTGTCTATAACATCAATGAACTAACATTAAATTATCACTTTTTTTTTTTTTAACCAAAGATAAGAGACTCAAACCGCAACCTCTTAATTGAGTATAGAGAGACTATGTCATTTGAGCTATTACTCATTGACAACATTAAATTATCACTTAATCAATTTGATTGTATTAAAATAATCAAAATCTTCAGTAACACTAAAAATAAACTAATAATGTATTTTTATGGTGTTGCAAGATTTTTATTATAAATATGAATTTAGTTAATTGTATTATTTATTAAATTATTGAATGTGAATTTAGTATCATTATATGTTTCCATATAGGTAGTTGATTTCTAATATTTATATAGCATGATTGTATTTTTTTTTTATATGAAATAGAGTATGTATGTTTTACTATTTTTATAAATCATAGATTTTAAAAATTTTGAACTAAATATAAAGGTTTATTCGAAAATAAACAATTGTAATTGAGTTATATCAAAATTTTTGTTAAAAATCTATCGACCAATATCAATAAATTAGGTATGACTTAATTATAAATGTTCTTGTCACCAAAAAAAATTATAAATGTTCTTAAAAATAAAAAATAAAAGATGAATTTTTAAAGAAAAATTAGGGACCAACATAATAATTTTACCTATAAAAAGAATTAAAAATATAATTTTGAAAGGAGATGGAAATTAACTTTTAAAATTCGCTCATCACATGAAATACATCACAATCCAGAGCCCTGTTCATGGCACATGTCTACCATCTAAACCGCTGAATTTTTAATTAAACTCTCAAGTCTCGTCCATGCAATCAAAACAGATTTTAAGTATTTCGATTTTCGAATATCAGAGGGTCATGTTGTAACATCCACATCCAGACAACAAATTCGTTAAACCTAGCCAAATTAAACAACTGCTAAGGTAAAAAGCAGCTAAATTCATTTTGGTTTGGTTGACACATGAGCCACTAATTAATAGTCAATTGGGCTTTAATAAGAGAAATATTGCTGTTGCGAAACACTAACGATGGGACCAAAAATTTCTGCGGCTGTCACGGACAACGAAACTGCCTAGGCATTCGCAGTGAGACATTATGAAGTACGAGTATCCATTTGCTATCATTGGAACAACCAAACAACAAAACTCCAAGTAGACATTATGAAGTATGCAGGTCCTCTAATTCTACAAAAACACTGAAATAATGATATTCTTAGCACCAGAGCCATTAATTTTAGGTCTGTATCGGACTCACCATTCCACTTACAAGAAACTAATTTTACTCAAGTTATATTAGGCCCAAAAAAAAAACCAGAATGAAATGATTGAAATCCACTAAATACATTTACAGGGTACCAAATAACTAATTAACCGCCTATATAAATAACATCTACCACAGGTGCATGCATGGATAAACATAAAATGAAAAATACTACCAAAAAAAGTGGTTACAATTAATGCAAGATAGTGTGGACTGTGGACAATGTGCTTGTGACGACCAAGGTGAACACGTCAACCAGTAGGCCCCCTTAAATATCAAGAAAGGGACCACCGATACTTCTACCTTCATGATCTTTTAACGCTTTCACCATGCATGGTAACGAATCCTTCACTGGCGAGAGTAGCAACTGCATTCTTTAGCTGCATTATCAAGGATTATTAGACCCTATTAGTTCACTTATCGCTAGAGTCTAGAGATAGAACAAGCATAAACACATTTATTTTCTGAAGGGCAGGGGGGAAGGGCACACTTACATCAGTAAGTTGAACTTCACTGCCAGTGCTCTGTTTTAACTCTTCCAATAGCTGTAGGATATTTGAACTCATAAGAGCGACGTTGCAGAATTGAGACTAATTATATTTATTCTATATACATATGTCCATAGGCTAAGCAAAAGCAAGCATACCTCCAATAATCGCATGGATGGTCCCCCAATTTGCATCTTCTCCATGATTATGTTGCGGGTTGCTTGTACCATAGCTTCTCGTCTCATCCTTTCACTTGCCGAAACTCCAGTAGTAATAAGATCCATGTCGATAGTTCCTGGAAGGATAAAAGGCATGGCTAGTAAACACATTTGATCTTATTTTATTCTGGGTGGAATTTAGAAGAATCAGGCTTGTCAACGAAGCACAAAATACCAGTAGCGTGATCCGTTGCAGACTGCTGCATTGCAACTTCAAGAAGCCGAAATGCCTCCATTACATCACGCTTTTCAACCTGTATGCATTAGATTATTTAATTATTCGGTATAATTATTCCACCACATCATGAAGAAAGAAAGAAAATAAGAAACAGCAAGGTTAACTAACCCATTCTGCGAAGCGAATCCGGGCCAATGCTTCACTAAGGCGTATCAGACTCTCAAGCTGTCTTGGCGTTGCTGTTATCACCTGTTTAATTGATTGAGAAAACACCATACACAACAGAGAAACATGTAAAGAAATCAGCATCATTCCCTTGACTCTGCAATTGCAGCATACGTGGTGATTGGGAAATTTGCAGGGTATGAACAGTAAATATCAAATTACAGCAAATAAATAAATAGGCTAATTCTATGGTGCCTATCATTTGGTACTTAAATTTTGCCTAACTTGTCTTTTATAGCAAATTTTAAATATTTAAAAATTTTATTCATTTTTATACTTTTAAAATAAATATTAACTATTTTACTTTTGGCAATGGGTCACCAAAATTTTAGGCACAGCATACACCTAAATAAATATACTGAGAATGGAATCATATGAAAGAAGTGTGGGATTTCACCTTTTTGCTACTTCCAGGAAAGTTTCCTCTTCTTCTTATATCCACATAACCTCTAGTCAATTCTTCGGCAACTTCATCAGACAGCTGGGGGTGTATGTGCTTTCGGGCATAGCTCACATAATCAGTCAAGGTAGATATGTCCATCACATCTTGCTCCATGCTCTGTAAGAACAGAGACAGAACATTACAATTAAATAAAATCTCAGAAGTTTGGATCTTAGCCTTGAGCAAGATGATTGCAGGAATCTACTAGACCTCGGGATTCTCGAAGTGTAAGGAAACAATATGTTTGGCAAGTCGCCGGTCAGTCTGTTCATCAGCCTTGTCAAGAATTAAGTAAATTAAATCGAACCTGAAAAAATACATACCAACTCAATATAGCAACCACTCACACTGAATTGGCAGCAACTTATAAACAATTCAATAACATGATTGTTACACCTTTTGTCTTATTTTACATCATCACAAAGAATAGAAGCAACGCTAGAGTACTACACGGCTAATACTGTTAAGTTCCGCAGGTATCAAGAATTGCATAAACATGCTGCCAGGCCCATAATCTAGTTTACACGGCATGTGTAAAATCTAACCTGGACAAAAGAGTGGGAGGCAGGTGTATGTTGTCAATGACAGACAAGCGAGGATTATATCGTGACCCACTTGGATTTGCACAAGCCAACACGGAAGTCCTAGCATTGAGAGAAGCAATAATACCAGCCTTCGCTATAGAAACAGTTTGCTGTTCCATCACCTGGAGAGAAACAGATGTAATCGTCGTTTATAATTACAAGTACAGAGATGATGGTCTAGCAGGAACAGTGATACTATTTGCTCTCTTGCCGTACAGTGGAAAGAACAGAGTCATCACTAATACATAGTTAGCAAATGTATAGACAGAATGTAATCAACCTCATGTAACATGCTCCTTGCATTGTCAGACATTTTGTCAAATTCATCTATACAGCAAATACCTCGGTCACTCAAAACTAGGGCACCACTTTCAAGAACCTGAAGAATAAACAGAAATTACGTTCCAGTAATTTTAATGTACTTAAAATAGAAAAGATGATGCATTCATGACCCTTACAGTTTCCCCTGTTTCAGGGTCCTTGGTCACGTAAGCAGTCAATCCAACTGCAGAACTCCCCCTTCCACTAGTGTAAATGCCACGAGGAGATAGTTTGTGAATGTATTGAAGAAGCTGAGACTTGCTAGTACCAGGATCACCAACAAGAAGAATATTGATATCACCACGGAAGCTAGCACCAGATGCCAACTTCAAAGCATTGCCACCAAAAAGCTGTAACGAAATATAGAGTTATAGACTAGTATCCCCCCAAAAAACCAAACAATCAATATAATTTATTGCTAGAAAGATATCTAACCTGACAAAGAAGACCTTTTTTCACATCGTCTAGTTCCCAGATATTTGGTGCCAATGATTTTGTCAATCTTTCATATATATCTGGCTGTTTTGAGAGCTCTTTCAGTTGACCCACCTGTGACTCCAACAAGCATGCATATTAGCAATTAGACAAAGTAATCAGTCCATGGTTTCTGTACTAAATAGGTTAAAACTGTACCCTTTCTTCATCAAAGTGAACCTCTTCTGGATTTCTGCCCTCGCTATTGTCAATGTCCATAGCATCGTCTACCAGCATCCTTGACTTATCAGTCTTCTTTATGTGAAGACAATCAATATACGTCTACAACATTAAGGGAGCATAGCAAAAGTATGAATTAGAACAGACCAAAATATAAGGGTAGAGCACCAAGGAGAGTTAAGAAATGAGAGTGTAATGCATACCTTGAACAATGATTTCACAGTTCGCTGAGTTGATCCAATTCTGACACTCATAGCTCTATATATACCAGTCACCTAATGAATAAGAAAACATCTTATGATTAAACAACATATCAACACTTTACTTGTCAAGTATATTATACCATGGTCTCACCTCAACTCTATCTCCAGGCTTTCCAGCATCTACCAGCTTGTCATGCATTAGCAAGCTGACTGTGTGAGGAGTTCCACCTTCAGGTATCTCATCAGGTGTCTCCTGGAGCCTCACAATTTGCTTATCAGTAAACCTGATTTTAGAACAAGTAACTGTTAATTGCAGTTTCATGATTACAGGGATCTATAATTTAAGTTCACAATTGGCATGCAGAAGAGCTAGACAATCCTCTTTATAAGAATAGCTTCAGAGGCTCCATAAGCTAAAGGCTCAGAAATATGGGACAAACTTTAGCTCACTGGAGAACAACAACCAATTCAGAAGTTTAACTCATGAGGTTGTGACCAGTTATTTGACTACCTTTTACTTTGCCAAAATTTTCAGTTCTACCACTGATACTGTACTAAAGAAGATACCAAAAGGAACTGAGCAGTTTTCAAACATAAGATATCAATAAAATAAAAAAGATATAATGAAAGAGAGAAAGGTTGCTACACATTCGAGAAGATTTACCCCAATAGTCCAATCCCAAATAACCAACTTACGGTCACTTCCTTTCAAAAGTAAGGAGTAGGTTGCATTACCTGCATCGGTTGTGAAGCAGTGTCATGGAGTTCCTGGATTGACACTCTTCTCTCAAGCATATAGTTGGCTCGGTTATACGTCCTAAAAATCCCAACAGTCAACAAAACAGTACAATTGCAAAATCGACACTGGTGACTCCCCAACAGGTATTAAGCATAAAACTTCTCATGGAACTTACCTCTCTCTACAGCAACAGGGTCGGTGCAGTTCCCACACACAAGACACCTAAATATAGCTTCCCTAATTTCCGGTATGATTGAGCTACACCGTATAATCATACCCTTTATTGACACCATCCTCTCAATATCTAGAAAGGGGGGGGGGGACAAAGAACATATATCAGTAAAATTCCTTAATCTGACACGGATTTTTCAGTAGCAATGAGCAAAGACATTCAAAACTCACCAGTAGGATTCAAATTCCTCATTGTAGTGGAGGATTTGAGATTGAAAATCCGAGTCTGAATGTGCTTCTCGAACATAGGCTTAATCCTGCTAACCATATTCATAAGAACCAAGTCAAAGATCGCAAGAACCTCGAGAGGGTACCTAACCATCTTGGTGTACAAATCAGGGTCATGTTCGAACACATCATGCGCATCAACATCAAGGGAATCTCCCTCCACTTCAATCACCTGTATATCAGAAATGAGGAATCGAAGAACAGCAGTTAATAATAGTAACTAACTTACTAACCGGATAAATAACCGTTAAGTACTGAATTAACAATTCTAAGTTTTCTAACAAATAAATTTGGTAGTTGTAACAAACCTGTTTGATGAGCTTCTCGTACTTCCCATCGGTATGCAAGTGCTGCAACATGTCATCATCATTCTGTGACGAAGAAGCTTCTCGAAAGTCCCTCAGGAATCTCTGAATCGCGTCGTTAACGTCCTCAACGCTGATGTTCGTGCCCCAAACGAAGGTAGGCCTGGCGTCATCCATGTCGAAGCCATCACCGCCTTCAGAAGACGCCGGTATGTCATCGGTGGAGGTCGGAGTAACCGGAGGACGGCCGGCGCCTCCGGATCTCTGCCGGGAACGAGACGGAGTAGGAGTGGCATCAGCAGCGGCGGCAAATCGAGAACGATGCGCTGGCGGAGTATCGAAGGCAGACGGCGTGGAAGAGCGGCCACGGCGACGATTGCGGCGAGCAGCATCACCGGGGGAGGAGAAGGTGTTGCCGATTGGGCTTGAAGGGGAATCGTCGGGGGATGAAGGACCTAAAACCAAAAAGGTTTAAATTAAAAAATGGAAATTAAAAACAAAAAAAGATTACGAAATGGAAAGAAGAAGAAGGAAAGAGATGCGTACCGTTGTTGATGGGAGAAGAATCGGAGGCCATGGCTTTTGTGGGAAACTTGTGAAATGCGAACACAAAAGAAAGTGAGTGAGTGAGTGAGGGAGTGTGGGTGGAGTTGATTTGTGACTTGGTTAGGGGTTGAGAGTTGCTAGATTTGGCGGGTGAATGAGTAACGTTTTCCCGCCAGATATTTGTGGGCTTTATTGGGCCTGTTCAATTCTATCTTTGTTTCGATTTGGGCTTTTTGGATATGCTGATAAAGTGATGGAGGTCATAGGACGGCCCATTTAAATAAGAAATATTCTATACCAAAAAACAAAAGAGAAATTGTTATAGACCAAAAAGTGTAGTATAGGAAATGGTACGTTGGTATCCTGTGGGCCCCTAAATGAGTACCAAAAACAAAAATTATAAATATAAAAAAATTTACTATTAACAAATATTTAAAACTATTTATAAAAAGACACAAAAAATTATTTATAAAAAAATGAAACTAACGTAACATTATAATCTTATCAACGAACAAAACTACTCAAACTTAAATTTTCATTGATTGCTTTAAAAATTACCTAACTTTAGTTTATGGTACATTTTTCAATTTTTTTCAAAAACTCATCGTTCCTTTTAAGTGACACAAAATTAAAGTAATGTTCAACGATTTTTTAAAACACTTTAGTTTCGGCTTTAAGCTTCTTTCTGATGATAATGACATTTAACATGATATTATATTTGTTGTGATTAGATTAGAAGCATCTAGTGGACGGTTAATTACATTAAGTAAAGCATCAAAGTATAGTTTACTTGCTATATGCTACTTTAATTCGAACACAATATATTATAGAGACAAGGAAGAATCCAATAATCAATAAGACTACACATATATAATTGAGGGCGTTTGAAGTGTAGCTAACTTAAATCATATAAATCATATTTATCTATTTATCTATAACAATATATAATACCAATACATAGAATTATGTTGTCTAAATTTATGTTTTAATATTATTCTTAATAATAAAAGCTTTTTGGTATATCTGTCGGTTATTTTAAATATAAAAAGACTTTTATCATTAACAATTTATCTTCTCCTATCTCATTTTCATTTATATTTTTACTAACAATTACAGAAATACATAACCTCTTCAATTCTTTAATACAACAATCTACTTTTTTAAATTATTTTTCACCCTTTTTTTTAATTTTTTTTATTTCTTTTCTCAATTCTGGATGCGCTCCTCTCTATAAAATTATTATTTAGATAAATTCTGACTAATGAATTTTAAATAAAGTAAATTTTGACTATTTTCTTTTACCTCCCTATCATTATAGTTAAGATAAAATGTTAAATTCATTGCATGCTTATGGTAGTAACGTCCACCACATTTATTTAATCATAAATTACAGAAAATAGAATTATAACATGGCTAGAATTAGCAAGTTACATATAAATTATAAAGCCCTTTGTGGGAGAGAATCCACTATTAGTTTGGTAAGTTGTTGTTCCATATCAATCAAGTTTATATAAAGGTTTAGAGTATCAATGAATTCCTTATAGCTAGTGTGAGTGTGTACTGCTTCTTTTCCATAAAAGTTTGTAGCGCACTGGGTTCACAGTATCTACCACTTTGTTATAAGTGTAAAAGCTAACTCCAAAAATAAATTGCACAAGATGCCTCCTAATGCCCTTTCATATTATCTTTTTTGTACAACATTCATATAAAAAAATGAACCCAAGTAAATAAATAAATAAAAACGCATCATGTTGTATATTTATTAGGGTTTCATTGTATGTGATGCATGTGATTAACCTTAAAGACTAAAGTCCTTAATTCCTTCGTCTATGTAATCTGTTTGGCTATAATCTAGATGCTAATAAAAGTAATAATATAACATACGCTATGGGTGTTCAACTGTTCATCATCCACCCCCCCCCCTTTTTTCTTTTTGTCTTTAATTAGATTTTTTTTAATAAAAAAGAAAAAACAATGACATACAATACTGATCTCATAAATCATTTTACGAGGGCTCAAGGAAAAAATAAAAAATAAGTAAAAGATATTTAAAAAAAAATCACTACAACAATATATAGACTATTTTTAAGGATTATTATGTGTCAAAAAAAATTAAAATTCGTCAAAAAAATAAATTTTGACACTATTTTAACTATGAAAATATGTTAATAAAAGTTCTGTCAAAAATAATATTTTTAACATATAAGTAATTGTAAAAAAAGTTTAAATCTTATTTTGATAAATATTGGCCATAAAAAATAATTTGTTAAAAAATTTTGAAAATATATTTTTTGTGATATTTATTAACTGTCAAAAATACTATTTATTTTGACACTTATTGACCATAAAAAATTCTCAAACAAAAAGTTTTTAACAAAGAATGAGATGAGGTCTTAAAACTGAGAATAAATTGAGATTTTGAAGATGAAGAATGAGTAGTATGATTCCAAACTAAGAGCAGTGTGATGCCAAAATTGACGGAGCTCAACGAAAAAAAGGAATAATGAAGTATGTTGAAAATAAATGAGTGTCAAAATTGAGAAATAATTTTCTACAATCAAATTATAAATAAAAAAACATAGAAAATTTGACATTTGTGATATTTGTCAAAAATATATATTAATTTTTACACTTAACTATAACTGTTAAAAAAAATCATGTTAAAATATCTCTCTTTTTTTGTAACGAATAATGCTATACTACCAATAAAATTTTTCATTTTTACCAATGTTTAACCAAAAATATTTTTAAATTAAATTTTAAAGTATAAATCTTAATAGTATAAAAATAAAATATTAATCTAAAATATTAGTTAATATTAATAAAATAGTGTTAGTCCCCAAATATTTTTCTCTTCAAAACAATGTGCACACAGCCACACACGGCTACTCATTATTATTTACTTCTGTCTTAAGGACAAAAAAAGAAAATATTATTGTAGTGATGGTAATAGTCTTAGAGAAAAACTACTTAAATTCTACTTTAAAAAATGCCAAGAGAATATATAAGTATGGTAAAAACAAATAGCCTCTTCGTTTGATAATAGGGAAGGAAATTACCTTATGGAAAAAAATATAATCGTATTATATGTATATTAAAAATTATTTATTTTATAAAAGATAAATACTAGGAATTATCGAAATTTATTAATTTTTATCATTATTTAATCATTAACTTAATTTTTTTAGTATTATTTTTTTAATTTAATAATCTAACAACATATTTTATCTCATACTTTTAAATATCAATAATTAATTAATAATTAAAAATAATAAATTTTAATAGTCTTTAACATTTTTTTTATAAAACATATATTAAAATATAAAAATATATATATTAAAAATATATAAAATAATATATATAAACATACATAAATATATAATAACTAATTTGATGGTTAAATTATTTTATACATAATACTTTTTTTTTATACACAATACTACTGTTGAAAATAATATATTATGGTATGATTTTGTGCTTAATTGAAAAAATACATAAGCTGCTTGTGGAGACATACATATGGAGTATTTCGTGATCAGTGAATGTATCTCTACCATCATTTGAAATTAAACAAGCAAAAGTGCATCCTTTTAATGTTGCCACCAAACGGCATAATTAATCTCTCTCTCTCTCTACTAGTTATGTTATGTACTAACTACTAATATCATGTATGCTACTAATTAAATCGTTGTTCCTATCTAGAGACTTTGGGTTTGATGCACCCTATATTATAGTCTATATTCTATAAACATGGCACCGTCCGAATCGTGTGTTCATTTCACACATCTTCGGTGATTATTTTCCCTATATATATATATATTGCTTAAAGTTGGCAAAGTACATGTAGTAGCAGAATGGCACGACACGAAGAGTAGGAACATTATCATTAACATTAAAGATTAAAAGATTATATAAAGCGTATCACCAAAACAAATAGAGCAACAAGACAAAACAAACAGCAGAAAAACAAAACCTACTTATTATAGGGGCATGGGCATGTATACATTATGCTACATCATCCTACAGTAGTACTATAGTGTATCAAATCACGTAGGTACATGTGTAACAAATGAATAATGTATATAAGTTGACCCAGTCTCCAAGTTTCAACTAAATTAACAACAACAACAACAATAATAATAATAATAATAATCTCCTTCATAGGTTCTCATTTATTTATTAATGACTTTGTCTCTTAATCCCTTTCATCTTGCTAGCTACTTCTAGAAGAAGTTCTAAAGATAATAATATACATGAGATGAAGGTAGCTTAATTAGTTAGCTGAATTAGAGTTCCATGGTAATCCTTTTTGAGCATCATCACAATATCGTCTAAGTTCCTATAGTCACGTTTTTCATATGATGAGCAAGATATAATAATAATTAAGAAACAAATTAAATTTAATCAAGGTTTAGGAGGGTGTGAAAAATAATATGGCATAGCAGGAGGCCTAACAAAAGAAGTAGAAGAAGATGATAGAAAAGGCTGATCATGAGGAAGAGGAGGAGCATCAATAATGGTTGGAACATTATTACTACTATTACTCATCATCATAAGGTTGAGATTATTAGTATTACTGTGTAGGTGATCAGCATGATGATGATGATGATGATGAGGGTCTATGGAGTTTGATGGTGGTGGTTGATGAGGGCCTTGATCATAAAGAAGACCACTGAAAACATGTCCTCCAATGTTGACAGATGTTTGGTACGCAATTTCATTAACACTTTCATCCATGGAACGCACCCTAACGCATCTGAATATTGCCACCGAACTCATACTTGCTGGAAACTCCTCTACACATCATATACCAACAGTCCAACAATAATATTCATGTTACAATCATATTCATCATATAAATATTGTTCTTAATTAAACTTTGATGAATTAGTATGACAATAGTAGGAAATCAAAAATGTTATATGCACGTAAAAAAATCATTTACTAAATCAGTTATTATATATTTATATATAAAAATATGTATAATTTAATTTATTTTTAATATATATTTTACAGCATAATTAATTTTAATAATTGATTTTAATATTTATATAGAAAGAGAAATGACCTCGTGATATAATATCATAATTTTGAGGACAAAAAATTTAAAATTTGATATTTATTAATTATAAAGGAAAAGTTTAAGTATAAACTAAATAAAATAAAAAAATTTTATACAAATTTCATGCAAATCCAAAAAAATTCCGGGTGAGTTTAATTTTGTGAAAAAAATAATTTTATTACAACAATAACAAATAAAAGTTGGCATATAATATAACATTGCTAATAAAATGAGTTGTATGTATGTATGTATGTTACCTGATGATGATGAATATGGGGTGTGCTTGTGCCTTTTAGGGATATGTTGATGATGAAGGAAGTGTAGATTTGTAGTGAGAGAAGAGTGATGATGATCCATGAGTAGTAGTGATGATGATGAGGATGATTTATGGCGTCTTCTATCGACAGGGATCCAAGTGCTTCTAACATGGGTTGGGCAGTGGAATCCTTTGTTCTTGCAGCAAGTTCTGCACCTTGTGTATGAGCAATCTTTCTTTGCTTGGTTCCCACAGTCTGAACACTTTGAAGAAAAACTACTATTACCCTTCAATGCTTCTTGCCCTTCCATATTCGATGCCTTTAATTTCCTCTATAATCATCCCCTTCAACAATTATATTCTACTATATAGACTCTACTACTCTACTACTTTATATATAATATCAAAAAACATACCATACACGGCTTAAAAAATGAATTCACCTAATAAATATTGGTTACAACGAAGACTTTATAATTGTCTTCGTGTGAAATATTTCTTTTTGACTCTTAGATGATGGATTGATGGTTAGATTTTAATATTTATAAAAGTGTTGTCTTTGTTTAAAGTGTGGCTAAATAAATAAGTCACATTTTTAAACAAAATATCTTTATGAAAAGATGTTTTGTCATTTTTATTTAAGTAGTTATCATAAATATTACTATTAACTATATTATTTATGAACTTAATTTTAATGCATTATTGTGTAAAATATTTTATATAATCGTTTAATTATATTTATTTCTTTTAATAGTTATTTATACAATTAATATAAAAAATAATTATTTTTAATAACCTGATGTTAAGTAATCTAATATACCTGTGATTCAAATGTAGTTTTGTGTAAATTAAATAAAAATATTAAAATAAGAGATTAATAACCAACAAACTTATGAAAAAATACTTTTATTAATAATAAATAAGTAATACATACAAGAACTAAAAATATAAGATGATAATAGAGAATAAGTGTTGAGACATTTATTAATATATACCACAAAAAAAATAAATTAACTCTTTTAAAATGAAATGAACTTAAGTAGACCTTGTTGTTAGATGTTCCAATAAAACACTCGAAGGATAACTTTTAAAAATTTTTTGTATCTAACTGATAAGAAATGAAAAATAATGAAAGAACCAAAAGATAACAAGTGAAAAAATATAATTTCATAAAATTTTCAGATAAATAAAGCTTTCTAAAAGAAAAAAAGTTGAGGAAAATCTTTTTATATTCTCAAGTCATTTTAAAAAGAAAGTATCTTGATCAATAATTATAATATCATATGGGTAATGTTAAGTAGACAAAAAAAGTCAGAATTTGTCTTATTTAACGTTAATTAATTGTCACAATAATTAATGAATGCTAAATAAAACAAGTTATAGCTATTTTTTGCTGATTTTCTTTGGTTACCAAATATTTCCGATATCATATTCAGTCGATTTTTCTTCTTCCAAGATCATTCATTAAATGGGTAATTGACAAAGGATACTTTTGATTATTCTCCTATTATTTTAAGTTTCTTTAGTTAAAAATGAGTATAGAAAAAAATGAAAGTCTAGGGGTCAACAACTTTGTTAAATTCTGCCCAACATGTAACAAAAAAAAAAAGTGAGTTATTAGATGAAATTTCACACCAATCTCACACCATTAAAATTATCATTGATAACTATTTGATGTTTACAAATCACAAAAATTGATGGCCCTTAGCATTCCTCTAAAAAAAAATCCACATCCACAAGTTAAAGGTAGGCATTATTCGAAATGTTTATGTCAAAATAGTGCATACCTCTAGATAAAAGAGTTTTATGACATGTGACATTAATAAAAGAATATTTAATTTAATTTATTTTTAATTAAATGATATTATCTATACTTTAAATTCAACTAATCAACTTTACTAATTGAGTTCTTATTTAAAGAGAAACTCAACACATGTGAGTGTTTTTTTGAATTTCATCCTTTTAATTCAATACCTATTAAAAAACTTTACTCTCTTTTTTTTTGTCATATTTTGAATAATCTCATAATTATTCATACACAATCAATTTATATCTTTGCTGTATAATCAACGTGTAAATTTATTTTAAACTAATAGTATATTAAAATTAAATTTATAATCTATATATTAAAAAACAAATAATAAATAAATTATTTATATAAAATATATATTAAAATATAAAATATATAAAATAACTGATGTATTTATATATAAATATACAATAACTCATTTGACAATTTATTTTTAGTGTATACATAAATATTTTATTAATATTCTTAATAGTAAGAATAAATAGATGTGGCTCACTTATAAATAAATAAATAAATAGAAGTTAAGGTGCCAATCAATAATGGTGGAGATAGAATAAATTCTACTCTACATATTGGAGTAAATTCCACAAAGGCATGGAACTTATTATTGTAGCAAGAAAATTTAATGAAAAGAAAATGATAGTAGTAGTAGAAAGGTGAGACAAGTTCGTAAAATACAGGCACATATAATAATGGCTAGAGTTTATGATGGTGATTTGGAACAGATAGTAGTCTCGACTTTAATTTAATTTGCATCTGTCTATCAATATATAATCTAGGTATAGTACTATACGGACATGGACAGTAAATTAAAGTTGACACCTTGGTTTGGTATGTTAAAGATTCGTCCCATCACTTCACAAGTGCCTCACTTAGACTTTGACCTACGTTTACCGCCGCTTAAAGTTTAAGAAACCTACTTTCCAACGAGTGAAAAATAAATCATTCAAATTAAGAGTGGGTTGGTCAGACAAAATTGAAACAAAGGGGAAAAGATGTCACTTTTTATTTTTCATATTGAAAAAATTAATGTATTCGCTATTATTATTTAAATTTTGAGTGTTATTCAGAGATATGAAAGATAACTACTGTTAATAAATCGAAGAATCTTATTTAGTATGATATAAATTGGATGCTAATTTTTTTTAAATTCTTAATTCTAATTCACCAATTTGAGTTTTTAAACTTTTTATTTTTTAACTACAAAATTTATTCTTAGAGATTTGGGGAAGCAATTACTTACTTAGATGAGTGTGAGCTGCCTTACTTCGTCAATCCAGTCTCTTTGAGGAAGTCGGGCAAGTGGTGAAGGCCAAATCTTTTTAGATTGGACCTTTGAACTTGGTTAGACCTGACTTAAACTTTGGGTCAGAGTATGAACAGATGTCATTTTCTAAAATAGTCTATTATATATGTTGTATCGAACTTTGAAAGATTGGAAACACCATAATTTTTATAATTTAAAAAAAATAAATAAAAACACGACAATGTCATTTAACATTGTCAAAATTTTAAAAAATATTTTCTAATAAAAATGTTAATGACTTTTGCTTTTAAATTAATTAAAAATACGTTTTAAATAAAATGTTAGTGTCATTTTGTGTCTTCTAAAATATACGAAAAAGTTATAGTAGAATTAAATTGACGTAAAATCAAATAATATAGTATAACACATATCTTTGATCAATATTAAAAAAATTTAGTCAATTTTCTAGTAAATTGAGTAAGTTGCAAGAGATAAAGATAAGATTCGAAAAATCAAAACACCTAGTCTTGCTTTACAGTATGCAACGAAAAAATTATGATGTCAAATTAGCTTTGAGAAAATCGTGATTTAGAAATCAATTTTACGTTGATGGATGTGAACAAACACAAATACATATCACTCTAGGACAATAAACATACATTTCCGTGATAAAAAAAAGAAGACAACACAAAATTTACGAGTACTCACTCAATTCTTATTCAATTGCTACAGGTAATTATCCAATTTGGTGTTAGGCGAATTTTTATCAACACTAATTTTTAGACAGAACAGAGCAGAATAAGATTTTAGGTGTACTTACCGCTACTTGTTCTGATAATAATAATAATAAACAAAATTAAAAATTATATATTCATCCTTGATATTATAGGATTTTTTATTTTATTAAATAAAATAAATATAATATTTACCAAAATAAATAATTTTTAAAAAATTTACCGAATTAAATTCTCTTGTCATATCTTGTTTACAGTGTAAACGAGATGACAATGTGTATATTTCGTTTACACTGTAAATGAGATATGACACGTAACGTAACACGTGTATATCTTATATACGCACTGTTATCTCGTTTACACTGTAAACGAGATATGACCCATTCGCGCTTATATATAGAAGTCATTTATAGCATACTTTTGGGTTTCAGTTTGACTTTGTCAACATCTTTCTCCCCTCTTTTAACCCTTTCTGACTATACCTTCGACCCAAACGGTGATGGCGCGCCAAGTGGGGAACGACGGGGACATAAACAGGCTGAACGAGACGACACATTATGCCGGGGCGGCCGACTTCGAAGTTAGTTTCGTTATGGTTGTTAAGTTTAATGATGTTGTCATTGTTAGAGTAGTGATGAAGATCTGGAACGTTGGTATGTGTTAGGAGTTAGGTCTGTAGGCTTAAATTAGAACTCTATCCACTTGTGCTAGGTTGGTATGACATAAATATTATTAGTTTGGAACGCTGTTATTGCTATGTTGTTAGTAGTTATAAATTTAATGCCATTAGAATAGCGTGTATGACACTGTAACCCGTTAATAAATTTTGATATTTTTATTTTATTTGACGTTTAAGACTTTATTTTGTTGTATTATATTGTTTAATTTGTAAAAACAGTAATAATAGAAATAATTATTCTTGGGACTTTTCAGAGATAATAAATATTACCGAAAGTAAAATTAATTTTTTAAAATGTTAAACAAATAATTTATAAGTTATAATTGATTTTATATAATTTAAATTTTATTTCTGTTTGTAATTATTCAGAGGCTTCGCCTCCTGTTGCCCCCGCGAGTGAGCTATACTTTACTTCCACCGGACGCCATCGTCTCGTATCTGGCTGAGGCCGGATTTGGCGACACCGTGCTGCTGAGGGATTTTACTTTTGACAATTCCCTCATTTCGGCACTGGTGGAGCGATGGCGTCCACAGACACACACGTTTCATCTCCCGTGGGGTGAGGTCACTATCACCCTGCAGACGTGGCGTACCACCTGGGCCTACACGTACATGGTAACCCCGTCGGGGGGTGTCTCCGTGACTTTGCTAGGTGGTACCATACGGAGACGTGGGCGTTGGTGGAGCAGCTCCTCGGCACAAGGCCTCCCTTGGCAGCACATCAGGCGGCTTAGAGGAAGGAGGCGTTCACCCTGAAGCTTGTTTGGCTACAGGATCGTGTCCGCCAGATGTCCTAGACAGATGATTCCGAGACCCTCCGACAGTACGCCAGGTGTTATATCATGTTACTGATTAGAGGGTATCTAATGACCGACAAGTCCAACAATATGGTGCACTTTCGCTGGCTACCGCTGCTCCGGGACTTTGCGGAGTGTAGAGCGTTTTCGTGGGGCTCGGCTGTGCTGGCCTGGACGTATCAGTCCCTATCTTTGGCAGCTCAGGGGGCGTCACGGATATCGCTGGCTGCATTCCGTTGTTGATGTCCTGGATCTATCAGAGATTCCCCTAGTGGTGGCCACCAGATAGAGGTGTCTACCAGTATTCGTTGGCTGCGAGATGAGAAATATCTTTTTTATGTATTTGAGTTAAATTATTTTTTCAAATATTCTGGTATGTTACTTAACGAACAGTATATGCTCTCCTTCGATGTGTTAGGTTGGTTGGATTGCCACAGCAGAGCATGGATCAGCATGAGACCAGGGTCCTACGTCGGAGGGTTTCCCTTGACCGGCTACGGTTCGACGAGGTTAGTTGTAATATACGCACATTTTTTATTTTGGATAACTAGATAGATATCGTATACATTAGTATGCTTGTTATATGGATAATTCGAGAGATTTCGTCTAATAATTGTGTTTGTGTTATACTGAAAACTTTCTTTCTTTAGTTTGCATGGAGAGTATACGATGACCCCTCCCTGTAGGCTTTGTGTCCGCCCTGGTTTCGTGACGAGGAGGAGTGGGGGACATGGTTGTCAGCCGTCCCGCTGTTGTGCTTCAATATCGTCCGTTTTCACCACGTTGATCGGGTGAAACGGCAGTTCAATGGAGAGCAGCAGATACCAGGAACCCCGGTAAATCTTGATAGGTGAGATTGATGCTGTATTTCTATTTACTTATCTGCTAAAAGAGCTCAATTATTATGACCTAAGGAAGAATTTAACACACCATTTTCATTGACAGGTACCTGACTACTACTAGTCGAGGTGAGGATGTATGGTGGCCGCTCAAGCTGAAGGAGCGGTACGATAGATGACACCAGAGGTTTGAGCCCGGTCGCCGGATCACTGTGTAGCACACATGACGGGAACATCCAAAAGACTTTGTCGAACATGCAGCAGTCGCGCGCTAAGAGGTGTCCTTCGTAGTACGGTTTGACTTGTAGGTCACATATGGTGCCCGGGAAGCAGCTCTGCAGTGCCTGAAGCAGCTTCGGCACCTTGTTGTACGACTCTTTCCAGTTACCGTAGATCCGTGCAATGACCTTCTGTTTCGCAATTCACACCTTTCTGTTCGAGGATTTGAAGTGATAGCTTGCCTGCACCGCACCTTGCAAGACCGGGATACTAACAGACGGGTTGGACTGAATCAAGGGTAATATGACTCTGCTTATGAGACTGCTATCTAACTGACGATGGTCTTGAGACTGGTGGGTGCCAGACAGCTGTGTGGTCCACCAAATCTCCAAACTT
Source organism: Arachis ipaensis (assembly GCF_059453495.1). Taxonomy (NCBI): domain Eukaryota; kingdom Viridiplantae; phylum Streptophyta; class Magnoliopsida; order Fabales; family Fabaceae; genus Arachis; species Arachis ipaensis. The sequence continues at coordinate 7,794,768 of NC_142438.1, forward strand.
CCCTAACCACCACATAAAAAAATTTATTCTTACACGACATCTCTACCGGAAATAACATATAAGACAAAACTACTCAAACTCACAATTAAACTTGAACTTACCAGTATCCGAGATTCTGACGAAGAGCGACACGGAGGCTACATTGACACCCACTGCTGGCTTGACGGCACTGCATATGGTACTTTAAGCGGTCGGACTCGATCACCCGGTACTCACCACTCCTACAAATACTGTAGTTCTTCACATCTTGAAGCACCGCCTCTCGGCTTATGAACCTGTGTCCGACCCGAAACTATACGCCGCCGTCCATGTTGTAATCTACACCATAGCTGTCCTCCACTGGGTTCCTCTCATGCATGGCGTCCAGATGTAGACTGTGATAGTGACTTGGCACAGCCGATAGCGCCGGAATTGGATGAGGTGGAGGCAGCACATGGCGCGGCGCAGCCCCCGCAGGTGTCTCCGGCACAAACTCATCCTCATCGCCACCATCGGAAGACTTAGTGTCTGCACTATCCGCCACGTAATCCTCGTCCGACTCCTCCTCACCCTCCTCTGCCTCATGCTCCGGAATCGCGACACGAATGGGAGGTGGTGCGAGAGGTCCGTCGTCCTGCACGTAGGTTTCCTGTACGGACGACCCACTACCACCGTGACCCACCTCGGCAGCCAGCTCCATTACCTGTTCACACATGATCCTCCATGAATGTCGAACATCAGTCGCACATGCTCGTCTCCGTAACCGGAAAACTCCATTTTCCATGGGTGCCAGCAACCTATACGCCACCCTTCCGATTTTCCTCCCTTCGCTTGTGTCCCACCGAGCTTGCTCAATATCAAACTCTTCAAATCCGACAACGTCTCCACACGCTGAGTGTGAAACAATATCGGATCCTGACACTCAAATGTCACTCTGTTGTCGCCATTCCTCATGCGACAATTGGGATAAAGAAGCACAACTATGAATGGATTGTTACTGGTCATTCAACTATGTTTTTCATATAAATAAGAGACAGAAGAAGTATATGAAATGTGTGTGAAGAATACCAAGGGTTACACATCCTTTTATAGAACCTGAACATTTGTTATATATATATATATTTACAGTGTAAACGATGTAAACGAGATGACGTTTTTACATATGTCGTTTACACTGTAAACGAGATATACACGTGTCCGTCTGACTTACGGTAAAAATCATCTCGTTTACAGTGTAAACGAGATATGGTAAGAAAATTTAATTCGATAAATATTGATAAAAATATTTATTTAGGTAAATATTACATTTATTTTATTTAATAAAATAAAAAATCCTGATATTATGTGACTATTATTTTTTAATTTAATTTATATTTGCATGATATTTAAAGTTTTATAAATTTTAAAATTTAATTTATATCATCTCTCCAAAACAGTTAACCAAATAACCAACCATACACTAAGGCTTGGTTTGTTAAAACTTTTTGGAGAGGTGTTTGTACTTTTAAAAAGTATAAGCACATCATTTTGCGTTTGGTAAATTAAAAAGACCAAGTGCTTGTGCTTGCAATTTTTAAAAGTTAGGGGTGCTTTTGAAAGCACCTAATAAGGAACTTTTTAAAGTTGGCTTGTGCTTTTTAAAATTTAAAAGTCTAATATAATCTCATATGTTAACTAATTTTCAAATTTAATACTTGCATTTATATTTATTATAATATTTTTAAATTTTAAAAGCTATTTTACCAAACGCAATTATTGTTACTTGTGTTTATTGAAAACTATTTTTAATTTGATTTACCAAAAATAAATTCTACAACTTTTATAAAGTCATCTTTTAAAAATTAGCTTTTACAAACTACTTTTAAAAAGTAAAAGCTTTACCAAACTAAAGGTTTGTTTGGGTGAGCTTTTTAAAAAAGATCTTTTTTCGAGTTATCTTTTTTTAAAAGATCTTATAGAGAAGTAAAAGTAATTTTATGTTTGGATATGTCATGTAAAAAGGTCTTTTTATCAATCAATTATGTTTGGGTATAACAATATAAAAGTACTTTTTTGTTTATTTATTACATGAAAAACATCTTTTTTTTATTTTACTAGTGCTTTTACTTTTACTACTAGAAATTTGCCAAACACGTTAAAAAATAAAAAAAGATATTTTTTCATTGAAAAAAGATCTTTTTTTAACAAAATAATGGCACCCAAACATGCACTAAGCCTATATCTATTACTTCTCAATGACGGTGCCGTAATCTCCATCATAACATCATTCCGTGACGGCTTACACTTGGCATATTTGTTACTTGTGCATTACTCCTTCTTCTCATTATTATTATAAAAAAAAAAACTACTAATCATCTTCCCATTCCCCTAAAGGGACTATATTCATAATCCCGTACAACTACTTCTACTGAAGAATGCCTATTGCCAATTGCTGTAATATGAAATGAATGTATAAAATATCAGAAACTTTTCGGTGTAAATAATTAAGAAACTAAGAAACAGTCCCATCCTTTAGTTCTAAGGGCTAGTTTAGATGTCATTAAATTATTAAATTTTTAATATATTTGGTACATGTTTTAGTAATTATAAAACAATAAAAAATAAAATTAACTTTTGTAGAATCCGCAATATTCATCTTTTACAAACTTGCTCATAAAAATATAGTTTTGAAAATATTCCTAAATAAAATAAATATAATAATTACATAATACATAGAATACAGATGAATAAGCTGTTTACATCAATGATCATCCTGTTTCTTGTTCGGAAAGTGGGACTTGTGTGTCTTGGATATTTGAGATCAACTCAAAACCTCTTATTTATAAAGAACTATTTTTAAGAGAGATATGATTAATTTATTTATATAGAAATGCTTTCCATTTTTCTTATATATTCCCGTGGGCTCAATATATCACAGAAAAAGTCTTCATCCTTGATAACATGTTCCCTTCAAACTAAGCACTATGCAGGCAGAGTATTCCATGAGATTAAAGGATTGAGAATGTGATCATTTTGAGATTATTAACCCAAACTAACTTCGCCATTGGTGAAAATATCACCTCATAGTTACAGATTCAATGTTAGATGTGATTACTTACCAACAATGCTTGCAAATATCAAACTAATAGTAATATCTGAATTAGAAAAAGTGCATACACATTCACATTATTAAACTCAGTGTTATTGCCTGCGGATCAGAGATGGATCTCAATTGAATCCCTTTAACAAAACATAAAATAAAAAAGATTAATTAACCCCCTTAACTTTCAGTCAAATTAAAGGCTAGGAATGATTATTCAACTAAGATATACATTTAGAAAATGGTACCCACGTTAAAGAAATTCATTTACATAATACATACCTAATCCTAAACAACACAGCCATAAATATTCAAATAAACACAAACTAAGCAACAGTTCAACTAAAATCTAAATAGTTAAACTAACTAGAGAAACCAGCAACCCAATTCAAAGCCCTAATTATTGAAGAGCCCTCCAATTAGCAAATTGGATCGATAATTAGTAAGTGTGCTTAAGACCTAAACCATGCTTACCACGCACACACCCTGGCCTTGTGTACAAATAAGGGTTCCTCTTTGAATTGTTCATTTTCGAACATGCCCTTTTCCCTAATTTCCTCATCCTCTGCCTCTCAAACCTGTTCCCGACATTCCAAGGAACAAGCTCATCATCCAAGTCATACCCATCGTCATCATCATCATCATCTTCGTCGTCAACACATTCAACCTCTTCATCATCGTCGTTGTTATCACGATGACCGTGATCATGATCAACAACGTCACGACGAGGGATGAAATTGCCAATTCCTTCAATTGGGTCAACATTAGGGTAAGAAATGGGGGAAGAATCAGCGTAATTGAATCCATCATCAACAATATTACCATCATCGCATTGTTCTCCCCATTCTTCTTCAACATCAAAGAGATCAACAAGTTCCCACTGCGAAAGGGTATCTTCGTTCACATCCAAGAACCGAACTTGATCAAGGATAAGGAACTGTGTCTCCATCAAAGACGAAAATGAAGATGATGATTGGTTTTCCATTGTTATCACAATAACCCTCTTTCTTTTCTCTGTTTGATTTGGATTTGGAGTGGAAAACTTAAACTAAGGAGAGTAGTTTTTTGGGATTGGGTTGTGATTGTGTGATGTATGTTGTGTTTTTTAATTTTTTATATAAAAAGCTTTACTTCTTCTACAAGACTATTCTGTCATGTGGAACAAGGTGACAACGTGGTCCAACCAATGAAAATTTGCCAAGTGGTCACCAATGTATTATTTTTATATTTTAATAAAAAATACAATAATAATTATTCTATTTTGTTAATTAGATAATTTTGTGTAAAATATTTTATAATATTATTTTATTACAATATTTGGCCCTATTTTTAGTCTCTTTAGGTATTTAATAATTATTTAAATATAGTACTATTTACTCAGAAAATATAAACATTTTTGATGAATTATACAATAGAGATGTAAGTTTATAAATTTTTTTTATGGGATGAAATAGTATTTAAAAAATTATAACTCACATTTTAAATAACAATAATATAATAAAAAATAACTACAAAAAAAAGTTATACTCTCTATACAATTTTAATCTGTCCAGTAAAATATCCCAACAATTTGTTTCCTCAAAATTTAAAAGAAATAAAACATTTGTGTCAACCATTATTCAATCAAACGTGCCTCCCAAGTCCCAGCTCTGAAGAGAGGACTTTTATTGACTTTCACACACTTTCTTCCTTCCTTCCTCAGCTCACGGGAAAATTATGAAGGAAACAAATAAAAAAGAAATTTAGCTGGAAAGTTTTGTGGACTCTATAGTCTATAGTATCATTCCAATCTTATTATTTAAATACATTAGCTTTCTTTTTAAAAATTTAAAAATAAAATAGAAAAATTATTATGACAAAGAAAGAGTATAATAAAAGTTTGGTCTCTAGTACAGAAAAATGGCTTGAATGTTGGGATACAAAAGTTATAAAAAGTTAAAAACACAGTGGCGGTGAGCGAGGAGGGAATAAAGCGGTTAAGTATTATAATTGACTAATTGAGAAAACAATAAAAATTTTCCTTAGTGTTTTAACTCCGATAATTAAAATAATTCTCATATGTAAATTTGATGGAGGAATTATTTTAATTCACGGTTTACAATTTAAGAAACTATTTTGATTATATATTTAAAACTAGGAGACCAATTTGAATGTCAAATTAAAGTTGAGGGACTATTTTAATTATTATTTTCTATCGGTGTAAAAATTAATGCGTCACATAAATTTTTTGTTAATGACATTAACATAGTGATTGATGGAGATACAATTTAATTTATAGTTTAAAATTGATGGACCATTTTAATTATTTTAAAAACTAAAAAGGTATTTTAATTATTGAATTAAAACTGAAGGATCATTTTAATTGTTATCTCTATTATAAAAAAAATAAAGTATTAAATTAGTCCCTACATTTAGGCATAATCCTATTTTGGTCCTTAAAGTTTAAAGTGTCATAATTGAATCCAAAAAAATTTCATTTTTAGTTTTAATGTAGTCTCATCATGAAGTCAAAGTTAAATAATGAACGAAATATCCTACATAACAGCCGTACAAAAACAAGGCCTCATGGTGGGACTACATTGAAGTTAAAAGAAACTTTTTTAAATTCAAATAAAATATTTTAAACCTTTAAAGACGAAAATAGAATTACGCCTAAACGTAAAAAACTAATTTAATACTTTACCCTAAAAAAAAGTTTAGGACGGGGGCTTCATAAATACTGCCGGAGGGATTTTTTAACTGTGGTTCAATTACTAATGTGGATAGCTAATTTTTTTAAAAATATTATATAATTAATAAAATTTATTATTTTTAGTTAATATTTAGTTTATGTTCTAAATACTAAATACTAAATTTTAAAATCTAAATTTTAATAGTATAAAAATAAAATATTAATTCCTGATATTTCTCTCTCAAAATATACTAATATTTATACTAATGTGGATGACTTATTTTATATAATAAAATCTATATCTATATCAATACAAGAATACAAAGGTCGGTACAATAAAGTATAGAAAGATTTAATTTGAGGACTATATATTAAGGTTGTAGCTAATAATGCTATTTTTACTCTTGAAATATATATTGTTAGGTAATTTCTTTTTTTTTTGTTTAGTTATATATTGACTATAGAATTGTTAATCATATAACATAATTCGAACTATCTAATATAAAAATGCAATTAACAATTTTATTTTCACTCTGCTTAAAATATATTGGATTAGTTAGCTTTTTCTTTTTTCATATATAGCTACAAATTAGTTATAAAATTGTTAACTATATAACATTATAATAACATATCCCGTTACTTCTTTAATCTATGGACAATGGTGTACTTACAAAAATAGTCATTTGAAAACGATAACAATAACTAAATTAGGGATTAATAGCTAATATGCTAATGTTAATTTGTCAATTACAAGTTTACAACAACCCTAATAATCAATAACTAAGTATTTTTTTTTTTAATTGTGAAACTACACCTACTTCTTGGTGTAAATATAATAGTTATCTACCCAAAATATACACCTAATTGTTGATTGCTATCAAATTCAACAAGGGGGAGATTTTGGGTGAAGCTTCAAATGAAAATATGCCAAAGCCTAAAAAACAAAAAAGATGAAAAGGTGAAAATAAAAGAAAATAATCATGAATACTGAATAGACATATAATACTTATTAAGGCCTCAAAATGTAGCGATATCCAACTCAACCTAAAAATTAATTCAGCAGAGTACATGAATGAAAAATTCACATGCCCAAAATATTGATAGGCTTTTTCTCCATCATCCTCTTATATTTGGCGAAGAGTAAAAAAGAATTAAAAAAGAAAACCATGAAAAATAAGAAAGAGAAACGAAGAAACATACACAACAACTTCTTTTAGCTTCTACAAGGAATTATATTAATTGAACAATAGGGACTAGTATCTGTTGTTGAAAATTGACCTGAAACAAAAACTGAACAAAGTGCTTCCGTTCCAGCGAGTTCATCAACGTATCTGGGAAGGAGAACAGAGCAATCCAGAAGCATCGGCCCCTACAACTGCAAGGTCACACACAGTGCATAGCTGACCCTCCTGGCTCAGCACAAAGCGTGCAGTGCAATACGGGCAAGAAACATCCTTCTGTCCGCGGTAAATTGGCACATAAGTTGCACCACAAACCACAAATGGGTTTCTGAAATCATAGTTCAACTGCGTGGTATCGGTCATGTTCTTTTCTGCAGCTCCCAGAACTTGCCGTGCTGTCTTGGCATGGTTTTCGACAGTAGGATTGGTCTCGAGTAGCCTCCTCGCAAAGTTGGCAGCTGTGGCAAGGTTCTTTGCCTTGTAGCAGACAGTCATTGCATTAAGCAAAGCTAGCCTCAAATGAGGTGTCTGGAGATTGCAATGGGTAAAATATGCGGCAAGCTCCTGCTGACGAGCTGGATTGTCCTTAATTTCCCTTCTCTTTAGCTCCATTTGCAGACCCAAAACATATTCTTTGACTATAATAATCAATTCCTTCACATCATCAACTTCCCTCCTCGACTCAACGACAATCAAAGGAATTGTATGAAGAATACTGGTAAATGTCTTTAGGGCCTCGGTGAATTTCCCTGCTGTAGTTGATTTATAACCAGCTTTGAGCTTTTCATCTAATTGAGACAGTTTGAACGGCAGTGCAGGTGGGCCTCTCACATTTGGACTAGATGACTCGCTCCAACCTCTTTCAACAGCAAGCGATATAACTGGGGCAGATGAGAAGGCACGCAGATAGGAGTGGCTGCTAGTATGAAGATCAAGGAAAATGGATCTCAAGGGAGTGAAGTTCTTTATTCCAAGTTGCCTGTTCAGTAACCTCATTGCCGTATCAAAATTGCCAGCAGCTGCATGATCAGCTGCAAGAGATGATTTCTGAATCCATATCTGGCTAACTGGCATACCAGGTGTTGGGGCCACGAAAACTGAAGATCGAGTACCAGAAGCTTTTGGAGTTTCAGCTTCAGGGGGAAGCTCCAGATCTTCCAGCTCCCATCCACCTTCTCCATCATCCTCTTCACCCGGCTCTCCATCATCCAAAATTGCAGAAATGTCTCCATTTTGTATGCCATCCACATCAACCATATCAAGCTCCTCACCCCAATCACCATCAGCAGCTTCATACTCTTCTTCTTCAGCATCGTGCTCTATATTGCTAAAGCCACCTTCAAATATGCCTCGCATCACCCTAAGAAGGGGCCAATCACCACTGGTTATTACAGGTGATGGTGGCATCAAGAGAGATGGTTTTTTCCCCTCAGGCAAAGATGGAAGATCATCCCCCAGTTCAGCTGCAAGCCTTTCAGCAACATCATGTAGTCCATGGACTTTGGCAGTGATGTATGCCAGATGCAAATGACCCACATTCTCCAAAATCTTAACACGCTCTCGGACATCACCCATATATAAGGCATTGTGAAACTGGCCCATCACATCGTTCTTGACTTCGGCAATTTTCAACATCTTTGCAAGTTTCTCCACATTACCAGTAATGAGATAAAGGAAAGACAATCTCTCAAAATTTTTGGTCCTCTGGTATGCATATTCTACTATACCAGCATTTCCTTGTCGAAGAGCTTCAACCCCTAATCGATACCAGTGATCTTTCTCATCAATTGCAGTGGCTGATGCAACGGCAATTTGAATGTTCCCACTCTCTAAAGCCAAATTGAACCGAATTCTCTCATCTTTCACAAAATGGAGGGCAACTTCAGGAAACCCTTTCTGCTGTAGATATGCAATCATAGCCTGCCCACAAAGCTGGGAGTTCTTTATCATGTTCATAACATGGTCATATCTTTTCTTCAAGAGAGAGAGCTTAAAGATATATTCAGTCGCATCAATAGCTATAGCTCTGTTTTTCCCATCCCGACCCAAGCAGAATATGGTGTTTCCAACAACTTTTGTGATATATATTGGGACATCCAGTGTTTTTATTATCCCGCTATCGCCATTAGGAAGGCAGTACTTGATATGATTTAATGTTGTGTAAATAAAAATGCCATTTTCATCCCATGCTCCACTTTTCACGCGGATTGTCTCATGGAGGGTGCATTGGTGAACAAGCTTCTTGCTTGCAATGACAATGGCATGTTTGCTGAGCAAGGCAACACTTTCCATGTCATTAGACCAGACAACATACTTGATAAAAGGGGTCTGAAGATCCCCAATAACAAGCCTCTGCTGAAGATCAAATATAAAAACCCTATCCTCTGACCTACACAACAAGTTGCCTGTTCCAGCATAAAATATGGCATCCGTGGCAATTGGCAGAGCGCTCTTTTTAACAAGCTCATTCTTCAGATTTTTAACTAGGACTTGATTGCTGGTTTTGTCGAGCACAGCAAACCTATTCCTAGCCACAAAGACAGCTGATCCACCAAGACCTTTCTTTGGCTCTTGCATATCGCCCCTACCAATAAATGCGCCATCCTTGGATATGGTATACAACTCATAAGACCCACCCTCCACATCTGAACAGAGAAGAACTGCATTTTCAGACGCGCTATAGGAAAGAGTCTTCGGACTTTGATTCAGGGTTAAAGAACCAGGTCGTCGAATTGTAAGAACTTGTGTCTCTCTCTGTGTTGAAAATTCATAGTAACGCAAAAACCGGTCTTTTGCATAGAATAAACAATCACCACTAACAGCAAAAGCAGGCCTTTCTCTCTCCAGTTTAAAGACAATCATTCCACTGTCATGACCAGCAGCCAACAGATTCATTTCAGGATGTGTTGCAAGAATCCAAAATCGATCATGCTCTCTCCGGAAGGTTTGAATTCCAGTGCGCTTTGTCGCATCCCATACTCGAATACTTTTATCTTCAGAATTTGATACAATGATGTCCTGTTTGGCATGGAACATAACACATGAAACATTATTCATGTGCCCACGCAGAGTATCCACTTCCCATGCCTTAGTATCTGAACAGAAAACATAAATTTTATTAATGAAAAGTGCAAGACGACAGCAAATACTTTCTCTTCTTGGTTAACCAGCTACTACAAAAGTTAATGCACACAAGAAATGTATTTTATGATACATTTTTGCTGCCAGCACTAAACACTGATACGCTAATTTTTTTAATAACCAGAATGGCATCAAGAGTATAGTATATGAAAGCCTAGGGCAGCCCAACTATAGTATGTATGTAAAATAGGAAGTCACAAATACTACCACTCGGTTGTTATTCCGGACAACATAAAAAAAAAAATAACTAGGCTTCAGTTTTACCATTCATCCTCCAAAGTTTCACTTGTCGGTCATCAGCTCCAGAGACAATGAGAGGAAGTGTAGGATGAAAAGCAGCCCAGTTGACCCCCCGATCATGACCTTCCAACACATATTTAACAACTGCATCAACACCACCAAAAAGATCCGTGTTCATCTGACTCAAACGCAATATATCATCTGAAGGAGGCCCAGCCTTCCTTTTGAGAGAACCAATATCCCAAACGCGAACAGTCTGATCCAGAGAGGCTGACACAACAATATCTTCTTTTGGATGGAATGAAGCACACATAACATAATGATTATGCCCCGTTAGGACAGATATACATGTTCGTGATTGCCAGTTCCATATGCGAATAGTCTGATCATCACTGGCACTCACAATCCACGGGTTCTCATGATGAAATTGCACAGTGCGAATATAATCAAGGTGTCCTAGAAGAGTGAACAAACATCTATGCAGCTTGTAGTTCCAAACTTTAATCTTGTAATCGTCCCCTGACCCAAAAAAAAGAAACACGAATAAGCAGCAAATAATATGAACCCTCCCCCTTCTACAAGTAACAAAATATTTTTTCTTTTCTTAACAACATAATACACCAAATTCCCTTCCCTTCTTTATCAAGTGACAAACATAAGTGCAGGAAAAATCACATTTAAACCCAACCAATGGCACACAGCTTAGTTTAAAAGAACAGATTAGTTACTAAGTTAACAGATCCAGATAATCTCAATTACACCAAAGATATTTCTTTTTAATATAAATTACAGCCAAAAACAAATCTCGAAACATTACAAAGTGTACCCCTCATTCGTACTGCTCATTGTATCAACACCATGGGGCAACCAAAGATTAACAGGCAAAGAGATAATGAGATTATCAGCAGGGATACTCGAAGCATACTTATTACCATAGATCTACACAAACACACACAAAAACGCTTTCTAAAACTTAAATATATTGCCTAGCAGAATTGTTTGAGTGGATCCTAATATAATTTAGATGAGTACAACATAACCTAGATTATGTTTCCATAGTTGACTACCCTTGCATAGATATATGCAGACTAACAATGAATATCCACAGTAGCGGATGCACAATCAATGGATCAGTTGGGATCAATGCACAAATCAGAGTATTAAGCAGTCAATAGAACAAATCAATGGCACAAACAACACAATGGCCACTTGCGTATCAAAAAAAGCAATGGCTGTGAAATGGCGAGGTTACCTCCGGAGACAAAGAGAGGCTGAGAATTGTGGAAATGAACACCTCTAACGGGGCCATCGTGCTCGTCAAACCTGTCGATGAGGGTTCCCATGCGGTAATCCCATAGTTGGATCACACCACTGTGAAGACTCGCAAGGATCCAGGGCCTCTTGCTGTGGAAACTAAGCCCCTTCACTCTGTTACTCTTGGTCTCGAACTTGGTCAACATCTTCTTCTTCCCCCTTAATCACAAAGCACTCTTTCGTGCCCACTGCAGCACAATCCAATAAACTAAAACGGGATTAAATGAAGACAAAAAGAATAAGATTCTCGCAAAACCATAAGCTCAATTCTGATCCCATCCCGAAACAACACTTCCCACAATCACACACAAAGAGGAAAAAAAAAAGAACAAAAAGCGTATGTTTTGCATCGCAATTGAACCTCAGAATGTGAATATCAGCATAATAATCACATTTTCGTTACAGATCAGACTAAAAAGGAAAGAAAAATTGGAATCTAAGCGCATGGAATCGTTACTGTATTGAATTCTTTCGGGGAATGCAATGTGGGAGTGATGAAACATGGAATTTACCTCAGATCTGATTAGAACGGTGAAATCAATGAATCGAAAATCAAGTTCACCGACACAAGTGAGCTCATATATATGTAGAGAGAGAATATTCAGTGATCTTGTTTCAGATGAGATCTGTTAATTTTCGAAGACAAAGCTCTCAAAAGAAGAAGGGGGAGAAAAGAGAGATGAAGAGAATGGAATGGAATTTTTATTTAGTACCAATTTATATTTGATGGCTATTTGTATTTTTGTATAGTTTCGAAAATTCATTTTATTTGCTTACTGCAGTGCAAATTAAAGCGCATTTGGACCAACCCCAAAGTTACACATAACTCTGCGACTACACACTAGTCAAGTAATAAAACTTAATTACTTGCACGAGATAGTAATTTATGGCCTAAGGGATCTGGAATTTGCGGTGGCAACAAATGTGGTTTTTACTTTTTAGCTTAATTTGTAAGCAAGTCTGGTGCAAATTAAAATGGTATTACTAATTTACTGTGGACAAATCATTACACAGGGAAAAGAGGCACACACTTAATTTTGCTCCCAAGTTAATGTAGTTACTGAATTTTTCTTTTTCCACTTTTTTTTCCCTTTCAGAAATAAAGTATAAGTTAAGGACCCCCTCGGCAGATCCAGGATTTTTCTTTTCTGTAATACTATATAGTTGAATCATGTATTTGAATAGATCAGTAACAATGACAGATCCGACGCTTAATTAAACAAATCATAAGTCATTATTGCCAAAAGAAAAAGAAAAGTTCTGTATTGCTTGGTATACTCTCAAAACAATAATCTCTTTACAGCTCTATATCAATTTGCTAAGAAATAAACATTCCACATTCTAGACTCCACAACAATACTTTCTTTTGTTTTCTTCTCTACATTTTTTTATATACCAACTTTGGCTACAATATTAATAACCAGCTGAACAAAACCCAAACATGGTAGCCAAGTTATATTCTGATCCGTGTAGGTAGATTGCTACCTCTATAACTTCTCCAACTCACAATGTACTTGCTTCATGACCTCCGCAAACAATGATCCACTGAAGATATTCCACTGCCAAGCCAGCAATTATGGTTTCCCCTGAAGCACCTGAACAATCTCTTCTGCTCTGGTTTCGATGCCTTTCAGGTATTCAGTCAAAATCCGCTGTTGGTAAGAACCTCCCTCCTTTGTTTCCCAGAGGTGGGCAGTGATGATGATGATGATGATATAGAGCATGAATATGGAAAAGGAATAACAGCAGTCAAAAAGAAGATAAAGACAGGTGAAATAATGAAATTTTAAAGCATGGTTGTCTCACTGTTCTAATTAAAGTGCGCTCAATTCGTTTCTTGACGACAGCATCGAGCTCCTCTGGTGAAATATCTCCAGCACCAATTGTCAATCCTTTGATCAAAATATTGTTCCATTCTTCTTCAGGAGCTGCAAGGATCCAAAAATCGGTTGATGAGATATATGTAACCAGTAACCACACTTGCAGATTAAAAGTAGAACACTATATTTCAAACTAGACACACCACCCAGGCACCCACACACCAGAATATAAAGTTTATGGGTGTTATTACCTTGGATTATATTTTCAAGGAATTGTTCATCCTTCAAAACTTCACTCCCTGCAAGAAGAATACACAAATCTTCAAAATTAGATTAAAAGTTTAATATTTATGCCAATCAACAAGAATATGTGGAAAACAAGCCAAGACAAAAATATGACAAAAATTTAATGTCCAGCTCTCATTTCCATAATCAACTTTGTGATCGCCATATTTTTCTGAAAAGAATGGTTTTGTTAGTAAGTGTTAAAATAATGTCGGATCTACCACTTAAAAATCAAGTACATAATCTATTTTAAACATCATTTCATTCATTGGATACATCACATACAAAATTACCTTTCATAGCGTAACTTCGTCTCGAGAGAACAGTTGAAGCATAAAGTTGCAAAACCTTTTGCAACATAGCCTCAAGACCAGGCTTATCGCCATCTTCCTTTGCCTGCATATTACAACCAAGATACATGGTTGAGCCTCACAAAGTGATACCACATGTAATTTCAGCAGAGAAATGATAAATGAATGTATCATATATAAGATACTCATGAAACCGAACAAAAGCAGCATATATGCAACATCCCAAGAGATATCCTACTAGAACTAGAAGCTACCAAGGAATCTCAAAAAAATGTTGTGACATCTAACCAATCGATTAATAAGACTTAAATTATACAAAATTCTGACGGCCATTGACAATTGAAAATTCTTTCGGTTACATATACATGCAGAAGAAGTGAATAGAAAGACTCACTTGTCGTAGTTGTGCATTAACTTCAGCAAGGAAGCCCTCATCTAGCTGTCCTTCTTGTTCCCTTTGACTTATCTCCTAAATATTAGAACTTCAAATTTAATTAGATAAATAAAAAATGCTGATAAATACTAGTGTATTATGATCTACCTTTTTACTTATTAAATATATAAAATTATAATAAATGTGACATTAGTCAAATTGGTAAATATCTTTCAGTCTAATCAAGAAGTCTAGGGTTCAAATCCTAAAATAGCAAAAAGTATTTTAATGGATATAATGGTATTTTAGGAACGAAAATTTGTGTACCAAATCCCTCCCTATTCCCATTATATATAGTAGATATGCAACTCTTAAGAGAAATTTTCACTTTCAAATAAATATTGTGCTTGATTCAATTCAGCTGGAATTACAGAACAATACATAGCAATTACTTATACATAAACATGTTCATTATTGTTGTTAGTCATTTGGTCTCTTTTAAGTCTTATCCAATTCATTTTTCATAAAACTTGAAGATGAATAATACTCTGCCTCTGGAGATCTCACGCACATTACAGTAAATGATTATTGATGTGAAAATTGTATTGCAGCGTTAATTTTCATTGATGAGAATAAAAACAATCATCTAACACGCTCTGTGAATAGAGAGAGCCAAGACTTCACTATAACAAAGCAAATATGTTATGTGATGCATTGGGATTTTGAGTAACATGAGTCTTAAAGCAAAATGATAGATCATTGGTTATACATCTAAATAATTGAAGAGATATGAAGGCATTATAAAATACAGCTGTAATGTTTATATGGTGTGAATTGTTTGATGTACATGTTTCATCAGAAAAATTTAAACTTAAGGCAAAAGGCGTTGGATTGAATTTCTAAAACACTACAATTGCACTCTACAGAGAAAGTATCATGCTAACATTATCTGCAGTCAAACCAGCTGTCAACTCCACTTGAAAGTAACGGTAGAGCCAAAACACCTTAAGAAGTGGACAAACTAGAGTTTATATATCATTTGCCAAGATGCATAGACAATCAATGCTGTGGTTACTTGTATGTCATAGGATTGGGTCCATCATTAGTGATTATCAAATAGTATGAAATTTAATAAACTTGATAAGTTAATATTAATAATTATCCATAAGTGCAGAAAAACAGTGTAATTTAAATGAATAAGAAAGGCCTTCCAATAAAACAGGCCAGCAAAGTGTAGGTGACAAACAAAACAAAACTCACCATTTCCATCAATGTGAGTCCCTGAGGATCTCTTGGAGGCCATGAAATCTCTCCTTCATCGTCAACCACAGGTTTTAGCACACCCTTCAGGACATCAGTGGCAGACTCTATCTTCTCCTGCAACACAAGAAGAAATACCAAGAAAGAAAGTCAAATCACTTGTTAACAATTGTTGGCCAACTGAAGATGAAGGGATACCTTGGTCTTATGAACCACGCGATCCACCACGTTCATAACAGCTGCAGCCAACTCTTCATAATCTTTCTACATTTCAACAACAAACAAACAAAAGTATGTAGTGTAATAAAAGAATTTTGCACAGAAAGCAAATAATGAAATATTCAGAAAAGTTTAATATTGTACTTTATCATCCTCAGACTTGCATGTGTCAGACCTTGCCGCAAGTCGTATCCAGAAGGTTGGATTGAAAGCAAGGATATTCTCAAGAACAATTTTCTGAAGCTGATAACAATGCAAAACAATATCATCATTGAAAAACCAAAATCCAAAATCTATCAACACATATCATTTGAGTCCAAGCATCACGAACCATAAAATATGGCTACAATCAAGAAATCAAACAAATAACTAATAAAATAAGAGGAAAATGAAAGACAGAAGAAATAGTTTACCTGGTGAGGATTAGCTTCCCTAAGCATATCTATAAGCATATCGATTTCGACGGTCTTCTTGAAAGCATCCTCGGCTTCTTGATTTTTGGCTGCACATATGAAAGTTCCCCTGTGTTTTTTAGATCCAAACACGCCAAATTCACTATTCTTGATAACATCCTCATCTAAATTTCTAATCTATAGAGTTAGCACTACATAAACCTTCAGAATGATATAATAGCTAAATATTAACTTCTAAATGATAATGATAATTGATGTGTAGCAGTGCTAGTGTTTGTGTGTTACGGTACCTTCTCCTGCAACTCAAACGGAAAGTTGTGAGCCTCAAACAGAGACTCTGCTCCGAGAGAATCCGAAACTTACAAGGTTGGATGAGTGAACCCTAAATTATGAGAACAGAAATGGCGTCATTAAGGTAAGGAGAGAGAGAGAGAGAGAGAGAGAGCGAGAGAGGTGAAAAGTGTGAAAGAAGCACCTGAGCAAGATGAAGTGGATGAGATGGAGGATTAAGAAAAATAGAAGCAGAAGCAGAAGCGGAGACAGAGAACAACAGCCTCATTTTGATTCTAATTCTTAGTGTGAGATACAGATAACAGTAAGTTACTTCAATGGCGGGAGAGAAAGAGAGAGAGACACCTCTCAAGTCTCACCAGAAGTGCGTGCGCGACTTGTCACCACTCGTTAACTCCCTGGCCAGTGGCCAGTGGCCACCGCCACTTCCTGAATTTTTTTCAAAAAATTGTTGGGTTCATTATCGGACCGAGGCCCAACAATGCCTATTTTTAATGGGCATACGTAGAAGGCAGAGACCTCTTTCTAGCCCCAATTTAATGGGCCTACATCATAGGGCCGAGCCCAAGAGTTCCCTTAAACCCTATTTGCTTCCTATAAATTCAGACTCTATCTTCACTCACCACCGATCTTATGAAAGCCTTAATAGGAAGTGGGAGGCAGGAGGTATCTTTTAACAATTTCTTGTTGATTAACCGATTCATGATTCTATTGTATTATCATCTTTGTAATTCTTATTGGTTTTTTCATTATTACATATGTGAAAATTTCTTGTTGATTACCGATTCTTAGTTCTACTGTTTTTCCATCTTTGAAAACGTTTCTTCTCTCGTTTGTTTTTTCAATATAAGATCTGTAACAATTTCCTGATGATAACCGATTCATGATTCTACTATTTTTTTTCATATTTGAAAATATTTCTTCTGGTTCGTTTTTTCAATAAAAGATGTGTGGGAGATCACGGTGATGACTCCATGAAATTCAAGCTCAACAGACCGGAATGCAGTGCTTTCTCTCTTTCATGAGATTGCTTTGCGTGTCGACCACCCCGCTGACCTGAGTGATCTCTTGCACTTCTTCCTCCTCTTTTCTATGCTTTATTTTTCGCATTTTCTTTCATTCTTTTTTTTTTTTTCATTTTGAAATGGGGAAAGAGGTTTTGACAATGAGGATATAAAAGCTCCCTCTTCTGAAATTGTAGTTGAGGAATGTTGCTGGCAGAATCGAACCATAAAAACCTTTTGCCATCACTGAGTTATCTCTTTTCCCCTCTTAACTGTCCTGCTTTCTCGTTTTCTTCCACTTTTTTTTGTTTTATTTTTCGCATTTTCCTTCATTTTTTTTTTTCACAATAGAACCATAAACCTTTTCCCTTCACTGAGTTGTCTCTTTTCCCTCGTCTTTTACTTCCCCTTCTGATTCCCCTCCCTCTTTTGAATAACTAAATTGTTCGATTTCTAACGTTAATTTTACAAATTGCTAATATATGGTTGTCTATATTGGCTGGTCAATTTGGTTTTATTCCACAAGATTTATGGGGTTTAGGGTCTAGGTTAATTTATGAACCATGAGATTGTTAAAACTCGGAAATACTTTGAAGTTTGTGGCGTTTGAGATGTGAATTGAAAAGGATAGTTAGCTCATTGTGGCTGGTTGTAGGATTGTTTGGTAGTTTTATAGAAGATTATATAGTTTTAGTGTCATTGATAAAAATTGATTTAACCGAGTAATGTAATTAGGATTAATGAGAATGAGAGTTTTATTCCATCATCTCAATTAGAAACAGCTTTGGGTTCGACCACCCCGCTGAACTGAGTGATCTCTTAAGCTTGCCTTCTTCTTTTTCTCAAATTTAAATCTTGTTCTCTCCACTGAGGTAATTAATGCACCACTCGTTTTTGAAAAATTATTATTTTCATAAAGGTGCAGTTGTCTTAAGTCTTAACAACTTAGTATATCTCAAATCATCTCATATAGAGTTTTCACCAATCATAAATTGTTTCACTGAAAGTGTGTTCCAATCTCCAACATCTTGACTATGTAGGTGAGGTCTATGATGATGATTTCTATTTGCCTACATTGGCTGATTAATCGGTAGTTAGATTATGATGTGTACCAATAATCTGAGACCTCCAAGTTACATAACATGCTTGCGATGATCCCCTAAAACCTTGTGTTATATCGCACAGAACTACGTTTGTTTGGTTTAATGGATCACAAGTTTTCATTGAATTCTGCATATGAAATTGATTTAATAATTAATGATGAGATTAAAATTGGGAAAGTGTTGATAATTGCTTTAGATGGATTTATGTTGTGGGGGAGTGGATCCTCTTCAATGTCGAAAAAATTGAATGGTGTCAATTGTGATTTTTCACCCTTTATTATTCTCTTTCTCTCTCGTATTTAATTTTGATTTTACTTATAAAGTTAATGGTGAGAGATTACACTGTATTTTTTTAAGTGTTAAAAAAATTGGAGATGATCTATTTTCTTGCCGATAGGAATCAAGAACCAAATAGTGTAGGGAAGGGGACTCTCGACCCACTGGAGAGTGGAGACTATTCCTGTTGCCTAAACTTTATTGAGAAAAATGTCTCTTTTCTGTTTTTTTTTTTTGTCAAGGAGAAAAAGGACTTTTTTTCGGTATGCATTGTTTACCATCGTTTGGGCTTGGTCGGCTGCAATAACGTTGCGCTCACTTGGGTCATGGTTTAAGGCATTAAGTTTTTGGACCCTACATGTACACCAAATAACCCATAGATGATAAGCTGTTAGAACATTATTCTAATAGACATTAAAAAAAACATGTTAAACAGAAAATTCTTTTATTTTTTGGCGTCTAACATAATTTTTTGGTGTCTAAAACAACAGAAAACTCTTACTGCATAACATCCATGTTTTGTTCATAATTAATCTTTGGCCTGTCGGTGGGAAACAGAAAAAAAATATCTATGTTTTGTTCATAATTAATCGTACAATACTAATTAATGAATAAAAAGTGTAAAGGTGTGTGTTTCTAGAAAAATGGTGTTTTTACTTTTTAACTCAAGTTTTAAATGTTTTCAAAATATATTACGGATATAAAATCGTTTTTCCTTTTGACTTGCATACCCATTATGGCATTATGCTCTAGCAAAAATGCAAAATCCATAACAAGATTAAGAGGGAGAGCTAAGAACGGTGATGTGTTATTGGGTACGTTATAGGGCCAAAGCCCAAGAGTTCCTTTTTTATGGTCTTAAATTGAAGGAAATTTAGACCTTTATGGTAGCTAGCCCCAATGCATTAATCCAGCAGAAAGTTGAGAGTCCAAGATGCAAGAATTGATTTATATCATGTTGGACTTAATGTTACTACATGTGAAATCTTGAGCTCAATATAGCTATTGTTTAGTCACACATTTGATATTAACATGCAGTGCTTGGACCAAAAAACAAAAGCTTACACAGTTACAGTAAGGTATCTTTGCATATTGATATATTTGAATAATGACGGAGATTCAGAGATTATAATTGAGATAGTAGTAGAAAAATAAACCAGAAATAACAAGTTATACACTTTTATGAATAAAAAGACCATAAGGCAAGAATAAAAAGAATTGAATGGTATGCTATAAAGTGAAGAAAATAAAATAAAACAAAATTGATATACAAGTTTCACATAACCTGTTCACCCTTCATAAAGGCCCATTGCCCATCAACTGCCAAAAGTGGAAACTACAAGAATATTAAATTGATTCTATAAAAAAAATGAATATTAAATTGATTGGAAATATATAGATATTTATAGGCAAAGCTAAGTTGGCTATAAGGTCCCCCCAACACCTCATTTACATACAATAAATGGGCATACCCATGAAGTGTCAGTTGCAGTGCAAATAGAATGTGGTCCCCTAGCTTCTAGCTATTAAATCTGTGAACTTCTAGTGGGAATATATTTTCGTGCAAAGTAAGCTATAAAATTAATTGATACAAATTTAATATTAAAAATTAAAAGTGCACATTATACATGGTTAATGAGCTATAATTCAAGCCAATGAATTATAGTTTAAATGGTATAATCTTTTCATACTCATTTTTTTTTTTTACCAAAATTATGAGATTCGAATTTGTAACCTCTTAATTGAGTATAGGGAGATTATGCCATTTGAACTATTACTTATTGGCTCTCTCCATACTCACTTAAGAGATTGCGAATTTAAGTCTTTTATCTTTGGTAAAAAAAATGAGTTATAATTCAAATGATATCATTTTTTCATGCTTATTTAAGAAGTTACAAATTTGAATCTTTCTATTTTTAGTAAAAAAAAAAAACATACATTACATGTATATTACATGGAATAACTGATTTTATATCCTTTTTTAGTATATGAACAATTATTATTTAAAAATAAAAATATAATTATTTTTATATTATATAAAAAATAGTAAAAAATACAAATATTATTTCTCACATAGAATATATATATATATATTGTTCTTTTTCTCTATTCCAAGTTCACATGCAGTGGGAAACTGACCATAAGGCGCTACTTTTTGTCCTTCCCTACCGTCTTGTGTTCTGCCATGCCCACTCTAATTGCAGTCTCAATTTTCTGCTTCCATTTAAGTTCTACAAAATGTGGTTTTTTTTTTTATTTAATTGACTCGTGTAGCACATGAACTATATGTAATTTTCTCACTATTGGCGCTTGATAACTTATATACATGTATGTTACAATATACTGAGTATTTTTGTTACGAGATGATCTCTCCTAAATATGTTTCATATTATTAAGAGACTTTAATTTGTTGGTCCTAAAATGCATACAACACAAGCACTTCTTATCTTGTACTGAAATTCACTATTTATTCATTTAGAAGGCCAGGTGAAGTAGCAATTTAAATCAAACTCTAATATGCTAACTATATTAGATGATCAGCTGTCCTAAAAAATCAACTCTTCACAAATTAAGTTATATCATTAGTAATAAAATTTATGCATCTTGTATTTTAAAGATCATATTTTAATAGTATGATAATTATTTTTTTAGTTTTTAATATATTTAATTATTAAAATATAAACAATTATTTTTTAATCATTTTTACTATATTATTTTTAAAATGTTTTTTTTAACACATTATTAATAAGATCCTAAATAATAGCCATGATGATTTCTAGCTAGATGATAGAAAATACTTAATTATTTCGGTAGACACTTAATTATTCATATGTGAGGAATTATTTTGGCTCATTTTTTGGATATGAGAAGTATGTGTGTTATAGTTTGTTGTTGAAAATATAGGTGCTAGACATGGATGTGAGATAGCTTTTTCTAAAATAAGATACGAAGAAATCGGACCATTCGATTTCTTTGTAAAAATAATTAAGCCTACTAATCGGACAGTCCAATTAGTGTGAAGGAGAAAATTTAAATTTTGACGAAGGTAATCGGACTAGGGGTGGCAAGCGGGGAAGCCCGCCCCGCCCCGCCTAGTGAGGCGGTCCCAAAATCCCAGCCCGCCCCGTCTAACGGCGGGCCGGCGGGCTAAGCCCGCCAAATATCTTTTTTTTTTACTTTTAATTATTAAATAATATATATAAAAGTATAAAAAATCTCTTCTATTTTTTATTTTTAACTATTATAATTTCTAAAAATATAAACAAATTATAATTTTTATATTCACAAACATTAAAGTCTTTGTAATTATAAATATCTAATAAATATAATTATAAACCAAGTTTTCATCCAAAACATAATTATAAATATTGTTCCCAAAGCAAAATAAACATAATCCAAAACATAATTATAAATAGTCTCTAAAACAAAATAAACATAATCCAAAACACTCAATTTTCATCTTCATTCTCTTGTAAGTTGGGTTGGTAAAAGTTGGGTTTTGGCAAAAAAAAATTGTAAAAATAGCCCTTGATAAAAAAATACTAAGCCCGGCGGGGAAGCCCGCCCCGCCCCGCCAAAGCCCGCCAAAACCCGCGGTTTAAGCGGTGCGGGTTAGGCGGGCTTTTGCTATTTGGCGGTCCTAATTTCCCAGCCCAGCCCGCCTTTTTTGGCGGGTTATGCGGGCCGGCCCGTCGGATTTAGGCCCGTTTGCCACCCCTAAATCGGACCCTCTAATTTGTATTTAAAAATTAAAAAAATTTAGGATACATCCAATTTGTGAACCCCAAATTTTTTTAAGTTTTAAAACACAAATCAAAGAATCTGGTTTATATTTCCAAAAATCAGACGATCCAATTTTTATTTTTGACACCATAATTACATAAAGCACTTATATTCTTGATAATTGCGTCCTTTACCATTCCCCCAACTACATGTAAATTAAAAAGTGAATTATTTCACTATTAGATTCAAACACAATGCCTATAGGAGTAAAAGTACAATGTTCCTTTCTTATCTTCAAATAACCCTGTTTTATGCTGACAACTGGCATGTCTTTTACAATATCTTGTCTAAGAGATTCTCAAACTAGATAATCCGTATCCAGTCTCAAAAAAAGTATTTTCTGTCGTTTAGTTTGGCCGATTTCAATAGTGTTCCACACTTATTTTCTTGTACTTTCTAATTTTAATTACATTTATGCTATTTAAACAATTAAAATTGAGTTGTTTATAGACATTTAATTTAATTTAATTTAATTTAAAGATAGAAAAAGCAGAGTTATAATATTAAAATAAAATATCAAATTATAATTCAACATTACTAAAATACGTGTTAACAAAGTATACAAAATTTTCTTGTTAATGGAACATCTTTTTTTCCTTTTTGCTTATTTGCGGCCGTTCCCTTGGTCAATTATCATTATGATGAAATGTAAAGAACAAAGTCCGCAACAACCACGTTTTAATTTTAAAAAAATTGTTTTGAAATGGAAAGGAATTGCACAACTAAAAAGTTGAAATCAAAGCCGAAAGGAAGCATATTATTGGTATTTGGTCAGAACAAGCTAAGCAACACTAAAATATTATTGTATCACTTTTTAGGTCTTCCTTCAAAAGCGCAACTATAGGAAGCTTCATAAACAACAACCATATCAACTCGTTAGCTGAATCTACATTATTATGCTTTCAACAGTTAGAGAGTTAGATTTTAATTTAGATTCAACTAATTTAAAAAATAATATTTTGTGTATTACTTTTTTATTAATTTTGTTATGGTCTCTCTGATTATATCCAAAAAATACCTCGTTCTAATGTGGCTTGAAGTTCTTCGGTCTTGTTGCAGAGTATGTATCTACAGAAACACTCAAGTCAATAAAAAATATAGATTAATTCATTTATAAAAAGATTATTTTAACGTTACAACAGTAAATTTATAACTATATTTTTAGGACAATTTACTTAAATAAATAAAATGGAGAAAGAATTTACCTAATTACACAATTTTAAATATCAATATACAAATGCATTTTTTTATATTTCTATAAAAATCGCTACTGATAATAGCAGATTAGGTTATAATGTAAATCGCTACTGCTAGCCACAGTTTACGTGTGTTTTGGGGTTAACAGAAATCGTTATAGGTAATAGGGGTTTCTGAAGACATTTGGCCATAAACCGCTACAGGCAGTAGCGATTTATGCATTGTGGGCATTAAACGTAAATAGCTAGAGACAGTAGCGGGTTACTTGGAGTGTGCGTCTATATAAACCGTGGCATGCAGCCGCGGATTTCATTTGTGTGACTTTTGAGTTTGGCTAGAGAGAGAAAATTCTAGAGAGAAGGAGGAGCACTTGGAGAGCGGTTTTGGATTTTTTCGAGCGCTAACTTTCAGTTGGAGATCATGGCAGACCAGCAAAGCTTGTACCGACTGAACGGTGTTGCTCATATTGCTGGTGCCATTGCCGATGAGGTTAGCTTTGTTTTATTTATCTGAGCATTAACATTTGTTAGATAGATTATAGAATGTAGCGTTTAGGAGATAGAATATTAATCTAACCCTTATAGTTGAGTATTAGATGTTACTTAGGATGTGAAATGTAGTAGGGGTATATGTACAAAAACTAAAATTGCAATAACCGAATTCGACGGACTGGCTCTAAAACTATATCCATGGTTTTTAATAATTTATTTAGGAAAATCAAATTGGTTTGAAAATCGGTTTATGTTAAGTTAAACAACATTAGAATAATAGTTAAAAAAAAATTATTTTAGGATTCCAATTTTAATTATTCGGTTTAAAATATAGATAAGAAACCGGCATAATTGAATAATAATTTTATTTTCGGATTCTAATTTGATTTTATAATTGAATAATAATTTAATTAATTAATTGTTTAATTGTATTGTTGTGTGGTAATATTTATTTATTTATTTGGTCTAAGTAGTTAGGATTTTTTCGTGTTGCATGTAAATTTTAACAACGTTGTGTATATCTTTCGTGCATGGTGCAGCCAAGTAGGTGTATCTACAGTGTGAGGCGACAACAAAATATGCCAACACATGACAGAATCATACCTTTCTAACCTCCAAAAAATTCCGCCGATAGTGAAACAAGATCTGCAGGTCTTCATCGGACCCTATCACAAACGTCTCGTACTTCACACCGGCGGACACAACGGCAATGAAAATCTTGTAGAAATTTTTTAACCCACTTTGTCCCACGCACACCCAACTTCTGTAATATGTTCTGTTTTATTTCTGCCAATGTACTCGACGACCGGATAAAAACATTAAGCGGTTTCCTGTCTGTAAATTTAATACCGTGCCTTTGACTTTTTTTTTAATTTTTTCAGAGCAATGCACTAGAGGCACAAAACTCTCCTCACCATCTATTTGTGAGAAATGACACACTCTTTTTAGCTCAATAATGTCTTGGAGGAGTGTTTATAGGCAACCAGTATAACACACACTCTACGTAAACTGCTACTGTCTCTAACAGTTTAGGTTCATGTCCATAATGTATAAACCGCCTGTAACGGTTTATGACCAAACGAATTTCTTTAAAAACCATTACTGTCTATAGCAATTTCTGTTAAGCTCAAAATACACGTAAATTACGGCTAACAATAACAGATTACATTCTAACCTAATCCACTATTGTCAATAACAATTTTTATAAAATTATAAAAAAATATATTTACATATTAATATTAAAAAATGTATAATTGAATAAATTTTTTCTCCACTTTATTTATTTAAATGAATTGTCCATATTTTTATATAAAGTAAAAACAATAGCATCAACATTTTGTGTCTCGTAAATTCGTTGAACGTGCCACAACCAATTTCAAGAGTGTGATCACATTTGAATAATGAATACAATGATTAGTTATAACTTTTGTATAAGTTCCATAAATAAAAATGAAGCCTCTAATTAGGTAGGTATTATACGTAGGCAAAAACAACTTTAAAGGAGAAAATACTTCATCCATATTACGGGTGTACACGACCCACTTCGGCTCGAAAATCCAATTCGAATCCGAATATTTTAGGAGTAATTTGGTGTGATTTTATTGGATTTAAAGTTAAATAAAAGTCTAAAAAATAGATTTAGTCATTATTTAGAGTAGGATCCGAATCAAGACAAATTTCGACTTAACCCAACCCGTGTGCATTTTATGGGAACTAAAAAATATATATATATTTTAAATTAATTTTAATATTATGTTATATTAAGTATAAACTTATTGTTTTGTTTTTAATCACATCTGTTGAATTAGGAAATAGATTAAAAAAGTATTAAATTAGAATTTATAGACAAATTTAAGTTTAAGTATAGTTATCGACTTTTCTGTAACAAGTATTTTTTTCTTCTTTACAAATAGGTGCATCATAATTTTTTGACAATTTATCAAGATCCAGACTTCACTTGGTCGAGATCTGATTTTAGTATGGCTCGAAAGTAGTGTGATTTCACCGAATTTAAGATCGGATAAAAGTTTCAAAAATATACCTAATTACTATTTAAGATCAGGTCCGGATCAAAGCGAATCCGATTTCACCCGACCTCATGTCCACTCCTAATCTATATAATTAGAACATTTGATTAAGTGTTGATTAGAAAAAAGATTTAAATTAAGTGTGCATAATAAATATTAGACTAGTGTGCATAAAAATTAGACTAGATGAGAGTTCAAGAGTACCGGAACCGATATTTAAATAAAACTTTTTTTATGAGGAGGTATGATGCATCTATTGAAAAATTTTTAAGTGTATTGATATATTGATATTTTAGTACTTTTTAATCATTGATCTTTATAATTAAAATTAATAATTAAAAATTATTGAAACATCAGTGTATCGGTATACTTAAAAATTTTTCGCATTTATAATAGTTGATGGTTTAGAACGTCATAATAGAGCAAAAAACACGTGAGCATTACGCTAGGACATTTTCAATAGCATCTTTCGGATATTATTTATACTAGGGGAAGATATTTCAAATTTAGATTACAAACTTCTTTTAGAGAGGCACCTTGTTGGGGCATCTCTGGCTATGCCTTTTTGTTTGTTTGTTCAAAATAACCTCTTAGTTTTGCTTTATCACATGCCATGCTAGGCACATGTTTACCTACAACATCGGGCACTAGAAAAGAAAAAAAGAGAAAATATTATGTAAGTCATGAAAAATCATGAGTATAAAGATGTAAACCAATAATGTATCATTCTTTATGCACTACCTATAAAAGCATTGTCTAGAAAAAGTATCAACCTATTATATAAATATAATTTGCTACAAATAGTATAGAATTAGGGTTTTCTTTCCCTATTTTATTTATCCAATTATAGGAAGCTCATTTATTTGCAATCAACTATTAGCCAACACAAAATTTAGGCACAGTTTTTTTCAGGTAATATGAGATAAAAAAAAAAAAACAAAACAAAATTGAGTGAATATTAATTGAAAAAAAATTTATCATTACATATTAGTGAAAACTCAACTATGCAATCAACTTCACGTAAAATTGATAACTAAAGATCTTTAGATAAAAATTTAGTCAAATCAATCAAATTATTTAAGGACTCTCAACTATCAACTTTACATAAAATTGATTGCACATGAATTTTTACCTTATTTACATATTACGTTACATCCCTTCAAAATTGTATTCCCATTTTCACAAAGAAAAATACTATAGTGGAAATCATTGACTAATGAAATTCGTAAGTTGCCTCTCATTAATTAGTTATTAGTGTTAAAGAGTAAAGAATTTTTTAAAACTTTTATAAAACATATTATATTTTTTTATAAATGATCTCAATTTTTTTGAGTTTAATTTTAATATACCAACAGTCATAAAATTATATTTGTTCTTTTGGATAACTACTATTCATATAGTCAATGTAAAAAGGAGTTGTTTTTGCTGATGTGACCTTATATAATTGGATACACATGTAAAACTACTTTATACTACTAGTACATCAATTTT
The DNA here is from genome assembly GCF_059453495.1 of Arachis ipaensis. Taxonomy (NCBI): domain Eukaryota; kingdom Viridiplantae; phylum Streptophyta; class Magnoliopsida; order Fabales; family Fabaceae; genus Arachis; species Arachis ipaensis. Next base: position 7,822,717 of record NC_142438.1, read on the forward strand.
TTTTTCACTTGCCAATGTTATAAATATCGATCTCTACCCATCCAATATCTTCTATCATATTATTATTTCAATTACTTTTCCTACAAATTGTATAATAAATAATACACAATTATACACATCTTATGAAAGTAACTAATATACAACATAGTTAACATACATAATTACCATTAATAATCGGATAAATTACATAGATAAATTGATTGAAAATTAAAATTACGGAGATGTCCTAAATTAAATTTGATTACATGCATACCTAATTAGTCAAACAAGACATGCATGTAACCAAATTCAGTTTAGGACATATGCATAATTTTGATTTTCAATCAATTTATCTATATGTAATTTAGCCTTAGCAGTGATATATATAGTTTTAAAGATGTATAACTAGTAAAATCTAGTAGATCATGCAATAACATAATTCAACAGTGTAAATATGAAATGATTCTATACATACAGGAATCTCGCATAATAAATAGATGCTCTAAGAAGGAAGCTTCATGAGTTTGTAAAAGCCGACATTGTCACATTGGTTCTGTATCTAATCTATAACCTGAAGGCCATGATCAAAAGCTGAAGCATTCATTCATTCACAACAATGCAATAAAGGAAGAAGATGGTAATGCATGATGCTTGGCCATGCCTCCAAGTTCAGACAAACTCATCACACAATTGAAAGTGAAAGCATTATTATTTCCCATAGAATAATAATAATACCTAGCCAACTTGCTTTGCTCCCCTGCCTCTTTACTCTTTACTCCAAGAAAGAGAAATCCACATGGACATGGACAGAGAGAGAAAGAGATAGAAATCAGAGATATTAATGTATAATATATATAAATAGTAACAGCTACTATTGTCTCTGATATTGATATAGCATTGATCCAGAGTTTTCTATAAGTCAGAGAAAACACACATTTACATACTTCTGAGCTTAGCTGTTTGCTGTTCTCTATGGACCATCACTCCTTAAAACGCCCATAATTCTTTGTCCCCATTTCCCTTTTCTTTTCCGAACCCGCACTATCTATCTATCTCTCTTTTCAAACACACACACACACACACACACTCAGAAGAAGAAGCAAATCAAATCAAACACCAAAAAGAAAAGAAAAGAACAGAAATAATCTATATAGAGAGAGAGACAAACTGACAAAGAGTGATATGAAGATCCAGTGTGATGTGTGTCACAAAGTGGAGGCCTCTTTCTTCTGTCCCTCTGATGAAGCAGCTCTATGCCATGGCTGTGATCGCACAATACACTGTGCCAACAAGGTTGCAACCAAACACACGCGCTTCTCTCTGCACCACCCTAACTCCAAAGACGCCCCTCTTTGTGATATCTGCCAAGTAATGCCTTCTTTCTATATTCAATTCATTATTCTAATCCTTAGTCACATGTAATTATATATTAAACAACAAAAGAAAAGGTTTAAATAAAGTGTCACATCTAACTTAAAGAAATGTATTAATAAAAAATCTCTTTTTCTGTTTTTTTGGGGGGGTTTAATTTACAGGAGAGACGTGCATATATATTTTGCCAAGAAGATAGAGCGATACTATGCAGTGAATGTGACGTTTCTATCCATGGAGCCAATGAATACACTAAGAAGCATAACAGGTTTCTTCTGACAGGTGTAAAGCTTGGTGCTGCTTCTTCTTCTTCTTCATCAGAGCCAACATCAATGTCCTCGAGTAGAGCCACAACAAGCTCTGAAGCAGCAAATAACCAGAATAATAATAATTATTATATGGGTAGTGACACGGGTTCAGTTTCAACAAGCAGCATTTCTGAGTATTTGATTGAGACCATACCCGGTTACTGCATGGAAGACCTTCTCGATGCTTCATTTCCGCCAAATGGTTTCTGTAAGGTTTGCTATATGCTGGTGCACCATAGCTTGTAATAAGATTTCAGAAATTCTTTTAGCTAACTTCAAGTTTCAACACAAATTATTATCACTTATTATTATTTAGTTTGATATTGAAGCTCTAAATTATGATATGTACAAATGATAATAAGAGACAAAGCTGTTGTCTAAACTAAATATATGCTTGGCTTAGAGCTTTCGAAAACTTAAGTTAAAAACCTTTACTGATGAGATTGTGTTGTGTGTTTTTCACAGGAGTATGAGCAGCAATCATTGTTTCAGGACCGAAATAATGTTCATCACTATGTCAGCATGTGTTCGTTTCCATTGGAAGCATGGTCTCCATCATCAACCCCAACTTAGATCTCCTTAGTTTGTGTAACAATTCTAGTAATCTTCCTCAGATGGATGATTATTGTTCGGTAGAAATTGTGGAAATAATGCCAAAAGCAAATACATCCCAAGGATACTCGAATAATTCGAGAAAAGATGGCTTACTCATAATGCAAATGTAAATGCTCCCGTTGATCACAATTCTGTTTGATTTGTTGGGGAATGTTCTCCTGTCTTGTTCTCTTCATTTCTCTTTTCATCAGCATGACTTACCCCACTTGGCCACTTGTTATAATAATCTCCGCTCCCTAATAAGATACGTCATTCAGCTAATAACTTTAAACTAGTAAGTATTAAAGCATTTTATGACCAAAAAGGGAAGCATGCAATCAGTATTTCCGTGTACTTTTTTGTCTTTTGGTATTTTGAGCCCGGCACATGATATACGTCAACTAATTATTAAGTAGACTTAGATTTTAGTATTTCACTTTAATTTTTCTTTCTCACTTTAAAGAACTTAATTGTGGTTTATACTTTATAGTATCTTGTTTTCTCTTAAAATTCAGTTCGCAACTTCATTTATTCTTCCGTGACCACCTTTTCTTTTTCCCTTGGTCGAATTCTTGTGTGAATACTTGAAACCAACTACGATTGAAACCCCATTTTTTTCAGCACGAAACGAACTCTGCTGTTTTCAACACTTCTGAAATCCTAGAAATCTGTATTGCTTTTCTTTTCTTTTCTCGGGGTTCCAGAATCTGTATTGTTAGGAATCTCACCTACTGGCAATGCCAATTTGGCATTAGTATGCCACCGACACTAGTTTGTTTGACGCACCCAAGTAGATCATGGAACTTCAACCCCTTTTACATTTTTCTTTCGAAAAAAAGGACCACAATATTCAATGTTGAAAAAGGAGATATCAATTACTTATACGCAAGGTAGATAGATCAGAGATCTAAGGTTGCTTTTTGTCTACTTATTCCGCTTAATTTTACTTAGGTTTTATTCCTTTATACTTTCAAACCTCCCCAAAATCGGTTTTTTCTTAATTATCAAAAGTTAAGCACAAGAACCAGTATTGATTTTTTGAAATAGCCAAAGAACCTGTATCCCATAGCATTTTCTTCAATTACTAATAAACTGGGAGTTGGAACTCGAGCAGCACCTGCAAAACAGTACCAGATGCTTCCGAGAAAAGATTTTAGATACGAGAGCATCTGAGCTTATTATTTTTTATCATCACTTAATTATTAACTTAATTTTTTTAGTCTAATTTCTTTAATCTAATAATCCAACAATATATTTTATTTTATACTTTTAAATATTAATAACTAATTAATAACCAAAAATAATAAATTTTGATAACCCTCTAGTATTCCTCATTAGATACCTCAAGATAAGCTTGGACAATGAGATAACAATGCCTACATCTTCATACCTTGTGCACGAGTAGAAAATTATATACCCAAACATTTGAATGTAAAATATCAAAAGCAAAGGGAGAGAGGTAAAACCTCACTTGTCTAATTTGATTTAGGCATCCATGATATACAACAAAAATCAGCAACGCACATTGTGCTCAAGTACTTGAGCATTGCTGTTTACAGTTTACAGACACCCTTTCCTTTTTCCATTTTACATTTCCCCACCCCCTTCATTTCACCTTATTATACAGCTTAAAGGGGTATAGTAAAAGAAAGATAATATACCTTTAAAACAGATTTACATACAAGCAAACTAAGAAAAGAATTCCACCTGTAAAAGGGGATATAATAATTCAATAGGATAAAATCCTGCAGAAAATTGGACAGGCAAAAGTAAGTTATGATTTCGTACTTGTAGGTTATAACATTTGAATGCGGCTCAGAAAGGTATGATAAAAGAATTGCACAAGACCTCTGTTAGAACGGTCAGGATGTAAAAGCAAAAAGCCTGTCTTCAATATTAGTGCGGCATATCGGACACTCGGAACAAGCTAGTGAACACGATTTACACACTGAAATGCAATCAGGCTGTTAATTCAGAGTAACAAATTTAAACCCAAAATGAAAACACCCTAAAGTTTGATATCGGAAAAAACACATACTAGTGAGGAAAATACTTACAACAAAAATGACGGCATGGAAGAAGAATTGCAGCTGTTGAAGATTCAAAACATACTTTGCATGTATGGGAATTGGCATCTCCGTTGCTAAGGTGTTTGAGTTCTTTTTCCTTCATCTCTTGCATGCGTGACTGAAATCATAGATCACAATAAAATCTTTCTTAGATAATCCTATTCAGTCCAAAATAGTAATAATAGTAAGAGTTCAAATTTTCCCAAGATAAGAAGGCACAAAACAATGCAGAGTTTTACCCTTAGATGAGCGACCGAGGGTTCTTCATTAGGAATTTCATTTTCTGGTTTTGAAAAATCCCCATTCTGCTCCATGAGGACAATATTAGTTTCATTGCCATTATTCATAACATCATTCGTATGTGATTCCCCAGCACTATTTTTTTCATCAATGTTTGTTTCTGAGACACAACCGCCTTCTTTTTTTAGCTTAGCAACAAGCACCCACATATTTGCTAAATCATTCTCTAAGGCAGCTTCTCTGTTCTTGGCCTCTTCGACCCTTTTCCTGTACTCATCTTCCACAAATTCCTTTTCAGCTAATGCGGCCTCAAGAACTGCCTCTCTTTGTTTCCTAGCCTGCAGTTCCATCTTCAGATCCTCAAAATCAAGACTCCATGATCCAAACTCGTCCAGACTAGCTCTGCTGGATGTTCTTCCCTTCCTTCCAGACCTTACATCATTGTGCTTGCGATTAACACCATTAGCAGTTGGCACAAAAGCACTTCGAGTGTTGGCCAACTCTCGAGCAGCCATCAATTCTTTTTCCAACTTAGCATTCTGCAATGAAAGTTTTGTCACTTCCCCTGCCAAAGTCTTCAGTTCCACAGCAGCTGCAGAGGCCAGTTCTTTGGCATAACAAGCCTCTTCTGAGAGTTTTTGGTTCTGCACGTGCAACCCACTATTCTCTTCTGACAGATGCACTTGCTCCAGCTTCAAGTTTTCATTCTCAATCTCCTGAAAAGAGAAGAAAAATGTCAATTAGGTAAACCAATCAAATTAAACAATAAAAAGGACTTGACAGGATATGCAAACTTCGTTTACGCAGAGAATCTGGAAAGTGACCATACATATTAATCCTAACATGCAACTTCGTCAATAACAATAGACAAAATCCTTTCAAGCAATGAACTCTCAGTTACCTGTGATTTTATTTTTCTTTTCAACTCGTCAATGTTTTCTTCCAAGGGATGTTGATCGTTAAACCCCAATGTAGTGCCACTACTAAATGTTGCAAGTTGCTCCTCTAGGAACTTGACCTTTTCTTGCAATTCACTAATTTCAGAACACTATCAACAAATACAACATGCCAAAGAAGGGTGTCAACACAGCTCAGTAATAGTGGGAGTTTTTGTAGCATTTTCCAATTTTAACACAGAGAAGGAAACACTCAAAATATAACCACGTACCTTGTCATTTAATTGTTCTTGAAGGACACGGTTGTCCGCAGATTTTATCTGTAGATATATTAAGAAAATAGATTATGTACCACAATTAATAAATTCATATACTGCACATTGAGAATATAAATTGTGAAATACAATGGCAGGATATGACAATAAAACAAAAAGTCAAATCTGTGAGTAAATTGGTGGCTCAAGATGAAAAATCAACATTGTTCTTATATTGCTGAAATAGTACTTACTTCCAGCTCAAACTCCTTTTCATTACATTGAGTCATTAATCTTGTGATTGTCTGCTGGAACCAAGAACGAGAAAAGAAAAACAGGTATAAATGACCCTATCACTGAATACACGTAGTATAAAAACTTCTAAATGAAAACAGATATAAGAGAATATATCAAGATGGCACCTGCTGCATTTCAACCAGCGATGAGCTAGCGACAGAAGATTCACCACTCTCTATTATTCTTTGTTCTAAAAGTTTCATTTGCTTCTTTTTTTCTTGGATATCTTGTTCCAAATTCTCAATCTGTAGCGGGAAACAAAAATCAAAATTAGCAACAAACTGTATGTGTCATCGTATGGAAAATACATGCATAAGAAGTGCTTGGCATCACTGTAAAATGTGTATGACATCTAAGAAATTATTTAATATACCATCACCCTAGTTTTATACCATTATCCAATCCAATATATGCTTCTATACATAAAAATTTTAAGTTGAGTGTGGTTAGTCAAATATTATGATGTTATATGATTAAACATGAGATAATATTTTCATATATATTTTCACTATAATTCTTTTATACGAATATAATTTTAATCAGCGATAATGTACAAGCATCCCCTTTCTTTTCACAATAATGGTATAATTTATGGTATGTGTAAGGCATTACCAACCAAGGTCAAGATCTGCTTCCAGACTTGTTCAGTACGTACGAATTATAAATTGCATGTGACTAACAATTTCCAAACAAAATACAAAACAGGTAAAGCAACCGAGTAATACTCTATTATGATATAGGAAAACCTGATTAGATAATTGGCTAAAGTAAGATAGAAATTATATACAAAACCATGAGTTTTGCAAGATAATAGTAAATAATTTGTGAAAGATGTTTTTTTTTATTAGTGGAACACGGAACATGCTATTGGAAACCTATGTTTTCCTTTTACAATATTGAAAATCAATACTATTTTCAATTTAAAATCCTTTATAAAATAGAGTCCGCTAGAGAACCAATGGAATATTTTAAGCTGATTTTGGGTTCACAAAGAATCGAACTCTTGACCTTTCGGATCTAGAGCTCTGATACCATGTCATGAAACCACTCATCCCAAAAGCTTAAGCTGATGGGAAAAAGTAACATTAATGGTTATATCTCTAATACTGAATCGGACATCCCTAAACCTCCATTGTACATATTGTACAACTATTCTATTGGCTCCCTATACTTCTAGTCTTTCCCTTCCACAAAAGTTTCCCGATCCAAATTTAATTGCTCCCTTCTCGGATGGCTCGAAATTCACTCCATGCATCCCTTCGCTTGAAAACTCTCCCCTCTCCCGTTAGGTAAAAATTGAAAGTGTGAGAAAAAATAACCAAGCACGTTTTCATGTATCCCAAAAACAGAAAAAGATAATAGAAAAACTGCACTCCCCAACATGTACGGCATATTTCTGTATACCATGTAAGCATACACCTCTAATTTTGTCGTATCGTGCATCATTCTAATTGCCTTCATGGTAAAATTAAGAGTTAAGACTACTGCATTAGGCATTTAGACCTACTCAAACCGAGAAATTAAAATCTCTCTCATGTGGATCAAAACAAGAACATTTTGGTCCCTAGAATCTAAGAAGTTCCAATACGAAGCATCATAGCTTGAGAAACGGTATAATACCTGTTGTTTGGAGTTTTCTGGGTCATTTACAGATTGCTCCATCAAGCGCTTCAGAGTGCTTGTACTGAAAGCAATATCTCCAGCAAGCAACTTTACTTGCTCGACAAGAAGATCAACCTGATCGGACATCGTCACCCCTCCCTGCAATTCAGTAGGAAGTCAAAAACGTATTTATTTGGTGAACAGGTGCGTAGTAACGAACCGCTACATGTAACTATGTAAGTAACAGGACATGCCATTGAGACTAATTAGCATCCAACAATACTGTGTTTAAAACATCTAAGGAACTTTAGTACAATGGAACTGTAACTCTTGACCTACAACTGAGGGTAAAAAGAAAATTTTTAAATTTGTTCTGGGAGATGAATTATTTTTATGAGTCCCAGGTATCCCTCAATTAGGTCCTAAAATTAATATACATATTCCAAAATTGAAACATTTTATATGCAAACTATGAAATTAATATACCGCTGGGAGCCTTGCTCTGGTGATCAGTTCACCAGCTTGTGTTGATTCAGTAATAATACTGCTAGTTGGGGAGAGTTCATCGTTCCATTTACTTGATGATCTTCTATGTCTAACATCGTAAGGCAGTTCAGATGACATTGTGGAACCCTCTTTTTTATTCTCATTTTCAATCAAAAGAGATCCATCAACAAGGGTATCAAATTTCTGAATTGAAGAGAGAAAAAAAAAAGAATCAATAAGCTAGGTTTACAATCATGTTAACATATTCCAGTCTTCCAGAGGAGAGTACTCCCACAATGAAAGGCTCCTTAGAAGGAATATACTTTCCTAAAAGATAAAATTATATTTACATGTAGTTAAGGACTCAACATCTTAATTAGCCTACAAGCTCAAGATGTTAGTAGGTGTAAACTGTAAAGTGTGTCAGCAAGGAGAAAACACTTGTCCACTTCATAAAAGGCTTTATTTCAGACAAACATTAATGTCTGAGAATAACAAGGACTTCAAATTATTGCAGTTCAGGATAAATATTAAAAGGATGGTACAACATATGCTATTGAATGAGGAACTCACATCATCCTCACCAAGAGAGAGGCTTCGCTGGTGGCTAGGAACATCAGTTAGATAACCAGGAATAGAATTTTTTGATGAAACCAGAATAAGCTTGGTTAGCCTCTGGATCCTACTCATAAGAGCAACCTTAGCTTCTTCCTCTTCTTCCAATCTTGATTGCATTTTCACTTGACCTTCTTCCAACTATTCCAATCAAAGTATAGAATAAGTAGAAGATCCCAATAAATAATCAGGAAAAAAACTGCAAAAAGAATGAATAAGAAATGTATTAAGGGGATGTTAAAACCTGCTGCTTTAAGCTCATAATCTCCTCGGGGTTGACACCGACAAGAATGCCCTTCCTTAGCTGATCAAGTTCTTGTTTGAGGATTGAAATTTCTCTCTGGTATTTCTTAATTAGAGATTTTTCATCAATGATCTGTTTTAACAAACAATTCACAAGTGAATTAGGAACCTCCTCATGCACAAGCATATCTAGGTGCAGTACTGCAGCTAATTAATAATTTTAGAATGAACCTTATTACGTGAGGCATATATTTCTACACGCTTCGCCCTGCTGGCAAACTTCAAGGTGTTATGAGTTTCCTCCATGTTACTGGATGCTGGAGTTACTGTGCATATAAGCTGAAAATTCACAGTTCATCAATTTTAATGATTTGACGCTCATGTAGCCTGTCTAACAACATTACAACATATACATGAGAAGGAAGAAAGTAAAAGAAAACCTATTAAAAAGCCATAGCCCCACTTAATTAGCACAAGGAAGAAATACAGTTGAACAATTGAACCAAAGTGGTGTAAAACTCAAACTCACTGAAACATGGCCATGCCCACTTAGTGAAGACTGCAGGAGGCGGGTAAGCTTTGAGTCTCGATATGGAACATGAGATGCTTTCCCCTCACTTAATTTTCCTATAACCTTCACATTGACAGCATAAAATCAGAATTTCAAGAGGCACATTTTCCATTTTGTTTGCAAAGATATAAATTGTAGACAATCCAACAGCTGGTAACATATGTCCAAACAAAATGCCAGAACAAACTAATCCACAACCAAAAACAGAAGAACAGTAAGACACCTACAGTTCCAAGTGTCAGAAGACTTTTGTTTATGTAAGATCCTTCTTTTCTTCTTAGTCCAGTCGTTTCAGTTTTTGAGCTCTCTGATCCAGCAAGATCAATCAAGTTCTGATCAAAGAAATACAAACACACACAAAATGAGAACAGTCAAACAATTTCTATTATTTATCATATATATGGTAACATCTAAAAAAAAACATTCGCATACAAGCTGAGAGAAGATCACTCCATCATATTCATCACCATGGGCACTGCTTTCAATCATCTGCAAATGTAAGATAACAGAAAACGTTGCATGTAAAACAACGGTTGGTTTGGCAAGGTCCAAGAGAGCAATAAAATACAGTAACTAGCAATGATCACACGTTTAACCAGCATGTACATATAAAATAATCACTCGTGCAATATATCCAGCCTCAGGTTGTGACTAAGCTATATTTCCGTTTAGTAAAATTGAATCAGGTGTATAATCCAGTGCTTTGTTACTAGATTATAATACTAATATACTAAGATTCTTACAAGCGTAAAAATCGTATGACTTCGGCTGCTGAACAGATTAAAATTGTTTGACCCAACATGACGATGCTCTGCCATCAAACATGTTTGTTAAGTTTCTGAATCAACAATTAAAGCATGAGTACAAATGGAGGAAAATATTCTGTCATCACTCATCAGTTATACCTTCTCCAGCAGCAATAAAAGAAAGGGCATGTCCTGGCGATAAAACAACTTCTTCCTTTATACCCTCCACATAAGTACCCTGAAATTCAAGCCAATATAAATCATCAATTATACTTTAAACAAGTCCTTAGAAATTTTGACATAATGAACTTTTTGGTACAAAATACAAAAAAGATTTATCTTGTTGAAACAACAAATACTGTAACTATTAAAAAAAACAAGTGGAAGGTTAAAAAAGTGAACACCCTACAGATGAATATAATGTAAGGGGAAAGTGTAGAAGGTTAGAAAAAAGAGAATCAAAGAGCAAAACCAATATTAATCAACTGAAAGAAACAAGACATTCTATAGTCCTAAGTCCATGTATAGATCTGATGCCACATTATAGAGACAATCAGAAATATCAGTGTTCATGTATTCAAAGACAACTAAGAGCAACATAACAGGTGGTTCATGTTCATTCCAAGATATGGAAAGAATGAACCCAAAATATAAATTAGATTTCAGTTTCAATTATATAAGAATAAGAAAGAAACCTGTGCATCTTCTCTAACACGCAAATTTTGGCCAGTTGGGTCAAGCAAGTCATTTATCACCTGATATACCAAGCAGAAACAGCCAAAAAGAATCTTTATTAAAACCAAAACTTCAAAGAAAATTTCAGACGGTATAGCTTGCAAGTGTCACAAAGTGATAGAGCCACATATGTAAGACAGAAAGTGTTGCAGGAGTCAAGACAAGTACGAATCAAAGTACAAAATCATGTTCAGGAAATAGACAGTGGAGGAAAGAAATGTTCGGCGTTTACCTCATTGTATATTTCCAGATATGAAACTCGGAGTAAAAACTCTCTTCCTGGAGTCTGCAGCAAACACAATTAGCCATTCCAAGCAGAATATCATAATGCAAATCAATGACAAAATACTACTACATAACCAAAATAACAGCAACATAACAATAACCAAACTTTGTTAAGTATGCATGAAAACTCACATCTTGTATTATGCTGAAAACGTCTTTTATAGCCAATGGTATAATACCAGGAAAATCTTGGTCTCCCTGCACATATCGTTGTTGACAAGCAAATCATAAACAGCACAACTGAGGAGATGACATTAATTTTTTATTAATAAAAGAACATAACTAAGAAGAGCATTTTCTAGGCAGAAAATTATTTGAAGCAGAGACAATAAATATGTATTTAATAAACAGCTGTAAGAACTAAGAACAGTTGTTAACCAAACATTTGAATGCCAAAGAATGCTAATTTATCTCCAGAGTTGACATATTTAGATGCAGTATTTAGCTGAGGTAGTAGACCTAAAATTTTGGCTGCTAATTTCATGAATGGTTTAATCTCTAATCTAACAATTCAGTTATAGTGTATGATCCTTATCCAAAGTTAACAGGAATTAGACTACAAAAATTCTCTACTTCCAGCAAATTCATTCGACTTACACCGAATAAACAAATTCCTCTCTAACTTATCAAAGCCAAATGTTCAGTTATATTTCTTTCAATTCTACCAGCTTAACTATGTCTGATAAGTCTGTTTCAAATTATCAATTTCTGGTGAAAATGATTCAGTACTCGAAATTTTTCCATTTGTAAAATGATTGGACCATAACTAACATTGTCGCCAATTGTATTTAGCCAAATTGCATGATACACGAAACTACCAAGTACCAAAACAATTATCTTGATATCCTCTATCTTAAGAAATATATACGTCAATACAACCCAAAGATGTTTAGATCTCCATATAGTTCTTATTTATTAGTTAGCCTCAGAATCATATGTAAGCAGTGAAGTTTGACATCATCACAAAATTACTAACATATCTAAAAGGCCTCAACTTTCAGATGAGCTACAGCACACAAGCCAGTAGCTCGTAGGAAAAAATACATGTACTCAATACAAACTTCTGAGTTGTCGTGAAGACGTAACACACAACAAATTGAGTTACATCAGAAATTCGAAATAAAAATGACAAACATGGAATGCGTTGATTTTAAAAAGTGACACTTACATGCATAGTATGTGTCTTGCCACTACTTGTCACACCGTAGGCAAACACGGTTCCTGCAATATTTACTGCATGTTATGCTCCAGACTCAACAAACTCCAATAACCACTTGAACACCAAACCAGTATATATTAATCATTGCAAACTATTCCATCCAATCAATGCATCACCGAAACTAGAGGAACTTTCATCAATGCAATGCAATGAAATACATTGACATTACAAAAAATAACACTTACACTCGCATTATGATATGATTTTGAATCAGATAATAACATCACATACCGTTGACGCCTTCCATGGCAGCCCTCACCACAGGTTTGGCTGCTACTTCATACACCTCATCAGTACTTGTGTGCGGTCCAAACACTCTATCTACAGCAAAATCAAATCGAAAATTTTATCATCGATCGCCATAATTTTAACATCAAATTTATAGCCAATTTACTACCACTATAACCACAAAATTGCATCCAATACAATAATAGAAAGAATCAAAAATGGAAAATACCGAATGCATAAGCAGTAGCTGGATGATACTCATTCCTCACGATCTTATCACCATCCGCATACCACGCGATCTCATCCCCTCTCTGGTACTCTCTTTCACTGTATCAAAGCAAACACCGCAACCGAACTACGCAGTCACATTTTATTTCAAAATAGCATAATGCTTTAAACAAAACAATCAAAGAACCCAGATTCTATCTCATTTACACAGCTAATGGATCTGATACCGTAAATCGCAGATCTAAAGCATTACCTCAACGGTCTGAACCGAATCGTCACCGAAATGCTGTCCCGAGAGGTCGACGAATCCAGAGGCTCCGCGATCGCCTCGTCCTCCATTCCGAACTCCACCGGCGAAGGACACATCGCGTCGTAGTAGTTTGACTCGCTGAAACCGTGACTCGGAGTGGCAGATCGGCCACCGAGTCCGGCTCCGGAGTTGAAGAACGAGGAGGCAGAAGAAGAGCACGAGCGAGGCATCAACTTACCGTTCATGAAGGAAGAAGAAGTGGAAGAGGCAGGGGAGTAATAAGGAGTGTTTGAGAGTTTGCGGTGCGAGAATGGCGAGCTGCTCCTTGCTCGTGAGGACGATGCCATTGAGTTCACTCGCCCGAGTTACTGAGTCAGGGAAAACTAGCAGAATGTTAAATGAAGAAGAGTTGAAATGATAAATAAAAAGATGAAGAAGAAGCAGAAGAATAGCATTTGTCAGAACTCTCACATGGACATTGGAACAAAAGCGAAGAACATTTGGTTCTCTTTTCTTTCTTTGTTCACTTTGACGCTTTAGGATATTATTCTAGCAGAAAGAAAGTGAGTGTGTGTGTTGAGTGTTGAGTGTGGGTTTCGTCTTCTCTAAGACAAACAAAGTTCAGTGGAAGAGAGAGAAGCTGGGTGGTTGAAGCGGAAGAAGATGAGAGACTAGTGAGAGAATGTAGGAGAAGGTGACTCAGTTTAAATTTTTTTAAAATCCTCAAGAAATAAAAAATACTAAAAATTATTAAAATTTATTATTTTTATTCATTATTTTTAATTATGAATCTAATTTTTTTATTTAACAATTTAATAATATATTTTAATTTATATTTTTAAATATTAATAATAAAAATAATAAATTCTAATAATTTTTTTTTATTTCTCAAAAATAATTTCACTGGTTTTCGAATTTTTTTTGTTGGAAGTATTTAAAAATTGATTTGGTTTTCTTCGAGAGGTGACATGGCAGGTGAAAAGGCTAAGGGAGATTTGAAAGTAATGGAACCGCCCGCGCAAAGTCTAATTTATTCAGATTTGGCCCATCATAGTTATAGTATTTAATTTTTAGCAAATGTTACTTGTTTAATGCGTTTTTGGGTAGAAAAAAAATTTCCTCTATTCTCCAATTCCTATGGAAAAATCCCGCTTCACAGTTCAATTCACCAACCAAATTTACGGGAATCTTTTAAAAGATTTTACTGATCAAATTAATTCTCTAAAAAATAAAAATAAATTATAGTTATTTTTTTACTCATTTAACAATTATTGTTTATAATTAATAATGTAAAATGTTAATTAACAACATACATCACATATGTTTATCCTATTGAATATTAATGAGATATGTTTAAACAAATTTATTAATTTAATTTTTTAAATTACATAAATTTTAATTTCAATAATCAAAATTTAAAAAAAATAAATTAATATAATTTTATAAATATATTTAATCAGTATCTAATATGACATATGATATTATATATATTGTCATGAATCATTAATAATAAATGTTAAAAGAGTAAGAAAAAGACAAGTGTACTTTATTTTTAACCTTTTAAAAACTACTTTGATGTTTGATTAATAAAATATTTCAAAGACGATTTTAATAATCAATCTTTTAAAGATAAATTGGATCATTAAACCGAAATTTATGTATGCTAGTTCCAAATATAATATTCCAATATTTTTTTTTTGGTGACATAATATTCCAATATTATCTATAGTAATTACTTACATTGATATAACTAAAATAAATTTTATATAAAATTAATAATTAAAATTTAAATATGTATATGTTAAATTAATTATTTAATAATTTTTAATTATTATTTTTTTTGTAAAAAGTAACTTAACTATTTTTATATGAATAATTATCATGATTTGTTTAATAATTTTATAATTTAAATGAAAAAGAATCAAATTCATATAGTGCCATAACTTATGGAGCCAATAAAAATCAATAATTCCATGTTCGATAACATACAGTAAAAGACAAAAAAGGTCGACTACTAGAAATTGAGTCCATTGAAATATTCAATGTTTTAATAAACTCAATCCAAAACTATGTCTATATAAGCAAAAGCAGTACATATATATATATCATATTATCATCCCTCTTTAAAAATAATCAATTAATCAAGTAGTGTTCATGTCTATGTCTATATCAATGTCATTCATGTATATTCGAATTTTTTTTTAAATAATTTTTCAAAATATGCTAGCTTACACATTAATATATGACTATAGTGAGTTTTTACTTTTTACATACAATACAATAAAGAATGGAGCGTGTGGCACCACAATATGAATATGGCTTCAGTAGTCTCTCGCGGTTGCTCACAGTCTCACACAAATGCTAGTCAATGTGCATTGTGCAGTGATTTCTGGTTCTACACCTTTTATGGCGACAACCGTAGCATACACCGATGCATGGATTTCATTTCTTTTTCTTTTTTTTTTTTTTTTGGATAAAATCATCAAAGTATCAAACTCAACCACCTTAGCTACCCCACTCGTGAATTAAAAACTCGCCTTTGCATGTGATTTGCTGAGGTGCACCTTTCTCCATGTGCATTAATAAGATCTAACATTATATTGCCTCAAATATCAAATGTAGTAGAAGATTCATTGCTTTCTCTATTTTATTTTTTGGAATATATTTTGTTTTGAATTATTCGACTCATCATATTACCATTAGATTTTGATATGGTTTTATTTTTAATATATAACTCTTATCATTTATAGAGTATAATTTTTATAAAAAGAAATCAATTATTCCCTTTAGTAAGTAAAATTATATATTTTTTTAAAAATATTAAGACAGTAATTTAATTTTCTATCAGCAAATGAGTTATAGCTCAAATGGCATAGTCTTCTCATACTCAATTAAGAGGTTACGGATTCGAGTCTCCTATCTTTGATAAAAAAAAATTTAATTTCCTATCAGATTATAAAGAATTGGTTTCACTATCCTAATAGTCACTTAATAGATTAAAGTTAAAGTGTACGGCAACCGGAACTTTCCACCAATAAACTTCTCATTAATTCATCGGTAAGTAAGTTATTTTTTTTGGTGACTTATCGGTAAGTAATAAGTTAAGTACTACGTTAAGTTAGTTTAAATTTTGAGGGAAATAAAAATAATAATGTTGTTAAAAGACCACCCTAGCGGGGTAGCTACGCTTTGTCTTTTAGAGCAAGCTAAGGGCTATTTGCCGTGGAAACCATTAATACTAGAGTCCCATGAAATAACAAGTTTAAGCTCGGCTAATTTTTTTAATATGGAAAAAATTTTGGTGTGACACTCCGATATTAAATTTTATTGTGTTTTTTAAATTTTTGGAGGCGGAATAAGTCTCTCACGTATTGTATATTTTAAAGAATAATGTTATATATTTAAGTATTTTTATGGATCAAGTCTAATTAAATTAAATAATAAAATTTAAAATAATATTAATTATAACTAATTTTTATTATATTAGACTAATTTAATTAAATTTAATTAATAAAAAAATTTAAATATAAAATATTATTCTATTTTAAAAAATATCATAAAATCTAACAACGAAATATTACAATAAAATTTTACCAATATCTAACCAAATAAACAGTAAGTTCATCAGAAAGTAAGAGAGCTTTATACATAAACTTCCGTTCCCCGCCACTTTGCTGTGTGGTTCAATTTTGTGTTGTGATCAAGTCATCATAGTGTGACAAAATTGAAATATGAATTGCCTTATATTGTCCCCACCTCATATAATGTGGATTCTTCTATATTTTAAGCTTTTGAGAAGGGTGCCATGATCCAATCCGACCTAAAAATTCGACTCGAATTCAAATACTTTAGAGTTAATTTGGTATGATTTTATTGAATTTAGGATCGAATAATTATCTTAAAAATAGATACATTTATTATTTAGGGATCGGATTCGAGTCAATGCGAACTTGGTTTTGTCCGAGCCATGTGCATTTTAGGGGACTAAAAAAGTATATATGTTTTAAATTAATTTTAATATTATGTTATATTAATTATAAATTTATTGTTTTGTTTTTAATCACATTTGTTGAATTAGAAAATAAATCAGTGAAACATGAAATTAGAATTTATGGACAAATTCAAATTCAACTATGGTTATCAACTTCTCTACAACAAGTATTTTTTTTTTTTCTTTATAAATGAGTGTATCATAATTTTTTGATATAAAATTTATCAAGATCCAGACTTCACCCGATCAAGATTTGGTTTTAGTGTAGCTCGAAAACAGTATAATTTATTGAGTTTAAGATCAGATAAAAATCTCAAAAATAAACTCGATTATTACTTAAGGTCGAATTCAAATTAAAACGAATCTAATTTCATCCGTCTCCACGTGCACCCTTACTTTTGAGATTGATTATGGCACCAAACAATGTACTGCAATAATGCTTATATATTCCTGATTACCTATATTAATATGTTTTTATGCAAATATAATAATTAAAAAATATTAAATAATTTATATATTTAACTAAATTATTTTTAACAGTGAATCAGTGTAGAGGCATGGTATATCATCATTAATTGGTTAATGAAATTTAGAAAATAATCCAACTATTAAACTGAACTTCAATTCTCTTTTTCCTTTCAATCATAATCTTTTTTTTTAAATATTTGGATGACAATCATTTTTAACCTAAAATTGTCACAATTTTGTAATTTTAACTTTATTTATATCACTTGCATACAATATTATACATATATCTCACATGTATATACAATGTTAATTTTCATTAATTGGATAAATATCAATACGGTAATTGTCTTAAAGACTAATGGATCAAATATCATTTAATTGGTATTGATAATATTTTATTTCTCTTTTAAAATCATCATACGTTTATTTTCATGTTGGGTATATAATTTGCATTAATAGTAACAAAAACATATCCCATATTTTTTTTTATAGTCGATGATATAATTAGGGTTTCAGCATCTGAGATATATGCATCATAATTTAAATATTTTTGCATTCAAGATATATGGTAGAATTAGTTTATTTATAGAGTCCATTTCAATACCTTCCTCACACAATTGACAAACCAATATTTTCTT
Source organism: Arachis ipaensis (assembly GCF_059453495.1). Lineage (NCBI taxonomy): Eukaryota > Viridiplantae > Streptophyta > Magnoliopsida > Fabales > Fabaceae > Arachis > Arachis ipaensis. The sequence continues at coordinate 7,841,030 of NC_142438.1, forward strand.
TTTCTTCTTTTCGTTTTGTTTTGATGGAGAATAATAATTTTTTCTTTGTTGTGATTTATCCCAATGAAATAGTCAGAAAACAGCGATGAATGAGTGATTTTCGAGTCTGACAAGACTATTATGTTGCGCACTACTTACTGAGTTAATAGATTGGATGCGCTAAAGACGGTCATGCTGAGTAATATGGGGGAGTAGGTACGAAAGAGGTTGGGCGGGTTGTATATAGATTTCTGCACACACTTTCGAACGATAGCAGACTTGTTTGTGAACAGAAACCCCCCAATAAGCATCATCAAGTAGCATCGGACATACTGACGGAGTGTATTCGGGGATGTTCCATCAGGATTGTGTGCAACCCTGTCCCTGAGCCACGTCATCCTTATCCCGAAAACCTGCTTCCCTCCCTTCGGTTGTGGTGGCGACCTGGCGCCCAATAAATCCTCAACCCACTCCCAAGTGGGGTGTCCATGTCATCGGTGAAAGTCTCTAGTATAACCTCCAACGGACTCTCTAGCAGTGCGCAGACCAATGTGATAGGCAACATCCTGTAGTGTAATACTGGTCTCACCCCATGGAAGGTGGAACGTGTGGGTCTCAAGCCTCCACCACTCGACAAATGCAGAGATCAAGGAATTATCAAACATAAAATCTTTCAACTCTACTATATGTCCAAATTCAGCCTCACTTATGTAGGCCAGCAGGATGGCCGACAGCGGGAGACCCAGGGTCACACGGCGTGACAACAGTAACCGTGGTATTTGCAAATTTCCAAAACATTTACTAGCGTATACTAATTACATCTAAACCATTAATTGTTGCTAAACATTACTAAAACTTATAATCCATCTAGATAAGCATTTATATTAAATATAACAGATACCTATTTATTGGAATAACTGGTTAAATAAGAGTTACTTATTTTATTTATTTAACTTAATTTACAATTAGATACCTATTTTATTTATTTAACTTAAGTAATTATAATCAATTATACAAAGTATGCAACGATCCTAGGTATACCAAAGAAACCAATGTAAACCTTCTAATTTTGTCAACTCACTATACCTACTCCATTAACTAAGTTACTAAAGACTAAACATCTAAACTTATTATTCACTGATAATAAAAAAAGGTTAAACTACTAATCTCAAAGTTTAAAGCTCCAGCTACGTGCCAAGTAGCATTCAGTCTATTGATGTCTCCTTCGCAAACATATTGTCAGAGGGCCATTTTTTCTGAAGGAACTCGAATTCACGCATCTAGAAGGCCATAAAAGTGGAAAAAATGATTGTAATGCACGTAATTCCTGGATACTGTGACTTATATGCGCATACGAGTTTATCTCGGATGCTGAGCCCCATCCATGACAATTGCTCTTATCTCGGGTGCTGAGATCCCCTTAACAAAACGTTCCTATCTCGGATGCTCAGTATCCGATATTAGCGCTTATACATATTTCAGATGCACCCATAATGTGACTCAGTGTCACCTAATCACAGCACGGAGTCACAGCATTCGAAATATGACTATTCTTGAGTTAGCCCCCTCAGCATATGAGATGTGTCTCAGAATGCACTTTCGTAATTAATTCACTGTTTATTCATTTTCGTAATTACTATATTTATTTAATTTAAATAAAAAATCCTTAATTTCAAACTATATATTTTTAAAATTATTCCATATATGTACTAATAAGTCATAATTTTAAATTATTTTAATATTTTTATATATATTTATTTATTTATTTTAATTTGATCAATTAATAATTATATTTAAAGTTATTTCATAATTTTTTTATATTTTATTTATATTTTTTTTTATTTTATACCTTATAATGTGTATGTATAATATGAATTGTATAATAAAATTATTAAAATATCTCTAATTTAATATCCATAAATTTACATATATAACATCTATAATTTAAATATATAACATCTACAATTAATGAATCGAGGTTGATTTATTATTATTTATTATTTATTTAATAATCAATTGAACTATAATATTGGGAAATTGCACCATTATGCAAAGCAAAACTTTGGGGGATCATAAAAAATTTACAAATTACTATCGAATAAGACTCACCATATTATCATGGAATCTGTCAAAGTTGACACTAATTTTTGTTAATTTTAGTTGTCCACACACCTATTAGTATACTCTCCCTAATTTAAAAGATTGAAATTCTCTAGTTTACAATATATATATTTATTGTGAATATTTTTTTATTTTATGTTACGTAATATTAGTAGGGGTGGCAAGTGGGAAATTTGCCCCGCCAGAAGTCTGTCCTTTGGCGGATTGGCCCACCCCACCCCTCCTAGTGAGCCGGTTTCAGAATTCTAACTCGCTCCGCCTAACGGCAGGTTGGTGGGCTAAACCTATCAAATATCTTTTCTTTTTTTACCTATTAAATAATATATATAAAGGCATAAAAAACTCTTCTGTTTTTTACTTTTAACTATTATAATTTCTAAAAGTATAAATAAATTATAATTTTTATATTCATAAACATTAAAATCTTTGTAATTATAAAGATTGTTCCCAAAGTAAAATAAACATAATCCAAAATATAATTATAAATATCGTCTCTAAAACAAAATAAACATAATCCAAAACATTCAATTTTTATCTTCATTCTCTTGTAAGTTGGGTTGGGAAAGTTGAATTTTGGCAAAAAAAAATTGTAAAAATACCTCTTACCAAAAAAATACTAAGCCCGACGGGAAAATTCGTCCCACCTCGCCAAAGTCCGCGATTTAAGCGGTGCGGATTAGGCGAGCTTTTGTTATTTGACGGTTCTAATTTTCTAACTCAGCCCACTTTTTTAACGAATTACGTAAGCCAACCCGACGAATTTAGATCCGTTTACCACCCCTAAGCTTAATGTAATCTTTTGCTATGTAGAGGACGTATTGAGATTTGAGAGATTCCCATATCTTATTTTAACATCACTTTATTAATCACTTTATACTTCAATGAATATATATCAATTATGAACCATTTAATGCTTACAGTTTTATAAGTATTAATTTAACTAACTACTTAAATTATTTTTTGTAAGTTATTATTTGGTCTTGATCAATCAAAGATATAATGATATAATCGTATATTTCTAAGTTTTATTAATATTTTTGTAGTTATACTTGAAGTTGTTAAAAAATATTAACAGTGCTAATTAAACTATAGAATGCTATACTTATTAAATACATGAAATTAAAATTGAGATGCTTCCATTAAATTCTATAATTATAAACTCTTTTTATTTGGATAAAGTAAATATATTACTTGTATATGTTTAAAGTAACAATAATTAAATTACTCTCCTTGGTTTATCTCATCCTCGTATAACATGGTTGACTTTATATTAATTAATTTTAGGTCAAATTATTTTTAAAATCCTTAAAAATTGTAAATCTTTTTCACTTAAATATCCAAACACAATATTTTATGTTAAAAAATTTTAAATTTTATCTAAAATTAATTTTTCTTTTTAATTTATCCTATTCATGTACTCTTTAAATTATTACAGCATTAATTCCCATTCATTTACAATATATATATTCTACAACCAAATAAAATAGTTAACTAAATCCAACTAAATTGATTAAATGTATTTTATACTCATGCATTTTTTTTTCTTCTTCTACGATACATTTCTTCTTCTTCTTATTTATATCCTTGTTACTACTTCTTCTTTCTCCTACTCCTTTTTCTTCGTCTTCCTCTTTCATTATCGTCGTTGTTGTCACCAACACCACCACCACTACAAGCTCCTCTTTTTCTCCTTCCTTCTTTTTTCATTTGAATTTCTTCTCTCGCTTCTTTTTTTTTCTCCCTCCATCATCATCATCTTCTTTTTATACATATTGTTATTACCGTTATTGTCGAATTTTTGCACTTTATTCTACTTAATTTCGCTGTGTTATATACATATTTTTTCACTTATTCTCTTTTCTATTAAAAATTTATGAATCTACAGCTAAAGTCTTTGTGAAATAAATTCTTAGTTTTATCACATCATTTAGTTGAAAATTTGGGTGTTAGAAAAAAGATATTTCAGTGTTATTTTTAAAATTTTTATGTGTTATTTTATATATAAGATAAGCATTCAATTGACTGAATGTGTACTATTTTTTAGAAATATTCAATATTTTTTTATATTGTGTTACTGAATTTCTAGTATCAATTTTAAGTAATTTCGGTGTTATCTTGTTTTATCTTATAAAGTTATTGTGATCTTTTAGTATGCAATTTACTTTTTATATCCTATATCATTGTATTTAAATTCTAGTATCAATTTAAATAAATTTCGGTGTTATTTTTATTTCTAGAAAGAATTCAATCCAATAATTGTGAACATACATTCATTCAACTAAATAAGATTGCAATACAGTATAGACATATTTATTCAAATCTAATATGAAAAATAATGCTTCGAAAAAAAATAAGAGCAGCAAAAAAGAAAGAAGAATAATAAGAAGCAAAAAAAAAAAAAATACAGCACTGAACAAGACATTTCTGTATTTTTGTAATAAAATTTTGGTATCAATTTCTGTGTCACAGTTAAAAATATCATCATCTTCTTCTTCTTCTTCCACCCGATTAACAAGAACTTGCGTCACAGTTAAAATTAACTTTTCAAGCTCTATTTTTGCGAAAGCATAAATTACAGGAGATTTTTTCGTTTTGTCTCATGTGCAAAACAGAAAAAGAGAAGGGAAGAAGAGAAAGAGACCCGCATGTATCCTAATTTTGGATTCTAAGTGCAATGAATCCTACGTCCAGTCTCCACCACAAACCATGGTGGAATTTTCAATATAATCCACTGATTACATTTACCAATACTATTGAATTACTCCCTAATTCAACTAGTATCTACCCCTAAGCTTTCTTTACCAAGGCTTAGCAACTCAAAGTGCTAACCTAACTTGGAAGGGGAATATACACAGATTCAAACTCACCAAGTGCTAACCCAAATACACAGAACTTCAGTGGCTTTTACATGCATCACTCTTGCCTTTTCTCTCTTGGCTTTTTCACTCACATATTCAGCCTTTTCTCAATACACAAGATGACACAAGATAGGCATAACAAAGAAAATCAGAAATTAAGCACTGGTAGAAGAAAAAAAAATTCAGCTCAAGGGTGAATAGATGATGCTCTGAATTTGCTCTATTTTTCTTGTCTTCGAATGTTGGAATGATGTCCCTTTTATATCTTCAACTTGCTCTTCAATTTGCCTCTTCCATTTCTTGTAACAGCTACCCGTTGGAGCTGTCCCAGCTAGCATGCAGTCCTTACTCCATTCTGCTCCACTTTCTCTGCTAGTTGAGGAACCCGTCCACCACCTCTACTGTCCTTGGATTTGCTTTCTTCCTTGGCATGCATTACCTTTTTCTTTTGCTCCATTATCCCTACTGTCCGAGGAGCTACACCACTACTTCTGCTCTTCTTGCAAATTTGTGTTTTGCTCTCCCATTTCTAAATGTTGCTTTTGTTTAATGAGAGTGACTCCAACTGTTCTTGTGTTTGTCTTGGTATTACAATTGTCTATATGTGATGCCAAATGTCCTTCCTGCTTTTTCTTTCTTTTTCGTTCCCACTAGTTTATTCAGTGCTTTCTTCTCTTGGCTCATGGGAACTGATTTGCTCATTAGCAAGTAATAGGCTTGAGTGTTGGAGCTGTGGCATGTTAAGTTGCTTAAGTAATATTATCTTGGATTGAATCAACTTATAAAATAAGCCTGCATCACTTAGCACGCACGTTAAACTAACTTGGGCTTTTATCCCAAATAATATTTGTCATCATTTATAAAATTCAAAATCAATATTAGCTTAACATGAGTTTTGTTGGATTTGGACCAACTTGGTTGGATTTAATTACCAAAAAAATTTAGATGTGTAACAGAATTAATTATATATATATATATATATATATATATATATAAATTTAATGTATTTAGATGACTTTTTAAATAGTGAGTAACGTAAAATTTTGTAAACCTCCCACAAGGCAGACAAAAAATTGCCATTAAATTATGTTTTTAGAATTTTGCTAAACTGTCACAAATAAGTCCATAATACCTCAAATTTGGAGATTTGAGAGTTTTAAATCGCCACAAAAAAAAAAGACCACAAATAAACTTGAATTTTGTAAGAAAAATGAAATTCATAATATTTATATAATAAGATATATAAGTGTATGATAATGTATGATAAATATCATTATAGTTATAATAGATATAAATTTTGAGAACATTTAAAAGATATAATTAAAATTAAAGTTATATTTTTTATTATTTGATAATATTTTTTAATTTAAAAATAAAAGCAAAAAAATGATCAAATTAAAATTTTGTCAAATAATTAAAAGTGTTATTTTAATTTTATCTGTACTTTTTAAATACTACCAAAATTTCATAACCAAGTAACCACCCTCGTAAAATTCTGCATGTAAATATATATATATATATATATATATATATATATATATATATATATATATATATATATATATATATATATATATATATATATATATATTGATACATTCTTGGGCAGTTAATAATGTTACACATACCTATATTAAGTATCAACAAAGATGCTATAGTTAGGTACATAAACATTCATTCGTTTTCTATGGTGGTAATGGAAATTAGATAAAGATATGAGATAAGAAAAGGAGTTTGTACGGTGAATATATAGGGTAACAAACATTCTGGATGAGGGAAAGGGGCAAGCACTAGAAAAATGATTGATGATTTATTTATCATTTAAAAACAATCAATCATAATCCAGATGGTGATGTGATCATAAACTTAAAAATTAGTGAAAGAAGCAGTATAAAGTTGTGTGTAATTTTTTGGGTCGTCTCAAAGGGAAGCAATTAATTAAAACGATGGGTTGGTTTTAACTAACCAACTACCACCGTTCATGCTCCACTAACAAATTAAACGACAGAACATTAGTTATCGAGTTTTTTATCTTTTGAAAAAGAAAGAATTAAAGAAGGGTGGATATTAGAAGCAAAGACAACTGTGTTTTTCTTCCATAGATGTAAACTTTGTATCTTACAAAATTATAAATTCAACCCATACTTTTCACTGTTTTTCTCCCGTTTTATATATTTTTTTTCCTACATCTATAATCTGCAAAGTAGTTATTAGGGAGCTAACTTTTCCATTTAATCTTAAATTATTTTTGTTTTAAATTTTACATTATAAATTAAAATTTAAAAATTTAATTTTGAAACTTAAATTTTAAAAAATTAAAGGTTAGAAAAAATAATTTTACAAAAAAATAGATATTAATTATCCCTCTTATATTTTGATAAAATCACTCATATATATAAATATATAATATAAAAAATTTATTTGTAAAGTGATATTATTATAAAAAGAGAAATTCGTTGGACCAATAATTTTTAGTATTTTTTTATTATTATTTGATCAATACAAATATTAAATTATTTTAATAAATAAATTTTACTAATTCATGTGTATAAACTCTTAAAAAATGTGGGTGCAAACTGTATTAATTTATGAATGTAAAATTTTAATAAATATAGATATAAATTATATGTATTTTATTATGTGCAAAATTTCTATAAATATAAATATAAATTATTATTGATTCAATAATGATAAAAAATAATTATATTTACTAGACATGTAATATTGCTCTTATAAAAAAAAATATGAGTAACATTGTCGTCTAAAAGAAAATGTTGACTAAATTCTAAGAGGAGGGTTGTACTAGATTATTGACAAATAACATGAAAAAAATTGTCGAATTTTCATTATGGGTGATGTGATATATATACGAGCATATATTAAATTACATAAATTAAAATAAAGGTCTGTCGAGACTTTACTTAGAAGAGCAGTTGGCGAATAGTCTTTAACAAAAAAGTAAAAAGAGGTCTGAGAAATATTTATGACATCTTATCGTTTAATTAATGTAACACATTATATATCTAGCGAAACAGCTTATAGTTATTGATGTTTGCATTGCATGTATGCATGGAAGAGTACAAGCAAAGAATAGATAGAATGAAGAGGAATCTTGTTTCCAATTGAATCCACCTTGTGTGGATGGATGTTATTACTAGCTTTATATATATGGCACATGCATGAGATAACCTTTTCATTTTTGAAGTGGTCCTCTTAATTTCATTTTTTGATGCTTGTGAATTGTGACTGTGACGAGAAGCTAGCACTAGCTGTCACCTCTAATTAATTATATCTCACAACATTTACTAGTTACTAGTGGCGACTCACATGCAACTGGGGACATACATATCTATTTTTGAGAGCTTAGGTAGTTAGTTATGTTCATTCCAACAATCATAATTTTCATCTTCCCTTGTTTGGACCTAAAAATTGAATAAACGAGTTACGTTTCATGCCACAACAGCACAGGTCCCTACTTAGTACCTTCTTGCACGATCCATAGGAGATGAGAGTTGATACTCTAAAAAACTCTTATATGGATTCTAAAGTCTAAAAATGTTGATATTTTATATTTTCGTTAGAATTAGATACGTGCATTGTGGTATAGTATTTAATAGAGGTTCGATTAAATTCACCAATATTTATTTGAAAAAAAATGTAGTGTCTAGTGGCATAACTTGACTACTTGTGCATAATTTTCTCCCCCTATTTGTGTGCTTTTTGCCTCTTTGGACATATACCTCTTTTCCTTTTCTTTTTATGTCTATTTTTCGACGGGGTCTTAGAATACCTTATGTTTTTTTTTTTTTTTTTGTCTGATCATGCAAAAATCATTCACAGCTTAAAAAAATGGTAAAACTATCGCACGATGTCGTATTCGTAAAAGATAAGTTATATTTAACAAAAATATCAAAGTATTTTACTTCATTGAAAATGATAAAAAAATTTTAAAATATCCTTATCTTTTTCATCATCTTCAACTTATGAAACCACCACCCGTTTTTTTCTAAATTAAAAGCTTCTATAAATCTCCACTATCACCACAATTACCATCTTAACGGCCTTTTAACACCATATATAACAACACCTATTTCAGCATACTTAGGATTAATCCATCGTAGATTCTGAGCTTCATTTAAAAGTTTGTTACTAGTCAATAGATTGTTGCATGATTCTAATTCGTGACATTTGTTTAAAGAGACTAGTAAGTTAATTACTAGACCAATCCAAGTTGGCTTATCTCTAGAAATTTTTTTTTTTTGGTGTACAGCTTATCTCTAGATTAATCTCTATACATTGATAATCGCCACATATATATACCTAATGGGCTCTATTAGGCCCATATTTTCGAAGACCCAAACTGACTACTGAGAACATGGGTCTCCAGCTCTTCTACTACACATATTTTTTTAGACGTTTTCCTCATTCTGACCAAAAATAATTTTTCTTTTGAAACTTAAAAAATAAAAAATAGGACTTTCTGAGTACTTAGCTTCCTCCTCAAGTCCCTTATCCGGGACTGAGTGGGAAAAGAAAGCTAAGAGCAAAAATGTTAGGCGCAATTTCAGTAACCCACCTTGCACCTTGGACATCAATCCAGAAATTTGGTACTATAACCTTTCACTGTCACCAACTTCTACTAATGATGCTTTGAACATAATATAACATATTATTATTATTATTATTATTATTATTATTATTATTATTATTATTATTATTATTATTATTATCAGGAAATGGATCCTTTTCTAGTAAGTTAAGAAGACAAAGGGCAGTATCAATGTCTGTGGGTGTTGAAGAAGCAAGTGAAAGCCTCTATCTGGGGTTGGACTTTGGCACTTCTGGTGCCAGGTTTGCCATCATTGACAAGGGTGGCACAATTCAGGTTGAGGCAAAGAAAGAGTATCCTCTCTACAAGGTATCTATTTTTCTTATTATAATGGAATGGAATGTTGAATTTTATAGTATGGTTATAATCTTAGTATAGAGGTAGGGGGAATTGTTAATTGTTAGTGATTGTATATATTAATGCTACTAAGATTCCTGTTTCTCTTGTCTAGAAAGAATGGAGAGTCATATGATTGGGTACTCTCATGGAAGGAGACAATGTTCTTGCTACTTGAAGATGTCCCACTTGAGCTTCGCAAACACGTCGTTTCGATTTCTCTTGATGGCACTTCTGCAACTACAATCATTGTTGATAGGTGAATAATGATCATTCAGTAGCAATTTTTTTAATGTAATTGTTTAGGGAGTAAAGTTGAGCATCTAAACACTTGAAAAGTCCATGCATAACAACCCATGAATCTGAAAATATCAACTTTTCATCAACAATTCCGATACTGCCTGTTAGAGTAGCCGAATCCTGATAATGCATCTGAATTCTGAAGTAGAGATATGAATCTTGTATTGCAGGGACACTGGAGAACCAATATGGAGACCTTTTCTTTACAATGAGAGTTGTCCTGATGCACTTCCAATGGTTAAATCCATTGCTCCTCCGAACCATACAGTTTGCACCGGCTCGTCCACTCTATGTAAGCTCGTCGAATGGTGGATCAATGCCGGTTCAAATAAAAAATCAGCTCTTTTGTTGCACCAAGCAGATTGGCTTTTGTGGCTTCTTCATGGGAAGCTAGGAATTTCAGACTATAATAATGCTCTCAAGGTGTTATTTAATAATCTCTAGCATTTTGTGTTGCAATTTTTATGACAGGAAACTAACCATTGTTTTGTTTTTCGCAGGTTGGCTATGATCCTGAGGCGGAATCATATCCGCCGTGGCTAGTCTCTCAACCATATTCTCATCTTTTGCCTTCAGTTCTTGCTCCAGGAACTCCAATTGCTTCTTTAAAGGAGGAAATTGCAAATAAATATGGTATGTTTCAATGAGAATCCATACCTTCCAAACTTAAACTTCAAATGTCAGTTTTGGCACCTTTTTCTTATTTCTAGCTTTCTACTACTTCCACTTTGATTTGTGTCACCTTGGTATTCTGTTCAAAATTTTATTTGTACTTCCAGGGTTAAAAACCTTGCTGCTGTAAAATTGAAAATAATTTTTGTTGTGTGAATCCTTTCAGGTTTCCAGAAAGACTGTGTTGTATGCACTGGAACAACTGATAGTATAGCTGCATTTCTTGCTGCACGTGCCAATCTGCCAGGTCAAGCAGTGAGTTTTTTAAACTTCATCTTTTCTTTAATCACAAGTATTCATGATCTGCCATACTCTCATTATAGACAGCTTAATCTTGTTATATAAGAAACTTCAGCTTCAAGAATGTTAAATATGTTGTTCCATTATTCATCTATATCATTATTTTGCATCTAAATCTTTCTCCTAGGCCATTTGATTAGACATTCATTCATCCTATTCTCAATTATTAAACTAAAGCTTGTTTTTCAATCATATTCTTGTTGAATAGGTCACTTCTCTGGGTTCAACACTTGCTATTAAGCTATTGAGTAACACAAGAATTGAGGATTCAAGATTTGGTGTGTATAGCCATCGCCTCGATGATAAATGGCTTGTTGGCGGTGCTTCAAACACTGGTGGGGCTGTTCTTAGACAGCTTTTCACTGATGATCAATTAGAGGAATTGAGTGAACATATTGATCCCTCAAAAACCTCTCTTCTAGACTACTATCCCCTCCCAAAAACTGGTGAAAGATTTCCTGTGGCAGATCCAAACTTGGCTCCAAGGTACTTAATCCTTTATGATTGTTGTTAGAATGCAGAGTCTTTGAAATTTAGTTCCCATATAAATTTAGCTTTGATTGGATATTGTTTTCATATAATTCAGTTCTAAATTTGTTAGAATCTCACAGTTGGGGATTTTTTTTTTTAAAGATTTTTCCTCCTATTCTGTTTCAGTAAGCATTATAAATTAAAATTGTGCCCTTGCTAAGGTTTAAAATTGAATAATATTAGATGTAATAAGTGTGTAATTATAAATGTTACATGTATGAAATTATAAATGTTAAGTTAAATAAGATAACTTTGAGTCATGGTTTGTAAATTAAAATTTTGCCCTTGCAAGGGTAATGCTAGAGAGAAAAAAAAAAACAGCCAGAACTTGCCTTATTTAGCATTCATTAATTGTGCAACAATTAATGAATGTTAAATAAGGCAAGTTATGATTGTTTTAGGCTGATTTTCTTTAGTTACCAAACATTTCCGCCTTTGCAAAGGGTGAATTGGTTGTAATTGAGATTTGAGGGTGGTACCTGTTCTTAAGAAAAATAACAGTATTTGACTATACATTGATTGCGGGGACAACAATTTATTTCCTTGTTAAAATATGCATTTAATTTCATTGTGTAGGACTTTATTTGATTGGGATCTTGTCTGCCCCTTATTACTGGTTATGTCTGAGCCAATATTTGGTAAGAAGAAAGGAGGTCTTAAATTCTACATATAGAATCGGCCTTAATGATTGCTTCATTTATTGTACTGTGAGTTGTGACAAAGCTCAATTTAGTTTGAGAAAGGAGAAAGTCTATCTCAACCATGCGTGTCAGACTGTCAGGACATACTATTTAATACTCTATTAAAGTGAATGAAATAACATTTTTTAAACTTATTTGAAAACATTTGTTAAAATGTAAGATTGAATTGTGAAAACATATTATATATTAAAGTGTCTTTTGCTTTTTTTGACCTCGACAGGAGGTGTCAACCAAGCTTGTATCAAGATTTCAATTCGATGAGCAGATACACCTCTTCTTGTGGGTTGTTTTTAGGATTTAGAGATCATGTTCAATAAAAGTGTAAAAAAAAAACAAATAAATAAATAATTATAAAAAACAAAAAATAAGAAAGAACAAGTGCAAACAATAAAGAATTGAAAATTACAAGACTTATATTAAAATATGCAGAAATTGATAAAAACTTGAATGAAAATAACAGAATTTAAATAACAGAAAGAAAATAACTAATTGAAATGACTTAAAGAGAAAATGGAGTCTCCCAATCCTTACATGGACTCATGACTCATGTTTCTGGGAATTAGTGTGACTAGGAATTTTTAGAGTGAATGAGTTTGTGAATGAATGGAAGCTCCCCGGTTTATTGAAACTAATCTTATTTATAGAGAAAAAATCCTAAGCTAATTGATATAACCGTAGATTTCATCATTTCAAGTAAATTTGCTCTTCAAGTAGTTTTGGACTTCAAGTAGTCTTAAATCTCAAGTAATCTTAGACCTCAAGCAAACTTAGACCTCAAGTAGTCTTGAACTCAAATAAACTTGGGCACCAAGTATAAGGTAATTTGATCATCAAGCCTAACCCATTCTTAATTTCTTTAACCATGGTGTGCTTCATGCATATATGATCTTCGACTTTAAATGTCTTTTCGACATTGACCATTTGGCACAACACATACCCATATAGCTATGGATATTCATATAACACTAAAAGTTGTATGAGTAACTTGCTTTGCATTGTACACCTATCTTGTCTGCATATATCTTAGTTCATTTGATTTTGCAATTAACCTGTCAAAAAATCAACACATGATGCACATTCCAAAGACTCTCCTCATTTCAATTATGATTTACCTAATTGAATTCATGTTTCCGTAGACTACAACCACGTCCAGAGGATGATGTTGAGTACTTGCATGGGATATTGGAATCCATTGCACGTATAGAGGTAATAGTTCTTTTGCTTCATATTTTCACATTTTTAATGACCCTTTTGGATCCAAAAGTGTTGGGGTCTCAGACATCATTAAATTAACCAGAGTCTAATGTAAAGGACTCTCTTGTTTTGTGTGGTATTATTTTTAGGCCAAGGCATATTCGTTGCTGAAGGAGCTAGGGGCAACAGAGGTAGAAGAAGTTTTGACAGCAGGGGGAGGATCCAAAAATGAAAAGTGGACTAAGATTCGAGAGAGGGTGCTTGGTTTGCCTGTGAGGCGTGCAAATCAGACGGAGGCTGCATATGGTGCTGCTTTGTTGGCAGTAAAGGGTCATCAACAAAACTAAAATATTTAAAAATAAAAAAAATTAGCAAAAAAACAATAAAAAATTATATTATTTAACATAATAATTAATAAATACTAAATAAAATAAGTTTTTGTTATTTTTTTTTGTCTTCTTAACATTACTGACAAAAATAGTAACTACTTTCTAGTTTTTACTGTGTGTGTAAAGGTGACAAGGATCATTACAATGCAACATGTGTCAATCATGTATCCTCTAGTGTGAAAAGCTTTACATTATTTTCTTATGTATTTGATTTGATCTGATGTTTCTTTCTCTTTTTTTTTTGTGTGTGTTTATTGTTGATTAAGAGGATGAGATTAAGTATAAAACATCTTATTAATTAATAATGTAGATTAACATGACATATATTGATATAGTAAAGTCTTATTATGAAATTAATCACGGCTTCCCATCACATACTATATACTTTGATTATTAAAATATTTAAACAAGTTTTAATTATAAAATTAATTATTCTTTAAATTTTTATTTTGTTAGATAAATTAATTCCTATACAGAATGTCAATCTATCTATTATATACAAGAAATATGAAAAGAATTTGGTGTCCAAATTCCTTTTCCTAAAATGCCATAACTTATAAAAGAAAAACATTTTTTGTTATTTCAAAAATTTGAATCAGAAATCTCTTAATTAAAATAATAAATATTTACCATATTGAGTAACTTTATATTCGTTATAATTATACATGTTTAATTTATAAAAAGATATATATTTAATTTATAAAAAAGCCGTGCTTATATGCACTATATAGGTACAGGGATTGATATATGAGAATTTAAAAAAACTTAAAAAATTGTTATATCTTTATAAAATAATTATGATTAGAATTACTTTCTTTTTAGAATTTGACGAGATTGATTAAAAAAAAAGGAATGAGTTAACAATTAAAATATAATTATACTCTATGTCTCACTAAAGTTAGTTACCAGCATAAAATATATATTGAAATATATATATATATATATTAAAAATAAATTAAATCGTACATAAATATATTGATAATTAATTTTAGTGATTAATTTTGACGTGTGAATATCTTTTTTACTAAAATGTGTTATGTTTCAATTAATATGTATTACTCTATTTTGATATTGCATTTAACTTTATGCGAAATTGTAGGGTGAGCGTGAATAGCGGGTATTCGATTACTTGTCCGAATCCGAACCAAACCAATTAAATTGGTTCTGGAATCAACGGGTAATGGAGTCCAACCCGAACCAAACTAATGACCTTTGTTAGTGATTAGTTCGGGTATCGATTGTGAGGGTACAGAATTCAAACCAACCCGTGAACCCGATCATATATTAATTAAATAAAAAAATAAAAAAAATATATGATTTTTAGTGGCTTTTAGTGAGATTATTTACTATTAATATGTTTAGATTTTAATAAGTTTAGTTTTTAATGTATTTGGTGTTTAACATGTTTAGATTATTTATATTAATGTTATATATTTATTGTACTTATTGAATTTTTAAGATAAAAATGTGATTTTTTTATGAATTTCAAAGTACCCAATTATCCGAATTGAACCAATCTGTTTCAATCAATTTGATTTGGTTCGGATACATACACAAAAAAGTACAAATCCAAACCAAATCGAACTAATTACATCTTAATATGTTCGATTCTAATTTTAGTTTAAACCCAAACCAAACCGACCTGCTTGCCCCTACGAAATTGACTCCTTGAGTTTTTACTTTTTATCAAAATCTTTCCATTTCAAAATATTCAATGCACCGTGAGTAAACGTTTCAAGAGAAAGTAACGGAAACAGATCGAATCTTGAGGATTGAGGATTGCGGAACACGAAACACGATTTTAGCTCTCGCTACTCACTAATATTTTTTAATAAGCAGCTTCATGGCAAAGAGAAACCCTAATTCATTTCTTTTTTCCTTTTGTCAACAAATCAAAACCCTCACCAGTCACCATCATCTCTTTGTTCGTCAATGCCATGGGAAAACAATCTATTATGGCGACCCAAGAACAGAACCCGTTGGGACACGAATCCGTTGTTGCGTCCCAGAGCCTGCACCACGGCCACGAGGAACTGGCTGGATCTTCCATACGAAATGACTCTCCTCATCATGACAAAACTCGGCGCGTTCCATATCCTTACCAGTGCCCAGAAAGTCTGCAAGCTATGGCGTAGCATCTCCATGGATCCATTCTTGTGGCGCACCATTGACATGTGCAACCTGGGGCGTGCAAAGCATGAGACCTACGATTTGCGTAAGATGTGCCGCCACGCAGTTGATCGAAGCCGTGGCCAGTTGGTGGATTTTGAAGTCCAGGGTTTTGGTGTCAATGATCTTCTCAATTACATTCTTGATTCGTAAGTTCAAATACGTTTTCTTTTTTTCAATAATTTTTTTCTTCATTTTCTGTTTTGGAAACAATAAAACTAGTGATCTTAATCCATCCGAATTGGTCTATTAGTCAGTTTACTTATCTATTTATGCAAGTGTATGCAGCCATCTTTGATACAAAAATGCTACATGCATGTAAATCTAAAATCAATCATTATATATTTGTAGAAGCAACTATATTAAATGGATATTAAAATTAACCATAAAATACACATTGAAATATCAAATATATATTAAAAATAAATTAAATTATACATATATTTATACACAAATATTAATGTGCAAATAGTATTTTTATTGTGTATGAATGCATATATTATTAATCTTATTTTTAACATATATTTTATATTTTAATATGTATTTCTATTTTGTTGATTGATTTTGGTACCATGAATGTAAATAGTATTTATGTTTGAAAAGGATTTAAAAAATTCAAAGCCTAGCTAGATTAATTTGAATAATCTAAGCCTTTGTATGTGCGGTTAGTAAGATGATATATAGCTGAAATTCTATTAGACATGTTTAATTAAACACACTTTGATACGTTAGATGTTAAGATTTCAATTACATAAAAATTGTTCTTTTTAGACATGTTTAATTAAACACACTTTGATATATCAGATGTTCAGGTTTCAATTGTTTTATGTGAGTAGTTATTTTCAGCTATTTGTTTAAATCAATATCTTCTTTATGGTCACTTTTTCTTTATATAACTTTTTACTAGCACACATTGTTGAGCATGTTTGTATTATCATTCTACAGGGGATGTCATCTGCGATGTCTATGTCTTGTTCAATGCAATTTGCGTTGGGAGTTTCCAGAATTAAGTAAGATGGCCCCAAAGCTTTCGGTACTAGAGGAACTTGATCTTACCTTTTGTCGTATATCTGTATTTGAATTGGAAGCTATTGGTCAAAGTTTTCCCCTGTTAAGATCCTTGAAGTTGAGGCATGCCGGATTCATTTTTGGAGGAAACAAAGCAGCATATATTATTTCACGAAATATGCCCTTGTTACGCCATCTCGAACTTTATGATAACCCCTTAAATCATAAGGGCTTGTTTGCAATTCTTAAGGGTTGTCCTCATCTTGAATATCTAGATTTACAAAAGTGTTGTCGTCTTAAGTTGCAAGGGAAATTGAGGAGAAAATGTGTTAGACGGATCAAGAATTTAAGATACTTAGATGCATCTACGCAAGAATACTATCGATTTAGTTCTGGACGATTGCTTAAGTCATCAAAAGATTATGCTGATATTTCATCTCGGTTATTATGGACATCAAATGATGCAGATCAGGATGAGAATGAAAACATGTTTAAAAAGGGTGAGGGTGAGGTACCAAAAGGTTCAACTGTGGAATATGATGAAATGCAAGATTATTGGGAGGATATAGATGCTATGTGGGCAATTGCGAAAAGTAAAAGATTGCATCAAGGAAAGAGGAATAAGCCTAAAGGGTTTCAAGGATATCATAGAGAAAAGAAGAACACTATATCCAATGAGAAGAAACATGGAAGAAAGACAAAGACAGGGAGGAGGATTGAGCATGAAAGCATGATGTGTTTTGAAAAGGAATTTTGGTAAACAAAATTTAGGGAGTCAAAAGGTTATTGATTTAAGGCTCAAGTTTATGATTATTTTTTACTTTCTATGTTAGTTTTAATTGTAATAAATATTTAGTGGATTTTAAAAAAAAAAATTGTCATTCATTTATCATTATAAAAGATTTTATTTAGTTTTTAAAGTGGATTTTAAATGTTTAATGGTTGTTTTTAATATGGTTGAGTAATAAATGTTTAGTGAATTTTTTAAAATGTTTATCATCTATCCAATACTATATAAAGAGATTTTATTTATTTTTTTAAAGTTAATTTTAAATGTTTAGTATTGTTTTTAATTTGATGTAATAAAGCAACAAATGCTTAATGAATTATTTAGTAAGTTGCTATCTATTCTGTGAGAATTATTCTCTTTTAATCTTTCGTAAAATTCTTTGAACTTATTAAAGTTACTTATTTTTGTACTGTTTTTACTTTTTAGACTTAACAATCTTTTGATAGAAGCTTTTGTTCTAAACAAATATATTAATCTTTAGTCTCGTTTATAGGTAGATAACGAGAATACTAAATAATGTGAATAATAGATATGTCGAATATTCAATTCAATAGGTATGCACTTAGATGATTATATTCATTATTTTTAATTAGATGATTATTTTTTTTATTCGATTCACTCATACTCAGTTAATAATGGCTGAATGTTGGATTCACTAGGTGTGTAGATAGTTATCCTAATGTTAAGGTTTAGGAGGTAATTTGAGAATGAAATGTTTTTTTTTAAATTTTATTAGGTCAATTCCAGAGTCCTTTATTCACATTATTTATAAAAGTCATTTTCTATCTAATAAAATCCATAAATATATAACTTAAAATTAGATGATTTGAATCTATTTTATGATTTAGAACATGAGTTTTCTTCTCGTAATAAAATTATTGAATTTTGATACCTATACTATGATATATAAAACATAGTTATTAGAAATTTAGAATCGAATCGGTCGAACTATTAAAGGTGTGTTTGGCAAACGTGTTACAAGAGAAGAAGCACGTTTAGCCTTCTTAAAAGCTTCAATTTTTTGTTTAGCAAATTTTTTATTCATGAACGTATAAGTAATTTTGCTTTCAAAACCACATTTACAAGAAGTTACAATTTTGAGCCTTTGCGTTTCACCGAGCTTTTAGCCATCAATACTCCATCTTTATTTACCTTTTACCAACTTTATCCTTTATGGATGTTATTATATTATTTATGGAATTCTTATTATTTTTGTTTACATGAACTCTCTTTTTTTATTATTTATTATTTTTGTTTTTTATTAATTATTTATTTGATATTATACACTTTTATAATTATAATTTTTTGTATTATTTTTATTATCTTTTATAATATGATTTATTGATTCTATTAGGTAAAGTAAATTAAACAAAAAATTAATTGTAAATAATAATAATAATAATAATAATAATAATAATAAAAAATTATAGCATACTAAAAAAGAGTACTAAGAGTACTAAAAATATACTATATAAAAAATATCATAAAATTTTTTTTGATTTATTTCAACTACTACCAAGATAAATATTTAATTTTTTTTATTATTCTTAGTACTCTCTAAAATTTATATTTTGTTAGTTTTAATTAAAAATATATTTTGCCAATTTTTATATATTATTTTTATTTTAGTGTATAAATATTAATTTTATTATAAAATTAATTAATAAAATCTATTCAATTATCTAAATTAAAATGATAAGATAATATACAAAAATTATTCAAGTTTGTGTCTATTTTAATAATTTTTTATCTAAAAATAATTTTGAATAGTATAATCCAAACAACATTTATTTTACTATAATTCATTTTGATGTAAAGATTGCCAAACATAAATCACTTTAACAAAAACTTACTTTTCATCAAAATCAAGTTTGCAAAATCAATTTTATTCAAACTCCTGTTTGTAAACTGTAATCCAAATACACACTAAATCAATAGATTATTGGTTCAATCGGTGAACCACAGATTAAACACAAATTAAATCGGTTAATCCGATTATAATTAAATCATTATATAAAATTTTATTTTATTTTTTTTATTGCCATAATAATGTTTTTCCTAATTTTATTTTATATTCAATTAATTATTATTTTTAAATTTTAATAACTCATCAATTAGTTTATATTTATTATACGCTTCAAGTGTTTATAATTTATATTTATTGTCCTCTTTAAATATTTATAAAAAAATAAAAATAAAAAATATATTATAGTTAATAATTTGTTTTTTTAATTTGTAAATATAATTTAATTTTATTTATGTAATATATTTAATAAAAAAATTATGCATAAAAAATAATATTTTTTTTTAGTTTAACTAGATTTGACCGAGTTAGTTTAAATCAATTTTAAATGGATTTGATTAGATTGTATCATATTTAACTAAATTTGACAAAATTAATCGTTTAACCAATTTAAATGGTAACTCAAACTTGAGTTGATGATCGGATAACTGAGTTTTTTGGTCCGTCTAACCGGATTTAATAATTATGATACAATGTTAAATTATACAAAATTTAACTTCTTTATCAATCTTGATAAATCCTTTTTAAGTGATTAATAAGGTTTGAATCATATCACTCATCATAATGCATAAGTTGATTTTTTTCGGTATTGTTCTTGCTGAGATTGGCTGGTGTATAACTCGTCCGCCAGTAAATATTTATAAGCTCTCCGTCAAGATGAGGTATACGTCGGCAATGAGAGAACAAGGGGTGGGTACTTGCAAAAGACACTCCGACGCTCAAGTCAGTAAGTGTTTAAGAGGTATAAGAATAATTCTATGAATATAGAATGTAAAACATAAAATAGAAGTTATCATGTGTTGTGTGTAATAATTCTATGAATATAGAATATAAGATATGATATAGAACTTATAGAATTTATCATGTTGCCTCTTGAGATTAGATATAGAAGATTCATTTCATAGGCATAGAATTGATGAATGATATTCATGTTATAACCGTTTGGTCATTAAGATTGAAATGATGGTCATTAAGTCGGTAATGAAGGTGTCAGTTACAAGTAAAGAATAAATGATAATTAACGCCGAGTTATAAGGTGACGGATTATAGCCCCCAAACTTTGTCTGCCGATCATATGATCCAGGGTAAGCTTATGGTGAGCCCCAAACTTTGTCGGGTTATTATGTCGGCACTTATTCAAAAAATAATTGAGTGATATAAGAGTCATTCAATCAAGATAGTTGTGTGGGGATACTTTTCCGCTTAAGAACAATTTTAGCATTTGATTGTATGTGAACTGAAAAGTTCAGAGATAGATATTCATTAACGGAATCGATTGTATGATCCGAGGATATAATGATTAATTGTCTTGGAAATTTTTCCGGCCCACAACAATTTATTGATAAATTTCTCGCTCAAAGCAATTAGTTATTGAATATTTACAATTTATAATAAAGGTCATACGACATGAATAAGATAAATTGAGAAAATGAATATGTCTAAAGTCGTAACATATATTGAATAATATATATTGTAAAAGTAAAAGAGTTCAAAGTAGAAAAATATACCTTGAAAGTTGATAATTGTAGAGAAAAAGACAACATATATGAATGTCATATATGATCTGAATTTTGTTTTGTAGGACATGCTTTAATTTGATAATAAAGCAATAAGATAACAGTTATTGAATTATATATTTAGTATAATGTTTCTAGCAGTTACAATATGACGAGGGATATTCTTTGTGCAATAATAGTAAATTGCCTATTTAATTTTCTACATTAAACAAATAGTAACATAAAATTTAATAGCATAAAGTGAATAGTGTAACAGTTATATACAATTGATATATAATTAATTTTTGATAGAATCCAATTTTAAGATTTAAACTCATCATTACTGTCATTTAATTGTATAAATAAAATCATTAAGCAATAAGAATATAATACATAATGAAATAAAAATGCAATTGACATGGTTGTTATATGTCATTATTGTATAGAACATATATTGAGGTTTGAATATAACTAATAAATCAATAAATATTAGTTACACAAAATATAAATGCAAAAGTATGTTGAATAAAATATATAATTTTACTTGTGTAAATAGAAAACTTTAAAAAAGTAAGCAAAATTGATAAGTGAGTTTGTGCTCGAATTGATTGAAAACCGAGTTTATTCTCGGATTGATTGAAAGCCGAGTTTATTCTTGGATTGGTTCATTGATCGATTATAATATGTGAAAGATTATGATACGTAAAAGTAAAGCAATTCAAATGTATAAAGTACATACTTTATAAAAAGTTACGATAGTTAAAATTTGATAAGAGGTATTAAATAAAATCTTAAAGAAGATTGTTGAGATTGGTTAAAAAATTTGAATGTAAATCAAATTTTATGAACCTAAGGGGAGTATAATTATTTTACTCGTCTCCACAGACGGCGCCAATTGTTCTTGCTGAGATTGGCCGGTGTATAACTCGTCCGCCGGTGAATACTTGTAAGCTCTCCGTCAAGATGAGGTATACATCGGCAATGAGAGAATAAGGGGGTGGGTACCTACAAAAGACACTCCGACGCTCAAGTCAGTAAGTGTTTAAGAGGTATAAGAATAATTCTATAAATATAGAATGTAAAACATGAAATAGAAGTTATCATATGTTGTGTGTAATAATTCTATGAATATAGAATGTAAGATATGATATAGAACTTATAGAATTTATCATGTTGCCTTTTGAGATTAGATATAGAAGGTTTCTTTTATAGGCATAGAATTGATGAATGATATTCAAATTATGACCGTTTGGTCATTAAGATTGAAATGATGGTCATTAAGTTGGTAATAAAGGTATCGGTTACAAGTAAAGAATAAATGATAATTAACGTCAAGTTATAAGGTGGCGGATTAGGTATAAAAAAAATTATATAATATATTTCTAAAAAAATTACACTGGAAAGTGTACATCTATCTATTTAAAAAATATATTGATAAATGATAATTAATATTTAATAAGAGAAAATAAGTTAAAATTTGACTTTACATGATAAAATCACACACATTCGTTCTTTTCTTTCTGTGAATCTATAAAATTGCATTAATCATATAAATTCCTCTCGGTCATATATTCTTTCGTAGATATATTCCTCGGAGTCCTCTTCTCTGGCGTGTTTGTAGAACGGAACAGCTACTTTAAGATAAAATTATAGAGATAGAGATTTACATATATGCACTGATGCACACAATTATGGTGCTATATATCATAGCTTCTGTCTATGATAAGAATCGTGTATTGCAAGCGTTTTGAACTATTTGTATTCAGTATTTATCCGGTTAACTCGTCTTGATATTTCTGGAAAATTGTTTTCGCTGACCATTTAATTTGT
Source organism: Arachis ipaensis (assembly GCF_059453495.1). Taxonomy (NCBI): domain Eukaryota; kingdom Viridiplantae; phylum Streptophyta; class Magnoliopsida; order Fabales; family Fabaceae; genus Arachis; species Arachis ipaensis. Next base: position 7,864,336 of record NC_142438.1, read on the forward strand.
TTTGAATGACAATAAAAAAATTATTAATATATTTATCGATAATTAATTATTAGTCATTTTATATATTGTTATTAAAAAATTTTTTAGTAATCGTAAAAAATATATAATTGTAAGGTAATATTAATTTAGTCACCCAAAAAATTTAAAATATTTTTTTGTCTAAAATATTATTTATTCTATTAAAAGCAAGTGCCATCAATTTAATAAATAAAGAGAAGTTTCTCTATTTATATTAAGTTTTTTTTTAAATTTTGAATAAATATTAAAATAATTATTAAATTTTATTAAAAATATTTGCAATAAAAAAGACATAAATATCTTTAATATAATTTTCTGAGTTTCTTTTTTATTTAATAATAGATAAAAATAATTAATAACTTTTTAAAATTAAAAAAAGATATTTAATTTGTAATAAAAAATACAAATAAAAAGAAATAATTAATATTAAAGAGAATAGCATCAACTTCTAACTCTATTCTGTCGGATCTCCTTTTTAGTGAAGGAAATGTGGATGGATTAGTATTATGTGGTAGTTGAAGAACATTTGGAAGCTAAAGAACAAATGTGCAATTTGAACTATACACATCAAGTGATAAAACCAAATTGAAAATTTGAGGTTGCTCATAAGAAACAATTTTCAGGCTTTTGAATTAGGTGAATTAAGGTTTGACAATATAGCTAGCATTGTGAATTGTAGAATTTGACCAAGGAATCACACAAGAGGTATCAAATTAAAAAGCGTAACAAGTTTAATCTTCTGCGGATGCTGAAGCTGAATGCTGATTTTCCTTTATTTTATGTTACTAAAAATTAAATAAAGTACTAAATATTTTACGTCTAAAATTAAATATATGCTATACAGAAAATAATAAATAATGATCATTTATATTTATAACGTATACTTACTTCTATGCGCAAAAAAAAAAAAATTATAAGTTAGGTATATTTATTTTATATTTGTAATGCACACTTAATTTTATTTGTATAAAACATTTTAGTTCTATTAATTTTCAGTAGTTATGCATATTTATTTCTTTATATAATGAATATTTATTTTTGTTTTTTCATGAAACCTTCAAACTTAAGTTCTATTCAAATTTTATAAGTCACATATTTTATTTAAAAAAAGACTAAACCACTAAAAGTAACCATAAAAAATTAATTTATTGACAAAAGTAACCATAGAAGATCATAACTCTTCATATGCCCACAATTGATTAGCTCTTTAGTTTGACAAAAATAACCACGGACACAAGCCATACTCTCATAGCCTTGATTTCATCTTTAATCTTCTTCTCAACCTTCATGGCTACATCAACATTCCTCTCTTTGTGGTCTATTGGAGCAATAGTCACATCTTGATTAGCAACACCACATTCATGCTCATTGAGTATTCTAATGAAACACCTTGCCAAACTTTGCTATCCCCCATCAATTTCATCAACCCAAACAAAATAATTGCAATCTCGGACTCTGCAGAAGTCAAAAAATCGAAATATCAGAGATGCAGACCCTATACTTATCTAACTATCATAAATAATGTTTCATACCTTCGAAGAAGAGCAACGAATAAACCATCTTCCAGGATTAGTAACCGTCAAAGATTTTAACAAGACAATATACTCACCTAGTGACATATTCCATCCAGAATTTTCTTCTTCTTCATTTTCGAATGTGAAGCTCCTAAAAATCTGCTTCCTTCGCTTGTAGTTACTTCTCTCCTTGACATTGCTTGAAATCTATGAGAATAAATTAATTCAGGGTTCTCTATAGAGTAGCTCGGAACGATGGATGATTGTGCTCGGGTATGATTTTATTTAAAATCTACGTATGCCACTCTGTTAAGGTTACATCAGACTTGACTATTTTTAACAAATAGAACTAATCAATTATGGACATTTGAGGAGTTATGATCTTCCGTGATTACTTTTATTAGCGAATCAGTCTTTTATGGTTACCTTTGATTGGTGGTTTAGTCTTAAAAAATAATTAAAAAAGAAGAGCACAAAACCAAAAAAAAAAAAAAAAAGACTAGCTAGTAGCAAAGTGAATACAAAAACATAAAACAAATATATATATATATATATATATATATATATATATATATATATATATAGAAGAACTTAAATTAAAAATATTAAATAATAATACTACATAATTAAAAATAAAATTGATTAAATTATCTATTTATTAATAAAAAATTATATTATATCCCACATATCGTATAAGCATGGAAAATGTATATGTCAATATAGAGTCAGCTATATAGTGCATAGCCATCTTTTCAAGCTTGTCTCATTTGATTTGGAAAAACTGAAAAAGTCATTCTAAATTATAAATTGATTAAATTCCTATAAATTATGCCTATTTCTCCCTTCCATTCCAAAACCAAAGAGCTGCTGTCGGATTTTATTTTTTAAATAAAATAAATATTTTATTCGCTAAACTATATACATTTTATACTTATTTTTATTAAAATTTAGCATATGTCTTGTCGTAAATAATATAAAATTGTACGTATTTTATTTATAGTATAAATGAAATAAGACATGAAATAATATAGTTATATTATAATTATATACGTCTTGTATAAGGACTTATCTTATTTACCATATATGTAATTTTATTTTGTTTATATTGTAGATGAAATAAGACTAAAATACGATCTATATATACAATTTGTTTACAAAAAGTTGTCTTTTATCCACTTCTTTAAAATTTCTCCAACTACTATAATAGTATGTGTTTCAATTTTTTTTTAATTTTTTAAATACAACTCAAATATTTAATTTGTATATTTTTTATAATTTAAAAAAATATAAAAAATTATAATATTAAAATATATAATTCATCTCACCGCTATAAAAAAAATTATCCTTCTTCAGAAGGTTTACTCTAGAACACAGTGACCTCTAATGATAGCAGATGTCTCATGATGGGTAGGTGGGACCTTTCAAATCAAGATATCCATCATTTTCATCTCATTCCTATCGAGACTCATAAGATCGGATCGGATGCATGCTCCCTATAAATCTTCGTCATCATCTTTTTCTATTTCCTATTGCACCCAAACGGAAACTGTTGTAAAAATTTATATATACATATATGAAGTTATTACACAATTATGCATAGATTAATAATATATAGGAGCTGAATTATTGTACCTTATTATTACATGTAAATCTTAATCAATAATCAATATTATAATTTCTAAGATACTAGCAAGTTTCAATCCACCGCAGCATTTTTTATTTTCAAATGTTGATATAATTTATTACATTATTAAATTAAAACTATTATTGAGATAATTAATTGTGTTTTTTTATTATATAATATTTTGTGCGATGAACTAAGTTGTCTCGGAAAATAAAATAATTATTGCGAGAGAAATTACAAAAAATTAATTATGTGAAGGAAACAAAACAACTCATTTATGCTTTAAGAAAATATTTGTCATCTCAGTGGACAGAAAATGAAGACAAACCCTGAAATGAGAAAGTATCTGGTAAGAGATGTTGCCTACTTGCCTTGTTGGAGAGGATGCGCTAGCCGTCAAATTCATTGCTTTTGCTGTTTTTTAAAATGCAAAAAATAAATTTCTCTTAAAAAAACCATTTTATAAACGCACTTCTTAATGTGCTTGGAGGAAGAAGTATACTGTACAGGGAATAGGGAGTATAGCTCATAATTTTATAAAAAAAAAATAATAAAAAAAAATACCCCATAGAATCCATGCATTAAATGCAGTATCCATTTCACATAGTAGTAATCATTACCTTTTTTCTTATTTCTTTCTTTGTTTATTTTCTCAGCACTTTCCATTTTTTGGGTCTATCATATCATTCTTCTGTTATGCATCTACATGCTCTGACTTACGTTTCCAACTTCCCATAGTATGAGACTATGATTTTTAATTTTTAATTTTTAATTTTTAAATTGACGGGATTACCATCAAGTTATTATAATAAGCTCCATTTTTTAATATATATAAAAGTAAGGAAAGTAAATTTGTATAATGGATAATGTTATTTAACTATTTACTGTATATTACTTTAAATTACTTTTAATAAAAAATTTTCTAAAAAATAAAATAATTGAAATGAAAAATAATTTAAAAATTTATAAAAGATGAAATGATATTACCAATTTTAAGAATGATATAAAATCATTTTTTTAAATAAAAATTTATATAAAAATTATAAAATTTTAAAGTTTTATTAGAAAATCATAAAATTAAGAAAAAAAAATAGAGAAAAGACTAATTGTATAATTTAATTAAGAACACATATTTTCTTGAAAACATTTTATTTTAGAGAAGTTTAAGTGGTCAAATGCACAAAGTTATTTTTATTAATTATATCTTTCTATATTATTTTCATTTAATAGGGTTACTATCAGTAATAAAAATAAAATCACTTAGTATTATCAATATGAATATTTTTTAATTATATACGTAAAATTATAAAAATTGTCAATTATTCAAGACTAGGGAAATAATATTTATTACTTATAACAATAATTTAATTTAAGATTTAAGACCTCATATATATTTTAATTTGAGGGAAATAATATTTCTTACTTAAAACAATATTATCTAAGAACTCGTATATATTACCTAAATTTTTCGCTACTAAATTATCTTTGGTGGTTTAATATTGGCTTAAGCCTTAAGGTTAAGAATAATTAACTTAAATAGGTTTGTTTTTAAAAATAAATTTCCATATTAATAATATTAAGAGATCTAGATAAGAATAATTTTGATGATAAAATTCTCTTCTTTTGTTGTATTATCTAAATCAATCTTGCTCCCTTTCTCCCATTCTTTTACAGTTATCTTAAACTAGTTCATGTATAATTATAATATATAATTAAATATCTGTTGAATTTTGTAAATGAAAATATTGTTAAATTTTTATAAGTTCATATTTTCTACTATGGTGAGAGGCATTAAGAACATATGTAAAAATCACGTAATTTTATTTGTATAATAAAAATTTTAAATTTTATAAAAGTGCTTATAGAAGTATGTAGGAACTCCTGATAAATCGATTTTTATATAAATTGATTTATAATGAAATGTCGTTTTTCTACTAAATCAATTTAAGTTAAAACGATTTATATAGTAAAAATAAATTAATTTAATTTAAAACAATTTATTATGAATACATATTAAATCGGTTTAGTTAGATCGATTTTTATAAAGATAATTTTAAAATAAAAGTTAAAACATGAAAATAAAATAATATTAGCAACTAAGCAATTTAAAACAGTGATTTATCCAAAAAAAAAAACTCAATTTCGAAAGGAAAAAATAACATGATCTTGAAAAGAAGAGACAAAACGCAATTTTCTTGTCATTCAAAACTTTCACCAGCAGTCTCACTAATTAGAAGAAAATATTCATTTTGCTGTTCTGATAAAATTTTGAGACATCCCAACATAAAAAAAAATATATATTATATATACACTAAAATCAACTATTAATATAAAATATATATTAAAAATAAATTAAATTATATATATTTATACATAAATATATTAATAACTAATTTTAATAATTAATTTTAATGTTTAATTATTATTTAAAATAAAAACCCCACAACCTAATCTATTAATTTCCGCTTCTATTTTAATGAGTCAATGCCTGTTTCTTGAACAAAATCTGAAAACATTGCCTAAAAGAGCAAGGAAGTGAATGCAAGCATCCATGTCTTTATAATAGTAACAAATTTTAGAGAGATGTTATATGGTATCTTTTTGTTTATATATTTCACTTTAATATTAAAAATGATGAAAATAATAAACAAATAAAAAATAAAATACCTTTCTTTTATATTAAAAATATACAAAGTAAAAATTTTAATATTTATACAATTTTCTTAGTATAAAATTAATGATTAGAAATAATTAAATCATAATTTAATTAAATTTATTAAATTATATAATAATTTTTAATAATCAATTTCACATAAAAAAAGGTTAACGAGTGTTTATCGATACATAAATATCAAAAATATTATTTATATATTAAAATCAGTCACTAAAATTAACTATTAATATATTTATATATAAATATTTTTAATATGTATTTATATTTCAATATATATTTTATATTAGTAGTTGATTTTGGTATATAGGCACTATAACTTCACAAATATTATCTTTGATTGATTGATTTATAATTTTTAATCCCATTGAGAATTGCTATAAAAACCACACACAATACTTCCCTCAACAAAATACGAAAAGCTGAAACAACTCAAACTCTTTTCTTTCTGCTGTGATCATCTCTCTCTCTCTCTCTCTCCAAACCTCTCAGTTCTCACCGCAAAGCAAAACAAAGGAATAGAAAGCACTCTCTCTTTCCCAAACTCTCTCCAAACCTCAGTTCTAACCCCACAACACAAAGTAATAACTCCTTCACAAACACGCAAACATGGTTCCTCACGTGCCTCTTAACCCAGAAGCCCCTGCGTTTGTCCCGGCTTATCAGAACACGTGGCCTTATACCGCCATTCCTACTGCACCACCACCACCACCACTGCCGCCGACAGAACCACCGTGTCAGCAAGGGGAGTTTCTCTCTCTTCCACCCAACTTTAGCCTGTATTTACCCACAGTGCCGTTACCCCTTCCTGATGGTACGAACAACACCTTCCTTTCATCACCACCAGAACCGTTTGTGGTGGTGAATGAAGAAGTTGCTGTTACTGATTCACTGAAACAGCAGCGGCAGCTGCAGTTCAATCACCATGGATTCATGAACATCCGAGTTGGACCGAGACGATCATATCAGCAGCAGCATCAGGCGCGAGTACTGTGGAAGCCAAAGAAAGTGAAGGAGGAAAAGGAAGATAGGAAGCAACAAGAGAAGCTCTATGGCTATGGCTATGGCTATGGCTATGGAGGGAAGAAGGGGAGACAAGATTTTCGGCGCTCATCGGAATCTCATGGCTTGGATACTTCTTTCCCTAAAAAGAAGCGTGGTTCCCGCGGTGTTTCCCCAGTTCGTGAAAATGGAAATGAAACAACGGTTATGATAAAAAACATTCCTTCCAGATACACGTGCGTCTCTCTCCCTTCCTCGCGGTGCCTTATTTGGATACCCCTTCATTTTCCACTTTTCCCTTATTATATGTTTTTTATTTTAATGCACGTCAATGTTTTAATTTTAGTTCATTAATCTTCATTAGCATGTTTAGATTGAATTTAATTTTTTTTTATTTGCAGGCGAGATGATATGGTGAAGTTTTTGGAAAATCATTGCATGGTGGAGAACAGTAAAGTAGAGCAAGGATTTGAAAAGACTGATGTTTTGGCTTTTGATTTTGTTTATCTGCCGATTGATTTCAAGTATTCTACAAATCCCTACTTTACCATTAGGCTTTTGATATTTTTTTTTAAATGCTTTTATTGAAAAAAATGGAGAAATATTAAGAAATAATGATTATTACTTGTTTGTGGGGGTGTTGTGTGCATTGCTGATCCTGTTCATCTTATGATTTCTGCCATTTTACTTGTTGGAATGCATAAAATATAATCCTTTTTTCTTTTTTGAAACATACCATTTGAAAAAAAGGGGTAATATTCCAACATAAAATGAAGATATCATATCATTGTTCATTTGTTTGTGTTGTGTTGTGTTATGTGCAATGTTTGATCCTGGTAACTGTTGTTGATTGTTGTCAGGACAGGATTCAACAAGGGCTACGCATTTGTGAATTTTACAACCTCAAAAGCAGCATGGAAATTCAACATAACAGCCTCGAACGGCAAATGGGACATGTACCAATCCCAAAAGGTTCGGCAAGTTGCAAAAGCACACATTCAGGTATATATGCTCAATCGAATACTACACCTAATTAATCATCACTCAAACGTGTTTAGTTAACTTATTGATATGTGAATGTTTTGTATCATTTGATATAATGTAGGGAAAAGAGAATCTGGAGAAGCATTTCGAGAATACGAATTTTCCATGCGAGTCTAAAGAGGTTTTGCCTGTTAGTTTTAGCGTGCCTCGTGATGGAAAGAACAAGAGTGGGGAACAGAAGACTTTGGGTGTTCTGCTGAAGCCTCGATACATTTGATGAACAAGTTTGAAAAACGAAGAAGATTTTGGATTTGACAGAGTTGATTTGACTAAGCAAAAAAAGCCTAATCCTCTGTGTGATGGTTTACCCAATGCAAGTTAGTTTCATCGCAATGTGGTGGTGTTGTAGTTATAGTCACATCGCTTGTTGTAGTTTAGTTTAGTTTATGGTTTTATGTTCTACTATTTTGGTAGAACTAGCTAGTTAGTTGTTGTTGTTGTTGTAGGATTATGCTATGTTTCTCTACCATTTCCATGCATGGATGGGTTGAGCTTGCCACCTCCTTGTCAATGGGGCTAGGTGGTGGGGTCCACCCTTTTGTGGATATGGCCAAAGACCAAAGTAGTAGTATTTTGGATGCTGGGTTTGTAGCTTGTTCTAACTCTAATATAATGGTAACAATAAAAAAAAATTAAAAATATAATACTTTAGTGTTGTGTCATTTTCTCGAATATTTGATGTGCTAATTTTGGTTTGGACAGTGCCTGAAAGGGGCTGTATTTATGTAAATGCCAAGGTCAAAGGTTGCAGTGTTGTTCTGGAATAATGGCAGCTATGAGAGTATCTCAGATGCTGTAGATTGTGCATGCTTTTTTTGAAGCATTAAGAATGTAATGGTCAAACAGTTTGGGTGTTATGGGTTCTTGGAAGCAATACTAAAATGGTGAAAAACGTTGACTGGTACTGAAGGTGACTGTTTTGTTTTGTATTTTGAAGGTAGAGCTTTTTTGTCTTCAACCTTATCCAAGTCTCAAATGAATATCTTAATTTATTTTTTGGGGGCCGGGGTCGATTAAATTAAATGAACTCATTTTAAATTTTTTATTTTATTGAATGTATGGGTTTGTGGAAGCAACTTTTCTGTTCGGATTCCTGGTACTGGCAGTATCATCAAGAGATGAAGGTTCTGTGGGTCTGATGGATCAGCCATGAAAAAGGGAACTCATAAACCGTCCTCATTTGCTGACTATATGTAATTATGTACCAAGTAGTGTGGCACTTATTAGTCAACTTTTCAAACGTTGGTGCTTGGCCGGTACGGCCGCACCCCAAAACCCCAGGTTTCCAGTGGTTTTTTTTTTTTTTTTTTTTTTTTTCACGATATCATCTAATTTGGCAGGTTAAAGAATAATTTGTCACAAATTTAAACTTGATTTAAGACTGACATTTGCTTAAGCGAATGTGTAAATTGACAGATTTAAATTGGTTAAAACTAGTATTTAATTGGGTACGTTTTATTTCTTTGAACAAAAAAATTAGGGTTTATTTCGGCCTGCCGAATTTTCTTCTACTAAGGTTTCAAATGACTCACTCTATGATATGGGAAAGATATTTGATTTTCCCATTTATTCGATAATTTCTTAACATTCTATGAGAAAGTTTTATTGATGATAATTATGTCTTGGATCATGTATGAATCTTGTTATCACTATGCCTCTTCCATTGAGATGGATTGCGAAATTGAGCACAAATAAGGTAATACCTTTTGATTATTGTGGTGAGAAACATATATTTCAACCAACAATAGTCAATAATTAATAGGCTTTTACATATATGTAACGAAATCTGTACTAAAACTGATTTTATGATAAAAATAGAAATGTAATAAACTAGCCAATGAAAACAAATAATATTTCCCTTGGCAAAGTAGCATTTTAATTGGCAAAGTCTTTTTATTGAATAATTTGTTAAATGCAAGACATGTGGCTTTGGCTTGAAAACACACCAGTTTATGGCAACTGATTAACACTCTTAAAAAAGAAAACTATAAATTGTGGCTATCGTAGCAATAAATAAACTTGGAGCATATGGTCTGGTTATCAGCCTCATTTGGTACAAGTACAACCTTTCTTTATAAAATAATTGGTAGCCGAAGGTTTAAATGCTAGTTCCTCTTTTGTTCCTTTCTTCATCAGCTAAGCAACAAAGAAAAAAGAAGGGGTGTTCCGAGAATCGAACTCGGGACCTCTCGCACCCGAAGCGAGAATCATACCACTAGACCAAACACCCACCCTGATTAAGAGTATCTCATAATAACTTTATCACAAATCAATTCTGTGCTATGCCCAATCCTAAATTATATTTGAGAAACCCAGGAATCCAAACAACGAAGCAAAAATCTGAAAATGGCGTCTTCAGCAACTCACTTTCTCCATTTTCTTCGTTCACAACCACTGTCTTCATCTTCTTCATTCGTTTCGCTACTGAAACCGCTTCTTCTTTCCTCTCCCAATGTCTTATCCATGCATACTTCACCGCTTCTTCCACAAAACCTCTTCCCCTCCCTCACTCGCCACCACTTCTCTTCACCTTCCCTCTCTCTTCCTCACGCGCCTCCCCCTTTTGTGGCTCTCACGAGTTCATCACAAAACTCGGAGGAGGAAGATGACTACTACAACGACGAAGACGACGAAACGGAGCTGTACGATGAAGAATCTGACGACGACGATGATTTGGAATCGGAAAGGAGCAGTTTTGAGGAGAATACACAGATTGGTTCAGAATCGAATTCAACTTCGTCGCCATTGGAGAGGAAGAGGGAGGAGAGGTTGAAGGTGGAGGTTCCGAGTCTCAGCGTGAAGGAAAGGAAAGAACTTGCGTCTTACGCGCACAGTTTGGGGAAGAAGCTCAAGACCCAGTTGGTGGGAAAGTCCGGTGTTACCCCCAATGTTGCAACCTCTTTCATTGAGACACTTGAAGCCAATGAGCTTCTCAAGGTATCAATTTCAATTTCCCTGTTAATTGTGTTGTTATTGTTGTTGGAGGAACATGCTTGAGAGATTTTCTCGCTTCAGTATTGTTATGCTTGCCATGTGTTTGATGTATTTCCTGAGAGAGATGGAAAAGAGCGGAACTTGTTTTCTGTGTTTCCTATTCCCAATTCAACAAGATTTAGGTAATTTTCCTCTTGAATTGCTTATGAAATTGGGTGTAAGCAGTTAGTTTTCTCATGTTTTGCATTTGCGATTGGTAGTATTTTTCCTTGCTTGAAGTTGTTACTTATTATTAAACCATGGAAAACCATCAAATGAAATGCTTAAAAGGACTATGGCACGTAATGTTATTATATCATGGCATTGCATGCAAAACATGGATAAACTGTGTTGGACCCTCTTTGGTTTTCCATGTGCTGCTTAAATTGGTCGGATTATTGAGTGGTTGGGAAGTGGGAATTGAGCTACTTTGCATGCTTATTGTGATCATTTATTATTGTAGACTGCAGAGAGGGTAATATTTGTAGGGTTTATACTTAATACCATGTGTCTACTATGCTAAGATCTTATTGAGAGTGAGGTTAGTAGTTGTTATGCTGTTCAAACATTTTTGAACTTTCTTGGCTTTTAAAAGTTATAATAGTTATGGTAAAAATTATCAGTTTCTGTACAAACACTTGGATTCTAATAATTTGTAGTTGCAATTTTGAATGGCATTTGCAGATTAAAATACATAGGAGTTGCCCTGGTGAGTTGGAAGATGTGGTGAAGCAGCTGGAAGAAGCAACCGGTTCAGTGGCAGTTGGTAAAATTGGTCGAACCCTGATTATATACAGGCCTAGTCTCACCAAATTGAAGGCCGAAGAAAAAAAGAAACAAGTTCGTCAACTCTTTCTTAAAAGACAATTAAAATACAGACAATTAAACAAGGTATTAATTACTACTATATAGCACTGTACTAAATTTATTTATTTTATCGTTATCTTATCTTTCCTAATTACTAGTACTATTCGATATTGTTGTGAAAACTACAGAGTAGGGAACAAGTACCAAAATTATCACGGCGTGGTTCATCTTCATCGTGGAAAGTGAGGAGTAGTAGGTCATAATTAACACCTATTGGATTGGCTATTGTTAATGGAATTATTTTCTTGAGGTTTGTCATGTCCCGTGGCCTAAACAAACTTGAGGATTTGCAATGATGGATTCCGGTGCTCGAGATGAAGGATCATTTTCAACCAATTATGCTCTTGGTAATTAACACTTGTTAGTAAGTGCAGAAGTCAGTTGAAACGTTAGTATTTAGTAATGAATGCTTGTACTATATAATCAATGTTATGTGAGCAAAGCTACGGAGTATGTGTAGAAGTGTAGAACGGTTTGGATTGAATTCTTTATTTTTGGAATATTTGTGCTTTCTTATTTGCAAAATATCTAAGCCCTTAATCTGTTAATTTTATTATGCATCCAAGAACAATTTTTTGTCATTTTAAGTTTTTAACTAAACTCTTTTTTAGAATTTGATTAAAATTGAAATGATTTATATGTTAAAAACATATAGTTATTTTTACCTTTTTTGTGACACTACTATAAAAAAGAAAGATTTAAAGTAAGAAATAGGTGGGAAAAGTCCAACACCGCCAATTGACCCTAACCAACTGCCCTGATCAACACACGATAGCCCCGGCTGAGTGCGTTGGATGACCCTGGCTAACCACTGGCCAACCGAACCAACAGAAGCAGGCCGCCCCTACCAGCCAGCGCGATCGACCACACCAGCACACTTCCACAGAATAAATAAAAAGTAAAAATACAAAATCAAATTATTTTATCAATTTTTAAATAAATCAATTCTTGTTTTGCATTTTGCATTACAATTTAAAGAATTATAAGCTACAGTACAGACAACATGCTTCCTTCCTTACAATATGTGACACTAACAAAAAAATAATACAGCGGATAAAGAGTTTCTCTTTTTGGTAGAATAGTAGAAATCCTACAGAAGGGAATCTTGTCTGGCATTTGAGATCTCATAGAGGGTATGATTCTTCCAGTATTGGTTTCCATATCCATACTTGAACGAGACCATTGGTTAAAAGGAAAGAATATCCATGTGCTGGTAAAAATAGTATTTCTAACCTAGGTAGCCTTCAACTTTTGCAGCTCATGTTGGCTTAAATCTTCTGAGGACAGAACGCTACTGGGAGAGAGAAGGCGCAAAAGGGCAATTGAAAACCGAGCCTAATGATCATAAAAGAATTGCATGTCAGAATATTTGGAAAACAAATTATTAGTACAAACAACGTTACTCTTCAAAAAAGGTCATAGTCTGCATTTTATGCCAATTTGAGATCCAAGTCTTACCCACTGAAATCCGGCAAGGGCAAACCAACAGCCTTGCAAACCAAATCTACTGCTTAAGACCTGGCACATTGGAAGATTGTGTTTTGTTACAAATGCAGCATAATGGATCAAGCAGCTATTACTAATAATAGAAGTGATAATATCTATTCTCTAACAATCATAATAACAAAAGAGAGAAGTGGTTACTGATAGCACTAGTGCACCAAGACAAAAGCATCCACTCATTGACAAGCTTATGAATCTTAGATCCCGTCCAGCCTGATTAAGCAATGTGCAACGATGTTATAAACTTAAAAATGCAGTTTTTATATAATGGATTGAACAGAATATCCAAGCAGGAACATACCAACAATGTTCCTTCCAAGCATACAGTAGGTGGTGTCACAGATAGCGCTATGAAATACGGTATCAGCACTTTATGCATCTGCACGGTCGCAAATGCAGCAAATTACCAACTTATGCTTACATTCTAAAACTACGTCTAGTTTATAAGAGTATATGCTTTTCTGCCTATATATCCTGCCAAACAATGTAGGAAAAGGAGATTGAGAATATATCTAAGCTAAATTTTAAAAGTTAAACTAACCCCTTGGATGACCATCTGATCAGGTGTAAAAAGATAAGGGAATAACCAAGGAATAGATGTTCCAACAATCCCCAACAACAATCCAAGTATAGCTCCAATACTTACAAGAGACCTTAGAAGCAACCAGGCCTGTTGAAAGTATAAATTCAGGGAATTTCAAATATACAAAACAAAACAATATCTAGATAGAATCTGCAAAATAGATTAGTTAGGAGAATGGAGTGCCAGCTTATGAAGCAATCCTTCCCAACCAAAAGGAAAGATACAATTTCAAACTATGAGCAAAAGAGAGATTTAAAACAGGGGAGAGAGATCCTCTGAAACAGCAATTAAGAGCATCACAAACCTTTGCCAAATTCCGATTTACTCCATATATCAACCCAGGCATAAATGATTGAGCAGTTTGGGAGAGAGGTTCGCCCCAAACTGTACATGTCATGTAGATTTGAACCATAACCTGCAATAAGTGTTGAGTAATCAATTTAGTTCGCTGAAATGAGCAGATGGAAAGCAACGGAATGGAGTCACAAAATAAGAAGAGGGGTAAACAAACTTGGTGAGCGGCCATTGTATGGGTACCCATTGAAGTAGCATTATATATAAGCAGCGAGTAGAAAGCCACCTAAGATCAGAACTTTCAGTTAGTTTTGAAGTCTCAGAATACAGCAAAGAGAGAACCACAAATATAACAAATACAGAATGCAACCTTTGACATCAGTGTTAAAAATACAGGAGCAGCAAGACCAAGTATATTCAGAAATTCTTTCCCTGAAGGAATGGATAAAGCAAGTGCATCGAATCCTTTCTTGTTTAGATTTTGAATCATCATATATGCAGAAAATACCTAGAACCAGAAACAGATAAAAAGGAAGTGAATACAGAGTTGAGTACACTATAAAAAATTAATGTATATCGAGAGTTTGTCGGGCACACTTGAGATATCATTGCAGCCCATGCAGCCCCTGCAATACCATATCCTAAGATGCGGCACAGAACTACAAGACCAATTCCATTTATAACGGTGGCAGCTGCCAAAGACTTCAAAGGTCCCCAGGAATCCTTCATGCCAAGACTGCAACAGAAAATTGTGAATATGAAGATAGGAAATTAAATTTACAAGAAGGTGTTTATCATAATATCATACAAGCAAAGGTGAACCCAATATTAGCATATTACATTTACTTGGGATAAGAGAAACTTCAAAAAAGATTGCTCAAACAACTTAAAGAAAATTTATGCAAAAACATGAGATCTGAATTCAAGTTCCATTTAAAATATACAAAACATACAAATACCACCAACAAACAGTTAGAGCCTTGATATCAGAGAAATGTCAAAGCAATAAGTTTTAGGATTGGCCGATAGTTTCCACAGTGAACATGAAATGACGCGAAATATGATGTCATGACTCGAGCAGTATGACAGATTTGATAAAAAAATTTACAACCACTCATTTCAGAATCACACAAGAAATATATAGCATATTTGCACCTTGCACTCTGAGCAACCCATCCAGAAAGTAAAGCAGGCCATGCCAAGCTTCGAATCTAACACCAAAAGATACTCGGTGAAACTACATAAAACAGATAATGATATCTTTGCTTGATCATTATCAAAAACAAATAAATGATTAAGAAAGGAGACAGGTATCTTATTTGCAACCTTGAATATCTTTCTTAAAGAAAACGTCAGTACTGAACAATTTACTTCCCTCCACAAAATCTTTGATGATTTAGTGTGTTTATAGACATGAATCGTGATCTTCATCTAAATTGAAGGATATGTAATCAGAGGAAACAAACCTGAACATAAGTATTAGCAGCAGGTACTACATGTGCATTCTTTGGTCCAGTAAAAGCTGGAGAAAGTAGAAAAAAAGAGAAGAAAGAAAGGCATAAACAGAAAAATATCAGTCATGGAATTTGATATGCTAAATTTCCTCCATAAATGCATTATAGCTATACAAAATGCATTATTGGAGGAGCAGAAAATGGTTTGAATCATTTCATAATTAATACCGGTGAGTATTGCTGCACCAAACACCTTTGTGAACAAAAGCATCGAGATGCCGCAGGCTAAGCCAACAAAAAGTAAGACAGATATGTGATGCTGAACTTCTTCTCTATCCTACACAAACACATGCACTCAACAAAAGCAGCATACATATTCACTAATGTTTTATAGCAGAAGGGAAAAAGGGAAGCCTAACCTGGTTAGCAAGGGCAGTTGCAACCATATTGGAGGTAGCAATAGAGAGGAACATGAACATGTAGCTCATGTAATCACACACAACCGTGGCAGGACCTGCTCATGGGAAAATAAAACAATCTAATTCCACATTTGCCAATTGCCATTACTAAATGCGAATGACTTAAATGCACCAAATTTAACTTGTGCATGATACAGTACACTGGGGTAATCTATCAGTGTGTGTACAATGAATTAGACTGAAATCTACATAACTATATTACCAATGGTGCATAGCATTGTTTTATATAGGACAATGCTGGTGTATCATCTACCAAGATAATCTAAATGGTATAAATTTAAACACAATTTTACATCAATAATTAAATCTACACTATTGGATTATTTTGGTGCATAAAGCAAACAGATATTCATTCACTAGAGTCTACAAAACTAACAGAAAACACAATTACTCTTTACTCATACAAGGTGCCTCATAAACAATCAATTTCCTTCAAATGATAATCAAAATTAAGCAGTGGAAATTTCCAATACCTAAGGCAGCAAGCTCAATTGAGCTACCGTGACCAATAACAGCAGTATCCATGAGGCTCATGATGGGCCCACACAACCAAAGTCCAGTAGCAGGCCCAGTAAACATCACAATCTCCTTCACCTGGCTCCATATACCCTGATCTGCAAGCTCCTTCTTCTCACCCTCTTCTTCCACCGCCACCACCATTCCATCGTTATCTTCGGAACTACCACTGAGCTCTTGTCCCTGAGCCACACGAGCCGGTCGGAACCCAAAGCGACGTCGTATTGACGCCGCATGGAACGATTTCGAAGGAAGAGCAGCGTTGTAGTTGCGAGCTGAGAGTGATGAAGGAAGTGAAATTAGGTTGGGGTTTCTGAGGGAAGGGGTGCGAATAGTACGAGGCAGAGGCAATGAAAGTTTCAGTGCCATTTTTCTCTTCTTTTGGTTGTTTTTTTTTTTATTTTCTTTTATTTATTTATTTATTTTGGGTTGTGTTGTATTGAAGTGCTAGTAGAAAGGGAAGGGGGAGTGAGGGTTCAAATAAAATTGGACAGGAAAACGAAGAAAAAGGGAGTGGCTGGTAATGGTGACAGGACAGAGCCGAGTGAGTGAATGTGGATTGATATTGGCCGTTTAATAAAAGAACACGAGAATTTAAGAGGGAATTAGTTCGTTTTTTTGGCGCCTTTTTGTAACTTGCTATTTTTCTGTCCCACTATAATTCAATGATGTGTTGCCTTGTCGTCTCGGCATCTTCCTCAACTTGAGTTTTTCTTTCTGGCGAAGTTGACCTTTCAGTGGCAGTGGCTCAATTCATCTCTTTGTTTTCAGTTTTTTTTTGGCACAATTTTTTCGGGTTTTTTTATGCTACCACCATCAGTCAACTTTAACTGGGCTTCTTAGCCTAATAATCTGATCTGATGAGGCAAGCCTGCCCAATATCAATGGGTTTTGAATTTTTAAGACTTTTGTGGATAAAAAAAAATGTGTTAGGATACGAGAGCCTGGGCCAGAAATATGGTTCAAATTAATTTCGTAGAGCTGAAAGCCTGAAACACACAAGGATATGAGAGCCTGTCTGGGCCGCTATTTGCGAGAAAAATGTCATTACCAAGGTATGTAACTTTGATGAAGGAGAGAAGAAAATTATTCGTGGGCTAAGATAAAGTATGAAAAGCTGTGTGATTACTGCTATAATTGTGGAATAATTGGCCATGATAGAAGAGTATGCAAAATGGAAATGGCTATGACAGTTGAAAATCCAGAACTACCAAGATATGGTCCAAATCTTTCAGTTGCGAGATTAAAATCGATTGCTGCTTTAGCTGCAAGGTTCGGCATTCAATTACAGAAGCAAAGAAACAGTGATGGGGAGAACCAGATTTGGGAGGCGCGTGAAGAAAGCCTATGGAATGGAGAGTCCAAGCAAAAGGAGCCAAGAGATGAGATAGGGTCAAATCAGCAGCATGGTATGTTTGCAGAAGCTAGTATGATTAGTGACAACCAAGAGAGGATAGAGGATACAGATAAAAGACAGAGATTGAGACACGTGGAAGAAAACATTGCAGTTGGGAAAAATAAAGGGCTAGATGAAGAGAATGTGACTGGAGAGGGTGATATGACTTATTGGAAAAGTAAGAACAGACAGCGTAGAGACAGAAGAATGGAAGTAGAAGGAGGATATGAAGCAGAAGAGGCTGATGTTATGAGTTGTCAGAACTCCTTTCAAGAAAGATCTAGAGAGGATGAAAGGAAGAGAAGAGCTAATGAATATATTGGGCCTAACCAATTGGGCCTAAGTGGGAAGCACAAGTCTCAAATGAAACAAATTGAGCCAGACATAGAAATATTAAAAGGGAAGAAGGCCTTAGAGATGGAGGTTATGAAAGTGGGCTGGGCAAATGATAATAAAAATTCCAATATAATGGGTCAAAGCCTTTCACTAAACAGATCAGCAGAAAAGAATAGTGGTCCTAAAAGCATAGGAAAAAAGGGAAAGAAGACACAAGTGCATGGAACTGAAACAGAGAAGTATTATTTTGTGGAACTTCCGAGTGATGGTGACGATGATGATAAGACACGAACCAGCAAGGAGGAGAAGGTACCAGAGGCATTGGAGATAGAGCTGGTGCAACCAAAAGTTGAAGATCAAGAGAAAGTGGGAAGAGATTAGGCAGCAAGACATAACAAGAGCAGCGACAAGTATTGATGAGCAAGAGAGCGAAGAAGAGACAAGTAAGAGAACCAGAAGGGAACTAGTCAAATGAGGTGAAAATGATGGCATAATGGGTTAACATGAAGATGTTACTGGTGAATATGGACACAAGGCTGAGGAGGCGGGCCTAAACATGCCCCACCCTCAGCCATGAGTGTCATTAGTTGGAACTGTCGTGGGATGGCGGCTCCCGCAACAGTATCTGAATTGTTTAATCTGTGTAGATAGATAAAGCACGCCATGATTTTTTTTATGGAAACTAGAGCTAAACAAGAATATATCAATAGAGTTAGGAGAAAGTTACATTTTGATAAATCCTTTTGTGTAGAACCACAGGGGATGTCCGGTGGTCTATGTCTTTTCTGGAATAATGAAATTAATGTTGAAGTTTACTCGTGGACCAATAATCTTATTAACGTATATGTGAGGGACAAAAAAGGGAATAAATGGATCAGCCACTTTGTTTATGAAAACCCAATATATTCACAAAGAAAGAAGCTGTGGAGAGAATTGACAGCTAATACGGAGGATCCGCTGACTCCGCAAATGTTCATAGGAGACTTTAATGATATCTTAAGCCAATAAGAGAAGATTGAGATGCATCCAAAACCAGTTAGTCAAATGATAGAATTCAGAAATTTTGTGGACTGCAACGGCCTAATGGACTTGGAGTTGCAAGGGAAAAAGTTTACGTGGTTCAGTAATCCAAGAAGTGGGTTCATCACGAGGGACAGGATTGATAGAGCTCTAGCAAATTGGGAATGGCGAAAATTGTTCCAACATGCCAAATTGGAGTCCTTGCCTGCAGTAAGCTCGGACCATTGTCCTATTGTCTTAACACCGGAACCAAAGGAAAAATGCAAATTTTTTTTTCAAATTTGAAGCTTTTTGGGAGGATCACAAGGAATGCGAGGAGATCGTTAGAAAAGGGTGGAATAGGAGAACAAAGAGGGTCAGCGGATGGGGTAGCTTAATTGATAAGATGAATAACTGCAAAAAAGAATTACAGAGTTGGAGTAAAAAAACATTTACTAGAGCGGATAAAGAGATAGCTAGGCTACATAAGGAACTTCAGCATCTTCAAACAGCGAATTTTTCAGTAAATCAACAAGAAAGGATAGTGCAAATTAAGGAAAGAATTAAACAGTTATGGAAACAAGAGGAGATGTATTGGGGGGCAAAGGTCAATATTAAAATGGATACGATTTGGGGACAAAAACACAACATTTTTTCATGCAACAACAATCCAAAGAAGGGATAGGAACGGGATTGAAAAGCTTAAGAACTCACAAGGAGAGTGGGTCTGTGGAAGCATGGAGGTGATGAAGCTCATTGAAGACTATTATACTGATCTATTCAGGGCCTCACAAAGCAAAAATCTGGAACAGTGTGTACAAAAAATTTCAAAGAAAGTGACTCAAGAGATGAACGAGGGGTTAACAAAGCAAGTAACAGAAGAGGAAGTTAAGGAAGCAGTTTTTAGCATGGGAGGTTTAAAGGCGCCAGGTCCGGACGGGCTCAACGGTTTGTTTTATCAGATGCACTGGAATGACATAAAAAATGAGGTATGTGATGTGGTTAGAGAGTTCTTTACAAATAAATCTTTACCTGATGAAATTAGTGAAACAACGGTAGTCCTTGTTCCTAAGCCTGAATCACCTTAGACCTATCAGTTGTTGTAACTTCATCTATAAGATTATTTCAAAGATTCTAGTAATGAGGCTGAGGAAGATTTTAGATAAAGTGGTGTCCTCGACTCAGAGTGCCTTTGTAGGAGAGAGGTTAATTCAGGATAATATAGTGATAGATCAAGAAGCACTACATAGTCTTAGAAGGAAAGGTAGGAGGGGATCAGAAAACTTAGCTATCAAGTTGGACATGAATAAAGCATATGATAGAGTGGAATGGAATTTCTTAGAAAAAGTGTTAAGGGCTTTCGGGTTCACTGAGAATTGGGTACAACTAGTCATGAAGTGTGTCAGAAGTGCGAGCTACAGGTTCAAAGTGAATGGGGAGTTGTCACAGAAGGTGATATCCCAAAGAGGTCTGAGGCAGGGGGATCCTTTATCTCCTTATTTGTTTATAATAGCAGCCGAGGTTTTCACGGTTCTTATGAATGAGACTCAAACAAATGGGGTTATATTTGGTTTCAAAGTCACACCCAATGCTCCTACCATCACTCACCTCCTATTTGCAGATGACTGTATTATTTTAGCTGAGGCAAAGGAAGAGGAGATATACCAGATCATTTTGATTCTAAATGAATACACTGAAGCATCAGGTCAACATATTAATTTAGAAAAATAAGGAATAATTTTTGGAGAGCAGGTGTCGATACAAGTAAGAGTGAATATTGAAGAAATACTTGGTATAGCTGCGTGGGATAATCCGGGAAAGTATCTTGGCTTACCAGCACAATGGGGAAGATCCAAGAATAAAGCATTGGCATGGATAGAGGAACGAGTGATGAGTAAGTTGGAAGGATGGAAAGAGAAGCTATTAAATCAAGCAGGGAAGGAGGTATTGATTAAAGCAGTAGTTCAAGAAATTCCAACATACGCGATGAATGTGGTTAAATTTCCTAAGAACTTTTGTCAGAGGTTAAGCGCCAAAGTGGCAAAGTTTTGGTGGGCGGCACCTGGCAAAGAACGCAGAATACATTGGAAGAGTTGGGATAAGATAACTATGAGTAAAAAAGATGGAGGTTTGGGTTTCAAAGATTTCCATGTTCAGAATTTAGCTCACTTGGCCAAGCAAGCATGGAGGATTGTAGAGAATCCAGAGTCTCTGTGGGTTAAATTTGTGAAAGCAATATATACTTCCCAAATTGCTCTTTTTGGGAGGCCCGAAGGAATGCAAAAGCATCCTGGATGTGGAGTAGTATTCTAGAGGGGAGGGACTTTATGAGGAAGAACGGTAGATGGAATATTGGGAATGGAAGGAAAGTAAAGGTGTGGGAAGATAATTGGATTATAGGTTCCAAGAAAATTCAGAATGAACAACATAGGAAGGTGCAACTTGTTAGTGAACTGATTGATCCAGGGGAGGGGTGGAATTCTAGGAAGATCAATTCTATCTTCAGTTCAGAGTTAAAAGATAAGATTATTAAAACTCCTATTAGCTTATTAGATAGGGAGGATTGGTTGGTGTGGCCATATACTTTGGATGGATCCTACTCTATTAAGTCAGGCTATTACGTGGCAAAGAAGGAACAAATGGAATTGAAGGGGGGGAGAAGCGTCCACAAGCAGTGACCTAAAGGAGTTATGGGCAGAAATTTGGAAGATTAAAATTCCTCAAAAAATAAAGACATTTGTGTAGAAAGCTGCACATAATATCATTCCAGTGAATGAGAACCTGTTCAAGAGGAGAATCACTAAGAGCCCTATGTGTCAAATATGTAACTTAGAAATTGAAAGAACAGAGCATACTATTCTGTTGTGTCCCTGGACGAGGGCTGCCTGGTTCGATGCCCAGTGCCAGAAATGCCCAACTATAGATACAGTTTCATCATATGGAAAGTGGGTTTTGGAATGTATAAAGAAAATCAAACGAAGCGTAAAAACATGGCAAGATGTTTTGATTAGCAGGATAGCCTATCTTAGCTGGGAAATATGGAAGACTAGAAATCAAGCAGTGTTTCAGAAAATAGGGGTTAATCCAGCCAGCACAATTCACAAAGCAAAAATGGCAGAGATACATTTCATAGAAGCAACACAGGATAAGCAGACAGAAAATCAATAACTAGTAAAAAGAAGAGATAGAACCATTACCTAGAGACCTCCCCCAGAGCCTTGGGTAAAGGCAAATGTTGATGCATCCTTTAAAGCAACAACTGGGACAGGAGCCACTGCAGTGACGATCAGAGATAGCACAAGAAATCTTGTATTTGGGGCAACAACAAAAATTATGGCGTGTTCTAGTCTAGCAGCAGAAGCTTTAGCAATCAGGCATGTCATTATTCTATAAAAAAATATGGAGATAAAGAAGGTGTTAATAGAATCAGATAATTTAATGCTAGTGCAGACGTTAAAATAAAAAAGTAGAATAGGTGAAATTGATCCCATTTTATTAGATATTTTTGAACTCACAAGAGGAAAAACTGAATTTGGTTTCACATGGACTCCAAGAGAAGGAAATCGGCTAGCTCACAAGGTTGCAGCATTGGAGGCTATGGGAGCACTGGAGAGATCGTGGATCATTAGACTGCCTTCAGAGATAATTGTACAAATACGCAAAGATGCACCCTGCAAGTTGAAATAGCATAATCGTAATGGAGGAGCATCCACGAATAGAAGTGTAGTGATGGCAGGAGAAGAAAGAAAATAGCAAAGCGCGGGATCGGAATATCGATACAGTAGTTTATAAGGTGTGGGTATCAAAATAACTTCCGATGGAAGGCGACGATAGCTTTTGGCAAGCTCACGCTGCAAGAGGCTCTGGCGACGTCTTGTAGAAGTCCTGCGTGGTGTTGTCATTAGGAGTGGTTCTTTATTGTGGAGCCGGATAACCCATTAACCACTATTACCTAACGGCTGTGGCGGTTACCTGGATCAGAGATGAAACGTGAACGAGTTGGCTATTTTGAATTTAGAATGTGCTACGAAATTTGATTCATCAAAAAGATTAAAGGAGAAAAGTGGAAGTTGGTTTTAGAGAGGAGAAACCAGATTGGGTTCAGGTTTTGGGTGGGTTATCTTGTTGGGCTCATAGTCCATGACCAAAAAAAAAAAAAGATAACCATAGAGAGAGTTAAAAGGAAGCTTAAGAGATGGAAAACAAGATACTTATCTATGGCGGGGAGAATCACATTAGTTCAATCAGTCATAAGCTCTTGTCTTAACTTTAATATGGCACACACCAAGATTTCAATTGGAGTTTGCAAGAAAATAGAAAAACTCCAAAGAAGCTTTATTTAGGGAGAAGAGAATAATAATAGAAAATTGCATGTTATTAGCAGGAAGAAAATGTGCAAGCCGAAAGTTTAAGGAGGACTAGGGATTCGAAAGCTCAGTTTGATGAATAGAGCATTCCTCATGAAAACTCTATGGAGAATCTTGACAGAGGAAGAATCGTTGTGGGTCAATTTAATTTATGCTAAATATGGCAGGGGTCAGAACTTTTTCAAGAACATCATAACTCACCCTTCAAACTCTCCTCTCCAAAAACAATTAGCTGAATCATGGGAGAGTATGAAAACTAATATAGGTTATGACATTGGTAACAGACGAAAAGCGAGGTTTAGAATGATTTTTTGGGTAAAGGGTGAAGACATACTCAAGATGAAGATAACTACTGAACTCACAGACAATATAGTGGAAGCCAAAATTCGTGATTTCGCCCTTCCAAACGGAGAGTGGAACACAAATATTCTGAGATAATTTCTCCCCAATGACTCTATTAACAAAATAAGAGTATTATTGCCTCCTAATGATTATATGGATGAAGACAAAAGTTTTTGGAGAGGAACATGTGACGGAAACTTTGCTGTGGCAAGCGCCTACTTTATGCTTGATAATGATCAGAGAGGTGGAGGAAATGGCTTGAAAAATTATATGGAATTGGAAAGGTCCACAGCAAATTAAATGTTTTATGTGGATGGTCCTACATAAGAGATTATTAACTGCTAGTTGGAGAGCTTAGCTTTTTGGCAGTTGCCCAAATTGCCACCTCTGCAATGGACACCAAGAAACTCTCATCCACGTTTTAAAGGATTGTCCTGCTACATCAAGTATGTGGACAGATATAGTGAATCCAACATATATATATATATATATATATATATATATATATATATATATATATATATATATATATATATATATTTAAGTCCCTTTGATCTATGGATTAGATAGAGCCTTGCATCGAAAGTTAGCAACCCAAAACATAAAACATGGATATCTTTTTTCATAGTTGTTTGGTGGCAATTGTGGAATTGAAGGTATTACCTGATATAACATATATACTGCTGTTTGTTGTATTTATAATGAGTTAGCTTTAGTTAGTTCTCTCCTGTTTTGCTAGTGCAGGTTAGTATAGTATATATACATTTGCTAGTTGCTGTAAGAGTTACGAAAAACATTTCTTTGAGAGAAGTCATAATGAAAGTGAACACTTTTGGCTCTGAATTTGAACTTCCTTATCTCTTCCCTCACACACCTTCAACATGGTGCGGTGAGCGTGGAAGCCATGGTTGAAGAGGGAACAACTTGGTTTCTGATCTGTGACTAGAAAATTGATAATGAATCTATTCCCTTCTAATCTCTTGTTTCGATTTCTCCATTCAATTGTTCTTTCACTTCTCACTTCGACATCGTCTTTGACCTAATTTCTCGATTCACCACAATCGTTCGTATCCTCACATTAATAATTTTTTTTCTAATTTCTCTGACCTAATTTCTCTCCTCTCAATTCAATTTCTCAGATTTATCTCTTCTTCTTCTAAATTTCTTTTCTTCTCTTCTCTTGGACTCTCACGACAGTGTTTGATGAGAGTGTGTTTATCTCTTCGTATGTTCATCAAAGAGTGAGGTAACAACTCCGATCAACGAGATCAAGAGAAGAAGGTCTGAATTCTCATCGCCAAAATTCATTGAATTTGTGCCAGAAATGGCGGATTCAAGTTTGGGAGGCTCGACAGGTGGTTCAAGAACCATGGATATGCATCAGATAGCATCATTTTTGAGTCAGATATCAGCGATTCAAGCGCACATCGCAAAAACCAGTAATCCAGTTCAAGATCCAACAAATGCCTATTTTCTTCACCCATCAGAAACCCAGGTATCTCCATAACTACTGTTGTTCTTACTGATCAGAATTATAGTACATGGAGTAGAGAAATGTGGATAGCACTTAAATCAAAGAACAAAACAAAATTCGTTGATGGAAGCATCACAAAAACCAGAGAGCACAGATCCATTGTTTGAAATATGGGAAAGGTGTAACACTTATGTAATTGGCTGGATAAATCTTTCACTTAGTCCAGATATTCGTCAAAGTGTAACATGGAACAATCTTGCTAGTGATTTGTGGCTTGATCTGAAACAACGCTATTATCAAGGGGATAGGTACCG
The DNA here is from genome assembly GCF_059453495.1 of Arachis ipaensis. Taxonomy (NCBI): domain Eukaryota; kingdom Viridiplantae; phylum Streptophyta; class Magnoliopsida; order Fabales; family Fabaceae; genus Arachis; species Arachis ipaensis. The sequence goes on from NC_142438.1 coordinate 7,890,106, forward strand.
TGTTGGTGAATTATATGAAGAACTATACACATTAAGACAAGGCGAATTGGATGTGACATCCTACTACACGAGACTCAAAACAATTTGAGAAGAAATTGACAATTTTCGGCAAATACCATCATGTGAATGTGGCATCACGTGTCAATGTGATCTAGGAGTAATTAGAAGTCAAAGGGAGGAAGACAAAATTGTGAAGTTTTTGAGAGGATTGAATGAGCAATATTCTAATGTGCGGTCTCAGATCATGCTCTTGGACAAGTTGCCGAGTCTGAATGTGGTGCTCTCCAAGCTTACTCAACAAGAGAGACAGTTCCTCAACCTTGAAACTACTTCAGACATTCAAATTTTGGCGGTACCTACCAATTCTTTGAACACTGTTATGCCTTCTCAAGGCAGAGGGAGAGGAAGAAGTAGGGGAGGCAGGTTTCAAGCTGGGGGGAAGGGCAGAGGAGGCAGAACAATGATGCAGTATTCGTTTTGTGACAAAACTGGACACACAGTAGATACGTGTTACAAGAAACACGGACTTCCTCCTCATCTAAGGCAAAGAAACACGAACTCTGCCCCAGCAATGATGAATTGCTTTAACACAGGTGAAGAAACCGAGGAGAGCAATGATGATCTCGGTTTCAATCACCCCCAGTTGGAAGAGAAGAAGACTACAGGGAGCGATTTCACTCCAGAACAAAAGGAAGCTTTGCTGGCCTTACTCAATAAGCAAGAAGTGCAACATATTCATAGCATGAACCACATTTTAACTCAACCTCAGCCACCCCCTCATGGTAAGGTGACACATATTCTGCATTTTAAATCTCACATAAAGGCTCTTAATGTTTGCATACAAAAGTATAAACCTTGGGTAATAGACACTGGTGCCACTGACCATGTGTCATATTGCCTCAGGAATTTTTCTGAAACATTTGAAATTGGTCCGATCATTGTCAAACTCCCTAATGGTACTTCCACTGTGAGCTGCATCGTGGGAACCATTAAGTTTTCAGAATATCTTTATCTTACCAATGCATTATACATTCCTTCCTTCAATTTTAAACTCATATCAGTGTCGAAGCTAACTGTATCATTGCATTGTAAAATGATTTTTTCTGATATAAACTGTGAGATACAGGACAAACACACAGAGAAGATGATTGGTATTGCTAATTCTGTTGATGGTGTATACACACTAAATAAGCACAGCATTGCCCCTCTTGGCGAACATCATACTGCACATCATATCACAGCACCCACACAAAGAGCACATATGCAGCATTTATGGCATGATAGATTAGGTCATATTCCTAATAATAGACTAGCTGTTATGAAGCAAACTTTCAATTTCATTGATTGTACAATAAATGAACATCCTTGTGACTCTTGTCAATTAGGAAAACAAAGAAGATTGCCTTTTTCTCAAAGTGATACTGTTTCTGATAATAATTTTGATTTGCTTCACATTGATATTTGGGGACCACTTGCTATTTCGTCTATTAATGGCCATAGATATTTTCTCACTATAGTGGATGACAAGTCCATATTTACTTGGATAAATTTGATGAAGTCTAAGGCTGAAGCAGCATCTTTGGTGCAAAATTTTGTTAAACTTGTCAAAAACCAATTTGAAAAATCTGTAAAAATTATTCGGACTGACAATGGTCCTGAATTTTTAATGCCAACCTTTTATGCTTCATTTGGAATTTTGCACCAAAGGTCATGCATTGAGACGCCACAGCAAAATGGTGTTGTTGACCAAAAGCATCAACACATTTTGGCTGTGGCAAGGGCCATTATGTTCCACGCCCAAATACCTAAGTGTTATTGGAGTTTTGGAGTGATCCACGCAGTCTATTTGATAAACCGAATTTCCACACCTCGTTTACATGAAAAATCTCTGTTTGAAGTACTGCATAAATCACTCCCCTATATCTCTCACCTTAGAGTATTTGGTTGTTTAGCATATGCAAGCACGATCAAGAATAGCAGAACAAAATTGGACCCTCGTTCAAGAAAATGTGTTCACCTCGGTTTCAGGGAGGGTACCAAAGGTTATGTGCTTCTTGATCTGATTTCAAAATAAATTTTTGTGTCTCGATATGTCAAATTCTATGAAAATCATTTTCCATATATTGCTTCATCTCAGTTGCCTATTGATTCTCACCAAGAACCAGCTTTTCAGCAACATAATACACCCCACGTCATGCATGATTATGATTTATTTGACCAACACATAACCGATCTGCACACCCCTGCTTCCAATCCACTCTACACTAGTCAACCTACACCACACATACACACTGCCACACAGCCCACAGATATTGAATCCTCGAGTTCAGCATTGCATGCACAACCCACTCATTCAAATATTCAACATCACAATGTATCACCATCTTCTCACCCCACACCAAGAAGATCATCACGCATTAGTAAACCACCAACATACTTAAAAGATTATAAATGCATGAATATTACTAATAATCACAACAGAGAAACTTCTTCCAATCAACGATATCACATTTCAAAGTTTTTATCATACAAATCTCTTTCACCCATGCATAGTGCATACTCATTAGCTATCTTGAACATTGAGCCCAAATGCTATGAAGATGCCATACTTGAACCTTGTTGGCGAGAGGCCATCCGAGCTGAATTGGATGCTCTGAATGAGAACAAAACCTGGACATTGACTTCCCTTCCGAGTGGTAAGAAGGCGATTGGTTGTAAGTGGATCTTTAAGGTTAAATATCACCCTGATGGTAGTGTTGAGCGACACAAGGCTCGTCTCGTGGCAAAGGGGTTCACTCAAGTCCCCGGAATTGACTATAAAGACACGTTTAGTCTCGTTGTCAAGCTAGGAACACTGCGGGTTGTTTTGGCACTGGCTGCTGTCAAGGGATGGCATTTGAAGCAAATTGATGTTAATACTGCTTTTCTGCATGGTAAGCTTGATGAGGAAGTGTACATGAAACCCCCCGAAGGTCTTGCGATAGCTCCGGGTCAGGTTTGCAAGCTTGAAAAGTCTCTATATGGGCTTAAACAAGCTAGTAGACAATGGAACTTCAAACTGAAATCTGTTCTGCTAGAGTTAGGATATAATCAGTGTAAATCTGATTACAGCATGTTTACTAAATCCCAAAGTACTGGTTTTACAGTCATTTTGGTTTATGTTGACGATTTAGTGTTGGCAGGGGACGATTTGTTTGAAATTGAAAGGGTGAAACAGATTTTGCATGACAGATTTCGGATTAAGGACATAGGTGATCTCAAGTTCTTCCTTGGCTTAGAGGTTGCTAGGTCTTCAAAAGGCATAGCTTTATATCAGCGAAAATATGTTCTAGATCTCTTGCGGGACACTGGCTTTGAGCATTGTAAGCCTGCCTCCACTCCCATGGACTATGGGGCGAAATTGAGTAAGGATGATGGAAATAGTCTGCCTGATTCCTCATATTATAGGAAAATCATTGGAAAACTGTTGTATCTCTCAAACACAAGGCCGGATATAAGCTTTGCAATTGGCAAGCTCAGCCAATTCTTGGATTGTCCCACAACTAATCACTTGCAAGCGGCACATAGGATCCTCAGGTACATAAAGAACTCTCCGGCAGCGGGGCTGTTCTTCTCGGCCAGTTCCAATCTATCTCTCACTGGATTTTCTGATTCTGACTGGGTTGGATGCCCCGACTCGCGACGATCGGTTTCAGCCTATTGCTTCTATGTGGGTTCCTCCCTTGTCACTTGGAAGAGCAAGAAGCAAGTAACCGTCGCAGCTTCTTCCTCTGAGGCAGAGTATCAGGCTCTTGCACTGGCCACTAGGGAAGCTCAATGGCTTAGTTATGTGTTGAAAGACTTAGGAGCACCTCTTGGTAAACCTGTGAATTTGTACTGTGATAGTAAATCTTCCATTTATATTGCTACTAACCCAGTATTTCACGAGCATACAAAGCATATTGAGGCTGATTGTCACATTGTGAGGGATAAATTGCAAGAGGGCTTAATTAATCTTTTACCACTTTCTACACATGAACAAGTGGCAGACATCATGACTAAGCCTCTGGCACCAGGACCGTTCAACACATTGTGTAGCAAGCTTGGGTTGTTGGACATCTTTATGTCCAACCCTCCCAGCTTGAAGGAGGGTATTACCTGATATAACATATATACTGCTGTTTGTTGTATTTATAATGAGTTAGCTTTAGTTAGTTCTCCCCTGTTTTGCTAGTGCAGGTTAGTATAGTATATATACATTTGCTAGTTGCTATAAGAGTTACGAAAAACATTTCTTTGAGAGAAGTCATAATGAAAGTGAACACTTTTGGCTCTGAATCTGAACTTTCTTATCTCTTCCCTCACACACCTTCAATAGAAGGAATAAAGAAATATTTTCTCCTTCATATAAAGGTCAGTCGATGCCAAGGATTCCATAATCCTCTTTGTACAAAGTATTCAAAGGACGTTCAAAAGATACAAGTTGCTGCAGAGTCATTGGAAAAGAGATGAATGCCACATAAAATGGAGACCTCTTTCCTTAGGGTGGATAAAAATCAATTTTGATGGACCTGTCGTGGAAGATATGGGCAAGGCAAGGTGTGGTAGACTATTAAAAAATGAACATGGATGTTGGATAGCAGGTTACATGCAAAATATTGGGAACTGTACAGCATTCCAAGCAAAGTTATGGGGGGGGGGGGGGGTTTAAAGGGTCCGGAAATGGCCTGGGATATAGGTTTAAGAAGAATTGAGCTGGAAGTAAACTCGAAGGCTATTCTTTCAATTTTGAATAAACAGAATAACTTTGTGCACCCAAATGCACTGATGAAGAGAATCACCCAATTCAAGCAGCAAAATTGAAAGTTGATCTTTGTGCATAACTATAGGGAAAGAAATCGAGCAACAGACCTTCTCGCTAGGAAGAGTCTTAACTTAAGTGAAGAATTTCATTTTGTTGATAAACTTGATCGAAAACTATGTAAAATTATTGGTGATGATACTAGAGAGGTGCTCATAACCCGAGTAATCTCGTCTCTATTATTTTTGAGTCTCGATTCCATTTGTCAACCGAAAAAAAAAAAGGGATATGAAAGCCTGGAAGCTAGTCAGCTAGGATTTCAGAGCATAATTGTACCAAATTATCTGAACCACCAAACCACTTTTAGAAAAGCCTAAATGACAAAAAATCATGATAGTTATAAACAATAACAAAAAAGGCAAGCATAAAAAAAGAGGAATTAATAGTTTAATTTTGATGTATGAATCGCGTAAAATATTTTATATATTTATCATATCAAATGTATGTATTTAGATATTTTTTAAATAATAAAATTAAAAATTAATTATTTTAATGGGTTAAAATATTTTTATACTAACTATCCTGAAAAAGTATGTAAAAATTAATGTCTAATGATAAAAGGCTGTTAGATGTATAATCAATTCATGTAATACAAGATTGAAAAAAAATCGCACCCATAAAATATATTGTAGGCAACAAATCCTAACAATAAAAGTAGAACTAAAATTTATCTTAGACATATAAACTCTAATCAAATTAAACATCAACATAATTTTAGAAACTTTAAAAAATACCATGAATAAAAAAATATATTTTATTCAAAATAACGGAAAAAACAAACCAACCAACCTCAGCATGGTAGCATTAGCATATACTGGTACAGGCTAGCAATAGCATACGCAATGGAAAATGAAATGTAACCAATAACTAACCAGTGACTGTGTACGAGTAAATCCACAGATATTTTAATAAATTCAAATCCGTCCATAAGCAATTAAGCATGAAGTGAGTGACCATTGTTTTCCAACCTCAAATTTAAACCAACTTCCAAATTTGCTAAAATCACATTTAAGAGTTAAGAGTAAGACCCACGCCTCGCCATAGCGAAACTCTCCATTCTCCCTAAGAAACTCAGATAGAAGACGAAGACAAAGCACGTAAACCAAACGGCGTCGTTTCTAATTTTCAATTAGATTCAGAAATACGTAGAGAGAGAGAGAGAATGGGGAGTTTAGGAGCGATTATGAAGCATCCAGATGATTTGTATCCGTTGCTGAAGCTGAAAATGGCGGCGAAGAAGGCCGAGAAGCAGATCCCGCCGGAGCCGCACTGGAGATTCTGCTACACCATGCTCCACAAGGTTTCTAGAAGCTTCGCACTCGTCATTCAGCAGCTCGGTACCGACCTTCGCAACGCCGTGAGTTTACCTTCGCGTTTTGTTTTCGTCTGCGATTTCCGATTTTCGTTTGCATCTGGATTTGATTTATGCCGTTATTTTATTTTAATATTTTCTGAATCGAGTTGTTTCTTACTCGAATCCGATACCTATGCATCTTTATTTGCAGGTTTGCATATTTTATTTGGTTCTTCGAGCGTTGGATACCGTTGGTACGCTTTCATTTCTTGAACGATCACGATATTGCTTGTTGTGTCTCGTAGTTTATGATCATGATAAATTGATAATGATGTATTTTTTTCATTTTACTGCATGTTATGATGTTCAATTTCTATTTTGGCTTCGTTTCGGTTTTTTCTTCTTTCTTTTCTATATATGTAATGATAATTTATTTATTTATTTATTTATTGTTAGTGTATTTTTAAGTATTGAATGTGAAGCAGGGCTTTTCAACATACGATTTGGAAAATTCTAGTTATTGATACGTTGACGATTTATTTCTAGCCATTAAATTTGAAATTATAAGCAAATTATATCTGGACTTGTTAGGATGTGGAAATTCTGTGGATTTGGAAACTGTGTTAAGTCTCAGATTGATCTACTGCACATATTGCGGCTGTTGCCATTGACCATTTCTTTAGAAGGAATGTGACATTTCTGAGAAATTATGGTTCCATCTTTAGACTAAACATGCTTGGTTTAGAGTGTGTTCAATGTTTGATGTCAACAGACATTCATTAGAATGTGCATTCGCCTTGTTGGTGACTTGATGTTAGGTAAGACGCAAATCACGATTGTTGCTAAAACTTTTGGTTTTTTGTTCTCTTGACAGAGGATGATACCAGCATAGATACAGATGTCAAAGTGCCAATACTAATAGCTTTTCATAATCACATATATGATCGTGATTGGCACTTTTCATGTAAGTGTCTTTTATTTTGCTCCTCTTTTTAGGTAAAAGTAAATGCCATGGAGAATAAGGTCCATTCTTATATAATCAACTTTCTTCCATCATGTTGTTTCCTTCAATTTAACCATATCAAACTTTTCTATATCAGAAATTGGATTGGACTTTGAACTAAAGTCCAATCCAATTGGTTATAATAAAGGCAACCTTTATCTAACTTTGGAAAATTGGTGATATATTTACACCTCAAATTTTGTTGATGCTGAACTACTTATAATTTTTTTGTATGTAACAAGGTGGCACAAACAACTACAAAGTTCTAATGGACCAGTTTCATCATGTTTCAACTGCTTTTCTGGAACTTGGAAAGGGGTTAGTTTTTCTCCTTTAATATTCTGTGGTACTTGGGTTCCACTTGTTTCTGTTTATCTCCATCATTTTCCAATCAGCAGCAGCACTTTGGTTTTATTTTCAATTTTCTGGCCATTGTTTTTTATTACTTTTGTGGCATGCTGTTGCTGTGGACTGTGGAGATTGTCAAGGTCTTACATCTTTAGAATAGCTACCTAATATATAAACGGTATGTGGCTGATGAATACAGTCAATTGTTCCTACTTACATTGACTGCAGAGGTTTCGCACTTGTATATTCTTTTCTCTGCTACAATTACAAAACAGTTTGTCGTCATCTGAGTAATATTCATCTAATGATGCTACCATTACATGCAAAATATCTTAGACTTAAGGAGGGTCTAATTCCATAATTTGTCTGTGATTGTATTTTCATGTTAAATAAGTGAACTGGGGATTTATGAGATGTGTGCTATATGGACTGTAAATTCACTGTCTTTTATCAGCTTTTCATCAGTGTATATGTGACTGACTGACTGGAGTTTTGCGATACATTCTACTATGCAGCTACCAAGAAGCAATTGAGGATATTACGAAAAGGATGGGTGCAGGAATGGCCAAATTTATTTGCAAGGAGGTCTGGCATACATGTCTTCTATAGTTCTATTATTTAAACTATAAAGTGGGTTTAAAATAGTTTAAACTATTTTATTCTTTCGGATGGTTGCCTCATAGTTCTGAATTTTACTGTTATCGAACTTTATAGATTTTTGCCTCCAGTTATATTATCTAGATATTTTCCCCCAGTTGACAAAAGTTCTCACATTGTATAATGAAGGTCTTGGAAGCACAGATAATGAAGATATGTTTTACTTAATGATAATTATTTTTTTTTACAATAGTATATTATTAAGGTATGGCTAACATGTTTTAAAGTTTTTTCTTCAATAAATGCATTCATAAACATAAAATTTGGGTTTTCCTTGAAAAAAATATATACATCGGTAACCTTAACAAGTGTTAGCTAAACCCTTATTACTATTATAGCATCTATCCCAGAAAATCTGATATACAGAGCTCTGCTTCACCGGGTTTAGGGTTTAGAAAGATTATCTCGATTGAGTCCAAGAGATTTTATTTTTCCCCTCAATTTGCAGGTAGAAACAATTGATGACTATGATGAATATTGTCACTACGTGGCAGGACTTGTTGGGTTAGGTTTATCAAAGCTTTTCCATGCCTCTGGTTCAGAAGATCTTGCTCCAGATGACCTCTCCAATTCAATGGGCTTGTTTCTGCAGGTATGATGGTAGTACTATCTAGTAAAACAGTATGTAAACAATCATTATGCTTCAGTTAAGAACCTTTTGATATTGCAGAAAGCAAACATTATGCGAGATTATTTGGAAGACATCAATGAGATCCCCAAGTCACGAATGTTTTGGCCTCGGCAGATCTGGAGTAAATATGTTAACAAACTTGAGGTCTGTCTCCCTAAGAACTTATATTTATTCTATGACGGTTAGAATCTTCTCCTATTACACAATAATATGAAACAGTCACATTATGTGTGTGTGTGTGAGAGAGAGAGAGAGAGAGAGAGAGAGAGAGAGAGAGAGAGAGTACCTTCAACCCTATTGTGTTGCTTTTCATTTGTGAGTACTATGAGTAATGAGTGGATGTCGATTCTTTATTTATAATCGATAACATTCTTATCACTGGTTGGTACGGGTGAAAACAACATTTCCTGTCAGACTAGTTTGTTCTGCACTCACGAATGCCTTTCTTCTGTCTTAATGTAATAATGTGCACGTGTAAGATTCTCTTCTTTCTTACTCCAGTTTAAATTTTGTTATCCAGGAGCTGAAATATCCGGAGAATTCCATCAAGGCAGTGCAATGCTTAAATGACATGGTCACTAACGCTCTGATGCATGCCGAAGATTCTTTAAAGTACATGTCTGCATTAAGAGACCTGGCTATATTTCGCTTTTGTGCTATTCCCCAGGTTCGGTTAAGTTGCTTAATTAATTTTGATGTTGGGTAATTTGTCTTGCAAAGCTATATTAGATTTCAATAAAAGCTTCTCACTCTAGTTAAGATAAAATAAATAAATAAAAATCATGCAACATTACAATCTATTATATCCATGAGGTGTTTTGCAAACTCCAGCGATGGAACTTGCAGCGGAATCACAATTTCATGTACAATTAACGTGATAGATCTTCCATTGGCTGATTGATTTTCTAGGTTAGGAGTGTCAACTTTTTACTGTGTAACCTTGCTGGTTTGATTTGGTTAATATTATAATATTACTAGTATTACTATTTTTACTCCTAATAACATTACGAGAATATAAATCTTTTAAAATTACGTCGATTTTGCAATGACATTATAAATTATGACAAAAAATTTATAAAATCAAACTATTTTTACAAAAAGATCGTAGAAGACAAAAGTTTCCGTCGACTAAAAAGACCAGGTCTCCGTAGATAAGTAAAAATCAAATAATAAGATTTTTAGTTATTATTTTCATGTAAAAAAGTTTAATTTTTTATTAATAATTAATTTTAACATTACTTATCTAAAGTTTGAAAGAATTTAACGTATATACTTTTACATTTGATTAGGTGTTAAGTCTGTTGCACAAATAGAAATAATTAATTTTTATACTTGTTATTTAAAATAATAATTTTTTCTCTATGTATATAAAAATATAATTACATATTAGTATAAAAAATTTATATTGATAGTTATAAAATTAACACAAAGTCAATATTTTTTTCAAACAATTGAATCTAGGTTCTAACATTTAATCACAACATTAGTATTCTCTCCAAATTATATGTAATAAATATTTGAAGGAAGAAAAATGAAAATATATATTAAAAAAATAAGTGGTGAAAATTTAAAACTAAATAAAAAATTATAAAAATATGTATACAATAGTAATAGTTTTTATTTAAATTATATTGTTTTGTTAATTTTATTTTTTGTAGATCAGAAAGGTAGAAAAAAATAGAGATGAGAAAAAAGAAAGAGAAGATAAAGAAGAAGAATGAGAGAAGGAGTTTGTTAATTTTGGAAAGAAAATTTTTATTTTAATTATAATGAAAAATATTTGGTGACATATTTTGATTTGTCAAATTACTAATATAGAATATAAATAAATTATAAATTATATATAATTATATAGAGTGGGAAGGATAGAGACAAATAGAAAAAGGGAGAGAAGTAGATAAGAGAATGTAGGAAGAGAGTTTATTAATTTTAGAAAAAAATATTTCCTCTCATATTTTAATAAGAAAGGGTCATATCACACATTTTTATTATTAAATTAGTAAGTAATATATAATATAAATACATGGATATTATCATGTTAATCTTATATTTAGAGTTCATTTCTTGGTTACTTTATAGTTTCTATCATTTCTTGATGATATGCATATTATGCTCGATAAATCTGCATATGACAATAGCTACCTTTCACACCTTTTTTTTTTTTCCATAGCAAGTTGGATGTTTATTTGACAATTTTTGTGATAGATAATGGCAATTGGGACAATTGCATTGTGCTATAACAACATCGAAGTCTTCAGAGGTGTAGTAAAAATGAGGCGTGGTAAGTTAAACATTTCAATGCCAATATCTTTTTGAAGTCTTCCACTTAACGCATGCTGGAATATAAAGATAAAATTGGTATAAAATAGTGGGGCAAAGATATATGGAAGTCCAATGAATAAGTGAACTGCTGCAATTTGCTCTAGGTAACTGTGTGTAGAAAGAATCTTCTTAAAACTATATCTTGGATTCTCTTTACTTTCGGATTAACATATACAACCAGTGCCAATTGTGTAGTCATTTATTACGGTTTCCTCCTCTCTTTACAAGATGATGATGATGATGATGATGATGATGATGATGATGATGATTATTATTATTATTATTATTATTATTATTATTATTATTATTTAAAGGCGATTTTTCCTTTGATGGTCTTTTGTGCATTGTTATTTATTTATGTTTTTAAATAAGGATTAAATAAGCTGTTTACAAACGCTTTTTGGTTATGATTTATAGGTTTAACTGCCAAAGTGATTGACCGAACAAAGACAATGGCTGATGTTTATGGTGCATTCTTTGATTTTGCTTGTATATTGGAGTCCAAGGTATGAAGAATTCATGCTTCTTAACAAATTATGATTACGTTTGCAACACGAGAATGTGGATGCGCTACTTTTGTTTATCCTAATCGAACTCAAGCTGTCTTTCAGTTTCAAGGATTTTCTTAGAGCTCACATTTTCCAACTAAGAAAGTTTGGCATTTTTTCATTGTAGGTTGACAAAAATGATCCCAATGCTACAAAAACATTGAGCAGGCTGCAATCTATACAGAAGACTTGCAGAGAATCTGGTCTCCTAAGTAAAAGGCAGACAACTATCTTAGTACCTTCAAAACTCAAAAGCTACCCTTTTTACATTAACAATTTAACAAACCTTCAATTTATTTGAACAGGAAATCTTACATTGTGAATGGGAACGGATATAGCTCCACCATGGCAAGTTTTTTTCTTTTTTCTCTTTTAACTATGCATTTCTTAATTATATTTATATACCGATGTTAATGCAAATTGTTCCCTTGCAGATCTTCATCCTGATCATCACGTTTTCCATCCTTTTTGCATATCTCTCTGCTAACCGCCAAAACATTTAGTGTACGTTCTATTGTTGGTTCTAATGTATTGTATATATGTAACAAATTAAAAATATAACCACTTATATTTTCTAATAATTGTTCACTTCTTTTATTTTTGTAGTATTTTAAGCCTTCTTGCCTTTCTGTCTTTCTGACCTTGGATGGCATTCCTCATCCGACACAATGTGAAGCCTTGCAGGCAGTAGTTTAATGGCTAAAGTAATTTGTCGTGTGTTGTAGTAACTGAAAATGAACAGTGTAATATATAGTTCCTGTAGGCTTGTGATAGATTAACTTTACGAAAACTGTCATTAATACGTCTTGAACTCTTGATATACTTGCATAGAGTTGGAATGCCAAATCATTTCAGATATATTTATATTTTATATACTAACCTTTCCTTCTTTTCCTGTTTAAGAAAAACAGGTTCAAGTATCGAACTTTCGGCATAGCTGTCAAGAATACGGGTAAGGATATTCGGGGGCAGTTTATATCGGTTTTGAAAGAAAAATTAATTCGATTGAAAATATATAATTTATTTATTTTTTTGGATTAGATCATTTTGATTTTATTTTTAAATTTAATTCAATTCGATCTAAACTACTACGATTAAAATGGAATCGATTTATTCTAGTTTTAAAAAATAAAATTGTTATTTTATTATTAAAAATAGAAATAAGTAAATTTGATTTTACATTTACAAAATACTTACCAAACAATAATAATACATGACTAAGATAAAAATGTAACAAATTAAATATATTGTAAGTTAAATTTTGAATTTAATAATAGAACAATGGTATCATATCGCATTGTGCAATTTGAATTGAATTAGACAGTTGTTGAATTTTGAGAAATAAATCTAAAATTTGATCCAATCATGTAATTTGCTAAAAAATGAAATTGAATCAAATTCAAATTAATGTGATTTTGATTAATATTCGATTTTGATTAATTGGATGAATGATTTTATTTGGAACAATGTTTTTTTTTTTTTGTAAATTTGATTTTTATAAAAAAAATTAAGAGTGGTAATATTCAAAAATTGCTAAAGGGATGATAATTTAATATAGAATCATTATAAATAAAGTGATGAAATCATTCAGCTTTGGGATAAAAGTGTAGGATCACATTTCTATCAAAGTTATTTTATTTTGATCTCAATTAAAATAAAAATTTACAATGTTTACGGTTTACAAGAATTAAAAAATAAAAATGCTTTTTTAAATATAAAATAATCAATTGTGCACTTTTACTTGAAAAATAAATATAACAATATAATATTAAATTAAATGAATATTTAATTTTTGGGTAATGGAAGAATTTTTCGTTATGCTTTGCCAAGTGTCTAATTAAGACTCAAGTGGGGAAAAAAACCAAGGTTCTAAACGTCTAACCAGTAATTGAATTAGTAGAATCAGAAATTCAAAACTTTAAACCTTAAAAAATTCAAATGAAGTTCAAATTGGAATTTAACCAGTTAGAATAAAATAATATTTATATAAAATATATATTCTTTTAGAAAAAATTTAATTCTTTTTTATTTTGTTATTTTAAACCAATTAATCGCTAAAAGTTAGACCGGTTTAACAAATAATCAATTTTTTGACCGGTTTTTTCAATCATTTTATCAGTTTGTAACCAATCAAATTTTTGTTTAAACCGAATCGATCTACTGATTTTTTATTAACCCGATTGAGCCGTTCTATTCGGTCCAATTTTCAAAACACTAAGAAATAAGAATACATTATATTATTAATTTATTACTATAATTTAGAACGTAGGAATAGTTAAGAAATCTAACATTTTTAATAACAGATATTTATATTAACCAAAATATAATTAAAAATAATTGTGCTACAATATGCAATTAAAAAAGCAATTTTGAACATTAAAATGCTAATGGCACTAAATACTAGGTTTTTAGCTTCGTCTAATTCAACCCTCATCCTTGCACAATATCCCTTAACCGCATATAAGTGAACTGAAGATGCAATAAAATTTTGGCAGAAATAGCACAAAACCAAGCTATGAAAGATAAAAAGAAACAGACTGAGGCAACTAAATAGCAAATAGCAAAAGATGACAACATATTTATACATTATGTAATTGGTAACCACAAGGGAATAGCTGGCATTTTCTATCATAAATCATTTTTTTCTATGCTAAGAACACATTATCCACCATAAGTACAAAGCATCACACACATAAAAATACCCCGGGTTAAGAAAACCAAACCCAACAGGAGAAAGTTCAAAACACTTCAGCCACCTTGCTAGCAAGAACCCGTTCCCTTCTTTCAATGTAACTAAATGGAAACCAACCTGCTTTTCCTTTGCATTCACCCTCGGCCCACCCATTATTTGTTACCTGTGAAAATCACAGCAATCATACCGGGGGAACAGAAAAATGGGACCCGTTTGGTATGGAAGGAAACAGAAAAGGGGACCAGTTTGGTATGGAAGGAACAGAAAATTGTGAACCATAACTGCTTGAGTCGGGACACAAGGCACATCATAAAAGATGACAAAACAATCATTGTATGTTGAATCAGTTATAACATACTCACGTTCTGACTGCATAATTATTGATATATCAGTGCTAAAGAAATCCAAGTCGAATGCCTCCCCACGAATGTAATGCCATGTCTAAGCCCTTATTTGGTTCGAAGAGTTAAAGAAAGCTAGTTATATTAGATACAGCACAATACTAACCTTTCGGACAACAACATAATCACCAACTGAAAGATTCAACTCCACTTCAGACACAGCAGAGTACGGAAACAAAACCTGCAAGAATAGTAGAAATTATAAATAGCACATCAGCATTCCTTTTCAATATTAGACCTGTAAGTGTAACCCTTTGTATTCGTATAAGGAACAGTCTCCTACTAACCTCGCCTAAGAAGTAACCCATGCTATCAGTTGATCCATTACTTGCCTGAGAAGCATAGACACCATTAGCTTCCTCATATGACGGTGGTGGTGGCATACTCTCATCCACACTAGGAGCAGGAGCAGGAGCAGCTTCAATTCGATGACGTTCAGATATCATCTATTGTTGAATATACATATGAAGGGCAGCCCAGTGCACAAACATCCCGCGTTAACGCAGATGTTTATAATAAATGAAAATGACCTATCTTTCAGATGGCATATTTGACATCTACAAGGCAAATAGAAAAAACATGACATAATGATATGGTTTCTTACCTCACCCTCAAGCTGATCAAGAATTTGTAGCACTATTTGATGATATGCACGCTCTGCTTCAACCTTGAGAACCGGAAATTGATTGCATTCATCATAACTCAGATACAATATTTCCTTAAATTGGAGAGTTGCATAATCATAAAGTAAAAATTTAATACCATAGCTATAAGTCGCTGAAGTGTTAACCTCTGTTGCTGTGCTTCAACAGCAGCCAATGCAGCAGCAGCTTCCTTCCCCAATATTCCCATGTTTGTTTTCAGGTCATGCAGTTTTGCTTCAGCTGCTTCAAATTTCATGGCATTGTCAGCATTGCCTGGCGTTTCTCTTACTTTTGCCTGGCGCTTAGAAACTTCAATAGCCTGTCTAGGTTCAAAAGGCAGTATTTACAAGTCAAAATAGGAAAATAAAATCATTAATTAATCATGCACTTAGACAAAGGAGATGAGAAACACCAAAAAAGGCAGGTGGCAAACGAAAGAGAAATTCTAAAATACCTGGGCTTCAGCTTCCTGTCGCATTCTGTCATAGCGTTGAGCTAGATGCCGGGCATCCTCCAATGGAGCTCCCACCACCATTGCTCTTAAGGGCTCTGCAACCTACTCAGCAATAAGCAAGACTTCAGTCACAGACTTTTAGGTCTAGTTGGAAGTATGCAGTGCATAAACAAACAATTGAGTCAGAATTATAAATAGAGCAACTAAGTGAGTAGATGGATCTTATGTATTAAAACTAGTTTTATTCAAGATTGATCTCCCACCTAGTCTGCATATTTGTTTTCCATGAGATTTAGGTTCTCAAATCACATTCATATTTGGTGGAGCAGTTTATTTGGAAAAACTATACCATCACTGATGTGTCATATTTGAACCTAGCAATATATCAACAGAAATACTTGCTTGATGAACACAAACATAAATTTCCATACATACACATACATACAAACAAACATATTGACACGCAATATGTACCTGTGTTCCAAAAGCTTTCAGTAAGTTTCCATGTTCCTTCTCCATTTGAGCTCGGGCTCTTGCGAAATTTAGTGCAGCTCTAGATAATGTGTTGCCACTCGTACATGTATTTTCTGCACCATATTTCCTACTATCTTCTGATAGCTTTGCCCCTGTCAAAATAAGATGTTTCGGAGTTGAATAACAATATCTTTCCATAAACTAACAACATTGAACTTCAATGAAACTTAAAAAGTTTCACTAACCAACATTACCTACCGATTTCAACTTGCTTTGATCCGGTAACAATATAACCTTCTACACCACGTACAATATCTCTTTGATAGTGCTGAAAAACACAAGGAGATTTCATTATTAGCGGAGGATGAAGAACATTAACTGAGATGCAAGCAGAGAGTTAGCGTAGGGGAAACAAAACCTTCCCCGCACGTGTCGATATATAAAGCTTCTCAAGTCTCTGATGTAGCTGGAGTTCTGCCTCATCAGCGACCAAATTATCTGAACCGCCATACCACTGTTTCAGAACAGCCTAAATAGCAAGAAATCATGAGTTATAAAGAATAACAAACGAGGCAAGCATAAACAACGAGCAATGAAAACCTACTGAAAAGTATACAACGCGTAGTGATTTTGAAATCTACTGCTGAATTGAATGCAAATGTAACGGTGCTAGCTCAAAATTTATTTCAACGAGATTTCTTAATTGAGTTCCACAATGCAATCGCGCAATTCGAATAGATCCAAAACATGAGGTTAATCTATTAATGAGAATGATAATTACAATCTCGCAACGAAAATCAGAGGCGAACATCATCGCGATGAGAGGAAAAACGAATGAGATTCATTACAAATCGCATCGAGTGCGAGAAACAACGCGAACAAAACGAAACGAAACGAAACGAGATAAGATTCTCAGATTCAGATAGCGAATGGAAGGATCTAAACGAATTGATCGGGGAAAAGATCTGGTAAAGAACAGTGAAATAGAACCTGTTGTTGGCGAGCTACTTGTTCTCGAAGCTTCGAAGCTTGCTTTCTAATAGCATCCATTCAGATGCGAAAATGGAATTGAAATGAATCTCGGTCTCGTTTTCCGGCGCTGCAACAAACAATAACAAAAACAATCACTCTCCACCACCACGCTAAACAGTTTTGTTTGTGTAGAGCAGAGGAGAGAAGACAGAGAGCATAAGCTTTTTCAAATTTCTCAACCACCAACACTATTTTTTTCTTTCTATTGGTCTGTGTCTTAAGTTGCTTATTTCGAGAACGATAACTTTTATATGCAATCATAATTATATGGTTCATACTTCATAGACAGGAGACATGGGTGAGGTTAGTAGAGACTCCAGACGAGTCAGAATATTAGTTTGGGTTGGGAAAACTTTTTTATTTTATTTTTTTATAAAATTTTAAATAAAAAATATTTTACAAACAAAATAAATTTACCTTTAATTTTTTTTAAATATATTTTTTTTCCTAACATTTATGATTTTTTTTAAATACTTATAACATTTAATTTTATTTTTAACATTTTCAATTTGTTTCGAAATTATCTATGGATATTTTTAATTTTGTCTTTAACCTTAACATCTAAAGATAATTTTTATGTAAATAAAAAATATTAAAAATAAAATTAAATATAATTAATCGTTAGAAATATTTTAGAAAAATTACAAAAATTAAGAATAAAAACCATTTTTTTTTTCAAATTATAAAGGTGAAGATAGAATTAGAGCCACGGAACAAAAAACAATAGATTTTTTTTAAGAGAAAACTAAAAAATATTGATCTAACTTTTTAAAATTATTTCGGTAATAACATTTTTAAATTTTCGTATTGTCTCATTTTATCAGTTAAGTAAGATAATTTTTTTCCCCATGAACAAAATCTAATAGTTTAGTGCTACATTCCTTCTAACAACAGAGTAAATAATTTCTCCTTGACAAAAGGACATCATTTCGTCCCCTTCTTTGACTAGTTGCTTACCAAAGAAAAGCATAATCGGTGACTGTCAATTTTATTTGTTGGACTTTATTCTTCGAAAAATAGATTCATACACTAATAATCTACTTATAATTATCTAATAACTTATCGAATTGTTCATACCATAATTCAAACTTTGAAGGCAATTGATTTATAGCAAAGATTAGATACACGTCTTAATGAACAACAATAATAAAGTCAAGCCTACCAAATGAACTGAACAGCATGAATTAGTGTATTTCTCAGCTAATAACAAGAAGGGCTCAAAATTTTTTCATAGTTATTCACGACAGCAGAACTAGAAGGCTCTTTTTTTTTTTCTATACGGCAGCAGCGTGTGTATTGTGCGTAGATGTAGAGAACATAAGTGCTAGACATGGATGTGGGACAGTTTGTTTTGAAACAATAAAAAGAGAAATTGGACTATCCGATTTCTTTGTTAAAAAAAATTTGTCTTCTAATCGGACAGTCCGAGTTGTGTGAGGAGAGAATTTGAATTTTGACTAAACTAATCGGACCGTCCAATTTGTACATTCTAAATTTTTTTAATTATTTAAACACAAATCAGAGGGTTCGATTTTTGAATAAAAAAATCGGACGGTCCGATTTTGTTCCTAACATCACAGTTGCGTAAAATACCCATACACTATATAACTGCGTCTTACACCATTTTTCTCTCCATATCTATAAAAAAATCTGGCAGAACTACCATAACTATTTTTTTTTCAGTGATCGTGCATAAGATGGAATATAATAACTATATACATGAACTTATATATTATTATGTCACCTAAATAATGGCGTTTGTCGTCAAAATATCTCGTACAAAACTGTAATGTTTGCTAGTTTTTTCCTCGCCCGAAGTGTTTTTTTACAGACAGGCACAGATTGCTTGAAAAGAGAACAATGTGTATATAGTTATTATAATTGAAAAATAAAAAGCATTTGATAGCCACAAAGCAATAAAACTTTGTGCCTCTTATATCTATAGGGGGTCTACGATGTCTAAAAATGTTCACATTAGCAAGTACTAGCTAGCATTAACCTTTGGGGGAAACAACTGTGGTGATAGTATATATAGATGTTACCTCGTTTGGATCAATAATGTTTGCAATGGCATATCATATAAGCAACAAATAATCACCGTCATATCGTTTGTCCCTATTCCAATTATTCCCAATTTCCAATTCAACGCTTTTAGTTTCATCCATCCACATACCTCAAAAGAGATGCGATGGTGAAAGCATTAGTCTGTAAACTGATAATTAAATTAGTATATAACTATATATATATATCCGTCTCTTAATTCCTCCAATAAATAAAGAACCCCAATAACATGATCACTTACATGAGGATTCCAAGAACTAAGATATATAAACTAATAATGAGGTCAAAACTCAAAAGCTAGTAAGATTGGTATGAGCCCGCCAATGTGTAAGTGAGTTATTAGGATATGCGTGGTGGAAACAGTTACTGTACTACTCGGTGGGGTTAATTTTTTTTGGGAGAATACTCGTATGATAGACATCTTCATATGAAGATGACATTGTGAATCCTTAGATGATTAATCAAACATATTTAGTCAAACATATCAACTCATCTAATAGTTTACAATACTATCTTTATGTGAAGATGTCATTATGGGAGTATATCCACAATTTTTTTTTTATATTCGTACCTTCAAATAAAAACAGTAACACATAGGCACATACAATTCAGTATCTATAACTTGGTATAGAATATAGATAGTGATGTTTTTGAATGCTTGTTATTCTTGGTTTCTCTCCCTCAAGGCACTTGCTTGGAACTTAGGCATTGCTTTGGCCTTTGGTGCTACTTGTTTTTGCACCAATCTTGTTATTAGGGGTGTTCATAAAAAACCAATAAATTAGTTAACCGATTAAAAAACTTTAACCAAATTTTAACCGGTTTTTTAAAATAGTTGATAAATTATAACCAATATTATTGCATATGGCGTTTGGATTTTGTAACAATATTTTGATATTGTGCAAATGCACTTTTATTGAAGAACCATTAATTAGTGAACCTGAAGCATTTCATATTGTATAGTTCTTAAGAACTTAAGAAGTATAGACACTGTCTGCATGGTAACACTTGATAACACTATTAGTTTGATACTCTGACCTTTACTATGTCTTACCAAAATCAGAAATAAATGAAAAGGTGATACGAACAAAGACCAATAGAAGTGGTGCAGCCCAATATCAAAAGGGTCAGAAAGTCACCATTATGGATGCGGGACTACCACATGTGAATGGGGATGCAAGCAGGGGAACAAAAAATTTGATTGTGAAAAGAGAAAAGGTTTATTACGTGTAGGGCTGGAAGTGAGTCAAGCCAACTCATGAGCCAGCTCGAGCTCGACTCGTTAACAACTCGATAAGCTAAGCTCGTGAGCTGGTGAGCCAAGCTTGAGCTTGAAATTGAGCTCATAAATTAAATGAGCCGAGCTTGAGCTTGGATAAGCTCAGCTCATTAGCTCGTGAGCTGGCTCGATTATATATATATATAACAATCTTAATTATTTAATATTTATATTTATTTTTTACATATAATTTTAATATAGGACATAAATAAAAAATTTATAATTTATTGATAGATAAAAAATATATAAAATTGATCTTTTCAAATATTTTTAAAAATATATAAGTTATAATTTATTGATATAAAATTATAGATTATGTATCTATGTTTCTCTTATTCGAGCCAGCTCGTGAGCTTTTGGTGAGCCGAGCTTGAGCTTAAGAAATAAGCTCGATTGTTAATGAGCCGAGCCGTGAGCCAAGCTCAATTTTCGTGAGCTCGGCTCAGCTCGGCTCACTTCCAGCCCTAATTACGTGGTTATGATTAACAAGTTTGTTAAATAGGGAAGGAGCACAGTGTTAAAAGGCATGTACGGTATACACATTGTAATTGAGAGGAGTCAATTCCCTACTTGAAAGGGAATATTGCTCTAATACATATTTTCATTTTTTGGTTAACTTTTATTCTTAATTCTCATATTCTTATTTTTCTGCATTATCTGAATTCTTGCCAATTATTCTACTTTTCTTTTTTGGTTTATTCTTTTGGTTCTGTAATTGTTACATGTGTTGAAGGATTAAGTGGTGGTGCTACCAAAAGGACTTTTGTATGACCATTTATTAGTACTTAGAAACGTTTTTTTTTTCTGTTCTGTCGTGGTATTTGTTCGGAGTATTATATTTTCGATCTTCCAAGTTCCAACCTTGTTGCAATAGGGGAACTAGTAACTTCATACAGCTGCAAGATCAAGGCAGAAAAGGCACCTACAAAACACTCTAATAAAACGTAAGTTAGTTTGTTTAGTTAGTGATTATGTCTATCCCTTTCGTTCTTCATTCTCTTTTGTAGCATTTTTTCCTTTCTCTTACCTGAGTAATAACTTTTCTTCTATCACTATTCTATTTGTTACACTCGATATACATATTTTAATATTTATTGGCTCACAATTATTTTCACGTGCTAATTTCAGAATATCAATTCAAAGGATTCAAAATTCCTTAAATCCTGATTATTTCTTTTCCATGAACCATTTTTTTGTAATATAATTTTGAGACCTTTTAATATCATATTCTTGTGAGTTTTGTCTTTGTTAGACAATTTAATCGACAAATAAGCCCTTAACAAATTAATATATCCTATCAAATTAGTTGCTTAACAAAACATTTTTTAGGAAATTATTTTTCAGAATAACAACGTTTTAGAGGTTAAAAATAAATTGGTGTTTCAACTGAAAGACTCGTTGTTTTCTGCTCTCAAGAGCTGCGATTTTGGAAGCTTGAATGCTATACCTTAGCTAATTAAAGGAAAAGGAATTCTGTGTTTTCAATCTCCATCACAGATGCTAGTGGAAATTACTATGAGTAGAACTGTAACAAGTTGAAGTTGAAGGTGCTGGTCTCATATATATTCGTATAGGAAAAGTATATGGAACCAAGAGGTTATCAGCCAAAAACTAAATAAAACCGCATTAATTTATATTAATAATTAATTTTAAATTTTTTAAATTTTGATTAAGTAAACTTAATTAAAACCTATAAAATCCTTCCTCTTCTCTCTCATATTAATCTACCAACCTCCAACAATCACACACAGACCTCTCCGGCGACTTCCATACTCTCCGCGACGCCCTCAACAAGCACATCCAAGACAACTGCTTCAACACGAAGTCCACCTTCGACTTCGTCACCGACAAAACCTTCTCCTCTTCCCTCCTCAACCACCTCCTTCAAACCCTATCCACCCTCAACCGCGGCGTCACTCGCAAGAACGCGTTCGATTCCCTCATCACGCGCCTCTGCAAGCTCCAGTGCGTTGATGACGCGCTCCACGTCATCGAATATATGGCACGTACCGACGCCGGAGGCTGCTGCCCCAGTGCGATCACCTTCTACCCCGTCCTGAACATCCTAACGCGCCAGAAACTGCAAACTACACAATTACAGAAATATAAAAAAAAACATTCATTTAATATTAAAAAAAAACATCTTAATATCTAACAAAAGAAATATCTAATTATATTTTAGTAAAAATAATTAAATATCTATAAAATTTAAAAAAAAATATGAAATTCTTAAAGAAATAAAGACATTCACATTTGCAACACAAAAAAATTCGAAAAATATATAAAAGAACATCCATTTAGTATGAAAAAAAAAATATTCTGATACTTAGCAGAAGAAACATCTATATATATATTAACTCGTAGAGATTTTAGATTCACCTAAAAATATTTAGCTGGTTATTGGCTAATACCCTTTTAGTTCTCTAGCATTGTTCGTTAGTATATATGTTGGTTTGTCGTTTAGTATCCATTTATTTATTTGAGTTGACTTCATAATCGGAACTACTATTTTATCATACACATGGAAGAAGAAGAAATAAATAAAATCTATTATTTCTTTATGCAGAGTCGGTAAAATAATATTCATTAAGAAAATAATGTTGTTTGACTTTTTTTTCTTTTTCTTTTTTTCATATAATGCTAACGCCTGATATTGCTGGATGGAACATTTGTGACTTATCACTCTACTTCCGGAACATTTGAATAGTTAAATAACTGTTATAATTATGATACTGTTCATTCATTGTAGAAAATGCAACCTGTTATATCTCTGTTATTCTCTTGCTAATTGAAATTTTGGAAAGACCTTGTGAAAATCTTTCTAACTAGCAGACGGACGTGTTCTCAATAAGTTGACTTCAGATATGATGAATATAATGATGTCATGCATGTAGGGTTCTAAAGGGATCATTAACATAATTTGCCACCTTTGTCTTTATTTTTTATTTTTTTCATTATTTTTTTTTTGTGTTGTCAAAGAAATTAATATTTTTCTTCCTATATTCTGCTAGGTAAGTAATATCTAATCAGTTAATTACTAGTCAATTTATTATTAATTATTAATTATAATTTTTTTAATTATCGTTAATTAATAATTATTTAAATTTTATTTTTAAAAAATATAAAATCAATAAATATTAATTATATTTATTTAAAATTAACTAATTAAGTTGTTTACTAGTACTTTTTCTATTTATATATATATAGAGGAGTGCTAGGAGGCTATTAACTTTTGGTATTTGTAGCCATCAAATAGTCATTAATGATGATTTTAATGGTGTGAGATTAGTGTGAGATTTTATCCAATGACTCACTTTTCCTTACTAGTTACATGCTGACCAATTTAAAAAAGTTGCTGACTCTATACTTTTCCATATATATATATATATATATATATATATATATGCTCATATCAATCCTAACAAGAACACTGAGTCAGGGTCCCCAATAAAGTGACATAACACACGTGATAAATTAAATTTCTCTTACATATATGAACCATCCTTCTATGACTATTCCAGAGCTGAAGCAATCCGACCCTCTTAAGAAGCGTCACCAATGATGGGTCAGTTGAATCTAGTCAATCTATATACATTGCTCGTGCTGTGTTGCTAGCTCCTATTGGCATATCAGTAACGGTTGAACCACCAATTTTAACGTTTAGTTCGTTCTAAGATAAAGAAAATGAAATCTAAGGTAAAGTTTTCTTCTATGATGAGAGTTCAAGCAGATTCTCATTTGGGTAGTACTTAGCTTGTTTATTAATTGTTCTTGGAAGATGGATATTGGATCTTCTCACAGATATAATTATTAATTATATGTTTTTTTTATCAATTCTAATTTTTTTTAAATGAGTAATTTCATTATATAAGTTTATGACTAAAAATTTATAATTGGATATTTGTCGAGTTCAAAATAAAAAATTTAACATAGTACAAATAAAAAAATTAAAAAATTTTTGCAAAAAATTATATTAAAAATATATTAATTCATGTATTTTTTGTCACATATTTATAATAGCGTAAAATTCTTTAAAATAAGTATATGTAGACATATATGTAGACGTATACGTAATACAAGAAGTTAGATTCAAGTTTACATATGCTGATGAATTGATAGCTATCTAGTTAGGATCTGGTTTCATGTATAGTCTACATCCTTAACATTTCTTTCTTACATTAGGATTTCAAATAATTTTCATGACCTAATAATTATCAAAACTTAAGTAGTCAAAATCGCAGTAGTAATTTATGTCGGAATCACAATTTAATTAAGGAAAAGTTTAAGGCCAGCAACTTTGTTAAATTCTGCTCAGCATGTAACCAGTAAAGAAAAATAAGTCATTGGATGAAATTTTATACCAATCTCACACAATTAAAACTATTATTGATGGCTATTTGATTATTACAAATCACAAAAGTTGCTACTCCTAACATTCCTCTTTAATTAATAACTAAAACTTTAAAAGTGAAACCAGATGTTACCGTGATTTGTGTTTTTTTTATTAAAACAATATTTTGTACAAATATTTAACTATAATGAGAAAAAAAATTCCAAAAAATAAAAATTCAAAACTGATAATTACCCCTTTTTTTTGCCCATTTTATCTTAGACAATATACTTGTGTTACGTGATCTTGTGTATGGTAATGGCACTAATTCCTAACCATGAATGCCACCAAGAAATCTGCAACTCCACATATGTTTTCAAGTTGCATGCACAAGCAAGTGTCAAGTGGTATTGATGAGTGCTCTGCTTGCACAAATAAACGTTAAAATTTTACGGGAAAAAAAAAATATAATGAGCCAACTCTCCATGACATGTATATAATTTTGCTCCTTCAAATATGGTTATACTTACAAGTATGCTTATCCGGACAACAGTATTGTCTTCGTCAACTCATCATCTTATATATGTTGCTTTCCTTCATCTTAGCTCTAGTTAAATTAAAAATAGAAAAATACTAAAAAATCATTAAAATTTATTATTTTCGGTCATCAGTTAATTATTTAAAAAAAATATAAATAGACAAAATATTTAGTGTATAACGTATACAATCGGAATAAAATTAAAATTATAATCATTTAATAATTAATTCTTAACCATTTCAAATTTTAAATTTTAAAAACATAAGAATTTTGTTATGCAGAAGTTACGTACTTTTTCATTTTGCGCGTGCGAAGAACGTGCTGCAGCTTCTTCCTCTTCGGCAATCTCTTTTACTATCTCCGAACTGACGCAGCGAAGATCACCACCATCCACCATCCAGAACGCAACTCGATGCCATCTAACTGTCCGAAAACATCCGATGAAGACACTCCTTCACGCATGTTGCATCCGTTGCGCAGTCCAAAACCGCCATGGTCGTCGCCGCTTTCAACGACGTCGCGGCCTGGATCCTCCTCGCCCTTGTCGTAGCACACGTTGGAAAGGCCAACGGCAGTGGCAGCCACAAGAGCCCCCTGGTTCTCCTCTCCGGCTTGGTGTTTGTCATGTGTTCGGATTGACGATTCTAAAGGGAAGGGAGGGGATTTCGTGGAGAGGCCGATAGAGAGGAAAAATTAATTTTGTGTCCGGGTTGTTGCTGATGCTGTACTTCACTTCGAGGTGGTTGAAGACTGACGAATTTAGATGCTAGATGGTTAATTTACTAAGTATGTTGATGGTTATTTTAATTCTTAATTGGATGATTATTTTATTTTATTCAGTTTAAGTATATACAATTAACAAATGTTATATAGTCATTTCACTAGATAGTCAGATGATTATTTTAATAACTATGTGGATGGTTGTTTGATGGCCGGTGAGCGAGCTTCTAACGCGGTGGGATGGGGGTAGCATACAGTTGGGGGAGGGAGAAGAGAGTGTTTGGGTAGATTCTATTGATAAATTAGGATTGGGATGGTTGTATTGAACCAAATTCAAAACTCATTTTATACATTATCAAGATTTTTTAATGTCTTCCTAACGGAGTTTAATTATTAATGTTTAAAAATATAAGATAAAGTATGTGGTTGGATTACTAGACTAAATATTAACAAAAATTAATAAATTCTAGTAGCTTTCTATCATTTTTTTTTTAAATATATAAATTGCCAAAAATAAAAATAATAATATTTATATGTATTTATTTATGAATAATATTAAATAGATAATAATATAAAATTTTTTTATTTTTTAATATTTATAATATCTAAAATTATATATTTATTATATTTAATATTATATATTTATTTTAAAAATAATTAATAAATATAAAATAAAATAATTTTTAACTGATTTAAATTAATTTTATTGTCCTCAAACCATTTCCGTTTAGGTAGATATGATGGAACAATACGAACAACCTTCGCCCATCCACGTTTCAATTTCGTGGACACGTGGTTGTTCGTTGTTTTGAGTTAGCTAGCGTTGGTTGAATCATGCAACTAACTTTGGCAGATATTTATAATATATTAATATACAATGTAATAAAATCTACACTATATGCATTATTTCACTATGTCATGCTATAAGAATTATAATATAATTTTGTTTGTCTTAATATAATCATTTGTTTCGAAATTGTAATAATAATACAAATTTAATAACTATTATTATCGACATTAATCATGTGAGATATATCGTAAATCAGTCATTAGTATAAAATATATATTAAAAATATACTAAATTATATATATTTATATATAAATATATTAATAATTAATTTAATATTTAAAATATTTAATAATAAAAATAACTAAAATTAATCAGAGTTCATTTTATTTAATATCTATTAATTATATACCAATTAACAAATAATAAATAAGATAAATTTTAATTTTTTTTAGATTTATTATACATACAAATTTTTTTGGCATATAAATTTATACAAATCAGTCTAAACCCAACAAAAACAACTCTTAATTTAAAGAGCGTGTAAACACGCGCTTCCTCAACTTTGAATAGCGCGAAATAAGAAACGGTTCTTCTTTAACATTTGTATTCTACGTTCTTTTTCCTGCTCTTTCTTCTTCTTCTCCTTTTTCTTTATATTCCTCCTCATTAATAAAATGCGCATTTCTTCTTCTTCTTTTTCGTGTTTTCATCCTCATCGTGGTTCTTTTTATTGTTGTTATTGGTGTTACATTTTTTTCTCCTTCTCTTTCTATTGATTTTGTAATATTATATTTTTTTTGTTTGATTTTTTCTCCCAAAAAGAATTATAAGAAAGCAAAATAAGAAGATGAGGAATAAGAAGTAGTAGAAGATGAGAACGAGGAAGAGGAAGGGTTCTGAATTATCCAGAACTTATCAGAATAAAAATATACCCAAATATCTTCGTGTTACACTCAAATATCTTCGTGTTACACCTAAATTTGCTGCAAAAACAGAAAAATATTTCTTCTAATGCTGCATCTTTTTCTTCTTCTTTTCTTTATTTCTTTCTTTCTTTTAATTAAATGAATGTAAGTTTATCTTCTTCGAAGTAATTTTGTAGTATTATGTGTTTCTTCTTCTTTTTTGTTTTTATTCTTGTTAAGAGAGTAAAATAAGAAAAAACTTGAGAAGGTAAAATAAAAAGAAAAAGATAAATAAGAAAAAAAGAAGAAGAAGATGGTGATGATAATAAAAAAAAGCAGTAAAAGATGAGGAGGAGGAGGAAGAGGAAGAGTTTTGAATTATGCAGAACTTATCAGAATAAAAATACGCCCAAAATTCTTAAAATACACCCAAATATCTTCGTGTTACCCTCAAATATCTCCGTGTTACACTCAAATTTACTGTAAATACAGAAAAATATTTCCTTTAATGCTACATTTTTTTCTTCTGAATTGAACCACACTTCAGTCACTTGACTGGATTCAAAACAATAAATAGAAAAGAAGAAATTTCAATCAAAAAAGAAGGAGGAAGAAGAGGAGGAGGAAGAGGAGGTGTTAATGACGACAATAATAAAAAAGAAGAAGATAGTAACAGCACCAAGCGCGTGAATATAAATGACTTGTAAAAGCTTGTATGAAAAAAATGTTTGTATGTAAAAAATAATTTTTTTTATCTTTCTAGCATTATCATTTTGTAATTTATATCGACATATATAGTAACCAAACTGTCACGACATAAATACTAATAATAACTTAGCTCATCTCCTAAATGGTTATGTAAATAATCTTTTACCTCTAAATAAACAAAAGAGTAAAGATCTAATCCGGTCTTTGTCCATTTTTATAAAAGATAATGCGATTTCTGTCTAAAAAAACAGATATTTCAGTTCTCAATCTTTTTATTTTAGAACAATATGATTTTTTTGTTAAAAAAAATTGTTAAATAATAACAAAAATTAATTTTGTAGAAATTTTATTTGTATTTTGTAGAGGTTTTAAACCCCTACAAAAATATAAATAAAACATCTTACAAAACTAATTTTTATTATTATTTAACGAATTTTTTAATAGAGATATCATATTATTCCACCACAACAAATCCGGCAGATAGCGGTGGAAATTTTGCGACGGTTTTGTATTGCGGCGCATATCACAGCGGTTATAGATGAGGCTGGAATCAGGATTATATTTAGCGGCGGTTTTTCTTGAACCGCCGCCAAATGAAATATTGCGGCGCATATCGCAGCGGTTAGCGACGATGCTTCAATCAGGATTGTATTTGGCGACGGTTTTTCAGCGAACCGCCGCTATCTGTAACGTCAAGTGACTTGTCATGTTACATTTTGCAGCGGTTTTTATTCCAACCGCCGCAAAATGCGTATAACGACATATTTTATTGGTTTCCTTTAAGGGAGACAGCCCGATAAAGATGCTTAAAACGTCTTTTTTAAAGATGTTTGTTATTATTTTTGTCAAAGATCAGACAAATTGATTTGGTCAAAAAATTGATAAACCAAACCTTGAACCGATTTAAATTAATATTTTTTATAGAAAATGACTACAATAATCTTATTATAGAAAATGAGTAAAATATTTTTATTATATATATTTTTTTAATTTTAAAAATCTTAAATTCTAACCCTATAACGATACAAAAAAAGGAAAAAATATTAAAATTTAGGAATATTAAATATATATATATATATATATATATATAAGAATATTTTAGTCAATTTTTATAATAGAAATATTGTAATTATTTTTAATAAAAAAATAAATTTAGACCGGTTTAAGGTATAATTTATTGATTTTTTGGCCAAATCAATTTATCTGATCTAATTTTGATAAAAATAACATAGTTTAATCAATTATATGTATTGAATTTTAATTACTTAAAAACATCTTTAAAAAAAGACTTTTTAAGCGTCTTTATCTAAGTAGCTCCATTCCTTTAATAATAACTATCTGGATATAATCTAGTTAATTTAAGACTACTATTTTAGCCTACATATGGTTTAATCATTGTTACTTAATTTCGTAACACTTTTTTTAGATCCGTTTTACGTAAAAAATTTCACAAATTAAATAAGCTATATATGTTAACTCATGTGAACAAATTTACTAATAAGATTTCCTCGTTTACTTTATTGTCATTTAAATTTGCATTCAAACATAAATATAAAATAAGAAAATATAGTCATAGCTGATTTTATAAAGTTAAAATAAAGTTGTAACGAGCATATATTAAAGTTACTCTTCTTTAAAGTTATGCCTTACTAAACATAAATCAGGAAACTCTAAGAGTAGATAAACATGTAAACCTGCGACCCAAATCATTAAATTAAGGGAATCAACGTAACTCTTATAATAAAAAATCAAAATTTCTCTCCAACATTGTATTGACCTAGCGAAAAATAATAATTAAAAATATTTTCCACAAGTCATTAAAAATTCAAAACTTTATAATTTTACCAAAATTATAATTTTAAATTTTAAAATTTTTATTTTAATGATTTGTTGAGCATTTATTAAAATAAAAAATTTAAAATTTTTTTAATAACAATCTTAACTTGTATTCTTAGATATAAGAATTCATAATAACTAAATTCAAAATTAAATACTAAATAGAATAAAAATATTTTTATATGAAAACCAATCAATCATCTATATAATTATTAGCGCTATATATATCGAAGAGTCATTTGGCTTGGTGGTAACATGACATTGTTAAAGTTTTTCCTTCTTCCAGGTTCGAGCCCTGCCTTCTTCATTTGTGAAAGGTTTACATAGAGTTGATATTATTCTAATAACTATGGATTGGGATTTAATGGAAAATTTAAATTTGGCGGCGGTTTCAAACTGCCGCAAAACTATAATATGTTTTCTTCCCGTTCGACATTTAGCGGCGGTTTGTAACCGGTTATTCCAGCGGTTGACTAAAACTGCCACTATCCGTTTTGCCGCGCCCTATCTTCCGGCGTTTCATGAAACCGCCGCGAAATATTTTGCGGCGGTTCAAAACCGCCGCTAACGGCTCCAGGAACCGCCGCTAAATGACGTTTTTGTTGTAGTGTTCCAAAATAAAAAAGTTAAGGATCAAAATATTTTTTTATAAATAAAAATTACTTTATCGCTTGTAAAAATGAACTATACGATAAACAAAATGAATCGGATAAATTTTAAAAGTTCTGTTTAACCATATATAGGTTTCTTTTGTAGATACATGATACACCTCACCTTCGACTGCCAACGACTATTGAAGATCTTTTGGAAGAATTTTCTAGCTGAATTATAGCTTAGATTCAACACTTAAATTTGGATTACAAACTCTACCAAGAATTCAGATTAATTATACCTTAGGAAAATACTTGAAACATAACATATATCATGTAGAATTTAATTTTAATATATTAATAGTATAAAATATTTTATACCGTCATTTAATTATATATATTTTTTTGGATGATCATTTATACAATAAATTTTAAAAGTAGTTATTTTTACTAATATAATATTATGTAATTAGACGAATGTGTAAAACTATTTTAACCGATAATTTATTAAAATTAAATTTATATCACATATTATATATCTAATAAATAAATTTTCTTGTTTGAATTCTTCATATAAAGCAAGTTATAACGATGAAATACCAATAATTTACTCAAATTAAGCACTTAAAAAGTACAAAAAATTAAAGCACACAAAAGTTAAAGTTTTATTTAATATATATAAATATATTTATTATATTTATTATTTTATTATTTAAATTATTTGCACAACTAGCTAATTATTAATGCATTTTTAACATTATATATTATTAAACATAATTGTAAATAGCCAAAAGCAAATAAAGTTGGAAAAATGTTATGATACATTTTTTTTTGGGTAGACCAATATACTCTTTTTTTGTTTTTTTGTTTTTTTTTTTTTTACCTTTACCTGAAAAAGTTTAACAGTGATAATGAACCATTCAATTAAATTGCGAACAGGGATAAAAGCAACGTGGAGTAAAATACAAGATACAGTGATTACAGGCCACAGAGAATAAGGAAAGATCTCACCATAGACAAAGATATTTATTTCCATTTTCAATAATTTTCGCTCTCTATCAAGCACACCGTGGTCTGCGCATCTTTTGTCTACTAATCAACACAAGCATGCAAATTAAACGAACGCCAATATAACACCATGTGTGTGTATGTATGTGTTCGTTGGGAGTATTAAAAAAAAAAAAAAAAAACTCAACACTCAAAGTAGAGTTATAATTGACAAAGATAAAGTATGATCAATAAAATAATCGAGCAATACAATCTGTTATTAACAACATGAGCTCAACTCAAAATGTATGTCATTTTTTTCATAACCATTAACAACATAAATTAACTATCACACCACTTTTTAACATAATAAAATAATTGAGTAACACAATCTATCACGTTTGTTATCTTATTCTGTGATATGATATCATTTTTATGTAACCAAATATTTTATATTATTAAAAAAAATTTAACTAACCAATACTTATACAACTCTTTTTTTAAAGGTATGGTCCTTCAACTCTTAAAGTGATTTTTTAAGATATGTGGGATAGTCCACTCCTATCCAACATCCGTAATCTATGTATACCATACCTACAAAGAGTACTTACAAATAACAAATAAGTGCTATACAGTTTTAATACCTTTCTTACATAAAATATACAAATTATCATTTTGTTTGATGATATTTTATATTAACTCAGCCTACTAATACAAATCAGGTGAACAACTCAACTCAAGACGAAATTAATTCTTTCTAAATTTCTTTTGTAAATCTGTAGCTCAGAATATCAACGGCCAAAATCACTTCTTGTAAAGCTCAGACAAAAGATCAAGTTAATAAAATAAATGATTTTCTTGTCAGCTTTTTTTACCACTTTATCTTGTCTGCTATCAATCTAACAAATTACAAAAAATAAAAAGTTAATACAAAGTATCTGTAAAGATATTTTGATACTTACGTTAGTTTGTGTATAATGACTGTGATAATCTTATTTATCTTCTTTAGTTCTCTCTTACCTTTTATAGTAACAGTTTTTCTTTTTAACAAGCGTCATGATTCTATTCGTAATATTAATTATATGTACTTAGAATTGTTTTACACGCTACTTTGAGTCATTATTTTAAGGTGAGTAATACTCCGAATAGAGACAAAATTATTCACATTAGATAAAGATCAAATTTTTGTGCAACTGATACCTCTCACTTAACTGAACATGTTAGGTCGTTAATTTTCATATAGTATATCTCAGTTAGTCTTAACCGAGGTCAAATAATATTGAAGATCTATTTGACTTATAATAAAGGAGGTTAGAGTCGAACTTCTTAATTTTGTTGGACGCAAATCTATTTGATGCCACAATTTTTGAAAATTTACCTAGGATATTACTCATATAATGTTTAATTATTTTATTCGTCATTTTAATTTTATTAAATTTATAACTTAGTTTTATATTTTTTTATTAAATTTTTATATTATTTTTAATTTTATACTTAAATTTTTATAGAATAAAAAATTTTAAAAATAATAAAATATTTTTTTTAAAATATATAATAAAAATTATATTTTATTAATTTTAATATTTTTAATATAAAAAATTAATTATAAAAATTTAATTATAAACTTAATAAAATTTCAGATATCAACAGAATAGTTAAACCTTAATTTAAAAGATTCTAAGTTCCCCAAAATCCTGTTTCATGTTTGCTTCTTGGGCCTTTGTTCCACGTGTTTTTATGACAAATTATTTAGGCCTTTCAAATTGTGTCCCGTAAACTTAGGCCTAATCCGAAATAAGAAACAATTAGAGAAAAAGAGATTGTCTGATATACATTATACTCATATCTAACATACATGTATAGTATAAAAGTACATGCTATGCTGCTGTTTATACTATAGTAATTATGACGGTTATTCTATCAATTTTTTTTAATAAAATTAAAATAATATTTTTTATTCTTTAATAATATTTTTTAATATAAAAAAATATGACTTTAACAATAAAAGAACTATTTTATTTTGATTTATCTTTTTTTGTTTCATTATGCAGGGCTCTTTTATTTTAGAAAAAACTAACATAATTATGGACACCATACACACAATAATATATAGTATAAATTATTATGTCAATTCATATATATTTAATCCATTTGTTAAAGGTTTTCAAAATGAAAGTCTTGCAATAGTCTATTCAAAAAACAGTATCAATATTCATAATCGTTTAGTATACGTAATATAGACTTTGCGGGGTGTGTTTGGTTAAATTGCAATTAATCATTTGGCCCCAGCTAAAATGTGGCTTCTTCTTTTTTACCTTAAATTTAAGCAAAATACAGGATTAATACAAAAAATATTACAATAATACTATTTACTTTAATTCTGCTTATTAAACTATTTGAAATCAATCAATAAATAAATAAATATGTATTATTATTATTATTATTTAATAGAAAGCAATATATAGTGCTGTTTCCTTAGAAACATACATGTGAATTCGTCGTGATGATCAAATTGTTACGATATTTTTCTTTTTTTTTGGCTCTTGAGATTTTAATTCTACTTATTTAATTTTTTAGATTGATTTTGGAATGACATACTAATTTTCCAGCTTATTTTTGACATGAGTCAACAGTCAAATTATTGATGTGGCACAATTAATATTACTGTAGCATTGTCACTAACTCTCACATCATCATCGTCATCATCCTCATATATCCATTTTCATCTCTAATTCCTTAGACCATCACCACAATCATCATCTCTAATCCACCACCCACATCACCATTGCTTACCTCTTCGACAAATTTCCCACCTTCCCTTATTCGTCCGTCAAGGATCTCCACAAGGAGAAGAAGTACGCTCAATGTGCCATCTGTCTCTTTGAATTCAACGATAACAGTTGTTCATACCATGACTCAACACTAAAGCCTAAGACTAAGCAAACTAAAAAGGTCCAATTTAAAGATTGTCCTTTGACAACTGATCTCCCTTAAAGAAGTTGGGTTCTACTACGCACGCTTCACTCCCAAGAAGTCAGGTTTTGAGGATAGTTAACAGATATCACTTATTCAAATAAGTAACTGCCCCTAAAATCTCTCAACCCACTTCCATGAGCCATATCTCAACCTCCTTAAGATAAAGGGACGGTTATCCACCTCAAAAGGTGGAACTACTCCAACGGTAGTTATTGGATCACCACTATAAATACACTGACACCCCTCAGGTATATTTAAGTTCCAATACTCTTTAAACCTGTAAAACCCTTTGCTGACTTAGGCATCGGAGTGTCCTTGCAAGTACCACCCTCCTTCTCCTCATACGTACAAGTCGGACGGCTGCTCCCAGATGCAAACCAAGTCGGAGGCCTCCTCCTTCAGACGATTGGGCCAACCTCACAAGTCCAGCACATTAAGCTCCGGTTACCAATTACTTAACCAAATCCAAAAGGAGAAAATAAATCTAAATTAATTTGAAAGCATTAAAAATAGGATAAAACAATCATAAATTTGAAATACCTCAAATAATATTAAATAGAATATTCAAATCTAACATGGAAGGTTCATAAGCCAATTTGAAAAGATAAATCACAATTAAAGTAATAGAATAAATAAAACTAGAAAATAAATTAAAGGAACATTGAACCTGGAATGAAGAGAAGTAGCCTAATCATAATAGAAATCCTAAATCCTAATCCTAATCCTAAATCCTAAGAGAGAGGAGAGAGCCACTCTCTCTAAAAGCTACATCTAAAACCTAAAATTGTGAATTATGAAAGTATTATCAATTGTTCCCTTTGATTCCCCCATTCTCTGGCTTATATTCTGTGTTTCTGGCTTGGATTTGGGCCAAAAAAGGGCCCAGAAATTGCTGAGGGCGTTTTCTGTAGATTTCTGCACGTGGCGTCCGTCACGCGTGCGCGTGGGTCACATGTACGCGTCGCTGCCATTTTGCACTAGGCACGCGTCCGCGTCGTCCACGCGTGCGCGTCGCTGCCTTTTCTTCAAAACTCCATTTTTATGCTTTCCTTCCATTTTTGTATGTTTTCTTTCTGT
Organism: Arachis ipaensis; assembly: GCF_059453495.1. Classification (NCBI taxonomy): domain Eukaryota; kingdom Viridiplantae; phylum Streptophyta; class Magnoliopsida; order Fabales; family Fabaceae; genus Arachis; species Arachis ipaensis. The sequence continues at coordinate 7,926,243 of NC_142438.1, forward strand.
CCTCTAAGCCATTCCTGCCCTATGAAACCTGAAAATACTTAACACACAAATCACGGCATCGAATGGTAATAAAAGATAATTAATTTTAATATTTTTAAAGCATAGGAAACATATTTTCACATATCTCATAAAATAAGGAAGGAATAGTAAAACCATGCAATTTACATGAATAAATGGGTGAAGGATTGATAAAAACACTCAATTGACCACAAAATACATCATAAAATAGGGGTTTATCAGGGTACCCCACTCCATCACCACTGATAATGGCACTCGATTCACCGACTCTTCCTTCAAAAACCTGGTAGTCAGCATGCAGATCAAGCATTAGTTCACCTCGGTGAAGCATCCACAAGCAAATGGGCAAGCCGAGGCAGCAAACAAGGTTATACTAGCAGTGTTAAAGAAAAGGTTAGAAGAAGTAAAGGGAGCATGGGCCGAGGAACTCCCTCAAGTATTATGAGCATATCGGACTACACCTCAGTCTGCCACAGGGGAAACACCCTTTTGACTTGCTTATGGCATAGAAGTTATGATATCAGTTGAATTCAATGAGCAAAGTCTAAGGGTGAGCTTCTACAACGAGGTTGGCAACGTACAGGGGCACAAAGAAGAACTTGAGCTACTTCCCGAAGTCCGAGAACAAGCCCAGATAAGAGAAGTAGCACTAAAACAAAGGATGACGAACAGATACAACAAGAAAGTCATTCGAAGAAGCTTCGCCCCAGATGACTTGGTCTTGATCAGAAACGACATTGGAGTTAACAAGTCTGGAGATGGAAAGCTTGCTGCCAACTGGAAAGGACCATATAAAATAAGTAAAGTTTTAGGGAAAGGTTACTACAAGGTGACTGACTTGAACGACATTGAGTTACCTAGGTCGTGGCATGCTTGTAATATGAAAAAGTACTATAGTTAAAAGCGAACTCCACTCCATGGTGTACTCTTTTTCCCAAATTCATGGTTTTTTCCCAAAAAAGGGTTTTCCTGAAGGGGGTTTTAACGAGGCATCAAAGTGGAGGCTAAGGGGCAACAATTTTTAAACTCCTTAGTAGCAAAAAATACCTTCATCAATAAATAAAGATCTTCCTCTACATCTCTTTATAAATTTCATTAATTATTTTTTTCTCTACGAAACGCACTGACTTAACCTCGACAAAACGTAAAAATCCCATGCCCGACCTACGTGGTCAGCAGGATAAAATGACGAGGTACAAGTCGGTGTAAAGAGGTTATAAAAGCATATCATGATAACTCAAAAATATTGCGACCCACAAATCGGAAGAACCGAGAAGAACTGAAATGCATCGCAAAAGTAACCTAAGTTATGAACAATTCAAATAGAAAAATTTGAATTTATGAGGAAAACAAAAAAGAGATAAAAGGAAAACCATAAAAAATAAAAGCAGAAGCTGTCTCAAAGTCTTTGAAAAATTCAAACATAGCCTGCCCAGATAAAAGGGTTTTCCAAAAAAGGTCAAAAGGGGTTTTTTACAAAAAAATCTAACAAAGGAAAAATCGCAAAAAGCATGCACGCGCCAATTAATCTAAAAACCCTTATCAAAAAAAGGGCAAATGTTAAACGTATTTTTGTTTACGGTCATAGAAGTCTAGGAAGAGTCAAGTAACCACCACAAGCAACAAAATAATAAAAGTGTTCATAAAAGGGGCCCACAAGCCGGATCCCAAGTAGCTCAAATCAATTAGGTTGAAGAGGGATTGGAGTCACTAGCGGGAAGAGAAGTCGGATCTGCAGCAGGGGAAGACGGAGCAGCCTCTTCAGTAGCAGGGGTCGGAGCATCTGAAGACGTCAGCTGAGACCCCTCTTGTAAATCCTTACGAGGAGGAGACTCTATAAGTCTTTGTCCACGGATCTTCAGATCGGAGTCTGTCTCAAGACGAGGAGGAGAGACAATGGCACCATTCACTACAATTTTATCAGGTTCAAGAGGAGAAAGGTCCAGATCAGGGGCGATAACTCCGACCTGTTCCTTAAAAATCCTTCAGGCCTCCTCCGAACTCTCAGCCACTGAATCCTCCAGGTCCTGATAGGCCTCCCAACCTCTTGCCAGCTCACGCTTCATATCAATGTTCTCCCCAAAGAGACGGACATAGTTCTGCTCCGCCTTCTCTTTAAGGCCCTCCGCCATAGCGCACTGGCCCATCAACTTCTTCTCCCTCTCTTGAATATGGGTCTTCTCCTCCTTCAGCTCGGCGACTTCTTCCTTAAGCCTCCTCTCTTCCTCCTGATAAAGGACAATCCTCCCCTCTAACTCCTCAACCTTTTGGGTAGAACCCCAAGAGCTAAGGGGAGCTCTGCCCAGAATATCAAGAAGCTTTGTGCACACCCCAACAATCCTAACACTCCTATAAACCATAATGTTAAGATGGTTTCGAACGGAAGCATCGTCCATACTAATTGTTGTATGGGGGAAGATGTGGTTCCAAATAAATTTGGGTCCATCAAAACTAGAGTCCCCAGAAGAAGAACTAGACCCTGAGGTCTTGCGCTTCTTCTTCTCGGGTTCAAGGGGAGGTTGGACTGGGGAAGGGGGAGGAGGAAGAGAAAAGGCAGGGGTAGAAGTTACCATAATTGGGAGAGAGAAGGTCCCTAGATCACGAGGAGGAGGAGGAGGAGGAGGAGGAGGAAGAGGAACGCCGGTAGCCCTGGCAGCATCAACCCAAGCCCGAGACCTCCTCTTGGCCTCTTGGACCTTCTGATAAGAGGCGCTGGATCCTTTCTTTGCCATCTCTGAAAAGTTGAAAACAAAGAGTTAGTCTACAAGTCGGAAGACTGCAAATCGGAAGATTACAAGTCAGAGTTATCAAAAACAACAACAAAGCTACCTAATTGGGTCCACACAAAACTCGAAAACCCTTGAAGAAACTTTTTAGTATCCAAGTAAGGGGCTCTCCCCCAACCTTCACGGAAGAACCCTACTATGGCCTCCTCAACTTCATCCAAATCATCTAGGCTGTACTTATCTACAGGAGAAGCCTTCAGCCGGTACAGAGGAAAGAGGGGGTTGGAATCTTCATCAAGAAAGAAAGGATGGTGACCATCTACTGCTAGGACTTTAGAAAAAAATTCTTGAAATCATGGAAAAACTCGTCAAACAAGGAGAAAACTTTCCAACCTTGAATAGTCCGGAAAGACACCCATTGTTGCTTATTATTTTGCCCACTAAAGGGCTTAGTCAGATGAAAAAGATAGAAAAAGATTTTTAAGGAAGATGGGAAGTCTAACTCTCGGCTTACGAGCTGGTAAATCCTCATAAACCCCCAAGAGTTGGGATGGAGCTGTGTAGGGGCAACTCGGAAGTGATTCAAAACCACCATCTCAAAATCAGAAAAGGGGAAAGAAACCCCCAGGCGAGTAAAAAGGCAGTCGTACATAAAAAGGAAATGGGGGTCAGAATCAGAAATCCTCCCAAAACAAACTCAGTCTTCAGGACCCGGGGCAACCAACTCATACTTAGGTTCATCAGCCTCATCACTACAAAGCCTATGGTGGGTACGGAGGTCGGTAAGATAGTCTGTATCTACTAAAGGACTCTCCTCCAGAACAGTAACATCCACCCATTATGAAAGAGACTCAAGAGAAGACATCTTTTACAATTAAAAAGACGTAGGTAAAAAGACAACGAAACCTACAAAGAAAAACGGAAAGGAGATAAAAAAACAGGGTCTCTAAAAGATCAAAGCAAGAAAACAGAATCACTAGGCCTACAGACAGACTCGTTACGAACACACCAAAACTCCTCTAAAAATGCAAAGTAGAGCATTCAATAATAAAGAGAAGAAAGAAAAAGGCTAACCTTTGTATATAAAAGTAGGGACGAGTAGGTACAGCAGCAAAGCGCTCCAAGAAGGAAGGCAAAAAAGCTTCTCTTTGAAAGGAGTAAGGACGACAGGTAAGTAATTTTCAGAAGACAAAAGAAGATAGAGAAAAGAGAGGGAAGAGTATTTATAAACATGTGAGGGACATAATGGTAAAACGACGCGGCCATTAATGAAACGTGCCGTTACCAATGTAACTGCTCCCCACGTGTAAACACGAAACCTCTAACAGACGCGACGTTTGATTAGACGCGACTGTTGAGAAATTCGAATCACGTCGGTTTCAAAAATCACGTCGGTTTCCACCTCGCGTCGGCTACAAGCCCGAGTTCAAATACTCGAATCCAACTCTTAAGTAAAAAAGATCAGACTCGAGTAGGGACACTGTTCATACCACGGCCCAACACTAGGGCCCAGGACTAAACAAACTAAAAAGGCCCAATCCAAAGATTGGCCTTTGCTGACAACCGATCTCCCTCAAAGAAGTCGAGTTTTACGCACGTTTCACTCCGAAGAAGTCGGGTTTTGAGGATAGCTAGCAGATAACACTTATTCAAATAAGTAACTGCCCTTAAAATCTCTCAACCCACTTTCAGGAGTCATATCTCAACTTTCCTAAGATAAAGGGCCGGTTATCCACCTCAAAAGATGAAACTACTCCAACGGTGATTATTGGATCACCACTATAAATACACTGATACCCTTCAGGTATCTTTAAGTTCCAATACTCTATAAACCTGTAAAACCCTTCGCTGACTTAGGCATCGGAGTGTCCTTACAGTTACCACCCCCTTCTCCTCATACGTACAAGTCGGACGGATGCTCCCAAACGCAAACCAAGTCGGAGGCCTCCTCTTTCAGACGATTGGGCCAACCTCACAAGTCCAGCCCATTAAGCTCCAGTTACCCATCGTAACAACAGTGTTTTCTACTTGTTTACCATTACTATCACACCTTCCTTTGGCTTTGGGTCCACATCTTGTGTCTACAACCTCTGCTCACTTTTGTTCTGACTTCAGCATCTATTCTATCTCTGTTCGGCTCTATTTCTTCTACTTCTACTACGACAGTTCTTCATTCTTAACCGAAAGCACGCTCTATTTGTTATTCTTTTTCAATGGCAGATCTGATGGTTGTATTAATTTTATTCTTTTGTTTTTTATTTTCAAAAAAGAAATGAATAATGTTCTTGTTGTTTATCAATGCCAGATCTAAGTGTGCTAATTCTGTTCTTTTTTGTTTTTTATTTTGAAAAAAAAAAAACAAATTGGACGTTGTTGTTCCTATTAGCTTTCACAACTTTTCTTATGCAACCATTTTGCGGAGCCAATTTCACTTCTAGGACTGGTAAAGAGTCATGGAGGGTTGGTGGAAAAAGCGGCGGCATTGTCGATATGGATGTGGGAGAATATGGTGGAGTCGTAGAGGCGGCGGTTGAGGGTGTCAAGGAGGGAGGGGAGATCGCTCTATGTCTTTAGCTTGCCATGAGGGTGTTGGGGGAGTGCCAGTGTTGGGGCGAGGAAGAGAGCGTGGTGAAGCGTTTGAGAGAGAGAAGGGATATATGAGGATGATGATGTGGGAGTTAGTGATGATGTCGGGGTTAGTAATGATGCCACGTGGTATTAGCTATACCACATTAGTAGCTCGGCTGCTGATGATGACTCACACCAGAAATAGGTTAAGAGACTAGTATGTCGACCGAAGAGAAATTTGGGAATTAAATTAGTGCAATTGAAATCTCACGGATCAAATTGGTGCACGAACCGAATTTGGAGGACTACTTTGGAAAAATTAGTCCACATTAATATTTATATCTCTTACATATCTTTTTAAATAAGAATCTATTTTGAGTTTTTTTTTTCATAAACCTTTTTATTCATATGTTGGCCCATTACAAGAGTCTGACCTAAAATGATTAAAAGTTCAATCAACACCTTATAGAGAGTTCAGATATACACTGCAGCCCATCCAACCTCTGTGAGGTCAGACGCAGCGACATGGGTCTAACTCTACTTGTTTAAATAAATAACCAATTTCTGTAATCTCTTCTAATAATTTAAAAAGGAGATCTCAACAACCTCCCTAACAAAAGAAAGTAATTACCTACCATCAAAGGTGGAACCACCTCATAAGTGATTACTGGCTAACCACCTATAATTATAAATACCCTAACATCTTCAGATATTTTTAGGAGTGGCAATGGGTAGGGTAGGATTTGGATCCAACCCTAATCCTATCCACGGGTTGAGAATATCACAACCCTAACTCTACCTGTTTTTAATCTACGGGTATCTGACTCTATCCGCATGTTACAAAAAAGATGCACATTATTATATAACTTGATAATAATTTAAAAAGAACTGAGTTTTATGTAAAAAAAATATATTAAATTATCAATTAAAGATCTTCTTTTTATAGCTACGGATTTTTCACATTTAGTAAAAGATCTTTAGTTCAACATCAACTTAAAACACATTCAATCCCGTTATGTTAACAACATGGATCCTGCCAATTTTTGCCAATTTTCGTTAGGCTGGACCCCAAAGCCCAATAAAATTCAAAAAGCCATATCCCAAAATAACCTAGGTCAATTCTAGTGTCACTCATTTACCATTGTAAACCTAAATTTGACCACCCCTTTACCGTGCAGTCACATCCACAACTCTCCGCCTTCAGCGCCGCACAACCTCTCCTCCATGCAGTCTTTAACAGTTGCCGCCGTCAACAGTAGTCAACGCCGCCGAACCGACAGCAACCGTCTCGATTTGCTCCGCTCAGTCTCCCGAGCGCCGCCGCCTCTATTGCATGTTGCTATCGCGCCCCCGTTGAAGAGGCATCCTTCTATCCAGCCTCCCCCCTCCCCCAACGGCGCCTCCTATCGTTGTGCCTCAATACACACTGCAGCTGCTGTTCGACCTGTGAATCCCCAGCCAGTGTCGCTCCCTGCCTCGCGTCCTAGTCCTGTAGCGCACTATCGCTCCCTGCTTCACGGCAGAGCCCCGTCGCGCAACGTTTCTTTTCTCTGGTGCTGGCGCTGCAATAAGAAGTAATTGCTATTTTACTATTTTCAAAAACCTAGAAATTTACCGGTTTCATATGTGAGCATTTAATTGGGTGTTACATTCATATAATATGGTTCATTGAAATTTTAGTTACTGTTAGACAAAGAAAAATGGCAAACTAATTCTCTTGTGTTTATATGTCTTGGATGAAACTTATTTTGAATGTGATAAAAATATATTTGGTATTAAAAATATCAACTGTATATTAAGAATGATGTTTTGCACTGTTGATTTAAAAGGAGAATGAAAAGAAAGAAAAATTTTAGTTATAATGACAGCAATTGAATGTTACTACTTGTGTATTTAGAGTGATAATTTGTGCTGAATTATTTATTAATTTTAGTTTTATACTTCTGAATTGTTTATTAGTTGTAACACTTGAATCTTTAATTGTTGTCATTAAGCAAAAATAAATAGTTTAATTTTCTGAAAGTATATGCTAATTGCTAAATCAAAATTTACTTTTACATATTTTTTTTTCACAATTGTATATTGTATATAAGATTTGTTGAGGGATAAACAGAGAATTGAAAAAATAAAACATAGGGAAAGCAAAATAATAGATTATATTAGTGTGTGTCGTCTTTTACTACAAAGTACTATATATATATATATATAAAAGATTTGTTGAGGGATAAACAGAGAATTGAAAAAATAAAACATAGGGAAAGCAAAATAATAGATTATATTAGTGTGTGTCTTTTACTACAAAGTACTATATATATATATATAGCCAGTTCTTTGGTGTGGCACAAAAAATAGTGCCTAATGATGATTAATTATTGACTCACCAATATATGTATGACATCTGACAAAAAGATTATGAAGAAAAGCTTGCTTAGTTAGTACTGAGAATGATAAAACTTGTTTAATTGGGTTCTTTTGCTTTTTTTTTTCTTTAGACGTAGATAGTAGATAACTAAATTTACATTTGATTCTACAATACATGACTTGAAAAAAAAAAAAAAGAAAAAGAAAAACACCTCTTTCTTGTTTGGAATTCTTTCTTCTCTTTAATAGTTTTTTTTTTTTTTTTTGACAAAATTCTATTATTTCTATTCATGAACACTAACATATCTTACAAATTATAGATGTTTAATTTAAATATTGTAACATTAATTCAAAATTATATGAAAATTTTAGATTTTAAAATTGTAAATTTTAATTATGTAATATATTTTTAAATAATTATCCTAAAACGTCTTCAAAAACTTTAATATTGAATATTTGAGTCTTCTAAGTTTTAAAATACACAAAAACAATTCATAATATTTACTTTTTTGTTAGACAATACAATCTCCTTTTAATTTGATTATTGTAATCAAAATGACTATTTTAAAATTTTTAGAAACAATTTTATACTTTACTCTTCGAATCAAAGTGGAGAGAGACTAGATCATCTAATAAAAATAAATGTTAAAGACTGTTTTATCTATTTTAATATTTAAGAGACTAAAGTCTCTTATTATTTTAAAATGTCCAATGATTAATTTTGATAATTATTCTACATCTTTTTATATAAAAGGATTTTTTTTCAAATTATTCATGTTAATTAAATTTAATTATTTTTATTTTTTAAAACCAAATTATTTTTATAAAAGGATTCTTATTTTTTATTTATTTCTTATATGAGTTTAAACTTCTAGTGTTTGTAAATTTTTAAATATAATTTAATTTTTACTTGCTATAATGATCGATCTTCCCAAACTCAAAAAACTTAACTCACACATATTTCAGCATTTATAGATGATGTACTAACATCTATTTTTTTTAAGCATAACAAATTTATTTTTTTCAAATTTCTATTTAAAATGTTTACCTTAACTATTAGTTTTTTTACTATAATGTTTAATACACGCTCAATCAAAGTTTTTTTTTTTTGAAAAATCAGGTTTGGCAACCTCCTTATAATTACCATAGACATAATAAAATAATAGGTACCACAGAACTACAGAACGCATCTATATATATATGTTCCTTGCTCTTGCGTTGTACTGATATTCCAAATACATTTTGCGGGTTGGTTTGATTTAACGGTTGATAAATAATGTGATATTATATTAAATCGTTTAATTAAAGATTTTTTTTTAAGTTAAGAAGAGAGATATGAAAAAGAAAAATAGAAGAAAAATAACAAAATTGACTGAAGAATTAATTAACAAGTTTATGATATTATATTTTATTAATTTAAGAATAATGTGATATTTTATCTTAATAATTATTCTAATAGATAGAATTATCTTAATAGTCACATATGCATATCAAATTTTAGCAAAACTGGACAATAAGAAATATGCATTCTAATGATTAACATTTACTTATGTTTTAAAAATATTACACGTCAACAAAATTGATATAAATTAAATTTTATATGCAATTATGCATGCATGATCAAATAGTTCTTAGTTATGAAATGTTAAGTAGATACTAATTATATTTTGAGTAATTGTTTATGTTCTAAATCATATTATCGTTGTTAATGAATTTATTAAGCTGAGGCATTGCTCATCGTAGATTTTATTATAATTTCCTGTAAACCTTTTTATATTAGATGAACTGAGTTATACGTTATTAGTTGACACATGGAGAAAGAATTAATGTCCCTTCTCGTCTATTATATGCATGTTATACAGAAATTATAGAGGTTCAATAATATTTGACTAATTATTGACAACACATCTTTTTTAAATATTTTATCAGTTATATAGAATTTATATTTATAAAGTATTAAAAATAGGCACTAAATTATTATATTATTCATTCGTTCTATATATTGGTGATCATATATTAACAATATCTAGTTCCAGAGCAAATCAAGATATTTTCTTTTGCATAATAAATCATAACACAAGGACTATAAAGAGTAAATTATTAAAATAATATTTAAAAATTTGTATTACTGACAAAATAAATTTTAAAATATGTTAACGATAATAAATTTTTAAAATATTTAAAAATACAATAAAAAATAGATATTAAGTATATATTTTAGAAAACAAATTTAAAGATTAAATTTTGATTTAAACTTTTGTAATCATTATTAAAAAGATAAAATATTTTTATCTTCAAACTTTAATAATTTTTTGTCAAGTGAATTTTTTTTAAAAATATTGTGAATATTTATAATTTAAAAAAAATAAAAATATAAAAATTAAATTTTGTTCCGAATTTTTATGTACACCTTTTAAATATTTATTCAAATATTGCTACAAAAATTTGATCCAATGAATAAATCATTTGTTGCACATAAAAGTTTGTTTATTACTTAGAAAAAAAATAATATTTATTGATTTTTTTTGTATGTTCAAATTATAAAGGAAATATTTTGTCAATAATACCTTTTAAAATTTTTTTATTAGCGATTGAAATTTTCTAAGTACCAAATTAAAAAGAGTAAATAGTCAAATTGGTCGCTAAAAGATCACCTGATCTTCAAATTGATTTTCGAAAAATTAAATTAATCAAAATTGTCTTCAAAAGATTTAAAATTAATATTGTTAGTCCCTCCGTCCATTCTGTCAATAACGATGTTCAATTTTGCTAGCCTAACCCAAGAACTAGACCTGGTCACATACTCACCAGTTGCAGCCTCCTCAGTGATTCAAACAATACTGTATCTGATTGTTCTTTCATTTCATCATTTAATGCCTCAACTTCACCAAAATTATAATTGCTAAGGACCCTATTTAAATCCATGTCACCATGATCATCAATATCATCCATTGAACTATTCACCTTGCTCACCTTGCTTGTTCCAGCTTCAAATTCAACAACATCATCCTGATTGTGATAAAAATCACTACTTTTGTAGGCACCATCATCATCATCACTACCACGAGCACCACCATCAGCACCATCATTAGGGACAGAAGGATCAACTCTGTCACAATCCATGCACCTTGTTTGCTTGCAAGAGAAGAGGATCTTAGCAATACGGCCCCTTCACAGAACTCTTTGGGGCGTCAATTATCTCGAATATGTTAAAAGAAGATGAATAAGACTTGAAGTAACTTCTCGAGTGATTCAATGACTTCATGATTCTCATTCCCAATCAAATCCTCTGAAAGACTTCAATCCAGATCCAAGTATTACCTAGATTATTTTTTTTTACAAGTTATAATTTTTAAGAGTTGGAGTACATAAGAAGTATATAGTATATAAGGGGTAATAACTCAACAAATATTTTTAAGGAGTTTTTCATTCTTTTCAAAATGAGAAACTTATTCTTCTCCCTCTCTCTATCTCTTCTGATTTATCAAACCATCAACATCACAGCTTGAATAGCTTATAGGACATGAAATTTTCTTTACCTAGCAATAGAAATAATAATATATAGTTCTTTTCAATGCTTTCTAAAAATCACAAGAAAGCTTCTTATTGTTCTTGTTGTTGCTGTTCTTGATCCTGAGTCCCGTAAATGGTGAATTTCATGGTGAGCGAAGATTTTGTTCAACAACAATGAATACTATATTTTTGGGTGCTCTTGATTTGAAAATTTATTAACTTAATGGCAGTGTGCTCTTGATTTGGCAAGATTTGATTGGATTTGATTTTAATTGTTGCGCAAACATAGATAAATACTATATTTTTGGGGAAAGAATTTGGCAATAACAAACAAGATTATCAAAAAGCAGAAACCAACCCACACAGTTATACGCGCGCACAACACACATTGTTATCCGGTAAAAGGTGGAGGTATAGAAATGGTCTTTATTCCAACTTGACGGCGTCCATGGAAGAGTACAGAGGAAGACCGACACAAGCAGAGCAGATCGGTGTAAGTTCCAGTGGAGGAAGAGACCACATTCCACCAAAAGCCAGCGGCGATGACTGAGGAAGAGGATGGACAGGAGTTGGATGGTGCAGCGACGGCGATCTTTGCGGGCAGAGGGTGTTCAGCGAAGCAGTAGCAACCTATTCATGTCAGAAAAGAACTGCGGGCAAGGACTGGCGGCATCGTAGAGGAACGTGCAAGGACAGATGACGACGTGGAACACCTTGCAGGGCGGCGACGTAGTGGAGCATCACGTAGAAGACGAAGAAGCTGTTGAATGTGGGAAGAAGAAAATTCTATTCCTTGCTGGGTTTGAGTTTTGTTTGATGCGAGTAGGATTCATATTCGGGTTGGGTTGTCAAACTAACGTGCCATGTCAGCAAAATTTAATGTCGTTTAGTGATAGAATGAACGAAAGAACTAACGTGATTAATTTTAAATTTTTTTAGGATGATTTTGATTAATTTAATTTTTCGATGATCAATTTAAGAATTAAATGATCTTTTAGATATCAATTTGACTATTTACTCAAATTAATAATTAACCCAAACTATAAATAAATAAATAAATGGCTCCAAACGTGAAAGTTGAGCTTCCAATCAAAACCCTTTCATAATATAACCAGCCTTCAAATTCCTCACGCGCCAAACAGAAAACAGTATCTGAGCTAAGGTGGTCACCACCACTGTACTTTAAAACAAAACAAATTAGCGGGAGGGATCATCCAAAAACTAACCACATCACGAGGCGCAATCAACGCGCCCAAACACTCCTTTAACCATTTTACTATAATTTTTTTTACTTTCCCTCCCTCTTAAACAATACCCTAAACTTTTGTGTCCGAATTTCTCTTTTTCCCATTTAAAAAAAAAGAAAAAAAAAGCTTTTGTGTCCAAATTTCAAACACTGAGAAAGTCCAATGTTAAATTGTTCAATTCAAACGCGGTTACTTACACGAACGTAACAAGGGCGGTTTCTTTCTTGGGTTGTTCGTTATGTCATCCTAATTTTTGAAAAACTGCTAGCGCCATGTAATAATAATAATAGTGTGACTTAATCAATAAGCATTAAGCAACTCACATCACAGTAAATCAATCTCAGCCGTCCGTCTCCTGCAACGGAAAACTCACCGGTGATAAGATTTATAACAGTCAAAACCGGCATGTGATTTTAACGTTTTTGTTTGTAACTGGTTGGAATGTTGAAGTGGACCGGACCTGCTTTCTGACTTTTCTCCTTCGGGTTTGGTCAATAGATAAGAATCATCGCAAAGTTTTTGAATTTACAAAGCCATCATCACACATCTATAAATAAAAGTATAGAGTATCTTCCGATGCCAAAAGATTTTTTAAAATTCAAAATTAAAAATAAAAGACTCCAATAATAGTGAAGACCCCACCATAGTGCTCGTACTACCAAATGTCACGCACTTGGTGCATGAGCATGAGTGCATAGGCCATAGTAGAAAAAGAAGAAATAAAAAGGAAAAGAAAATTGTAGTGACATATTTAAATTGTGAAATTGGTAGAAGAAAGAGTGAAGATAAAGATAAACCAATACCTCAGCGCCTGTTTCGCCCACGAACAAGCCATTCATTCAATTCACTGCTTCCAAACTAAACGAAACTCTTGTGCGGTTTCCCCTCTTTGTCTTCCACCGCTTTTTTATTTTTATTTATCAGGTAAAAATAATTTATTAATTAAAAATTTTAAATAGCGTGTAACCTTCGTGTGTCTTGCATAAGGAGAAAACATAAATTTAGCAATAAGTTTTGATGTTTTTCTTCTTATTGTGTGTGTAGTAATAATGGAAGTTGTGGTGGCCAAAGCGTTGAAACCAAGCTTAAGGGGAGAGCTTATTTTCCAGCCACCACTTGCACTCGGCGACGAGTTTTTGTGCTTCAACGCCGTCAACAACGGCGGCGCCGTTGGCGAAGATTTCTCCGTCGACGACCTCCTTGACTTCTCCGAATTCCAACATGGTTCTGTAGGAAAAGGAATCGATGTCTCCGAAGAAGAAGAAGACGAAGAAGACGAAGAAAAAGACAGCACCTCGGGAAGTTCCTCACAGGACCGTACAGAAAACGACACCAACTCCAATTCCTCCAACGCCGCCGTAGACTCCGACTCCATTTTCGCCGGCGAATTGTCCGTTCCGGTGAGTCCGTGTACAATAATTTTTTTCTCCTCTTTTCTTAGCTTATTTTTTTTAATTATTTCATGTTATAATTAAATTTAAATAATTCAATTAATTCATAACTCGCATGTTTGTTGTTTACAGGACGATGATTTGGCGGACCTGGAATGGGTTTCTCACTTTGTGGATGATTCAATACCGGAGCTCTCTCTCTTGTACCCTGTACGTTCTGAGCAAACAAGGGCCCGGGCTCAACCTGAACCTAAACCGGGCTCAGCTGTAACTTCTCTTCCCCATGGAGTCCCTGTCAAGCCCAGGACCACGAGGACAAGGAAGCCCAACGGCCGCTTATTGTGGTCCTTTGGCAACTTGTTCTCGCCTCCCTCTTCGCCGTCCTCGTGCTCCTCCTCTGTGCTTTCCTCGACGGCGGCGCCTCTCGTTTTGCATGGGGAGCCGCCGGCGAAGAAGCAGAAGAGAAAGCCCGAGGAGCAAGCCTGTGGGCTCCAGTTTCAGCGACGGTGCAGTCATTGCCAAGTTCAGAAAACGCCGCAGTGGAGAACAGGCCCTATGGGCCCCAAAACACTCTGCAACGCTTGCGGAGTCCGGTACAAGTCGGGCCGGCTTTTCCCGGAGTACAGGCCCGCATGCAGCCCGACGTTCTCAGGTGATATTCACTCAAATAGCCACCGTAAGGTGTTAGAGATGAGGCGTAGGAAGGAGATGTCTGGGCCGGAGCCCAGTCCAGACCGGGCCTTCATGCTTCCGAGCTGCTGAATTTTCAGAGTAGGAAAAAAGGCATAGACTAGAAGAATAGGTATACGTCAATGAACCGGTGTGTGAACCCGGTTCGGGTTTTTGTAACATATAGTGGATTTTAATTTTAGTGCTAGTCAGCTGTCTAGGCAGGTAACGGACATTAGGAAGGCATTGATTGTTTTGTATCCCATTTCCTTAGCGCCAGTTGATTAATTGTTTTTAATTAATCTAATTAAATCATTAGTACAATAGTAGTCCTCAGTTTTAACTTTTAAGTTCGAAAATTTAAAATATGAGGCCATCTTGGCCATCTATTTAAGATATTTTATTTGCCTCTCTTTCAAACTCAAGTATATTATGGCTGCTTTGCTTTTGGTTGAATAATTCAACCTAGTTCAGCGGTGGGTGTGTTAGATTCTACGTGTTATTGTGTGTGTGTCGGGTAGAAAGAGATAGAAAGGAAGGAAGAAAGGAAGGTGGGGTAGTGTGTGATTGAAGCATTTAAAGTTGGGTGGCATTGATTTGAGACCACTGAAACTGTGCTAGTGCCAAATGGAGTGGCCAAGTGGGATGAGGTGGATTATTATTATCTTTGCCTTTCTGTTTCTTTTCTTTTGAACAAAGATAATGATGCGTTAACTCATTGTTTTGCTCTTAAAATTTAGAATAATGGTAAAATATTTTTTAGTTCATAAATATTTGAATTAAGTTTTAATTCTGTTTATGAAAATTATTTTTTATTATTAACTTCTTATTTATTCTTTTATCATTTTTATTATCAAAATACTACCGTCATTATTACGGACACCACAGTATAATTATTGTAATTATCTAACAAAAATATATAAATGAAAGGATATTTAAAAAAAAAAGTTATGACAAAACAAAAATTTTGAGACAAAAATAATACATTTTATACGACATTAATGAAATTAGGATTTTATTCAAATATTAGGTATTAAAATAAGATTTTATTTTTATTAGAAGAAATATACACAATTAAAAAAAAAAAAGAGAGATTGAATAAAGACATCCTAATCCAGTGTAGTAATGGAGTGTCACCTCATTATTGTATTTGTTGAATTAGCCTCAGAAATAATAAGAGACTATTATAGTGTTTAGAGCTCAACTTAATTCTTAAAGTACTAATAATTAGTAAAAGCCCTAAATCTAAGGAGCATTATAGAAAATTAGAAATCTAGTCAATTTTTTTTTTTTTTTTGCTTATTTTATATTACATCTTTCATTATAAGTATTTATAAACAAATTGTTGGTGAGAGTTATAGTCTCTATATTTAAATTCATTTTTATAAGTTTGTTATTATTTTTATATATAAACACTGCATTTCAACCATCAATTTTGTGTTATGGTCCGTCCTATATAATATAAGATTAATGATTTGAGATGGTCTGCTGAAATTTAAAAAAAAATTCCCCATTGAGAAGTGACCCATATATATAGACTATTGTTAGTGGATTGACTAGTTGTGAGTCAGTCATGCTTATATAGGTTGGAAAAGCAACTATACTCTTCCAACTGGAATAATGGTAGGTCGTGCAATTGAACAAATTTTTTTGTTGGTTAGTTGTTAGATTTGATCATTAAAAAATGAATTTTTTTTTTCAATTATTGATCGTGTAGAGTATAATTTTATGATACACAAAATTTATGTAGAATCAGAAGAGTATGTGACAAAAATCTTATATGTAATATTACACTTTACAAAATCAATTAAAAGAAATTGAGAAGAATCATTTTACTTTCGATAATAAGTATTTGGGATAAGTATTGTTTTGGTCCCTCACGTTAAGGGTCGGAATCGAAACCGTCCTTGGTGTATATTTTGATTTAAAATCATCCTTAAAGTCGTATTTAAATTTAAAATCGTCTTTTCTAATAAATTTTTTTAATTTATTCCTAAACTACTCCTATAAAAAAATTATAAAATAGAAAAAAAAACAAAAAAAAAACGCGTGGGGTGGGGGGAGGGTATTCGAAGGGGGAGGGGAGGAAAAGGGGGAAGGGGGGAAGGGGAAGGGGGGGAGGGGGGACAGCGCCGGCGTCAAAGAGAGAGAGGAGGGGAAGTGGAAGAAGCTGGAGAAGAAGAAGAAGAAAATGAAGGGGACGCGGGTTCGGGGTGGGGGGAAGGGGAAAGGACGTGGGGTGGGGGTGGGGGGAAGGGGAGATCAGAGGGGGATGGGGAAGGGGAAAAAGGGGAGGGGGACGGCGGCGGTGAAGGGGGAAGGGGGAAAGGACGCGGGGTGGGGTGGGGAGGAGGAGGAGGAAGGGGAAAGGGGGAGGGGGACGGCGGCGCCGAAGCTTGGAGCCGCCGTCGCCGTGGTGGTCCCGTCGCCGTTGGAGATCGCCGCCTCTGCCTCGCTGTCTCTGCTCGTCGCCTCTGCTTCGCCGCCTCGTCGCCTCTGCCTCTGCCTCGCCGCCTCTGCCTCGCCGTCTCTATTTGTCGCCTCTGCTTCGCCGCCTCTTCTTTCTTACTTCTGTTTGGTGTTCTTTCTGTTTCTGTTTGTTGTTTCTGTTTCTGTTTGGTGGTGGTGGTTGTGGTTGTGGTTGTTGTTGTGGTTGAGGTTGTGGTGGTAGTGGTGGTGGTGGTGGTGGTGGTGCTATTGGTGTTGGTGGTGGTGGTGGAGGGGGTAATTGTGTTGGTAGTGGTGAGGGTATTTTTGTCCAAAAAAAATTAAAAGGACGATTTTAATACGAAAAGAAAACGTTAAGGATGATTCTAAATCGAAAATTACGATGGGGACGATTTTGATTCGGACCCTCAACGTTGGGGACCAAAACAATACTTATCCCTAAGTATTTAATCTTTCTCAAATTAATTGTCTCTTTATAATTATATATGCACAATTATTAAGATAATTATTAAATTTTATTGAATATTATAACTTTAAAAGAGAAAGATAAAAGTACTCTTTGTTAATTGCAATATATTTTTCTCTTTATAATTATGATTTTCACTAGAATTTACTTTTCAATATCTGAAGAGTATAATAGATATAAGTTAATTAACAAATTATTGAAATAAAAGACAACAGTTAGTTTGATACAAAATTAAAAACCAAACTAAAAACACTTTTATCAAAAAAGAGAAATATTTTTTAAGGAGTAAAAAAATTATGCATTGGCAGCATTAAAATTTTTGAAAAATCTTTAAAATTTTCCCTGGTATTTTGTCTTCATTCAAATATACCCCCCAAAAAAGTTATATCTTCTATTGAAATTTTCATTTATGAAAGTTTAAGGATTAAATACTTTTTTCGTTCCAAAGATTTTGGGTTAAAATCAAAATCGTCTCTAATATTTTTTTTTATATTAAAATCATCCTCAACGTTACAAAACATTATAAAATCATCTTTTTATTAAGGAACAACATTTTTTAGACGACTTTACCTTTAAACAAAAATTAAATAAAAAGCTTCAAAAGCTGGCTCCACACTTCCACTAGTCATCAGATACCATCTCCTTTTTCACGCCATACTCTCTCACTTCCTTCAGAAGTCACAAATTCTTCCCTTAGCTATGGCACCTCATGCTACGATTACCTTCCATGCCACGACGACAACATAGATTCCAGCTTTGTCGCAGGTTCCAACTCCGCCGCAACTTTGACAGGAAAAACCGATCAGAGCAGAAAACAGAGAAGTTCGCGGATATGCTGAATGAGGTGAAGGCGAAGAAGAAGAAAGAGGTGTTGGTGGAATTGAAGCAAGTGGTGAAGGACCTGCAGTAAGGACCAATTCTCCAACCCGTTTCAGTTCATTGGATGCTCCGAACCCCCCAATCGTTCCTCCTACTTCAACCGTAAACCCCTTTCGAAACGGCACACAGAACGTGGAGGAAGTGTACGAGTGGGTGAAAATTCTTACCTTTGGCGCTTGTTCAAGTGGTGGTGTTTGGCTATTTTAGGGGGTTTTGGGTTCATCTTCGTTCTTCCTTTTTTCGTTCTTCCTTTTCTTTTTTTTTGAAGAACATAAACATCATTTTTTTTAATTCTTTTTAATTTCAGTGATTGCTGATTTTGAATTTGAAATGCGATTGATGGTTGTTGAACTGTTGTCAAATTTAAAATTTTTAGTGATTTATTTTGTAGTTATTATTGCTGATGAATTTGTTATTGTTGAATTTGCTGAATTTGTTGTTGTTGCTGCTGAAGAAGAGAAGAAGAATTGTTGTTGTTGAATTTGGTTGTTACTGTTGCTGAAGGAGAGAAGAATAATTGGGGTTTTTGAGTGGAAGAGAGGGAGGAAGGGGGAGTTGGAAAATAGCATAAGGAATGGGATGGGGAGAAAAGAGACATTGGGGGGGGGGGAAGAGGGGTTTTTTGTTTTTGTTTTTTGTTTTTATTATTTTTATTAATTGTTAAGGGTACTTTGGTCAAAAAATTAAAATTGAGATAGAAAATGATGATTTTTTAATGTTTTGTAACGTTAAAGATGATTTTAATAAATAAATAAAAAGGTTGGGGACGATTTTGATTTTAACCTAAAATCTTAAAGACGAAAAATTATTTTAACATAAAGTTTAATTAATGAATGCTATTTTGATGAGTTGATTTTTGTCCAATTATTTTGAAGCACAAAATTTAAAAATATGGGTTATTTAAGATCAATTATATTACGTGTATATTAAAATTATCCATTAATAAAAAATAAAATACACATTATTGTATTAGAATATAAATACATTAAAAATAAAATAAATTATACATATATTTATTAATAATTAATTTTAATGACTAATTTTAATATAAAAATAGTACTTTTGATCTCGGATAATATCTAGGAGAAGTTTATGAAATATTTGGAGGATGAAGAGGGAGTATTTGTCCATATCGATATGCAATGTGCGTGCATGTGAGTGCTTATGGTTTATGGCGGGACAATGACGACGCATGGAAGCAGTATCCATTCAATGTACAACGTGGATAGGGATGGATGAGGGCCATAAGGAGACTATTTCTTTTTTTTTTTTTATTATTTTTATGAAAAGGTCATTATCATTTTACTATTATTTTAACTTCAATCATACTATATATAAATTAGCCAATGCATATTTTTATGAAATTACTTAAGTTGCGATTTGTGCTCTAAAAAAAGTGGTACATGTATCACGAGTCATGAAATAAGAGAAATTGTATTGAATGAAATTTTTAAGAAAGAGTAAAAATTATATTTAGTACTTTTATAATGTATAAATAACTTTTGACATTGTCAAAATATCATTAACAAAATCCATCGTGCTATGCGTAAAGCATTGCCTCGTCATCGATTCCTAAAAAGTAAAATTCTTTTTAACAAATAATTAAAAGTATAATCTTCTTTTCTATCGTTTATATCTTTCTTCCAATACCATAGATCTAAAAGGTTGCTTTTTAAAAAAGTTGAATCTATGTGCCCAGAAAAAAGGGGGGAGAGAGAGAGAAGGTTAAATTTGATGTCCTGTATCCGCAGGAATTAGGACGTTAATTTTTCTTGTCAATTCACTTTGTAATTTTAATTTCAGTATACGCTTTATCTGCAATTAAATGCTCTTTGATTTGCATGAGATTAATGACATGTACGTCTTCTTGGTGGGGAGGATATGCACCAACATCATACCATTATTTTGAGTTTTTTTTTTTTATTATTATCATATATAAACCCATTCTTATATTTACTTTATCAATATATGTTGGATCAATTAGTAATTTTCTCTCAGCTAGAAGAAGTAGCTCACCCCAAATTAATAGAGCAAAAATAAAATTAAATTTAGAGAGTTTAATATTTCACATACACAAGACTTTGATTTAGTGGTGAAATTTTTTTGTCTTAGGATAGGTTCACTCGAATTTAAGACTTGATTGAGACCAATAATAAGTTGAAATAATACTTAATGTTGTATATGTGAGTGCACATCTAAAATGAACTTAGGAATTTTGTACAGAGAAATATATCTTTGCATCATTTTTTAATATATTTTAAAATATTTTTTATGGTATAAAAGTTAATTTTTTTATTTTTTATTAATCATTTTAATATCAATTATAAAAATATAAAAAAAAATAATACATATAACATTATTATTTTGTATGGCCACCAATATGCGTGGAAAAAGGGTTTTAGAAATGTTTAGTTGGAATCTCATTCTTACAGACAAAGTGGCATGCATTGCATGGTTGAAGAGATAGGACATTTGCCCCCATCCATGTTCTTTTTTCCTTCTTACTATCGGATTAAGGAGATGTTATATCATTCATAAGTGGATCTCACTCATTTATCTGGAAAGCTAGCTAATCAGTTTGCTGAGTTCATGACATTGGGTCATGCTCGTGGCTTTGGTGCTGGATTCTTTTACATTCCAATTTTTATAAATTTATTAAATTTTAATTAAGTCTTTATATATATATATATATATTGAGCTTTTATATCATATCAGATTTTGTAATTAAATTTTTTTCACGATAAAAATATTAGAATTAACAGAATATTAGATTAAACAAAATAAATATATCTAATATTTGACTGAATATTCTGTATACTGTATAGTTTAATAGAATATTCTATTAATTCTAATATTTTTATTACGGTTAGAATTTAATTACAAAATTTGATATAATATAAAAATTCAATTAAAAAAATATATAAAAATTTAATTAAAAATTTAGTAAAATTATAAATACCGAACCGATTCGAAGAGTAATTAAACCTTTTATTCCAATATTCCCTTCATGCATGACTAGCTTATTTCCTTTTTGAGGTCTACCTTATTTGTTGTTTCCGATTTTTTTTTTTTTCGTTTGGTTTTTATTTTAGCCTCATTTATTTACTAAAAATATAAAAAAAATCAAACGGAGACCGAGATGAATGGACCAATAAAGGCAATAATATCTTAAACAATCGTATTTGGACTCAATGTTGCATCTTAAAGGCTTCAATGGCAAGCCCAAAAATAAAAGACTTCAATGGCAAGCCAAAAAACAAAAAAAGGCTTCAATGGATAAGTAGAGAAGCCGCCCCGTCTAGTGAAGCAGTCCTAAAATTTCACTCTAGCTCGTTTAACTACGGGTAGACGGGCTAAATCTGCCAAATTTTTTTCTCTTTTTTTTATTATTAACTATTAAATAATATATATAATTTCACAATTATTTTAATAAATTTATAATTGCTAAAGGCATAAAAAAGTTATAATTTTTACATTCACAAACATTAAAGTCTTTATAATTATAAATATTTAATAAACATAATTATAAACTAAGTTTTTATCCAAAACATAATTATAAATATTGTCTCTAAAAAAAAATAAATATAATCCAAAATATAATTATAAATATTGTCTCCAAAGTAAAATAAACATAATAAAAAATACTCAATTTTCATCTTCATTCTCTTGTAAGTTGGGCTGGGAGAAGTTGGTTTTGGTAAAAAAAATTATAAAAATATCCCCTTCCCAAAAAAATACTAAGCCCGACGAGAAAGTCCGCTCCAAAACCCGCAGTTTAAACAGTACGAGTTAGGCAGACTTTTGTTATTTGGTGGTCCCAATTTTTCAGCCCAACTCACTTTTTTGCCGAGTTATGCGAGTCGGCCAGTAAATTTAGTTGCCACCCCTAAATAAAAGATAGGTATACATGACCAAAAATAGAAAAATATTCTTTTATTGATTAAAATATATTTTCTCTTTTTATAATTATAATCTTTATAACTTAATAAACGTCAGAAAGATATAAAAACTATGAATTATTTAACGAGTATGTAAAAACCAAAAATAAATTTAATTTGACTAAAAAATAAAACTAGAAAGAAAATTTATTATGAGAATAAGGAAATTATATTTTTTTATTTTCCTTTTTGTATTATTCAATACAAGTATAAAATTTCTATTTATGGCTCTTTAATTTTATGTTTGACTATAAATATGTGTTCTGTCAAATAATAACAGAGTTTGATTCTCATAGTTGTCAGAATCGAACCGGTAATTGAACCGGTCAAACTATTGGATCACTGGGTTAATAGTTTAACCGGTGGGTCACTGGTTGAACCGGTTAATCCGATCCTATGTAAATAAAAAACAAAATATAGTACAAAAATTAGAATTAAAAATTTAAAATACATATTTTTACTAATATTTTAAAAACATCTAGCTATTCTAAACAATATGGAACAGAAACAATAAGTATTTTATTTGCCTTCTCTATCATAAATATTTTTATTTTATTTTTATATTAAAATAAGTATTATTTTCAAATTTTAATAATTTATTAATTAGTTTATATCTATTATACTATTATATACTACAAGTATTTATTGAAAAATAATATTAATAGATATTATATAATTATGAAAAAAATAATAAGTGAGTTTATAATTACTGTTAAATAAAAATATAATTAATTTAAAAATGAGTGAGTTTATAATTAAAATTAAAATAAATTAAATAAAAGTAAATTATTTACCGAACCCCAACTGTTTCATTTTGAAAAAATTTTAAACTGTTCTGGTTCATCTTGTACGGTCCAATCATCGGACCGGACCGACATAGAATCCAGTTCATCCGGTCCGGTTCTGCTAACAGTTGTACTTTGTATTCAGGCATTATTACATTATGATTTATGACTCGATTATCAATAAAATTGAAATTTTCATAATGATAATTTATATTCACATAGTAACAGGTCATTTATAACAAAAGGATTATTTGCTCTTCTCACACTTATAACTCGAACTTCAAAATTCAAAAGATATTATGTTTTTAGATATGTATTTTTTTATTATTTAATGTTCTAATTTATAGTTCATTCAGAAAAGATTGAATATGTGTCTTCTTTTTGATATATGAAGTATATTTTGACAATATAGGATACATCATGTGAATACCTACAAAAGATATTTTAACATTTAAGTTAATACAAATATGTTTTTAATAAGTCGCGATAATATCTTTCAATATATTTTTTTGTAATCCGAAACTCTTATAAGGTCGTGTTTAAATTGGTTAGTTATTTTTTTGGTGACTAAACAAGGAAAGAAACAAAGCAAAAACTATTCTAAATCCGAGCGGATGATTCGTTGGAGATCAACACTAGGCTCAGACCAAATAACATGATTAGAGTTACTCTTGGCACCATATTTAGCCATCCAATCCGCAGCTCTATTTGCTTTTCGGGACACCCATTCAACGTGAACAAGCCAAGGACGAGATAAAAGCTCCTGAATCTTGTGAACCAAATCTGTTACTTCAGATGGATACCCACTTGTAAGCTCATGCATGATGGGCAGAATGTCAAGGCAATCTGTTTCACATATAATATTCCTCAAACCGCAATTCCAAGCTAAAACCAGCCCCCTCCAAGCAGCAAATAATTCACATCTGATTATAGACCAAAGGGGAATGCTTCCAGAGCAGCCCGAGATCCAATCTCCCTTAGAATCTCTAATAATACACCCAAATCCCGCTAAATTTGAATCCATATACAAGCTTGCATCACAATTAACTTTAAAACTATTGCCTACCGGTGGTTCCCAACACAGGCAATTTTGGAGAGATCTAAAGGCATTGCTTCGATTCCTGTAAACCTGTAAGTCCTTGGAGGTAATTCTGGCCAAGGCAACAACCTTATGGTCTGTCCAAGGGTTGTCAGTGTTGAATATGTCATTGCACCTATGTCTCCATACCCACCAAAGCCCTGCACCAAAGGACGCCTCATTGTTAGCCAAGGCCTTCCGAAACCACTCTTCAAGAGCAGTACCAGCCGTCGAGTCCAGGATACTAGGATCCAACATATACCAGATTGCCTTTGATCGTTCACAGTCTCTAAGGCAATGCTTCATAGTCTCCTGCGCCTTGTTACATCTCTTACACATATCTGAAGAAGCTAAATGCCGCTTGAATCGAAAGGCCTCAGTTGGTAGAGCATCATGTAAGCTAAGCCACATAGTAAATTTGAACTTCTCTGGAATGTTTGTGTTCCACAACCAGTTCCAATTACTG
This sequence comes from Arachis ipaensis, assembly GCF_059453495.1. Classification (NCBI taxonomy): domain Eukaryota; kingdom Viridiplantae; phylum Streptophyta; class Magnoliopsida; order Fabales; family Fabaceae; genus Arachis; species Arachis ipaensis. The sequence continues at coordinate 7,950,796 of NC_142438.1, forward strand.
TTGGCATTCCAATTTAATGTTTTCTTTAATAACCATCTGTAACCCTCCCTTGCACTATACTTTTTTGTTGCTGCAGGCCACCACTCCCACTGTGGCTCCAACTCAGTCAAACTAGGATATCTCAGACCACAAATAAACTGCTTAATCTCATGCGGAATAGGCGTGGTAAGACTATCAACCTCCCAAGACACCCCTTTCCACAAGTCAGCCACCATGAAATCTGATTCAGAAATATGTACATAAGGAACAAGGTTGCAAAGCTTACCAAAAGGAGTCCACTCATCATACCAAACTGATTTGTGGACATCTCCAATATTCCAATGAAGCCCTTCCTTGAGATGCTCATAGGCACTAACAATGTTCTTCCAGGTAGCCGATGAAGAATTTCTACTGTTTCCGTTCATACCAGATTGATTCCTGAGATATTTATGCTTCAGAACCTGCACCCATAACTTCTCACTATTATTTAGACAATCACATACCAACTTTCCCAGAAGCGCCATGTTAGCACAAGAAGTATCCCTAATACCCAATCCTCCTGCCTTTTTAGGAGTTATGGCGACCTCCCACCTGACCAGAGGCAGCCCTTTTCCAGTCTCTTGGCCTTTCCACAAGAATTGTCTCATCAAGGAATCAATTTTATTACATGCATACTTCGGGAGAAGAGAAATTTGCATTTCATAAACTGGGATAGAGGCCATAACCGATTTAACAAGACAAAGCCTCCCTGCCTTATTCAGTAGGTGTCCTTTTCAACTGGAGAGCTTTCTCGAAATTTTTTCAATAATCTCCTGAGCCGTCTTCCTGGAAGCTCTGGCATGACCGATGTTAATTCCCAGGTATTTACCCAAATCATTGCAGAACCGGATGTTAGAGACCCCTGAGAGAACCTCTTTTCTCCTCTCCGACACCCTCTTGGAACACTGGGCCTTTGACTTATGAAGATTTACCTTTAAACCTGACGCTCTAGAAAACAAGTCCAAACAATGCATGACCTCTATTACTTGAGCTTTTGATGCCTTACAGAAAAGTAAAATATCATCTGCAAATATCAAATGAGAGAGTCGTGGTCCATTCCTAGAAACCGCAACTGGGTTCCACAAACCTTGGGAAACTCTATGAGAGATAAAGCAGACAAGCATTTCCATACAGAGTACAAATAGATAAGGAGACATAGGATCTCCTTGCCTCAACCCTCTCTTCGGATTGAAATTTTGGAGCCTGTTCCCATTCCACAAAACTGCCAACGAAGAGGAAGTCACACAATTCAATATAAGATTAATGGTAGCCTTTGGAAACCCAAACCGGACCAAAGTAGCTTCCAGAAAACGCCAGTCTACCCTATCATAAGCTTTTTCCAAATCAATCTTGAATGCCATGGTCCCTTTTCGAGACTTGGTGTTCCTCATGAAGTGCATAATCTCTTGAGCAATGATAATATTCTCTGTGGTTCCTCTTCCTGGAATGAACCCTCCTTGCAAAGGACCAATGATCTCCGACAGGAAAGGTCTGAACCTGTTAACTAGAACCTTTGTGACAATTTTATAAATTACATTACATAAGCTAATAGGCCGAAACTCCCATAAGGAAGAGGGAACTTCCACTTTAGGAATTAGAACAATGAGAGTATCGAAAATAGCCGCATTCAATGGCTCACCCTCAAAGGCTCGCTTGACCAGTCTACACACATCCTTGCTAAGAGAGTCCCAGAACTCTTTGTAGAAAATTGCTTGAAATCCATCTGGCCCTGGGGCTTTAAATGAACTCATGGTCATCACAGCTCTTTTAACCTCTTCAGACGTCACCGGTTCCACTAACTTTTGACAAGTCTCAGTACTAAGAGACGGGCAAGAAAAAGGCCCCATGGCGTCCAGGTCAATATCCTCCCTTGTAGAAAAGAGCTTTTGAAAGAAAGAATTTGCCGCCATTTCTAGAGTCGTAGTCTCCGTGGTCCAAGACCCATCCTCCAAAAATAACCCATGAATTTTGTTCCTCTTTCTCCTGATAACTATCTGTAGATGAAAAAATTTTGTATTTCTGTCTCCACATCTCACCCATTGTTCTCTAGATTTTTGATACCACAACAACTCTTCTTGAAGAAGGACAGCATTCAGTTCCTGATGCAAAACTTGCTCTTTGATCCTAAGCTGTTGATCCTCCCGACTTTCCAGATTATAGTAATCTGAACGTCATTCAAAAGCCTCTCCAACTCCCTTTTCTTAACAAAAATATTGCCAAAAACCTTTTTATTGAAGCTAGTTGCATCTTTTTGAACCTCCAACAAACATTTAACTACATCCGGAGCTCCTCTATTCCAAGCTGTATCAACAACATTCCTAAAAAGAGGATGAGTCATCCACGCAGCCTGGAATCTGAACGGACGATGGCCCTTGGTAGCCCTCTTTGCCATCTTGCACCTAGTGAATAATGGGCAATGATCAGAGTGAAGGCGCGCCAGCACCTCAGTATAAGCCTCTGGAAACATTAGTCGCCAGTCCTGGTTGATGACTGCTCTATCAAGCTTCTTGGCCACCTGCACCCCACCTTTCACCTTCCTGTACCAAGTGAATCTTCTCCCAATAGCCCCCATATCAAACAGCCCACAATCCTCCAATGTTTCTGCAAATTGTTCTGCTCTGGCAAGTCTAAATTGCCCCCCTCTAACTTCACTCTGCAACAAAACATCATTAAAGTCCCCTAACACAATCCAAGGTCCGTGGATCATATTAGCAATCCTTGTCAAGTCACCCCACAGTTCTTTACGCCGATGTATATGCGGATTAGCATACACCGCACTGCAGTAACTAGATGTATTGCCCATAGTGATTTCAAAACTGATACATTGATCAACTACATCCAATACTCTCACAGAAATATTTGAATTAGAACATAGAACCCAGATACCCCCACTATGACCATTAGCCTCAACAATACCAACACCCTGGTAACCTAGATTATTCCAAAAAGATTTCATCCTCTCGAAAGCAATTTGGGTTTCAAACAGAATGAAAAAAGTAGGATGAAATTTATTCGCTAACTCCTTACTATGAACCCGGGCCAATTTATTAGAGGCACCTCTAATATTCCAAAATAGAAAGCTTAAATCTAAATAATCCATAAAACAATTTGTATTGTAAAAAGGACCAACCTCAGCTGAAGTCCCTAACGAGATGATGAAGATCCACCATCATATCCCCCTGAGCCTTGCTTGTCCTTGTCCGGTTGTTGCCCGGTCTGTCTGTGTCCCTCCACTGACAACCCTTTCAATTTGCCGATTTGCTACTTGCTGGTGTCGCCAAGGCAGTCCGGAGTCGACGGCGAATTCTGCAAAGAAGAAGGGCGCAACCTCTTATGTCCGTTTTTGATAATGGCAGTGAAAGTCGGCACCACAACGGAGACAGATTTGCCCTTCACCCCTTGCTGTTTGGAAGATGCCATGCGTGCCTTAGATCCACTAACCGACCCGGTCTTCACCCCTGATTCGGCTCCTCTCATACGTAGCCCAAAGTCACAGTTCTGGTCCAATTTCTGATTTGAGCGCACCGGCATTTTATCTTTAGATGTTTGTTGGGCTTTGTTTGATTGACTCAATTTTCCTTTCCTTTTACTGCTGACTTTGGTCCTGCCAGCCTCATTTTCCAAATGTTGGGACCCCACTTCCTTCCCATGCAACGTATCATCTAATTTCTCCCCAATTTCTGCAACTATCACTGACTCTTTGGGATTGCATCCAAATTCAAAAATTTTCTCTTTTGAAGCTTCCTGTGGCTGCACCACCCGGGCCGCCGTCTCGGTCACTGATGTTTCCTTTCGATCCACCCTTTCCGAATCTATTGGGGTCATTCTGCAGTCAGTTGCTGGATGCCCGAAACAATTGCACTTGTCACAAATAAGGTGTAAGCATTCATACTCCACCTTATATTCAAACTCATCGACAATCACACTCCGGACCACCGGCAAACCAAGATTAATTTGCACGCAAGCCCGAGCAAATTTTCCCCTTTCCGCCAACTTAGTAGCCAGATCCACCTTGACTGGTCTTCCCACAGCAGAAGCGATTCTCATCATGGCTTTATCCTGATAGTACCATATGCTCAAACCAGAGATTCGAATCCAAACCATAGTCTCCTCGAAAGTGTCCTCACAAGGTTTAAAATCCGGTGTCCATGGCTTGACCGCAATATAGTGACCGAAGATCATCCATGGCCCCCCTAGTAAAACCTTCTCTCGATCGTCCATGCGATCAAATTTAACGAGGAAGTACCCAAAACCCACATCCAAGATTTCATATCCACCGGTGATCCTCCATACCCCTTTCAATTTGTGAAACATGGCCGTGTAACTAAGGTTTTTTCCAAGAACCTTAATCACAATTGCTTCCTTGTATGGTTCAGAAAGGATGTTCCTAGCCTCTTCGGAGAAGCAAACTCTTGGAGGCATAGGATCTCCTTGTTTTCCAGTGACCACTGCCATGGAATCCTCATCTAGAGCTTCAGCCCGATTTATCCCTGTGGCTACCGTAGAACCAATAACCTTGTCACGGAACGAAATCTTGGAAGTCACCCTGGAACTAAGGTCGCCCTTACTTGATCCCTCCTTCACACCTGATGCAAACCCTCCCACACTCTCCCCCTTATCTCTTTCGATGGTATGGCCATCTTCTTCACCGTGTTTCACCCTCAAACGTTCTCTCCCGCTCTCTCCTTCTCTCATTCTCTCTGAGTACGGAGTACGTACTCTTTCTCTGCTAGGGTTTTTTATTTCTTAATGATTTAATCATAAATGACTCTGATAATTGGTTAGTTATTTGGTTAGTCACAAATAACCATGATGAGGTGGTTTTTTTTTTAAGAAAAAAGAAGCTCAATATAATAAAGTGGAATGACAAAAAAAATAAAAATAATAAATAATAAATAAACATAAAAAAATATTAATTATATATCCGTTATTACTATCAACAATCAACAATGAAAAAGATTTTTTTAGTCCACTCCGTGTAATTAAAAAAGCGTTTGTTTAGTGTGTGTGTCTGGTCAATACATGAATACGGTGGAACGTATCTTTTATTTGATTTGTGAAACACAAAAATGAGAGTATGGGTGGCAACGGGGCGGGTTTTTGTTCTACCCGATCCAGTTCCGCTTGACAAAAAAACCGGCATAAAACCCGCGGGTAATAAAATGTTAAATCCTAACCCGCCCCTGCGGGTACCCGCCCCTATAATTATTAAATCCAACAAATAAAATAAAATTTTAAAAATTATATAACCACTATTTACAAACATAATATAAATTAAAGTAAAAATTTATATATGATATAATATTATTAATCATTTTACTAATTATTTTATATATATATATATATATATATATATATATATATATATATATATATATATACCGGGGCGGGTTTAACCTAAACCCGACCCCGCCCAAGAACCCGCCCCGATGCGGGGGTGGGGTAGCCCTGAGCGGGTAAGGGTGGGGTGGGTACTCGCGGATTCGAGTAGTGTTGCCACCCCTAAATGAGAGAGATACGCATACCCATAAACATATACAATATATATATATTTTGTGTCTCACTAAATTGATGAGGCAGAGAATTGAAGCCATGGACACTGATCTAAATTTTTTTTGGATTATTTTATTCTTATTGATTTTTTAAAATTTTAAATATCTCCTTTTTTTTACAAACCTTAATTTAATTTATGAGAATATAATAATCATTTTTAGTTATGTAGCGTTCTTGTGTTTTGCAACTAAACATAATATTAGACATTGCATTGATAGGAATAAAACATACAATTTCCTACTTGCAAGAATTAGAGGAGCAACAATATCCACTCCCACCAAGTATTAACACTAGTACAATAATACCCAATAGCAGCGAAAAAATCACATAAATCAGAAATTAGAGACAAGCTAACACACCAAGATTTTTAACGTGAAAAACCTCCTCAATGAGAGAAGTAAAAACCACGAGTCACCAATACCAGGATATAGCTTCACTATGATGAAAAATAGGGTACAAGAGAGATCACAAATTACTGCACAAAACGTGCATACAACAAGCCAAACAACCCAAGCTTCAAAGCTTTCAAAACAAGAACAAGAAGATGAAAATACTACAAAAATAGAGCTACTGTGCGTGGCCAATATCTCCAGCTACAGACATCGATTCGAAGATTCGAACGGTGAAATCAAAGAACCAGATGTGTAGAACACACTGTCCAAATTTGAGCTCGATCCAACAGTTAACGAATCTGCAGTGACCAATTTACAGAGACAGATTTGTGTATGCGAAAATAACTTTCTCTCTTATTTTCTCTCTAGTGTTTGGTGTTCTCCTTTCAAAATGACCTCTCTCTTTCAACCCTAACTCACCTTAGCCACTTCAACTATTCATGGGCTTTGATACTAGCATTTGGGCTTTTTCTCCACAAAGGAAGGGAGCCCCAAAAACCCAACAAATCTCCTCCTCACAACTATGTGGAGGTAACCGCTAATCCGGCGATTAAGCAACAAACTTCAAACTTCCATCTTGGTAATGCCTTGGTCATCATATCAGAACCATTCTCATCAGTATGAACCTTTTCAAGTTTCAACAACTCAGCATCCAAAACATCACGTATCCAATGATACCTCACATCAATATGTGTTGGATCGAGAATGAAAAGTATAATTTTTACCAAGATGTATAGCACTTTGACTATCACAAAATAATACATACCTCTCTTGAGTAAACCCGAGTTCTTTCAAGAATTTCTTCATCCAAAGCATCTCCTTGCACGCTTCGGTGATGGCAATAAACTCGACCTCGATAGTAGACAAAGCAACACATTTTTGCAATCTAGATTGCCAAGACACAGCTCCACCCGCAAAGTTGATCAAGAAGCCTGAAATGGACCTTCTAGAGTCAATATCTCCTGTCATGTCTAAGTCAGTGTAACCAACTAGAATAGGTTTATCACTTCCATAACACAATTTCATGTTAGAAGTACCATGAAGATATCTCATTATCCATTTTACAGCATTCCAATGCTCTCTTCCTGGGTTTGAAACAAAACGGCTAACACAACCAACAGCATGAGCTATATCTAGTCTTGTGCACATTATAGCATACATTAAACTACCCACGGCTAATGCATATGGAACTTTTTCCATGTCTTTCTTCTCTTCATCACTTGATGGACTTTGCTTGCAGCTCAATTTGAAGAGTGTGGCAAGAGGAGTACTGACGGCCTTTGCTTTCTCCATTTGAAACCTGTGCAACATTGTCTCTATGTATTTCTCTTGTGACAACCAAAGTTTCTTCTCCTTTCCATCACGCTCAATTCTTATACCAAGAATCTCCTTTGCCGGCCCAAGGTCCTTCATTGCAAATGACATTGCAAGTTGCTTCTTCAACATATCAATATTAGAAGCATTCTGACCAACAATAAGCATGTCATCAACATATATCAAAAGGATAATAAAATCATTACTAGCAAACTGTTTAACAAATACACAATTATTAGAAGTAGTCTTCTTGTAGCCTTGTTCTACCATAACAGACTCGAACTTCTTGTACCATTGTCTTGGAGCTTGCTTCAAGCCATACAAGCTCTTCTTCAGTTTGCAAACATGATCCTCTTTGCCCTTTACCATGAAACTTTCAGGTTGTTTCTATGTAAATTTCATCCTTAAGATCACCATGAAGGAAAGCAGTTTTCACATCCATCTGCTCTATCTCTAAATCAAGACTTGCAGCCAAACTCAAAATAGTCCTAATAGAAGATCTTCTCACAACCGGTGAAAAGATTTTATTATAGTCAACTCCCTTTTTCTGCCTGTAGCCCTTGACCACCAATCTAGCCTTGTACCTTGGACACTGAGAATTTTCTTCATGCTTCAACCTATAAACCCACCTGTTCTGCAAAGCTTTCTTCCCTTTTGGCAACTTCACAAGTTCAAATGTTTGATTATCATGCAAGGATTTTATTTCATCTTGCATTGCATCAAACCATTTCTTTTTGTCGTCGCCTTCCATAGCTTCCGCATAGCATTCAGGTTCTCCCCCATCAGTCAAGGTCACATATCCATCAGTAAATGTCACATACTCATTAGAAGGATACCTCGTTGAAGGTCGTCACTCTCTAGTAGATGGAAACCTGGTGGATCTTCAGGTAGCTCAGGTTGATTATCAGCATCATCATCAATTGGAGCATCAATCAGATCTCCCATCTCCTGGTCATCAGGAACCAAAGACTCATTTTGCTGCATATGCTCCTGATCTTGATTCTCTGCTAGTTCTGACAAAGGAGGCGGCTGAACTGGATCTACATCAGTCAAGTCACTGCTCTCTTGTGATTGACTCTTCTCTGCCTTATCAATGTCTTCAACGGTCTGGTCGTCAACAAACTCTACATCACAGCTTCTTACAAGATTCTTTTCAACTGGATCATAAAGCCTATAACTAAACTCATCTTGACCATATCCAATAAAAATGCACTGCCTTGTCTTCATATCCAACTTGGACCTCTCATCCTTTGGAACATGAACAAATACTTTGCATCCAAAGACTCTCAAGTGACCATACGAGACATATTTTCCCGACCAAACATGAGCCGGAACATCATTATCTAAAGCAATTGTAGGACTCAGATTAATCACATGAGCCGCTGTAAGTGGCGCTTCACCCCAAAAGACTTTAGGTAGCTTAGCTTCAGTAAGCATACACCTAACTCTTTCAATCAGTGTTCTATTCATCCTTTCTGCCAAACCATTTAACTGAGGTGTTTTAGGTGGTGTCTTTTCATGCCTAATACCTTGCTGCTTGCAATACACATCAAATAGTCTACAATACTCACCACCATTATCAGTGCGAATACATTTAAGATTTTTACCTGGTTGTCTCTCAACCAAAGCTTGGAATTGTTTGAACTTTTTCAAAGCTTGGTTCTTTGTTTTCAAAGCATAAGTCCAAAGCTTTCTTGAATGATCATCAATAAAAGTAATAAAGTAAATAGTTCCGCTAAAAGACCGTACCTTCAAAGGACCACAAATATCGGAGTGCACCAATTCCAATAAGTCTGATTTTCTTGAAGGTTGATGCTTCTTGAATGATAATCTTCTTTGTTTGCTATCCATGCAATGAGAATATTTCTCCAACTCTGCATTCTTCAAACCTGAAAGAGCATCCTTTCGAGCCAAATAATTAAGTTCTTTTTCACTAATATGACCAAGTCGTCTGTGCCACAAGCTACAAACTTCTTTATTTTCAACCGCATTCACATTATCTTTTGCAATCATGGCATGCATCACATACAAACTTGAAGTACCTTTTTCTCGAGCCACCACTAAGTTGCCTTTAGTAAGCTTCCATTGTCCAAAGTCGAAAGTGATTACAGAGCCTTCATTATCAAGCCTTTTAACTGAAACCAAATTCAAGCGAACACCTGAAATGTGTCTAACATCTTTAAGTAGCAGCTTCATTCCCATATTGGTCTCAAGACAAACATCTCCTACACCAACAACCTTGGCCAAGCCATCATTACCCATCTTAAGCACTCCAAAATTACCTGGAGTATAAGAGGTGAAGAACTCCTTCTTCGGTGTAACATGTATTGAGGCGCCACTATCAATTACCCAACTGAACTCATCATCAGAAACAAGATTGATCTTGTACTCATAATCAGCAATATCAACAGTAAGAAGATCATCTGAAATAGATGATACACGATCATTACCACTATCATCCTTTTTTTCTTGCTTACCTTTGTTTTCCTTTTTCCAAATATAGCAATATTTTTTTAATGTGACCCATTTTGTGACAGTAGTGACACTCAACATTCTTGTATCTTCCCTTGGATTTGCTCCTGCTTTTACCTCTACCCTTTTGAACTCTATTATGATTTCTCCCCCTGGTTTCAGTGACTAACATTTCAGAGTGTGACAAAGAATTCTGTGTCTTCCTTCTCATCTCTTCATTTAAAATGCCACCTTTAACAAGTTGCATGCTCACTTTACCATTTGGAGCATAATTAGTAAGAGAGATACGAAATGTCTTCTAAGAATCTGGTAGAGTATTTAGCAACCACAATCCTTGAACCTCATCTTCAAATTTGATTCCCATGCTTGACAACTGATCCAGAACCCCTTGAAATTCATTCAAGTGAGCTAATACTTGTGACTCCTCCTTGTATCTCAAATTCATCAATATATTCAACAAGTACAATTTATTATTGCCATACTTGGAAGCATACAAGGATTCAATTTGATTCCACAAAGCCCTATCATGAGTCTAGTTAGCAATGTGATTGTAAACATTATCATCCACCCATTGCCTAATAAAACCACAACCTTGTTGGTGTTCAAAATCCCATTCTTCATCTGTTTTAGATTCTGGTTTTGGTGTAGAGAATATAGGTAAATGTAGATTTTTGACAAACAACAAATCTTTCATTTTGTCCTTTCATAGATGGTAATTAGTGCCATTCAAACTTATCATTCTAGTAGAATTATTTGCCTCCATCTTTCAAGCAAGTTATAACCAAATACCCAAAACTGAGCTCTGATGCCAATTGATAGGAATAAAACACACAATTTCCTACTTGCAAGAATTAGGGGAGTAACAATATCCACTCACAACAAGTATTAACACCAGCACAATAATATCCAATAGCAGCGAAAAAATCACATAAACCAGAAATTAGAGACAAGCTAGCACACCAAGATTTTTAACGTGGAAAACCTCCTCAATGAGAGAAGTAAAAACCACGAGTCACCAAGACCAGGATATAGCTTCACTATGATGAAAAATAGGGTACAAGAGAGTCACAAATTACTGCACAAAACGTGCATACAACAAGCCAAACAACCCAAGCTTCAAAGCTTTCAAAACAAGAACAAGAAGATGAAAATAACACAAAAATAGAGCTACTGTGCGTAGCTAATATCTCCAGCTACAGACATCGAATCAAAGATCCGAATAGTAAAATCAAAGAACCAGATGTGTAGAACACACTGTCCAAATTTGAGCTCGATCCAACGGTTAACGAATCTGCAGTGACTAATTTACAGAGACAGTTTTGTGTATGTGCGAAAATAACTTTCTCTCTTCTTTTCTCTCTAGTGTTTGGTGTTCTCCTTTCAAAATGGCCTCTCTCTTTCAACCCTAACTCACCTCAGCCACTTCAACTATTCATGGGTTTGGATACTAGCATTTGGACTTTTTCTTCACATAGGAAAGGAGTCTAAAAATCGAACATACACTAGTGTCATGTCTATTATTTTCAAATACTATATATAAATACAAATATTTTATATTTATATCTCAAGTATATATTTTTTAATCTCTATGTCTCAATACATACACTAACTAAACAAACTAAATGGAGCCTAATTGAAGACTTGTTGATAATTTCTTCCAAACAAGTCTTATATTTTTAAAAAATCCTTCTATTTTTTTATCAAGATATAATTTAATTACAGCCGAGTTATAATAGACGGATCAATACCCATAATAAAATAAGATATTCACCTGTATTGATCTCAGCGTTAAAAAAATCTTTATCCACACCTTGTGTTTTCAATAATTTATTGAGGTGAATAATTTAACCATTGAAAAAGAAACGAAATTAACCTCAGTCAAACGAATTATATTCAAAGGAGTTTAATCACGCAGAAAATTACCATCCACAAATCTAATATGTATTTTAAAATTACAAGTTTAGATAAAATAATATTGATTGATCCAAAGATGTTATTAAAAAATATTAGGAGTTCCGTTAAAAAAGGAAAAGATATATATATGTAAGTAAATCTGATCAAACTTTATCTTAAAATTCATCAGGCCTCAGTGATTTACATAAAAAGAAAATGACATATATGTTAAAAAAAAATCTCTTCTAGATAATCAAATAAATCCTTAATTTTACACCTTAGTTTCATATTATAAAATAAAAACTCCATCATCATTTTACTCTCTCTCTCTCTGATATTAATGCATTTATTCGCTCTATATAAATGCTTCCCTTGACCCGTTTCCATCCATCCAAAACATAACAAAACATCATGGAGTTTTTTCTACACTCTACTTTTCAATCTTCAACCAACATTTTTATTTTCTTCTGTGTCTTGGCTTTCACTGTCTTCTTCATCTTTCGACTTCGCCGAAAGCTGCCATACCCACCAGGCCCAAAAGGGCTACCCATCATAGGAAACATGTTGATGATGGACCAACTTACCCATCGGGGCCTGGATAAGCTCGCCAAACAATACGGTGGGCTTGTTCATCTCCAAATGGGCTCCCTCCATATAGTGGCAATATCAACACCACAGATGGCCCGTGAGGTTCTCCAGGCCCAAGATAGCGCTTTCTCAAACCGGCCCGCAAATGTTGCAATTTCTTACTTGACATACGACCGGGCCGACATGGCTTTCGCAAACTACGGCCCGTTTTGGCGGCAGATGCGTAAGATCTGTGTAATGAAGCTTTTTAGTCGCAAGCGGGCCGAGTCATGGGCCTCGGTTCGTGAAGAAGTTGAAGAAACGGTTCGAAGCATATCAGCGAACGTTGGTTCAGCCATGAATTTGGGTGAATTGATTTTTGCTCTAACGAGGAGGGTCACCTATAAGGCCGCGTTTGGTGCGAGTTTAAATAAGGGGGAAGAGGAATTCATGGGAATCTTACAAGAGTTTTCAAAGCTTTTTGGAGCTTTTAACATTGCAGATTTCATTCCGTGGTTGGGTTGGTTGCATGCACAAGATTTTCACAAGAGAATGGTCAATGCACGAAAAGCACTTGATGTGTTTATTGATGAGATCATTGATGATCATATCAAAAAGAGGAACATCAACATGGGGAATGATAATGATGCAGATAAGGATATGGTTGATGAGCTTATGGATTTTCTTAATGAAGGTAGTGTTGGTGATGATGCTGTGAAGCCAAACAATTCACCATCAATCCTTAAGCTTACTAGAGACAATATCAAAGCTCTTATCATGGTAATTAAATACATAATTAATATAATTATTATTATTTCCTTTTGATTTTATCATTTTAAGTTGACTTTCTCTTGAGCAATTAATTTGGCAGATATCACTACTTTTGTCTCCATCAGATATTGCTTTGATGAAATTATAGTATATTCCTTGCTGTTTCTCGTTTATTATTGATTCTTAAATAGCCAACACTTTTCAAAAAGTAAATAATTTCCATTTAGGCAGATATACTGTTGAGATTTTTGTTACAAATTCATTGAATTCTGATCGACCAAATAATTCAATAATGATGTATTATTAGTGTGAGAAATATAGTAATAATGTTTACTAAATTGTTTTTGCTTAAAATGGTTCAGTAATAATGATATAAATTACTTTCTTTGTCTACAAATTGTTATCACCTTGATAAAAGATTCTTTGCCTACTTTAATTTGACAAAAATACTATTTGTACACAAAAATCAGCCACTAATGTATTTGTATATAAATACATGTATGGTTTAATTTATTTTTAATTTATATTTGTATTTTAACATGTATTTTTATACTGATGGCTAACTTTAGTGGCTAATTTTAATGTACATGTAACATTACACTTAATTTAATAGAAATGAACACTCATATAAATCATATACAATTATTTTTTTATGTGAAGTTGAAAGTTAAAAATAGTTAAATATTAATTTAATTAAATATGTTAAATTATTTAACAGTTTTTAACTAACAACTTTACATTAAAACAAATTCATGTGAATTTTCATATTTAGTATATAATTATAAGCGATATATGATAGATACTAAGGACTTTTGAAATTTGATGTGAGGAGGTTAAAAACTAAATCCTTTATTTTGTACTATAACAAAATTAACCACCGAATAAAGAATGAATAACTAATTAAAACAATGAATATTTTGAAATTCCCATTTTTAATATTCAAAAAAATAATTTTACATTAAATCATGTAATCTTTTTGGATAAATATATTATCTCATTAGAAGTACTTTTTTTTTTCGTAAATTCATAAATTTTCAAAAAATGTATTGGTGCAAATTGACTGTAGTAGTGTTAAATATCTTTATTAATAGAATTTAACTAATATGCAGTTTAAGAGTATATGTTAAAGTTATTAGTTAAAATTAATTTATAAAAAATACATAAATTTTTTTTCTTTTAATATATTTATCATGCATTTAAGAAAATAAAAAATAAAAAATTTTTGTTAATAATAATCTTAATATGTTTTGTAAAAATAAATGTTAGTTAAATCTATTTTAATAAGATTAATAAATCTCCTAAGAATACTTTTTAAAAATGCTACAATTAAAGTTTTTAGATAGAAAATTTAAAGCATATATAAATTTTTTAGATTTCTATGCATTAAATTTATTAACAGAATTAAAAGTTTGTGCTTTGGTCATTAGGATGTCATGTTTGGAGGAACTGAGACAGTAGCATCAGTGATTGAATGGATTATGGCAGAGCTTTTGAGAAGCCCAATGGACCTTCACAAGGTCCAACAAGAGCTTGTTGATGTGGTGGGCTTGGACCGAAGGTTCAATGAATCGGATCTCGAAAAGTTGACTTTCCTCAAGTGCGTGGTCAAAGAAGCCTTGCGTCTCCACCCTCCAATTCCAATGGCTCTTCACGAGAGCGCAGAGGACAGCGTAATTGAGGGTTACGCAATCCCAAAGGGGACACGTGTCTGGATCAACGCGTGGTCTATAGGACGCGACAGCAGCGCGTGGGATGAGCCAGAGACATTCAATCCTTCAAGATTCTTGCGAGAAGCGGCACCCGATTTCAAAGGAAGCGATTTCGAGTTCATTCCATTTGGGTCGGGTCGAAGGTCATGCCCAGGGATGCAACTTGGGCTTTATACCGTGGAGTTAACTGTGGCTCATTTGCTTCATTGCTTCAATTGGGAGTTGCCCAATGGAATGAAGCCCGAGGATCTTGATATGAATGATACTTTTGGGCTCACAGCTCCAAGAGCAGTTCAACTTGTTGCGGTACCTACTTATCGTCTCAAGTGCCCCCTTTATTAAGTCCTAGAAATGTGTAGTGAAACTTGAGTATTAAGGGTAGGTATTTGTGTCAATAAAGTCATGTCCATTCCTTTTGTGTTTGCTTCTGTTAGCTTTGTTTGTGAACTTGTCATTGCAATAAATGTTGTGGTTAATTTGCTTGCTACTTAATGCTTGTATAAAGTTGGTGTTATGGTGTGGTGTTGGCAGACCTTGAACGCATTATTAAAATCTTTTCCTCATTATTAGCACTAATTCAAGTAAATTCGAAAAGAAAAAAAAAATTGGAAAATCAACTTTTTCACCTAGCGTTTTCTCTTCTGTTTCTCTTAATTTTTGTCGTCAACCATTTTATTAAATAAAAAAAATTGATTTGCTAATAAAATCGAATTTCGAATTGACCGTTATAGTAAGGTGAAATCAAAGCCAAATTGTTAATTATTGGATGAGTTAATAGGAAGTTAATTTTTTAACCCATTTTTTTACCCTAAATTTTAAGTACTAAATTTTTAAAATGAAACCATAAATCATAATTTTAAATTCTAATTTTTTAAAAAAATGATTAAAAGAATAATTTTACAATAAAAAAATTAATATATACTATTTTTTTTTTTTGGCACCAGGTATCCATCAAGTCGGAAGTCCAATGACTAATTTCGCAGAGGCACACAAAGTGGGCGACCCTCTCAAGCAAGCAAACTCCATTCCCATCCTCCAGTGAGTATTGAATCCGAAAAGATGGTTAAGGGACACAAACCCTCATCATCTGTGCCAACTTGCTGGTAATATTGACTAATTAAAACCTTGTTTTTTATACTTATTTTTTTGGACTCGTTGTGGGCTTGTCTCGTTTTCTTTTGGGCCAGATTCAAAATCAAATTGATACTTCAAGTTCTTTTTCTTAAGCTCAATCCAAAACGCAGTGTCGTCTTATTCATTGTTGCATTTCTTGTTTTGCTTAATACCGAAAGAGAAAAAAAAGGTTGCATTTTGTGGTTATTCATTGTGGTTAAATATATAAATAGCTCGGAAAATGTGAAAATTAAGAAGCAAGTTCCTCCGCGAATCGATGGAGAGTAACAGAGATGAAGCAGCAGCAACAATGGGAGGAGGAGAAGGAGAAGGTCAAGCTCGAATCCCTGCTCCTAACGACAAAGCTAATCCGAATCCAAATCCAAATCCAAACACAAACCCTAATTCTCCTAATAACACCACTCGAGGATCCAAAGCAAGATCGTGTAAAGGATGTGCTTACTACTCTTCGGTTCACAAATCCAAATCAAAGAACCCTACTTGTGTTGGCTTCTCCAGTACGCTCCAACAAGGTTTCTTCCTTTATCCCGTTCCCCGCTTCTTTCTTTTACTAAAGAAAATAGTTTCTGGCATTTATTTATCTATTATTATTGTTTTGATTTCCTGAGAGCTGGTAGGCCGGGGCAAAAGAAAAGAAAAGAAAAAGGAGATTAGAAAATGCATTGGTTGAAAATGTGAAAATTTGTAGCTAAGAAAATGGCAATCTTTGTCGTTTAACATGTTATGTTTGCTACCTGAGCTTAGGAAAGCATGAAAAGCATAGTATCTAATCTTGATGTTCAATTGTATTTTGAAGGCCAAGATTCATTCCCTTTTAATCTGGGGAAGTTGGTATTTGGAGTTGGCTAGCTATGAATTTGTGTATTTGATGATCATTTTACTGGAAAATTGGATTGTTGAACATGTACGTATTCATTGTGGTGTTATAGAATTCAATTGATAGACAAATAACTTGGATTTTTTAATTTATATTACATGTCTTGAACGTAACGGATGCTGAATTGTCTAATGTTCATCAGTGTTGAGTTTGGTTATATACTATTGTTTTATTCTGCAAAGGCAGATTGAAGCATATTCTATGGCCTTGTTTGAGATGTTTATATCACTTGGTTGTTGCTTGCTCAATTTTGCAGCAGCTAGTTGATATCTCGTCATTCATAATATTTTAATTTTAGTAATATTATAAGCTTTCAAGATTTTGATTTTGATGTTCATATGCATTTAAGCAGTACCTCCATATGTTGTTGGAGAGACTGAGTTGGAAGCTTCAAAAGAGGGCCGCAGCCTTGCAAATTTCAAGTATGCTTGCCTTGGATACTCAGTCTACTTAGACAACAAGGATTCTTCTGCTGACTCACAGGACAAAACAGCGAAGTTGCCCTTTTGCACTGGGCTTGAGGTTTGATATCTAAACCTTCTTTATTATTCATGTATAGGTTTATCTCTTTTCAACATATTTAACATGATATTATTGCATGTATCATGGAGCTAGCATCAATTTATTACAGGGGATGAAAATCATTTGAGAGTTCATTGAAGAAGAAAAATAAATAAAATAAATAAGGAGAATGAGGGTGGGGAGGGTGGTGGTGTCAAAGTAAGCATTTCAATTATGTCCAAGGAGATATGGTATTAGTTCTGATGCCACTGGTGCTTGTTTCAGGTGGTGTTGGAGGAGAGGTCTTCAACTTCGCCTGCTGGCCAAGTTCCTGTAAATGCTCATAAAACTGAAGGTATTGAGTTTCTCTTTCTTTTATTTATCTACATGTTTACAGTTCATGGGTTATTTCCTTCCTTTTCATTTGTTCCTCTTTAACATATAAACTGAATATCAATATATTTAAAAGTATCATCATATTGGACAATTCTCTTGGTTCGTGGTGTTTCTCTTTGTAACAGTGATAACTTCTCCTACAATTGTTATATATGTAAAGCTGGAAAATGTTCATGCTATGTCATAGAAGCACTAGAGCATTTTATCTGTTGTGTTCTCTAGCATTTTCAAGTTGCTGCTTTTTGACATTATAAATTATCTTTGAAAGAAAGTAAAATATGACCACTTTTTCTGTCAATCGTAATTAGTTTTCCATTCTTGAATAATTTTATCAATTGAAGATATTCTTTGTTAATAAGTAATTATGCACCAAAGATTTTCGATAGCGCTTGTGTTTGAGCAATTTCCTCTGCCCTATTCTACCAGTAGTCTTCTCTACACTTGTAATGAGGCAAGTGATATTATCCTAATTACTGAAGCATCACTTGAAATGCATGACACAGTTATACTTCCAGCTGTTTTTTAGTATGATCCTTTCTTCTGCACAATAAATCTATGATTTGCAATGGATAAATGTGGTTCTTTATTTTTGAGAACTCACCTCTAGGTAGTCCTGGACAGAGATTATCGCATCGATTAGACTATACGTGTATAGAGTGTAGAGCAGTTGAAATTAAAAAAAAACGTGTCATCAATTTTTATGCTCTTTTTTATTTTGTTGATGATGTATTTTGAGTCTGTTACTTTTTTTTTCCCTTTGTTTTTTATTTGTTTTTCCGTTTGTTTTGTCCCTTTTTATTTATTGCTTTGCTAATCAATGTTGTTTATCCAGGTGCCCATCGACCTCATCCTCAATCACAATCACAACCACAACCACAACCACAACCCCGAAGATATAATAAACCTCCAAATACCACAGCAGAAGAATTCCTTAACAGGCAAGCATTAGTTTTCGGCATAAACTAGCTGTTCTAGCACTTTATATTTGTCTTCTAGATACAGAAATGGTATAGATGATTAGATGTTCTCTGAGTATGCTAAATCTAACCCCCTGAAGGTTCCAAATACGCAGGTTTCGAAGAAATGCAATCCTAGTGGCAGCCGGTGTTGTAAAAAACATGAACAAAGTGGGTAACTACGTAAAGGAGACCTTAGATGACATCTTATATAGGCGACCCAAGTGAAGTTTGTTACATTTCTGCATATTTGGCCATTTTTCTTATCAATGGGGCCAATTTTATTATTTGGATTCTGACGGTGTATGTATCACTTATTGTAATAAAACAAATTTAGAAATTATTAAGAATAAGTAAGGTATCACTAATTTATAATGATTCCTCTTTCTTTTGTTCTTTGCGGTCCATTAAACATGAAAGGATTTTATGATGGCTTCGTTGTACCCATGTTCTATTATGGATTTTGCAGAAGGTATCGGAGTGGGTTGGCTTCTATAGTTTGTCCGCTAATTAATACCTTTGTTTTATCTGCATTTGTTGTCTATTCTAATACGATAGCACCGTAGAATTTTTCTCTGTTTGATTTGAAAATAAAGCTGGACCTTATGACCTTTAAAGTTCATTTTTTTTTCTCTGTTACTAATTGAACATTAATTTGATGCTTGGATGTTAATGAAGCAATGCTTCGCCGTCAACTAAATTTCCATTTTTGTGATTTGTTAAGGTCAAAGATGAAAGGCCTTTGGTACTCGCTCATTTCCTAAACAATTAATGTGATACAAGAAATCATTTAATGGAGATTGACTGATCACTGATAAGTATGTTTATGTGCTCTGTCCTGCACCACTACATTTTTTTCCCTAAGAGATGAATACTCTTAATTATTAAAAAAATGTTACAATTTAGTCCCTTATATTCTTAATTTTTAGAGATACTGAAAGAACTGAATTTTGTGTCTTAAGATTGAAATTTTAGTTCTAATTTTGTCACTAAACACACTAAATTTTATGTTTTGGTGTTCAATAAAATTACTCAAAATCTTGATTAGTTGGATAGTTTTGTTTAATATTTTTGATGCACTGACAGTATAAAATATTTTATATAATTATGCAATTACATCGATTCTTTTGGATGACCATTCACGTAGTGATTGTGAAAAGTAGTTATTTTTTTTATGTGGTGTTACGTAATTTAATGCACATGTTAAATTACTTTACACTGATAATATATCAAAATTAAATTCTAATTTTGACATACCAATACATTTAAATTTTTGACAATAGAAAATGAAAATTATTTTAGAATTTTGCTAACTTATGTTCCAAAAATATATTTTAGAAGTATCATAAAAAATATTTGATTATAATTTTTGAAAATTGATTTTTTTTTTTACACTTTCAATATATTAAATGTATTAAAAATGTAAAAATTTTTATTATTATCTTCTTGACATATGACTTTAAGGCACAAATCTAGACTAAATCCCCATAGTGGTCCCCCAGATTCAGCCCGTGCATCAATTTAGCCCCTGAGATTCCAATTGCACTGTTTATGTCCCCCAGATTGCGATTCGGGCACCATAGTCCTTCGAAAATTTTCCGGCGTGACTCAGCGACGGCGTTGCTTATGTGGCACAGCCACTGCCACGTTGGACATTCAGAACGACGTCGTTTCATTGGGCAAAAAGATTGAAAGCCCACACGTCGCCGTTTTGATCACAGTGAGAATAGTAGTAACTTGGGCAAATGGTTTGGCATTCGTTACGTCTTCTCCTCCATATTTTCACACCTCTCTCAACGCTTGGTCTCCTCCTCCATAATCATTGGGCAAGGGCACTGCTGCCTGGTTTCTTAACGTTGCTGGACTGAACTTGGGGGAAGGTCCGTGGTTCGCCATTGAAGCAACGACTGAAGAACCGTTTAAGCTAGCTTCAAGGTACAAATCTTATTTTATTTTTTTAATTTTGTTGGATCATGTTTCATTCCTGAAATGGCCGATTGTTAAAGTTACTTGAACATGATGCATGTAGTTTGTGTTAGAATCCACTGCTTGTTAGGGTTTTAGTTTTTTCCTTCTTCAAACCACTAATGCATGCTCTGTTTCTTGTGAAAAGAACAAGGGTTAATCTCTGGTGGTGTGTAATATCTAAGTTATTTGTTGTTTTTGTGTTGCATGCGTGATAAATTTTAAGCATTTTCCTTGTTATGTTGCAGATGAACGCCGAATTGTTAGACATAATGTTTCATCATGGGAGAAATTTTGAGAGGGGTAAGGATGGGAGATGGACATACACACCTGACAATAAGCATTGTTTAGGTGATCTGGATGTGGACAGGTTGGATGTATTCTACCTGAGAAATTACTTCAAAGAGCTAGGCTATGAGACCATGAAGGAGGTTTGGTGGCAGGTCCCTGGGATGAGTCTGGAAGTAGGTTTAAGGCGTTTAGACTCTGATAATGAGTTGAGAGAGCTGTGTTCTCATGGTGGAAAGAACAATGGGGTAGTGGATGTCTGCATTGAACATGGCATTTCAGAACCTGAAATAGTACAAGGAGAAGATGTTGTTGTGCATGTTGATGACCAGGTGAGGGATCTTGGAGAGCAAGCCAAGTCAAATTCTAGGATGGTGAAAGACCCCCCTGTCAAACCTACCACCGAGAAGGACCCTCCTATGAGTTTAAGCATGGTAACATACAGGCCCCAAGCTAAAGAGGCGTTACTGAAGAAGAGCAATGTGAATTCTAACATGGAGTCCCAACCTAAGCCTAAGTCAAAGTCTAAGCCTAAGACAGTTCCCAAACCCAAACTCATGCCCAGACAGAACAATGTAACTAGGACTAGGAGATATTGTCTAAGGTCTGTAGGGAAAGGTATTTCAAAAGCAAAGGGAAATGCTGGTGATCATGTTCTTTTATCCTCTGACTCAGACTCTCATGACAGCTATGAGAGTGCTGAGGACGAGGCCTATAAGCCACAAGAGCCGGATGATAGCTCGGATGAATCAGGCATTGGATATACAGTTCCTTCACAGAAGAAGAAAGTCAAGAAACCCAATGCAAGGAAGAAGGTCCAGGCAGATAGTGGAAAGGAAAAAGGGAAGGCCAAGGTCTGTGTTGATGATGATGGATTTGTGGAAGACGTTTCTGATGAAGATGTGGACATCGGATTTGTGGGGGGAGGTCTAAAGGGGGATAATCATGACGCTTTTGATCCGGGGTCAGAATCGGATGGTGGCAATTTGTGGCACTCTTTGGAGATGAAAACACCACCTAATTCAGAGGATGAGCTGATTGGAGAAGAAAGTTTGGAGGAGGTATTTTCGGTGTTTAGACAGGGTGGTAGGTTCGGGAACTACATTTAGAAGTCAGGATGAAATTCAATACTAAGTGGGAGTTCAAGGAGGCAGTGAGGGAGTTCACTATACAAGAAGGGAGACGGATGAGGTTTAGGAAGAACGACGGAAAAAGGGTAAGGGCAATATGTAAGGTGAAGGATTGCAAGTGGGTTGTGTACGCATCAAGGGACCACGAAGACAGTTGCTGGCAAGTTAAGACTTTCTTCAATGACCACACTTGTCCACGAGAGGATAAGAACAGGACAGCAAATAGAAATTGGGTTGCAGGTAAGTTGGTAAAAAAACTAAGGAAATATCCCAATTTCAGGAACTGTGAGGCAACAACATATTTCAAGACGAAATATGACTTGTCGCTCAATAGGAACTCTATATCACGGGCACTGTGTGATGCTATAAATATAGTCTATAGGGATGCGAAGGAGCAATATGCCATGCTTAGGGACTATGGTGAAACACTATTGAAAACCAACCCGGGATCAACTGTTCAGATTTGCACAAAGCCACAGCCTAGTAGTGAGGTCATATTTGAGAGGATGTATGTCTGCTTGAGTGGCTGCAAGTCAGGTTTCAAGGCTGGTTGTCGTCCGTTAATTGGACTTGATGGAGCTTTTCTAAAAACTGTTTTCGGGGGGCAAATTCTATCTGCTGTTGGACAAGATGCTAATCATCATGTCTACGTTATTGCTTGGGCAGTTGTGGAAGTAGAGAACTTTGAGAATTGGAAGTGGTTTCTAGAGTTGCTACATGAGAATCTTGGAGACTACAAGACCCATGGGTGGAACTTCATCTCTGATATGCAAAAGGTAATTTCCTACTGTAACCTTAATCCTTAATCTCACATAAGTTTTAATTTGTAAAACTGTGTTAGCATGATTTAGTGCATAAAGTGCAGTATACTGCCATATTGTGATGATACCTCTGTTGTTGTGCATATTGTGATGATACCTCTGTGGTATACTATTGTTTGATATAATTGTTTGGTATAATTGTTTAGTGCATAAAGTGCAGTTTACTATACCTTTGTGGTGTGCTGTTAGGGTCTACTGCCATACTGTGATTACTGCTCTGATATAAATCTTTCATTACATACTATACCTATATGGTGTGCTGTTAGGGACTATTATGGTGATCGATTTTTAAAGTTAGGGACTATTATGGTGATCGACTTTCAAAGTTAGGGACTATTATGGTAACATATTGTTTGCTATCTTCAGGGATTACTGCCTGCCATGAAAGCCGTGATGCCTAATGTGGGCCACCGATTCTGTGTCTGGCACTTGTGGCGAAATTTCAACAAGCAGTGGAAGGACCTGGAGCTTAGGAGACTGTTATGGGAGTGTGCTAGAGCTACAACATTCCAAGAGTTTAAGGTACATAAAGCTACTTTTTCTGCAACTGCAATTAGCTTACATGGACTTTTTTCCCAACTATTAACTGTTGAAATTCAGGAATACATGGATAGGATAAAGAGGCTGAATGAGAACGCATGGAAGTATCTTGACAAGTGGCCAAGGGAGGCATGGACGAGGTCACAGTTCAGGCACAACCCGAAATTAGACTCGATTTGCAACAACGCTTGTGAGGTTTTCAATTCAAAGATCAAAGAAGCAAGGGGCAAGCCTATACTTACTCTTCTAGAAGAGGTGAGGATGTTTGTCATGAGGACTATGGCTAAGAACAAGGTTAAGTTGGACAATCACCTGGGGTTGTTACCACCCGTAATCAAAAGTAGATTAGAAAAGGTGAGGAAAGAGTCCAGACATTGGCATGCTATATGGTCTGGAGATACTGGATATGAGAAGTTTGAGGTCCATGGGCGCCCTACAAACCATGTGGTGGACTTGGGGAAAAGATAATGTACCTGCCGGTTCTGGATGTTAACAGGTTATTTTCTCCCATCCACTTACCTTTACTCATTGAATTTTACACTAGTGTTATAAATTTTGTTTTAACCTAAGCTGGATGTAAACTGGACTTGTAGGGATTCCATGCGTTCATGCTTGTGCAGCACTGGCCAGAGTCAACAAGCACCCCGAGGATTTCTGCCATAAGTTGATAACCATGGAGTCTTACAAGGAAACATACAAGTACCACATCAATCCTATACCTGGCCAAGCCTTCTGGGAACAAAGTCAGTTTAACAAGCCATTGGCACCACCAATCAAGAGGAAGCCAGGGAATCTTCAAACAAAGAGGAGGAAGGACTCCGATGAAGACACAAGTTCTAGCAAGAAATCTAAGCCAGTAACAGCCTTGAAAAGTCAGCTTCGGCCTTTCACCTGCAAGTACTGCTTGCAAAAAGGTCACACCAAGAGAGGATGTGAAAAGAAAAGAGCAGCTGATGCTGCTCAAGCTGCAGCTGATGCTGCGGCTGCTGCAAAGGCAGCAGAGGCTGTTAAAGACCCTAAAAATGCTAGTGCACAAGCAACTGCAACTGCCTAGGCCACCACAACTAACACTGCAACTGCCACTGCATCTGCCAGTGCCACTGCAACTGCAACTACTACTACTACAGCTACGGCTACTGCTAATGTTACAATCAATTCTGCTCCTATTGGTCAAGCTTCAGAAATTGATATCTCACAGCCAATTTGTTCTGAACCAGAAGACTCTCAAAAGGTACAATATTAATTCTATAATAAGCCTTTCTAATTTGTATAGTTTACTGGGTGACAATGTTTGGTATTTATTTCTGGTTTGAAATTTGTATAGTTCACTGAAGTAACCGGGGAACCAGCCACAAGACCTGCCAAACTGCCTGCTAGAAGAAGGTCACCACCAACAACCCCTTCTACAACACTGGACCCAATGAAGGGTGCGAGTTCTACCACTGCTTTACGATTCACAAATTTTCTGAAGTTCGTGCCGACTCCTGGATTTAAGCACCCCCGGAAGAAGTGAACTTTCGTATTAGGACATTAGGACATTTTGCTTGTCAAGTGTTTGTTTTTTGTTAAAAGATACAGTGACTGCGCTCACTCTAAACAATGGTTCATTTTGTTGATTACTAATCAAGTATGTCATGCTACTTGTTCAATTACTTATGGTTGTAATGTGTTAAAACTATGAATGGTTTGCCATATTTTGGTATAGATCAATTAATACTGTCCATGGTTTGGATCAATCTTTCTGTTACTTATTTACAAGTACTTTTACTTCATCCAACAGGATATTATATTATATCAAACTAAGATCATTTACACAAACCTTGTTATGTTACCACATAACACTTTCATTCATTAATTTGGGAACTACATTACATTGATATGTTCTCAACCCTTTAATAGCACCAATCCTACAAAAACAACAACTACTAAGAACCCAAATCCAAGAACATGAGTTATGAATTTCAGATTCCTAATGTCTGCCTCCATCTTGCCCATCCGCCATGCAAAGTTCATCTTCCTGTCACCATCATTATCTCCTGCAACAGCTCTTTCAGACACCTCCTCTTGCACAGAATCAGCCCAGACGAATAACCCACACTATATTTTTCCACTTGTCTGCAACCAACCAAAATAATCAACCAAAAAAAAAAATTTTCAATCAGCTACAAATTATTTAACTTTACTCACATTATAGTTGGGGCAACCAAAGAAGGGCTTGTTAGGATGCGACTCCGTCCCAGACCACCTTAGCACCAGCCGACAACCACAGCCGCACCAGTCCGGAACCCGTCCCTGCCTGCTTCGCGTCGTGCTTCTTCTCCATTTCTCCGTCGACGATGACCGGTTGGAACTTCCTGCAACATGGCTCCCACTTCCTCTCATGGGGGACAGCTACTGGTGTACAGAAGAGATGCAGAAGAAAACGTTGCTGGAGAGAACCATAATGAGGGAAGGCCAACGAAATTTTAGGGTTTAAATATGAAGACAGGGACTACATTGAAAAATTTTACCAAACAATCCACGTCATCTGTACACTACGGCGTCCAACGTGGCAGTGGCTGTGCCACATAAGCAACGCCGTCGCTGAGTCACGCCGGAAAATCTTCAAAGTACCATTATGGTGCCCGAATCGCAATCTGAGGGACATAAACAATACAATTAGAATCTTAGGGACTAAATTGATGCACGGCCTGAATCTGGAGGACCACTACGAGGATTTAGTTCACAAATTTACTAAGACCTTTACTCTAACAGTCTGAATTCACATTGAAATCAACTAACAAAAAGACATAAATTTTAGAACTTGGAAAGTGGACCCACAAATACCGCACTTTTCTTTTCTTTTCTTTTCTTGAAGAGAACCACTCGCATTTGTGCACTCCGAGGAGATTTAGCAACAGCATGTGATCTCACTCTCTCTCTCTCTCTCTCTCTCTCTCTCTCTCTCTCTCTCTCTCTCTCTCTCCCACGGCCACTAGTAATTCAATTGTCGGCGATCTCAGCTATAAAATACCATAATTGACCTTCGCCATTTCTCTGCACACTCTTAACATTACAACATTCTGCGCTCAAAAGATGAAGGGAGTGTTTGTAGTTGCGCTCATTGCATTTGCATTCTTGATGGCTGCGAAGTTAGCGAGTGGAAGTCACGACTACCAAGACGCGTTGACGAAGGCAGTACTGTTCTTTGAAGGGCAGAGGTCAGGGTTCTTGCCGCAGGACCAGAGGATGAGCTGGCGTAGCAACTCCGGACTCAGCGACGGATGGACCTACAACGCCGATCTCGTCGGCGGTTACTACGACGCCGGCGACAACATCAAGTTTGGGTTTCCGATGGCATTCACCACCACTATGCTCGCTTGGAGCGTCCTTGAGTTCGGTGCCATCATGCCTCCCAATGAACTCAGAAACGCAATGCTTGCAATCCGTTGGGCTACTGATTACTTGCTCAAGACCGTTTCTCAGCCTAATCGAATTTTTGTTCAGGTTTCATTTCTCTACCTAATTCAAGTTGCTCTTTTGTTTTAACTATAATCGAATTTAAGCGACACTAGATTAAGAAGTAAAACGATGAATTGTAATCATGATAATTTATTAACGATGTAGAAAAATAGGTGTAAGGAAAATCATAATTCGCATAAGATCTCTAATGCTTGAATAAAGTTGCCTCAAGTAAGAGAATATATGTCATTTGGATTAGAAAACGAGTATATAATTACGGTAATGCGTAGTTGATTTGGTTTTTCTTTATTTGTAAAGAAAATATGATGAAGATAGTATAAACTTATTGCGTGAACCAAAATTAAATTCTATTTATATTTATTAATTTACAGAAATGGAATGTCAATTTTATTAATTTTCTTTTGCTTAGAAAAATTGAAAAAGGAAACAAATTTGTTGTTAAATGGCCCACTCTAATAATGTTGATTAAAGTTTCATCATTGCACGTGAAAGTGTGGAATACTCAGTGTTTTCTTTTTTTAATTGGATGAGATACATTTACTTTTTATTAATGCTCCGACTAGCGGGAGATCAAATTCTTTAAAAAAATTGATAAAATAAATAAATAAATAAAAATATTTAGTAACAAAAAAATTATTAAAAATAGTTAAAATTTGTCTTATTTAATATTCGTCAATTATTGTTAGAATTATTGAATACTAAATAAAATAAATTTAGATTCTTCTTTTATCTTCCTAACATTAAAAAAATTATTTTATTTTTGCCTTACTAATTTTTAAAAATATATTTTTTTTGGGAAGAAATATACTGCAATTTAATTGAAGTGGTTGAGTTGGTAAATTGGGTTGTTGGGTGAAGGTCGTCTGGGAATTCAAGAGAGGCTTCAACTAATCCGTACAAGTGGCGGGAACATGGTCTCCTTTTGTCTGCTATTGATCCTTTGGACCCACACCACAGGGCCAGCAGCCCAGCACCATGCACCTTTTCAATCATTCATGATTCATCACTCAACCCTCATAGGGCACAGCCTGGATAATCCAAATCTAAACCCACCCCTATTAGTTTCAATTTAATTTCTATTGAATAAAAAAATTATACATACATACATACATACATGATACATACATGCATGTGTACAATAATAGTGTCATATTCTACTATTTGTAGTGTGTTACCTACACTAGTGTCAAGGTTTAATGAGTGATGACTAACAAACTTGAATTGATCAGACACTTTTTTTTTTTTTGAGAAAAGTCTTGCTTAATCCCCATCCTTTAATGTCCACAAATGGGCCACTTTTGCTTTTGTCAAATGCGGTCATAGTTAGTTATAGTTTCTCAACTATGCATGAACGTGGACCACAATTGGGTCTTGAAATTCATAGGCTTAGAAATTTACAAGTTGAGAATTCTTTCCTTTTCAATTCTTAATGACTTAATGTGGAAGCAAGCATACGTCGTTTACACACAAGGGAATAAGCATAAAGATGCCCCACGTTCCCTTGTGCTTTATACCATTCACTTCTCATTTGTTGCTAACTTTGCATGTGTTAGTTTTTGCTATGTCCCCTTTACAAATTTCTCTTGAAAATGATCTTAATACGATTAAACAAAAAGTTGTAATTAAAATATTGCGAGCATTAACAAGAATTCAATGTTTTCTTATAATTATTATGTCTTATGAGGACCTTTAAAATAATTGCATAGGTGGGGGATCCACGCTCAGACCATGATTGTTGGGAGAGGCCTGAGGACATGGACACAGCCAGGACGGTGTACGCTGTTGATGCCCCAAACGCGGCTTCTGATGTTGCCGGTGAAACCGCGGCCGCGCTTGCAGCCTCATCCTTGGTATTCTGGTCAACTGACCCGGGTTATGCAGAAACATTGTTACGGAATGCTATTAGTGCCTTCCAATTTGCAGATAACTACAGGGGTGCTTACAGTGACAATGCCAATGTTAAGTATAGTGCTTGCCCATATTATTGTGATTTTGATGGATATCAGGTAACTAATTTGATTATTGGATAAGTTGCTTTTGCCTTTTGGATATACTAGAGACTAATAGCATTGGTAGGATAGCGATTTAAACTTTTCAATGAAAGAGACAAGGAAAATGATGCATCCAAATGATAAATTTAATAGATTAATTAGCATAAATACAAGTGTAGCCATCATAGCTAAATCCAATTAGCATTCTAATTTCTTTATATTTATGCTCATCATTGACAAAGTTCAAAAGAAATTTGTGTGCAGATATAATGTACACCATTGGTATAACATGTAAAACTATTTTACTCTGCTGATATATAGTAATTGAATTTGAATAGAATATGCATTAACGGAATTTGTGACTTGTGACATGATAGGACGAGTTATTGTGGGGTGCGGCATGGCTAAGAAGGGCCACGAAGGATGATAATTTCCTCAACTACCTTCAAACCAATGGCAAAACGCTTGGTGCTGACGACAACATCAATGAATTTGGTTGGGACAACAAGCATGCTGGCCTCAATGTTCTTGTCTCCAAGGTCAGCCTCTCATTACTCCTCTGCTCCACTAAACCACACACATTAAAATCACAAAAGTTTAATGTGACACCAAAAATGTACACAAATCATACCAACAGAAATTAAAATCAACGTGCATCTTGTTGATAATCAAATTGATCAATCCCTCTCCTTTTCTCTCCCAGGAAGTCCTTGAAGGAAATCTATACTCACTTGAATCCTTCAAGGCGTCAGCCGATAGCTTCATGTGCACGCTCATACCCGAATCTCCTAGCTCACACATAGAGTACACTCCTGGTGGACTTTTGTTTAGGCCCGGAGGGAGTAACTTGCAACATGCTACTTCAATTTCATTCCTTGAGTTGGTTTATGCTAATTACTTGGATCACACGTCACAGTCCCTCAATTGTGGGAATGTTGTGGTTAGCGCTCAAACACTTCGGCAACATGCTAAGAGGCAAGTTGATTACATTCTGGGTGATAATCCAATGGGGTTATCGTACATGGTTGGATATAGCAACTACTATCCGCAGCGCATTCATCACCGTGGCTCCTCTTTACCTTCCATCAAGGATCATCCTCAGTTTATTGCATGCAAGGAAGGTTCAACGTACTACAACTCCACTGATCCAAACCCAAATGTGCTTGTGGGAGCCATCGTTGGAGGACCTGGGGAAGATGATGTGTATGTGGATAATAGGGATGATTTTAGAAAATCCGAGCCAACCACATACATCAATGCACCATTTATTGGTGTTCTAGCATATTTTGCTGCTAATCCTAACTTCAGTTAATTCATGTGTCAACAAATACAAGTTATTTTTTGTAAATTAAAGAAAGATATAGGGCTAAGATTAAGATGTCTCTCATCTTGAGGGAATTCAAGATAGAAGAGGCTTTGCCCGTGTTTTAGAAATGTAACTGAATTGAGTTGAAGTCACAAAAGCTCCTTGTGACTTTTATTTTGTTTTCATTTATAAGGGGGGAATCAAACTTCTAATTACTTATAAACAAAACCGCAGGAACAAACATGTTCTTATTATTTCTCAGTTTAGAATTAGATTTTAACTTTTTTTCAAAAAGGTGTAAACTCTTGAATATCTGTTTGTTTGTTGAGAATAGAAGACTGATCATAAAACCTGCTATATACATGTAGTTCTAAAAAATTGAATTCAGGATATGAAGTTTAAGTAACCCAAGTAACTATCACCAGTGCTAGGCTTTATGAGTTTTTATAAATTCTAAATCTTAAACTTCACATTTTTATTCTCTAATTCAGCTAAATAAAATTTTTTGGATAAAGTATGATTTTTGTCTCTAATATTTGTGACTTTTTTCAAAAATACCTATTTAATTTTGTTCAATATTTGTAACGTTTTCGATTTATTCAATTTTGTCCTTTCAATTTGTGCCAAAACTATCTCCCAAAGTTTTTAATTTTGTCCCTAAAATTTTACATGAACTAATGTACAAGAGTAATTTTGACACAAATCAAAAGATGTTGAGCGTATTTTTTAAAAAATCGCAAACATTAAGGACAAAAAAAACATACTTTACCCCCTTTTTTTTTTGTTCGAACTATATATTCTCTTTTGTGTTTTGGTATTGGAACTACATTTTTCAAAACATAGGGGTTAGTTTTTGGGCTTGACAATGATAGAATCCAGATAGAAACTTCATGGGCCAACGAGATGTAAGGACAAACCAAGGTATTGGGCTTCCTTTGGTGGATTAGATCCATCTCTTGTTCAGTCTAAGCCGGGATGAACCAAGTTTTCTTTTTGAAGTTAATCTTGTCCTGACCAAAAAAAAAAAAAAGTTAATCTTGTATTTTGTTAACCAGAATCTTCTAATGTTTCATAACTATTGATATTGCTGCATTTTAACCAAGGTCATTGAATAATGAATATAATTGCAGTTTGGCATGTGTGGCAGGGGAGGGAGGTCTAAATCCGCAAGTAACTAACTCACATAGCAATATAGCATGGTTTTGAGACCTTAATCTCACAAGATCCTATAACTAAACCAGGACCATAGACCACTAAGAAGAAGACAAATCAAGATAATCATAAGGTAAATTATAACCGCATATACTTGTATTCCCCTAGAAACCACTCTTACTATTTTGTACCCTTTTGGATGAATGCTATACATAACATATGTCGCTACTAGTAACGCAAAGGGAGAAAAAAATATCTCCATTTTCTTAATTTTTCATTTATTTAATTTTTTTGGGGAGGTTTGAAAGGAACCATCCATTCCAAAGAACGTACCTCAGAATGCCAAGTAAGCAGGAATTATCATCCACGTGTCAAATGAGGATAGGTTGGTTGACATGAGCCTCAAATGAGATATCACTTTGTAACTATATAAACTGTGTGAAGAGCATGCATGTGTGGTAAAGAGGCACACTAAAAGAGGTTGCTGTAGGGGATAAGATTCTTGTGTTGTTGCTGCTGGTTTAGGCATATTCATTATTTTTCTTGCATTGAAACAATGGCCTCAGCATCAGCATCAGCAACTCTTCTCAAGTCATCCCCAGTTCTTGACAAGTCTGAGTGGGTTAAAGGCCAAACACTTCGCCAAACTGCAGTGTCTCTTGCAAGAACTAACTCTGCCACCCCTTCACCACTCACCATCAGAGCTGGTTCCTATGCCGACGAGCTCGTAAAGACCGCCGTATGTATCAATCATTAACCAAGGATAGACTCACATGTAGATAACAATTTAAAAGTTTACAACTAACAATTTCACGTGAAGACAACTGCACGAGTTTACAACTAACATATCATTAGTAGTGTTTATTTGTTTTGATGTTGAGTTAGTTCAAATTGTTGATGTGAATGCAGAAAACTATTGCCTCACCGGGGCGTGGTATTCTGGCCATGGATGAGTCGAATGCTACCTGTGGGAAGCGTTTGGCCTCAATTGGGTTAGAGAACACCGAAGCTAACCGCCAAGCATACCGTACCCTGCTTGTGTCAGCACCAGGCCTTGGTCAGTTCATATCTGGCGCCATTCTCTTTGAGGAAACTCTCTACCAATCCACCGTTGATGGCAGGAAGATTGTTGATGTACTTGTTGAGCAAAACATTGTTCCCGGTATCAAAGTTGACAAGGTAAGCCTTTTTTATTTCAATTTCCTTTCAAATTATACTGAACTTATGTGTACAATATAAGAAAAAAAAAAGTTGATATATTGGTCAACTGTTAATCAAAAGTTGTTAGCTTTTCTAGAATTCCTGTACTCTTCTTATGTGAACTTGGTAGTATTTGATTTGATTGATGATAGAGATGTGGGACATGTAACCTCCCATTGGATGGAATAGGCTCTGATACCATATTAGAAACCCAAAAAACTTGCTGATAGGGTGAGAGATGTTTAGCACTTAAAAATTCTTAAGACACCTTATCTTTTAGAGATGTGGTTTAATAATTTATGACATTCTACACTTTAACAAGTGGTTTATGTGGCAATAACAACAGGGTTTGGTGCCATTGGCTGGTTCCAATGATGAGTCATGGTGCCAAGGTTTGGATGGTCTTGCCTCTCGCTCAGCTGCATACTACCAGCAAGGTGCTCGTTTCGCCAAATGGTGAGTTTCTGCCTATTGTTATTGTCCTCTTTTTCTTTGGCAGCAACATCAAACTTATACCAAACTCAATTTCATTCATAAATTAGGCGTACCGTTGTGAGCATCCCCAATGGTCCTTCTGCTCTTGCAGTTAAGGAAGCAGCCTGGGGTCTGGCTCGCTATGCTGCCATTTCTCAGGTGAGAAGTGAGAAACACTAAGTTACATAAAGAGATTTTCATTTTGGTTTCACTTCTATAAATACAGTCTTCTGATGTGCATTCTTTTTAATGCTTAGGACAATGGCTTGGTCCCAATTGTGGAGCCAGAGATCTTGCTTGATGGTGAACATGGCATTGACAGGACTTTTGAGGTAGCGAAAAAGGTTTGGGCTGAGGTTTTCTTCTACCTTGCTGAGAACAATGTCCAGTTTGAGGGTATCCTCCTTAAGCC
The DNA here is from genome assembly GCF_059453495.1 of Arachis ipaensis. Taxonomy (NCBI): domain Eukaryota; kingdom Viridiplantae; phylum Streptophyta; class Magnoliopsida; order Fabales; family Fabaceae; genus Arachis; species Arachis ipaensis. Next base: position 7,984,090 of record NC_142438.1, read on the forward strand.
TAGCATGGTTACTCCTGGAGCCGAGTCCAAGGACAGAGCCTCTCCTCAGAAAGTTGCTGACTACACACTCAAGCTTCTTCACAGCAGAATTCCCCCGGCCGTCCCCGGAATTATGGTAAGTAACACTGCCAAACTCCATCATTACATTGTTCTTTATATGTTGATGTACTAAGAAAATGTCCAATTTTGTGTAGTTCTTGTCTGGTGGACAATCTGAGGTGGAAGCAACTCTCAACTTGAATGCAATGAACCAATCTCCAAACCCATGGCATGTGTCCTTCTCATATGCCAGAGCCCTCCAAAACACTTGCTTGAAGACATGGGGAGGCCGTCCGGAGAATGTCAAGGCTGCTCAAGATGCCCTCCTTTTCCGTGCCAAGTCTAACTCGCTTGCTCAGCTTGGAAAGTACACCGGCGAGGGTGAATCCGAGGAGGCCAAGAAGGAGTTGTTTGTGAAGGGCTACTCCTACTAAGATGTTTGATAGTGGTTATGGATATGATACATGTTAGGCAACAAAAACAAGATGGAATGGAAGGCTAATTTGTGTAAAATTGTGTAATGTTTTTATGTAGTCTTGGAGACTATTTTTGTTTATGAACACTTTCACCTCTACAACTTAATAAACCTTTTGCTATGAGTTAGAAGCTGTGTCCTTGGATATATATGCATCTTCATACAGTGAATTTCTGCACTTGATGAAAGCCCTCCTTCAAAGAACTAACTATGACCTTGAGTATATACCCATCTCCTTTAATTTATTTAGATGCAAGAACCATAATGCAGTTAATCATTAGCTAGAACTAACAGAAGCTGTAAACTGATAACTGAACTTTTTCATTCCCATATTTATTTCCCATGTACTTAATTGTGATCAATCATAAGCTACAAAGAGTCAAGGATCTGTCTTGGGATAACAAATCAACAAAATTGTAACCTCAACTATATTACTCTTCTAACTTGTTAAAAAGGCAAATGGGTTATTAATATTTACCTTTTATCATATATGTTAAGTTGGTTACACATCTCTTTGTTATTAAATATAGTGTAGAATTTATATAAAAGATTTTTCACTTTCATCTATTTAAAAAATTATGTGTCAGATATACGAGACAAAATAAGTACACAAAATATTTCTCTTCTTAATAAAGAATTTTCTCCCAGAAATGAAATTTTTTACTAATGTATATCTAGTGGCCTTCCGACACGACTAACCTCTTAAACTAGACTCAAGCTCAACACAATATCAATTCCAAAAAAACACCTGAGAGCCCCTCTCTTCTTGGCCTTTACATTGTTTACATAGTCTTTTCTTTTTCTCTAGTTTTACTCATGAATCATGATTTTCAACTTTTCACTCAAGAATTACATCAGCAAAGGATGAATGATGATGTGTAAGATTTGATCAAGTTGTGAACTATGCATATCTAGCAAAGGATATTCTTTTAATGCCCCCCCCCCCCCCCCCTTCTCTCCACACCTGTCTTTTCTTTTGTGATAGATATTGAATATGGTTTTGTACTTCATTCCTTGTACTCTTCTATGCTAAGAATACTAGAATAGGAAATAAAACACTCAGTAGATTACTGTAGTAGAATGTTGATTAATCACCAAGAGTGCCCTTACTAGATTGGATTATAATAATAAATAAAATAGTTTTATAGAAGCTATCACTTGGTAATGTGTAGGGTTGAAATCTTGGTTCTGTTTGCACTTTATAATGTTCATTAGTTTGCCAACTTCAAGAACCATGTCAGTTGGATTCTTATTTTATTTTAACCAAAGTTTGCAGATAACTTAAGTACCTTCCCTTCAAATAGGTTTGGTAATTCTGTCTTCTTTATTCTTTTTGCTTCTACCAATCTACATGCGATTGCTTAATAGACTTGATAGTTTCCCTACTACCAAAGAAGGAAAAGTAAATATATTTGTGACTTTGGCCATTGAATATCATAGTTTGGAGACCTCAATCTCTCCAAAATCTGAGACTAAATCAGGACCATAAAATCTTTTAGAAGGAGACAAATTGCATCATCATCAAGCCTAGTTATAACCGCACACTGGTTTTTCCATACAAAAGCCACTAACTTGTACCCTTTTGGATGCATGTTACACCTTTGTCACTAATAGCAGCACAATTGTGGGGAAAAAACTCTACCTTTTATTTCCAAATTCCAAGTCTATTTGTTAACTTTTACAAGGTGAGCAAAGAGCCATCCATTTCAACCACTTAATGCAGGAGATTATTGTAAGAGCACAAGTTTACCATCTTATATTTAAACACACTCGTAATAAAAATAGTATTTTTACTACTTGTTATTAAGAGTGCGTTTAAATATGAGATGGTAAACTTGTGTAATGTATTCACCTAGGAATTTTTTGACAATGGAAAATGCCAAGTAAGCAGGAGTTATCATCCACATGTCAGGTGAGGATAGGTTGGTTGACATGAGCCTCAAATGAGATATCACTTGGTAACTATAAATATAGAGAGAACAGAGTGCATGTGTGGTAAAAAGGCACACAAAGAGGTTGCTGAAGGGGATAAGATTATTGTGTTGCTGCTTGTTAAGGCAGATTCATACCATTTTATTGCATTGAAACAAACAATGGCCTCAGCATCAGCAACTCTTCTCAAGTCATCCCCAGTTCTTGACAAGTCTGAGTGGGTTAAAGGCCAAACACTTCGCCAAACTGCAGTGTCTCTTGCAAGAACCAACTCTGCCGCCCCATCACCATCAGCACTCACCATCAGAGCTGGTTCCTATGCCGAGGAGCTCGTCAAGACCGCGGTATGAACGATAAAACATTGTTTTGAATGCTAGATGATAATGATTCACCCCCATAATTCATTTTGTTCTTTGCACTTTGGATTTCTAGTACTTTAGTTATGAACTTATGTTGCACCAAAGCATGGTTTACTTTACCAACTACGAACCAAGAGTAGCTCCATTTATGAACTTCAGAGGGCGTGTAGTTTTACATCTTACATTAGCATGGTTTTGAAATTGTTGCTTCAATCTTCTTCAACCGTGTAATCTTTTGAATGTGTACGTGTATAATATATTTAGAAAACTATTGCTTCACCTGGGCGTGGGATTTTGGCGATGGATGAGTCAAATGCAACCTGTGGGAAGCGTTTGGCCTCAATTGGGCTAGAGAACACTGAAGCTAACCGCCAAGCATACCGCACCCTCCTTGTGGCAGCACCAGGCCTTGGTCAGTTCATCTCCGGTGCCATTCTCTTTGAAGAAACTCTCTACCAATCCACCGTTGATGGCAAGAAAATTGTTGATTTACTTAAAGAGCAAAGCATTGTTCCTGGTATCAAAGTCGACAAGGTAAGCTCAATGTGTCTTCTTTCTTTGAAATGTTTGACAACAAAAAAATTAGCCAAAAACAACAAAAAATTGTCTTATTTAATATTTATTAATTATTACTAGAATTAATTAATCTTAAATAAGACAAGTTTGGATTTTTTTTTTCTTTCTAACATTAGCGTCTTTTCTGTTTTGGATTACCTTTATGCCTTAACCAGTAGAGTAAAGAATTGAAGGAATGATATAAATATATCTCTAACATCAAATATCCTACTTATACACTAAAAATCAACCATCAAATCAATCACATGTATAAAATACATATTAAAATATAAAATATATATTAAAAATAAGTTAAACAATATATGTATTTACATACAAATATATTTTGGGTGATTTTTAGCATGTACATAACACTTTTGATATACCATAATTGAAGTTAGCTTGTTGTATGATTGTCATTGTCGTTGTCATTGTGTAGTACATGTGTGTGAAACGCACAAGTAGTAAGATGAAAGAGAGAAAGCAAACGATTTTCCCTTGGTGTGTAGTATTTTATTAAGAAAACATGGTTTATGATATACAAGTTTAGAATTTTACTCATGCCATTGTATTTGTTAATACATGGTTTATGCATGCGTTAAAAACAACAGGGTTTGGTGCCCTTGGCTGGTTCCAATGATGAGTCATGGTGCCAAGGTTTGGATGGTCTTGCCTCTCGCTCAGCCGCATACTACCAGCAAGGTGCTCGTTTCGCCAAATGGTGAGTTTCTGCATATTCTACTCTTTCTAGGGTCATCAGAATTTATTGTTTAGCCATTAATGTTTAAAAGTATGGGATAAAATATATTGTTGGATTACTAGATTAAAAAGATTAAGTTGATGGGGAAGTGATGGCCAAAAATAATAGATTTTTAAGGTTCGTATCTCAAATCGAAATTTTAAGATAATTTTTGCATTAATAATGACTTAATTTATAAACCAGGCGCACTGTTGTGAGCATCCCCAATGGTCCCTCTGCTTTGGCTGTCAAGGAAGCAGCATGGGGTTTGGCTCGCTATGCAGCCATTTCTCAGGTAGTAAATTAAAGAAACAATTCAAGTTATTCAAGAATACTTAGTTGTATTTATATAGTCTTCTAAGCTGTTTTTTTTTTGGTTCAATGGTTAGGACAATGGCTTGGTTCCAATTGTGGAGCCAGAGATCTTGCTTGATGGTGAACATGGCATTGACAGGACTTTTGAGGTAGCGAAAAAGGTTTGGGCTGAGGTTTTCTTCTACCTTGCTGAGAACAATGTCCAGTTTGAGGGTATCCTCCTTAAGCCTAGCATGGTTACTCCTGGAGCCGAGTCCAAGGACAGAGCCTCTCCTCAGAAAGTTGCTGACTACACACTCAAGCTTCTTCACAGCAGAATTCCCCCGGCCGTCCCCGGAATTATGGTAAGTAACACTGCCAAACTCCATCATTACATTGTTCTTTATATGTTGATGTACTAAGAAAAAGTACAAATTTGTGTAGTTCTTGTCTGGTGGACAATCTGAGGTGGAAGCAACTCTCAACTTGAATGCAATGAACCAATCTCCAAACCCATGGCATGTGTCCTTCTCATATGCCAGAGCCCTCCAAAACACTTGCTTGAAGACATGGGGAGGCCGTCCGGAGAATGTCAAGGCTGCTCAAGATGCCCTCCTTTTCCGTGCCAAGTCCAACTCGCTTGCTCAGCTCGGAAAGTACACCGGCGACGGCGAATCTGAGGAGGCCAAGAAGGAGTTGTTTGTGAAGGGCTACTCCTACTAAGATGTTGAGTGGTGAATCTGATATATATATATATATATATATATATATATATATACATGTTCAGCAACATAATGTGGAGGGAAAGATTGGAATGGAAGACTGATTTGTGTAAAAGTTGTAATGTTCTAGTCTTGGAGACTATTTTTGTTCATGGAGACTGTTTTGCTCATGGTTAAGTGCAACTCTACAACTTAATAAGCCTTTTGCCATAAGTTAGGAGCCATGTACTTGAATATGCATCATTATATAGTAAAATGTTTGAATTTCAACTTAAAAGAGTAATTAATTAACTAGAAAACATGTCACTTGGTTGAGAGCCAAAATCCTCTCTAGTAGTATGATTTGTTGTTCGATCTTCTTAGAACGGTCAAATAAATTACTAAGTTTGTTCATCAAATACTGTTAATGACACATTATAAGTCTTTAAATACATCAAGAAGTAAACTATATGACTGAAGTTAAAAGACTGATGCAAAAGAATGAAGGTCAAAATACTTCTTTAAGATCAATGCTAAAAAGAATGAAAACTATAGAATTGAACATTTTTTAATCAAAATATCCCTTTCGGTTCTAATGTAAAAGATTTCTAGCTTTCTTTGTTATACATCAAAATTAAAACTTAAAAGGTAGATTTGCAGGTCAACATCATTGTTAATTAAAGGTTATTGAAACAAAGCCTGCCTCATTTTTTATTAAAACAAAAATGTTATTTTTGGTCAGATTTCTTTTTTCTTTTTTTTGGGGGGGGGGGGGGGTGGAGGATGTGGTCAGTTTCATTAGTGGCTAGTGGCTACAAATATGTACTGTTCTTTTTTAAAACTGAATTTTTTATGTGACAGTGGGTTGTGATGTGTAAGCTGGGCCTGTGAAGAACCCTTGCCACAAATTTGTGTATGTTTTAGAACTTAATTTCATCGAACTGTTGGAGGTTTCTAATCAATCTAGTGGTGCCTACCGCTGTAAAACGGATCAGATCGGCCCATTTAGACCTGGTCCACATAAGGCTGTATGTTAAACAGATTGGTTGTTTAAGTTCATTTTGTTTATGGATCGTAATTATTCAATTCAGACCGTTTATAATCAGTTCAATAATTTAAATAAATTGTCCTATTTACTCTGTTATTTTTTAAAAATATATAGACAAAAATATTATTTTTTAAGTCAAAAATCTTAAATAAATATTTTTTAAAAAATTGATGGGTCAACTTTCCAAATATTGGATCATAAAAAATATTGTCTAAAAATGCTAATTTTTTTTATATTACAAAAAACAAAAATTAAATGGACCATCAGCTAACGAGTTGGTCCGTATAACCCAAAAGTTAAAACAAGTTTAATTTGAGAAACAAACCCGCTCGTTTAAATAGGTAAATGAGTTTATCATACGGATTTGGCCCATTTGAAAGAACCTACTGGTGCCTCAGCCTTTTCCTGTTTCTATTCGGGGAAAAAAATATGATATAAATAAAAATTAGAAGGAATAATGGAATATACCAAAAAAAATTTAGAAGGGGAGGGGGGGGGGGGTGAGTTAAAGATGGTCACTGGAGCTCGGCGATAGTGCTAATTGCAGAACTGAGTGGAACGGGGTTTTTCTATTAATTCTATAGGTTTGAACCACTGCGGTATTTTCATTTTCCCAATTGTTTAGGGTGTATGTAATTACAATGTTCTATTGGAATTGTAGTTAAATAACTAGAAAATATAGGCCTAAGTTAATTCTCAGTTTGATAGAGTTGCATGTAATTTGTTTCGGTCTCTTGGGATAAAACTGCAACTTTTAAAAAATTATGGGTCACAATGAAATATCAAATATGTCAAATTTGAGAGAGCCTTGTGTACATAACTGAATTTTATAGTGGAAAGATTGCTTGAGGTTCGTCGGAAAAGGTTGTGATATGGGGCTTGATGACTACTCTTTTTTTCTTTTTGGAACCAAAAGAGCTCAACACAGCTTTAGTTTTCTACTTGTGAGTGAGTCTATATGATAGTTGATAAGTTGAATATGAGTTTCAATTGCTATAGTAATTACCTATTCCATAGGATTTCAACTAACTTGTTTGGTCCCTTTGACAAATTTGTTATGCACTACTACTGTATAGTTAGTTTTATTGTCTCTTGTATCAAAACTTTTGTTTAATGAAATTTTTATTAATAAACTCTTACAATTTTGGTGTATTATTTCTTCCATATATCGGTCCAAGGGCTAACTCAAATTAGTTTTCACTCCAATTCTCGTGTACCTGAATACTAGCTAGACTATAATATAGCTCATGAACCTTCATTAAACTGCAATAAAATTAGATTGATCAACCAACTGTGGCTATGCGTACATGACAGACCATACGTAATTTGTAAATAAAAAATTAGGCCTATAAATTAAGAGGTACAATTATTGGAGGAGGATTTTATGTGCCTATTGTAAAAATCTTTATCCTATCTCAAGTCATGATAAATATCATGAATCATGATTAGCACAAATCCATTTAACGTCAAATAAGCATCTTTTGTTGGTAGTGATAGACTTTTCGAAATTTTTCTTAATCTACCAAACTTTTTACAGGGGTTAATGCAATTTCTATAAACATCAATGGTCTAGATAAATAAATTTGAGTGAGAATTGAAACCCTCAGTAAGCATGGAAGTCAATTCTCTAGTGATATCTACAATAAAAAAAAATGCGAAGAAATAAGTATTAAAAAACAAAGGTCGATATTCTTTTACAAATGAAAACATCTTATGCATGTGCTAGTTTATTACAACTCATTTTTTTATAATAATATTTCTCTTTTTCTTGATTAATTTGGTTAGAACTCAAACACTTAATAGATAATCTTATTACTTCATAAGACATGCAATAAGTTCACTCCATATGTTATACCTTAATTACTTCTCAGCTTCTTGTTTGAACAATTCTACCGGTACAACACCAATAGAATCATGATTATTACTGCCCAATATATCCTTATCCTGCTTCTCAAAAACCAGAATATGTATTAATTCAATTGAACTATCAAAACATTAGTCATCACATGCTCAATAAATTAATCAAATGTCATGAAATGAAATCTAGAAAATATTTTTTGAATCATAAAACTCTAGAGAATGAAAAACAATTACCAGGTTGTTTGATGTTGAACCATTTATCCGTTGTGGCCTGGTATTAAGATCAAACAGTTTTTTGTCCATTTTTCTATGACCATCAATATTATTTTCTAGCATTGTAACTGATATAACCTTGTGATTGTGACTCTGGTGGTTATCTCTTGCATTTAGCTTGATTGATTGACTCTGGTCTCTCCTTGGTTCATTTTGATCCAAAGTTTGCAATCCAAATTCATCCAATCCACCAGTTTTGTCACTTGGAAACTACCACAAAGAACCAAGAAACATTCCTTCAACTTACAAGCTAGAATTTTTTTAAAATTTTATTCTTTGTTCTTCTACAGTTGAAAACATACCTCAATTCTCTGTCTCAACAAGAGATACCTTTCATGAGTTCTTTTACCACCAACATGTACTATCATATCACATTGTAGACACAACGAACTACCGTCTATCTCACAGTAAAAGAAAGCTACATGTACAAATGTTTATGATAAAAAATAGTATTTAGTTATGGTCTTATATATCAAAATGCACAATCTGGTCAGGAATCCATATAAATACCAGGTGCATTTTCACATATATCACATCGAGGAACATCACTAGGATCAGCAAGTCCAACTCGAACATGTCTACTAGCAAGTTTGTTACACATGTGGACCTGAAACTCAAATGTAAATCACAAGTTTATTTTGTCATATAAATCTACAGTTTCCAACCATCTTATTGTTTTATTCTTGAACCAAAAACTAACAATCTAAAAATGAGATGAATGTAGAAAAAAAATTATGAATTATATAATCAACTGCAAACAATATCTAACGAACTTATGACTTCATTAGTCCTTTGATTAAATCCAACTTCACATAACATAACACAATTCAATTCCAATATTCCTACTCAAGATAAAAATAAAATAAAATAAAAGAAAACTCAATTCAGTGGACCAGTAGATTAATAGAGAAAAGCTTTAGATCTTGTTTACCAAGCAATGGCGTGAATTCTATTCATATAAGTGAATCAAGTCAAACGATGCAATATACTTGTCCTAGGCTCCTAGTATACAATAATTTCATCTATTATTTTGACTCCATAACAATTCAATTTGTGTAGTAAAATAATCGAAATGACTAGACATTAATGAACGGAAGAACAATAGCTTGATAAAATTGAAGTCAAACCTTGTCATCGCAAGAGCGGCAAAGAGCGGCCTCGTCGGCGGCGCAGAATAAAATTGCAGCGGCGTTTTCGCATACGTCGCAGAGGGTTCTCATTGTCGCTCTCTTAATAATTATGCCTTTCAAACGTCAATTATTCTTCAGCTGCACTGCTTTCTCGCTCTTTCTTCCTCCGCAATAACTTTGCGATTTGAACAAGTGGTTCAGGTAGTTAGCATCATTAACAGAAGAAGAATAACAAATAGAAGGAATGAGGAAGAAGGAAGTTCAAACTTGGAAAGCAGGGTCAGGGGCTCCTTGCTGCTTCCTATTCGTCGCTCACTATTATTATTATTTTTCAAATACTGGAGGTTCAAATCCGAAATTTTTAGATGAGTACAAAAATATTATACCATTTAAATTATAACTTGTTGATTATTATTATTTATTTATTTATTTTTTTTTTATTAAAGATAGGAGACTCGAACCCGCAACTTCTTAATTGAGTATGAGGAGACTATGCCATTTGAGCTATTACTCATTGGCTATTTATTTAGTTTAGCAAAAAGTGCCAAATAAACTAAAATTTATACTTTGTATATATTAATTCTAAAAAGAATTTAATAATTGTAAATAAATTATATTAAATTAAGATTTTTTTATCTTATTCGCATATATTATCATAAATTTTATTAGTATCTTTTTAAATTAATTTATCCAAAATTTTAATTTCCGGAATTTATTTGTGACTTTATTATTTATTTTGTTATCAATTGCTCTCTTTTATTCTACCTTCCACTATAATCCACTTTTCCCGCAGGGTAAAACCGTAAATATGCCTCCTATTTATAAATCCCATCCTATTTACAAGTGGAATTCACTAAAAAAGAAACAGACTACAAGTGGAATAAAAATTGAAAATAATGGAATTGTCTTTGAGATAATAAATTAATAATCAATGTAACAAATCACTAATCGGTAATCTGTGGTGGAAATAAATCGATTTGTATCAAACTACCAATTGTTGCTTCGGTCAGTTCATGTACCCGTAAAACCCAACATCTTGCCTAGATAAATATAAATATAAATAGAAATACTAGCTACTTTAATACTTTTTTAATCCACTAATTCATCTATTATATAAAAAGTATTAAAAAAGTTTGATCCACATTTTTTTATAAATTTAAACTTTAGTGGTTTTTTTAGTGAGAAAACATGGAAAAAAATCTAACACAAACAAAATGCCAGACCAGTCTTTCTATGAATGAACACGGATCAAATTGGATTCGATTTGGCTAACACTAGAAAAAAAGGAAGCAAAGCTATAAGCCAAGCTAGCGTGCAGTTGTAGAATGATCATAGTTTATTCATCAAGACATGTTTATACTTGAATTTCGATAACTAGGAAAAATGTTATATATTTTATTTAAGTCTAAGATATTGTAATCAATTTATGTTTTCTACTATTAAATACTTTTTTAAAAGAGTAATTTATAATTTTGTTGTCTTTATTAAAAGAAAAATAAAATAAAATGTGCCGCACAAAAGAGTTTTGCTTCATCAACAGTTAGGGGGAAATTACAAATGAAGAAAACTGAGTCACCAAAAAAAAAATGAAGAAAACTGCAATAGAATTCATTGGTGTTGAATATTTTGGTTTATGTCTGATTGGGTTTTATTGGTTGAGTCCAAATTGGTTGTCCTCCCATGACAATGTGGTAGGAGAGTGGCTGATTTTGTGTTGTGTGTAGTGAATTGGTGCTGCTCTAATCTAAAGGCTATATTTGAAAAAGAGATTGACTAGAAATTGAGAAATAGAAATTAAATTAAATTTTTGTATTTTATTTAGTATAAAATATATTAAATTAGGTTATGTCTTTGTATTATATTTAGTTTAAGAAAAATATAAAAAATAATTAGTAAATTTAAAATTTAAAAAATTAAATGATGATATTTTAAAAAAAATTATTAAAATTTGAGTTTTTCTCTCCAAAAATTTTAATTCCTTTTGTCTCTATTTTTTAGAGAAATAACTAAAATTTTGTATCTCGAGACTAAAATTTTAATTTCAGACACACAATATTAAATTTCAGTTTTCAATTTTTGAAAACAAACGTTACTAAATAGATGATATTCTGTCAAATGTTTCTGTAAAAAAACAATAAAATATAAATGACGAAATATTTATTTTAAAAATAAAAAAACAACAGACAATATTATATTTTAAAAAATATAAAATAGAATAAAAATGAGAAAATGGAAAAAGATTATTGAACTATAAATCATTTTAAAAGAGAAGATAATAGAACATGCTGCTGGAACCACAAAAAGATTCAAAGCTGTCTGATGAAAGCAATGGTTCACTCATTCTGGGCCACATGTTCTAAAACTACCATCAGTTTGGTGTTGGTGGTAGCATGCTATTATTATGTTTAATGAGGGAAGAAAAGTGCAGTGTCCATGAGCCAACAGATGGTAAGTAACTTAATAAATAATAACTAACTTTTGAAAATAAGTAATTCTAATAATAAATAACAACAAAAAATCAGAACCACAAAAAACTCGTTCACAAAAAGTCGAATCTCATACATGATACACTGTCCCACTCCCACGCCCTTTTATTTATTCTTTGAAGCCAGTGGCTATTTCTTGCCATATTGATTGATTCTCTTCTCGACACTTGTCTCAGATAAAAATGAACAAGCCTGAAGATGTTTCTCTGAAAATGCACAAGCTAATTTCGTTTCCCTTTGTCTCTAAATTTGTTCAACAAAGTAAAACGATTAAAGCTTTTTTTTTCCCTCGTCAAAAATCAAAGTTTTTTTTTTTTTGTTGTCCACGGTATTCTCTACCTCGACAGGCCAAGGACTAATTCATCGCAAATTGGAGCTTCATTTAAGGGTCTGCCGCTGGCCAATGAGTTGCTGCATGTACAAGGCCGGATTCAAACCACCGACACTTGCTTAAACGGACGAGTGAGCTGACCACTCGACCAACCCAAATTGATTATAAATCAAAGTTATAAATACACGTTAGTGATATTTAAAAATGGGCCAAGCCCAAGGCCCAAGATAAATCAGTACTTGTAAGGCAAAACGCTTAAACACGATACACTTCAAGCCCAAAAAAATAGCCCTTATCGTTCTTAGTAGATTTGGTGGAGATCCCAAAAGAAAAAGTCATATACCAGTACAAGTCCAAGGCAAAATATACGATCCTGGGCTCCGGATTCTGACAAAAAAAAAAACCAGTTTTGTTCTTCAACTAAAAACCATTTAAATATATTTGGCAAAAACATAAATAAATAAATAACAACACAAAAAAAAGAAGAATAAGAAGCACAAGGGTGGAAAACTGGAAACAGATCAGGAGTCTACTGGCTGCTTATCAGAAGTCTATAACTAGGCCAGTATTTGGCTTAATCAGTTACAAAATAGACCCAAGTTTAAATTATTAATATATTAATATGTCAAACTCAAATTTACTAATTAATTTGATTAGATTGTAAAGTTTGTCTGAATCTCTTAAAATATAAATAAATATATAAATATTTTATTATTATTATATTAACAAAGTTAGTAGATATTTTAAATTTATTATATTTTATTATAAATATTTTTGTATATTTTAAAATTTAAAATTTTTTGTAAACATTAAATTCAATATATTGTATATAAGTAATTTTTATTAAAAAATATTTTTAAAATAATATTTTTTAATTTTTGTAAAAAAAAATTCTATCCAACTTTTTAGGCTTTTAGTAGACTTTAAATCATATTAAATTTAAAGGAGCCACTTAGATAAAGATGTCAAAAATGTCTTTTTTTAAAGATTTTTTTTTTACCAAAGATAAGAGATTCGAACCCGCAACCTCTTAATTGAGCATGGAGAGACTATGCCATTTGAGGTATAACTCATTGACTTTTAAAGATGTTTTTAAATAATTAAAATTTAACACATATAATCAATTAAATTGTATTATTTTTATTAAAATTAGATCGGATAAATCAGTTTAGTAAAAAAATTAATAAATTAAATTTTGAACCGATATAAATTAATATTTTTTATAAAAAATTACTACAATATCCCTATTATAAAAACACAACTAAAATATCCCTATTATATATATATATATATATATATATTAAAAACTTTAAATTCTAACTCGATAAAGAAGAAAAGAGTTAGAATTTAGGATTCTCAAAATTAATATATATAATAAAAATATTTTAGTCATTTTATATAATAGAGATATTGTAGTCATTTTTTATAAAAAATAATATTAATTTAGATGGATTCAAAATTTGATTAACTGTTTTTTGGTTAAATTAATTTATCTGACCTAATTTTAACAAAAATAATATAATTTAAGTGATTATATGTGTTAAATTTTAATTATTAAAAAATATCTTTAAAAAAAAAACGTTTTCTGCGTCTTTATGGGAACATCCCCTAAATTTAATAACAAATGAAGCTTAATACTTAAAAAAAAGTTTATAACAAATTGCATGTTAAACTCAAGCCTAATTAATTACAGTACAAACTTAATCTATTAAGAGTTAAGTCTGGTCTCACCTAACCTGTTTTCACCTCTAGCAACAATATATGCATGATTGCATGGTATGCAAAAATTACAAGAAAAAAGAGTTCATATGCAACACTGGAGATTAAAATTTCAAAAATACGATAGCCACCTATCTCAAACCCTCCAGTGGTTGGTTGATTGTCTTTTGAACAGAGTACGTTACAAAGCTGAAATGATGAAAAGAATTGTTAGTTAAAGGAAATGTGCTGCAATTATTATTGAATATTGTTGAGCTGTTATTCCATTCATAGTTTATGACTGTATGCAAGTTATTGCAACATTGATCAAAATAAGTCTCGTGTGTAAGATAAATGATATGAAATTATGAACTCTAGTTTACTAAAATTGTGTTTGTTTACTATTTTAGAATAACAAAGACACAGACAAACAGATGTATATAGGAATATATTTGTCATTAAAAATAAATCTTATGATAAAATTTTGAAAGAAATGAGATTAGAAAATAAAATTTAGAAAATGTTAAATTAAAAATATTATAATAAAAATAATAATAATAATAATAATAATATGTAGGGGCAAAAAGCCTGCAAGACTCTCATGTCTCATGCATGATGGCATCTCTGAGCACAACATAAAAAAAAAGGCATAAATTAAAGACACAGAGAACTTATCCTTTATCAAAGGAAAACTCTTTATTAAATCTTCTATTTTTTTCACTTTTGTTGACCTCTTTAACACTTTTGCATGTGCTATTAATCATGGACATATGAATTGAACAAAGGCTCCGATTTTAACTTATTGATTGGCAAACCTTGTACTCTTCTCATATTGATTGATGATACAACATACATTAATGGCATCCATGACGTTATGATTCTGTTGATGTGTTTTCAATATAATTTTCTAATTCTAATTTATATTTATACTCACAAATTGTGGAATTTTGGGTAGTATTAATTTGGCTGGAAACTGGAATTGTGAGTCAAAATATTATATCGATCTCCTGTAAGTTTTTTTATTAAATAGTCATAAATAGTAAAGGTTAAAAAAAATTAAAGAAAAAGAAAAGGGAACATTTAATGAATAATTTATCAGAAACATACATTATTATTGATTTTTAATTTGGTAAAAAAATTGTTTAATTTACCTAGACACGTTACACGTGAAAATTAGATACTAAATCTAGAATTTGGATCTTCTAAAATAAAAAAATTAATAAAAAAAAAATTAATCATCATTAATTTTATAATTTTTATAAAATATTATTTTATTATCTTAATTTAAAAATAATTAATTTTTTATTTTATCATTTTATCAACTTCTTTATTTAAGAGAATCTTAATTCTTAAATCTAAACTTGGTATAGAAATAAAATGACCTAGCCCAGGCTAATTTATTTTTATTATTTTATTAATTTTTTAATTAAATCATAATCCATATCTTTGGGGAATAGATTCTTTCAATTGTTAAAAAAAATTGAAAGTGTAAAGTGTGATCTCTAATCATTTATTATTTTTTCTCATATTTATTTTTCGTCTCACTTACAAAATTAATAGTGTGAAATCACATTTTACTCTCTCAATTGTTAAAAAAAAATTAAGAAGACCAATTCTCATGTCCTTGTTTAATTAATTTGTCACTGGTTGCACATTTTAGTAGATGGAACGGAAGAAAAAATAAACTCCAAAATTAGTAGCTACGATTGTCGGTTATTTTTTTTAGATAGTAGATAAAAAATTGTGTAATTCTTTAATGTTGCAAATTACGATATTTTGTAAAATTTTGGAATTATAAAATTCGTAGAGTGTAAATTGTCAGATCAATTTTTTTTATTTATAAAGACAATATATAAATTACGTATTGTAAATACACTGTATATTATCAATATAGTACGTATTCTACTTACATAAAACAGTATCTCAAAAAATTATAAAATCCCATTTTTTATAATTACCGTAAAACTCTATTCATTTCTTAATATTAAAATAAAAAATCCACGACTGCCAGCTTTCTTATCTACGTAATATCAACTATATACAGAGAAATTCTCAGGGGCTGTAATGAGAGCAAAAATTAGCGATTTGCTTTTTTCATTCAGCATTTGTCAGATTAACTAGTGAGTTTTATATTATTGTTAAATAAATAATTGTTTTTAATTTAAAAGGTAATTAATGATGGTAAATAATATAAACTATAAAGGCTTGTTATTCTTGTGTGGTAAATACTAGGGGTGTACATGGTCCGACCCGACTCGAAGATCTGGTTCGGTTCCAAATATTTTATGGACTAATTTAGTGTGATTTCATCGGATCTAAAATCGGGTAAGAGTCTTAAAAATAGACCCGGTTATTATTTCGGGTCGGATCCGGGCCATAGTTCGGATCGCCCGAACTCGGTCCGGTGGCCCGGTCATCATACACAATTAATATTTTGTGTTATTAGTGATGGATGATGGCTATTCTTATGTGGAATTTAAATATTGTAAACCTTAATATTTTGTGTTATTAGTCATTATAAGATTATAAGTTAATGTTTTATGTTTAAAATGCATAGGACTTTAGACTAATGCATAATATTGTGTTATTTGTATTGATTTAAATATTTGGTGTTATTAGACAATATTAGTATTGATTATGGTTATGCTTTAATTTTAGAGAATGGTTGGTTCTTGTTATATTTTTTTAAGTGAATTTTACTATGTGAGTTATGAAATAATGGTTGGAGATTAGGTGATTTTTACATGCTAAGAACCCGGTTTTTATCCGGTTTTTATTCGATTTTCACCCGGTCTGAAGATGTATAGGTTTTATCAGGTCTAAAATCGAATTATGGTCTAAAAATTAGGCCCGACCTATATTTTGAATCGGGTCTGGATTAAACCAAACCCGATATAGCTCGGCCCATATAGGCCCTAATAAATACTATATACTAAATGACGAGGGCAAATCACTAATTCTGTTCTCCAAATACCCACTACAAATATACAATTATTATATTTACTAACTTTATATTTGTAACTAATTAAATAATTATTATACATATTCAATTTATAAAAATAATAGATATAGATATGCTTACTAATACACTAGTATTTGATAGACAATTACTCATATGATATGAAAATAACCATCGATAACTATTAAATAATTTGATATATTTGATTAAACTGTTTTACATAATATATATTTACATTTTAATTATGATCTTTGTGTAAGTAGTCATAAGTTAAAAATAATTGACAAATGAATTGTTATTTTAAATAATTTAATTTTAATATATTGTCAGTGTAAAATAATTTTATATATGTATCTAATTACGTAACGTTACATCAGTAAAAATAACTATTTTTTCAAATTAATTGTATAAATGAACATGCAAAAGAACGGATATGACTGTATGACGGTATAAAATATTTTATACTGTCAGTGCATTAAAATTAAACATATTTTTAAATTGGTTAAATTATTAAGTGTTTTAAAAAAATATTACTCTCTTATTAATAAAATCATACCATTTTTTCATGAATGTAATTATACTCCTTGAGGCGTGCATCCCACAACCGAAATAGCAGGGGGTTTTGTGTTTGTTTGACTCTTCTTCCCACAATCTCATCTCAATTTTCTTCTTTTTGTTACCACTTTATGTTGCCAACTATTAACTATAATGCCGTGGCCCATGACTCGTTCAAGCAAGAAGGAAAGACTTCTTTAAATTTTTTCTTCCTCTCCTGAAAAGGCTTGAACCCACAGAAATCTAGCTTACTACATACTAGGTTATTGTTCTTGATGCCTTTAAATAATCATTAATTAGAGCTAATTAAGCTGAAAGTGTTTAAAGTCAATAATGACTTCATTGAGGACTGTTTTCTAAGTTAAATAATGGTTGTGCTATCATTGTCACACTTTGGAATTGGACTAGATCTGCCGACGAAATTGAAAGCTTGACTTTGTTAAAATTCGAAATACAAGACAATTATGATAATGATAGACATTGAGACAAATAATTAAAAGGCAAATTCTATGGTGCCTATAATTTTGAAATTGAATTTGTCGAATTTGTTTTTATGATAAATTTTAAATTTTAAAAAATTATTTATTTTTATATTTTTTAATTTAAATATTTATTTTTATTTTTTTAATAAGTTAGACAAATATATATAGACACCATAACATGCATCATAATTAAAATAAGCAAACATAAATTAAAAATTCTGATAAAGTATAACTTTTAGTCTTTTACATACATACAATAGATCATTTTATCTGAATATTTTGGATTTAGCTCTTCTAAAATTATTTAGTCACCTAAAAAAAAGCGAGTTAATCATTAATCATCCTTAAATTAAGATAGTAGATTCATAAATAATAAATATTATAAATTTAAAAATAATTAAAAATATCACTTTGTCAATGAAATATAGTTTAAATAACATAGTTTTTTTTTCTTATCTAGAGGTCTCGAGTTAGATTCTCACTCATAATTTAAAAATAAAAAAATAAAAACATCACTTTACTACTTTACTAATATTATTATTTAAGAGAAATTTTTTTCGAATTCTTCACCTAGTATATATAGTCGTAATAATCTTATTAATATATGGTCTTTTATTATTATTAATAATTAAAAAGGTAAAACTCATTCTAAATAGAAGAGAATCACTAATAAATAAAAAATTCTCAAATATTTATGTTATATACAATCTCGCAACTACTTTCCTTTTTAACTTAGACCCGCGCGTTAATTTTCTAACTTCTAATGATTCATTTAAAACACTAACACCATTAACAGCGAAGCATCATTGATTAAAAGACAAATTACAATTGCTTCAATCCAAAAGATTAAGACTACAACCAATAAATTAAAAAAATTAAAGAAAAGACGTGCTTTTTTTCCCGAGTGTTTGACAAATGCTAAATTTAGGTAAATTTTATAGTTGGCATCACTCAACTTACCAAAATCATAAATCAGATATCAAATAAACAATAATAATAACAATAAAGAATATGTTAACCTTTTTTTTTTTAATTTGTCCTGAACCTTTACACTTATATTTATCAATAATGCTATGTAAATATTAAATATCAATCATTAAATTAATTACATTATAAATATATATTAAAATATAAAATATATTTTAAAAATAAATTAAATAATATATATACCCAACTACATACATGGTAATTGTTATAATAGTTAATTTTTAATGTACACGTAGTATTCTTTTTATATTTATATAAACTTTTTTATGTGACTTGTTTATTCTTTCTATAAATTTTATATTTTTTGCTAATATATGATATTGAGGAGTTCTAAAGTTAGTAAATTTTATGATTTGTAGTTATTATTAATATTTTTAATAGTATAAAATTTTATTTAATAATGTAACATTATTTATTTTTTTATTAATTAAATACTGGTCAAATTTTAATAAAAGTGCTGTATTACCATATTTAGAAACAAAAATAGATATAGCGTGACAGACAAAAGGAAGCAATTGTCTTTATTTATGATTGAATTGTCTTTCTTACAACTGTCTTCGATCACCACCGTGATTCATGCAACTTTTTATAAGCACCGCCCATTCCTTTGTTTCTTTTGTTTTAATTTCTATATCTCTAAACAGTTTTTTTAGAGGAAGCTTGAAACTTAATGAGTAGTAATCTCCCCAAAAACATTATAATAAAACTTTGTTGGTGTTACATATGGAGTGTGACTGTGTTTAATTAATTTTTTGCTAACTTGTTCTTCTACAATCTTCAGCTCATCGTGTATGTCATTATTATGGAGTAGTATAATCAACTATAAAATCATGCTTATAATTTAGCTACCATTCGTCAGAATATTTAAGAGTTAGGTATGTGATGTTAACATTCTTAATTTATTCGGTCATCGCTTTTTATTTCTCTCTCTCGAGTCTTGATATATAGTTTTACCTCAAAAGATTGTAGTATAAAATAATTGGAATTGTAATTATTTTATCCATAATGTTAAAGAGACAACAAAATACTTTATTTAACATGTATTAATTATGTACCAAATATAATTAATAAATATTAAATTAAACAAATTTTAATTTTTTGATTAATTTTTTTTATTATCAAATATTTTCGTTATTTTATCTATTTTTTTATTAATGTGACATGAGTGTAAACTTAATTTAACGGAAGCATTAATTAAAATCTTAAAAGTTGTGATTTTTATATTTAGATTGGTTACCATAATGAGTTTTGGTTACGATAGAGTTGAACTTTAAGATTGGTTTAGAAGAATTTTGGTTACGATAGAGTTGAACTTTAAGACTGGTTTCTCTCCTTTTCCTTTCTTGCAGACGTTCATTAGGATGACAATTTCTCTATTTTCAGTTAGTGGAAACTGTAAAAGACGTCGTGTCTAAAGGTAGAGAAATGACCACCTTTTATGTGTTATTATCTTTAAATCTAATGCGTCTATCAAACATTAGAATTAACGGATGAGATTAAGTCATTAATTATTTATAAATAATTACAATTAGGCCACAACAGAAGTTTAAATTACAATAACTTCTAACATTCTCCCACTTGACCTAAGTGTAATCATATTTTCACACGTTACATAATTGTTTTAATATGGTAAAATACTTTATGTGAGTTATGGCAGTCATGAATTTAATATGAAACATATTTCCTTATACTACAACCATTAGCATCTTACTACACAAGCTATATAAATAACGTAAAATTTTATATCAGTCCCATAAAATTTCTAGATCATTATGTTATAACTCATAAAATAATATTACTTTAACTAGAAATAACAAACTATCAATGTTCAGAAAACACATAAATAAACATAGTGAGCTCAGAGTGTTAGCATCATTTAGAAGAACCAAGACCCATTCCATGTACATATTCTTTAAATATATTTGGTTGCAATTCTTTAGTCAATGGATCAGCCATCATAAGTTCTGTTCTAACATGTGCTATGGACACTCTTTGTTTCCGAACTTCCTCCTTAACGCCAAAGTACTTTATTTCCATATGCTTGGCACATTTAGAATATCTATTATTTTTGGAGAAAAATACTGCTGTAGAATTATCACAATAAATTTTCAATGACCTAGCAATTGAGTCAACAATGTCAAGTCCTGAAATGAAATTTTGCAGCCATAAACCTTGATTTGTAGCTTCAAAACATGCTACAAATTCAGCCTCTATAGTAGATGTTGCCACAACACTTTGCTTGGAATTTTTTCATGATATGGCAGCTTCTCCAAATAAGAATAAGTAGCCAAATGTAGACTTTCTTGTGTCAGCACATCCACTAAAATCTGAATCTGAATAATTAATTACTTTTAATTGGCTAGACATTTTGTACATGAGCATATAATTCTTTGTACCTTGAAGATATTTTAAAATCTTTTTTGTAGCTTTCCAATGATCCATTTCAGGATTACTTTGATACCTTCTTAGTATTTCTACTGCAAAGCTAATGTCCGGTCTTGTGCTAAGTTTGCACATACATAAGACTTTCCACTACAAAACTATATGGAATTCCTTCCATTCGCTTCCGTTCTATATCATTTTTTGGGTATTGCATAAGACTAAATTTGTCCCCTTTTTGAATTGGTGCAATTCCTGTGAAACACTTTTTTATATTGAACCTCTCTAGAACTTTATTTATATAGGCCTTCTAAGACAATCCTAACAATCTTTGTGATTTATCACGAAAAATTCAATTTCTATCACATAGAATGCCTCCCTCATATCTTTTATTTCAAAGTTTATAGAAAGATATTCTTTAGTCTCACGCAACATTCTCAAATTATTTGTTGCAAGTAAAATATCATCAACATATAAGATCAAAAAGATGAACTTACTCCCACTGACCTTTCGGTATATACATACATCAATGTGTAAAATTTCAAGAAGTTGACTACTTCTTGTGGCACCTTTCTTGTTTTGTTTGGTTTGTTTTTCCTTAATACAATCCACACATAAATCAAGATCAGTAAAATTTAGATTTTGTAAAATCTCATGCTTTACTAATCTTTCCATTCTTTCCTTGGATATGTGACTTAAAGGTTTATGCCACAAGAATGTAGAACTTTCTTTAGACATATTTGGCCTAACTACATTATTCTCGTACTCAATAAGCAATGATTCAGAAAATTGATCAAGAAGTTTTAATCTATATAAGCCATCAATTAAAAAATCATAACCAACAATATTAGAATTTTTTAAATAAATTAAAACAACCATATCCACCATTAAAAGAAAAATCACAATTGTCCAACTTTAAAACAGAAATTAAATTCCTAACCATTGAAGGTAAATAAAAAATCTTGGGTAAATCTAAATAAAAGCTTGTATCCAACACCAAACGATAAGTTCCTATTCCTTCAATTGGTGTGGTTCCCATGTAGAGGAACATCTTACTTTGGCTTGTGGTTTGAATAGTAAGGAATCTTGCATTACATTAGATACATGAGTTGTAGCACCAGAATCAAGTCACCAAGAATGATGAGAAATATCAATTAAATTTGATTAATAAATACATACATATATTTCAAATATATCTTTCTTTTCGAACCATGCCTTACGTTTAGGACAATCCTTTTGGAAATGTCCTTCCTTTATTCTTTAGCACTTTCTGTTTGTGGAAGGTTAGTCTTAATATTTTTTTTTATCAAAGACAGAGAGACTCGAACCCGCGACCTCTTAATTGAGCATAGAAAAACTATGTCATTTGAGTTATAACTCATTGGCAGGGTAGTCTTAATATTGCTTGCAGTAGTCCTTCGCATAAACATAAGGCTTAATCTGTTAGAAGTTAGAACGTTCTCATGTCTTAAGTGCATACTTCTCATCCTCATCATTATCATCCGTAACAATGGGTTTCTCTTCCAAGAGTGACAAGTCAAGATCCAAAAGACCTAAATGGAACTTCACCTGTTCACTCCATTCAGAGAAGTTTAAGCCATTAAACATGGTAACAGATGACATAACAAAGTTTATTATGCTCATATTAATTTTAATTTTATCATATCTACTCATATTACAGAACATAACAAAGCATATTATATAACAAAGCATATTATAGTTCACCTTTGGTAAAATTCTATAATATACTAACATACCAAATAAATGCCATATTTATCATACTTGAAGATTAAAACTCTCTACCAAATACATATACCATCTTTGGACAATACATATATCTGACTCAAGAATAATAAATTTTTTTTCAAGTCTATTAATAATAAAAGAGATTTTTCTTTGGATAAATCTAATTGTAAAATTAATTAACACATTATTCACTATACTGCATTATAACTTGGTCACTTTGGTGTATAAGTAGTAAATAGTCGAAATAAACTTAATACTATAAATAAATATTTATAGATTTTTCATAAAATTAGAGTACATTACATACTCAAAATAATTTCATAATTGTCAGCAACACTAAACTTAAACTAAAGGTTAAATTCATACATGAGTATAATTTATGGTTAAATTAAAATATTTCAGAAGAAGACATGTAGAATATATACAACCCCAAATATGCAGTTTTGATGGCATGAAATTTCAAACCCACTTAATTAAAATCCAATTATAAATAATTAATCAGAAACATCGTAGACATCATAATTAGATCAGAAAAAATCACATACTTTTAAAACATATGCTCTGATACTACATATAAACTTAATTTAGCGAAAGCATTGTTAGGATCTTAAAGATTGTGATTTTCAGATGTGGATTGATTGCCATAATGAATTTTGGTTACGGTAGGGTCAGGGACGGACTTAGAGGGGGGCGAGTAGTGGCCTCAGCCCCCAAAATTTTTTTAAAACTATATTTATATATGAAATATGTATTTAAAAATATAAAAAATATTACATAATTTAGTATTTTTATATGTATTATTTTTTATTATATGATAGTTTTATGTCTTAATTATTTAATTCGCTAATATTTTTCACTTAACTAATTTAATATCATATCCTTAAGTCTTTGTAACTTTCAAATTAGCTTTTATATAATAATCTGTATATTTATTTAAAAAAAATCATTTGTTTATTTTATATTAACATATTTAAAATTTATATTATTATACTAATAATAATTTACGTAGTTATATTTTGGTAATCACATTATGTACTTTAGATATTCTTTTCTTATAAAAAATACTTATTTTTCTTCTAAATTTACGTTGTTAAAAGAAAAATTTTTATAAAAATATCTTATATCTTGTATTCTATAAAGGTATTGTGTCTTTCAAATAATTAATAATTTGTCATTTATTTTCAAATTTTTAAAATTTTTTAAAAGAATTAATTTTAATTAATAAGATATGTGATCATTTTTAACTATACATGCTATAAATTATTAGTACTTTATAATTTTATAATGTACTATTGATATTGTTATATTTTTTTATGTAACTATTATATTAAAAATAAAATTGTGAAAAAAATTTATAATTATATATATATTTTTTGATAAATTTTTTAAAAAATTAACTCTAATAACTATATGTTAATTATTTTTATGAAATAAAAAAATATCTAAAATTCGGCCCTCCATACTAAACTTTGTGGATTCGTCCCTGTGTAGGGTTGAACTTAAAGACTAATTTAGAAGAATTTTAGTTACGGTAGAGTTGAACTTTAAGGTAGCGTTTGGTGGAGAGACAGAGACGAAAAGACTGAGACCGAGAGACAGAGACTAAGAGACAGGGATTGAAATAAATCTCAGTATTCTGTTTGGTGCAAAATGGGAGACAGGAATTGAAACAAGAATGAAACTCTAATTTAATTTGCACAAAGGGTAAAATTGGAATTAATTAATTGAAATGAAAGTATTTTAGGTATAAAAGGTTATTAAAGTTTCAGTCTCCATCTCTAAAAATTTCAGTCTCCTGTGTCCCTACTTTTTGGAGATACTGAAATACTGAAATTTTAGAGACAGAGACAGAAATTTTAGTATCAGTTTCTGAACTAACAAACACGATACTGAGTCTCAGTCTCTCAGTCTCTGTCTCAGTACCTCAAAACAAATGCTACCTAAGATTGGTTTATCTCCCTTTCTTTTCTTGCAGAAGTTCATCAAGATGGCAGTTTCTTAGTATGTTCCGTGAGTGAAAACTGTAAAATCTAATGCGTTCATCAAACATTAGAATTAACGATCATTGATAATTTATAAATAATTACAATTAAGCCCCAATAGAAATTTAAATTAAAATAAACTTCCATCAAATTTTAATTGTTTTTGACTAATTTTTTTTATTATCAAATATTTTCGTTATTTTATCTACTTTTTATTAATGTTAGGGAGGTCACTTACTATATATTTAGAGCAACTCCAATAGTAATAAAGGAAGGCTCTATTTTAACACATGAGAAGAAAAAGGCCATTAGAATAAAAAGTGAAGAGAGTCCCTTCACTAGAACTGAAATTAAGAGTCCCTCTAAAAAGGGACTTTCACTAGCCAATAATTTTTTGCCATGTAGCAAATCATTAAAAAAAATTTTAAAATATATATATTACATTACAATATTACATTACATATATGTTTATATTAAATAATTTTACAATTTCACATATGACAATTTGTTAAATAATTAAATTATAATTAATTTATTAATAATTATAGTAATTAATTATATTAGATCATTATATTTTTATTTAATTAATAATTTATATTAATTAAATATATTAATTATTTATATTAGTTATTTAAATTATAATTAATATAAATAATTATAAAAAATTAATATTAAATATTATTTATATTTTTATATTAAATTATAATTAATTAAATTTATTTATATGAAAAAATAAATTTAAGTTTTACACATTATAAAATAATTTTTGGGACAATTTACGCAAATAAAATAAATGAACAAAATCTTTACACAAATATAATATTGGCAATTTTCAGACGCAAATGCAACAAACGCAACTGTATATAATCCGCTACACCCTGTAGCGGAACTCAATTGCACGTAATCCGATACAAGCTATCGCGGATTATGTTGAGGGCTGCGTTACTCATAAACCGCTACACCCTATAGCGGTTTATGCTCATATGGTGCGAGACTCATAATCCGCTACACCCTCTAGCGGATTATGAAGAGTGTGAAAAATCGGGTTAGCTTATGTTTAAAAAAATTACACTTTCTAAAACCGGGTTTGTTTTACATAGAATAAAGGGCCTTTTAATCCATTTTAAGCCATTTTCTATGCAAAATAATTTAAAAAAAATGACTTAAAAAATGTTAGGAGTATTATAAAAGTTTGTAATATTTTAGTAATTTAGATAAATACTGGTTATAACTATATATTTTATTAAAAAATTAATAATTGATTAAAAAAATTAATAATTTAAAAATTAAAAAAATATATATTTTATTTCATGCATTAAAAAAAGCTAACAAAATATTTAATTATGAGACTTCTTTAAAATATTAATAAGCTATCAATTCGAATTTCATACATACTCTTTTGTCCATTTTTAATAGCTCATAAATATTTTTTTAATATAAGGTCCGAAACTCTGGAAGCAGTAACTCACCTCCATTGATGAAGGACGCTCCTCCTCCAAAAATTCTTTCTTTTTCACTTTACCCTTTTCACGCCTTTTAGTAACGTTCCATACCTTTATGAGGAGTTAATATCTAGCACGTTTGCTTAGTTGAGAAATTTCTATTTTTCTTTTGTTGTAAGTCTAAAATGGGCCTATTATTTTATTGCACCAATAAAATTTATCTTTTGAGAAAAAAATAAATTTATTTAAATTATACTATAAAAAATATTTTATTCTATACAAAATAATTAAAAAAATGGCTTAAAAGATGTTAGAAGTACTATAAAAATTTGTAATGTTCTAATAACTTAGGACATTAAAGAAATACTCTACATAGTCAATAATAATTTAAAAATTAAGAAAAATATAGTTATAACCAGTATTTACCTGTCATTTTTTTTAAAATTATTTTGCATAGAAAATGGTTTAAAATGGCTTAAAATACCCTTTCCATAGTTATCAAACCCGGACCGGACCGGCCAGTTCGATTGGAAAACCGGTGAACCGGACCCTTAGCCGGTCCGAGTTGACAGTCAAGCCGTACAAGCAAGCAAACCAGCCAAACCCGGACCGGACCGGCCAGTTCGATCGGAAAACCAGTGAACCGGACCCTTAGCCGGTCCGAGTTGACAGTCAAGCCGTACAAGCAAGCAAACCAGCCAAACTCGGAAAAATCGATGAAAACCGGATTAAACTGCGAACCGAACCGGACCGATCAGCCCGCGATGACGTTAGCATGTGCAATTTAAAACTTTTTGCACGGACGTCACCTGCTGGGTTCGAACCTGGCACTCTTGGAGAAGAAAAGATACTGTCAACCACCAGGCCAACATGCTTTCTAATTTTATAATTGCCTTTTTATAAATATATTATAACTTCTTAAACATATCCTAATTAATAACTTTATCTTATTAACTCTTTTACTCATGTAAAATTTAAAATCTCCTTACACTTTTGTCTTTTTATTCTAATAAATAATTTTATATTTAATTTAATTAATTTTTTATTTTATATTTACTCACTTAAATTAATTATTTTTTAATTTTATATAATTATTAAAAATATTAAATATTGTTAAATATTCTTTAAATTAAAAAGATAAACAAAAATATTTTTATTAATCATACCATATTTTTGTTATTGATAATTATATAATATTTATTAATATTAACTCTTTTTCAATATATATTTGATTAATATAATTAATTAATAAATTATTAAAATATTAAAATAACTTAATTTTGTATAAAAAATTAAATTTTATATAATTATTTAATTATAACCGAGTCAACCGGTTCAACCTGTGACCCAACGGTTGAACCAGTGACCCGGTGACCCAATAGTCTCACCGGGTTGATTACCGGTTCGATTCTGATAACTATGCTTTATTCTATGCAAAACAAACCCGGTATTAAAAAGTGTAATTTTTTTAAACATAAGCCAACTCAGTTTTCCACACTCTTCATAATCCGCTAGAAGGTGTAGCGGATTATGAGCCTTGCACCATATGAGCATAAATCGCTACAGGGTGTAGCGGTTTATGAGTAACGCAGCCCTCAACGTAATCCGCGATAGCCTGTAGCGGATTACGTGCAATTGAGTTCCGCTACAAGGTGTAGCGGATTATATACAGTTGCGTTTGTTGCATTTGCATCTGGAAATTGTCAATGTTATATTTGCGTGAAGATTTTGTTTATTTATTTTATATGTGTAAATTGTAATTTTTGGTTGGATTATTTATTTTTATTTATAAAATTTAAAATGTTAACTACATTACAAAATTAGATGTTGCAATACTAGCGATTAAATAATTGTAGTATTATTATATATGAAATTATTAATTTTTTTAATCTTAATATTTTTAATAGTGAATTATTTTTAAATTTATAAATTTTAATAATATTATTGTATATAAAATAATAACTACATTAATTTTAATTATTTTAATTAATTAATTAAGTGGGACTATAATAGGGACTAAAATTAGTTCTTTTTAATGAAAAAGAGAGATATTTTGAGTTTTTATTTACTATTTATAACACAAAAATTTATGTGGAGTTACTTTTTATGACACGTAGATCATAAATAAAGATGAGATGAATTTTCTACTTGAGATGGTTTTATGGAATCCTCGTGGATCCAATCCCTCGTTTTTTCAATCTTATGGCTATGGCTGCTTATAATGAAGCATTATTTCTTTAGCTGTAATATATACAACATGCATCAATATATGCATCACTTACCTTGTTGCCGTCAAGACTCAATTTTCATCTCATATTCCTTTTAATTTGCATGAAGAAACTGAAAGATATAAACAATATGCAAATAGAAGCATGGATTAAAGAAACACTGTGCATCTTCTTCTAGGAGATGAGCAGAGGTCCTCTCAAACAAGAATTTTTCCTATATAACATACCATGCATCAAAAGTATCAATAAAAAATGTTTTCGTTTCTAATTTATTTATTTTTTATTAAAAATAAAGAGACTTGAACCCACCATTTTTTAGTTATGCTATTTGAATTATAATTTATTAGTATTTTTAATCTACTTACTATTATCATTCTTTTATAAATTTAACTAAATAATAAAAAAAATTTATTATTTATAAAACACATTAAAATTTATTGAAATTATAAACTTTTGATATATTTTTATTAAAACCTATCAATACGGTTATATTGTCTTATTCTTAAAATTTTAAAAAATGCTATAAAATCTAATAATTAAATATTACACTAAAATTTTACTAATATCTAAAATATATACGTGATCATTTTCCTCAAACGAAAATGCATAAAATTATTATTTCTATTTTTCAAATTTTTTCTCCAATAACAGGTGCCTTAGCCAATGAGTTAGAATTCAAATAGCATAATTTTTCCATACTTAATTAAGAGGTTGCGAATTCGAATCTCCTATCTTTAGTAAAAAAAAAAAAAACCTCAAAATTACAAACACCGAGTGACCGTTAGACCCCAAAAAAAAAAAGAATAATCCAAAACGTGAGGTGGATCCTGATGGTTCGTGCCTTCGTGGATTGGAAACTTCAATGGACGACGGTTTCAGTTTCGCAACAGTACACACCCATTAAAGACGCTAACGTTTTCTAAACGGCGTTTCTCTCTCCACCACGTGCTACCATCATAACAAGTCTCCTCCTCTTTCCCACTTGTTAGTTGTTGCCGCTCCATCACGTGACATCCTTCATATTTTCCACCCTCACAAACACCAATGACCAATGTCAACAGCTCAGGGTCACCGTCGTCATTTCCCTCCGCACTGATGGTAGAAAACAGAAGTTGACAACGGATCAGAACAAACGTGCCTGCTGGTCCATTCTCATTCCTCAACTGTGCTTGTTTGAGAGTGAGAGTGAGACACTGAAAGAAACTAACCGAAACTAACTCACCGGAGCCACTGCCGTGTTTTCTGCCTTCGGTGCTTTTATTTTTTATTTTCTTTCAGATCGTGCCTCCCTCAACTCAACTCATCTTCCTTGCGGTTTTTCCTTTTTCAATTTTCACTGTTTTATCTCCTATTATTCTTCTTCTCTTCTTTTCTTTTCTCGGAATCTGAGATTTAGCGCCACGTCATCATCCAAGCATATTTTGAAGACGACGTCGTTCTGAAAGATCCATCCACTCACTCGGTTATCACAACATGTTTGTCTCGTGTTCTGTTTCTGAAAGAAGCAGCAGCTGAAGAAGCTTCAGGTTCGTAAGAGAAGTAAGTTGATCTGTGAATTACTATTTTCACCGCTAACGTTGTAGTAACGTCTCGTGAAAACGACACTGGAGGTTGAAAAAAAATATGTGATGAGAATGTGAAGTGTGTGTGAGAGGGAGAGTCGCTTTTTTTATTCTGGTTGGGTAGATAGTTGGAATGGGAAAAGAAAAAAGAAATAATTAAAGAGGAGGAAGGTGAAAGGTTGAAAAAGATGGCCCCATGTTAGATGGGGACCATTGCTTTGCTGTGCATAACTACCATAGACTCCATAGTCAGAGGTCGATATCAAATTTATGCTAAAACTATAAACTTTTTTTGCTTCGTTCTCAAGCATTATTATTATTTTTGAGGTGGGTCGCTGCAATGAAAAGCTTTCTATTCTTACATTGGAATTGGCCACTGTTCAAGGAAAGTTTTTATTTAAATTTTTTTTTTTTTAAACAAAAGAAGAACCCCGCTATATCTGTTTAGGAATTAGGCCCCAGCTTGCTTTTCTATTTTTTTTTCTTTTTATCACTAGTGTGTATTATTTATTTTAATTTATTTATTTTTTCATGTTTTCCTCTGGATGAAGCTTGGTACCAAAGAATAATCAACATGGCTAGCATATCCTTTAATTGTACTAAACCTATGATTTATCAATCTGTCTCTTAAAACAGAAGCTTTTTGTGGTCGTGATATTATAATGCCAACTACCGATTAATTTTTTTTTTTGATGATATGATAAAAACGTAATTAGTTAGCATTCTGTTTTTTTGTCATTGCTCTTTTCTTTCTTGTGTTGGTCTGGCACGATCTAAAGTTAGACTCCTTGTTAGTGTTGTTGTTATTTTCTATTTATTTATCAAAGGAAAATTAACCATTCTGTTGTATTGGTGATCTCCCATTTGTGATTTTAGTTTATCTTGAACTCTCAGCTGTATCATGCAGCTTAGAAAATGGAATCGGTTTGTTAGTTAACCACACCACTTTGTCTTGCTCTTATAGGATCCATTATGGGGTTGCTCGGAGTTTTCTGATGAGCTTGTGAATTGGAGAGAATATTGAGGTAAGTGTGAGAAAATGGGGGCTATTGGTGGTGAGGAGCTGCTGAAATGGGAGAAGATGCAAGCGCTAAGTGGTCGCGAAGAGAAGATTTTTGTGTTGATAAGGCTAAGGCCTTTGAATGAGAAGGAAACTGCTGCAAATGAAACCGCAGACTGGGAATGCATTAATGATACTACCGTCTTGTACCGGAACACATTACGGGAGGGTTCAACATTTCCAAGTGCCTATACATTTGGTAAGCAAATGACTGGTCGTTAATATGTTTTTTTATTAAGGACCTGCGGATTTCATAGGAAAAAGCCTACTTTTAATCCGTTTTATTATTAGGAAAGTCCGTGTTGTTTTTAAAACTTCGCAGCTTCGTGTTTAACTTATAATAACAATAATTTGGAACTTGTAATGTATGTTGGATTCAACACATGTGTAGTCTCTAAGGGATCACTTTTCTTACTTGGAGAACATAGATTATTAGCTTTGATAAGTTGAACATTATCAGATCCAGTTACTTTTTTACTTACGGTGATGGAGATGCAGTCTTCCCTAATAAACCTGTGTCAATCTCTATGATTGTTTAACTTTGAAAGATAAAGTTAGTGGCTATTCAACAATTTGTAAAATTATATTTGTATGTTTGTCTTAATTGACATAACTGGTTAATGTGTCAATCTCTATGATTGTTTAACTTTTTTATTTTTGCCCGCAAAAGTTGATATTAAACAATCACATTTGGTGCATTCTCAATTAAGGTACTGTATGCTGTGTTGGTGACTTGGTGTCCACTTATGCACAATGTTTATGAAATTTTGTTATGATTGGTAGACAGAGTATTTCGGGGTGACTGTGATACAAGACAGGTGTATGAGGAAGGAGCAAAAGAAATCGCTCTTTCAGTTGTTAATGGGATTAACTGTAAGTATATTATTATACCCACTAGTTTCTTTAAATCCATCTCCCGTTTTGTTTACTAGGTGTTCATATAATTATATGTCCTTTCAGCCAGTATTTTTGCATATGGGCAAACAAGCAGTGGAAAGACATATACAATGGTTGGAATAACTGAATATGCTGTAGCAGATATTTTTGACTATATAAAAAGGGTAAATAATTAGGCTACCAAAGTTTTCAACTGTCTGTTTGACTCTTCATTATCAGTTCTTTACTATAACATTACCCAGTGCTATTAACACAAGTTTAATGTGACCTTTATAGCATGAGGAAAGAGCATTTGTGATAAAGTTCTCAGCAATTGAAATTTACAATGAAGTTGTTAGAGACCTCCTCAGTACAGACAATACTCCACTTAGGCTGCGTGATGATCCTGAGGTGAATACCTTTCATATATTAGGTTGAAATTTCATAAAATGGATTGCATAACTAATGGTTGTTTTCATTTCTTTTTTCTCAGAGAGGACCCATTTTAGAGAAACTTACAGAGGAGAACTTACGGGACTGGGGGCATTTGCAAGAGCTTCTATCATTTTGTGAAGGTAGCTTGTATAGTTTTTTTTAGGTTGTTTGTACAATCAAGCATTACATTAATTTATCCTTGCAGCTCAGAGACAGGTAGGAGAGACATACCTAAATGAAAAGAGTTCAAGATCTCATCAAATTATCAGATTGGTGTGTGCCTTTCCATTTCTGTAATTAAATTCTTGTACTTTTTATATCTTAAAAAATAATTAAAAAAAAAAGCTCCTAATATTGAAATTGTATTGTTTCAGACAATAGAAAGTTCTGCCAGGGAATTCTTGGGCAAAGGTAACTCAGCCACCCTAGCTGCCAGCGTGGTATGTTTGCATTTTTAAAAGTACTCCTTCTTGTTTAGGCAATAAATCCTTACCAAAAATTTTGAAATTAACTTTGTTTTGTTTCTTTGCAGAATTTTGTTGATTTGGCCGGAAGTGAGCGTGCATCTCAGTTATCATCAGCTGGGGTGAGACTGAAAGAAGGTTGTCATATAAACCGGAGTTTACTTACTCTTGGAACAGTCATCCGCAAGCTGAGGTTGCCTACTTCTTCCATTCGTATTATATATGTCATGTGTGCTTAGTTTTTAATGTAGTTTAGTTCTTTATTTGGCTGCCTATCTCTTAACCTTGGTTTTCTTAATGCTAGATGATGCATTTCAAACTGCCTTTCGCTAATTTTAGTTTCTGCCTCTAGCATCAAATATGAGAAGAAACCCTTGAATTTCCACTGACATAATTTGATTAAATGCAGCAAGGGAAGAAATGGACACATTAATTACAGAGATTCAAAGTTGACACGCATACTTCAGCCTTCCATAGGTGGCAATGCTAGAACAGCCATTATTTGTACATTGAGCCCTGCACGAAGTCATGTTGAGCAAACAAGAAACACGCTTCTTTTTGCTTGTTGTGCAAAAGAAGTGACCACCAAAGCGCAGGTTAATGTGGTGATGTCTGATAAGGCCTTGGTTAAGCAATTGCAAAAAGAGGTAGCTAGGTTGGAAAGTGAGTTAAGAACCCCTAATCCCACTGCCTCCAATTGTGATTACGTATCATTGTTGAGGAAGAAGGATCTCCAGATAGAAAAGGTCAGTTTGAATTCCTATTCCATTGCGTTTATAATTTTATATTGATTGTGGACTAGACCTAGTTGTGGAACTTACAAGATGTTGATTTAGAACAATCTTGTATATCATTATTAACCTCTCTTTCCTAGGTACATGTTTTTTTGAACAATACTTGTGCTTCATGAATTTATGTATCCCAATAGATAAGAAGGGTAGAACTGAGTTTCATAGGTCCCTAATAGTCTGCTTCAATGTCTTCTATTCTATTTATTTATTTTTTTAAGGAAAAGTGTGGGATTTTTTCAAGTTGCATTGGCCAACGTGCATATCACATTCTTATTACTAACTAAATGTTAATAACCTGGTTTCCAATTATTCAGTTGGAGAAGGAAGTTAAGGAGCTAGCTAAGCAACGTGATCTTGCTCAATCAAGGGTTGAGGATTTGCTTCGCATGATCAAAGAGGATCAGAAATCTAAAAAAGTAATTTTCATTTCCTAATAACGGAAAATTATGTCACAAATTAGCGGTTAAGCCTCTAAATTTTGATTCTCGCTTTTTTCCTTAATTTTCAGGACGGGGAAGATAACTGGGATGATGACCATTCAGTATCTGAATCATCAAGTATTTGTGGTCCACACCGTCCAGATAGGCGCATGAGAGAGTTCGACAATCCCCATTTTGATGATGGTGATGACACTGGAAGTAGTCATGAAGGTAACTCTTACTTCTATCATCCATATGCCTGTACTATGTAATTTCACAAAAATGATGCCCTATCATAAATGTGGGTTAGCATCAGATCCTGTAGTTTCAATAGTATATACAGCTCCTTACTTATGCTTGTACAGAATACCCTGATGAAGTTTGCAAAGAAGTTCAATGTATTGAGCTGGAGGAGTCAAGTCGAGACAACTCAGAACATCTTGATCCATCACTAAGTGACAATGGAGAATTAGCATTAACAGTATCTGGAGAGGAAAATGAAACGATGAATGAAGGAAGAGAAGAGAGTCAAATTCAAAACAACTCATCATATAGTTTACTTGATCAATTTTCACAAGACATATCAGGAAGTATGTCAAGTTCTAGAAGTCTTAAATTAACTCGGAGCTGGAGTTGTAGGGAATACCACATGACTGGTTCTCCCGAGAGAGCAGGAGAAATGGATAGGACTCCCGCCAATGGGTTTGAAAGATTCCCTGGAAGACCGGATAGTTGGAGAAGGAAGTTAGCTCCGCTAGATTTTGGGGATTCCACAAGATTTGGAGATGGTTCTCAGTCTTCTATCGGAAGTCCATCTGCAAATGAGTTTGGAGAAGAAGTTACTAGCATTCAAACTTTTGTTGCTGGGATGAAGGAAATGGTCAAACTTGAGTATCAGAAGCAGCTTGTTGATGGTCAGGTAAGAATAAATTTCAGTTGCCTTCTAATAAGTTTCAAGGGGGGGAAAATAAATAGAATCTTCATTTGTTATCTAGGCGAATCTTATACAAAGCTTAATAATTAATTAATTAGGTGAAACCTTACCCTTGTAGCAAACGTGGATGATTAGTATAAATTATCACGTGTACACTTCTATTGGGATCATTGTCCACTTGATGTTTAAAATCTGAATGCCCTTCCCTTTAAAAAAAGCACAGGGTCGTCATTTATCTCGATGCTTGATGACTGAATCCTACATTTCTGACTTTTAGGGTGAAGAGACACAAGGAAAATCATCCGTGAAGAATGTGAAAGATGTAGGGGTTGATCCAATGTTAGAGGCACCTGGAACTCCTCTAAATTGGTCTCTGCAGTTCACAAAGCAACAAAGGGAGATAATTGAACTGTGGAAAGCTTGCTGCGTACCATTGACGCACAGGACCTACTTCTTTCTTTTGTTCAGGGGTGATCCAAAAGACTCGATTTACATGGAGGTAGAGCTGAGAAGACTAACTTTCCTCAAAGAAACATTTTTCAGTGCAAACGGGTCTCTGAAGGATGCTCCAACAATCACGCTTGCTGCAAGGTTCTCTCTGCCTCCATCACTTATGCTTTTATTTCAGTATCTGATATATTTTGGAACATGAATCCAAGTGTGCATTTACCAAAATAATGTGATATATTTCAGTGTCTGATATATAGCCAACATTTTTTTGTAATCGAGAAACCTTGTGCTGCTAAATTAAAAATAATGTGTCAAGAAATATAAGGTTATTTGTGCTCATGACACAAAATCTAGTTGTTACTTGCACTGCAATGGTATTTACTCGTGTGCGTATTTCATGTTGTTGCAGTGTGAAGGCTCTTCGGCGAGAGAGAGAAATGCTGGTCAAGCTTATGCAGAAAAGGCTTTCTGCAGATGAGAGAACAAAGCTGTTCAAGGAATGGGACATTCCGTTGGATTCGAAGCGCAGGAGGATGCAGCTAGCAACCCGTTTATGGAGTAACACTAATGATATGAACCATGTAATGGAGAGTGCCACAGTAGTTGCAAAGTTGGTGAGGTTCTCAGAGCAGGGTATGGCCCTTAAGGAGATGTTTGGTCTAAGCTTCACACCCCAACACACAGTACGTAGATCTTCATGGAGAAGCAGCAGAGCATCTCTCTAAGGTTTGTTTGTGGATAACACACACGTGACACGTGTACAGCATTGTAGACATGATATCGAATAGTTTCTGATCACTGTTCACACTTGACATGCTTAGCATTCTTTCTTCAGTGGAGATGGAAATGTACGAGTTCCTGATGTTTGGCTTTTGGGTGGTTCTGGTTATGATTTTGGTGTACCATTTAACGGATTGGTTTCTTTTTTCTAATTTTATCGAGCACAATTGTTTGATGAGTTGCTTGCTTCTTTGTAAAGATGTTTTGGAT
The DNA here is from genome assembly GCF_059453495.1 of Arachis ipaensis. Lineage (NCBI taxonomy): Eukaryota > Viridiplantae > Streptophyta > Magnoliopsida > Fabales > Fabaceae > Arachis > Arachis ipaensis. The sequence goes on from NC_142438.1 coordinate 8,020,751, forward strand.
AATATTGTAGAGGCAGAGTAGATTAGTGTATTATTGTTTTAAACGAGTTTCTCTTGTATTGTATGTATTAGCTAGGTTTGTTATTCTGATTAGCTTAACTACTTTGGTAGGTTTCAAGTCGAAACACGGATACACTTCTTTTAACTGCTAATGTCAAAATGCTACATATCTAAGGAATAAGCCACAAGACTGGCAACAAAAGTGATTCCAATAGAAAAGAAAGGATCAATTTTTTCTAAAAGAAAAAATATTGGTATAGTGAGAAAGTAAGAATTTAATCACTGATGGATCAATAATTTAATTTCGATGTGAAAATAGTTTTATATATGCATTTAATTACATAACCAACTTGGGTTGGTCGAGTGAGTTGGTCGAGTGGTCAACTCACTCGTCCGCTTAAGCAAGTGTCGGGGGTTTGAATCCTGCCTTGTGCATGCAGCAACCCATTGGTCAGCGGCAGACTCTTAAATGGAGTTTAAATCCGCAACGGATTAGTCCTTGACCTGTCGGGTTGGGAGATACCGTGGGAAACACCACACGTCGGCAAAAAATAACTGATTATAAAATATTTTAAGTTACCAATTTAATGATGTTTAAATCTAAATTTTTTTTTTTCACAAAACCGAAAATGTATTTTGTTAAAGAATGTGTGCAAATCGCTTTTAGGGTGAAGATTTTTTAAATTTATTTTACTAAGCAAATCAAGCATTTCTTACATAGATAATCGCAATGATCAGAAAGGCTAGTCAACTAACCTAGTTCAATTTGTTTCTTAGAGCTTACGCTATACGGTTATACCCATAGAAAAATGCTAAAGAAACTTTTGATAAAAATCATGGAGGTCATTGAATAAAATGAAAATATTTAAAATGAAATTCTATGGCCTACGTATTTCTTTAAAAGTCAATAAACTTAACATGTCGTTTTGAGAACTAAATATTGGTAAAAATCAAACTTGAAATAGGAAAAAAAAGGGGGCAAATTAGTTCTTTTACAGTTTTACAAACTGATTAATCTTTATGAAACATTTTTGAGATAAAATAATCCTTTGTCATTTGACTGTCATATTATTAATTAATTAATATTATTATTTGGTTTATCTATCTCAATATGGGGAAAAAAAAGTTTTTGTCATCAAATTAAACGAATTTGTCCCATAATATTTTTGGACGGTGACATTTTATAATTTTTTTTCAATTTAGGGCTTTTTGATTTGATAAAGGCCCAGCACAGCATGGTCCAGAATGAATTATGATGCGACGTCGTTTACCTTGACAGGTGACACGACGTCGTTTGTGGTAGGCAGTCTCTGGTTTGATCTAGCTTCAGCTTTCAGATGTGAGCTGTGAAATTGTGCCGAAGAGAAGCAAAAGAGAGAGAGAGAGAGAGAGAATCGAAAGGGAAGAAGAAGAAGGATGAGTCTGACATCGACGGCGGCGCACGCTGCTCGGAGGGCGGCGCAAAGAGAGAGGGTCCGGATCCTCTACAGACGCGCCCTCAAAGACACCCTCAATTGGGCCGTCCATCGTCACCTCTTCTACGACGACGTACCATTTCTTCATTTTTCCATTCCCACATACTCTCTCTCTCTCTCTGGTTATGTATAACCGTTTTTGCTTGTTCTTGTTCATCTTTTTCAGGCAGCTAACCTCCGCGAAAGGTTCGAGCAACACAGACACGTGGTTCGTTTCTGATCCAACATTGCATTCTTTTTAATTAGTACTAAATTAAGACTTGAAATATGTTGCATTTGATTAGTGCCTACTACAATACTTGTTATTTGTTAGAGTGCGTATTCTAGATTTGTTATGCGTTGAACTATGAAATTGAAGTGATCAATGTGACTAACAGGAAGACCTTGATACCATCGATCGGATGATAGAAGATGGTGAAGCTACCTACAATAAGTGGCGCCACCCTGATCCTTATATAGGTAACAACATTATCTCACTCAGATTTTGCTACTTACACTGCTTTCTTAAACAATTTGTAGAACAATATTTTAATATCTTGAATGTAAACTTCGGTTTTAGAGCTGATTACTCTATGCATTTCTATGTAATTCAATTACCAATCATGTGAAATATGCAATTTGTCTGAGGTGCGGGTCCTTTTAGAGCGTAGGCGCCAAGACAAGGAACTTCCTTTTAGTTATTAACTTGTTATTGTTTTCGGATCTTCAGATAATCTGTAACTTGTATCTGCAGTTTGTAAAATCCTATGCAGTGGTCCTTTTTCTTTTTCCTGCTCTATTATTCCGTTCAATTTTGATACTAACCTTGTTTATTTACTCGTGTTTGCTAATGTGTAATAGTTCCTTGGGCTCCTGGTGGTTCCAAGTTTACTCGCAACCCAACTCCACCCGAGGGGGTAAGTCTCTATGATTATACACCAAGTTTATCATGTCTATTTTCCCATCTCTCTCAGTTGATACACTCAATCTTGGTGGGCTGAATGCTTATTCTTTTGTATACCTATTATTGGATATGATACTCCCCTTGTTACATGATATCTTACTCTTCTATAGATTAGTGATTTGTTTTTCACTTTTCAATTATTCAATAGTTATGACTATACATATTATGTTGCAAGGGATGGTAATGTGAAGAAATAGTTAGAATTAGAGAGTTAGTTTGGTTAAAGGGTAAGCCAATATTTAGGTAGAGTTTTTATTTATGAAATCATTAAGAAAGAGTTTCTTTAAATGGTTTTTTTTTTTTTTTTTTTTTTTTTTTTGATAAAACACTGGTTTTGTTTGCTGTGTATCCAATTTCACATAATTGGAATAGACTTTGTTGTTGTAATTGTCTTGGTAAATGTAAAGGCATAGGAGAGGAGTAAACCCTCTTTTATTTGAGAGTTAAGGTATCCATGTGTGCCTTTCTCTGATCCTCAATCATTTTCCTCGTTTTTCCTATGAGATCCTCAAGTTACCAGTTATAGGTTGGTGTGAGACTGGGATAGTTATCGTTTGATGTTTTAGTGCCTTGGAGTATGCTTATTTTTTTTACCTAATCTGGAGTTCTGTTCTTGCTGCAGATTGAGATAGTTTATAACTTTGGTCGTGAAGATAATGACTGAAATCATAAGCTTTTTTCTTGTAATGAATAAAGGTAATCAATTAACTTATAATATGCTTACTAGATTGTGGATTATGTTGTGAGTATGCACCATTACAAATAAAACATGCTTGAAATTAAAAGACAGATCACATATTTCTATGCTACATCACCAAATTCCTGATCCTTTTATTTGTATTATGATTAAGATTAATCATGGGATGCGTTGTGGTGTGCACTTTCTTTCTCCCATTGCTGATTGGCACAGTTCTTGCTGCGGAACTTCTTCTATGGCTTTTAATTTTTTGACTGTTTTCAATTTTGATGTAGATTGGTCCAACCATGCTTCTGATGTTGAGGAAAATGAATTCCTGCTGTATTAGTGCGTCTCCGGTGCCCCTCGCTGTTCTTGGAACACTGGATGTACTGAGATTCTGTTTTAACTCATCCTTGTGTGAAGGAGTCTCTTTATGGTCATAAACCTAAAGTAGCATTTTCTACTGCTGGATTTGTATGAATGCATATATCAAACTGCAAATTCAATGCTGACACTTTTCATTTGCATTTCATAGCATTCTTGCAGCGTAAACATTTGAACCTTAACTGCGGTACCATTTTTCTCCTACTATTTCACCATCTAAGATTTGAGGATAAACTCCACGGAAAGCGGCAACTGCTTTAATTGTTACTTAGATAAATGCTTTACGGTGAGTTTGGGAGACAAATGAGTTTTTTCACGTCCGGGAATATGATTTCATAATATACTTATTTTTTTTTTAATTTCAAACACAACCTAGTAGTTTTCTCTTTTCTGTTACCGAGGATGTCTCTTGTATTTCGAATAGTACTAATGTTAGCTTGAATTTCCTTTTTGAACAATCTCGTATCGTCTGTAAGTTGATGATTATTCATGCAGCCACACTCTGTTGTATAATATAAGTTAGGAAACATTTCAAGTGCACCAGGGAATACCGATGCACCAATTGTTTTAACCGTTGATTTCAATTAATATATATTATATATATTTTTTATAATTCAGATCAACGGTTAAAACAACTGGTGCACCGGTACTCCCGGTACACTTGAAATGTTTCCTATAAGTTATAACATTAATTAGTTGCCAAAGATCCCAGGATCCAAGATGTTCTTTCCTTTTCTCAATGCCAGAGTGTGTTCAACATTGCGCATAATGACTTGCGTCATGTCATTGGGGTTGCTCTTAATGACTTTCAATTTCGGATATGGCATGGCAACTGGACCACCAAAGCACCAATGGCTTATTTGGCTTGGAGCTTCCTTGATGGTTGTATGCTTCTACCTTGTAGCTCAGGGGATTCTCATAATCATTGACTTGTTTCTTCACCAATCAGGAAACTCACATTCCTCACTGTAGCACCCTAATATTTGATGTTCCTGCTTAATTCTTTTTCGTTCGTATTCATTTCCTTACGAGGTTTTGTTTTGTTTTTTCAAACTAAACTAGTAGCATTCTTTCTTTGAGAGGAGGCATCAATAAAAGTACATCATATACATGTGAATGATATGAGTTAATCCCAGTGTTAATAAGGGCTTGTGATTTATTTCCGGATCTCAATTTTTTCCAAGTGATATTCCAAACTTTGATTCTTACCTTACTCAAGTATTCATTTTTAAATATTCACTTCAATTAGAGAAAAACAAAAATGTTGTGTACTTTGTATATTTTTAACATGTGGAAAAAAAATAAAAGATTAAATTTTTTTCATTTATTTAAAAATTAGAAAAATAATTAAGAAGCTGTTTTAAGGTATCTTGTCATTTTTATTGTGAATTATTTACTTAGATGTGGTATGTGTAACTGTGTGCACGAACTTTTCTTCTCTTTCTAATGATAAAAAACAAAAGTAAAGTGAAGAAAATAGAGTGAAAAACCAAAGGGGTCGTCCAATTAGAATTACTACTTACTAGTCAAAGTGGAAGGAGTGAGTAACCGAGTGAATGAGTGAACGAGTGATGGATATGGAAAAGGTAGTTGATGTGGCTCCAAATTGAACACGAAACTGAACCATACTAAAACAATCTATTTCACTTGCGCACACACGCACGCACCATCTCGTTCTTCTAAGTTCTAAGTTCTAACTTAATCTTAATGGAGACTCTGAGTTGGTCTCACAATGTCTCTTCTTCTCTTCACCTACCCCTACCCCACTCCGTAAGTAATTCTCCACCTTTTCAATCTTCTCCATTGTTTTACCAGACCTGCCAGGTTAGGAGGTTCAGGATTTGCTGCACCTCTCATCAAACTTCCAAGGTATGCTCTAAACTTAGCTCCTACATGCCATTTTTCCTGTTAGTTTTTATTTTGCATCATCTCTGAAGTTTAGGGAAGTCTATATACATTGAACACTAGTTTGGTAATTCACACATTAATAGCCATAAGGCACTGCTAATTAATCCATCTTTCTATAAATTAAATGTGAGTAAAATTGGAAACTCAAATTGCAGTTGTCTTCACGTGAAATTACTAGTTGAGAATCATGAGATGATAATTTAATTAAACCTGTCAAATCATCTAACTGTTCTTACCTATGAACTTATGTGAAAGACAACTGCTTATGAATCTCTACCAAATTACAAATACTAGATTAGTCAAGATACCAATTACCAAGGGTGTGATTGAATTGCATTTTCATTTCTGTTATTATTTTAAGCGTGTCTGTTTTCAAAATTTTGCCAAAGAAAAAGAAGCAAATACAAAAGAAGATTTTATTGTTTTCACGGTTTCTTTTTTTCCTTTATAAATTATGAGAGAAAACACTTGGAAATGAAAACAGAAAATGAAAATACAAACTAAAGACACCCTAAGTTGTTTACATTTAATGAAGAGGTATTCCCTTCAAGTCTTTAGATTATTATTTCCAATCTTTGGTTTAGGTTCCTTAAATTAAAGATCATTATCACAATGATGTGCTTATGCAGAGGAATCAGATGATCATATCTGTAACTGGGGCAACAGGTTTTATAGGTAGAAGGTTGGTGCAAAGGCTTCACGCAGGTTATCATTCCCTATCTCTGCCTCTAACTTCCTACATCCCATTCGTGATCGATTTTGATATATTTACTGGCAGTAATGACGGATCCAAAAAATTTAGGTAGCGCGAAAAGATAATGATAAATAGTTTTTATCTTAATGTGAGATTAAATTTAATGATTACTAGGGACAAACACGCATACACATGTATACAAGCATAAATTTTTATGCTAGTGGTGAGTTTGCTGATAAATAGTTGCTTCAGTCTATATATTGCTTCCCTATATCTCAATCAAGCTAACTTTCAGCTATCAAAACAATTTGCAGACAAGCATAGTGTTCATGTCTTGACACGCTCTAGATCTAAAGCTGAAGCAATTTTCCCGGGTAAGAAGGTAATAAATCATTGTAATAATTTGATTAGTACTCACAATCTGGAAATCAGTTAATTCACCAGTGCAAACATTGATCAAAATTACACATCAACTGCACTTAATAGTGGCAGAGTTCCTTTAATTTATAAGTACTATTTTTTTTGTTGGTTTAAATTCATACCTAATTCAGATCCCTTCACTATTGAAAGTCTACAATTATCTTCCTTTTAAATAAATAAAAAAGGTAGACATATAATGCACTTTGGATTCATTGGTTAACTTTGCCTTGTCCTTCCAGTGAAAGACTTTCCAGGAATTAAGATTGCGGAGGAGTCGGAATGGAAGAATAGCATTCAGGGCTCAACAGGGGTGGTAAACTTGGCTGGAATGCCCATAAGTACCAGATGGTCTTCGGAGGTTATTGCCTTGTTCCTATCACTGTCATTATTGGATTGTATTGACTTAAAGATTCATAGAGTTTTCGTTATTACGAGATAATAGACATCTTCCCAACACTCATTTTAATTCTGCAGATAAAAACAGAAATCAAGCAGAGCAGGATTAGAGTAACATCAAAAGTAAGCATATGATTCCTGATGATACAAATTGAATATGAACCTTTTTATATGTATATTTTTCTTGACAAATATATGTGCATCAAGTTAAGCAAGTTTTACTTACAAGCAATTGCTTATTCTTCCTCTGACCTATCCATTTAATAGCAAAGGTTGTAGAATTGATAAACAGTGCGCCAGAGGATATTCGACCTAAAGTTTTCGTTAGTGCAACAGCTGTTGGTTACTATGGTATGTTCATATGCCAAATCTTCTTCTCTACTGGTCGATTATTTTCTTGCTTATTGGTTGTTAACTGCTTTGGTGCACTCTTTAGAATCACTTGTATTGATAGAGAAGTATGCATGATTTTACATATAAAATGTCTTTCACTTCTTTTCACTGTTCAGGCACCAGTGAGACACAAGTGTTTGATGAACAAAGTCCATCAGGAAATGATTACTTGGCCGAGGTAAGAACAGATGTTTGTTGATACTATTGCAGAGAATGCAAGATATTAAAATTATAGAATCTCGCAAGAATATTCTGAGTATTACTCAGCAGGTTTTATGAAGATATACAGTCATTTACATTTTCACCTGAAATACTATTAAACTTGAATACTAACTGATTAGCACATCAGTTGTTATTCAAATTAATGGAGCATTTCGCGATATATACCATCTCTTGCATTATAGGTCACATTGACGGATGCTGTCTTATCTTTTCAGGTATGTCGAGAATGGGAATCAACAGCCTTAAAAGTAAACGGGGATGTTAGAGTAGCTCTAATTCGCATTGGTGTTGTTCTTGGTAAAGATGGTGGAGCACTAGGTATTAGCCTGTAACTGCTTGAATTTATGATTCAACATCAAATATTATCTGAAGTTCCTAAAATTCATTATCTTTTTGTGTGTTTAATCTTCTACAGCTAAAATGATACCTCTCTTCAAGATGTTTGCTGGTGGACCTATAGGCTCTGGAAAACAATGGTATGTCCCTCATCTTCTAGCTGTTATTGATTGGTTCCCGGCTGCATCTTAATTTTAGAAAGGCGCCATAGTTAAGTTATTTTTCTTTCTTTTTGTACAGGTTTTCCTGGATTCATTTGGATGACATTGTTAATTTAATATATGAAGCACTGATAAATCCCTCCTATGAAGGTGAACCCTTAACTCTCACATCTCCAAAGTGAAATTTATTGAAATTCTGAACAACCAAAAATTAGTGGATATAGAACATTGGCTAGCATAGATAGTTTGGATGGTGCAATTCTTGATTCTGACTTGTGTGATTTGATTACCATGTTCATATATATCTTTGGTTTTTGGTGCACTATCAAATCAACAGTTATGTTTTCCGTTTAGTAATATAGTTTATGAATGCTTCACATCATTTAGGAGTAATCAATGGAACTGCACCAAATCCTGTCCGATTCGCGGAATTGTGTGACCAACTAGGATATGCCTTGGGTCGCCCGTCGTGGCTGCCGGTACCAGACTTTGCACTCAAGGCTGTCCTTGGCGAAGGTGCTTCTGTGGTGAGTAGTTGGTTAAATTTCGCTCTCTCTGTGCTATTTGTTTAGTGTGAAATTCACCGAAATGCATCTTTGAATCTCTCTTTGCAGGTATTAGAAGGGCAGAGAGTGCTTCCTAATCAGGCTAAGAAATTGGGTTTCCCATTCAAATATTCTTACGTGAAAGATGCCCTTAAATCAATTCTTTCATGAAGCAATATTACCATGTCATCTGCCATATTCTTTATTCTTTGGCCTCATGCTCCACAACTTTTTAGCGGCATTCACCGTTGACTGAGATTTCTGAGATCAATGGATGCTTCATGGCATTACAATATCATATTATTATTATATATATTCCTTCCTAATTGTATCTCCAATCCCACTTCATTATGATACAATTTAGAACAAAGAAGTTTGTATATATATCTATCTATATACTATATAGATCTGTTGTAAACTTAAATCCCAATTGACCATTTCAACATCTGGCAAATCATATGTCAGAAAGGGGTAAAGTACTAAATTGGTCCCCTAGGTTTGGGCGTAATTCTGTTTTGGTCCTTAAGGTTTAAAGTGTTCTATTTGAATCCAAAACGTTTTCATTTAGCATCAATTTAGTCCCACAGTGAGGTCAAAATTAAATAATTAACAAAATGTCCTACATAACAACAGTTCAAGAACAAAATCGATAATTTGGAGATCAAGTACAAGCTCCAGAGGCATAAAATCAACCATTGATACATCAATACATTTATTTATTATTTTTTATAATATAAATAAAATATTTTCTATAAAACTAAAGAAAATGATAAATAAATGTATTGATGCATCAATAGTTGATTTTGTGCCTCTAGAGCTTGTACTTGTTCTCCAGATTATCGATTTTGTTCTTGAACTGTTGTTATGTAGGACATTTTGTTAATTATTTAATTTTGACCTCACTGTAGGACTAAATTGATGCTAAATGAAAACGTTTTGGATTCAAATAGAACACTTTAAACCTTAAGGACCAAAACAGAATTACGCCCAAACCTAGGGGACCAATTTAGTACTTTACCCTATCAGAAAGTGTTGCAGCTCAATTACACTTACACCTTTATAAACAACTGTTACAGCTCAGTTACACACTTGCACCTTTATAAACAAAGCCTAAAATGATTCTAATTTCTTCATCTTGTGATTTTAATTCTCATTATTCGGATATGTTATTTATCACACTCCTAAGTAAATTAATCCACACTTGTCAAAGGCTGGTTCTGGCCGTTGGTCCCCAATTGGATCTGGCCGTTACCAGTGCTATTACGGCTAAGTCCCTCCCCGTTAGCACTATTCTTAGATTTTCTGCAGAAATTACCGAAAGATCCTTCAATTTCTTCAAGAGTTTTACCGCGCGTTTCAGGGAGCAGAGTATAGTGAAATACCCACGCAGCAGCTGCAATTCCAGCAAAGAGAAAGAAAGCCCCACCAGTGGTAATTGCCTTCGTGAGGGACAAAAAGGTCATTGAGATCACTCCACTGGTGACCCTATTCACCACAGCTCCAATAGCTACACCCTGAGCGCGCAGCCTCAACGGAAATATCTCCGAACTATAAACCCACGTAATGGGCCCAGACCCAATCGAGAACGAGCCCACATAGGACAAAACCGAGGCTATGCTAAGCCCAATGGCCCAGTTCAGCGTCGTCTTCGAACGATTCACTACGGTGAGACTCACCGCAAGGGTTAGAAGCGAGATTATCAAACCGCTAACGCTGCTTAACAGCAACTTGCGTCTTCCAACACGATCCAGGAAAAAAGTGGCCACTAAGATGAAAATCGTTTTGACGAATCCAACGGCTACGGTTGCGAGAAGCTTTTTATTATCAGATTTGATCCCAGCCTTCTCAAAGATTCTAGGGCTGTACAAAACGACGGCGTCTATGCCGGTAGCTTGCGCAAAGAAGTGAATCCCTAAGGAAGCGATGAAGATGTGGCGCACCGCGGGTGTAGGATAAAGGAGAAGCTCCTTCCATACACCCTTGCCTTGCTTCTTCTTTGTAATGGGAACGACGTCGTCGTTGCACTCCTGGGGTATTCCTGCTGTGTCTTTGATGTCTGCTAGTCTTTGGTGCGCCTCTTGTTTGGAGTCGGAGATTTTGTTGAGGATCTTTCTGGCTTCGCCTATTCGTCCTTGAGAAACGAGCCACCTTGGTGATTCCGGCATGGCTAAAACCGCCACGGCTAGGAACATTGAAGGAATCGCTCCTACTCCTAGCATCAACCGCCAACCCATTCGAAGTGAAAGCTTTGAAAATGCATAGTTTGAGATGTATCCCAGCAATATTCCTCCGTTCAAAAACACCTGAAGGTATGTATAAATTTTAAATCACATGTGAATCAGTTTAGTGCACCATAATATTATCCCCATGCAAAGTTGTCTAATATAATTTGAATATGAAATGTTATGCACTTGCTCAAAATTAGTAACTAAATTAACTCTTATGTATAGTAACTAAATTAACTATTACGTATTTATCTATAAATATGTGTTATTGATAGTCAATTTAGTGGTTTATGATTGAATTTGAATTATATAAGTTTGTACATCACATCTCAAATGCGTGTCAAAGTACTCTTGGACTCTTGGTCACACACAGAATATCTTCATTGGATTCCAGAATCGTATACGGCACGATGTTAACAGTTAATTAACACTATGGTTTAGACTTTAGAGCCAAACTATAACTAGGTATTTTAATTGCATTGTATTCAGAAAACAAAACCCTAAAAATCAAACGCGATCTAAAATAAAAGTTCAAGTATGATATGAGCCACACGCTAATATAAAAAGATAAGACAAATTGAAAGAGAGTAGAGATGAGATGTGACCTCAGGCAAGGAAGAGAGGAAACCACGGGAAGAAGTAGGAGAGATTTCTGAGGTGTAAACGGGTGCAATGAGGAAAGCAAAACCGATTCCTATGCCGGCGACAAACCGGCCGAACATGAGGAAAGCATAGTTTGGTGAAAATCCCATCAGAATTGCTCCGACGAAGAAAATTACGGCGGCCAATATAATAGTGTAACGGCGACCAATCCAATCAGAGGTTCTTCCAGCTATGTATGAACCTATTGGAGAGTACAAGTTTATTATACCGGCAAGGATTTCAATCTTCACATCCGAAATTCTCAGATCTCGCTTTATGTACATAGCTGCTCCACTCATCACACCAATATCTGTAACAAACATAACATAACATTATAGAAATGAATGGTTATTGTAATGGTGATGGTGATTACTAGTTCTACTACTATTACTGACCGTAACCAAGGAGGATGGAAGTCATGGAAGCAAGCATAGCACAAGCTAAGGCATATTTGTTCCTTGATGGCTTCTTTTGATGAGGCTCAAATTCATTGTGAGTTGGAGCTGCTGCTACTTCGGCCTCAGCCATCTTAGTTCAATGTGAAAGACTAATAGATTTTCACATGTATTCATTCCATTCACATGGACAGAACAGAAAGAGATAAATAAGAAGGGGATGATTGCATTTTTGGTTCATAAGTGGGCAGTAGTCTATTTCTTAGTCAGTGACCTCTTGCTTTGTTTTTTGTTTGTAACTTTTTTTATTTTTTTAGTCAGTCACCTCTGTATGATTGAATACCATGATAACAGCTGGCAGATCACACGTCACCCCAAAGGTCACTCACCTTGACTAACTGGTCGTAGATAGGGGTGGCAATGGATAAGGTAGGGTAGGGTTTGGAGCCAACCCTAACTCTATCCGCGGGTCGAGATTTTTATATAAATTCAACCTTATCCTACCTGCGGATTGAGAATATCTCAACCCTAATGCTACCCGCGGGTTACAAGAAAAGATGCAACATTATTAGATAACTTAAAAGAGCTGACTTTTATGTAAAAAAAATATTAAATTATTAATTAATGATCTTCTTTTAATGACTAAAAATCTTTTGTATTTAGTGAGGGGTATTTGGTTCAACATCTACTTAAAACATATTTTTATATAAGTATATAATATATACATGTATAGAAGGCGAGTTGGTCGATTAGGGTTGAGACACAACTCATACCCTACCCGACTCGTACGAGAACCCTATCCGCATCCTACCTTACCCGCTGCAGATCGGGTTGATAATCTTACCCGACCGAATGAAGTCGGATTGAGTACCCACGGTAGGGTACATGTAGCCAATCCTAGTGGTAGACTTGACTTGACTGATTAACCATCACTCATTAGTCAATTACAAAGTAACATAACTTACTCCTTTATCTCCAACCTCATAAAAGGTCCTCTTAAACTGCAAATTATTGGATCTTTATAAAGAGTTATATTATAATAGTATTCATCCCTGAATACTATTCATTATTTGATGACATACAGACAGAGTTTATACTCCATTTAATATTACACAAAAATATCAAATATAATTTACTTGTAATAATAAAATGAAAATCACATGTTAGATAAAAGTTTCATATTAACAGCCTTATATCAGCAAAATTCACTTTAGATTCTATTAATTATTGTGTTGTGATATTTTTTTTCTTTAGTGCATGTGGTTTGACGGAAGCGTGCAATCATTTTGAGTAAAGTGTTTGATTCGTGTCACCACTTGAGAGAACTATTTCAACATTTCTGCAACAATTATAAGTCCTTCCTAGTTTTTGGTTTTTCTTTTTCACTGGAGTTCTTTATCAATTTTATTTTTTTCAGATGGACTAAATAACCCTCAGTTTTAAGCATTATATTACAAATTCACTCACATTATACATTCACACACCTAATATTTTAGAGTTTTTATTCACTACTTGGTCGTCTTCGAGTTTTAAACTCGAATGCAGCATATCAAAAGACACATTAAGAGACCCATGATTTGCCACTTAATTTAGACCTACTTTGGGTAAATAGCTTAATTAAGCTCTTTTTGACAAAATAGTTTAAACAATAAATGACTATATTAAAAGTAACTTATAAATAAGTTATTTTGTATTTGGGTTTTTAATTCTAAAAATGCTTATTTTATAGAAATGTGATAAAAAATAGTATTATAAGAGAAGTCATTTTTTTTTACTTCTCTATAAGCTCATAAATAATTTTTTAGAAAACTAGAATTTGATTTTAAAAATTACACCAGATATTAATATTACTATTTTTCATGAGTCAAAAACTCAAAAAAAGTTATTTTCGAAGTTTCCAAACAGGCCCTTAAAGCCTCAGCTGCAGGCCTTCCCCAGTTGAAGCTTTGTTTTGGACAGGTGCATGGGCCAGGCATTCTCCAGCTGAGCTTAGTAATTATACTTTGGGTCAACGAATGTAACTAAATTTGGGCCTCTCGTCTTCCAAATTATGAACCCAACATTTATTCGTTTCTTTGCAATGCTACCCAATAACAAATGAGATATTGTATTGAGATTGGATCCCAACATAAAAGACAAGAGATAAACGACATTGGATCTTGACCCCAAAAAACCAAGACATTGGATAAAAAATTTCCGAAAACATTACTAATATACATGCTGACCCAAAAAAAAAAAATTACAAAACTTGCCAGCACATGGAAGACACAAGCAATTGACCCAAAGCAAGAAAAGCCAGAGGAACTGCACCAATGCTCCTGAGTCCTGACCAAAGTACATGATTTCCATACCATCTTGTCCACTTAATCCGGAACCATGTAAATGCAGATATTATCTTCAAAACAATGAGTTTTGTTTTTATACTCATCTATTTATACATTTAGATTACTATTCAAATAGTGGATTTAAAAAGTAGATATATAGCAATATATTATTGACTATACGTATAAAATTATTTTATATCAATAATATATGAAAATTAAATTCGTACCAAAATAATAATAAAATAATTAAAAAATAAAAGATAAGGGGATGGACGTAATTTTCCGTCTTGGGGATCCATGGTTCATTTTTCTTTTTTTGGTCAATTATTTTTCTAGAGATGCGGTAATAAATCTTGTACTACTGTAGCAATAAGGACCTCACAATCTTGTGAGCCCCCTTATGCTTCGACAACTTGTCCTAGTTGCACATTCATCAATAAATGCTTCGTTGTAATGAAGATTTAGGCTCTATCCAAATTATCCCGAAAAATACGAAGCTTACATATTAACAATATTCGGACTAGATATGGAATTTAGCAGAAAGGCATATATAATTTATTTGCATTGATAGAGTAAATATCACATCATGCTTAATCAACTGAATCTGAATAGTCTGAAAATGTGGCACGTCCTACTCGAATTATTCTTTTTTTGGAGTTACCCCCACTAATGCCACAACTTGATAATGGAGTTGGAGTGGTTCCGTATTAATTTTGCATTGGACTTTAGTGACATGAAATTTTTATTTGATGACGAGTCTATGAATATATCAACGTTATATTATATCTTTAAACAAAGTGAAATGTAAAACTAAAAGCCCAATATACATAATTCATATATGATATGCCGAAAGCGAAACGAAGATGCTACATTAATGTCATGAATTGAAGACACGATTATTATGAAGATAGAATCATTACATGAAGATTTGCGCAGAATATCCGAGAGGCGCCGCTCTAGACTTTAATGTATATGATAGATGATAGAGAAAAGAAATTAAAGTGTATTACCACCTTACCATTAACCGCCTAATATCTCGAACTTGCAGAAATTGACATGAACAGCATAATATTTTGGCTTTTATTGATGATTCTCGCTGCTTTAAGTAAAGTTCTTGTTCACCTCCAAAAAGCTTAGGATGCTAGGGAACTCATTCATTCATGGTCATCAATCGATATTCTTATCAATCTGCTATTCTATGCTAAAGCTTAAATAATTTACTATTCATTGGTGTTCGTTTCGAATCTTTGAATATTCTCCCTTCAAACCTTCACAAGTAAACGCAATATCAAATTCAAAGTCGTATAACATTATGAAAATCATGTTCACAATCTTAATTAGGCCCCAACAGGGGGCAACATTTAGAATATGAATTGGAGAGGTTATAGTATTATACCCATAAGCCTATTCTGGATATTCTACTTCCATATAAGCATAAACATAGTAGATTCTTATTTATTCTAATAGCATTACACACTCTCTACCTACTACAAATCTATAATTGTAAAGAGTTGGTGGAAGTTGTATAATCATACAATTTGAATTTCCACTCTTTCAATCAAATGTTATACTAAAGTAGCATTCCTTTGATATTATCCTCGAATTTTCTCCAATAAGCAAAAATTCAGACACATCTCAACTCTTGAGCAAGTAGTAGTTTACAAAAACAGGACGTGTTTCTTTTTTATCCTTATTCCCCACGGCGGTACCTTGGTTGAAGAAGGAAAAAATAAATGTCTTTTTCAAGTGATACTCTAAAACGCAATTAAAAATTAACACAAGATTCCTATGATAGCACTTGGGTGTCTCCAATTGGGCAACGAACACTAGTAGGCATATAATCAAAGACTCAAAATTGTGGTCAAAACTCAAAACCAAACACACTACCCACACCTCTTTTACGCGCATTGAAGAGAATTCAACCTCCCCCAAAATTGTCCGTTTTCCTAGGAATATGACCTCATACCTTTCTCATTATATTATTGTTATTTTGTGCAAAGTCATAGACCTAAACGCCACTCAAAACCGTAACGTTATCAGAATCTAGCTAGATTAATTTAATTTGATATGAAGCGATAAAGGGGAGCCCCCTTGAGAACTTTCAGACTTAGAGACTAGTAAGTTGTAACAACCAACAACGAGGCTAGAGAAAGATGGCCATATACACAGGACCACGTAACAATAATAATAATAATAATATGAAAAGCGAGGCCAGTGCCCTGCCTCCACAGTCACATGCTCCCTCGTTGAATTGAAAATGGTGGGATTCGATCAATCAATCCCAAAAGGATCCAAACACTGCTCTCCCCACTCTCCTTGTCCCCTGGGAGAAAAAGATAATTAAATTATGAAAAAGAATAATTTTAATCATTGAACTTCATATTTATCTACTTAATAAAACAAATATATCTCCAGGGTTATATGATATTATATCTTTTCTGTTGGACCTAACAATTAAGGGTTTTTATTTTAATATATTTATTTATACATCTCAAACTTCAAAAACAGAGTAATGCACTTGGACTGCTGCAACTCAAGATCAATTGTGAATAAGGTGAATTTTTATTCGAATCATAAAATTCAAGGCAACAATAAAAATTTCGTTACACTAGAACTCGAGTCTCTCTACAAGCAAGCAAGGCATCCATCTGCATGAAGCTTAACGATGCCGAAATTGCAAATAACAGGAGCAGAGATAACCCTGCCCTGTTTCTAAAACCCTTTTTGCTAAAGCTTAAATCAAACTACAACGAGAATAGTAACAATATAAAGGATAAAGGATTATTTAGAAAATAAAAATAAAAATCTTAATAGACAACAACCAACAACAAGGACATGGTAATGTTAAAGACCAACACCAAACTCAAGCACAAGTAGAATCAGTCACAACTTCGCTGAACTCATCACTGGAACAATAGTAGAAGCCATTGTTCTCCATTGCATTCAAGGCACAAGATGAAGATGCAACCAGATATGGCATGTTATCAAATGAGAAAGCGAGTCTAGCAGCAAGAGCCGCAGCATTCATCATACTCTTCTCATCAACATCTTCATCATCATCATGGCCATTCTCATCTGCTGCAAACTCTTGCGCCCTGTGCTTGAGTGTCTCGAACATGAGCTCGGGCTCGTGCTGCATCACTCGGAGGACGTCTCCAGAGGAAGGCCCAGGGACCGCGCGCGTCACCGCAAAGCCATGTGGGCCGTCCCTCTGCATCACCCGAACAACGCTCGGGCCACCAAAGAGGTTATGGAGACCTCCAAGCGCCTCCTCATAAGCCCCACCCAAGAACATTCCCAGATAGTAGCCACCATCATTGCCTTCCAATTCATGAAGGGGCAAACTTGATTCTCCCCCAATGAACCTGTCAATCTTCCCATCACTGTCACAAGTCAAATCCGATAGAATCCCCTTCGCCGTCGGCTTCTCATCGAGCCTGTGAACCGGTACAATTGGAAACATCTGATCAATCCCCCAGAAATCAGGAATGGAGGTGAACACAGAGAGGTTCACATGGTAAGTCCGCACCGGATCCTTCGCCCCAATTGCACTGCTCACAAGTTCACACAAGCCATCTACAGAAGCAAGCTGTTCCATTCCCAAAGTACCCTGCTTGAACTGCTCAACACAGCGTTGTTTCAACTGCTCCATGTAAAGCACACAGTTTTCATAGTCACCAATCATGGTTGCCGCCGAGAGGCTATGGTAATCGGCGCGTGCTTCATCGGAAAGCCCCTCAACCAAGTACTGAAGCCCAATTGTGGACAATGTTGGAGCTCCATAAGAGCTAGCTCCAATGGCTTCAAAGATCAAAACAGAGTGATGAGACACAATGGCTCTTCCACTCTCACTGCAAATCACAGGGTGCTTCACGGACCTTCTGTCACAAACAAACTGAACCGCGCTAACCACTGCGGCCGCATATTCTTCCAAACCATACCCAACAGAGATATCAGAGTCACATGACTTTGTGCCATCATAATCAATTCCCAAACCACCACCAATGTCGATGACACGCATCTGGGCACCAAGCCTAACCAATTCACAGTAAATCTGTGCAGCCTCTCCAACACCATCAGCAAGCAACGC
Organism: Arachis ipaensis; assembly: GCF_059453495.1. Lineage (NCBI taxonomy): Eukaryota > Viridiplantae > Streptophyta > Magnoliopsida > Fabales > Fabaceae > Arachis > Arachis ipaensis. The sequence goes on from NC_142438.1 coordinate 8,038,982, forward strand.
AGTGGTTGGAATCTGAGAACCAATGTGGAAATGCAGAAGCTGAAGGCAATCCAGCATGCCCAAATTCTCAAGCTTCTTCACAACACGAAGAACCTGAGTAGTGTTGAGTCCAAATTTCCCTTTCTCGCCAGAAGTAGAACCGAAATGACCAGAATGCTTGGTTCTAAGCTTGGCACGAAGACCAATAACCGGTCGAATGCAAAGCTTTTTGCTGATCTCAACCACCAAATCGAGCTCTTCCTCTTGCTCAAGAACAATAACAGTGTTGAGAGCAAGCTTCCTCGCAACAATTGCAAGAGAGATATACTCTCTGTCCTTGAAACCGTTGCAAACAAGAAGCGCTTCTTGATTCCCCTTGCAGAGGCATGACATGGCTAAAAGAAGCTCCGGTTTGGATCCGGCTTCGAGCCCGAACCGGAACGGTGAACCGAATTTAACTATGTCCTCCACAACGAACCTGTCCTGGTTGCACTTCACGGGGTATACACCTTGGTAATGACCATCGTACCCCTGTTCCTGGATCGCAAACTCGAACGCCGATTGAAGAGACTCGAGGCGGTTCTTGAGTACGTCAGGGAAGCGGACGATGAGCGGCAGCTGGAGGCCGAGGCCGCCGGAGTGTTTGGGATCGGAGACTTTCTTCACGATTTTCAACAGATCGATCTCCTGGTGGGGAAGGGTTCCGAGGCCGTGCGGCATGACGGAGATGTTTCCGGCGGTGTTGACGGCGAAGTAGGGAGCGCCCCAGCCGTCGATCCTGTACAGGGTGGATGACATGGACGGCGTCCAATGGGAGGTGTTGGTGTCAGCGTCGTCGGTTGTTGTCGCCAGCGGAAGTGCGCCGGTGAATGTGACCGGCGGAGGAAGAGATATGTCCCCGGCGAGAGCGTAGCCGGGAGGAGCATGTGCAGCGTCCACGCAGCAAGCCAAGGCCGGCATCTCTTTCCGCTAATTAGAATTCAAGGAAAAATGAAGAAATTGATTAGGAAGAAAAAAGAAAGAGAAAATTAAAATAGGGTTATGACTTATCAAAGTTAGGTAATCGAATTTTTTGTGAGGATGGAAAAGGTGGGGGCTTTAAAACCCGCCGAGGCCGTAGCCCCGGCTACCCCCTCAAAAGAAGACAATAAGGGAGCTATTGAAAATGGAGTAACCCTCTCTCTCCTCTCTCCGGCACACCGAAATCCCCACACCGACCCTTCAGAAGAGAGATTGTAAGACGGTGGCTCTGAGAATGGGAATGGGAACGGCGAGGGAGGGGAAGGAAAGGAAGAGAGGGCTAAATGCAACTGATTTGGAGAGAGAGAAAGAGAACTGAGTCAAGACTCGAGAGGGAAAATGGGAGCAAATATCGGAAAATCAAAAGATGGGGAAGTGATTGAAAGAAGGTGTAAGAGGATGGGTTTGTTCTCAAGAGAAGACGTGTTTGTTGTGGAAGTGAGCGAGATTTGCATGCTACGAGATGTGGCTTTATATAGCGGAGGTGGGATGGAACAAAAGTGTAATAACAAAGGGCTTAGTTGGACTCTGTGGGCCCGCCTCTTTTTACTGGGCCTCCAAACTTACAAACCAAAAATAATAAACAAACAAATTCAAAAAAAAAGATCAATCAGCGCCGAATTGCCGCGTGGCTACGGCGCTACGCCCATCATACGATATTTTGTGCGGGTTAGGTAAAGACTGCAAAATACCACGAGAATTTGAGGAAGGAACTCGGAAGTTTCCTGTAGCGTCTTGGGGATTGCGATGGACGGGTATGATTTTGACACGTCATCATGTGTCAGTTGCTCGCTTGCTTAGTGTTTGCGGCTCCAGAACTGTATTGTTTCGCCTTTCAACTAAGTATAATTTCTTTTATTATATGTTAACCAAATTTAGTGATCCAATGATAGATAAATATTTGTAAGTTTTAACATAAAAATCACATTGTTAAAATATGTATTAAATTTAACTGAGATAATACTCAATTTGGTCCTTGAACTTACATGTGAGTCCCAATTTAATTTCTAAAGTTTCAATTGCTTCTATTTAGTCTCCGAAATTTATAAATGTGTCTCATATTAGTCTCTGAGACCATTTTTAGTATAAAAACGTTAATAGAGCGTTATTGTAGACTATCACATGTCACGTTAAAACTTGTAAAATAATGCAGTTTTGATTTTGACATTTAAATAGCTCAAAAACGGCATTGTATTACTTATTTTGTTAGGTAAAATTTTAATAAACACCAGTTAGGATGTTGTTTTTGGGTTATTTGAGTGCCAAAACCAAAACGACATCATTTTGCAAAGTTTAGTGTGGCATCCGGCTGTTACGACAGTGTTCCATTAACGTTTGTACGTTGAAAATTGTTTCAAGGACTAACATGAGTTATGTTCATAACGTTTAGGAATTAAATAGAGTCAATTAAAAGTTCTTGGACTAAATTGAAACTTGCGTATAAGTTTAGGGATCAAATTGAGTATTATCTCAATTTAATTTCATAAATAAATATGTTGTTTTTACTTTCTAAAACAATATCCTTATGATATTCCATATTCATGTTAAGATTTTACTTTAGCAAAAATTTTATCGTTTCTTTCACTCTCTCGTTATTTAACTACATCATTTTTCGTAACAGTTATTAATGATTTATTGATTTTCTCTCCTTTCTTATATAATTATAATTTACCAAATTCATCATTTGAAAATTAAATATTTAGATTTCACTTTCCATGAATAAGGTTTATATTTAGAAACATATAATCCCTCACTTTTTTTTTTGTCCCTTTTCTTTTTCTGTTTTTAATTTCTTATTTTTGTCTTTTTTTTTAATATTTTTTATTTAAAAATTTGTCATTAACTAATGAGTTATTAGATATATAAAACAAAATTCGAACTTTTAAATTAACTTTTTCTTTGTTAGTTGTCTACGATATCTTTCAACCCAACAAATCAAAAATTAATTTGTCATAAATAGCCATTATTACTGGCTAATAAATTGTTACATGCACAGAATAAGATTTAAATATTTGATAATAACTGAGTTAACCACTCAACCAACTCAAATTAGTTGAGTGTAATTAGCTTTATTCCTTACTATTTTATCTTTTTTTCCTTGTTTTTTGGGGTCTTTGAACCCAACCAAAAAAAAAATCTCAATTAATGTTTTTATGTTTATATCCGAATTAATTAAATATTAAATTAAAATTTGAGCTTTCTCCTTTCAATTCACATTATATATTAAAATTAATTAAATTGTATTATTTTTTGTATAAATTTAATATTTATGCACTATCAATATATACTATTGATATAAATAATCAATTATATATTATCATGTTGATAAAAGTAATTAATTTTTAATTTACTATTAAAAAATTATTTAATCACATAAATTTAATTAAATAACTATAAAATTTTTTACACAATTAATATATTAAAATTAAACTCTTTATATAAAAATATTTATTAACAAAAATCTTCGCATTTTAGCTTCAATTGTTCACATTTTCATAATTTGATCAGTTGATACAAATTTAGTAGATTGAAATAATGTTGGTGGGTAATATATCACGAAACCATTTTTACAACAAATTTAAACTAACAGAATTAAATACATAAATAATTATTAATGTATCTAATATAATGTATTCAGCAGCCTGCTTAAGTCATACGATATGACAGACTAACTAATTAATTAAGCTAATTAACTACAATGACTTCACTTTGATATGCCTTTATTTTATTTTAATTTTTCTGAGATGCTTTCGTTTTAAACTAATAACGTACAAAATACATTTTTTTAGTCTTTTATTTTAAATTTAATTACTCAGTGTCTTTAATTTTGTCGAATTTTTAATTAGATCTCTATATTTTTTTTAATTAGGTTCCTGTACCATATCAAATTTTATAACTAAGTCCATGTCGTGATAAAAATATTGAAATTAACGGAATATTTTCTTAAACTATATAGAATATTCAGTTAAGTATTAAACATATTCGTTTTATTTAACAGAATATTCTGTTAATTTCAACGTTTTTATCATGGTAAGAACTTAATTACAAAATTTTATATAGTACAGAAACTTAATAAAAAAAAATTATAAAAACCTAATTAAAAATTTAATAAAAATATAGGTACTGACAGAATAATTAAATAAATCAACTATTTTATTTGATCCTAGACATATTGTATTTCTCAATTTCGCTTTTTTATATTTTAAATTATAATTAAATTATATATACACTAAAATCAATTATTAAAATTAACTATTAAGATAAAATATATATTAAAATATAAAATATATATTAAAAATAAATTAAACTACATATACATTTATACATAAATGTATTATAACTAATTTTAGTAATTAATTTTAGTGTATAAATATTTTTTTTTTCAAATTGTTATATGCGTGTGTATAAATGTATTCTTTTTTAAATAGTCCCACAAACAAATGAAAAAAGCTAATATGACACAGTTTGAATCTTCATTTATGGGACTAATCAATGAGTCACTAAACAATAATAATATAATTCTTATCCTATAATATTTAATTTTTCAGTACGTCGAAAATATCATATACGTGCGTGCACTTTGTTGATTTTTTATATTGGTTAAATATATGTGTAATACGTTGTTATTGGAAGATTAAAAATTTTTTTTATGTGACTTTTTTTTTTAATTGATATTATTTAAATCGAATGATCCGATTTGTTTTAAGAAAAAAAAATCTACAAATTGAAAAATCTGATTTGTATTTTTTATTTTTTTTATTTTTGAAAACAAAAGTTGAACAATCTAATTTTAATATTAATTTTTTTTTTATTTTTAAAAACACAAATCTGAACCGTTTGATTTGTGATCGTTTATTTAAAAAACAAAACAATATAAAAAAGTCAAAAGCACCAAATTATATAACCCACGTAAATGTAAAACATTTCTTCTTACATTATTTTGTGATACACATCTCTCTGTTATACACGACAATTAACAAGCGCACTTTTTGCTTTGTATGACTTTTTGAAAGTAATTACTCTATTCTTCATTGTGCCAAAAAAAGACAAAATTTAGTTCACCAATGTGTACGGAAATAATGTTAATGTAATAAAATGACGATGCATATTTAAAAAAATAAAAAACGATAATACTACTGACAATAAAATACTAAGATTAGAAGTGAGTCGAATTAAACTGAGCTATATCAAATTTAAGTTTGGCTCACGATTCGATTCATTAACAATTGAGTTTATTTCTTAAACTCAAATTTAGATCACTAAAAGTTCACGAGCTAACTCAAATTCACGAACAGGCTAAAATAATAGGAACATAATTTATAATTTTATATCAATAAATTATAACTTATATATTTTAAAAAATATTTCAAAAGATTAATTTTATATATTGTCTATCTATCAATAAATTATAAATTTTTTCTTTATCTCCTACATCAAAATTATATATAAAAACAAATATAAAATTTTAAATAATTAAGATCATTAATATATATAATATTAAAAATATAAATTAAATATATATAGAATATGGGATTTTTTCTGAAATAAAATAAAAAAATTTAATATTTTCCCAAACACCATTTTTTAACTTTAATTTCCTAAATATAATTTTTTTTTTGTTTAGAGTAAGTTCGCCTTACCCCCGACGAACAAATCCCATATTTTTAATCCATTTTAATCCATTATCATACATCATCTCCAAATAGTATATAAATCTACAAATAATATATAGGAGTACACAAAAATACACAAACAACAAGCATAGCTTCTTCAAAGATTTTTTTTAATTATAAATTAAAAAAATAAACCATATTTAATAATGGCAACTGATCCGTTAGCCTGAAACCGGTCCATTATTAAATATGGCTTATTTTTTTTATTTATAATTTAAAAAATTATTGAAGAAGTCATGCTTGTTGTCTGTGTATTTTTGTGTACTCTTAGGCTGCGTTTGTTTTTAAAGACAGGACAGAACATGACACTGAAACGGGAGACAATAGGATGGAGACACTAAAAAATATTTTTTGTGTATTGTATTTGGATATGATGGACAAGACACTAATGTAATGTCTAGTATTATGTTTGGATACACATGAACAAGACTAAAATATTATATGAAATGACTAAAATAGCCCTGTGATTCCAAATTTTCTACATCAATACAAATTAATTTAATAAAAAATGAGAGTACGTAGAAGTACAAACTTGAAAAAAATATTTGAAGAGGCAAAAAATTTTAATAAAAAATATATTAATATTTATATTAAAATAAAATTTATAAATATAATTATTTTATTTTAAAATTTATTATTAATATATAGGAATACATATGGTTAAGATTAACAAAAAAAAATAAATTTGAGTTTGATTAATAAAAAATTTTATTTAGGTTAATAAGCCAAATTAATTTTAAATAAAAAATTAATTTAAAAAAAATCCATTTTTACATGAAAAAACAATTAGTTTTTGCATATAAAAATCTATTTTTATTTTAAAAAAAACTAATTTTTTTTATCTAAAAACTGATTTTTCTTTATAAAAAACTGATTTTTCTTTAAATTATATAAAATCAATTACAATTTATAAATTATTTTTTAACATTTTAAAAGATTAATTTTACTTTTGTTAATATTTATCTTTCAAAAGTTTAAAGATTAATTATTTTTGTTATTATTTTTATTACAAATCAAATAATATAATATAAGATTAAAATGGTATTGAAGTAAAACGATAAAAAGAAAAGAATTATCTACCCCCAATAAAAAATTCTACAGAAAGGAGAGAGTACCTGGAAAAGAAAGAGATAGAGGAAGAACAGGAAGAAAAAAAAGTATCTTTGAACAACGCAATAGGAAAAATAAGAAGGGGTAATACTGGAAAAAAAGGAAAACAAAATTTATAAAATTGTCCGTGTCCACTCTTCCAAATCCCGTGTCTATCATTGTCCTTCGTGAAAGAGTGGACACAAAAGTATAAAAAATTGTCTCGGAGACAATATGTCCACTGTCCATGTCTCTACTTCCAAACACTTTTTAAACAAGTGTTGTCCATGTCTCCGTGTCCTGCCCCCGAAAACAAACGCTACCTTACATACTATTTGTAAATCTATATACTATTTGGAAATAATGATAATAGATTAAAAACGTGGGATTCAAAAAAGTTGAAGGGAGTTCGCTGGGGTAATGCGAACTCTATCATTTTTATAGAGTTCGTTGGGGTGCGAACTTTCTCTAAACAAAAAATCGTATTTGGGGAATTAAAGTTTAAAAATGGTGTTTGGGGAAATACGAATTTTTTTTTATTTTATTTCTGAAAAAAATCCATAGAATATGTGTATTAATAATTAATTATATATAATCGAGTCAGCTTACGAACTAATGAACTAAGCTTATCAAAGCTCAAGCTCGGGTCATTTAATTTATGAGCTAATACTAGGCTCAAATTCGACTCACTAGCTCACAAGTTCAGCTTATTGAGCTATTAACGAGTCAAATTCAAGCTAGCTCATGAGCTAACTTTGCTCACTTTCAACCCTAAATGTTAATGTAATTTTTTAAAGTTTTTTAACAATTATATTTTTCTCAATGATTATCATGGCTGCTAAATTATGTTCCAACATTGAGTTTAACATCATGTTAAATGTATAGTTTTTTTAAGTTGTTTAATTACATTCCTTTATTTATTTTATTTTATTTTAATTTCTTTACAGGTATGATCTTATTAAAAATATCAAAACAACATTTGAACATAGACTTTAGAAAATTAATGTTAGAATAATTCGATTATAAAGTGTCAAACAATTTAAAACACGTATACAAAATTCTAATAGAAATGGTTCTACTTGATGAAGAGGTAATATAGAATTGTATATTAATTTCAAAATAATATGCTATTTTTATTAGGTTTTTTTTATTGTGATATTATTTTAAAAGGATTTCCGTATAAAATGCACAATAAAAAGTCAGGAGGTATCCCTATTTGGGAAAAGAATATCTGAAAGAAGTGTTTATGTTATGACCAACCTTAACGTAGGTCAAAATAATATTAGGTTCAAACCAATCAGACATGAATATAGGATTTATTTCAAGAATAATACAATTGCATTCGGTTAAAGATTCCTCAATCCCAATAAATTTGTCTTGTTTTAAACCGTACAGAGAAAATATTCCAAAAAAAAAAAGACTCGCACTTGATAAGTAATAGTTGTATAATTCATATAAAGAATTGTTTGTATCAATTTATTTTGATAATTTTTTAAGATAATAACACTTTATATTTTTAAAATTACAGATGTAATAGGTCTTTTAACTAAAAAAGAAAATTTAGAAATCTCAAATAATTTTAGAAGTCCTTTTTTTTTTATTGTTTTAGATTTTGACAAGATGCGATACGTTAAAAATATTGCGATAATGTTTTTAATTTTGTTTTTTAAATTCTTAAAAGTTATTGTGTTTCTAATTATTTTGTGTTTATATAGTATAAGAATGGACCTAAATTGAGATACATATTATGAAAAAATTTTATAAAATCGTTCATTGAGTACATGAAAAATCACCCAAATGAACACTATATTATTTATATAGTTTAGAAATTTATTTTTAGCATATAATGATATTTAAGTAGTTATTTACTAGCAATATATATAATTAATTTGTCATAGCTAATAGTCGTTTGTTATTGTCAAATATGGTATTTTTAATGGTATGGTGTTTTTAATCGTTTTGTAGAGATAAAGGATAATATAATTAATATTCGAATTTGATGATAATATGATTATGATCTAAATAATTTTGTAATCTGTTGAATATGAGGATGATTCTGTGTGTTTTTTGTGTCACTATGATATGCTTCATGCATGATCCTCTATTTCCCACTATTCAAGAGATAGAGACATAAACTATTAAAATTGTATACAATTAAAATAGAAACTAAAACTAATATTATTTAATCTCTACGAGAAATTAAAATTTTAAAATTGATCATCATGATATAATTTATTGTCATAATTCATAGACACAATTAAAAAATCAATATACCTTTATTAACAAATTTAAAATTAATATACCAATATTTTTGTACTCAATATTTAATTATAGACAATTTTTATCACATGTAAATTCAGATAAAATATAAGTATTTATTAAAATTAAGATAGAATAGTATAACTATTTATTTATTTATAACTGAAAAACTAATTTGATATTTAAAATTCAATATTAAAACTTTGAATAAAAAAATTTTCAACGTCAATTCCATTAATTAATTAATTAATGCTAAAATCAAAATCTAAGAGATATGATTATGAGCTACGATTATATATATTGTTATGATGAGTAACCGGAGATTAGTGGGTTTGATTCGTTGGATTGGCCCAATCGTCTAAAGGAGGAAGCCTCTGACTAGGTTTGGGTTTGGAAGCCTTCGTCCGACTTGTGTGTATGAAAGAGTGGGGGGTACCTGCAAAGACACTCCGATACTTAAGTCAGCAAGGGTCTAAGCCAGTTTAGAGAGTATTGGAACTTTTTTTATACCTAACGGGTGTCAGTGTATTTATAGTGGTGAACCAATAACTACCGTTGGAGTAGTTCTACCTTTTTAGGTGGATAACCGTCCCTTTATCTTAGGGAAGTTGAGATATGACTCCTGAAAGTGGGTTGAGAGATTTTAGGGGTAGTACTTATTTGAATGTGTGTTATCTGTCAGCTAATCTGATATCCCGACTTCCTTAGATCAAGTCGTCGTTGGATCCGACTTCTTGAGAGAAGATCGGTGTCGAGTGAGGGCCAACCTTCGGATTGGGCCTTTTATTTGGACTTGAGCCTTAGTGCTGGGCCAGGGTATGAACAGTGTCCCTACTCGAGTACAATCTCTTTTCCTTAAGAGTTGGATTCAAGTATTTTAACTCGGGCTTGTAGCCGACGTGAAATGGGAACCGACGTGACTTTTAAACCGACGTGATTCAAAATATTTTAAACAGTCGTATCTAATCAAACGACACGTCCGTTAGGGCCTTTCGCATTTACACGTGGGGTGGCAGTTTCATTGGTAACGGTGCATTTCTTTAATGATCGCGTCGATTTACCACTATGCCCCTAGCGTGTTTATAAATAATTTTCCCTCTCTTTCTTTGTTTTCTTTCTGAAAAACTTTTCACCTACACACTGTTCTAAAAGAAAGCTTCTTCCTTCTATTTGAGATTTGGCTATTGGGGCCCGGCCTGTAGGCTCCTTGTTTTTTAAATAATTTAATATTCTGTTTGTTGTTGTGGTGGTTTGCTCCTGATATTTTCTGGCCCTTTGTGGTTGTAAACAAAATTTTACTAAAAAGTACATTTTTTTGGATAAGGGTTTAGGATATCTTTGGTGTGTGCATGCTTTTAGGTTGCCTTTTTGATATTTTTGTTTTGGAAAATCTTTTATCTTAGCTGGCTGTCTTTTGTCTAAGTTATTTTGAATTTTTCAAAGACTTTGGGACAGCCTCTGCCTTTGATTTTTGATGGATTTTCTTATCTCTTTTTGTATTCATTGTACTCAATTTTTGTTTTATTGAGCTTCTGTAACTTAGGCTATTTTCGTGATGCATTTTCATTCTTCTCGGTTTGCCGACTTGTAAGTCGATAAATTTCCGAGTTTATCATGATCTACTTTTATAACTTCTTTACACCGACTTGTACCTCGTAGTTTTATCCTAACGACCTTCTAGGTCGGTTCATGGGATTTTCACATTTTGTCGAGCTTAAGTCGACGCGTTTCGTAGAAAAGTGATAATAACGTAAAAGGAATTTAAAAAAAGATGTGGGAGAAGAAGATCTTTATTTATTCACAAAGGTACTTTTTGCTACTAAGAGGTTTGGAAAATTGTCGCCCCTTAGCCCCCATTTTGATGCCTTGTTAAAACCCCCTTCAGGAAAAACCCTTTTATTTTTGGGAAAAACCATGAAGTCGGAAAAAAGAGTACATCAGGGAATGAAGTTTGCTTCTAACTATAATACCTTTTCATGTTACAAGCATGCCATGACCTAGGTAATTCGATGTCGTTCAAGTCAGTCACCTTGTAGTAGCCTTTTCCTAGTACCTTTTTAATTTTGTATGGCCCTTTCCAGTTAGTAGCAAGCTTTCCATCCCCAAATTTGTTAACTCCTATGTCGTTTCTGATTAATATCAAGTCATCCGGAGCGAAGCTTCTTCGAATGACTTTTTTGTTGTATCTATTTGTCATCCTTTGCTTTAGTGCTACTTCTCTTATTTGGGCTTGTTCTTGGACTTCAGAGAGTAGCTCGAGTTCTTCTTTGTGCCTCTGTATGTTTCCAACCTTGTCGTAGAAGCTTACTCTTGGACTTTGCTCGTTGATTTCAACTGGTATCATGACTTCTATGCCATAGGCAAGCCGGAAAGGTGTTTCCCCTGGGCAGACTGAGGCGTAGTCCGATAAGCCCATAGTACTTGAGGGAGCTCTTCAGTCCAAGCTCCCTTTGCATCTTGCAACCTTTTCTTCAACCCTGCCATTATAACTTTGTTGGCTGCCTCGGCTTCTCCATTCGCTTGTGGGTGTTCTACCGAGGTGAACTGATGCTTGATATTCATACTGGCTACTAGGTTTCTGAAGGTAAAGTCGGTGAACTGAGTACCGTTATCAGTGGTGATGGAGTAAGGTACCCCATATCTTGTGATAATGTTCTTGTAGAGAATTTCTGACTTCTCTGAGCGGTGATGGTGGCCAGTGGTTCTGCTTCGATCTATTTTGTGAAGTAGTCTACTCCCACTATTAAGTATTTTACTTGTCTAGGTGCTTGGGGGAAGGGTCCTAATAGGTCCAATCCCCATTTCGCAAAAGGCCATGGAGAAGTTATACTTATGAGTTCCTCGGGGGAGCGACGTGGAAGTTTGCATGCATTTGGCATGGTTGACATTTCTTTACGAACTCGGTGGCATCTTTCTGCAAAGTCGGCCAATAGAACCCGGCTCGGATGACTTTCTTAGCCAGAGACCTCGCTCCGAGATGATTTTCGCAGATACCATTGTGGACTTCTTCTAAGACTTCCGTTGTCCTTGAGGTTGGGACGCACTTTAATAATGGTGTTGATACCCCTCTTTTATAGAGGATATTTTTCACCAAGGTGTAATTTTGTGCATCCTTCCGAATTTTATTGGCCTCTTTTTCCTCTTTTGGTAGGATGTCGAATTTCAGGTATTCGACTAGTGGGTTCATCCATCCGAGGTCCAATCCGGATACTTCAAGGACATCTTGTTTGACTTTTGCCTTTGAGACAGAGGGTTCTTGGAGAGTTTCTTGGATCAGGCTTCTATTATTCCCCCCTGACTTGGTACTTGCTAGATTGGAAAGGGCGTTTGCTCTACTGTTGAGATCCTGAGTTATGTGTTTGATCTCGGTCTCAGCAAATCGTCCAAGGTGCTCCAAGATTTTGTCCAAGTACCTTTTTATATTTGGGTCTTTAGCCTGATACTCTCCATTCATTTGAGAGGTCAACACCTGGGAGTCACTGAACACAACTACCTTTATTGCGCCGACTTCTTCTGCCAGTTTTAACCCTGCAATCAAGGCTTCATACTCTGCCTGATTGTTAGAAGCTGGAAATTCAAATTTGAGGGAGACTTCCACTTAAGTTCCCCCCTGGTTAACTAGGATTATGTCTGCACCACTTTCGACTTTATTGGAGGATCCATCCACGTATAGCTCCTATGTCGTGGAGGCTTCCTCTTGGTCTCCTGCATATTCTGCCACAAAGTCAGTGAGGCATTGGGCTTTTATTGCCATCCGAGTTTCGTACTTGAGGTCAAACTCGGATAGCTCTATAGCCCATTGAACCATTCTTCCCGCAATATCCGTTTTCTGAAGGATTTGCTTCATGGGCTGGTTTGTTCGAACTCTTATTGTATGAGCTTGAAAATAAGGCCGTAGTCTCCAAGAGGCTACTATTAAGGCATATGCAAACTTCTCAAGTTTTTTATACCTTAATTCAGGGCCTTGTAGGACTTTGCTGGTGAAGTATACAGGATGCTGCCCGCCTCGTCTTCCCGTATTAGAGCTGATGCTACAGCTTTGTCTGCTACGGACAAATACAGGACGAGTTCTTCCCCAACTTTAGGTCGGGTCAGAATGGGATGTTGGCTTAAAAACTTTTTGAATTCCTGAAATGCTTCTTCGCACTCAGGAGTCCATTCAAAATAGCATCCTTTTTCTTAGTAGAGAGAAGAGTGGTAGGGATCTTAATGCTGATCCTGCCAAGAACCTGGAGAGTACGGCAAGTCGGCCGTTCAGCTGCTGGACCTCCTTTAAGCAAGTCGGGCTTTTCATTTCTAGGACTGCTTTACACTTGTCGGGATTGACTTCGATTCTCCTTTGTGTAAGCATGAATCCTAGAAACTTTCCTGCCTCCACCGCAAAAGTGTATTTTGCAGGATTTAGTCTCATCCCATGCATTCTTATGGTGCTGAAAACTTGCGAAAGGTCAGCCAGGAGGTCGGCCTCATCCTTGGTTTTTACTAGCATGTCGTCTACGTAGATTTCCATTAATCCCCCAAGGTGAGGTGCGAACACCTTGTTCATCAGCCTTTGATATGTGGCTCCAGTATTTTTCAGTCCAAAGGGCATGACCACATAGCAATAGTTTTCCCTGGGCGTAATGAATGATGTTTTTTCTTGATCCGGCTTGTACATCGAGATTTGATTGTACCCCGAGTATGCATCCATAAACGACAAGTATTGATACCCTGAGCTGGAGTCTACTAGGGTATCAATGCTTGGAAGTGGATATGGGTTTTTGGGACACGCCTTGTTCAGGTCGGTGTAATCAACGCGCATCCTCCACTTGCCGTTTGTTGTTTGACTAGCACCACATTTGCCAGCCACGCCGGATATTTGACATCTTTGATGAACCCAGCTTCTAGAAGGGCTTGTACCTGTTCTTTCACTACTTGGGCTCGTTCAGGTCCGAGCTTCCTTTTTCTTTGCTGAACAGGTTGCGAACCGGGGTATACTGATAGTTTGTGTGACATGAGTTCGGGATCTATCCCTGGCATGTCGGAGGCTTTCCAGGCGAAGAGGTCAGAATTCTCTTGTAGGAGCCTTATAAGCTTCTTTTTCAAATCTTCTTTCAGATTGGCTCAAATGTTGGTGTTTTTTCCTTCATCTTCTCCAACATGTACCTCTTCAGTCTTTCCCCCCGGTTGTGGTCGCAGTTCCTCTTTAGCTCTGACTCTTCCGAGCTCAATTGTGTGTACCTCCTCGCCTTTTCCTCTCAAGTTCAAGCTTTCATTGTAGCATTTCCTTGCCAACTTCTGGTCTCCCCTAAAGGTTTCTATTCCCTCTGATGTTGGAAATTTCATGCAAAGGTGGGGAGTGGATACCACTGCTCCGAGCCGATTTAGGGTAGTTCGACCGATTAGGGCATTGTAGGATGACCCCACATCGACGACTATGTGCTCAGAGTTTTGGATTTTGGCCCTTTTCCGAAAGTTGTATGAAGGGGTATAAATCCTAGTGGTTTTATTGGTGTATCCCCCATCCCATACAGGGTGTTAGGGTAAGCTCTTAATTCCTTTTCATCCAATCCCAGCTTATCAAATGCTGGTTTGAAGAGGATGTCTGCTGAGCTCTCCTGATCTACCAGGGTTCTGTGAAGATGGGCGTTGGCGAGGATCATAGTTATCACAACTGGATCATCATGTCCGGGAATGATTCCTTGCCTATCTTCTTTGGTGAAAGAAATAGTTGAAGCCCCCGACCTAATAAACTTCCTTCAAGTGTCTCTTGTGAGACGACTTTGTGAGGCCACCTCCACCAAATCCTCTCGAGATCATGTGTATATGTCTTTCTGGTGTTTGGGGTGGGGGATCTCTTCAGTCCTCGTTGTTTCGCTTCCTTTTCCCATGATAGTCCGACCTTTCCATGAGATATCTATCGAGCCGACCTTCTCTGGCCAGCTTTTCTATCACATTTTTAAGGTCATAACAATCATTCGTTGAGTGACCATATATCTTATGGTACTCACAGTAGTCGCCACGACTCCCCCCTCCCCTTTTTATTTTTGATGGGCCTAGGGGGTGGTAGCCTTTCAGTATGGAAAATTTTCCTGTAGACATCAACCAGGGAAACTCGTAGAGGAGTATAGGAGTGATATCTCCTAGGCCTTTCAGGGCCAACTTCCTCTTTTTTTCTTGGGCTCTCTTTCCTTCTCTTTTGATGAGTGAGAGTGCCCACGTCGCCATCTCGGCTCTCGAAGTCTAGCGTTTTCCTCCATGTTGATGTACTTCTCAACTCTCTCCTGTACATCACTTAGGGAGGTCGGGTGCCTTTTCGATATGGACTGGGAGAATGGACCTTCTCGAAGTCCATTTACTAGGCCCATAATCACTGCCTCCGTGGGCAGGTCTTGGATCTCCAAGCACGCTTTATTGAACCTCTCCATGTAGTCCCTCAAAGGTTCTCCGACCTCCTGTTTTACTCCCAAGAGGCTTGGTGCGTGCTTTACTTTGTCCTTCTGGATGGAGAATCGCATTAGGAACTTTCGCGAGAGGTCGTCGAAACTGGTGACCGACCTCGGAGGAAGACTATCGAACCACTTCATCGCTGCTTTCGTCAATGTTGTCGGGAAAGCCTTGCAGCGAGTAGCATCAGAAGCGTCGGCTAGGTACATCCGACTTTTAAAATTGTTTAAATGATGCTTTGGATCAGTGGTTCCATCGTAGAGGTCCATGTCAGGGCTTTTAAAGTTCCTTGGAACTTTTGCCCTCATAATGTCCTCGCTGAATGGATCTTCTCCTCCCAAGGGAGAATCTTCTCGGTCGCTGCGGGAGCTTCGATTTTTGAGAGCAGACTCCAACCTTAAGAGCTTTTCTTCTAGCTCTTTTCGTCGCTCTATCTCGTTCCTCAAGTTTCTCTCCGCCTCTCGCTGTCGTTCCAACTCTTACTCCAACTGTTCCAGGCGCCCTTGGTGGCCGTGGAACAATCCCATGAAATCAGCTGCGTGAGGTTGTCCCTCCTTTCCTGATTCGCGCCCTTCAGAGGAGTTTGTCTTCGGGTTTTTCAACCCTGAGGTGCCTTCTCGATGTTGATTGGTCACCCCTTGATAAAGGTCAATATCCTCATTGTTGTTTCCTACGTCCTGATTTTCCTGCTCAGAATCGGACGCTATGTGGCCATCTTCGTGCGAGTCATCCGCCATTACTGGTTGATCTCTCGGGTCCCTGACAACGGCGCCAATGTTACGATGGGTAACCGGAGATTAGTGGGTTGGACTCGTTGGGTTGGCCAATCGTCTGAAGGAGGAAGCCTCTGACTAGGTTTGGGTTTGGAAGCCTCCGTCCGACTTGTATGTATGAAGGAGTGGAGGGTGGTACTTGCAAAGACACTCCGATGCTTAAGTCAGCAAGGGTCTAAGCCAATTTAGAGAGTATTGGAACTTTTTTTTATACCTGAGGGGTGTCATTGTATTTATAGTGGTGAACCAATAACCACCGTTGGAGTAGTTCGACCTTTTTAGGTGGATAACCGTCCCTTTATCTTAGGAAAGTTGAGATATGGCTCCTGGAAGTGGGTTGAGAGATTTTAGGGGCAGTTATTTATTTGAATGTGGGTTATCTGCCAGCTAATCTGATATCCCGACTTCCTTAGATCAAGTCGTCATTGGATCCGACTTCTTGAGAGAAGATCAGTGTCGAGTGAGGGCCAACCTTTAGATTGGACCTTTTATTTGGACTTGGACTTTAGTATTGAATTAGGGTATGAACATATATAATTAATCGTAGCTCTTAAATTAGTATATTAATTCCTTTTCCTTATATATATATATATATATATATATAAAAGAAAATAGAAATCACGGCTACGATAGCATCAAAATATAACAATAAAAATTAAAAATAAATTTATAATTTTAATTGCCATAAATATTAAATTAAATAAATTTTTTAAAATGTTATATAACGCACGTGTTTATCAATAAATCAATAAATAATTTTTATAATTAATTTCATATTAATAACAATTATTTATAGTAATTTTTTTATAATTTATGAGTTAAAGTTTGAGAGCTAAAATATTTTGTTTAAATATTATGTTTTTTTTTAATTCATCTAATTATTTTGTAAATTTTTTTATTATGTACTATTTTTTTTTTTTACTAAAGATAGGAGATTCGAACCCGTAACCTCTTAATTGAGTATGGGAAGACTATACCATTTAAGTTATAACTCATTGGCTATGTATTATTATTTAGTATTTGCATGAATAAAAGAATAAATTAAGCTTAATTTTAAATTAAATATATTAAAAATATTTATTATTAAAAATATTTTAGATATAGATAAAATATTAAATAATTTCTATACATCGCATGAATATATATCTAGTAAAATAAAAATGACATTCTTTTCCCAATAATATTCTCTCTTTTACGAGACTTCAATTAAGTTGAGTTAGTTAAATTTTTTCATCTGTCGAATTTGAATATCGGTGATTTAATCATGTAAAATAATACTACTAACAATAAAAAAACTGATGACAAAAAGTAACTAATGGTAAAACAGTTTAGTAATTGTGAAAAATTGTTTTCAATGGGATAAAAAAATAAAAAATACAATAAATTCTTTCCAGAAAACTAGAAAAATGTTCCTACCAAACTCAAGAAGGAGAAATCAAAGAAAATGATCCTCTCAACTTATTTTAATAATCGAATAAGTAAAGTGTAATTTTTTATTATTAATTTTATAAAAATTTAATTATTTTATTAGTTTCTGTAATTTTGTAAAATTTTTAATTAGATTCTTATTTTTTTTAATTGAATTCTTATACCAATTTTTTTCATTTAGTTTTTATACTTTTTTTTATTTGAGTTTTTGTATCATTTTTTTTAGTTGAGTCCCTATACAATTAAATTAATTATTGTCAAGAAGACTTAATTAAAAAAAAAATTCGTACAGAGACTAAATTAAAAAAAAATATAAGAATCTAATTAAAAATTTTACGAAACTATAGAGACCAACAAAATAATTAAATCTTTCATAAATACAACCAAAAAAATCATAAAAATAAAACAATAAAAAATTAAAAATTACATTTTACTCTCTAAATTTTTTTTAATAATTAAAAAATTCAGTGTCACTTTGTTTTGGAAACATCAAATAAAACTCCAATCTCTCACTCCACGAACCACAAGACAATTTTCAGTAAACTAACATCGAACCACAAGATATTTATAAATGCCCCTCAAATAATATTTTTAATAGAATTTATATATACATCACCTGCTAATTTTGGCATCAAAATTCATTGTACAAAAATATTATCGATACATTAAAATTAGTTACTTAAATTAGTTATTATGTATTTATATATAAATACATATATTATTTAATTTATTTTTAATATATATTTAATCCACCAAACAATTTGGTAAGTAAGTTTTAGTTTCTTATCCAGCTGCTCACTCCTCTAATTTTAAAAATTTTGAGCTATTATTTAAGATTTTGTTAAATTTTGGTGTTTAGAATCAAATTAGTATTGTGGATTTATCGGACATTGTCCTAAATTTCTGTTGGTAAGATGAGAAATCTCTAATTCTTGTGAATCATTAATAATTATGAGTCCTAAATTGATTTTGAGTAATATTGTTTGGTGTTAGATTAAATTATAAGTATTGGAGTCAAATTGGTGACATTGAAAGCTTGAATTTGGATCTTGGGAGCTGAGTTTCTGTTTGGTGAGCATTTGGTGCCTTAGATGGTTGAGGAATGGTGATAGTTGAGGTGTTTCAGGCTTAGCAAGGAATCAGCCAAGATATGGTTTTAGTTTTTCGTAGATAATATGTAATATCATGTAAAAACTTAGGTTAGATGACCATATGATAGGTTGAAATGTGCAAGCATGTTAATGTTTAGTAATTTGATGGAAATATTGAATTATTTTGAGAATGAGTAATGGTTGATGATTTTGTAGAAGGTATCATTTTTGGTGTTTGATGATGATACTAAATTATGATGGTGGCAGTTTAATGAATAATGAATGACGTTGAATTGATTTTTTTGGATTGTTTGGAGTGAAAATAAATATGATTGAGTAAATAGTGTAATGGGGAGAAGATGGTATAGTTGTGTACTTGTTTCATGCACAATGAGGGTTGTTTTGAGGAGTGATACATTGGTTTTTAAATGAAAATTTGGTAAAAATAGAGGTTTGGCATTTCTACGAAGAGATTGATTTTTGACCAAACTTCAGCGGGTCATAACTTGGCTTTCGGACCCTCAATTTTTATCAAACTTGTTCCAAATAAAAATTGAGTTTGTGAGGTTTATGCCATTCGAAGAATAGACTAAATAATTTTTAACGAAAAAGTTATGTACGTCGGAAGTTTAGTCTGTGAAAGTGAATTCTGTAGGATTTAACAGCTTTTTAACACTTGAGGAAGACATGTGTACACGAACATCCACGCGATGCGGACTCTGGGCTCTGCTCAGACATCCCGCGCACGTGAACGTGTGCATGCGTACGCGGAACGGGAGAATTTACAGGCTCGCGTACGCGGGCAGTGCCACGCGACGCGGGATGTTTTTCCTGCCCAAGGGCTCACGTACGCGAACAGTGTCGCGTACGCGAGAATGGCAAATGACACATCCGCATATGCAAAACACGGCATGCGTACGCGAAATCTTTGTTTTTGAAAAAAGTGTATTTTTCGTGATTTCAACATATTTTCTATCTTCTAAACCTCTATAGTTACCTTCTAAAGTCCCAAATTTAGTTCCTAATCATAGGGAGAGGGGTAAATTTAGAGGAGTTAACTTGGCGAAGAAAGATTTTGAAGTAATGATTTATGGTTGAGGAAGTGTGGAGGAGTGACGAGAGTAGTTCCACCGATGATTCAGAGGGTTAGAGGAGAGTGAAACTGAAGTATTAGGTCATATTTGGATTAGAACCTGGGTATCTTAGATAGTTTACCTGATTTATGGTTTAATTTATAACCCTAAGTTTTAAATCTGAGTGTCGGAGTTCTAAGATCACCTCTAGCTTTCTCGGGACCTTATATATTATGTACGTTAGCACCTTTATCATGCTGAGAACCTTTGATTCTCATTCCATACATATGTTACTTTTTTTATCAGATGCAGGTCGAGAGGCACCTCATTAGGCGTTTGGAGTTTCCTGTTGCAAGCAAAGTTGGGATGTTATCTTTTGTATTTTGCTCTGTGTGTGTGTAGACTTTTTCTCTGTATTTGCCTTACTTTTGTTCCACGTAGAGGTTTCATGGAGAAATAGGAGTTTGTGTCATGTATTTTGAATTGTTTTGGAAATGTGTGTGTATGTATAAATATATATATATATTCTTCGGCCGGCCTTGGCTTTACAAGTTGAGCCTGGAGTTTGACATTTTGTACCTTTGATATTCTACTCCTTATATATATATATATATATATATATATATATATATATATATATATATATATATATATATATATATATATATATATATTCCTTTATTTTCTTCCTGTTTAAGTTTCCGTTACGTGAACGTTGCGCTTTTCTTTTCACAATTTTGCTTAAACCTTCCTTTAAAGCTCCTCGTTATAAATTCTTTTCAACTATAATTATATATGTATATTTTATTTTAGAGGTCGTAATACTACAGCACCTCTATTTTACGACTTAAGCGTAAAACTCTATGTAGTAGGATGTTACAGTTATTACCCATTAAAATATTCTTAAAATATCTTCTATCACTTCTCACACCAATCTTCACTTTGTCCGAATTTTGATACTGCACCTCTCCTTGTGTTGGTCTTTGTTGGTTATCTTTCTGGCCGTATTGCATTTTTTCTCTCCCATACCTCGCTTCCAAAATTGTTGGTTGTAGTCCAGTACCTTGTAACTACAAGAAAAGTTGGTAAAAGATCATCATGACGGTGTAAAGCAACAGAAGAGATAACAACAATTAACAAATGTCGTTCTTATTAACAGGTATATCCTCTATTCAATTTCTATAAATAAAAAAAAATTAAAAATTATTAATATTTTTTAATTTTTATACAATAAATTTAGTCAATGTGTATAAAAAATGACAAAAAATAGAAAAAAAATTAAATGACTCTTGACAATTATTGTAAAAGATAACGAGGTTTCTAACAAAAAAAAATATCAATTTTAACTAACACTTAACGTATACATTAATCGATTAATGTAGTACATTGGCACGTTTTGTTAACTCAAAAGATAGATTATTAATAAAAAAAATTAATTAGTCTCACAAAATTAAAAATTAAGAATCAACAAGATTTGTTTTTTTAATTTCACAATCTTTTATAAGTATTGTCAGAAATTGAGATGGGTATTCGCTCAAAAAAAAAAAATGAAAGAGGATCAACTTCACTTAGCACATAAAAAATGGTAAAAGAAATAGCTAGAATCAACAAAGGTGAAAATTCAAGTGTAGTCAACTTTACGTGAAGCTGATAACTGAAAACTGCTAGATAAAAATTTAGTTAAATCATTCAAATCATTTAACGTTTTCATTTATCAACTTCACGTAAAATTGACTGTACCTGAATTTTCACCATAAAAAAATCCATTATGCATGGATACTTTTTTTTAAAAGTTACAAATATCAATTCATACTAAAAATGAATTTAAAAAGAGTAAACTACCATTTGTACCCACGAAAGTTGAAAACGCTAACATATTTACCCATAGAAAAAGGAAATTACCATTTGTACCCATGAAATATGGGTTCCGCACAACAAAAATATCCAAACACTAAAAAATTACCTAAAATCCCTAAATTACCCTTATCTTTACCACCACACCACCTCCTTCATCCAATCACCTTTCTAACCCTAACCTTCTTTACCCTGCCACCACCCCTCTTTTCCTTTCTAATCTCAAATCCCACCACCACCCTCTTCACCCACCACCACCCCTCAAGGTCTTCACTCAATGGTGGCTCCCGCTACCCCCGCAACCGTCACCGGAACCCTCGCCCTCGTTCACGGATTTACCGGCGAATCCAGCTGGTTCCTCCAGCTCACCGCCATCTACTTGCCACCTGCGCCATTGACCATCAGGGCCACGGCTTCTCCGACGACCTCATCGCCCACATCCCTGACATCAACCCCATCGTCAACGACTGCATCGCCTTCTTCGACGAATTCCGCTCTCGCTTCGATCCTTCTCTTCATTCCTTCCTCTACTCCGAATCCCTCAGCGGCGGAATTGCGCTATTAATCACTCTCCACTGCCGCGACTCGCCGAAAAATATCTCATCCGCGAACTGAGCGTGAGCTCTGATTATGGTGTCGTCCTCTTCGGGGGTGAAGGCCTGATGCTCCACTTGCAGGGAGACACCATCGGAGCCTGCAAAAAATGGGTTGGTTCATGAACCTGTAATAAAGAACAAAGCAAAAGGAAATCAGGGGAGAGGTAGATATAACAACGGCAGGGATCAGGCAACGACGGTGGTGGTTCTACGACGCGAAAAGAGGTGAAGAGGGTTGGTTATGACGGCGATAAGGTAGCGTGAAGAGGAGGGTCTCTGACACAGTAGGCTCTAGTTTGAGGCCGATGGTGATGGTGGCGAGGAGAAGCTGGCGCGGTGCTCTTGGGCTCGGCATAGGTCTGCGACGTTACTGGCGGAGAAGGGGGGTGAACAGTGATGAGGAGGGTGATACTGTGGTATGTGGTTGATGTTGGAATTGGGTGGCTTAGAAAATTGAGAGAGAGAGAGAGAGAGAGAGAGAGAAAGGAGGGAGGAGATGATAGCGGTGGAGAGAAGGGTAGTTTAGGAATTTTATTTAATTGTTTAGGGTTTGAATAATTTTACTTGGAAAAACTATTTTTTATAGGTACAAATGGTAATTTTCTTTTTCTATAAATAAATATGTCAGCATTTTTAACTTTTGTAGGTACAAATAGTAGTTTACTCATTTAAAAAAGAAAAAGGAACATTATTAACGTGTCCTAAATGATTGTTTCAAGTGTAGTGAGTATAATATTGGGCCCAATAAGCACATTGGTTTTTGTATCATAGCACACTAATATGCAGGGAAGGTCACGTTATTAACCGGGTAAGGTTCAATTGTTTTGTACCATATCTTGACCCATATGAATATGATAACATCAATCAATGAATCCACATAATTTCACCTTCCTCAGTCATCGCCCCCCTCATCAATCATCATACCTCTATTCATTCATTCTTCACCAAAAAAATCTCACATTCTTGATTCTTGCGGAATCTTCATGTGACTATTCTCCCCCAGTCCCCACTATTCCTTTTATTTTTATTTTTTGGTCTAATGATTATTTTGATCTCTGTAAAACATAAATGCATACATGAATTATTTTAGTATTTGCAAATTTTGATACGTCAAAATAAATTTCCCAAGTAGTAGATATAAGTCAAATTATTTGTAAGATATGAATCAAATTAGTTTCTAAAAAAAAATTGTCGAATAAAAAAACTCATGCTTAGCTTACGTACTTATTCTAAAGACTATTTGAGTCTATTGAAGCTTAAATTAATTTGTTTGTATTCATAGAAACCAAAATAAATTTACAAAAAAAAAAAGTAATTTTGAAAGCCATTAGAATAATTTTTTTAATAAAATATTTTTACAATCACTTTGTCAAAAAATATTGCTAAAAAATAATAACTAAATGTTAATAAAAATATTATCAATAAAAGTTTTTTTTTTTCAATTAAGTGGCTGTTAAAAGTACAATCGAAAGCTTTCTTTTACAATTATTAATCGTCAATAGTACTATATACTTTTTATGATAATTATGGCCATTAAAATACATTTAAATACTTTTCTTTGACACAATTATTGATTGTAAGAGATACTCTATAATATATTTTTTTTCTATACCAATGACCGTCAATTATGCTTTGTTTTGTTCTAGTGCTTTTCTCATTAACTAAGGACTAAGGAGAAATGAAATTCCTCAATTTTTAAATTGATGTTCGGAAATTTAATATTTAACTATAAAATTTTTAGATAAGATAAAAAGAAAAAGAATATGTGAAAAAATATGTTATATAATAAAAATCATACCTATATAATAATATCAATCGATAAAAAAATCATAAAATTAGAACTTCTGTACATATATATGATCCATAACTATTAATTAAATTATAATTTCCATATTTTTTATTTTTTATCTTCTTTACCCTAAAATCAAAAAATTATTTCAATTATACATCTATCTTTTTAATGTGCAATTATTATCTTTTTAAATTATGAGTGAGACTTAGGAGTGGCAATGGAACGGATAGGAGAAGATTTTTGCTCTATCCGACTCTGCCCCACCTAGGAGTGGCAAGCGGGAAAACCCGCCCCGCCCTGCCAGAAGCTCGCCCCGTCCCGTCTAGTGAGGCGGTCCCAAAATCCCAACCCGCCCTGCCTAACGGCGGGTTGGCGGGCCGGCGGACTAAGCCCGCCAAATATCTTTTTTTTTTTTTTAAACTTTTAACTATTAAATAATATATATAATAGCATAAAAAAATCTCTTCTATTTTTTACTTTTAACTATTATAATTTCTAAAAGTATAAACAAATTATAATTTTTATATTCACAAACATTAAAGTCTTTGTAATTATAAATATCTAATAAACATAATTATAAACCAAGTTTTCATCCAAAACATAATTATAAATATTGTTCTCAAAGCAAAATAAACATAATCCAAAATATAATTATAAATAGTCTCTAAAACAAAATAAACATAATCCAAAACACTCAATTTTCATCTTCATTCTCTTGTAAGTTGGGTTGGGGGAAGTTGGGTTTTGACAAAAAAAATTATAAAAATACCCCTTGATAAAAAAATACTAAGCCCGGCGGGGAAGCCCCCCGCCCCGCTAAAGCCCGCGGTTTAAGCGGTGCGGGTTAGGCGGGCTTTTGCTATTTGGCGGTCCTAATTTTCCAGCCCAACCCGCCTTTTTTTGCGGGTTATGCGGGTCGGCCCGCAGGTTTAGGCCCGTTTGCCACCCCTAACCCCACCCTACAGCATCGAACCCACTCCACTTCTACCCGCGATTAGTAAAAAGTTAACCCTAACCCGCTCCTGCGGGTACTTGTCACGTCTTTACTCGCTCTTATAATTATTAAATAATCCAACAAATAAAATTAAATTTTAAAATTTATATAACTATCATTACATACATAACATAAATTAAAGTAAAAATTTAAATATGATACAATATTATTAATTATTTTAGTAATTATTTTGTATATATATATATATATATATATATATATATATATATAAAATACCGGACAAGTTTAAGCTAAATCCGAACCCGCCCTGCCCTGCCTAAGAACCCGTCCTGATGCGGGGGTATGTACTCGTCCCAAGCGGGTAAGAGTAGGGTGGGTACTCACAGATTCAGGTAATTTTGTCACTTCTAGTGAGACTCATTGAATCTGCGACCTCTAGGTAAATATAGAAAGATTATGTCATTTGAATTATAATTAGTTGGCAATGTACAATTATTATTGATACGTACCCTATAACTCGGCTAACAACCCAAAATTAAACTCGGTTAAAAACCCAGAAAAGTCGAGTCAGAGCTCGGCTACGTAATCTGATAACAGCTTCCAACAAGTTAAAAACTATCTCCAAAACCGTTACCACAAAATCCGGACGAGCTTAACAAAGCTCGAACCTTCTCGAACCAAGTCAGACGTTATCAATAAAAGATAACCTCGGCAAATGCAGAGAATCCCTAAACAAACTCCAACTGAACAGTTCCTGACGCCTATATAAACAGATAGGCAACTACGGAGCAGGGCAGGTCACAGAACTCACTCTGATTGATTTCTCTTATTTTCTCATAACTCACATTCTTACTTGAGCGTCGGAGTGCTTTTCGCAGGTGCTCCCGCTGCGGTGTTCTAGCTCAGCCGACGTATACCTCTTCCACCTGAGCACTGTAGCAGACAGAAGGAATCGCTATACCTCGGTTCTATACACACGGAATATTTGGCGGCCACCGTGGGCCCGGATTTAATCTAACCCCACTATTTTTTTTCTACCCAGTTCTATATCCTTTCTTTTTGCAGGACTCCCGATTATCCGACATGGCCGATAATGGAGTTCCTCACCATACTCAAGCTGAACTTCTGGCTCAGATGGCAGAACTCCAGGCTGAGGTCCAAATGATAGCCGAGCTCACCACCCACATTAATGCTGGGAAGAAAGAGGGGAGTAATTCTAAAAGCTCGACATCGGGAAACACAGACCCCCTGAACATCACCCCACCAAAGGAGAAACTGACACTGGACAACCCTTTTTCAGAAGAGATCACGAACTTCTAGATGCCAAAAAATTTTGTGTTGCCGACGTCATTAGAGCCATTAAGGGGATTGGTGACCCCCGAGCTCATGTTAAAAAGTTCCAATCCATGATGTTCTTTAACGACGCTAATATTGAGCCCATACTTTGCAGAGCTTTTCCCACTTACCTCGATGGTGCTGCTTTACTATGGTTCTCTAAATTACCTGCAGGTACCATTTCCTCCTTTGAAGAACTGGCAAGGTCTTTCATCGACTACTTTGCCGCATCAAGGATATATGTACACGGGTCAGATTACCTTGGCACAATCAAACAAGGACAACATGAGAGCCTAAAAGACTACTTGACTCGATTTGCCGAAGCCATTATGGAGATTCCGGACCTAGACCCCGCAGTCCATATACATGCACTCAAGACCGGCCTCCAACTTGGCAAATTCTGAGAAACAATTGCCATAACCAAACCTAAGTCGCTGGAGGAGTTCCGAGAAAGGGCTGCGGGCCAGATGAAAATCGAAGAGCTCCGCGAGGCCCAAAAGGTAGACAAGCAACCAACCAGATGATGACCAGGAGGATCTTTTTGAATCAACAAATTGATCGGCAGGAGACTTATACCCTTCAAGCACTACTAGGCAAAGAACTATGACTCGAAGATGTACTCTTTTTTCTACTCACACGACTTTTTTCTACACCGGATTTTACTTGGAGAGGTTTTAATGAGGCACTTTTATCCTATACCTTCTATATTAAGAGAGTAATCCTCAATAAAGAGTATATTATTTTTAACTTCGTCATTCTTTATTTTTATCCATGCCTTTAGTTTAGCTATTATTTACACTCTACACATATTATGGCAAACTAATATTAAAGTCGGCATACAAAAACAAACCGACAGTTATAAGTCGGAACAATCTAACAAACCGGCAACCATAAGTCGGAATCAATTCAACAAACCAACACCTATAAGTTGGAATTAATCCAACCAAACTGACACCTATAAGTCGGAATCACTTCAAACAAACTGATAATTGTAAGTTTGAATCAATCAAATCAAACCGACACCTATAAGTCGGCGTCAATCCAACAAACAATCACCTATAAGTCGGCAGCATTCCAACAAACAATCACCTATAAGCTTGTTCAAAAATATATTGAAATAAGCAACCCATTTTTCAATGACAAACTTGTCCAATTTTATTTTCAAGATTATCAGGTTGATCTTGGGGGCTAATCCTTATATCTTTGATTTATAACACAACAGCATCTCTTCTACATTCTGCCGAGTTATAACTCAATTTTCATAAAAGCTCAACCTGCTTTTTCTTAAAAATAAACAGATCAAGCTTGGGGGACTGTGATCTGGTCATTATAACTCGGCAGATACAAGCTATAATTCGGAGATTAGGTCTAATCTGTCCTTATGAGTCGGCCGTGTGTGCTATAACTCGGCCACGTGCAGCAAATTCAAAAAGAGAACGGTTACTTGCTGATAACCCTAAAAAGACCTTTTCAAAGAAGCCACCAAATGATTCTCTGCGAGATTCTCGGACCGTACCCATGCCTCATATCTCGGAATGAGGAGAATATACCACAATCAAGTCATATGCAAATCTTATATAAACAGAACCAAGTAAACATAGCAGGATAAGTCCCAACCTCCTCCGGTGTTTCTTAACGACTGAAGTATAGCTCGGCGTCTGTGCTCTTAGGACAAAAAATTCTATACACACGGAAGAAGGAGTTATACTACCTCGGCACCAGAAGGAGTTATACCTCGGCTTAGATCACTGGACAGGAACAAATGCAAGCTCGGGGGCATCATGCCTACAATAGCCAAGGTATACGAAAAAACTAGAAGCTCGCCTATGTTTCCTCTGGAACACAAGGCAAGCTTGGGGGCTATGATACGTACCCTATACCTCGGCTAACAACCCAAAATTAAACTCGGTTAAAAATCCAGAAAAGTCGAGTCAGAGCTCGGCTACGTAATCTGATAACAGCTCCCAACAAGTCAAAAACTATCTTCGAAACCGTTACCACAAAATCCGGACGAGCTTAACAAAGCTCGAACCTTCTCGAACCAAGTCAAACGTTATCAATAAAAGATAACCTCGGCAAATACAGAGAATCCCTAAACAAACTCCAACTGAACAGTTCCTGACGCCTATATAAACAGATAGGCAACCACGGAGTAGGGCAGGTCACAGAACTCACTCTGATTGATTTCTCTTATTTTCTCATAACTCACAT
This sequence comes from Arachis ipaensis, assembly GCF_059453495.1. Taxonomy (NCBI): domain Eukaryota; kingdom Viridiplantae; phylum Streptophyta; class Magnoliopsida; order Fabales; family Fabaceae; genus Arachis; species Arachis ipaensis. The sequence continues at coordinate 8,067,536 of NC_142438.1, forward strand.
TCTTACTTGAGCGTCGGAGTGCTTTTTGCAGGTGCTCCTGCCGCGATGTTCCATCTTAGCCGACGTATACCTCTTCCACCTGAGCACAGTAGCAGGCAGAAGGAGTCGCTATACCTCGGCTTCATACGCACGGAACAATTATTATTATTATTATTATTATTATTATTATTATTATTATTATTATTATTATTATTATTATTATTATTATCAATTTGGTTGAGATAAGAATCTCCCCTTTTGCACTTTTCATGATCCACACGGTCATGCCATGGCTTACGTTTGTTTATTTTCGTATACATCATCATCTAAGTCATTGATTAATTAGTCAAGTGTTGTCCATAATAGGGCAGTGCAACTAACACCAATAAATCAATTAATCTTTCATATACACTGGATGGACATTAATTAGTGGACCATGTTCTATGAATGAAGTAAAAGTGATGACCTAATTATGAAGAAAAGTGTCTCTCGTCCAAAATAGTTTGTTACTTAATTAGCTTACACAAATGAAGCACGTTAAAAGATAAATCTATTTATTTAAAAATAATTTGTGCTGGACCACATGATGTTATATTATATATTGAAATGGACTCGGTCGATCATTCATGTTATTTTGCATGTTTTTACCATATATCACCATCGGTTACATGTAAAGTAATTTAGATTAGTCGGATAGTTAATTTATTTATTTATTTAAATAAGTATAAAAAATTTGAATTTTATGTGTTATGTATTTAAAAAAACGAAAAATTATTACTTTATTTCAGTAATATTATGTGAGTATGTGACTAGTAAATATTATTCTTTTGATTTAATATTTGACCATTAATATTTTTTGTGTGTCTTAGTCATTAATAGTTTGTATTTATATTTACAGATATTTACATATAAAAAATATATAATTTATATTTATATATCAAAATTTATAGATACAAATTAATATAATTTATATTTATATTTTTTAAATTTGTATATATTTATTTATTAAAAATTATTTAATATTTATATTAATTAAATAATAATTAAAATTATTAAAATCTGCAGTTTTTGAGTTTCTTAATTACACGCAGATCTATTACGCTAGTCTAGCATTAACGAATCTATTAGAAAAGATTATATATTTATATTCATATTCCATAACAACTCTACTTGTTTTTATTGCACTATCCTTAATTTTGGTGGGCCATGGTAGAATGGCCTAACACCTCCCTAGATTAGACCATCCGGCTCTTTTTAAATGGGGGTGTGAAGAGTCTAAATTTCTTTTTAATAAGATGCTTTAACGTCTTTTTTAGTGAAGTAGTGTTGTCCGAATTATTTGAAAAGATTGGAGGTAGTATCTATAACTGCAAAAAGTTTTAATACTTATCCACCAATCATGGAAAAGATAAGTTGTCTTTTTATAACTTATCCACCTATCATGGTGGGTAAAGTTACGAGAACTGAATCGGTTAACAAATTGATAAGATCATTGGTTTAATAATATAGGTTTTTGATGGCCTAGAGAAAGGGAAAATGCATCTGTGTCCTTCTTTAATTTTGATTAATAAAACCTTAAACCAAAAATTATAATTTGGCTTCAGTTTAGTCTGTGCAGTGACTTATGCATGAGACAATTTTATTTTGTTTCTTAAAAATAGAAAAATAGATTCAGAGCAGAAAGGACGAAGGTGACACGACCATATATCTTAGTTTAGTTGCCTTATCCTATGCAACCTACATCCAGTCTCCACCACAATGATGGTGGAATTTTCACTATCTTTTAAGTATTACATACACCAATTCTCTAGGACTCAACATAATCCTATCCGAGACACATCAAGTTTCAACATAAATTTGATTTGGTTATGTACCTACCTAAACTAGACTCACTAAGTGCTTACCCAATTTAGTAAGGGATACCTCTCAGGTACTTGATATAAAACAGAAATACAACCAAAAGAAATCTGAAATCACTCATGGCTTTTCTTTTAAGTGTTTCTCTCAGTCTTTTCACTCTTCACAATGCCTCACTTTCTTGCCTTTTACCTCATATTGAAAATAAAGAAAGATATACATTGAAACAGAAATACAAACGGTAAAATATGAAGGAGATGATGATTCACAGCCTTGATTCTATATGCAGAACCCAACATCTGAACTCAAAACCTTGTTCTTCATCTTGGTGGAGTGCTCCATTTAGTGCGTGTAGGTGCAATGCTTCCAAGACTTCAAACTCAGTTGTGAGGTTTACTCTTTGCTCTCTTTCTCATGACCTCTCTCCTTCCTTTCCAATGAGATTCATTTTTTCTTTTGTATCTTGCTCTGATCTACGGTTAGGATTTCTTCAAAGTCAACTTATTGGTTATTGGACTAGCTGAGATCCTCTATTCTCTTTCTTTAATCAACCCCAAAAATTAGGAATTTTGATTCAGGCCTTAGTCCGTAACAGACACAGCAAAAGCACCATTCAACTTTTTTCATTAAGCTTAGGAAAATCAAAACCATTAGATTTGTGCTTTATCTCCAAAAAACACTTTAAACCATTGATTCACAGCAGAGATGTTCAGTCACCACTTTCTTTATTTTTTCCAAAATAGTGTTGCAGAGAGTAAAAAAAAATGTAAAGCAATTAACTTGCATGCATATGAAAACAAATTACCTTTAACATCTGAACTTACTTAACATACTTTTGATTAACTTGATTTGATATTAGCTTTCTTGATTTTCTTTTCTTTTTCTTCTTTTTTGGTGATTGGGTTCGAAGGTGAAACTCTCTCGCTCTTTTTGATATTTACCTGAAGTAAACTTCTAAAGCCTAGCTTAGGGTAGCTTCTCTTTTATTTGATTGGCATTTAATTTGGTTAGTTTTCATTTCCATTTAGCATCCTTGAAAGGTTTTTTGGTCTTATTTGTTTAGGCTACAACAATAGTCATTTGAGCCTGCACACTTGACTAATTCATCAAAAACCACTTGAGTTATTAATCCAACTTAATCATGTTTGTTATCATCAATATGTTATTTATTTTTATAACTCAAAAAATGATTTACTGGTTCGATCGGAATTTAACTAAGAGTTCAACCAATTTAATTAAATATTAAATAAAATTATTAAAAAATTATATATAATTTTAAATATATAAATTCAATAATTTCTAATTTAATAAATTTTAAAATTTCACAATTTTATATACTAAATTATCCATAATTTAATATCAGAAATTCATAAATAACTTCAAATATCAAAGTATATAATTAAAAATAACTAAAATACAGATACTGACAAACATATAATGTTCTACTATCAAATTAAAAAAAATATTAACAAATAAATTTTTAACTAATCATGACTCAATTCTCAGCTCAACTATGTTCCATCACCTTAGTGCCCCTACTCGGGTAACAAGTTTAACGCTACCCAACTCGGCGATTAAACACTCCTGTCGGAATTCCTATAAGCATTGGGTTCTATGCTGCATTAGTCTATTTCATGTGATAAAGAACCTTAGAATATGTTTAGATTAGATTGTGATGCTGTTCTAAAAATTATATCCAAGATTTATGATAAGGAGAGCGTGATAGACGATTAACGTAAGATCTCGAATTTTTGAAAAGTTAAATAATTAGTTATATATGAGTTATTATATTTGTTGAAATTTTATTTTTAAAAAAATTATTTTATTAAAAAAAATAAATAAAATTTTATGATTATTAAGATTTAATTTAATTATGATTTATTCTATTAGTTTAAATTATTTATTAGAAATTATTTTAATAGACAAAAATTTAAATTAATTATTATTATTATTATTAAAAAAGTTTAAAAGAAAAAAAAAGAAAGATGAAAGTGGCCGAAGCATAGTTGTCAGAACCGAACCGGTGATCGAACCGGTCAAGTTATTGGGTCACTGGTTCAACCGTTGGGTCACTGGTTGAACCAATAGAACCGGTCGTACATAAATAAAAAATATAAAATAGTAAAAAATTGAATAAAGTGACAATTAGATCTTTAAAATTTTTGACTTCAGAGTTTATCCAGAGTTTCTGTTGTTTTGATTTCGTATGGAGATAGAATTTTGGTAATTTTATAATAATTAAATGTGAATTGGATAAGTAAATATTGGTTTGATTAATTATTGTTTGAGTTTGAATGAGTTTATGTTAAATTATTGTTGTTTGTTTGAGATTTTGATTTGGTTATGTATGAGCAGTCAATTGGGATGTTTTGATTGTTTTGGGAGTAAATGAAATTTTCAAAAGTTTTAAGAATTATATTAACTGATTTTGAATTATTAAAGAAATGATTTTTGCTGTTGGAATCAGTTTGATTTATTGGAAGCGACTTGAAAAGTGGTTTTTCTTGATTTGCGAGTTAAACTGATATTGAATAAGCTGAGAAAGTGTGGAAGGCTGAGTAGGAGATGTATGAGGCTGAAATGATGCCGATTAATTGAAATGATGAATTGTTATTGAAATGTGATTGATGATTAAATGATTATGAGTTAATGAATGAATATGATAAATGGGGTATGAACGAGGATGATTAGTGATGGGTATGTTTAAGTTTTTTCTCTGTTATAAAGTGTGTCGGGCATCCCATGAGTGTTCGGGCACTATATCCCAAGAGTGTGGCGGGTACTATATCCCAAGAATGTGGGAGCACTTTACCCTGAGAAGTGTGCCAGACACTATATTCCATGAGTGTGTTAGACACTATATTCCAAGAGCGTGGCGGGCGCTATATCCTAAGAGTGTGGGAACACTTTATCCCAGGAAATGCGGCAGACACTATATCCCATGAGTGTGGAGGGCACTATATCCTAAGAGTGTGACGGGTACTATTTTCCAAGAGTGTGGATGCATGTTCAGAGAGACGATATCTGGGTTAGCTACCGAGTGTGTCAGATTCTGGCAAAGTAACCGACACACGAGCTCACGACCAGTAGAAAAAAGTATGCATCATATGCATTGTTTGTCTTCCTTGTTTATGCATGCTTTTTTGTGATATGTATTTTCTGTGATTGTGTGTGTGCGTTTCTTGACTTGTGATTTTCTTTGTATCTCTGGTTTGTTAAAGTTGTTTGTATTATGAGGTTTGCTGCCATTAGCTACCTGTTGAGGATTGCAAGTATGCTGTTATAGAATTCATGTGTAACATAATAAAATGAATATAACTATACACTCCGATCCTGCTAAGAACTCCCTAGTTCTTACCCTCCTATTGTCACCCCTTTCAGCTACAGGTGTGAAGGTTTAGTGCAAAGCTATAGGAGTATAGAAAATTACGTTTACAAGTTGAGTTGTTAGATTTTATTTTTCTCTCGTCATTTATTATTTTGGTTTTAGAGGGGTAGGACTTGTATTTAAGGATCTTTGAATAAGTCTATATATATATATATATTTGTGATTAAAAGGTTTAAAGTAAAGGTCTTTCGTTTTTTTAATTAAAATTCTGGTTCGTATTTGTAAATGGTCAATATTAAATAAAGATAGTATAAAGTAAACAAATTTAGAGATACGTAACGTCTAAACTTTTAATACGATCATGAGGTGGTAAAAATAAGGGTGTTACAATTAATGTTCTTATAGAGACTATTGATAAATTAAAAAACAAATACTTTCCAGTCTGCTATACCTATTTCTTAATTGAAAATAAAAGAAATGTATGGATTAACAAAGTTAGATTCCCACATTAACAATTTGTTGCATATTAGTCAATACTGACAACATTTTTTTTGTTATTAAGGGATGTAGCATGTATAGTAGCAATTACAGCACACGCTGAATGAATCCATATAATATTGAAGAAACTTGGCATTATCAAAGACAATGCAGCATCACGAAGTATATTGAGTTAATAAGAATGTTGGGGGCATTGATAATATTGTCTTGTAGTTGTTGATTATTTTGTGATTATTCCATTTTTAACATATAACAAAAAAATTATGAACAAAATTAATTCGACAAAAAATATTTGACAGAATTATTCAATAAATCATAATTCAGACATTCAGTAAATCACTAAATCCAGTATTATTAATAAAATTACACAGTATTATCAAAATTCAGCTAATTAGCAACTCAATTATTAACAACAGTAAAATCAGTAAAATTAATTTCAAGTCACAGTACTTACCAGCAGCGTGGAGGAAGAAAAGTGATTGCAACACCGGCAAACACACACACAGAGAGAGAGAGAGAGCTCGAACAGAGGAGACGACGACGGCCACAGAACTTCCACACGACGGCGAGGGAGCTTCCTACGACGGCAATAGAGGTTCCACACGCGACACTTGCAGGGCTGCGAGATTGGGGGCTATGGTTCTTTGTTCTTTCACTTTCCAATTTTTCCTTTTGTTTTCAGTTCCAGAGAGGAGAGGAGTGGGGCTAGGACTGCATTGGAAATTTAGGGTTTTCTTTTTTTTTTAAGGTGTGAAACGGTGCCATTTGGAAGGGTATACTAAACCAAAAACCCTTTAAAAAATTGGTCGATTTCGGTGATTCACCGATTAATCACCGGTTCGACCGGTTCTTTAATCAATTTTTTATTAGACGGTTTATAAATCTAATTGAATCGGTTTGGTGACTGATTTTCGATTAATCCAGTTGATTAGTCTAGTTCAGTTTTTAGAACTATGCTGGTGAGTGGTTATTTTTCTTTTTTTTTCTAGGAGTTGTTGAGATCTCATATTTTAATATATGAATAGATTTGTAGATACAATTAAAATTTTGCGCAAAAATTAATGTGACCATGTGAAAAAGTCAAACACACTGATAAAGTAAACTTAAATCTTGTGAACTTTTTTTATTTGAGCTCTATTTATTTTAGATCTAATTTTTATTTTTGGGACAACAATAAACATGGTAAAATTTCTCTGATTTATTTATTGTAATATTTGAATTCGCATCTTCATAAAATCAAGTTAATCAACAGTATCGTGCAACCTCTTCAAAAGTGAAAAATTTTAAATAAGTGAATCACACATGCATTGCGCAACAGAATGTAATAGCTTTGAATATTATATATATGTATTGTGTGGGACATGTGAGACCTCATGCAACAACGTGTTATGTTACTGAAAATAATACTAAAAACATGTTACCTTTAAATACTTTTTTATTTTATTTTTTCGGAAGGAAGATTCCGGCCGTAAAATAGATAAATAACACTTACAAATTACAGAAATATATTAGATATAAATTTAAAAAAAAATATATTTTTTATACTAAATTATAATTTAAGATCGAGTCTGCGCAAATTTTGATTATAATGAATCCTAATAAACAGAAACAAAATTATATTCGAGTCTCTTTTATTTTTAGATTTATATAATTAATAAGTGTTATAATACTGTGAGATATTTTTTTTTTGTTTTCTCTTTGAATAAATTAAATCCATTTATGATTTGAAAGTGATGACTTTAGGCTGCATTTTTTATTTTTAGTGTCTTTTATTTCTGAATTTTGAAAAAAATAGGAGATGAAAATAGAAAAATAGAATTTTTATTATTTTGATGATATCTTTTTTTACAAATTTTTAAAAATAAAAATATCAAAAATAAAAATACAAACTAAATGTATTATTGGTGATACAAATTAAGGATAAATAAACAAATGATTGAAATTGAATAAAATATAGAATAAATAAAATAAAAGAAATAAATTAAAATTAAATAGAACAAAATTATTCTATTTTTTATTCAATTTTTTTATATAATAAAAAAAATTTCACTCATCCTTATTTTTTATATCATTTTTAGGATTAAAATTGAATAAAAAAAATCACTATACCTTTTATTCAATTTTTAATAGAATAAGAGATCGGCTCACCCAATTTCACTTATTCCCATTATATAATTTCATCACAAAGTCAAAAATTATATTTTTACTCCCCTCATTTCTGTCTAACGGTTATTCTAATTTAAAAATATGTATACACTTCATATTGAATTAAAAATAAAAAAATTTAAATTTATTAATATAAAACTCAATCTAATAACTAAATAAAATTAAAATATATAAAATTAAATAAAATATTTTAACATTTAAAAATATAAAATAATAACTATTAAATTATACTTGTGAAAATTTTTTGCATTGCTAATTAAAATTTTGACTATATTATATATATATATTGAAATTAATATTAAAGTTAGTTACTAATATAAAATATATATTAAAATATAAATATATTAAAAATAAATTAAACTACGTACAAATATATTTATATATAATATAATAATAATTAATTTTAATTTTAATAACTAATTTTGAGGTACCAATAATATTTTAGTTAAAATTTGGAGTCAAGCATGCCAATTAAGGTTGTCAAACTCGCAAGTCTAAGTAAATTCGTAGAGCTAACCTAGACTCGATTCATGAGTTAACTCATAAACTTATACGAGTTTACCTATTACGAAATTTTTTCAAAAAAAAAAAAAAATATATATATATATATATCAAATTTAAAGCACATAATAAACTAAAGTAGTAGCACACATTGTAACAAGTATTTTAGAACACAAGTTCAAATCCTTTACAATTATATTTATGCAATTAGTACAACATACAACACACACAACTAAAGTTCTAAACTTCTAATAAACTTAAATTGAAATCCTCCAATATCTTCATCTTCCATAGCATCAATAACATCTTCATCATCTTCATCATCAAAATCATTATTTATCATTTTCTTTAAGCAACATTCTCAGACATTTGGTACGTAAATCAAGAATATCAAATAATCAAATTACCAAGGTTGTCCCTAAATAAACACTATGTCCCTAATTTGGTTATCAACTATATGTTGTTATTAACTGTTAATTTTCTATGTTATCCCTAAATAATAACTATGAACATTGAAATTGAACCATAATCAAAGCATTGTAATTTACTAACTGCCTAAATCTTCAAACTACATAAAAGACAATCAATAAAATTTAGAAAAAAATACCCAAATGGAACAAAACCACAACAGCTAGCAGCGAGCCTGTGATGATCGACAGAGAACCAGTATGAAACCGAGTAAGGATGCATCACAATTGTGCTTGTGTAGTACAGAGATGGAGTCACGATGTAGACCCAGAGAGTGAGGAATGGTGAGCAACAGCAAAGCACAATAGAGGTAAGAGAAGCAGGCCAACAATGGCAGCGCGGCGGAGTTATGCATGAATAGGGCACGAACAAAGCATGGCAACGCGACGGACTGCAGAATCACAGAGGACACAACAAACAGTGGCAATAAGACGAACGAGCCAGCGTGGTGGATGGCAGAGGCTCCTTGTGCATCAAAGCAAAACCCAACGATGGTAAGGAGAAGCAAAGCATTGTGAGGAGAGAGTAGAGAGCGACGTACGACTGTTCGGGGACAGAGGCAACCGACGGCGAATGGCGGCGAAAATTGAAGAGTGAGAAAACGACGGAGAGGGAGAGAACCAAGAGAAGAGTGATTAGGGATTTAGTCATTTAGGGTTACATGTTACTAGGTTAGCATAACATATAACGTTATTCTTTTTTTTGGGCCCAAATCACGTCATTTTTTGCTAAAACTGGCACCCAAAGCAAACTTGCAAACTCGCTCTCAAACTCGCGATTTTGACCGAGTTTACACGAGTCCAGCCGAGTCTACCTGAGTTTACTCAAAAACGAATTTGTGTCCGAGTTAACTCGATTTCATTATCTAAACTCGTAAACTCGTACGAGTTAACTCGAGAATTTGACAACAATGATGCCAACACTTCTTTCATGTGATTGATCCACACTACAATACTCACAATTAAAATTTTGAGACATACATATATATACCATCCTTGATAATTGTATGTCCTTAGCTTCTTGGATTTATTCATCATTATCTCGTCAGTGCAGGTTGGCTTTAATTAATTTGTTTGACGCCTTGTGTCATGAATAAAATTATATATAGGTGATAATATAGTTTATTTATTCTTTTACGTGTCTAAATCTGTCCAATAATTCAAAATTTTACTCGCAATATATATAGCATATGAATTGTAATTTAGACAAAATTTTCTCATAATATTAAGGAAAAACCTTTAAACACACCAATTAATTAAACGCTTTATTATTAATTAGAATTTAATTTTAATATACGACTAATTTAAAATATTTTTATATGTGTACATGTATTTAAGTATATAACGTCATATATATATATATATATATATATATATATATATATATATATATATCAACTATTATATATTTATCTATACACTAAAAATCCTAAACCAATATATATATTATTTAATTTATTTTTAATATATATTTTTATATTTTAACATTTATTTTTATTAATAACTAATTTTAATATACATCTAACTAATATAATTAAACTGCATTTTATATTAATTTTGTGAATAATTATTTAAAAAATAAATATAATTAAATAATTATATAAAATATTTTATACAATATAAAATATCAAAATTAAATTCTTATTATTAATTCTCTTATACAGTCTATCTGTGTATTATTTTCAAACATACAATACACATGTGAAATTGTACTAAGTTGAAATAAGGCATTAATTAGATATATAACTAATTAACTATAATATAAAGATATGGTGCAATAGAAAATTACAAATATGCGAATATACGACGCCGATCCTTTCATTATCACTCATTCTCTTGGCTCTCTAATTTGCACTCATCACTGTCGGAATTGAATCAAACTAAATTTTGATTTTGATGCGTTTCTCACTAAAATTCAAAGCACAAATAAAATTATATATACTGTACCCAGTCCAACTGTCCGAGTAATTTATTGATCTTCGTTAGTTCATTATAATCGTTTCTTCAATTAATCATATTGTCTTGTTGCTAAGTCCGATCCTGAAGTTTATGGCCATTATCTCAACCATGCATGTGTTTAACTTTGTATTTGTCACTATGTATATATTATTGTAGAGATGAAGATATAATTTTGTTGGAATCTTCAGTTTCTCTGTTATATAATTTAAAATATTTTTATAATTTTTGTTATTTATAATGACTTTGTAAATTTTTTCTTTAATAGTGCATCTTGTGTGAAAGATGTTGTGGTATCGTCAATTCTCATCTTCTGTTATTTTTGTAGTATTTAAATTTCGACGAGTTACTAAAATTTTTTTTCTACAATTGGCTAGAACTTCTTCAATAATACAGTCAATCTCACTTTCGCACTCTTGCTCCTTGATTACTTTTTCGTTAACCTTTTTCTGCAAGAGTAATAATTCTTCTATTTGGACAATTAGCAACAATATGCCCAAAACGTTTTGAAGTATTTCTTACCTAATGATCCACGCTCTTTATTATTTTTAAAAGATCATGTCTTCATTTCTTGTTAAACATTAAGGATGACATCTTTGTCTTTTGGCGACTAAGTGTTATTCATTTGTGTTTGATGGTTTTCAGTGGCTAAGAGAAGGGGGTTGAATTTAGCCCCTTTTTTTTTACTTAATAACACTTGCTGGTCTTTGAAACAACTTTTGGAGACTTTTTGATTTTTGTCTCGTACGCAGCCACGAGACTTTTTCTTTTTATCTCGTCACCCGGCATGAGATATTTTTCAATTTTATCTCCTGGGCAGCAGAAACAGAAATGGAGTAGAAGAGAGAGATAATTACACCAAGATATATCCTGGTTCAACTGCAAAGTGCAATGCAGCCTACATCCAGTCTCCATCACAATAATGATGGAATTTCACTATAATCATTCTTGATTACAAACACCAATTCTCCCTAGGAACTACCCTTCATATCCGGGACAAGTCCAGAATCTAAACCCCAATCCTAATCTTGACTTGGTTACTGCCAAGCTTTCAACTGCTAAGTGCTAACCCAACTTGCAAGGGGATTCCCACAAAATCATGAAACACAACACAGATGTACAAATGAACTCTAAGGACATCTATGGCTTTTTCTTTTAATTTTGCACTCTCTGCCTTTTTTCACTCTATGGATTTTTTCATACAAACCTCACTGTTTGCCTTTTTTCATGAAACTTAAGGCAAACAAAATTAAACAGAAAATTACAAAATGAAGAACATTGAAGGAGAAGAACTTCTGTTAGCTTAGGTAGCTATGAAAACTCTGTGCCTTGCACTCTCACTCCTTGCTTCAAGCCCTGGCTGTTCTCCCTTATATAGAGAGGGAAGCCTACACGGTTGAAACCAAATAAACCAAACTAAACTTCTTCTTCTTCATGCAAACCGGTTCGGCCAGAGAGAGAGGAGAGATAACCAAATGCTAAAACCAACATGCAAATACCTCTGAGTCTTCTCTTTACACCAAGCTTCATCAATCTGAGCCATCCAACTTGTCTTGCTCTCCAAGAAGGACTCCTGGCCCTTGATGCTTCTTGATGTATGACAGCTCCTCCTACTCCACTTTTGCTTCCTCTTTCACGTAGCCACCCTAGCTACCTTCTGTGATGAGTGAACCCAAAAGCAGAGACAAGCCATCCTTGAGATCTTCTTCCTCTGACCGAAATCTTCTTCTTCCATTTTTGGTATGGAGAAGCTGAGATCTCTTCACCAAATCTTACCATATGTGATGAAAATTTCAGCCACAATATACTTTTTGTTTTCTTTTTCTTGCCATCATTGTGATGGTCTTGAACTTGCTTCTAGCTTCTTCTTGGTAGCTTGCAAAATCTTCCATGGTTGCTGTGATGGAAGTGACCGAAAGTGAGAAGCAAGTAGAGAGAGAAGAGAGAGAAATTAAAAAGGCATTAAATTAGGAAAGAGAATGAAATTAATTGAATTTTATTCTTCCCTTTGCTGAGTAGCGTGTATCATTAAGGCATCAATAAAATCAATTGCCTTTTCTCTCTCATTGTTCCCATGCAATTAATGATAATTAAATGAATTTGGAGTCCATAACATGAGAGAAAGAGATCTGTTGGAAGTATTCCTTGCTTTCTCTTCTTTTAATTTTCGGACCAAGCTTAATAGTCTTGGGGCAAATCATTTTGGGCTAGATCAACTTGATTCAGGCCCAATTAACCACAAATTGCTTCAGCCACAATACTTAAGCATTTTGATCAAGGCTGAATGTTTACATTTATATTGGGCTTGCAATTTTCTTTTCTTTTTGGCCCTAGTAACATAACCATAATCACAACAATTTAATACCAAAGCTAAATATATTTTTGATACAATTGGGCTTGTTATAATTTTCTTTCTTTTCGGTCCAATCAAAACCTGTATAGCAAAATTATTTTAATCAACATATATGAATTGAAATCAAATTAATAATTTTGCAATAATATTTGATCATCACTAATTTAAATTAGAGTTTTCCAAACTCATCAATCTCCCCTTGATGACAAACATTATTAAAAATTGAAATGGAAAGAAATCAAAAAGTTAGAATACTCCCTTTGTGAATACTTGCATTCCTTTCTTTCCAATTGTTACATGACTCCCCCTTAATGTATGCTATACCTGTAGCAATTTTTATCAAGCCTAAGGCAATAATGTTATTCAACATATAAAAATTTTGTAATGTTGAATGGCTTGATTTATGAGCAGGATTTGAAGTGATAAACAAAACTCATTTGTTATCATAAAATTGATTTTCTGCTCAAACTCACACAAAGCAATTGAGTACATATCAACCAAAAATATTTTTTTTGATGTTACAAGAAGTTGCTATTCAAAATATTTTCCAATCAATATATCAGAGCAAATTAATCATAACAAGAAAAATACTTTTAATCAAGCATAATCATCTCAAACCATAGCAACTATCAGAATTTATTTTCATATCACAGCTTAAAGGAACTGCCAAAAATAAAATATTTCTAAACCAAAATAGCAAACATATTTACTAAGGTAAATCAAATGCATCCACAAGATAAATCAAATGCATATTTCTAATTCAAAACACAGCAGGCATATCTACAAAGATAAAACAAATGCATTACAAGCATCAAGCAGATCACCACAACAAGGGTGATCATAAATCTAGAAAGGATTCCATCCCCTGTTTTCTTAATTTCAATTTTTCAGCCATTTCTCTCCCTTTTGTCATCAAAGGGGTACCTGCAAAAAATGACATTGGAATCAAAATATCCAAAATATAACCAAAATACCAAGAGGTTATCACAGAGTCATAGATCTAGAGTATCCAAGCAGACTACTACAGTATCAAATTGAGCCGAAATAAGACAAATATCAACAGAAAGAAAAAAAATAGTTATCAATCATCAGATAAATTGTACTCAGTGCCCTCTGCCTCATCATCACTAGCCATCCCCATCTCTTCTTCAAAACTTTGCAGCATTAAACCCACCCTATCTTTGCACTTTATCCAAGCCCGTTCATTTTCAAAGGCTTGTTTGCAGGCCTCCTTGTATGATCGAACCATTAGCTTGGACATGTTGGAGAACTCAGTCAGAATTTTCTTGATCGATTCTGCTGTCTTGGAAGACTCAGGTGGCTGACTCTCAAACTCACTGTCCGAGTGTACTGACTTCTTCCCTTTGGTTCTCTTCATAGCTCCTCCTCCTTTAATCATTGAGACCTTATTCTCTACAGCTTCATTTGTTAAATCAACTTTAAAATATTCAAAAAATACTGGTGAGAAACATGCCATAAGGTAAATTTGTCTTTTTGGTACTTTTAACAGATTTTCACATGTGCCTTATCATAAGGTATCCAAAAGAGATAGGAGAGGAAGTAAAAAGAGCAAAAAGTACAAGAGAGTCAGAAACAGTTACTCTGTTATGTGAACCACTTTGAGGAGTTAGAATATGAGTGATAATTCGGTGCAGCAGAGAGTTTGTTGGTCCGAGGGCCTTGTGAGTAGGGATGGTGCCGTCCAAGCCAGACAAGTTCTCACAAATTTGTTGAAGGGCTTGCTTGTATGTGACCCCAACCTGAGAGTCCCATTTTTCAGTCATGTACGCTCTTGGTCCCTCATCTGTGTAGCCTAGGGCAGCGCTGATGGTCTCAGAGTTCAGAGTCATGTATACCTTCTTTACGTAAGAGTGAATGGTACCATCGATCAGTCTCATATTAGCATAAAATTCTCATACCAATCCAGGGTAAACATGTTTCTGAATATGGAGCAGAGAAGTCCATTTTAGATTCTCAAACAGAAGAGAAATGTTGATTCCTTTTGCTGTGAGTGAGTCCAGATTCACTAGATAGGTAGCACAGAGGTGGCGTTTCTCCAATACTTCCTTGTGGAACTCGTAGGAGGCACATGAATTGAATCTGGCTGGGTCATAGTGTGAGTGAGGTTTGTTGAACTTATTTTTGAATTTCAATAATTCCAGATTGGCTAGCTCTCTTGTGTTGTGCAACACAAATCTGTTGGTCTTCTGTGAACTGCATCCAGGGGTGGTCTTCTTCAGATGTGATGGCGGTAGTGATGGAGGCGGTGAGGTGTGGAATACTTCTTCCTCTTCAACCACGGGTTCCATCTCCTTCTTTTTCCTTGAGGAGGTCTTTGTTGCTATTACCTTTCTCCTCATGGTGTCTGTTTGCTTGGATGATGGTGAGGGAGAGGATGATGAAGTGGAATGAATGTGTATATGGGTGTGGGTTTGAGGAGTGGTAGGTTTTTGGGAAAGAAGGACTCGTTCACTTTTCCTTGGAGCAGTTTTCTTTTTCATGATAATAAAAATGGAAAAGTGGAAGAGGGAAGATGAAGAGAGATCCTAATTGAGTGGAGAGATGAGGGAGGTTAGGGACGCATTAAATGTTGAGTGGAGAGAGAATTAGAAGGAGTTAATACTCATTAAGGGGCGGTTATTAACCAATGGAAGTTTCCTTTTATTTGAAATTAAAACTGAAAGTTTGGTTCCTAGAATCAAGGGATGTGAAGAGGGAAAATATTTTATTGTGGATTTTATTTGACAATAACTTCTTCCAACAAGATTTGATAAGACAACAGAAGGAATTGTGATTAACACAAAAAGGAACTTAAAAACGGTCAGAGTGGGGTCAAGGAAATTTTGTGGGGCCCAAGATAATTAAAGTTAGCGAAGTCTCCCCCTGTATCATGGCCCTTTCCTCTTGTCAAAAAATGTCTCCTGCCTTCCTACGAGACAAAACCAATCAGAATAAAAAATTTCACAAATTATCAACAGAACTTAATTATATCATTCCCAAGCTTTTCCTCAAAGAGCAGAATCTGTCTTCACAGAGAGATTTTGTAAAAATATCAGCAAGTTGGTCTTCAGATTTTACAAATTGAATATCAATAGTACCCTTTTGCACATGTTCTCTAATAAAGTGATATTTGATTTCAATGTGCTTAGTTCTTGAGTGCAAAACAGGATTTTTAGAAATGTTTATAGCACTCATATTATCACAAAATAAGGGTATACTATTGATCTTTAATTTGTAATCTTCTAACTGCGTTTTTAACCAAATTAGTTGTGAACAACATGCAGATGCAGAAATATATTCAGCTTCAGCTGTGGATAGAGCCATTATGGCTTGTTTTTTGCTTAACCACATGTTGAGTGAGCTTTCAAGGAAGCAACACATGTCGGATGTGCTCCTTCTATCCACCCTATCTCCCGCATAATCTGCATCACATAACCCTACTACACAAAATTCATCAGATTTTGGATACCACAAGCCATAATCACTAGTTTCCTTAATGTATCTAATGATGCGCTTAACGGCTGAAAGATGGGATTCTTTTGGGTGAGATTGAAATCTTGAACATACACCCACACTTTGAACTATATCCGGTCTAGAGGAGGTAAGCTACATGAGTGAACCTATCATTACTCTATACTTAGTTTCCTCCACATCTTTACCATTTTCATCCTTTTCAACTTTAGTGTTTGGATGCATTGGTGTTCCCATTGGTTTGGAATTTTCTAGGCCAAATTTCTTGATTAATTCTTTAGCATACTTTCCTTGGTGAATAAATGTACCACTAAGAGTTTCTTTAATTTGTAGGCTAAGAAAGAATATTAGTTCTCCCATTAAACTCATTTTAAATTCACTAGTCATGAGTTTTCCAAACTCTTCACACAAGGACTCATTGGCCAATCCAAACACAATGTCATCCACATAAATTTGAACTAGGAGAATGTCATCATTAGATGCTTTAATAAATAAAGTAGTGTTGGTGGTACCCCTTTGAAATTGATTTTCCAACAAGAAGGCACTAAGCCTTTCATACCAAGCTCTTGGAGCTTGTCTAAGGCCATAAAGAGCCTTTGAAAGTTTGAAAACATGGTTTGGAAATTCTTTATCTTCAAAACCGGGGGTTGAGACACAAACACTTCTCTATCAATAAAGCCATTAAGGAAAGCACATTTTACATCCATTTAAAATATTTTAAAACCCTTATGGGCAGCATAGGCAAGAAGCAACCTAATTGCTTCCATTCTAGCTACCGGAGCAAAAGACTCATCAAAATCTATACCCTCTTCTTGATCGTAACCTTGGTCCACTAATCTAGCCTTGTTACGAACAACTTTTTCATCCTCACCTAATTTATTTTTGAAAACCCACTTAGTACCCGTAACCTTCTTACCATCCGGATATGGCATTAGTGTCCAAACCTCATTCTTGTCAGATTGAGCAAGTTCTTCTTGCATGGCTTTGACTCATGATGGATCTTCAAGAGCTTGCTTTACATTGTTGGGCTCCATTTGTGACAAGAGGGCAAAATTACTTTATTCGGTTTGCCTTTTGGATGAGGATCTTGTTGTTACACCTTGTGAGGGATCACTAATGATAAAGTCATGAGGATAACCCCTCATGGACTTCCATTCTCTAGGCTTTCGGAGTGGTGTTGAGCTTTGATGAGCTTCTGCGGGTTGTTCTGTTCCAGTTTCTCTTGCTGGCTCAGGAGACAAAATGAAAATATCTCCTCCATTCTGACGAGACAAAACTAGACTGACAGATTCTTCATTTTGAGCAGACCTGAGATTTTCTTTACTGGTTTCCTTATTGACAATATCTTCACAATCTGTATTATCTTCTATCACAGTACTGGGAATTGAATTAGAATCACAAAAAGAGACATGTATGAATTCCTCTATGGTCTTATGTTCTTTGAGATAAATTCTATAGGCCTTGCTAGTGGTGGAGTATCCAACAAACATCCCATCATAGGATTTTGGATCAAATTTACCAATATTTTCTTTATTGTTAAGTACAAAGCATTTGCATCCAAAAATATGGAAATACTTAAGATTAGGAGGGGTTCCTTTCCATAGCTCATAAGGAGTTTTTTTCAACCCTTTTCTAATAATAGTTCTATTCAAAATATAACAAACTGTATTTACAGCTTCAGCCCATAGAAATTTTGGAATCTCATTCTCACAAAGCATGGCCCTAGTCATCTCTTGAAGGCTTCTATTCCTTCTCTCAACCACCCCCATTTTGTTGAGGGGTTCTAGGGCATGAAAAGTTATGAGCAATTCCAAAATCATCACAAAATTTTTCAAAGTCTTGGTTTTCAAATTCTCTTCCATGATCACTTCTCAAATGGGCAATTTTTAAATATTTTTCATTTTGAATTCTTTTGCAAAGGGTTGAGAAAGCATGAAAAGCATCATTTTTATGAGCAACAAAAAGTACCCAACCAAATCTAGAGTAATCATCCACTACCACTAGACCATAGTGTTTACCTCCTAAACTTTGAGTTATTGTTGGACCAAAAAGATTAATGTGTAACATCTCTAATGGCCTTTTGGTTGAAATTCCATCTTTTGGTTTAAAAGAAGATTTTACTTGTTTGCCCAATTGGCAAACATCACAAGTAATATCTTTATCAAATTTGATATTTGGAATTTCTCTAACCAAATTTTTATTGACTAGCTTAGAAATTTGGTACATGCTAGCATGACCCAACTTTCTATGCCATAGCCATTTTTCAGATTCAAGAAAAGTGAAATATATTACATTTTGTTCTTTCAAGTCCTCAAGAGTCAATCCATATACATTATTGCATCTTTTAGCCTCAAACAAAATATCCCCAGTTCTTTCACAAACAATTAAGCACATAAATTTTCTAAAAATAACTTCATATCCTAGATCACACAATTGGCTTACACTAAGTAAATTATGTTTCAAACCATTTACAAGAAGAACATCATTTATACAAGATGAAAAGCTTTTACCAACTTTTCCAACGGCCACTATCTTTCCTTTTCCAACATCACCGAAAGTGACAAATCCTCCATCATACTCATCAAGCTTTATGAAGAAGGTTGTCTTTCCGGTCATATGCCTAGAGCATCCGCTGTACATGTACCACATGTTGTCCTTTCTCTTGGATGCTAGGCATACCTACAAAACAAGCTCAAGTGACCTTAGGTATCCAAATCTTCTTGGATCCTTTTACGTTAAACCATCTCTTATGTCCTAATCCATTATAATAAAAAACAACTTTGTAAACTTTATCACCAATCATCCTTTCACCAAAGAAGCATTAAATGGGAAAGTGTCCATTTCGGTTACATAGTCTACAAAACCTTGGAGTTGCTATTTTGTTAAAGCGTATTGGGTTTTGAAACCTTGTGTCATTAGAAGATGAGGCAATATTTTCAAAATAAGGTTTCTCAACAGATTTATAGAAACCCAAGCCTGCTTTATCATAAAGAGGTTTTCAACTAGCCAAGATTTGATTTAGATTTTCAGAACTTTGAGTGAACTTGGCTAAGTCTTCTTTAAGCTTTTTGACCTCTTTAAGCAACTCTTCGTTTTCTTTAAAACAATTTACATATGTAACAACAGAATGATCACTTTCACAGCTCCTAAGTTGGGCTTTTAACTGCTTGTTTTCTTCAACAAGATTTACAGCAGTTTCGGCCTCCCTTAGTTTTTTTTTTTAGAAAATCATTTTCTGCTTTAAGAATGGTGATTTGTTGTTCAAGATCTTGATTATCCAGCAAAAAGCATCTTATTTTTTCAGAGAGGTGATCTATCATAAGATGAAGAGATTCAAAGTCAGGGTTAGGAATGACTACCTGTTCAACATAGTCTGCCATAAGACATGGTTGAGACTTGGTTTCGGATTCTTCATCATCTTCAGAATCGTTTTCTAAGTCCTCCCAAGAAGCCATTAGCCCTTTCTTCTTTCCCTTCTTTGGCTTCTCTTCTTTCTTCAACTTAGGGCAATCTGACTTGAAATGCCCAATTTATTTGCAGTTGTAACATGTCACCTTGCTGAGATCTTTTCTTTGTTTTCTAGAGCTGCTTACCTTGCTTCTCTCCTTGAACTTCACCATTTTCCTGAATTTTTTTGCAAACAACACAAATTCATTTTCAGAGGAATTGTCACTGGATTCGTCATCCAGGGGGTTAGTAACAGATGTAAAAGTAATTCCTTTCTTTTTTGAATCCATTTTCAAATAAGTATTTTCAAAAGCAAGTAGGTTTCCTCTCAATTCATCATATGTCATGGAATCTAGACCACTACTTTCAGATATGATTAAAGCTTTTGTTTTCCACTCTTTTGTAAGACATCTTAGAACTCTCCTCACAAGCACAGAATCATGATACGTTATTCCCATAGCATCCAAGCCGACAATGATGATGTTGAATCTTTCAAACATTTCATCTATTGATTCTCCTTCCTTCATTGAGAACATTTCATATTCTCTGTTCAACATGTCTATCCTTGTCTTCTTTACTATTGTGGTTCCTTCATGAGTGATTTGAAGTTTGTCCCAGATTTCTTTTATCGTTGTGCATCGTGATACCCGTCGGTACTCCTCGAAGCTGATAGCACAGTTGAGCAAGTTGATAGCCTTGGCATTGATCTCCACCTTCTTTCTGTCTTCTTCGGTCCAGCTTGCTTCGGGTTTAAGAGAAACTACTCCTTCAGCACTTGTGGTGGTTGGAATTTGAGGACCCTCCAAGATAATCTTCCAGAGCCTGTAGTCTACTGCTTGCACAAAGATTTTCATTCTCTCCTTCCAATAGGTATAGTTTTTTCCATTGAAAAGAGGAGGTCTGTTGCTTGACTCTCCTTCTATCAGATTGTAAGACACCAGGTTTGAGCCACTGTTTTCTGCCATCTGGATCTTTTCTTCAAGCTGCAAAGCTTGATCTCTTTGAGACCAAGATCTGATACCAATTGATGGTTTTCAGTGGCTAAGAGAATGGGGGTTGAAACTTAGCCCCCCCCCTCCCCTTTTTTTTACTTAATAACACTTGCTGGTCTTTGAAACAACTTCTGGAGACTTTTTTATTTTTATCTCGTACCCAGCCACGAGACTTTTTCTTTTTATCTCATTACCCGGCACGAGATATTTTTCAATTTTATCTCCTGGGCAGCAGAAACAGAAATGGAGTAGAAGAGAGAGAGAATTACACTAAGATATATTCTGGTTCAACTGTAAAGTGCAATGCAGCCTACATCCAGTCTCCATCACAATAATAATGGAATTTCACTATAATCATTCTTGATTACAAACACCAATTCTTCCTAGGAACTACCCTTTCTATCCGGGACAAGTCCAGAATCTAAACCTCAATCCTGAACTTGACTTGGTTACTGCCAAGCTTTCAACTGCTAAGTGCTAATCCAACTTGCAAGGAGATTCCCACAGAATCATGAAACACAACACAGATGTACAAAGGAACTCTAAGGACATCTATGGCTTTTTCTTTTAATTTTGCACTCTCTGCCTTTTTCTGCTCTATGACTTTTTTCATACAAACCTCACTGTTTGCCTTTTTCCATGAGACTAAAGACAGACAAAATTAAACAGAAAATTACAAAATGAAGAACATTGAAGGAGAAGAACTTCTGTTAACTTAGGTAGCTATGAGAACTCTGTGCCTTGCACTCTCACTCCTTGCTTCAAGCCCTGGCTGTTCTCTCTTATATAGAGGGGGAAGCCTCCACGGTTGAAACCAAATAAACCAAACTAAACTTCTTCTTCTTCATGCAAACCGGTTCGATCAGAAAGAGAGGAGAGATAACCGAATGCTAAAACCAACATGCAAATACCTCTGAGTCTTCTCTTTACACCAAGCTTCATCAATCTGAGCCATCCAACTTGTCTTGCTCTCCAAGAAGGACTCCTAACCCTTGATGCTTCTTGATGTATGACAGCTCCTCCTACTCCACTTTTGTTTCCTCTTTCATGTAGCCACCCTAGCTACCTTCTGTGATGAGTGAACCCAAAAGTAGAGACAAGCCATCCTTAAGATCTTCTTCCTCTGACTGAAATATTCTTCTTCCATTTTTGGTATGGAGAAGCTGAGATCTCTTCACCAAATCTTACCATATGTGATGAAAATCTCAGCCACAACATACTTTTTGTTTTCTTTTTCTTGCCATCATTGTGATGGTCTTGAACTTGCTTCTAGCTTCTTCTTGGTAGCTTGCAAAATCTTTCATGGTTGCTGTGATGGAAGTGACCGAAACTGAGAAGCAAGTAGAGAGAGAAGAGAGAGAAATTAGAAAGGCATTAAATTAGGAAAGAGAATGAAATTAATTGAATTTGATTCTTCCCTTTGCTGAGTAGCGTGTATCATTAAGGCAGCAATCAAATCAATTGCCTTTTCTCTCTCATTGTTTCCATGCAATTAATGATAATTGAATAAATTTGGAGTCCATTACATGAGAGAAAGAGATCCGTTGGAAGCATTCCTTGCTTTCTCTTCTTTTAATTTTCGGACCAAGCTTAATGGTATTGGGGCAAATCATTTTGGGCTAGATCAACTTGATTCAGGCCCAATTAGCCCCAAATTGCTTCAGCCACAATACTTAAGCATTTTGATCAAGGCTGAATGTTTACATTTATATTGGGCTTGCAATTTTCTTTTCTTTTCGGCCCAAGTAACATAACCATAATCATAACAATTTAATACCAAGGCTGAATATATTTTTTATACAATTGGGCTTGTTATAATTTTCTTTCTTTTCGGCCCAATCAAAACCTGTATAGCAAAATTATTTTAATCAACATATATGAATTGAAATCAAATTAATAATTCTACAATAATGTTTGATCATCACTAATTTAAATTAGAGTTTTCCAAACTCATCAGCGTTCTTTGCTTTTTAATCTTTAATGGAGTTGAACAACATCAAAAATTTCTGTGTTCAGTCCTCCAAGATAACGAGCAATTATTTGTTCTTCAGGCTCTTGAATGTCATACTTCATAAGCAAATCTTCGAAGTCCATTGTATATTCTTCAACAGATAATGACTTTTGCCTCAAATTATGAAATTTGATGAAGGTGTCTTGCCTATAATGTTCATGAAGGAACTTATGCTTGAGCTCACAATACATTTTATTCCATATCTTGTCTTTCTTTTTCCTTCTCTTTTTTGCTGCTTCAGATTCTCCCACCATATTGACGTATGCTTCTTCAACTTGATTGCTACAAGCTTCCACGCGCTTGTCGTCTGGAATGTCTTTTAACTTGAACACTCTTTCCACTGTGTAATGCCAGTCAATGAATATCAGGTTGGAGTTTTCGATCCTTTCAAACTCAGGAATATCAATTTTGATTTATAAGTCTTTAGTTTTGTGAGTCGTGTTATGTCATGCTCTTCGTGTAGACAAATCTTTAGACGAAGAAGAATAATGAAATGGATTTGCATTATCCTCTTCACTAAAATAACTGTTATCACTCTGCTTGCCATGATTATTTTGAACAGCTTCATATTTTGTAAGTTGCTCTTGCAACTCCTTAATTTGACGACGTAACTCCTCCATTTCAATCTCTTGAGTAGTTCTAAGTTTTGGAGCCATCTTTTACTATTATATATGCAATGAGGTTGATGCTTGAGCGCCGCCGATGTTATGATGACGATGATGCACGATGATGATGGAAATACACCAATAACGATAATGATGGGAATGCACTATGATAATCACCAAGAGAAAAGATACAAAAAAAAAAGAAAAAAATGATATTACTTGAAATTCAGCATCAGACAATGTGCATTGACGACGACTCGTACCAACAGCGAGAGCACCACCGCACTAAAGACTCGTACCTACGAACGAAATAAAAATTTTACTGAAATAAAGCGAGGACCGACCTTACTCTAGCACTAAACTGACGTTGGAACGTCGTTTAAGTCATCAATTTTGGCGAGGTTAACAATCCTACTATGCTAAAAATAGCCAAGAACCCATCTTGATTGACTAAGTCAAGGATGCACCTCTTATTCTCAAAGAGTCTAGAGAAAATTAAGCACACAACTTATTTAATATATAACTTAATCAATTCAACTCCATAAACAAAAGAGGTACATCAGGAACGGATCTAGAGGAGGTGAGTAGTGGCCTCGGCCCCTCCAAAATTTTAAAGAACTATATTTATATATGAGATATGTGTTTAAAAATATACAAAATGTTATGTAATTTAGTAGTTTTATATGTATTTTTTTCACTATGTAATAGATTATGTCTCAATTCTTTTACTTACTAGTATTTTTATTTAACCAATTTAATATCATACTCTCAAGTCTTTATACTTTTTAAAATTAGATTTAATTATAATCATCTCTATATCTATTTTTAAAAAAATTATTTATTTTTTAATATTAACATATTTAATATTTATATTATTATATAAAATATTAATAATGACTTACCTAATTATATTTTAGTAAATACATTGTGTACTTTAGATGTTTTTTTTATAAAAAATATTTATTTTTCTTTTAAATTTATGTTGTTAAAAAAATTATAAAGATATTTTATGAGGATACTATTTCTTTCACATAATTAATAATTTATAATTTTTTTATAAGTTTTTCAGTTAATAAGATATGCGATAATTTTTTAACTAAATATACTATAAATTATTGATATTTTATAATTTTATAATGTATTATTAATATTGTTATGTTTTTTTTATACAACTCTTATGCTAAAAATAAAATTGTAAAAAAGAATTTATAATTTTTTAATATATATATATTGATAAAGCTTTTAAAAAACCAACTTAATAATTATATGTTATGTCTAAATTGTTTTTATAAAATAAAAAAAATATAATAAAAAATTAAAAAATTCGTCTAAAATTCGATCTTTTCATATTAAAATCAGTACATATGCATATTTATGCTAGTAGGAAAAAAAATTCATAACTTGGGTAATATGTGACTAACTTATAATACGATATAATAATATATGCTAAACTAGATTAACAATACAAATGTAAAAATATATGTTTATGCATTATTAGGATACCGAATTAGTATATTATATGTCTTTTTTAATAAAAATAACACAAAAATATTGAACAAAAATATAATTTATTTTTTTATTTTTTTAATTATTATTATCAAAATTTTATAATTATATTTTTTATTATTTTATTTTTTATTCTAAATTTTATGTGAAAAATAAAAATAAATTAATTTTTTATTTTTTTAGTCTATCTTAGATTCAATTCACTATCAAATTCTAAAATCACTAGTTTTTTTGTTTTTATAATTTATATTATATTTTTAATATTTTATCTTATCTTGATCCCAAAAAAACGCAGTCTTAACATTTATAAAATGCGTCTTACAATTTAAAGGAGCAAAGTCTTTCATGAACACGTTATATTAATGCACATAGAGAAGGGGAAAAATTAAATAGGAAAGACAAATAAAGAGACAAAGAGAGATACGAAAAATAAGAAAAACTTATCAGTTATCACTAGATATTCTGATTTGTAACAAGCGAAATGACCAAATTCATGAATTTATACTATCATATCGTATGCTTTAAAATAATGTTGCATTTTAGTAGCCATTTTTCCTTTCTATGTTCTATATCATATTCGGTTTGATTTTGAACAATTCAATTTGTTTCATATAACTATGTCTAAATTTTAAATTAAAATGAAGCCCTACGCAAACCACAAACCACAAACCACACTTTCATTGTTTGAGAAGCTTGCAGCCACACAAATTGACTCGTTTAATTTACACCTCCAGTATTTTATAACTTGGACCACAAGCAATAACGAGTTGTATAATTAATTTATATAGAAGGCAAAAGAATGTTTCAAGCAAATATATAAAACAGTAGTATTTGGATAACTGTATATAAAATAGTTTGAGGCATACTAGTCATCTTCAACTAACGCAACTAAGGCTTCCGATAAGGTTGTTCTTTGTGTGGGGAAGCTGGTTGAAGTATAAAACTAGCTTCTTTTTCAATAAATAAGATCAGAAATCTTACGTAACTAATAAATATTATTATATAATTTGGACTAATATTAGTCAATAATAGTTTATATTCATATTTATAGATATTTATATACAAATCAATATAATTTATACTTATATATTTTTTAAATTTATACACATAAATTAATAAAATTTATTTGTTGAAGATAATTTAATATTTTACTGGCCAAATAATAACAAAAATGACTAAAAACTGCTTACCTCCTAAAATTTTTAAAATAAAATATACTACGTCGGATCGTCAATAATACAGAATGTGACTACGAACAAAAGTTACTCCAATACTTAAATTAGTTTTTGAGTCTTTTTTTAAATAATATTTAAGTGGTGGAGTTTTTATTCTCCATTTGTGGTCGAGTATTTCATCACCTATCGATAAAAAAATATTTAAGTGGGATTCAAGGTATATAAAGATTAAGTTATAGGTGTATAAAGATTAAGTTATCCTTGTATTATAAAGAGTAAAACTCCACTTCGATCCTTAATCATTTTGTGCATTTTCATTCCGTCCCTCGTAAATTAAAAAATCACATTGCGGCCCTTAACTACCGTGTCCGTCAGACCTTTTGTCCCTTCTATTAATATCTATGTCTATAATTAATAAATGTTGTTTATGTATACCGTTAACTCAACACGTGTCAAGTAACCATTTAAAAGACAAATCTCTCCTTGATCATTCAACAAAATGCTGCGTTTTGCCCCTCTCTTCAATGATTTCTCCGCAGCTGATTTGGCTAACGGTTTAGATAATTTCACTCTCAGCGGAATAAATAGGGGCGGAGATGAATCACGATGGTAATTAAACGCGAAGCCTCCAGTATGGTTCTAGCGGATTATACAGAAATTATAATGATGAGCTCGCTATGACTGTGCTTGATTTGTCGGAGTTGTTAAGATTTAATAATGATAGGATTGAAAATTGTGATAACAATGTTAATGCTATGGTTGAGGATAATGAGAAGTGTGGGGTTGGTGATGGTGATCTGAAATCGAAAAGTGGAATGGATCAATTGGATGATGTAGAGAGAGCAGAGGATGTGGGTTATCGGATTTGGAGGGAGAAGATTCAATGCACATGGTAAATAATAGTGATGTAAAATTGGAAGGTGGATTATGTGGGGAGGGTGAGGGATTAAATCAATTCGATAATTTTGGTGTGCAATTGAGATTGAAAGACAAAGAGGAAGGAGAGAATGAGAAGGTTGAGGAGGGAGCATCGTCCAATTTTGAGTATTCAGAGGGTGAGGATTTAATGTATAGCTATAGAAGCAACATCAGTGATGACAATAGGAAGGAGTTTTTTGTGGCAAAGAGTGTGCAATATCACAAGGAATTGGAAGCCCGGAACAAGAATTCATTGCTTATAAACTCCTTCTTGGCCTTTAGCTCAAATGATTTAGATGATTTTCTACTAGATAATAATAAATTTGATTGAGATCTTGAGATGTCTAATTTTTTCAGCGAGAAGTAAAAATAGAACAATGAAGTTGAACAATGAAAGAAAGAAAAAGTAAAGCATTGTTGACCTCTCCAAAATGCAGCGTTTTATTGAGTCATCAGGAGATAATTTGTCCGTTTAAATAATTGTTTGACACGTGTTAAGTTAACAGTATACGTAAGTAACATCTGTTAACTATAGACGGAGACATTATCCAATAAGGCAAAAGGTTTGATGGAGACAGTAATTAAGAACTGCAATATTATTTTTTAATTAATAAAAAATAGAATAAAAATGTGTAAAATGATTAAAGATCGAAGAGAGATTTTACTCTATTATAAATGATCGATTATCAAAATATGTGTAAATCATCATTTATGATAAAAGATAATTCTTATTAAGGTTAAGTATGATTTTGGTCCCTAACATAGAGGCCGAAAATGTATTTCGTCCCCGACCTTTTTTTCGCTACAAAATGGTCCCAAAGGTTTTAGTTTATTTTAAAACCATCATTCGGACCAAAATTCCCCTTCCTCTTCTTCCCCAAAATCATGTAGAAGCACAAGTAGAAGCACCAGCAAAAGCACAAGCAGAAACAGAACCAGAAACAACAACAATTAATCAAACAGAAGCAGCAGCAGGACAACAACAACAACAACAATGAATCACCAAAGAATCAACAATGGAATCAAGTAGAAACAGAAGAAGCAAGAGCAGAAACAGGACAACAACAATAACAATAATAATGAAACAATATAATCAATCAGAAACAGAAGCAACCAGAAACAACAATAATAAAAAATCAACAACATAATAGAAGCAAAAGTAGAATGGAAGAAGAATGGAAGCAGAAGCAGAATCCGGCGAGCCACCCGAAACCGCCATCACAGCGCCGATCCGCCATCAAAGCGCCGCAACCCTTTTCTTCTTCTTTCTTCGCGCTACCCTAGCGCCACCGTCACAGCGCGACCTCTTCTCCTCCCTCAGCTCACCGCCGAAGCCTTCCCCTGTTCTTGCCTCGAACCAGATCCACTACCATCGAGCACCTCTGCCGAGCCCAGAGGAGCAGTGGCGAGATCCAACCACCGAACGACGACGAGCAACGGTGGCCCTAACATTTGAAGGCGAAACTGCGACTGATTCTGGTGCTATTGAACGGCGGCGGTGGTGACAGCAAAGAACAACGGCGGCGACGGCGAGGACCCTTCCCCCTCTTCTTCCCGAACACCCACACCCTTCTCCCTTCGCGTAACCCCTTCCCCCTTTTCCTTTTACTTTACACGTTTTCTTTCTTTTTTTATTTTATTTTTTAATTTTTTTATTAAAGTTAATTTGGTAATAAAAATAAAAAATTTGAAAAAAAGAATGATTTTAAAACAAACTGAAACTTTAGGGACCATATTGTAGCGAAAAAAAGGTCAAGACAAAATAAATTTTCGACCACTATGTTAAAGACCAAAATCGTACTTAACCCTTCTTATTAATATAACTGAGTTATAACGGTAATAATGTATTAATATCCTTATATACATCTATTCTACTTGACTTATAAATATGATTAAATAAAGGGTTCTTTTAGTTTTAAATTTTGATTTGATCAGGCTATTTAAGTATACCCAAAAAAAATTATATAGTACAAAAGGCTGGCACTAAGTACACACACCTAGACTTATTAAAAGCACTTTTTTCATTCTAAATTGAAAAAATAAAATAAAATAAAATAAAATAAAGTATGTCTTTGCTAAAACCTTTTGGCATAAGCAATTTTGTTTTGCAATGAGTTAAAGGTTATACGAATGCGATCTCGGGTAAGCTTATCTCTACTTGGCATCACTTTTTTCTTTCTTTAAAGAAAAGAAAGTGAACTACACTATCTTTTCTTCGCACATATTTTAACTTATGTTATATTTTCTTTTTATTTTTTTCAAAAACAAAATTTTCAAACAATATATAATTTACTAAGAAAATATGTGATACTTATTATTACATCATATCTATTTTTAACAAAAATGTTACTATATATTAAATAAGTTTCTATAAAAGTCATAAATTTTATGATATTTTAATTTGATTTTTATTTAAAAGAAAATTACTAAACAATAAGTATATTTTTTGTCATAAATATAATACTATCATTTAATATATTCGTTAACCCTAGATGTGTATAATAATTGAAATAAATGTAAAACATTATTATTAGAACTAAAGTTAAAATAAATTACATTGAAAATAATTTTAATTTCTCTCGAAAACATGAGAAATAAAACACTTTTTTAATGTGAAACACACACATCATATAACTGGACTTAATTTGTTTCATCATATGGTCCAACAAATCAAATAAAAGCAATGATGACAAAGGAGATACGCTGAGCTAACTAGCTATAGTGATCCACAATATTAAAAGAGCAATGACCTACTTCATTTAAACAAGGTGTGGACCAGCTAAAAAAAAAAGGATAATATTAAAAAAACAAAAAAAAAAATTCAAATTTGCTTTATTTAATATGTATTAATTATTATTATAATTGATAAATATTAAATAAGATAAATTTAAACTGTTTTTATTGATTTTTTTTTAAACATTATTGAAAAAAAAATACATCATGTATTGTGGGGAACATAAATATACATCATAAGCTTATCTTGTATTGGAATAATATAAGTCGCATGACCTAATTCTTAACCAAAAACAATGAAACCATATGACCTAATTTTTTCTGGTCATCTTCACATACGGACAACAAACACCAGAGCCGCTGAGCCGGTGAAATATAAATTAAGATGGCATAAATTTCTGTGAATTTGGAACATGATGAAGGTATGCTATTGCATTATAAATAATAATATTACTATATATTGGCATGGCTGAACTCGTGTGAATTTTATAATGTTAATTATTGAATCTGATGAAGAAATGAAAACTATATGGAAACAAGCATAGTTGGTTGCATCGTCGAACGTAGATTATTTAAAATGAGAAAACTTGTAAAAAATAAAAGACAAAAAAAAGTGAGAAGTTTATTAGAATTACATTAAAATAAAAATTTACGTGCAATTATCTTCATCTAAAATTGATAATTAAAAATCATTAAATGAGTTGATATATTTGACTAAATTATTATCTAACAGTTCTTATTTATTAACTTTATATGAAAATAATTATATGTAAAAATATTTACTTTATATTTATCTTTTATGAAAAATAGGTTTAATTTGAAACATATGACAACATGATTTTTTCAGCACTGATTTTTCTTGAATTCAAATTCGAAATCACTTATTAGAATAAATAAATAAATATGTATCCGTCCATCCATTACAGCCGTGAGTTATATTGAATTTTTTTAATTTTTTTTTATAAACATGAGATATTTTTACTTTTGAACTGAATTAATTTGTTTAATTCCAAAATACTATTAGAATTTTCTGATCTAATATTATTGAGACATTCATTTGTAAATGTTTACACTATAAATAATTATTTTTGACATAAAGAGGTGTATTATAATTCCACATAGGTGGGAATCCAATGGTTTAATATATGTTTCTTTTGAAATGAGCAAATTGTCCAATAAATTATTAGCCACAAGAAAAACAGCCTTAGTTGCTTACATCAAAGAAGTTAATTAGTTAAATAAGAGTAAGTAGTCATTTCTGATCACAAATAATTTAGGTGCTGACAAAATTAATTATAAAATATTAAAATTAAAGTTATATTCATAAAAGATAAATTTTGTTTTCATTTGAAGAGGTCGAAAATACGGCTCGAACCACTGCCACCGCTGTTGACATTGAACCACAATAACAGCTTCACACACACGAACCACCGCCGACATTGAACCATAGCAGCGGCGGCTCAAACTACTACTGTACACACACAAGACCGCACCGCTGCCAATATTGAACTAATTTGGCCCATACGTAGGGAAAACAACATTGTCAATTTGGCGAAACATGCTGCTCATGAAGCTAAAGATGCTCTAGTTCAATTTGAAGACCTAACAAAATCAAGACACCGATTTATGTCTTCTTATGAGCAATTTCAACCTCTATTTCTTTCTGTTTTTTTGACCTAATATTTTAAATTTTACCATAAAGATGATGAAGAAGAAGAAAAAGAGAGAAGATAGAAGAAAAAAGAAAGAAAAAGAAGGAGAAAAGGTGGTACCGGTGAGACTAAGAGCTGTCATTGGCCGCCGGCGTGGCAAAGAAGAGAGAGAAAGAGACAAGAAGACGACAGAAGAGCGAAAGGAAATAATGAGAAAAAGAAGTAGAAAGAGAAGAGGAGAAGAAAGGAAAAGAGTTGAAATCTTGAAGTAATAAGATAGGGATAATTTGGGTATTTTAATTCATTTTTTATTGGAATTAATAAAAAAAGTAAATTTTGAATATTTTTGTCAAGCGAAAATTATTTTTTATGGATACAACTTTAATTTCAATCTTTTATGGTCAGTTTTATTAGCACTTAAATCATTCATGGTTAAAAATTTACTCAGTTAAATGATTTGGATAAATAGAATGATTAACTCACTTGTTTATTTAAATAAATATAAAAAATTTAATATAATTTTACTTTATACATGCATCAATCTATTAATCAATGACAAAATTTTAAATAAAACTCAATTTAAAATAAATTATTTTTTAACATGTCAAATGACGAAGATACTGTAAAGTTAAAAAAAAAAGCTTAGTTAACTAGAGTTGAAAAATTTGGAATAAATTCAATCTGTCTAAATTTGTAAGTGTACGAATTTAAAAGTCATATCGAGACTGCAAGAAGAATGGATCATTTTAATTGTTAAATAAAATTGAGAGAGTAAAATGTGATTTCTAACTCTTTTATTGTTCCATTTCTCATGTTTTTTTTTTATCCTATTTATAAAATTAATAATAAAATATCACATTTTACTCATTCAATTGTTAAAAAAATTAAAAGAATCTATTCTCCAACTCCAAAAATATCGATTTCACATGTGAATTCAGAAAATAACATTAATTAATAAGAAAACTAAAAAAGGTAACAAATTGAACTTGAAAGAGGCAATGAATATAATAGCCGTTGGTATAATGCGCGCGCGATAAATACTTAAATAGTTACCATTTCCCAAACATGAAAAAAAGGGGGAAAAAGTTACAGTTTTCTATTATAAATTCCAACGTGGTTGTACTTGTAAACACATTTTCTAATCGCCACAGTTTTTGTATAAGAAAAATGCTCATTATCTTTTAATTTTTACTATTTATTAAGTTCTTTTAAGGATTTATTATTGAGAAATATTATTTATCTTTTAAATTTTCAGTTTTTAGTCGATCTTTAATTTAAATATCTATTTTTATATATTAGTTATTCAAAAAATTAAAAAAAATATTTATTTTTTATTCTCTCTTCTAAAAGTTGAATAAAATATAATATTTAAAAAATACCTAATTATTTGTATAATTGTCTTACACACTTACACTTGTGAGATCCTCTTTCATATCATATATTATATTGTATTGTATTATATATTAAAATTAATCAGAGTTTCAAAGTTTACATACAGTGGACGGATTCTAATTACTCATTTTCGATCTTCAGACCAGAAACAGACAGAAGTTCTTCGCTATCATTAAAAAAAAAAAGATTGAAGTATCAAATTGTTTTCACGTGTTAATTAATCTGCCACCATTTTTTTTTATCCAGTTTGGTACATTGGTTTCTAGAAGGTATATACTTCTGTATTCTGGTTGCTAGAAGGTATATACTTCTATATTTTTTAAAATTCAGTTTATGTTTTAAGTTTATTTTTATTTGTGTCTCATAAGTCACATATATGCTTCTTTGTTCTTTTCCATGAGTTTGTTTTTTTTTTGGTGAACCACCGGACCAAGGCCCAAAGAGAAAACAAAACTAACTGTCTGCAATGATTATTCCTTTTCTATCATTCATGTATAGAGACTCCATTTATTCGGACATACTGTCAATGAAGCCAAATCCATTTTGCTTTTTGAAACTTTCTTTTGCAAGCCAATCAGCGCACATGTTTTCTTCTCTCAAAGTGTGTTGAAAGTTGAGCTCGCAAGGTCTTTTTTAAAGCTCCTCAATTTCTCTTAAGAGGGAGTTAAAACGTTGTGTATTATGCTTAAGATTTATCTACTCATACACTTCTATTGAATCAACTTCTATAACTACTCTCCTTCCATGAGTTTGTTTAAAATCATACAAATTAACTAAAAGTAAGTTTGATTCTAAAATGGGGCAAAAGCCCAAAACTAAAGGAAATTACATCTCAGACCCCCTCTACAATAATCAGAAAAATCTAGGCTAAGCTGTCTTTGTTTTTTTTTTGTTTTGGACGTGAAGCTCTCTTTCTTTCATCAGAAGAATTGGGGTGGTCACTGTTCTGGCCCCTTCAAAGCCCAGAGAGTTGATTTAAAATCTCGAAAGCAAGTTTGATAAATATCTGTGTCTATGGATCGGCCCATTTAATAAGATTGACAAATACAAGTCAAGGAGTGTAAACTAGTCCCAATGTGCACTCCGAACACTCTTTCTTTAATGTGCTTACAGATGTCCTGCTCAACGTAAAGGATTAAGATTGTTGACCAAAAAGGAAAGAAGATTAAGTTTCAACTCATTTTCCAGTCTGGAAATTCAGTTCTTTAAGTGGGCTAGGAAAAAAAAGAAACGTTTAACATGATGCAAGATCAAGACAAAAATAAAAAATTAAAAGCAGGATACAATGATGTAATCACTTGCATGGCGTCAAACTTCTCTAAATTGAGCAAATTGTCAAAGTAAAAAATATATATATATATATAATCACTTTTAAATCAAGATAATAAAATTTACATATGATAAAAATTACAAATTCAACATTAACTCCTTACTTTCTTATTTTACCAATATCCTTATTTTAGATGTTTTTTCTACATCGTTACATGGCTTACATCCGTTGCTTGAAGAAGAAAGGGGAAAGCGGGTTAGCGGGGGGCGGCTGAAGTGTATGAGAACCGTTTGGAGTATAGATAGGACTTAATCATGAACTTCGGCTTATGTGGTGTGTGGCGCATCACTGCATCATATTATGCAAGGTGCCACAGACAGTAACTTGATTAGTCCTGTACTGCCAAGGTTTCTTAGTTTTTCTTAGGCAGGTGGTATTAGACTGGAAGCTAAAAGAAAGTACACCATCTTGGATGCTGCATAATCCACAGAAGAAATGATATATAGAGGAGTGGGACTATCTTACTGCAACTAAGTGTTCTATCGATGAGAGAAAACGGCAGCACAATCCTATCACACCAATATCAAAATGTTCTTCTCTTGGTGAAAAGGTTGATTATACACCTACACAATAAAAGAAATGAAAGCAGCGCTTCATACGAAACGATCCGTTAATGTTCTTAGTTACCTTCGCAACCAAATGACTCATATGCACCGCTTTCAGCAGCCAAAAGAGAAGCAAAAGGGTTGAAAAATTTAGAACTCAAGATTATATGGCACAATACAATGTCACAAGGAGGGGAAAAAAAAGAAAAAAGAAAAAACATGAAGCTTGAGAAGCTTTATTGAGCAAAGCTACTTATACAAACAAACACCAACAAACGGCAGGTGGAGCAATTGCTTTCACCAAAGTCTTTGTTTTTCCTTTTTAGCCTACAAGTGCTGTCCGAGCATCACTAACCTCCGACTAAAAAAATTTGCCCCCTCTCTCCCTCTTAATAAGAGGGTTAAAACATGATGTGGGGTGGCAACGAATATTCTATGGCATAGCTCCTTTCTTACTCAGCTCTAGATTGGCCGGCACGAGATGACAGGATAATACCAACAATGAGACCGTATAGAGCAAGAGCTTCAGCAAAGATGAGGATGAGAATCATTCCAACGAAAAGTTTTGGCTGCTGTGCATTCGCTCTGCAGACAGAGATTAATTAGTCAAATGAAGAAATTTAATTGGAATTGATGGGAAACATATCAACCACCACATCAAATTGAAAACATAACTGAGGCTAGTGATGGCAAAGCACATGTTCAATCAAGCATCATACACTGTTCGATGGTTGAGATGGCCAGGGACATAGTATCACTGACTTCATAAGAGAACAGTCTAAAGTGTAAACCGTAAAGTGTAAATATACATACCTAGGGTCAGATACCTTAAGGTGTATTGATAGTGTTTGATTAGGTGCTTACCGGTAAGCCAAAAACTAAACTATAGTTTTTAGTAAGGGTCCAACTCCATTTCTTTATAGTTTCTCATAACCACATCTAGCATAAGGGTTTGTGCCCATTACAGACGCCATATACTCGGATGTTAGGCTTATGGAATCCTATGGCTGACGAATTGACGATGGCAAAATAAAACCAACAATTACATATTGAGCGTAATGCAAAACTCTACGGAATCAGGAAGCAGAGCTAAATTAAAATACACACAAGGCATTCTAAGATGATGTTTGAAATGAACAAGTAATCATAGATGAGACAGTAAGTTAGAAAAAAGAATATACCTAACACCAGCATCACCAACAATGCCAATAGCCATGCCGGCAGAAAGCCCGGCGAGGCCACAGGCAAGACCAGAGGAGAGATGTGCATAACCATCAAAGAGATAATAGGATTTGGCCTTAGGGTTAATTCCTGTACTGATAATAACAGCAATAATAAGGCCATAAATACCCAAAACTCCAGCCATAACAACAGGTACAATAGACTTCATCACCAGCTCAGGTCTCATCACGCCCATCGAGGCCACGCCGACGCCACTCTTTGCCGTGCCATAGGCAGCTCCCATACCTTCCATCAGTTCAAATCAAACTCTTAATTATTAATAACCAAACCCTCCAGATCAAGAACGACTAACAACAAAATCTCAAAATCTTGTCTATTTATTTATTTTCCCAAAATGAAACCAATTCAGCAATTCAATAAAATTTTAAAGCTTATATTACAAGGGAAAAAGTATAAAAAAAAAAAAAAAATCTAAGATTCACAAAAGCTCATTAAATCCAAGAAAATCTACTCAATAAGCAATTGGAAGCACAAATGAATCAACAAACATCGTACATATAAGCTGAAAAAAAGAATCCAGCAACAATTTAATTGATTTTCCAAAGAGATCGAAAATCAAGCTCAAACAACTAGCTTATTAGCACTAGATTGAAAATTAAATTTGCAGAGAAAGAGAAACAGAAAACGATGCAACTATGTAAAGATCAGGAAAAGAGAAATCTAGATCGAATTGCGATGAATGATTGTTATGGAATGAAGAAAAAACGTACAGGAGAAGACAAGTGCAGCTGCGGCTCCAAGGAAGCCAAAAAACGGTGCCGTCTCATCGCCGCTGAACGGAGCCATTGATTACACTTTCTCTTTGTCTTTCGATTTCGGATCTGATGTTCTTGTGATCTGAATGAAGGTGTGATCACACAGAGAAACTCACGGCTTCCAGGCTCCGATCTGAAGAGGAACGTGGGATCATTTCATCCATTGCTTTATAATTAGTTCATTATTACACGTCAATTATTCACAACATTGGGCCTGTAATGGGCCTGTAATGGGCTTGTTTGTTTGCATAATAGGCTTTGCAATTTTAACACGTGCAAAATTAAATAAAAGGGAATGATTACGAGACTTGTGACACTGTGTCACCGTCACTCACAGTTAGAGCTTAGAGGCATATAGGCTTGAGCTGAACCGAGCTCAGAGGTGTTGTGATTTGCAAAGCTTGAAGTAAAGAAGAAAATGGCGACAACACTCAATAGTGGCTTCACAATGCCTATCATTGGACTTGGTGTTTGGCGCATGGAATCTCAACAAGTCAAGGATCTCATCCTTAATGCTATCAAAATTGGTTATCGCCACTTTGATTGTGCTGGTATTTTTTTTTAATTATTATAATAAAAAATAATTTAGAGTCTTAATTATTTTTTTAAGTCTTAATTTTTAAATAAAAAAATTATATTTCTTTATTTTTTATGTTTTTAAAATAATAATATATATTTAAATTTTTTAT
Organism: Arachis ipaensis; assembly: GCF_059453495.1. NCBI lineage: Eukaryota > Viridiplantae > Streptophyta > Magnoliopsida > Fabales > Fabaceae > Arachis > Arachis ipaensis. The sequence goes on from NC_142438.1 coordinate 8,105,104, forward strand.
CTTTTTAAGTATTAGAAAAATAAATTAAGACTCTATCATTAATTTATTATAATTTTTTTCATTTTTTTATTCATGATACAGTATTATAGATAGAAAAAGATATCTATATATAGATCTACAATAGCTAGTTCTATTAATTAATATTCGTCGATGAGATTGACTATTTTTGTCAACTTCTAAAAAAAATATACTAACAAACAATGATTAACTTTATGTGAATCTGACATTTTTTTAAGAGTTTATCACAATGATATTTGTTATTAAGATTATCAGTTTTTATCAGCTTTTACAAAAAATATACCGACAAATAATTGTTAATTAATTGTAGATCTGAATTTTATTTAAAAATTTGTTGATGCATACATAAATCAATATTCGAATTCTTAATACTTGCGAAGACGAATAAGTTAACCACTTCTAAATTGTTTAACTTTTATCTTTCTATTCAATATGATCACCGACATAAATTGTCTTTTAATGACACCTATTTTTGTTCAGCTGGATCAGAGAAAAAAAAAATCTAGATTTGAACTATTTTATTTTGATTAAAAAACATAAATAAAAATAATAAAAATAAATTTTATATTATTTAATAAATAATTAAATTATTTCATATATAAACTAAAAACACCTTAAACAAACTATTTTTACTAAAGATATTATTCGATAATATAACTTTATATCATTTCTTTTCAAAATTCAATTTTTATTTTGAAAAGTTACATATATAATGAGTTTAATTAAATTCTTTTATGTATTTATGAAACTAAAGAACTTTTATTATACACATATAACATTACAATTTTTCGTAGAGCCAAGTAAATTATTTGTAAAAATAATAAGAATTTATTTAAATTTTGTTTTTTATGTAATTATATTAATATAAATTTATAGTGAATATATATTGGTAAAAGCATACATAAAAAAAAAAAATTGACAAAGTGTAAGGGGAAAAAAAATTGACAGTCTAAGTGAAAACTCACGAGATATTCCTCCATCCCCATTCCAAGTTCCAAATACAATGACAAGTGTCAATAAATAACTACTGCTCGTCTTAACATTTCCTGAAAAAGCTGATAAATACTTCCAAATACAATGAGAAGTGTCCATGAATAAAATTAGAGATTAATCAAATTAGTTATTGTAAGATAAGATATTTTTAAATTTTATTTTTAAATAATTTTTTTAATTAAATTAATTTTTTAAAATTATAAATTAATTATATTTATCTTTTAGTCAGGCTCAAGAATTTGGTTATGGGGTTTAGGGTGGTGTATTGGCCGGGAATGATGAACCTAGTGTATATACGCATGGATGGAGGTGTTAGGTAAAAGGGCGACACGCGGGAGGCGTGCTGAATACGTGGCAACATATTAGTCAACACGTGGAGGCGTGTTGAATGATTTCCATATACTGTAATACACTTTAAATATCAATATTCAACCAAAACACCATCTCTATTTCCATATTAAAAATAATTTATGTTTTAGTTACTCTATTAACAATTTTTTTTTTAAATTGATGCTGTAAAATATTAATTAATAATATATATAATACCTAATATATCTAATTAGATATTGGCCAAATATATTTATGAAAATTATTAATTTAGTCATTTTTTTAACTACAAAAATTCTATTCCCAATATGATCCACGGACTAAATTGATAGATTTTTTTAAACATATTTAGTTAACGTCTAATTGAACATGTTATGTGTCATGTATGCTATCAGTTAACCTTTTACATCATCAATTATTGACAAAGGAAAAGTCTAGGAGGCAGCAACTTTTTCAAATTCTAACAAGCATATAACCAGCAAAGAAAAGTGAGTCATTGGATTAAATCTCACACCAATCTCACACCATTAAAATCATCATTGATGTCTATTTGATGGTTACAAATCACAAAAGTTGCTGGTTGTGAATAGAGTAACTAAATGATATGTATGCTTAATTCGTAATGTTTGAAGGATCAATTTGATTGAAAAAACATTTTAAGAACGAATTTAAAAAATATCTTATTTTTAAGGAACTAATTTGATTATTAACCCGTAAAATTAGCTACAATAAATTCACATATATAGATACTTTTTGTCATCTATACCGTAACATTTTGCCTTATTTTATTATTAATTTATTGAATCTTGTCATCATTAATCTTTTAGTGTTTTTCTTCTCTAATAAATATTTTAAGTTGAAGAAATAGTTAAATTTGTCTATTAAAAATCACTCTTTTTTAAATTAGTCTTCGAAAGATATTTTTAATTAAATTTGTTGTTCAAAAATTTTAAGTTAATTAAATTAATCCTTTCGTCACTTTCTTTGTTGATAGCGTTAAAATTTATTGATATTACATACAGCATACACCTAAGAATCTTGATTAACTGTTAATGTGATAAATTTTTAAAATTATATCAAATCAAAATCTAAATGTTGGGGACTTTGAAGTTTTAGAATCCCTTAATTTAGAATTGATTTGATCTAATTTCATAAACTTATCATATTAGCCACCAATTAAGCTTACCAAATGTGTGTTGTGGTGTATTAACAAATTCTGATGTCGTTAACAACGAAAGATGGTGAAACTAACATGACTAACTTAAAATCTTTGAAGGACGAATTATATTTTAAAAAATTTTCGAAAACCAATTTAAAAACGAATAATCTTTTAGTAACTAATTTGACTATTTACTCATTTTAAATTAGAATAAAATGTACTTTTTATATTTAATATTTTTAATTTATTTAACTTTATTCTTAATATTTTTTATTAGTGCCAAAATTACTTAGTACATGTTTAATTTTGTCCCTAATACTTTAAGTATAATTAACGTCTACAAAAAAAAATTGATATAAATAAAAAATGTTAAAAATAAAATTAAATATTGTTTAAAACTCATTAATTTTAACATTAAAAAAGTATACTTTATTCTTAAAATGATGAATAAGGAAGTTTAGTTTTGGCGTTTTGGGCTAAATGAAAAATTAAAGCTCACTATCTTCGCTAATTTGGAGTAGTGCTTGTGTAATTTTTGTCGATGAGTTTGCTTGTTTTTTTTTTTAACTCTCTAATGTGATGTGATTGTTTACTACATTTGAATGCAATGGATTTGCAGCTAAATATAAGAATGAAGAAGAGGTTGGAGAGGCGCTTAAAGAGGCCTTCAATAGTGGTCTTGTTAAAAGGGAGGACCTTTTCATTACCACTAAGGTCACTTTCACAGTTTCACCCTCTCAACAAATCAATATTTTTTGTTTATTGTATAGTGACCGTATTGCCCTTGGGAATTCAATTTGATTTCAGCTTTGGAATTCTGATCATGGACACGTTGTTGAGGCCTGCAAGGATAGTCTCAGAAAACTTCAATTGGATTATCTGGATTTATATCTAGTTCACTTCCCTGTTCCTACAAGGCACACTGGTATAAATTTTTTTTTTTTTATATTTATTCCTTTTTTTTTTCTTTCTATATATAATTAAAGTGATAATGTTAAAAAAATAAAAAATAAAATAAATTAAATTTGTCTTATTAAATATTTATTAATTTTAATAATAATTAATAAATATTAAATAAGACCAATTTTAATTATTTTTGATGAATTTTTATTGTTAAATGTTTTTGTAGTTAGAATTGACTCTCAATTTTGCCTTGATAAACAACACAGAGGACAAAGTCATCTGCCCATTAATTTGAAATTACTAATTTGCCCCACACCATTATGAAAACGTAATAAAATCCATGCATGTATGGGCTGAGTGTGTGTCCATTTTTTTTCTATAAATGTATCCATGCAGATAATAATGTTGTTTTGAGATTGTAAAAAGCCAATGCAATTGTTGAAATTGTTAATTAAGAATCGTTAAATGATTTAATATATTTGACTACGTTGTTATTTAATAATTTCAATTAACAATTTTACATAAAGACAATTACACGTGAGTTTCCAGCGTTACTAACGTGATATTGAACATGCATGCAGCTATTGGTAAAACTGCAAGTGTTTTGGGTGAGGATGGGGTGTTGGACATAGATACCACTATATCCCTAGAAACTACATGGCGTGCCATGGAAGATCTTGTTTCAATGGGCTTGGTTCGTAGCATTGGAATCAGGTACAATTATTACAATCTTCACTGTTGTTGGTTGCTTTGTTTGCTGATTAATTCTTGGACAAATTCTAGCAAAATAGAATGTGATAGAGAGTTTTTCTTATAGCAACTATGGTGTGATTATGGTAAGAGATTGTTTAGCATATTCCAAGATAAAGCCTGCTGTGAATCAAATTGAAACCCACCCATACTTCCAGCGAGATTCGCTCGTCAAGTTTTGCCAGAAGCATGGGGTTTGTGTCACAGCTCATACTCCTCTTGGAGGTGCTGCGGCCAATACTGAATTGTTTGGTACAGTTTCATGTTTAGATGACCAACTTCTAAAGGTAAGTTAATCAATTTTCTAGTTTCCAAACACTAAAAGCTACGCATTAAATCGTTGTTTAATCTAAATAAAAATCAATCATCAAAGGTATTAATATAAAATGGTTAATTTTAATAATTAATTTTAATGTACACATAACATTTTGTTAGTCTATATAGTAAAACTTGCCTAATGAAACCAAACTTAGTTGTTGTTATAGTTGAAAGCATTTTGGATACGGAATTAATGAATTAACTTTGGAACTTTCAGGGCCTGGCTGGAAAATACAAAAAGACTGCTGCACAAATTGCTCTTCGATGGGGGATCCAAAGAAAAACTGTCGTCATTCCTAAATCATCAAAATGGGAAAGATTGAAAGAGAATTTTCAGGTGTTCGATTTTGAGCTATCTAAAGAGGACATGGAGCTCATAGGAAATATGGACAAGAAATATAGAACTAACCAACCAGCCAAGTTTTGGGGCATCGATATTTATGGTTGAGCTGCGGTTTCTCCTGTATTATGTATGATCTTTTAAAATATGCAAATACATCATGGTTCTTGAACCTTGAGATTTGAATTATCATTCAGCTCTAGTGAGAACCAATCTTTTTAAGCCTCATTAGATTTGCCTATCTGAACTATGCTTGGTGATGATTGAAAAATAATATGAGACAATAGATGCCCTAAATAAGAATCCGGAATATTTTAGTTGATTAACTTGTATATTCATAAGTTTATTTTCACCCTTTCCTTTTCTCGTTCTTTATGAGAATGTTATCTCTGAAAAATTTTTATAAATGAATTTTGTGATTAGAAATCCTAGTAATATTAAATACTAGCCTTTTCCTATAAACAAAACAAGTTAGGGTTGGTGATGAATACGACTATTGTTGTTAATGGAGTGATTCGTATTGGCCAAAATTTATTTTGCCTCACCAAACACTTGTACATTTATTTTAGCATTATCAAGCATAACCCTCCAATACCCAACCTTTAAGTATGGTTTGAGGATCTTTAATTTGAACACACTTTGATCATAATTAAAAATAAATAAAAATAAATTATTATTATTAATAATAATAATAATAATAATAATAATAATAATAATAATAATAATAATTTAAGAGCATATAAAGTGTAACAACGTTATAATTAGTTCATTATTACACGTCAATTATTCACAACATTGGGCCTTTAATGGTCCTGTAATGGGCCTGTTTGCTTGCTTAATGGGCTTGGCATGTTAAGAACGTGGTGGCCCAAAATCAAATAAAAGGAAAAGATAGCGAGGTTGGGGGCATTCTGTCACTCAGGGAAGCTGAACTGAGCATAGAGGTGTTGTGAAGCTTGAAGCAAAGAAGAAAATGGCGATAACACTCAACAGCGGCTTCAAGATGCCTATCATTGGACTTGGTGTGTGGCGCATGGAATCTCAACAAGTCAAGGATCTCATCCTTAATTCTATCAAAATTGGTTATCGCCACTTTGATTGTGCTGGTATTTTTTTTTTTTTTTCAATTACTATTCTTTTCCCAATTTATTGAATATTGTCATCATCAATATTTTAGGGTTTTTATTCTCTTATGGATATTTTAAGTTACGAATCAGGAAGTTTAGCTTTGGGTTGATTGAAGAGTCAAAACTTACTATCTTTGCTAATTTGGAGTGTTTGGGTAATTTTTGTTGATGAGTTTGCTATTTTTTTTTTAACCTTTTGATGTGATGAGGATAAGTAGGTATATGATTGTTGACTAGATTTGAATGCAATGGATTTGCAGCTGATTACAAGAACGAAGCAGAAGTTGGAGTGGCGCTTAAAGAGGCCTTCACTAGTGGTCTTGTTAAGAGGGAGGACCTTTTCATTACCACCAAGGTCACTTTCACCTTCTCAACAAATCAATATGCCTTTTTTTTCACTAGTAATGGTGGTTTCTGAGAATTGCATAGTGACTGTATTTCCCTTGGGAATTCAATTTGACTTCAGCTTTGGAATTCTGATCATGGACATGTTATCGAGGCCTGCAAGGACAGTCTCAAGAAGCTTCAATTGGATTATCTGGATTTATATCTGGTTCACTTCCCTGTTGCTACAAGGCACACTGGTATACCAGTTTTTTGTATTTATCCCCCTTCTTTTGGCCTATAAATAGTTAGAGTGGACTCCCTAAACTCATCCCTGTTAATTTGAAATTACAAATTTTTCCCACACCATTCAGGAAAAGGTAATAAAATCCATTGCTTGTATGGGAGGGTTGTATGTCTCTTTTTTTTTACTTTATTTATTTTAATGGCGACGGGCAAACTTATCTGATAAGGAAGTGGTTTATCTGGTATGTCTCTATAAATGTATATTAGAAGTGTGAAATGAAGAATGGAATCAGTGTTATTCAGCTGCAGAGTGCAGTATATACACATGTACATGAACTCATGAAGCAACACCCTCAGTAACCGAATGGTGCTGAGTCAGTAGAAACAGAAAAATGAAAACTAATTTCCTAACTAACTGAACATCACTCTACACGTGATTAATTAACTTAATAGCTATTTACAACTCTAATAATATATTCATTCAGATTATGTTGTTTGGGATTGTAAGAAGCAAATGCAAGCATATTTGTGCCATCTCACTCATGTGTGTGCTATTTAACATGCATGCAGGTGTTGGTACAACTGATAGTGCTTTGGGTGAGGATGGGGTGTTGGACATAGATACCACTATATCCCTGGAAACTACCTGGCGTGCTATGGAAGATCTTGTTTCGATGGGCTTGGTTCGTAGCATTGGAATCAGGTTTCACTGTTGTTGGTTGCCTGGTTAATTTTTTGATATTTCTACTAGCAATTTACTTGAGAAATTGATCATTCTATTCATGCAAAATAGAACATGATGAAGAGTTTTTCTTGCAGCAACTATGATATCTTCTTAACTAGAGATTGTTTAGCATATTCCAAGATAAAGCCTGCTGTGAATCAGATTGAAACCCACCCATACTTCCAGCGTGAGTCACTCGTCAAGTTTTGCCAGAAGCACGGGGTTTGTGTCACAGCCCATACTCCTCTTGGAGGTGCTGCCGCTAATACAGAATGGTTTGGTACAGTTTCATGTTTAGATGACCAAGTTCTAAAGGTAAGTTATCAATTCTAGTTTCCAAACACCAAAAGCCTGGCATCATTTATTCAAAACCACTCGTTGGATCTCTAAGAAGCAAACTTGACCGATTTATTTACAATAGGACATGAAAGCATTGTTTAATCTATTTAGCAAAACTCACCTTATGAGACAAGAATTAGTTGTTTTGTTATTATAGTTGAAAGGATTTTTGGATACTGAATTAACGAATTAACTTGTGTGACTTTCAGGGTCTGGCTGAAAAATACAAAAAGACTACTGCACAAATTGCTCTTCGTTGGGGCATTCAAAGGAACACTGTTGTCATTCCTAAATCATCGAAATTGGAAAGATTGAAAGAGAATTTCCAGGTGTTTGATTTTGAGCTATCTAAAGAGGACATGGAGCTCATCGGAAGTATGGACAAGAAATATAGAACTAACCAACCAGCCAGGTTTTGGGGAATCGATCTTTTTGCTTGAGTCTACGGTTCCCTTTTTTAGGATCTTTTTTTCTTTTCTGTTGGCATGTATGATCTTTAAAATATGCAAATACATCACGGTTCTTGAATCTTTTTAGATTTGAATTATCATTAAACTTTGTGAAAGCCAATCTTTTTAAGCGCCATTAGATTTGCTTATCTGAACTATGCTTGGTGATGACTAAAAAATCATCCGAGGCAATAGGTGCCCTAAATAAGAATCCAGAAAATTTTAGTTGCTCAACTTGTTTATCCATTTGTTTACTTTACACCTTTCTGGAAATGTTATCTTTGAAAAAAATTTATAAATGAATTTCGCGTGCAGAAATCCCAGTATATTAAATACAAGCCTTTTTCTATAAACTAAATAAGTTCATACGAACAGGCACATCTATGAGAATTAACCTAACATGAAAAGCATTGTCTATTTGTCTCATTATCTCAGAGAATATATGGTATAACAGCAAACCGACTACTTGGATAATCTTCAAATTTCTGATGATACCACCTATGTGTTTTCACTGCTGCAAATGATAGATTTGCCAGCTGAACCAAGTGAAAGAAACATGGCAAAGAAAAACAATCAACTAAACATTTTTCCCCCTTCAACAATTAGAAAATCTTGCTAATCTACAATTTATATATTACCACAAAAACAAGTAGTAGCCATATGGTTAGATCGGATCCTCCAGTGGCAACCACAAAACTGCCGTATATAATCTTTATTATTGTCAAACATTAGCCATATTCAACAACATGGGTCACATAATAGCATAAGAAAAACAGATATGGGAGAGAAAGGAGGGTGGGAGGGAGGAGTGTTACCATTTCAGAGAGATAATGTGGAGAGGAAACAATTTCAAACCAATCACCGTGAGGAATTGCATATTCCTCTGCTTGTCTTGAATCTCGAAGCGAACCCTAACAAAGTTATTAAGTTCAGACAAAGACATGACAAAAAATTGAAAGATTGTAAGATTTCAATGTCAAAAGTTTCAAGTGGATGCTACATACAAGAATCTTATGGCATCTTTGTTGATGAATCCAACCCAAAAAAAAAAAAAAAAAAAAAAACAGCCGCGCCGATCCAATGCCTCCATCCAAGCCTGACGAGAGGATTTACAACTTGCCAAAGTTCTACCTCCATTGGTGGCATGTGATCCTTGCCTACGACGATGAACTTGGTGACTAGATTTACTAGGAAGTAAAACACATCTAAGGCGCAATCAGCACACAGCGACAATGGTGCTGCTAGGTAGAAGCTAGCTTCGTAAAACAAACAAACCAATCATTCCCATATTAGTGTTTGCTTGTGTCCAACCAGTGAGTGATAAATAACAAGCATAGTAAAAGTAAATACAGAATTCATTATTCATCTAAGAAACAGATTATAATGCTCTTCATCCCTGAAACTAGATTAAGATTTCAAATCAACGTGCAGCACTTTAAATCTACCTATGAGTAGTTACATATATATGGAATTAGCCATTCACAACTGCAGGGTTCTGCTTGCTTTTCCCATACTTCTCTTAGACTTTCTCTTCTGTTTTGGTTTTTCTTTTAGTTCAGTGCACAAGGTTTCCAGTCCAAATCTTTCAAAAATTGTCTCCATGGAGCATAAATCTGAATTCCATGTTGTCTCATTCATAAACTAGTAAACTACAAAGCTTTTTGTCAATTAGAACATTGCTAGACCCATCCCCAAAAAGTTTAAGACAATTTATACACTATGATATAGCAAACGCATAGCAGCAGAACAACAATTGAATCTTATGTATTAAATTGACAATATCTGTCATAAATAAATGTATTTCGTAGCCTGTAGAAAAGAAATCAGATCAAAGTAATTCAATAAGAACAAAGATTATCAGAGTAATGCACTATGATTTCAGATTAATAACAAGCAAATAGGCCTTTCACACACACATCACCACATTAGGAATATATAATAGTCAAAATTATTCTAATAAAAAAGAGAAAGGGAGTTCAAGGGAGGTAAATTAGAAATATTATGAAATAAACTTACAACATTCCAGTGAGATAACCAAGAATGTGCATGCGGACAGAGGGGCTATATTTAAATACATATATGATTTCAAATAGGCGTCTCAACACTTGAGCTTCCATTAACAAAAGAAGAAAAACAGCTTGCCAAACAGCATGCCTCTGAAGCATTGTAGTTGAACCAGTTCTCAGAGCTGAGCCTCCGATCAAGTAGCTTGTAATGGTAGAGTATGCAGATGATTCCCTAACCGGTGGCACCATTGTGTATGCATAACACCAAGTTGTAACAAGCAAGAACGTTGTCCATATTGATGCAACAATATAGAAGTGCAAGAAGAATCTCGGAGGGAGCGTGAATTTCTGCAAAGTCAAATCAAATATATTACAAAGTTTCAAACTTTCAAGCACCCCATTATTCGATGGATCATATATTCAAATCCATTTCAGTAAAAGGCAAAAAGATTATACAATGGCAATAATAAAAGTTATAAAAATGAAAAGGGTATATAGGGGAAGGAAAGTGATATATTTACCTGGGAAGATGAGTGCATGATTTTTCTCCTTCTAACAAAACCCAACAATATGGTATGGAAGAAATTAAGTTTGGGAATTGGGATTGAAGCGATGAGAATGGGAAGTGTACCAGCGATCCATGCTAGTCTCAGCAATTGGGTAAGGACCGTATGCATTTCCAACTCCATCACTATAAGATGATGATGATTATGGAACCTTCAACAAAGAAACATAGTTATTTTTGTGAGTACTAAGTAGGTGACGGTTTGAAATATTTGGAGGATTACATAAAGTGAAAGCGTAAAGTACAGGTTAAAGAAGATACGAGGAGTAAGCGGTGGGAACTACCGAACTAGCAACTTTTTTTTTTGGTCAGGGACTCGGACAAATAACTTAGTCCAGACCCAAAAACAGAAACTCCAAGCCCCAACCTGACCCGGATTTTAAAGTTGCATTTACCGTTGAATCAATGGACGCAGTGCTCGGCATCTCATCGTTCCCGTCTTGGAAGGTCTTCCCTTACAGCTTGTCACCACGCAGCGAAGACCTCAGCCTCAGATCACAACCGATCTGGCTATATGCTCAATGAAGCATCGCAGAAAGTCTTCAACTCGGCTTATATGTGCTCATGCTAATCATTCTTGCTTTCATTGTGGATAATACGCACAATTTCTAATGCTCGTAGCATGCTCCAATTTGATTCTAGGTTCCCTAATTCTGCTGCGCTCCCAACTTAGGTGCGTGCCAAAAAGTTTAATCGATTTAAAATGATAAAATTGGTTATTAATTGTAATTGATTATAAAATTATTAAATCAGTTTTAAAAATAAAAATCGATTTTTGTATGTAAATTTCGGTTACAAATTGGTTTTTTATACAAAAATTTGTTATTTTTTTTAAATTGATTTATTTTAAAACTCATTTTTCTTTTAAAAATTGGTTTAAAAAAACTAATTTTATACAAAGTCAATTTTAATTTAAAAACTAAATTTTAACACTTTCAAAAATTATTTTTAATTTATATAATATTATTTTATTGATGAATTAAAAGTCTAATTATATTATGGGTATTATAGAATTAATAGGTGTGATTTTAATACTTCTTATACGATATTATTTTATAGATTTACATATTTAGTTTTTGTTTTAGTTAACTGATTTTAGAATTTGGTTTTGTTAACTAAAATTCAAATAAATATGGTTATGTTTCTAAAATTATTTTAAAAAATTAAATATTTAGAATAGAGTTTGATTTTAATGCATTAATAGTGTAAAACGTTTTATACAATTGTACCATTATAATCATTTTCTTTGATAATTATTTACACAGTTAATATAAAAAATAGTTATTTTTGTTAATGTAACATTATGTAATTAAATGCACGTATAAAATAATTTTACATTAACAATACATTAAAATTAAATTCATTCAAAATATAGTTATAATTTTTTTTTGGTATAAAAAACGGGATTGAGGACTCAAGAAAAACAAACTAGACAACAACTTGACAGGGTAAGATAACCCCTCTGCTATGAGATAAGCCTTAAAGTGGTTTCTGAAATTGCACTCGAATCTCATAGTAGTCCCTGAATTTAAAAGTTACTCATATTCGTCTCTAAAGTTGCACTCCGGGACTCAGATTCGTTCTTCCGGCACATTCCGTCCACCTGGCACCACCGGAAGGCTGATCTAGACTCCTCCGTGACACGTTGGCAAGGTAATGGCTAGTTGACGTGGATTAGTAAACTTTTTATGGTGCAATTTGGTTCCTAAATCAAAATTAAAAATTTTAATCCCCAAATTTAATCATCATTCTCTTCTCTACAGTAATCCCTTTTTTCTCTATAGGCATAGATTTTCATATCCCAAATTCGCAAAATTTTTCTTTTTGTTTATTTTTAGTTGAAGTATCTTATAACAATAATAACAACTAGAGTCTTTTTAACAACTATTATTTGAATAAGTTTAACCGCTTTTATCCCTTTTTTCTGTCAGAAAGATGGTGAGATTATAAAATAAAAAAAGTTATGTGATATATATAATTAAAGAAATAATGCAAAGTTTAGTTTCTAAAATTGTAAATGTTCATAAAAATTTGTTGACTTTTAAAATGGATTAAATTGATTCTTACATTCATAAATTATGAATCTCAACTCATCTCTAATGCTAATATAAAATGTTAAAATGTCAGCATGACCTTTGCAAACAAAAAGATGATATGATTAATATTTTAATATGATCAAATTAGTGTCTTAAATTAGTTAATTATATTTATTTTGTTTAATTAGTTTTTTATTAATTAGAGACTAAAATAATAAATATTAAATTAGGTAACTTTTTACTATTTTTTTTTATTTCTCTAATATTACCCTTAATTAATTTAAAATACCTATTTAATTATAATAAAATCTTAGACACGTCATTTTAATGGAGATGTCATACGATTTGAAATGTCATAATATAACACTTTATATTAATACTATGTGAATGACAGTTAAATTAGGATGATGCATGTTTATTTTGGAACAAGATTCGAAAGGAAATGTAATATAATATATAATAATAATGATGTATCTTTTTAATTCCGTAAATACAAGAGATAGATTTTTGTAAAATCATATAAAAATATAAAATTGAATTTTGTAAAACATTTTAATTAAACTAGAGTTAAATGAGTGCATAAAATATTAAATACAAAGACATAGTATGTGACTTTTAATTAACAAAATATATTTAGCTTTCAATAAAATTGTAATTTGTAGTTTTTTCACATCCATATGGAGAAGAGAAGAGAAGAGAAGAAAAGAGAGGGGTTACTACTACAGATAAGAGAATAATAATTAAATTTGGGAATTAAAATTTTTAATTTTGATTTAGGGACCAAATTGTACCATAAAAATTTACTAATCCACGTCAGCTAGCCGTTACCTTGCCAGCGTGTTACGAAAGAGTCCAGATCAGCTTTTCGATAGTGCCAGATGAACGGAATGTGCCGGAAGGACGAATCTGAGTCCCGGAGTGCAACTTCAGAAATGAATATGAGTAACTATTAAGTTCAGAGACTACTATGAGACTTGAGGACAATTTCAGGAACCGCTTTGAGGCTTACTGCTATCATCAGCAATGATCTGAGCTAACTCTCTTTAACAGAGTAGTAATCCAAACCGGTTCTAAGACTCTTTTTAAACATTCAGTCAGTAACTCTATTTCCTTCCTTATATGTGTGTGCACATCTAATCTGCCACTTATTTTTTATCAATTTTATTAAGCTTCTCACCAAAAAATTGGATGCTGTTCATTTCTTTTTCCCTTCCTCAAAATTTCCTCCAAAGCTTTTGAATCTACTTCTAAGATGACCTTTCGAAATCTCAGATCCCAGGCTGTCCTTAGTCCTTGAAACGCTCCCCAGACCTCCTCCTAAAAAGCTGAACACGTACGTATGTTTATTAAAAAACCAGCAACCCACCTTCCAAATTCATCTCTACACAACCCTCCGCACCCAGTTTTTCCGGGATTCCCAACTGAGTTTATCTTAATCCATCCTGAAGGAGGCGGCGTCCAACTAATGTGTTCTTTCCTTCTGTTGTTTGTAGAATTCATCACCCTTTTTAAAAGAAAAAAATCTTCATCTATACCCTTTATATAATCTTCAATAAATTTTACTGGATTTGATGGTCTTTTTCTAGGAGAAAAAAATTGTTTGATTGCGTCATTTCCAAATCCACCAACACACCGTGATAATAGTTATAATTTTTTAATCGGTTAACTATATTTTAGATTTAAAATGTCCAACCCTAGGAGTAAGGACCTTTATATACAAGTCTTGGGTACATATGGTAGGAAGCCAACTGGATGTTATATTCGTAATTATACAGATTTGTGTTTTTTTTTTTTTGGGGTCATGGACTCATAACTCACTTGTGTTCTTGACTGGTTATTAGATGCAGGCTGTGTGTTCTCTATTTTTGTTTATATATTTTTGGTCTTTGGGCTTATTGCACTCCAAGACCCAAAAAAATAGGTTCAATTTATGCCGCTTACAAGAAAATATAGAATTACAATATCCTAAAACAAAAATTGACATTACCTAATTCCAACTTTGTATATATATATATATCATTTTTACTAATTTTATATTTATTATTATTATAGGTATTATATAAATCTCATCTATTATTAAAAAATATTATACACTCTTATTCCATCAGTAGATTTGGTAAGAAGATAGATAAAATGAATGATGATAGATAAGTAAAGAAAGATTGTAAATAACACAAGACGATTTATACACAATATAATTAAACAAAATTTTATGTATAAACGATATTATGATTCATAATAGATGAGTTAAACTTTAAAGTGATTTCTGAAACTTATAAATTGCACTAATTTAGTCCGTAATTTATCGATTGTATGTTTACGTCTTTGACATTGTAAAAAATATACTTAGTTGGTCCTTCACCTTATTTCTGACTATTTAACCTTACTGCCGGTAATGACATGCCATGCCGAAGTATGTAACAAATAGCTAAGCTGGCAATTAAAAATATTTGACTCAATGTGGTCCCTCTACCTATTTTTAACCCTAATTTTAGCCACATTTCTCTATCGTTTTTCTTTTTCTTCTCTTTGTTCACCAATGTTCTCTTTGTTCACCAAAATTCTTATTCCTCGTCTTCTTTGTTGTTTTTGTTTAAAACTAAAAGTAGAATTATGATTGAAAGTGCGAGTCACGGTCAAGGAAGCTCTATACGATCAACATTGAGAACTCCAAGTCGGAGTAGAGGTTTGCGAGTGCTAGAGCATTGTGGGTGTAGCTGCCGCCCCGTGCTTCGGTAGTTTGGAATAGATACTGACCCAAATAAGTCATTTTTCGGTTGTCCCAATTACAGTGTGAATGTTTGCTTAAAAATGGTTGTTAAGTGCTTATATGTTCATAACTCCTAACCCTACTTCATGCAGACTAGGGGTAAAACATGGTGTGGATTTTTTTTTCTGGACTGATGATGTAGAAAAAAAAAGCATAAAAAAAAATTTATCCACTACATCCTTACCTCCATACAACTCGGTTTCGCGAAGAACCCTTTCTCCTTCCCTCAGAGTACACGAAGCTCGAAGTGAGAGCGAACTCCATCCCGCCAAATAATTTCACCATTCAAACGCTAGACAACATTTATAGAGGATTTCATATCGCTGAGTGTTTAACTTCAGAAGAAGAAGAAGATCACAAACTTTGGGGTTTCAAACTTTTAACTCACTAAATTTGTCAAACGACGTAGTTCCAGGAACGTTCTAGCGCCAAAATCTGTGCGGCATTGTTTTATGATGTACATTGTGGCACTCATTTGTCATGTCACCGCCGGTAGTAAAGTTAAATAACTGGAAATAGGGTGAGGGAGCAATTAATACATTTTTTACAATGTTGAGGACGTAAAAAGTGTAATTAGTAAGTCGAGAACTAAATCGATACAATTTGTGAATTATAGAGACCCTTTTAGAATTTAACTTCATAATAGATACAATAATTTTTTTTATTGCTATAGGCAACCCCCCATTTTACACAGCTTTGCACGCTCACACGAGTTAAGACTCACAAGGAGAAGGAACACCTTCAATGAGAACAAGATCTCACCAAATATGGAAAAATTTGATCACCATAAATGGTGTTACATTTTTTCAATACACCACATCTCGTACTACATAATCGAGACTTCACGATTCTCTTAAATATAATACACTTAATCCTAATTTTTACATCTCTCTAATTCTTTTGACTTAAGTGTTGGAGTATTTTTACAAGTATCATCTCCACTTTTTCGGTTGAGAATTTCACCATTGATTACACCTGTTATATTATTTGTCTCATTCTCATCTCATCCATTCACTTAAATACTTACTACATGTTTATTTATGTAGTTGTTTCTATCTAGTCGAATAAAATTTTATTGTCGATGTTGTATTATTATTATAAATAAGTAAAGTATCGTTTTTGTCTCCAATATTTCGAGTAAGTCCTATTTATATTCCTAACATTTATATCGTCTATTTGTATCTCTAACATTTATAAAAGTGATTCAAGTTATCATGTCGTCAATTATACTAACAGATTAGATTATATTTTTCAATTATTCTCACTTGGATATATTCATTCTCAATTAGGTCTCACTTGGATGTGTTCGATTTCAATATTGTACCCACTATTTGTGTTCAGGTTCAATTATATTCCTAAAAAAGTGAATTATGTAAATCTTGCAGAGATTAGTTTCAACTTTTAATGAGCTATTATCCGGAATAGATCGTCGATTCTGTTCCAAATATTTGTATTCTAATTTCAAAAAAAGATTTTTAGAACTCCAACTAAAGTTCATGATGTATAATTGACGGCAAGATAACATTGAATCACTTTTACAAATGTTAGGAATACAAATAAAACAATTTAAACGTTAAAGACGACGCACATATGTCTTACCTCAAACGTTTGGGATAAAAATGATATTTTATTCTATTACAAATATTTAATAAATAAATAAAAGTAAATTTTACCTATTAATCCATTGATTATTCAAAATATGAAAACCTTTCACTCTATGCTGCACTACTTGAGATTCTAACAATGGATAGATCAGAGCAGATTTAAGAAGCAAAGTAGGATCTCGTTTTCAGAAGAACATGGATGGTGAAGGCTATAATTGCGTGGCCCAAGCTTGGCTCTTCTTTTGATTTGATAAAGTGGATAAGAATCCATTTTATAATTTTTAATTCTTTTTTCATTTCTCGAGCCATCAGTCCATCACGATCGTTTTAGTAGTTGATGCACGGTTATTATTGTTAGAATTATTCAGAAACCAAGCCCCATAGTGCTAGGGAAAGTAATATACAAGTCAAAACTGTGGAGCCTATGTGTCACGTCCCAAAGCAAAATTATAATTATAATTAGCATCACGCAAAGAAAAAATATTATTCTCCCTTTTCGTAATAATAATTATTATGTGATGCCAATACGTTTTTAATAAGTCTTTGTATTTCACTTTATTGAAAATAAAATTCTTCCTTTTTTCTTTTTTATGTATACAAGAATTTTTCTGTGGACCATACAGTATAAGTTAAGCTGATAATTTCAAAGATTGAATGAATTGAAGGACCATGCAACAAATCGCGCAAAGATATAATATTATCGTGAGGGATTGCAAATCAGCACCCTTCAATATGCCACGATTTATGGTAACCCTAGGGTCCACTATATATCCCTAACTTATATTAATATATTTTTTTTTCTTTTCCAATAAAAAGTTTGTCTAATCGATATCAGATCATACATAGCCGATTCTTGTGTTCCTATAATGTTGAAATGTAACTATATAGTGTATATCAACCTCTCATATAATATTAGCCATTTTAAGTTTATAATCGAACATTCTTTTATAAAATTCTTTTTATATTGATTATGCACATTAAATTATTTTCTTTATGTTGATTTTCTGTCATTCTGATAGAATAATTTGTTGATATTTTATTATTTGTTCTATCTTAAGTCTATTATTTTGTTGATACTTGATTTGTCACCAACAATACCAAATTCATCACATTTTTCTAGTTCTATCTATATTTCGTTCAATCTCGAATTTCAGCAGTTTTATTTGTTCTTTCTGATAGCGTTTGGTAGAGAGACAGAAACAGAAAGACTGAGACTGAGAGACAGAGACTAAGAGACAGGGATTGAAATAAATCTCAGTATTCTGTTTGGTACGAAATGGGATACAGGAATTGAAACAAAAATGAAACTCTAATTTAATTTGCACAAAGGGTAAAATTGGAATTAATTAATTGAAATGAAAGTATTTTAGGTATAAAATGTTATTAAAGTTTCAATCTCTATCTCTAAAAATTTCAGTCCCCTGTGTCCCTACTTTTTGAAGGTACTGAAATACTGAAATTTTAGAGACAGAGATAGAAATTTTAGTATCAGTCTCTAAACTAACAAACACGATACTGAATCTCAGTCTCTCAGTCTCTGTCTCAGTACCTCAAAACAAACGCTACCTCTAAGTCTGTCTACATCCTGAGTTTTTGACATTTTATAGTTTTAATTATTTGTACTTTTTGTAATTTTATCTGCATTTTAAGTTCTTATAATTTTCTTATTTCATTATTTTTTTAATAAGTTATAAATTTAAGTTGCTGTTAGGATTCAAAGAAAAATATTAGAATATATATATTTTGAATATTGTACATTATATAGTATTTAGATCTATCTCATATTGAATTTTTGTTTACAATTTATATTGATATTAAGTTGATTTTATAATTATAATTAGATTCTATCTTTGATTTATAAATAAACACTCTTTAGTATATATTCTTATATAATAGCATTTGAATATCAAATTTATTATTAATTTTTTATGAAATTTAATAATAAATATTTTAAAATTTTAATTTAAACTTACATCACCAATTGTAAAATTAATTTTTCACAAAACTTGTTTCACATTTCACTTTCTTGAACGTGGCTTTTAATTTGTGAATCGTGTGATATACTATAAATGTAATGAATGAATGAAGTCAACATGACAATGATATATATCCTTGTTGTTTTCTGCATTTTCCGAAAGAACATTATCATATAGCAATTCTTTGTAATAAAATATTATAAAAACGCACCCTAAGTTTAGAGTTTCGTGATTGAAGATTTGGTGCCGACAAATATTGGTTTGACCTTCTATGGCTAAGCTTGTACATTATTTATCCACGAAAGGACCGAGGAAGGAGTGGGTAACCGGAGATTAATAGGCTGGATTGATAAAGTTGGTATGTCTGGAGGAGAGGATTTTCGACTTGATTTGCGTTTGGGGTTACCGTTCGACTTGTGTTTGTGAAAGAATGGGGTGGTACCTGCAAAGACACTCCGATGCCTAAGTTAGCAAAGGGTTTTAGCAGGTTTAGAGAGTATTGGAACTTAGAGATACTTGAGGGGTGTCAGTGTATTTATAGTGGTGAATCAATAACTACCGTTGGAGTAGTTCCACCTTTTAAGGTGGATAACTATCCCTTTATCTTAGGGAAGTTGAGATATGGTTCTTGGAAGTGAGTTGAGAGATTTTAGGGGCAGTTACTTATTTGAATAAGTGTTATCTACCAGCTATCTTTCGCACCCGACTTCTTTGGGGTGGAGCCTATGTCGATTCCAACCTCTTCTGAGGAGATCGGTCGGAAGTGAAGGCCAACCTTTGGATTGGGCCTTTTGATATGCTTTTGACCTAGGCCTTAGTATTAGGTCAGGATATAAACAGAATGCTTATTATTATATCATCATCTTTTCTCTTTAATTTGTACGTAGTCCAATTAGGGGGTGGCAGTGGGGTGGATAAGAGTGAATTTTTGTTTTATCTGACCTCATCTCACTTTCTTTTGATTTTATTATTATCCGTTTTACTTCTACTTACGGATAGTAGACTGCTCTATCTTAACTCGTTTTTGTAAATATCCATTCTGTTCTTACCTGTTCTTATAAAAATTAAATAACATTTTAACAAGAGCGACAAAAATGGCAACGATAGAGCTACCAACGCGACGCAAGGAGTCCATACAGTGTTTGAATACTGTTGGTGGTGGCTGACGCTAATGGAAAGGCTGACGGAGATGGTTTGGTGAGAGAGAGAGAGAGCGACGAAAACGGCAACGATAGAGCTACCAACGCGACGCAAGGAGTCTATGTAATCTTTGAATACTGTTGGTGGTGGCCGACGCTAATGAAAAGGCTGTCGGAGGTGGTTGGGAGAGAGAGAGAGAGAGAGAGAGAGAGAGAGAGAGAGAGAGAGAGAGAGAGAGAGAGAGAGAGAGAGAGAGGGGTTCGCGATTCGAATTTAGGACAAAATTACCGTCAAATTTACTAGTGGATAAATTCGACGGTAACACTTTGTGAATGGCCAAAACACAACATTGCACTAATTCAAATTACCCGCAAAAAAATCCGCTGTTAATAATCGTGCCATTATTACTGTCAAATTTTAACGGTATCTTTTTTACCTGACAAATTTATTGTCAAATTCAGCAGTAAAACTGTTACTAATATTCAATGTTAAATTTGACATATTCAGCATTTTTCTTAAAATGATAATCCTCTTTTATGAGTGTTTTTAGAATTCGTAATACCAATTCTTTAGATATGAGAAAAAAATCTTTTGAGGGAAGCTTGCTATTCATGGAAATTTTTGCAGGTCTAAAAATTAGAAAGAGTTCATATTTACTTGAAGAAAAAAGAAAAAAAAGATATTATTCCACTGTATTATAGCATGACGGTGTAATTTTAGAAATAAAAAGAACGTAATTTAAATTAAAAATGTTATTTACACACCAAAATCATCTACTAAAATTAGCTATCAATATATTTGTATATAAATACATGTGTAGTTTAAATTATTTTTAATATGTATTTATATTTCAACATATATTTTATAATGGTGACTGATTTTGATGGCTGATTTTAATGTACACGTAACATAACTCAATTTAAATTTATCTTTATTTCTAAATTTTAAAACTATGCGTAATTAAATATGGCACTTCGTCTTTTCAATTTATAATTCAACACAAAGAATATTTATTTGTCTTTTTAAATATAAATTTTATATTTTTTTGTGATATGCAAGTGACGTTCGGCGCTTTTTTTGAAAAAAAGTTTTGCATCTGTCAAAAAAATATTTAGCTAGACCTAGCAACATTGTGAAACAATAATGGAGAGGGGAAAAACACTGCTAATCAGTAAACACACTCGTAAGTAGGAGGATGCCTTTAATTTATTTATCTTGATTTTTTCTTATGTTTGTGTCTAGATTAAACATACTAATAATCGTTCAGGGTTTTCTATTATAGATTAGATCAAATAAAATTGAGTTAAATCTTAAAATAGTCCCTGAATTTGCATTTGCGTCTTAAAGTGATTTCTGAAATTAATAATTACTCAAATTTGTCTCCGAAATTGTCTTTCGAAACTCATAATAGTTCCTAAAATAATTTTCGTCCATCCTTACCATTGAAGAGGATTAAAACGACGTCGTTTTGTATTATAAAAAAAAAACACCTGAGTCTCCCCCTCCCCTTCCCCTTCTCCTTCCGCTTTTCCTTCCTCTTTTTCTTCTTTTCCTCTTATTCTCTGTTTTTTGACTTTTCATCATCACCCCTGCCAACGAGCCACCGCCAGAGGACACCCTCTATCTGCCGGCAACGTTGCGGACCACCGATGTAACCCACAAGACCACGAAGCCAGCTCATTTTCCTCACAAGCTCGCTGTCGGCTGCCACCATCCTAGCGCCGCCGTCAAACCCAGACCGTCGTGACATCTCCCTCTGTCGTTCCTTCCCAAGCCACTAGCAACCCTAGAGACTACCCCACGACCCCTTCTTCTTCCCTCCTTTTCCTATTCTTCTTCTCCTTGCTTTTCTCCTCTTCTTCGCGCAAGACCAGCCACCGCTGCCACCACCCTGCGCTGCTGGCCTGCTCCTTCCCTTCGGCCTCATCATCACTCACAGAACACAACCCCCAACCTCTCTTTTCAGCTCGCCAATCTCTTACTGACGCAGAAAAACAGCAGAATAGAGGATAGTCTTCGTTCTTCCTCCTTCCAGCAAGAACATGGTACAAGTATTAAACACTTATCATTTTATTTTATCTTTTTCTTTGCGTGTTTGATGAAGAAAGCGAGAAATCCAAGAAACGAAAAATGGTTACAAGAGGTGAAAGATGCATACTTTGGTGAAAAGGGAGGGAAAGTTGAGATGGGCATTGGTGGGCGGCCGGAGAGGGATGCCGAAGATGAGAGGAAAATGGATAGTGAGCGTTAGAGAAGGGGAAGGGGGAGGGGGAGACTCTTTTCTTTTTTATAATACAAAACGACATCGTTTTAATCCTGTTCAATGGCAAGGATGGACGAAAATTATTTTAGGTTCTACTATGAGTTTCGGAGGGCAATTTCGGGGACGAATTTGAGTAATTATTAATTTCAAGGATTACTTTGAGACTCGAGTGCAAGTTTAGGGACTACTTTAAGATTTAACTTAACAAAATTTAATTAAATGATTAGATTGTCTTAACCTAACGACTAAATCCCATTTTTTGTCCCTAAGATTCATGCGATTATCTATTTTAGTCCTCGGAATTCAAAATTACCTATAATGATCCTCCATATTTAAGTCCGGGCACCAATGGAATCTCTCGACTCTTTCCGACGATGACTAGACAAACGGAATGCTGAGATAGCACTCTTCTTGTCACGCTGGATGATGAGTAAACAACGTCGTTTACCCTTGGCACCCAAACAAGCAGAAATGTCATTGCTTTATATATGAAGGGAGAAGAAACAATGGAGATCTAAAATAAAGTATTCTTCTTCTTTTCTACCTCCACTATTCTTTATTTTTGACTTTTTTGGACGTCAATGGTAAACGACGTCGTTTACTCATCATCCAACGTGACAGGGAGGGTGCCATCTCAGTACTCTGTTTGCCTAGTCATCGCCAGAAAGAGTCGAGGGACCATATCGATGTCCGAATTGAATCTGGAAGACTAGTATAGGTAATTTTAAATTTCGAAGACCAAATTAAGTAATCGCGTGAATTTCAGAGGCTAAAATGGAGATTTAGTCTAATCTAACTTAATATATTTATTCAATTGGTTTGGAGAATAAATAGGGTTTAGATGTTGCACAAACGGGGAAAGAAGCCGACATCAATGTCATTCTTTAATAAATCGTTGTTGCGGACATACAAGAATTTATGAACAACACTAATAGCTTGACCTTTCTAACGATTCACTTGTTAACATGCTTAAAACATTATAAATCCTTTGCACATGAGTGAATTTACAAAAAAAATAAAAAAAAATAAAAATTGTAGTTCTACCGAGTTCTACAAGGATTTACTTGTTAATTAATATGTTAAAAAAATGTTAATAAATTATTGCAGGTAGGTGTTTGACTATTAGATTATAGTATTATATATAAATTTTGACTTACACACGTAAATTGAAAAAAGACAAATACATAATAAAAGTTGAATTAAAATAATCTAGTAATTTAATTCCTCTTTTTATTTTATTTGTGTAAACCACTCAATAATTTTACTTTGTATTTTTAATATGCGGGTAGAAGGTGGTGTTTTTAAATAAAGTGAAAAATTTGTGTGTTTTTTATTTATATAAATTCCACAAATTTGATCTTTAGATTTGTGGTGTTTTAATTTTTTTTTGTTGATGACCACAAATCTGAGGGTCAGATTTGTGGTTTTAATTTTTTCTTTTTTTAAAAGACAAATTTGAGGTTAAATTTGAGTTTTTTTATTTTAAATTTTTTTGAATATACAAATCTGACTCTCAGATTTGTAATTCTATGAAATCTAATAGACCCTCAGATTTTTCTACTTCTCCAAATTTGAGGGTCCGATTTGTTACTTAAAATATAAAAAAATAATTCATATAAAAAAAACACACTAATTATCCATAATGATGAATTACACATAAATTTTTTTCATATAAAAAGAAATTAGCCCAATAATTCATGTGTGTACCACTTAAATATTTGTATATGTAAAAACTTGAGAAATGTTAATGTAATCATATAAAATACAATATTGACAAAATAACAAAATGACCTCCTAAATTTTTTATGATTTTATCTTCTCAGCAAGTATGAGATAGAGACTTACAAAAGACGTGGCTACAACTTTAACACCTAAATCAGTATAATGCATTATATATATATATATATATATATATATATATATATATATATATATATATATATATATATATATATAATAGCGAGCCAAACTGATTAATTATGTACGAATAAATCAATACATAAGACCCACTATTAGTTTTGGAACATCATTTATATTTATTTATTCATTTAATATCTCCATTTGATGATGTTCGTCCTTAATTAGTTATCAACCATTTTTGGAGTAGCTAGGTTCATATATCAATATTGGGTAAATGTTATGACAGGACAAGCACTCAAAATTAATGACAAAATAATAATGCACACCAACCTAACCATAACCACCAGGAAAAATAATAATAATTATTTTTATAAGGAAGCTTTAGTATGTCTGGGTAAATTACATTACTGAGTTTTTTTTTTTCTTTTAAGATAATACTGTATAGCTAATATACCCTAATTTATTGTAAAATTTAGGTGATAGACTGATAGTATAATTCCTATACATTATTATGATTTTTATATTTATGGAATGCAACACTAGTTTTGCATGTAAATATGATTAATCATATGATAAGCTGATATATATAAAAAGTAGTCACCGCATATAAAATTTAGGATTAGGATGTCATCGGTCGGAAAACAATAAAATTTTCTATTAGATAGTATTTTTTACAGTGAATCAGAAAATGATATCTTTTATAACGATAAGGTGTGTGTTTGGATTGTGGTTTGTCAAACTGAAATTTGAATAAAAGTGATTTTATAGAATTGATTTTGGATAGAAGTAAGTTTGTGTCAACGTGATTTATGTTTGGCAACTCTATACTAAAATTGATTTTGATAAAATAAATATTATTTGAATAATATTAATTAAAATCACTTTTAGATAGATAATTACTAAAAAGGACATGACATTAAATTATAATATTATTTTTTTTATATATGTTTAATTTTTTTTATACTTTGTTTTTATATATTTTTATATAGTATATTTTTAGTACTTTTAGTACTCTTTTTTAGTACACTATAATTTCTTACTATTATTATTATTTATGGTTAATTTTTTTGTTTAATTTATTTTACCTAATGGGATCAATAGATTATATTATAAAAAGATAATAATAAATATAATGTACAAAATTACCAGTATAAAAATATATAATGTCAAATAAAAAATTAATAAAAAATATAAATAATAAATAATAAAAAAAGAACTCATCTAAAGAAATAATAACAATTCTATAAATAATACAATAATATGTATAAAGGATAAAGATGGTAAAGAAAAATAAATGTTAAATATTAATGGCCAAAAACTAGAAATTGTTGCTTCTTATAAACGTGGTTTTGAGACTAAAATTACTTTTGCGTTTATAGAGAAAAAAATTAGCCAAACCAAAAATTGAAGCTTTTAAGAAACTGTAACGTATTTTTCCTCTTCTAACGTGGTTGCCAAACACACCCAAAATATATCAATATTAATAAAGTTTAACCACTCACATAGAATGCTAAGACTGTTCAACAAAAAAAAAAAAGCTAAAACTGAAATTATTAATAGGGTATTTATAGTGGCAGAACTTGAAAAATTATTGTAGAAAATTAATAAAAAATATTAATGTAAAAATTATTTTTAAATTTGTTAAAAATATGACATGAAATAAATAAATTTACAAATAAAAATAATTTTAAAATAATATTCTTTGAATTTTGAGTGACTTAAAATTTTTAATAATTGAATCAAAATAAAAAAATTTAGTATTTTTTTAATATAAATAACTAAATTATTGTTAAAAAAATAATTATTTCATTGAGTGTGTAAAAGGATTTAATTTATTGGTCCTCAATTAATTAGTTATCGTTATTTATTTGATATAAAATAATATATTGGGTAAATGATAAAGATGAGACTCAAACACAAAGTATCTTACTTTAAAAGAGAAACTCTAGCTAATTAACTCATTGTTTTAATTAATCAACAACTACTATTAATTTTATAAAAAATTAAAAGCGCCATAACCTTCATTGTCCATATAAAGATCCGCCACTATATTTGGATTGTCATTTAAAAAGTTTTAAACCTAAAGATTTTGTTTCTTTTAACTGTTGGCTCCGGACATACTAAAATTATATCATTATACTTATTTGAGCAGGTTCCATGTAAAAAAATGTAGGTTAAAAAAAAGTTAGGTTAATGATACAAATTAAAAGATAGTAAAATCAATTTTTATTAACTCTCAGTTAACAAAACATACAAATAAGAGTATATTTCAAACAAAACGCATCACTCTTAAGTCTTAACCAAAACCGTTATAAACTTAAACGAAATTGCACATTTGCAATACAAAATTTTTTCAATGACGATGTATCAAGGGAGGAAAAATTTGGACTCAAGACCTTCATATATATCAATTAATGAATGTTTGTACTACAAACTTCTTCCAAGTCAAAATTTCTAGTATTTTTTGTTGTACACGGTATTTTCTAATTGAATAGGTCAAGAATTAATCCATTGCGAATCTGAATCCTATTTAAGAGTCTGCTGTTGATCAATAAGTTGCTGCATGTACAATACGAATATTATGGTCTTTCAATTTCTTTGTTTTTTTTTTTTTTTTTTTTTTTTGCCTAAATATGGGCTTGAATTTTGTTTATTTTTTCATTTATTTAAAATTTTTGGCCATGCATATTGACCATGATGTACAATCAATATGAAGAGTATAAAAAGGTTTAATTTTAATGTAACGAAACCTAAAGAGTTTTACACAATAATTTAATCAGATTGATGTGTTTAAATAATTTTTTAAATATTAAATATTAAAATTAGTTATTTTTATTAATATGATAATTTAATTTTTTATGCCGTTAATATATTAATAGAATAAAAAAAAGGGTTAATACTCAAATTCGTCCCCGAAAGATTACGCGATCTTCATTTTCGTCCCCGAATGATTTTTTTAATCAAATTGGTCCCTGAAAGATAAAAAATAAGTCAAATTAGTCCTTCTGTCATATGGACGATGACATGGCACTTAAAGTGCCACGTGGCAGGTCAGTGACACGTGGCATACCCGTGACATGCCACGTGTCATTTGACATGTACAAAAGATTTTTATAGTCAAAATAGTTTTTGAAAGTCTAGACGTAAGTCATTTTCATCCCTCAAATTTTAAAAAATTAGTCAAACTAGTCCTTATATAATTTTTTTTATTTTTTCTTCATAATATTAAATTTGAAATATTTTTTGATACTAATAATTTTAATAGAAATGTAATTGACAAACAAAATATTAGTAATTGTATATTTTCTTCTTAAAATTTTTTTTCAATAAAATTATCTCTTTCTTTTAATTCTTCTCAAAATCTCTTTTATTCTTTTTTATTCTAAAACCTTTTTCTTACATTATTATATTTTGCTGGAGTATATATATATACTCAAAATTGAAATGTATGTATTTATTAACCTACACAAAATTATATGCTCGAAATCAAAATTTATGTATGTTAAGCTAAACAAAGTTATACCACTATTTTTTTTCTACTACATCTTTTTTTTGTCCATTACGGTATTACTTACGTATAGGATGTAATGATAGTAATACTTAGAGTCACGGGTATGCCACGTGTCACTGACCTGCCACGTGGCGTGCCACGTCATCATGCCACGTGGCACTTAACGTGCCACGTCATCGCCCATCTGACATTAGGACTCATTTGACTTATTTGTTATCTTTCAGGGACTAATTTGATTAAAAAAATCATTCGGAAACGAAAATGAAGATCGCGTAATCTTTCGGAGACGAATTTGAGTATTAACCCATAAAAAAAACTTATTCTCTTAAATAATGCCCTTAGACAATTTAACTAAATCCACAATATATATATATATATAATTTTGTGTGGCCACTTGTGTTATGTAAAGCACAAGAAGCTAGCTCTTTATCGTGAAGATCAGAAAGAATAATAAGATAGTGAGAATATGAAGTTCCGAACAAATCTTTATCCCCAACCCCACCGATGCAAAATTGGAAATTGATGTGGTTTATTTTGACAAATAAAAGAGATAGATAAACGGGAATATTTTATTTATTCTTTTTTATAAAAGAAGAAATGCGATTACAGAATTAAGAAGCAAAAGCAATTAGTAAAAATATGATTCATACCAAATATAGATTTGGATGGAAATTTGCCCGTAAAAAATTAAAAAAACATACTGCTGGTAAAGGAATGGGTTTGTAATACAATGGGCTCTTCCCTTAATTAACATGTGCTTTAGTATTAATTTGATGCACAAGGCACAACGTTTATGTTATATAATTAAAATAGTCTTTAATTTTTTATATATTTTAAAACCACTCCTACAATCGCTGGTTTTTCCATTCTAAATAGTCAGTTATACCAATACTTCTATTTAATGTCCTCATACTTAAAGTAATTGAGCATTTAAATGTAATTTATTTAGATGTGATTAAAAAATAATTGAATATTATGTATAATAAAAAATTAATATTATTAAAAGATAAAACTAAAATTTATTTTTATGTATCGTTTTTGTCCCCAACATTTCGTCTTATTTGAGTTCCTAACGTTTTAAAATTGTCTCAATTTTGTCCTGCCGTCAATTCTGTTAATGGATCCCTAACGACAGGACAACATTGAGTCAATTTTGAAACGTTAGGAACTTAAATTGGACGATTAAAACGTTATAGACAACTTTGAGACTTACTCTAAATGTTATATATATATATATATATTATATGCTGATTTTGGTATTAGAGTCTCTTGTATACATTTTTAATTACCATCTAAGGACACACAAAAGAGCATTTTAGAAGTTTTGAAGCACCATCACCTTATGTTCAATCTCTATTATTAGTTTAGATAAGCACCTCATAACAACATTATCAAAATATTTTTAAAATATTATGGATAATTTTGAACAATCCAACTTGAGAGTCATTCTTAAACTTACAATAGCCCTAATGTTATCTCTGAATTTAATAAAAGTGACTCATAGTCGTCTTTGAAGTACTTTCTAGTGACAGAAATATGACGTAATTAGACAGAGGTCACGCTGGACTGCCAAAATAACGTCGTTTTATTTTTGACGTCCAAATAGCATAGACACGATGTCATTTAGTGTATATGGGGGGATTAATATGCTGAGTGACTATTCCTTTCTCAAACCAACGAAGTCTCTTATTTTTCTCCATATTTTCTTCAATGGCGCCACTTTGAGAGGAATTTTTTCTGGCGTTCTCTCAAAGAAAGCAACTACACTGTAATTGTGTCATCTCCATCGCACACGTAGTGGTCTGACGAGAAGCATCTTAGTTGTTAGAGGTAACTAAAATAAAAAGGAGAAACTAAATAACCACTTCTACTCCTCTGTTTTTCTTAATCATGGTTTTTTTCTTCCATTTCTTTTTACATTGTTAATCGATTTTCATTCGTTCATCTCTTTTGTGATGTGTTTTTTCTGAAAATTTTTGTTAAGATTTTTTTTCTTGTGTTATTGTTTCGTTTTTATTATTTGTTTTTGTCTGTGACGATGATAGTAGCTATAGTTGGAATGTACTGAAAACAGAAATATGTATGTAGTTTATGTGTTTTCATAGTGGTTTAGGGTTTGGGTTTATTGTGCGTTCCTGGTTGATGACAATTTTGATAATCATTTTTTATTTGCAAATGGTTCTTATAACTATTGTGTGTTACCATGAAGGATTCTTTGTGACGAGTGAAAACGGTGTCATCTCATACACCAGGGACCATATTTTAGAGATTCCAAAACTTGACCTAGATTGGCTAGATGTATTTTTCATTAGGAAGTACTGCAAAGAGCTTGGATATGATAAGATGGAACACTGTTGGTGGCTAGTTCCAAACAGGTCATTAGAGATTGGTATAAGAAAACTAAATTCTGATGCTGAGCTCTTGGAGATATGCTTCTATGCTAAAAGAAACAAAGGAGAGGTGCCTGTGTACTATAAGCATGGGATATCTGTTCTAACATATTAGAAGAACTACCATCCAAAATAAAGTTTCTACCCAACCAGTTTTACTGAGAATAGGACCAAGCTCCAAGGCCATTTTTCTTAACCCAATTCTAAACCCATGTATCAACCAACCTAAAAATACTGAAATTTCAAAACCACCAGCAACCAACTCCTACCATTCGAAACCCATGTATCACTAAATGTTTAAAATTTTATTACTGTTCTTTCGCTTCATATTCTTTCATTTCTAAATTACAGTTAGCAATAATAACAACAAAATAGGACATTGTGTTATCATTTCTATGCATTTGTTCATAGGGTACAGCAACCACAACCATCGCATTTAGGCTTTTCTATTACAAAATATCCAAATGGCCTTCACCACTTCCATGCTACACAGACAACAATCACAATTAGTAATATAATAACTAACAACAAACAAAAATGTCATTTTTAGAGTCCTAACTTCAGACTCCAAACTTATAATCTTCCAAGCAAATTTTATTCTCCACTCCTCTATTTCATATTTATGATTATCTGTACCATTTATTTCTTCTTCATCCTGAACTTTATTATCCTACATAAAGAGACCACAACACCTCTTGCCAACACTCGACAACCACATTTCATGGCCATGGAGAAGAAATGTTACAAATTGAAAGAGCAATGACACTAGCTATATACCTTAACAAAAATCACTTATATTATAGTTAAGACAACCATAAGATGGTCTTCCTAGATTCATGTTTGTTCTTGACCATTTGAGGACGGGTCGACTACCACACCCATACCTCTCTGGAAGTCGTTCGTGACTACTTCTGGAGGTTCTCCTCTCACAGCTTCCCTTAGAGCGTCAGTTACTAGAGCTACCAACAAGGTTGCTGCCTCCGCATATTATGACCCATTTAAACTGCGTTTAACAACGGCAGAGAAGAAGAGGTAGAATGGCTTCTAATTGTGGACGCAACTATCTGGAACTCAAATTGGGGATTAGGATTATAAACCATTACAGGGACTAAATTGAGTCAAATAGGGATAGCCACGTCATATAGACGTTACTTATATAGCGTGGCTTTTTTTCTGTACACGTCATCACGTCGTTAAGGAATATTCCTTGAAAAGTACTTTAGGGACGACCGTGAGTCACTTTTGTTAAAATCAGGGACAACATTGGGATCATTTTAAGTTTAGAAATAACCTTAAGATTCGATTACAAATTCAAAATCACTTTAAGACTTAACTCATCTCTATCATTAATTCAGATAAACACCTCATAATAACATTATCAAAATATTTTTTAAATATTATGGATAATTTTGAACAATAAAATGTTAAGAACTATTTTAATTTTTAACTTGAATCTAAGAAATAAACATAATAGTTTATTGGAAATTTACATTAAAATTTTTAACTATTAAAATTTACATTCCCTTTCCAACAACTAATCCACTAGTTCAAACGAAATTCATCAAACAGCTTGACTATTTCAATAACTAAGTTAATTTGATTGGTAATTGCAAAACTTACTTTATAATTAAAGTTAACACAAAAATATCTGAATGTAATTTTATTGTACCATATGTATGCAAGACATCAACAACATATTACATTCAGTTTAACTAAACCAACCCAATATAAAGAAAAGGAGTTAAGTAAATCAATCAAATTCAGAATCCATTATCATGACACATTAAGTTCGTTTAAGAAGATTAATATGGATATCCCGAATGAGGTACAAAAAATTGGTGACTTACAAGAAATTTTAAATCTCAAAATATCTTTAGTTCTAGTGTGATCGTGCAAGGTCAAAGTTCAACAAAAACAGGTAAACTGTACAACCACAAAGGATGCCTTAAAATTAAGATAACTGTCTATCCAAATTGCAAAAACTCGTTGCACTACTCTCTTAAATAGTCCATACATCAACATGTTCAAAATTCTATCCTACAAAGCATCGTTGCAGAATAAACACAACGAATAAACAAGGCATATGCTCACCCACAATTTTATAAAATAGCAACAGCAAAACTTCATCGGCAAGTGCACTAGTGGGCCTAATTTTCACATAATAAAATTTTCACCCTGGTCAGACCCAAAATGAAGAGTTGCAGTTGCACACAACATACTACAAACTCTCTTTAAAAATATGCACCATAACTCCTTATTCAAGCACAAAACAGTACTAAAAAGCTAAATTACTAATTAAAAGGAACTGAAATGCCAACAGAGTAAAGCAACTACATTCAAATATACAATTGGGTTTCTAAGTTCTAACCAAATATCCATCCTTTTATATCCATAAATACAGCAATCAACAACAATAATACTTACATTGTAGTTTGGGCAACCCAAGAACAGTCTCCATGGATTAGAATCCGTCCCTGACCACCGCAGCACTGGTCTCGACTCGCAGCCATGGCAAACGCGATCATTCATTCCTCTCATGATACTTCCAAATGATCGTGGATTATTCGAGCTCCCAACTGCATTGCTCGCGCTTGCTGTAACAGTCGGACTTCAAAGATGGGGAAGACAAGAACAGAGAACCAAAGAGAAGAGAAGACAGAGCGATGTGGGCTTTAAAATTAGGAATTAGGGTTTTAACTTGATTTGAGGGACCAAATTGATTCCGAACAGTTTATTCTGCCACATCAGCTAGCCGTTGTAATGCCTACGTGTCATGAAGCCTGCCAACTCAGCTTTTCGGTAGCATCAGGTGGGCAAAGATTGTCGGAAGGACAAGTTTGAGTCCCAGAGTGCAACTTGAGGAATAAATATGAGTAACTTTTAAGTTTAGGGACTACTATAGAGCTCGAGTACAACTTCAGAGACTACATTAAAGCTTATCTCGAGCTAAGCTGGTAGTTCATCCTTAATATTTGAGGCAGAGGTGTAGAAAACGGTGGCTGCGGAAACATAAGGAGTGGGGGATAAAATAAAAACAAAGCAAAACACGGGATGGGGGAGATTAAACAAGAGTAAGACAAATGAGGTCGGAATGAAATTGAAATGAGGCCGGAATGAAACTCAAATGGCGAAGAAATGCAAATTAGGGCGAAATGCAAATTCTTATTAAATTCACGCGTAGTAGTCATGAAATCCGTGTAGTAGTCATCGTCGTCGTTGTAGAAAGAGAAATTAATAATAATAGAGAGAGAAAAGAAAAAAAAAAGGGATAGAGAGAGAAAGAAAACACAGAGCGTGTGTCTATGTGTGTGTGAGAGCATTCTCTTTTCTTTTTATAATTAATTTGGTCTGAGAGAGTGAATCTTGGAGAGATAAGCGCCTGCTCCTTCGGCATTTCCGCCAGAGACAAAGTTAACACCCCTTCTTCTATTAATCAATGCTTCTTCTTCTTCTTCATCCTTCATCGTCTCTCTCACCCGTTCTCAACAACGTAAAATGCTCACCCTCTCACTCATGTTCCTGTCTTTTCTTTTTTACTTCCAGAAACTCTGATTAACGGGTTTTGCGGTTTCAGATTACGCGGACTTGATTTTTCCCTTTTGTCGAAAATGGGTGACAATGAAGACTCCAACAACAATATTGACATGATGCAAAGGCTTCAATCCTCATTCGGAACGACGTCGTCTTCGTCTTCTTCGTTCCTCAAACAGACTCTTACCATGGAGCAGCTCACAATACCCCAATTCCAACAAATGCGTGCTAATAACAATAATCAGCAACAACATTTCTACGGTGGAGATGGAATGAAGCGTGCGGGTATACCACCGTCTCACCCGCACCAGATCCCGCCCATTTCCCCATACTCTCAGATCCCGCGCTCCACACTCACTCACCACCAAATGGGTTCACCTACACCCACCCACACCCGATCCCTATCCCAACCATCGTTCTTCTCACTCGACTCTCTCCCACCGCTAAGCCCCTCTCCCTTCCGCGGCGCTGACTCCTCAACTTCAATCTCCGACCAAGCCTCCGCTGACGTCTCCATGGAAGATCGTGACGTCAGCAGCCACCAACAGCAACAGCAACAACACTCTCTCCTCCCTCCGTCTTCGCCTTTCTCATCTGCCCGGGGCACCGGCAACCCTCTGCCCCCTCCTCGGAAAACGCACCGTCGCTCCAACAGCGATATACCGTTTGGATTCTCCACCATTTTGCAGTCGTCGCCGCCGCTGATTCCGTTGAAGAAGCCTGCGCAGCTTGTTAAGAAGGAATCTGGTTCCTGGAGTAGCGCTGATCCCAATGCGGAGGGATCAGGGGAGAAGAAGCTCTCCCCTGAAGGTGAAGTAGTTGATGATCTTTTCTCTGCTTACATGAACTTGGATAGCATCAATGACGCGTTTAACAATAATTCATCTGATGAGAAGAACGGTAACGAGATTATTATAAATAATAACAATAGTAATCGTGATGATTTGGATAGTAGAGCTAGTGGAACCAAGACTAGTAACAACAATGGTGGTGGGGATAGTAGTGATAATGAAGCTGAGAGTAGCGGCAACTCAATGATGAGTCAGAGTTGTGGGGAGAAGAGGGATGGCGTTAAGAAGAGGAGTGCTGCTGGTGAGGTTGTTGGCGGCGTCGCTCCCACGAGCCGCCACTATAGGAGTGTGTCTATGGATAGTTTCATTGGCAAGTTGAATTTCAATGATGAGTCGCCAAGGTTGCCGCCATCGCCTGGGTCTGCTCGGCCGCCTTCCTCAAATGGAATCGATGGGAACACCGGTGCTTTCAGCTTGGAGTTTGGGAATGGTGAGTTTAGTGGCCCTGAGTTGAAGAAGATCATGGCCAATGAGAAGCTTGCTGAGATTGCTATGATGGATCCTAAGCGTGCAAAGAGGTGTTGTATACCATTTGATATCCCAGTTGTGTTTGTTTTCGGCATTAGACTAGTTCAAAGTTCAACTGTCTTTTTGAAGATACAATTATAAACTGATTTCAACTCATTTGAACATGTTTGACCTACTCTCGAATTTGTTATATTCCAACATCCATGGTTTTTGAATTGAGCATTAATTGCGCCAAACTATAGTTTCCTAAGTATAGATTAAAACTATACAAATAGCGTGTGTTTTTAGTATTACACTTCTAGTAAGTTCTAATGCTTCAATGATTGACTCTATTTGGGACTGGATTCAAATCAGGATTCTGGCAAATCGGCAGTCAGCTGCACGATCCAAAGAAAGGAAGATGCGATACATTTCTGAGCTGGAACATAAGGTCCAGACCCTACAAACTGAGGCCACCACACTCTCTGCACAGCTTACTCTGTTGCAGGTGGGAGCATATTAATGTTTTCTATTGTCTGTTTTTGTTTAGTGCCGCGATCATGGTAATTGTTTTCTCACGCCGCTCCTTTCCTTTGCGTGAACACAGAGGGATTCTGTTGGACTCACTAACCAAAATAGTGAGCTCAAATTTCGCCTTCAATCCATGGAACAACAGGCAAAACTCCGAGATGGTATTTTTCTTCTTTACCTTAGGCAGTCTTTTGAATTTCTGTCAACTTTTGTTTTCTTTACTTTTTTGGTAAATGATCGAAACATGTACCCTTTCTTGTTTCGACATATGGCCTTGTGCAGATGAGTAGTTGCTTAGATTATATTGTTTGTCAATATACATTTTCAATACTTCCTATGATGAGTTTATTTCAGGTAACTGAATATAGGCTACAAAAGTTGGTTGTGCAGTCCCATAGAATAAAAACATGTATTTAAGGTTGAAAAAAGGAAATATCTTAGCTCACTTCTACAATACTTGAGTGTGGATAAGCTCTGTAGTAGAATTTTCATGTCATGATAAAGTTATTAGAAGCGTGGAAAAGGAAAGTTAAATAGCATGTCAAAAAATTGTTGATAGAGCTCCTATATGGTGTTTGGTTTTTAGCTCCTATAATTCCTAGATCTATAGTGTCGCTAGAGTCGCGGTACTTTTGTAAGAATTTCAGTTTTATGGTGGTTTGTGTGCAAGGCTTTGGCTACTGTTGCCTGGGCCTAATTGGATGGTAATTTCCATTAGAACTTCCCAGTAGCAGAGGAGATTGATGATTGAAGAGTAGCAGATATGCATGCTGACATTGACAGCAAACCCAAAATACCAAATATTGATAGAATTAATAACGCCTGTACCATTTGGAACAACCGTTATCTTTCTGTGCCAACTAAATCTAAAATGCTTAATCCAAAGGACTTATGTACTGAAGTTTTTCTTGTGTAACATACGTGATTGAAGACCTCTCAAATAATGGCACATGCATGCTTGAGTAATAAGAAACATCTACTTGTTATGTCTTTATCTGCATTTGCTAAATTTGACTATGCATGAGGGTTCCTTTGAATAGAGCGATTGAGTTATCTCTCATGTTGCAATATTTCAATTATGAATTATGATTATGATGGCTTGACCTTCATTATTTGAGGCATTGTTAAGAGTCATAATTGCTTGTCTGCTACATTTTATCCAATTAGTGGTAGTTGTCATTTGTAGCAGCACTATTGGAGACTAAAATTAATTCACTGATTGCTTTATTTATGCTTATTACTCGTGTGCTCTGTGTATCTCTACCAACAGCTCTAAACGAGGCTCTCACTGCCGAGGTTCAACGACTAAAGCTCGCTACGGCTGAGCTGAACGGGGAGTCACACTCATCCGGTTGCTTGATTCCGCAACATTCTGTCAACCCTCTGATGTTTCAGCAGCAGCAGCAGGCTTCTACTGCATCTCAACAAAACATTCATCTTCAACAACAACAGCGGCAGAATGGTAATACCAACTCACAAACCGATCTAAAACACTAATAACCTTCCGAAGGATGATGCTGTTACATTGCACTTGGTTCCGATTCTCCAGAAAAGTTTTTCTTAGTTGCAACTTGCAAATTGCAATCGTCTTAAGTTTTATTCCCATTGTCTGTCCAACTCGGACAGTAGTTTTTAGTTCATATATATACAGGTCCTAATTCCTGTTTTATATTTAAATTATACCTTATATTTAATATTTAATTTCAGTATATATATATAATATAATATTGAATTGTAGCATTATTTGGTCATGATTTGTTTTGATGATGAAGTCTAGGGGGGAAAAATACTGTTCAAACTTCCTTTTGTAAATAATGACCATTCTATCATGGTTCCGTGCATTGATTCTTTGCCCAATTGCTTGTGTTTAGGGTGTTTTGGTTGACCAAATGCAAGTGTTCATTACTTTATTTTCTATGCTTATATAGATTGATAGGTGGTGGATTCCGCTTTATCTAAGCTAAAGTTAACTTTTTACATTCTAAAAGGGGATGATATTTCAAATGGTGGAAATCATTATACTTCTAATTACTCTTTTTTTAGTCTTTCCGAAAAGTTGTTTTATATCCTAGAGATAATATTTAAATAATTGTCAATTATAGTTTGATTTTGATGACAATTAATCTCCGTGAATTTTTATACTAGATTGATCACCTTTACTTGTGATTGCATCTTCCAAAATTCTCCATTTGTGTCTACTTTTTTAACACTAGTTACTTAAGAGCAAAGAAAATAAATTTTCATAAGCCCCTATTCATTGGCGTTAAACAGGGACATATATATCTATTTTAATTTTCAACGCCATCCTTTCTAACCCATGTCTGACCTAATTGTTTATTAGGTTTGTGCCTAACAGAATCAATCATCAACCATGGAAGTCTAAGAGAATGTTCAATCAAAATCAAATAATTTAAGCGTGAGAACCTTAGCCAACATCTTATACTAGATCTAGGATTAGTCATCTTCGTTGGTCCCAATAGTCTGATCAAATAGGTATTGACGTGCTCTTTAATTATTAGTTATGTTTATTAATAAGGGTTATAATTATATGTGCAGTGATTAATAAGATTTACCTTCAAATTAAAACTTTAATCATTTATGTCGTTTTCTAGGTTTTTTTTTTTTTTTTTAAAAAGAACCCTTTCAATATTACTTTATATTTGTCATTAGCAATTTAGCATTTCTAAGGAGGTACCTAATAAAGACATCTTGGAGTGAATACCAAAAAAAAAAAAAAAAAAAAAAAAACCTTGAAGTAACTTTATGTTTGTCCCAAAAAAACAAAAACGGTTAACAATTGCACAATTTAGTTTATAATTGTGCTAAATATATTTATTGAAAAAACTAGCCACTTCATAAACACTACTAGACACTATCATCTATGTTCAGCTAATTTTCTATTATTTTTAAGATGAAATATTTTTAAAAAGTTATGTTTTAGTAAAATTGCACACTACATCGTGTCAACTGGTGTATTATAAAAAAATGTGTTACATTTTTTTTAAAGACTTACTTTTACTACTACTACTACTACTATTATTATTATTATTATTATTATTATTATTATTATTATTATTAATGCTTAATAAATTAAAATATAATTAATTATTTTAATGAGAGAAAAGTGGGTAGTTTTTCAAGGGATTTTTTTCGAATTTTTTTGAAATAAATTAAAAAAAATATTTATTTCAGAAACATGTTATTTGAACTTTAATTTTCTAGATACATTTTTTTGTTTTTTAATTTTAATCAAGTTTGCCGCACCTGTCAAACTTCTATAATTTTATAGAGGCTGCCACCTCCGGCGAACTTCACCTAAATTCTCCCTAAAACCCAACTCATAATAAAACTCAAATTTCTAAGCTATTATTATTGTCTCCAAGAATACATAAAAGTACACAGACAACCAACATGGCTTCTTCAACATCGCCGGCAATGGTAACCATTATCATCATTTTCAGACATACACAGGTACACAGGAATAAGCCATATTTAACAAGGATTTGTGTCTATTATTAATAAAAAAAGAGAAAATGACAAATAGGTCTCTGACCTTTT
Organism: Arachis ipaensis; assembly: GCF_059453495.1. Classification (NCBI taxonomy): domain Eukaryota; kingdom Viridiplantae; phylum Streptophyta; class Magnoliopsida; order Fabales; family Fabaceae; genus Arachis; species Arachis ipaensis. Next base: position 8,144,160 of record NC_142438.1, read on the forward strand.
CTCCCATTTGATATGTTTGTTTGAGTGATTTAAAGTTTTGAAGGCAAAAATGGCTTGAAAGAAATGGAAAAAAAAGCATGCAAAGTGGAGAATTCAGGAAGAAAAGAGGATTTGTTGAATTCATGGCGACGCGTACGCGTGAGAGGGAAGTCTGCCAGGCGACGCGTACGCGTGACAAGCATTACGGGAGCCACGTCAGACTTTTTCGTTGGGTCTGACGGAGGCATTTGGAATGAGGGACTGATCCGTCCAAGTTTTGTGAAGGTCAGGGACTTAAAAGTATTTTTGTCAGGGACGAAAATTTCCGCGGGACAAAAGGTTAGGGACCTATTTGTCCTTTTCTAATAAAAAAACATTATTTTTCCAAAAAAAAAAAATACGACTTATCCCCCAAAAAATATGACTTATTCCTCCGGTGTACTTCTAGGCTGCGTTTGTTTCTGAGAAGAGGATAAGACAAGACTCTGAGAACAAGACACAAAGGACAGAGACACAAAATTTTGTGTTCTTATATTCTGTTTGGTGATAAACTAAAACAAATTACGAAAATCTAATTTATTCTCATCTTTTTATTCAACAAATTTGAAAAAAAAAAATATAATTATAAAAAGTTAACAAGAATAATGAAAGAAAAAATAAAAAATAAGTTGTGTCCCTTGTTAGTGTCTTTTTGTCCTTCCTGTGATGGACACAAAATACACTAATTCAGTGTTCCTAGACACAATGTTTCTGTCCATGTCTCATCTGTCAAACACAATTTTGTGTCTTCGTATCCTTGTCTCAGTATCTCGTCCCTAAAAAAAAACGCAGCACTATGTACTCTCGGGACGATGATAATAGTTGTCATTGCCCATTGTGAAACTTAAGAATTTGTATCCGTAAGTTATTAATGAGAATTCGAAGTGAAGTTCGACGGCGGTGAGGCGAACTTGCCTAAAATTAAAAAAAAAAAGTATATGGGGAATTAAAGTTCAAATCACGTATTTCTGGAAATAAATATTTTTTAATTTATTTAAAAAGAAATCCGTTTTTCAAGTAGTTAATATTAGGGTTGGCAATGGGTAGGGTAGAGTAGGGTTTGGACTCTATCCTAACCCTACTCCCAGAGTTAAAAACTTTTTAAAATTTCTACCCTATCCTACCTGTGGGTTGAGAATCTCTCAACCCTAATCCTACCCGCACCCTAAAGTTATAAACCCTATCCTACCCGACCCAGCTCGCAGAAAAAAAAAATTCAAGCAAATATAAAATTCAACCATAGTAATTATACATATAACATATTAATAAAATAAAAAATAAAAAGCTAAATTCAAATTAAAATTAAAAACAATAAAATGTTAAAAAAATTTAACATAAAATTACAAATAATATGACTATCAACTAATTTAGTGTTTATTTCAATTTTTATAAGAAGAAGATTATGAGTTCAATACTCATTTTTTTCACTACATACATAACTTTTACATATATATCATATAATATATTAGTGGTGTGGATAGAGTAGGTTAGGATATATCCTGAACCCGTACCCTACCCTATGCGCAAATAAACTTGCACTGCATCCTACCCTACCCGCAGCGGGTTGAATAGACAACTCTACCCGAACGAGTTGGTCCGGATTGGGTACCCGAGTAGGATATATATTTCTAGCCCTAGTTAAGATGACTACTTTAATATTATAATAGTTTACAATTTTAACCTCTTTAAAATGATGTAATAAATTATTTGTAAGAGTAATTGATAACCAAAAAAGACATCAACTCTGGGCATTCCCAGTTATGTAGTACATGGATATAGTGTATAGATAATTTTCAGTCTTTCAATTCTGTGAATGTTTTAGAAACCTTAAAAAAAGGACGTTTCTCGTACCAATGACTCTTAAGAATCGAAATGAAAAACAATGGGCTCAACTATTTGTTGCTGTTCATTTATAGGTCCAAAATCTATATGTTTTCGTATAGGATCCAAATCTTGGCTCATTATGATTAGAAGGATGATGAGGGCATAAGGCCTAACCTAAACCACCAACACCCTCCTCTCAACAAAAAAAATTAAATAAATTTTGATTTTAATAAACTGAAATGATTAATTTCAACCACATGTGTCAGGATGGCCGAGTGGTCTAAGGCGCCAGACTCAAGTTCTGGTCTTCGAAAGAGGGCGTGGGTTCAAATCCCACTTCTGACACTTTCTAACTTAATTTAACTTATGTCTCATTCTGGTTTATGCTTTGCCTTTTCACTTATCTATACGGGTTCCATATGGCTTTCGATTTGCACCAAAGCAATGGATCATCTGAAAGGGTTTCTCTTCTCTTGCAATAATGTACTGTATACTTTATTTGATTCGCACAATAGCATTTCTCTAACTATTATTATTATGTTGACTTGAATGCGGGGTCAACTTATATTTTCTGACTGCACCACTTATTTATGGCACCGTGTTCTTCAGCGAATGATGGTTAGAAGTTAGAACCTCATTGATGAGAAATCTGAAAGTGGAGACCAATCAAATGTGTGCAATTCCGTTTAGAACAGCATCGCATCTTCACCATGAAGGAAATTCACTATAAATTGACAACTGTTTTGTTCCATCAAGTCAAATTTAGCATTAGATTCTTTGCACCAATTTTCTGTAAAAGATTCTTATCTCGAGACGAATTTTGCTTAAAGGTTCCTATAAACTTTGATTGGACGATACTAATTTGATCATTTCTAAGTATGCTCCAATTAGTTTGGGATTTGTGAGAAGAAAAACATTGCAAACACCCTTATCTTTGCTTGGGTGGTATTTTCATTCTACCAGTTATCAATGAATATGATCTAGTGTTTATTCTAAAATTCGTTTCTAATTTTTACCTAGTTTAAGAAATATACACATACAACGAAAAAAAGTTCATGGATGAGTAACGAATTTAAAAGAAAATCTATATTAAAAATAGCAAAAGGAAAAACATCCAAGTTCTTGATTCTGATAATCTTATACCACTGTTCTAAGTTCTCTAATAAATAGCAAAAGCTCCAAATATCAGTTCTGAACAGAGAGACCAAAAATAAGTACTAAAGATTGGCCTTGTGAACAAACCGAATCATTGGGAGCTCACCACCGTATAGTTAGATGGCTTGACATTATCTCACCTAAACACGAAAAACTTAGGTACCATATAACATCATGGAACCAATAAAAATGTTCGAGTTACTCATTTTGCATCGTATATTAGGCTCCCTAATCATTATTACTATTATTATTATGACTACTAATAGCCACCTGAAATGGGATGACATGATACCCAATTCAATAATAATAGAAATGTTAATTCACCTGTACACGATGCAAAATGAATACACCTATCACGATTAATGGAGAACCCAAACATTATGCAATTGTAAACCCCCCAAGCACTTGAAAAAGATCACAAAATTGTACTAGTACACAATTTCATTGTCAAAAAACAGTACCAGCAGCCTTAACCTCTTTAGGAGTTCTTGTTGGTTGTGGTGGTGTTGTTGCCTGAACCCAGCCACCATCAATGGTTTCCAAACTCCCATTCAACCCATCATCAACAAAGTCACCAACCCTCTTCACCTTAAGTTCTCTTGGCTCAACAGGGTACTTCCCAGAGAAACAAGCATAACAGAACTTTGGGGACTCATGGCCCAACAAATTCCTCAAGCTATCAAATGGAAGAAAAGCAAGTGAATCAGAACCAATAAAATCCCTAATCTCCTCAACGCTCATCCTATTAGAAATCAACTCCTCAGAGCTTGGAGTATCCACACCATAGTAACAAGAACCAATGATTGGTGGGCTTGCAATCCTCATGTGAACCTCTTTGGCACCAGCCTCCTTCAACAACCTCACAATCTTTGATGATGTTGTTCCTCTCACAATTGAATCATCCACCACCACAACTCTCTTCCCTTCTAGAACCGCGCGAACCGGCGATAGCTTAAGCTTCACGCCAAAGTCCCTAATCTTCTGAGAAGGCTCAATAAAGGTCCTCCCAACATAGTGGGACCTAATTAGCCCCTGCTGGAAGGGGACACCGGCTTTCGCGGCGTATCCAAGCGCCGCAACAACACCAGAATCAGGCACAGCTATCACAACATCACAATCAACAGGGCTCTCGGTTGCAAGAATCTCACCAAATTGCCTTCTAGATTCATACACTGACCTACCAAAAACAACAGAATTGGGTAAAGCGAAGTAAATATGCTCAAATATACACTGTTTGGGTTGCGGATGAGACATGAGGCAGAGACTCTGAATTCCATTGTTGTCCACAACAATAACCTCGCCAGGGTACACTTCTCTTTCGTAAGTAGCTTCAATCAAATCAAGAGCGCAAGTTTCAGAAGCAAAAACCACAGAACCGTTGCTTCTTCTTCCCATAACCAAAGGCCTAAATCCAAACGGGTCCCTAACAGCAACAAGCTTGTCCTCTGTAACAAACACCATTGAATACGCACCTTCGAGCTTCTCACAGGCGTCAACGATTCTCAGAATAAAAGGTCGGTGCTTCGAAGTTGCGATGAGGTGAAGAACCACCTCAGTATCAGACGTTGTGTTGAAGATGGAACCGTTGTCTTCCAGTTTTGCCCTCAAGGTTCGGTAATTTACGAGATTACCATTGTGAGCCACGCCGACGGAGCCAAAGCGGTATCCGGCGACGAAAGGCTGGACGTTCTTGAGCATGGACTGTCCGGCGGTGGAGTAACGGACATGGCCGATGGCGAGAGAGCCGGAGAGCTGGTCGAGCTTGGACTCGTTGAAGACGTCGGAGACGAGGCCGACGCCGGTGATGGATTGGAGGACGTTGTTGTTGACGGTTACTATTCCGGCGCCTTCTTGGCCGCGGTGCTGTAGAGCGTGGAGTGCGAGGTAGCAGAGGCGGGAGGCTTCGGGGTCGCCGTAGATTCCAACGACGCCGCACTCTTCGCGTGGCTTTTCGTCGTCATCGGAGAAGGAGAAGGGAGACGAGTGTTGGTGCTGTTGTGGTTTGGGGATTGGGTTGTGGTTGTGGGATGTGGCGGCGCGTGTTATCGTGGTGGCGGTGGGTTTAGGGAGGGTTTTGTTGTGGAAGAGAGGGAGAGAGGAGGGTTTGGAGAGCGCGGTGGTGGTGGTGGTGGCGGCAGCGGTTGATGAGAGAGAAGAAGAGAGGTTTGAAAGTGAAGTAGCGGCCATGAGCGAATGGTTCAAGAGATTGATGGTGTCTGGTGTGCGCTGATGCTACGGGGTAAACAAGACTCGGATGCTTTATATTTCTTCTAGGTTTGTGGATTCAACACAAATTTTCTTCTTTTTTTTTTTTAATAAAAAATCAAAATATCATAAGAATCTAATCTAATTTATATATAATACAAAAAGATTTTATGCGATTTTTAATTCAAATTAATTAAAATATCTTTGTTATTTAATTTATTAGATTTTATCTTAGTTGAATAATATTTTAAAATTAAATAAATGAAAATTCGTTGAAGAAATTTCTAAAATAAAATAGCTTCTTCGATTTCAAATATTTTTCATACATTTCAAAAATTTTGTTTTGTTGTTATTCATTAAATGTTGAAAAAGAATAATAATCTCCAAATTTCTCTCTCTCTTTAAATTATTTATATTCTCTACCTATTCCGTCCGAAAAGCTTGTGTGAACTGTGAACTCGCCTAACGGCTTTTAGAAGATGGGTAATTGGGCTTCCTAGTTTAGTTTGAAAAGTCAAAGTTATCATGTTGGATACTGTGAAGCGACGGAAAATCAGTCTAAGCAAGATTTTTTCATCTAAAAATTAAGTTTTATTCCAAAATCATTGTGTACATATGAGTTATCACCTCATAATCAATGGCACAACTGCACAAGCAGCTGCTTGCATCATTGAATGGCTTGCATTAGTTACTCTGAATCACTTTGGCTGCCATATTATTTCAAAAATAGAATAAGATAAAATAAATAAAATATAAGAGAGATATAAGATTAATATTTTTTATTTTATTTAATAATAAATTAAATATAAAATAAAATAAATTATTAAAAATAAATTTAAAATATTTTGTTATTAATAAAAATATTTCTAAATTTATTATTAATAATATTTTTTAAATTATTAACACAATCGTAAATTGATATATTTTATCGTATCAAAAAATATAATATATTAACAAGCGTGTTACGTTATATTTTTTGTTAATGGAGTCAATTTTCAGCTGAACATATTTGACATATTTTTAAATGAATAAAATTTTATATTTAAGTAAAATACTTAACTGATTCTAACCAAATTGTTATAACTACTTTTTAAATTATGCGTCTTCTCTTTCTTCTTCTTTTTCTCCGTTTTCTTCTCCTTTTTCTTTTTGTTCTTCTTTTAAATTTGCACATGCAAGTTTTTTCTTCTTCTTCTTTGTTATTGTCATCATCAACAATACTAACATTTTGTAACATTTTTATTTATTAAATAATTTCGGTTTATTTCTTAGTTTATTTTGATTTATTTGTGTATTAATTGAATTTTACTTGATGCTGCTGATAAGTATTTACTAAATTTTTTATTACTTAAGTAATTTTGGTTTATTTCTTAATTTAATTGAGATTCATTCGGATCCAAAAATGAATTGGATGTGTTTTTATTGATGATTTAATTTTTTTGACTACTTGTTCAAAATTGCACTAATTTAGATTTATTTGTGTGTTAATTAAGGTCCACTTGATGCTGCTGATATGTATTGACCAAATATTTTAGCAAAAAATAATGAAATTATTCATTATCACTTTATTCAATTGCATTAGATTCCACTCCAGTCCATTCAATTAGTTCAGTTTTGAACAAGCAGTCAAAAAGACTCAATCATCAACAAAAATATATCGAATTCTTTTCTGGATCCAAATGAATATCAAATAAATTAATAAACGAACCAAAATTACTTAAGGAATAAAAAACTTGGACAATACTTATAGCAGTATCAAATGAAACTCGATTAACACACAAATAAACCGAAATTAGTTCAATTTTGAATAAGTAGTCAAAAAGACTCATCAACAAAAACACATCCAATTCATTTATGGATCCAAATGAACTTCAATTAAACTAAGAAATGAATCGAAATTACTTAAGGAATAAAAAATTTGGTCAATACTTATAGCAGCATCAGATGAACCTCAATTAACACACAAATGAACCGAAATTAGTTTAGTTTTGAACAAGTAGTCAAAAAGACTCAATTATCAACAAAAACACATTGAATTCATTTCCAAATCTAAATGAACCTCAATTAAAAGGTGGAAAAGAAAAAACGTAGCAACAACAGCTGCAATAAAAGAATGACGATTGAGAGAAAACACGCGAAGAAGAAGGAACGCGACGAAAAAGAAGGAGGAATGTGAAGAAGAAGAAAGAATGCGAAGATGAAGAAGGAGGAATGCGGAAAGAAAAAGGAATAATGCGAAGAATAAGAAGGAACACAAAGACGAAAAAGAATATGTTGCATTAGTGAAGCGTGCGTGTGTACACGCTGATGTAATAAAAGTTGTTTTTGTTGAGTTTGGCCCAATTTAGTTGGACTTGATTACCAAAAAGTTGAAAGTATTTTTTTTTGACGCCAAGATAATTCTGTGTGAGTTTTGTGGTTTACCCAATAATAAAAAGTCCAAATTATTTTTTTTCCTTCACGTAAAATTTAGAATAAAAAATAGAATAATAAAAATATAATTATAAAAATTTGATAGTGATAATAAAAAAAATAAAAAAAACAACCATGTCTTATCTAGTGTTTCTTTGTCTTTCATATTAGGAAGGACATAATATATATATATATATATATATATATAAAATACAACTCTGAAAGATATCAAATATAACTTGTTTTTCCAAAGTCAACCTCTAAGAGGGACATACATTTACAATATATAAAAGTGGAGAGTAACATCTAAATACATAATGAAAACCCAAAAGACAAACTTCACTTCTAAGAAGAAACCGACAGGCTCAACGAGATGTGTTGCGTCCTGTATATGTAAGATTAAAAAGTTCCACAACGGTTGAGAACATCATCCTTTCAAATTTTCAGTAGGGTAATAATTCGAAATAGAAATAACGTAAAAACTAAAAACACATGAACCCGCTAGGCAAATCCTAAACTCCAATCATTAAAGGTTCAAGTCTAGAGTTCTTTATAATCCAAACATGGTAAACATACTAAGTCTTAACCCTTGTCAACGGTCTCTAATCTCGTTTCTTCCAACACTAAGCTATTAATACTCTCAATATCACTATTATTCATTATAGTATTAAGCCCTTTCGATTTTATCTGTCTCTAACAACTATTATTAACAACATTCAGTTTCAATGGTATTTATTTATTCTTAATATTTAGGCTACACATTCTTAATACAGGTCATCAGTTATATTAGTATTCTCAATTTCTCAACGTAGAGCAAGTAGGGCAAACTACAACTCTTGAATCTATCCAAGAGGTTCCAAATATCAATTAATACTCTTTTTCGTCATCTAATCATTCAATTATTATCATCTTATCAAGAACAGCCCTTAGCGTCACCATCGTCAGCATAAATGACCTCTCAGTTGTTTAAACACATACGAAACAATACAAAGAATACACAAGTAAAGAGAACAGATAAAGCGATTAAATCAAATAGCATATAGATACAATTAATCAAACAAGACAAGTCAAATACAACATGCACACCCAAGCAAAACACACAAATATAAATAATGCATGCGTGTCCTACTAGTCATGAGGTGAATTGTTAGTTATAATGCCAAATTCGACACATATCCAGTAGCTAATCTGGATATGGAACACCACAATACTGAACAAATGTTACTCATCTACTTAGGGACGAAGCTAGACAATATTTACCAGGGGTTAATATTTTTTTAGTTTTTTTTTTTTTAACAAAAAATTTTAAAATAACTCTATATATAATTTTAATTAAAAATAATAACTAAGACTTAAAATTTACTTTTTATAAGATAACTAAACATATTGTATATTAAAATAATTAAATACAAATATCTCAAAACTAATTTTAAATATTATAAATATAGGTTGTTACATACTTGCTTTTAGAATCTTCAAATATTATTCAATTCTCTTTTAGACATTTCCTGCAAAATTATTTAAAAAATGTATTATATTTCACGTAAATAATTTAAATCACATTAATAATGAGAAAAAAAATAAAAACAATACAAGGATAACATTATAATTATATGATTATCATCTTCAATTTTTTTAAAAACCTAAATTATTATTATAAGATTATAAATTAGATACATAAATATATAAATTATTCAAAAAAACAAATAAAAGAAAAAACTTATAAAAAAAAGAAGAACGAAAAATAATAATGAAAGACCAAAGACTACTTGTTATCTTTTAAATTGTAATGATAGCAAAAATATGGAATGATGTTTTATTTTCTGATTGAAAGAAGACGGATGAATGAAAGAAATGATTTGTTGATTTCTTGTTGCTGTCCTTTCAGATTTTTCACTTCTAATATGGATTAGAATTTTTTTTTTTAATTAAACATATGGCCCATTCATAATCTAAATAATACACTACGTTTTAATTATTCTTTGCTATACCCATTTCTTGAATGAAAATTATAGACAAGAGAGTAATTTTTCAAAAGAGGGCATACATTTTTTTAAAGGGGCATTCTTTTATTTTTTATTATTTTTGTAAATATTTTTTTTTTTGTGGCACTACCTCCCTAGATCATACACGTAGCTTCGCCCCTGCATCTACTCATGCTAGTATTTTCACCACAAACTGAATAGGAATTGCTCATATACCCAGGCAAATGTTTTAAATCATAATTCGGATAGGAATTACTCATTTACTCTCAAATCATAACTCAAATAGAAATTACTTATCTATCCAAGCAGAATTTCTCCACAATTTAGAGTAAGTATTACTCGTCTACTCAGACATATGCTTCTTCACCATAACTCGGAGTAGGTATTACTGAATCCTAACTCTCTTATAGCTAGTACATTGAAAGAGAAATATTATACATACATAATCTCACTACTAGCTGAAAAAGGATTCCACCCGTCATGAGTTAGTATTATTTATTAGAGGGGATGTAAAGTGGTCGAAAAAATTCTATGTTAAAGTATCAGCAATGAAAAAAATATTTGAGTATGTTAGAATTTAGGAACCTTGGTTACCCCCTATCTACGCATTTCAGATAAATTCTAGCAACAATTCAATCACACGTATTTATGTGGTAAAAGATCGAAAAGCATTGCCTGAAACCAAACACTCATTAGTAAAAATTTTTTCCCATAAATTTGAGTTTGCATCATCTCATTGAAACTAAATGAAGATGACATAGATAAACTTCAATTCATTGCATACAACTTCTTTTGTGCCCTAGTCAAGCTCCTCCAATTAACAATGCGGAATCAAGCAATTTAGAAAGCAATTTTGAACTTAAAAATCCTATCAAAAATCCAAATGTTTATATGGAAAGCTTGCTGTGAAAAAATATCTATATGAGATAATGCGGACCGACAACAAAAACAAAAAACTCCTCCTATTTTATAGTAATTATAGTTCATAACGACTCTTCTGACTTTGTTAAGTATTGGCAAGTAATGGTGAATAATATTCACAATAAAAATTCTTTTTTTTTTTTTGTAATTTTAATTTTATTATGTAAGATAATATTTTTTTTGTGTATTTTTTTCTTTCTTTAAATAATATATCTGTTTTATTATAAAAAAATACAAATAAACTTATCTTCGAATAAAAAAACATATATATTAGTGTCAGAAAAATAATATAGATAATATTTTTTATTTAAAAAATTTGTTATTTTTTAATTATATTTTAGACAAATTTTTAAATTTTTTTAAAATAATAATTTAATAATTTTAACTATTAATTTTAATTAATATATAATATATATTTTTTATAATTAAAATTAATTATTAAAATAATTAGTACACCAATATTTCAAGGATATGTCAAATTCTTCCTTTACTTTATACTTATCGTTCGTTGCTTTTAAGTTTGCAACAACATAGGATTAGGATGATGTGTGAATGAGTCACCATCCAAACTTTTAGCTTAGATGATAGGCTAAATAAATTTTAAAATAATTCTTACATGTATACTTTTACTCATAAGAATTAAGTCCAACAAACAAGTGAGTCGCAGTCAAACAAATAAAACAAAATTATATTCGGAACAAAACAGTGGTGATAATATCATAAACTTAAGTGGTAATCCTTAGCTACATGAAGGCGTGGATAATCTTTGGTGTATTTGAAAAAAAAAAAGGAAAAGGATTTTGAGTCCAACTTGAATCACTTTCGGCCATATCCATATTTCTTCTTTCTCTACCTTACGTGGCTAAAGAGATTTGAAACTTCATATAGTGGGAATTTCTTTTCCATATGTGCCTTGATAAGGGGATGCGTGCAACCCTAAATTAATTATCCACATAAAATGTATAGCTCTTTTTCTTTATGAATTGAATTTTTCATGCTGTTGTTATTTGAGAGATAATACTCAATTTGGTTTCTGAAATTACACACGAGTTTTAATTTAGTCCCTAAAATTTCAATTGCCTTTATTTAGTTTCTAAATTTTTTGAACATAACTTATATTAGTCCTTGAAACAATTTTCAACGTACAAACCTTAACGAAACACTGTCGTGGCAGTCGGATGCCACACTAAACTTTGTAAAATGATGTCGTTTTGGTTTTGGCACTCAAATAACCTAAAAACAACATCCTAAATGGTGTTTATTAAAATTTTACCTAACAAAATAAGTAATACGATGCCGTTTTTGAGCTATTTAAATGTCAAAATCAAAACTGCATCATTTTACAAGTTTTAACGTGATATGTGATAGTTTACAACAGCGCTCTATTAACATTTTTATACTAAAAATGGTCCCAGAGACTAATATGAGGCACGTTTATAAACTTCAGGGATTAAATAGAGGCAATTAAAACCTCAAGGACTAAATTGAGATTCACGTGTAAGTTCAGGGACCAAATTGAGTATTATCTCTATTCTTAATCCAATATTATAAATTTTATTTAAAAAGGTAGCAGAATAGTGGCCTATGATAAGTTACACAACTGGGTGATGAGATATTTTGGTGAAAAATAAATTTCTTCCAAAACATCACAATCTAACCGGCAAGTGCACCGGGTCGTATCAAGTAATAAAAACTCACGGGAGTGAGGTCGATCCCACAGGGATTGAAGGATTGAGCAATTTTAGTTTAGTGGTTGATTTAGTCAAGCGAATCAAGATTTGGTTGGGTGATTTGTGACTTGCAGAATGTAATTTGCATTGAAGTAAAGAGAACAAGAAATTAAATGGCAGAAACTTAAAGTGCAAGAAATGTAAATTGCGGAATCTTAAAGTGCAAGGAATATAAATTGCTTGAAATGTAAAGGGAATTGGGGAATGGATTTGCAAAATTTAAACAAGGAAAAACTAAATTGCATCAAACAGAAGAGTAAAAGGGAATTGGGATTGAACCGGATATGAAGCAGAAAAGTAAATGAACAGAAAAAGCAGTAAACAGGGAATTGAAATGGGAAATTTAGATCTCAGGACCCAGAGACTAGAAAACCAAGTCTAGATCTCAATGCCTTCCTAGATCCAACAAGAACAATAGCAAGGAAATTGTAAATTGCAAAGAAAAGAGATGAAGAACAATGAACCGGAAATGGAATTCAATTAACAGTAAAGAAACAGAGAGATCCAAGATTGAGATTGAAACAGAATTTCTTCAATTCTCCAATCCAAGATCCAAGACAAATGTAAAATGAAATTGAAAGCAATGAAAACAAGAAATTAAAGTTCACTCAAGTTCAAAAGCTCTCCGAAAACTATTATGAAAATTCTAAAAGAAAAGCTCTCTCAACAACTTGAATTCTATCCTATTTATACACTTTCCAAAATGATCTTCAAGCCCTGAGTTGGGCCTTTGTTCTTGGTGGAATTGGGTTGAAAGAGGCCTTGGTTGATTGCTCTTGAAGTTTGAAGAAGAACCAAAGTGAACCAATTGAACCGGTTTTGAAGTTAGCCATAGTTGGACCTAACGTTTGAGCCAAAGTTAGGGGTCTAACTTTGGCCCCAACTTTTCATATCAGCAAGCCAAATTCTTCTAGTATAGACGTTGGTGCCAACGTTAGGGGTCTAACTTTGACCCTAACGTTGGCCTTGTTTAGTGCTAGTGGCGCCAACGTTAGCCTCCAAGTTAGGGGGCTAACGTTGGCGCAAACGTTGGTGCCCAGGGGAGAACTTCTCTTGCCAACGTTAGCCTCCAAGTTAGGGGGCTAACGTTGGCTCAAACGTGGGGAGCCCAGGGAGTAATCTTCATGCCCAACGTTAGCCTCCAAGTTAGGGGGCTAACGTTGGGGCTAACTTCATGCCTCCAGGTTCAATTTCACTTATTCCATTCTTCACTTCTAGCCATTCCTCTTTGCTTCAACCTTTCTCCAAGCTTTCTTCACCTATCATTAATCAACCAAACTCATCAAAGCTATGCTCAAAATCATGAGATATTCAATCTTTCATAATATGCAACAAATATAGCACAAAACCTCATGAAATGGCATGAATTCATATATGGTTGGTTCAATCAAGGGAAACATGAAAATCTACTCAATTAGCTTGCTTGTAGTTCAAGAAAGTGCATAATTCTAATGAAAACAAAAGAAAAAGACTAGCTAAAATAGGCTAAGATGACTTGTCATCACAACACCAAACTTAAAGCTTGCTTGTCCCCAAGCAAGAAATAGATTTATGCTCCAAGATTCTTTCAATTAAGATGGATTGAGGAACACTTGTAAAGTGCAGTGAGTGAAATGATCAAGTATCAGTGGGGTGAACTCTAAATCATATGCTCATGCAAGGGCTTCAGTGCTCACTAGTCCTTACATATTGGGAGTCGTAGGTCTTAGGATTTTCATCCAAATGGTATCATGGAGATCTCTTTATATGTAATCACCTTGAAGCAGTTTATAGTTTCTGTGCTTTGGCCTCGACTCTAAGTAGCATGTCTCAAGGCGGCTCTTTAGATAAGCTTTCAATCAATACTCCTAAACCAGTTGGTTTTAAGGTATTAGGTGTTGAAGCACCCCTGAGGATTTACTTGCTCAAGCCTCTTTCCTTGACACACTTCAACCACAAGCATTTTACTAGGCTAACAACTCTTTGAGTCATTGTTTCTTCTTTCTTTTCTGCCTAGTAATTGATGCTCAGAGCCTTGGACCATGTTCTTTTTGTTTTTGTTTGCTGCTTCTTGGATCAATAGATTTTTGAGAATCCCCACAATACTTCTTTGAACTTCATGTCCCGCCTATGAGCTCCCATGCAAGTTTTCACAAGCATGCAACCTCAATACATTATCACACAACCAGAACCACCACTTTTCTTAATCTTTTGCTTACCTCAAAATTGTTTAATTCCTCAATCTTTCTTCTCAAAGAACTTTCATGTGATGCATTTCTTGGAAATTGAGTGCAAACAAGTTTTGAAAATGAGAATGTTGTGAATGATCAAACATCTTGCTTATTGAATTATAGAGAAAGACTTATGCTATGCAGGCAGGGGTAATAAAAAAAAAACTATGTTATGCAGATAGGCAGGGCAGATCAGAATACAATCCAACTTTCAATTTCAGCAATATTTTATGTAAAACAATGACTTAACAATACAACCTGTTGGAGTTCACTTGCTCTCCTTCTTCTCATCATCATCATTGCTGGCCTTTAGGTTCATCTTTTGTTTCTTTGGTTGATGATGCTTAGTCCTTCCAACAGCTTGTATGGACCTCTGGAAGACTCACCAAATGGTCGATAGAATTATCCAAATTTGACATAACATACGAACCAAGGACAACAATCAAGGCGCAATTCTTAGCAGATTTCCTAGCCGAACTAACAGACCAACCAAATCAAGAACATACTTAGGAGCTATATGTAGACGGGGCATCAAACTCAGAAGGGTCTGGAGCAGGTGTATACCTCATGAACAAATACGACCTCCAAGCTGAACAATCAATTAGATTCTCATTTCAAACAAGCAACAACCAAGCCGAGTATGAAGCATTATTCACCGGCCTACGACTTGCACAATCACTAAATGTGACACAGCTGCAAGTATATTGTGACTCAGCTCGTCGTACAACAGGTAACCGGGAATTTTCAGGTAAAGGACCAATTGTTAGAAAAATATTACATGCTGGTAAGGGAACTCATCTCCCAATTTAATTCATTGCAAATCACACACATAGCTTGGGAACAAAACACCCGAGCAGATGCATTATCAAAGCTAGCAACAACTAGGAAATATATGCACGATTCTGTTATATCTCAACTAACCCTAGTTGAACCGAGCTTTAGCAACAAAAGAATATTCTTTATATCACAGGAACAAGACTAGAGAACAACATACAAACAATACCTCCAAACCGGGAATATACCAACAACCATCAAAGATGACAGAGCATTCAAAAGAAGAGCAGCATCTTTCACACTCATCGGGACAGAACTATACAAAAGAGGCTTCTCTCAACCGCTACTGCGATGTCTAAACACAGATGAAGCTAGGATCGCCATGGACGAGGCCCATGAAGGGGTATGCGGTAACCACATAGGAGGGATAAGCCTGGCATCAAAAGTAGCCCGAGCAGGGTATTATTGGCCAACAATGAAGAGTGACTACATCAAGAAGGTAAGAAAATGCGACAGCTGCCAAAAGCATGCACCACTAATACACAACCCGGATGAGAACCTACACACCTCGGAGGTAAGCTGGCCATTTCACAAATGGGGGCTCGATATTCTCGGCCTTTTTTCTAAAGCCCCTGGGCAGGTAAAATATTTACTTGTAGCAATTGACTATTTCTCAAAATGGATAGAAGCCATGCCCTTAGCAAAAATAGGGGCAGAAAAGGTCCGAGCTTTTATTTGGAAAAATATTATTTACCGTTTTGGCGTACCTCATGCTATCATTACTGACAATGATCGACAGTTTACTGACCAAAGCTTGGCTGAATTTTTACAGGGTTTCAAAATTAAGCATCATTTTTGGTCAGTAGAACACCCGCAATCAAACGGACTCGCCGAGGCAGCAAATAAAGTAATCCTCATTGCACTTAAGAAAAAGCTCGGTGACGCTAAGGGAGAATGGGCAGACCTAATACCAGAAATAATGTGGATCTATAATACCACGAAGCAAACAACCACCAAGGAAATACCTTACAGACTTGTCTATGG
The DNA here is from genome assembly GCF_059453495.1 of Arachis ipaensis. Taxonomy (NCBI): domain Eukaryota; kingdom Viridiplantae; phylum Streptophyta; class Magnoliopsida; order Fabales; family Fabaceae; genus Arachis; species Arachis ipaensis. Next base: position 8,160,438 of record NC_142438.1, read on the forward strand.
TGCAGATGCAATGATCCTGGTAGAGATTGCCCTCACATCAGGAAGAGCCGAACTCACATCAACAACCAACAATAATAACATCAGACAAGTAGAACTGGATACAATAGAAGAGGACAGATACAAAGCCGAGATAAGGCACAAGGCAATGCAAATCATAATAAAACGAAAGTACAACAAAAAGGTCAAGTCGAGATAATTCGCTGAACAAGACCTCGTTCTAAGACGTACAGAGGAAGCAAGGAAACCACAAGCACATGGAAAGCTCGCCGCAACATGGGAAGGCCCTTACCGAATAACAAGAATACTCGGCAAGGGGGCATACAAACTTCAAACATTACAAGAAAACGTTATCCCTGGAATATGGAATGTATCGTCTCTAAGATCTTATTTATCATGAGCAGATATGGCCAAGGGGAGACACTCTTTTTCCTACTCACAAGGTTTTTTCCGATACAAGATTTTTCTTGGAGAGGTTTTAATGAGGTCCCCCACCCCATATCGCCTCTATGTACTCAACACAAACAATCAACATATCATCTATGCACATTTTAATCAAAAGATAAATATATCATTTCTATACCATCTAGTCCAACATGTTAATACTGTATCTATGTCACTATGTGCGCACATTCAATCAATCAAAATATGAAACGCCCAAACCCTACACGGGTACAGAACACACTAAGTTCAAAAGACAACCATAATTACAAAATAAGAAGACAAACAGATCCTCTAATCTGCTCTTTTTTCAACCGACACACTTTCATCCTGATTCTCAGGCAAGGTCCCATCATCAATAAGGCGACCATCACTCACAATCTTCGTAACATCAAGCAGACTAACATCGGTATTCGGAGCGACGACACCGATCTGAGCAACAGCTTGATCAAAACCCAATGTAAAGGTAGTCAAAACTTCCTCCTCGAGTTCGACAACCCTCGCCTTCAACCCCTCCAGCTCGGCGAGGTTAGCCTCTAAATCTCCCTTAAGCTTGTTAACTTTTGCCTCTGAAGCTTTCTTCAAACTCTTCAACTCTACCCTCAATTTCTCAACCTTCAAATCCCTCTCTTGCAACGATTCTTTAAGCTTTTTTACAGCAGCCATATTATCAGCATCCAAAATAGCGTCCAGTTCTGAGGTACGACCAATTGACAGCAAACGAGCACCAATAACCTAAACAAAAAGGTCGCCCTTCAGTACTCGAAAACAAACAAAAGAAAAAAACAAATCAACAATACCATAAACTGACCTGCAGATAACGTGCAACCCCTATCTTTCCGGCATCATGAATCTTCTTTACGTCAGCATCAACTTCGGAAAATTCATCAGCCACTGCCATAAACAGAAAAGAGGCCGACCATATCGAATTACTCGGCCCTTCCTTATAACCATGAAGGACAATCTGACTCTGGTGAGCAGAATCAATCTCCTCTGCCGTGAAAACGGTGTTATCCTCCTTCATGCCAGTCAAATCCACAACCTTCGAAGGTCCCCCACCCCTCTTCCTTTTAAGGGGAATTTATTGACCAACAGAGCTCCCCCCTCCTTTGCCACATTAGTCGAAGACTCCTCTTTTTCTTTTTTCTTAGCCTTGGAAACGAAGGCCTTTAGATTTGCAGTGGTCAAAGTCGATGCCTTTTCACCTAACAAAGGCACAAGACAAAGTCAAAAACTCATAACACAATAACACAGCAACAATGCCACACAAAATATACCTAAATATTCATCTAAAGCCTCTCTATCCCCTTCAAGCCTCAGCAATGCTGGAATAGACAGAAGCTCAGAAGACGACATTGCAGATATAAGGAACCCAATAATGTAATCTTCACTCTTAACCCTATCCTCACACTCTAATACCTGCCGAGGTTCAGCAGACCAGAATACAGGAAATCTCTCTTCCATCACAGTATCAAGATAAAACGGATAACACTCCTCGCACACCTGAACCTTCAGAAATATCTCCTTAAAGTCTTTGAAAGAGGACTTATACAGACTGAAAATAGCTTGCCCTGGGTGACTACTTAAGTTCACCCAGCCACCTTTCCAAACACCCTTCGCTTGAAAAAGTGAAAAGAAAACCCCCAATGAAGGATAACAACCCAGATACTCTATTAGACACTCAAAGCCACGAACAAAGGCCCACAAATTAAGATGAAGTTGCGTAGGAGTACAGTTCAACAGTGACAACACACCACATTGAAAATCAGTAAATGGAAAACGAACACCCAATTCTGTCAACATACACGTATACACATAGAAATAAGCCCAATCATCTCTTTTCTCACAAACTCTATCACCCTTCTCGCATGGTAAAAACCTAACCCTCAAACTATTACTACCCCTGACCCACCTAACACTGTTCAACTGCGACAACATCTCAGCACTACTAAACACAGAAACTCGCGACTTAACGTCACTATCAACCCACCCATAAGGATCATTTTCATCCACAGTAATCCCCTTCCTACCCATGCAAAGAAAACGGAAACAGCAACAAGAAGCCAAAGAAAGTGAAAGTACTTACCTTTTTTACTCATCTTGCCACTCAAAAAGAAAATCCAAACTTGCAGAAGCCTAACGGACAGGAGACAAGAAATTACTTGGACACACTATCCCACGAAGCCCCCTCCACTTCCCATTAACTACAACTGGCATCACCCTATTTCCCGCTTCGGGAAAAAAAAGAGAGAGAAGAGAAAAACAACATTCCGCAAAGCCCAATTTGAAAGGGCCACAATACACAAGCCCAGCAACGAAAACATGTTGAGCTTGGGGGCTCCCTAGGCAATAAATCCACACTAGCGAAAAGCTCAAATTACACAAAAGCCCCCGGATATAGAAAGCTCAACATATTTCTCATGCCGAGCTTGGGGACTGTGTACCTTCCCGATATTCTCGGCCAAACTTCCCAGTATCTTCGGCCAACAAACTACAAACCGAGAATAAATCCACCATTCCACTCATGCCGATAATCTCTTACTAACGGAATTGAGAATCCTAATCCTAATAACAAACCCCAACAAAACCGAGCATTACTCGAGTACTCACCTAACAAACATAAACCACCTCGAGATCTATTTAAACAAACGAGCACAACTCGTTAAGGGCAGAAAAAAGTACGAGTAATCAGTGGATCATCGAGGAAACTGAGCAATCGCCCCCACACTTTATTTCTTACCTTTATTTCTTTTAATTTATTAATCCTCGAGCTGACTTGAGCGTCGGAGTCTTTTTTGCAGGTTCCACGCCGAGGTCAACAATTTCTAGGAGAACGCTTCCGAGTCCCCCTCGACCCACATTTTTAGTATTTCTTTTTAAAAATTTTAATATTTTATATCTTAACTTTTTAAAAATACTGAAATACTAAAATTTTAGAGACTGAGACTGAAATTTTAATATTAATATCTGAATCAACAAATATAATACTGACGTAGGAGTGAAACTGATAAAATGTTAAAAAAAAATTAAAAATATTTATACAATAAAATAAAATTAAAATAAAATTTTAAGAAAACTAAACTAAAATTTATAAGTCTTCGTCGAGTCCCTCAAAACAAACCTGCCTAATTCATAAGTGGCTAGGAAACAAAGAAACCAAAAAGGTGAACTACATCCGCATATAGCGGAAGAAGAAAGGGAATACCAGACCACACTTTTATGGCTATATATGCTTATTATTTATTTTAATTTCCCGTCCTTTTTTTTCTCTATCTCCATATATGCTGCTCTAGCTTTCCGTGAGAGTCACAAACACTCAGTTAGTCATATTCTTGCCTTAAAAATAAATTACTTCATTCATTGATTTATCATCTCAATTATGGTTGATTTTTTTTATATGGAAATTATTATGTATTTTTTTTTGTTATAAAAAAATGGTGTGTTTTAATTTAATAGAGAAGTAATCATAAATCAGAGAATTTGATTTGTGTTTTAAAAATTTTAAAAAATTAAAGTTCACAAATTAGAGGATGAGACTTATATAAATTCATAAATCGAAGAGTTAGTTTTGTGTAAGTTCATATATTGAATGATCGATTTTATGTTTTAAAAATTAAAAAAATTAAAATTCACAAATCAAAAAATTAAATTTATAATTTTCATATAAAAAAAAAAACACATCAAATTTCATATATTGTTAAAAAATACTACTATAAATCTAATATCAAAATTAAAAAGCGTTCAATCATATCAAAATCCAATATTTTCATATTAAAATGACAGAATTATTTTTTTGTTGCCTCATCTATTTTTTTCCTTCTTTAAATTATTTTCACTTCTTATTCTCTTTTTCAAATTACATCATAATCTTTTTATCTTATGAATTTTATTTTACTTTTTATTCGAATTACTTATCTTTTTTTTATTTTTATACTTTATCTTCTTTATAATTTCTCACTCTTCTGCTTTTTTCTAAAACTGTGATATCTTTTTTTTCTCAATTTTTTCTATGATTCTTCTCAAATCTTCTTTTATTATTATTATTATTATTATTATTATTATTATTATTATTATTATTATTATTATATCTTCTTCTTTTCGTTTTTGCAATCTTTAGATTTTATCTTTTTTACTATATAATCAAATCATGTGTTATCAAAATATAGTTTATTCATAAAGAATTGATGACTTTATTATATTAGATGATTTAATATTATTATTGTTGTTATTGTTATTTTAAAAAAGATTATGTAATACACAAAATAGGCACTAAATTAATTATTATATATTATATATTTATATATAAATATATTATTTAATTTATTTATAATATATATTTTGTATTTCAATTTGTAATTTATGTATTTTGCATTTGTAATATGTATTTTTGCATTTCAACTTGAGCTTTACTCTATAAATATTGATGTTTTTATTATTAAAATCAAAACTAAAACGGTGAAATGTATATCGGTATCAATCTACATCAACTTTCTATTGGGTAAGGCTTCAACAAAATGAACAAAGCAGATGAGAAGAGACACAAAACAGTGACTGCATGTATATCACTCTTTCTTTTTTTTTTTTTTTTTTTTTTTTTTGGGTCAGAGAGTAATATCACTCTTTCAAGTAGCATAAGGTCGTCTTGGTTGGACCCCCCAGATTAATTGTATGATGTAATTAGGTTTTCAGCTACAAAATCAAGAGGGAATGGTGCTAAAGGAGAGGCATAAGCATAAGGGGTTTTTTTTGGCTTGGGAGCATATTTCTCTTTTTGTGATAAACCAGGGATATGGGCCTACACTGGGCTTTTGGGTCTGGGGTAATTATTTGTACCCAAGTAACGCAAATTGAGTTTACAGAATAAATTTTTTGTAGATTTTGTTTTGGGCATTTAGCCCAATTTGTTCATTCAAAAAACATAAGCCTCAAGCAAACGACGCCGTTAGAGGGGAGCGAGTCACGCTCACATTTCTTACAAACACTCTAGGGTTCAATAAACGAGAATTTTGGAGTGTCTTTTCTTCAATCTTCATATATAGTTAGCTCGGCACTCGTTTTTCTTCCTTCTTCCATTTCTATTTCTCTTTCTCTCTCGCTCAGCTGCTATCCAATCAGTTCCATGGCGCCGCCACCTGGACCTTATTCTGGCACAAGCACCTTAGCTTTGGTACGGATTCTAATTTCCCCTTTTCACTCTCTGTTTCTCTATCAAAAAAGTTAAGGTACGAATTAAGTTGAATTCTTTCTGTTTTTACGGAAATCTTGTGTGTTCTCAGGTCGCTCGAGCTTCCGCTTTCTCGTTCGGCCTTGTTTATGGAAGCATTAAGCTCAAATACCTCAAGGTATTCTCGCGAATCCTTTATTTGCATATGATCGTTGATTGTTCGATTAGTGGTTAGGGTTTTTCTTTTTGGCAATTCCATGATCTCGGCGAATTTGACCTGTTACTGAATGTTGATCTGAATTGCAATTCACGCACGTTTTGTAATCACTGCATTCATAAAATCGAGTGGTGGTTTCTCTGTTTTGAGCTGCAATAGTGTTTGGAACGCGTGTGATGTGAGGTTGTCTCAATTTGATTTATCTCGTGCATCAGCGAAGCACCATTTCTGATGAAAATGAAGTTTTATTTTAGTTTATTTTATTTGACTGAAGAACAATCGTTGCTCGTTAGTGTTGCGTATGGCGGTGAATCAAAACTTTACTGATTACAGATCCTACTTTAAGGATAGATCTGCAGTCCTTGCTTCGATTAAGTCATATTGCTTCTCGCTTGAGTGACTATTTAGTCAATAATATTAGACTCGCTGTATTTCTAAGTACCTAAGTAGTCCCATTGTTGCTGGGCAAAATGTTCATACACCCTTGAGCTAATATTCTCTTTGGTTTACAGATGATATAAATAAATGATATGCTGTGCTATGTTGTGTTTTTAATTTTTATTACTAGCTTTGTAAGCTTAAGGCTATGTTTGGATATGTCATGATGTGTGAAATGGAAGGGAATATGATCGAATGGAAACACAGAATATAAGGTTTGGTTACAGTTTTTTGTTTGTATTTCAATTGATGGGTGCTATGTATAGGAATGTGCTGAAATGAAATGAAATGGAATGAGATGGAGTACATGTTCCATGTCATTTTTTTGGATATAAAAGAATGGAGTATGGTGGAATAGATCTTCCATTCCATTCCATTCCATCTCATCCCTTCCTTCCACTCAAAGTTTGAGGGGAAGAAAAATTGAGCACAATAGGCTAGAATTTATTATCACTGCATCCTATAATGAAATGGAGGAGTTGAGTGGTCTGCAATTAAGCAGAGATTCCAAATCATTGTTCGAGTATTTAAGAATGGAGATTGCCACTCCATTGTTCGGGGAAAAAGGATGGAATGAAGAGGATTACTACTCAAGAATGATGATTCTATCCTATTTATTCCATCATGTTTCATTTTGTTTGATCTATTTTTTCCCCTTTTAATATCTAAGCAATACACTGTTTACTCATTCCCTTCTATTCCCTTCCATTCCATTCCATTACTTTCTACTGTTCCAAACATAGCCCAATGTTGATGTACTCCCATTTTGTTTTTTTCTTTTCTTCCCCATTCCCCCTGCCAAATTTGTTTCCCTAGGTTATATAAGAACTTCAGGGTTCTGGCCATGTTTGGGTGCCATTCTCGACAAAGATTTTTTTTTTAAATGATTTTTTTTAAAAGATCTTTTACAAAAGTAAAAGTGATTTCATGTTTGGATATCTCATGTAAAAAGATATTTTTAGCTATTAATTATGTTTGGGTAAAAGAAGAAAAAAGTAATTTTTTGTTCATTTATTATGTGAAAAAATATTTTTTTAAAGAAAAAATATCTTTTAAAAAAAGATGTAAATTGTAGCTTTTCAAAAAAGATTTTTTTTTTAATTGTTCTAGTGTTTGTACTTTTACTATTAGAAATTTGTCATACACACTAAAAATAAAAAAAGATTTTTTTTCATTGAAAAAATATCTTTTTCTTATCGATTTAATGGCGCCCAAACAAGCACTCTAGCACTCTGTACCTTTTTTGTAATATTATGATTATTGTGTGCTTCGTAGAACTTGTGTAATGATGGGTTTATATTTAGATTCAATTAGTTCTGCTGACTTTTGGTCTTGTGGTTGATGTTTGGTTCTCTTTATCTGCATGTTATTTCAGGCAAAAGTGAAATCCCAACAGAGAGCTGAAGCAAAGGCTCAAGCTAAGGCTCAGGCTCATCACTGAAAGGAATGAGAGCCTTGGGGCCCTCTGTCCCATGGCTTGAGTAGGATGCGGAAATAATTAATTACAAGAAACTGTACCATGTTTTCCTCTCAATTTTTTTAAAAAAGCTTTCTGGTTTTAGGTTTTGATATTGATACAGCATTTGAGTTAAGTGAACTATGAAAAGAAATTTCAATTATCGTGGTTTTGCGATGTTTTAATAAGTAGCCTGCCTTATTTCGAGTTCCCAATTTATATTCTCAAGCCCCGTGCTCCTGCCTTAGTTGTTGTTAACTTGAAACCTGAAAAGAGGATTTTGTTCGCCAAATTCTCGTGTCTGACGCCCTGAATTCTTAGTTTAACTCATTTTGCATTTTGAAATTTCACATGCATTGTTAAATCAGGCCAATGATCTCAAAATAAGTATTCATAGTTTTACTTTGCCAATGGTGAGTCCTTTTGATAAAGTGCTATAATTATTAAGCTTTTATAACAAATAGATTTTGTATTAGTCCCTTGTTTTCAAGCTACATCAAGGGGAAGAAGCTCTCTAAGGTAATCTAAGTGAGTCAGTTTGAATGAAGGTTTAATAATAACCTTTGGATTCTTAGTTATCTATTTAATGAGACTACTTCACAGGACCAGGAGGGATGAGTCTGTCAATACTAGGATGTCTTTTGAAGTTGTGTATGCCTTCCCCAATTAGTAGATTACAATACTTAATGCACATAACAAGCGAAGCTTCCCCCCTTGTGATCAAAGATTGCTATGTATTAATCGTTCCTGTTATATTGGGGATTTGAGGTTGATGGAATTTACCTCTTCAAATAACCTAGTGAATATGCTAACCATGTGGCACCAAGTATATTACCAGGTGGTGCTTTAACTTTACAGCCCTCTGTGTATGACAAATTAGGGTTGTTCAAAATGTCACCAGTAGAAATAGATAAAATCGGAAAGGTGTTTCTCGGTATATTTTGACTTGACTCAAGTAGCGTGTTGGAAAACCATCTTAAAGTTTCAAAATGGTTCTATTTCTCCCTTTAACGTTATACGATCTTCAGCAAAGTCTCATTTATTGACGAAAGCGGAAAGCAAAGGAAACCTATTTTTTGGCTCAAATAAACTTTGGTTACCACTAACATCGTAGCATTATTAGCTTTTTTTGTTCATGGTATTTTTTAATGCGACAGTTCAAGAACTAATCCGTCACGAATTTGAGCGACAAATGAATTGCTGCATGTACAACAGTACAAGGTGAGATTCGAATGCATGACACTTGGTTAAGCAGACGAGTGAACTAACCACTCGATCAACCCAAGTTAGTTCATATTTCATAGCATTATTAGTTTTTTTTTTTGTTTCCCACGGTATCCATCGGTCTAGCAAGACAAAGACTAATCCATTGTGGATCAGAGCTCTATTTAAGAGTTTGTCGCTGGCCAATGAATTGCTGTATGCACAATGCAAGGTTCAAACTCCTGACACTTTTTTTTTTTGTAATAAAACTCCTGACTTAAGTGAACTAGCGAACTAACTTAATGGACAACCCAACTTGGTTCATAGCATTATTAGTTTATTACCAGCAAATGAGGCCTACTCTACTTATACAATGTTAGTTACACTTAAATGGGCCTACTATAAAAGAAAGACTCTAATCCAAGTGGACTTCAGAAGTGGGTGCAATTACTATTATCTATTAAGCATTAGTCTCCGATATCAGTTTTTTGTTTATTTAAAAAGGGAAAAGCAGAAAAAAAGTTAAGTTGATCTCATTCCTCCATTTACGGCTGTGACTTGTGACAGAGTGCAGTTATTTTAAATTTTTAACAGACCCCAAAAATTATTGCAAATGTTTTCTTCTTCAGTTATACTAGTATATACTTACTGCATAAGTAGGGCCCATCATATATTCCAAAATCTTTAATGATGCCTATATTCTAATCAGGATTACTGTGTCTAATTGATACCGGGAGACAGGCAAATCATGAAATTAACAAAATCAAACATTGCCAAACCAAGTGCTGATTATTTTGTCTCTCCATGTTTGTCTCTTTTCTTCACGACCCTCCATATGTTTTACTACTGATTATTACTCATAATAAACAACTTGAAATCTCTCATCCTCTTACTATTTATTTGGTTTCTTCTTTTGCTCGCTACCACTCTTTTGCACTTTCAAGTTTCGTGAATGCTTATAATATTGGGTAATAATCGACCACCATACACTATATTATGTTAAAGTTCCTCATTATTCTCCCATCTTGGAATCAAAATTATAGCTTCTAATATAATAACAAGAAATTTAGTTATTTAATCCAAAACAAAATTATTTCTTTTGTAACCGAACTGCCTAGCGGCGCAAAGTTCCCTTCCCTCATTATTCACCTAATCATAATGATTCGCATGCACTCAAATTTTTTAAGCCCATGATTCTTAAAGGTTCAGCATTATGTGCAAAATACATATAACGTATATTTCCTTTGTTTTTTCCCGGTTAAATCCATATAACATATCTAATTCGCAGAATAATGAAAAATATACAGGATTTGCACCCGAGATTTTATTGTGTAGGTTGGATCTTATGCAGTTCAAAGACAAAGATCAGGCTTCAGTTCTTGATCTCAATGCTAGATGGAAGGAAACATAATAATTAATTGTGCTAAGCACATGTAATCTTAGCTTGTTTAGTTACTTAGGCTATAAACAAAGTCGCACTCATTATTGTTCTTATTTTAAACTCAAAATAAAATTGTTTCAATCCCCTTTTACCCTTTATCTTGGAAGACATTCTGGTCTCTCAAGTACAAATAGAATATAAGTTATGATGCTTTATAAATAACAGAAATTAGATCTGTATATATTATTAATTCGTCTTTTATATGGTTTTTAACTATTAAAATAAAAAAAAATTATGAATAATATGCTTTAAAATTTTCTTTTTCTCCTCTTATTTTTTATTCATTCATTATTTTGTTAACTGATTATTAGTTAAAAAAATAATTAAATTTCGTAGCAAAATTGTTTAACTATTTTCAAAATTAGGAGTGAGTCTCGAATCTGCGACTTTTAGGTGAATATGGAGAGATTATGTCATTTGAGTATAGCTCGTTGGCTAAATATAAATATAAATTTAGTTTGATTATAAATATGATCTATTTTGTATATAAAATTTAATAATTAATATAAATACGTGTTTAATTTATATTTTATGTAGATGATCCATTATTGACGATTTATTTATAATGTCAATGTAAATGTAACATATGACACACAAGGTTTGTTGAATTAAAAAAAAAAAAAAAAAACTGGGGAAGATGGATTGAACCATAAACTAAACAACAATAATTGAATTATTAGGGTTCTACTTTAATTTGTCAACATCCACAAACTTCAAACCTATGAAAATTAGTACTTATCCCAATTTTGAAGTCTTAGGAGGTTATTCAATATTGAATATAGAAATCTTATTAGTTTTAAAGTCAAATATTATTTTGCCGATGCAATGTTATTCATAGTTTAAAACTAATCAATTAACATTGGAAGTAAAAGAATTTAGAAACACTGATTCGTAATTTCTTTTGGTGGATAGAAAGGGTTCCTTTCACAAAAATAGAAGCTGAAATATTTGGTAAAATAAAAAGCCCAAAACAATTAAAATTTATCTTATTTAATATTTATTAATTATTGTTATAATTAATAAATACTAAATAAAATAAATTTATTTATTTTTTGTTGCATTATTTGAGATGATGTATTATGTACGTCCTCTCGAAATTCCGAAGGATGCATGTGAAAATAGTTTAGAAAAATAGTTTAGTACTTTAGTTGGCTGGTCCCGTTGTCTTATTTTATCAATGTTAACAGCACTTCCTATAATTGCAGTATTATATTTATAATATATCGTTCTAAAGTCCTGTGCATTAAAATAATGTTTTGACAACATGGGACCCCATCATTTTTCTCTTCTTCTAAAGCAACCAAAAAATGAGCAAATTATCTCAAGAAAGAGAGGGAATAATCTCCTTTTTTAATTTCCAACATAATCTCATATTATCTAACACATATGACTATTTCCTGCTGACTTTAGCATAGTGATTCCAAAGCCATCAATCAAATATTCACCAACAATTTTCCACACTAAAAAAAAATTCATAAAACACAAATAAACAATAACAATATTTAAATAATAGTTTAATTTTAATATAATATAGTCTTAACAAAAAGAATATTTGACTTTATATTGACTACTTATAAAAACTTTGATGAATAGTGTAAATATTTGTTTTTTTTTTTTTAAATTTAAAATGGATACTCACTTTATATTACAAATTGGGTCAACTCACTTCTATTTTTCATCAAAATATGATTTAACTTCAAGTATGACAATTGAATTACATCTGAATTTGATACCAATAAAATTCTGAGTCATCATATATACTTTATACAAACACTATATCATGCAAAATAAACCCCACAATCAATTCTTTAAAAATAAAAAATAAATTAATAATTAATTTATTAATATATTTAAATAAGTGTTGGATGTTCGAATCCTACTTTATGTATATAATAATTTATTAATAAATAATAAATTTTTAAATAAAATTTAAATTTACGATGGATTAATTTTTTATGTATGGACCAAAAAATAGGGTGAAATAAAATATTAAAGGATAAAAAGAAGACAATTTTGCCTTTAATTCGGCTTTATAAAAGTAGTCCTAGTAAGTACATTGCATTTGAAGGTAACCCCACTAATTAAAAACAAATTAACAAAAAGAAGTTAAGCTAAGGCAGAGTGGGCTAACCCCCTAAAACTAAGCCCACATGAAAATTGAAAAACTCCCTCACTTTTCACACCTCCTCACATGGGCTTGACTACGACTTAGGCAACACCGCAATAATGGCACAATCTCGTAATTATCTCCAACTCCAGTGGTATTTTACCTTCACACATCACCATATATAGCTCCCATCCCACTAACCGAAAAACCAAAAAGTAACCACTAACCAATTCTGAATTCTCCTTTCCACACTTTGAAATCTTGAGGTCATTTTCGTAATTTTACTCCGTGTTTTCAATGTCGCCGTCGAACGGAAACAGCAGCAAGATCCGGCGAATAGTACGGATCCGGCAGATGCTAATGCGGTGGAGGAAGAAGGCGGCGGGTAGAGCGGCGGCGGACGTGCCGGCGGGACACGTGGCGGTGTGTGTTGGACCTAGCATGAGGAGGTTCATCGTGCGCGCGACGCAGTTGAATCACCCGATCTTCCAGAAGCTTCTGCTTCAAGCGGAAGAAGAATACGGTTTCTGTAACCATGGACCTCTCGCTATTCCTTGCGACGAAGGGCTATTCGAGGAGCTTCTTCGTGTCATGACCCGACCCGAATCCGTTTTCTCTGCTTCGCTCGAAGAGTTTCAGAGAAGGTGCCACGTGGACTTCCGAAGTAACGGCGATGGTAGTGGTAAAAAAGGTGGTGGTCGTGGAGAATCGTGGCCGTTGCTTCATGACGAGTTGATTTACTGAGTTGACTCGGAGTTACTGGATCACTAACTTTTTTTTTGGGGTGGCTTTTTTTTTTGTTAGGCCCTAATTATTGTTAGTTAGTGGGATGATGATGATGAAGAAAAAAAATATGATATAATTTGAAATCAAAAAGAAAAATATGATATATTGATTATTTAGGTTGGTTTGATTATTATTATTAATTTATTCGTTAAAATAGGATGGATCCAATGTTTGTGTATTATTTACTTGGAATTTATAAAATGTGCAAAATTATAGATGGATCAATCTTTGAGGCAAGGTTTCAACTTAGATTTATATTTTTTCTAGTATCACATTGGACGCTTCTAAATGTTGATTACACCGGCAAATAAATGTGCTTGCGTAACATAATAAATTTAAAGGAAGGTCAATGCTTATTTTTTTACATTCTTTTGATTGACTCGTTAATTTGTTAAAAAATTTCAATTATCACTACAATTATTCAAGAAGTATTATTTATTTATATCTACTTAAAATAATTTAAATTATTGTCAATGACGTACAATTGTTAAGGAATATAATAACTATTTTTTTATTTTTTAATTTTTGTAGAAGTGAACTAAAATACACAGCAAGAAAAAGCAAACAACTATACAGAAAGAAGGGATGACGAGACGAAAGCAAAAGAAAAAAAAAAAGATATGAATATGATGGGCTAAAAAATTTTGATATGGAAGTAAAATGAGTGATATACTTTAACATGATAATTTTTTGTGTTTTTAAAAATTGTGGGAGTACACAAATTCGACCCTCAAATTTGTGTTTAAAAAGTTGAAAAAAATTCAGAGTACATAAATCGGATGTGGGTCCGATTTGTGTTTAAAAAATTGAAAAAACTCAGAGTACACAAATCAAACCATGTGAGTTGTTTGATTTTAAAATTTTGTTTAAGAAATCGGATGGTCCGACTTGTGGTTGCGCAAATATGGATTTCGGAAGCTAGAAAAGGAACCCTGTTTATTGTTGTCAATTTTTTTATGAAATTGGAATATCAAATGCAATTGGGACCGTCTGTTTACTGATGAAGAACTCGCATGGTCCAAATTCTATTCCACTGACACCATATGGCTATGAAGCACCTGTATTCTCCATATCCGAGTCCAACACCACTTTTGTTTCCATATTCAAATTAAAAAATGGAATATGATGAGCATATAACTTTTTGGTTCAGAAATTTAATATGTAAGATTTAATTTGAACTTATTTATAGTGTCATACTGTCATGTATATTATTTTAACTTCTTAAAGCTTTATATTAGAGTATTTTAGTGACTTTGTAAATTGTAATCCACTATTTTATGCACTGTTTAATAGTAGTTATGTGCTCATGATCATAATAAGCATGTGTTAAATTATATACTAAATCAAAATTATAACAATATATAAGTTAAATATAAAAGTATAGTTTGAAGCTTGAAAAAAAAAATTGCATTATATATATTGAATTACAGCTTTTCATTATATCTTGAAAAATCTAGAGATGGATGTTGATCTTAACGAAGATAATATGTATTGTAATTTGTAAAAGGACAAGTTTATTTGCACCATAGGAGATTCCAAATTAAAGTCACTTCTTAATGGCCGAAAACTTTGACATTTGTATATATTATTACAGCTAATAAACACAGCCTATTGGGCTACCAATCAACGATGAATGCTTAAATTTCATTTAAAAAAAAAACTACTTGCGTTGTAGTACGTAGTAATCACTTTTATTCAACGCTATAAACTACCATTTTACTTTATATTATTATTATTATTATTATTATTATTATTATTATTATTATTATTATTATTATTATTATTATTATTCATGCAAGTTGTACTAGGAGTTAGATCTACGAAAATACAACTACTATAACGCACACATGTAATAAATTAAAGCTACTAGTTTATGAAACTCACAACAGAATTTTAAGATTTTTTTTGGATATGGATATCTGTATATATGCATATTCAAATAGGAAACGTAGATCTTATTTATAAAACTGTACAAGTTGCGCAGATGAAAACTTAATTAAGAGATGAGGATTTTTAGGTGCTAATATAATAAAATATACAAAATAACAGGACCAACAATAAAACAATGTTATGAGAGTTAAGACATGGATAATTCAACATCGCCGAAAATCTTGTTTGCGTTATTTTATTTGATGTCTTTATAATTGAAGTTTAATAATTGTTTAAACTGTGACATAAGCTCAATATTATGATGTATTTATGGTTTTAATTATCAAAGTTATACTGACTGTTTTAATCTTGATTTCATGTGAATGAATTAGTGTGTGTTTGGATTATCGTTTGTAAACGGAGGTTTATATAAAATTAATTTCGTAAAAGTAATTTTGATCAAAAGTGAATTAGTATTAACGTGGTTTATGTTTGGTAATTTTTATTCAAAATGGATTATAATAAACTAAATATTATTTGGATTACATTATTCAAAATCATTTTTAGATAGAAAATTACAGAAAAGAACATTAATTTAAATAATTATTTTATGTTATCTTATAATTTTGTTTTAAATATTTAAATAAATTTTAATATTTTTTTAGTATTTTCAGTATTCTTTAGTACTCTAATAGAATTAATAGAATCATAATACAAAGTAAAAAAATATTTCATACAAAAAAGAAATAACAATAACAGTAAAAGAATTCATATAAAAAAATAGGAATTTTATAAAAAATAATATGTATAAGAAAATATTAAAAAGATATATATATATATATATATATATTTTACCAAAGATAGGAGACTCGAACCTGCAACCTCTTAATTGAGTATGAAAGACTATACCATTTGAGCTATTACTCATTGGCATTAAAAAGATATATTATAAAAAAAAATTCACTTTTATGAATAATAAATGACATAATTGGTGCATAGAACATAAAGTTCAATCCAACGTAAAAAGTTGAACGGAAAAGCTAGAATTTTTAGCTTTTAGTAAACGTAGATTGAAGATAAAAATTACTTTTAGAGAAAAAAAATTACTAAAAGAGCCATCAATTTAAATAATTTTTTATATTATCCTATCATTCTACTTTAGATATTTGAATAGATCTTAATAATTTATTTTATAATAAAAATATTTATCATATAAATAAATATTATTATTTTATAATAATAAAATAATATCTATCTTTGAAAAAAAATAAATACAATAAAAAATAAAATTATAAAAGAGAGTACGTACTATACATTCTATAATGTCAAACAAAAAAAAGTTCTATAATCTTTTTAATACGTTATTACTCTTTAATTTATATCATTTTGGAATATACATTTTTATTATTTATGACTCTTTTATTACTTATAATTAGTATATAATAAAAACTAAAATAAAATACAATAAAAAATACAATAAAAACAAAAAAAAATTCATATCAAACATAGTATATAATAATTACAACCAACATGTATCGTATGAACAAAAAAATTACAATAAGAAGTAAATAAAATTTATATGAATAAAATAAAATAAAAAAACAAAAAATTTTATACACAACATAAATATAGTACAATAAAGGATAGAAGAAAAAGAATTTATATAAACAAAAAATAATAAAAATATCATAAAATTAATAAAAATAAGAATTTATATCAACAATAGTTGTCATATGAATAAAAAAGTACAATAAAAATATAATAGAACACTAAAAAAAGAACATCAAAATACTAAAAGAATAATATAAAAAATATTTATCGTATAAATAAAAAAATACAATAAAAAATATAAAAATCAAAATATGAAAGAGAGTACTAAAAATAATAAAAAAATTAAATTTTTTACCTTGACAGTAATTGAAACAAATCTGAAAAATTTTGAAAGAAAAAAAAATTCAGAACAAAGAACATACACAACAAATGAACAAAGAACTACGGTGAAAGTTATGGTTACTTGCATCCTTTTTATAGAAGAGAATGGAGAATAGGGTTGGTAGAAAAGGAATAAATTTTTCACTTAATTTCTCTAACGGTAATCAATCTAGCTTCACGTGAACGTCCGTTCAGAGGTGAAAGCACTTTTGGGTTCAGAGTTCCAACAAATTGCCAAACATAAAAATGGAACGTTCAAACGAACTTTTCTTTTCTCCAACGTGAACCCTAAACACACCCTAAAAACATTACCAGACATAAAAATAAAACGTTCAAGGAGTTCAAACGAATTTGTCTCTTTTTCAACGCAAATCCAAACACCCTTAATCTGTCATTTCTTTTGATACAAGATAATTAATGGTTTGAGTAACAATTTTCTGGTGATATAATAAATGCCAGGCGAGTGCGGTCTAATTTGTTAACATGCTTTCAAGTGGTCGTTAATTAAGATTAGATTAATTAGGCACTAATAATGCGGACGCGCATATTCTAATCTCTTATGTTATCAGCAATAATATTATGCATGGGATTAACTTAATGTTGGTTGTCATCTTACAAATAATGCATGCATGTTGTATATAGTGGAAACATATTTATGTGGTGTTAATGTATGTGCAAAATTTTCAGATCATTGTTCGTATGCACCAATACATAGTTGATATTATTGTAGCTTGGCTCATGGCATGAATCACGGGTTTAGATAGTTGACAATGTAAAAGGAAAGAAAGTCCTTCGTGGGTGGAAATTATACAAGTACATTAGTTTGTACAATTATTTGTATGTATGTGATCAATCATTTTAGTCATTCAATCTATTCATTGATTATCACACCATGCATAATTACATTATCATGTATATATGTCCTTGAATTTCTCATTTTTTTAATAAGCATGAGAATTTTAGAGCAACCATGTTAGGGATACATTAAAATATATATATATATATATATATATATATATATATCGACTAAATTTTATTAATTAATTTTAGTATACAAATAACATTTTTTATTTTCGAATATTTTTAACGAGAGTTCCTCTTTTGACTTTTAGCAATTTTTTGCATTGTCAACTGAGAAGATATTTATTATTGGGCAATGCTAGGTAACTAATAATTTTCTTGAACAACATGAACAACCACCAATCAAATCAAAACATATTACATCTCCAAATTATTCACCTAATAAATCTTAATATTAGAATAACTATCCGCACACCTAGTGAAATGAACATCCGATATATTCATTGTTCACATTGTTTAGTATTTTCATTGTCTACCTATACTTTTCCTTATTAGAATATTGAAGAGATTTATTAGTAGTGTATTAACAAACAAATTTTGTTAGGTAGACAATGGGAGGTGCGAATAACATGAACAATGGGTTGCACTCAAAGTCTACTAAAACAAAAAACATTTCACCTTATTTATCCATCATAACCCTAACTTCTCACCTTTTACCTTTTTCTCCTTTTACCGCAGTCGCTTCACTCCTCCTTTTCCGTCGCGCCGTCGCCAACGCCACCTCACCACCGTTGTCACCATCTGAAGAAGCAACTCGCATGCACTGCCACTGCACCTTCTTCTCCCATGCGTCGCGCCGCCCCCTACGCTCCCTGCAATCGACGCTGTCGCTGCACCTTCTTCTTTCCTGCGTCGTACCCTTGCATCTCTGCCCTTGCTTCTATGCCACTACTTCGTGTCTTCGCCACTTCCATTGTATGCCGCTTTGCTTCGTTCACTTAAATGGTATGGCCCAAATAAATATCCACATCCTAACCATTCGCATACATAGTAAAATGAACATCCTACGGAGCATGTGCATACAAAATCAAACAAATCAAATAAAATACCAATGGTATATCCAACTATCACAAAAATGGAACTTAACTACCAAATTTTAACTACAAATACTAAACCGTGGAAAAAATAAATTAAAGTGTCTCCAATTTGTCACAAAACATTGTCACTGTGGCTAAAATTTAACAATTTGCCACAATCAATATTTTTCGTAGCTTTTTGAATAAAAACTTTATAATCATGCCTTTAACAAAACCGTTTCTCAACATAAAAGATCATAGATTCGTGGTTGGCCCAAAAATGTTAAATCAAACCCTACCCCCAACTAAAACTTCAGAATCAGAACCTCTTCTCTCCTCACTTCTCTCTCCCTGCTCGCCCTTTCAGCAGCATGTTGCTTCCCCAACCCCGTCTCCGTTGTGTGCACCCCCTACCTCGCGTCGTCGCGTTGTTGCTTTGCCCCTTGCCTAACGTTGTTGCATCTTCGCTTCCCTACCTTGCTTCGTCGTGCCATCACCGCAATGCATCGCGTTGTCGCGCCTTTGCTGTCCTGCCTTCCACTCCTGCACATTAATCAAAAGTAGAACTGTAAAATTTCAACAAGCAAGCTTCAAGAACAAAGTTGTACACTGTAAGTACTTCTATCAAATGTGGGATACCATCATTGAATACTTTACTGCATCGTCCAGAGCAAGAATTCAAACTTTTTGATCTCAATTGAGATCAGTAAGGCTTACAACTACAGTTGCGGATTATCTCTCCAATATTCATCAAATTGTAGATTCTCTAATTGCTTTAGATTTTCTAGTCTCTCAGGATGAACATATTCAAACAATTCTCGATGGAGTCACTGAGGAGTATCAAGGATTTATTGGTACTGTCATGGCAAAAAAATGGCCAAATTCATAGTGGTTGAAACATAATATTATTTGGTAGCATATGAAAACATGCTAAATCGGTTCAAGAAACCTTATCAATTGATTCCTTTAGCTAATCTGTCACAATCTTCAAATGCAAATAATCAAAATTTTCAAAGAAACAACAATTTTAGAGGAAGAGGAAAAGGAGGCAAGTTCATAAGAGGAGGAAGGTCCAATAATTCCTTATCAAGATTGTTCTGCCAAATTTGCAATAGACCTGGACATGCTGTATGAAGCTGCTATTACAGGTTTGACCAGCAATTTTCATCACCAAATGCATCCAATTTCACACAATCAACTCAACCACCTACACCACCTCCCTCCTTTCATCAGCCAAGAGCATTCTTCTCAGCACCACCTTCTATCCATGAATCCTCTTGGTATCCTGATAGTGGTGTTAGCCATCATGTATCTGTAGACAACAATAATCTCCTTCAAGCTGCTGAGAGTCAAACAGGCTCAAATCAACTCTATATAGGTAATGGTCAAGGTATCCAAATTACTAACTCAGGTTCCTTATATCTTTATGATACTCAAATTGATTTTTCTTTTAAATTGAATAATTTGTTGATTGTTCCTCAAATAACTTAGAATTTACTTAGTGTCTCAAAGTTTGCAGAAGATAATTGTGTATTTTTTTAGTTTTGACCTTATCATTGTGTGGTTCGTGATCAGGCTACCAGGAGACAGCTTCTACAAGGGGTAACTACGAATGGAATTTATATTTTTCCTAGTCTTTATGTACCTAGACATCTTCCTACATCTAATTCTTGTATACATACAAAGACAGCTATGAATGTATCACATAATCCAGTGACTTCTATTGATACATGGCAATTGGCATAAACAATTAGGCCATCCTTCAATGAAAACTATTTTACAGATTTTTAATACAAATCAGATTACTCATTCAAACTTGTCTACTCCTTTGTATGTATGTGAATTTTGTACTATGGCTAAACTATATCAATTACCATTTTCTGATTCTAATTCTATATATTCACAGCCTCTAGAATTAGTGTATGTTGATATTTGGGGGCCTTCGCCTACTATTCTCGGTACGGATATAGGTATTATATCAGTTTTGTAGATGCACATACAAGATACACATTCATCTCTCTTCTTGTTAATAAATCAGAAGCTTTTACTACATTTAAACAATTTAAAACCCTCTTTGAAAATCAAACTAGTTTAAAACTCAAAGCACTACAGACTGATCATGGTCTTGAATTTTTATCTAATGATTTTAAGACTTTTTTTCTCAACACGGTATCATTCATAGAATGTCTTGTCCCTATACTCATCAACAACAAGGTACTGTAGAAAGAAAGCATAGACACCTAACTGAGGTAGGTCTTGCTCTCTTAGCCACTGCTGCCTTGCCATTACAATTCTGGGATGATGCATTTTTTGCTGCAGCTTACTTGATTAACAGATTGCCCACCCCTATTTTACAAAATCAATATCCTTTTGAGAAGATGTATTATCAACAACCAGATTATAATTTTTTAAGGGTATTTGGGTGTACTTGCTATCCTCTTTTACGACCTTACAACAAACACAAGTTTGATTATAGATCATATCTATGTTTATTTTTGGGATATGATCCTCAACATAAAGGCTACAAATGTCTTCCCCTGATGATAAGCTCTATTTATCTCGTAATGTTATTTTTTATGAAGGCAAGTTTCCATACTCAACTCATTTACTAAAACTATTGCTAATTCTACTCCTGAATCTTTTAGAGATACTTACTCTAGTCACCAATTTGTTGTTGTTCCAAGCTTTCAATCAAACTCACCTATCTCATCTTCACCTCCTACATCTTCTATACCAACACCTACTCCTCTCAATCCTCCCATTACACCAGCTATAAATACACCATCAGCCTCACAACAATCTCACACTTTATCTTCTGGACAGATTCCTATCTCTAACATTGATATGCAACTCCCTTTTTCCCCCACCACCTCCTCCACCACCGAAATTTAATTCTCATCCAATGACTACAAGATCAAAATCCACACACTCTAACCCATTTGCTAATCTCACTCACTTGTTAGACTCTAAAGAGGATCCCTCTTTCCTTCATCATCCACTTAAAATTGTACAACAAGCTCTTCAACATCAACATTGGAGAATAGCAATGGAATCTGAATATACAACTTTAACCAGATGTAAAACTTAAGAATTAGTATTGCCACCTTCAAATGCTACTATCATCGGTAGTAAATGGGTGTTTGTTGTCAAGAAGAATCCACAAGGCCACCCAATTAGATATAAAGCCAGGTTAGTGGCAAAAGGCTTTCTTTAAAGAGAAGGAGTATATTTTGATCAAACATTTTCTCCTGTGATTAAGCCATAAACTATTAGAGTTGTGATTTCTTTAGCACTATCCAAATGTTGGCAAATGCGCCAATTTGACTTTGACAATGCATTTCTCAATGGAGAATTGCATGAAACAGTTCTGATGGAACAACCTCAAGGTTTCTCAACATCTAACACTCAACTGGTTTGTAGCCTTAAGAAAGCCATATATGGCCTCAAACAAGCACTAAGATCTTGGTTTCTAACCTTATCCACCACTTTGCACTAATTTGATTTTCACAATACTAAAACAGATCCCTCATTATTTGTAAGACATACATCAAACTCTATTACTCTATAGTATGTGCTTATGTTGATGGCATTTTATTAACAGGAAATAATCCTCAAGAGTTACAGGTGACAAACTAAACTCTATTTTCTCTCTCAAGGATCTTGGTCAATTTAGTTATTTTCTTGGCTTAGAAGCTACTGTTATTAATAACCAGCAACTTATTTTAACACAAAGAAAGTATATTATTGATCTTTTAACTCGTACTAACATGTTAATGGCTAATGCAGTACCAACTCCAATGGTATCCTCTTCAAAATTAAGTTTACATTATTCTGACCCATTTGATAATCACAAGTTGTATAGGTCCATAGCTGGAGCATTACAATACTTGACTCTTATAAGACCAGATCTCACATATTCAGTGAGTAAGGTCTGCCAGTATATGCATAACCCAACTATCAATCATTGGAGAGCTATCAAACGAATCCTTAGATACATTAAAGGTACAGTTGATCAAGGCTTAGTGTTTAACAAGTGTACTAACTTTAGACTTCTCTCCTTTGCTGATGCATATTGGGGAGCAGATTGTGATGATCAAAAATCAATCACTAGCTATTGTGTTTATCTAGATAATAATCTGATAGCGTAGAAAAGCAACAAACAGCACACAGTCAGTCAATCCAGCACCGAGGCAGAATTTCAAGCATTAGCTGCAGCACAATCTGAACTTGCTTGGCTTCAAAACCTGTTAAAAGAGTTACTGATACCAATACCAATTCCTCCTACCATTTATTGTGATAATCAAAGTGCTTGCTTGCTTGCAGCCAATCCTATCTTGCATAGCAAATCCAATCACTTTGAGCTAGACCTTCATTTTGTAAGAGACCAAGTGACTACTGGAAAGCTATTTTTCTCCAATCTTCCAGCCATAGACTAAGTAGCTGATATCTTCACTAAAGCTCTCTCAATCACTCTGTTTTTCAAGTTCCGTGACAAACTGAGAGTGGCTTCAAAGCCCTCTCTCAATTTGAGGGGAGATGAAAAGAATAATAACAACTCAACATCCAAAAAACAAGAATTGACTCATTCAAATTTAGTTACTATCTAATAGCTTTCTTTATTTTGTCTATTACCAAACTTTAGCTATAAAGTAACAGTACATTGTTCTCTCTAAATAACATACTTAATTAAATATACAAATTATATACTCAGTCTATGTCATTCTTTTTCTCTGTATTCCTGATTTACTTTTTCTCTCGTAAACTTTCATTGCTTGGTTCTTTATCCTATTCATTTTTCTTGAATATTCTTGACATGTTTATTGGTTCTTAAAGGTAAAATTTTCACAACATTATTTTAGTTATGGTTGGTTTCTTTGTTTAATTATTTGCATTTATGTAACTAATTTGGTATTGGCCAGAGTTCATTTACATCATTGACTCTGCCACTATGAAGAAGAATTGAATTTCATAGTAAGGACCCCACTAAAATATCCTGATTTAATTTAATTACATGCAACTGTATTAGTATTGGAAGAAACTTTTGATGTAGTCTCTTACTATCTATTTAGTTGTTAACTTGTTATTCTATGCTTTATTAGTTTACTATTTTCGATGATGGTTTTAGTGTATGTGTTTAACTTTTGTTTGTTTTTATGTTCTGTTAGATTGCAGATCATTCATGAAAATATAGCAAGAAATTGTTGAGTCCCAAAATAAGTTAAGGATCACGAAACATTCCACAGTTTTCTATTATCAAAGTATAGTAATGAAGTACTACTTTTCTGACGATGATGTGTACCATGTATTTAGTTAGACTTTGTGCATTTTATAACTTATTAGTTTAATCTTTAATCATATTAAGTTTAGGCTATGTTGTACTTGATCTATTTTGTTACCGTAGAAAAGCTTAGGATTAGGTTGATATATATGTAATGAATATTTTGGGTATTATGCTGTTTTTTTTAAGTATTATTATGTTTTGGTCTTTGTATTGTACTAAAAATGTATCTTAAAGTATAATATTTTGGTAGAAAAACTAATGTAAAAGAACTATTTAATTAACTACAGTTAAATGATGAAAAAGACAATCATAAAAAGGTTGGTAAAATTATCCAAGTTAACCACGACAAAAAATAGTAAAATAAGACAAATTTGCTATATGACGATGACCGTGAAAATAGGTCAAGTTAGCCACGGAAAATAATGGTGAAGGAAAAAAAAAACGACCAGCAATAGCCATGAAAAAAAAAGTGTGGCTAAAAAGCCCGACTTATTCAAATTAATCACGGATAAAGTGTAGTAGAATCAAATCTTTTGTTTTAGATGTTTTTATTTAGCTACGATATTAAGTGTGGACAATGATGTACAAACTGTGGCTTTTTGAAGGTCTCCACAGTGTTTAAAACAGTGACTAATAACTCTAAAATCGTGAGAAATTGAGAATGCAACCCCTGATTAACCACGAATGTTCTTTCGTGGCTAATGTATGATTGCTACAGTTTTGTGGGCTTTAGCCACGATTTTTTCCGTATCTAAATCCCTTATTTCTTGTGCAAATAAACATCCACTTTAGAATAAAAATAATCATCCGTATATATAGTAAAATGAACATCTGATTTAGTTGATAAGAGTCGTGAACAGCAGCGGCGGCAAGAGCACGAGATCGCAAAACAACAGTGGCTACGATTGCACAGGTATCGCGAGATAACGGCACTCTCGGATGGACAAACACCTCGCGTAAAAGCTTTCACCGGCGGGGCAATGTGGAGGCAGCGGTGGCCCTGGGGTAGAGAACAGTAATGTAGGCGAGAGTACGAGATCGTGAAACAGCAATGGTCACAGCTGCATGGATATGGGACAGCGACACTCTCGGATGGACAAACACCTCGCGTCAAAGTTGCCTCCGGTGGCGACGGCGAAATGTGAGTGTGGACCGACGGGACACTATGAAAATTGTATGGCGAAGGTTGAAAATGCTGTTATGATGGGATGATAGGAACCATACGTAGTGTAAATATGTTTAGGGGTGTTAATCCTAAATTTTAAAATTTTAAAATATGATAATGTTTAATTAATTAAAAATCTAAATTTTTAAATTAATTTCATATTTTTTTAATCTATTATTTATATTATTTAATGTATGTGTTATTCTCCTATACTTTATGTGGGATTGTAATAGAAATCAAAATTAATGGTTTTTTTTTTATTCTTATTCATTATTTTATTATGTAATAATATTGATGTAGTTTCACTCTTTCAATTAATATATGTAGAATTAAAAGTGGGAATAAAATTGATCCCTCTTTGAGAAATTTCACCCACTTACTTTATTCCAAACAAGCAAAACTTTAAAGATTTGTTCCCGAGTCTTTGTGTAGTCTCTTGCCAAAAACAATGGTTTTAGAGATAAGACGGGTGGGATATGGAATCAATTATTTTTTAGATAGTTAGAAACATACTCGACTTATAATTAGAAAAAAATTAAAAAATCTTTAATCTGTGGATTATTTTCTTTGATATTACCAAAAAAAAATTACAAATCATACAAAAGTACAACATCACAATAATAATACCATAAAATTCAACAACCAGAACATACCTAACATAACTACTGACACACACATATTGACATATATATATTAAAGCACTCCTTGCATAAGGTTGAAGCACTCTAATTGTTGTGTCTTCCAAATTCATATTGCTTCCAATTGATTTAGCATGGAATGTATCTATATCATTCTATTCTTGTCAACCCATTCATTACATTCTTTATTCATCCTTAAAATTAAATTAGGAAAAAAAGTGTGGATGATTCTATATTATTTCATAGTGGTGATACATTTGAAAATCATATATATAGGGACAGATCCACTTATCTGGGTGTGGGGGCAAGCGCCCCCACTACAATTTGAAATTTTATTGAGTAGTATATAATAATAATATTTATTTGCCCCCACTAAATTATTAAATTTGACCCCACAATAATTTTTTATTCAACTTTCGACACTTGATAGCCAATTTAAAAATTTCATATTAGATGTCCATTATAATGATCAATTTTCAAATTTAAATAAGATTGGTGTTCTTTCGTAGAGATCGACTCGAAAGAATATTATCTATCCATTTATGTTTCTTCTTTTAAAATTAGTTTTAGTTTTTTTCATAATAACTATACTAATTGAATGAACTTTTTCAACTATGAATATCATCAAGAGCTAATTTGTATGAAAGTTGAGTTTTAAATAATTGTTTAACGACATATACAAAAAGAAAAAGACATCTTAATTATATTGTCAAGGTTTTAAAATATGAAATATAAAAAATTAAATTTTAAATTATATGTTATTATTTAAATTACTATTTTAGTATTTTAATTTGTAATCAGATATTTTAAAACCTAATCATATTTTACAATAACAAAATATAATTATAACAATAATTATGCTACGTATACATAAAATAATCACTTGTACAGAATAAATCTTAAAATATAAATTTTGAAATACAAAATACATATTAAAAATAA
Source organism: Arachis ipaensis (assembly GCF_059453495.1). Classification (NCBI taxonomy): domain Eukaryota; kingdom Viridiplantae; phylum Streptophyta; class Magnoliopsida; order Fabales; family Fabaceae; genus Arachis; species Arachis ipaensis. The sequence continues at coordinate 8,187,392 of NC_142438.1, forward strand.
GTTAAATGATATATGTATTTATACACAAATTTATAATAGATAAGTTGATAGCTAATTTTTCATCTCAAAATGGCCTTGGAACTGTTACCTAGAATTTACTCTTTCCCTTGTCAAGAAACTAACATTGAGGATGTGTGTAGTTAGGGGAATATTAGAGTATTTTTAAAAATATTTAGATAAAAATATTTTATTCTCATATTTGTTTTAAAATTTAAAAATATATTTCACGTTATTTTTATTTTTTGGAATCAAAATACTATCAATTTCATTCACATCTCTTCTTTAGTTATCAGCAACCTTTTAATTGAGTATGGAGAGATTATGCCATTTGAGCTATTACTCATTAGCTCCTCCTTAGTTATCTTTAATTCTAATAAAAATAGAATGTGTATAACAGAATAAAAAAACTAAAATATCCCTAGCTAATTTAACATTAATCTTTTTTTTTTTTCAGATTTTGTCCTTGTTATATACTTACTAATCTGCTTATAAAAATTGTCTTATTTGTGTTATTTTCTGCTTATTAATCTACAGAAAATAGAAGAAAATTTTCGACCTAATTTAAAACAAACTAAGCGTCAATGAATACCACATGAAGATGTAAAACTAGTTGAATGTGTGATGGAGCTTTCAACTAATTAATTTAAATTTTGCTATTTTTGAATTTTTATAGATTATATTAGATGGTCAGTCTTTAAATTTTTAATATATGTGTTTAGATGTAAGGTATTAGATATGAGATAAGAGGCGAAAGAAAAGAGAAAAAATGATAGAAGAGAAGCTCAGAGAAAAAACTGTTATTGCATTTTTTTGAATAAAGGTGAAGGGTGCTACAGTATAAGTACAAGTATTTATAATGTACTAGTGTGATTGAGGGGTGTATTTATAGTTGGTGTTTAGTATAATAAATTGGGATAATTGTAACTAATTGAGAGTAACTAACTGCTGAGGTGTCATTAACAATTTAACAACAGTTTCTGCTAACTGCAGAGTGAAAAAGTGTATTTGTATATACTAACAATAGAAATGTTAAGATTTGTTTTGTATAAGTTTAATTATAAATTATAAAACGAATTATGGATGATGAAATTTTTAAAAATTTAGATAAATATTTTGTGTTAATTTAATTGTGATATTGTTATTAGAAATACTTTAGTAAATTTAAGAGAAAATAACAAATAAGTCCCTGACTTTTTGTCTTTTGGACATTTTCGTTTCTGACCATTGAAAAATACTTTTAAATTCATGACCTTCACAAAATTTGGACGGATCAGTTCCTGAAAGAGGTATTTGGACGGATCAGTCCCTGACAGATGCATTTGGACGGAGGGACTGATCCGTCCAAATTTTGTGAAGGTCAGGGACTTAAAAGAATCCGCTCCACTTTTATTTGCGGATAGTAAAACGTTGAATCCTAATTTGCCTCCGCGAGTACTCGCTCCTATAATTATTAAAATCTAATAAATAAAATTAAATTTTAAAATTTATATAACTATCATCACATGCATAACATAAATTAAAATAAAAATTTAAATATGATATAATATTATTAATCATTTACTAATTATTTTACAAATATTATACATATTATATATATAACGGAACGAATAGAAACGAGTATTACCTAAACCCGACCCCGTCTCGTCCCTCTAAGAACACATCTCGCTAAAAATTCGCCCCGGTGCGGAGCAGGTAATTATCCGCCCCGAGCGAATAGGGACGAAGTGAGTATTCCCGAGTTCCGGTGGTATTCTCCCTGTTTATTCATAGTCCACAAATGTTTACTTTTACTAGAGCGTGGTTTGAAATCCTTGAGTATATCATGATGGGGTTCCAATGTTGATTAGCATCTTACTAATTCGTGTCGTGCCAAATACTAATTATTGATCCCTAATGATCCCAATTCAAATGCAATGGGGATAATGCCTCATAGAAAGGCAAAGAAATTGGACCCACATTACTTTATATCAAGACTTTTGAATTATGGTGGGTCCAAAAATATCCAATCCAAGACCAATTGATGGATGTGATGGAGAGCAATACTTTTGGGTCAATCTCAATAACATCTTGTCTTCTCATCAAAATTGGATTCTTTGACAACAGTTTTCTTCATCTTGGGCCCTCTTGTTACCATCTCTCACATGCTAAAGGATCCAACTTTTTCATTTTTTTCAAAAGTTTTTGTACGTATAATAAAATTAACCATAAAAGGGTAATAAAAAAGTGAAAAGAGAAAAAGTACATAACGTTTCTTTCTTTTGTTTTGTTTTACATATATATATATATTTGGATATAAGGTTAGTATAAGATAAGAAAAATATTTATTACAAAAAGAAGGTGGTGTTGATTGGTTTGGGCAAAGAGTGTGACGGGTCATTTTCGGATTTACAACACTGTAGCTGACAACTTAACCTAATTAAGCATGTCTATCGATTCCATGCATTTCCAAATCTCATGTTTTGGTGTTAAAATTTGGCCCCTTCTTTTTGGCGATGTGGAATTTAGATTAAAATATTATTATGTATGTATGATATTAAATACTCTTATCAATACTAAAAACTTAGAAGTGACACAAAGGATCATAATAATCAATGTTTAATAGTAACAAAACATAAAAAAATATTTTAATTTATATGATTAGAATTAAATTTTAATTTCGTTTCTAATATTTAAAATATCGTATTTTTGTTTCAAACGTCATACTTAGTCTTTTGACTAAAATTATTTTTTTGTAATATATTTTTCTATTATTATTATTTTTTATTATTTTTATTATTTTTTTTTGTTATTATCTTTTTTTATTCTTTTTTCAATTTCACTTTCAAATTACTAAACTTTCACTAAAATCACCACAATTAAGATTGTTAACACTACCTAAAAAAAGATGATGATGAAGAAAAACATTTAATTTCGATCATAAAACTAAAAATAAGATGAAATAAAAATTTAAGACAAAAATAAAATATTTTAAATATTAAAAACAAAACTATGGTTTAATCCAAACGTATTAGAAACTAAAATAACATTCTATCCTAATTAAAAAAACATACTGCATTATTATTAAATATTAAGCCAGAAAACTGTGTATTAATTAATTCGAGGCCTTTTTACTAATATAACATTCCACCTTTTTTGAAATTTAATACTAAAATGTCACTCTTTTAAAACTAATTATCTATATATGCCACCCTTTTATATTATGACAATTAATTATAATTAAAAATAAAATAGTAAATTAGTTGTCACCTTAATAAAAGAATGACATTTGAATAATTAATTTTAAAAATAACATGATAATAAATTTTGAAAACGGTGACACGTTAGTAAAAAAGTCTTAATCTGAAAAATATTTTTATAAGGATGATTATTATTGGATCTGCTAATGTACATGGTAGTACCATTACAACAAACACGGCAGATGGCGGCGGCGGTTTTGCGGCGGTTGACCTTTAACAGCTGCAAGTTTAAAACTAGCGGCGGTTGAAGCGGCGGCTACACGGAATGTTGGTAATCGTTTGTCTTTTAGCGGTGGTTTTTTTATAATCGCTGCTAATTGAATACAATCGGTGGAAGAAATGCTAATTCAATGTTTGCTGTTTAGCAGCGGTTTCAATTCAATCGCCGTCATCTTTAATATTTCTATTAATTTCGATATTCAGACGTTATAATTTTTTACAGACTAACAGAATACACAGACTATTTAATTTCTCACTATATAGAAAAGGTGATGAGTTAATTACTTAGTGCTAACAAAAGGTAATATAAAACGTGAAGTTATGGCGGGATGCATGCATGAATGTTCTTCATGCATTCTACGTATAGGACGATAATCGATATCATTAATTCATTATTAAGATTAGACTTGTGTACACATATATATACACACAAGGGCCATATGTATATCAAATAATGCTCTAAACTGTTGTAGTTGTGGGGCATCTATCACGTGGTGCTCATCCATACCAACTCTTATGGTGGGGTTCCAAGCTGAAAGCTCCTATCACATGCTACCACTAGGTTTTTGCAACATTCTATTACCCTTTGTCACAATCATTATTGTTTCATTTAATATTTTATAAATTGTGTTATTTATATGCATTTTATTTAATTTAGAATTTATCTATAATATAATTAATATAGATGGTAAAGACTGGACACAACTAAATTTTAGAGGGGATCTATATTGAATTATATTTATTTAACTTTTTTGTTCATTAAAACAACACTGATTATTAAAATAACATTTTATGTTATTTTATGGTGATTTTTTCGACTCATAAATAAATACCACGAGTTGAATTGATATATAACACTGTAAAATAATTCAAAGTGGAATGAATTGATCTAAGGTTTTTACTTTCTTACATGGTTAATTAGGTGGCTGCTGGTGACATTATAATTAACTCGTGAATTGAATAAGACAGTGGGACCAAGTAACATAAGTAGTACACTAGTACTTGTGACTTGAAAAGACAATTCTGTCCCTACTTGATCTATTTTTCAGCAACAATAATAATGCAAATGCAACAATCTATCACCTCAGTCACCATTCACCAATTAGGGACATTTTCGACCACAATAGTGAACCACAATAATTAGGGATGTCAATTGGGCGGGATAGAGGCAAAGATGAGGGTAAAAGATGTCTTCTTACTCCTTGTTTCTAAATCCTAATTTTCTTTCCATTTCTAATCTTCCTCGTAGAAAAATATTTATTCCCATCCTCATTCCTTGCTCACATTTTCCACAATTCTTGTGGGGCACCATTTTCCATGGATGTGACGAGGTGGGAAGGCGCAACATAACGAGTAGCAACGATGAACCAAAACCAGAAAATAGTGACACGACAGAACAAAGAACGGACGAACGATACGATAAAAGAAAGAAAGGAGGAGTGGCGGCATTGGCAGAACATAAAACGGAGAGGGAGGCATCTGCGTGGGAGAAGGCGTAGTGAGTAGATAGAGTGGCTGACTGGCAAAATGATAGTAGTGGTTGCTAAAGGGAGGAAGACGGGTGAAATGAGAAAGAAAGACACATGAAATTAGAGTTAAGGTTAATTAAGGTATTTCACATAAATTTAAAGATAAACAAAAACGGAGTAGGGACTCATATTCAAATCTTTACATCTGTCAAGAAAGAATTTTGACCTCCTCTTTGTTCTTATGGAAAACAAATAAAAAATTTCATCAACGGGTCCCCATTCGAGATAGTCTTGGAAATTTTTGCGCTTGAGAATTTTTGCCATCTCTATGTATAATACATATACAATCTTGTTAGGTAACTAACTAAGGGTGCAACCAACTATAATCAACTAATTTTTTAAATTTTTTTTTAAGAAAATACGAGAATTCAAACTATCATAAAAAATATCCAAAATTTAAATGAAAAAAAACATCCAAAATAAAAATATCTAAAACCATTTTAAAAAATCTAAATTTTATTTTAAAAAATTAAAATCATTTTAAAAATTCTAAAATTCATTTTAAAAATTTCACAATTATTTTAAAATTCCAAAATTCATTTAAAAAAACTTCCAAAACCATTTTAAAAATAATTATAAAAATTTTTAATAAAAAGAAATATCCGAAACGTACCAAAAAGAAACATCCAAACCCTAACAAAAAAGAAATATCCAAAATCGTTTTAAAAATTTCAAAAGCTAGCAAAACGAAACATCCAAAAGACACTAGAAAAATAATGTTCGAAAACTAAGCAAGAAACATCTAAAACTATTTAAAAAACATCCAAATTTCAAAAAGAAGAAACATCTAAAATATAAGAAAAAGAAACATCTGAAACTTATGAGAAAGAGACATCCAAAACTAGTAAAAAGAATCGTCCAAAACCAAAAAGCATAAGAAGATAAAAAGCGACCCTGCGTTTAAATGTGACGGAACACGATGCCTAAGACAGAGGTAGCTGCGTTCAGGAAGGGAGGACTGCGACGGTGATCGATGGCGCTGCGTTTGTAAGGGAAGGGCAGCGGCGGTGCTTGACAGCACTACGTTCGTAAGGAGGAGGGTTTTGCGTTTGCGAGGGAAATATGGAATAGCGCCGCCGAGAGACGCCGTGGAAAGGGAGGACGTGGCACAATAGAGGCAGAGGATGCATTGGAGAGTGGTACACGTGTTGGAGGGAGAAGCCACGGGGGAAGCTCGCAAATGCAGGGGAGGAGGGAGGATGCAATGGTGAGGGACAAATGCAGTGGAGGCGGAGGACGCAGGGGCAAGGGACATGAATTTTCGATGGAGGTTGCAACTTCGGGGAAGAGTGATTGGTACAGGAGGTCAAAGTAAAGTTTGTTGAGTTTGAAGAACTAACAATATTTTATAGATGATGACTAAATATTATTAATTAGATTAAAAGTCAATTATGTGCTTGATTACTTTGTTAAGTGTGCAGGAAATTAATTTAATCAAAACAGGTCCAAGAAGCATCAACACAAGCCTATCATTGGTTTAGCTTGAACAAAGTATTCATATCATCACTCTTAATCCAAATATTGAGTGGCTGATCTACATGGAAGAAGAGCAAGAAAATTGTCCCAAGAACATAAACAAGCTCATATCGGTGGTTCACATCCAAGTCCAATCATTCAACTTAGTTTCTAACTAAGTAATTCAATTTCATTAAATCTGATCCAAACCTCACCACTGAAATCAATCTCTCTCTTATCTATCTTCTCTTTGTCCATCACTCACGTGATTTCTCTGAAGCAAAGCAAGAAAAAGGGAAAGTTCTGAGTTAGCACAAAATCGAAGAACAAAAAGCAGTTTTCAAATCCAAGCAAAGAAGAAAAAGTCAAAGAGGTTAGGGCAAAAGGTAAGATCACATCCAAAGGGCAAATCACAAAAAGAAGTTTTCGCATTTGTGCTTCATTGAAGTTCGGTGAAGAAATCTTCTCCTTGCATACACAGAAGTGAAAAAGTTGAAGATATTGAAGATGGTGACAATCTGCTGTGAATCAACATTCAAGAATCAAACTTGAGAACAAAGTAAGATTGCACGGTTCAGATTCAAGAAGCAATTTGAAAAAAGGTTGAAAGAGAAGATAGAAGATATGCATGCATATATAGTTAAATCACTGCTTCTACTCTATCTCTTCTCTGTCATGCCGATGCTGCTTCTAATCTTTGGGAGAAGAAATCAAACAAGTGTTAAAGCAAGTTTCAAGTCCTATAAGCTTCACTCGTCTATTAAAAGGGTGAACCGTCAAGGATTGAAGCAAGGAGAGAAAGTACAAAGCTTGGGTTTTCCATAGCTCACTGAATTATTATCATTCTTCTCCTTCATGATTCTCGTTGAATATCTTATTTTTTTAGTCTATTCTTTCTTTGTTTTCAATGGTAAAATGTATAACAATGAGAAATGTAAGAAACAGCCATTGAGTGAAAAAAGGCAAGAGAATTAGACTTGCAGAAAAAGTCAATGTTTATTTCAGAAATCTTTTGTAAGTTTTTCTGTTTTGTTGTCATGATTTTGAGAGAATTTTCTTACAAGTTGGGTGAGCACTTTGTTATTAAAAATTAGGGTGAGTTCCTAATCAAGTCTGGTTTGGGTTAGAAATTGAATTTGTCCCAGATAGGATTGGTTAGAATCCTAGGGAGAATTGGTGAATGGAGATCTGTTGAAAGATAGTGAAATTCCGTTATAGTTGTAATAGAGACTGGATGTAGGCTATATTACACCGAGTAGCTGAACCATGATATATCTTTGTGTCACTTTTATTTCTCTTCTCTGTTTCTAGTTCTACACGTTAGGATTTGGATTCTCTAAATTTTAAATTTCACTTTAGAGAATAAAGTATGATCTATCACCATTTGTTTTATAAGTGGGATCAAGAGAAAATATTTAATGGTGAGATATCTCACTTTATCCACTAAAGTGAAAATCTAAAATTTAGAAGATCCAAATTCTACACGTTAAGAGAGAATTATCTCCTGATTATTCTATCCATCTAAACTTCTCTAAATCATACCTTGCATACAACTCTATTTCGACTTTTCCTCTGACAAGAGACAAAATAAAATAATTTCTTATTTTTCACTTGAAGCAGCACTTCAAAAATAAAAAATTTCATCCAATTCTAAAATTAGTCAAATAAAATAACAAAAAGCAAAGATTTAACTTCTTTCTCTTTAGTCACTAATATTCATTAAAGTTAATGTTAGATAGCACATATTTTTAAATTTAATTCTATTTTTTTTAGTTTAAATTCAAAATTTTAAAAAATTGTTCAAATTGACTGCATGTATAATTTGATTCCCTAGACTTTCTCATATATAAAATATGAGAGAATATTCCTACTAGCTGGTTATTCCTTCCTTTGGTTATGAAATTTTGATGATATGATTTGGTTCATCATAATTGTTATTATTGCTGTAATCATATGTTATCACGGGTCATAATCCTATCTTATCCTATCTTTTAGCTTTTTGTGAAGCATGGGTACAGGTTTCATGGGTTTAATTTAATTTCCTCTCTTCTTTTTCGGCATCTTTTGGATGTATTATTTAATTAACTGTTTAACACTTTCTTTATGAGCTTTGTCTTCAAGTTAAGTTATTTAAATATCTAAGTTTAATGTTGAATTGACACTCAACAAAAAAAAAAAAGAGTGATTATTCTAATGCCAAACATTTAATCATTGTGTTAACAAAATTAATTATTTTAGTAATTAATTACTCTAGTATATATAAAATTAAATATGTAACCTATGCATAAATATATACAAATATATAATATATTTTTTTTATGAGTTGCATGCATCTAAGAACAAAATTGAAATACATATTACTCAAGTGTGCTGTCATATCGGTGTTTCAGTGATTTTTAACCGTTAATTTTAATTATAAAAAAATATATAATATATATAATTAAGATTAACGATTAAAAATTACTGATATACCAGTACGACGGTACACTTGAAAATCTTCCTATAAAATAAGATTGAAAGAATTAATGTGTGGTACCACTGTCCCTGTTCATTCGTACCCCTTTCAATGTTTAATTTTAGCAGTGCTCCAATAATCATCTTCATCCAATTTATTAATTCTGTCACATAGTCATTTTCATTATTCTCCTTTTAATTATTTTTTCCCAATGGAGGATTTAATTGAAAAGCAAGCTAAGAGAATTACATTTGTACATGATCAATTTTTTAATTAAATTAAAATTAAAATTAAAGCACTTGATTGTTAGCTAATACAACAATTTAGTGATTTACAAATTACAAAAGCAAAAAGTTAATAAAGTACTGACAATTTGATTCTGAATCTTAAGGATGAGAAAATGAGATATAAAGCAAAATAATAGTCCAAGAGAGGCAATTTCCAGGAAATAGAAGAAAAAAGTTGGATCACAAATATATAGACAAAACCCAAAAGAGAAATTCCAATAACAAAGTAACAAAATAATATTCAAGTACAAGGGCCAAGTACATGTGCATTATTGGAGATAAATAAAAAATAAAAAAAAATCTTCAATTTAGATATTACAAGGATATAAAATTATAAATAAATAAAGACATGATATTTTTGAGGCTACATTTGCAAGAACACTCACATCCTGCCACAAAATGAAAGAGGAGAAAAAAGAAAATGCGAGTAGTCACAACTGGCTTTTATTTGGCTTATTTCTTTGTTTTAATTGTTTGAATCTTTTGTTGGTCCAGACAAAATCAAAATTCTCATGTGAACAAGCACCATAGGGAAACAAAAATGATAGGCTGGTATGAAATGAAGGAAGATATTTCTGTTGGGGAAATTATAAACCAAAGAAAATAAATAAATAAATAGATAAAATAAAATATGGTAAAGGAAATGGAACTTGATGAGAAGCAGAAAAGATATTCTTCTAATTAAGAGGGTCATGCCTCATGCATGTTTGGTTTTAAAAATGCAAAACAGAGTTTTTGAGTGAAGGAAAGAGCAGATTTTTTAAGATAAAATTTTTATTTTAGTTCTTAATTTTTAGAATCAATTTTAATTTTATTTTTAATATTTAAAATATCTTATTTTTGTTATAAACATCTTATCTCATTTTGATATATTTTAGTTATATGATCAAAACTACTTTTTTTTATTCAAAAATTACTCATTTATTATTATTATTATTATTATTATTATTATTATTATTATTATTATTATTATTATTATTATTATTATTATTATTATTATTATATTTTTTTAGGAAACAACAACAATAGTAACTGTGATGGCTATATTGATTATTATAAACTTGTAGTGATTTGAGAGTAAAATTGGTAGAAAAATAAGAGACAGAAGAAGATAATAATAAAAGAAAACGTTTATTTTGATCGAAAGATATAAATAAAATGATTTAAAGTTAGAAATGAATTAGGACTTAATTTAAATATTAAAAACTAAAATAATATTTTACTTAACTCTTTATTATGATTTGTAGCTTTTATCTTGTTTTTTAAAAGTGATTAGTTATCTTCTCTTCATAAAAAGGTGAATTACTTGTTTTTTAAAAGTCATTAGTTATCTTCTCTTCGTAAAAAAAATGAATTCATTTGAAAAATATGAATAAAAGGGGAAAAAAATTTTCTTTGTTGGTCGAGACAAATTAGCCGAATTTCTAATAATAAAGAATGAATGATGCACTAGTAATATAACCATGAATAGACAAAATAATAGCGATAGTTGAGAAAAAATTAGTAAAATAAGATATAATATAAAAAAAAAAGGTAAAAACTTATGTGTAATTAATTTTCCATAAAATTAATTGTATTTGCCTTTTTACCTATTAAAAAATGGTAGGATGAGAGATGGATTATAATTAATCTACAAAATCTGTTTACCATATATCTATTAATATATATTATATAGTGTGAGAAATAGAATATGGACTGATTTGGAGGGAATGAATCTTCTTAATTTTTTTTAATAATTGAGAAAGTAAAGTATGATTTCTCATAATTAATTTTATAAGTGAGATAAAAAAAACATAAAAGAGAACAACGAAGAGTTAGAGATCACACTTTACTTAATTAAACTCTTCTGAAAAAAAGAATTTCAAATATAAAAACTTATATTAAAATTAGTTTATAAATTAATTATTTACATTTAAAAAATTATCATAAAAGTATTTATTTTAAAGTTGTTTAATAAATAAAAGTGATAAAATAAATTTTAAAAAGAAGAAAAGTCAAATTTTTTAACTTTTTCAAAAATTCTTAAATAACTTTTTGAAAGATTAAAAATATATTTAAAAAACTATACTAATGTGATTTTTTATAAATCAAAACCCCAAAAAAATAGTTTTTAAAACTTTCTAAACGAACTAACTCATAAGTCTTAACTAACTTCTATCCAATTAAATAAGCAGATTTCAACTAAGTCCTAACTACAATTTTACCCAACTTGATGTTTTCTCTCTAAAAGAAAACAATAAAAAGAAGCAAACATGGGAGAGAGGAAGTTGCCGAGTTGGTGAGGCAGTTATAACTTATTATAATAAGAGGGAGTTGTGAATGTTAGAAACCCTTTGTGGCTGAAACCAAAAGAAAGAAAGAAAAAGGTACACATACACATTAATAATAATAATGCTGAAGAGAAAGAGGACCATCTAACCAGAGGCACTCTTTTTCTCTCATATGGTCCCTTCTCTCTTCGGCAATTTAAAATTGCTTGCTAGTTGCTTTCACTCTTTGTTTCCATGCAACTTGCTTATCCTTTTCTTAAATGCATAATTAGCTAACACATGACCAAAGGGAATCAACTTGTACATGGATTCCACCTTTATTGCTCTGTAACAGTGTTTCTAAATATTTTGGTAATGTGTTTAAAAAGCATAAATCGTTTTACATAATCATCCAACCATATTTATTCTTTTGAATAATTATTTATATTGTTAAAATAAAATATAATTATTTTTTTGATGTGATGTTATATAATTAAATAAAGAGGAATGTTAGGGCCAGCAATTTTGGTGTTTTGTAATCATCAATTGGCTATTAATAATGTTTTTAATGGTGTGAGATTACATCTAATGGTGGAAATTACTCACTTTTATTTTGATAGATAAATGCTGGCCAGAAAACACAAAAGTTGCTGGACCCTAGACTTTTCCTTAAATATATCTATAAAATTATTTTACATTGATAATATATTAAAATTAAATTGATAAAAATATTTTACAATTTTGATGAAATGATTGGTATACTAATATCACAAGCTTTTTTCTATTTATTATTTGTATGGAAATTATAATAAGAGAAAAGAGAATTAATAACAGTCAAAATAATTTTTAAAGATATGATGCGCTAATTTAGTCATCGAAAAATTAAATGTCTCAAATTAATTTTTTTATCAATTAGATGACAACACATAATGTTTATCGAAAATAGAGAGACTCACAATTTCTTAGATGAGTATGGAGAGATTATGCTATCAAACGGGTAATTAGCCAATTAGTTATTAGGTTATCACATCTTAATTAAATTGATCTAAAACAATGAACGATAAATCAAAGTAGAGATAGTTATAGTTTGCAACTGATGAATCATGGAGAGAATAGTGTAATGCACCAAAACCAAAACTTATGATAACTGTTAAAACTGTAATGCAGAAAACAACATATACATGTACTATAGAGTACTAGTTTCTTTCTTTTCCGCAAAACAGACAAATATTTTACCAACATGACAAAAACAGAACGGAATTCACAAGACAAGCTAAGCGAACCTTTTTTTAAAGTAACTTTTTCTCTTCCCACTCCTTTATTTAATTTCTTCCGTTAAATACTTGAATTCTCTCGACTTCACTACTTAGTAATTAATTATTGTACCTGAATTTAATAAAAGAAACTTGCCTAAAATATTAAAGGAGATTAATTAACCATAAAATATTACTTCATTCACTTGTTATGAGTATGCAAAGTTTTGGTAAAAGCAATGAGAGTGTATATATATTACTATAGAATTTAATTTTGAGATACTGATAATATATAAATATTTTAAAAATTTAACAAATTTGTGTTCTAAAGGTATATTTTAAAAATATAATAATAAAATTTTTTTAAAATTTTTAATATATTTATTTAATAATTAAAAATGTAAAAAAATTAACGTTTATATTATAAAATATTTTTTTATAATATATTTAATTTATGTCTTTAGAACACAAATAACAAAATTTATATTTTAAATAATTATTTAATTAGATTATTATATATATTTAGATCATTTTTTAAATAATAAATTTAAAATTATTATTTTTATTAATATATAATACACGATTAATTATTTTGTCCGAATTTAGTGGTATATGCTTATCTTCTTCAGTGATATGATTATTATAATAATTATTAAATTTAATTACGTTAAGATCAGAGTTAATTGCGTCCTGTACGAGCTGGTACAAGTTTTTTTTATTTAAAACTCCAACAAGAAGTTACAGCAAGAGAAAGAGGAAAAGTTGAGTTTTAATTATTTTATTATTATTATTAAGAGTAATAGAATAGTAATTAACGAAGTGGGGGCATATATATTTGGCATGTCATCGTACAATTATATTTCCGTACTACCTTAAGTACTGCACGTTCTTCTGACAAGCTTTGCATGCTCTGTTCCCTTAACTTTATTTCTATTTATTAATAATTAATTTTGCATTAATTTGTAACCAAAAATATTAAATTTACTTTTTCTTTGTACAAGCTTAGCTTGTTTGATTATAATTTTGTTGAATGAGTTGTTGAGATCAGAAGAGGAGGGAGGATAAAGATAGAAGTGAAAAACAGGGTGATGTAAATTAAACAGAAGAGGGTAATAAATGATGACTAATTAATGAGTATTTATTTAGAAAGGGGTCATGTAAGGGTAAAAATAAGCCACAGAATTTTTTTTTTTTTTATTATTTGAGTGGTCAAAATAACATTTTTGGGTGAAACTTTTAAAATTAATTTGTAACTCAAATACATTAAATTATTCATGTAAATAATGAGACATATTTAGAATAGCGTGAGGAATAATAATAATTATGCTTTATATAAAATTTAAATTAAGAAAATATTAAATTAATACATTTAGATATAAAATGAAATTAAATGCACTAATCTAATTATTCAATTTCTAGAATAAAAATTATTGCAAAATAGAAAGAGTATAATCATCCTTTAATAATGGTATGGATATTGTTTTGAGTGAGGGTTATTTGAAATTGGGTTGTATTTTGACTTGAACGTAAGGTCTAAATTCTAAGTGGAGTGGTTTTCGACTTAGCCTGCGCTGTCGTTTGAGTTGTTTGTGAGAAGATGGAGGGTAGTACCTGCAAAACACTCTGATACCTAAGTCAGCAAAGGTCTTAGCAGATTTAAGTGTATTGAAACTTAAGTATATCTGAGGATGTCAGTGTATTTATAAGTGATGAGCCAATAACTACCGTTAGAGTAGTTCCGCTTCTGATGGTAGATAACCGTCCCTTTATTTAAGAGTTATTGAGATCTCTTTTCTAAAAGTGGGTGAGAGATATTTGGGGTTGATTATAACTCCTTTAGAGAGGAGTTATTACCTTGTAGTGTTCTGTCCGACCTCTCAAAAAATCAGTTATGTAATAGACGTTTTTTTAACTTTTATGTACTTTTAGGTCTGATTTATATTTTTGGGTCAGATATAAACAGATATATTTTGTTAGTTAATATTATATTTAATCTAACACTTATTAAAAAATGATCAAAGTGATTTGCTTCAAGTAAGGTTCATATATATCTCCAATGAGTTATATCTCAAATGACATAATCTCTCCATACTCAATTAAGAGGTTGCAAGTTCGAGTCTCCTATCTTTGATAAAAAAAAAAGGTTCATGTATATCGTTGGAATCAAATCAAACTATATGCTTAAAAAGGGGCAAATGACTTAAATGAAAAGAACTACGCCTTGTCTAAAACAATAATTTTTGGCTTAGTAAATCTAGATCCATCTGTGTTGGGTTAATTTAGTGATTAACTCATTAATCTGTTTAAATAAGTGTCAGAATTTGAATTCTCCCTTATGCTTACAATAACTTATTACATGAAAAATCAAAAAATAAAAAAATCTAGCAGATCCAACACAAATTCAATAAGTTTCCATATATAAGAGGTTTTTTTTTCTTTTTATTTATCTTATATATATCTTTTGGTTAGAACTTCTAATATATATCCTCATGATATCAATTGTACAAAAAATTCAAACAAATAAAACAAATCCATAAATAATTAAATCTCAAACATTATTATTAACCTTTACTCAATTTTTTCAACAAGAAGAAAAGGAATAGGAGAATTGAAGAATAAGAGAGAGAAAATTAAATGAACTCCATTGCATTCATTAACAACATTGACATAGTTAATTAACAAATTAACTAACTTCTCTCACAGAAGCATACTATATATATATATATAGCTCTTCTGCAAGGAAAACCTCAACTTTTTGTACAATTTTTCACCCCATCCATCAAACCCTAATCCCTCATCACACACATCTACTTGTGTATGCATGTGTATGAGGTTCCTCATATTCAAAATTAAAGTTAGAGTCATACTTAAAACAACCACATACATAGGTTGTTCAAACAACCTCCTACCCCAAAAATTAAAAAAAAAAGAAAGAGAAAATACATCAAGAATAATCATGACGATGATGAGATTGAGAACAAGCTTAGCATGACTAAGATATGAAGATAAGACAAGTTAAAAAAAAGGAAGAACTTGATGAGAAAATCAATAACAATAACTGCATATCTTCATCTTTGTCACGCTCGCTGTCGCCGTCGCCATCGTCGTCGTAATCAACTTGAAGTAGTTAAGGAGCGGAGAAAAACAACTTCTTCACAGGGAATAGTGAGACCCATGTCATGTTCAAACCCGAATTCTTCTTCGGCTTGACGAAGAAGGCATTGAAATTCAGGATTACCCAACAACGAAATCGGAACAATGTACCTTCTTCTATTCTCACCAACATAAACAGCAAAGTGCCCTTTTGGAACATCAAGAGGAAAAGGATCGTTGTTATTATTTTCATATCCATTGTTGTTACTATTCTTCTTCCCTAAGCTCGAACACCTCTTCAATATTTGCTTCAAGACCGCACTTTGTGAAATCTTGTTTGATTTTCTAAACCCCATAATAATAACTAAATAATTTTGTTTGAGAGTAGAGAGAAGAATTGAAGATAGAAGAAGAAGAAGAGGAGATGTGATGATGTGAAATGAAAGGAGGGGTGTTGAGTATTTATTGAGAGAGGGGGGGTGTTATGTTGTGACGGTAAAAGTAGCGTTGCGATAAGTTAGAGTTGTTGAAATAACAATTTTGGAGGGCACGGGTGTTGGAAGGGCATAGTAGGGGGCCAACCACTCTGGCTATACTCCTCTATCTTGCTCCTCTACTTCCCACCATGGACCCATTTTCTTTCTATATATACACATCATTGCTTTCTTTCGCTATAAACAAATGCGGTATTTATAACATATTTAATGATTTATTATTAACATCTAGACGAAAAGATAAATATAGGTCTTGAGTATTTTATTATGAATATAATTATTTTTTTGTTATTTTAATTATGAGAAAGTTAGCTTTGTAACTTTTGTAAATGAGAGCATATATAAATTTTTTTTTTTTTGTGATAGTTTGAATTAGTACGAAAAGATTTATATGTTTTTATTTATAAAGGTTAAATATTTGTTTGTAATTAAATTTAATGAAAGACTTAATTATATTTACGAAAAAAAAGTTAAAGACTCATTTTTTTTTTTAAATTTTAGTGTCCTAACAAAAATTAATTGTGAATGTGTACAAAATAATAATGACTTGTAACGACAGTATTTGTCTGGAAATTTCTAATCTTTTTTGTGACAAAGGTAGTTTTGTTTCAAAATTTTAAACTACTTTTTGTATTGAGAAATTAAACTTTGTTACGTTTTTGTTATGAAGTTTTAGAAATTTCTTCCAATAAAATATAATTGTGTTTAAAATTTTTTTCTACACATTTTTTTTAACAAAATATGAAGCATAGAATCGGATTTGATCCTTATATATATATATCTTCAGTCAAATTAATTTATGTAGTTAATATCATGTTTACAGTTACCACTTAAATAACTAGTAATTTTATTCTGTTTGATCAATTTTGGAATCTCAATTCTACATATGCTTGTTTCTTTATTATATCAAGTTCCTCCTCATTATCAACTTTTTTTTTGTGCCTACACAAAAACATGATAATTCGCTATAAAGTAACGACTATAATAATAGCTTTGGAGCTGGACTATTTATTTATTTATTTTTTCTACTCTCTATAGCTAGTAGTTAGCATTGGGGTTGGCAATTATACGTTCAAAACTAAGACGAAATCTTGTCACTTTCTAGTTAACACAATATATGATGATAATTCTTTAGCTTATTATTAGAGGCCATGAAAGGGTTATCATTTTAAAAATATTTGATAAGCAAAAAAAAAAAAAAGTTAAAAATAGTTAATATTTATTAACAAGTTTATGCTTTTTTTTTTTTTTGCATTATCGTATTATTCAGTCACTTTGAAGGACCGAAATTACTTCAATAATAATCTTCATAATCACTTTTGGAAGACTTTCTACCTTTCTATCATCGTTTGACCTAATAAAGC
The DNA here is from genome assembly GCF_059453495.1 of Arachis ipaensis. Lineage (NCBI taxonomy): Eukaryota > Viridiplantae > Streptophyta > Magnoliopsida > Fabales > Fabaceae > Arachis > Arachis ipaensis. The sequence continues at coordinate 8,205,026 of NC_142438.1, forward strand.
TTTTAATATAGTTTCGTTTACTTAAATTTTGTTTTGTTTGGTACTGATTTAATTTGACCATATATATGATCTCTTTGCATGCATGTATGTAGCAGTTGGTTTTAGTGCATAGGCTTATGTACCATATATTAATTTCTTGCATTTAAATTTTCTCACATTAAAAATTATAACAATGCAAAGTTAATATATTATTGTGATGTTCATTTCAAATTTGGGACATCTATATATTTTCTTAAAACAAAAAAAGAGCCACGGTAGTTTAACAGATTTTGTTTTTGATATTGGAATAGTAAGGGTGTTTTTTCAAAATGTGGATTGATGTGGTGTTATTCTCAAATGTAAAACCGTTTAATTAGATAAACAAAAATCGAACCATCCGATTTGTGAGAAGTACAGAAATCAGACCGTTCGATTTGTGAGAATACAGAAATTGGACTGAGGAATTTGTGAAATAGGACAGAAATCAGACTGAGGAATTTCTGTTAAAAAAAATTAAAAAATTTGAAGTATAGAAATTGGACCTTTCGATTTATGTATCTTTCACACTTTTAAAAAACACAAAAAATTATAATGTTAAAGTATATCACTACTTTTACTTCCATATACAAAGAAAAAGCCTTATTTAAGATGGGAATTAATATTTGAATTTGATATAAATAAAAATAAAAATATATGTAGTAGTATAAAACAGCAAGTTAATTGCGGCATGTGTGATTGTTTGTGACAATATTCAAGAAACAAGAAATTGCTCATGTGTTGTTCTGATCAAATTGTACTCATTAGTACAACCTGGTAATGTGTTTGCTTTTCCCTGTTGTTTTGGTCTTTGTGATAATGTGCAGTGATCAGAGATCAGAGACACACACAAACATGACAGATAATATTAGATTCAGTGAAAAAATCAAACCATTTTTGCAGCATCCCATGTGTCTCTCACAGTCTTATTCGTCCATCTTTTTCAAATTTCTTATTTTATTTTATTATTATTGATTTCACTTTTACTTTCAAAGTTCAAAATGCAACATATAAATTTGAAATAATTTTGTATAATATAGCCTGAAAAGTTCTTAATAGCTTGCTTGACCATTTTCTTGTTACATTATGATTCATCACCAGGTCTGCCACATTTATATTATCATTTTATTTGCAACATAGTACATGTCCCACTTCTATTGCACCATGTGTGATGTCTTCTATACACCTAAACATTATTAGTAAGGTACAAATTTTTATTTTAACTTATTAGAATACAACTAATTATAAATAACTACCAATAACTTCCATTGAAGAGCTAATTAATAATCTTTCACTTTTTATGTTAGAAAAATATTAATAGTTTAATACAATAATGAAATTGATCAAATTCATAAACAAAATAAGACTCACTTTTATTTTAGATGTGATCAAATATAATAAGAACTTAGAAATAATGTTCCTATATATAATAATCTCCGATTCTATAATATATAATCTAGCTACCAATTCAAAAAAAAAAAAAATTGTAGCTTATATACGTGTAATATTAGATGATACACTTTTCTTTGGCTAGTGAACCTAACCACAAAGAAAATTACGATGCATTATTCATATCACCTTTTTTCTTCTTAGAAGAGGGCATGCTTCATAACCTTCCATTTTTGTGAATATACAATATTATAATGAGTTAAGTATAATTTTGGTTCTTAAGGTATAAGTCAAAAATTTTTTTGTCTTTAACTTTTTTTTTTAATTTGCATATAAAATCGTTCTTAAAAATCGTTATTTTTACTTAAATATTAAAATTTTGGACCAAATTATTCATAACAAGAAAATTATTAAATTTGAAAAAAAAAAAAGAGAAAGACAGTATTTCTCTCTTGTAAAGGAAAAAGGAAAGAAAAAGAACGGAAAAGGGAAGAAGAAGCTAAGAAAGCTGTCCACGATCCACCTTTGCCTCCACTTCTGCCGTTACTTCTGTACGATTTTGGTTCCTAAGGTAAGGACGATCGATTTTAAAATCAAGTTAAATCTTAGGGACGATTTTGTATACAAAAAAAAAAAGTTAAAGACGAAAAAAATTTTCGACCTATATCTTAGAGACCAAAATCGTACTTAACCCTATTACAATTGACTATCACTCTTACATGGACATTAAAAATTAATTTATTATGAATCTAAACTATATTTAAAAATTTATCGTTTACCAATAAATTACTATATTAACAAGACATGATTCGAACTTCTCATATTTACTTAAGTAAACGAATAAATTATCTACTTGACTAATCTAAATTGGTTTCTCTGGTTTTGTTACTGTTAAGATTTTTGTTTAATCTTCACAAATATATTATTATTATTATTATTATTATTATTATTATTATTATTATTATATTATTTAAGAAAAGCAAATGATAAGAAGGTAGGAAAGCTTGTCGAGAAAAGTGAATAGAAGCATAGAGAGGTCATACTCAAGAACGTGGTTGGTTGGTTGGTTGGTTCATTTCTTCGAAGACATTCACATTAATTGTTCTAATTAGAATGACTATAATAAATACAACCCCAGCCTCAGTGTAATAAAAGCTTTGATCATGCTTGTCAATTTATCTACCCACATTAATTTGATTATCAAACTACAATGTTTTCTAACTAGAAAAAAATAAAATAAAATAAAATAAAAAGAGTGTGTATGTCAACAACATTGTGAAGTTTCTTTCACTATGTGGTCCTTTCTAAACCATGACCACAGCATTATTTTGTAATAAGACATGAATTATATCCAATGTGCGCCACAATTTCGTTGCGTTAGTTAACATGTTTCCAAGGTTTAGAAAGTGATATTATTAATTTATTATTCTTTGAAAGGTTAAAAATTTTGTGATTCGTATACGGCATTGTCCGGCATGCATTTACGTGGAGTCTTAATTTTATTAAATTAATTTGGATTGGTTAAATTAATTCCACCCTGTACTGTGTACAGTACAATATTGGCGTTAATATATAATTTTATTTTCAAAAAAAAAAAGAGAGTAAAATAAAAGATTCTCTTTGATGTAATATGTAGGATACATACTAAGACAGGTAATTTGGTATCACTTTCCTTGCATATACTCTTCATGTTCTGCGAAGGAGATTATTTGAAGAAAATAAACTTTAAAATAGAGGAGAAATTTATAATTTAATAATTTATACTATATATATTTATATATTTTTTATTTTAAAGAAAATTGGGTGAGAAAGTTGAAAGGGCCACCAATTTTGATGAAATAAGGATAATAAGGGATATTCTTTTAAGTTGAAAGGGACTTGACCTATACTTTGGCACATGAAGGCCATGTTACTCTTGCCTCTAAGCAAAAAAAATAATCAAATTGCATTTGCCATTGACATTGGCCTTGCCCCTTCTCTCACTCACTCTCACACTCACACCATTCCAACCGTTTGATAATGCCTACCCTTCACTCTCCAAGGTAACCTCTAAATTGATTTGTTCATAGCAAATTGTAGCTTTAATTGCATTTGCACTTTATGTCCTTTTTATAGAAAACTTTAATGGAATCAAATTGTACTCAAAAGCAAGCCATAAAAAAATACATGGAAGTGAGTAATGACTATCTAAAGGACTAAAAGTAACTACAAACTATGTTGTTAAGTCAACTGAGGCTAGTTCAATTGGCTAGATTTCCCCTTCTCGAGTGTTCATGATTTGAACCTTCTTTATAATACACAAAAAAAAAAAAAAAAACACTACAAACGTTATATGCCAAGTAGTTAGAAAACTTTACATCTTGGTGATGTTCTTCCATTTTCTCTTTTTGTTTTTTTCTCCTCATACTATGACAAGTGAATGACTAATTTGTTGTGGATCGCAAATCCATTTGAGGGTTAATAAATTATTACATACACAAAATGATATTCGAATATCTAATATTTACTTAAACGAACTAATGAACTAACCACTAGATCAACTCATAATTTAGTGGTGATGTTTCTTGTTATAAGAAACTTGACTAATCTAATCAAATCTAACTGAAGTTTCCCAAAATCCCTGGTTTAAGGGACTTATATATTTACTATTGTGCCAAATCTTATGTTAATTGAAAAATGAAAAATTTTGCCATTCTTGATGTAAATTAAAACTTTTTTCCATGCTAATGCGTTTTAGAAAAAATAAGGAGTGCACTGCTCTATGAAAATTAACTTATTGTTATGATAAACAAGAAAAGAGACAAAAAAATAAAATATCTTAAATCCTAAATTTTAAACGTTAAATTCTAAATCTAAATTATTGATATAAAAAAGTATAATAAATAAAGAATTAAAATTTATTTAATTAACAATAAATGTAACACTTCTTATTTCGGAAGGAACATTTAAGGATAAACTATTTTTTTCATTATGTAGAATTTAATACGTTTATTAGATTTACATTTTAATTTTAACACCACATTGATAAACAAGTCATAATACATTGCTCGCTGATTACAACTCTTTAACCAAAAACACATCATTAAGCCATGCCCATGAATAAACAAAACATATCATCCATTATTCTTCCTATGATGTTTACTATATTATACAAGCATTTGTTTTGATATAAACTATTTATGAAAAATGGGGGACTAAAGCCCTAAAATGTATTGTATAATGTATATGCATTGTACCTACCATGTCTTTGTGCTTGGTATTTTTGGTCTGCCACTCTGCCCAATATACGAACTCAAAGGGACACAAACTAAGGAGACTCATTGGTATTATTATTAAAACCTACCAAAAACAACGTGGCTGGAAGTTGAGTTTCACATTAATGGCAAAACCCTGAAAAGTCCACTTCTATCCCCTAGTTCACATCACACCCAAACAATGAATGTAATGCAAGCTACAGTGTCTTGCTTGTAAGATCAACACCATTAAACAATGAAAATAAATAAATAAATAAAAGTTAGTGCAAGCTATTCAATGCAAAGGATACAATTCAACTGAGAAAATTCACTCTTGTGCATACACAACTACACTTACCAAATATAGCTTACATGTGTATATATCAAGATTCAATAGAACAAGTTCACAAGTGTGTATCATTTTGAGAATTTTCAAAAAGAAAAAAAAAAAAGATGGTAAATAAGAAAGCAGGGGAAATTTTAGCCTACTATTCTGACACTAGCATACTACTAAAACTTTTTTAACTATGCTGAATGTATATTATATAAAATTATAAATAAATTAACTCTTGGGAGCAAATCATACACATTTGGCCTCTTGTTTATTGGCAGGGACAAACTAATCTTAGACAATTACAACAACGCAGACAAAAATGAAATCAATGATTACACAGCCGAAGAGAATTAGAGAGAAACTAGCATCAGGAAAACACACACTCGACTCATTCCTCTGCCACCTCACTAATTCGAAAACAAACCTTAAAGATCCGAATTGTACATTTACTGGTCGGAAGAAGATTTGAAGTATTGATGATGCTGCCCATCTATCAAACTAATCTGTCGTCTGAGTTTAGCAATATGAGCTTGAACCTAAGAGAAGGCATTCGAAGGATGAAATAACTGTCAGCTCAGAATATTAGTTTTCTTAGATGGTTTATAGATGACAGAGTCACTCACTGAATTCAAGGAAAGCTAATGCACAATTTATGCATTTGATGATAACGGATGACAAAATTAAATCCTTTGATTATGAATAATCAGAGAAGTGGTGCAATATAGGAGCAATTAGATAAAACTATAATGTCTCCCCCCTTTCTTGAGAAGTTAAACTAAATAATTCAATTACAATCAAGCATCCCAAACAATGACAGATCAGCACAGCAAATAACCTAATCAAGGATATACGGTAGTGCATTCTGTGCTAATATTCCAAAGTGGTAATTCTTACAAGTGCATGCTAGGATGCCTATGCTATGGTGGCTATGGTGCCTTAAAAGGTTTGCTAGAATTAAAGTAACGGTTTTTTTACTATTTAAAAATGCTTTTTAATTTAAAAAATAAAAGAAAAAGTGTTACCAAAATATAAAAAAAAAAGTGTCACTTCAATTTTGACTACACTTTTATAGCCACCATAACCACCATAACCATAGGCATCATAGACTCCACCTTCTTACAGTGGTCTTGCTGCAGAGGTACAAGACACAAGTCACAAAAATAATCCGTAAACATCATTGGGAGAACAAATGTCTTGATCAGAACATCTGAGATAAAATTCTCCATGCATGCAAAGTCTGTCAATGACTCATTTAGATTCATAAAAACTTAACATCAAGGCATCAAAAGAAGCCCTAATTTCCACAATAGGTTATATGATATAAATGTGACTGATGGTACTGTGTGGTATATACCTGCTGACGAGCTGCTGCAAGCTGCAAGAGTTCATCTGCTTCTGAGAAATTTGTGAACCATTGGCTTAAGGGATGATCTTTGGTATCGCCTTTCCTTCTTTTACTTGCATCCTCAACAGGTACTGCATTTGTATTATACATTTAGTTAACTCAAACATGAAACGAAAGAAAGCTGCAGAGAATACTGGCAACCGTTAAGTAACATACTTGGTGGAGGCAAGGTAACCCCGGGGGGCAATCTCGGCACATTCACTGCTGGATGGTTTTGCACACGGGACAAAAAAGCCTCCGATGGATCAGGAAAAACTATCTCATCATATAACTCCACGACAACAGGCTTCTTTGTTGACATGGAGCTGTTTTCATCCTCTGGATACAATTTCAAGTGATGATATCTGTGTATATAGTACACTTCAATAAAATACAAGATTCAGAAATTACTGCACATTTCACAAAGAAAATAGTCTGCAATTTCACATGACTAATGAATGCCAGTTGGAAAGCTCTTTAGTACATCATTAAGATCAAGCACTTGAATTATACAGCTGCACTAAAACCAACCTACCATAACATGACATAAAACTAACTTTACACTCATCCAAGCTTATCTCTATTGATTAAGTGAAGCACTTAATGCAAATTGTTCCAGCAGAGTTAGAACTTCTTCATTGAACAAATCAAGAAATTAGAAAGTATCAACAAATGCCTTAAGACACTACTGTTATTGCCCTGAATCAGCTACCCGATAAAAAGAACAGTACAGAGCAACTTACAAGTTTAAAGGCTTGTCACAAACATCACTGTGGAAATGAAGTGTGATCACAATTTCAAATTCACCCCATCCCGCCTCCGACAACTCGAAAGGCGGCGACTCCACAACTCGTGTGGGATTATTAAAACTTGAATGCAATTGAAAAACAGCACGCTTTACTATTGCCCCAAGGTCCTCATTTGATGCTCCACGAACATACACAGTCCATTTATGTGACTGATACCTTGTACAGCACAAATATTGTCACATTCTCTCTTTAATTTGAGAATAATAATAAAAACATTTGGTAATGAGTGATACTTACTCACTAGCCTTTTTCCCAAGCCAGAATGCAATATTCCCATACACTATTGGAACACTTATTTCTACATCTTTGAGCTTCTTACCTAAGTTCTACACAAAACCATGAATGGTTTTATTGGTCACACTAAACAGTCAAAATAAAAATAAAGAGTCACTTTTAATAAACTAGATTAATTCCAAATATCATTTTTTTTCCCGTTCTGCTTCTGCAGTGTTTGTTTTTCCATGTTAAAATCGTAGTTCTTATGATAGGTTCAGATTAAACTCAGATCAAAGCTTCAGCATTGAAACCACTGAAACAAACCAAGCTGCAAGCTTTAATTACCCCAGAACGAAATCATTGTTTAGGGATTGTGGAAAATGGGGTTTTTATTTTGCTTTTTGAAATTTTGTTGTTTCCGGAATCAGAATGGAGAGAAAGGGATTACCTTCTTATCGGTGTCTTCGGATTTTCCCATTTTGGTTCGATGAGACTTGGGGGTAGGACCACTTAATTCAGGCTGATCTTGACCGTGCTTTTTCGAGGATGAGCTGTTGGTCATATCAATCTAACGACTTCGTCACAGTCTCTCAGATCAAACGCTTAATCAATCGGAGCAATTTGCTTTGGCTAGGGTTTCTGTCTCTACCGAAATTGCGCACTTTCTGTCGTTGACGACGTCGTTTCCTGTGTTTCTTCGGTTTTTTTGTTTATTTTTTGGGCGTAAATTGAGCCCAATTCTCAAGTGTGTTAAAAAGTTCTGAACGGCCCAACCAAGGGCCTGGTATCTTTTTTAATGTAATATTTATATTTTTTGTTTGATTACATTAAAAACAAAGATATAAATAAAAATAACTAAATAAAAAATAACAAAAATTCTGATAAAAATAAATAAATAAATAAAAAGTTTAGTCACCAATAAAAAAATTATCCAACTTAAGTTCATGGAGTAATTAATTCACTTATTGACTTAAGTAAGTGTTAAAATTCAAATTCTGCTTTGTATATTATATATGGAAAATATAAATTCATTGATGTGATAGATTAATTTTTGATATACCGAAAATATTGTGAAAAAAAATTTCAGAAAATTTATTTAAAATATGTAGAAAATGTTAAACTTATATAAGCATTCAAATTATCATTGAAAAAGGTTTATAAAATGAAAAATTCTAAAAAAAAAATTAGAATTGGGCATATAGAGATTAGTTAAGAATTAGAATTGTTTTAACTGTAATTACAGTTTCTTAACAAGTTGACTCATTTAAAAAAAAAAAAAAATTAGATACGAGATTTAATTAATTTGAAACTCACAATATTTAGTGGCAGTAATAAAGTAATAATTTTTTGAAAAGTGCTACACATACAAGTCATTTTTGTTTACAAGTTTTACAAGTTGGGCCTAACATGCGCGTTACAGAAGAAGAAGCAGAAGAAGAAGAAGAAGAAGAAGCAGAAGAAGAAGAAGAAGCAGAAGCGTGAATATAAATGACTTGTATGATTTGTATGGAAAAGCGTTCTCTCTTTGTCTTCGATCTCCTTCTGTTTTTTTCGATTTTCATGGTTTCTGAAATCAAGCTTTGAAATTGTTTTGAAGATGATGGAAGTTCAAAAATACACCCGAACGATTACAAAAATACACCCAAACGATTATAGAAATACATTCAAAGGATTACAGAAATACACCCAAACAGTTACAGAAATAAACCAAACGATTACAGAAATACACCCAAAGGATTACAGAAATACACTCAAAGGATTTAAGAAATACACCCAAAGGATTTAAGAAATACACCCAATATAGGGAGAGACAGTATATTTCTTCTTGAAATCAATACACCCAAAGAATTATAGAAATACACCGAAAGGATTACAAAAATACACCCAAAGAATTTAAGAAATACACCAAAAATTCGTTGAAGTACACCTTATGCATAATTCAGAACTCTTTCTCTTTTTCCTCCTCATCTTCTGCTGCTGCTTCTTCTTCTTCAAAAACGATTTCAGAGCTTGATGTCAAAAAACAATGGAAACCGAGAATAACGAAAAAAGAAAACAAAGAGAAAAGCACGTAAATGAAGAAGAAGAACAGGAAGAGGAAGAAAAACATGTAGCAAGAAGAAGAAGAAGGAGAAAGAGAAGGTAAGAAATCGTACCTTGAATAATGTTTCTTCGTTTTTTCTGGTGATTTTGATGAAGGAGAAAGAGAAAACGAAAAGAGGAGAAGAAATTTCAATAAAAAAAGAGGGAGGAAGAGAAGAAAAAGAGACACAGAGAAAGAAGAGGAAGAGTTAGAGGAAGCACGGAGAAAGAAGAAGAAGAAAAAGAAGCACAAAAAAAAGTGAAACGGCGTGTTTATAAATGACTTGTATAACTTGTATGAAAAATCACTTGTATGTGGAGAATTACTCTAATTGTTTTCCCTATAATTTTGAATACTTGCTAGAAAAACCCAAGAATGTATTCTGTTCTTAATATTATTTTTGACAGTTGAAGAATTAGCACTTTGCTTCTTACTAGAATACCCTCTTTCATTATTTTTGAATACTTGCCTTGCTTGATCCAACACAATTTCTAACATTATAAAGTTATTTCAATTTCCACATTAATAGGAAATTTATTCAGCAATGCTTCATGTTCATACATAAGAAACTAAAGGAAAAAAAATGGAAAAAGAAACAAATACTACAACCATAATGGATTAAATAACTAAAACATTCCATTTTCTCTCTAGCAGTATTGTTTCTAAGCCAAATTCACATTTGGCACAAACAAGAGGAAAATTTAAAAAAAGAAAAAGGAAAAGTACATATCAAATATTACATTTGTATTATCAGAGGTATCATATCACTGTATAAATGAAACCTTACATGGGTTGAAATTTTTCCAAACCCATGCTTTCAAGGCAAAAACAGAAAATATGATCCATCCTCATTAAAAAAACAAAGGAAAAAAAAAAAAAAGAAAGAAACAGGACATATATTTATATACTTTTGGAGGTTGTTCATGAGAATCTAGCATAAGGTAGATGTGAGACTCATGAACAAATCTTGTGAGCATGGAATTGTGAGTCCTCCCATTGGATGGCTGAATCCAAATTCATTCTCTGCAATGCTAAGTAGTTCTTGAAAAGAAGGTTGATTCAAAACTGACACTGGTATGACGAATCGCTTCTTTTCGCCTTCGCCTACATACACGGCGAAGTATCCTTTGGGAACTTCCATTGATGTCGCGGAAGCTTGCCGGCGAAGAATGTGCTTAGCACTCAAAACACTAGGCAAACGAATAGCCATTGCAAAAAGTATTGTTGTTTAGAACTTAGAAAGAAAGAAAGAAAGAAAGAAAGAAAGAAAGAAAAAATGAAAATTCTCTTCTTAATTTTTTTGTTTTGAATTTAGTGTGTTGTTGGAAGAAGCTTAGAATATGTTGTGTATTTATAGATAGCAAAGACTTTAGGGGTGATTTTGATTTGGAATAAAGCAGTGGCATATAGAGAATTAGGCAGTGTTTAGTGATAACGTGAGGTACAAGTATTAAATTAAAGCTTATGATTGATTAATATTAGTTGTAAAGATTATAAAAAAAATTAATTAAGATCAAGGAACAACCAATGGGTGGTCCTACACGATAATGTGACAGATGTAGATACAATGGTATCTGGTCAATTTTCCAAAGACTTGCTGGGTCAATTATTAAATTAATTAAAGATTAGTGTCAACAATTTAATTAGAATAATAAGATATTAATCATTTAGTATAAATGGATATTTAATAGTTTATACCCATATTTCCAGCCAAAACTCACCTGATTATTCGCTGTCCAAATCTAATCTCAATGATTTGAGGCTAAAGCCTTTGAATACCTAACAATATTGTCATGTGGCCAACCTCAATTATTTAGAAAATTTCTGTTCTTATGTATGAGTAACATGCAATAATTCTTTTATATGTATTAACTGAGTTCAAGAAGAATGTTTATAGCAAGTTTCATTATAATTAAACAAGTTAAAAGACTCTAGTTCCATGATTTTTATGTGCTAACAAGGTCTTAGCTTAATAATTTATGTTTGGTGTATTTCTTAAGAAATAATTACTGATCTCTAAGTTGAATTTAATATATAATGACACTGATGAATTATTAGAATCTGTAGAATTGGACAAAAAAGTAGTTCAACAATATCTTACCATAATTTCTTATTCAAATTCATTGTACCACTTCCAAAAGAATGATTGATTCAAGGAAGAAACAAAAAATGGGGAATGTTTAGATAAAAGAAAAGTGCCTTCTGTACATTTGCCTCTGTCAAAATCTAAGTCTCTGCATCAAACATGATTATTTATAACTTTTCAAGCTTAGAGGTGAGCCTTAGGAACTCATCCTCATTGCATGGTATTGTGAGGCGACCAGTCTGATGATCATATCCGAATTCTTCTTCTGCTTGGTTTAGTAGGTCTTGAAAAGAAGGTTGGTTCAAGTATGATATAGGAATCATGAACCGCCTCATGTTATCGCCGATGTAGACAGCAAGATAGCCTTTTGGGACTTGATCAAACCCCTTGGAAGCTGCTTGGACTGCAGAAGATGATACCTTTCTAATACCCGGAATGCGAAAACCCATTGTTGATCTCAAGGTAATGAATATTGATCTCAAACTAGTTGTAAGAAAGAAATATCTGAATGACCTTGTGTTGTTTGAGAAACCATGGAATTAGGTGTATATATAGATGCATTATTATGCTTGATCCTGTGAAAATAAGTTCTTCAATGAATGGTTTCTAATGGGGCTATGGTAGGGACTACATAAGAAAGGGATCATATGGTATTGCCATATATGTCCCTTTTGAAAGATCATGAAATTATATGTGGGAACATACCCTACCTTCTTAGACAATGGGAAACAGATTATTTCAATTGATTAGCATAGGTGAACACTATTGTTTGTTGTTGATTCATGCATTTATTGCTGTGTAGTTATTCAATGGTAGACAAGCTTCATGCATATAGATATTAGTTAGTACTTGGCAGCTATCTATTTAATATTAGCATTGAATTTGTTAGCAACATGAAGAAGAAAATGTGACATGTCTAAAGCATGTTTAGGAAAATATGGAATACTAATTAAGATATGAACAAATATAAGGTCTAGGTTTGAGAGCATTTACTCTTAACCACTTTTCTAAGACAGAACCATGTGAACTCTTATGTGTATGGACCCCAATGCTTTAACCACTTCAACAACCTTTCATTCATGAAATAGTTTTCCAACAAAGAGCCTTAAGATCTATAAATACAAAAACTCATTGGCACTTCTAAGCATCAAAACTAAAACACAATCTTCTCTTAAACTTGAGAACTGTTTTCCATTGTTCTTCTTTTTACATATTATACACTGAAAATGGGTTTCCGTTTAACTGCTATTCGAAGAACATCCTCGTTCTCAGGTAGGCAAGCAGCTTCAAAATCTGTAGAAGTCCCAAAGGGGTATCTTGCAGTGTATGTCGGAGAAAACCAGAAGCGTTTTGTGATCCCCATTTCATATTTGAACCAACCTTCATTCCAAGACCTGTTGAGTCAAGCTGAGGAAGAGTTTGGATATGATCATCCCATGGGAGGTCTCACAATTCCGTGCAGTGAAGATGTCTTTCAACAAATCACATCCCGCTTGAATTGATAATGAATCTCACACCATAGAAGACTGACATAGATTAGCATACACATGTTGTATACAGTAGATTAGTATAGAACATTAGAATGGCAAGTTCAAAGAGCATGCCTTCTGTTTTTTAATTAATTTTTATATAATCTCAGATTGAGAATGTCAGAATGAATTCAATTACTCAAGTTTTTGAGTTTATTATTATAGCATTGTTCACTTCACTTCTTCATGCACTTAGGAAGGAGATTATATGAGCTTAGTTACTTTGCTGCAAAAGAAAAAAAAAAAACATAAGAAACCTGATTTATCTGTGAACAAATTTAAGATTATATTCCTGAAGTATTTTGATCTGAACACTAAACCAAACTTAAACTATAAGTATAAACATGGACACAAACACTAGATTATGAGATCCTTTATGAACCACTAAAAATTTCTCTTAGATCACACTTGTCTCACAAGTCATGTGGTAATACTTGTGCTTCATACAGTTCAGAGTTTTCTTGTGACAGAAGAGAAAAGTAACCAACTTTTTTTTTTCTCCATTTTTTTATTAAAATTTCACTAAACACATTTCTTAATATGTTTAATATAGAAAGATTTTATTGGAGTTTCAAAAATTTAAAGTTTTTATTATTTTTATAGTAAATTTATCAATTTTTTTCATTTATTAAGTAATCTTACTTATGACTACTTTTAAGATATTAATTAGTTAACTTTTTAGGCTATTTATTTACTGTAGAATTTAGAAATAAGACATTGAACCAATTTCTCTAATCTTCACACTGAGGCTTTTACTTTTTAAAAATTATAATATCTATATTTAGTAAATCAAACTAAAAATAATTTTTAGTAAATACAAATATTAAGAATTATATTTAATAAAATAATTTTTAAAATTTTAAAAGACTATAATCAATATAAATATAAAAATAAATCTAAATATTTATTAATATATAAAATTATATTAAATTTTAATAAATATGGACTCATTTTAAAAAATGCATTGCTAACTTATGAAGCTCCTTATTTTAGTTTACCTACCCAACCCATGATCCGAAGAAAGTTACAAACTTTCCATGAACTTTTGAGCTGGGAAACGCAATAGAAGCTTCTGGAACTTCCCTTCGACTTCAAGGAGCTTTCCCAACCTCTTGGGTAAGTGGTACACTCATTCCATTCTCTGATCATTGTTTATTGTGTTGCATCAATTCTACTACTTATGAAATGACACAACTTGTTACTCTATGCTTTTTCCCGAGTTTGATTTTTACTATGTTCAAATTATAATTTTTTTTGACGAACCGCGGATGATGTTTATTTTTCCCTCAATTTTAAAAATAGTTTTATTAGTATTGAATTGCTGACTTTAATTCTGTGCCAGTCAACTGTGTTCTAAGTTTCTGCCCCTGAATTCCTAAATCAAACCACTAAGAGGTGCAGATATTGGAATTTTGCTGGATTGAGTTGGAAAAAATGCAATAATTCAAAAATAATTGTAAGATAATATTGTTACTGTTTCTGATATGTTTGCTGCTTATTGGGGATATGCTTTTTTCAAGTGTTGGATTAGGATTTTGAGCACTATGAATATTTCAGGTGACACTGGCTTGTGATCATGCTAGTATGCTACGGGTTCTCTTGTTTCCCTTAGTTAGCACTTGGCAGCTACTTGCTAGTATTGAGTTGCATTATTAATTTGAAAAAAATGTCACATGCCTTAAGCATGTCTACTAAGATGTTGAAAACCAATTAAGACATGAACAGATATAAGGTTTCAGTTGATCTTATCTCTTTTGATTGTGAGTGGCTGCTCTATTGGCCATTCTTTGAGAGGGTGGGGTATGCACTCTTATGCTACTGCTTAATTCTTGGTAGAGGTCTCTAAGACATCACCATGTGATCTTTCGTGTTTATGCTTCCCATCCTTTAACCCCCTTCAGCAATCATTCATCTCTTAAACAGTTTTCTGAAGGATATTAAGATCTATAAATACACTTGCTCTTGCCTTCAAAAACAACACAACTCATTGGCACTCTAGAGCATCAACACAAACACATTCTTCTTAAACTTGAGAGCTTTCTCTTGTTTTTCTTCTCACTTATTTACACAAAGATGGGTTTCCGTTTACCTATTATCCGAAAGGCATCATTCTCTACTAGCCAAGCGGCTTCAAAATCTGTAGAAGTCCCAAAGGGGTATCTTGCAGTGTATGTTGGAGAAGAACAAAAGCGATATGTCATCCCAATTTCATACTTGAATCAACCTTCATTCCAAGACTTGTTGAATCAAGCTGCGGAAGAGTTTGGATATGATCATCCCATGGGAGGTCTCACAATTCCTTGCAGTGAACATGTCTTCCAGCAAATCACTTCTCGTTTGAATTGACGAGGAAACTTACACTGTAGGAGACTGACATAGATTAGTATACATTTTTGTACAATAGATTAGTATTGATATCAGAATGACAAATTCCTTTTTGTATGATGAAAATTGATAATGAATTCAATTACCCAACTACTTTCTTTGTCAATACAAATGTTCGCACTCCCAACAAGTAGGAGCTTATATGAGCAGAGCTACTTGCTTTAAGAACGCCATATTTGACTGTTTGAATAAATTTTGAAGGCGAGAACTAAATTCCTTATCGTAGCATATATAGAGCTAGAGAATTTTTCCTAAGACCTGAGAGAAAGATAAATATCTCGGTGAAAAAATTGTTTTTGTGATTGAAGTAACGGATGCCAATAACTATATGCATACCTATAGATTTTCTCTCTTACTCTCAGCTATAGTTTTAGCTATGCCTTGAATTCCCAAAATTCGATGATCAAGGCTGTATTTATGAGATTTCGTTGCTACATGGTGTGAAGGTCAACTACAGTGCTCTACGATTCCATATTTTTCTCATTCTAATGAGCTTAGTGGCCTAATTGGAAAATTTTGAAAGAAAAAAAAAATCATGTTATAGCAAAACTAGGAGTTCTATGTTTATTTGCCTATTAAATATTTAGCCATTTTCTTTGTTCTTTACTAAGTCTGCAGGAAGTCACAAACTTCACATAAAAATTTCGAACTTGGTTGGCGACCTATCGTTTCCTTGCTCTTACGTGAGCTGTGTGGCAGACCAGAAACTTTTGGAGCTTCCCTTCAATGAATGTTTAACAACCCTCTGACCCAGTTCACTAAGCTTGTGAGTTCTTTGGTTTGTCATCCATATTGATTCTTCTGATCATTGTTAATGTTTCATGATTTTTACATGTGCCCAACGGTAAGTGGTGGGCTTCTGGCTCTATGCTCTTTTGGAGTTTAGTTTCTCTTACATTCAAATGATAATACCAAGGAGCTAAGTATGATGTTGATCTTCTCTCAAAAATTGTTATTTTTTAAATTACTATTTTTGAGTTAGTAATTTAGCTTATATGTTTGTCAAATGTTCTCTTCTAAGTTTTTGCCCCTGAATTCCTTTATCACTGTAGTGCCTTTGTCCCCCCCCCCCCCCCCCTTTTTATTTTCAATACATGCCAGCCTGAGCGCATGAATGCCTTGGACTTTTCAGGATAAATCTCCAACTAATACTGCTTGAAAATATTAGAAACCATAGAGATTGGACGAAAGCCTAGTATTCCAACATTGTTGTATCATAACTTTCTCATTGCAATAAATTTTTACAATTCCAAAGAAATGACAAAAAGAAGAGATTAAATGAAAAATCTTTACAGTAAAAAGAAAGTGCCTTCTGTACATTTGCCTCAGCTAATCTATCTCTGTCTAAATGATTTACAACTCCTTCCAGAGAGAGGTGAGCTTTAGGAACTCATCCTCAAGGCATGGAATTCTAAGACCACCAATTGGATGATCATACCCAAATTCTTCTTCTGCCTGACTTAGTAATTCTTGAAACAATGGTTGGTTCAAGTATGAGATAGGAATTATGAACCGCTTCATTTTATCTCCAATGTAGACTGCAAGATAGCCTCTTGGGACTTCACTCCCCTTTGAAGCTGCTTGAGTTGTACTAATTGATGCCCTTCTAATACCTGGTATGCGGAAACCCATTGTCTTTTTGTTCTTCACACACACAAAAAAATGTATTGATCTGAAAGGACTTGTATGAGAATGAAATTATATGAATTATAATACTTCTGGATGCAAGTGATTTGTGTTGCTTGAGATCACAAGAGAATAGTGTATATATAGTTCATAAGAGTCTGTAAACCAATTCCCTAATGAATTATTCCAATCCGGGTACGATGGGGTCTACATGAGAGACACGGGATCACATGGTATTGTCTTGCAAGTATCTTTCAAGTTTTAGGAAGTTGGATAGGAGAACAAAAACCCCACCATTTGAAGATTAAAGACATTTTCATACGTGAAACCTAATGCTTGTTCATGCATTGATTGCTGTTTAGTCACTTCAATGCTAGTAGACATGGTTTAGACATCTCACATATTTTTTTTTTTAATTAGATTGATATGCTACACACACATATCTATACACTTCTATCAGAGTGATTGTTTGAAATCTGTGGACCAAAATGTATGCCAACCAGCTGACTGTTCAGATAAGCAGTAGGTGTTGGTCATTCAGTCACACACAATTTCTTCATCTATATTGAAACACATCCTAGACACTGCCATGTGATCCTTCACGGCCATGTCTCTTTGTATACCCCATTCAAATAGCTTTTCTTCAATTATCAGCATTTCAAAGTGATCTTGAAAGTGCTCTATATATATAGATAGTCATGGTTGAAGTCACATACAAGTAAATTCCTCTGCATTGTCTAAGCATCAAATACTTTCAACAGAAGTTTTTCCAAATTGTTCTCTCACAATGGGTTTCCGTTTGCCTGGTCTTCAAAGGCGCAATGACATCCCAAAGGGTCACCTTGCAGTTTATGTAGGAGAAAATCAAAAGAAGCGATTTGTGATTCCTATATCATTCTTGAGTCAACCTTCAATTCAAGACTTACTAAGTCATGCTGAACAAGAATTTGGATTTGACCACCCAATGGGTGGGCTCACAATACCTTGCAAAGAAGATGTCTTCCTTGAGATCACTTCTCAGTTGCATAAGTCATAGGAGAGGATCGAACATAGATGGTCAATTATCCAACTCAATTTTGTAAAGAAATCATAGGCTAACATTGTAGATTATCTGCTTTCTCTCTTGTTCTTTCCTACTTCGTAGGAAGAATGATGTATCTACACAGATAAAATTTATTAACAAGGATTATTGCAATTTCATATCTATGAGCCACTTTTATATTCTCTCAAGTCTCAACATTTCTTATTTTCTTTTGACCTTTTATTTCAAATTGTTTTTTGGATGATTGTATATTTTCATGTTGTTATTACTTATGTATGAACCTGGTTAACAAACTAATCTCTATACTTGCTGTATTGTTTAGTACTTCTTTAGTTATGTGGAATGATTGGCTTAATTGCTGGAACATACTTTGTGACTTCCAAGAACTAGTGGTAACAGGAAGGTATTGTAAAAAAAAAAATGTGGTCCTCTCTTGCCTCGAATTATTTAAGAGCAATTAGAAGTATTCCATGGTCGATAGTTCACATTGCAAGAGGTATTGTACCAGTAGAGAACCGATGGGATATGTTTTGATCCACATAATTCTTAGTTTACTGGTACGGAATTTATAACTCACAAACTAACCGGCAAGTGCATCGGGTCGTACCAAGTAGTACCTCAAGTGAATGAGGGTCAATCCCATGAGGATTGATGGACTAAGCAACAATGATTGAGTGATTTACTTAGTTAGACAAGTAGAAAAGAGTGTTTGGGTCTCAATTGCATTAAACAGTAAATTCAGAAGATCAGAAAGCAAGCAGTAAACGGATTGTGAAATATATATGAGAAAACAGTTAAGGTTTCAGAGATATTTATTTTTCAGATTAACTTTTTTTACCAACTATTTTAATCATGTAAGATTCAATTCATGGCAAACTATATGTGACTAAACTCTAATTCCTTAGACCTTTTTGTCTCCTCTAACCTTCATCAACTGTCAATTCCTTGGTCACTTGATTCCAATTAGAGGGTTAAGTTCAAAACTAGTTTATGTGCCACAGAAACCCTAATTATAAGAGGATTATATGTCACGTATCCAGTTAAGTCCAGATAATTAGTGATTTAGGAGAATTTGTTTTCAAGATGTTGTTCAGGTAAATTGCTTTTCCAAGGTTTACAAAAACTCAATTAGAATAAGGGTCATACTTCCGTTCCACCCAAATTCATAAGATGAAGAACGAAAACAATTCTTGAATTTGAAATCAATACATGAATTAAAATAGAAAAGCAATAGTATTAATCTATAGAATAAACAGAGTTCCTAACCTTAACAGTGGAGGTTTAGTTGCTCATGGTTCAGAGAAAAAACAAGAATTCTGAAAAACTGTAAAGTGCGAAATGAGGTAAGAGAAGAGAGAAGAGCCCGAAGGAATGATTCTTTTCCCTTTTTATATCTAATCCTAATTAATGTAAAATATATTTTCTAAAACTAAATAATATCTTTTTCTATTTATAAACAAATTAAAGTTTTAATCAAAATTAAATAAACTTCTTCGTGCAACTTCAATTGAGACGTGGGGATCATTGTGAATCATTGAGCTGGCGCCTAACTTGAAAAATCCCAAGTTAGACGGCACTATGGCAGCAAGCTTGGACGCGTCTCTTTTGTCTCGGCGCCTAACTTCAGAATTCTAAAGTTAGGCGCCACCTTGGCAGCAAGCGAGGCTTTATTCTTCTTCTGGCGCCTAACTTGAGAATTGCCAAGTTAGGCGCCAGTATGGCTGAATATGTTGGAGAAGAAATGTATACTATTATACATCGTTGAAAAGCTCTGGAAGTTAGCTTTCCAATGCCAGTGGAATCACGTCAATTGGACCTTTGTAACTCAAGTTATTCCCGGTGGAGTGCCAGGAGGTCATGGAATAGCATCATTCACTTTCTTCTCTTCTATAAAAACTCCGTTAAATCCATCCGAATGCTACCTGAAATAAACAGAATTGCACACAACTCAAAATAGCATTCATAGTGACTAAAAGGTATTTAAATCTTAATTAAACTTAACAATTCGAATGCAAATTCACTAGGAAAAGATAGAAAAAATGCTCACGCATCACAACACTAAAGTTGAACTGTTGCTTGTCCTCAAGCAACCAAAACTAATATAGGTTTAGGATGTGAATTTGCACGAAAAGTGAGTACTCAATTAAGCTCATGTCTCTTCTTAAAGTGGAGTTTATATACTGCAATTCTGAATAAGTTCGGCATCTCACTATCCTTTGAATCTGAGGAATGTCATTGTCCTTTGGAATTAGAGTCCGGATAATATTATGAATTCTCTAGCCTTTTTACCTTGGATTAATCATTGAACACAGCAAAATTTTTTCATTCTCTTTTCTTTAGTGCTTTGCACCTTGAGCTTAGCCGTGACTTTAAATGCTTTGTCTCAAGCTTTACTTGACACAAAAACACCACAAGCATTTAACTGGGAAACTCTCTTTTGGTTCTGATTTTTCTTTCAGTTACTTCCAGATAGTGGTGCTCAAAGCCTTTGGTATACTTTGTTAAATGCACTTGATCTCGACTCTTAGTACTCTGTCTCAAGGATTACTTGACACATTTACACGACAAGCATATGACTAGGGAAACAACTCTTTGAACTTTTAATCATGTCTGACCTCTCTAGTCATTGATGCTCAGAGCTTTGGACCCTGCTTTTCTTTATTTTCTTTTGCTTCAAGGATTAAGCTTTTGTTTACTTCAGAGAATTCATAATAGTTCTCTAAATTCTTGATCCTCATGCATCAATATCCTTTGATTCAAATTGAAATATGCACTGTTTATATCATACATTCAGAATCACAGATAATACCACCACATTTAAGTAAATAAGACTACTCTTTAATAACAACTCAATTTCTCATGCAATACATCACTTTTTTTTTCTTTAGAATCAAGCTCAATGAACAGCATACGAGACAACTTTTTAAAACTAAATGCAGAATTAAAAATAGCAAAATTAAACTAGAACATAAGAATTGAAATACTAAAGATTATACAGACACTAAGACAAAATGGCAGAAAATAGGAACATAACATAATAATAACAGAATATAACAGAAAGTGAAAGGGGACTAAACCACATCAGTCTCCATGGTGGGGATCTCTCTCCTCTGACTGTGGTCCATATGATCCTCTCAAATGGCCAAAGTCCTTTCTCAGTTGGGAAATCTCCTGGCGTTGAGAGTCCTGGGCAGCCCTCATCTGATCAAGGGTGGAGGTGAGATACTCCCAACGGTTGTCTTGTGTCACCCTCATCTGCTCCATGGATGCATTGAATTGTTGCCAACGACTATCCTCTGTGATTCTCATCTGTTCAATAGAAGATGTAAGCTGCTGCCAGTACTCCTGAGGTGGGAAGTAATGCCCCTGAGGTAATAGAGGATGGTTCTGTTGAGCTTCTTCCTCAGCTTGATCTTCTCTGGGGACCCTGTGGTGTTCCCTAAGATACTCCATGGTCTTCTTAGTAATTGGCCTCTCAACAGGAATGGGGAAGTCATTATCCACCTTTACCTTTGCCGCTTCACATAGGCGGTAAATCAGATGTGGAAAACCAAGCCTAGCCTTCTTAAGAGGATTGGAGGCAATGTTATATATTTGTTCTGGAATAATGTCCTCTACCTCCACTACTTCTCCTTTCATGATACAGTGAATCATAACAGCCCGATCCACAGTGCATTCGGACCGGTTGCTAGTTGGCATGATAGACCTTCGAATGAAGTCTAACCATCCCCTAGCTATAGGGAGAAGATCAGTGCTCTTTAGTTGGTTCGGCTTCCCTTCTGCACCTATTCTCCACCGAGAACCTGGAATGCATATTTCTTCAAGTACTTGCTCCAGTTGTTGATCTCTATGCATCCTCTCACTGTAGCAAGCAGATATATGATCTGGAGGTGGCAGATGGAGGGCTTTCCGGATGCTTTTTGGACTGAAATCAATGATCTTTCCTCTCACATAGCTTTGGTAGTTCTTTTTATTGACCCCGTCAACATCCTTGTAAATGACCCAGAGATTGCCATAAAATTCTTGGACCATCAATTGTCCAACCTCAGTGTGCGGATTGCACAGAAATTGCCACCCTCTCCTCTGAATCTGAAATTGAATTTCTGAATATTCATCCGGTTGAAGTGCAAATCTCACTTCGGGAGTTACAGCCTTCTTGTAAGTATTCTCATAAAAGTGTTTTTCATGGAGCTTGGAGCGGAACCTCTGTGCATTATAAGAACTGGTGACTGGCTCTTTGTCTTTCCTCTTCCTTGAGGACGCAATAGTTTTTGGTGCCATTACGGTGAATAGAAAAATAACAAGTAAAGCGGCTAACACTAAACTTAAAATTTTTACTCGTCCTTGAGCAAATTAGAGAATTACAAAGAGGAAGACAGAGAGTAAAAGATGAAGAAAACTAAAATAATGAAGTAAAATTAAATTAAATTATTTTTTTTGAATTACACTGAATAAATAAATTAAAAAAATAGGTGGGGTAATGAAAGAAAAGGGGGGGGGGGGGGGGTGGTTATGTGTATAGAAGAGGGGACGTGTTTATATAGGCAGGGGGTTGATCTGGCTGGGTGTAGTTAGCTTGGGGAAGGAGAAAAGGACTAATCTGTTGTTGTGTGATAATGGAATGGAAGGGGGGTCTTTATATAGGTGAGGGGGGATGGCTTGATCACGGGTGGGTTTGGGTGTTGGTGAGGGGCTTTGTTGGGAAGGAATGAAACAAGGCAGGAGCAGCGTTCACAGGTTGGTCTGGGGAAGGAAAAAGGAAGGGTTGGAAATAGTTAGGAAAGGGAAAAAGGGAGGGGATCAGGGAATGGGTAGGGTATTCGGTCAAGGTGGGTTGGGACTGGACTTATAGGGAAGAGGGTTGGAAGGGAGGGATATCGCAGCTGGGCTCACGGGATTGGAATATTGGTCAGGGGAGGGTAGACGGGGAAGGAAAAAGGAAGGGTTGGGATGGGGTTTGAGGGCTAGAAAAAAAAAGGAAAGTGAATATGTGCAGGATTGGGGAATGGAATCACAGTGATTTGGTGCAGGATTCACATGATTCAGTTAGGAATTAGGCAATTTATGAGAGCTGGCGCCTAACTCGAGGGTAACAGCGCTAACTTGGAGTGAGAGCTTTCCCACGGCGCCTAACTTTGCTCTTGAACTCAGGCTCAGTTTGGGTAACTAACTTAATTAAGTTCTTTTTGATAAAATAACTTAAACAATAAATGACTCTGTTAAAAGTAACTTATAAATAAGTTATTTTGTGTTTGGATTTTTAACTCTAAAAGTGCTTATTTTAAAGAAATGTAATGAAAAGTAGAAGTATTATGAGAGAAATCATTTTTTTTAACTTCTCTATAAGCTCCAAAATAGCTTCTTAAAAAGTTACAATTTGGTTTTGAAAATTGCACCCGACATTAATACTACTACTTTTCATAAGTCAAAAGTTAAAAAAAGCTACTTCTAGAGTTTCCCAAACGAGCCCTCATACTGGTGCCTAACTTGAGAAATTTGCAGTTAGGCGCCAAGTGTACAAAAAGGAACAAATTTCCTCGGCCTAGTTAGGTGCATTCTAAATTTTTAATTTTTTATTTTTTTGCTGGTAAGTGAAGTTAGGCGTGGACCGGCAGTGGATAATCTTCTAAGATGTTTTATGTGGCGCCTAACTTCAAGACTCCAATTTTACACGCATGACTGCCACCTAATTTCATAAATAAATAGAAAAAAAAAATGGAAAACTCTACTTTAGAAGGCAAAAAATTTTCAGTGAAGTAACCTACGTAAAAGGAATAAAATAAAACAATCAAATAATTAAAGAAAAAAATAATTCGAAAATTGTAACTAAAATTAACCTGAAAAGTTTTAAAATTTATATAAAAAAATTGAATAGAAAAATTAAAATAAAATTAATTAGGTAACACCGAACTTAATTTTAGAAATTAAGAAAAAGTAATAGCAGTAAATTTCGAAAATAAAAGGGCAGAATTAAATAAAATTAAAGCTAGAATGTCTAATCTAAGCAATCAAACAACTAATAATTGTCAATCACAGTCAATCCCCGACAACGATGCCAAAAATTTAGTGCGAAATTTATAACCTACAAACTAACTGGAAAGTGCACCGGGTCATACCAAGTAGTACCTCAAGTGAATGAGGGTCGATTCCACGAGGATTGATAGACTAAGCAACAATGATTGAGTGATTTACTTAGTTAGACAAGCAGAAAAGAGTGTTTGGGTCTCAATTGCATTGAACAGTAAATTCAAAAGATCAAAAAGCAAGTAGTAAACGGATTGTGAAATATATATGAAAAAACAGTTAAGGTTTTAGAGATATTTATTTTCTGGATTAACTTTTCTTACCAACTATTTTAATCATGTAAGATTCAATTTATGGCAAACTATATGTGACTAAACCCTAATTCCTTAGACCTTTTTAGTCTCCTCTAATCTTCATCAACCGCCAATTCCTTGGTCACTTGATTCCAATTAGAGGGTTAAGTTCAAAACTAGTTTATGTGCCACAGAAACCCTAATTAATTATCCAAATATAAGAGGATTATATGTCACGTATCCCGTTAAGTCCAGATAATTAGTGATTTACGAGAATTTGTTTTCAAGCTGTTGTTCAGGTAAATTATTTTCCAAAGTTTACAAGAACTCAATTAGAATAAGGGCCATACTTCCATTCCACCCAGATCCATAAGATGAAGAACGAAAACAATTCTTGAATTTGAAATCAATACAGGAATTAAAATAGAAGAGTAATAGTATTAATCCATAGAATAAACAGAGCTCCTAACCTTAACAATGGGGGTTTCGTTACTCATGGTTCAGAGAGAAAACAAGGATTTTGAAAAACTGTAAAGTGCGGAATGAGGTAAGAGAAGAGAGAAGAGTCCGAAGGGCTGATTATTTTTCCTTTTTATATCTAATCCTAATTAATGTAAAATATATTTTTTAAAACTAAATAATATATTTTTCTATATATAAATAAATTAAAATTTTAATCAAAATTAAATAAACTTCTTCGTGCAGCTTCAATTGAGATGTGGGGACCATTGTGAATCATTGAGCCGCGCGCTTATTGGAAAATCCCAAGTTAGACACCACTATGGCAGCAAGCTTGGACGCATCTCTTTTGTCTTGACGCCTAACTTCAGAAGGCAGCAAGCGAGGCTTTGTTCTTCTTCTGGCGCCTAACTTGAGAATAACCAAGTTAGGTGCCAGTATGGCCGAATATGTTGGGGAAGAAGTGTATACTATTATACATCGTTGGAAAGTTTTGCAAGTTAGCTTTCCAATGCCACTAGAATCACGTCAATTAGACCCCTGTAGCTCAAGTTATTTCCATTGGAGTGCCAGGAGGTCATGGTTGACAGTATCATTCACTTTCTTCTCTTCTATAAAAATTCCGTCAAATCCATCCGAATGTTACCTGAAATAAACAGAATTGCACACAACTCAAAGTAGTATTCATAGTGACTAAAAAGTATTTAAATCTTGATTAAACTTAACAATTCGAATACAAATTCATTAGAAAAAGATAAAAAAGATGTTCACGCATTACTTACTGGTTGTAAAGTCACTTTCTGAAGGTGCCAACTATTTGGCATGAAATCTGAAGTGTCAACTAATCCTTGAAGACAAAACCATGTGATATCCCATTTGCTGTTGTCTATCAATAGACCCCATCAAGGGTATGATTTGTTTTTTTATTTTTTTATATTTTTTTATATATGTATAAGATAATATTTACATACACAATTGGAAAAAACTATCATTATAATTTTTTTTTTAAATATTGATTGATTTTCATGAGGTGTAAATTTCTTTAACTTTGACTCTTATACTTTTTTATTCTAATTCTAAAAGTTATATTTCTTAGTTTATAATGATTATATTTTGATAATTTTTAAATATTTTTTTTTAATTGTTGAGAGTTATTAGTGTGTTACTTGTTTCACCTAGATTATTTTTTTTTTTACCTAAAAAGGTTAAAAAAGATAACATGTCAGGATACATATAAGGGTGAAAGGATGAGAAAAGAAAACTTAGTGAAGAAAAATACAATGAAGTTATAACAAAATTTTTATGCATTAATCAGTCACAATAATTATGATGTTCCACTTTTGCGAGAAAGCAAAGGGAAAAACAAGATATACACTCAATGTATTATGATACTACAAAATTGTTTGAGTTGAGCTAATCTATGCTATGTCAGCCTCTTTTTTCTGATGAATGAGTGATTCAAGCAAAAAATGATATGATATCTAAGAACACATCTTCTGTGCAAGGAATTGTGAGGCCACCCATTGGATGAACATAACCAAATTCTTCTTCTGCTTTATTCAGCAAGTCTTGAAATGATGGTTGGTTCAAATATGATATTGGAACTATGAACCTCTTCATCTTTTCTCCAACATAAACTGCAAGATGCCCCTTTGAGACTTCTCCACCCTTTGAAGCTGCTTGTGTAGATTTTCTAATACCAGGTAAGCGAAATCCCATTGTTTCTTCTTTGTTGCTCCACTCACACAACTATAGAATGATCTCAAGTAGCTTGTATATGAAAAAAGTGTTTCAAGTCTGATGTTTTGTGTTTGAGAATGCAAAGATGAGTATTGGTATATATAGATCAAAAGGATGCTTGTGTGGATACCCTTCTGTATGGAATTGAATGGGGTCTAGAAAGACAAGGACTCATGAACCTTCACATGCTGCTGTCTCTTGGAGGTATTTATGAAGAACTACTAATGATTCAGGAGCAAATGGCCCACATTATTGAAGATTTGCCAACATAATCAATCCTTGAAAATGAAAGAGGTATGAACTATTGATTGTTGAGAACCTAATTGTTGTTTAAAAAATTTAATGGCCTGCTTCTCATCTACATACCAAACTTTATCTATTCTTCACTTGGTGTTGCTTTGAGCTTGATGCACATTCACACATCCCCGTGATAATATATCAATGTTGGCTCAATTATTAACTACCATGTTTCAGAGCTATCAATCACGTCCTGCTTGGGGTTTTCAAATTTCATAATTTGTTACTCTGGTATTATTAGTTGGCAGATGTATGGATATAAAGTTTTCAATCTAAGGAAAATATATGAGATGTCTAAAGCATGTCTAGTAGAAGGTGGATATTGTTTGGGCCATTCCTTTAGAAGGTGTGGTGTGCACTCTTACACAACTGCTTAATCCTTGATAGAAATCTTTAAGACAGCACCATGTGATTTCTCTGTATGTCCTCATCCTAGAAATAATTATTCAAGGAATGTTAAATCTATAAATATACTTTCCTCTTGCCTTCAAAAACAGCACAAACCATTGCCATCCTCAAGCATAAACGTTTAGAGACATTCTTCTTAGATTTTAAAGCTTTGCCTTGTTCTCCTTCTTTTAGACCAACACAAAAGATGGGTTTCCCTTTACCTGCTATTCGAAGGGCTTCCTTCTCTGCTAGTCAATCATCTTCAAAATCCTTGGAAGCCCCAAAGGGGTATCTTGCAGTGTATGTTGGAGAGAAGCAGAAGCGTTTTCTGATCCCTGTATCATATTTGAACCAACCATCATTCCAAGACTTGTTGAGTCAAGCCGAATAATCCTTCTGTTTTTTGTGTAATAACAACGAATTCAATTACTGAAGAATTTTTTTTTATCAACAAAAATGTTCACATATCTCTGCAATTAGTAGCTTCTTCATCATTTTATTTGATTTAAGTAAAATCCAATTTATCCACTTTGATAAATTCCAAAGAGCAAGTATGTTTCCTATGGCAGAAGAAAAAGATAGCACCATTTGGACCACCCCCCCCCCCCCTTTCTCTCTCTCTCTTTTCCCATTGAAAAAGGAAATAGTACGAGGTTAAGGTTTTGGGGGGCCTGATCACAACTATGCATGTTGTGCCTTCCCAACCTAGGCAGGTGCACAATAGCAATGACAGCATCAAGGTCTAATTATCCCCTTGAATAACACTAACTTACTTTTATAAAACTAGAATGAGACCCGCATTATGCGCGAGACGGAACGGTAAATTAATGATAGTATATAATAAATATTAAAAATTGTTATATTTGGTATAATTAAATTAAATATGTATAAATCTATGATGCACGGACACTGACACGGATACGAGACACGACACGACACGGAACACGCCGACACGCAAATTTTAAAATCTTACATGATACGGGGACACGCATACATATAAAATATAAAGTATTTTTTAGATAAGCCGTAATGATATTTTAATATTTTATTGATATTAAAATATAAATTAATTTTTTAAATTATTTTTAATGTCCTATTTTAATTATATCAAGTATTTAAAATATTTTTTGTTTTAATAAATAATAATATATACTATATCTAAATTTATTTTAAGAATATATATTAAGAATAAGACCAGACACGCTGACACGTGATGGTATTTAGGTGTGTCCAAGTGTGTCCGGAGAAGAATTTTTTATTTTTTATTGAGACACGGTTTGGACACAGCAGACACGCGTGTCGGACGAGTGTTGTATCCAAAATGTGTCCGACATGCAGATACGGCAACTCAGCAAAATGTCCGTGCTTCATAGGTATAAACTAAAGTTAAATTTAAAAGGTGTTTTATTTAAAATAATTTGTAGTACAAAAGATTTAGATGTTGGAGTTGTACAAAGTGATATTTTTATTTGGTAGTTTAATTTTTATATTTGTTTTAGTTGATGGACTTAGTTTTCTTATGTGGTGCTTGTAACACCCTGCCACACTAAGCTTTACGCTTAAGTCGTAAAACAGAGGTGGTGTGGTATTACGACCTCTAAAATAAAATGAGTACATATAATAGCAGAAGAATTATAATATGCTAGGAGCCTTGAAGAATAGAGGAAACAAAAATCGCGAAATAAAAGCGCAACGCTCAAGGAACGAGTTAACTTGCGTACTAAGAAAACCATAACTATTAAACATAAGATAACAGAAGTGGGAATAGAGTGCCAAAGATAGAAAATAACAAGCTCCTAACTCAGCCTGCGAAGTCAAGATTGGCCGGAGAATATTTACACATATATACATACATATTCAAAACCCAAAAATACATATACACAATCCTGCCTCTCCATAAACCTCTAAGAGGATAAAAAAGAATAAGTCATGCGGAGAGAAAGCTAAGTACATATATATACATCATAGCATAACAAAATATCTCAGTAACCACTCCGCTTCAAGAGTCTAGACGCCTAACAAGATGCCTCTCGACCTGCATCTGAAAAACAACAACATAGTATGGAATGAGAACCGGAGGTTCTCAGTATGGTAAAGGTGCCACACACATAATATATAAGGTCATGGAAATGCCAGAGGCAATCCAAGAACACCGACACTCAGATTATAGAGCTTAAAGTATTAAACAGAAGTCATAAAAGGTGATTCTCTACAAATATTTAATCCTAACTTAACTTAACCTTAAATCTAAATCCCATACTGCCATTCCTCCATACCTCCAACTCCTTCATGTATTTTCACAGACAAATAGACAGATAAGGCAAACACGAGAAGGTTACAACTACTGCAGGTAACAAATACACATTTAGCATAGCAAATACAGATAGGCACACCCAATTAAAGCACAAGCAAGTAATTCAAGTAATATGCATATGATGCATGCCTGTCCTATGGCTGATGAGGCTCATCTGTCGGTTATCCAGCCAACCCGACAAGTCTGAATTGTCCTTAGACGGTCCCCCGACGTGCATCCCCAAGAGTCTATGCATATCTTTTTTTTTTCATATAGTCAATATTGCTCAATGGGAGTAACATTCCCGAGAATTTATATAGTGCCCGGTCACACTTACGTCGTAGGGTCAACAGAGTATCGAGTTTTCAACCTGGTACATGTGGTGGCAAGCCACGACACTTAATCCAGGGAATCTCGTATCTCAGATTATTCAAATTCATAAGCCATTTAAATAATTCAATTATAATTCATCAACATCCACATCATTCTCAATCGCATTTCATTCATCATCATACATCAATCATATTCAATCCTTATCCTTCATGATCACACATCCCATTCCATCCATCAATAGTTCCAATTCAGAACATAATCCATTCTTTTCTAAATGAATCAAACTTAAAACATGCTCATTTTCTTAATAACTCAAAATCAAACCATATAACCTTTAAATCTAAATCTTTTTAAATAATCATATAAACAAAATCTCTAATTTTTTATAAAATTTCGGCAGCATCTCCTCTAAAACTCGGACTTTGCCACCCTTTTCAGGTCCAAACCTGCATTCTTTTCAATTCAACATACCCTTCCTCATTATCATAACAATCTCCACAATAAATCTACCTCAGATCAATAATTAAACTCATACAATATTCAAATCCAACAACCAAAATTCAACTAAGAATCATAGTTCACAAATCCTAGGCTTTTAACATAAATACCTCAAATCAATAATTCACCAAATCATTAGTTAATCAACAAGCACCAAACCAACCATGTTCATCAACAATAACATTCAACCATAATTCTCTCCAAATTAACATAACAACATTCACCATCTAAAATTAATAACTAATTATCCAATAAACTTCAACCAAATATATATTCATCGATAAATTACTAAACATTAAACATACACCTGCATTCCAACTTATCCTATGGTCATCTAGCCTAAGTTTTCACAGAACATTATATATTAAATGCAAGAAACCTAAACCATACCTTGGCCAATTTCCACGTAACGACCAAAGCTATTTATTCAAAACCAAGACAGCCCCTCAAAACTCAACTAATCCGCTTCCTCCAAGTTCCAGTATTCACAATTTCAAGGTCCAATTATTTATTCACAACCTAATACACATTCATAACACATATATATTTAATTTAATACTCAAAGTTCAAATTCAATGAAAATAAAATAGAATTATCGTATCCTCACCTTATCCAAGCTTCACATAAGCAAGAGTGAACGTTTCTCTCAAGCTAATTGGATCATAAAACATC
Source organism: Arachis ipaensis (assembly GCF_059453495.1). Lineage (NCBI taxonomy): Eukaryota > Viridiplantae > Streptophyta > Magnoliopsida > Fabales > Fabaceae > Arachis > Arachis ipaensis. Next base: position 8,236,156 of record NC_142438.1, read on the forward strand.
AAAAATCAAAGAAATTCAACAAACTCGAAAATTGGGGGAAATGAAGGCTGAGTATAAAATAACGAGTTACCTATGAAATTGTTCCGATAGAAACGTAGATCTCGACGCGGTGAACGCGTGGCCGCAAACGGTGCGGCGATCGGAGCTCGAACGGAGGAGTTATGGGATTTGGAAAGTAACGTGAGGGTTACGGGATTTTTCTCGTTCTTCCCTCCCCTGGAAGCTGAAAGCTTCGTTTCTGTTGGAATGAAGGGGATGAAGGGTTTGGGTTCACTTAAAAGGGCTGGTCCGGTTGGACCGATAGTCCGGTTTGGGTCCGATTCAACCGGTTCGGTCCTTTCGATCCAATTTTGGACCGTTTTTCGAAATTAGTGTCAAAATTCTCGTTTTGATGAGCTCTATCTTAATTTAATATAATATTCACATTTCTAATCCTCTTTATTAAAAACTAATTTATTGACTAATTATTTACTAATTTAATCGGGGTTTACAGTGCTCGTTCTCTTTTTTTAGAGTTGTTGCTTTCTTCTTTCTGTCGTAGGTTCTTGAAAAGACAATATTCTTTATGAATTGTTGAGTTGTATGCACTTTCTATTATGTTTGTTCCATCTTTACATGTACGTTCTTCTTCTGAAGATGTGTCTTGAATGATTTTTTTTCTCCTTAATCTCTTGATGGGTATGTGATCTTCGTCTGATAATATTAATGTTGGCGAATTTGGTTCCTATAATCAATGAATAATTTAAATTAGAAATAAAAATGATATTTTGAATAAGTGATTTTTTTTGGAGTATTACCTGTTGGAACAAATGTCTTGGTAACAGTATATTGTTGACAACCTTTTTTGAGATTCAAATCATTTACTTTGACTTCAAATATAAGTGTAAGGTTGCAAAAATTTTTCAATTGAGGTTGTGCCTAATAATTTTTTTTCTTCGCCATCAAATAGTGCAAAAATTGTTGTAGCACTTTGATTTGAAATAAGTATTGCATTACTAACTAATAATTTGATAGATGAGATTATAAAAAGTATATAGAGTTACCTTATTGTTGGATATTGTGGTGTTTGATTACATGTGCCATAAATGTAGTTGTCTCCTTTTCATCTAATATAATCATTTCTAAGCAAAGAGGTTCCTCTTCATTGTTAATGTTTTCCATAGACAAACCACGCAAAGTCGCAAACTTTGATAAACCAATTGTCTATTTGTTTGGTAATATTGTCCAAAGAATGATGCTCCATTGAGTAAGTTTGAGATGTTGTGTAGTTCAGAAATAAATTTCTTGTGCTAAATTTGATGTTATTTGAAGGAATAGTGATAAGAGACTTATATAAATAAGTCAAATAGTATGGAATTTGAATATTTATAATGTAAAATTTATTATGATTAATAATATTTTTATGATATTTGTAATATGGATGTTTATTACATTTAATGAATTATTTATAAAAATTAATTATTGGGAGTTATAAACTTATTGTATTGTTTATAACGGTAAGATATAATAAATATAGAAATATGAATTCAATGTCTTTGTAGGTTACAAATTTGATAAGACACTGTTAATTTCTAATTATCGGTCTTTTTTATTTTTTTGTATATATATTTTTTTATTGATTTGGAAATAATAGGTGATTTGACAAAAATTGAGTGGTTGATTCTAAAATTTTGTCAAGTAAGCAACATTGCTAACATGACATTAGTAGAAAGAGAAACATGTCTTAAAAGTCGATAAACTTATCCATCTACTTTTATATATTAAGAATGGATACATAGATAGATAGATAGAAAGCCATTGCGAATGTCATTAATGCATGTTATCTATAATAACATAGTGTAGATTTTCTCTTCTTAATTTTGTTTTTTAATTATGACCCAAAATTTCCAGATATGAATGATGAGTGCTGTATATATGAATTCCATGACACCTACTGTTGCTCTACTGTTCCATATTTTTCTCATTCTGATTAGGTCAGTGAGAGAAGTAGAAAGTTGAAAGGGAAAAAAAAAATTCCAAATGCGATTGGAAAATTGAAGTTCTATACTTAGTGGTCTATATAGTATTTACTATTTAGCCAGTATCTTGAGTCTTCCCTAATACTGTAGAATCACTCACAAACTTAGGGTTGGCTTTATCAACTAAAATATTCATGTAGATGTAGTTAGAGAAATTTAGTACATAAAGAAAGCTCCACATTCAAAGTTTGTATTTTTTTCAAGGCTCATTCATACTTTTGCGTCTGGATGATGAAATAAATATATATAACCACTCCACTCTACAATACTGATTTTATTTTGTTTTCTCTTTTTAAAACTGTTTTAATAATGGATGAAATTGTTGGCTAGTTTTAGGAAAATATTTCATGACTTCAAATTACTAGTGATTGTCACAAAATGTAGTCCCTTATTTAAGAGCAATCAACTTCATTTCATGATCAATAGATCCAAGAAGTATTGCATCAGAGAGTAGAGAACCAATGATATGTTTTGAGCCAGTCTGGAAGATAGAAATTAGGCATTACTTTGGCTACATAATTATTAACTTATTCCTTGTAAAGTCTCTTTCTGAAGGTGTCAACTATGGTGGCCTGAATTCTAATATTTTAAATTTAGTTATTAGCATATGGGATGTAACTTGTAAACTCTATTTTCGAGGGTGGGCAAAAATGTTGGATTCATATCTCAAATGTCAAGTAATCCTTGAAGACAATACCATGTGATTTCCCATTTGCTGTCTCTATCCCTAGACCCTATGAAGGATATGGTTTGATTTCATTGTTTGTTCTTATTTTATATTGATTATATTTTGATCATTTTTTAATAATTTTTTTTGCTAATCATTATTGGTGCTGTTAATTACATTTCTCTTAAATATGTTTTCTTTCAATTAAAGAGACTTCAAAATAATTAAGGGGAATGGCAAGTAAGCATAACAGGAACATGGTGAGCGTGCAATATATGCAAAGATTTTGCATCAATGAATGAGACTAATTAACATGTTCCATTTTTGGATGAAAGCAAAGTGAAAACAAACTCTCCCTCCTATCTACTCAGCTTACAATTGTACTTGACAAAATTGTTTGATTTGAACTAATCTACAAAATTGTTTGATTTGAACTAGTCTATGTTATGTCAGCCTCAATTTTCTGATAATGATCAAGCCAGAATGGATACAATGTCTAAGAACATGTCTTCTGTGCAAGAAAATGTGAGGCCACCCATTGGATGAACATAACCAAATTCTTCTTCTGCTTTACTCAGCAAGTCTTGAAATGATGGTTGGTTCAAATATGATATTGGAACTATGAACCTCTTCATCTTTTCTCCGACATACACTGCAAGATACCCCTTTGGGACTTCACCCTTTGAAGCTTCCTTTGTAGCTTTTCTGATACCAGGTAAGCGAAATCCCATTGTTTCTTTTTTGATATTCCACACACACAGTACTGCAGAATGATCTCAAGTAACTTTTATGAGAAAGTTGTGTTTCAAGTCTGATGTTTGTGTGTTTGAGAATGCAAAGATGAGTATTGGTATATATAGATCAATAGGTTGCTTCTGTGGATACCCTTCTCTAAGGAATTAAATGCTTAATCAATGAACAGTTTAATGGGATCTAGTGAAAGAAAAGGACTCATGAACCTTCACATGTTGTTGTCTTGGAGAGTCTTTTTGAAAAACTACTACGATTTAGGAGTAAATGGCCCACAATATGGAAGATTTGCCAACACAGTCACTGCTTGAAAATGAAACAAATTAGTACCATTGAATGTTGAAAATCTTATTATTGTTTAACTAATGTAATGACCTGTTTCTCACGTACAAGACATGCCCAAACATTTCAGTTCAGTGGTCTATTAGCTAATAGCTGTATGTACTTGATCTTGAACGTTGATATCAAATCTATAATCCATAAAATCTTGTTTGTAGATTTTGGATAAGGTCACTTTCAGAGCTATCAATCAAGTCCTGCTTATGGTTTACAAATTTCATAATTTGGTACTCTGGTATTACTAGTAGGCAAATGTATGGACATAAGTTTTCAATCTAAGAAAAAATTGTAAGATGTCTAAAGCATGTCTAATAATGGATTATCAATGGTACAACACATGAAAACACATTAGGTGTAACTCATGTCATGTCTGGTAATAGATTAATTGAGCTTATCTCATTTGATTACAAGTGGCTGTTCTATGAGCCGTTGCTTGAGATGGTGGGGTATGCATTCTTATATAAATGCTTAATGCTTGATAGAAATCTCTAAGACAGAACCATGTGATTTCTCATCACCATGTCCTCATCCTAGAAATAATTATCCAAGTAATGTTAAAATCTATAAATACACTTCCTCTTGCCTTCAAAAACAGCACAACTGATTGCCATCTTCAAGCATCAACGTTTAGAATTTAGACACATTCTTCTTAGATTTGAGAGTTTTGCCTTATTCTCCTTCTTGTAGAACAACACTAAAGATGGGTTTCCGTTTACCTGGTATTCGAAGGGCGTCCTTCTCTGCTAACCAAGCATCTTCAAGATCCTTGGAAGTCCCAAAGGGGTATCTTGCAGTGTATGTTGGAGAGAAACAGAAGCGTTTTGTAATTCCCATATCATATCTGAACCAACCATCATTTCAAGACTTGTTGAGTCAAGCTCAGGAAGAGTTTGGATATGATCATCCCATGGGTGGTCTCACTATTCCTTGCAGCGAATATGTCTTCCAACAGATCACTTCTCAGCTTGAATAGCCTTAACTCTTATATAGAAGATTGACTTAGATTAGTATAGACATTTTGTACAATAGGTAAGAGTTGACCACCAGATTGACAAATTCAAAGAATATGTCTTCTGTTTTTTTTTATAATGACAGTGAGCTCAATAACTCAGATATTTCTTCTCATCAATAAAATTGTTCAATTCTCTTTGCAATTAGTAGCTTATTGACCATCATTACTTGCTTAAGTTAACTCCATTTGGAACAATTTTGTATGGTAATTGTGGTTTTTTGTTATGACTCAAAAAAGGTTCAAACATAGAAGCTCTTGTTAGAACAATTTAGCACATTAACTTGTTAATATATTCATTCTATTTAATTCTTTATATAAATAGTATCCTAGTTCATGACTATTATTTAACAAATATTACATACATATTTATCTCACACAACCACACACATACTAAAAACAATAACATGTGTATTCACTAAAATACCCCATCACATTGAGCGAACATTGAACATATAATCATCCAATCCAATCCAATCTACACAACACAAACATTAATCCAGTACTAATGTACTACTTGGAGGATGGAGAATACTGTCTGAATGATGGTGAGAATAAGTAGAAGAATTCCAGCAATGGAAGCTACCGTCTTCCATGGAGTGTTGCAGTAGTCGCGCCTCAAAGTTGCTACTTTTCTATTCCAAGGATGAGCACAAAAAGCATTCAAATCTTGAAAAATGCTCGAATATTTCACATTAAAATCTGTCTGCATAATGTTGACTCCAAGACCATTGAACATTTCAGCCACTGCATTGCTATCACTTAACCAGTTATCAATTATTCCTTTCTTAATCAGTAAATCTACATCTTTGTCTGTGTTGATTAGGTAGTCAAAGACAGTAATATAGTCAGTGAGATAGGATTCGTTAACACAGTGGCATTGCTCGAACGCTAACAAATTTCTCAAAACAACTTCAGTACTGTCGTCGACTCTAATGAACGGGATTCTCAAAGTATGACCAGAAAGTTGCAAGTCTAGTAAGCATTGACTATTTTTGTTTACTTCAAAATTCACTCCAGCTTCCTTCAACTTAGATGCACTATAAAGGTGTGTTACCTCTGCAGTTCTTGAGCATCCAGAGACTGATGGTTGGAATAAGTGAGAGGATATTAATAGAAGCTTTCTTGATAGGTCTGTGAAATGAGCTATTGTACCATCATTGGATAAGGATAACCCAACCTTATCACTAGAAATGATATAATTAGGAATGATATAATGAAGAGTGAGCCATAATAATGAAGGATAGTTGTTCTGGCCTCTACTATTTAAAGTAGAAGGGAAAGCTAGATTGTGAAGCTTCTCAAGAACAAAGAAAGGGACTTGATTCTCAAGCAACAACAAATCATAGTGCATAAAATTCCCTAACCTTGGTGGCAGAAGAATGGCATCCCTATGGTGGTACCTGCATAAAAGCTCTAATATGAAGCAGCAATCCACCAATATCACCCTGATATGTTTTTCAATGCTAATTTTGATGTCATCTGAGTAACAACGACGAACCTCTGGCTCGAGCTGTTGCACGCAACTCACAAAACTTTTCAAGTTCTTTGTCTCTGATCTTTCAATGAATTGTCTGCAATATAATCTTTTCTGGTCCTCCATCTTTAGCAACTTCGGATTCCCATGGTGAAAAGGACCAATTGAAACAACCTTTGGAGTGTATGCATCTGTTTTGAACTTGCGGATTTCATGGGGCACCCTATAGATGCAGCATTCATCAGTAAGAAGAGGTTGTGCTTCCTCCAACATTGCATTAATTTTGATTAAAACATCATTAGGATTCCCACCTTCCATCTATATGTAAAAGTTAGGAACATAAAAGGAAACAATTATCAATTACATGATTATACATAATTTAGTGCATGGAATAAAAACTAAGACAATAAAAGGGAAAAAGAAAGAGTCTAATATTGAAATCTGCTTACAATAAGAACGATCAAAATCTTCTATTAAAAATGCAGATGAAAGTGTAAATGCATGAAACCATGAATTGGCCAAGAGCAACACTAAAAGGAATTCACTAAGCCACTAACAAAACCGCACCATATCAATTGCTGAAAGAGCCAAGCCTGAAACAAGGAGCAATGATTGATAATGGTGGCCATGACTTGGACTCTTTAGATATTAATATTGTGGCGGAGACTCATTGACTTTTCGAGCCAAATAATAAAAGAAGACTTACCATGACTTAAAGAGCAACTTGTTAAGGTAATATTATTATCATTACTACAAACTCCATGACTAAATTCCTACTAATTATTATTATTATTGCCAGGTGTTGTGTCCAATTCCTATGCAGAGGAAGCAGCTAGCTAGGTTTCTTAAGATTATGCATTGAACTGTGTAGATGATTTGGTTGGTCAACTTGAACTGTGTAGTTGACTTGGTCAACTTTGGTAAACTGAACTTATTAGATCAATGCACAGTACTATTGACAAGTGGGCTTGAATAATGAATATGGATGCCCCTCATCACTTGTTCCACATCAGCTTCATTTGGTACCACCTTCATGTGGAATAAAATACTTAAATGGAGAACTAAGGTTGGGTTGAGTAGTTACCTCACTCATTCACTTAAGCAAGTGTCGGAGGTTCGAATCTTGGAGCTCAAATTCGTGATGGATTAGTCCTTATCCTGTCAGATTGGGGAATACCGTGGGTAACCAAAAATAAAATACTTAAATGTGGGTGGGTTTTTTACACACACACTCTAAATATATTTATATATATGGCTTATTTTGCAGGACCCTAGTGGCTAGTGTGAAGTGCTTTGTAGTTTGCAGTGTAATGTGGTATCTATATTGTGTAGATGTCCAATTTCTCCAACTTTGGCTTATACATGGAAATATTTAAATAAATAAATTTAAAAAAAAAAAAAAAAAAAACAGAACCAATGAGGCTAAGAAACTTAGTCATAAGTTACTGTCTAAGTGTCTGCATACATCTTCTTCTTGGGTAGGCTATATACTGAACGTAAATTTACCTCTTCCACAAGTTTTGCATGGGGAGGGAACGGCAATTCTATGTAACCACTCCACTCTAGCAGATTTTTTTTTTACCACAGTAATTAGTGAAATGGTTGGATCAATTACAGGAACATAATTGATGATTCCACGTGCTAGTGATATCAAGAAGGAATTGTGACAAAATGTGGTCTTCTCTTGCCTGTCCAATGTGATATATTTTGAGGCAGTCAGGAACGTACGAAGTAGGTACTATATTGGAAAAATAATTATTAGCTTATTGGTTCTGAAGTCTCTTTCTGAAGGTGGCAACTGGCAACTACGTATGAAGTCTTAGATGTCAGGACAATACCATGTGATATCCAAGGTTAAAAGTAGATTGGTGATGGAATTGATTAGGGGTGAGCACGGGTAGCAGGTAGCGGGTATCCGATTACCCGTCCGAACTCGAACCGAACCAATTAAATTGGTTCTGAAACCAATGAGTAATTGGGTTCAATCCGAACCAAACCGATAGTTTTTGTTAGTGATTGGTTCGGGTATCGGTTTTGGGGGTGCGGAACCCGAACCAACCCGCGAACCCGATCATATATTAATTAAATAAAAAAATAAAAAAATATATATGATTTTTCCATTAGACAATGATTATTCATTATTAATATGTTTGGATTTTAATGAGTTTAGTTTTTAATGTATTTGGTGTTTAACATGTTTGGATTATTTTTATTGATGTTACATGTTTATTGTACTTGTTGAATTTTTAAGATAAAAATTTGGTTTTTTTTTTATGAATTTCAAAGTCATCGGGTACCCAATTACCCGAACCGAACCAATCCGTTCTTAATCGATTTGGTTTGGTTCGGGTACATGTACAAAAAAATATAAATCTGAACCAAACCGAACCAATTATATTTTGATCGGTTCAATTCTAATTTTAGCATAAACCCGAACCAAATCGATCCGTGCTCACCCCTAGAATTGATAGAGCTAAATGTTCAATATTTATATACAAAATATATAATTTTTTTAGAAAAAAATATTTTTTTTGTTTTTTATTATTTTAAATCGGTTAATCTCTATAAATCAGATCGGTTTGATTGATTAATCACTTGTTTGATTATTCTTTTTGACTGCTTTATTACTGATTAATTTGTATTCTAAATTAAATCAAACTCCTGATTCTCCGTTTAAAAGTTTTATATCACTATACCCATCAAGGATATTGTCCGATTTCATGCCTTTTCTTTTTTCAATAATAATATTTACATAATATAATTAAAAAGGTTATAAATTAATTTGACATATTAGGTATAGTGGAAAGAATTAAACTTTTTGTTTGTAATTAGTGGAAAGAATTATGGAAGCAGGGTAACTTTCATGGTATTTATTTTTATAAATAAAAATAGAGGAAATATATGAAGTAATAACTAATAAGAAAAGAGTAGCTTAAATAATAGAGTAATCGGGCGCGCCACACATCCATGTAACCATGTAATCAAGTTGGCCTAATTTTAAATAGAGTCACGCGCATTAATGACGAGTGAAAATACGCGCCCAAAAACCCTTCGTTACTTCGCATTCTTTATGAAAAAACGTTACTTCTTCCTCAATTCTTCTTCTTCTTCTCTGCTCGCGTTATAGGCTTCACCGTTCTCCTCTGCTCGCATTTTCTTTTTGTTCTTCTTCTTCTCTACTCACGTTTTTCGTTATGGATTTGGATTGACTTCAACGTAATTAGCTATGTCGTTCTTCTTCTTCTTCGTTTTCTTCTTCGATCTAGACTTCTGAATTGAAACAATGAATGAATCAACTTCAAAATGATTTATACATCTGTTGGAACTGTCTGACTGTTGTTTTATTCCAGGTTCTCAGTGATTGCAATCACTGTATTTACCAATACATTACGAACTACAAAAGAACACAGTGAACCGAAATTAATACACTTGGCGAACCGAAAGTTGGAAACACACTGAACCCCTAAACCCTGAACCCTAAACCTTAAACTCTAAAGACTAAAACCAGAACCCTGAACACTGAACCTTGAACCCATAAACCCTAAATCCTTAAAACCCTAAAACTCTAAACCCTAAACCTTGAACTCTAAACCCCTAGACCCTGAACCTCTAAACCCCTAGACCCTGAACCCCTAAACTCTGAACCATGAACCCTAAACACTAAACCCTAAAACCCTAAACCCTAAACCCCTAACCCTGAACCCTAAAGCCTCAATCCTGAACCCCTAACCCTAAACCATAAACCCTCACCCTGAACACAGTGAATCGAAATTAATACAGCGGGCAAACCAAAAGTTATAAACATACTGAACCCCTAAACCCTGAACCTTAAACCCTAAACTCTAAACCCTGAACCTTGAACCCTGAACCACTAAACCCAGAACCCTGAACCCTAAACCCTAAACCCTAGACCCTAAACCCTGAACCCCTAAACTCTAAACCCTGAACCCTAAACACTAAACCCTAAAACCCTAAACCCTGAAAATCTATCCAAGAAAGAGTTTTAAAACTGGTGCATACATTAGTTGATTCTTAATCTTGTCTCCGTCTCGACTCGTGTTCCTTATTTTGGTAGAAAAACCGGCAAGTTTGAAATAATGTATTATGGTGAACCGAAATCTTAATTACGGTGAAACAATTATATAGTGCTTAGGGAATGAAACAGAATATATTCGTCTAATTATTTTTAGTCTCCTTTCTGCATACCGAACCGAACACATGCATATGGTAAATCAACTCTTTAGTACTTACCGAAACGAAAAGTTACTCACATTTACTCACAGTTACTCACACTCACAGTTACATATTATCAATTCAATTCAATTCAAATAAAATTAGTAATTTCATTCCATTGAATTCGATTCAAAATTCAATAATCAAAACCTCATCAATTCGGAAGAATTATCTAAATCGCACTCATTCAACTGATTTGAAGTTGATTTATTCATTGTTTCAATTCAGAAGTGCAGATCGAAGAAGAAAATGAAGAAGAAGATGAACGACGAAGCTAATTACGTTAAAGTCAATCCAAATCCATAATGCATAGAAGAAAAACGCGAATAGAGGAGAAGAACAAATTTAATTAGGTTAAAGAAGAAGAAGGAGAACAGGAAGAAGAAGAAGAAGAACGCGAAAAAGGTTTATGTTATATGGAAAGGTTTACGTTGAGAAATGTTGATCACGCAAAATAAAGATTACGTTATATACGTGTTGAGTTAAGAAATTAAATAAATTAATTAATGATGATAAATATTAATTTATTAGGCAAATTAACTAATTAGTTTTGATTATTTTGGTTAAAGTGATGCAAGCCAAAAATTCAATATTCAGCTACAGCCCAAATTGAATGAAAACAAAAACAAGGCTGGCGGGCTACAAACCAATAAAAGCCCAAAGAAAACATAGCAAGGAACCAAAGGGTTGAACTTGATTTAAACCCGATCCAAGCCCGTATCCATCACTCCAAGCTAATCCCTCCAATTTGCTCTCACACCAAAAACAACGTTCACTTTTTTATCTTGATCAGAAATCAGAGAGAGAGAGAGAGAGAGAGAGAGAGAGAGAGAGAGAGAGAGAGAGAGAGAGAGAGAGAGAGAGAGAGAGAGAGAGAGAGAGAGAGAGAGAGAGAGAGAGAGAATGCTTAGTTCCTAAGTTGTTCACCAAAGAAGCAAGAAAGAGAAGGTTAAGCAAAAAGGCTAAGAGCAACTTCAATGGTAATTATCCCAAGTTCCTTCTCTGACATAAGGGCACTTTTGCCCGTTGGAGTGTGAACTCAAATGAGTTCCTTCACATGGATCAATGAGGAGAGTTCCTGCTCAGAGGAACTCTCAGCCTCCAACAAAAATTTGACACGTGGAATGTCAATAAATAAAATAAAATTAAAACATATATATAAAATGATAATTATATTGTATACATATATATTATAATTGTTGCATGTTACATATAAATGAATTAAAAAATGTTATATATAAATAAATTAAAATATATATTACATACCTATTATATGTATGTTAATTAATTTTGTAAATTAGTTTAATTATATTTTTTTATATTAAGTAATTTTATAAATTAGTTTAAATTAATTAATAATTATAATAATTAAATAGGCAGCAGTATAGACAGTTAAAAGAGAATTTGTTGAACATATATGGCAATTTTATAATGTTTGTCGTCAACTATAAAATTTATCTATGTTTTTGTTTGTATTAAGTAATTTTACAAATTAGTATAATCCCGAATTATATATTATGTATTATTGTTATATATGCATTTATTTAATATTAATATCTTTTAATAGTGAATTATTTTTAAATTTAAATATTTAAATTACATTATTAAAAACAATTAATTACATTAATTACAAGTATTTTAATTAATTAATTAAGTTGGACCACAACAGGGACTAAAGTTAGTTCCTCCTAATGGAGAAGAGAGAGATGCTTTGAGTTCCTATTTACTGTTTATGACGCAAAAGCTGATGTGGAGTTACTTTTTATGACAGGTGGGCCATAAACAGGAACTGGGATGAGTTCCCTACTGGAGATGGTCTAAAGTCTAATCACCCATATCAAACTGCATTAAGAAGTCAAAAGCTAAAAGGTGATTTCATTTCCTTATACATGCATCATATCTTCTTCTCTTCATCTTCAACGTTCTGCCTTTCCATTCTGAGATACATGGGAAAGATGATCTCTGCTCCCAGTACTGCTGTGCATCTACGGTCACAAGTGTGTCTTAGAGACCAAGTTGTTTTTCAATGGCCAAGATCTAAGTTTATCATTGAAGATAACTGTTTCTGCTATTATGTGGCTTTCGGTCAACAAGGGAAGGTCAGAATCGAAGTTCCTATTCTAAGGATTAATGGAAAAAAGTGAGATGGTGGGTTGGTGAAGCACAAAGCTCAAGAAGTTGACCTAGGGAGAGCAACCCAACAACATGCAAGGAGATAAAAGAAGATTTTTCATCATTCAAAATCAATGAGAGATAACCAGTGTTCTTGAGGTGTATGTTTTGAGAAGAGCTCTCTGAAGAAGTTCCTCTACTTGGACAGTGCTTCCTAGTCAAAGGAGCATTCCGCCAGAATGAAGAACTGAATTAGAGGCTAGCAAATATGGTTTATCACATAGCAAAGAGGCTGTTGAAGAGTCAATCTCCTTCATATTTTACTGATTGTAATTTACTTTTCAATATTTATCTTTCTATAATTTCTTAAGGTAAAAGGCTAAATGAGAGAGTTATTGAAAGAGCCTAAGAGTGAAAAAAGACAAAGAAATACACATAAGTGAAAAGTCTAGAGTTATTTCAGATTTCTTTAGGTTGATTAAGTGTCTTGTATCTTGTACCAGTGAAGTATTCCTTTCTTAGTTGGGTTAGCACTAAGAGTGAAGAGTTAGGTATTAGCATAGCCAATGTCAAGTTAGGTTAGAACTTGAGTGTGAAAGAATTGTATCAATCCTGTGGAATTGGTGTATGTAATACTTTAACTATAGTGAAAATTCCACCACTGTTGTGGTGGAGATTGGACGTAGGTTGCATAGCACAAGGCAGCCGAACCAGGATACATGATGGTGTTAGCTTTTCTCTTCTCTGCTCTGTCCTGTTTTTTTATATTTATGAGACAAAATGAAATTGTCTCATAAATTTTTCGCTGCTAAGTTCAAACAGACTTAGACTGCAAGTTTGGTTTAAAAGGGTTTGTTCATTAATCTAAAAGAAGGTCATAGATTCAACCCTCATTCTCTAAGCCTTCTATAACCTTTAATACGTTATATGAGGTGCATGAAAAACAAACGAGTGTATGGGTGGGAGAAATGCGTAAAGTGGAAAGTACTAGTAATTTTTACATGGATGTAGAACTTTTCCGTAGAATAATTATCATATCATGGGTTAGTTGAAAACTTGAGGGTGAGAGATTGGCATTAAAGTTTAAGTTGATAAAACTCTCATTTTTTAACAGTAATTTATGAAAGTTAATTTTTAAAAGATAATTTTTTAAAAATTGTAGTATTTATATTTAATAAATTAAATTAAAAATAATTTTTAATAATACAAATAATAATAATTATCTTTGATAAAATAATTTTAAAATTTTAATAAATTATAATATACATAAATATAAAAATTAAATTTATGAGTTAAATTGAGATTATAACTATTATCATTATCCTATATATAAACAAAATTGCTTCTACATTGTTAGTTAAGATTAACCATAATTTTATTTCTATTTACATTTCTCAAAAGCTTTGTTCTACAACTTCACACTTCTTAGCACTATTCTGGATCCAATTCTTGTCTCTCTCAAACTCTCTAAGGAGTTATTTCGATGCTGTTGTTGTTGCTTCTTCTTTTGACTTGCACCACTCTTTATTTTTTCCATGACCGAAATGTAAGAAGCAAAGCAAGCTACAAGCTTCCACCAGGACCTTCTCCTCTTCCCATCATTGGAAACCTACACCAACTTGGAAAAAATCCCCACCATTTCTCTGCCATTCTTGCAAAGATTCATGGCCCAATAATGACTTTAAAGTTGGGACAATTAACCACCATAGTGATCTCTTCAGCTGAAATGGCCAAAATAGTGCTTCAAAACTATGATCAATTCCTATCAAATCGCACCGTTCCTGAGGCTGTAAGAGTTCACAATCACCATGTTCATAGCATTGCCTTCATGCCCATCACACCTCTTTGGAGATTCCTTAGGAAGATATGCAACAATCAATTATTCGCCAACAAGACTATTGGCGCGACCCAAGACTTGCGACGCAAGAAAGTGCAAGAACTCCTTGGCAAGATCCATCAAAGTAGCCAAATTGGTGAAGCAGTGGATATTGGAAAGCAGCTTTCAAGACAACAATAAATCTATTGTCCAACACAATTTTTTCAGAGGATTTGGTTCACTCTTCGGGTTCTGCTTCACGGTTCAAGGATTTAGTTGCCAATATCAACATAGAGAGTGGAAAACCAAACTTGGCTGATTATTTTCCAGCCTTGAGAATGGTTGATCCACAAAGAATTAGAGCAAAAAATTCCATTTATGCTGGCAAGTTATTGGATATCTTCCATGACTTGATTAAACAAAGGAAGAAGTTGATAATGAAAACAGGTTTTGACACCAATAAGGACATGTTAGAAGCTCTTCTTAACATTTAATCAAGAGAATAATAGCAAAGAGATGGACAAAATAAATACTGAACATTTAATGCTGGTATATGCTCTCTCTCCATACTTTCTTTTCTCAATTTAAATACAGTTATATCATATATAAATGTGCAGTAATACTAGGGGACAAAAAAAATTCCAAATTTTCATTATTTAATATTTATTAATTATTTTTATTAATTGTAACGATAATTGTAATATTTACTGTAATTGTATATCTCTCAATTTGTAATATTTACTGATATAATTATCAGATTAGATTGCATATATTATATCTTTTGAGAGTGGTCATTTCTCGAATTCTGTGTTAGCACAAGATGCTTGTGCACCGGAATGCCTTTTTTACTTTTATTTTTTGATTTTTACAATTTATTTCCTTACTTGGTGACTTTGATTTTTATTACTAGACATTATTTGTTGCTGGAACGGATACAATCACATCTACATTAGAATGGGCAATGACTGAATTACTCAGCAATCCAAATACTATGAAAAGGGCTAAAAGAGAGCTTGAAGAAACCATTGGAAAGGGAAACCAAGTTGAGGAATCAGACATAGCAAGATTACCATATTTAGAAGCAATATTGAAAGAGACATTTCGTTTGCCCCCTTCAGTGCCATTTTTGATCCCAAGAAAAGCTGACACTGATGTAGAAATCAATGGCTATACTATACCAAAAGGTTCACAATTGCTAATCAATGTTTATGCTATTGGAAGGGATTCAAATGTGTGGAAGAATGACACGAATTTGTTCTCACCAGAGAGGTTCTTGGGATTAGAAACTCATGTTAAAGGGAGGCATTTTGAGTTGATACCATTTGGTGCTGGTAGAAGAATATGTCCTGCTTTATCATATGCTATGAAGATTTTGTTCTTGATGTTAGGCTCATTGCTTAATTGTTTTGATTGGAAGCTTGAAAATGATTCGAAAGCTGAGGATATTGATAAAAAACAAGAATTTGGAATATCATTAAGAAAGGCTAAACCCCTGAGAGCCATTCCAATCAAAGTAAATAACTAATGAATTTATGCCGAGCATACACAAATTTATGCTTACAGAACTAACACCGTGCCATTCGCAAAGAGCTAAATTAGTTATGTTGTATAGTATAAATTTAAAATATTATATTATTTAAGAATAGATTAGATAATGTGTAAATTAATGTTAAATTTAAAAGTTCATTTATAAAAAATATTATATAATATATTTATTTAACAATTTATATATAATTTTAATATAATTATTCAACAAAAAATACAAAAACATATATAGTTTTTGTTACGACCTGGCCCATACTCGCGCGGGTCGACCCGACCCGAGTTCTCGCTGGTCATACAATCCGCCTTCCGCCCGACCCGGACACGCGTCCCGTACGGCTTGCACACAGCCGAAGGACAGCACTCTTGAGGGTATGGGCCTGGCCATTGAAGGGGCCCACTACTGACATGTATATAAGGGGGAGATTGGCTCTCCCCCCAAGGTACGTCATATACACATATCATTCCCTCTCCGCCTGCACATATTCTGACAAGGGCGTCGGAGTGTCTTTGCAGGTGGCACCCCCCTCCTCCATTCGAAGTGCTCGGGACCTCGGTCACCCGGAACCAGGAAACCACAGCCAGACGAGTTCCTCCACGTCCGAAGCATTGACCTTAGGATCCTAACCCGAAACGTCCGGTACCCGACCTACCGAACATTGGCGCCGTCTGTGGGGACCGACGTTCATGGACTTCGTACTGGTCCAGACTGGGACTGGTTCCGAGGTAGCGCCTCCCATACTCGGGGGAGGCGCCGTCGCGACGGAATCCCGGCAGCAGCAACGGTCGCCCACGAGGGATGCGACGCAGACTCACGAGAGACGCCCCTTCGGGGGGACGGGTGACAACCACGCCAGGATAATGCAAGAACTACGTCACAGAATGCAAGACTTAGAACGCAGACTAGCAGAAAGAGAGCGCGACCAACGCTCCCCAGAGCGGAGCCCCACCCGTTCCCGTTCAAGAAGCCACTCGAGGCGCACGCCGAGCCCCCATTGCGAGTCGGAGAGCACTGAGGAACGGATACGCCCCAGAAGAAGAAGTCGCGACCCCATTATCTACGCCCGACACGAAAGGCGGCGCGCGTCGAACAGAGGCAACGAGGAACGTCACCGCGAGAACAATGAGTCGAGAAGAACTGCTCGAGGACCTGTCATAATAGGAGCGACCCCTTTCCACCGCTCTATACTCGAGGTCCGATTACCAAAACATTTTGACAAACCGACAGACATGAAGTATGACGGAACACAAGACCCCCTAGAACACTTGACGGCCTTCGAGGCCAGGATGAACCTAGAAGGGGTGGGAGACGAGGTCAGATGTCGCGCTTTCCCGGTCACCTTAGCGGGCCCGGCAATACGGTGGTTTAACAACCTCCCGCAAGGCTCGGTGACCCAATTCACCGACATCAGCCGCGCTTTCTTGGCTCAGTTCACAACTAGGATTGTTAAAGCCAAACACCCAATCAATCTGCTGGGAGTGACACAGAGACCCGGAGAGCCGACCAGGAAGTACCTAGACCGTTTTAATGACGAGTGCTTGGAGATTGACGGTCTGACGGACTCAGTGGCAAGTTTGTGCTTAACGAACGGGCTGTCAAATGAGGATTTCAGGAAACACCTCACCACGAAGCCCGTCTGGACGATGCAAGAGATCCAGTGCGTGGCCAAAGAATACATTAATGACGAGGAAGTCAGCCGGGTCGTGGCTGCCAATAAGCGGCAGCCCACCTACAACCAATCCCGGCACTTCGAAGCCAGAGAAAGACCAAAGGAACACGCCAAGGACGGCGGTCCGAGCAAGCCATCCAAACCGTTCCCCCGAGTTGGGAGGTTCACCAACTACACCCCCCTTACGGCATCAATCACTGAAGTTTACCAACAGATAGCAGAAAAGGGGATACTGTCGAAGCCCCGACCACTGAAGGACAGGACGGGAGGAAACAAGAACCTCTACTGCGAGTACCACAAGGGTTACGGGCACAAGACCCAAGACTGCTTCGACCTGAAGGACGCCCTCGAGCAAGCTATCAGGGACGGCAAACTCGCCGACTTCTCCCACCTTATAAGGGAACCAAGGAGACGCAACCGGGACAACGACAACGGGGACAGATCCCGACCGACAAGACAGCGCCAGGAGCCAGAGGGTGACGACCACGGCCTCACGGTGGTAAACGTGGTAACGGCCAGGAATACCGCCCCGAGGTCGAAATCGGCGCAGAAGAAAGATGCCAAGGTCTTAGCGATCTCCACCCCACCTGGTAGAAGTCTTAAGGGTCTCCCACCTATCTCCTTCGGCCCGGAGGACCAATGGTTCGACGAAGCGCCGGAAAGTCCGCCCATGGTCATTACGGCTAGGGTCGGAACTGGCCTCGTCAAACGAATCCTGGTAGACACGGGGGCAGACTCAAACATCATGTTCCGAAACGTCTTCGATGCCCTGGGATTGAGAGATTCCGACCTGACGACCCACCAGCACGGTGTGGTAGGGTTAGGAGACCACTTCATAAAGCCAGATGGAATCATCACACTCCCGACCTCTCTGGGACAAGGGCAAAGACGAAGGACAATCATGGCTGACTTTGTAATATTACGAGATTCAACGGCCTATAACATCATCCTGGGGAGAAAGACCATTAACGATCTGGGGGCAGCCATCAGTACGAAACTACTGGTGATGAAGTTCATCACCGATGACGGATCCGTGGGATCCCTCAGGGGCGACTTGGAAACGGCAGTCGCTTGCGACCATGCCAGCCTTTCTCTCAGAAAAAAATCAAAGGAAGCGTCAGGAGTTTTCCTGGCCGACCTGGACGCCAGGGTAGACGACAAACCCAGACCAGAGCCAGAAGGAGACTTGGAGAAGATCAGAGTCGGCGAGGAGCACGATAAGTTCACATTCATAAACAAGAACCTCCCGCACGAAATAAAGGAGCCTTTGATGGAAATAATCAGGGCTAACGCCGACCTCTTTGCCTGGACGCCTGCCGACATGCCAGGAATAGACCCCCAGCTCATGTCACACCACCTAGCCGTAAAGGCGGGAGCCAAACCAGTGGCCCAGAGAAGAAGGAAAATGTCGCAGGAAAGGGCAGACGAGGTAGCCAAGCAAACGGCCAGCCTCTTAGAAGCAGGATTCATCCGGGAACTGGATTACTCGACTTGGTTGTCGAATGTGGTTCTGGTTAAAAAACACAACGGGAGATGGAGAATGTGCGTAGACTACTCTGACCTCAACAAGGCTTGTCCCAAGGACTGCTACCCCCTACCTAATATTGACACGCTCGTTGACGCAGCGGCAGGGTACAGATATCTGAGCTTCATGGACGCCTATTCAGGGTATAATCAGATACCGATGCACCGACCTGACGAGGAAAAAACGGCGTTCATAACGCCAGGAGGCATCTATTGTTACAAGGTCATGCCATTTGGCCTAAAAAACGCAGGAGCCACATACCAAAGGTTGATGAATAAAATATTCAGCGAACTCCTGGGCAAAACAGTGGAAGTTTACGTAGATGACATACTCGCAAAAACCGCCCGACCTGACGACCTCCTGAGTGACCTTAACGGTGTTTTCTCGTCCCTACGACAACACGGCATGAGGCTTAATCCGCTCAAATGCGCGTTCGCCATGGAGGCCGGAAAGTTCCTAGGCTTCATGATCACCCAAAGAGGAGTGGAAGCCAATCCCGAAAAATGCCAGGCTATCCTTCAAATGAAGAGTCCGGGTTGCATCAAAGACGTCCAAAGACTCGCTGGGAAATTGACAGCTTTGTCCCGTTTCCTCGGCGCATCGGCGGCAAAGGCCATACCTTTCTTCAACTTAATGAGAAAGGGAGTGACGTTCGAATGGACACCAGCATGCGAAGAAGCATTCAACCACTTCAAGCAAATCTTGGCGGCACCACCGGTCCTCGGGAAACCCAGAGCCGGAGAACCACTCTACCTCTATCTATCAGTAACCGAGGAAGCGCTTGCCGCGGTCCTCGTCACAGAAGAAGCGAGGACACAACAGCCCGTCTACTTCGTGAGCAGGGCACTCTAGGGACCAGAGCTGAGGTACAGCAAACTGGAAAGACTGGCGCTGGCACTCCTAGTGTCCTCCCGAAGGTTAAGACAATACTTTCAAAGTCACCGTATAGTTGTAAGGACAGATCAGGCGATTCGGCAAATATTGCAAAAACCTGATTTGGCGGGAAGGATGATGACCTGGGCCATCGAGCTCTCACAATATGACCTGCAGTATGAGCCTCGACATGCAATCAAGGCACAGGCAATGGCTGACTTCTTAGTGGAGGTAACGGGCGACCCTTCCGAGGAAACGGGCACACGGTGGAGGCTTCATGTGGACGGAGCCTCCAACCAAACGTTCGGAGGAGCAGGGGTCATCTTGGAAAGCCCAGCAGGGGTCATCTATGAGCAATCGACCAAGTTCGAGTTCCCAGTGTCAAACAACCAAGCCGAATATGAGGCCCTCCTAGGCGGATTAGTACTAGCTCGGGAAGTCGGGGCGACAAGGGTCGAAGTATGCAGCGACTCCCAAGTCGTCACCTCGCAGGTAAACGGAAGCTACCAAGCCCGGGACCCTCTCCTCCAAAAATACTTGGAAAAGGTTAAGCAAATGATGAACCAGTTCCAGGAAGTCATCATCCAGCACGTTCCAAGAGAAAAGAACACACGAGCAGACCTTTTGTCGAAGCTAGCAAGCACAAAGCCGGGATCGGGTAACCGGTCGCTCATCCAGGGTATGGTGAAGGAACCAACGGTCGCCCTCCACCTGACGGGGGCGAGCCCCTCATGGCTGGACCCCATTACCACCTTCCTGGAACTCGGCAAGTTACCCGAAGACGAGAAGGCGGCCAAAGCTTTAAGAAGGGAGGCGGCCAGATACGCAATCATACAAGGACAACTATTCAAAAAGGGACTCAGCCAGCCCCTATTGAAGTGTTTGCACCCCGACCAAACGGACTACGTGCTTAGAGAAGTCCACGAAGGGTGTTGCGGACATCACATCGGGGGCAAAGCCCTAGCAAGGAAGCTCGTCCGAGCAGGATACTACTGGCCAACGATGATGAAGGACTCGAAGGAATTTGTCACAAAATGCACAAAGTGTCAACAAAACGCCAACTTTCACAAAGCACCAGCCTCCGAGCTAAGCTCGCTAACGACTACGCGCCCCTTTTCACAATGGGGAGTCGACCTCCTGGGACCCTTCCCGGTCGGCCCAGGACAAGTCAAATACCTCATTGTAGCCATTGACTACTACACCAAATGGGTAGAGGCTGAGCCACTAGCCGCCATATCGTCCTCCAACTGTCGGAAGTTCATGTGGAGGCAGGTGATAACACGTTTCGGCATCCCAGAGATCGTTATCTCGGACAATGGAACTCAGTTCACCGACAAGAAGTTCATGGAATTCCTCTCTGGCCTGGGGATAAAGCAAAAGTTCTCCTCAGTAGAACATCCCCAAACAAACGGGCAGGTAGAAGCCGCAAACAAAGTCATCCTTCTCGGTCTAAAGAAGCGCCTAGACAGCAAGAAGGGAAACTGGGCCGACGAACTTCCCTCCGTCTTATGGTCCTACCGGACAACAGAGCAAAGCGCCACGGGAGAAACCCCCTTTCGCCTGACCTATGGGGTCGACGCGGTAATACCAGTTGAAATCGGCGAACCAAGCCCCCGACTACTCCTCGCGGGCATGAGCGAAGCGGTTGAGAAAGACTTGATCGAAGAAACAAGGGAGATGGCTCACCTAACAGAAACGGCGCTGAAACAAAGAATGGCCCTGCGTTACAACGCAAAAGTCCTCAAACGAGACTTCGCAGAAGGGGACCTCGTCCTACGACGCAACGACATCGGCGTCCCGACCCCAGGAGAAGGCAAGCTGGCGGTAAATTGGGAAGGCCCCTACAGGGTAAGGGAGGTACTCGGCAAGGGCGCTTACAAACTCGAAAAACTGGACGGCAAGGAAATACCCAGAACATGGAACGCGAGCAACCTAAAGAGGTTCTACTCCTGACCCACCGGCTCAACGACCAGAGAGCCTAGCCAGAGAGTTAGTATTCGCCCCATCCACATGTTAATTCAACTTGTTTACTTACCTTGTCAAATACTTACCCAACTGTCGAGTAATTTTTACTTGTTCAAATTTTTTATCTTTTGTTAAAACTCTCTTAATTGATATCTGTTCCTCGTGACCAAAATCTAAAACGGCACCCCGGGACTGATCACCCCGGAAGCCAGACGGCTCGTGGGCCTCAATCAATTCGACGACTACGCGACCGAACCGGTCCGAACTGCTATCAAACATGAAAACGGCAAGACGGGCACAAGACATAAGCCCGCCCAGATTAAACGGTAACACGAAAACGACAACACGACAAAATAATGAAACAAGCAAGAAATCATAGCAATCAAACGATGATAACTCACAAAGCGTCAAAACGTGCAACGAACACGTAAAATTGTTCAAGGCAAACAAAACGACAAAGCATCAACAGTCTGTTCGACAAATATATTACAAAATATCCTAAGTTATAAGACCTCACTTCCTCGGCATATCGACAATTTTCCCGTCCTGGATCGTCTTGAAAACACCAATTGACGAGACCTCGAAATCGGGAGCAGCAATCTTCAGCTGGGCCTTCAGGGCATCTTCGGTCATCAAGATGGCACTCTTCCCCTGCTCCTTGGCCACCTTAAGCTTCTTCTTAAGATCAACGGCCTCCGCCTTAGCGGCCTTCGCTTCCGAAATGGCCTGCTCCCGTTCCTTTTCCAAAGCGACAACTCGACCCTGAGCCGAGTTCAGTTGATTTTCTAAAGTCATCTCACGCTCAAGAAGCCGAGCCACGGTCTCATCAGACGCCTTCAGCCTCTCCGCAATAAACGACGACTTCTCCTCGGCGGCATTAAGTTTTCCCCCCATCTCGGACAGCTGACCCTGGAGGAGCTCAACCTGAGCCTTAAAGTCATTATTCGCCTTAACAGAAGACTCAAGCTTCCTCCGAAGCGCCTCCATGCCAGATAGCTCAAACTCAGCCTTCCGAGCTATCACGGCCCCACGAAGCAAGGTGCGATACATCCACCTCGCCTGTCCGGACAGCTCGGTCGCATGAAAATGCTCTTCCGTCCCGGGTATCAACTGGGAGTCAATGAACTTGGAGGCATCAAAATTCCTCTCCATCACGGTAAGGACCCCTTCCGGACTGGAAGACATCTTTCGCTTCTTAGGAGTATGGATAAGCTCCACATCGCTATCCGGTTGAGGGGTGCGAGTCACCTGCTCGTCAGCAGGCCCTTCCTCATGAAGAGGGGAAGCCTGATCCCCCAAGCCCTGCTTGCCCGACTCTTCGGCATCCTGAGCAGGGGAAGCTTGGCCCGTTTTTTCCCCTGATGGACCCTCCGACTTGCCGGCGTCTTTCCCTTCGGCATTCTCATCATCGCTAGCATCAAAAAAGGTCTTCATCAGGTTCTCAAGACCAGTCACGGTAGCAGACATTTCCACTGCAATAAACAACAAGAACGTTAGCCGTCAAGCCGACAAACGAATAAAGCAAGAAACATACGCAAACAAGAAAAGGAACTCACGAATATAGCTCCGGCCGGCCTCCCGTTCACCCATAAGAAGGTGGGGGTTCACGGGATTCTTTTCAAAGATAGCAAGAAGAACGTCCGCTATCTGCCTATCTACAGCCGACAACCTCTTGTACGACACTTTCACAAAAGGATTCGACCCCGCGCCAAAGCTCCAGTAAGTCTGGATAAGGCGCTCCCCCTCTAACGACAACCAGAAGGGATGGCGACCCTTAACGGGACGAACCTTGAAATACTTATCTTTGAAGCCATGGTAGGAATCCTCAAAGAGGCTAAAAATCTTCCTACCCTGAGCAGCACGGAAAGAAAGAAACCCCTTTCTTGCTTTCCCCTGCTTGGAGGGATTGGTAAGGTTGAAATAACAAAGAAAAACGTCCACCGAAGCCGGTAGCTCCAAATACTCGCAGACCATCTCGAAGCAGCGGATCGAAGCCCAGCTGTTCGGATGAAGTTGAGACGGACAGACGGATATCCGGTTCAGCAGCGCCATTTGGAAATCGGAGAACGGTATCCGAACACCGACTTGTGTGAACATGGACTTGTAAAACCAAATCCAATCGGGAACGCGAGGAGAATGGAAATTGAGCTCATAAATACGCTCACGAGGAAGCGGGACAATGGCCTCGTAGTTGGCCTCCTCGTCAGTCCCCCCACATAGGTAACCGGCTTGCCGGAACTCCGTCAATTCCTCTAAGTCCATCTGGTTGGGTGAACTCCTTATATCATCAGTGACCCAAGCATACGGGTCGTAAGCCGCAGCAGATCCGGAAGACCGGGAGACAACACGAGGCATACCTACAGCGGGGTACCACTCCGTTAGTCTATGAGGTCGGAAGCTCGAAAAAACTCAGAAACTACATCTTTCCAACTCAATCACAGCCAGATACGGCTAAAGACTGCACCTACTTCACAAACCACCCAAAAAGCCTACCCTGGAATGGTACCCCCTCTCCTAACCCACCTATCCCAACGCTGAAAAAACCTCTTAACAAAAATAAAACCAGCCATGCAATAGACACAAACAACAAATCACACAATAACAGAGCATACCACAGACACCAGAAGGGAGAAATCAGAAGATTACCTGGAACGATGAAAGAAATCTGGGCTGGAAGTTGAAGCAGGAAGGAGTTCGCGCAGGAAGCTTTGGATGTTAGGGAGAGAAGAAGTTGGAAATGATAAGAGTGGGGAGTAGATAGGGGAAAAACTGTTTAAAAACCACCCCCAAAAGCGCGAAAGGGAGCGAGGGCAAAATAGTCTTTGCGCGCGGGTTTTTTCAAATCATTATGAGCATTAAATGCCCAGCGCGGAGAACGAAACGGCAAACAGATGCCACAGCAGACCAAGAGACGCGCGCAAGAGACGCGTCCCTCCCACGATCAGCCGACCCGACGACAATGCACGAGTGTGAAAGTCACGCGCCACCAATGGCCCCCACGGCCATCGCTGACGCGTCGGGGGCACTGTTACGACCTGGCCCATACTCGCGCGGGTCGACCCGACCCGAGTTCTCGCTGGTCATACAATCCGCCTTCCGCCCGACCCGGACACGCGTCCCGTACGGCTTGCACACAGCCGAAGGACAGCACTCTTGAGGGTATGGGCCTGGCCATTGAAGGGGCCCACTACTGACATGTATATAAGGGGGAGATTGGCTCTCCCCCCAAGGTACGTCATATACACATATCATTCCCTCTCCGCCTGCACATATTCTGACAAGGGCGTCGGAGTGTCTTTGCAGGTGGCACCCCCCTCCTCCATTCGAAGTGCTCGGGACCTCGGTCACCCGGAACCAGGAAACCACAGCCAGACGAGTTCCTCCACGTCCGAAGCATTGACCTTAGGATCCTAACCCGAAACGTCCGGTACCCGACCTACCGAACAGTTTTAATGCAAATAATAATTATACTTAATCAACCGTTATTTTTTAATTCAATTGAGTAATAATATATATTAAATTAATTAGTTAAGAAGTTTAAAATTTTGTTTAATGACATATCAAAATTGATTTTTTTTTTTGGTGACTTATCAAAATTGATTTAAATATTGTAATGGTGGATGATAAATTTATCCATATATCTAGCTATTTATAATCTATAAAAATGGATACCAACTCTCTCTATATATATAATGAATTTTAACCATTTTAATTTTTTAATGATGTCAGGTCAGTATTTCTAAATACAAGATAATATACGAAAATTAATCAATCATCTTTTAAAAAATAAAAAAAAAATAGAAAAGATCTTACCTATTATTAGTATTCAACTAAAATATAAATTACTAATTAAATGTGTAAATATTATGAATATATACATTAAAACTATCATATTCATAATAGAGTTTCATGTTAATGCACTCGTAGTGTAAAGCATTTTACATAATCGTGCAATCACATCTTTTTTTAGATAACTATTTATGTAGTTAATGTAAAAGATAGTTATTTTTATTGATACGTAATTAGATACAATGTAAAATTAATTCACACTGATAGTGCAGTAAAATTAAATTATTTATAATATTTCAGTTACAAATATTTAAATTTTATATTATTTGACCTACTTATATATGTTGTATAAGAAATTAATTTAGATTGGTCTAGTAATTAATTTACTAATCTGCTTAAACAAGTGTCAATATAGCATAAATTTATTCTATTTATTATGTATTATCATTAACTTTTATATGATATAAATGGATAAATAGATACTAGATATTTAAGGAAAAGTATAGGTAGACAATGAGATCTTAAATAATGTGAACAATGGATATATATTTCGGATATTCAATTCAATAGGTATGCAGATGATTATGTTCATTATTTTTAATTGGATGGTTATTTCTTTTGATTCGATTTACTCATGCACAGTTAACAATAGCTGGATGTTTAATTTATTAGGTGTGCAGATGGTGTCACGACCCAAAATGAGTCATGACCGGCACTCAGGAAAATAATCCTATAGCAAGCCTAACATAGTCAAATATAAGTTCAATAAGCAAGTACAAATATTTTACAAGTTCTAAAATAAATAGTTATATATTTTTAACAAAAAAATTAAAATAACTAAGAATGGTTGGTTCTGCCTGTGACATATGGAGCATATACTTCTAGGAATTCGACAAAGAATAGGTACTCATTGCAGACTGTTACTCTTGAATAGAAAGTCTCACACAGTCAAATATTTGTTCCTAAAAAATATTTTTAGAAAAACGGGGTGAGTTTTGCAACTCAGTGACCAGACAATACATCTATAATCGACATGAGACTATACAAACATTATCATCAAAGTAATTTTAATTAGAAAGTAATAGTTGATAATAATAATAATAATAACAAATGAATCAATAAGGGAGTTCTCATACAGAAATCAAATCAAAAGTCCACACCTGGGCGGCTCCACCTCTATGGGTAGCCCTTTCCTCTTGTGTGTCATCACAGAATAACAGATCTAACGTGTGGCCTACACGTTAGGCTAGCAACACCCCTGCTAGCTGGAGTCTGAGTTAGATGCATCTAAGTTAACGTCATAACCGCCGTTAACTACGGTTTTCTAATACGAGCCTCCCAAACCAATTCCAAACATATAATTTCAAATACAACAAATATTTGATCTTTCAAATATATAGGGTATCGAATCAAATCAAATCAGATAATACTTTCTCATCAGAAATCTTTTTCAATCATACTTCTTCAATCATAAGAGATTTCAAATATATTTCACAATTTTTAAAGTGAGTACCAACAAATACTTCAAAAACAGATATTCAAGTAAAATCAAACATTCTGGAATAATGCAAAACTTCATCAAAAATATATATAGTCTCATGTATAGTTTCGAAAGTATAAACTTCATAAAAATGAATTATTTAATTTTAATAAATCAATTATTCTAATCAATTTAAAATTGTTCAAAGAAAATATAATGATTATAATTCAAATATCATAATAGATATATGTCAAAATAATTATAGATACATAATCAAACAATTATAAATGTAAAGCCTACTTACAACGTAGTCCCAAGGGACCGAAGATACCAAACCCAGAGTGCCAAATTCAAGGTAAGGAGGATTGAAGTGGAATGGAACAAATGAGCGTAGAATTTGAACCGGAGTAGCGATAAGATAGAGCTGGCTATAGTTCTCGATTGTTGAAAATATAATCAAACACGTCGACGGAACCTTTCCTCTCAACCCGAAACTGCAGCAGCCGGAACCTCAGCTCCAAACCACTTTCTTGGCAACCACAACGACTCGGACTCAAGGGAATCAAGTAGCGGCAGCACCGGGGGTGGTTCCGGCGACAACAGCGCCATACCCATTGACCAGAAACCTCGACAGCGGCAACGGCAGAGGAACAGCGACCCCAGTGTGACTTCCCGGCGGCCAGAGGTGCGGTGGCGCTTGCGGCAGCGGCTAGCCACTCCAGCAACCCCTTGTACAAGCTCTCTTCCTCCGGCAGCGACCCAGATGGTGACGACTCTCCACGGATGGCGACAGGCCTTCGGCGGCGGTGAGCTCGTCGCAGCAGCTCCCCCGACGGCCAGCCCTCCAGCACGATGACAACAACACAAAGGCTTCCCTCTCTACTCGCGTTCACCTCTTTCTCTCTCGTCCATCGCTGTTGATGACGGCGGCAACTGGTGGCGAGGTGTGGCGGGTTCGACGGCTCGGTGGGGAGGATAGCGGCGGTCCTCTCTTCTCCCTCACAGCACAGCTCTCCCTCCATTCTTCTCTTCTTTATTCATGTGATTTGTGTGTGTGTGTTGTGAGTTAGGAAAGGGGGTTTGGGGAGGTGACGGCTAGTGAGGGACTGAGGGTTGAGAGAGAGTGTTTTTTTTGTGTGATTAGGGTTAGGAAAAAAGAAAAGGAAGAGTGGCCCACAAAATTTTTTTTTGAGTTATTACATTCTTCCCTCCTTTTGAAATTCGGTCCCCGAATTTCAAACCAACTTACTATTTATATTGTCTCTTCGGCAGTACAAGTCACATCTATTTCATACAACTAGACCCTGATGCAAGAAATGATGCATTTAGAAATAAGGAAAGAAAACAACATTGAGATAACCTTATCCGAAGGTATAACCACATCATGACACCATAAGTTTAATAATTTGCACAAATAGATAGCAAGAACATAGCTAAAAATCAAGCTATCTGAGCAAAGTTGCAGGAAAGAACTTAAGCACTTTAACTATACAATATTATATCCAGATACAAATTGAACCCAATGCATAAAGAAAAACATTTTGCAGATATTATGCAACGATCAAATGTTGTACATTTTCTTAATATTCACATATACAATGTAGCAAAAGGAATCGATATGAAGCACCATCAATCACAAAGAACAGATTGCATAATTAGATTGATATGAAAAATTTCAAAAGCACACTACAAACTCTAATTGGAGTCCAAATAATATAGCCAAAAGTGTAAAACATATAGAGTAACACAAATTTCAACAATACACCCAAAACATAAAACAATAATTGAAAAGCACAGTCATATGAGATTCCAAGAGTTCGAGTACAATTATGTGGTGGATAAGGATGAGAAAGGAGAGAGGCAAGGTGAAGAATTAAGCAGAATATACATGGCCAGATTCCAGACTTAGAGACAAACATAACCAACACATCAAACCAAGCATGCAAGATATAGCCATCAAAATATTTTCAAATCATATTATGCATATTAACCTTAAAAGTCAAGTGATAAGAGATAGGAAGGTTAAACAGAAGGAAGGAATTTAATCGATCTACAAGGCTCTTTAAGGGCACTGTGAAAACAGCATATTAGTATGAATAGTTCCGCTTACTCAAACATAGCATTGATAAACAAACAAAATGCCATTAGTTGGGAAACAATACCACCAATCTAGCAAAGTTTCGAATTTCATTACACAACCACCATTACAATGCAGCGCACTCAAGGAGTAATAGAACCACAGATTTAGTGAAGCTCAAGAATATCGACAGGCGACAACATATTCCAATTAGTTGCAATCCTGAGCAACTTGAAACCAGCAAAGTGATGTCTCAAAAAGGTCATACAACATAGGATCAGTTAAGCAGCAGACTAATGAATCAATGTGACTGCCTCAAAAATTCGATCATGTTAAGAACTTTGCAAGACCTATATATCTTTGGAAGAAAAATGGTTGATACAATTTAAAATAAATTGTACTTAGATCATGATGTGCAAATTTAAAGAATAATAGTACAACTGATATCAAACCCTTAACGTATGAAGAAATGTCAACCTAAGATGTGGGCTATGAACCAAGGCAAAGTACTAGTAGTAAAACAGTCGATTTTCAGAATTTCTAACAGACAATATTCAAAATACACTGTGATTGTTACCAAGGAAAAATTTTGCCAAAAAGGAACAACTTAACACAAAACCCTCAATGCAGAGACTCTTTAATCAATTAAAATCCTTATTGGGCAAACAAAGTAGAATCCACGACATAGTTAGATAATCAACAAAACCAGTGGCGTAATAGAAAATATTGATTCTGCAAATGAAACAAAATCAGAAAAAGAAAAACCCTTTTTTTTTTGAAACCATCAGTAAGAAGGAGTAACTTAATACAAAGCCAGCTACTGAATATCACCAAAATTCAAAACTACATAACAAAAACAACAATCCTATTAGCCAAGATAATCCAGGCAAAAGTACAAAACTAATTTATCTCACTGCCTTTCACTATTAAAACAAATGAATCAAAGCTCAACAGGCTGTAAAAGGACAAGCTGATAAATTTATTACACTAGAGCACATAGTCTGCAATCACACAATCACCAGAAGCATATAAAGTATCTGCACCCAATAAGCGATGATAGACCTGAATCAAACATCCATTCGCAACTCAATTCATTTCACAACCATCATTTGAGAAAATTATATAGTAACAAAAATAGTTTATTGACAAAAACATTTATGATGCTTGGCATTACTTAAAAATCAAAGAAATCGTTGGTGTGTCACTATAAAGTAACACAACACAGCTTTCGAAATACGTACAAAAACATAGTTGTAACTTTGTAAGGGCAAAGGCCATAGAGGTAAATAAAAAGATGTACCACCACAACTAAAACCACAGGCTAGGAGCATTTTAAGGGGAAAAATGAAGAAACAAGCCAAATCCACAAACAATTTGGGCATAGCAAAATAAAAATTCATGAGTATGCATAATAGACATAAAAAGGTTTTGCACGTACAACAACAATTTAAACTAGAGAAAAGGGGAGAAAAAAACATAATTAGACACGGCATGTGAACAGATAAACAAAACCCACAAATAAAGCAAAGCAAAATGAACATTCATCAGAAAATTGTAAAAAAATGTGCCACTCTAAAAATAGAAACACGATAATCCTATATATAAAAGAAACCGTCACATAACATAGATTACATGATAAGCACAATACTTGATAGTTTTGACATGTTAAAAATTAATTAGGTTTAAAAAAAATGTAGAAAAAAGAAAAATAACCAAGGCAAGGTCATTAAACATTTTTTTACTGAGAATGTGAATGCAATACTAAACATGTTTACATAAATCTTATAGTGCTGACTAGAGTAACTAACTTTTACGTTAAGCATCATATAATGGACCACCAATAAGATAATATTGAGTAAAAGTTAGAACAACATGCTGAAAGAGTTGGAACAACTTTTTTAATCAATAATATTAATCCGCCATATATAACTACAAATCAGGCATATAATCTCCAACAACAACACAAGCAATTAAGAGTGTTTATTACCGTCTTTCAATAGAAATTTTTACAAGTCACCAAAAAAAAAATAGAAATTTTTACAAGATAACAACCAAGATTCACCTAGTTACAGTCACATCAGTCACCAATTCAGCAACAAATAATAAGATTAACTCATATACAGCAGCAACAACCAATAACCTTATGGATCTCTCAAAAATAATTAACCAAATCATTTACTTGTTAATTACTATAATAATCACTAATCAAATGACATGAATCAGCAAACAAGTATCTAATCAGTGGCTAACACTCATAGGCAAGCTACAATTTATCACATTTAAAATAATCATCAAATGCTTCATAATCACCATGATCAGTCCACAAGCTCAGCAAACAAGTCTATAAAATTAGAAATCACATATAATCTAAGAGACGTATTCACTTAATAACATATAAACAAGAAGATTCTACCTGAGTGAAGCTCAAATGTGTTTTTCATACAACCAGTTATACTAAGTATAAAACTTTAGCACTCAATCTGGTTAACATCCAAATGTTAATATCAACTATGGAAATTTCAATGATCTTGGACAAAGACAAAACTTTCGCAAAGAAACTCATGCTGTGGATTTAGTTTCTTTAAAATCAATTATACATCTATCATCCGTATTATAGTTAGCAAACTTATTTAACATTTGTTTAACTAGAAACTAAATAAACACACATTTAAAACGGATCATAACAATTAAAGATCGAACAGAACCTAAAAGAATATAATGATTTAATGTCTTAAAGTAGATAAAAGTGGGGCTAAATATCAATTCATATTATGTACCATTACTCAAAACATTCTATTTCCATGAAAAAAATTTCACAAACTTTAAATCTATTAGAGAATAAGTTGAGATTGGGTACAAAGCGAAGGAAAAGAGTCGCAAGAAGTGGCAGGAAAAGAAAAGAGTAGCAAGAAGCGGCTGGAAAGGAAATGAGTGGCAAGAAGCGGCAGAGGTCATATGTTACAACCAGATGACAACAACGACATAAAGGACAAGAATGACAATCCTATAGGCCTCTGATAGTGTCACAATTCGTACAAATAGGTGCGCTTCTATTTATACAATTGTGATCCTACCATAGGACACTAGCTCCATATTACACAGATTAAACCTAAGCTCTGATACCACTCTGTCATGACCCAAAATGAGTCATGACCGGCGCTCAGGAAAATAATCCTATAGCAAGCCTAACATAGTCAAATATAAGTTCAATAAGCAAGTACAAATATTTTACAAGTTCTAAAATAAATAGTTATATATTTTTAACAAAAAAATTAAAATAACTAAGAATGGTTGGTCCTGCCTGTGACATATGGAGCATATACTTCTAGGAATTCGACAAAGAATAGGTACTCATTGCAGACTGTTACTCTTGAATAGAAAGTCTCACACAGTCAAATATTTGTTCCTGAAAAATATTTTTAGAAAAACAGGGTGAGTTTTGCAACTCAGTGACCAAACAATACATCTATAATCGACATAAGACTATACAAACATTATCATCAAAGTAATTTTAATTAGAAAGTAATAGTTGATAATAATAATAATAATAAATGAATCAATAAGGAAGTTCTCATACAGAAATCAAATCAAAAGTCCACACCTGGGCGGCTCCACCTCTATGGGTAGCCCTTTCCTCTTGTGTGTCATAACAGAATAACAGATCTAACGTGCGGCCTACACGTTAGGCTAGCAACACCCCTGCTAGCTGGAGTCTGAGTTAGATGCATCTAAGTTAACGTCATAACCGCCGTTAACTACGGTTTTCTAATACGAGCCTCCCAAACCAATTCCAAACATATAATTTCAAATACAACAAATATTTGATCTTTCAAATATATAGGGTATCGAATCAAATCAAATCAGATAATACTTTCTCATCAGAAATCTTTTTCAATCATACTTCTTCAATCATAAGAGATTTCAAATATATTTCACAATTTTTAAAGTGAGTACCAACAAATACTTCAAAAACAGATATTCAAGTAAAATCAAACATTCTGGAATAATGCAAAACTTCATCAAAAATATATATAGTCTCATGTATAGTTTCGAAAGTATAAACTTCATAAAAATGAATTATTTAATTTTAATAAATCAATTATTCTAATCAATTTAAAATTGTTCAAAGCAAATATAATGAGTATAATTCAAATATCATAATAGATATATGTCAAAATAATTATAGATGCATAATCAAACAATTATAAATGTAAAGCCTACTCACAACGTAGTCCCAAGGGACCGAAGATACCAAACCCAGAGTGCCAAATTCAAGGTAAGGAGGATTGAAGTGGAATGGAACGAATGAGCGTAGAATTTGAACCGGAGTAGCGATAAGATAGAGCTGGCTATAGTTCTCGATTGTTGAAAATATAATCAAACGCGTCGACGGAACCTTTCCTCTCAACCCGAAACTGCAGCAGCCGGAACCTCAGCTCCAAACCACTTTCTTAGCAACCACAACGACTCGGACTCAAGGGAATCAAGTAGCGGCAGCACCGGGGGTGGTTCCGGCGACAACAGCGCCATACCCATTGACCAGAAACCCCGACAGCGGCGACGGCAGAGGAACAACGACCCCAGTGTGACTTCCCGGCGGCCAGAGGTGCGGTGGCGCTTGCGGCAGCGGCTAGCCACTCCAGCAACCCCTTGTACAAGCTCTCTTCCTCCAGCAGCGACCCAGATGGTGACGACTCTCCACGGATGGTGACAGGCCTTCGGCGGCGGTGAGCTCGTCGCAACAGCTCCCCCGACGGCCAGCCCTCCAGCACGACGACAACAACACGAAGGCTTCCCTCTCTACTCGCGTTCACCTCTTTCTCTCTCCTCCATCGCTGTTGATGACGGCGGCAACTGGTGGCGAGGTGTGGCGGGTTCGACGGCTCGGTGGGGAGGACAGCGGCGGTCCTCTCTTCTCCCTCGCAGCCCAACTCTCCCTCCATTCTTCTCTTCTTTGTTCATGTGATTTTTGTGTGTGTGTTGTGAGTTAGGAAAGGGGGTTTCGGGAGGGTGACGGCTAGTGAGGGACTGAGGGTTGAGAGAGAGTGTTTTTTTTGTGTGATTAGGGTTAGGAAAAAAGAAAAGGAAGAGTGGCCCACAATTTTTTTTTGAGTTATTACATTAAGTGTTCGTTTCCCGGTGATCTCGGGTACTCGACAGGTCGGGTGATTGCGAGGTGGAGAGCGGGCGAGACCCTGAAGTAGCGCGGAGCGGGTTCTTGGTCTATAGCTGGAGACTGGTGGAGTGATGGACGAGAGAGGGGGGTGGCCACCTGCAAGGACACTCCGACGATCAAGTCAGTATCCGTACGAAATGATAGCCAGATTAGGAAAGGTGATGTGTACCTCGGGGGGAGTGCTGACCTCTCCCCTTATATACTGTGCTGGACGGGCCCAAAGATGACTTAGCCCACTGGCCAGGACGTTTGTGAGCTGTCCCTGTCCACGTGGGAGGAGCTGGTCGTCCCGGACTTCGGGTGTTGCCCCGAGGAAGCCAACCCGATCAGTTTGCTAGACGTGGTGTGCTGGGTCACGCAGGTGGTGAAGCCGGACGTCGGTCGGGTCGGGTGTTGCCGTGTTGGGGACCGACCCGTTGGATTCTCCTTGTGAGTGATAGTTTGGGCCTGGATCAGGGGTGGTGACCCGACCCGGCGGCTAGTTGGACTGGACTTGTAGTGATCCGTAACATTAAGGTTTAGGAGGTAATTTTGGGGTGGAATTTTTTTTTTTCCACTTTATTGGATCAATTTTAGAGTTTATTGTTCACATTATTTACAAAAGTCATTGTCTACCTAACAAAACCGAATATCTAATTATAGCTGAAGTGAATATAACATTTAAGGTATTTTTTTTTTTTTAATAAATAGAGTTCAACGATATTATTTGATATGAAACGTGATTCAAATATTCTGGTAAACTTAATACAACATTACACAAGCAACTTAAAAAATTAAAGCAATTATGAATACGATATCTTCATCTTGTTTATCTAAATTCCCAAATGTCCAAAAATAAGAAGTCACATAAACATTTCTTTAAATAATCCCTTTTAATGAAAACACGACAAATTATCACAAGAAATTACTTTCACGAAACGCTTAAAATATCTTGCTTCCTTGTCTTGTTGCCTAGCTCGTACCTAAATTTTTTATTAGCTACTTAAAGCTGGAAAGAATTGAAAAGTAAAATTCACTACTGAATTGGATATGCATTGTTTGTTTAAGCATTAATTTCCCTACTTCCTCATCCAGAAAGAATTGAAAGGCTTAAATTACTGATACACTTTGCGTAATCAAATTCTTTGGTTCATGTATTCATTGAACCTTTTTGCGTATTAAATACTTAAATTAATGGTAAGAGAGAAGAGGGTAGGAAAAAAAAGGAACTGAAGAGTTTCTTCAAAATAGATCGAGCAATATTAGTTGAGTAAGTTGTGATTTTGAAAACTAATATTTGGTAAATGAAACAATATTAGAAATATAAATTATGGAAAATAAATGAATGAGATAAAGAACATAAGTATTTAAATTTGTCAATATTCACCAACAATTTTTAAAAGCATGTGCTTTTAATATTACTTTTTTTTATTAGGATTTTATTTTTAAATTTTGTTGTTTGAATTTGTCTATTTTGTACAATGAATATTTTTAATGGTCATGAATATTAAAAAAAATCTTCCATCAACGTATATGAATTACACATAATCAACATATAAACATTCGTTTTTTGTTTGGAAAAAAAGAACGAAGTTTAATAAAATTGAAAAACAAAAATTTATTTATTTTTTAAAAATAGTTATACTATGAATATGAATAAGTATCTTAGAATTAGAAATATACATTTAAGTGTACAAATATTTATGTTGTTCTATATTGTTTGTGACCTAGGGACCGTTATAGTCATTTAGTATATAATAGATAAGTATATTATTATTAATTGCATTAAAACTTACAATATTTGTTTTCACCGGCAGTTGTATTATTTATTGAGAAAGTCTAAGGGCAGCAAGCATTTAACCATCAAAAGAAAATTAAATGATCTCACATCATTGGATTTAATTTTATACCATTAAAAATACTATTGATAGCCAATTGATGATTACAAAACACAAAAATTGCTGGTCCCTAACACTCCTCTTATTTATTTCTCACCGATTGAAGTCATTCATCACATAATAGACAATTATATTATTTTAATTGTATTTAAAAACTAGTATTACAATTAATAAATTATGAGAATGGTAATGACTCTTTTTTATTTTGTTTTTAATTGTATTTAAAAATTAATATTACGATTGAAAATAATGATGTAAACGAGAAATAAAAGCAAAAGAATTAAAAAATAATTCAGTTAAAAGTAAAAAGATGAGTAGAAGTTCAATTAAATTAGTAATAAATAAAGAGTTATTCTACACATTGGAGTGTGACAATAAGTGTATCACTCAATCATTTTTAAAGTGTGCTCTCACTCACTATTATGAAAGACATTTCTTCTTCTTTATGTTTCTCCTTCTTCTCCTCTTCCTCCTTCTTTTTCTTCTCCTTTTTTTTTTTTGCGTTTCTCCTTCTTTTTCTTCGCGTGTTTCATCTTCATCGTTATTTTTTTATTACCGTTATTGTTGCTGCATTTTTTTCCTCCTCTCTTCTTTCTATTGATTTTGTAATATTATGTATTTTTTTCTTTGTTTGATTTTTTCTTCCAAAAAAATTATAAAAAAACAAAATAAGAAGATGAAGAAGAATTAATAGAAGATGAAGAGGCAGTAGAAGATGAAGAGGAGGAAGAGGAAGAGTTTTGAATTATGTAGAACTTATCAAAATAAAAATACACCCAAAAATTCTTAAAATACTCCCAAATATCTTCGTATTACACCAAAATATCTTCGTGTTACACTCAAATTTGCTGCAAATACAGAAAAATATTTTCTCTAATGCTGCATTTTTTTTCTTCTTTTTTTTCCCTTATTTCTTTCTTTCTTTTAGTTAAATGAATGTAAGTTCATCATCTTTCAAGTAATTTTGCAGCATTATGTGTTTCTTCTTCTTATTTGTTTGATTTTTTTATTTTTATTCTTGTTAAGAGAGTAAAATAAGAAGAAACTTGAGAAGATAAAATAAAAAAGAAAAGATGAATAAGAAAAAAAAAAGAAAAAGATTGTGATGATGATAAAAAAAAAAGAAAAAACAGTAGAAGATGAGAAGGATGAAGAGGAAGAGTTTTGAATTATGCAGAACTTATCAGAATAAAAATACACCCAAATATCTTCGTGTTACACCCAAATATCTTCGTATTACACCTAAATTTGCTGTAGAAAAATGTTTCCTATAATGCTATATTTTTTCTTCTAAATTGAACCACACCTTAGCCTTAGATTCAAAACAATAATCAATTTCGTTCTGGTTCAATTGACAATCTGAACCTGAATTATTTATTATTTTCAAAAACGAGATAACTGATGATGAAGGAGAAAGAGAAAACGAAAAGAGGAGAATAAATTTCAATGAAAAAAGGAGGAGGAAGAGAAGGAGGAGGAAGATGTGGTGTTGATGACGATGATAACGAGAGAGAAAAATTACGAAAAAGAAGAAGAAGAGGCACGGAGAAAGAAAAAGAAAAAGAAGAAAAAGAAGCATGAAAAAAAACGTAAAAAACGCGTGAATATAAATGACTTGTATGACTTGTATTTGGAGAATAACTCTTAAATAAATTATGTCAATTAACCACTTACGTTAATATCGTATAATAATAGAAAGTTAGCCGATGAATAATGTATTAAAAGACTATTTTAGATTCTATTTTAATATATTAAAAATAGATAAATAGATAAAATATATTTTTTTGTTCATAATATCTCCTAATTCAATAAACCAATTAATTTGTACAAGTCGACTAATTAATTAATTGCTACATACATAAAACATGAAATAAGGTATGATTTAAATTTCTGACACTTATTTAAATAGATCAAAAAATTAATTACTTGACAACCTAAGTTGATAAAATAAAAGATGGATAAATAATAAATGAAAAAAAGGGGCAATGACAGATAAATGTAAACTGTGTGGATTATATTTGAAGAATCTATTTATCTATCTATTTATAATATATTAAAATAGAATTGAAAATAATGAATTATAATTCAAATGACATAGTTTTTTCATACTCATCTAAGAGGTCGCATCGTGAGTTCGAGTCTCTCTATCTTTAATAAAAAAATAGATTAAAGGTAGTATTTTAATTATAATGCATTTTTAATATTCTAAATTTTTAATATTATACCACATCAATATAAGTAGCTATTGCCACAATTTACTTACTACTTATCTAATAATTGAATTTCTTTAATTTTTTTGTTTTTAATTGAATTACTTTAAAATCTTTTATTTTTACTTCCATGTGTTTCATTATTATAGCTTAGAATTTTTTTTTGTTTTTTTTTTCACTCTCATGACATTTATTATTTTTAGCTTGCTCAATAATTTTTATATTCTCTGACTCTTTACTTTTTATATAAGATATTATATATCTTCAATATTAATATTATTTTTTTATTAGCTATAAACATAATTCATCTTTTTTTATACTCACTCTTTTTTATGATTATTATATAAAATTATAACTTTTTTTTTATCTTTTCTTCTCATTTTATGTCATTTATTTATTTTTTAAGTTACTACTCTATACTTTTTATATTTTATATTTTATATTTTATATTTTTATATAAAATATTATATTATTTCAAATTTTCAATGTTAATGTTTTTTTTTAATAAGTATAAATTGAATAATAAAACATAATTCATTCTTTTTTTTTTCGTATTTACTCATTCTTATATTTATTATATAAATCAATATTTATTTTACACATTTAAATTAATAGATGATCTCAAAATTATCCTTGTTAGTCTACATATAGTGGAAATTCTGTAATAACGTTTCTTTATTATTAAAATGATACTATATCATCTGATGATCTGTTATTATTTTGATTGTCCTATCTTTGTTTCTCACCTATAAATAGATTCTATATATCTTGTATCATGTATTTCACGGTAAACACAGAGTTTTCTCACATTTGGTGGTAATAGTAGTATGGCTAAATTAGGTGGCACAATGCAGTCAGTTTGTTGTTTGATAATCATAGTGGTGTTGGTGGGGGAAGGAGTCTCAGGAAGTGGAGAAGAAAATAAGGGAATAGGTGGTGGAGCTTCTACCATGTTAAGGGCTTCATCAGGTAATAATAAAGCTGCATTCCTTCTTCTAACGAAGGCACCAATCCCACCATCAGGACCAAGCCATAGAGGCCATCCCCTCCGTCGTCCACACTTAGCAACCCATCTTAATAATTAATTCAGGGTATTAATAATTAATTCCATATGTATTTTGGTTTACTTATGCATCCACTTTTTATATATAGGTGACCTACCATGTCTAATTTATTTATATTCCTCTTTTCTATACGCATGTATGTATTAATATGTAAAACATGTATGGCTTTAAAATCATCTTTTATATAAACGATTAAACGAACTTTTTTTTTCCTCGTTATAAGAGTTCTTTCATTATTTATTTCTAATTAAATGATATGTAAAATTCTAATAAAAAATTGAGTCATTCTTAAGTATTTACAGAATAAATAATTTATTTATTCATGTAAAATTATTAAGAAAAAGAACTGAAAGCAAAAACGTACTTAAATTTATGAATATAATTAAAAAAGTTTTTTTGT
This sequence comes from Arachis ipaensis, assembly GCF_059453495.1. Taxonomy (NCBI): domain Eukaryota; kingdom Viridiplantae; phylum Streptophyta; class Magnoliopsida; order Fabales; family Fabaceae; genus Arachis; species Arachis ipaensis. Next base: position 8,276,225 of record NC_142438.1, read on the forward strand.
TTGATTTTTTTCAACTAAAATTTTTTGTTTCTCTAAGCGTTTGATGGAGAGACAGAGACAAAAAGATTGAGACTGAGAGACAGAGACTAAGAGACAGGGATTAAAATAAATTTCAGTATTCTGTTTGGTGCAAAATGAGAGAGACATGAATTGAAACAAGAATGAAACTCTAATTTAATTTGCACACAAGGTAAAATTGGAATTAATTAATTGAAATAAAAGTATTTTAGGTATAAAATGTTATTAAAATTTCAGTCTCTATCTCTAAAAATTCCAATCCCCTGTGTCCCTATTTTTTGGAGGTACTGAAATACTGAAATTTTAGAGACAGAGACAAAAATTTTAGTACCAGTCTCTAAACTAACAAACACGATACTGAGTCTCAGTCTCTCAATCTCTGTCTTAGTACTTCAAAACAAACGCTACCTAATAAAACTGAATTTTCGTAATTCCATGGAAAATAAAATTTATGTATACCTGTAAAGTATAAAATAAATAAATTTTTACTCCAAATTGATAGTCTATACAAATAAAAATTGTCTACATAAACCACAATAAAAATATCGATAATTAATGAACAACTAGCCTATTAGCTCAGTTGGTTAGAGTGTCATACTAATAACGCAAAAATTGTAGATTTGAAACCTGCATCAGTATACGAAGATAATAAATAGATTCTTTTTCTTGTTATTATAACTTTATAAGAGTTCTGTTCATACCCTGATCCAATAATAAAGGCCCAGGATCCAAGCAAAGAAGCCCAACCCAAAGGGTTAGCCCTCACCCAGTACCAGCCTTCATCCCAAGAAGTCGGTACTGAACACGACCTGCTCCAAAGAAGTCGGATACGAGGGTTAGCTGGCAGATAACACTCATTCGAATGAGTAACTGCCCCTAGAAACTCTCTAACCACTTCATAGAGCCATATCTTAACCTCCCTAAGATATGGGAATGGTTATCCACCTAAAAAGGCGGCACTACTTCAGCGGTGGTTATTGGTTCACCACTATAAATACACTGACACCATTCAGGTATCTCTAGGTCCCAATACTCTCTAACCTGCTCACATTCTTGCTAACTTAGGCATCGGAGTGTCTTTGCAGGTACCACCCCCCATTCTCTCATACGTACAAGTCGGACGGAGGAATATCGAGTAACAGACCCCCTCGAAAGCCACCTCCTTCATACGTTTGGGCCAGCCAACGCCATCCAGCCTACTAATCTCCGGTTACCCACCGTAACATTGGCGCCGTTGCCGGGGACCCGAGAGATCAACCAGTGATGGCGGACAGATCCCCTGAAGAGGGTCATGTGGAGACAGATTCTGAACAAGAGAATCTGAACACTGGAAACAATGAGGCAGACCAGACCCTTCACCAGGAAGCCAATGATCAACACAGGGAAGGCACCTCCGGAATCAAAAACCCGAAGGTAAATTCCTCGGAGGGGCGCGAATCAGAAAAAGAAGGACCATCCCACGCAGTTGAGCTCATGGGATTAGTCCACAGTCGCCTCGAGCAGCTAGAACAGGAACGGGAACGACAAAAGAAAACCGAAAAGAACCTAAAAGAGGAGATGGAGCGACAAAAAGAGTTAGAAAGAAAACTCTTAAAGTTAGAATCCTCCCTCAAAGGTCAGAACTCCCACGACGGTAGAGAAGATTCGCCCTTAGGGGAGAAAGATCCTTTTAGCGAGGACATAATGAGGGCAAAAGTTCCGAGAAACTTTAGAAGCCCCCGATATGGACCTCTATGATGGAACCACTGATCCAAAGCATCATCTGAGCAACTTTAAAAGTCGGATGTATCTGGCTGACGCTTCTGACGCTACGAGATGCAAAGCCTTTCCGACGACTTTGTCAAAAGCAGCAATGAAGTGGTTCGACAGTCTCCCCCCGAGATCTGTCACCAGTTTTGAAGACCTCTCAAGGAAGTTCTCGATGAGGTTCTCCATCCAGAAAGACAAAGTAAAACATGCACCAAGTCTCCTGGGAATAAAACAGGAGGTCGGGGAGTCCTTACGGGCCTATATGGAAAGGTTCAACAAAGCATGTTTGGAGATTCAAGACCTGCCCACCGAGGCAGTCATCATGGGGCTAGTCAATGGTCTTAGAGAAGGTCCCTTCTCACAGTCCATATCAAAAAGACACCCCGCCTCTTTAAGTGATGTGTAGGAAAGAGCTGAAAAGTACATCAATATGGAAGAAAATGCTAGGCTAAGAGACCCGAGTTGGTGACCTGGTCACCCTCCCTCAACGAAAGAGAGGGAGAGGGAAGCTAAGAAGAAGGAAGAACTCGACCTCGATAGGCCAAGAAAATATTACTCTTATACTCCACTGAAAATTCCTGTAGTGGATGTATACAGAGAAATTTGCAATACCGAAAGGCTGCCTCCTCCTAGGCCCATTAAAAATAAAAGAGGGGGGAGCCGCGGTGATTACTGTGAGTACCATAAGATATATGGGCACTCCACAAACGACTGTTACGACCTTAAAAATGTGATAGAAAAGCTGGCCAGAGAAGGTCGGCTTGACAGATATCTCATAGAAAGGTCGGACAGTCATGGAAAAAGAAAGCGAGATGATGTGGATAGAAGAGACCCACCACCACAAACTCCGGAGAGACATATCCATATGATCTCAGGAGGGTTTGCGGGAGGGGGACTCACAAAATCTTCTCGTAAATGACATCTCAAGAGAGTTTACCAGGTCGGAGAGGGGTCATCCGACCTTCCAACCATTTCATTCACAAAGGAAGATGGGCGAGGAATAATCCCTGGGCACGACGACCCAGTGGTAATTACCATGATCCTGGAAAATGCCCATCTCCACAGAATACTAGTAGACCAAGGAAGCTCAGCGGACATCCTCTTTAAGCCCGCTTTCGACAAACTAGGATTAGATGAGAAAGAGTTAAGAACCTACCCCGACACCTTGTACGGATTAGGATTTTTGCCCCTCCACACCACCTTTGGAAAGGGGGAGAAATCAAAGACTCTGAGTATAGACTTCATAGTCATCGACGTGGGGTCGGCCTATAATGCTTTAATCGGCAGAGCTACCCTTAATCGACTCGGAGCGGTGGTATCGACACCCCACCTCTGCATGAAATTCCCGACCTCAGCGGGGATAGCAACGGTAAGGGGAGATCATAAGTTGGCAAGGAAATGCTACAATGAAAGCCTAAACCTGAGAGGAAAAGGCAAAGAAGTTCACACAATAGAGTTCGGTGGAGCAAGGATTAAAGAAGAACTGCGACCACGACCCGGAGGAAAAACCGAGGAGATTCAGGTCGGAGAAGAGGAAGGAAAAAACACTCACATAGGAACCAACCTGGGGGAAACCCTAAGACAAGAATTGACTAAGCTCCTAAGAGATAATTCCGATCTCTTCGCCTGGAAGGCCTCCGACATGCCTGGGATAGATCCCGAGCTCATGTCCCACAAGCTCTCGGTCTACTTGGGATCTCGACCTGTACAACAATGAAGATGCAAGCTCGGCCCAGAGTGAGCTCTAACAGTAGAGGAGCAAGTACAAGCGCTCCTAGAAGCCGGTTTCATCAGAGAAGTCAAGTATCCAACATGGCTAGCCAATATAGTGCTAGTCAAAAAACAAAATGGTAAATGGAGAATGTGCGTCGACTACACCGACTTAAATAAGGCATGTCCCAAGGACCCTTATCCACTACCAAGCATTGACGCCCTAGTAGACTCTAGCTCGGGGTATCAATACTTGTCGTTCATGGACGCCTACTCGGGGTATAACCAAATCCCGATGTATGAACCAGACCAGGAAAAAACATCATTCATCACGCCCAGAGCTAACTTTTGCTACGTGGTCATGCCATTTGGATTGAAAAATGCAGGGGCCACATATCAGAGGCTGATGAATAAGGTGTTTGCCCCTCACCTAGGGAGCTTAATGGAAGTGTACGTCGACGATATGCTGGTAAAGACCAAGAAAGAAGTCGACCTCTTGTCCGACCTTTCACAAGTCTTTGACACCATAAGGTTGCACGGGATGAGACTAAATCCTGCAAAGTGCGCCTTCGCGGTGGAGGCAGGAAAATTTCTAGGATTCATGCTAACACAAAGAGGGATCGAAGCCAATCCCGACAAGTATAGAGCTATCCTGGAAATGAAAAGCCCGACTTGTTTGAGAGAGGTCCAACAGCTGAATGGCCGGCTAGCAGCTCTCTCCAGATTTTTGGCAGGATCAGCACTAAGATCCCTTCCACTGTTCTCCCTGCTGAGAAAGGGACACCGGTTTGAATGGACTCCTGAATGTGAGGAGGCGTTCCAGGAGTTCAAAAAGTTTTTGAGCCAACCTCCTATTTTGACCCGACCTATGGCTGGAGAAGACCTCGTACTATACTTATCTGTAGCAGAAAAGGCCATCTCATCCGCCATGATAAGAGAAGACAAGGCCAGTCAGCACCCAGTATACTTCATCAGTAAAGTTCTACAAGGCCCTGAGCTAAGGTACCATAAACTAGAGAAGTTTGCCTACTCCTTAGTAGTAGCCTCACGAAGGCTACGGCCTTACTTTCAAGCTCACACAATAAGAGTCCGCACGAACCAACCCATGAAGCAAATCCTCCAAAAGACGGATGTTGCAGGAAGAATGGTTCAATGGGCAATAGAGCTCTCCGAGTTCGACTTGAAGTACGAAACTCGGACGGCGATTAAAGCCCAGTGCCTCGCCGACTTCATTGCAGAATATGCAGGAGATCAAGAGGATAAACCAACTACATGGGAACTCTATGTAGATGGATCCTCCAACAAAACAGGAAGCGGTGCAGGCATAATATTGGTAGATGAAAGGGGAACCCAGATAGAGGTTTCCCTCAAGTTTGAATTCCCAGCTTCAAATAATCAGGCAGAGTATGAAGCCTTGATCGCAGGATTGAAGCTGGCAGAAGAAGTCGGTGCTACGAAGGTGATGATATCCAGCGACTCCCAAGTGGTGACCTCCCAAATAAGTGGAGAATATCAGGCAAAGGACCCAAACATGAAGAGGTACTTGGAAAAAACTTTGGAGCACCTGGGGCGCTTTGCAGAAACCGAGGTGAAACACATAACTCGGGATCTAAACAGCAGAGCAGACGCCCTATCCAAGTTAGCAAGTACCAAGCCAGGAGGAAATAACAGAAGCCTGACTCAAAAGACTCTCCAGGAACCTTTCAGTGGTAAAAATGGAAGACAAACAAGAAGTCTTTGAAATGGTCGGATTAAACCTCGGATGGATGAACCCCTTAGTCGAATACCTGAAATTCGACATCCTCCCCAAGGAGGAAAAGGAGGCCAAGAAAATCCGAAGGGAAGCACAACACTATACCTTGGTGAAAAATATTCTCTATAGAAGGGGGATATCAACACCATTGTTAAAGTGTGTACCGACCTCAAGAGCCACCGAGGTATTAGAGGAGGTACATAGTGGAATCTGCGGGAACCATCTCGGAGCAAGGTCATTAGCCAGAAAGGTGATCCGAGCTGGATTCTACTGGCCAACCTTGCAGAAAGATGCCACAGACTTTGTGAAAAAGTGCCAACCGTGTCAAATGCATGCAAATTTTCACGTGCCCCCCCCAGAGGAGCTCATTAGTATCACCTCCCCATGGCCCTTTGCAAAATGGGGAATGGATTTGTTAGGCCCTTTTCCCCAGGCGCCAGAACAAGTCAAATACCTAATAGTGGGAATAGATTATTTCACAAAGTGGATAGAAGCAGAACCACTGGCCACCATCACTGCACAAAAAAGTTGGAGGTTCCTCTACAAAAATATAATCACAAGGTATGGGATACCTTATTCCATTACCACAGATAACGGAACCCAGTTCACTGACTCCACCTTTAGAAGCCTAGTAGCCAGTATGAACATCAAGCACCAGTTCACCTCAGTGGAACACCCACAAGCCAATGGGCAAGCCGAGGCAGCCAACAAAGTCATACTGGCAGGGCTGAAGAGAAGATTACAAGATGCAAAAGGGGCTTGGGCAGAAGAGCTCCCACAAGTACTATGGGCTTACAGAACAACCCCCCAATCCGCCACTGGAGAAACACCCTTCCGGCTAGTTTACGGCGTAGAGGCCATGATCCCAATAGAGGTCAATGAGCAAAGTCCAAGAGTGATTTTCCACGACGAGATCAAAAATATACAGGGGCACAAAGAAGAGCTCGACTTGCTCCTCGAAGCCCGAGAAGAAGCACAGATAAGAGAAGCAGCGTTGAAGCAAAGGATGACTACAAGATACAACAAAAAAGTCATTCGAAGGAGTTTCACCCCAGACGACTTGGTCTTAATCAGAAACGACATTGGAGTCAACAAATCTGGGGAAGGAAAGCTCGCTGCAAATTGGAAAGGGCCATACAAGATCAACGAGGTCTTAGGAAAAGGCTATTATAGGGTAACCGACTTTGACGGCAACGAGTTACCAAGATCATGGCATGCTTGTAATATGAAAAGGTACTACAGCTAAAAAGCGAACCCTACTCCCTGATGTACTCTTTTCCCAACTTCATGATTTTTTTCCCAAAACTAAAGGGTTTTTTCTGGAGAAGGGTTTTTAACGAGGCATCATAGTAGGGGGCTAAGGGAAAATAAATTATCAAAAGCCCTTAGTAGCAATAAGGTATCTCCTCAATTAATAAAGATCTCTTTCATTTTAAATATCTCTTTTGAATTCCCTTTTTATTCTCTTTCTACAAAACGCGCCGATTTAAGCTCGACAAAACGTGAAAATCCCATGAACCGACCTAGACGGTCGTCAGGATAAAACGACGAGGTACAAGTCGGCGTAAAGAGGCTATAGAAGTCGATCATGATAAACTCGGGAGCAGTCCGATTCATAAGTCGGAATGCGAAACCGAGTAAAATTAAAATGAATCGCAAAAGTAGCCTAAGTCACGAAAAACTCAATGAAACAAAATTGAGTACTAGGAATGATAAAAAAGAGATAGGAAAAAACTAAGAAAAAGTTATAAGGCTGCCTTGAGGATCAAAAAGATTCAGAAAAGCAGGCCAGCCCCAAAGAATAGGCTTTTTCCAAAAAAGATCAAAAGAATAGAAAAGCATGCGCGCATAAGGTAACTCAAAACCCTTATCCAAAAAGGGCATTTATTTAAAACGCTAAATTAAACCCTTATTAAAAAGGGTATCGTAAATTGTTTTGTTTACGGCCCTAAAAGGCCAAAAAAGTGTTGCAAACATCAACAAATAAATATAAAAGAGTTTAAAAAGAGGGGCCCACAGGCCGGGCCCCAATAGCCAAAATTACTTCTTCGCAAGAGGAGTAGAAGGATCACCACCACCAGGACCAGGAATTGGAGAGAAAGTCGGAGGAGCGGTAGAAGAGCTCGGAGCGTCCTTAGAGTGAGGAGGGGACTCTATGATCCTCTGCCCCCGAGTCTTCAAATCGGACTCAGACTCCACCACGGGGACAGGAGGATCCACGATGGCACCATCAATAACAATCTTATCAGGGTCCAAAGGAGAAAGGTCCAAGTCAGGAGCAATGACTCCGACATGCTCCTTAAAAACCCTCCAAGCCTCATCAGCACCATCCGCAATAGAGTCCTCCAACTCGGTATAGGCCTTCCGGGCATTCAGCAAGTCATTCTTTACAGACACAAGATCAGCAAATAAACTGTTGTAGCTGGCTTGCGCTGCCTTCCTCAAATCCACCTCCATGTTGCATTGGGCTTGCAACTTCTTCTCCTTCTCCCGGAGGCTGTCCCTCTCCTCCTTCAGCTTGGCGACTTTCCCCTCCAACTCCCTCTCGTGCTCCTGATATATGCGAAGCCTGCCTTCCAGCTCCTCGACCCTCGAGGTCGTCCCTAAAGAGTTGAGAGGAGTCTTCTCAAATATATCTAAGAGTTTGCCACAAACTCCCACCGTCTTGAGACTCTCCTCAACCACAGCAGTAAGGTAGTGCCGAACAGAAACATCATCCATGCTCATACGAGCATGGGGATAAATGTTCTTTCGGACGAACGCAAGAGCGTCCGCCTCACCAGAAGCGCCAGACTCTAAGGTCTTACGCTTCCTCTTCTCTGGTTCAGGAGTAGGTCGGACGGAGGGGGGTGGCAGAGAGGAAGCAGAAGAGGAAAATCACAATAGGTTGGGAGGGAGTCCCGACGTTTCGAGGAGGAGGAGGAGGAGAGACAACCGCCCTAGCGCCACCAGACCTGGCACGAGACCTCGCCTTGGCCTCCTGAACTCTTTGGTAAGACTCCTGGGCATTTGTTTTTGCCATCTCTGAAAAAACAAAAAAAGCAACAATTAATAGATTAGACAAGTCGGAAGAATTAATCAGACAAGTCGGAAAACCAAATGAAAGCTACCTATTTGCGCTTGGATAAAACTCGGAGACCCCTGGATAAACTTTTTCGTGTCCAAGTATGGAGACCTCCCCCAAACTTCTCGGAGGAACCCCACAATGGCCGCCTCCACATCATCCAGGTCGTCAAGACCATATTTTTCACAAAAGGAGGCCTCCAACCAATACAAAGGAAAGCAGGGGGAAGAGTTATCATCCAGAAAAAAAGGGTGGTGACCCTCTACAGCTTGCACTTTGAAAAAATAGTTTTTGAAGTCATGGAAGGATTCGTCAAAAAGGGTGAAAATTCTCCTACCTTGTATGGTCCGGAACGACACCCACTGTTGTTTATTGTTTAGCCCACTAAAGGATTTTGTCATATGAAAAAGATGGAAAAAAATCTTTAAAGAAATCGGGAACTCTAAAGCCTGGCTGATGAATTGATAAATTTTCAAAAAACCCCAAGAGTTGGGGTGAAGCTGGGTAGGAACGACTCGACAATGACGTAAAACAGACACCTCAAAGTCTGAAAAAGGAAGAAAAACACCCAAACGGGTGATCATACACTCATACATAAAGAAAAAATGGGAGGCCGCCTCATTAGCCCTCCCAAAGCAAACCCGGTCTTCTGGACCTGGGGCCACTAACTCATACTTCGGCTCGTCCTCCTCAGAAGAACAAATTCTGTGGCGAGTACGAAGATGGGTGATAAACTCAGAATCGACTGAGGGTTCCTCCCCTAAGACTGTGACATCAACCCAGTGAGAGAGAGCATCTACAGAAGCCATTTCTTTTTCTAAAAAAGGGGTGACAAAACCTACAAGGGGAAAAGAAAAATCACCAACACGGTCTCTAAAGGGAGGGGGATGCGAAACTAAAGTATGCAAATCAAATTTATCTACAAAGGCATATTAAAGAACTAACCTTTATCTGGAAATGAGGGTTGGAAGCAAAAGCCTTCGAAAGCACAAGAATGCAATACGAACGAATGCAAGGGAAATTTGAAAGATCGCAGAAACGAAACAATGAAAGAGAGGGAAAGTATTTATAAGAACGTTAGGGGCATAATGGTAAAATAGGGGCAGTCATTAATGAAGATGCACTGTTACCAAGGCTATTGAAACCCTACGCACACCCCTAACGGATACGACGCTTGATTAGACGTAACTGTCAGAACCAAAAGGTCACGAAAGGTCACGTCGGTTTCAAACCACCACGTCGGTCCTCTTACAAATCGGCTACGACCCCGAGTAGAATACTCGAACCCAAATCTTAAAAAGAAATTGGGCTCGAGTAGGGGCACTGTTCATACCCTGACCCAATAATAAAGGCCCAGGATCCAAGCAAAGAAGCCCAACCCAAAGGGTTGGCCCTCACCCAATACCAGCCTTCATCCCAAGAAGTCGGTACTGAACACGACCTGCTCCAAAAAAGTCGGATACGAGGGTTAGCTGGCAGATAACACTCATTCGAATGAGTAACTGCCCCTAGAAACTCTCTAACCACTTCATAGAGCCATATCTTAACCTCCCTAAGATATGGGAACGGTTATCCACCTAAAAAGGTGGCACTACTTCAGCGGTGGTTATTGGTTCACCACTATAAATACACTGACACCATTCCGGTATCTCTAGGTCCCAATACTCTCTAACCTGCTCACACTCTTGCTAACTTAGGCATCGGAGTGTCTTTGCAGGTACCACCCCCCATTCTCTCATACGTACAAGTCGGACGGAGGAATATCGAGTAACAGACCCCCTCGAAAGCCACCTCCTTCATACGTTTGGGCCAGCCAACGCCATCCAGCCTACTAATCTCCGGTTACCCACCGTAATAAGTTCTTTCATTATTTATTTCCGATTAAATGATATGCAAAATTCTAAAAAATTGAGTCATTTTTAGATGTTTACAGAATAAATAATTTATTTATTCAGGTAAAATCATTAAAAAAGAATTAACAGTAAATGCGTAATTAAATTTGTGAACATAATCGAAAGAGATTTATTTTTGAATTTTTTCCATTAAAATTTTATGTAATTGTAATTTCATGAAAAAAAAAAAGACTATAGAGACGACATTGATATATTAAAAACCAAAATCTTAAATTATTATTTATATTTGAGTGGGAAATCTAGACTAAATTTTTATAATAGTCCCCAGATTCAGCTCGTATACTAATTTAATCCCTAAAATTCCAATTGCACTATTTATATTCTCCAAATTACGTTTTGGACTACATAACGGTCCTTTAGTAGAATTCCGGCGTGACTCAACGACAATCTTGCTTATGTGGCACAGCCACTGTCACGTAAGATCTCCAATTATATAAGTCATTTAAATTTAAATTAAAAGTAATAATAACTTATTTAATTTAACATTTATGATAATAAATAAAATTATCGTTATATAAGTCATTTAATATAAAATAATTAAATTAAAAATTATAATTAATATATATATCACTTGTAAATAAATTAAAAATTAATAATTTTCTAATATTTATACCATAGAATAAATAATTTTGTTATAAATATTCATTAACGATTTATTATTCAATTAATATATCAATACAAGAATCATAATTTGCAAAGAAAATACTTAAACATGATGGAAGAGAGACTGTAGTAGACCATGCAAGAGTATGCTGCTTTTTTTTTTTCTTTTTTTTTTTTTAATAATTTCAAACGACAATACTTCTAGTAGTTTTTCCCTACCATCATCAATCAATGGATTATCGTTTGTATGATAGGCTAACAATCCAAAAACAAATAAATAAATAAATAATAAAATAGCATACTTTAGCGTACTACTCCAGTGATTGTTTATCTTAATCTCATGAGTATTTTATTAATTATTTAATTCCTAGAATTGAATGTTGCGTAGTTAATTATAAAAGATATTAAAACTAATTTAAATCATCGAAAAAACAATAGTATAAATATTTTTGGTAATTTAGAGAGATAAATTATTAGTATAGTATCATTATTATGTATTAGTGTGAAACAAATGTATGTATATTTTTAAAGTATAAAATAAATAAGTTTTTACTCCAAATTGATAGGTTATGATATATATATAAATAAGTTTTTTTTATGTATTAGTGTGAAACAAATGTATGTATATTTTTAAAGTATAAAATAAATAAGTTTTTACTCCAAATTGATAGGTTATGATATATATATATAAAAAAAAAACTATCTAAATCAAACAAAACGAAAATAACGATAATTAATTAACATCTGGCCTATTAGCTCAGTTGGTTAGAGCGTCGTGCTAATAACGCGAAGGTCGCAGGTTCGAAACCTGCATGGGCCATTTTTTTCTTTTCTATCTCCACCGTTGCTGAAGTATACTAAGATAATATATATATTCCTTGTTACAACACAACTGGCCCATTAGCTCAGTTGGTTAGAGCGTCGTGCTAATAACGCGAAGGTCGCAGGTTCGAAACCTGCATGGGCCATTTTATTCTTCTTATATCTCTATCGTTGCCGAAGTATACTAACATAATACATGTATTGGAGAAAAACTAAAGGGAGAATTTTGCATAGCTTCACAAGAAGTGAACTTACTTTTTCTATGAAAGCAGCCCGAAATCAATATAATACCTTAAGAAAGCAGTGAAGTTATTTCATAATTACGGAACTAAGTTGCCCGGTAATTTGGATAAGGTGGGTACTCCCATGAAGATATTATAATTGTCTTCATGTGATGATTTTTCTTTTTGACCCTTAGATGATGGAGTGTAGGGTTAGATTTTGATATGTTATAAAAGTGTTGTTTTTATTTGAAGTGTGGCCAAATCAATAAATCACACTTTTATACAAAGCATCTTTATAAAAAGATGTTTTTTGCATCTTCATTTGAGTAGCTCCCTTTGGATAATATCATAATCATTTTCAAAGAACAATGACAAGGAAGAGAAGCTTTGATCATTGGATGTTCTGCATCTTTCAAACATGTTCCACTTTTGCTTGAAAGCAAAGGGAAAATAAACAATCTATCTACACACTGTACAATTGTAATTGTTTGCTTTGAGCTAATCTATGTTATGTCAGCTTTTTTTTTTTTTTTGAAGAATGCAGCATTCAATCCAAAATTGATATGATGCTGCAGAACAAATCTTCTGTGCAAGGAATTGTGAGGCCACCCATTGGATGAACATAACCAAATTCTTCTTCTGCTTTACTCAGCAAGTCTTGAAATGATGGTTGGTTCAAGTATGATATCGGAACTATAAACCTCTTCATCTTTTCTCCTACATACACTGCAAGATACCCCTTTGGAATTTCTCCACCCTTTGAAGCTGCTTGTGTTGCTTTTCTAATACCAGGTAAGCGAAATCCCATTGCTTCTTCTTTGTTAAGAATGATCTCAAGTAACTTGTATGCGAAACAAGCGTTTCAAGTTTGATGCTTTATGTTTTGGGTTTGAGAATGCTAAGATGAGTATTGGTATATATAGATCATAAAATTGCTTCAGCTTGTGTGGAACTGAATGGTTATGAACTGTTTGATGGGGTCTAGTGAAGGACAAAGACTCATGAACCTTCACATGGAGTGTTTTGGAGGTCTTTATGAAGAACTATTAATGATTCAGGAGTAAATGACCCACATTATGTAAGATTTTCCAACACAATCACTGCTTGAAAATGAAATCTAGATCTTGAAAATCTTGTGTATAGCTGTTAGGCAAGGTCATGCCAAACCTCATCTATTATTCAGTTGCTGTTGCTTAGAACTTTATTCACATCCACACAACCTTGTGATATATTCAGTGTCGGCTCGAATCTTGATTCCCGGACACTGTTTCGAAGCTATCAATCAAGTCTTGCTTGTGATTCACAAATTTCATAACTTATTACTCTGCTATTATTTGTTGGCAGATGTATGGCATAAAATTGTCATTCTAATGAAAATTTGTGAGATGTCTAAAGCATGTCTAGTAATAATAGATGAACACATGAACAAAATCAACTCTAATTTAGTCCTCTTCATTGCAAAATTGATTGTTAGCAAATTGTAACTATATATACACTATAATTCTTGAGCTCTCAAAGCAGAACAAGTCATTTGCATATCAAATTTAAAGCATCCTAACTCAGCTTTTTCTCTCTCACAAGTGCTTGAAGATCTCTATCTATTTTCTTAGAACAAAATGGGGTTTCGCATACTAGGCACAAGAAGGGCATCAATTTCTGCAACTGAAGTAAGTTCCAAGCGATTTGTAGTCCCAAAAGGCTATCTTGCAGTCTATGTCGGAGACAAAATGAGGAGGTTCATGATTCCGATATCATACTTGAATGAACCTTCATTTCAAGCATTACTAAGTCAGGCAGAAGATGAATATGGATATGATCATCCGGCAGGTGGTCTCACTATTCCATGCAGGGAGGATGAGTTTCTAAACATCACTTCTGGCTTAAATGGGTTATAAGATCATGCTAATGAAGATAGATAGGTAGATAGATAGATTGGTTGAAACAAATTTTGTACACATGGCACTTTATTTTTCTTCACCTTGGTTTCTTCCTTGATCAATTCTTTCGGAAATGTAAAATTTTTTATCTGAATGAGAAAGTTATGATTCATGTCATAATAGCTTGTTGCATCACTTTTAGCCTTTTCCAATTCTACTGTATAATATTATACTTTTTCTATATTATATTATATGTAGCATCCCTATTGAATTTCGGTTTTGTGATACACACACCATTTCCTGCTTTCAAGTTTTGGAGACTAAGGTAGTGAATCAATTGTCTTATGACTATTTAGCACCAGCTAGATTAAATAGCGAGACATTGTAAATAATAATAATAATAATAATAATAATAATAATAATAAAAGAATGTTCACAGACATTTATAGTTGGTATAGGAAATATTTAAATTTTTATTACTTTAAAAATTTCCGAGATGAATTCATCCTTCTATTAGGATATTGATTTGTATTTTAAAGATATTTTTTGTTTATCTAACACCTATATTAAAATTTTGTTCTTGAGACTTTTAAGATAATTCGGTGGGACAAATTTTCAGGTGCATAGCAAATCAAATGGATTTAATAGTTTTTTCAAGTCCATGCAATTTTCCACTTCAAGTCTATATACACATTTTCAACTGTCATTTTCAACTGTTTGTCTGCACACATTAATTTTTCCTTTGACACTTTCATTTTTGGTATTTATGTAAACCAAATTTAGCATTTTTTCCTTCCTATGTTCTTGCTGAGCATCCTATGCATTATATGAATATTATATTTTTTAGATTAATTTTGTATGTCGGTTCTTTTAAAACAAATTTTTTTTTGAAAAAAAAAAAAAAACAAATAATAATAAAAGAAAAAGAATCATGTGTTGAAATGAATCTTTATCTTGTTGTACATATTACTATTTGCTAGTTTAAGTTTAGAACTGCACCTTCCCATTCTTTTCAGTTCAAAGCCAAAACTTTGGCTTTCAGCATAGCAAGTTTCTAAATTGAGCAAATTCTTACAAAGATGAGCACTTCACAGGGTGTTATTACCTGTAAAGGTATAATTTTTATCATTATATCAACATTAAGCATGCATGTAGAAATCAATTAACTTTCATGTTACTTGCAAACATGATATTATGCAAAGTTATTTGCTTTTTGCAGCTGCAGTGTGCTGGGGATTAGGAATGACACTAAAGCTTGAAGAGATTCAAGTTGATCCGCCGAAATCAGGCGAAGTTCGAGTTAAGATGCTTTGTGCTAGCATCTGCCACACTGATGTTTCAGGCATTCAAGGATCTCCATATGTTAATGGTTTCCCTCTAGTACCTGGACATGAAGGAGTTGGGTAAGATAGATTCTATGTCCACATACTGCATTGTATTGTATCAATGATAGAATTCCATCCATGAACATGATGAATTGGTTTTAAATTTTAATTAATTGCAGTGTTGTAGAGACAGTTGGAGATGAAGTGAAAAATCTTAAAGAAGGGGATATGGTGATCCCAACATATATAGGAGAGTGTGGACATTGCCGGAATTGTGTTTCTGGAAAGACCAACCTTTGCCTGACATATCCTTTCAGAATTACTGGCTTCATGCCAGATAACACTTCTAGAATGTCCTGCAGAGGCAAGAAGTTAAAACACACTTGGACTTGCGCCACGTGGTCCGAGTACACGGTTGTCAATGCCAATTACCTTCTCAAGGTTGATCCAGGCATCAATCTAGCCCATGCTAGCTTCATCTCATGTGGGTTTTCAACTGGCTATGGAGCTGCATGGAAGGAAGCCCAAGTTGAAAGTGGATCAAGTGTTGCTGTTTTTGGTCTTGGTGCTGTAGGATTAGGGGTATGCTTCAAAGAGATTTGTTGGAAGTTACTCAATCCGTCCATCAATAACTGTCGGACTGAAAAAAATTTCGTACATATCCGACAGTTATCGATGGATGGAGGGAGTAGTTTGCTTCTAGTTTTGAGCCTTGATGAGTTTTGATAATGACCTTGTGATGCAGGCTATAAGCGGAGCGAAAATGCTGGGGGCTACTAAGATAATAGGGATTGACACAAATGAGATGAAGAGAGAAAAAGGGAAAGCTTTTGGAATGACTGATTTTATAAATCCTCAAGATTCTGATAAACCTCCATCAGAATTGGTGAAGGAACTGAGTGATGGATTTGGTGTGGATTATTCTTTTGAGTGCACTGGAGTTCCATCTTTGATTAGTGAATCCTTAGCAGCCACAAAGATGGTTAGTTTCACTTCTGTCAAGTAATTCAGCTGTTTGATTTCATCAAATTATTATATGATCCTTGCTTCTAATTGTTGTTTCGGATTATGTAGGGAACCGGTAAAGCAATATCTATTGGCGCGCCAAATGAACCTATTGTGCCTTTCAATCATACAACAATTCTGGCTGGCAGAACTCTGAAGGGTTCTGTTTTTGGAGGTCTAAAAACCATGTCAGACCTTTCAATTGTAGCTGACAAATGCCAAAAGGAGGTACTTTAAACTTTAAAGACACTTAAGTTCAATAGATACACTACGTTATCGTTTCTGGAATATGCTTAATACATTGATGAAGAAGTCTCACAATTATTTAATGTATTCGGACTATTTATTTACATTTTCACAGGAGTTCCCTCTTCAGGAGCTATTCACCCATGAGGTCCCATTGACAGATATAAGCAAAGCATTTGATCTACTCAAAGAGCCAAATTGTGTCAAAGTTGTCATCAAGATATGATTTTCTAACAATTGATGGATGTAAAATTCAAATTATGCAGCTTCAGATAGTTTTATAGGAGAATATTCTGCTTTAAAAATCACAGAAGTTGCAGTCCAACAACTGTTCTGTGTGAATATGAATAAAGAATTGTTTGATGCATGTGTGTATAAGTTGGCAGTTATTTTACTTCACCATTGTAATGCAAAATCAAACAAATTTGTGATATGCAATGTAACTTTTTATTCAAGTGCAAATGTTTTAATAAGAAGTAAGGTGTTCAGCTCCTACTTTGAAATTTATTCAAACAGGCAAATAATCAAGTTTCAGTGAGTAACTTTGCTTATGTAAGCTCCTAATTGCAGGAACAAGTGAACATAACTGAATTCATTGTCAATTCGTCACTATTCAACAAAAGTAGACATACTCTTTGAGTTTGTCATCTGATTCTCTATACTAATCTATTCTATACAACATGTATATGCTAATCTATGTCAATCTTCTACAGTCTGAGATTTATAGCCCATTCAAGCGAGAAGTGATCCGTTGGAAGACATGTTCACTACAAGGAATAGTGAGACCTCCCATGGGATGATCATATCCAAATTCTTCTTCAGCTTGACTCAACAAGTCTTGGAATGAAGGTTGGTTCAAGTATGATACGGGGATCACAAAACGCTTTTGATTCTCTCCAACATACACTGCAAGATACCCTTTTGGGAGTTCCACAGATTTTGAAGCTGCTTCGCTAGCTGAGAATGATGATGCCCTTCGAATAACAGGTAAACGGAAACCCATTTTTTCTGTATGTATGTAAGAACTAGAGCAGAAAAGCTTTCAAGTTTAAGATAAGAATCTGTTAAGTGTTGATGCTTAAGAATGGCAATGAATTGTGTTGTTTCTGAAGACAGGAGGAAATGTATTTATAGATTTTAAGATTCTTTGGAAGATTATTATTTCCAAGATAAAATTATTGTTGAAGTCACTATAGGATTGCGGGGCATACACACGAGAGATCACATGGTGCTGTCTTAGAAGTGGTTAAGAGTGAATGCCCCCACCTTCTCAAAGAATAGCCAAGACTGAAGCCACTGCAATCAAATGAGATAAGATCAAACTGAAGCCTTATATTTGTTTCATGTCTTAATTGGTATTCCATATTTTTGTAAACATGCTTTAGACATGTCACATTTTCTTCAATGTTGAGAAATTGACTAAATGCTAATATATAGCTACCAACTGTTGAAATAATCTTGGCAATGAAAACAGGTACTTGATGGCTATATATTCATATTTATTTATGGACATGTTTTAAGACATCTCATATGAATCCTTTCACGTACTGATGTACCCTGTGATCTGTATTCTATTGCAATAAATGTAGTCATATCCACTCTGCATCATTATTAGACAATTTCCACTGATTTAGTAGGTTACCCATCAGTATGAAGAGCCAACTTATGTGATATGTCTTAAACATGTCTGCGACATAATAAGTAGTAGTCCATTAAATCAGCTTTGTATTTAACCATTTATTAGCTTCTCAGTTGTCTCTTTCAAAAGGTGGCAACATTGTTTGGCAAGAACTCTCAAATCTAAAGTAATCTTTCATAAACACAATGAAGACACTACCATGTGATCTTCGTTTCGCCCTTGTCTCAAAGTAGGCCTTATCGAATGGCTAATTACAAAAACTTATAGATGGTATATCTATATATAGACGGTTACCCTTGCACTCTAAAGCAACACAAATCAGTAGCAACAACAATTCTTCTTTACACCCTTTGAGATCATTTGCATTTTTATTAGTTTGAAGCAAAAGAAAACAATGGGATTTCGCTTACCTGCTATTAGAAGGGCATCATCTGCTGTAACCCAAGCAGCCTCCGTCCCAAAAGGCTATCTTGCAGTCTATGTTGGAGAGAAGATGAAGCGGTTTGTGATTCTTATTTCCTATTTGAGTCAACCTTCATTTCAGGAGTTACTAATCCAAGCAGAAGAAGAATTCGGATATGGTCATCCAATGGGTGGCCTCACTATTCCTTGCAAGGAGAATGCTTTCGTGGATCTCACGTCTCGCTTGAATGGACTATAGTATAGTCGAAGGAAAACAAGACTGACTTAGATTAATTGAGAGACAAATTTGTACAGCAGGCACTTAGACTTTTTCTTTTTTACTTCCGTTTTATTGGCAGATACTGACTACCATCTCATTGAAATGTCAAGGATGTAATATCAGAAATTTTTCCCCTAGTTCAATGAATTTAAACACCTTATCCCTAAGGACTTGTATACTCAATTTCTTTGCATATGAACTTCACTTTTGAATGCATCCATGTGAACATGAATGCATCTAAATAATGCTTTACTGCTGGCAAATGAATCTCCTGCTTATGATGAACTGCTTTACTTCTCTAGATAGTAAATGCAGTCACAAATTTTAGTCATTGATTTTAGCCATCTAGAAGATATAAGACTAAATTATTTCTCTAGGTAGTAGTTATTAGGTACTAGCAAAAGAACTATCATTGTTGAAATTGATACAGATCCTTCTCTACATCTTCAGTTTTGCTATTCCAGTGAGCTAGCTAATTTGTTGAAACAAATCCATAACTTGATTACTTAAAGCTAATTGAGCGAATCTATAAGTTATTCAACCAATCTCTTCTGATATTTCCTTTGAATTAGTTTCTTCTATGCTAAAGGTTGTTGGATCTTATGTCTCTATAGTCTTCACAGTTTATACTATTACCACATATTCACACTGTAATCTCTCCCAGATCAGAAGCTCACCAACTTTGATTGTTTCACTTGAATTTGACATCCCTCTGAAGCTTGTTTTCTCTAATTTTTTACAATGATGTACACCTTTCTGATATATACAACTGTAACTAGTATATTTGAAACCATTGCATATTGTACTTTTAATTTTTATTTGTATGAAAGAAATAGATTTGCTCATTTGTAGGGCCATGTTTTAATGGATTCCAATTTCATATAATATTAGTTAGATAGTCATTGAATCTACGTGGATTACAAATTTGCAATTCTCTTTTATTGTTCTTTAAAAGTTCTGGGCAATCGGAGCATGTTTAATTTTATTATGATGTTGTTGCATATATTAGAGATCATTCATATCAGACAAAAGCAAACAAATTTTGACAATGTCATGCTGTAATGTTCTCATTCAACATTTTTACGCTTTCAAATGAATGATACAAGGAAGAGACCAAAATGGACAAAGTTTATAATAAAAGAAAGAGCCTTCTGTACAAAATTTGTCTCAGCTAAGCTATGTCAGTTTCTATTAGAACAATTTACTGCCCAACCATTTGAAAAGTGAGGTTTAGGAATTCATCCTCACTGCATGGAATTTTGAGACCACCAGTTGGATGTTCGTATCCAAATTCTTCTTCTGCTTGGTTTAGTAATTCTTGAAATGAAGATTGGTTCAAGTAACATACAGGAATCACAAACCGCCTCATCTTATCTCCCACATAGACTGCAAGATAGCCTTTTGGAACATTAGTCCCTTTTGATGCAGAAAGTGATGCCTTTCTAATACCTGGAATGCGGAAAGCCATTGTTCCTGAGGGATTTGTATGAGAGAAAAATGTAAGTTCTTGATACTTGAGGAGATGCAACTGATTTGTGTTGGTTGAGAACACAAGAAGAAGTGTATATATAGTTGCCATCCTGAAGAAATTATTCAGATGAAGCAGTAAAATGGGGTCTACATAGTGACAAGGGTTAGCAAGGGATCACATGGTATTGTCTTGGAGGTCTCTTTCATAAGATTAGGACCAAAGAAGTTAAGTGAGAGTACATATCCCACCTTCTGAGGTAATTGCTAAGTGGCTAATATATGATATCCACTTGAAATATAATGAAAATCTACACAAATTGATAGGTGAAGTATGCTTCTTCAAGCATTGTAGTTGTACTTAAGGTACTCCATGAGACATGCTTTAGACATCTCACAAGCTTCTTCAAATTGACATACAACTGATAATGAAATCTGTTGATATGAGGCCAGATGAGAACTAATATGAACCTCAACTCTTCAAGTACACCAGATTATAAACAACACAACCATGAAATTTGCAAAACATTGCAATCTGTTGGCCTACCCTCTACAAGGTGGACCTTGAATTATGTAGTTTAACAAGCTGATACTGTGATACATATGAAAGTCCGCCGAGACAATACCATGTGAACTCTTACATGCCCTTGTCTCCTAACTGGTCCTATCTGATGCCCTCCTCCACCAACCATTCTAATATCGGTGTGTTTATAACATATCCTTTTATCTATATATATGTTCATGGTTGCAGTCATTCACATCCTAAAGCAAAAGAAAAACTCAAAAGATCGCATCTTATTCACAAGTCATATCTAAGACTAATATTTCATCAACACATACATACAACAATGGGTTTTCTTTTGGCTGGTATCAGAAGAAAGACATCATTTACTGCAAACCAAGCAACTTCCAAAGTTGTGGAAGTCCCGAAAGGCTATCTTGCCATGTATGTTGGCGAGAAGATGAAGCGATTTGTGGTTCCCATTTCTTATTTGAATCAACCTTTATTTCAAGAATTACTAAGCCAAGCAGAAGAAGAATTTGGATATGATCATCCAATGGGTGGTCTCACTATTCCATGCAGTGAGGATGCTTTCTTGGACCTCACATCTCGCTTAAACTGACTTAGCACAAGTCCTGCCGAAGGAGACTGACATAGATTAATTCAGAGTGAAACTTTTCCTTTTCTGTAACAAGAATTGAGAGACAATTTTGTGTAGCAGGAACTATAGTATAAGTTTTCTTTGTAGCATAACATCATCTCATTGAGATGGCAAGGATGTAAATATCAGAATTTTTCCTCCCAATTTCAATGAATTTATAGACTTCATCTCAAAAGATTTATAGACTTAAGTGCTTTGCATATGCTCTTCACTTGTGCATTTGTTCCGTTTCTGCTTCTGTTGTATAAAAAAGTTTATGAAATGCTGCAAATTTGTTTCCAAAAGCCCTTTCTAACACACATAAGCACACCACAAGTTGGCCTTGAATCTGTAAATTGCTTTATGACATGAAGGACTGAATCATTAACTGATTTTCAGTCATATGGCTAAGTTAAATATATTGGATCCAAGTTTATATTATTAAATGTTCCCCTCATTATTATCATTCTTTTGGGTTGTGAGTTCTGAAATTGAGAGCCATCCATCTAAAATTTGCTGCAATTGATCTTATGATGAAATGTTCTATACCTCTAAATAGTGTCGTTGCCGAAATCCAAATAGATAGATATTTCTATGCAGCAACTTCTGTTTTGCTTTTTCATCCAGCTAACTAAAATTGTTCAAATAAATCAAATGACTCTTGAAGCATGAATTTAAGCAGGCATTAGGTTGTTCTCAAAGCCTGTACATCCTTTTTCAATAACAAGGAAGTGCCTCTTCCTTTTCATGTTTGTAACAGATGGAACTTTATTTAGACTCTTGCCTTCACCACCTACTTGGGTCTGCTTCCATAGAAGAAAGAAAGGAAGTGCCTCTTCCTCAACTTTTAATACAAGAAATCTACTAGTCCTTCACATATTTACTTTAGTAGTTTTAACAAATTGTGAAAGAAACTTTATTTTGATATTGCCAGTTTGCCACATATATTAGAAATTATTCAGGTTGAACAAAAAGCTGCAATAAGCCAATAACTTTCTCATTCATAGAACATTTTTACACTTTCAAAGGAATGATACAAGGAAGACACCAAAATTGACAATCTTCAAAATAAAAGAAAGAGCCTTCTTTACAAAATTGTCTCATCTAATCTATGTCAGTCTCTATTAGCACAATTTACTGTCCACTTAATTCAGAAGTGAGGTTTTGAAACTCATCCTCACTGCATGGAATTGTCAAACCACCAGTTGGATGATCATATCCGAATTCCTCTTCGGCCTGGCACAGTAATTCTTGAAATGAAGGCTGATTCAAGTATGATACCGGAATCACAAACCGCTTCATCTTATCTCCTACATAGACTGCAAGATAGCCTTTTGGAACATTAGTTCCCTTGGATGCAGAGAAAGATGTGGCCCGTCTAATACCTGGAATGCGGAAAGCCATCGTTTCTTGTTGCTCAAAAGAAAAAGTAATATATTGTTGTTGAAGGATTTGTATCAGAGAAATATGTGAGCTTTGATAGTTGTGGAGATGCAAATGAGTTGTGATGGTTGAGAACACAAGAAGTGGTGTATATATAGATGCTATCCTGAAGAAATAATTCAGATGAAGCTGTAAAATAGGGTCTACATTGTGAAATGATCACAAGTGATCACATGGTATTGTCTTGGAGTTCATACATCATATTCTGACATAATTGCCAAGAAACTACACATATCAAATCAAAGACATCTAAATTAAAGCAATGTAGTTGTACTAAAGATACTGAATTAGACATGCTTTGGACATCTCACATGTTTCTTCAGATTTAGAATTGCTTGTGACAATGAAATCAGTAAACCTTGTCCACAACCTGATTTATATCTCTGAAACGAAGTGTTCTGAGGCCAGAAGAGAACCAAAATTGGACACATGATAATGATCCGATATGAACCTCATTTTTTTTTTTTTGGTTTCCCACGGTATCCCCCAACCCGGCAGGTCAAGGACTAATCCGTCGCGGTACTGAGCTCCATTTAAGGGTTTGCCGCTGGCCAATAGGTTGCTGCATGCACAAGGCGGGATTCGAACCCCCGACACTTGCTTAAGCGGACTAGTGAGCTAACCACTAGACCAACCCAACTTGGTTGATATGAACCTCATTTTTAAGTACACCAGATTGTTAACATATCCCTTGGAATTTGCAAAACCATAGGCAACATGATCGAATCAAACTTGCTGTTGTATACATAAATGGACCTTGAATTATCTAAGACAACACCATGTGATCTCTTTTATGACCTTGTCTCCTAATAAGTCCCATGGCTACCATCTCTTACACTTTCTCCACCAATCATTCAAGTGGCATTATGTTTATAGCATATTCTATTATCTATATATATGTTCATGGCTGCAAGCAAGCAGCAACACAAGTCATTGACATCCTAAAGCACAAGAAACTCAAAAACTTACATCTTATTTTCATTTCTTAGACTAGTATTTCTTCAACACATACAAAAATGGGTTTTCGGTTACCCGGTATTGTAAGAAAGGCATCATTTACTTCATCTTCAAAAGCTATGGAAATTCCAAAAGGTTATCTTGCAGTTTATGTTGGAGAGAAAATGAAGCGGTTTGTGATCCCCATATCATACTTGAACCAGCCTTCATTTCAAGACTTGCTAAGTCAAGCTGAGGAAGAATTTGGTTATGATCATCCAATGGGTGGCCTCACAATTCCTTGTGAAGAAAATATGTTCTTAGATATCACTTCTCGCTTGAGTTGATGCTAGCACCATCAAGATTAGGCTGACTTAGAAATAGATTACTTAACACAATTTTTGTAACAATTTCTTACCCAGTTACACTGAGAAAGATTTTCTCCATTTTTTGTTATCCTACTATTCATCTCAATGAGAAATTTATGCACATAAACATTTGTCTCCCATTTTCTCCTTAAATCTAAATGTATTAAGTTCAAAGGCAATAACAAGCACAAAGTGCTGTTCATAAAATCAATTTTCACTATGTTGTACAACAAGTGCAAAAGAACCAGCAGGTAACTTTTATGATGATAGTAAATGTCACGGCCCAAAATGAGCCATGATCGGCGCTTAGGAAAATAATCCCCAAGCAAGCCTAACCGACTCAAATATAAGTTGAATAAGAAAATTACAAATATTTGAAATAAACTTACAATGTTTAAAATGAATAATTACATATTTTTAACAAACAAAAAATAAAATAAATATGAGTGGATCCTGCCTGTGACATATGGAGCATACAACGTCTAGGAACTCAACAAGGAACAAATACCTATTGTAGATCATAATTCTTGGATAGAGAGCTCACATATTCAAGTATTTATTCCTGAAAAATATTTTTAGAAAAACGGAATGAGTTTTGCAACTCAGTGACTAGACAATACATTTATAATCCACATGAGACCATATAACATTATTATTAAAGTAATTTCTTAATTAGAAAATAGTAATTGATCATAATAAGCGAATCAATAAGGGAGTTCTCATGCAGAAATCAAATCAAAAGTCCACACTTGGGCGGCTCCACCTCAATGGGTAGCCCTTTCCTCTCGTGTGTCCTAACAGAATAACAGATCTAACGTGTGGCCTACACGTTAGACTAGCAACACCCCTGCTAGCTGGAGTCTGAGTTAGATGCATCTAAGTTAACGTCATAACCGCTGTTAACTACGGTTTTCTATACGAGCCTCCCAAACCAATTCAAAATATATATTTTCAAATATAACAAATTCTTCAGTCTTGCAAACATATGAGGTATCAAATTAAATAATACTTTCTCATAAGAAATATTTTCTAATCATAACTTCTTTGATCATAAGTAATTTCAAACACATTTCACAATTTCAAAGTCAGTAAGTACTAACAAATACTTCAATGCTTCAAAAGTATATATTTGAATAAAATCAAATGTTCTAAAATAATATAAAACTTCATCAAACATATATATAGTCTCATGTAAAATTTCTAAGATATGAACTTCATAAAAATATATTTTTTTTTTCAACTATAATAAATCAATTATTCTAATCAAATCAGAGTTTTTCAACAATAATTTTATAAATATAATTAGAAACTCAAAATAGCATGAACCATAAAGAAAATTAACAGTTATAAATGTAAAGCCTTCTCACAGCGTGGTCCTAAAGGACCGAATAGACCAAACCCGGAGTGCCGAATTAAAAGGTACGAAAGAGTGCAGAATTTGGATTGGGTAGTAGCAACAATTTCAATTCTCACTGCAGTAATGCCAACAGCCCTAGTAATAATAACATGGGACAACCACAGTAACAATGGCAGCAAATCCAACGGCCTATGGTAGTTTAAAATTGAGCAAAGACAGAAAGGGGTATTAAGCAAGGTAGGACAAAGTCAATAATAAGGCTTTACGGCAAGATAAGGTAGAACAAGATGAGTCTTACCAAAGAAAACAAGGGGATGGAGCATCAGCAGCTCCGGTGACCCTCTCCAACGTCGACGGTGAAGGACACAACAGAATAACGGTGGCGGTGGTTCCTCTCCTCTGGAGTGACTCCCGCAGCAACACTACAAGCTTTGACGAACAGGGGAGAGGTAGGGGTCAGCCGCAGTGGAGCAGAGTAAAGGCGGAGATAGCTTCGGGTTGCACCAGCGGTGAGCTTCAGCGATGGCAATATCTCCGTCCGACGCGGCCCCTTCAACGGCGATGACCGTAACTCCAGCGATGAGTCCCAGCAGCGACGATAGTGGTGCTGCCTTCTCTTTATCCATCTCTCTCCTTATTCGTCTCTCCCTCTGCCTCTATAACTCGATAGCGGCGACGGCTTCTCTTTGCTTTGCCAGTGCCGTCATCTTCTTCTCTTCTTCCCTCGGTGACTTTCTCACCCCCTTTTCTCTATTTCTTTTGTTCAGACTTCAGTAGGGCTGCACATGGATCGGATAATATCCGCATATCCGCGGTAATTATCCGCATCCGATCCAAATTTTGCGGATATTATCCGATCCGCAGAGCCATCGGATCGGATCCGCACTATGGTCGGATCGGATTGCGGATTTGGCAGTGATATCCGCGGATCCGATCCGCAAATCCGCATATCCGCACATCACATATGAATAGCATAGTTTAAGAAAATAAACCCTAATGTGATATGAATTTTAATGTGTTATTTCTGAATTTTATGATATTTTGTTTTTAATTTTTTATGTTGTACTTCAACTTAGAATAATTAAACTTAAATCTTGTGTTATTATTTTGTTTTTGTTATTCAAAAGAACTATTATTGATAATATTTTAGGAGTAAATAGGCTTAAACAGATAAAAAATGAATTTTTTGGATTTTTTTTGTAAAAATAGTCAAATAGAATCTTAAAATAGTTTTTTTTTAAATTATGCGGATATATACCCGATATCCGATCCGATCCGATCCGCATACTTGCGGATCGGATCGGATCGGATCCGGCCTAAAAAAATGCGGATATCGTATCCGATCCGATCCGATGAGTGCATTGCGGATCGGATAGAATTTTAGGCTATATCCGATCCGATCCGATCCGTGTGCAACCCTAGACTTCAGAGTGTATGCTTATGTGAGAGTAAGAGTGTGTGGGTTTAATTTAGGCATTAGGGTTAGGTTTTGGTAAAAAGAATAAGGGTAGTGTAGGAATTTTGATAAAATTAAAAGATAGGGTAACAATAAAAGAAATCAAATATAAAATATTTCAGAAAAAGTTTGGGACGTTACAGTAAAAGAAAGTTATGATAAAAAAAAAAGGCAGTAACTAAGTATGAATTTGCATAATATTAGTTTCAATAATGATAACTTGTTTGGTCAATTCAATTATCCAATTATTACTATAGGATGATTAACAGCTTCAAGGACCAGTCCCTATATTTACCATGTCCCCACTTTGCTTTCATCTGTCTTTGAATTTGAACATGGGGATCACTAAAATGTGGCCTCTGAAATGACACAAGAGTGGGAAGCTAGGTTGTAGTGAATGTTGTGGAGAAGATCTGATGGGTGCTATCATGTTACCATCTTTGGACTTAACAATGGGTATGTTTTTTGGTTTGGGAAGGTTTGAGTCAGGTATCATTTCTTATTTTGACTTGCAGAAACTTTTAATTGTTTTTGAAGATATTGTGTTTTTTACCAGTTATGCGAACCTATGCATATTATTTCAACATTTATGGGGGCATGTGTTGGAAAAAGAAGTTTTAATTTGATTTTTATTATGTAATTGGAGTTGTAGTTCAGTGAATGATGAAAAAGAGAAAGTGTTTTCTCTTGATCTGTATTTCATTCATACAAGATAAAACTAAACCTTGAGTTTTTTATCATACAATCAATTTTGTCCTCTCAAGATGACAACTTTTGTGAGATATTCTTTAACATTTTGAGTATGTAACTGATAGCATAAAGATATTGATGATGCAGTTTCAGAAAGGCATCATGATGATGGAGAGGCAGTTGACATGTTTTCTCAAGTCATGATGGTATTCTTGGCTCTCCTAGTGATTAAGCTTAGTGTTCATGTTTTAGGTTGAATGGAGCTGATAAATCTCTAGAGGTGTTATTAGGCAAGGAGTTATGTATGGGAAAATCCATTGGTACTTTTTTTTTAATTGGAAAAACTTCTAGAGAGAAGGGTGTTCAAAGTATAATTAGTCATATTAAGGAAGGTTTTGCATGCTATTAACACACACAAATTTATGATTACAGTGGTTAATTAACTTTCTTGGATTATTGTTTGCAACCATATAGGGCTCTACCATTGCATGCCTTTGAACTGTATTCTTTGTTTTTGTGTTTGCCATTAGCTTGTTGATTTGGAACAGGCAATGACCACATTGACCAAAGCCACCCTGATTTCTTCTCTTTAGCCTTACACTCACCTCCTTTTTGATTTCACTCACCTATTGGCATTTTGTGCAATATAATTATGGCCCAACTACCATTAATGTATGACCAAAAAAACTAAATGTTTATATGAAGTGTAATGTGAATGCATTACATTGTGATTAGTTGGGTTCTTACCTTGGTCCATCTCCAACAAGTGGAAGCAACAGAAGTAACTTTGAACCTTGCAAGACTCTAGATCAATGGCTTATTTTCCGAAGTATTTTACTAAAATTTTATGATGTAGGATAGTTGAAGTGAATATAATATATCGATACTAATATAACACGTTCTAATCACGTTATTAACAAGTGAAATAAGGGTTTTTTTTTTTTTTTTTTTTTGAGTAAGGATTAAGACAAAAAAACAAAGTACAAATTTATATATAAAAATAGATATTAAAATAATTTTAAAGATTAGTTTAGTGTATGAGTTTAATTTAAATAGCTTATCAATAGAAACAAGTAAATAAATGACACAAGGTGGCAGCCATAACATTGGGATTGAAGCTTATCCATACTTTAGAGAAGATAAAAAAAATAGAAATATTAATCCAGTTGTATTCCATAATGTGATGGTAACAATGTATGATAATGAATTATTATGACAATAATCATAATCAATTGGACACCAAAAAAAAATCATAATCAATTGTATAATTATCAATCGTTGAGAATAATCTTTTTAAATAGATTTATGTGGTGTTAATTTCTATTTCTTAAGTATTATGTGTCAAGCTTTTAACAAAACAGGAAATATTATTTTGCAGTGATGATTGAATTGGAAAAACATGGGAACAACAGATTAACTAAATTTTATTCTGAGTTGCGGAGAACATGAACCTCATTTGTTGTAGAAGAATCTAGTAACAAATTGGCTAAAACTGTTTCAACAGAAATGTGTATTTTGTTCCATGATCAACTCAAGGACAAATAAGGAACTATAGTCTCTATCGAAAGCAGATAGTCTGATGATATATATGAACTGAAACTTGAAAATGCTACTGATGAATAAATTTTATTTCATTCAGATTTGAGCACAAGCTAAATTTGTTTAAACAACATCTTGTCATGAATTTCTCATTTATCAAATGATTGATACAAGGAAGAAATCAAAATATAAAATCTCAAAAAGAAAGTGCCTTCTGTACAAGTTACTCTCAACTAATCTATTCTCCATTAGCATGATTTATAGCCTACTCAACTGAGAAGTGAGGTTTAAGAACTCATCCTCCCCGCATGGAATTGTGAGACCACCATTCGGATGATCATAGCCGAACTCTTCTTCTGCTTGGTTTAGCAATTCTAGAAACAAAGGTTGGTTCAAGTATGATATAGGAATTAAAAGCCTCTTCATTTTGTCTCCAACATAAACTGCAAGATAGCCTTTGGGGACATCATTGCTCTTTGTTGCTTTTCTAATACCTGGTATGCGGAAAGCCATTGTTTTTTAGGAGAAAGAAATATTTGAGTTTTTCTAAACTTCTAATACTTGAGAATATGTGAATGATTGGTGTTGCTTCAGAACACAAGAAGTGGTGTATATATAGTTGCTAGGATCTTCTTCAAACCAATTTCCTCAAGAGATAATTTGAATAAGATAGGGTCTACCAAATTGGCAATGTATTATGCATCACAAGAAATCACATGATATTGTCTTGAAGGTGTTAGGAAGTTCATTGAGAGTGCATACCCCACTTCTTCATATAATGGCCAACATATTAGCCTCTTGAAATTAATGAGATCTACATCAAAACAGTGCATACCTTACATAATGCTTCTTTCATAGATTGTACTACAGCTACTCCATTAATTAGTAGACATGCTTTAGACATCTCACATGTTTATTCAAATTGAGATTGCTTCTAAGTTCTAACAATGAAATTGTAAACCTTGACTATGACTTTATCTATTATCTTTGAATCTATTGCTAGTGAGCCAATATGAACCTCAGCTTTTCCAAGTACACCAGATTATAAGCAGTACAACTGGAATTTGAAACCATGGACAAACATGTTCCAATTACACTTCCTCCTCTTGCATATATATGGTGGGCCTTGTAATATCTACTATGAACTAACATTTAAGTTTCACTTAAGCACCTAGCATTTGATTACAAGTGGCTGCTTTATTAGCCATTCCTTGACAAGGTGGGGTATGCATTCTCAAACAACTGCTTAATCCTTGAGAGAGGCCTCTAGGACAATACCATGTGATCTCTCGTGTAGTGATGCGTATGCATTCCTATCATTTTCAAAAATCTTTTATCTTAGAAATAGTTTTCCAAAGAATCTTAAAATCTATAAATACACTTGCTCTTGCCTTCAAAAACAACACAACTCATTGGCAATCTTAAGTGTCAAACACTTAAAAACACATTCTTCTTAAACTTGGGAACTTTTCCTTGCTGTTATTCTTACATACTTCTTTAAAAAAATGGGTTTCCGTTTACCTGTTATTCGAAGGACATCATCATTCTCAGCTAGCCAAGCAGCTTCTAAATCTGTGGAAGTCCCAAAGGGGCATCTAGCAGTGTATGTCGGAGAGAAACAGAAGCGGTTTGTGATCCCCGTTTCATACTTGAACCAACCTTCAATCCAAGACTTGTTGAGCCAAGCTGAGGAAGAGTTCGGATATGATCATCCTATGGGAGGTCTAACAATTCCTTGCAGTGAAGATGTCTTCCAACAAATCACTTCTCGCTTGAATTGACCATGAATCTCACGCTGTAGGAGACTGACATAGATTAGTATACACATTTTGTACAATAGGCAACTTGTAATTACACATTTTTCTAAGTAAATGAAAGAAGAATGACCATTACTATGAAAAATTCAAAGTGTTTCCTCTGTTTTTTGGTTTAATGACAAAGAAAGAATTCAGCTACTCTCGTATTTCATTTTTTTTTTCTTTTTTAAACATTTTATCTTCTCTCTAAAAACAGAACATCATGCAGTATCTAGTAGTAAGCTGCCTGATGTAAGAAAAACCATACTTAATTGTTCATTTTTTTCTCATAGATTGCACTAGTTCAAAGTATGTAAAATTATAATATTTTAAATAAAAGAATAAGAATATGCATGGAAAACTATAGCTAAAGAAATTTCTTAAACGGGATGTATGGCTCATTTATTTATATATTTCTCAATGTCTGTTCTCTTATTTCTTTATTGAAGTTTTAACCATGCCTTAACATTTTTAAGAAGCATGTTATGTGTTGCATTTAACTAATCTAAGTGCTATTTTCGTCGGCCAACAGAAGTTTTAATTGATAAATTTTATACTTATTAGCATGTTATGTGATTTTAGTAAGGTTGAACCACAAAAAACTATTCACATGGTTCCTGCTTTTTGTAGAGAATATACTGATGTACCTTGTGATATATTGAAATGTTTGGCTAGGATGTGGGACCATATTTCATGCCCTCCAAGTGCAGAAGAAGTTGGGATACAGTCACAAAATGTGGTCCTCTCTGGCATCCTATCCCTTTATTTAAGAGGTTATGTGATATGTTTTAAGCATGTCTGCAACATAAGAAGTAATCCATTAAATCAGCTTTGCATTTAACCATTTATTAGCTTCTCAGCTATCTCATAGTGTTTGGCAAGAACTCTCAACTTTCATAAACACAAGGAAGACAATACCGTGTGGCCTCTCATTAGACCTTTGGTTATTCTAAAACACATATGCATACTACCAGTTGGTCTTGGATTTATAAACTGCTTTATGAAATGTTCCCTTCACTTTTTTTTTTCTTTTTCTTTTTCTGAATTCTGAATTCAATATTGCTTTTTTTATGGTTTTATAGTATTTACACTTTCATAAGAAAATTGCTGAAGTTTGTGACATTCAATCATGGAATGTCTCAAGCTTGTGTTACTTTTTACAATGACATGGAATGCCTCTTCCTTTACTTTTAATATAAGAAAACTGTGAGTTCTTAACAGATTTTCAATTGTACTTTCAAACAGCTATTCGAAATTCTAGTTTAAATGAAATGAATCATCAACTTCAGTCAATTTCTTCAAAACAACGTTGAACTTAATTTTGATTTGCTGCATAAATATATAAGAGATCATTGATTCAACAAAAGCCAAGAAATAAAAAATATAAAAAAAAGTTAACAAATGAGATGCAATAACTTTCTCTCATTCATGTTCATTTTTACACTTTCAAAAGGAATGATACAATGAAGAGACCAAAATGGACAATCTTCAAAACAAAAAGAAAGAGCCTTCTGTACAAAATGTCTCAGCTAATCTATGTCAGTCTCTATGAGCAAAATTTACTGCCCACTTAATTGACAAGTGAGGTTCAGGAAGGCATCCTCGCTGCAAGGAATTGTGAGACCGCCAGTTGGGTGATCATAACCGAATTCTTCTTCTGATTGGCTTAGTAACTCTTGAAATAAAGGTTGGTTCAAGTAATATACAGGAATCAGAAACCTCCTCATCTTATCTCCCACATAGACTGCAAGATAGCCTTTTGGAACATTAGTCCCTTTTGATGCAGAAAGTGATGCCTTTCTAATACTTGGAATGCGAAAAGCCATTGTTCTTGAAGGATTTGTATGAGAGAAATATGTGAGTTTTGATACTTTAGGAGATGCAACTGATTTGTATTGGTTGAGAACACAAGAAGTAGTGTATATATAGTTTGCTATCCTGAAGAAATAATTTTAATGAAGCTGTAAAATGGGGTCTACAAAGTGAGAAATGATCACAAGATGTCACATGGTATTGTCTTGGATATTTCTATCAAAGGTTAGGTCTCTATCTATCCGTTGTGGTAAAGCTACTCCATTAAACATGCTTTAGAGTTTAGACATCTCACATGTTTCTTCAGATAGACATTTATAGCTCTGAAACACTGTTCTGAGGCCAGAACAGAACCAAAAGTTGGCCTCACAAGACAATATGGACCTCAACTTTTCAAGTACACCAGATTATAAACAAAACTCCGTGGTATTTGCAAACCATGGGCAATTAGATTTCCTCTTGCATAAATAAGTTACAATTTTTGGGCCTACCCTCTAATGAGGACAATACCATGTGATCTCTTACATGCCTTTGTCTCCTAATATGTCCCATCTGATAGCCTTCCTCCACCAATCATTCAAGTAGCTACATGTTTATAACATATCCTTCCATCTATATAAATATTCATGGTTGCAAGCATTTAGGACCAACACAATTCATTCACATCCTCAAGCAATAAGAAACTCAAAAGCTTGTATCTTATTTACAAGTCATTTCTAAGACTGGTCTTTCATCAACACATACAAAAATGGGTTTTCGTTTTGCTGGTATCAGAAGAAAGCTATCATTTAATTCAAACCAAGCATCTTCAAAGGCTTTAGAAGTCCCAAAAGGCTATCTTGCTGTCTATGTTGGAGAGAATATGAAGCGGTTTATGATTCCCATTTTGTACTTGAACCAGACTTCATTTCAAGAATTACTAAGCCAAGCAGAAGAAGAATTCGGATATGATCATCCAATGGGTGGTCTAACTATTCCATGCAGTGAGGAAGCCTTCTTGGACCTCACTTCTTGCTTCAACTGACTATAAGTAATTCTAAAGAAGACTGACATAGATTAGTTGAGACACAATTTTGTAGTGGAAGCTAGTAGCTATCATCTTAGTGAGATGTCAAGGATGTAAATATATATCAGATTCTTTTTGCAATTTCAATGAATTTATAAACTTCATCACTAATTACTTATAGATTCTATTTCTTTGGTATATTCTCTTCAATTTTGTTTATTTCTTTGTTGTATTGCTACTACTGTGGTATTAAAAAAATGTCTATTAATTTATAATGGCATGCTGCAGAATTTTACTTTCTAAAACACATAAGCACTCCACCTTGTGAATCAGTGAAATGAAGGAGAGAAGCATATGGTTAAAGTTCATAAATTGGATTCAAGTTTGGATTTTGGATAATTCAATGTTTCCTGCAATTTGATTATGGTCTTTTGTTTTAGATTCACTAAGTTATTTCTCTAGAATACAGAGAAAATAGTGTCATTGATGAAATCCAAATTCTATCATTCCCGGTAGCAATTTCTTCCAGCCATCTAACTAAAATTGTTGAAAGTTAACTCTTGATTGGTTAAGCCCTCGATTGAATCATCATTGAAATTCTCAAAATTCTATCAACATGAGGGCTAAATTTTATTAGACAACCCAAAGCTAGTCTCTGACTCTCTTCTTCTTCTATTTTTTTTTTAATTTCTTTTTTTATTTTTAAAACAATGGCATGTAAGTGCTTCTTCTTTCTTTACTTTTATTATAAGAAAACTGAGTCCATGCCTTAACTTATTTACAATAGTGATTTCAAACCACTGTTAAGAAACTGTAACTTAAATGTTTGAACGAAACGAACCATCGAAGTTGGCAATCATCGAACTTAGATAGCCTAACATATTTTAAGTTTTAAACTGGAACTTAATTCTGATGTTGTTGCATAAATAAGAGATAATGCAGATTAAAACAAAGCCAAAAGGTAGTTTTAACAATGAGATGCAAATAACTTTCTCATTCATATAGCATTTTTACACTTTCAAAGGAATTATAGAATCTTCAAGGTATAAAGACAAAAGAGCCTTCTGTACAAAATCTCAACTAATCTATGTCAATCTCTATTAGTTTTTTATTGCCCACCCAACTGAGAAGTGAGACTTAAGAACTCACCCTCACTGCATGGAATTGTGAGACCACCGGTTGGATGATCATATCCGAATTCTTCTTCTGCTTGGTTTAGTAATTCTTGAAATGAAGGCTGGTTCAAGTAACATACAGGAATCACAAACCGCCTCATCTTATCTCCCACATAGACTGCAAGATAGCCTTTTGGAACATTAGTTCCTTTTGATGCAGAAAGTGATGCCTTTCTAATACCTGGAATGCGGAAAGCCATTGTTTCTTCTTGTTGTTCAAAAGAAAAAAGAAATAGATTGTTCTTGAAGGATTTGATTTGAGAGAAATATGTGAGTACTGATACTTGAGGAGATGCAACTGATTTGTGTTGTTTGAGAACACAAGAAGAAGTGTATATATAGTTGCCATCCTGAAGAAATAATTCTGATGAAGCTGTAAAATGGGGTCTACATAGTGAAATGATCACAAGAGATCACATGGTATTGTCTTGGAGGTCTCTTTCAAGGACTTGAAAGTTAAGTGAGAGTTCATACATCATACCCCACCTTCTGACATAATTGCCAAGAGATTATGCATGTCAAATCAAAGACATCTACATTAATGCTTGTTCATATACTAAAGATACTGAATCAGACATGCTATAGACATATCTCATGTTTCTTCAGATAGACGTTGCTATTGACAATGAAATCTGTAAACCTTGGCCACAACTCTGAACCAAACTTAGGCACATCCTCACAAACCAATGTGAACCTGATTTTTCCAGTACACCATATTTTTAGAAACATATCCCATGGAATCCGCAAACCATAGACAACATGATCTAATTTGTGTTGGCCTCCTCTTCATAAGGTAGACTTTGAATTATGTACTTATTACAGGTTTGAGAAAATCCCCGAAGACAACACCATGTGACCTCTTAAATGCCCTTGTCTCCTAATAGGTCCCATTTCATAGCCTTCCTCCACAACCAACCATTCAATTACCAATTTTACAACATATCCTTCATCTATATATATGTTCATGGCTGCAAGCATTTGGCAACGACACAAGTCATTCACATCCTAAAGCATAAGAAACTCAAATACTTGCATCTTATTTACAAGTCATTTGAAAAACTAGTATTTCTTCAACACATACAAAAATGGGTTTTCGGTTACCCGGTATTGTAAGAAAGGCATCATTTACTTCATCTTCAAAAGCTATGGAAATTCCAAAAGGTTATCTTGCAGTTTATGTTGGAGAGAAAATGAAGCGGTTTGTGATCCCCATATCATACTTGAACCAGCCTTCATTTCAAGACTTGCTAAGTCAAGCTGAGGAAGAATTTGGTTATGATCATCCAATGGGTGGCCTCACAATTCCTTGTGAAGAAAATATGTTCTTAGATATCACTTCTCGCTTGAGTTGATGCTAGCACCATCAAGATTAGGCTGACTTAGAAATAGATTACTTAACACAATTTTTGTAGCAATTTCTTACCCTGAGAAAGTTTTTCTCCATTTTTTGTATCCTACTATGAAACTCAATGAGAAATTTATGCACATAAACAAATGTCTCCCATTTTCTCCTTAAATATAAATGTACTCTTAAGTTCAAAGGCAATAATAAGCTGAAGTGCGGTTCATAAAATCAATTTTCATGATGTGGTTTACAATAAAAGAAAAGGAAAGCAGTAGATAACTTTCATGATTTAATAATGATGATGCTATACTCCTAAGTAAAAAAGTTATTATAAGAAAAGCAGTAACTAAGTATGAATTTGCATAATATTAGTTTTAATAATGAGAACGACTAAGTATGAATTTGCATAATATTAATTTTAATAATGAGAACGTTTTTGGCCAGTTCAATTATCCAATTATCACTATAGGATGATTAAACAGCTTCAAGGATCAGTCCCTGTATTTGCCATGTCCCACTTTGCTTTTATCTGTCTTTGAAATCTGTGTGGACCCTTCCCAATTTGTACATAGTGGTCACTAAAATGTGGCCTCTGAAATTACAATTGAGATTGAAACACTAATCCAGTTGTATTCCATAATGTGATGTTAACATTGTATTATGAGTTACATTTGTTTGCTGCAATCAACTAATGACCCCATTTCTTCATGTGACTGAGGCCCCATTTTTTCTATGACAGAAGATTCCTCAATTTTGAGTCACACAGCATCCTCACATGAACATGTTATTTGGTTTGAGGGCCACAACAAAATTATATCCAAGTGACTGGTTCCTCACTGATCCATATTCACCACAAAAGCATCTGAAGATATCTTAATCCACTTATTCATTGCTATATTTCCTTCTTTCCAATAACCAAATAGACTAAGGGCCAGTGACTTGTGTAACAGCTGTCATGAGTATGAAGCTAAAACCATTATCAAACTTTCCACTTTTGGTCTTTCTTGGTATGATACAATGGTTTTTACAAAAATTCAGAATAATAAAAAGGAATCTAACTGTTGTATGATCTTTATCCAAGAAAAAAGAAGGAATTCAATGCATGTATAAGTTTAAATCCATAGTCTGATTGGAGCATACTATGAACTTTATGAACATATATACTAGCATGTTATCATGTATGTTATGTTGGTTCTCTTTGTAACACTACTTTTCAAAGTCAATCTGGTATAAGTTGGCACCTCACAGATGCATGTCAACATCAATGTCAATCTAAGAGAACGTGTGATGTCTAAAGCATATCTACTAATAGATTATGTATGGTTTAATGCATGGACATATTTTTGGTGTCACCTATGCTATGCATATGTCTTTGCTTTCAAGAGGGTAATTTGTTAGCCACTGTATCAGAAAGTGGGGTATGCAATCCTTTTCAACTTAGCAATCCATAGAAACACCTCCAAGACAATGCCATGTGATCCCTTATCACTCATAAAAAATAATTTCAGTTGGAAATTGATTTGAAGGTTCCCTACTTCTCTTAGCATCTATATATACCAAATTTTTTGAGGTTCTAAAGGAACACAAGTCATTTGCATCCTTAAGTATCCCTAACTCAAATACTTATTTTTATTTCTCATACAAGTTCTTTGAAAAAACCACTATACAACATGGGTTTCCGCATTCCAAGTATTAAAAGAGCAACAAAAACAATTTCCAAGGGGATTGATGTACCAAAAGGCTACCTTGCAGTCTATGCTGGAGACAACATGAGGCGGTTCGTGATTCCAATATCATACTTGAACCAACCTTTATTTCAAGAATTGTTGAGTCAAGTTGAAGAAGAATATGGATATGATCATCCAATGGGTGGTCTCACAATTCCGTGCAGCGAGGATGAGTTTCTAAACATCAGTTTCTAAACATCGATTCTCACTTGAATGGGATGTAGATCATGCTATTAGGATGTAGATAAATTAGTTGAGAGACATATTTGTCCAGAAGGCACTTCATTCTTTTTCTTATGGACACTTTCCATTTTGCTTTCATTCCTATGGAATTGTAAAAAGGATTTTCTGAATGAGAAAGTAGTTATGGCAAGATAGTTTTGCAACATAAAACACTTTTTGCTATTGTTATATCTCAATTCTCTAATGAACTAACTCGTTTAAATGAGATACTGAACAAGTGAATATAGATGATCAGTCTAACAAAATGAATGGTTCTTGCAAAAATTAAGTTCCAAAGGGAAATTTATTATATATCTTGAGGGTGGTCCCAGCTTCCTTGAACTCACCCCAAAAATTTCTCTTGAATGATTTATCTCGAACAATTGAATTTAGAAAACTAT
Organism: Arachis ipaensis; assembly: GCF_059453495.1. Lineage (NCBI taxonomy): Eukaryota > Viridiplantae > Streptophyta > Magnoliopsida > Fabales > Fabaceae > Arachis > Arachis ipaensis. The sequence goes on from NC_142438.1 coordinate 8,314,737, forward strand.
GAAGTTGCACCACTTCTTTGGCAAACAAATCAACTACTTCCTTGGCTATGTAAAGGTATGCTAGACTAAAAAAATGAGCATATTTAGTCATCCTATCCACAACCACCAAAATAGTGTCTATTTCCAAAGCCTTGGGCAATCCCCCAATGTAGTCCATAGATACACATCAGACCAAACATTTATGGGAATTGGTAATGGTTATAACAGGCTAGCAAGTAGCAATGTCTGGTGCTTATTCCTTTAGCAGACCTCACATTCTTTGATGTATTGCAGAATTTGTCTTTTCATCCCTTCCCAATACATCACTGCAGAAATTCTCTTGTAGGTCCGAAAGTATCCAAAATGTTCACCCACATTTGTATCATGAAATTCTTTGAAATAATTAGGAGACAGAAGAAGAATCTTTCCATTCCTAATAATGAGACCATTTGCTCTTTCTCTTTTATCTTCTATTTCTTTCTTTGCATTAGTTTTCTCAGGGCATTCAAAGGTTTGCATAGATGTGTATGTGTTATTTCAACCAGAGCAATCTGAGGGCATGCTCTTGTTGCATGCCTCCTAAATCCATTATCTATAGCTTTCAACTTAATAATAATTTATCATGCTAGTTGGCTGTTTCACCTTGCTATTGAGTTGCATGAACTGAAATGTAGGAGACTATGATCTATTATTGGCCGCCACTGTTTGAAAAGGTGGGGGACGCACTTAGCACGACCCCATCCTTTAACCCCCTTCAACAATTATTTCTCTTATAAATACACTTTCTCTTGCCTTCAAAAACAACACAAGTCACTGGCAATCTGAAGATCAATACTTGAACACGTTCTTCTTAAGCTCTAGAGCTTTTCCTTGCTCTTTCATTCCCTACATACACAAGAAAAATGGGTTTCCAGTTTTCCTGTCATCCAAAAGGCAGCACTCTTAGCTAAGCAATTTCAAAATCCGTAGAAGTCCCAAAGGGTTATCTTGCAGTGCATGTCGAAGAGAATAAAAAATGTTTTATGTTGAGTGAAGATGAGGAAGAGTTTGGATATGATCATCTCAAGGGAGGTCTGAACAATTCCTTGCAGTGAAGATGTATTCCACCAACTCACATCTCCCTCGAGTTGAGACTGATGAAGAATCTCAGACTCTGAGACTAATTGACATAGATTAGCATACATGTCATAATAGATTAATATAGAGAATTGGAATGACAAATTCAAAGAGTGTGTACTGTTTTTTTTTTTTTCTTTTTTTTTTTTGTATAAACAAATTGACAATGAATTCAATCACTTAATTGTGTTTTGTTTATCTATAACATCTTTCAATTATCTCGAAGCAATTAACAGCCTATATATGCAAATTTACTAGTATGAGAAAAACCAAATTTGGCTTTTCTAATAAATTTCAAGCATGAGCAGAACACATCAAGGAAAGAAAACTCTGTTTTGGAACCAAGTGATCCTTCACCATTTCAACTTCATATAGACAACTATACCATCAAACTTCAATATTTTAGAGGAAAAAATTAGCAGACGACATCGTTTTGCAACATAAGCAGGAAGCATAACATCCTATCCGCTAAACATAATGGATTTTATCGAGTCATAAGGACTAAGATCCTTCATCACAATTCAATTTCGTAGGTCCACATCTAGCATTACATTTCAATTTTGTTGGATAGAAAAATCCAGCTATATCATACATCACCACAATCTGATTTTGCAGTCATATATAGGTCAAACATATTACTCTTCCACACATTTCATTTTTCTAGGCTCACAAGAATAGTGAATATTGTCCCACAATTTTACTATCAACAAATCATTACACAGCTTTTCTCAAAGGACAAAATTTTAATTTGATCCAATAGTAAGTGAACAAAAAAACTAAATCATCACAAAAGACTTGAAATGACTCTGCAACTAAGTTGTCATGCTGTAAAAGTTTATATCACAAATTGATAATGAATTCAATCACTCAATTATTTTTCTGATAACATCTTTCAATTCTTGAGCGGCAGCTTATATATGCAAAGTTACTTGTAGAGAGAAAAGCCATATTTCACTATTCAATGTTCTAATAAATCTCAAAACATAGAACAATAGCACATCAGAGAAAGAAAACTCTATTTTGGAGCCAAGAAATCCCTCAACACATTTCAACCACATTGGAGCCAAAAGATCCATAGCCATATTTCAGCGTCACAAGGTAAATTATACCATCAAACTTCAATATTCATAGGTCCAAAAAGCCAAATAACATCATTTCGCAACATAAAGAGTCAAGCATATCATCATATCCGATTTTTTCAGGTCATAGGGATCCTTCATCACAATTCAATTTCGGTTCATAGGGCCTAAGATCCTTCATCACAATCCAATTTTGCAAAGCCACATATATCATCAATACAATTTTATCAAGTCATAGGGACTGATCCTTCATCACAAATTCACAATCCATAAGGCCACATATGTCATTACATTTCAATATGATTGGACAGAAAGCCAACTAAATAACCTTTCCACACTTTTCGGTTTTCTAGGATCATAAGCATCATGAACATTATTGCACAATTTTACCATCAACAAATCATTACAACTTTTTTAGGGGAAAAATCTTATTTGATCCACATAGTAAAAAAAAATTCATCACAAAAGAATTGAAACAATTCTGCAACAAATTATTTTCCCAAACGGCTCAAGCATACAAGGTGCAAGGTAGAATTGAAATAAATTCAAAATCCAGAGTCCCATCCAAATCATAAAAATGGAAGAGAAAATTGTGCATCCCAGAACTTCCAAACCCAAATGGCAAAACTCAGTTGCCCGTAAATTCAATAACAGAAAAATAGTTGGGGAAATAAAGAAAACCTAACTTTTCCAAAACCAACTCATCCCCAAGATAATAAAAAGACAGCACTAATAATCAAAAGCAAACCTTTTTTCATTTTTAAGACATGAATATATTCCATAAGAGCAACGATTTGCACACAAAATTTTGTAAAACACAGATTGACAATGAATTCAGTCACTCACTTATTTTCTGTTTATCCATAACATTTTTCAACAAAATAATTATCTATAACACCTTTCAGTTCTTGAGAGCTTATATATGCAAAGCTACTTGCAATAAGAAAAACCATATTTAACTGTTAACTGTTCGGATAAGTTTCAAAGCATGAACAAAAGCACATCGAAGAAAAGAAATACTATTTTGGAGACAAGAGATCCTTCACCACATTCAAACCACACTGGAGACAAGAAAAACCCTGTAAAATCCCTACAATACCCCTTGTTCCTCTTTTTTTTTCAAACCAAACCCTAACCCTCTTCTAACACACTCACTCACCTCTCACTACCGCACACACTCTCACTCCCCTCACACCCTCTTCCTCACAGCACACACACAGACTTGAAGGAAAAAGAAAGAAAGAAAGAAAAGGGAAAGAGAGAAGAGGGGAGACCGTGAGAAGAGAAGGGAGGAGGAAGGAGAGAGCTGTCCACGCCGAGCCACCACGCGAGGAGAGAGAGAGCCGTGCCTCGTCATCGCTGGCCTGGAGCTCGCCCTTCGTGTCCGTCGCGTCGCCACCAGCCACGTCCAGCTCGCCGCCGTCGCATCGCCATCAGAGGCCAGAACCGAGTGAGATGCCTCTGAGAGAGGGGACGAGCGCGAGAGAAGAGACAAGGAAGAAGGACTGCCGCCGTTCTGCTTCGCTACCGTCAAACTGCTACAGCTGCCGTGCCTTGTCTCCATCGCCGCTGAGCCTCAACAGCCGCCATGCCAAGTCGTCGTCACTGAGGAGAGCACGAGGAGAGAGAAGGGAGAGACTTCGCGAAAGGGGAAGGAGAATATAACAGAACTCGTCGCCGGGAAGAGGGGTAACGGTGGTGTGTTGCCGCTGCTGCTGCCGTTGCTGGGGAAGGAGGTCACATTCGAGCTGCGGCCGCCGTTAGAGCCATTCCTTGCTGGCGCCGTTGCTGGTCCTATGCTTCCGGTTTAAGCATCTTATCGGAGCTAATGTTGCCATCACCGTTGTGGTTTCTGGAAAAACGCCGCCGAACCTTTGTTTTGATTTAGGTCTTTTCCTTAAACTTGCATCGTTTCCACTTTTGCTCTGCTATTATTCCATTTATGCTATCTTGTTTCCATTCTATTTCAGCCGCTATAGCTGTGACTATTACAAAGTTGTTGCTGCGGGATTAGTTGGAGTTGTTGCTACTGCCTCGGTCTAGATTCTACGTCCTTTCGATCCATTCTATTCCAACCATCTTTACCTTTTTAATTTGCCACTCCGGTTTCAGTTTCTTCGGTCCCCTGGGACCAAGTTGTGAGTAGGCTTTACATTTATAATTGTTTGGCTTTACGTCTATAATTATTTGGATATATGGTGTTTGAACTTAGTTATACTTATAAAGATTATTATCAAATGATTTTAAATTTGGTTTTACTAATTGATTTATTAGAACTAAATGCTTATCCTTGTTAAATTCATTTTAATATGCACATGAGACTATATATTTTTATGAGATTATATGTATGTTGAAGAAGTTTTATATTATTTTAAAGTACTTGATTTTATTCGAATATATATTTTTGAAGTATTGAAATTTTGTTGGTACTCACTTGTTTTGGAATTGTGAAATATTTTGAAATGCCTTAAGATTGAGAAAATATGATTGAATATGATTTGGATGAAAAAATATTATCTGATTTGATTTGATTCGATACCTTATATATTTGTAAGATCAAAGATTTGTTGTATTTGAAATTATATGTTTTGAATTGGTTTGGGAGGCTCGTATTAGAAAACCGTAGTTAACGGCGGTTATGACGTTAACCTAGATGCATCTGGCTCAGACCTCAGCTAGCAGGGGCGTTGCTAGCCTAACGTGTAGGCCACACGTTAGATCTGTTATTCCGTACGGACACACTAGAGGAAAGGGCTACCCATAGAGGTGGAGCCGCCTAAGTGTGGACTTTTGATTTGATTTCTGTATGAGAACTCCCTTATTGATTCACTTATTATTATGAATTATTATTTTCTAATTAAAATTATTTTTGATATAATGTTTATATATGGTCTCATGTCGATTATAGATGTATTGTCTGGCCACTGGGTTGCAAAACTCATTCCGTTTTTCTAAAAATAATTTTTAGGAACAAATATTTGAATGTGTGAGCCTTCTATTCAAGAGTAATGATCTGCAATTGGTACTTCATTTTTGTTGAATTCTTAAACGTCATATGCTCCATATATCACAGGCAGGATCCATCCATATCTAATTATTTTACCTTTTATTAAAAATATGAAATTATTCGTTTTAGAAACTGTAAATTTCTTTAAAATATTTGTAACTTTTTTATTTAATTTATATTTGAGTTTGATAGGCTTGCTAGGGAACTGTTTCCCTAAGCGCCGGTCATGGTTCATTTTGGGCCGTGACAAAGTGGTATCAGAGCCAGGTTTAATCTGTGTAATATGGAGCAAGTGTCCTATGATAGGATCACAATTGTATAAATAGAAGCGCGCCTATTTGTACAAATTGTGGCACTATCAAAGACCTATAGGAATGTCTTCTTGTCCTCTATGTCATTGTTGTCTTCTGATTATTGAGAGCATGCGTCCTCTCCGCTTCTTACTACTCTTGTCCTTTTGTACCCAATCTTGACATATCCTTTGGTAGATTTTCTCGAATGTGTTTTTGCAAGGGTTTAAGTTTTGGTTCTGGTTCGCGATTTCTCTCCTAGCTAGTTCTAATTTTCTCCGATTTTGTGAATGTGTGCTTTAATCTTCTTCGTCTTTGGGTTGTTCTCTATGATTCCTAATGTCAATAGTTCATGAGTTACTTAAAAGATTTGATTTATGTTTGTTGTGAATTACAATCTGATTTCCTTATAGAATTGTATTTGGATTTGTGGATTGCATGAATTTGTTGAGTTTCTGATCGAGATGCTTTATTCTGGATTTGATAAGCGATATTGAGATTTTCCTTCTTATGTTGATGATTTTTGAAGCTAACACAATTTTGATTAGCTTTTGATTCTTTTTTTCAAATCAATAATTTTGAAAACAGCTATTTAGTTGCTCAAGAAGGACTATGTGATGCAACATATGAATAGAGTGTTATCGTTGTTTGTTCGATTGTTGATTTTCTTTGCTTAAGTGTAGTGAATTATTTGGGTGATAAGTTAGCTTTTTGGATCTAGAAGTTTAGTTTTGTTTTTCTAATTGATGATCTGTTTCCATTATGGTTCTTTGTTGCTGAATATGACTTTTTGTCACGGAACCATTTCCTGCTTGATAAGTTGAGAGAAAGATTGTGAACGCTTGCCTTTTTGGTTGGTGATTATAAGATGAACTTTGCTTTTGAGTATAATCTGAAACCTGAAAATTTTTTTAACCCTTGCTTTTCTGAAAATTTCCTTATTTTCAACTATTGTTCTTATTCTCAGAGGTTTAGGGAGATTGATTTTCTTGATTTGTAGTGCCTTTGTGATATTTGGAAGTAGATCTTAGAGATTGAAAAGAATTGTTGACAATTTTTGATAAAAAGACTAGATATCTAATTTCTTAAAGCAAAATAAATTACTTATACGAATTTTTTTTTCTTTATTATATTCAACTAATTATTATAAATCATGCTTTCTTATTATGTACCCCTTAATAACCCTAGTTTTAAAATTATCTGATTTCTCAACGAAACTTGATGTTTCATGAATTACATTTGGTTGGGTTTGTGGAATAAAATAGTGTAAGTAAAATTATGTACTTACTTGAGCTATACAATGATACTTTAAATTAAATTTTCACTAGGATTGAAAATATATTATTTATTTTAATGTGATAATATAGGATTTTTGTGAACTTTGTTGCTTTTAAATTTATAAGTGGGAATCAATATTCAAAACAACTTGAGATTTTATTAGGACAATCATAATATATAGAGACTATTTTGGTAATTTTTTAACAAGTTAGGATTTTTTTTTATTGAATGATTAGTAATTTGAAAGTCTTTTCTCTTGTAACGAAGTTATTGCTAATTTTATTATTAGTATTATGGAGTATTTACTTGAATATTTCCTTGCTTTACATCTTAATCATTAGCTTCTTTGTCACGATTATAGAAGCTCTGTTCTCTTGCTTTGCACTCATTTAAGTATTTAATTATTATAATTCTTGACTCTTTGCGAAGTTGTTAAAGTATTTCAGCATTTGGCGTTTTGATTTCTATTAGAATGTATTTTATACATAAAACCTCACCATTACTTTAAGCTTTTCCTTTCCTTTTTCTTTTGAGAAATTTCTTTTACAAGGATTTCACATCTTCCTCCAACCATTGATGATTATATGCTCCTATTTTCATTTTATTAATTCTTATGCCTATTAAAATTTTAAGAGCCATTAATATCGGTTGAAAACTGCTGCAAAGCAAATATAGATATTTGTCTATATAAAATGTGCATCAGTGTATGCATAATGACTGGTTTACAATTGGTAATTTATAGTTTATAGTTGTTGTTCTCCTTTTCACAAAAAAAAAAAATAGTCAACTTTTTCTATAACTATAGTTATACTTGCATGTGTGTTCTCTATTTATCCAAAAAAAAAGATAAAGTATATATATTTATGAACATGATTTTTTTTTCTTTTGGTGTTTTATCTTTACAAGAAATCTAATTTCATACTAATTTTCTGAAATTCTTTTGCTATGTGCTTTGATTATGTTAAGAGCAAATTCATAATTGGAGATTTAAACCAAAAAAATAAAAAGAAGAAAGTAGTTATTATAATTGATTCTACTGTGTTAATTGCCAATACTTTAAATTTTAGTTTTATTATTATTATTATTTTATATGTGAATTTATTTGTAACTTCATACTAAGTTTAGCTACATGATTATAGGTGAATTTTGGCCTTGGGAATAATGAGATGATTGCTTGCATTTTCTCATTATGATTTACGTTATTTGTCTTTTATTTATAGTCAAAAGCTATTAAATTTTATTCTAGTATACTTAATATTCAAGGTTATGGCAATAATTATTTCAAATGACCTTTGTCAAAGAATTCTAGATAAGAGAAAATGAGGATGTTAATTTTTGTGACAATTACTGTTTTTAATTTTCATAATTGTACAATTGTCTTTTTAAAAGGTGCGGTCAAATCTTCTATTTGTTGTTTTGCTTTGTCTCTCTGTTATTGTCTTTGTCTTGTTGTGCTTGGGATTTGGATTTATAATTGTTGTGGGTATTTTATTTACGTTGTATGTTTGTTGCTATTTAGCTTTCCTTACCTATAGTGCTGTTGCTTCTTATTGTTTTCTTTAACTTCATTTGTCCTAGTGTTCTTATTTTGCTCGATAAATATTATAAAATTTTTAGGCTTTGTATGTTCTTCCTCTTCTTTAATTCTAAAAGATTGTGTGTTATTTAATTGTGTTTCTAGTCATTCTCTTAAATCTTTGTGAATATTACCATTGATTTTAGTGGCCATCTCTTGTGAACTTCGTACTTCTTTGATCCAACATAAACTTGTTTTGACTTCATACACCATCTTTTCTTTTATTGTTCTATCAAAGTTCTTGATTCAAATTTCCTTACTAAGACGCGATTGATTCTCTTTTTGGCATGCTTCACTGTTTTTGTATATCCTTGTTTAGTTGCGATCCTACGCATCTCCCCGAATTCTTGCGAATACCATCTATGATGTTTGCTCTTTTCTGCCTAAGTTTAGAATCCTTTTAAACAAACTCGTGTTTGTTTCAATATCACGTGCGATTCTCAGATATAGCAAGCGATACGTTAGTTCTTTAGGACACAGCTACCGATGCGGAAGTTCAGAAAGTTGAAATTTGAACACTTGACATAAAACTAGTTGCTACCATGGATATGTACTACAGAACCAAGATTGTATTTAGAAAAGATTGACGAACGACGTGAAGAGGGTTATGTATATCTGAGTGGTCAAGGGAACGAGAGTAGGGAAATGCCAATGACATCGTTTTATCAGGATCCTATCTTGTAACTTTTGCACCTCGTTATGCTTATTTCTCATGTTCGGTAAAGTGCTAAAATCATGTAAAGTTTGAAGATTATATCAATTTTCGAGGACGAAAATTTTTATAAGGAGGGTAGAATGTAAAATCCCTACAATACCCCTTGTTCCTCTTTTTTTTCAAACCAAACCCTAACCCTCTTCTAACACACTCACTCACCTCTCACTACCGCACACACTCTCACTCCCCTCACACCCTCTTCCTCACAGCACACACACAGACTTGAAGGAAAAAGAAAGAAAGAAAGAAAAGGGAAAGAGAGAAGAGGGGAGACCGTGAGAAGAGAAGGGAGGAGGAAGGAGAGAGCTGTCCACGCCGAGCCACCACGCGAGGAGAGAGAGAGCCGTGCCTCGTCATCGCTGGCCTGGAGCTCGCCCTTCGTGTCCGTCGCGTCGCCACCAGCCACGTCCAGCTCGCCGCCGTCGCATCGCCATCAGAGGCCAGAACCGAGTGAGATGCCTCTGAGAGAGGGGACGAGCGCGAGAGAAGAGACAAGGAAGAAGGACTGCCGCCGTTCTGCTTCGCTACCGTCAAACTGCTACAGCTGCCGTGCCTTGTCTCCATCGCCGCTGAGCCTCAACAGCCGCCATGCCAAGTCGTCGTCACTGAGGAGAGCACGAGGAGAGAGAAGGGAGAGACTTCGCGAAAGGGGAAGGAGAATATAATAGAACTCGTCGCCGGGAAGAGGGGTAACGGTGGTGTGTTGCCGCTGCTGCTACCGTTGCTGGGGAAGGAGGTCACATTCGAGCTGCGGCCGCCGTTAGAGCCATTCCTTGCTGGCGCCGTTGCTGGTCCTATGCTTTCGGTTTAAGCATCTTATCGGAGCTAATGTTGCCATCACCGTTGTGGTTTTTGGAAAAACGCCGCCGAATAGTGCCTTTGTTTTGGTTTAGGTCTTTTCCTTAAACTTGCATCGTTTCCACTTTTGCTCTGCTACTATTCCATTTATGCTATCTTGTTTCCATTCTATTTCAGCCGCTATAGCGGTGACTATTACAAAGTTGTTGCTGCGGGATTAGTTGGAGTTGTTGCTACTGCCTCGGTCTAGATTCTACGTCCTTTCGATCCATTCTATTCCAACCATCTTCACCTTTTTAATTTGCCACTCCGGTTTCAGTTTCTTCGGTCCCCTGGGACCAAGTTGTGAGTAGGCTTTACATTTATAATTGTTTGGCTTTACGTCTATAATTATTTGGATATATGGTGTTTGAACTTAGTTATACTTATAAAGATTATTATCAAATGATTTTAAATTTGGTTTTACTAATTGATTTATTAGAACTAAATGCTTATCCTTGTTAAACTCATTTTAATATGCACATGAGACTATATATTTTTATGAGATTATATGTATGTTGAAGAAGTTTTATATTATTTTAAAGTACTTGATTTTATTCGAATATGTATTTTTGAAGTATTGAAATTTTGTTGGTACTCACTTGTTTTGGAATTGTGAAATATTTTGAAATGCCTTAAGATTGAGAAAATATGATTGAATATGATTTGGATGAAAAAATATTATCTGATTTGATTTGATTCGATACCTTATATATTTGTAAGATCAAAGATTTGTTGTATTTGAAATTATATGTTTTGAATTGGTTTGGGAGGCTCGTATTAGAAAACCGTAGTTAACGGCGGTTATGACGTTAACCTAGATGCATCTGGCTCAGACCTCAGCTAGCAGGGGCGTTGCTAGCCTAACGTGTAGGCCACACGTTAGATCTGTTATTCCGTACGGACACACTAGAGGAAAGGGCTACCCATAGAGGTGGAGCCGCCTAAGTGTGGACTTTTGATTTGATTTCTGTATGAGAACTCCCTTATTGATTCACTTATTATTATGAATTATTATTTTTTAATTAAAATTATTTTTGATATAATGTTTATATATGGTCTCATGTCGATTATAGATGTATTGTCTGGCCACTGGGTTGCAAAACTCATTCCGTTTTTCTAAAAATAATTTTCAGGAACAAATATTTGAATGTGAGCCTTCTATTCAAGAGTAATGATCTGCAATTAGTACTTCATTTTTGTTGAATTCTTAGACGTCATATGCTCCATATATCACAGGCAAAATCCATCCATATCTAATTATTTTACCTTTTATTAAAAATATGAAATTATTCGTTTTAGAAACTGTAAATTTCTTTAAAATATTTGTAACTTTTTTATTTAATTTATATTTGAGTTTGATAGGCTTGCTAGGGAACTGGAACTGTTTCCCTAAGCGCCGGTCATGGTTCATTTTGGGCCGTAACAAACCCTTCACCAAATTTTAAGGTCATAGGTTGACTATCCCATCAAACTTCAATATTCATGGGTCCAAAAAAGCAAAATAACATCATTTTGCAACATAAGGGTCAAGCATATTATCATATCCGATATATTCGGGTCATAGAGGATAAGATCCTTCGCCACCATTCGATTTCATAGGACCACGCATCATTGTATCTGATATTTTAGGGTCATAGGGACTATCATCCTTCGTCACAATTAAATTCCATAAGACCACACATTACTATATCCGATTTTCTTGAGTCATAGGGACTAAGATACTTTGCCACAATTCAATTTCGTAGGGCCACATATATCATCTTATCCGGTTTTATCGGGTCATAGGGACTAAAATCTTTCATCACAATTCATAGGGTCAGGTCATAAGGAATAAAATCCTTCATCCCAATTCATAGGGCCACATATATGGTTACATATATCATTGGACAGAAAAAGTCAAGTATATTACCTTTCCACACATTTTAGTTTTCAAAGGTCACAAGAATCATGAAAATTATCGCACAATTTTCCCATCAACAAACCATTACACTACTTTTTCAAGAGATAACATCTTATTTGATCCGCATAGTAAAAAAATTCATTGCAAAAGAATTGAAACACTTCTGCGACTAAGTTTGTCCTGCTATAAAAGTCAATCATATATCATTCTGCAAAAAATTCTTTTCCCAAACGGCTCAAACATGCATTGTGCAAGGTAGAATTGAAATAAATTTAAAGTCCAGAGTCACATCCAAATCATAAAAAGAAGAGAGAAAAAAACAGGGCATCCCAGAACTATCAAATGGCAAAACTCAATTGCCCGAAATTCAATAGCAGAAAAATAGCTTGGGAAATAAAGAAAAACCAACTTTTCCAAAACCAATTCATTCCCAAGATAATCAAAAACTAACATCACAATTAAAAAGCAAACCCTTTTTCTTTTCGCGGACTTGAAAATATTCAATAACAGCAATGATTTGCACAAAAAAAAAACATCTTTACAATGGACCCCGACGTTAAGTAACAAAATGCAAAAGATTTGAACAGAGAAACATCTTTATAAAGAGAACCAACAAAAAAAGGGGGGGAGGGGGGGAGATCCATCCCCGTTACCGAAACGTGAAGATAATAAAGTTTCTTCTCCCACCATTGTTGATTCATACATTCTTTAAAACGCTAATCAAGCAGATTTTGCAAAAGCACCAATTACCTTCGTATTCACCGTTGAAATTTTGTTGAACCGAGCCTCCGAATTCACCCACAGTAGAGCGTTGATCCCATTATTCAAAGTAATAGCAGAGAAAGAAAGAACCCAACAATGGAGAAAGAAGAATGGAAAATACCAAATTTAAGAGGAACAAGAACCGCTTACTGAGAAATCACAACCTGGGTAGGAAGTGTCGAGAAGAGAGTTTCGCATTCTTATATAGGTTGTCAATGGCGGTGTTTTATGCTTAGTGTACCCTATGTATGTGTGTAGACATTTAATAATTATAATTATAATTTTTTAATTCTGTGTAATCTTTTTTTTTTCTTTTGTCGGTCAATGACTAATTGAGTTTCTCATTTATGTAATTAGCACCGGAAGGTCTCTCTCTCTTTATTTATTTTTTTTCTTTTGGAGTTATTCACTATCAAAATTCAAAAATAATTAATTTACAAAGTAATATTGATAAAGTGGTAAAATAAAGAGTTAATCACTTTTAGTTTTATATTAAGATGGAGTATATATTTTATGAAAATTATAAAATTAATAATGATTAATTTTTTATTTATTATTTTATTAAATTTTTCTATTTTTTATTTTAGAAGATTCAAAGTGACATGTATTTTTAAAAGGTTTATTTCTGATTTCTTGAAATTCTTCTCTTGAAAAAAAAAAGAGTGAAAATTAGTTTGAATAGTATTTTTTAGGACATTGTCTTTAAATATCCCTAAAGTTAAATCAAACAACATTGAAAATACTCTAAACATTTAGACCGTGTATATCCTAATCAACTAATATATATAAAGAATTTCTTTCGTTTGAATGCCAAATGACAATGATAATCACCGAAAAAACTAGCCTCTTTAATTTTCACGTTTTGCAAGTACTAGTAATATTAGATAGGGTATTTTTACAATATGTGATCTTCTATATAGATGAGATAAGATTCTAGCTGGTATTGATATAATCAGTAAATGATCAAAAGACTCAGCATGTGAAAAGCGAAAATTCTTAATAAAACTGAAAACCTATTTCTTATTAAATCTGTCTTTAATAGTTTCTTTGTATATTATTTTAGTTTGTATAAGATGTCTAAAAATTTGTTTGGATATTATTTTTGAAAAAAAAAATTTTTATGATATTTTTTTAAATTTTTTTATAAAAATAAAAATAATTTTATGTAAAAAAATCTTTTTATTTATTAATTAAGTTTGGATAAAATAAGATAAAAATATTTTTTATTTATTTATTTATTATTTGAAAAATATTTTTTAAGAAAAAAAAATCTTTTAAAAAAAAGATATAAATTGTAGTTTTTCAAAAAAGATGTTTTTTTATTTTTCTAGTATTTTTATTTTTACTATTAGAAATTTGTCAAATATAATAAAAAATAAAAAAAAAGATATTTTTTATTGAAAAAAGATCTTTTTTTATAGATTTAATGACGCCCAAATAAGCACTAAATCTATGGAAGAGAAGCTAATTTCACTGCAAGTGAGACTTTTGTAGAATAAGAATGATGGAAAAAATGGAATACCTTTAATAAAATGAGAACTAGAGTGATGAGACCCGCATAATGTGCGGAGAGATAGATTATTTATACTATATAGTATATTTTAATAAATATTATATTAAAAATATTTTAGAGAACATATTATAAATAAATTTTAAATTTATTTATTTTTAAAAAAGACATAGGCTATTTATATTAGAGTTATACAAAACTGCATTTTCATTTTTTTTTTTTTTTGATTTGCATTAATGGCTATATTTTATCTTTTCTTGTGATTTTTTTGTTTGCAAATAATTAAAAAAAATAAATGAATGAGAATAAAAAACATATAAAAATGTTATATTAAATTTAAGGAATTTTTGACAATTAGTATGAGAGATTAAGAAATGAAGAGTAGTAAGAGTCTTAATATGTATAAGTTGTAGAATTTGAATATTTGTAACTGAAATTTTTTACCATTAGTATAAGTCTGTAAGAGATTAAGAAATGAAAGAGTAGTAAGAGTCTTAATATATATAAGTTGTAGAATTTGAATATTTGTAACTAAAATTTTTTTATAATAATTATTATTATGACACTTTTAATGTATATTTATTACATTTAATTAGTACTTGATGTTTCAATTGAATAATAATATATAAGAGTTTTTTGTTTTATTTTTTTTTAAATATTTTACTAAGTAGTGATTGGTTGATTTTCATCATTTGCCAAGTTATTAGAATTGCTGATGTGACATTATTAGCAAAGAAAAGATGGCTTAAACTCATTGTGGAGAGAGTTGGTATCAGTTTTTATATATTATAAATAGATAAATAGATAGATAGATAGATTGGTGCAGACTCTGAAAAATCTAGGTGGATTGGAGATGGAGTGATTTGAAATATAGCTCTCTTGTTTAAACGGTGGTGGCGGTTTTCAAAAAAAGACTATCTAAAAAGATTGTGTATTCATGTAATAATTTAAAATTTTCAAAAATACTTTCTAGGCCGCCCATACCTAAAGAGAAGTCCTTAAAAAGATATTTGTTAGTTATAAATTAAAGAAGAGAGAAATTTATTCGAGGCTTGTTTATACACCTAAGGAATGGAAGAAAGTTTTGGGAGGACATTTGATTATAAAGCGGTGCACTGTAACATACTTTTTCAAGATTTTTCTCCGTCTCAAACTAAAGAGATTCTTTTATCGGAGATTGTGGGTTTTGTGATAAATTAAAATGGATATGAATTTTTCACAGAAGGAGAGAGTTGTTTTAATAGGAGATGGGCTACTTAACTAACTGCATGGAAGCTTATAGTCGGTCACCTTAACATCTGCGATAGAGGATTAAGTTGTATCGAAATTTTATAAAAAAAAAAAAAAAGTAATTATTCTACTAACTCTTTGGTATAGGTTATGCAGGCAGAAATACTTCCAAAAGATATAACAAGTTATAGTTTCACTAGCTTGGCTTGTCTTAGTTGGGCGAGTTAATACTAAAGAAAGATTGTGTCGTTAGGTGTCATTGGTCTGAATGATATTGTTTGTGTATTATGTAAAAAGGAAATTGAAAATATATTTTATTTGGTTGTGAGTATACTTGGCAAGTGTGGTGTGCTTGGTTGTTTGCCGTGGATAGACTAGAAGGAAAGAAGAGCGGAACCGGGGTTGATTAGTTTTTTTACTGTTATTTAGAATATCTGGCGTAAAAAAAAAAGATAGAATTTTCAAAAACAAGCACTCCGGTGTACAGGAAATTATCTATAGAACGGTTAAAAACTACCGAGAGTGGGAAGGTGTTGACTTCTTAATTATTGATGGCAATACCTGAGATGACTATGGGTTAAGTTTTACATTTTGTTTATTTTGTTATTTCTTTGTTTGTTCTTTTGCTCCATCACTTTGTGTTTAATTCTTTGCTTAAAAAAAAAATCCAAATTTGTCTCTGAAATATTATTTATTTTTTAAATTGATCTTTAAAAGATTTTTTTAATCAAATTCGTCCTTCAAAAATTTTAAGTTAGTCATATTAGTCATCCCGTCACTTCTATTGCTGATAGAGTCAAAATTTACTTATCTGGCACATCAAATGACACCATGCTCACCATAACACACAGACACAGTAGTCCTACTTAGCAACCAACATGATAAGTTTATGCAATTAGATTAAATCAACCTCAAATCGAGAAAACCTTGAGGCATTGAAATCTCTCAATTTAGGGTTGATTTGATTTAAATTCATAAACTTATTATGTTAGCAGCCAATTAAAACGGCCCGGTATGTATTGTGGTATTACTTAATATGTTGTATCACTTAATATGTGATATCAACAAACTCTAATATCATGAGCAATAGAAGTAATGAAAGCACTAATTTGACCAACTTAATATCATTCAAAGACAAATTTAACTAACAAAAAACTTTGGAGACCTATTTAGAGAATGGGTGATTTTTTAGATACGAATTTAATCATTTACTCAATAAATATTCCCTAAAAGTTAAATTAATTTATATATTTTCCCGTATGAATTTTATGGACTGCCATTGATTTTCAGTACCTGGAAACTTTTATCTATGTCTTTTAATCTGCAGATTTTTGCTTCCAAAATCCTGTATATGATCATACATAAGCAAATCAATAATACTAGTTGCATTCATAAAATATTTGGTGTCACAGCGTAGAGTGTGAAACTAAGAAAAAAGAAGCATTAACTAGTTTTTTAATTTTGATGGCTAAGTATTCAAGTTTGGATATGTCAAGGCTTTAATTTTCTACACTGCTTTTACAATTTGTGGCTGTGTCGAAATATTTTGGCCATATCCTGTATGCAAGTTAGGTTCTAGCAAATGAATTTGCAGCTTCTGTGTATGGTAAATTCTACCACAAATTTTGGATAGTCTTACTGGATTTTATAGCCTCTATAATCTTTACTCTTCTATCATATTGCCTTAGGGGCATAGAATAAACAAGAGAAACCGAAATAACAGAAACACAATGAGCTTAAATAATAGTTTAGATTTTCATTAACAATAAGTAATGAAACTAATAAACACATTCCACTTTTGCATGAAAGCAAAGGGAGAAAAAAATCTACCAAAGCACTATTGTACACTACACAATTGGTTTCAACAAAAATGTTATGTCAGTCTCTTTGCTCTGATGAACAACTTAAGCCTGAACTGATATGATATCTAAGAACATATCTTCTCTGCATGGAATTGTGAGGCCACCCATCGGATGAACATATCCGAATTCTTCTTCTACTTTACTCAGCAAGTCTTGAAAAGAAGGTTGGCTCAAGTATGCTATTGGAATCACAAACCTCTTCATGTTTTCTCCCACATACTCTGCAAGATACCCTTTTGGGACTTCTCCACTCTTTGAGGTTACTTGTGTAGATTTTCTGATACCAAGTAAATGGAAGCCCATGATTTCTTCTTGGAATGATCTCAAATTACTTGTAGAAGAAGCAAGCTTTTTAATTCAGATGTTTAAGTTTGTGTTTGAGAACACAGAGTTGAGTGTATATATATAGAATCTGAGGTACTTGTGTGGATACTGCTCTTTACGGATTTGAATGGTTAATCAGTTACTTGATGATGGGGTCTGCCGGTTTAGTGAAGAACATGCTCATGAGCCATCACAAGGTGTTGTAGAAGATTTGCTAACAAGATCACTTCTTGAAAATGAAATAGATTTGCACAGCTAAGAACTTAGTTATTATTTAACCAATGCAATGCCTTGCTTCATAAGTTCAAGACATGATCAAGACATGTAACATTTTCTATAATATTTATATGCTAACTGACAGCTAAAAGTACTATATCTTGAAATTTTGAACCTGATATACAATCCATTAATTTGGTTTGTAGCTTTTGGATAATTTCATAGAGAAAGAGAAATAATTGTAGTTTTTGGAGGCAAGAAGGGACAACCCTATTGATGGTTGTCTACCAATCAAAATCAAAGGTGTTATTTGTCACAACTCACAACAGCTTGCATGACAAGTCTTGTGAAGAGTACAGAAAGTACTTCTGAATGTAGTCTCCATCTACATCCTCACATTTTTTTAATCTTCAAAAACATAATTAAGCATATAATTTAATTGGGAATTGAGACATTGCAGCAAGATAAACTCAGCTACTGGCATATCCCTTTTTTTTTTTTTTTAAGTTCCACTTTGATTTCTCTGCTGGGAACCATAGAAGAAAATGAGTTTGATCACTTTTATGAGTTGTACTTGTTTTAAAACGTACCACATACTTGATTCTCAAATTAATCTGTTCATTTTGCTTGTAATAAACCTTAAACAAATCATCAACTCTTCTCAAATCTTATCACAATTTAATCCAAATAGCAAATGAGTACTTTATTTGATAAAGCTAGTCATCAGAGAAACATAGCAAAAAGAGAGACACTATGCTAGATAAGGATTCACATATCAACTGATGATGTTTATTTCATAGATATAAAAAAATGTTTATAATATTTCTGGAACAACTCAGTGCTCCTATACAAAATTACATAGAGCTGATGGTGCATTTTCAGCATTTTTATCAACTCAAATTCTCACAATCAACTCTATCCATTATGGGATTTTGTGTGGTCATCAATTGGATAAAGCATGAAGTTATATCCAAAATGCATGGTCTCCATTTCAGTAAGATTCAACAGCAAAATGGATTGCAATCTTTGGTCCTAGTCCATCTGAAATGGCAGCAAAGATCATAGCCAGATCAATGTGCTCTCAAGCTGCTGTGATCTGCTACTAACTACCACTTGATTCAAGTCGCTTTTGCATTTTTGGTGTTGCATGCTTTTGGCATATCAGTGGAAAGAAAAGCACGTGAAATGAATGATGAACCTGCTTGCTTTCTAACTTTTTAACTGAGAAGTCACACTGCAAAAGATGTCTTCACTGCAAGGAATTGTTAGACCTCCCATTGAGTGATTAAATCCGAATTCTTCCTCGGCTTCACTTAGCAATTGTTGAAAAGCAGGTTCATGCAAGTATGATATAGGAACCATATATCTCTTCTTTTGCTCCTCTTCTCCAACATACACTGCAAGATACCCTTTTTGCACATTTCCAGACACTTTTTTGCCACCTGAAAGAGACCGGCTGAGGACACGTTTAGCATGGATCACCGAAGAAGGCAAACGAATAGCCATAGTTTTCTGAAAATGTGGATTTTTTTCCTTTTTTGGAAGAAAGTACTTGTTGATGGATAATGTTGTGAAAACTTGATGAAAGATTCTGAAATGTTGCATGTGTATATATAGAGATAGATTTACTCAGCAAGATTTAGAGATAAGCAACGACATGAAATTTGGTGAGACAATAACATTTTGATGAATCACATGGTTCTGTCGTTCAAAGCACTGTCAAGATAACAATTATGATTGAAACTAGAAGTATAAATTGGTACATGTACCCAACAATTTTAGTTAAAGATGGACTACTTGGCATTCTCATGTTCTAAAAATCTTAGTACAATAATTTTTGGATGTAGGAACTTTCCTCTAGACATGGTGTACAGAAACTATATTTTGGACCAAGGATATAATAAGATTTTAATTACATGATTTTCCTTTTGTTTTGCTTTCTTTTTTCCCTAAGCAATTATGGTTGGCATTATAGATAGATTTGGCATTATTAAAGCATACCAAACTACTTGATTATAAAAGAGGATATGGTGGATATACATGAAGAACCTTAGTGATATGTTTTGAGCCTGTTATAGCATAACAAGTAGGCCATGGCTTTATTTGCATTATATTGGCCTCAGTCTCTAGAAGTCTTTTTCTGAAGATAAGACTATGTTGGCAAGAAACCTCATTGAAGACAAGACAATACCATGTGATCTCATTTGCCATTGTCTCTCCCTAGACCCCATCAAATAGTACATTAACCATTCATTTCTGAAGAGAACTACCTCCACATAACATGTATCTGTTATATCTATATATACTCACCAATCACTATGCCATTCTCAAGCAACACAAATTAATAGCAACAATCATTCTTCTTTACACACTTTGAGATCATTTTTATGGTTGTTTGTGTTAAGCAACATAAAACAATGGGCTTTCACTTACCAGCTATTAGAAGAGCATCATCTGCTGTTAGCCAAGAATCTTCCAAAGCTGTGGAACTTCCGAAAGGCTATTTCGCAGTCTATGTTGGAGACAAAATGAAGCGGTTTGTGATTCCAATTTCATATTTAAATCAACCTTTGTTTCAAGAGTTACTAAGCCAAGCAGAAGAAGAATTTGGATATGATCATCCAATGGGAGGTCTCACTATTCCTTGCAAAGAGGATGCTTTCATGGACCTCATCACTTCTCGCTTGAAGGGATTATAAGTAATATTAAAGCAAACTCACATAGACTAGTTGAGAGACACTTTTGTACAGAAGGTACTTAGAAATTTCTTTTTATCCTTCTTTTGTATTGGAAACTACCATCTCAGTGAGATGTGAAAGATGTAAATATTAAAAATTTCTCCCTCACAATTTCAATGGATTGATACATTTTATCAACAAATATTTTTAGATTGCTATTGTTTTGTAAGTTCCATATGTTCTTCACATGTTTTTTTTTAGCTGCCACTGTTGCAAGAAAATAGTGTGTATTAACTAACAATTGAAATTGGAGCTGAATTTTGAGAGATATTAGCTGCCTGGCCTTAATGTTTTCTGTAATAACTCAAAAAAAAAAATTTTGTGGGCCACTCTTCTTTTTCTTTTTTTCCCTAACCCTAATCACACACAAACATTCTCTCTCAACCTTCAATCCCTCCCTAGCGGTCACCCTCCCTAAACCCCCCTTCCTCACTCACACACGGACACAAACTCACAACACACACAAGTCACATGAACAAAGAAGAGAAGAATGGAGGGAGAGCTGTGCTGCGAGGGAGAAGAGAGAATCGCCGCTACGTGTCCTGCTGCTGCCCTCCCCACCGAGCCGCCGACCCCGCCACACCTCGCTGCCAGTTGCCACCATCATCAACAACGACGGAGGAGAGAGAAAGAGGCGAACACGAGGAGAGAGAGGGAAGCCTTTGTGTTGTTGTCGTCATGCTGGAGGGCTGGCTGTCGGGGGAGCTGCTGCGACGAGCTCACCGCCGGCTAAGGCCCATCGCCGTCCGTGGAGAGTCGTCGCCGTCTGGGTCGCTGCCGGAGGAAGCGAGCTTGCACAAGGGGTTGCTGGAGTGGCTCGCCGCTGCCACAAGCGCCACCGCACCTCTGGCCGCCAGGAAGTAACATTGAGGTCTCCGTTCTTCTGCCGTCGCCACTGCCGAGGTTTCTGGTTAATGGGTATGGCGCTGTTGTTGCCGGAACCACCACCAGTGCTGCCGCTACTTGTTTCCCTTAAGTCCAAGTCGTTGTGGTTGCGGAGAAAGTGGGTTGGAGCTGAGAGGAAAGGTTCCGTTGACGCGTTTGGATTATAGTTTCAACAATCGAGAACTATTACCAGCTCCATCTTGTTGCTACTTCAGTCCAAATTCTACGCTCATTCGTTCCATTCCACTTCAATCCTCCTTACCTTGAATTTGGCACTCTGAGTTTGGTATCTTCGGTCCCAAGGGACCACGTTGTGAGTAGGTCTTACATTTATAATTATTTGACTGTGCATCTATAATTATTTTGATATATACCTATTATGATCTTTGAATTATACTCATTATATTTGTTTTGAACGATTTTAAATTGATTAAAATAATTGATTTATTAAAATTAAATAATTCATTTTTATGAAGTTTATACTTTTAGAATTATACATGAGACTATATATATTTTTGATGAAGTTTTGCATTATCCTAAAATGTTTGATTTTACTTAAATATCTGTTTTTGAAGTATTTGTTAGTACTCACTTACTTTAAAAATTGTGAAATATATTTGAAATCTCTTATGATTGAGAAAGTATGATTGAAAAAGATTTCTGATGAGAAAGTATTATCTGATTTGATTTGATTCGATATCCTATAAATTTGAAAGATAAAATAATTGTTGTATTTGAAATTATATGTTTTGAATTGGTTTGGGAGGCTCGTATTAGAAAACCGTAGTTAACGGCGGTTATGACGTTAACTTAGATGCATCTAACTCAAACTCCAGCTAGCAAGGGT
The DNA here is from genome assembly GCF_059453495.1 of Arachis ipaensis. Taxonomy (NCBI): domain Eukaryota; kingdom Viridiplantae; phylum Streptophyta; class Magnoliopsida; order Fabales; family Fabaceae; genus Arachis; species Arachis ipaensis. The sequence continues at coordinate 8,336,891 of NC_142438.1, forward strand.
GTTGTTAGCCTAACGTGTAGGCCACACGTTAGATCTGTTATTCTGTTAGGACACACAAGAGGGAAGGGTTACCCATAGAGGTGGAGCTGTCCAAGTGTGGACTTTTGATTTGATTTCTGTATGAGAACTCCCTTATTGATTCGCTTATTATAATCAACTATTATTTCTAATTAAAATTACTTTGATGATAATGTTTGTATAGTTTTATGTCAATTATAGATGTATTGTCTAGTCACTGAGTTGCAAAATTCACCCTTTTTTTTTTCTAAAAGTATTTTTCAGGAACAAATATTCGACTATGTAAGACTTTTTATTCAAGAATAACGGTCTGCAATGAGTATTTATTCTTTGTCGAATTCCTAGAAGTGTATGCTCCATATGTCACAGGCAGGATCCAACTACTCTTAGTTATTTTAATTTTTTGTTAAAAATATATAACTATTTATTTTAGAACTTGTAAATATTTGTAAGTTGCTTATTTAACTTATATTAGACTATGTTAGGCTTGCTATAGAATTATTTTCCTGAGCGTCGGTCATGACTCATTTTGGATCGTGACAAAGTGGTATCAGAGCTTAGGTTTAATCTGTGTAATATGGAGCAAGTGTCCTATGGTAGGATCACAATTGTATAAATAGAAGCGCGCCTATTTGTACAAATTGTGGCACTATTAAAGGCCTATAGGATTGTCATCCTTGTCCTTTATGTCGTTGTTGTCATCTAATTATTATCATGAGACTTTTGCCGCTTCTTGCCACTCGTTTCCTTCCCTTTGTAACCAATCTCGGCTTATTCTCTAATAGATTTAAAGTTTGTTGAATTTCTTCATGGAAATAGAATATTTTGAGTAATGGTACATATTATGAATTGATATTTAACCCCACTTTTATCTACCTTAAGACATTAAATTATTATGTTGTTTTAGATTTTGTTCGATCTTTAATTGTTATGATCTGTTTGAAATGTATTTATTTGGTTTCTGGTTAAACAAATATTAAATAAATTTGCTAATTATAATACGGATGATGGATAATTGATTTTAAAGAAATTAAGTCCGTAGCATGAGTTTCTTTGAGAAAGCTTTGTGTTTGTCCAAGATTATTGAAATTTTCATAGTTGAAATTAACATTTGGATGTGAACCAAATTGAGTACTAAAGTTCTATACTTAGTATAACTGATTGTATGGGAAACACGATTGAGCTTCACTCAGGGTAGGATGTTCTTGTCTATATGTTATTAAATGAATGTGTCTCTTAGATTATAGGTGATTTCTAGTTTTATAGACTTGCTTGCTGAGCTTGTGGATCATGGTGATTATGAAGCATTTGATGATTATTTTAAATGTGTTAAATTATAGCTTGCCTATGAGTGTTAGCCATTGATTAGATACTTGTTTGGTGATTCATGTCACTTGATTAGTAATTATTACAGTAACTAACAAGTAAATAATTTTGGTTAATTATTTTTTTGAGAAATCCATAAGGTTATTGGTTGTTGCTGCTGTAAAGGAGTTAATAATATTATTTGTTGCTGAATTGGTGACTGACGTGACTGTAACTGGGTGAATCTTGGTTGTTATCTTGTAAAAATTTCTATTGAAAGGAGGTAATGAACACTCTTAATTGCTTGTGTTGTTGTTGGAGATGATATGCCTGATTTGTAGTTATATATGGCGGATTAATAGATGTTTTGGTTTCTCTGATACGATGAGGGCTTGATAATTTCAAATTGAAGTTTGTCATGATAAACTTCTGATCTGAACAATACTTTTGTGACACACTTGAGCATCTGAATTTTTTTTTCCTTCAAAATTAATTATTTTATTGACTAAAAAAATTGTTCCAACTCTTTCAACATACTGTTCTAACTTTTACTCAATATTTTTTCATTGGTGGTCCATTACATGATGCTTAACATAAAAGTTAGTTTCTCTGGTTTGCACTATAAGATTTATGTAAAAATGTTTAGTATTGCATTCACACTCTCAATAAAAATGCTTAATGACTTTGCCTTGTTTATTTATTTATTTATTTATTTATTTATTTATTAACATTTTTTTAAAACCTAATTAATTTTTAACCTATCAAAACTATCAAGTGTTGTGCTTATCATGCAATCTGCATCTGTGCTATGTGACTGTTTCTTTTATATATAAGATTACTGTTTTCATTTTCAGAGTGGCACATTCCCGACAATGTTCGGATGAATGTTTATTTTGCTTTGCTTGTTTGTGGGTTCAGCTTGTCTGTTCACATGCTGTGTCTATTTATGTTTCTCTTTTCTCCTTTCCTCTAGTTTAAACTATTGTTGTCCATGCAATACCTTTTTATGTCTATTATTCATACTCATAAATTTTCATTTTGCTCTGCCCAATTTGTTTGTGGATTTGGCTTGTTTCTTCATTTTTTCCCTTAAAATGCTCCTAGCTTGTAGTTTTTAGTTGTTGTTGTACATCTTTTTATTTACCTCTATGGCTTTTGCCCTTACATTTATGTTCTTGTGCGTATTTAGAGAGCTGTATTGTGTTACTTTGTAGTGACACACCGACGGTTTCTTTGGTTATTAAGTAATGTCAAGCATCATAAATGTTTTTGTCAATAAGCTATTTTTGTTACTGTATAATTTTTTTAAATGATAGTTGTGAAATGAATTGAGTTGCGAATGGATGTTTGATTCAGGTCTATCATCGCTTATTAGGTGCAAATGCTTTATATGCTTTTGGTTCTTGCGTGATTGAAGACTATGTGCTCTAGTGTAATAAATTTATTAGCCTGTCCTTTTACAGCTTGTTGAGCTTTGATTTATTTGTTTTAATACTGAAAGGCAGTGAGATAAATTAGTTTTGTACCTTTGGCTGGATCATCTTGGCTGATAGGATTGTTGATTTTGTTATGTAGTTTTAAATTCTGGTGATATTTAGTAGTTGGGTTTGTATTTAGTTACTCCTTCCTACTGATGATTTCAAAAAAAAAAGGGGGATTTTTCTTTTTCTGATTATGTTTCATTTGGAGAATCAATATTTTCTATTACCCCATTGGTTTCGTTGGTTATCCAACTATGTCGCAGATTCTACTTTATTTGCCCAATAAGGATTTTAATTTGATTAAAGAGTCCTTACATTGAGGGTTTTGTGTTAAGTTGTTTCTTTTTGGCCAAATTTTTTTCCTGTAACAATCACAGTGTATTTCGAATATTGTCTATTAGAAAATTCTGAAAATTGACTGTTTCATTACTAGTGCTTTTGCTTTGGTTCATAGCCCACATCTTAGCTTGACATTTCTTCATACGTTAAGGGTTTGATATCAGTTGTACTGTTATTCCTTAAATTCGCACATCATGATCTAAGTACAATCTATTTTAAATTGTTGTATTAACCTTTTTTCTTCCAAAGATATATAGGCTTTGCAAAGCTCTTAACATGATCGAATTGTTGAGGCAGTTATATTGATTCATTTGTTCGTTACTTAATTGATCCTATGTTGTATGACCTTTTTGAGACATTACCTTGCTGGTTTTAAGTTGCTCAGGATTGCAACTAATTGGAATATGTTATTGCCTTGTCGATATTTTTGAGCTTCACTAAATCTGTGGTTTTATTGCTCCTTGAGTGACCTGCATTGTAATGGTGGTTGAGTAGTGAAAATTCGAAACTTCGCTAAATTGGTGGTATTGTTTCCCAACTAATGGGATTCTGTTTGTTTAACTGGTTGATGATGAACCACTTGTCTTTAGTTTATCAGTTGGTGTATATGTAGCACATTTGTTAGTTTATTATCTGGGATTGTCGATTGCTAACCTGAAGGATGGCTAGGGCCAATACTATGTTTGAATAAGCGGAACTGTTCATTCTAATATGTTGTTCTCACAATGCCCTTAAAGAACCTTGTAGATCGATTAAATTAATTCCTTTCTTCTGTTTAACTTCCTATCACTTATTACTTGACATTTAAGGTTAATATGCATAATATGATTTGAAAATGTTTTGCTGGCTGTATATTGCATGCTTGGTTTGATGTGTTGATTATGTTTGTCCCTAAGTCTAGAATCTGGCCATGTATATTCTACTTAATTCTTCACCTTGCTTCTCTCCGTTCTCATCCTTATCCACCACATAATTGCACTTGAACTCATGGAATCTCACATGACCGCGCTTTTTAATTATTGTTTTATGTTTTGGGTGTATTGTTGGAATTTGTGTTACTCGATATGTTTTATACTTTTTGCTATGTTATTTGGTCTCCAATTTGAGTTTGTAGTGTGCTTTTGAGATTTTTCATATTAATCTAATTATCTCATCTGTTCTTTGAGATTGATGGTGCTTCATATCGAATCCTTTTGCTACATTGTATATGTGAATATTAAGATGTCTAGCATTTGATCGTTGCATAATTCTGCAAAATGTTTTCTTTATACATTGGGTTCAATTTGTATCTGGTTATGTAATATTGTATAGTTAAAGTGCTTAAGTTCTTTCCTGCAACTTTGCTCAGATAGCTTGATTTTTTTAGCCTTGTTCTTGCTATCTAATTGTGCAAATTATTAAACTTATGGTGTCATGATGTGGATATATTTCTTTCGGATAAGGTTGTCTCAATGTTGTTTTTCTTTCCTTATTCCTAAATGCATCATTCTTTGCATCAGCGTCTAGTTGTATGAACTAGATGTGACTTGTACTGTTGAAGCAATAATATAAATAGTAAGTTGGTTTGAAATTTGGGGACCGAATTTCTAAAAGGGGGGAAGAATGTAATAACTCAAAAAAAAAATTTTGTGGGCCACTCTTCTTTTTCTTTTTTTCCCTAACCCTAATCACACACAAACACTCTCTCTCAACCTTCAATCCCTCCCTAGCCGTCACCCTCCCCAAACCCCCCTTCCTCACTCACACACGGACACAAACTCACAACACACACAAGTCACATGAACAAAGAAGAGAAGAATGGAGGGAGAGCTGTGCTGCGAGGGAGAAGAGAGAATCGCCGCTACGTGTCCTGCTGCTGCCCTCCCCACCGAGCCGCCGATCCCGCCACACCTCGCTGCCAGTTGCCACCATCATCAACAACGATAGAGGAGAGAGAAAGAGGCGAACACGAGGAGAGAGAGGGAAGCCTTTGTGTTGTTGTCGTCATGCTGGAGGGCTGGCTGTCGGGGGAGCTGCTGCAACGAGCTCACCGCTGGCTAAGGCCCATCGCCGTCCGTGGAGAGTCGTCGCCGTCTGGGTCGCTACCTGAGGAAGCGAGCTTGCACAAGGGGTTGCTGGAGTGGCTCGCCGCTGCCGCAAGCGCCACCGCACCTCTGGCTGCCAGGAAGTAACATTGAGGTCTCCGTTCTTCTACCGTCGCCACTGCCGGGGTTTCTGGTTAATGGGTATGGCGTTGTTGTTGCCGGAACCACCACCGGTGCTGCCGCTACTTGTTTCCCTTAAGTCCGAGTCGTTGTAGTTGCTGATAAAGTGGGTTGGAGCTGAGGTTGCGGCTGCCGCAGTTTCGGGTTGAGAGGAAATGTTCCGTTGACGCGTTTGGATTATAGTTTCAACAATCGAGAACTATTGCCAGCTCCATCTTGTCGCTACTCCAGTCCAAATTCTACGCTCATTCGTTCCATTCCACTTCAATCCTCCTTACCTTGAATTTGGCACTCTGGGTTTGGTATCTTCGGTCCCTTGGGACCACGTTGTGAGTAGGCCTTATATTTATAATTATTTGACTGTGCATCTATAATTATTTTGACATATACCTATTATGATCTTTGAATTATACTCATTATATTTGTTTTGAACGATTTTAAATTGATTAAAATAATTGATTTATTAAAATTAAATAATTCATTTTTATGAAGTTTATACTTTCAAAATTATACATGAGACTATATATATTTTTGATGAAGTTTTGCATTATCCCAAAATGTTTGATTTTACTTGAATATCTGTTTTTGAAGTATTTGTTAGTACTCACTTACTTTAAAAATTGTGAAATATATTTGAAATCTCTTATGATTGAGAAAGTATGATTGAAAAAGATTTCTGATGAGAAAGTTTTATCTGATTTGATTTGATTCGATATCTTATAAATTTGAAAGATAAAATAATTGTTGTATTTGAAATTATATGTTTTGAATTGGTTTGGGAGGCTCGTATTAGAAAACTGTAGTTAACGGCGGTTATGACGTTAACTTAGATGCATCTAACTCAGACTCTAGCTAGCAGGGGTGTTGCTAGCCTAACGTGTAGGCCACACGTTAGATCTGTTATTCTGTTAGGACACACAAGAGGAAAGGGCTACCCATAGAGGTGGAGCCGCCCAAGTGTGGACTTTTGATTTGATTTCTATATGAGAACTCCCTTATTGATTCGCTTATTATAATCAACTATTATTTCTAATTAAAATTACTTTGATGATAATGTTTGTATAGTTTCATGTCAATTATAAATGTATTGTCTAGTCATTGAGTTGCAAAACTCACCCTTTTTTTTTTCTAAAAATATTTTTCAGGAACAAATATTCGACTATGTAAGACTTTTTATTCAAGAATAACGGTCTGCAATGAGTACTTATTCTTTGTCGAATCCCTAGAAATGTATGCTACATATGTCACAGGCAGGATCTAACCACTTAGTTATTTTAATTTTTTGTTAAAAATATATAACTATTTATTTTAGAACTTGTAAATATTTGTAACTTGCTTATTCAACTTATATTAGACTATGTTAGACTTGCTATAGGATTATTTTCCTGAGCGCCGGTCATGACTCATTTTAGGTCGTGACTCATTTTAGGTCGTGACATTTTCAGCATCTAAATTTCCCTTAATATTTATTCTTACAAATTTAGAAGTTTTTCTTCCAAAAATCCTTAATAATGTGTAATGTCTGCAATACCAATTGTTGGTGGTTGGATCCTTTAGTTGCTTTTATTATTAACCATTTTTGTTATCAATTTGCTAAATTTCAGAACAACAACAATAACAATAATAACTGAGACTTCATATTTCATATTTACATGCATGTGATGATTCTTTTCTTTTACTATATAGTATATGAATATATCCTAAAAAGACCAATAAAAACTTATCGACGATATAGTTAAGGATATTGTAACAAAAAATTAACCAATGTTTTTAGGAAATTTTTTAACTTAATTTATAGAATTATATGATGTGAAATAAATAAACTATAATTGAATATTTAGTTTTGAATCCAATATTTTTAAAATGGCTGAAAAAAGTATGCACCTATAGAATTAAGGACTTGATGATTGATTTATTGTTATGTTAACTAGAATAAGACCCACGCATCCATTAATGATAGTATATAATAAATATTTAAAATGGCTATATTTTGTAGAATTAAATTAAATATGTGTAAATTAAAATTAAATTTAAAAGGTGTTTTGTTTAAAATAATTTGTAGTACAAAAGATTTAAATTTTGGAGTTGTACAAAGTGATATTTTTATTTAGTGTGTGTTTGGATTACAGTTTACAAATGAGAGTTTGTATAAAATTGATTTTGCAAACTTGATTTTGATAAAAAGTAAGTTTGTGTTAAAGTGATTTATATTTGACAATTTTTGTATCAAAATGGATTATAATAAAATAAATATTGTTTGAATAGATCTTATTAGTTAATTTTATAATAAAATTAATATTTACTTACTAAAATAAAAATAACATATAAAAATAGACAAAATATATTTTTAAATAAAAATAAAAAATATAAATTTTAGATATATATTTATATTTAATCAAATATATTATATTTTTTAAGTATTAATGTGAGAATGTTAATTTAGTATTTTTTTTACATCGTACTTTTATTTTAGTACTCTCAATAATCTTATTCTTAATATTATTGAAATTTAACGTTTATGATTTTATTATTATCTATGATTAATTTTTATTTAATTATCTTTTTTAATGAAATCATAATCTATATTATAAAAAAAATTACACTCAAAGATAGTATACGAGAATTACAATTCTAAAAGAGAATACTAAAAATAATAAAAAATTAAAATTTACTTTGTAGTGATTGAAATAAATTTAAAAGTTCTGGATGATGTTTTTTACATAGTATATTTTTAGTATTGTTAGTATTCTTTTTTAGTGTGCTATAATTTTTTACTATTATTATTATTTACGTTTATTTTTTGTTTAATTTACTTTACCTAATAAGATCAATAAATCATATTATAAAAAGATAATAACAAACATAATACACAAAAATTATAATTATATAAGTGTATAATATCAAACAAACAGTTGACAAAAAAATAAAAATAATAAATAATAAAAAAACAGAACTCATATAAATACAAATAAGAAGAATTCTATAAATAATACAATAACATACATAAAGGATAAAGTTGGTAAAAGATAAATAAATGTTTAATATTCATGACTAAATCCCGTTAAGAAAACGCAAAAGTTAGAAATGGTTGCTTTTTGTAAACGTAGTTTTAGTAACAAAATCACTTCTGCATTTATAAAAAAAAATTGTCAAACCAAAAGTTGAAAGCTTTCAAGAAACCTAAACATACGTCTTCCCTTCTAATGCATTTGCCAAACACACCCTTAGTGGTTTGATTTTTGAATTTGTTTTAGTTGATAGACTTAGTCTTCTTATGTGACGCTCGTCCTCCAGTTTCTTTATTAGTTATCATTAGAGTTGTTGCTTTCTTCTTTCTATCGTAGGTTCTTGTGAAGACATATTATTTATGAATTGTTAAGTTGTACGCACTTTCTATTGTGTTGTTTGTTCTATCTTTGCATGTATGTTCTTTTTCCGAAGATGTATCTTGAATTTGTATGGTTTTCTTTCTCTTTAATCTTTTAATGTGCATGCAATTTTTCAACGACATCTACAATAAAAAGAACAAAAATGTATAGAATTTTTTTTTAATAAGTTATTTTTAATAAGAATAATTGAAATAGTATAAAGTGAAATTACCTGTTAATATTTTTCTTTGACCCACCCTGTCACAGTATCTCAAGTGATGTAAATTGAAGATAGTGTTGAGAAATGTTCAAAATTGAATCTTTAATTTCTTTCACAACAGTTATGAGTAAAAAGTTTGTTTTTATTGTAAGTTTAATTGGTCTATACAACTCATTTGCATCTTCTATTTTTAAATTTTTTATAGTATAGACTTTTTCTGCTTGTAACAAATGCTTGAATTTGTTCATCATATTTCTCTTCACAATTACATGAAGAGATGTTCTCTGCAGTGTTAGTAAATCATAGTTAATAATTAGTTAAAAAAATTGATTACATTAATTTTTTTTAAGTTATTAAAAAAGGAACAATGAATAGCATATTGAAAGAAGTATAATTTTAACGATATTAAAATACAATTATATATAAAGTATTATAAAATAATATAAAAAGTATAAAACGCAAAAATAATTAAAGTATTTTTTTGTAAATTCAATTTAAAAATACAATAAATATGTTTGTTTTGTACCTTTTCATCTAATATAATCATTTCTAAGTAAAGAGACTCTTCTTCATTTGTGGGTGTTAATGTTTTCCATAGACGAACCACGTAAACTTTTATAAACCAATTGTCTGTTTGTTTGGTGATATTGTCCAAAGAATGATGCTCCATTGAGTAAGTTTGAGATGTTATGTAGTGCAAAAATAAATTTCTTGTGCTGAATTTAATGTTATTTGAAGAAATAGTGATAAGAGACTTATATAAGTATTAAGTAGTTCAAATAGTATGAAATTTGAATATTTGTAAAGTAAAATTTATTATGATTAATAGATTATTATGACATTTGTAATATGAATGTTTATTACATTTAATGAGTTATTTATAAAAATTAATAAATTAATTATTGGGGTTATAAATTTATTGTATTGTTTATAAGATAAGATGTAATAAATATAGGGATATGAATTCTTATAGGTTACAAATTTGGTTAGATACTATTAAGAGTAAAGTATCATTTTTATTCCCAACGTTTGGAGTAAGTCTCAAAGTTGTCCCTAACGTTTCAATCGTCCTATTTAAGTCCCTAACGTTTCAAAACTGACTCAATGTTGTCCTGCCGTTAGAGATCCGTTAACAGAATTGACGGCGGGACAAAATTGAGACAATTTTGAAACGTTAGGGATTTAAATAGGACGAAAATGTTGGGGACAAAAATGATACATAGAAATAAATTTTAATTGTATCCTTCAAAAATATCATTTTTTTACTATACATAGTATTCAATTATTTTTTAATTACATCTAAGTAAATTACACTTAATCATATTACTTTCATTTTAAATAAATTAATTTTTTTTATAATATTACTCTTAAATATTTTTAGTTATCATGAAATGTTTGTAGAATGACTAGTATATAAACTTACAGAAAAGAAAAAAATAATATATATACAATAAAATATAAATTATACCTTTTGTCTCTAATATACCAAAATTCTTTAAAATTATAAAAAAATAAATTTATTTAAAATGAAAGTAATGTGATTAAGTGTAATTTATTTAGATGTAATTAAAAAATAATTGAATACTATGTATAGTAAAACAAGTTAATATTATTGAAAGATAAAATTAAATTAAAATTTATTTTTTATGTATCGTTTTTGTCCCTAACGTTTTCGTCCTATTTAAGTCCCTAACGTTTCAAAATCGTCTCAATTTGGTCCCGCCGTCAATTCTGTTAACGGATCCCTAACGGCAGGACAACATTGAGTCAATTTTGAAACGTTAGGGACTTAAATAGGACGATTGAAACGTTAGGGACAACTTTGGGATTTACCCCAAACGTTGGGGACAAAAATGATACTTTACTCTACTATTAATTTCTAATTATTGTCATTGGTAATTTTGCAGCCGAATTTGTATATATTTCTATTACTTGTATATTTTTTTGTATATTTTATTTTTGTGCTGATTTGAAAATAATAGTTGATTTGACAAAAAATGAGTGGTTGATTCTAAAATTTTGTCAAGTAATGTTGTTGACATAGCATTAGTAAGAAGAGAAAGATGTCTTAAAAGTAATGTGGATAAACTTATCTATCTATTTTTATATATTAAGAATAGATATAAGTAGGTTAATCAAAAACATCTAAATTACAAGAACCATTTGAAAATGTAAAGCAAAAACCTCTACAAAAACTGAACCATTAAACAATAAGAACAGAGAATGCTTTATATTTTTGGGAGGTGTTAAAACTGTTACAACTTACAAAAAGTGTTTTTTTTTAAGTTAATTTTTTTTAAGTTTTTATGTATTTATGTATGAGTTTAATTTTGATGCACTGACAGTGTAAAACGTTTTACACAGTCGTGCAATCACATCCGTTTTTTTGGATGATCATTTATGAGATCAATGTGAAAGATAGTTATTTTTAGTGATGTAGTAGTTAAAAACATCTAAATTACATGAACCCATTTGTAAGTGTAAAGCAAGAGCCTCTAAACAAACTGAACCACTAAACAGTAAGAGAATGCTTTATATATTGTGGGAGGTGTTAAAAATGTTAAGTAGTGGGAGTTGGTCCAGGCACCAAAAAAGGCGGGAGACTTGGGGATTGGAGATGCAATGCTTCGAAACACAGCACTCTTGTTTAAATGGTGGTGGCGGTTTTCAAAGGAGGACTGCCCCTTGTGGAAAAAGATTATATGCTCATGTAACAATCTAAACGTTGGTGCAATGCTAGTTAATCAGCAGCTGCCGGAAAAAGGAGGGCCATGGAAAGACATCTGTCATTTGAATATTACAGAGCAGAGGATAAAGGACAAAATGATTACTGGCCTGGCAAGGGAGGTAGGGAATGGAAGGAGCACCCTGTTTTGGAAAGATAACTGGCTGCCAGGTGAGCCCCTAAAACTGACTTTTCTAAGACTCTTTTCTATTTCAAATAAGCAAGGTTCTATGATAGGGGATTGTGGATTTTGGGATGGGCTCGAGTGGATATGGAATTTCCAGTGGAGAAGAGAGTTATTCCAATGGGAGCTGGAGCTTGTCAACCAGCTCCATGAGAGGCTAAGGATGGTGAAGTTGGCAGATGGTCAAGAGGATCAGATAGTGTGGAAGTTTGATTGTAAAGGGGTATTTTCTACCAACTCTGTGGTGCAAGTCCTACAATCGGAGAGTCTGTCAACTGAGATTACGAGCTACAGTTTTACAAGTTCGGTTTGGAAAGGAGTGGTACCTCCAAGAATTGAGTTTTTTGGATGGTTTGTACTTGTGGGTAGAGTTAATACCAAGGAAAGGTTGAGTAGGTTAGGCGTTATTATGCCAACTGATAACATCTGTGTACTTTGTAACAAGGAGGTAGAATCGGTCAAGCATTTATTTCTTCTCTGTGAACTAACATGACAAGTGTGGTGCCGTTGGTTGCGGTCCTTTGGTGAAGTTTGGGCTGTACCTGGCACAATAAGAACACTGTTTGAGAGTTGGACTGGCTGGCATAAGTGAAAAAAAGAGCAGAAGAGGTGGCTGATTGGGTTCTTTGCAGTGATTTGGAACATTTGGATGGAACGTAATGCTAGGATCTTCAATAATAAGGAAGCAGGTGTTGACTTGGTAATAAGTAGGACAATTCTAAGTTACAATGAATGGACCGATAGTGATCCTTTTGGTTGTTGATGGCACTGCTGACATCAACAGAGATGTTATGTTTTTCCATTTAGTACTTATTATTTGGCTTGTTTGCTCCCCGTTACAGTGTTGAGCTTTCTATGTTCAAAAAAAATGTTAAGTAGTAGACAAAACGCAGATGCAACATTTTCATTCATTCATGAATTTAAGGATTGCGGGCTACATTAATTGCTCATCTTGAATTGCCAAAAACTTGTGCTTCTGATTGTGACGAGATGAAGAATTGGCTCTGTACATCATTGTTGGGTTAAATTGTTCCACATCTTCCTTTAATACCCAACGATAACCAACACTCTTCACTTCTACTACTTCTGGATAATCACTTTCGATGGCCAATTCAGGATAATATGTTCCTTCTTTTGAACCCGATTTAATATATTGGTGGGATAGAAACATTAGCAACATATGATCCAATTCAGTTGTGATCAAATCTTGCTTAAACCATATTGGAACATTGTAACGACCGGTCTCATAGCGACTTCGATGAAAACGACATTCTAAAAGAGATCCTGTCACTCGTCGAACAAATTGAGGTGAAGCATGATGTGCAACAAATGTTCCACAAACAGCAATGCCAATACAATTGTTGTCATCTAGAATGGGAGACGGATCCAGCCTTATTGAACTACCCGCATTCTGTTTGCTGAACCACCTTGGAATTTTAGTTCCTGGAACAACAGCTTGAATTCTGCATGTGGAGAAAGAGCATTGCAGGTTCACCTGCCACCGTAGAAATTAGGTACGATTAACAATATAAGTTCATAATATACATAGAAAGGAGGAATTGAAGTTGGTACCTGAATCATTCTTATCATCCATGAAATAACTGTCACACGACAACCTTCCGTGTCACTCAAATTTGGGCAGTTGAAAACATATATTCCTCCATAAGATACTCTTCTGATCGGCAAAAGTGTACTTGGCAACCACTTTAGATGCTTACAGTACTCCAAGTTCAACACCCTTAGCTTGGGAAGTTCCTTGATGCAATGAGGTAGCGCAACAATATTGTTTCCCCCGATATTTAAATATTCTAAACAATGTAACTGTCCAATAGCTTCAGGGATTTGAACTAGATTACAGAAACTTATGTCAAGAGATGTCAAAACTGGGAAACGAGACAAAGAAGGCACCAATGAACCAACTGAATTCGAACACCTTCTAGAAGATAAAAAATGGAGAGGCCTTGTAAGAGTTTTGCATATGGATGACGTCATGTGGCTTTGCACACTTTGACCTGAATTCAACTGCTCGCTCTGTCTTGGTTTCTCTAACAACTGATATCTAAATAATTTTGAACAGCCAGATAGATTTAAATTTTGAAGAGAATTAAGACGAAATATGCAATTGGGAATACTAACAAGGTTTTTGCAGTTTTCCAGATTCAAGAAACGAAGCTTTTCTAGAGAACCAATAGATGCATCAAGATGAACAAGTTTATCACATCCTGCAAGTTTTAGCTTCTTAAGATTTGAAGTCCGAGATAAGATGGGTATCTTTACAAGGCTTTTGCAGTTTTCCAGATTTAAGGAATGAAGCTTTTGTAGAGAACCAACAGATGGATGAAGGTGAACAAGTTTAACACATCCTTCAAGATTTAGTTCCTCAAGATTTGGGGCCTGAGATAAGTTTGGTATCTTTACAAGATTATGAGAATCACATAGTGCTATATGTGTCAAATTAGGTAGATCCTGCAACCAAAATAAATCCAATAAAAGAAAGCAATATTACTCTATCTAGTTAACTACCTTCCAACTCATTAATTTTTTGTCCTTTTTCACCTAATTGTTTTCATTACTTATACATTATTTTTGTTCCTATATATCATTTTTTTTCTCTTTCAACAATTTATACTCTTTTAATATATATGACCTAGTTGTAATAATAATATTGTTAAAAATAGATAGTATTTATGATTCATAAAATATAAAATTAAAAAATTAAATATTATTGTCAACTATTCAAACGTTACATTCCTACTTATATATTTTGTCGAATATTTTCATTTTTATGCTATAGTATATATTTAAATGTAACTTTTAAAAGACAAAAGAAATAATAAATAAAAGTAACTACTTAAAAAGAACAAAGACAAAAATGATATGAAATCAAATAAATAAATTTTAATTTAATATTTTTATTCAGAAAGTATGTATTCTTCCTTTCTAGTTCTTGAAAATAACCATTATTAGCAATTGGTGGTTTGCGGTTTTTGGGCGTTTTGTCATAGTAATGGTTTTTGAAATGGTTGAACTGGTTATAAATTATGGCTTTTGTTTTAAACAGATACAAATCTTCGTGAAAATCTTGACGGGAAAGGTCATCACCATGGAGGCAGAAATTAAAGTTCCAAAACGATTGTTAAGGCTAAAATTTAGGATAAAAAAGGAATCCTTCCTGACAAGCAAATACTTATTTAGTAGTTTTTTTCTGTATTAACATATAGAGAGATGTTTATATAGTAGCTTTTTTTATACTTATTTTGAGATTGCTTACTTCATAAATGAAATCTAAGTTTTGTTTACATGTGAATAATATTTTTTCTTATCATTACGCTTTTGATATACTTTTAGGATGATAAATAATGTTGTGTTCATTGATATCCTTATATGAATAACATTCATTATTAGTTCTTTTCCACTTCGATGTTTCATTTTATCTTTTCATATATTCAGATATTGCATATAAAACGTTAGTGTTTGATTAAGTAAACATTCTATCTCAAGAAATATAAAAACTATAAACGGCAATTATTAGTTTATTGTCAAAATATTAATTTATTTTCGTTTTATACAAAAACACTTTTTAAATTTTAGATAACATCTTATCTTTCATGTGTTTCTATAATGGTTAAATTAATTTTCTTTCACAAGAGTTATAAAAAAAATTATTTTTTTGTAGCATTTTAATTTTTTTTTTGTTAATTAAAAAATTTGTTAAATTATATAAATTCTATCATATATATAATTATATGATAGAATCCCGTATAAAAAAATTATTTGATAGAATCATGAAAAATTATTGTTGTATATGATCATATTTATTCTTAAATTTGATGGAAGTCTATAAATATCCATGTCTATTTTCAATATGCTCATAAAAAAAAATTATTAACTTGAATAAGGTTTTTCCGTGCACAGTATGGATTGCTAATTTGTTTATTAAAATTTTAATTTTAAAGAAATTTTTATGGGAAGTTAATATTAAATTGTTTTGTTCACAACTTTTATTATACAATTATTAACTTTTATTAAATTGTTTTGTTCACAAATTTTATCTTATATATTTTTGAATTCTTTAATAAAATAAAATTATATATCTTTATTCTTATGATCCAATTTAATGTAAAAAGTCCATATTAAATACTTAATCTAACTGTATCTTAATATTAAATATTTTTCATTAAACTTATCATATGCACGAGGCTCTTCACTAGTTTACTTGAAACTATATATTTAAATTCACAAATAAGTTATTTAGTTGATATACTTTTCTTATCAATTATTTTAATTTATAATTACAAATATAAATACAATTCAAATTCTTTTTCCAATTGTATTCGTATATATTGATATTATTATTAATATTTTATGAATAACTGTATATAGTTTATAATATCCACCTATCTAATTATAATTTTTTTAAAGGGGGTTTTATTCTTGTAATTAGAGAATACGTTACAAAAATCAATAGCATAAATAATTACTTTTAACTTATAAATTTAAATAATTAGTTCATTTATGCAAGTAATTCTAATTAAATACAATTTTATCAAATAACTTAATGAATACATATATATATTAACTATTACAAGAAATGAATATGAATATAAAATGGTTTTAAGTAAATATGAATATGTTAATAATGACTATTTTGCAAGAATTAGAAAAGAATACATATTTTATGAATAAAAAACTTGACATTTACTTAAAATTTTACATTTTTAAATTAATTTTCTCTTTCTTAAAATTTTATATTTTTAAATTATTTTTCTCTTCTTAAGATTTTATTCTACTTAATGGTATAAGAATTTAGTTAAATATTTTTAAAGTATAAGGATCTAATTATAAATTTGATAAAATTATAGATGTCAAAAAAATAATTTAATTATAAAATTAATACGAACAAAGACAAGGATATCTGCCATACCTTTGTTCCCTTCCAGAGTTCTTTGAATTTGCTAAAACGCAGGTTTAGTTGAACGAGTTTATTTGGCTGAAAGTTTGATGGCAAACATGTGAAAGGATAACTTTCCCAGTAAAGATATCCCAACTCATTAGAAAGAAAATGCAGGCATCCTGAGAAATTCAAATCTCTAAGTATAAGCAATTTCAGGTTACTCATTTGTGATAAAGCTTCAACTGGCAACTCTTCTCTGCTTTCACAAAATTCTTCTTGCCGACGCAGAACTATGGCTTCAAGGTTTTCTGCTATCTGAAATATTAGAGCTTTTAAGATTATTTAGATTCTAAATAAAAGTGGCAACCTACAACAATTTCAATAACTATATTACCTTGTTTTCTCGTAAGACATTGCTTAGATCCTTTTTATTCCATAACCTGCTCCACTTTCTTGGTTCGTGGGGTGATTTTTCTCGAACAATACTTCTACCTAACTCTCTCAATAGATCGTGCATAGTTATCCACGATGCTTGTCGAGTTATGAGTGATTTATCAATGAGAATTCTTATACCAATCTCAGGATGAAATCCTCGAATACGTAAAATATCTTTCACGTATTCTTCACTGTAATTTGATAAAAAACAAGCAATGTCAAGAAATATTTCCTTTTCCATATCGTCAAGTGCATCAAAACTGATTCGTAGCACATCCAGAATATCTTTTGTTGGCTTTTCTTTCAATCTAACCAATGCGCTACTCCACTCTGACACATTTCGTCCAAACAAATATGAGCCCAATACTCTGATTGCTAACGGATGTCCATTAGCATATCTTAATGCAGAATTTGTCAGGCTTTCATAATCTTTTGCAACTTGACTACATTTGAAAGCTTTTCTGCAAAACAACTGGAGAGCATTCTCATAATTTAAGAGCGGAACTTTGAAAACTTCATCCGCTCCATACTCTCTCAATATATGCTCATCTCTAGAAACTATGATTAATCTACTCCCTCTACCTAGCCTTTCCCGTTTTATAGCCAACTTCTCCAATTGAATCCCCTCATCAACATTATCAAGAACTATCAGAACCTTTCTATGCCGTAACCTAGTTTGAATCAGATTATTTGCCAATGAAAGATTGAATGTTGAAAAATTTTCTTCCATGAAAGCTTGACAAAGAAGTTGGTTTTGTACACCAACTGCACCATAACCTCCGTAAATTCTACTTACATCATCCACAAAACATGAAGCATCATATTGATGAGAGAATTTTTCATATAAAATGGTGGCAAGAGTTGACTTTCCTATGCCGCCCATTCCACAAATTCCTAAAACTCGAACATCATCCTCTGAGTCCAAAAGTAGAAGCTTTTCTAACTCTTGTAGAGGAGAATGCATCCCAACTATATCATCAGATAGATTTGATGATGGTTTGGGACTCACTATGCTTGTTACCATTTTCACAATATTTTCAATCTCAGCAGATTGTGACCTAAACATATCAATAAAAAAAAAAGAGAAAATCACAAAATAATCACTGATGACAACACAAGAAAATCTACATATCAATCAACCATAATCATTCAATAAAATCTTTGAAATGTCTTGATTTAGTTTTACGAGTGGTGATCAAATTAGTTCAGAAGAATAGATAGCAAAACATAGAAGGGGTAACTCACTTATCCTTGAGATCCCAGCCAGAGAGACTGGCTACTTGTGTTAGAGCTGCCCTCCATCTTCGCACTTGCTCCATCATCTCTGCATCTTCTTTGAATCTTTCTTCGTGTTCCTCAAAGGCTTTTTCGTAATTTCCACTTTGCTTTCTCACCTCAGATGGACTCACATCACAAAAAACAGGCAGAACACGCTGTCCCGGTATGTTCATGTAATCAGCTATCTTTGCCAGTTCTTGCAAGCACCATGTGGAAGAAGCATAGTTCATAGAGAAGACAACAATCAGAACCTGTGATCCTTCAATAGCTTCCAGAAGCCCTGCTGATATAGGTCCTCCTTTCTGGAGCCTAGTATCATCCCTGAAGGCAACCATGCCGTGTCTGCGGAGAGCAGCATAAAGATGATCGGTGAAATTGAAGCGAGTCTCCCCTCTAAAACTCACAAACACATCATATTTCCAATTCTTCTCAACAGACAAGGGGCTTTGGATTCTCATGCAATCCATTGTATGTGTGCAATGCAAATATGCAATTATAAGGAATAGTTTGAGTATTCAGGGAAGAGTGTATAAATATATAGTGGCTTCATAGTGAATTAGTCATTTGTGTGAAAATTGAACAGAATGAAAACACGTTGAACGGATGAAAAGGGAGACATACTTTTCGACGCACGTTTCTTCAATTATTGCTACTACATGTAAACCCGTAAAGAATTTGAGTTGTGCTTAGTGCTTACACAGTCACACACACTAAAGATTCCAAAATTCAAAAGTAAAATATAACAATATTTTTATTAAATATCTTTTTTTAATTTAAATATTTTACACGTCGTGTAATTATAATTATTTTTTTAAATGTATGTATAACAAGTAATTATTTTTATTAATGTCACATCATATAATTTGATGCAAGTATAAAAAGTTTATAATGAATCTTTAAATATAATTTCAAAAGAATGAATTTTTTTGACCATAATCATTTGTAAAGAAAGAAGAGACGCTTTCTAAACTACTATTTTAAACTGTTGCTACATTTTCTTAAAGATTTCTAAATTGCTATTCTCTTATCTGAATATTTTTCTTATTTTGATGACAAATTTTTTAGTTTATAATCGAACGAAAACCAAAAATCAAAAATAATTCTTATCGAAATAACAAATTTGCAAGTGGAGAGAATTTTTTGTGGAAACTTTTAAAGGAATCATATACTGATATACACGCAAATGATGTCTTTTCCCATAGACCAACCCACGTGAATCAAATATTAACAAGCATATCTGACTTCTTTTAAAGGAATCATATACTTTAAAGGAATCA
Organism: Arachis ipaensis; assembly: GCF_059453495.1. Taxonomy (NCBI): domain Eukaryota; kingdom Viridiplantae; phylum Streptophyta; class Magnoliopsida; order Fabales; family Fabaceae; genus Arachis; species Arachis ipaensis. The sequence goes on from NC_142438.1 coordinate 8,356,619, forward strand.
TTATTATTGCAAGCAGTCATTGTATTCAAGATAAGATTGAAAATAGAATTTTTACGAAAAATTAAAAGATAATTAAATATATAAAACATAAAATTATAATATAATTTAAATTTTAAAACTTTTCAACTTAATAATTTTTTTAAAAAATTAATTAACTAATTCAAAATTATATCATCAAAATATTTTAAGAGTTAAATCAAAATTTTAAAAATTATAACCACTTAAAAAATTATCCACACCTAATGTTTCTTTCTCATTTTCTACCCACCACATAATTTGTCTTTTATTTTTATTTTTTACATAATTTGTAAATTATAATTTGTTTTTAATAATTAATTATATTTTAATTCATTGAACATTAAAGAATATATTATATATATAAAAAACTTGTGTCATTCTCAAAGATGAGCAATGGATCATCACGTCACCAGAAAAAAAAATGGATCATCACATATTTTTTCACATGTTTTCTTTTATCATTTAATATTTTATTTCATACATTTTTTTTATTTTACTTCAAAAATATTCGATGAGAAATCCTTAGACACACAATTTAAAAAATTGAGAAAATTTATTTCCAAAAATTGTCTCTAATGATGTTTTAGTAATTTCAACCAATTTTTATTATAGCATGATACTTCAATTGTTAATTCTAAAATAAATTTAAATTTGAATTTTTATACTATTTTAGAGGATTATTTTTCATAACATATCTATTCATAGTCTGGTTTAATATTTTAGAGCCAGAAAACCCAATAAATAAAAATGTCCACTCAAAAAGGTATTTCTGCGAGCATATCTGACTTCTTTAAAGAAGTCCGACATTAACAAAGGAGTCTAGCTATACTTGTCCAAACAGGTAACTGTCTTCGAGATTTTCTTTTATTATCTCTATCTTCGCTAAAGAATAGATCATAACAAACTCCCAAGATAAAGGGAACAGATATCCATCAAAAAAGATGGAACTACTTCAACGAACGAAGGTAGTTATCAACTCTATTATAAATACATTAACGCCTCTCAGGTATACTCACGTTTTCCTTTACTAAAAACTTGCCTAAAATTCTTGCTAACTTAAGTATCGGAGTCTCTTGCAGGTACCATCCCCACCTCCTCACGAAAAACTCGGACAGCGGCACTTCAGCACTAACAAGTCGGACGTTGTCACTCAAAGGAATCTGGACCTCACATTCAGACCCAAATCAATGTTTCAGGTAACACTCAGAACAATATTATTTAACTATCTTAAAAGAAAGAAAAAAAGGGGAAATAATATTAGTATTACTATGTAGAGTAAAAATTGTTGAAAAATTATGCAAAATTTGCTATTAAACTAATGTGACAATATTTTTTATTTTAGAACACTAGTAGGTTAAAAATTGATAAACAGGTTCTTTTGTCCAAATATTTTCATTTGCCAAACATTTTCTTTATGGCAAATGATGCATGTCTGGTTTCTCGATCTTAGAGGTGTCTTAGTCCCATTTTCCTCTTATGACCGTCATTGATGGATGACTAACGAAATTGATGGAAAGATCTCATATGCATGACTCGTAGCTTCTTAGCATGTTCGGGACTTCGGTCTTCTCCACAACAACCACGAAAAATTTACAACATTGTTTACAAGAAAATGTGTTGACCATTGACTATCTACAGTGAGTCTTCTCCAGTCTCCACTATGACTTAAGCAAACAAGAAGTATCTCCATTCTCTAACGTAGAATTATATCTCGTCAAATTTTTAATTAAATCTTTATAATTTAAAAATTTATAATTAAATTTTTATGATAAACTAAAACTTTAATTAGGTATTTTTTAAGTAATTTTTTGTAAAAAATACATGTGTTTTATATATTTATTTTTGTGTTTGACATAAGATGAATTATAAAATATTATAAAATTATGTGTTTTTTTAAATTACTAATAAAAATTTAAATTAAATTTTTATTAAATTTTTATTTAATATAAAGATTCAATTACAAATTGTTAAACAATAAAAATATAATTAAAAATAGTAAAATTATAAGAAATACTAGAAAAACTAAACCGAATTATAATTGTGTACAAGTGAATGGCTACAGGATCCACTTGAATATTGAAAGCAGAGCAATATATAAATTGGTTGATTTTATGAGTAGTATTGTCAATCTAAAGAAGTATGTAAATTGTCTAAACCATGTAATCACACAGCAACCAATGCATGAACAAACGTTAAATTTCACCTAAGCACAAGTCAATAGTAATATTCAAATGGGTAATCTGTTGATCATAGTCAAAGAAAGCTTTAGGTAATAGTTTTCCTGTGTAGGTAAATTTAGTTGAAAAGTTTTGCAGTGAGTAGTTTATACTTTATTATGAACAAAACAAAACTTTCAAGTGGGACATACTTCTCAGTTTTAATTAGATATAAGTAGCTACGCGTTAACCATTGTTAACTTGCAATTTGACAATTGTTGCAGCTCTTTATATGCTAAACATTTTCTCTATTTGAAAGATACGTTTGGTTTATTGATCTTAGGGGCTTCGTCTCATTTTGCTTTAATGACTCTCTGCGATAGAGACTAACGAAGTTGATGAGTATTCGTAGCGAAGGATCTCATATACATGAATTGTAGCTTCGTAACATGTTCAGAATGCTATAAAATTTTGTACACAAGGCACTTAGAAATTTCTTTTACCACCAATTTTCTAAGTTAGATATCAAAGATGTAAATGCTAGAAATGGATTCATACTTAATAATAGTTTATACTTAATATTTACATGAAAGTGATGATTCTTTTATTGTTCTGTAATATTTCAATATAATTAAGGATATTACAAGTAAAATTTTTCATAAAATTATAAAGGAAAAATATAGGTAAACAATGAAAATACTAAATAATGTGAATAATGGATATATCGGATATTTAATCCATTAGGTGTGCGAATGGTTATTCTAATATTAAAATTTAGGTGGGTTTACGTGAGTAATTTGAAAGTATAGTGTGTTTTTACTTTATTGAGTCAATTTTAAAACACATTGTTCACATTGTTCACAAAAGCCATTATCTACCTAGCAAAGTCCAATTATAAAATATAAGTTAATGTCTCTTTTAATTTTTTATCTATTTATGTATTGGGAAAAATCAAATTTTATTCTTCTACCGTGTTAACCAATATCTTTAGGATATTTTTTTAGCTTAATTTTTATAATTATATGATGTGAATTGTGAAATGAATAAATTTTAATTGAATCTTCTAATTATTTTAAGACCAATATATTTTAAAATAGTTGAAAAAAGAGTATATATACCTATAGTCATAGAAGTAAGGACTTAATTGATTTATTTTTATGATATAGTAGTTTAATTAAAAACATTTAAATTACATGAACCCATTTGTAAATGTAAACTGTAAAGCAAGAGCCTCAATTAAAAAAACTGAACCATTAAACAGTATAAGAGAATGCTTTATATATTGTGAGAGGTGTTAAAAATGTTAACAGTGTAGACAAAATGCAGATGCAACATTTGCATTTATTCATGAATTTAAGGATTGCGGGCTACATTAATTGGTCATCTTGAATTGCCAAAACATTGTGGTTCTGATTGTGGTGAGATGAAGAATTGGCGGTGTACATCATTGTTGGGTTAAAATGTTGCACATCTTGCTTAAATACCCAACGGTAACCACAACTCTTCACTTCTACTACTTCTGGATAATTACTTTCGATGGCCAATTCAATACCATCAAGATAATATGCTCCTTCTTTTGAACCCCTTTTAACGATATATTGGTGGGATAGAAACATTAGCAACATATGATCCAATTCAGTTGTGATCAAATCTTGCTTAAACTGTATTGGAACAGGGCAACCAATGGGCCCAAGCGGATTACCACGAAAACGATAACGTAAAAGAGATCCTGTCTCTCGTCCAACAAATTGGGTTGAAGCATGATGTGCAACAAATGTTGCACAAGCAGCAATGCCAATCCAATTATTGTCATCCACAATGGGAGATGGATCCAGCCTCATTGAATTACCCGTATTCTGTTTGCTGAACCACCTTGGAATTTTAGTTCCTGGAACAACAGCTTCAATTATGCATCTGGGGAAAGTGCATTGCAGGTTCGCCTGCCACCGTAGAAATTAGGTATGTTTAACAATATAAGTTCATAATATACACAGAAAAAAGGGAATTGAAGTTGGTACCTGAATCATTCTTATCATCCATGAAATAACGGTCACACGACAACCTTCCGTGTCACTCAAATTCGAGCAGTTGAAAACATATATTCCTCCACGATATACTCTTCTGATCGGCAGAAGTGTACTTGGCAAGCACTTTAGATTCTTACAGTGCTCCAAATTCAGCACGCTTAGCTTGGGAAGTTCCTTGACGCAATATGGTAGCGTAACAATATTGTTTCCCCCTATATTTAAGCGTTCTAAACAATGTAACAGTCCAATAGCATCAGGGATTTCAACTAGATTACAGAAACTTATGTCAAGATATGTCAAAGTTGGGAAACGGGACAAAGAAGACACCGATAAACCAATTGAATTCAAACGCCTTTTGGAAGATAAAAAATGGAGAGGCCTTGTAAGAGTTTTGCATATGGATGATGTCATGTGGCTTTGCATCTGTCTTGGTTTCTCTAACAACTGATATCTAAATAATTTTGAACAGCCAGATAGATTTAAATTTTGAAGAGAATTAAGACCAAATATGCAATTGGGAATACTAACAAGATTTTTGCAGTTTTTCAAATTCAAGCAACGAAGCTTTTCTAGAGAACCAACGGATGCATCAAAGTGAACAACTTTATCGCATCCTGCAAGATTTAGCTCCTCAAGACTTGGAGTCGGAGATAAGAAGTAGGGTATCTTTACAAGGCTTTTGCAGTTGTTCAGATTTAAGGAATGAAGCTTTTGTAGAGAACCAACAGATGGATCAAGGTGAACAAGTTTAACACATCCTTCAAGATTTAGTTCCTCAAGATTTGGGGCCTGAGATAAGTTTGGTATCTTGACAAGATTCTTAGAATCACTTAGTACTATATGTGTCAATTTTGGTAGATCCTGCAACAACAACAACAACAACAACAAAAAATCCAATAAAAGAAAACCATATTATTATTATAACTAGTTAACCACTTTTCAACTCATTAAATTTTTTTTGTCCTTTTTGACCTAATTGTTTGCATTACTTACACATTATTTTGTCACCTGTACATTGCTTTATTTTTCTTTCAACCATTTATGTTCTTTTAATATATCATTTAATTATAATAATATTATTAAAAATACATAATGTTATGATTTATAAAAAATAAAATTAAAAAATTAAATATTACTTTCAGCTATTCAAATTCTTACTTATATATTTTGTCTAATATTTTCATTTTTATGCTATAGTATTTAAATGTAACTTTAAAAAAGACAAAAGAAACAATAAATAAAAGTAACTACTTAAAATGAACAAAGATAAAGATTATATGAAATCAAATAAATAAACTTTAATTTAATATATTTATTCAGAAAGTATATATTCTTTTCTAGTTCTTGAAAATAATCATTATTAACACATTTATATTTATTTGAAACTATATTTAAATTCACAAATAAGTTATTTCATGCAATAGTTGATATACTTTTCTCATCAATTTTTTTAATTTATAATTACAAATATAAATACAACTCAATTTTTTTTCCAATTGTATTCCTATATTGGTGTTATTATTAATATTTTATGAATAAATGTATATAGTTGATAATATCTATCTAACTAATTATAATTTTCTTTTAAAGGGAGGTGTTTCGGAGCTTACCTAGAATTGGACGGTTGGATTTGAATGAGAGGCCCAAACGCTAGAGGAAGGTGGTCTCCGACTTGATTTATATTTGGGAATCGCCGTCCGAATTGTGTATATGAGAGAATGGGGGCCGGGTTGGTACATGCAAAGACACTCCGATACCTAAGTTAACAAAGAGGATAAGCAGGTTTTTAGTATATTGGAACTTAATTTTACTTGAGCGTGTCAGTGTATTTATAGGTGATGAACCAATAACCACCGTTGAAGTAGTTCCACTTCTGATGGTGGATAACCGTCCCTTTATCTTAGGGTTGTTGAGATATCTCTTCTAGAAGTGGGTGAGAGATTTTAGGAGGTAGTTACTTATTTGAATAAGTGTCATCTGTCAGCTTATGTCGAATCCGACCTCTTTGGGGAGGTCGGGTGAACAGTGAAGGCCAACTCTTTGGATTGGGCCTCTTTGACCTAACTGGGCCTGGCCATTGCGTTGGGTTAGGGTATAAACAGTGCACTTTCTCGAGTTCGATCTCTTAGTTATGAGTCGGATTCGAGTATTAAACGAACTCGGGGATGCTTGAGTTGGTATTTCTTTTTTAGTCGCAAAACCGACGTGATTTTAGTTTTGAAACCGACGTGATTTTAAATTCTCAATCGTCGCGTCTAATCAACTGTCGTGTCCATTTGTCTTCTGTGTTTACACGCCGGGGGGTGGGGGGGGGGGGCAGTTACATCGGTAACGGCACGTCCTCTTCATGACTGCGTCGTTTTACTGTTATGCCCCTAGTGTACTCTAAATTTCTTTCCCTCTTCTTTCTTTCTTTTCTTTCGTTTGTTTTCTGAGAACTGTTTCCCTCTTTCGCTCTTTTACTCGCTCACAGAATTCTCAGGCTCTCTTTCGTTGCAGTGTTCGCCTTTCTATCTTCTTCTTCACAAAAGGTTGGTTCTTTGCATCTCCTTTCGCTTTCTACTTAATATGCTGCATGTTTTGAGAGTGAGATTCCTTTGTGGCATTTTTACTGTTCGTAGTAGGAATATTTTTGAAATTTTGCATTTTCCCTTTTGTGAAGATCTCTTTTGCTATGACTGCTATATGCTCTTACCTTCTATTTGAAAAGATCTTCTTCATTATGGATTGGTTTTTTGATGACTTCTTTTTCTGCGTAATGTAGGTGTTATCATTTTCACGTACATTTTTTCCTTTTTAAGAAATGTCTTCCCAAATTCCTGAAGCCCTTTTGAGATAGGTAGATATTTCTGTTCTTTCTGAGAACCCTTTAGTAGATATGTCTTCATAACTGAACTCAGGAAGCACCAAAGGATCTGTAGCCTCGACGGTGATGAACCCTAATATGAGTTGATAGCCCCCGATCCTAAGGACCGAGTTTGTTGTGGGAGGAATAATGATACTGACCCCCACTTTATTTTCATGCATGACTGTCTTTTTACCCGTTTAGGGGTTACCTTGCCTTTTTCTGATTTGAAATGGAGGTCCTGTCCCACTGTAGGGTAGCTCCTTCCCAACTTCATCCCAATTCCTGGGGTTTTTTGAAAATTTTTCAGCTTGTCAGCCGAGAGCTTGACCTTCTGATTTTTTTAAAAATCTTTTTCTATCTTTTCCACTTGACCAAGCTTTTCAGTAAACAAAACAAACAACAATGGGTGTCTTTCCGAGCCATTCAAGGCCGGAAAATTGTTTCCATCTTTGACGAATCCTTCCATGACTTCAATAATTTCTTTTTTAAAGTCCAAGCCGTTGAAGGCCATCACCCTTTTTTCCTGGATGAGAATAATGAGCTCCAGTTTTCTTTGTACTGGGTAGAAACCTCTCCTGTAGAAAAGTATAGCTTAGCATACTTGGATGGGGTAGAGGAGGCTCTTGTCGAGTTCTTTCAAGAGGCTTGGGGATGGGCTCTAACCTGGACACCAAGAAATTTCTTCTTGGATCTCCGAGTTCTGTAATGGCTGAGCTAGGTAGTCTTTCATTTCTTGCTCTTATAACCACATTTGACTTCTTCCGACTTGTATTAATATGTTTATTCCCAACTTGTGTGCTAATCAAATTCGCTTTTCTTTTCAGAAATGGTGAAAAGCGGGTCGAGAGCAGCTTACCAGAAGGTGCAAGAGGCGAAGAGGAATGCTCGTGCCCGAGTTGCTGCACAGGAACTCGGAGCTTCTACTACTCCTCCTCTTCATGGGTCTGGTCTGGGGACCTCTTCCTCTCGGCCAATCTTGGTAAATCCTATTCCTCCTCCTCCTCCTCCTCCTCCTCCTCCTCCTCCTCCCCCCGTTCAATCCGCCTCGAAACTTGAAAAGAAAAAACTCAAGACCATGGAAGTTGGTTCTTCTAGTGTTGGGGATGCCGATTTGGATGGTCTGAAGTTTACTAGGAAGCACATCCTTCCATACAGCCAGATTGCTATGGATGCTGCTGCTATCTAAAATCATCTTAACATTTTAATTCGAAGGGGAATTCAAACTGTCGGAGTCTGCACCTCCCTCCTTGATATTTTTGACAAAACTCCTTTGAGCACTACTCAAAAATCTTTGGAGGATCTCCAATGGAGGATTGTCATGTATCAAGAGGATGAGAGGAGGCTACAAGAGGAGAATTCTAGGCTAAAGGAAGAGCTTGGCCAGGCTTGGGAGAGGGAGAAGAAGTTGATGGGTCAATGTGCCATGGCTAAGGGTTCAAAGGAGAAGGCCGAAGAGAACTATGTTCGCCTTTTTTTCGGTAAAATAGAATTAAAGGAGGAACTGGAAAAGCTTAGGGAGGGATACCAGGATCTGGAGGAGTCCGTGGTTGAGGGGACCGAGGTGCTGAAAGAGCAAGTTAGGTTATTTTTGCGATGTATTTTATTCTGTTCGGGCTTTCCGACTTTTAAGTCATTAGCTATATTATGTTCGAGCTTGTGATGATCGACTTTTATAACCTCTTTAAGCCGACTTGTACCTCGTCGCTTTATCTCGCCGACCACGTAGGTCGGTCGATGGATTTTCGCGCTTTTTCGAGCTTAAGTCGGTGCGTATCGTAGTAATGATAAATGAAAACTTTAAAGAGAAAAATAAAAGATAGAGAAAAGAGATATTATTACTAATGAAATGTGGTTTCATAAGGATGCTTTCGCTACTAAGGGAATGATTATCCTGCCCCTAGCCCTCGCTTTGATGCCTCGTTAAAACCCCCTCCAGGAAAACCCTTTTTTGGAAAAAAGCCATGGAGTCGGGAAAAAGAGTACATCAGGGAGCGATGTTTGCTTCTAGCTATAATATCTCTTCATATTACAAGCGTGCCACGATCTTGGAAGCTCGGATCCTCCTAAAGGACACTTTTCACCAATGTGTAGTTCTGTGCCTCCCTCCGAATCTTCTTGACCTCTTTTTGTTCCTCTGGTAAGATGTCAAATTTTAAGTATTCGATCAGAGGAGTCATCCAACCGAGGTCTAATCCGGAAACTTCTAAGACGTCTAGCTTGGTGTTTGCCTTTGTGACTGAAGGTTCTTGGAGAGTTTCTTGGATTAGGCTTCTATTATCACCAGGCTTGGTACTTGCCAACTTGGAGATGGCGTCTGCTCTGCTGTTGAGTTCCCAAGTTATATGTCTGACCTCGGTTTCAGGAAATCGCCTAAGATACTCCATAGTTTTTTCAAAGTATCTTTTCATATTTGGGTCTTCAGCCTGGTACTCTCCGTTAATCTGAGAAGTCACGACTTGAGAGTCATTGAAGACTACGACTTTGGTTGCTCCGACTTCTTTGGCTAACTTCAGTCCGGCAATCAGGGCTTCATATTCTGCTTGATTGTTGGAGGCCGGAAACTCAAATTTCAAGGAGACTTCTATTTGAGTTCCCTCCTGGATAGCCAGTATTATGCCTGCACCGCTTTTGACTTTGTTAGAGGAGCCATCCACATACAACTCCCAGATCGTGGAGGTCTCCTCTTGATCACCTGGGTATTCGGCTACGAAGTCGGTGAGGCATTGGGCTTTAATATCAGTCCGATATTCATATTTCAAGTCGAACTCGGATAACTCTATAGCCCATTGAACCATTCTACCCGCAACATCTGCTTTCTGAAGAATTTGCTTCATGGGCTGGTTCGTCCGAACTCTTATGGTGTGAGATTGAAAATAAGGCCGAAGCCTTCTAGATGCTACTATCAAGGCATATGCAAACTTCTCAAGTTTTTGATACTTTAGTTCGGGGCCTTGTAGCACCTTGCTTGTGAAGTAGACAGGATGCTGTCCAACCTCATCCTCTCGTATTAAAACTGACGCCATGACCTTCTCTGTGACAGCTAAGTATAGCACGAGTTCTTCACCCGCTTTTGGCCGGGTAAGAATTAGAGATTGGCTCAGGTAACTTTTGAACTCTTGGAATGCCCTCTCGCATTCAGAAGTCCATTCGAACTGGCATACTTTTCTTAGTAGAGAAAAAAGTGGTAAGGATCTTAATGCTGATCCTGCCAAGAACCTGGATAAAGCTGCAAGTCGGCCATTCAACTCCTGGACCTCCTTTAAGCAGGTCAGGCTCTTCATTTCCAGGACCGCTCTATACTTGTCGGGGTTAGCTTCAATCCCCCTTTGTGTTAGCATAAATCCTAGAAATTTTTTTGCCTCCACTGCAAATGTGCACTTATTGGGATTTAGTCTCATCCCGTGTGCTTTTATGGTGACGAAGACTTTCGAGAGGTTGTCCAGGAGGCCGGCATCATCCTTGGTTTTCACCAGCATGTCGTCTACATACACCTCCATCAACTCTCCCAAATGAGGTGCAAATACCTTATTAATCAGCCTTTGATAGGTGGCCCCTGCATTTTTTAATCCAAATGGCATGACCACGTAGGAATAATTTGCTCTGGGCGTGATAAATGACGTCTTCTCTTGGTCTGGCTTGTACATCGGGATTCGGTTATACCCCGAGTAAGCGTCCATGAATGACAAGTATTGATACCCCGAGCTGGAGTCCACTAGGGTATCAATATTTGGTAGAGGATATGGGTCTTTTGGACACGCCTTATTAAGGTCTGTGTAGTCGACACACATCCTCTATTTGCCATTCTATTTCTTGACTAGCACCACGTTTGCCAGCCAGGCTGGGTACTTGACTTCTCTGATAAAGCCTGCTTCCAGTAGGGCTTGTACTTGCTCTTCGACCACTTGAGCCGCTCAGGTCCTAGCTTTTGTCTTCTTTGTTGGACAAGTCGGGATCCTGGATGAACAGCCAATCTATGTGACATGAGTTCGAGATCTATCCCAGGCATTTTGGAAGCTTTCCAGGCAAAGAGATCAGAATTTTGTTGTAGGAGCTATGTCAGCATCTGCTTCAGATCTTCCGTTAGACTAACTCCTAAGTTGGTATTCTTTCTGACCTCTTGCCCGATCTGCACCTCTTCAGTCTTTCTTCCAGGCTGTGGTCGTAGCTCTTCTTTAACTCGGACTCCTCCGAGTTCAATGGTATTGACTTGTTTGCCTTTACCTCTCAGGTTAAGGCTTTCGTTGTAACACTTTCTCGCCAACTTCTGATCTCCTCTGATGGTGGTGATCCCTTTCAGTGTTGGAAACTTCATGCAAAGATGGGGGGTAGAAACCACTGCTCCAAGCTGATTTAGGGTTGTTCTACCTATCAGGGCATTGTAGGCAGAAGCTACATCGACAACAATGAAGTCGATGCTCAGAGTCTTGGCTTTCACCCCCTTTCCAAAAGTAGTGTGTAGGGAAATGAAGCCCAACGGATTAATGGGAGTGTCCCCTAATCTAAAGAGAGTGTCAGGGTAGGCTCTTAACTCCTTCTCGTCCAATCCCAACTTGTCGAATGTTGGTTTGAACAGGATGTCTGCCGAGCTCCCTTGGTCCACCAGAGTTCTGTGTAGATGAGCTTTGGCGAGGATCATAGTGATTACTACTGGGTCGTCATGCTCAGACACAATACCTTGTCCGTCCTCCTTGGTGAAGGAAACAGTTGGAAGGTCAGGTCCTTCATTTCTGACTTGATAGACTTCTTTCAAATGCCTCTTTTGAGATGATTTGGTCACCCCTCCTCCCGCAAAGCCTCCCGATATCATATGAATATATTGTTCGGGGGTTTGTGGGGGCGGACTTCTTCGTCCGTGATCTTCATCATCTCTTTTTCTTTTCCCGTGATTGTCTAACATTTTCATGAGATATTCGTCTAGCCGACCTTCTCTGGCAAGCTTTTCTATCACATTTTCTAGGTCGTAGTAATCATTGGTGGAGTGACCATACAATTTATGGCACTCACAGTATTCATTATGGCTCCCCCCTTTTTGTTCTTGATTGGTCGCGGGAGAGGTAGCTTTTCAGTATGACAAATTTCCCTGTAGACGTCGACTAGGGAAACTCGTAGGGGAGTGCAGGAATGATACCTTCTGGGCTTCTCAGACCCGACTTCTTCCTTTTCTTGGGCTCTCTCTCTTTTTCTTTTGATTGATGGGGGTGCCCTTGTCGTCAGCTGGGTTCTCGTAGCCTGGCGTTTTCTTCCATATTGATGAACTTATCAGCTCGTTCTTGTACATCACTCAAGGAAGTCGGATGTCTCTTTGAGATGGACTGCGAGAAGGGTCCTTCTCGAAGTCCATTGACAAGACCTATTATCACTACTTCAGTAGGCAAGTCTTGAATTTCCAGGCACGCTTTGTTGAACCTTTCCATGTAGTCCCTCAGGGGTTCCCCGACCTCCTGTTTTACTCCTAGTAGGCTAGGCACGTGCTTGACTTTATCTTTCTGGATTGAGAATCGCATAAGGAACTTACGCGAGAGGTTGTCAAAGCTGGTGACCGATCTGTGGGGGAGGCTGTCGAACCACTTCATCGTCGCCTTTGTCAAAGTCATTGGGAAGGCTTTGCAGCGGGTAGCATCTGAGGCGTCAGCTAAATACATCCGACTTTTGAAGTTGCTAAAGTGGTGCTTTGGGTCAATAGTTCCGTCATACAGATCCATGTCAGGGCTTCTAAAGTTTCTGGGAACCTTAACCCTCATGATATCTTCACTGAATGGATCTTCTCCCCTCAATGGGGTGTCTTCTCGGTCAGCACGAGAACCTTTATTTCTGAGGTCGGATTCCAGCCTTGAGAGCTTTTCTTCAAGCTCTTTTCATCACTCGACTTCTCTCCTTAGGTTTCTCTCCGCTTTTTGCTGTCGTTCCAGCTCTTGTTCTAACTGGTCTAGCCTCCCTTGGTAGCCGTGTAGCAGCCCCATGAGATCGGCAGAATGAGGTTGTCCCTCCTTCTCTGGCTGATGAACCTCAGAGGAGATTCTTCTTGAGCCTTGAACACCTGAGAAGCCCTCGCCGTGTTGTCTTTCTGCTCCTTGCAGTGATATTATTACTCTGTCATTGTTGACTACATCTTGATGCTCTTGCTCAGATTCTAATGCAATATGTCTGTCCTCGTACTGGTCATCCGCCATTATGGGTTCATCTTCCAGGTCCCCGGCAACGGCGCCAATATTTTGGGACTTACCTAGAACCGGATGGTTAGGCTTGAATGAGAGGCCCAAATGCTAGAGGAAGGTGGTCTCTGACTTGCTTTATGTCTGGGAACCGCCATTCGAGTTGTGTATGTGAGAGAATGGGGGGTGGTACCTACAATGACACTTCGATGCCTAAGTTAGCAAAGGGGGTAAGCAGGTTTTTAGTATATTGGAACTTAGTTTTACCTGAGCGTGTCAGTGTATTTATAGGTGATGAACCAATAATCACTGTTGAAGTAGTTCCACTTCTGATGGTGGATAACCGTCCCTTTTATCTTAGAGTTGTTGAGATATCTCTTCTAGAAATGGGTGAGAGATTTTAGGAGGCAGTTACTTATTTAAATAAGTGTCATCTGCCAGCTTATGTCGAATCCAATCTCTTTGGGAGGTCGGGTGAACAGTGAAAGTCAACTCTTTGAATTGTACCTTTTTGACCTAACTCAACCTGACCATTGCGTTAGATCAGGATATGAACAGGAGATTTATTCTTTTATATATAAATTAATTCATTTTAGTTCTGTAAAATGTGAAGTCTAATTCTAGTATTAACGAATTGCTTACATTTATAAGTTAAAAGGTAATTATTTTTGCTATTAGTTTTTTGTAATTTTTTCTCTAATAAAAAATTATAATTAATTAGATAGATATTTTTGTGACTATATTCAAATGGATATTATTATCAACATTTGTTATTCATATACAAAAAGATATAAATAATAATATCAATAAATGAATGCTATTGGAAAAAGAATTAGAGTTGTATATTTGTATTTATAATTATAGATCCAAAAATTGAAGAATAAAGTATATTAACTATTAGATGAAATAACTTATTTGTGAATATAAAAATAGTTTTAAGTAAATATGAATATGTTAATAATGACTATTTTCAAGAATTAAAAAAGAATACATACTTTCTGGATAAAAACTTGACATTTAATTAAAATTTTATATTTTTATATTAATTTTCTCTTCTTAAGATTTTATTCTTCTACCTTGATGGTATAAGAATTTAATTGAATATTTTTAAATTATAAAAATTTAATTATAAATTTGATTAAATTATAGACGTTAAGAAAATAATTTAATCATGAAATTAACACGAACAAAAATAATGATATCTGCCATACCTTTATTCCCTTCCAGAGTTCTTTCATGTTGCTATGGCACAGGATTAGTTTAACGAGTTTATTTGGCTGAAAGCTTGATGGCAAAGATGTGCAAGGATATTTTTGCCATTCAAGATATCCCAACTCATTAGAAAGAAAATGCAAGCATCCTGAGAAATTCAAATTTCTATCTCTAAGTATAAGCAATTTCAGGTTACTCATTTGTGATAAAGCTTCAACTGGCAACTCTTCCCTGCTTTTACAAAATTCTCGCAGAACTATGGCTTCAAGCTCAAGGTTTTCTGCTATCTGAAATATTAGAGCTTTTAAAATTATTTAGATTCTAAATAAAAGTGGCAACCTACAACAATTTCAATAAGTATTTTACCTTGTTTTCCCTCAAGACATTGCTTAGATCCTTTTGATTCCATAACCTGCTCCACTTTCTTGGTTCGTATGGTGATTTTTCTCGAACAATACTTCTACCCAACTCTCTCAACAGATCGTGCATAATTATCCACGATTCTCGTCGAGTTATGAGTGATTTATCATTGAGAATTTTTATACCAATCTCAGGATGAAATCCTCGAATACGTAAAATATCTTTCACGTATTCTTCACCATGATCTGAAAAAAAACAAGCAATATCAAGAAATATTTTCTTTTCCATATCGTCAAGTGCATCAAAACTGATTCGTAGCACATCCAGAATATCTTTTGTTGGCTTTTCTTTCAATCTAACCAATGCGCTACTCCACTCTGACACATTTCGCCCAAACAAAAATGAGCCCAATACTCTGATTGCTAATGGAAGTCCATTAGCATATCTTAAGGCAGAATTTGTGAGGCTTTCGTAATCTTTTGCAACGTGATTACATTTGAAAGCTTTTCTGCAAAACAATTGGCGAGTATTCTCATCATTTAAGAGTGGAACTTTGTAAACGTCGTCCGCTCCATACTCTCTCAATATATGCTCATCTCTAGAAACTATGATTATTCTACTCCCTCTACCGAGCCTTTCCCGTTTTATAGCCAACTTCTCCAATTGAATCCCCTCATCAACATTATCAAGAACTATCAGAACCTTTCTATGCCGTAACCTAGTTTGAATCAGATTATTTGCCAATGAAAGATTGAATGTCGAAAAATTTTCTTCCATGAAAGCTTGACAAAGAAGTTGCTTTTGTACACCAAGTGGACCATAACCTCCGTAAATTCTACTTACATCATCCACAAAACATGAAGCATCATATTGATGAGAGATTTTTTCATATAAAATGGTGGCAAGAGTTGACTTTCCTATGCCGCCCATTCCACAAATCCCTACAACTCGAACTCGAACATCATCGTCTGAGTACAAAAGTAGAAGCTTTTCTAATTCTTGTAGAGGAGAATGCATCCCAACTATATCATCAGATTGACTTGATGATGGTTTGGGACTCACTATGCTTGTTACCACTTTCACAATTTTTTCAATCTCAGCGGATTGTGACCTAAACACATCATGAAAAAAAAAAATTCTCACATAAATCAGCACAAGCCTACATATATATAGATTATCCATCTACTTATAATATCTATTGTAATATTCTAAACAGAAGAGACCATAGTTTAACAAGTTAATAACATCTAAATTTTTAAATTGTCTATGAATTTATCATGTTAACACTAAACTTAGTTTATATAGCAATATAAAGAAAACAATTTATCTATATATCACATTTAGAATATCATAATAACTATAGCATCTATATATATGTATGTAACCAATTTATCATCAATTTAATAATTTCTTACATTAAATTCTTCAATTATATAAAAGAAATTATATTATAGAAAACATTAGTTTATATAAAGGGTTAGTTTAAATTCTAATATTATAGGTCATATTTGTTGAATAAATTTTACTTTATAAATTTTTAAAAATTATATAAAAAAGAGATCAAAATAGTATTAGAATAAGCTAATGACATATAAGTTTTATGTAACTTATCTATCATTAATTTCATAATCTTTTAAATTAAAATTTTCAATTATATAAAAAATATTAATTTATATCAAGAGTCAAATTCTGATATTTTAGGTCCTATTTGTTGAGTAAATTTTGTTTTATAAAATCATGGATAATTGTATAAAATAAGAAATCAGAGCTGTATTAAAGTAAACTGATTACACTTAAGTTTTTTAAGTTTATATAAAAATTATCATGTTAATACTAAATTTAATTTGTAACAATATAAGAAAATATCAAATTTATTTAGAAGCATTTAACAATAATAATGATAATAAAATTTGAAAGCCAATTGTATTAATAAATGTGAAGATTGAAAATAATATATCTGAAAAGTGAAAGTTTTATGTTTATTCATAAAAGAATAGGAATTCAAAAACAAAAAAAAGCGTTACATATATTAGTTTCTTCCCCATTATTATAAAGAATGTAAGATCTAAATCTACATATTTTTTAATAAAAATATATTTTACAACAGTTAAATTGACACACACACACATATATATAACTTAATAAAAATAGACTTTTTATTAATCTTTAATGTATGATGGCTAAATTATTTTATGAAAAAATTATACACTTTAATACCGCGCGATTTAGGTGTAGTTAACCATAATTGTTCAATAAAATCTGTGACATGTGTTAATTAATGTTAAGAGTGATGATGATGAAATGATTTGAAATAAGGAATGAATAGCAAAAGATGGAAGGGGTAACTCACTTATCCTTGAGATCCCAGCCAGAGAGACTGCCTACTTGTGTTAGAGCTGCCCTCCATCTTCGCACTTGCTCCATCATCTCCGCATCTTCTTTGAATCTTTCTTCGTGTTCCACAAAGGCTTTTTCGTAATTTCCACTTTGCTTTCTCACCTCAGATGGACTCACATCACAAAAAACAGGCAGAACACGGTGTCCCGGTATGTTCATGTAATCAGCTATCTTTGCCAGTTCTTGCAAGCACCATGTGGAAGAAGCATAGTTGATAGAGAAGACAACAATCAGAACCTGTGATCCTTCAATAGATTGCAGAAGCCCTGCTGATATAGGTCCTCCTTTCTGGAGCCTAGTATCATCCCTGAAGGCAACCATGCCGTGTCTGCGGAGAGCAGCATAAAGATGATCGGTGAAATTGAAGCGAGTCTCCCCTCTAAAACTCACAAACACATCATATTTCCAATTCTTCTCAAGACACAAGGTGCAATCCATTGCATGTATGTGAATAATAAGGATTAGTTTAATCTGTATGGAAATAATGAGATGCATACCGAGGACTCGGGGAAGAGTGTATGTATCTATATATATATATATATATATATATATAGAAAGTATGAGAATGGAATATTTATACAATGTCTACAATAGAGATTTAGAGAATATTAAAAATATAATTATTAGTGTTACCTTTTTTCATCAGTTGAAGTTTTTAGAATGAGTAGTATCATGACATGATATTAGAGCGCTAAATCCAAAAGATCAGGGGTTCGATATTTGGTGAATCACTGAAGCATGAAAAGAAGAGAACACTCTAGTGGAACACAACCTTAATTAACTTCCAACTACTTCACGCGCATTCTTTCAATTACGGCGAAGAGAAAGTCTCTAGCCACCACTTTCATTCAAATCTAGTAAACATTTAATGTTAAGAAAAAAAAAAGTATATAATTTTATTTCATTAAAAATATTAATAATAATTAATGTGTACAAAATGTGTTAGTATATAATACTACGGTTATTACCAATTTCCCACAAGATGTAAACTCATCTAATGTGGGGACAATATATATGAACATTTTTTTTATCTATACCAATATATAATGGGATACACAGAGGTTTGATATCCAATTCTTTCTTCTTCTTTTACCCCTGTTCTTTCTTATTAAAAAATGAGTTTACCTACCATAGAATTTAAAAACTGAATTATTTCTAATAAAGAAAACTGACACCACGTACTCAGAATACATAAATAATTATTAATTTTATTTTTATCTTTAATTTTTCATGATATTTTTTAAAAATTATTAAAATATAAATAAGTAATATAAATAACGTATAAAGAAATAGAATATAAAATAACTGATATATTTTTAAGTGATCAATATATCATTATAGTACAATAACTGATAGTATATAATTAAATCTACAACCTATGGTTTACATATTTTTGATGTCCAATATTTATTTTTTAAAAAAATTACATGTAAAAGTGTACTCATTAATCAAGTTTATACCAATACAATATATAATGAACTATATCAATATATAATTGGAATAAGAAAATTTGGTATCCAATGTTTTCTTACTATTTTACCCCTGTTTCTTTTTATAAACATTGGATTCACAAAAATATAACAAACTGTTATCACGTCCTTCATATTTATTATTTTTTTATCAAAGAAAGAATTTACATCCATGACAAAGTATCAAACTGCTTCACTATCAACCCACGACATATTTTAAAACTGAAAAAAAAATGCTACTACTACGTACTCACTTTAAAAACTAACTCACTGTTCCACCTTCAGTCATACTTAACAGAATTAAATTACTCTTTCCTTTTTAATCTTGGTCTCGCAAAAGTATTTCTTCTCTGCATAGTATTGTTATCTTTCTGACAAATAGAGATGAAAACTTCACGAAATCAACAGTCACATCAACGTTGATCCACTTGGACAGATTATGCTAGGCGAAGAAGACAGAACATAACCGAAGAACAAAGATAACAATACCTAGCTAGAAGACGTCCAAGTTATCGGGAGATGATTTGACAAGGAAAACAAATTGTCGTACCAACTGATACAACTCCAATTCCAAATACTGGTGGAGGTACCCAATTAACTACAAACATAAGGGGTAGCCAGATTGACTACAATTAGATAAATGGCCAGAGCTACCACCTATCAACAATTTGTTACGTAACACGATAACTAAATTTAAATTTTTTTGTTATGAACTGAATTAGTTCTTAATAATTATATTTTACTTTTCAAAAATGCAGGAATGAAAGCACATGACACTAGAACTGCCACAGGTAACAGAAATCAAAATAACATACACAAAATTAATCAAATTAATATTACTATACATAGTTTAGTATCCGAAATATATATCACAAAATTATACATAAATTACGGTGTCTTTTTTAATCAAACAACACATCAATCATATATGAAATTATAAAGTTAACATTAAAAATTTGGTATTCAACTTTTTCAGACATCATTCATTCTTAAAAATAATTTTAAAAAAAAATTAATGGTTAAAATAATATCTATATTTTTTTAATATATTTCATTTTCATCTTACAATATAATATATAACATAATATATAATATTTATATATTTATATTTATATTAAAAAAGAATAAAAAATAATGTCATGTAAGACTAACGATAAAAGTACTCTTATATTAAAGTTTATGATAATAATTTTATAATCAAAAATAAAATTTATATATTAAAATAATGAATCAATATAACATTAAATTTTTTAACAACACTTTAATTTAATTTTTTTTTTAATTTTTTATGTTCTTATATTTTAGAGCTTTTGGTAATGATATATATTTTTAAAAAATTAAAAATAAAATTAGGATATATCTTACTTACATACAAATATAACGGTTAAAAAAATTACAACAGCTATCTATACCAATATATAATAGGAATACACATGTTTAGTATCCCATTCTTTTTTTCTCTTTTGTCTTTGTTTCTTTTTTATTAAAAAATGGGTTTACCACAGAATTTAAAAACTGAATCACTTCTAATAAAAAAACTGACACTACCTACTCATGATACATGATATTTTAAAATTAAATTTATTAATTATATTTTTTCTTTAATTTTTCATAATATTTTTTTAAAATTATTAAAAATAAATAATTAATATAAATAACATTATACTATAATCATAATAATCATAAAAATAAAATTACCTCAACAAATACCAATATCTATAACAATATATAATGACAATACATGGGATTTGGTGTCCAATTTTCTATTTCTTATTTTAACTCTACTAACATAATTCAAAAATATTTTACAGTTACTTATTTTTCAAACATATTTCACTAACAGTTACAAAAATTCACGCATAACTTCTATTCAATTCTTTATTTCCACAATCTCTCTTTTTTTATTTTTTTTTATTTTTTTGTGGCGATATATGAAATGAAAAAAATAATTAAAAGCCAATAAGTGTTTAACCAGTAGTGATAAATAGTTTTTTTATAGATCTTATTATATTCTGAGCTATTCATTTAAATTATATTTTGTTTAATTTTATGTTAGTCTTTGTTTGTATAGTATTGTTTTGAGTATGTCTGTGAGTACTGTACTCTGATGGTCTGTCCATCAGTTTAACCTCATTCTAATTTTCTATTAGAATTTTTTTTGTAATCATAAAAAATATATTTTTTTTTATTTTTTTTTATAATTTCATCCATTCTACTACTTCTTTTTTGACCTCTTAATACACTTTATTATATTTCTCTTGCTGCCATTATTTTTTTACCTTCAACACTATCACATTCATAGTTACAAATTTTATTTAGTTGGACTGCAGTTACTACATTCATGTATAACTTTCACCTATATTTTTTTTCTCTTTAATTTACTTACTCAATTAATATTTTCATCATTTTTTTACTTTTTTATTTTATATGAAATAATATTATTTTTAATTTTTAAATTATTAATTATACAGAATATTATATTTAAAACTTGAGTACATGAATATTTATTTTTAAATTAAACAAAATTAAATGAATTATATTACAAAAATATAATTTATTTTGACTTCTATAATATCATTTGTTTGCCATATGGCATTGGTTTTTTTATTAACGTATAAAAGATGTAACATATAAATATTTGGTGATAATTAATTATGATAGAGTGAAGAGAAGGTGGAAGGAGAAGAAAAAACGAGAAAGAATAAAATAATATAATAATGGCTACTAGACAATGGCAGGTATGTATACAGAGAATAATAACAAGAGAAAGAATAGTGTTTGATATAGTAAAGTGATATAATAAAAGTTATAAATTAATAATTTTAAAAAATAATGAAATTAAAAAAAATTAAAATATTAAATATAAAATTAAAACAAAATATAAGATATTTTTTATCAATTGAAATTATACATGAAGATAAAGAGTCCTTTGAATATAAATTTTTATCTCGACTTCAAATTAAATACTATTAAAAATAAATAATTAAACTTAATAACATTTATAAATAGTTAATTTGTAAATAATATTTTTAAATTTTTATTTTAATTTTGTTATGCATAATAACAACATAATAAATTCGTTTAATATCTTATTTAATTTAAATTTATAAATTTTATACATTCTAAAAGTTAATTTGATAATTTAGGTAAAAAATTTAAATGCTTTATGTCTTACTTTTTCTAGCGAAACTTCAACAACTCATAAAAGTTAACAGAATATATGGGGTTATAAATCAAAGTGATAGACAATATTAAAAGTTGCGAACTTGCGATAATAATATTTGGTGATAATTAATTACGGACTGTCGGGTGAAGAGAAGATGGAAAGAGAAGGAAGAAACGAGAAATGAAAACAAGGTAATATAATTGTTACGATGGGTAACCGGAGATTAATGGGCTGGATGGCGTTGGTTGGCCCAAACGTATGAAGGAGATGGCTTTCGGATGGATCAGCAACTCGGTGCCCTCTGTCCGACTTGTACGTATGAAGGAATGGGGGGTGGTACCTGTAAAGACACTCCGATGCCTAAGTTAGCAAGGGTGTGAGCAGGTTTAGAGAGTATTGGAACTTAGAGATACCTGAGGAGTGTCAGTGTACTTATAGTGGTGAACCAATAACCACCATTGGAGTAGTGCCACCTTTCTAGGGTGTTAACCGTCCCTTTATCTTAGGGAAGTTAAGATATGGCTCATGGGAGTGGTTAGAGAAATTCTAGGGGCAGTTACTCATTCAAATGAGTGCTTATCTGCCAGCTAATCCTCGTTCCGACTTCCTTAGAGCAAGTCGTGGCGCGAACCGACTTAGTAGCGGCTGATTTGGCGCTGGGTGAGGCTCAACCCTTTGGGTTGGGCCTTCATACTTGAATCCTGGGCCCTAGCGTTGGGCCAGGGTATGAACAGTGCCCCTACTCGAGCCCAACTTCTTTTAAGACTTGGGTTCGAGTATTCTACTCGGGGTCGTAGCCGACTTGCGAAGGAACTGACGTGATTGTGCGGAACCGACGTGACTTTTCGTGACCTTTTGGTTCTGACAGTTACGTCTAATCAAGCGTCGTGTCCGTTAGGAATGTGCGTAGGGATTAATGGTCTTGGTAACGGTGCATTTTCATTAATGACTGCCCCGTTTTTACCATTTTGCCCCTAACGTACTTATAAATACTTTCCCTCTCTTTCATTGTTTTGTTTCTGCGATTTTTCAAATTTCCTCTTCATTCGTTCGTGCTATATTCTTATATCTTCGAAGGCTTTTCGTTTTCTCCAACCCTCATTTTCAGATAAAGGTTAGTTTTTCTGTAACATGCTTTTCTTCTTACATGCCTTTATTTTGTAGATAGGTTGATTTGTAGACTTTAGTTCCGTATTCCCCCCTTTAAAGACCGTATTTTTTATTTTTTCTTTTTCCCTTGTAGGTTTTTGTTACCCTTTTAAGAAAAAGAAATGGCTTCCATAGATATTCTCTCCCAGTGGGTTGATATCACGGTCTTAGGGGAGGAACCTTCAGTCGACTCTGAGTTTATCACCCATCTTTGTACTCGCCATAGACTTTGTTCGTCTGAGGAGGACGAGCCAAAGTATGAGTTGGTGGACCCGGGTCCAGAAGACCGGGTTTGCTTTGGGAGGGCCAATGAGGCGGCCCCTCATTTCTTTTTTATGTACGAGTGTATGATCACCCGTTTGAGTGTTTTTCTCCCCTTTTCGGATTTTGAGATGTCTGTTTTATACCACTGCCGAGTTGCCCCTACCCAGCTTCACCTCAACTCTTGGGGTTTTTTGAAAATTTATCAATTTATCAGCCAGGCTCTGGAGTTTTCGACTTCTTTAAAGATTTTTTTTCTATCTTTTTCATATGACCAAACCCTTTAGTGGGCTAAACAATAAGCAACAGTGGGTGTCCTTCCGAGCCATACAAGGTCGGAGGGTTTTTACCATTTTTGACGAGTCCTTCCATGACTTCAAAAATTATTTTTTCAAAGTACAAGCTGTAGAGGGTCACCACCCCTTTTTCCTGGATGATAATTCTTCTCCTCGCTTTCCTCTATACTGGCTGGAGGCCTCCCCTTGCGAAAAATATAGTCTGGATGACCTGGATGAGGTAGAAGCAGCCATTGTGGGGTTCCTCCGAGAAGTTTGGGGGAAGGCCCCATATTTGGACACAAAAAAGTTTCTCCAAGGGTCTCCGACCTTTGTCCGGGCCCAGATAGGTAGTTTTCACTTGTTTGTTAGATTTCCGACTTGTCTGACTAATTTTTCCAACTTTGTCTAACCTATTGTTTGTTGCTTTTTTCAGAGATGGCGAAAACAAATGCCCAGGAGTCTTACCAAAGAGTTCAGGAGGCCAAGGCAAGGTCTCGTGCCAGGTCTGGTGGTGCTAGGGCGGTTGTCTCTCCTCCTCCTCCTCCTCGGAACGTCGGGACTCCCTCCCAACCTATTGTGATTTTCTCTTCTGCTTCCTCTCTGCCACCCCCCTTCGCCCGACCTACTCCTGAACCAGAGAAGAAGAAGCGTAAGACCTTAGAGTCTGGCGCTTCTGGTGAGGCGGACGCTCTTGCGTTCGTCCGAAAGAACATTTATCCCCATGCTCGTATGAGCATGGATGATGTTTCTGTTCGGCATTACCTCACCACTGTGGTTGAGGAGAGTCTCAAGACGGCGGGAGTTTGTGGCAAACTCTTAGATATATTTGAGAAGACTCCTCTCAGCTCTTTAGGGATGACCTCGAGGGTCGAGGAGCTGGAAGGCAGGCTTCGCATATATCAGGAGCACGAGAGGGAGTTGGAGGGGGAAGTCGCCAAGCTGAAAGAGGAGAGGGATATCCTCCTGGAGAAGGAGAGGAAGTTGCAAGCCCAATGTAACATGGAGGTGGATTTGAGGAAAGCAGCGCAGGTCAGCTACAATAGTTTATTTGGTGATCTTGTGTCTGTAAAGAATGATTTGCTGAATGCTCGGAGGGCCTATACTGAGTTGGAGGACTCCATCGCGGATGGCGCCGATGAGGCTTGAAGGGTCTTTAAGGAGCAGGTCAGAGTCATTGCACCTGACTTGGACCTTTCTCCTTTAGACCCTGATAAGATTGTTATTGATGGTGCCATCGTGGATCCTCCTGTCCCCGTGGTGATTTCCGAGTCGGAATTGAAGACTCGGGGGCAGAGGATCATAGAGTCCCCTCCTCGCTCTAAGGACGCTCCGAGCTCTTCTACCGTTCCTCGACTTCCTCTCCAACTCCTGGTCCTGGTGGCGCTCCTCCTGACTCTGGTGGTGGTGATCCTTGACAAACCCCAATTTGACGGTTTATCTTGTATTGATTTTTGGGGATTTTATCACCTTTTACCCATATTTATTCAAGAAATAGCATGGTTTTGTATATTCTCCTTTAATTGTGCTTGAATGTGAAAACATGCTTTTTAGGACTCAAAATAGCTAAATTTAATTCACCTTGATTCTATTAGATGCCTTGATATGTTTGTTAAGTGATTTAAGGTTTAGGAGGCAAAGATTGGATCAAGGGAATGAAGAAAGAAAGCATGAAAAGTTGGAGAACTCATGAAGAAATGAAAGAACCGGAAAGCTGTTAAGCCGACCTCTTTGCACTTAAACGACCATAACTTGAGCTACAGAGGTCCAATTGATGCGGTTTCAGTTGGGTTGGAAAGCTAACATTCGGGGCTTCGAAACGATATAAGATTTGCCATAGTTGCTACACGTATGGTGGCGCGCACGCGCAAAGTACGCGCACGCGCCGTTGCTGCCACCTAGTTCACTTAAAGCAAAACGTGGCCAACAAATTCTAAAGCCTTGTGGGCCCAATCCAACTCATTTCTGATGCTATTTAACCCAAGGAGTGAAGAGGGAAACGTGTGTTAGTTACCAATTAGTTTAGTTTAGCTTTGTAATTAGTTTCTAGAGAGAGAAGCTCTCACTTCTCTCTAGAATTAGGATTAGGTTTAGTTCTTAGATCTAGATTTAGATTCATGTTCTTCTACTTCTACATCTCAATTCTTTGTTGCTACATTCAATCTTCTTCTATTCCTTTATTGTAATTTCCTTTATGTTGTTCATATACTTTGTTGTGGATCTAGTATTGTTCCTTCTACATTTTCTTTCAATTCAATAAAAGGTAATTCATAATAAATGTGTCTTCTTTGCTTTTCTATTGTTGATCTCTTGTTTTTGTAGTAGTAGATTCCTTTAATTCTTGCAATTAATAATGTTTACTTCTATTGCACTCTATGTGTTTGTTGAAATGCATCTTTTAGTTTTAGTGTAGATTTTGTTCCTCTTGGCCTAGGTAGAGTAATTAGTGACACTTGAGTTATCTAATCCCTTTGTTGATTGATAATTGGAGAGATTGCTAATTGGTTTGGAGTGCACTAAAGCTAGTCTTTCCTTGGGAGTTGGCTAGGACTTGTGGCTCAAGTCAATTCATCCACTTGACTTTCCTTTAATTAGTAAGGGTTAACTAAGTGGTAGTAATGAACAATTCTCATCACAATTGAGAAGGATAACTAGGATAGAACTTCTAATTTTCATACCTTGCCAAGAGCTTTTTAGGTCCTCCAATAGATTGCAGAAGCCCTGCTGATATAGGTCCTCCTTTCTGGAGCCTAGTATCATCCCTAAAGGCAACCATGCCGTGTCTGCGGAGAGCAGCATAAAGATGATCGGTGAAATTGAAGCGAGTCTCCCCTCTAAAACTCACAAACACATCATATTTCCAATTCTTCTCAAGACACAAGGTGCAATCCATTGCATGTATGTGAATAATAAGGATTAGTTTAATCTGTATGGAAATGATGAGATGCATATCGAGGACTCGGGGAAGAGTGTATGTATCTATATATATATATATATAGTGGCGTCATAGTCATTGTGTGGTGGAAAGTTTAGCTGAAAATTTTTGCATTTGGATAGTGTAGCACTCCAGCATGAAAAGAAGAGAACACTCTAGTGGGACGCAACCTTAATTAACTTCCAACTACTTCACGCGCATTCTTTCAATTACGGCGAAGAGAAAGTTTCTAGGCACCACTTTCATCAAAATCTAGTAAACATTTAATGATTAAGAAAAGAGTATATAATTTTATACCACTAAAAATATTAACAATAATTAATTAATGATTACAAATTACAAAATGTATTACTCCATAATACTATTGTTATTATCAATTTTCCACAAGATGTAAACTCATCTGATGTGGGGACAATATACATGAACATTTTTCTCATATATATAAATAATTATTTAGTAGATATATATATTTGATAAATTAAAATAAAATTTATTTTTGTTAAATTATTTGTAAAATTTTACTATCTTTTTTTCTAGTGAGATTACATGGCAATATTCTAACTATGTTGTAGATTAAATTAAAATATAATATAATATCTTAATATTATTATATCTTTTAATCATTAAAATGCATCTACTCTTGCTTATTGCAAGTTATTTTCTATTTTAAAATATTATTTTTATTAGTATTAGGACTATGCTAGAAAAATTTTTTATTTTTAAAAATTAAATTTATGATAATAAATACTAAACAAGATAAGTTTTTGTTTTTTTTTTTCTAATATATATTACCGTTAATAATAATAATACAACTACAAAAATAATTTTAATTGCATGCATTTGTCCCGCTGAAAATTAATCAACGAAAGAGTTTATTTAACAATAATAATTGCATTAAATAATTAATTTGTGAATCTAAATATAATTTAAGCAAAGACTAATGTTTTGACAATAATCATTTATAAAGAAAGAATAGAGAGGTATTCTAAATTACAATCTTTCAATAGTTATTATATTTTTCTAATAAAGACTTTTTTTTTTTAACAAGAGAGTTCAATACAATAAATGAAGTAAGAATAACAATAAGCAAATAGAAAAGTTAAAAAAAAATTACAAAAAAATTCATCAACTATTGTTTGTGCTTCTCCTTCTTATGGTGTACTTTTGATTTTGTACTTCTAATTTTGTACTCATGAAAACATCTTCAACCACTCTAATCTTATTAAAACTTTGTCAATCCAATTGTAAAATCGCTAAGCGAATGTTCCCCAGTTGCATATTTTCTTTTATCAATTCTTACTAAAATTCTGTTAATCTCGTTGAAGTCTCCCATAAAGACTGACATAACTCGCAATATAACTTAATTTCTCCCACACAACAAATTTCTCTTCTCTTGTATGAACTCCATACACCACAGAAAGTATAATTAAAATTATTTTTAGTAAGACCCCTTCAACACACAACCAAAACACCACTTTATGACAACGACTCATTTTAAACTTTATTTCATCCCAAATTAACAGTAAACCACTTGAGGCACCCTCCGACTCAACATATTTTCATCCCGCAGCATCACTCTCCCGAATTCTTATTACATCAAATTTCATCACTACCCGCCACTTAATCTCAAACAAGCCCAATGTATTCAACTTAAATTTTTTCTTGAGGTTTTTGACCATGCTCAATTTTCCATCACCCATTAAACCCCTACCATTCCAAAAACAAATTATTTTAATAAATTATTACACACATTTTTTTTTTATTTTTGGGCTTGCAGCGTCTTGCTTTCTCTTTCTGTTTTGTCAATCTTCTTTTTTTTGAACAATTTCTTCATTTTGTGCTTAGAGAATAGTCATAATATCATCTTTTTCATTGTATAAAATTGCACTTGATTCTAAATATTCTTTTATTTGAGTATTTTTCCTAATTTTGTTGATAAAATTCCAAACTTAGAATTAAAAATAAAAGAATAATTTTTCTTATCAAAATAACAAATTTATACATGTAGAGAATTCTTTGTGGAGATTTAAAAAAAAAAAAAAATCATATACGCCTATGTTGTCCTTTCTCGATTGACCCCATCACCCATGTCCATGTGAAGCTCTTAGTGGTAAATAATATGTGGAAGGTGGGCACAAAGCCCTCAAGATTTTACTTTTTTTTTCACAGCATATCATTTAACTACTTTAAAAGGAAGAAAATAAAGGGAAAAGAATATTAATATTACTATATATGTAGAGCAAAAAATAGATGAAAAAATTATGCAAAATTCACTATTAAGCTGATGTGACAATACTTTTGATTTTAGAACACTAGTAGGTATCAATTTCAGTAAATTAAAAATAGATAACAGATTCGTTTGTCCAAATCTTTTCATTTGCCAAACATTTTTCCTATGGCGGCAAATGGTGCATGTTTCTTGATCTTAGCGGCCTGTCCTATTTTCTTCTCATGACTGTCATTGATGGATGACTAACGAAATTGATGAGCAATTATAGAGAAGGATCTCATATACATGACTTGTAGCTTCTTAGCATGTTCGGTATTCTCCACATGAACGACGAAAAATTTACAACATTGACTATCTACAGTGAGTCTTCTCCACTATGGCTTGTGCTGCAAACAAGAATATCTCTAACATGACCAATATGGATCACATCATTCTCTCAAATCCCAAGGATGTCTTTATGAAAAAATGTAAAGTTTAATTATTCTATTATTTTTATACTAAATTAAAATTTTTAAGTAAGTCTTTTTTAAGTATTTTTTGTTTTCTTTTTAAATTAACAAATAAGAATCTAATTATAAATCATCGTCTCATTTTCCTTATATGACACTGTGTGATGGTGACTAACTAAATTCATGAGTATTTAGGAAAGGATCTCATAGATAGCGGCAGACCTTTAAATGGAGTTCCGATCCGCGACGGATTAGTCCTTGGTCTGTCGAATCGGGAGATACCTTAGGCAACCAAAAAAATAGGTTGAATTTTATTTTTGCTAGTAATAATATTATGAAATAATATTATAAAATTATAAATTTTATGAATTATTGAAAAAATTCATAGAATTAATGGATCTCTTTAAAAAAAATTGGTAGAAATAAAAGTTTTTACCTATCTAAAAAGATTAGCTAGTATCAGAGTTTTGGACACACTCTAATACTATTGTGTTGACACTTGGATTTATTTAACTATTTAAATTAAAACCAATCAACCTAACCTTTAATATTTAATAAGAAAACTAAAAATACAAAAAAAAAAAACACAATAAAAAAAGCTTTAATAAAAAAATTATTATTCAAATAGTTGTTACAAATAACTCACACTCTTACAACTCAAATTCTCACCTTTATTTATAAGTCATCTACCTCCTTGTATATGACTAAGTTAAAGTTAGAACTAAACAAGTACTAAATACTAATTTGCGAGACGAGTTTGTTGAGTGGTTCAATTCGGACAGTAGTAAAATAAACTCAAAACAGAACCATCCCAACAGAAATGTGAAAAAAGGGTCCATAACCTATAATAATAAAATAAAAAAAGAAACAAACTATTAGAAGAGTATCATCTGCTGATAGCCAAGAATCTTGTAAAGTTGATGATGTTCAAAAAAGGCTATCTCGCAAACTATATTAGAGAGAAAATGAAACGGTTTGTGATTCCAATTTCATATTTAAATCAAACTTTGCTTCGGGAGTTACTAAGCAAGACAGAAGAAGAAGAATTTCAATGGGAGTTATTAGACAGAAGAGAATGCTTTCATGGACCTCACTTCTTACTTGAATGGATTATGATTTATGAGTAATACTAAAAGAAACTCACAGAGGATAGTTGAGTAACAATTTTGTAGATAAGGCGCTTAGAATTTGTTTTTCAATCCTTCTTTTGTTGTGAAACTAGCATCTTAGTTAGATATCAAAGATGTAAATATTAGAAATGGATTAATACATTTTATCATCAAATATTTTTAGACTGTTATTACTTATTATTGTGCAATTTGCATATGTTCTTTAAATGTATTTTTTACTTTTTAGCTACTGCTATTGTTGCAAGAAAATAGCGTGTATTAAAATACAACTGAAATTGGAGCGGAATTTTGGAAGATACTATCTATCTAGCCTATTTTCAGCATCTAAATTCTTCTGAATATTTATACTTAAAAATTTATAAGTTTTTCTTTCAAAAAACACATACATGTACCATTGTTGGTTGGATCCATAAATTGCTATTATTATTATTATTATTATTATTATTATTATTATTATTATTATTATTATTATTATTATTATTATTATTATTATTATTATATGAAAATCTTTTCATAGAAAATATAAAATATAAGTTAAGATTTTAAGTTTTTTATGTATTTAGTTTATTGGAAAAACTAAAATTTCTTTTTTTACCATTTTAACTAATGTTTTTACTTTTTAGGATATTTTTATAACTTAATATATATGATTATATGAATTCAAATGAATAAACTTCAATTGAATATTTAATTTTGAATCCAATATTTTTAAAACTGACTGATTGTTTTATTTTTATGTTATAGTAATTTAATTAAAAACATTTAAATTACAAAAACCCATTTGTAAATGTAAAACAAAATTATCATTGCTGTTAAAATGTTACAAGTTACAAAATTATCATTGATGAATATAAGGATTGCGGACTATTTATTGGTGATCTTGAATTGCGAGAAACTTGTGGTTGGGACTCTGAGCTGAAGAATTGGCGCTAAACATCATAGTTGGGTTAAATTGTTCCAAATCTTCCTTAAATATCCAACGGTAACCACACCTCTTCACTTCTACTACTTCTGGATAATCACTTATGGTATGCAATTCAATACCATGAAGATCAGATGCTACTTCTTTTATTTCCCTTGCATAATCATTGATGAAAACTTCCCGGGAGATAAACTTTAACAACATATGATCTACTTCAGTTGTGATCAAATCTTTCTTAAGACATATTGGAATTCGGGAATAAATGTTCTCATAGGAACGAGTACAACGCAAACCAAAACCAATTAGAACTCGAGGATCTCTTGTTTCTTCAAACAATTGAGTTGGATCATGATGTGCAACAAATGTTACACAACAAGCAATGCCAATCCAATTATTGTCATCCACAATGAGAGATGGATCAAGGCTCACTGAACCACCCGTGTTCTGTTTGCTGAACCACCTTGGAATTTTAGTTCCTTGAACAACAGCTTCAATTGTGCATTTGGGTAAGGAGCATTGCAGGTTCACCTGCCACCGTAGAAATTAGGTACGATTAACAATATAAGTTCATAATATACACAGAAAAAAGCAAAATGGGAAAAGAAAGAAGGAATTGAAGTTGGTACCTGAATCATTTTTATCATCCATGAAATAACTGTCACACCACAACCTTCCGTGTCACTCAAATTCGGGCAGTTGAAAACATATATTCCTCCATAATATACTCTTCTGATCGGCAAAAGTGTACTAGGCAACCACTTTAGATGCTTACAGTACTCCAAGTTCAACCAAGTTAGCTTGGGAAGTTCCTTGATGCAATGAGGTGGTGTAACAAAATTGTTTCCCCCTATGTTTAAATATTGTAAACAACGTAACTGTCCAATAGCATCAGGGATTTGAACTAGATTACAGAAACTTATGTCAAGATATACCAAAGCTGGGAAACGGGACAAAATAGGCACCAACAAACCAACTGAATTGGAGCACCTTCTAGAAGATAAAAAGTTGAGAGGCCTTGTAAAAGTTTTGCATATGGAGGTTGTCATATGGCTTTGCACACTTTGACCTGTATTCAACTGCTTGCTTTGTCTTGGTTTCTCTAACAACTGATATTTAAGTAATTTCCAACACCCAGATAGGTTTAAATCATGAAGAGAATTAAGATGAAATATGCTGTTGGGAATACTCACAAGATTTTTACAGTTTTCTAGATTCAAATAAAGAAGCTTTTCCAGAGAACCAATAGATGCATCAAGGTGAACAAGTTTCACACATCCTGTAAGATTTATGTGCGAAAGATTTGGGGCCTGAGATAAATTTGGTATCTTTACAAGATTTTTGGAATGACATAGTTCCAGATATGTCAAATTATGGAGATCCTGCAATAAAATAGAAGGCTATTATTATAAATATATTCTAGCTCATTTTAATTAAGTGAACGAAAAGAGAAAGAATAAGAAAATGTCTTCTTGTTTTCTTTCAAATATAATCAAAACATGAATAATACAATGATATCTATCATACCTTTATTCCCTCCCATAGTTCTTTGATGTTGCTATAATGTAGGATTAATTTAACGAGTTTATTTGGCTGAAAGCTTGATGGCAAACATGTAAAAGAATAGTCTTCCCAATCAAGATACCCCAACCCGTTAGAAAGAAAATTAGGACGTCCTAAGAAATTCACTTCTCTGAGGATGAGTAATTTAAGGTGCCTCATTTGTGATAAAGCTTCAACCCTCAGTGTTGTCCTTTCTGACATCTCTTCTCTATTTTGATGAAATCTTGGCAGAACTATGGCTTCAAGGTTTTCTGCTGCCTGAAACATTAGACCTTTAAAAATTATTTAAATTCTAAAAATGAAGTCAAGAACAATATTCTCAATAACTATTTTACCTTATTTTCCCGCAAGACATCACTTAGATCCTTTTGATTCCATAACCTACTCCACTTTCTTGGTTCTTTGGGTGATTTTTCTCGAACAATACTCCTACCCAAATCTCTCAACAAATCATGCATATTGATAAAATTCCGCTTATAAGTTATGAGTGACTTATCAATGAGAATTCTTAAACCAATATCAGGTTGAAATCCTCGAATACTTAAAATATCTTTTACATACCATTTTCCTTTCCCAGAGGGAAAGAAACATGCAATATCAAGAAATATCTCCTTTTCCATCTCCTCAAGGCCATCATAACTGATTCTAAGCACATCTAGAATGTCTTTTGTTGGATTTTCTTTCAGTCTAACTAATGCACTACTCCACTCAGACA
Organism: Arachis ipaensis; assembly: GCF_059453495.1. Classification (NCBI taxonomy): domain Eukaryota; kingdom Viridiplantae; phylum Streptophyta; class Magnoliopsida; order Fabales; family Fabaceae; genus Arachis; species Arachis ipaensis. The sequence continues at coordinate 8,390,050 of NC_142438.1, forward strand.
CATTTCGCCCAAACAAAAATGAGCCCAACACTCTAATTGCTAACGGGAGTCCACTAGCATATGTTAATGCAGAATTTGTCAAACGTCTGTAATCTTGTGCAACATGATTACATTTGAAAGCTTTTCTACAAAACAATTGCAGAGCATTCTCATAGTTTAAGAGTTGAACTTTATAAACTCCATCCACTCCATACTCTCTCAATATATGTTCATCTCTAGAAACTATAATTATTCTACTCCCTGGACCTACCCATTCTTGTTTTATAGCCAACTTCTCCAACTGAATTCCCTTTTCAACATTATCTAGAACTATGAAAACCTTCCTATGGCGTAACCTAGTTTGAATAAGATTATTTGCCACTGAAAGATTGTATGTCGAAAAATTTTCTTCCTTGAAAGCTTGACAAAGAAGTTGCTTTTGTACACCAAGTGGACCATAATGTCTGTATGTTTCGCTTACATCATCTACAAAACATGAAACATCATATTGATGAGAGATTGCTTCATATAAAATGGTGGTAAGAGTTGACTTTCCTATACCACCCATTCCACAAATCCCTACCACACGAACATCATCATCCAAGCCTAAAGCTAGAATCTTTTTGAGTTCTTCTAAAGGGGATTGCATCCCAACTATATCATTAGATAGACTTGATGATGGTTTGGGACTCAATATACTTGTTACTGCTTTCACAATTTCCTCAATCTTAGCAGATTGTGACCTGAATATATAGTAAAAAAAGGTGAAAAACAAAAGACTGAACAAGAAAATCTACATAAATTCTTAGTTCAACAAAAAGGGGAAAAAACTATGTATAGCATGAGATGGTCTATCAATCATAATTGTCCAATGGAATCTTTGAAATGTCTTTATTTTAAAGGAGTAAATAGCAAAACATAGAACTGTTTACTCACTTATTCCTCATATCCCAGCCAGAGAGATTGGCTACTTGTGTTAGATCTGCCCTCCATCTTCGCACTTGCTCCGTCATTTCTGCATCATCTTTGAATCTTTGTTCATGTTTAATAAAGGCTTTCTCATAATTTCCACTTTGCCTTCTCACCTCAGTCGGACTCACATCATAGAAAACAGGCAGAACACGCTGTCCCGGTATTTCAATACAATCAGCTATCTTTGCTAGTTCTTGCAAGCACCATGTGGAGGAAGCATAGTTGATAGAGAAGACAACAATCAGGACCTGTGATGCTTCAATAGCTTCCAGGAGCCCCGCAGATAATAAGTCCTCCTTTCTGGAGCTTAGTATCATCCCTGAAGGCAACTATGCTGTATCTGTGGAGAGCATCAAAAAGTTGATCGGTGAAGTTGTAGCGAGTCTCGCCTCTGAAACTCACAAACACATCATATTTCCAATTCTTCTTATGAGACAAGGGGCTTTGGATTCTCATGCAATCCATTGTAAGTGATTAATAAGGATTAGTTTAATCTGTATGGAAATGAGATGCATACGGAGGACTCGGGGAAGAGTATATATATATATATATATATATAGTGGTGGCGTCATAGTGATTATTTAGCTGAAAATTCTTGCATTTGGATAGTGTAGCACTGCAGCATGAAAAGAACAAAACACTCTAGTAACCTTAATTAACTTCCAACTACTTCACGCGCATTCTTTCAATCTATTCTTAATATATAAAAGTAGGTACATAGGTTTACACACATTATTTCTAAGTCTTCTTCTATTAACACCATGTCAACACTGTCACTTACTTAGCAAAATTTTAGAATCCACCACTCAAATCTTGCCAAATCAACTTTTATTTTTCAAATAAAAAAAAAACACAAAAAAATAACTTTTCTCATATTTTCTTGAAATCCTCTTCCTCTTGGCACCTCTTCTATATTAAGATTCTATTTTCTCCATCCTCTTCCAATTCCATGAGCTATTGTTTTTCCCTCAAAATAAATTGTCCATCACGATGTCCAGCAGAGCCGCATTGTATAAATTGCAGAAACAGGACAAACTTCATTCCTCTTGTTGCGGTTTTCCTGTCAGAACTCGATTCTGGGTCTCAGACCAACGTCACCATTCGGCGCCGCCAACATAGGAAATTCGTCCCAGGTATCTTCCTAAAGATTTTCAACTTTGCCGTTTATTCTTCTCATTCTGTTGTTCAATATCATTTTCAATAGCTTTATTTATTCGTTGATAATCTAAAAATTGAAAACTCGAGAGTATTAGAGTCAAATTCAGAGTTTTATAGCCTTGATTTTATTCATATTTTACATCATTTGACATGAAGTGCATATAACTAATTTCCTCTCAAATCAAGCTTTTACAGCTTTTTCTTTTTTCCAAAAAAAAAAAAAGCAGAAAAAATAAATTCTAAAGTAGAATGGAGTAATCATACCAACCTGCAGCTAAAATTAGAAACCACCACATAAAAATATATCTCATTTGAGAATTATCAAGTGATATTGATTTTTTTGTTCAATTATTTTTAATTTTTTAACATAGTACAGCAATCCTATCAACAGCAAAAAAGAAACCACTTTTATAGTACTAGATTTTTAGTAATTTTGTAATGTTACTATTAAATTAAAAAGATATTTTTTTAAGCTAGAGAGAGTATTTGACTAGCCCTGTTGAATATTGATATTTTTTTAATCAATTGTGGAACTTCGGAAGATTAACTACTCCATTTATTTGTCCTATTTTGGTATTTTGGTCTTTCTTTTTTGCTTTGTCATTTTTAGTACGTATCAAGCAAAAGTAACAAAAATGATCCCAAGCTTCTATTCTTAATATATAAAAGTAGATGGATAGGTTTACTCATATTATTTTTAAAACATCTTTTTCTTTTTACTAATGTCATGTCAATAACATTATTTACGTAGCAAAATTTTAGAATCAACTACTCAATTTTTGTCAAATCAACTATTATTTCCAAATCAACAAAAAAATAAAATATACAAAAAACAATACAATAATACCAACGACAATAATTAGAAATTAATAGTGTCTAACCAAATTTATAACTTACGAAGATATTAAATCCATATCCCTATATTTATTATATCTTACCGTTATAAACAATACAATAAATTTATAACCCCAATAATTAATTCATTAATTTCTATAAATATGTAAAATCCCTACAATACCCTTATTTCCCTTTTTTTCAAACCAAACCCTAACCCTCTTCTAACATACTCACTCACCTCTCACAGCCGCACACACACTCGCCCACACCCTCTTCCTCACAGCACACACCCACGAGCTGAGAAAAGAAAAAAAAAAAAGAAAGATGGAGATCGAGAGAGTGAAGGAGAGGAGGAGAGAAGGAAGAAGAGGAGGGAGAGGGTTACTGCACCGGTGTCGTGCCTCACCGTATCCAACTTGCCATTGCGTCGCCACCGCACCCGTCTCGCGCAGCTGCATTCAGCTCGCTGTCGCGCCGCCTTGCCGTCGTTGCTGCCGAAGAAATCGCCGTTAGAGGGAGACCTTGTCGTTGCAGCGGAAAGCGCAGAGTACGAAGAGAGGGTGAGAGAGCTACAAGATGGAGGGAAGGAGGGTGGCAGTCGTGAGAGGAGGTGACGATGGAGGTTTCTGCTGTTGCCGTCGCTGGAACTCACCGCTGGTGCACTGGAGCTACTTCATCCCCTAACTTGCTCCACCGTGGCTGACCCCTGTCCTCCCTGTTTTCGTCGGAGTTACTGATGCCACTGCTGGAGGAGAAGATCTAATGGCACTACTGTTTTGCTTCACCAGTGTAGCTCTTACTGTTGCCGGAAAACATGCTACAACTTCCAAACTTGCCGGAAACACTGTCTTGCCACTGTTCTGGTCTAGTTTCTTCCCTTGATCTGTTCCAATTTCACCTTATCTCTGCCGCCATTTCATTTCTCTGTCTTGCTCTTATTCTGATTTATTTTTGGCCTCTATTCTGTTTTAGATTTTCAGAACTATATTTGTATTTGTCTTTCATTCGATTTGAATCTACTGCCTTTGGCTGGTGTCGTGGCCATTGTTGCTATCGTAAGAATTGAAGTTGCTGCACTGTCCCAGTTCAAGTTTCGCGCTCTTTCGTACCCTTTTAATTTGGCACCTGAGTTCGGCCTCTTCGGTCCCTTAGGACCATGTTGTGAGTAGGCTTTACATTTATAATTGTTTGATTGTGCATCTATAATTATTTTGATATATATCAATTATGATTTTTGAATTATACTCACTATATTTGCCTTGAATGATTTTAAATGGATTAGAATAATTGATTTTTTAGAATTAAATAATTCATTTTTATGAAGTTTATACTTTCGGAACTATACATGAGACTATATATATTTTTGAAGAAGTTTTGTATTATTCTAAAATGTTTGATTTTAATTGAAAATCTGTTTTTAAAGCATTGAAGTATTTGTTAGTACTCACTTTAAAGGTTGTGAAATATATTTGAAATTTCTTATGATTGAAAAAGTAGGATTGGAAAGATTTCTGATGAGAAAGTATAATATGATTTGATTTGATTCGATATCTTATATATTTGAAAGATCAAGGATTTATTGTATTTGAAACTATATGTTTTGAATTGGTTTGGGAGGCTCGTATTAGAAAATCGTAGTTAACGGCGGTTATGACGTTAACTTAGATGCATCTAACTCAGACTCCAGCTAGCAGGGGTGTTGCTAGCCTAACGTGTAGGCCACACGTTAGATCTGTTATTCTGTTAGAACACACGAGAGGAAAGGGCTACCCTTAGAGGTGGAGCCGCCCAAGTGTGGATTATTTGATTTGATTTCTGTATGAGAACTCCCTTATTGATTCACATATTCGTATAAATTATTATTTTCTAACTAAAATTATTTTTATGATAATGTTTATATGGTCTCATGTGGATTATAGATGTATTATCTAGTCACTGAGTTGCAAAACTCACCCTTTTTTTTTAAAAAATCTTTTTCAGGAACAAATACTTGAATGTGTGAGCCTTCTATTCAAGAGTAATGATCTGCAATTGGTACTTCATTTTTGTTGAGTTCTTAGACGTCATATGCTCCATATGTCACAGACAGGATTCATCTATATTTACTTATTTTACCTTTTATTAAAAATATGTAATTATTCATTTTAGAAACTGTAAATTTATTTAAAAATATTTGTAATTTTCTTATTTAATTTATATTTGAGTCTGATAGGCTTGCTATGGAACTGTTTCCTTGAGCGTCGGTCATGGTTCATTTTGGGCCGTGACAAAGTGGTATCAGAGCTTAGGTTTAATCTGTGTAACATGGAGCAAGTGTCCTATGGTAGGATCACAATTGTATAAATAGAAGCGTGCCTATTTATACAAATTGTGGCACTATCAGAGGCCTGTAGGAATGTCATTCTTATCTTTTAAGTCATTTTTGTCATTCTTGTCTTCTGGTTCTTGTTACCATGTGTTCGTTGCCGCTTCTTGCCACCACTTTCTTCTTCTTTGTACCCAACCTCGAGTCATCATTTGGTACCTTTTCTTGAATTTGCTTTTGCAATGACTTCAATTTCGGTTCTGGTTCGCGATTTATGCCTTGTAGCTAATTCTAATCTTTCTCGCCTTTGGTGAATGTATGCTTTAATTCTTATTCGTCTTTGTGTTGTTCTCTGTGATTCTTGATGTCAATATCTCATGCATTACTTGGATGATTCGATCGGTGTTTGCCGTGAATTATTATCTAATTCTCTTATAGAAATGTATTTGGATTTGTGGATTTCATGGATTTTTGTTGAGTTTCTGATCAAAATGCTTTGTTCGGAATTTGATAAACGATATTGCAGTTTTTCTTCTTATGTTGATAATCTTTAAAGTTATAACATAATTTTGATTTGCTTTTGATTCTTTCTTTTAAATCAATAATTTAAAAAAAAACTGTTATTTAGTTGCTCAAGAAGAAGGACTATGTGATGAAACATATGAATAGAGTGCTATTTTTGTTTGTTTGATTGATGATTTTATCTGCTTATGTATAGTGAATTAATTGGGTGATTAGTTAGATGGATCGAAGGTCTTTTTGATCTAGAAGTTTGTTTGAGTTTTTCTAATTTGATGATCTAGTTCTATTATGGTATTGTGATGCTGGACATGGCTTTTCTGTCACGGAATTGTTGTGATTATGTTGTTTTATAATTTTTCTATTGTTGCTGAATTCTGATGATTTCTACAGAATATGATGCTTGTGAAAGAAATTAGTTATTTCAAGAGATTTCTGAGAGATATGTGATACTTAAAGAAAGAGGTGAGAGCTAACTTTGCAGAAACTTAAATTGAGGAACAAGGAGAGAAATTACTTAGCTTTTGGATGCTTACAATATAATGTTTCACAACTTTCTATCTACTCAATGAGGACCCCTTTCACTCTATTTAGATGAAAGTAAAGCTCAGAAGATTTTCTCTTATACTACCTTTATACTTTTTCAGGTTTATCATTAGTTAGATTAAGAAACATTTTTCGTGATCATGTCGAAATGATTTCATACTTTCAAGTGAATTTTTATAATCATGTTCATTATTTTGAAACTGAAAGTTAAAATAATTTGGTTGGTCTGACTTTAGAAGTGCACACCACAGCCGATGTGTCTGTGTCTTTTAATAATTATGTGCTTTGCTTTGATTTCATTGTTGCAACAGTAGATTACATTTAGACAGGAATGTCTTACTAAAGGGCAGATCAAACAACCTACTTTATATGTATTATCATGACAAAAATTTCGTTTATGTATGAATGACAGTGTGTTAGAAACTTAGAATCAACTCTTAATTTTATTTATTTTGGTGATGTTTGTCTTTTATTTTTTTTTTTTATTAGCTGATTTTAGATATATGATTGTAACTGTGATAGCAGTAAATGCTACTTTGTTGTTTGAAATTGATTTTAAACTGAATATTTGTTCGAGTGGTATCTCAGTTTATTCGTTGTGAAGGAACTTGGTCTACTTTCAAATAGGATAATGCATGTGAAGGTGAAGCATAGATTGTGAATGTTTGCTTTTTGTTGGCGAGTAAAAGATGACCTTTGCTTTTTGGCTAAGATCTGAAACTTGAACATTTTCTTAATCCTTGTTTTTTTGAAAATCCCTCTGTTCTCAACTATTGTTCTTCTTCTCAGAGATTTGGGGAGATTGGTTTTCTGAACTTGTGAGGTTGAAATCGTAGGTCTTAGATATTGAAGATAATTTCTGGTAATTTCAAATAGAAAAGATTGGATATCTAATTACTTAAAGTTGAATAAATTCTTTATATGAGTTTTTTTCTTATTATATTCACGGATTATTATAAAGTAGGCATTGTAAAAAAAATTGATTACTTTTCTAATTTTACTATTTTAAGACAGCTTTGATACTTGTTTGCTATGTATGAAGATTAGAGATGTCTAAACTTTAAATAAACTGATGGGTTCACTTTGAGTCACTGGGTTTGATCTTAAATTGTTTCATCATAACTTGTTAACATGAGAAATGATGGGTATGGATTGATGACATTTTGATCTTGGAGATGTAAAATTTATCAATATTTTTTTTCTTTTCATGAGTTTCCTATTTTTAGTTGGTTCATTTATTTCGAATTTTTTTTCATATGTTGCATTTGCTCATTCTAAATATTTTTTTTATTAATATACTTTGATTGATTGTGTTTGAATATTTCATTTAGTTATCATTGTTGATATTTAGAAGTAGAAATCTCTGGGTGATACTATTTTTTTTTCTTATATATGCTGGCTTCTAATTTTGGATGCAACATCTATGTCCTTTTCCTAATCTGCTCTTTCAATTATTTGCAATATTCTTACCGTTTTTGGTCTTTTTAGAGTCTTGATGATGATGTTGATTAGGAATGGTTATGGAATAAGGAATATGGCAAAGCTTTTTCGGTGATTTCAACATTTACTTATGCCGTAAAGCCTCTTATGCTATGATGATATTGTTCTACTGGACTTTGTTTTGTTTTGTTCGCTTTCTAGTTTTGTTGTAAAATATGTATATATTTCTACATTCTATTTAGCGTTGTCACATTTTGTGGTATGATTGTTGAGCATGGTGCATACAGAGCAAAAAATTTTAACCTACGAGAAATAGTTCTTTTAAACTCCTGCGTTTCTTTTATTTGAGTAATGGTAATCGTTAAGTTTGGGAATGTTAGGTGTTCTTCTTGGGATAGTTTGTGTTGAAGTATGCGCTATAATCGTGCCGCGTAATTTGATGGATCGTTCATTCCTCTATATTTCATATTGGGAGTTTCTTGTTTCAATTCTTGTTGAAATGAAATTTGATTATTTTGTTTCATGTCCTACATCTTAAGCATATTTCAATCTGATCGTGCTTTTGGCTATTCTATAGATTCTCGGCAACATAGGTGTTGATGTTGCATTCCTTTACGTGAACTGTATAACTCCTTGATGTACTCTGAACTTGCTTTACTGTGATACACCATATTTCTAGTATTCTCCTCGAATTTTTGTCCCATATTTTCTTGGAAATTTTTTTTTTGATTTGATTCTTTTCTTGCCTGATTGTGTACCTAATCATTCTCTTAAATCTTTGTGAATATTACTGTTGATTTAAGTGGTCATCTCTTGTGAACTTCGTACTTCTTGATCCAACATAAACTTGTTTTGACTTTATATACCATCTTTTCTTTTATTGTTATATTAAAGTTTCTTGATTCAGATTTCCTTGTTAAGATGCAATTGATTCTCTTTTTGGCATGCTTCACTGTTTTTGTATATCCTTGTTTAGTTGCGATCCTACGCATCTCCCCGAATTCTTGCGAACACCATCTGTGATGTTTGCTCTTTTCTGCCTAAGTTTTGAATCTTTTTAAGCAAACTCGTGATTATTTCAATGTCACGTGCGATTCCCAGATGTAGCAAGCGATACGTTAGTTCTTTAGGACACAGCTAATCGATGCTGAAGTTCGAAAAGTTGTAATTCAAACACTTGACATAAGACTGGTTGCTACCATGCATATGTACTACAGAACCAAGATTGTATTTAGAAAAGATTGACGAACGACGTGAAGAAGGCTATGTATATCTGAGTTGTCAAGAGAACGAGAGTAGGGATATGCCAACGACATCGTTTTATCAGGATCCTATCTTGTAACTTTTGCACCTCGTTATACACATTTCTCATGTTCGGTAAAGTGCTAAAACCATGTAAAGTTTTGCAGATCATATCAATTTTCGAGGGCGAAAATTTTTATAAGTAGGGTAGAATGTAAAATCCCTACAATACCCTTATTTCCCTTTTTTTCAAACCAAACCCTAACCCTCTTCTAACATACTCACTCACTTCTCACAGCCGCACACACACTCCCCCACACCCTCTTCCTCACAGCACACACCCACGAGCTGAGAAAAGAAAAAAAAAAGAAAGATGGAGATCGAGAGAGTGAAGGAGAGGAGGAGAGAAAGAAGAAGAGGAGGGAGAGGGTTACTGCACCGGTGTCGTGCCTCACCGTATCCAACTTGCCATCGCGCCGCCACCGCACCCGTCTCGCGCAGCTGCATTCAGCTTGCTGTCGCGCCGCCTTGCCGTCGTTGCCGCCGAAGAAATCGCCGTTGGAGGGAGACCTTGTCGTTGCAACGGAAAGCGCAGAGTACGAAGAGAGGGTGAGAGAGCTACAAGATGGAAGGAAGGAGGGTGGCAGTCGTGAGAGGAGGTGACGATGGAGGTTTCTGCTGTTGCCGTCGTTGGAACTCACCGCTGGTGCACTAGAGCTACTTCATCCCCTAACTTGCTCCACCGTGGCTAACCCTTGGCCTCCCTGTTTTCGTCGGAGTTACTGATGTCACTGCTGGAGGAGAAGATCTAATGGCACTACTGTTTTGCTTCACCAGTGTAGCTCTTACTGTTGCCGGAAAACATGCTACAACTTCCAAACTTGCCGGCAACACTGTCTTGCCACTGTTCTGGTCTAGTTTCTTCCCTTGATCTGTTCCAATTTCACCTTATCTCTGCCGCCATTTCATTTCTCTGTCTTGCTCTTATTCTGATTTATTTTTGGCCTCTATTCTGTTTTGGATTTTCAGAACTATATTTGTATTTGTCTTTCATTCGATTTGAATCTACTGCCTTTGGCTGGTGTCGTGGCCATTGTTGCTATCGTAAGAATTGAAGTTGCTGCACTGTCCCAGTTCAAGTTTCGCGCTCTTTCGTACCCTTTTAATTTGGCACCTGAGTTCGGCCTCTTCGGTTCCTTAGGACCATGTTGTGAGTAGGCTTTACATTTATAATTTTTTGATTATGCATCTATAATTATTTTGATATATATCAATTATGATTTTTGAATTATACTCACTATATCTGCCTTGAATGATTTTAAATGGATTAGAATAATTGATTTTTTAGAATTAAATAATTCGTTTTTATGAAGTTTATACTTTCGGAACTATACATGAGACTATATATATTTTTGAAGAAGTTTTGTATTATTCTAAAATGTTTGATTTTAATTGAAAATCTATTTTTAAAGCATTGAAGTATTTGTTAGTACTCACTTTAAAGGTTGTGAAATATATTTGAAATTTCTTATGATTGAAAAAGTAGGATTGGAAAGATTTCTGATGAGAAAATATAATATGATTTGATTTGATTCGATATCTTATATATTTGAAAGATCAAGGATTTATTGTATTTGAAACTATATGTTTTGAATTGGTTTGGGAGGCTCGTATTAGAAAACCGTAGTTAACGGCGGTTATGACGTTAACTTAGATGCATCTAACTCAGACTCCAGCTAGTAGGGGTGTTGCTAGCCTAACGTGTAGGCCACACGTTAGATCTGTTATTCTGTTAGAACACACGAGAGGAAAGGGCTACCCTTAGAGGTGGAGCCGCCCAAGTGTGGATTATTTGATTTGATTTCTGTATGAGAACTCCCTTATTGATTCACATATTCGTATAAATTATTATTTTCTAACTAAAATTATTTTTATGATAATGTTTATATGGTCTCATGTGGATTATAGATGTATTGTCTAGTCACTGAGTTGCAAAACTCACCCTTTTTTTTAAAAAAAATCTTTTTCAGGAACAAATACTTGAATGTGTGAGCCTTCTATTCAAGAGTAATGATCTGCAATTGGTACTTCATTTTTGTTGAGTTCTTAGACGTCATATGCTCCATATGTCACAGGCAGGATTCATCTATATTTACTTATTTTACCTTTTATTAAAAATATGTAATTATTCATTTTAGAAACTGTAAATTTATTTAAAAATATTTGTAATTTTCTTATTTAATTTATATTTGAGTCTGATAGGCTTGCTATGGAACTGTTTCCTTGAGCGTCGGTCATGGTTCATTTTGGGCCGTGACAAAATAACTCATTCAATGTAATAAACATTCATATTACAAATGTCATAATAATATTATTAATAATAATAAATTTTACGTTACAAATATTCAAATTCCATACTATTTGAACTACTTATACAAGTCTCTTATTAGTATTCCTTCAAATAATATCAAATTTAGCACAAAAAATTTATGTCCGAACTACACACCATCTCAAACTTACTCAATAGAGATAAATATATGTTGAATGTAAAAAGTGTAAAAAGAAAGCATATGAAAAAAGAGATAACTACGCTTGTAGCACATGTAATCAAACACCATAATATCCAACAATATGGTAACTCTTTATGTTTTTCATAATCTCATCTATCAAATTATTAGTTACTAACTCAATACTTATTTTAAGTTCAAAATTCAATTAAAGGTTTCTAATCAAAGTGGTACAACAACTTTTGTACTATTTGATGGCGAAACAAAAAAGTATTAGATACAACTGTTTCAAATCTAATGGCACTCCAGAAAAGTAATGACCTTGAAGCACTACCCCAATTGAAAAATTTTTGTAACCTCACTTATATTTGAAGTCAATGTAAATGATTTTAATCTTAAATAAAGTTCTCAACAATACAATGTTACCAAGACATTTGTTCTAACAAAAAATACTGAATCTCAACGCCCATTACAACAAATAAAACAGATAATATTAAAAAAAAATACTTATTTTAGACATCATTTTTATTTCTAATTTAAATTATTCATTGATTATAGGAACCAACTTCGCTATAGGATCTCATTCTAGTTATTGCTAATTTTCCACTAGATGTAAACTCATTTGATGTGGGGACAATATATATGAACATTTTTTTCATATATATAAATAATTATTTAGTAGACATATATATTATATAAATTAAAATAAAATTTATTTTGGTTAAATTATTTGTAGAATTTTACTATCTTTTTTTCTAGTGAGATTACACAGCAATATTCTAACTATGTTGTAGTTTAAATTAAAATATAATATAATATGTTAATATTATTATATTTTTTAATCATTAAAATGCATGTACTCATAGTTAAACATTTTATTGTGAGCTATTTTTTATTTCTAAATATTATTTTTATTAGTATTGCGACTATAATTGAAAATTTTTTAATTTTTGAGAATTAGATTTGTGGTAATAAATGTTAAATAAAATAAGTTTCGACTATTTTTCTTTTTCTAGTATTATCATTAAGAATAATAACAATGCAACTACAAAAATAATTTGAATTGCATTTGTCTCGCTGAAGATTAATCAACTAAAGAGTTTATTTAACAGTAATAATTGCACTAAACAATTGATTTTTGAATCTAAATATAGTTTAAGCAAAGACTAATGTTTCGACAATTATCATTTGTAAAGAAAGAATAGAGAGATTCTAAATTACAATCTTTCAGTTGTTATTGTATTTTTTCTAATAAAGACTTATAAATGGATATTCTTTTATTTGAGTATTTTCCCTAATTTTGTTGATAAAATTCCAAATTTAGAATTAAAAATAAAAGAATAATTTTTCTTATCAAAATAACAAATTTATACCTGCGGAGAATTCTTTGTGGAGATTTTTTAAAAAATCATGTACGCGTATGTTGTCCTTTCTCAATTGACCCCATCACCCATGTGAAGTCGTCCTTACACATTATTTGGTTTAAAGAAAATTGAGTAGAAAAAAAAATGTAGGTATGAAAAATGAATGAAAAATTAAAATTTTCATTGTTTGGATCAGGATAAAAAATTAAAAAAAATAATAAAGAAGTGGTATGAAGCCATCTAAAACTTCTCGGTCATCAAATGAAAACTGATAAAAAAAAGGTGTAAACAATGATAAAAATATAAATTTATTCTTCGTGTAACAGAAAAAATAAAATTCTCAAATTCACTTTCATCTCAAAATACGTTTCTTGTCTTCTTTCTAGTTTCACCGTCGTTGTCAACAAAGCCTTCAATGTAAACCCCGGTTAAATTAGTAGATAATTAGTTAATAAATTATTTTTTAATAAGAAGGATTATAAATGCGAATATTATATCAAAATAGGGTAGAGCTCATCGAAACGAGAATTTTGACACTAATTTTGAAGAAAACAGTTCAAGAATGGACCGAAAGGACCGAACCGGCTGAACCAAACCCGAACCGGGCTGTCGGTTCAACCGGACCAGCCCTATTAAATGAACCCAGCTTTGTCTTCTCCTTCATTACTGCAGCAACGAAGCTTTCAGCTTCCAGGGAAAAGAGAAACGAGAAATATCCCGTAACCCTAACGTAAATTTCCGATCCCCGTAATTTCTCCGTCCGAGCTCCAATCGCCGCACCGTTTGCGGCCACGCGTTCACCGCGTCGAGCTCTACATTTCTATCGGAACAATTTCATAGGTAACTTGTTTAATCACTCTCAGCTTTATCTTCCCCCAATTTTCGAATTTTAAGTGGGAATATTGAATTTCTTTGATTTCTGATGTTTTAGGATCCAATTAGCTTGAGAGAAACGTTCACTCTTACTTATGTGAAGCTTGGGTAAGGTGAGGATACGATAATTCTATTTTAATTTCATTAAATTTGAGCTTTGAGTATTAAATTGGGTATATATGTATTATGAATGTGTATTAGGTTGAAAATAAATAATTGGAGCTTGAAATTGTGAATACTGAAACTTGGAGGAAGCGGATTAGTTGAGTTTTGAGGGGCTGTCTTGGTTTTGAATAAATAGCTTTGGTCGTTACGTGGAAATCGGCTAAGGTATGGTTTAGGTTTCTTGCATTTAATATATAATGTTCTGTGAGAACTTAGGCTAGACGGCCATAGGATAAGTTGGAATGCAGGTGTATGTTTAATGTTTAGTAATTTGTTGATGAATATATTTGGTTGAAGTTTATTGGATAATTAGTTATTAATCTTGGATGGTGAATGTTATTGTTGATGAACATGGTTGGTTTAGTGCTAATGATTTGGTGAATTATTGATTTGAGATATTATGTGTTAGAAGCCTAGGGTTAGTGAACTATGATCCTTAGTTGAATTTTGGTTGTTGGATTTGAATATTGTATGAATATAATTGTTAATCTGAAGTAGATTTATTGTGGTAACTGTTATGATGACGAGGAAGGGTATGTTGAATTGAAAAGAAAGCAGGTTTGGACCCGAAAAGGGTGGCAAAATCCGAGTTTTAGAGGAGATGCTGCCGAAATTTTATAAAAAATTAGAGATTTTGTTTAAATGATTATTTAAAAGAGATTTAGATTTAAATGTTATATGGTTTGATTTTGAGTTATTAAGAAAGTGAGTATGTTTTAAGTTTGAAGTTTGATTCTTAGAAAAGAATGAATTATGTTTTGAATTGAAACTATTGATGGACGGAATGGGAGGTGTGATAATGAAGGATAAGGATTGAATATGTTTAATGTATGATGATGAATGAGATGCAATTGAGAATGATGCGGATGTTGAGGAATTATAATTGAATTATTTATATGGCTTATGAATTTGAATAATCTGAGATACGAGATTCCCTGGATTAAGTGTCGTGGCTTGCCACCACGTGTACCAGGTTGAAAACTCGATACTCTGTTGACCCTACGACGTAAGTGTGACCGGACACTATATAAATTCCCGGGAATGTTACCCCCATTGAGCAATATTGATTATTTGAGAAAAATCTATGCATAGACTCTTGGGGATGCACGTCGGGGGACAGTCTAAGGACAATTCAGACTTGTCGGATTGGCTGGATAACCGACAGATGAGCCTCATCAGCCATAGGACAGGCATGCATCATATGCATATTACTTGAATTACTTGCTTGTGCTCTAATTGGGTGTGCCTATCTGTATTTGCCATGCTAAATGTGTATTTGTTACCTGCAGTAGTTGTAACTTTCTTGTGTTTGCCTTTATCTATTTATTTGTCTGTGAAAATGCATGATGGAATTGGAGGTATGGAGGAATGGCAGTATAGGACTTAGATTTAAGGTTAAGTTAAGTTAGGATTAAATATTTTTAGGAAACCACCTTTTATGGCTTCTGTTTAATACTTTAAGCTCTACAATCTGAGTGTCGGCGTTCTAGGATTGCCTCTGGCATTCCCAGGACCTTATATATTATGTGTGTGGCACCTTTACCATACTGAGAACCTCCGGTTCTCATTCCATACTATGTTGTTGTTTTTCAGATGCAGGTCGGGAGCCATCTCGTTAGGCGTCTGGACTCTTAAAGCGGAGGGGTTACTGGATAGTGTTGTTGTATAGTTTTGTTGTACAGTGATGTATATATATGTACTTAGCTTTCTCTCCTTATAACTTGTCCTTTTTTATCCTCTTAGAGGTTTATGGAGAGGCAGGATTGTGTGTATGTACTTTTGGGTTTTGGATATGTATGTATATATGTGTAAATATTCTCCGGCCAGTCTTGACTTCGCAGGCTGAGTTAGGAGCTTGTTATTTTGTATCTTTGGCACTCTATTCCTACTTCTGTTATCTTATGTTTGACAGTTACGGTTTTCTTAGCATGCAAGTTAACTCGTTCCTTGAGCGTTGCGCTTTTATCTCGCGATTTTTATTTCCCCTATCCTTCAAGGCTCCTAGTATATTATAACTCTTCTGCTATTATATGTACTTATTTTATTTTAGAGGTCGTAATACCACATCACCTCTGTTTTACGACTTAAGCGTAAAGCTTTGTGTGGTAGGGTGTTACATTAATGGTATCAGAGCAGTTCGTTCCTATAGAGCCTGAAAGACGGACTGATTGTGCTTCTGTGCATTCTCTGTATATGTGTTTATGTGCTATTAGGATATCTGATTGATATATATGGCATAAACGTTTGTGAGCATGCATTTGGAACTTAAAGCATTAGACCTGCGATATTGAGACTGATCAACTTAATATCACTTGTTTGGTGTGTATAGGGACCAGATGTCGACTCGCGGACGCGGTCGCGGGTGAGGTAGAGGTAGGACAGGCACCGTTACTCCTGTACCCACAGGGACTGATCCAGTAGACTTTATGGCTGCCTTGGGAAATATGGCTGCAGCTATGCAGGCAACAGCTGAGGCACTGGGTAATCAGATAAATCAGGGTAATCATGGGAACAATAATGATGAGAACGGTCCTATGACACTTGCTACATTTCTGAAAGTTCGCCCTCCGACTTTTAGGGGAACCTCAAATCCCACTGATGCAGATAATTGGATTCAGGCTATGGAAAGGGCATTACAGGCACAACAAGTTCCTGAAGAGCAATGGGTTGAATTTGGAACTTATCAGTTGCAAGGTGAAGCTCAGTATTGGTGGCAGGGAACACGACGTATCCTGCAGCCTGATGGTGCTGCGATTCCTTGGGAGGTTTTCCGGACAGAGTTCTATAAGAAATACTTTCCTAATTCAGCTAGAAATGCCAAGGAACTTGAATTAATGCAGTTAAAGCAGGGACAAATGACTGTTGCTGAGTATACCAGTAAATTTGAGGAGTTATATCGCTTTTCTTATATCTGTCAAGGTGCGCCTGAAGATTTTGCTGAATGGAAGTGTATTAAATATGAGGGAGGTCTTCGGAGCGATATTCTGAGCTTCGTTGCCCCAATGGAGATCAGGGTGTTTTCTGAATTGGTGAATAAGAGTAGGGTTGCTGAGGATTGTGTGAGGAAGGCGGCAGCAGAGAAAGGAAGTTTGAGGGTGCCTTTTCAGAGGCCTTCAGGGAGGAACTTTGCTCCGAGAGGTAGGAATTTCAAGCGTGGAGGCTTTGTTCCGCAGCAGACTCAGGGTCAGGGTAATTATAGAAGGCCGAATATTACTGCGAATCAAGGAAAAAGGTTTGGGAAGCAGCCACAGCAGGATCTGAATTGTCAGAAGTGTGGAAAATATCATCCTGGAGTTCCGTGTAGATTAGGACTTGGAGTGTGCTATTCCTGTGGACAGCCCGGGCATATAGCCAGTAATTGCCCTGAGAAGAAGAAGTATGAGACTGGTAGGGTGCAGCAGCCGGGGAGAGTATACACCACTTCTACCATTGGTGCTGAGGGATCTGAGACACTGATTAGAGGTAATTGTGAAATGGCTGGTAAAATCTTAAATGCTTTATTTGATTCAGGAGTGTCTCATTCATTTATTGCATTTGAAAAGGCCAATGAATTAGGATTGAGAATGGTGGTTTTAAGTTATGATTTGAAAGTATATAATGCTACTCATGAAGCTATGGTGACTAGGATAGAATGTCCACAAGTTCCTTTTCGAGTGCAACAACGTGAATTTGTGCATGATTTGATTTGTTTGCCTATGACTGGTCTTGATCTCATTTTGGGATTGGATTGGTTATCCAAGAATCATGTTTTACTTGATTGTTCTGAAAAGTCAGTACAGTTTATGCCGGAAGGGTCAGAAGCACCAGTTGTGGTGAATAGTTACTATTTGAATTCTATGATAGTAAACTGTTCTGGAACTGAATGTCAGGGTATTATGTTATTAACTGCGGAAGTATCAGGTGATGATCAGAGTTTAGAGCAAATTCCGGTTGTATGTGAATTTCCAGATGTGTTTCCGGATGATATTAATGAATTCCCACCTAACCGAGAGGTTGAATTTGCAATTGAGTTGGTACCTGGATCCGGTCCAATTTCAATTACTCCTTATAGGATGTCGCCTTTAGAAATGGCTAAACTGAAAGCTCAGCTGGAAGATCTGTTGGGTAAGCATTTTATCCGACCAAGTGTTTCTCCGTGGGGAGCGCCAGTGTTACTGGTAAAGAAGAAGGATGGGAGTATGCGGCTGTGTGTCGATTATCGGCAATTGAATAAGATCACTGTGAAGAATAAATATCCGTTGCCTAGAATCGATGATCTAATGGATCAGCTACAGGGTGCCAGTGTGTTTTCTAAGATTGACCTGCGATCCGGATATCATCAGATAAGGGTTAGAGACGAGGATATTCCGAAAACTGCTTTCAGGACCCGTTATGGTCATTATGAGTATACAGTGATGTCTTTTGGGTTAACTAATGCCCCGACAGTATTTATGGATTATATGAACAAGATTTTTTGACCGTATCTGGACAAGTTTGTTATTGTCTTCATTGATGACATTCTTGTTTATTCTAAGACTGAAGAGGAACATGCTGATCACTTGCGGATTGTGCTTCAAATTCTGAGAGATAGGAAGTTATATGCTAAGTTATCTAAATGTGAGTTCTGGAAGAGTGAAGTGAAGTTTCTCGGCCACGTGGTGAGTAAGCAGGGGATAGCTGTGGATCCTGCTAAGGTAGAAGCAGTGATGAATTGGGAGCGACCAACTTCAGTGACAGAGATCAGGAGTTTCTTAGGTTTGGCAGGGTATTATCGCAGATTCATTAAGGGATTTTCACAGCACGCCTTACCTTTAACTAAGTTGACTAGGAAGGATACACCTTTTATCTGGACTCCGGAATGTAAAGAGAGTTTCCAGGCATTGAAGCACAGGTTGACTACTGCACCTGTATTGGTATTACCTGAACCAAGTGAACCGTTTGAAGTGTATTGTGATGCATCTCTGAAAGGGTTAGGGTTTGTTCTGATGCAGCACCAGAATGTTGTAGCATACGCCTCACGGCAGTTAAGGCCGCATGAGATAAACTACCCGACACATGATTTAGAACTTGCTGCTGTTGTGTTTGCTTTAAAGATTTGGAGGCACTATCTCTATGGTGTTAAGTTTCATGTTTTCTCATACCATAAGAGTTTGAAGTATCTTTTTGAGCAGAAAGAATTGAATATGCGTCAGAGGAGATGGATGGAACTTCTGAAAGATTATGATTTTGAATTGAATTATCATCCAGGAAAAGCGAATGTTGTAGCGGACGCTTTGAGTCGGAAGTCTTTATATGCAGCTTGGATGATGCTACGGGAGGAAGAGTTACTGAAGGCATTCCAAGGTTTGAATTTGGGAGTTAGAGAAGAATCTGGAATCCTGTGTTTGAGTCAGTTGCAAATTTCTAGTGATTTTAAATCAGAATTTCTGAAGGCTCATCAAGATAGTGAAGCGTTACGTAAGGTATTACCAGCAGTTGAACAGGGAAAACAGTGGAGAATGTCAGAAGGTCATGATGGTTTATGGAGGTTCAAGAACCGGATTATTGTGCCTGATGTTGGAGACCTACGACAAAGTATCTTGAAGGAAGCTCACAAGAGCGGGTTTTCAATTCACCCAGGGAGCACTAAAATGTATCAAGATCTGAAAGCGATGTTCTGGTGGCCAGGTATGAAGAATGATGTGGCATTGCATGTATCTAAATGTTTAACGTGTCAGAAGGTTAAGATTGAGCATCAGAGACCATCAGGGACCCTTCAGCCTTTAGAGATTCCACAATGGAAATGGGAGAGTATCGCAATGGATTTTGTGATAGGGTTGCCTAGAACCCGATCAGGTTATGACGCTATTTGGGTGGTTGTAGATCGACTAACAAAATCAGCTCACTTTCTTCCTATCCGAATAAGTTGCACAATGGAGGAATTGGCTCGAATGTATATCAAAGAGATTGTCAGGTTACATGGTGTGCCCTCTACTATTATATCTGATAGAGATCCCCGTTTTACATCAAGGTTCTGGGGAGCTTTTCAGCGTGCATTTGGGACTCAGTTAAGCTTGAGTACTGCGTATCACCCTCAGACAGATGGTCAGTCAGAAAGAACTATTCAGACCTTGGAGGATATGCTAAGGGCTTGTGTTTTGGACCAGCCGGTAAGCTGGGACCGGTATATGCCATTAGTAGAGTTTGCTTATAATAATAGCTATCATGCGAGCATCGGAATGGCTCCATATGAGGCTCTGTATGGCAGGAAATGTCAGTCTCCGTTGTGTTGGTATGAAACTGGAGAAAAGAGTTTATTAGGGCCTGAGATGATAGCTGAAACAACTGAGCAGATAAAGAAGATTCGTAATCGAATGCTTATAGCCCAGAGCCGCCAGAAAAGTTATGCTGATCAGAGGCGAAAGCCTTTGGAATTTGAGGAAGGAGAACATGTTTTTCTGAAAGTAACACCAACCACTGGAGTGGGAAGAGCTATTAAGACCAAGAAACTGAATCCCTGTTATATTGGACCGTTTGAGATTCTGAAGAGAATTGGACCAGTGGCTTATAGAATTGCCTTACCGCCATACCTTTCGAATTTGCACGATGTATTTCATGTATCACAGCTTCGGAAGTATACTCCTGATGCAAGTCATGTTCTAGAACCAGAACCAATCCAAGTGAGAGAAGATCTAACACTCCCAGTAATTCCGGTGAGGATTGATGACACCAGTGTTAAACGATTACGAGGAAGGGAAGTATCATTGGTAAAAGTAGCTTGGAGACGAGATGGTATCGAGGAACATACCTGGGAACTCGAATCAGATATGCGAAAGGACTATCCACATCTCTTTTCAAGTAACTATATTTGAATTTTGAGGGCAAAATTCTTTATTAGGTGGGTAGGATGTAAACCCGGTTAAATTAGTAGATAATTAGTTAATAAATTATTTTTTAATAAGAAGGATTAGAAATGCGAATATTATATCAAAATAGGGTAGAGCTCATCGAAACGAGAATTTTGACACTAATTTTGAAGAAAACGGTCCAAGAATGGACCGAAAGGACCGAACCGGCTGAATCGGACCCGAACCGGGCTGTCGGTTCAACCGGACCAGCCCTATTAAATGAACCCAGCTTTGTCTTCTCCCTCATTACTGCAGCAACGAAGCTTTCAGCTTCCAGGGAGAAGAGAAACGAGAAATATCCCGTAACCTAACGTAAATTTCCGATCCCTGTAACTTCTCCGTCCGAGCTCCAATCGCCGCACCGTTTGCGGCCACGCGTTCACCGCGTCGAGCTCTACATTTCTATCGGAACAATTTCATAGGTAACTTGTTTAATCACTCTCAGCTTCATCTTCCCCCAATTTTCGAATTTTAAGTGGGAATATTGAATTTCTTTGATTTCTGATGTTTTAGGATCCAATTAGCTTGAGAGAAACGTTCACTCTTACTTATGTGAAGCTTGGGTAAGGTGAGGATACGATAATTCTATTTTAATTTCATTAAATTTGAGCTTTGAGTATTAAATTGGGTATATATGTATTATGAATGTGTATTAGGTTGAAAATAAATAATTGGAGCTTGAAATTGTGAATACTAAAACTTGGAGGAAGCGGATTAGTTGAGTTTTGAGGGGCTGTCTTGGTTTTGAATAAATAGCTTTGGTCGTTACGTGGAAATCGGCTAAGGTATGGTTTAGGTTTCTTGCATTTAATATATAATGTTCTGTGAGAACTTAGGCTAGACGGCCATAGGATAAGTTGGAATGCAGGTGTATGTTTAATGTTTAGTAATTTGTTGATGAATATATTTGGTTGAAGTTTATATTTGGTTGAAAACTCGATACTCTGTTGACCCTACGACGTAAGTGTGACCGGGCACTATATAAATTCCCGGGAATGTTACCCCCATTGAGCAATATTGATTATTTGAGAAAAATCTATGCATAGACTCTTGGGGATGCACGTCGGGGGACAGTCTAAGGACAATTCAGACTTGTCGGATTGGCTGGATAACCGACAGATGAGCCTCATCAGCCATAGGACAGGCATGCATCATATGCATATTACTTGAATTACTTGCTTGTGCTCTAATTGGGTGTGCCTATCTGTATTTGCCATGCTAAATGTGTATTTGTTACCTGCAGTAGTTGTAACTTTCTTGTGTTTGCCTTTATCTGTTTATTTGTCTGTGAAAATGCATGATGGAATTGGAGGTATGGAGGAATGGCAGTATAGGACTTAGATTTAAGGTTAAGTTAAGTTAGGATTAAATATTTTTAGGAAACCACCTTTTATGGCTTCTGTTTAATACTTTAAGCTCTACAATCTGAGTGTCGGCGTTCTAGGATTGCCTCTGGCATTCCCAGGACCTTATATATTATGTGTGTGGCACCTTTACCATACTGAGAACCTCCGGTTCTCATTCCATACTATGTTGTTGTTTTTCAGATGCAGGTCGGGAGCCATCTCGTTAGGCGTCTGGACTCTTAAAGCGGGGGGGTTACTGGATAGTGTTGTTGTATAGTTTTATTCTACAGTGATGTATATATATGTACTTAGCTTTCTCTCCTTATAACTTGTCCTTTTTTATCCTCTTAGAGGTTTATGGAGAGGCAGGATTGTGTGTATGTACTTTTGGGTTTTGGATATGTATGTATATATGTGTAAATATTCTCCGGCCAGTCTTGACTTCGCAGGCTGAGTTAGGAGCTTGTTATTTTGTATCTTTGGCACTCTATTCCTACTTCTGTTATCTTATGTTTGACAGTTACGATTTTCTTAGCATGCAAGTTAACTCGTTCCTTGAGCGTTGCGCTTTTATCTCGCGATTTTTATTTCCCCTATCCTTCAAGGCTCCTAGTATATTATAACTCTTCTGCTATTATATGTACTTATTTTATTTTAGAGGTCGTAATACCACATCACCTCTGTTTTACGACTTAAGCGTAAAGCTTTGTGTGGTAGGGTGTTACATTCAAGATACTTATTTATATAAGTGTTATTTGTAATAATTGTCTTTAAATCAGATTTTTAAGATTTTACTTTTTTTTTCATAGCATATCATTTTTTTTTTTTACCAAAGATAGGAGACTCGAACCCGCAACCTCTTAATTAAGTAAGGGGAGACTATGCCATTTGAGCTATTACTCATTGGCTCATAGCATATCATTTAACTATTTTAAAAGGAAGAAAATAAATAGAAAAGAATATTAATATTACTATATATGTAGAGCAAAAAATAGATAAAAAAATTATGCAAAATTCACTATTAAGCTGATGTGACAATACTTTTGATTTTAGAACACTAGTAGGTATCAATTTCAGTATATTAAAAAATAGATAAACAGATTCGTTTGTCCAAATCTTTTCATTTGCCAAACATTTTCTCTATGGCAAATGGTGCGTGTTTCTTGATCTTAGTCCCACTTTCCTCTCATGACTGTCATTGATGGATGACTAACGAAATTGATGAGTAATTATAGGGAAGGATCTCATATACATGACTTGTAGCTTCTTAGCATTTTTGGGATTTCGGTATTCTCCACAGAAACGACGAAAAATTTACAACATTGTTTGCAAAAAATGTGGTCACCATTGACTATAATCACTATATACACTCAGTCTTCTCCACTATTCCTTGTGCTGCAAACAAAAATATCTCTAACGTGACCAATATGGATCACATGATCCTCTCAAATCTCAAGGATGTCTTTATAAAAAAAATGTAAAGTTAATCATTCTATTATTTTTATAATTTTATTAATTTTTTAATTAAATTTTTATACTTTAAAAATTTATAATTAAATTTTTATACTATAAATTTTTTAAGTAAGTCCTTTTTAAGTATTTTTTGCTTTCTTTTTAAATTAACAAATAAGAATCGAATTATAAATCTTCGTCTCATTTTCTTTATATTTTTTTTTTTTGGTACTTTAAACGGGACATGAAGTCCAAGAAGCAAAAGAGACTACACTGTAACTATGCGGGGTAAAATAACCCTTCTAGTATCATCATCAACAATCATTCTAAGGATACCAAAAGGCAGATCCACAAAATGATAACCAGGTTCTCTTTTTGTACTTAGCTTAGCTAAGCAGTCAGCCACACGGTTCCCTTCCCTATATGTATGGCTGAATTGGAGTTGCCATTCTCTATTGATAAGGAAATAAATTCTCTTTATTAGACTATTTGGATGATTTTTTGCTTTGGCTTTTTCATCAAGAACTTCTATCACTGTGTGATGGTAACTAACGAAATTGATAGGATCTCATAGACATGAATTATAGCTTGGTAACATGTTCGGTCTATAAAAGTCCATATTCAATTTATCTTTTTGGTCATATTTATGCTACAATCACAAAACATAAAATAAAAAAGGTATGAACAAAAAATCTCTAGTAAACTTTTTTTTTTTGGGTCAATTTCTTTGTAGAATACTAGTGTCTACTTGTATATGACTAAGTTAATTTTTTTTGCTAGTAATAATATTACGAAATAATATTATAAAATTATAAATTTCATGAATTATGGAAAAAATTCATAGAATTAATGGATCTCTTTTACAACAAAATTGTAGGAATAAAAGTTTTTATCTATCTAAGGAGATTAGCGTTACAGTTTTGGCCACACTTTAATATAATTGTACCAGCACTTAGATTTATTTAACTACTTA
The DNA here is from genome assembly GCF_059453495.1 of Arachis ipaensis. Taxonomy (NCBI): domain Eukaryota; kingdom Viridiplantae; phylum Streptophyta; class Magnoliopsida; order Fabales; family Fabaceae; genus Arachis; species Arachis ipaensis. Next base: position 8,414,594 of record NC_142438.1, read on the forward strand.
AATTAAAACCAAATCAACTTGTCCTCAATATTTAATAAGAAAATTAAGAATACAAGAGAAAAAAATTTTAATAAAAAAATATTTTATTACTTAAATATTTATTACAAATAACTCATATTTCTACAATTCAAATTCTCACTCTTATTTATAGTCGTCCACCTCCTTATATATGACTAAGTTGAAGTTAGAGGTTGAATTCGGACAGTAGTAAAATTAACTCAAAATAGAACCATCCAACAGAAATGTGAAAAAAGGGTATGTTAGAGAGAAAATGAAGCGGTTTGTGATTCCAATTTCATATTTAAATCAACCTTTGTTTCAAGAGTTACTAAGCCAAGACAGAGGAAGAATTTGGATATGATCATTCAATGGACGGTCTCACCATTCCTTGTCGAAGAGAATGCTTTCTTGGACCTCACTTCTCACTTGAATGGATTATGAGTGATACTAAAAGAAACTCACACAGGGTAGTTGAGTCACAATTTTGTATATAAGGCGCTTAGAATTTGTTTTATCCTTTTTTGTCGTGAAACTAGCATCTTAGTTAGATATCAAAGATGTAAATATTAGAAATGGAGTAATACTATAAATTCAAATGAATAAACTTCAATTGAATATTTAATTTTGAATTGACTATTTTTAAAACCGACTGATTGATTTATGTTTATGTTATAGTAGTTTAATCAAAAAAGATTTAAATTAGTAAATTACAATAACCGATTTGTAAATGTAAAGGAAAAGGCAGTAGAAGAACTGAACCATTAAATAATAAGAGAATGCTATTTATTGGTGATCTTCAATTGCCAGAAACTTGTGGTTGGGACTCTGAGCTGAAGAATTGGCGCTAAACATCATTGTTGGGTTAAATTGTTCCAAATCTTCCTTAAATACCCAACGGTAACCACACCTCTTCACTTCTACTTCTGGATAATTACCCATGCTGTCCAATACAATACCACGAAGATCAGATGTTCCTTCTTTTGCATTACTTGTATTCTCATTAATGAAAGCTTCCCGGGATACAAATATTAGCAACATATGATCTAATTCAGTTGTGATCAAATCTTTCTTAAGACGTATTGGAACATAGCGATAAATGCCCCCATACCCTTTACGACGAAAACCACAACTAATTAGAGCGGGAGGATATATGGCTTCTTCAAGCAATTGAGTTGGAGTATCGTGCACAACAAATGTTACACAACAAGCAATGCCAATCCAATTATTGTCATCCACAATGGGAGATGGATCAAGGCTCACTGAATCACCCGTGTTCTGTTTGCTGAACCACCTTGGAATTTTAGTTCCTGGAACAACAGCATCAATTATGCATGTGGAGAAAGAGCATTGCAGGTTCACCTGCCACCGTAGAAATTAGGTACGATTAACAATATAAGTTCATAATATACACAGAAAAAAGCAAAATGGGAAAAGAAAGAAGGAATTGAAGTTGGTACCTGAATCATTTTTATCATCCATGAAATAACTGTCACACCACAACCTTCCGTGTCACTCAAATTCGGGCAGTTGAAAACATATATTCCTCCATAGAAACCTCTTCCACTGGTACCTCCTATCGGCATAAAGGTACTAGGCAACAACTTTAGATGCTTACAGTACTCCAAGTTCAACTGCCTTAGCTTGGGAAGTTCCTTGATGCAATGAGGTGGTGTAACAAAATTGTTTCCCCCTATGTTTAAACGTCTTAAACAACGTAACTGTCCAATAGCATCAGGGATTTGAACTAGATTACAGAAACTTATGTCAAGATATACCAAAGCTGGGAAACGGGACAAAGTAGGCACCAACAAACCAACTGAATTGGCACGCTTTCTAGAAGACAAAAAGTTGAGAGGCCTTGTAAGAGTTTTGCATATGGAGGTTGTCATATGGCTTTGCACACTTTGACCTGTATTCAACTGCTTGCTTTGTCTTGGTTTCTCTAACAACTGATATTTAAGTAATTTCCAACACCCAGATAGGTTTAAATCATGAAGAGAATTAAGATGAAATATGCTGTTGGGAATACTCACAAGATTTTTACAGTTTTCTAGATTCAAATAAAGAAGCTTTTCCAGAGAACCAATAGATGCATCAAGGTGAACAAGTTTCACACATCCTTTAAGATTTATGTACTCAAGATTTGGGGCCTGAGATAAATTTGGTATCTTTACAAGATTTTTGGAATGACATAGTTCCAGATATGTCAAATTATGGAGATCCTGCAATAAAATAGAAGGCTATTATTATAACTATATTCTAGCTCATTTTAATTAAGTGAACGAAAAGAGAAACAATAAGAAAATTGTCTTGTTTTCTTTCAAATATAATCAAAACATAAATAATACAATGATATCTATCATACCTTTATTCCCTCCCATAGTTCTTTGATGTTGCTATAATGTAGGATTAATGTAACGAGTTTATTTGGCTGAAAGCTTGATGGCAAACATGTAAAAGGATAGTCTTTCCAATCAAGATACCCCAACTCATTAGAGAGAAAATTAGGACATCCTAAGAAATTCACTCCACGGAGGATGAGTAATTTAAGGAGCTTCATTTCTGATAAAGCTTCAACCCTCAGTGTTGTCCTTTCTGACGTCTCTTCTCTATTTTGATGAAATCTTGGCAGAACTATGGCTTCAAGGTTTTTCGCTGCCTGAAACATTAGACCTTTCAAAATTATTTAAATTCTAAAAATTAAGTCAAGAACAATATTCTCAATAACTATTTTACCTTATTTTCCCGCAAGACATCACTTAGATCCTTTTGATTCCATAACCTACTCCACTTTCTTGGCTCTTTGGGCGATTTTTCTCGAACAATACTCCTACCCAGATCTCTCAACAAATCATGCATACAGATCGTATTCCCCTCATTAGTTATGAGTGACTTATCAATGAGAATTCTTAAACCAATATCAGGTTGAAATCCTCGAATACTTAAAATATCTTCTACATACCAATCTTCATGCCCAGCGGGAAAGAAACATGCAATATCAAGAAACATCTCCTTTTCCATCTCCTCAAGTCCATCATAGCTGATTCTAAGCACATCTAGAATGTCTTTTGTTGGTTTTTCTTTCAATCTAACTAATGCACTACTCCACTCAGACACATTTCGCCCAAACAAAAATGAGCCCAACACTCTAATTGCTAACGGGAGTCCATTAGCATATGTTAATGCAGAATTTGTCAAACGTCTGTAATCTTGTGCAACATGATTACATTTGAAAGCTTTTCTACAAAACAATTGCAGAGCATTCTCATCATTTAAGAGTTGAACTTTATAAACTCCATCCACTCCATACTCTCTCAATATATGCTCATCTCTAGAAACTATGATTATTCTACTCCCTCTACCTAGCCTTTCCCGTTTTATAGCCAACTTCTCCAATTGAATCCCCTCATCAACATTATCAAGAACTATCAGAACCTTTCTATGGCGTAACCTAGTTTGAATCAGATTATTATTTGCCAATGAAAGATTGCATATAAGAAAATATTCTTCCTTGAAAGCTTGACAAAGAAGTTGCTTTTGTACACCAAGTGGACCATAATGTCTGTATGTTTCGCTTACATCATCTACAAAACATGGAACATCATATTGATGAGAGATTGCTTCATATAAAATGGTGGCAAGAGTTGACTTTCCTATGCCGCCCATTCCACAAATTCCAACAACTCGAACATCATCCTCTGAGTCCAAAACAAGAAGCTTTTCTAACTCTTGTAGAGGAGAATGCATCCCAACTATATCATCAGATAGATTTGATGATGGTTTGGGACTCACTATGCTTGTTACCATTTTCACAATATTTTCAATCTCAGCAGATTGTGACCTAAACACATCAATAAAAAAAAAAAAAAAGAGAAAATCACAAAATAATCACTTATGACAACACAAGAAAATATACATATCAATCAACCATAATTATTGAATAAAATCTTTGAAATGTCTTGATTTAGTTTTACGAGTGGTGATCAAATTAGTTCAGAAGAATAGATAGCAAAACATAGAAGGGGTTACTGACTTATCCTTCTTCACATCCCAGCCAGAGAGATTAGCTACTTGTGTTAGAGCCGCCCTCCATCTTCGCACTTGCTCCATCATCTCACCATCATCTTTGAATCTTTGTTCATGTTTCATAAAGGCTTCTTCATAATTTCCACTTTGCTTTCTCACCTCAGATGGACTCACTTCACAGAAAACAGGCAGAACACACTGTCCCGGTATGTTAATGCAGTCAGCTATCTGTGCGAGTTCTCGCAAGCACCATGTGGAAGAAGCATAGTTAATAGAGAAGACAACAATCAGAATCTGTGATCCTTCAATAGCTTCCAGAAGGCCTGATGATATAGGTCCTCCTTTCTCGAGCCTGGTATCATCCCTGAAGGCAAGTATGCCGTGTCTGCGGAGAGCAGCATAAAGATGATCGGTGAAGTTGAAGCGAGTCTCCCCTCTAAAACTCACAAACACATCATATTTCCAATTCTTCTCAACAGACAAGGGGCTTTGGATTCTCATGCAATCCATTGTAAGTGATTAATAAAGATTAGTTTAATAAAGAGTATATATATATATAGTGGCGTCATAGTGATTATTTAGCTGAAAATTCTTGCATTTGGATAGTGTAGCACTGCAGCATGAAAAGAACAAAACACTCTAGTGGGACACAACCTTAATTAACTTCCAATACTTCACGCGCTTCTTTCAATTATTGCTATTATTACCGATAAGAATAATAACAACGCAACTACAAAAATAATTTGAATTGCATTTGTCCCGCTGAAGATTAATCAACTAAAGAGTTTATTTAACAGTAATAATTGCACTAAGCAATTGATTTGTGAATCTAAATATAATTTAAACAAAGACTCTAATGTTTTTTATCATTTGTAAAGAAAGAATAGAGAGATTCTAAATTACAATCTTTCAGTAGTTATTATATTTTTCTAATAAAGACTTATAAATGGATATTCTTTTATTTGAGTATTTTCCCTAATTTTGTTGATAAAATTCCAAACATAAAATTAAAAATAAAAGAATAATTTTTCTTATCAAAATAACAAATTTATACATGTAGAGAATTATTTGTGGAGAATTTTTAAAAAATCATATACGCGTATGTTGTCCTTTCTCGATTGACTCCATCACCCATGTGAAGCCTTTAGTGATAAATAATATGTGGAAGGTGGGCACAAAGTCCTCAAGATATTACTGTGATTTGTAATAATTGTCTTCAAATCAGATTTTTAAGATTTCACTTTTTTGTTTCATAGAATATCATTTAACTACTTTAAAGGAAGAAAATAAGGGAAAAGAATTTTAATATTACTATATATGTAGAACAAAAAATAGATGAAAAAATTATGCAAAATTCACTATTAAGCTGACGTGACAATATTTTTTATTTAAGAACACTAGTAGGTATCAATTTCAGTAAATTAAAAATAGAAAAACAGATTCGTTTGTCCAAATCTTTTCATTTGCCAAACATTTTCCCTATGGCAAATGGTGCGTGTTTCTTGATCTTAGCAGTCTTGGTCCCATGTCATTGATGGATGACTAACGAAATTGATGAGTAATTATAGAGAAGGATCTCATATACATGACTTGTAGCTTCTTAGCATGTTTGGTATTCTTCACATGAACGACGAAAAATTTACAATATTGACTATCTACAGTGAATCTTCTCCACTATGGCTTGTGCTGCAAACAAGAATATCTCTAACATGACCAATATAGATCACATGATTCTTTCAAATCTAAAGGATGTCTTTATAAAAAAAAATGTAAAGTTTAATTATTCTATTTTTTTTATAGTTTTATTAAATTTTTAATTAATTTTTTATACTTTAAAAATTTATAATTAAATTTCTATACTAAATTAAAATTTTAAGTAAGTCCTTTTATTTTAAGTATTTTTTGTTTTCTTTTTAAATTAATAAATAAGAATCTTATTATAAATCTTCGTCTCATTTTTCTTATATGACACTGTGTGATGGTGACTAACGAAATTGATGAATATTTAGAAAAGGATCTAGTAGATATGAATTATAGCTTGGTAACATGTTCGGTCTGTAAAAATCCATATTCAATTTTTTTTTTTGTCACATTTCTGCTGCAACCACAAAACATAAAATAAAAAAAAAAAGTATGAACAAAAAATCTCTAGTAAACTTTTTCTTTTTTGGTCAATTTCTTTGTAGAATACTAGTGTCTACTTATATATGACTAAGTTGATTTTTTTTGCTAGTAATAATATTACGAAGTAATATAAAATTATAAATTTTATGAATTATTGAAAAAATTCATAGAATCAATGGATCACTTTTACAAAAAAAAAATAATAAAAGTTTTTACCTATCTAAGGAGATTAGTGTCACAGTCTTAGCTTGAATACACTCTAATCTAATGTTACTGTATCAGCACTTGAATTTATTTAACTATTTAAATTAAAACCAAATCAACTTAATCCTAAATATTTAATAAGAAAACTAAGAGTAAAAGAGAATATAAGAGAATAGAAACTTTAATAAAAAAAATATTTTATTATTCAAGTATTTGTTATAAATAACTGACACAATTACAATTCAAATTCTCAATCTTATTAGTCACCAAAAAAAAAATTCTCAATCTTATTTATAGTCATCCAGCTTCTTGTATATGACTAAGTTGAAGTTAGAACTAAACAAGTGCTAAATACTAATTTGCGACACGAGTTTGTTGAGTGATTCAATTCGGGCAGTAGTAAAATTAACTCAAAACAGAACCATCCCAACATAAATGTGAAAAAGGATCCATAGCCTATAATAATAAAATAAAAAAGAAACAAACTATTAGAAGAGTATCATCTACTGTTAGCCAACAATCTTGTAAAGTTAATGAAGTTTAAAAAAGACTATCTCGCAGACTATGTTAGAGAGAAAATGAAGCTGTTTGTGATTCCAATTTCATATTTAAATCAACCTTTGTTTCGAGAGTTACTAAGCCAAAACAGAGGAAGAATTTGGATATGATCATTCAATGGACGGTCTCACCATTCCTTGCAAAGAGAATGCTTTCTTGGACCTCACTTCTCGCTTGCATGGATTATGAGTAATACTAAAAGAAACTCACACAGGGTAGTTGAGTCACAATTTTGTATATAAGGCGCTTAGAATTTGCTTTTCAATCCTTCTTTTGTCGTGAAACTAGCATCTTAGTTAGATATCAAAGATGTAAATATTAAAAATGGAGTAATACTATAAATTCAAATGAATAAACTTCAATTGAATATTTAATTTTAATCCAATATTTTTAAAACTGACTGATTGATTTATGTTTATGTTATAGTAGTTTAATTAAAATAGATTTAAATTACAGTAACCCATTTGTAAATATAAAGCAAAAGGCAGTAGAAGAACTGAACCATTAAACAATAAGAGAATGCTATTTATTGGTGATCTTGAATTGGCAGAAACTTGTGGTTGGGACTCTGAGGTGAAGAATTGGCGGTAAACATCATTGTTGGGTTAAATTGTTCCACATCTTCCTTAAATACCCAACGGTAACCACACCTCTTCAATTCTACTAATTCTTCTGGATAATCACTCCTGCTGGCCAATACAATACCATAATCAGATGGTCCTTCTTCTGGAAACTCATCAATGAAAGCTTCCCGGGATAAAAATATTAGAAACATATGATCTAATTCAGTTGTGATCAAATCGTTCTTAAGACGTATTGGAACTTGGGGATAAATGCCCCCATCATACCCTTTACGACGAAAACCCCAACTAATTAGAGCGGGAGGATATACAGCTTCTTCAAGCAATTGAGTTGGAGTATCATGCACAACAAATGTTACACAACAAGCAATGCCAATCCAATTATTGTCACCCACAATGAGAGATGGATCCAAGATCACTGAATCACCCGTATTCTGCTCGCTGAACCAGCTTGGAATTTTAGTTCCTGGAACAACAGCTTCAATTCTGTATGGCAGGTCCACCTGCCACCGTAGAAATTAGGTATGTTTAACAATATAAGTTCATAATATACAGAAAAAGGGAATTGAAGTTGGTACCTGAATCATTTTTATCATCCATGAAATGACTGTGACACGACAACCTTCAGTGTCACTCAAATTCGGGCAGTTGAAAACATATATTGCTCCTCCAGTCCTCTTTCCTATCGGCAAAAGGGTACTAGGCAACCACTTTAGATGCTTACAGTACTCCAAGTTCAACCAAGTTAGCTTGGGAAGTTCCTTGATGCAATTAGGTGGCGTAACAAAATTGTTGCCCCCTATGTTTAAATATTGTAAACAACGTAACTGTCCAATAGCATCAGGGATTTCAACTAGATTACAGAAACTTATGTCAAGATATATCAAAGCTGGGAAACGGGACAAAGTAGGCACCAACAAACCAACTGAATTGGAGCGCCTTCTAGAAGACAAAAAGTTGAGAGGCCTTGTAAAAGTTTTGCATATGGAGGCTGTCATATGGCTTTGCACACTTTGACCTGTATTCAACTGCTTGCTTTGTCTTGGTTTCTCTAACAACTGATATTTAAGTAATTTCCAACACCCAGATAGGTTTAAATCGTGAAGAGAATTAAGATGAAATATGCTGTTGGGAATACTCACAAGATTTTTACAGTTTTCTAAATTCAAACAATGAAGCTTTTCCAGAGAACCAATAGATGCATCAAGGTGAACAAGTTTAACACATCCTTTAAGATTTATGTACCAAAGATTTGGGGCCTGAGATAAATTTGGTATCTTTACAAGATTTTTGGAATGACATAGTTCCAGATATGTCAAATTATGGAGATCCTGCAATTAAGTGAACGAAAAGAGAAAGAATAAGAAAATTGTGTTCTTGTTTTCTTTCAAATATAATTAAAACATGAATAATACAATGATATCTATCATACCTTTATTCCCTCCCATAGTTCTTTGATGTTGCTATAATGTAGGATTAATTTAACGAGTTTATTTGGCTGAAAGCTTGATGGCAAACATGTAAAAGGATAGTCTTCCCAATCAACATACCCCAACTCATTAGAAAGAAAATTAAGACATCCTAAGAAATTCACTTCTCGGAGGATGAGTAATTGAAGGTGCCTCATTTGTGATAAAGCTTCAACCCTCAGTGTTGTCCTTTCTGACATCTCTTCTCTATTTGGATGAAATCTTGGCAGAACTATGGCTTCAAGGTTTTTTGCTGCCTGAAACATTAGACCTTTGAAAATTATTTAAATTCTAAAAATAAAGTCAAGAACAATATTCTCAATAACTATTTTACCTTGTTTTCCCGCAAGACATCACTTAGATCCTTTTGATTCCATAACCTACTCCACTTTCTTGGTTCTTTGGGCGATTTTTCTCGAACAATACTTCTACCCAAATCTCTCAACAAATCATGCATATTGATAATATCGTCCCACTTATAAGTTATGAGTGACTTATCAATGAGAATTCTTAAACCAATATCAGGTTGAAATCCTCGAATACTTAAAATATCTTCTACATCCCATTTTCCATTCCCAGAGGGAAAGAAACATGCAATATCAAGAAATATCTCCTTTTCCATCTCCTCAAGTCCATCATAGCTGATTCTAAGCACATCTAGAATGTCTTTTGTTGGTTTTTCTTTTAGTCTAACTAATGCACTACTCCACTCAGACACATTTCGCCCAAACAAAAATGAGCCCAACACTCTAATTGCTAACGGGAGTCCACTAGCATATGTTAATGCAGAAGTTGTCAAACGTCTGTAATCTTGTGCAACATGATTACATTTGAAAGCTTTTCTACAAAACAATTGCAGAGCATTCTCATCATTTAAGAGTTGAACTTTATAAACTCCATCCACTCCATACTCTCTCAATATATGTTCATCTCTAGAAACTATAATTATTCTACTCCCTGGACCTAGCCATTCTCGTTTTATAGCCAACTTCTCCAACTGAATTCCTTTTTCAACATTATCTAGAACTATGAAAACCTTCCTATGGCGTAACCTAGTTTGAATAAGATTATTTGCCAACGAAAGATTGCATATAAGAAAATCTTCTTCCTTGAAAGCTTGACAAAGAAGTTGCTTTTGTACACCAAGTGGACCATAATGTCTGTATGTTTCGCTTACATCATCTACAAAACATGAAACATCATATTGATGAGAGATTGCTTCATATAAAATGGTGGCAAGAGTTGACTTTCCTATACCACCCATTCCACAAATCCCTACCACACGAACATCATCATCCAAGCCTAAAGCTAGAATCTTTTTGAGTTCTTCTAAAGGGGATTGCATCCCAACTATATCATTAGATAGACTTGATGATGGTTTGGGACTCAATATACTTGTTACCGCTTTCACGAGTTCCTCAATCTTAGCAGATTGTGACCTGAATATATAGTAAAAAAGGTGAAAAACAAAAGACAGAACATGATAATAGAGTTTTGAAAACTTAAATTCTTAGTTCAACAAAACTATGTATACCATGAGATGGTCTATCAATCATAATTGTCCAATGAAATCTTTGAAATGTCTTTATTTTAAAGGAGTAAATAGCAAAACATAGAACTGTTTACTCACTTATTCCTCATATCCCAGCCAGAGAGATTGGCTACTTGTGTTAGAGCTGCCCTCCATCTTCGCACTTGCTCCGTCATCTCTGCATCATCTTTGAATCTTTCTTCATGTTTCATAAAGGCTTTTTCATAATTTCCACTTTGCCTTCTCACCTCAGTCGGACTCACATCATAGAAAACAGGCAGAACACGCTGTCCCGGTATTTCAATACAATCAGCTATCTTTGCCAGTTCTTGCAAGCACCATGTGGAGGAAGCATAGTTGATAGAGAACACAACAATCAGGACCTGTGATGCTTCAATAGCTTCCAGAAGCCCCGCAGATATAAGTCCTCCTTTCTCGAGCTTAGTATCATCCCTGAAGGTAACTATGCTGTATCTGTGGAGAGCATAAAAAAGTTGATCGGTGAAGTTGTAGCGAGTCTCGCCTCTGAAACTCACAAACACATCATATTTCCAATTCTTCTTAAGAGACAAGGGGGTTTGGATTCTCATGCAATCCATTGTATGTGTGCACAGTCAATAAGGAATAAGCAATGCAGAAATAAGGATTAGTTGTTATGAAAATGAGATGCACACCGAGGATAAGGGATTTATATATATATATATATATATATATATATATATTAAAGTCAACGGACGTGTCTTTTGGTTAGTTTGCAGGGTAATAGTTTTTCTGGGGAGGAAAGTATAGATGAAAATTCTTGCAGTGAGTAGTTTATACTTTATTATGAGCAAAACAAAACTTTGAAATGGGAGTGTGGGACATACTTTTTTCTTTTTAAATAGATAAGTAGTGACGTTAACCATTCTTAACTTCCAATTTGACACGCATTGCTTCAATATTCGTAGCTCTTTGCTCCAAATCTTTGTCATGATTTGCTAAACATTTTCTCTATGGCACCTACCCAATTTTTGGAACGATACAAGTGTCGTTAGTCTCATTTTGGTTTTATGACTGTGTGATGGATGACTAACGAAATTCATGAATATTTGTAGGGAAGGATCTCATATACATGAATTGTAGCTTCCAAATATGTTTCAATTGAATAGAAAAACATTTCTGCTACAATCACGAAACATAGAATAAACAAGAATAAAAGCACACGTTTCTGGTAAACTTCCCTTTTTTGGTGGACTTCTTTGTAGAATACTAGTGTCTACTTGTATATGACTAAGTTGAATTTAGAGCTATAAAAAGTACTAAATACTAATCTGCGAGACGAGTTTGTTGACTGGTTCAATTCAGGCAGTAGTAAAATTAACTCAGAAACAGAACCATCCCAATAGAAATGTGAAAAAGGGGTCCATAGCCTATGATAATAAAAATAAAAAGGAAACAAACTATTAGAAGAGTATCATCTGCTGTTAGCCAAGAATCTTGTAAAGTTGATGAAGTTCAAAAAAAGGCTATCTCAATCTCTGTTAAGAGAGAAAATGAAGGGGCTTGTGATTCCAATTTCATATTTAAATCAACCTTTGTTTTGAGAGATACTAAGCCAAGGCAGAGGAAGATTTTGGATATGTCATTCAATGGACGATCTCAATGCTTTCATGGACCTCACTTCATGCTTGAATGGATTATAATTAATACTAAAAGAAACTCACACAGGATAGTTGAGAGACAACTTTGCACATATGACAGTCAGAAATTTCTTTTCATCCTTCATTTTTAGTGGAAACTAGCATCTGAATTAGATGTCAAAGATGTTATTATTAGAAATGGATTAATACATTTTATCACCAAATATTTCTAGAATGCTACTGTTTTGCAATTTGCATATGTTCTTCAAATGTATTTTTACTTTTTAGATGCTACTGTTGCAAGAAAATAGTGTGTATTAAGAAACAATTGAAATTGGAGCTGAATTTTGGGAGATACTAGTTATCTGGCCTCAATATTTTCCCAGAATATTTATACTTATTTAGAAGTTTTTCTTCTAAAAGACACAAACGTGTACCCATTGTTGGTTGGATTGGATCCTTAAATTGTTTTTATTATATATATAATTAAGGATATTATAAGAAAATCTTTTCATAGAAAATATAACGTATAAGTCAACATTTAAAGTTTTTTTTTATGTATTTAGTGTATTGGAAAAGATAAAATTTCTTCTTTTACCATTTGAACTAATGTTTTAAGGATATTTTTTAACTTAATCTATATAATTATATGACGTTAGAATAAACTTCAATTGAATATTTAATTTTGAATCCAATATTTTTAAAAATGACTGCAGAAAGTTTATACCTGCAGAATTAAGAACTTGATTGATTGATGTTTATGTTATAGTAGTTTAATTAAAAAAGATTTAAATTACAATAACACATTTGTAAATGTAAAGCAAAAGCAACTAGAAGAACTGAACCATTAAACAATAAGAGAATGCTATTTATTGGTGATCTTCAATTGCCAGAAACTTGTGCTTCGGACTCTGAACTGAAGAATTGGCGGTAAACATCATAGTTGTTGGGAAAATCTCAACAAAAGGTTCAAACAAGAACCTGTCTAACAGCGGAAGTACCAAAAATAATTTTTCCACAACCTGTGCAATTAAATGGGCAATGCCAAAGATACTCCAAGCAGCAAATATAATGGCAGAAATTAAATAATCAGACACCAGAATTTTAACGTGGGAAAACCCCCAAAAGAGGGACAAAAAACCCACGGGACCTAGTCCAGTAAAATCTTTCACTATCAGAATAATGGGTACACAAACAGTCTTCCTAGTGACACTAGGGCATCTCAACAATCAACAAAATACATCACCAAAACTAGGGGAATCAACATAAACCCTCCACAAAGTGGGTATCTCAAATCAGACAAAATAGAAGACAATACAACAAATAAGTTATATCCTAATGTTCATCTCTACGCCAGGAATAACATACTAAAATTTTATAAGAAATGGAGCAAGTTTACCAAGTCAATGTGATCAAAGTTGGCTTGCCCTTTTCCCCAAATTTCTCTTCTCCTCCGACGACGAAGCAGGCTTCGTTTTTCCTTTCATTCAAATGAATGAAAAAAAACTCTTCTCTCCCACCCTCGTGGCTTAAAGCCACTTTCTTTCTTTATTTCTTTTTTTTTTTTTGTTTTAATATGTGTGGGTCCCACTTGAGGTTGGAGACCCACCAACAAATCTCCCCCTCACCAACTCAAGTGGGGATAGGCTGCTCCACCAAGCCCGCCTTCTCTTTGCAGGAATCAAACTTCACTGCAGGTAAACTCTTAGTCATCATATCTGAACCATTATCATCAGTATGGATCTTCTCAAGTGCATATGACTTCATCTCAAGCGCTTGACGTATCCAATGATACCTCACCTCTATGTGCTTCGATCTGGAATGAAACGTCGGATTCTTGCTTAGATGGATAGCACTCTGACTGTCACAGAATAACACAAACTTCTCTTGATTGATGCCTAACTCTTGTAGAAATTTCTTCATCCACAAGAGTTCCTTAGAAGCTTCAACAACAGCAATGTATTCTGCCTCTGTAGTAGACAAAGCGACACATTTCTGAAGTCGAGATTGCCACGACACAGCTCCCCCTGCAAAAGTCATCATATAACCAGAAGTAGACTTTCTTGAATCAAGATCCCCAGCCATATCCGCATCTGTGTAACCATCCAACACAGGTTGGCCACTCCCAAAGCATAAACAAACTCTAGAAGTACCATTAAGGTATCTGAGAATCCACTTCACTGCTTGCCAGTGTTCCTTGCCAGGATTAGAGAGAAACCGACTAACAACTCCAACGGCATGAGCAATATCCGGCCTGGTGCAAACCATAGCATACATCAAACTACCAACTGCAGATACATATGGAATCTTCTTCATTTCTGCTTTCTCTTTCTCATTTGTAGGACATTGCTGCGAACTCAGCTTGAAATGACTAGCAAGTGGAGTACTAACAGGTTTGGAATTACTCATGCTAAACCTCTCTAAAACCTTCTCAATGTACTTCTGCTGTGACAACCACAGTTTTCCATTCTTCCTGTCACGAGTGATACTCATGCCAAGGATTTTCTTTGCAGGACCCAAATCCTTCATAGCAAAGGATCTGTTCAAGTCTTTCTTAAGACTTTCAATCTTCTTAGTGTCATGACCAACAATCAACATGTCATCAACATAAAGTAAGAGAATTATAAAATCACCATCAGAGAATTTCTTAACATAGACACAATGATCAGAAGAAGTCTTACTATACCCATGACCTTCCATGAAGGAATCAAACTTCGTGTACCACTGCCTTGGCGCTTGCTTCAACCCATATAAGCTCTTCTTCAACTTGCATACAAGATGCTCATTTCCTTTAACCTCGAAACCCTCTGGTTGCTCCATATAGATTTCTTTATCTATGTCACCGTGAAGGAATGCAGTCTTCACATCAAGCTGCTCAACCTCTAAATTCAAGTTAGCCGCCAATCCAAGCACAACTCGAATAGAGGACATCTTCACAACTGGAGAGAAAATCTCCTCAAAATCAATACCTTTCTTTTGCTCAAAGCCTTTCACAACCAATCGAGCTTTGTACCTTGGCCGTGAGACATTTTCATCTGATTTCAACTTGAACACCCATTTATTCTTGAATGCTCTCTTACCCTTCGGCAACTTCACCAATTCAAAAGTATGATTCTCATGCAAGGATTTCATTTCTTCTTGCATGGCCTTCAACCAATCTTCCTTATGTTCATCAGACATAGCTTCCTGGTAGCTCTCCGGCTCCCCAGTCTCAGTGTTCATCACATACTCATGAGGAGAGTATTTTTGAGAAGGATGACGCTCTCTAGTAGATCTTCTCAATTCAGGCTCAACTGGTGGTTCAAGTGGAACTTCAACATCTGGCACCTCAGGTTGAGGTGTAGGTTCATCATGCAAATCATCACCATCATTATCAACTTGCACATCTCCCCCATCAACAGGAGGTCTAGTGGAAGGACCAGGTTCATCATCAACAGAACGTCTAACAGTTACTGTTGGCTTATCTGTCTTCTCAAGATCTTCAATAGTTTGGTCTTCAAGAAAAATCACATCTCGGCTTCTAATTATCTTCTTGCTCACCGGATCCCATAATCTGTAACCAAAGTCTTCGTGACCATAACCCATGAAGATACACTGCTTTGACTTCCCATCAAGTTTAGACCTTTCATCTCTTGGAATGTGAACAAAAGCCCTGCAGCCAAACACTCGCAAGTGACTATAGGAGACATCTTTCCCTCTCCAAATTTTCTCTGGAACATCACCATTAAGTGGAACAGAAGGAGAAAGGTTGATCAAGTCTACTGCAGTCCTCATCGCTTCACCCCAAAAGGATTTAGGCAACTTTGCATGAGAGAGCATATACCTGACTCTATCATTGATAGTACGATTCATTCTCTCTGTTATGTTGAAGAGTCTTAGGAACCGTCTTCTCAAGCTTGATCCCATGTCCTTTACAATACTCTTCAAACGGACTCCTGTATTCACCACCATTATCTGCTCGAACACATTTCAATTTTCTTCCTGTTTCTCTTTCAACACTTGCATGAAAGTGTTTGAAGATTCTGAGCACCTGGTCTTTAGATTTCAAAACAAAAGCTGGGATTTGAATCAGATTACTGAAACTTATATCAAGAGATACCAAAGCTGGGAAACGAGACACAGAAGGCACCAACAAACCAACTGAATTGGCACGCCTTCTAGAAGACAAAAACTGGAGAGGCCTTGTAAGAGTTTTGCGTATGGATGATGTCATGTGCCTTTCTACACTTTGACCCGCATTCAATTGCTTACTTGGCCTGGATTTCTCTAACAACTGATATTTAAACAATCTCTTGCAGCCAGATAGATTTATATCATACAGTGAATTAAGACAAAATATGCTATTGGGAATACTAACAAGACTTCTGCAGTTTTTCAGATTCAAAAAATGAAGCTTTTCTAGAGAACCAGTGGAAGCATCAAGGTGAACAAGTTTAACACATCCTTCAAGATCTAGGTGCTCAAGATTTAGGGCCTGTGATAAATTTGGTATCTTTACCAGATTTTTGGAATGACATAGTTCCATATGTGTCAAGTTATGTAGATCCTACAACAAAACAAAAAAAGGGGCATCATAACAACTTTCCAACTCGTTAAATTAGAGAAAGATGAGAAAATTGTCCTCTTGTTTTCATTTAAATAAAATCAACATGAATAAAGACAATAATATCTATCATACCTTTATTCCCTCCCAGAGTTCTTTGATGTTGCTATACGTAAGGATTAATTTAACTAGTTTATTTGGTTGAAAGTTTGATGGCAAATATGTGAAAGGATATTCTTTCCAATCAAGATATCCTAACTCATTAGAAAGAAAATCCAGGCTTCCGGAAAAATTTCCTTTGGGAAGTATGAGTAATTTCAGGCCACTCATTTGTGACAAAGTTTCAGCTGACAACTCTTTCCCAGCTTCATCATATGTTCTCAGAACTATGGCTTCAACGTTCTCAGCTGTCTGATACATTAGACCTTTTAAAATTATTTAAATTCTAAAAATAGTAGTAAAAAATAATATTACCAATAACTATTTTACCTTGTTTTCTTGCAGGACATATCTTAGATCCTTGTTTTCTATGGGGTATGCCATTTTAGTGAAGAACAGGCTCATGAGCCATTACAAGGTGTTGTAGAAGATTTGCTAACAAGATCATTATTTAACCAATGTAATTCCTTGCTTCATAAGTTGAAGACATGATCATGACATATAACATTTTCTATAATATTCATACGCTAAGAGACAGCTAAAAGTACTATATCTTGAAATTTGAAATCTGATATACAATCCATTAATTTGGTTTGTAGCTTTTGGATAATTTCATAGAGAGAAATAATTGTAGTTTTTGGAGGCAAGAAGGGACAACCCTATTGATGGTTGTCTACCAATCAAAATCAAAGGTTTTATTTCTCACAACAGCTTGCATGACAAGTCTTGTGAAGAGTACAAAAAGTACTTCTGAATGTAGTCTCCATCTACATCCTCACATTTTTTTAACCTTCAAAAACATAATTAAGCATATAATTCATAATTAAGTATATAATTTAATTGGAGATTGAGACATTGCAGCAAGATAAACTCAGCTACTAACATATCCCTTTTTTTTCAGTTTCACTTTGATTTCTCTGCTGGGAACCATAGAAGAAAATGAGTTTGATCACTTTTGAGAGTCGTACTTATTTTAACATGTACCACATACTTGATTCTCAAATTAATTTGTTCATTTTGCTTGTAATAAACCTTAAACAAATCATCAACTCTTCTCAAATCTTATCACAATTTAATCCAAATAGCAAATGAGTACTTTATTTGATAAAGCTAATCATCAGAGAAACATAGCAAAAAGAGAGACACTATGCTAAATAAGAATTCACATATTGCCATCAACTGATGATGTTTATTTCATAAATATAAAAAAATGTTTATAATATTTCTGGAACAACTCAGTACTCTTATACAAAATTACATAGAGCTGATGGTGCATTTTCAGCTTTTTGATCATCAACTCAAATTCTCACGATCAACTCTATCCATTATGGGATTTTGTGTGATCATCAGTTGGATAAAGCATGAAGTGATATCCAAGATGCTTGGTCTCCATTTCAGCAAAATTCAACAGCAGAATGGATTGAAATCCTTGGTCCTAGTCCATCTGAAATGGCTGCAAAGATCATAGCCAGATCAATTTGCTCTCAAGCTGTTGCGATCTGCTACTGACTGCCACTCGATTCAAGTAGCTTTTGCATTTTTGGTGTTGCATGCTTTTGGCATATCGGTGGAAAGAAAAGCATGTGAAATGAATGATGAACCTGCTTGCTTTCTAACTTTTTAACTGAGAAGTCACACTGCAAAAGATGTCTTCACTGCAAGGAATTGTTAGACCTCCCATTGAGTGATTAAATCCAAATTCTTCCTCGGCTTCACTTAGCAATTGTTGAAAAGCAGGTTCATGCAAGTATGATATAGGAACCATATATCTCTTCTTTTGCTCCTCTTCTCCAACATACACTGCAAGATACCCTTTTTGCACATTTCCAGACACTTTTTTGCCACCTGAAAGAGACCGGCTGAGGACACGTTTAGCATGAATCACCGAAGAAGGCAAACGAATAGCCATAGTTTTCTGAGAATGTGGATTTTTTTTTCCTTTTTTAGAAGAAACTACTTGTTGATGGATAATGTGTTGTGAAAACTTGATGAAAGATTCTGAGATGCTGCATGCATATATATAGAGATAGATTTACTCAGCAAGATTTGGAGATAAGCAACGACATGAAATTTGGTGAGACAATAACATTTTGATGAATCACATGGTTCTGTTATTCAAAGCACTGTCAAGTGTTAAATTATGATTGAAACTAGAAGTATAAATTGGGACATGCACCCAACAATTTTAGTTAAAGATGGAATACTTGGCACCCTCATGTTCTAAAAATCTTAGTACAATAATTTGTGGATGTAGGAACTTTCCTCTAGACATGGTGGACAGAAACTATATTTTGGATCAAGGGTTAAGATTTTAATTACATGATTTTCCTTTTGTTTTGCTTTCTTTTTTCCCCAAGCAATTATGGTTAGCATTATAGATAGATTTGGCATTATTAAAGCATACCAAACTACTTGATTATAAAAGAGGATATGGTGGATATACATGAAGAACCTAAGTGATATGTTTTGAGCCTGTCTATAGCATAACAAGTAGGCCATGGCTTTATTTGCATTATATTGGCTTCAGTCTCTAAAAGTCTCTTTCTGAAGATAAAACTATGTTGGCAAGAAACCTCATTGAAGACAAGACAATACCATGTGATCTCATTTGCCATTGTCTCTCCCTTGACCCCATCAAATAGTACATTAACCATTCATTTCTGAAGAGAACTACCTCCACATAACATGTATCTGTTATATCTATATATATTCACCAAAACTATGCCATTCTCAAGCAACAATCATTCTTCTTCTACACACTTTGATATCATTTTTATTGTTGTTTGTGTTAAGCAACATAAAACAATGGGCTTTCGCTTACCAGCTATTAGAAGAGCATCATCTGCTGTAGTGGAAATTACCATCTCAATGAGATGTGAAAGATGTAAATATTAGAAATTTCTCCCTCACAATTTCTCTGGATTGATACATTTTATCAACAAATATTTCTAGACTGCTATTGTTTTGTAAGTTTCATATGTTCTTCACATGTTTTTTTTAGCTGCTACTGTTGCAACAAAATAGTGTGCATTAAGAAACAATTGAAATTGGAGCTGAATTTTGGGAGATATTAGCTACCTGGCCTCAATGTTTTCAGCATCTAAATTCCCCTGAATCTTTATTCTTACAAATTTAGAAGTTTTTCTTCCAAATATCCTTAATAATGTGTAATGTCTGAAATGTAAGTATACCCATTGTTGGTTGGATCCTTTAGTTGCTTTTATTATTAACCATTTTTGTTATCAATTTGCTAAATTTCACAACAACAACAATAACAATAATAACTGAGACTTCATATTTCATATTTACATGCATGTGATGATTCTTTTCTTTTACTATATAGTATATGAATATATCCTTAAAAGACCAATAAAAACTTATCGACGATATAGTTAAAGGATATTGTAACAAAAAATTAACCAATGTTTTTAGGAAAATTTTTAGCTTAATTTATAGAATTATATGATGTGAAATAAATAAACTATAATTGAATATTTAGTTTTGAATCCAATATTTTTAAAATGGCTGAAAAAAGTATGCACGTGTAGAATTAAGGACTTGATGATTGATTTATTGTTATGTTAACTAGAATGAGACCCACGCATCCATTAATGATAGTATATAATAAATATTTAAAATGGCTATGTTTTGTAGAATTAAATTAAATATGTGTAAATTAAAGTTAAATTTAAAAGGTGTTTTGTTTAAAATAATTTGTAGTACAAAAGATTTAAATGTTGGAGTTGTACAAAGTGATATTTTTATTGAGTGTGTGTTTGGATTACAGTTTACAAACGGTAATTTGTATAAAATTGATTTTGCAAACTTGATTTTGATAAAAAGTAAGTTTGTGTTAAAGTGATTTATGTTTGATAATTTTTGTATCAAAATGGATTATAGTAAAATAAATATTGTTTGAATAGATCTTATTAGTTAATTTTATAATAAAATTAATATTTACTCACTAAAATAAAAATAACATATAAAAGTAGACAAAATATATTTTTAAATAAAAATATAAATATAAATTTTAGATATATATATATATATAATCAAATATGTTATATTTTTTAAGTATTAATGTGAGAATGTTAATTTAGTATTTTTTTAACATCGTACTTTTATTTTAGTACTCTCAATAATCTTATTCTTAATATTATTGAAATTTAACATTTATGATTTTATTATTATCTATGATTAATTTTTTATTTAATTTATCTTTTTTAATGAAATCATAATCTATATTATAAAAAAAATTACACTAAAAAATAGCATACGAGAATTACAATTATAAAAGAGAGTACTAAAAATAATAAAAAATTAAAATTTACTTTGTAGTGATTGAAATAAATTTAAGTTCTGGATGATATTTTTTATATAGTATATTTTTAGTATTGTTAGTACTCTTTTTTAGTTTACTATAATTTTTTACTATTATTATTATTTACGTTTAATTTTTTGTTTAATTTACTTTACCTAATAGGATCAATAAATCATATTATTAAAAAGATAATAACAAACATAATACACAAAAATCACAATTATAAAAGTGTATAATGTCAAACAAACAGTTGACAAAAAAAATAAAAATAATAAATAATAAAAAACAGAACTCATATAAATACAAATAAGAAGAATTCTATAAATAATACAATAACATACATACAGGATAAAGTTGGTAAAAGATAAATAAATATTTAGTATTCATGGCTAAAAGCCCGTTAAGAAAACGCAGAAGTTAGAAATTGTTACTTCTTGTAAACGTAGTTTTAGTAAAAAAATCACTTCTGCATTTATAAAAAAAATTGTCAAACCAAAAGTTGAAAACTTTCAAGAAATCTAAACATACTTCTTTTCTTCTAACGCATTTGCTAAACACATCCTTAGTGGTTTAATTTTTGAATTTGTTTTAGTTGATGGACTTAGTCTTCTTATGTGGCGCTCGTCCTCCAGTTTCTTTATTGGTTATCATTAGAGTTGTTGTTTTCTTCTTTCTATCGTAGGTTCTTATGAACACATATTATTTATGAATTGTTAAGTTGTATGCACTTTCTATTGTGTTGTTTGTTCTATCTTTGCATATATGTTCTTCCTTCGAAGATGTGTCTTGAATTTGTATGGTTTTCTTTCTCCTTAATCTTTTAATGTGCATGCAATTTTTCAACGACATCTACAATAAAAAGAACAAAAATGTGTAGAATTTTTTTTGAACAAGTTATTTTAATAAGAATAATTGAAATAGTATAAAGTGAAATAACCTATTAATATTTTTCTTTGACCCACTTTGTCACAATATCTCAAGTGATGTAAATTGAAAATAGTGTTGAGAAATGTTCAAAATTGAATCTTTAATTTCTTTCACAACAGTTATGAGTAAAAAGTTTGTTTTTATTGTACGTTTAATTGGTCTATACAACTCATTTGCATCTTCTATTTTTAAATTTTTTATAGTATAGACTTTTCCTGCTTGTAACAAATGCTTGAATTTGTTCATCATATTTCTCTTCACAATTACATGAAGATATGTTCTCTGCAGTGTTAGTAAATCATAGCTAATAATTAATTAAAAAAATTGATTACATTAATTTTTTTTAAGTTATTAAAAAAGGAACAATGAATAGCATATCGAAAGAAATATAATTTTAACGATATTAAAATATAATTATATATAAAGTATTATAAAATAATATAAAAAGTATAAAACGTAAAAATAATTAAAGTATTTTTTTGTAAATTCAATTTAAAAATATAATAAATATGTTTATTTTGTATCTTTTCATCTAATATAATCATTTCTAAGTAAAGAGACTTTTCTTCATTTGTGGGTGTTAATGTTTTCCATAGACGAACCATGTGAACTTTGATAAACCAATTGTCTGTTTGTTTGGTGATATTGTCCAAAGAATGATGCTCTATTGAGTAAGTTTGAGATGTTGTGTAGTGCCAAAATAAATTTCTTATGCTAAATTTAATGTTATTTGAAGAAATAGTGATAAAAAACTTGTATAAGTAGTTCAAATAGTATGGAATTTGAATATTTGTAACGTAAAATTTATTATGATTAATAGATTATTATGACATTTGTAATATGAATGTTTATTATATTTAATGAGTTATTTATAAAAATTAATAAATTAATTATTAGGGTTATAAATTTATTGTATTATTTATAACGATAAGATGTAATAAATATAGGGATATGAATTCTTATATAGGTTACAAATTTGGTTAGATACTATTAATTTTTAATTATTGTCAATGGTAATTTTGCAGCCGAATTTGTATATATTTCTATTATTTGTATATTTTTTTGTATATTTTATTTTTGTATTGATTTAAAAATAATAGTTGATTTGGCAAAAAATGAGTGGTTGATTCTAAAATTTTGCTAAATAATATTACTGACATGGTATTAGTAAGAAGAGAAAAATCTCTTAAAAGTAATGTGAATAAATTTATCTATCTATTTTTACATATTAAGAATAGATATAAGTAAGTTAATCAAAAACATCTAAATTACAAGAACCATTTGAAAATGTAAAGCAAAAACCTCTAGAAAAACTAAACCATTAAACAATAAGATGAGAGAATGCTTTATATTTTTTGGGAGGTGTTTGAAATGTTACAACTTACGAGAAGTGTTTTTTTATTTTAAGTTAATTTTTTAAAGTTTTTATGTATTTATGTATGAGTTTAATTTTGATGTACCGACAGTGTAAAACGTGCAATCACATCTGTTTTTTTGGATGACCATTTACAATATCAATGTGAAAGATAATTTTTTTTTTTGTGACTAATGTGAAAGATAGTTATTTTTAGAGATATAGTAGTTAAAAACATTTAAATTACATGAAGCCATTTGTAAGTGTAAAGCAAGAGGCTCTAAACAAACTGAACCACTAAACAGTAAGAGAATGCTTTATATATTGTGGGAGGTGTTAAAAATGTTTAAGTAGTAGACAAAACGCAGATGCAACATTTTCATTCATTCATCAATTTAAGGATTGCGGGCTACATTAATTGCTCATCTTGAATTGCCAAAAACTTGTGCTTCTGATTGTGACGAGATGAAGAATTGGCTCCGTACATCATTGTTGGGTTAAATTGTTCCACATCTTCCTTGAATACCCAACGATAACCAACACTCTTCACTTCTACTACTTCTGGATAATCACTTTCGATGGCCAATTCATTACCATCACGATAACATGGCCCTTCTTTTAAAACCTCTGAAAAATAATGAATGATATTTTCCCGGGAGCAAAACATTAGCAACATATGATCCAATTCAGTTGTGATCAAATCCTGCTTAAACCGTATTGGAACAATGTAATAAACGCCCCCCCGATAGCAACTTCGATGAAAATGACAATGTAAAAGAGATCCTGTCACTCGTCGAACAAATTGAGGTGAAGCATGATGTGCAACAAATGTTCCACAAACAGCAATGCCAATACAATTGTTGTCATCTAGAATGGGAGACGGATCCAGCCATATTGAACTACCCGCATTCTGTTCGCTGAACCACCTTGGAATTTTAGTTCCTGGAACAACAGCTCTAATGCTGTATTTGGGGAAAGAGCATTGCAAGTTCACCTGCCACCGTAGAAATTAGGTACGATTAACAATATAAGTTCATAATATACATAGAAAGGAGGAATTGAAGTTGGTACCTGAATCATTTTTATCATCCATGAAATAACTGTCACACGACAACCTTCCGTGTCACTCAAATTTGGGCAGTTGAAAACATATATTCCTCCATAGCAATCTCTTCTGATCGGCAAAAGTGTACTTGGCAACCACTTTAGATGCTTACAGTACTCCAAGTTCAACTTCCTTAGCTTGGGAAGTTCCTTGATGCAATGAGGTAGCGCAACAATATTGTTTCCCCCTATATTTAAATCTTCTAAACAATGTAACTGTCCAATAGCTTCAGGGATTTGAACTAGATTACAGAAACTTATGTCAAGAGATGTCAAAACTGGGAAACGAGACAAAGAAGGCACCAATGAACCAACTGAATTCGAACGCCTTCTAGAAGATAAAAAATGGAGAGGCCTTGTAAGAGTTTTGCATATGGATGATGTCATGTGGCTTTGCACACTTTGACCTGTATTCAACTGCTCGCTCTGTCTTGGATTCTCTAACAACTGATATTTAAATAATTTCGAACACCCAGAAAGATTTAAATCTTGAAGAGAATTAAGATGAAATATGCTATTGGGAATACTAACAAGATTTTTGCAGTTTTCCAAATTCATGAAACGAAGTTTTTCTAGAGAACCAATAGATGCATCAAGGTGAACAAGTTTATCACATCCTCCAAGATTTAACATCTCAAGATTTGGAGTCCGAGAAAAGATGGGTATCTTTACAAGGCTTTTGCAGCATTCCAGATTCAAGAAACGAAGTTTTTCTAGAGAACCAACAGATGGATCAAGGTGAACAAGTTTAACACATCCTTCAAGATTTATTGCCTCAAGATTTGGAGTCCGAGCTAAGATGGGTATCTTTACAAGGCTTTTGCACCATTTCAGATTCAAGAAACGAAGTTTTTGTAGAGAACCAACAGATGGATCAAGGTGAACAAGTTTAACACATCCTTCAAGATTTAGTTCCTCAAGATTTGGGGCCTGAGATAAGTTTGGTATCTTTACAAGATTATGAGAACCTCTTAGTGCTATATGTGTCAAATTAGGTAGATCCTGCAACCAACAAAAATCCAATAAAAGCAAGTAATATTACTCTATCTAGTTAACTACCTTCCAACTCATTAATTTTTTGTCCTTTTTCACCTAATTGTTTTCATTACTTATACATTATTTTTGTTCCTATATATCATTTTTTTTTCTCTTTCAACAATTTATACTCTTTTAATATATCACCTAGTTGTAATAATAATATTGTTAAAAATAGATAGTATTTATGATTCATAAAATATAAAATTAAAAAATTAAATATTATTGTCAACTATTCAAACATTACATTCGTACTTATATATTTTGTCAAATATTTTCATTTTTATGCTATAGTATATATTTAAATGTAACTTTTAAAAGACAAAAGAAATAATAAATAAAAGTAACTACTTAAAAAGAACAAAGACAAAAAGTGATATGAAATCAAATAAACAAATTTTAATTTAATATTTTTATTCAGAAAGTATGTATTCTTCCTGTAATGTTCCAAGCTTCTTTTTTTCTATTA
This sequence comes from Arachis ipaensis, assembly GCF_059453495.1. Taxonomy (NCBI): domain Eukaryota; kingdom Viridiplantae; phylum Streptophyta; class Magnoliopsida; order Fabales; family Fabaceae; genus Arachis; species Arachis ipaensis. The sequence continues at coordinate 8,440,618 of NC_142438.1, forward strand.
TTACTATCCTACCCTTTAATTTTATCAAAATTTCTACATTACCCTTATTCCTCCTACCCAACCCTAACCCTAAATTACTAAACAACTTCCACTCTTCCTCATCAACAACAGCCCCCTTCTTTTCAAAACTCACACCATACACAAATACACCTACGCAGAAAAAAAGAAGAAGGAGAGAACGGTAGAAGGGGCTGCTGCCTCCACGCCTCGTCGCCGAAGTTCTGCTGCTGCCAAGTCGCCATCGACGTCAACCCTAGAGAAAGAGGGAGTCTGCGAGGTGAAGGAAGCTGGAGGAGTGTCGCTGCCATTAGCGTTTTGCGGTGCCGCCATCATGGTCGCCGAGAAGGAGGAGGACCCGCGAGGAAGAGGGACGCGGTCAGTCTCATCGTCATCAGATCCGTCTTTGCCGATGGAGACCCCATCGCCAAGCTGCTGCACCGCCGCTGCCACTGTTAGGTTTCCGGGAAGAGGAGCTCTAGCGGGAAAGAGAGAACGAGAGAGTTCGCAGAAAGAGAAACATCACCATACACGAACAGAGGGGGGAGGAGGAACTCACCGGAGGAGAAGGAGACTCGTCGCCATGCCTCTAGTCGCTAGGAACGGCGGTACCGTCGCCGGAAAACACGTCGGAGCTTCCAAACTCACCGGCAACACTACCTTGCCACTGTTCTGGTCTAGCTTCTTCCCTTAGTCTGTCCTGTTTTCACCTTATCTCTGCCACTAATTCATTTTTACCTTGTCCTTGTTTTGATTTATTTTTGTCCTTGTTCTGTTTTGGATCTTCCAGAATTTTATCTGCCTTTGTCTCTGTATTCGATTTGAAATGACTGCCTGGTGTTGTGGTCATTGTCGCTGTCGTGAGACGCACTCTGGGTTTGGTCTCTTCGGTCCGTTAGGACCATGCTGTGAGTAGGCTTTACATTTATAACCGTTAAGCTTTTGGTTTATGCTATTATGAGTTTTTAATTATATTTATAAAACTATTATTGAAGAACTTTGATTTGATTATAATACTTGATTTATTATAGCTGAGCAATTCTTCTTATGAAATTCATATATTAGGAATTTTTACATGAGACTATATATATGTTTGATAAAATTTTATATTATTTTAGAATATTGATTTTATTTGAATATATACTTTTGAAGTATTAAAGTATTTGTTGGCACACACATAGAAATTATGAAATATGTTTCTATGATTGAAAAAGTATGATGTGAAAATATTTCTGATAAGAAAGTATTATCTGATTGATTTGATTCGATACCTTATATATTTGAGAGATTAAAGATTTATTGTATTTGAAACTATATGTTTTGAATTGGTTTGGGAGGCTCGTATTAGAAAACCGTAGTTAACGGCGGTTATGACGTTAACTTAGATGCATCTGACTCAGACTCCAGCTAGCAGGGGTGTTGCTAGCCTAAAGTGTAGGCCACACGTTAGATCTGTTATTTTGTTAGGACACACAAGAGGAAAGGGCTACCCATAGAGGTGGAGCCGTCCATGTGTGGACTTTTGATTTGATTTCTGTATGAGAACTCCCTTATTGATTCACTTATTATTATTAACTATTATTTTCTAATTAAAGTTACTTTGATAATAATGTTTATATGGTCTCATGTCGATTATAAATGTATTGTCTAGTCACTGAGTTGTAAAACTCATCCCTTTTTTTTTAAAAACATTTTTCAGGAACAAATACTTGACTATGTGAGACTTTTTATTCAAGAGTAACAATCTGCAGCGAGTACGTATTCTTTGTCGAGTTCCTAGATGTATATGCTCCATATGTCACAGGCAGGATCCAACCATTTGTAATTATTTTATTTTTGTTAAAAATATATATAACTATTTATTTTAGAATTTGTAAAATATTTATAACTTTCTTATTCAACTTATAATTGAGTCGGTTTAGGCTTGCTAAGGGACTATTTTCCTGAGCGCCGGTCATGGCTCATTTTGGGCCGTGATAAAGTGGTATCAGAGCTTAGGTTTAATCAGTGTAATATGGAGCAAGTGTCCTATAGTAGGATCACAATTGTATAAATAGAAGCGCGCCTATTTGTACAAATTGTGGCACTATCAGAGGCCTATAGGAATGTCATCCTTTTCTTTTTGTCATTCTTGTCTTTTGGTTCTTGTCATCATGAGTCATCTGTCGATTCTTGACACCTCTTTTCTCTTCTTTGTACCCATCCTTGAGTTATTATTTGGTAGCTTTTCTTAAACTTGCTTTTGCAATGACTTTAGTTTCGGTTCCGGTTCGCAATTCCTGCCTTGTAGCGAGTTCTAATCTTTCACGCTTTTGTGAATATTTGCTTTAATCTTCTTCATTTTCATGTTATTTTCTATGGTTTCTGATTTCAATATTTCATCAATTATCTAGAAGATTCGATATGTTTTTACTGTGAATTATTATCTTATTCCTCTCATAGAACAGTATTTGGATTTGTGGATTGTGGATTCACTTAGCTGCTAATTGAGATGCTTTGTTTTGGATTTTGATAAAACAAGGTTGTTCTTCTTATGTTGATGATCTTTGAAGTTAACATAATTTTGAACCACTCGTGATTTGTTCTTTCGAATCAATAATAAAAAAAAAAACAGTTATTCGGTTGCTTAGGTAGAAGAACTACGTGACGAATATATGCATGGAGTGTTATTCTTGTTTGCTAGATTGGAATTATAATATTCTCTGTTTAGGTGTGGCAAATTTTCTTTTATGATCTGTTAGTGGAATTGAAGATCTTTTCCGATCTGAAAGTTTAGTTGAATTTTTTTTGTTTGATAATCTGTTCTGCTATGGCTTTGTTTGTTGAACGTGGCTTTTCTTTCAAGGGCACTATTTCTTTTGGGATCCTTCAAGTTCTTCCCTTTTCAATCTTAGGATTCCTTTGATTCTGAAATTTAGATTTCAATTTTTGACTCATTTTATTTCTGCTCAGTTACACACTTCATATTTCTCATGGTAAAATGACTCAAAATAGCACGCAAATTAGGGGGCATGAATTTTTGTGAATAGAAATTTCTTTGTAGTAATCACTTTTTCAAAACCCATGATTTCTTTTTTCTTTTCCTTTTTCGTTTTCCTACTGGTTGATGCTGCTTTGGATTAATACCCTTACCTTGTTGTGAAAAACAACTCAAACCAATTTAGTTTATTGTGTACTGAATATTGCATTGAATTCTGAAGAAGGGTCTTTCTTTCCTCCTTCATTTGTTTTTCAATCATGTTCTGAAATCTAAGATTCTTTGTTGTTTTTCAACACCTGAGTTGAGCATTGTTTTCAATACCTTTCAAAAGTTTTGAATATATACTTGTTGGTTAGTTCTCTCTTTTTGTGCATTTTATTTGTTTGATTTTTTTTTTAATACTGTAACATTATTTATTGTATGAAAAAGTGCTTTGAATGTTCAAGCTTTCTTCCTTTATAGACCTTTGTTTTAAACTTTTAATCAATGCAAGTTTTACCCTTGCACTTTTGCAATGCTTTGCTTGTTTGGATTTTCATTGAAGACCCTTTACTCACAAGTTCTTAATCCGTTTACTGATTTTCAGCTGTTTCTTAGTTCCAAATTTATGATCCGAAAAAGCATTTTTGCTTGAAGTTACTTTACCTTGTGCAAGTTAACCATGTTATGGTTTAAACCTTGAATTGTTGCATATGTAGGGGGTTTAATTAAACAATTTTAATTTAAGAATGTCCACAAGATTTATTGAGTAAATTGCAAATAGCTTTAATTGTTGTGAGTGATTAATTGATGATATGAATGCTGAATTGTGCTTGTGATGTGTGATTGGAATTATTAATTAGTGATATGGATTGATTATGCGAATTGTGAATTATTTGACCAATAATTGCTGTGATTGTTGAATCCTAATGGATTATATTGGTTGATTACTGTTGAACTGGTTATTGTAATGGACTTAGTTGGTAAATTGATTGGAGTTTGGTTTAGAGGATAGTTGGAGAGCTGAATTTTGAAAAGTTGAACTAACTTGTTGGAAATCTGAATTTTGAATTCAACGGCAAATTTGGAAAGTGAACCAGTTACTCAATAGTGATTGAAATGATACGAGATTAAAAGCCAAGTAAAGTAGAATAAGTAAAATTGCTAAGATTCAATTTTGAAGGTTTCGTATAACTGGAACATTAGTTATGATTTTTCAAAGTTAAATCGTAAAACCTGGTTTTCTGCATTTTTTTTAAATGAAGCTAGAAACTTTGAAAATCTATAACTAATTCGGTGATGATCGGAGTTGTATAGGACCAAGTCTGGATTAAGCTTGGGAATATAGGGAGCTGGACTGGATTAATTTATTTTTGTTTCATACAAAAAGACTTTTTAATTTTTAGATAACATCTTGTCTTTCATTTGTTTTTATAATGGTTAAATTCATTTTCTTTCACAAGAGTTATAAAAAAATTTATTTTTTCGTAGCATTTTAATTTTTTTGTTTTGTTAATTAAAAAATTTGTTAAATTATATAAATTCTATCATATATGTAATTATATGATAGAATCCCGTATAAAAAAAAATCATTGGATAGAATCATAGAAAATTATTGTTGTATTGATCATATTTACTTTTAAATTTGATGGAAGCCTATAAATATTATGGCTATTTTCAATATGCTTATAAAAAAATTATTAACTTGAATAAGGTTTTTCCGTGCACAGTATGGATTACTAATTTGTTTATTAAAATTTTAATTTTAAAGTTAAATTTTTTATGGGAAGTTAATATTAAATTGTTTTGTTCACAACTTTTCTTATACAATTATTAACTTTTATTAAATTGTTTTGTTCACAAATTTTATCTTATATATTTTTGAATTCTTTAATAAAGTAAAATTATATATCTTTATTCTTATGATCCAATTTAATGTAAAAAGTCCATATTAAATACTTAATCTAACTATATCTTTGGAGGAACGGGTGTGTGACTATGTATCAGACCGGAGGTGGGATCTCAATCGAATTGCAGTAGTCCTAGGTGACGATTGGATTCCCGTTTTCAGGTCGACGAAAACACCTGAACCAGAGATGGGAGAAGATATTCTAGCCTGGCTGTTGACATCAGACGGTGCGTTTTCTATCAAGTCAGCTTGCTCTCTCTATCTAAGCCCTTCAGATAATTCTAAAGCTGAGTTGTTTTCGAAGATCTGGAAGCTTGAAGCTCCCCAAAGGCTGCGTACTTTTTGCTGGCTTGTTGCAAATGAAGTGCTTTTAACAAATGAGATTAGAGTCAAAAGAAATATGACCCAGGATGGATCTTGTGTTAGTTGTGGTGAGGCAATCGAATCGATGCTCCATGTGATCCGAGACTGCAGAGTTGCGAGACAAACATGGATGAGCATTGATGCCAGATTGAGATTTGGTAACTTTTTCAACACCCCCCTTCTCCCTTGGTTGTTGGAGAATTTATCATCCCAATCCCTCTTCAAAGGGGTTCACTGGCCCCTCCTTTTTGTATGCATAATGAATGCACTCTGGCTTCGTCGAAATAAGGTGATCTTTGATAGCGATGAGGCCGTAGCAGAGAATAGCATTCATTTTTTGGCCTTCCGTTTAGCGAAGGACTACTCTATGGCACACCTCGAGCTTGCTCAGAGCAGGAAAAAGGTTTGCAACTTCATTGAAAGACAGATCAAATGGAAGCCACCAGATCACCCGTTTATTAAGCTCAACTCAGATGGCTCTGTGTTAGATGGAGGAAGAGCAGCTTGTGGTGGGATCCTAAGGGACTCTGATGGAAGATTTATAGCTTGCTTTAGTGCAAATTTGGACGGTGGAACAGTGACGACAGCGGAGCTTTTGGGAATTTTACTAGGCCTGGAGCTAGCTTTGAATATTGGTTGCTCTCATCTGATCATTGAAGCAGACTCCCTTGTTGCAGTGAAGCTTTGTCTCCAGAAGGAAATTAACTTACATGCTACTAGATCTTTAGTCTTGGCTATCAGAAACAGATGCAGCAGGCTTACTAACTGGAATATTCATCACCAATTTCGGGAAGCAAATACTTGTGCTGATAGGTTGGCTCACTTTGGTCATAGTCTTCCATCTGGCTGCCATATTTTCTTTAATCTGCCCTCTTGTATTTCCTTAGCTTTTCATGCTGATTCTATAGGTATTGCTCTCTCTAGAGTAGTCTCTATTTAGTTTTCTTGTTTTTGGGCGTTTCTGCCCCCCGATGTTCATCAAAAAAAAAAAAAAAAAAATCTAACTATATCTTAATATTAAATATTTTGTATTAAACTTATCATATGCACGAGGCTCTTCACTAGTTTACTTGAAACTATATATTTAAATTCACAAATAAGTTATTTAGTTGATATACTTTTCTTATCAATTATTTTAATTTATAATTACAAATATAAATACAACTCAAATTCTTTTTCCAATTGTATTCGTATATATTGATATTATTAATATTTTATGAATAACTGTATATAGTTTATAATATCCACCTATCTAATTATAACTTTTTTAAAGGGGGTTTTATTCTTGTAATTAGAGAATACGTTACAAAAATCAATAGCATAAATAATTACTTTTAGCTTATAAATTTAAATAATTAGTTCATTTATGCAAGTAATTCTAATTAAATAAAATTTTATCAAATAACTTAATGAATACATATATATATTAACTATTACAAGAAACAACTTATTGTGAATATAAAAATGGTTTTAAGTAAATATGAATATGTTAATAATGACTATTTTGCAAAAATTAGAAAAGAATACATATTTTATGAATAAAAAACTTGACATTTATTTAAAATTTTACATTTTTAAATTAATTTTCTCTTTCTTAAAATTTTATATTTTTAAATTATTTTTCTCTTAATTTTATTCTTCTACCTTAATGGTATAAGAATTTAGTTGAACATTTTTAAATTATAAGGATCTAATTATAAATTTGATAAAATTATAGATGTCAAAAAAATAATTTAATTATAAAATTAATACTAACAAAGACAAGGATATCTGCCATACCTTTATTCCCTTCCAGAGTTCTTTGATGTTGCTATAATCCAGGATTAGTTTAACGAGTTTATTTGGCTGAAAGCTTGATGGCAAACATGTGAAAGGATAACTTTCCCATTCAAGATATCCCAACTCATTAGAAAGAAAATGCAGGCATCCTGAGAAACTCAAATTTTCAGTAAGACTAAGTATAATAAGCAATTTCAGGTTACTCATTTGTGATAAAGCTTCAACTGGCAACTCTTCCCTGTAGATACAAAATTCTCGGAGAACTATGGCTTCAAGGTTTTCTGCTATCTGAAATATTAGAGCTTTTAAGATTATTTAGATTCTAAATAAAAGTGGCAACCTACAACAATTTCAATAACTATATTACCTTGTTTTCTCGTAAGACATTGCTTAGATCCTTTTGATTCCACAACCTGCTCCACTTTCTTGGTTCGTGGGGTGATTTTTCTCGAACAATACTTCTACCCAACTCTCTCAACAGATCGTGCATAACTATCTCCCATCCATCAAAAATAGTTATAAGTGATTTATCAATGAGAATTCTTATACCAATATCAGGATAAAATCCTCGAATACGTAAAATCTCTTTCACATATTCTTCGCGCTTAAATGGAAAGAAACAAGCAATATCAAGAAATATTTCCTTTTCCATATCGTCAAGTGCATCAAAACTGATTCGTAGCACATCCATAATATCTTTTGTTGGCTTTTCTTTCAATCTAATTAATGCACTACTCCATTCGGAGACATCTCGCCCAAACAAAAATGAGCCCAATACTTTAATCGCTAAAGGAAGTCCATTAGCATATTTTAATGCAGAATCTGTCAGGCTCTCGTAATCTTTTGCAACGTGATTACATTTGAAAGCTTTTCTGCAAAACAATTGGAGAGCATTCTCATCATTTAAGAGCGGAACTTTGAAAACTTCATCCGCTCCATACTCTCTCAATATATGCTCATCTCTAGAAACTATGATTATTCTACTCCCTCTACCTAGCCTTTCCCGTTTTATAGCCAACTTCTCCAATTGAATCCCCTCATCAACATTATCAAGAACTAGGAGAACCTTTCTATGGCATAACCTAGTTTGAATCAGATTATTTGCCAGTGAAAGATTGCATATCGAAAAATTTTCTTGCATGAAAGCTTGACAAAGAAGTTGCTTTTGTACACCAAGTGGACCATAATCTCCGTAAATTCTACTTACGTCATCCACAAAACATGAAGAATCATATTGATGAGAGATTTTTCCATATAAAATGGTGGCAAGAGTTGACTTTCCTATGCCGCCCATTCCACAAATCCCTACAACTCGAACTCGAACATCATCGTCTGAGAGCAAAAGTAGAAGCTTTTCTAATTCATGTAGAGGAGAATGCATCCCAACTATATCATCAGATAGACTTGATGATGGTTTGGGACTCACTATGTTTGTTACCACTTTGACGATATTTTCAATCTCAGCAGATTGTGACCTAAACACATCAATTAAGAAAAAAAAAAAAACCCACAAAATCATCACTTACTACAGCACAAAATTATTTCAAAAGAATAAATAGAAGACATAGAAGGGGTTACTGACTTATCCTTCTTCACATCCCAGCCAGAGAGATTAGCTACTTGTGTTAGAGCCGCCCTCCATCTTCGCACTTGCTCCATCTTCTCTGCATCATCTTTGAATCTTTCTTCATGTTTCATAAAGGCTTTTTCATAATTTCCACTTTGCCTTCTCACCTCAGTTGGACTCACATCATAGAAAACTGGCAGAACACGCTGTCCCGGTGTTTCAATGCAGTCAGCTATCTTTGCCAGCTCTTGCAAGCACCATGTGGAGGAAGCATAGTTGATAGAGAAGACAACAATCAGAACCTGTGATCCTTCAATAGCTTTCAGAAGCCCTGCAGATATAAGTCCTCCTTTCTCGAGCTTAGTATCATCCCTGAAGGCAAATATGCCGTGTCTTTGGAGAGCAGCATAAAGATGATCAGTGAAGTTGAAGCGAGTCTCCCCTCTAAAACTCACAAACACATCATATTTCCAATTCTTCTTAAGAGACAAGGGGCTTTGGATTCTCATGCAATCCATTGTATGTGTGCACAGTCAATAAGGAATAAGCAATGCAGAAATAAGGATTAGTTGTTATGAAAATGAGATGCACACCGAGGATAAGGGATTTATATATATATTAAAGTCAATGGACGTGTCTTTTGGTTAGTTTGCAGGGTAGTAGTTTTTCTGTGGAGGAAAGGATAGATGAAAATTCTTGCAGTGAGTGGTTTATACTTTATTATGAGCAAAACAAAACATTGAAATGGGAGTGTGGGACATACTTTTTTTTTTTTAAAAAAAATAGATAAGTAGTGACGTTATCCTTTCTTAACTTCCAATTTGACACGCATTGCTTCAATATTCGTAGCTCTTTGCTCCAAATCTTTGTCATGATTTGCTAAACATTTTCTCTATGGCACCTACCCAATTTCTTGAACGATATAAGTGTCGTTAGTCTCATTTTCGTTTTATGACTGTGTGATGGATGACTAACGAAATTCATGAATATTTGTAGGGAAGGATCTCATATACATGAATTGTAGCTTCCTAATATGTTTCAATTGAATAGAAAAACATTTCTGCTACAATCACGAAACATAGAATAAACAAGAACAAAAGCACACGTTTCTAGTAAACTTCTTCCCTTTTTTTGGTGGACTTCTTTGTAGAATACTAGTGTCTACTTGTATATGACTAAGTTGAATTTAGAACTAAATAAGTGCTATATACTAATCTGCGAGACGAGTTTGTTGACTGGTTCAATTCAAGCAGTAGTAAAATTAACTCAGAAACAGAACCATCCCAATAGAAATGTGAAAAAGGGGTCCATAGCCTATGATAATAAAAATTAAAAGGAAACAAACTATTAAAAGAGTATCATCTGGTGTTAGCCAAGAATCTTGTAAAGTTGATGAAGTTCAAAAAAGGCTATCTCAATCTCTGTTAAGAGAGAAAATGAAGGGGCTTGTGATTCCAATTTCATATTTAAATCAACCTTTGTTTTGAGAGATACTAAGCCAAGGCAGAGGAAGATTTTGGATATGTCATTCAATGGACGATCTCAATGCTTTCATGGACCTCACTTCATGCTTGAATGGATTATAAGTAATACTAAAAGAAACTTACACAGGGTAGTTGAGGGACAACTTTGCATATAAGACACTCAGAAATTTCTTTTCATCCTTCATTTTTAGTGGAAACTAGCATCTGAATTAGATGTCAAAGATGTTAATATTAGAAATGGATTAATACATTTTATCACCAAATATTTATAGAATGCTATTGTTTTGCAATTTGCATATGTTCTTCAAGTGTATTTTTACTTTTTAGATGCTACTGTTGCAAGAAAATAGTGTGTATTAAGAAACAATTGAAATTGGAGCTGAATTTTGGGAGATACTAGCTATCTGGCCTCAATATTTTCGGCATCTAAATTTCCCAGAATATCTATTCTTAATATATAAAAGTAGATACATAAGCATGCACCACATTACTTTTGAGACATTTCTTTCCTCCTACTAATGCCATATCAACAATATTGCTTACTTGGCATAACTTTAGAATCAACCACTCCATTCTTGCCAAATCAACTACTATTTCCAAATCAGCAAAAAAAATAAAATATACAAATAGAAAACTAAAAAATAGAATCCAATAAATTTGTAACCTCCAAATACATTGAATTCATATTCATATATTTATTATATCTTACCGTTATAAACAACACAATAAATTTATAACCGCAACAATTAATTTATAAATTAAAAATTTAAAAAATGAAAATTATATTTTATTATTATAATTATGTTTATTATAATCATTTTAATTTTTGCCAATGAGTTATACCTCAAATAGCATAGTCTCCCATATTGGTCGCGAGTTCGAGTCTCTGTATTTTTGGTAAAAAAAAATAATCATTTTAATTTTTAGAAGTAACACTAGGTACAAAGAACTATTATTGTAGTTTTTACTTATTATTAAAAACAAATTCTATTTTATTTTACCAATATAAATTTTGAAAAGAATATTTGAAAACTAAAAAAAAACAAATTTATTAAAAGAGTATCAAAACGAAACCAAAAAATATATGATATTAGACATACATTTTCATATTCAAAACGAAACCAAAAAATATATGATATTAGACATACATTTTCATATTAGATACATTTGTAGTATATAAGATGCATCATGCATGCATGTTTACCTCAAAACACTAATTAACTATTTTCTTTTTTTTTTTACTAAAAATGTTTAACTTTTAGCTTTTGTTGCGTATATTTGTACATATAAGATGCATCATGCATGGATACAAATCTAATTATATAATTATTACAATAATTATGTTGACCTCAACTCTATAAGTTTAGGCCATTGACTACGTTAATTGCATTGCCAACTTTAGAATAATTATTATTTGACACAACTTTAGAATCAACCACTCAATTCTTGCCAAATTAACTATTATTTTTAAATCAGCAAAAAAAATAAAATATACAAATAAAAAACTAAAAAATAGAATCCAATAAATTTGTAACTTCCAAATACATTAAATTCATATTCCTATATTTATTATATCTTACCGTTATAAACAATACAATAAATTTATAACCGTAACAATTAATTTATTAATTTTTATAAATAACTCATCAAAGGTAATAAACATCCATATTACAAATGTCATAATAATATTATTAATGATAATGAATTTTACATTATAAGTATTTCAATTCTATACCATTTAAACTACATATATAAGTCTCTTATCACTATTCCTTCACATAACATCAAATTTAGCACAAAAAAGTTTATTTTCGAACTGCATATCTCAAACTTACTCAATAGAGCATCATTCTTTCAGAGCAGAACGATTAGATCTAATGGCCATGCAATGAGAATATGATGATCAGGTATGACAACAAAAATCACAACATGCATCATACATTCATACTTTCTCAAATATCATATACCCAATGATAACATAAATTGAATATTGGAATAGGAAAAGATCTTCACAATTTTAGCAACTATAAACGAAATTAATGACAAATTAGGATAGAACTGTGTTAAATGTAAAAGGTGTCCGAAGAAAGCATATATAAAAAAAGAAACAACAATATTTGTGGCACATGTAATCAAACACCATAATATCCAACAATAAGGTAACTCTATATACTTTTCATAATCTCATCTATCAGATTATTAGTTGTTAGCCCAATACTTATTTTAGGTTCAGAATTCAATTAAAGGTTTTAGATCAAAGTGTTACAACAACTTTTGTACTATTTGATGGCGACACAAAAAACTTATTGGGCACAACTGCTTTAAATCTAATGACATTTCAAAAAAATAATGACATTGAAGCACCACCCCATCAAGAGATTAAGGAGAAAGAAAACCATACAAATTCAAGACACATCTTCGAAAGAAGAACATACATACAAAGATGGAACCAAATAACACAATAAAAAGTGCATCAAATTCAACAATTCATAAAGAACATATCTTCACAAGAACCTACGACAAAAAGAAGAAAGCACAAATTCTAACAACCAACAAAAAAAAAGGAGGACGAACGCCATATAAGATGACTAAGTCCATTAACTAAAACAAATGTAAAAATCAAACCACCAAATAAAAATATTTAAAAATGTTTACAACTCCCATCCAAATCTTTTGTACTACAAATTATTTAAAATAAAATACCTTTTAAATTTAACTTCAATTTACACATATTTAATTTATTTCTACAAAACATAACAATTTTTCATATTTATTATATACTATCATTAATTTACCGTTCCGCGCGTGGCGCGAGTCTCATTCTAGTTTATACTTATTTAGAAGTTTTTCTTCTAAAAGACACAAAGGTGTACCCATTGTTGGTTGGATTGGATCCTTAAATTGTTTTTATTATATATATAATTAAGGATATTATAAGAAAATCTTTTCATAGAAAATATAACGTATAAGTCAACATTTAAAGTTTCTTTTTATGTATTTAGTGTATTGGAAAAGATAAAATTTCTTCTTTTACCATTTGAACTAATGTTTTAAGGATATTTTTTAACTTAATCTATATAATTATATGACATCAGAATAAACTTACGATTGAATATTTAATTTTGAATCCAATATTTTTAAAAATGACTGAAGCAAGTTTATACCTGCAGAATTAAGAACTTGATTGATTGATGTTTATGTTATAGTAGTTTAATTAAAAAAGATTTAAATTACAATAACACATTTGTAAATGTAAAGCAAAAGCCACTAGAAGAACTGAACCATTAAACAATAAGAGAATGCTATTTATTGCTGATCTTCAATTGCCAGAAACTTGTGCTTCGGACTCTGAACTGAAGAATTGGCGCTAAACATCATAGTTGGGTTAAATTGTTCCAAATCTTCCTTAAATACCCAACGGTAACCACACCTCTTCACTTCTACTACTTCTTCTGGATAATCACTTGCGGCATGCAATTTAATACCATGAAGATCTGATGCTCCTTCTTTTATATGACTTGCATAAAAATTAATGAAAACTTCCCGGGAGATAAAACTTAACATATGATCTACTTCAGTTGTGATCAAATCTTTCTTAAGACATATTGGAACTCGGGAATAAATGTTCCCATCAGAACGAGTACAACGAAAACCAAAACTAATTAGATCTTGATGATCTATTGTTTCTTCAAACAATTGAGTTGGAGCATGATGTGAAACAAATGTTGCACAAACAGCAATGCCAATCCAATCATTGTCATCCAGAATGGGATATGGATCCAAGATCACTGAATCACCCGTATTCTGTTTTTTGAACCACCTTGGAATTTCATTTCCTGGAATAACAACTTCAAATTTGCATTTAATTAAAGGGCATTGCATGTTCACCTGGAATCAAAGAAATTAGCTATCCATATCAGTTCATAATATACATAGAGAAGCCAAAAGGGAAAACAAACGAGGAATTGAAATTGGCACCTGAATCATTTTTATCATCCATGAAATAACTGTCACACGACAACCTTCCGTGTCACTCAAATTGGGGCAGTTGTAAACAAATATTCCTCCATTGCTACCTCCTCGTATCGGCAAAAGGGTACTAGGCATCCACTTTAGATGCTTACAGTGCTCCAAATTCAACCAAGTCAGCTTGGGAAGTTCCTTGATGCAATGAGGTAGCGTCACAAAATTGTTCCCCCCCTATGTTTAAATCTTCTAAACAACGTAACAGTCCAATAGCATCAGGGATTTGAATCAGATTACAGAAACTTATATCAAGAGATACCAAAGCTGGGAAACGAGACACAGAAGGCACCAACAAACCAACTGAATTGGCACGCCTTCTAGAAGACAAAAACTGGAGAGGCCTTGTAAGAGTTTTGCGTATGGATGATGTCATGTGCCTTTCTACACTTTGACCCGCATTCAATTGCTTACTTGGCCTGGATTTCTCTAACAACTGATATTTAAACAATCTCTTGCAGCCAGATAGATTTAAATCATACAGTGAATTAAGACAAAATATGCTATTGGGAATACTAACAAGACTTCTGCAGTTTTTCAGATTCAAAAAATGAAGCTTTTCTAGAGAACCAGTGGAAGCATCAAGGTGAACAAGTTTAACACATCCTTCAAGATCTAGGTGCTCAAGATTTGGGGCCTGTGATAAATTTGGTATCTTTACCAGAATTTTGGAATGACATAGTTCCATATGTGTCAAGTTATGTAGATCCTACAACAAAACAAAAAAAAGGGGGCATCATAACTACTTTCCAACTCATTGTTAATTTAGAGAAAGATGAGAAAATTGTCCTCTTGTTTTCATTTAAATAAAATCAACATGAATAAAGACAATAATATCTATCATACCTTTATTCCCTCCCAGAGTTCTTTGATGTTGCTATACTTAAGGATTAATTTAACTAGTTTATTTGGCTGAAAGTTTGATGGCAAATATGTGAAAGGATATTCTTTCCAATCAAGATATCCCAACTCATTAGAAAGAAAATGCAGGCTTCCGGAAAAATTTCCTTTGGGAAGTATGAGTAATTTCAGGCCACTCATTTGTGACAAAGTTTCAGCTGACAACTCTTTCCCAGCTTCATCATATGTTCGCATAACTATGGTTTCAACGTTCTCAGCTGTCTGAAACATTAGACCTTTTAAAATTATTTAGATTCTAAAAATAGTAGTAAAGAATAATATTACCAATAACTATTTTACCTTGTTTTCTTGCTTGACATATCTTAGATCCTTTTGATCCCATAACCTGCTCCATTTTCCTGGTTCTTTGGGTGATTTTTCTCGAACAATACTTCTACCCAACTCTTGCAACAGATCATGCATAACAATCCAACCCCAGTGATTACAAGTTATGAGTGATTTATCAATAAGAATTCTTATACCAATATCAGCATAAAAACCTCGAATATTCAAAATATCCTTTACATATCCTACAAACTCATTGTGAAAGAAACATGCAATTTCAAGAAATATTTCTTTTTCCATATTCTCAAGTCCATCAAAACTGATTCGTAGCACATCCATGATATCTTTTGTTGGATTTTCTTTCAGTCTAACCAATGCACTACTCCACTCAGAGACATCTCGCCCAAACAAAAATGAGCCCAATACTCTAATTGCTAACGGAAGTCCATTAGCATATGTTAACACAGAATTTGTCAGGTTTTCATAATCTTTTGCAACATGATTACATTTGAAAGCTTTTCTGCAAAACAATTAGAGAGCATTCTCATCATTTAAGAGTTTAACTTTGTAAACGTCGTCCACTCCATACTCTCTCAATATATGCTCATCTCTGGAAACTATGATCATTCTACTTCCTCTGCCTAGCCGTTCCGGTTTTATAGCCAACTTCTCCAATTGAATCCCTTGATCAACATTATCAAGAACTATCAGAACCTTTCTATGCCGTAACCTAGTTTGAATCAGATTATTTGCCAATGAAAGATTGCACGTTGGAAAATTTTCTTCCATGAAAGCTTGACAAAGAAGTTGCTTTTGTACACCAAGTGGACCATAACCTTCGTAAATTCTACTTACATCATCTACAAAACATGAAGCATCATATTGATGTGAGATTTTTTCATATAAGATGGTGGCAAGAGTTGACTTTCCTATGCCACCCATTCCACAAATCCCTACAACTCGAACATCATCATCTGAGTCCAAAACTAGAAGCTTTTCTAATTCTTGTACAGGGGAATGCATCCCAACTATATCATTAGATACACTTGATGATTGTTTGGGACTCAGAATGCTTGTTACCACTTTGACAATATTTTCAATCTCAGCAGATTGTGACCTAAATACATCAAGAAAAAACAAAGGAGAACAACAAAAAATCTTCACTTAAGACAGCAAAAGAAAACCTACATATCTATCAACCATAATTATATTCAATGAAATCTTTGAAATGTCTTAATTAATGTTAGGAATGGTGATCAAATTATTTCAAAAGAATAAATAGCAAAACATAGAACTGATTACTCACTTATCCTTCACATCCCAGCCAGAGAGATTGGCTACTTGTGTTAGAGCTGCCCTCCATCTTAGCACTTGCTCCATCATCTCTGCATCATCTTTGAATCTTTCTTCATGTTCCATAAAGGCTTTTTCATAATTTCCACTTTGCTTTCTGACCTCAGATGGACTCACATTATAGAATACAGGCAGAACACGGTGTCCCGGTATTTGAATGCAATCAGCTATCTGCGCGAGTTCTTGCAAGCACCATGTGGATGAAGCATAGTCCATTGAGAAGACCACAATTAGAACCTGCGATCCTTCAATAGCTTGCAGAAGCCGTGCTGATATAGGTCCTCCTTTCTCGAGCTTAGTATCATCCCTGAAGGAAAGTATGCCGTGCCTGCGGAGAGCATCAAAAAGATGATCGGTGAAGTTGTTACGAGTCTCTCCTCTGAAACTCACAAACACATCATATTTCCAGTTCTTACTATGGTACAGGGTGCTTTGGATTCTCTTGCAATCCATTTGTGTGTGTGCACTGGGAATATACAATGCAATCAGGATTAGTTTGTATGGGAATGAGATGCATACCGAGGATTCGGGGAAGAGTGTATAAATATAGTGGCTTCATAGTGATTGGATAGCGTAGCATGGCAGCATGAATAGAAGAAAACACTTTGAAGTGGGAGACATACTTTTTACTAGATCAGTAACGTGTTAACCTTTATATTACTTTCCAACATAATGCGCATTCCTTTAATAGTGCCAGTAGATGTAAACTCGCATTCCTTCAATTATTGCACCATTTTTTTTATCTATTCCCATGCAAATGGAAGCAAACAACAAATATTGTAAGGTGCAAATTGAATCTAAAATTGCAGATATATATTTGTATTTTTTTTAAAGGAAGAATGGATGATTGATTTTATATAAGTTGTCAATTGAGACATTGATTATTTCACTGCAATTCTCTATCAATATTTAAATTGTTATTTTTCAAAATTCTTTAAAAAAATGTATTGCTATTATGTTAGCGTATATTTAGATTTCAAAAATGCTTGTGACCATGTCAATTTTATAATCGATTCTAATCAAGTATTTTTAAGTGATTTTTTTCATTTATCTTATATTCTTATTCACACGCTGAGCTCCCAACATCTTTTCTTCCTTTTCTTTCCTCCTCCTCCTTCTGTGTCTTTTTCTTTTTCCACCTTTAATTTTTTTTTTTCTAGATCTTTTATTTCTCCTCCATTCTTCTATTTTTTTTTTCTTGTGCATTTTCGGTTTTTTTTTTTTGTGTATTTTTTAAAATGTGACTAACAAGAAAAAAATGGAAAAGAAGAAATGTATAAGGAAAAAGCATATACTCTTTACACTAAGCACTAAGCAGTAAGCACAGAAACTTTATGATAATACAGAAATTTCTAACATAAACACAATTTTTTGAAAAGTTTGGGAAAAGTATAAAAATTTTACAACAGTAAACAAAAGCTTTTTTAAGGTAAAGACACAATTTTTGGAAGAGAAATAAAAGAAGAAAACATATAAATTATTGACGATAAATACAGAATATCTTTTTTAAAAGATAAACACAATTTTTTGAAGGAAAAATATAAAAAAAACACATAAATTTATTGGAAAAAAATATAAATTTTATGATAATAAATACACACAAAATTTCTTTAAAGATAAACACACAACTTTGTGATTTTACCATTATAACCATAACGTGTATGTTAGATACGGTTCATATGAGGATCTGCAAATCTTTTTCCTTCACTTTTTTCATCTCTTTACCTCTCCTAATATTCTAGCATCTTGTAACACCACTTATCAATTCCATAGTCACAACTATTTTCATTTGGTGTAAGCCAGACGATTACATTATATCAAGCAGGGGAAATGTAAGTATGTAACACTTCATTGATTTAGAAACAAACCTTAATTCCAACTTTAAATAGAAAACGAGGGTCAACAAGCATTCAATTTCTCATAATAGAGCAGTGCTTCATCACACACGATAGCCATACTGACCAAGTCAATCCCTGCAACACAAAAACACCAAATCGACCTTAACCACTGAAATGATCTTTTCCTTCCCCAAAAATTCAAACTTTGAAAGAAACCCACATGTAAGTCCAAGTAACGTTGAAGGAAATTTTTTCGAATGCCGATGGTCTTCACTGCCTCCACCATATCCAATGGAAGCTTCACACCACATGCTTCCGCTTCCTTCATAACCGCTTCAAAATCCAACAAAACCTTGAACTCTTCATCTCCATCGTTCTCTTTTACTTCTCCACTGTTACCACCAGTGCCGCTACCGTCGCCACCACCCCCACCATCACTGCAATCACCTCCGCCAATCTCAGGCTTAGGAGGATCATTGAATTGGTGCATTCAAGGTTCAGGGACAGTGTGGCAGATCTTGAAAGAGGGGGATTTGCGGAGAATAGTAAGAGCATTGTTGCGTTTGAAAGAAGGAATTTTCTTGCAATGAATATGGTAGTGCCATGTTTGGTTCTCGTTGCTCTTGTAATGAATACGGTGGTGCTATGTTTGGTGAGTTGTTTAAGGAATTCAACCACAAAAAAATGGAACATAGTCGACGGACATAGAATTGAAATCATTAATTCACTATCCCTATTTTTACTAGAAAACAAACATCATCCTGACCCCTCAGCACCTTCATATGATCACTTTTTCTGTTTTTCATGGGGAAAAAAATGAAACTCCATACAAGCATACACCCACTAATTCTAATTTTATCATCCCATAAGTAAAATTCATGTAACAGGAACAAGGATCAAGGAAGCAATGAGTATCACTGACCAATGAGTATCCCTAAGTCACTAATTGAAGCACAGGTAGCAAATTTTTATTGTGGTATTACATAAAAGAATTATGAGATCTCATAAATAACTGCAAATTACAAATTAGGCAATTACCAATAAATTATATAGTCTCCTTTTCTTTTCTAAAAATAAAAAATAAAACTTTATGCACAATGTAATGAAGGCTAATCACTGTATTAAGTATTAACTAAGAAAGAGAGATAAATTACACAAGATTTTAATCTCAGTGCAGCTCATTCAAAATGTACAAATCAGAATTGATCACAAAGCCGAAAATGGCTGCATCCTCAAGCAATTCAATTCAACTTCCAAACCCTAAAAATTGCGAAAGGTAAAGGACTAGAGGGTAATAGGTGAATTCTTACAAATAAAAGGAGTACTCATTTGCAGTAACGATCAGCCTTCTTCTTGACGCGGTCATCGAGAGCATCTTCAACGGACTTGAAGTTAGTTTTGGGTTGGTAACCGAATTTCTTGGCTTCAACCGGAAAGAGTTGTTCGTACTTCATTCGCTTCGCGGCGTCAATCGTGTACGCTTCTCCTGACGCAGATCCCTCACCTTGCTGCTGAACCTCCTCACCTTCCTGCTGCTGCTGCTGCTCGTCGATGGCTGGGTTTTCATCATGTTCGTTGGGGTTCTTGTTCTTGTTCTTCTTTTTCTTCTTCTTGTCGATGCCTTTGGTGCGAGTGGCTAGGGTTCCTCCTTTGAAGGCCAATCTTCCACTTTTCACCCGCTCGTACGGATCAGACATCTCTGCGATTTTGATTCGGAGTTCCGAATTGAGCGATGGAAGACGGGAAGTCACCAAAACCTCTTCTTCTCGGAGTCTGGACCGACCTACGCAGCCGCAGCTAGCTTCTGGATTTAGGCGGTGATTTTTTTTTTAATGGACAGAGGCGGCGGTAGTTTAGTTGGTTAAGAAAACAAAAACACAATATGGAAGAATAAAAACCCAAGTTGGGCTGAAAATTTTAATTATGGGCCATATTGCTCATTTTCCATGAAAAGGAGGGCCAGCTAAATAAAAATTAAAAACATTTAGCTAGTTTTTAGATTTAGCCTGCTCTTCCTTCTTGGGCTAGCTCCGTTTAAATTACAAAAAAAAAATTGGAAGGCCAGCTATTTTTTAATTTTTTTATTTAAAAAAATCTCAACTATCTCAGTACTCTTTTTTTCATAATAAAATAAAAATATTAAAATTGTGTTTGAATAATATATTTGACGTAGGGAATGTATCTTTTAGGATTATTTGAATATTAATAGAAATAATTTTAAGAATTTTTATGAAATATTTTATTTAGTTAAAAACAGAATTTAAAATATTCTTATATAAAAGAATTTTCAAAAAAATTTCGTGTTTTTTTTTTCATTATTTATTAACTCCTCTTATTATGTGCTTACTCAATTATTCATTTATTAAACATTTTCTTCTCATTTTATAAGCTGATATAGAGTTCATGTGACAATAAATTGAAATGATAAAAGAATATCTAATATAGATGAACTATTTAATTTTTTGTTCATTACTATATCAATGAGATTGCATTTTGCAGTTACAAAAAAGGACAAAAATGAAAAGCAAAAGTGCCTGCTGTACAATTTTCCTCGACTAATCTATAATAATCTATGTCAGATTTCTCTACTATGATTAATTAATAAGTAGCTACTTCAAGCTAAGCGAGACTTGAGATCTAAGAAAGCATCTTCACTACAAGGAATTGTGAGACCACCCATTGGATGATCATATCCGAATTCTTCTTCGGCTTGGTTTAGTAATTCTTGAAACAAAGGTTGATTCAAGTATGATACAGGAATCACGAACCGCTTCATTTTCTCTCCAACATAGACTGCGAGATAGCCTTTCGGAACTTCTGATGATGCCCTTCTAATAGCAGGTAAACGGAATCCCATTGTTTTTTTCTGTTGCTTGTGTAAGAAGGAAATGTTTCAATTATAACTTTGTGAGTTACTTGAATTGCTTGAGAGTTCCATAGTCATAGTGTGTATATATAGACATAAGATATAACATGAGAGTCTCTTTATTAGGGTACTATTTGATGGGGTCTTCATATAGACAAGCCCACAAGGGCTTATATGGTATATCACATGGTAGTGTATTCAAGGTGTTTGATTAAAAGATTACTTAAGATTTGAGAATTCAAATTTCAAAGCCATCAAGGTTGACACCTTCAGAAAGAGACTTTACAACAAAATAAGCTTAATAATTGCATGGCAAACTTAATGGCCTATTTCTTATGTAGCAGACAATTTCAAAACATATCACTTAGGCTCCTCCTAATAGAATCTTATCTGCATAGAAGACCACATTTTGTGGAAAATACCGTACCTGATACTACTAGTACTTAGAAGACATGAAAATGAAGTATGGTCCTACAGTTGAGCCAACCACTTACACTAGTTACTAAAATAGTAATAATTGTCTACTTTAGGGTGGGTAGTTATGTATTGGTTGTACCATCCAGGAAGGTACTTCCATTATGCAAGTAGTTCAAGAGGTACATCAATTATACAATCTACCCAATAAAGCATTCAGAATTAGGATAAATTATTTGTTTTCTTTGAGGTTAGATGAAATTACATAATAATGTTATGTCTAATATTATTTAATCTCAAAGGAGGTTAATGTAATTTACCCTTAAAATCTGTGTAAATAGCATGCATATTAAGAAACTTTTAAAATAACTCTACTTGATTTATGTGTTAAATTTCTCAGATTTGTGAATACTTATTCTCTTATCAATGGAGCCTATCCAGAGTTTTTGAGCTCAGTGTTAGTATATACCAAAGAAATCGGTTCAATATTTTTCCACTTTTCTAATTTATCTACTGAGCTAGTTAGAATGAGAACAATATGGAATAGCCAAGAAACAGTAAGTAGCACTGAAATATGACAGATACATCCCTGATATCTTTGAGTTTTGGAAATTTGACGCAGAGGAGGAACAGAAGATCTGCACATACAAATTTATAGATAAACTGTCGATGGTATGATAGAAAGATTTTTCTCTAGAAGTATGGTAGTGTTATTCAATGGAATTATTTAACCTTATGATAATTCGTTTGCAGATATTGGTTCAAAGACAGAAAATTAACTTCATCCAAAATTGAGTTATCTTTCTCTTACTGGCATTTTCTGTTCCTGCTTTCAAATTTATTTGCTCATATAAGATGATAATTGCTCGGGGAATTGAAAGATTTCATAAACAGAAATAATTGAGTAACTGAATTTAATTCATTGTCAATTTGTCATCGTACAAAAAACAGAAGACATACTCTTTGAATGTCATTCTGATGCTCTATACTAATCTATTGTACACAACATGTCTATGTTAATCTATATCAGTGTCCTATAGTGTGAGATTCATCATCAATTCAAGCGAGATGTGATTAACTGGAAGACATGTTCACTGCAGGGAATTGTGAGACCTCCCATGGGATGATCATATCCAAACTCTTCCTCAGCTTGACTCAACAAGTCTTGGAATGCAGGTTGGTTCAAATATGAAATGGGAATCACAAAACGCTTCTGGTTCTCTCCGACATACACTGCAAGATACCCCTTTGGGACTTCTACAGATTTTGAAGCTGCTTGCCTAGCAGAGAATGATGCCTTTCGGATGACAGGAAAACGGAAACCCATCTTTCTTTGTATGTATGTAAGAAAAAGAAAGAGCTCTAGAGATTATAAGAAGAATGTGTTCAAGTATTGATGCTTATTGCCAATGAGTTTTGTTGATTTTGAAGGTAAGAGCAAGTGTATTTATAGATTTTATGACTCTAAGGAAACTTAAGAGAAATCATTATTTGATTTGGGTTTAAGGATGGGGACCATACATATAGAGATCACATGATGCTGTCTTAGAGTCCTCTAACAATGAGTAAGCAATTGTTTAAGAGTGCTAAGTGCATGCCCCACCTTCTCCAAAAACAGGCCAATAGAGCTTAGCTTCTTAAATGTTAGTTCATACATTATTTATAGCATACTCCATATTTTTGTAGACATGATTGATGCATGTAACCTGCATTGTTTTCATCATTTTGAAAACACAATTCAATGGTAAGGTGATACAGCCAACTGTATATATCTGTGTGATGAATTATTATGAAGCTGAAAGCTATTGATAATGGACTTAGGAGACAATGCATCAAGAGCATGCCAACAGATTGCTCCACTGGCAGTAAAATAGACATATATATATGCAAATAAAGTCTAATGCCGCATCATGTTTCCCATGGTTTGAGAAATTTCCATGGTGTTTCCCCTTGAAAGGTGAGGTTCATATTGGCTCCGTAGAAAGTACCTAATTTTGGTTCACTTCTGTCATTTGAATACTTTGTTTTAACAAATCTATGGATAAGGTCCTGATAATAATTTATTCATTTCATTATCAGTACCTAAGAAACATGTGAGATGTCTATAGCATGTCAATAGTACAATGCAAGAACAAGAATTAGGCTTCACCTGTGCATTAATATAGATGTCTTGTGATCCCTTTGTCAGTTGGCACTAGTAGACCCCATCTTATCAAAATTATTTCTTTTGTGAATTGCTTAATGGAACCCCTTAGCAACTATATATACACTATATCTTGTTTTCTCTGAAAACACAAATCATTTGCATCTCCTCAAGTAATAGAACTCACATATTTCTCTCACAGCAATCCTTCAAGAACAATATATATTGCTTTTTGTGTGGAGCAACAAGAAACAATGGCTTTCCGCTTACCAAGCATTAGACGGGCCACATCAATTTCTTCATCCAAGCGGACTAATGTTCCAAAAGGCTATCTTGCAGTCTATGTTGGAGACAACCTGAGGCGGTTCGTGATTCCTATATCATACTTGAACCAACCTTTGTTTCAAGAATTACTAAACCAAGCAGAAGAAGAATTTGGTTATGATCATCCAAATGGACATCTCACAATTCCATGCAGTGAGGACGAGTTCCAAAACATCAGTTCTCGGTTGAATGGGCTGTAAATAAATCATGTTAATGGAGACTACAGACTAGGATAGATTAGTTGAGACAAATTTGTACAGAAGGCACTTTCTTTTATTATGAAGATTCTTTTTGTTTCTTCCTTGTATCATTCCTTTGGAAGTGGAAAAGAGTTGGTTGAATGAGAAATCTATTATATATGACAAGTTCTTTTCGAAACACTTTTGTTAAATCAGAATTAATTGAAATATATGCATCAGATCCTATTCAAATTCAGTTAGTATATAGTCGGCTATCAGTTTTTTATGGGAACTAAGCTAAGCTAAGTATTTGTGTTGGAGATACTGATCAAACTTATTATAGTTGTAACTGCTGGCTTGTTTTTGTTCATGAAAACTATAATTAGAAGCTGGATCTCTGATTATAGGTAGTGACTCCAGATACATAAATATTTTCAGCTGATAATTTATGGCATGAATAACTTATCTTTTAAGTCATTAACCTAATATCTCTAAGCAGGGGTCTGCAGGTTACCAGCTCTATTACCTCGAAAGGCGCTACTGTTTAACTATTTCGATCATTATTGTTCACCTGGTACCTATTGTTAAGCTTTGAAGAACATGGTGATTTAGTTTTGGTGTAGTAATCTATGCTTCTTACATTGCCGGGTTTGATTTATCTATGAATCTGAATGCTAACAAAATTTAATAATCATAAGTAACAAAATAAAGAAGGAAGCAACTCATGAAGGGGCCACTAACCAGTTTCATGCATTAGCATACATATTCTGCAAATATATTTACTTGATAACTTGGAAAAAAAGTCATGAGAAAATGAAAGAAAGAAATTGAACTAAACTATAGTGAGAAAGTTGCAATAATCTGTGTTTGATTTTTGTTATGTACATCTTTCTTGCTTCTCTGCAAAGGAATCTATTCTTAATATATAAAAGTAGATACATAGTTTACCCACATTACTTATAAGTTATTTCTCTTCTTCTACTAACGTTAGCACCAACGCTTACTTGACAAAATTTTAGAATCCACCACTCAAATTTTGTCAAATCAACTTTTATTTTCACATAAAAAACACACAAAAAAACAACTAAAAAACACAATAAAAACCAACAAATTAATTTTTTCCAAATCAATCCTTATTTCTAAAACAACAAAAACACAAATTAACATTTACCCCAACAAAAAGCTCTCAAAACCAAAGAGCTTATTACCTTTTTCAAACCCTCACCCTCTTAGCACCTCTCCATACCAAGATCCTATTTCCTCCATCCTCTTCCGGTCCCATCCTATTTCCTCCATTCTCTTCCGGTTCTATGAGCCATTGTTTTTTCCTCGAAACAAATTGTACATCGCGAGGTCCATCTCCGACAGAGCCGCATTGCATAAATTGTAGAAACCAGGGCAAACTCCATTCCTCCTCTTGCGGTTTCCCTGCCAGAGCTTGATTCTGGGTCTCAGACTCGGCGCCGCCAACATAGAAAATTTGTCTAGTATCTTCCTAAAGATTTTCAACTTTGCCGTTTACTCTTCTCATTGTTTAATATCATTTTCAATAGCCCTATTTATTTGTTATAAATAATAACATTTTAATTGTGAACTCATTGCAAGTAGCACAAGTTTATGTATTCCTCTTTTGTAAACGGTTTTGTCCAACACTCACAACCAAAATTAATGTGCATTTAAAATTATTGCTCCCTATATACTATCGATTGCAATATTTCATCATCAAATTATAAATTGTTATTTTACATGTGCAGTACTTCTTCCACAATTTATATTTACGTGTTCCTCTTTTTCAAATTGTTATTTCACATGTGCTTCCACAATTTACTTAGAATGGATTATCATTCTTTGACCATGTCTTATTCTGTTTGTTGTAGAAGGATTTGCAGTGGTAACGACAGACCGGAAGAGTTAATACCCAAAATTGATAGATGAAAATCAACCAATCACTATTTAGTAAAATGTTTTAAAAAAATTAAAACAAAAAACTCTTATCTATTATTATTCAATTGAAACATCAAGTACTAATTAAATGCAATAAACATACATTAAAAGTGTCATAATAATAATAATTATAAAAAATTTCAGTTACAAATATTCAAATTCTACAACTTATAGATATTAAGACTCTTACTACTCTTCATTTCTTAATCTCTTATACTAATTGTCAAAAATTTCTTAAATTTAATATAACATTTTTATATTTTTTCATTCTCATTCATTTATTTTTTTCATTATTTACAAACAAAAAAACCGCAAGAAAAGACAAAGTGTAGCCATTAATGCAAATCAAAAAATAAAAAAAAATGCAGTTTTGTATAACTCTAATATAAATAACCTATGTCTTTTTTAAAAATAAATAAATTCAAAATCTATTTATAATATGTTCTCTAAAATATTTTTAATATAACATTTATTAAAATATACTATATAGTATAAATAATCTATCTCTTCGCGCATTGCGCGGGTCTCACTCTAGTATAAAGAAAGATGACAAAGTTTAAATGCTAGCTAATGATCTATATTCACTTGTTAAGTATATCATTTGAACGAGTTAGTTCATCCGAGAATTGAAATATAACAATAGCAAGAGGTGTTTCAAGTTGCAACAGTATCTTGCCATAACTACTTTCTCATTCAGAAAATTCATTTTACAATTCCATAGGAATGAATGCAAAATGGAAACTCTCCAGAAGAAAAAAAAAAGAGGTGCCTTCTGTACAAATATATCTCTCAACTAATCTATCTACACCCGAATAGCATGATCTACATCTCATTCAAGCGAGAATCGATGTTTAGAAACTCATCCTCACTGCATGGGATTGTAAGACCACCCATTGGATGATCATATCCATATTCTTCTTCAACTTGACTCAACAATTCTTGAAATAAAGGTTGGTTCAAGTATGATATCGGAATCACAAACCGCCTCATATTGTCTCCAACATAGACTGCAAGGTAGCCTTTTGGTACTTCAAGTCCCTTGGAAATTGTTTTTGCTGCCCTTCTAATACTTGGAATCCGGAAACCCATATTGTATATTTTTCAAAGAACTTGTATGAGAAATAAGTATTTGAGTTAGGATACTTGAGGATGCAAATGAGTTGTGTTGCTTTAGACCTCAAGAAATTTGGTATATATAGATGCTAAGGGAACCTTCAAATCAATTTCCAACTGAAATTATTTTTGATGAGTGATAAGGGATCACATGGCATTGTCTTGCAGGTGTTACTGTGGATTGCTAAGTTGAAAAGGATTGGATACCCCACTTTCTGATACAGTGGCTAACAAATTACTCTCTTGAAAGCAAAGACATATGCATAGCATAGGTGACACCAAAAATATTTTCATGCATTAAACCGTAGATAATATATTAGTACATATGCTTTAGACATCACACGTTCTCTTTTTCTTTTTTTTTTTTCCTCCCTCAGATTGACATTGATGTTGACATTCATCTACAAGGTGCCAACTCATACCAGAGTGATAAATTATCAAATTTGTAAACCATGAGCAAGACCTGATTGCTATATTTGAACATAGTGTTACAAAGAGAACCAACATAGCATATTAGCATACATGATAACATGCCAGTGGATATGTTCATAAAGTTCAAAGCATGCTCCAATCAGACTATAGATTCAGACTTATATATGCATTGAACTCCTTTTTTTTTCTTGGATAAGGATTCATACAACAGTTAGATTCCTTTTGATAATTCTGAATTTTTGTAGGAACCATTGTATCATACCAAGAAAGACCAAGACACATCTGTTCAAATTAAAAAGTGGAAGGTTTGATACTGGTTTTAGCTTCATACTCATGACAGCTGTTATACAAGTCACTGGCCCTTGGTCTATTTGGTTATTTTAGACCTAAAGTTTCTTTGATTTGTTTTTTTTTGAAATAAAATAGGCTCAACACACTGAAGTGGAGCAACAGTAGAAACAACAATTACTTAAAAAAATTACATAAACTTTTTAACTTTCAGTGATGCCATCAACCCCTACAGAACGCTCGTGGTCCATTCGTCATAACTCAGAATCGTCTTTCTTATTACAAACTCCACATCTGTGTTCTGATTATTGAAGATCCGCGCATTGCGTTCCACCCAAATGTTCCAGATAACTGCAAAGAATCCCGGCAGCCACTTCTTCTGATCCTGTTAAACTGACATTATTGGAAAGAAGGAAATATCGCAATGAATAGTGGATTTGGATATCTTCAAATGTGTTTGTGGTGAATATGGATCAGTGAGGAACCAGTCAATTGCATATAATTTTGTTGTGGCCCTCAAACCAAATAACATGTTCATGTGAAGAAATGGGGTCATTAGCTGATAGCAGCAAACAAATGTAACTCATCATACAATGTAACAATCACATTATGGAATACAACTGGATTAGTGTTTCAATCTCAATTGTCATTTCAGAGGCCACATTTTAGTGACACCGTGTACAAACTGGGAAGGGTCCACCGAGATTTCAAAGACAGATAAAAGCAAAGTGGGACATGGTAAATACAGGGACTGGTCCTTTAAGCTGTTTAATCATCCTATAGTGTTAATTGGATACTTGAATTGACCAAACAAGTTATCATTATTGAAACTAATGTTATGAAAATTCAAACTTAGTTACTGCTTTTTTATCATAACTTTTTTTTTACTATCATCATAAAAATTACCTGATGGTTCCTTTTCACTTATTGTACAGCATAGTGAAGATTGATTTTATGAACAGCACTTTAATTTCTGTTTATTATTGCCTCTGAACTTAACAATAATTTAGATTTAAGGAGAGAATTGGAGACAAAAGTTTATGTTCATAAATTTCTCATTGAGATGAATAGTAGGATAACAAAAAATGGAGAAAATCTTTCTCAGGATAAGAAATTGTTACAAAAATTGTGTTAAGTAATCTATTTCTAAGTCAGCCTAATCTTGATGGTGCTAGCATCAACTCAAGCGAGAAGTGATATCTAAGAACATATTTTCTTCAAAAGGAATTGTGAGACCACCCATTGGATGATCGTATCCAAATTCTTCCTCAGCTTGACTTAGCAAGTCTTGAAATGAAGGCTGGTTCAAGTATGATATAGGGATCACAAACCGCTTCATTTTCTCTCCAACGTAAACTGCAAGATAACCCTTTGGCACTTCCATAGCTTTTGAAGACGAAGTAAATGATGCCTTTCTTACAATACTGGATAACCGAAAACCCATTGTTGTATGGGATGAAGAAAGACTAGTTTTACAAATGACTTGTAATAAGATGCAAGTGTTTGAGTTTCCTGTGCTTTAGGATGTGAATGACTTGTGTTGCTGCCATATCCTTGCAACCATGAACATATATATAGATGAAGGATATGTAATAAATGGGTAATTGAATGGTTGGTTGTGGTTGCAGGCTATGAAATGGGACCTATTAGGAGACAAGGTCATATAAGAGGTCACATGGTGTTGTCTTATGGAATTTTTTCAAACCTGTTATTAGTAGATAGTTCAAACTCTACCTTATGAAGAGGAGGCCAACACAGATTAGATCATGTTGCCTATGGTTTTGCGGATTCCATGGGATATGTTTCTAAGAATCTGGTGTACTTGAAAAATCAGGTTCACATTGGTTTGTGAGGATGTGCCTAATTTTGGTTCAGAGTTGTGGCCAAGGTCTACAGATTTCATTATCAATAGCGATGTCTATCTGAAGAAACATGAGATATGTCTATAGCATGTCTAATTCGGTATCTTTAGTATAACTACAATGCTTGAAATTAATGTAGATGTCTTTGATTTGACATGTATAATCTCTTGGCAATTATGTCAGAAGGTGGGGTATGATGTATGAACGCTCACTTAACTTTCAAGTCCTTGAAAGAGACCTCCAAGACAATACCATGTGATCTCTTGTGATCATTTCACTATGTAGACCCCATTTTACAGTTTCATCAGAATTATTTTCTTCAGGATGGCAACTATATATACACTACTTCTTGTATTCTCAAACAACACAAATCAGTTCCATCTCCTCAAGTATCAGTACTCACATATTTCTCTCAATCAAATCCTTCAAGAACAATCTATTTCTTTTCTCTTTTGAAAAACAAGAAGAAACAATGGCTTTCCGCATTCCAGGTATTAGAAAGGCATCACTTTCTGCATCAAAAGGGACTAATGTTCCAAAAGGCTATCTTGCAGTCTATGTGGGAGATAAGATGAGGCGGTTTGTGATTCCTGTATGTTACTTGAACCAGACTTCATTTCAAGAATTACTAAACCAAGCAGAAGAAGAATTCGGATATGATCATCCAACCGGTGGTCTCACAATTCCATGCAGTGAGGATGAGTTCTTAAATCTCAGTTCTCTGTTCGGTGGCCAATAAACAACTAACAGGGATTGACATAGATTAGTTGAGACAAATTTTGTACAGAAGGCTCTTTTTTTTTAACTTTGGAGATTGTCCATTTTGATTTTTCCTTTTATAATTCCTTTGGAAGTGTAAAAAAATTATATGAATGAGAAAGTTATTGCATCTCATTGTTAAAACCTCCTTTTGCCTTTTGTTTGAATCTTTATTATCTCCTATTTATGCAACAATATCAGAATTAAGTTCCTATTGAAAACTTAAAATATGTTAGGCTATCTAAGTTTGACTTTTGCCAAATTTGATGATTCATTTCCTTCAAACATTTAAGTTACAGTTTCTTAACAGTGGTTTGAAACCACTCTTGTAAATCTGTTTAGGCCAGGACTCTTAGGAAATTAAAGGAAGAAGCACTTCCATAGTTCCATGCCGTTGTTTTAAAAATAATATATATATATAGAAGCAGAAGCTTTGAGGGTTGTCTAATAAAGTTTAGTCCTCATGTTAATAGAATTTCAAGAACATCAATGATTTGCTCAGTTGTCTAATAAATCTGTTTAGTGCACAAATGGGTGCACACTACTGCCCTTTCAACCTTCCCCATCATTATTGAAGCTTCAGAACTTGAACCTCACTGCATTTTCCAATTTAGTCAGTCTGTACCTACCTCATGTGCCTCACTGGAATCATCGCTGCCAAGATAGGTACTCTTTCGAAACTTGTCACTCTTGATCTGTCCTATAATAATCTTCATGGAAAGCTTCCAAGATCACTTTCAAGTCTTACTCAACTCATAGTTCTTGATGTTTCCTTCAATTCTCTTAGCGCTACCATTCGTTCTAAGTTGGGTGAATTCAAGAATCTAACATTTCTTTCACTTGCTTCAAACCGAATCGAAGGTCCTATACAACAACAGTTAGGGACTTTAAGAGACTTACAAGAACTACATCTCTCAAATAGAAGAAGTTGCTGCAGAGAATGATATAATTTGGATTTCATCAATGGCACTACTTTCTTAGTATTCTAGAGAAATAACTTAGTGTATCTACAACAAAAGACCACACTTCAAAATGCATTGAATTATCCAAAATTCAAACTTGAATCCAGTTAACTTTACCATATGCTTCTCCTTCATTTCACTAATTCACATGGTGGAGTGCTGATGTGCTTTAGAAAGTAAAACTCTGCAGCATTCGAGTATAAATAGACTTCTTTTAATAAAACAGTAGCAGCAGCACAACGAAGGAATAAATATAATTGAAGAGAATACACCAAAGTAATTGAGTCTATACATATTTAATGATGAAGTGTATAAATTCATTGAAATTGTGAAAAAAAATTCTGATATTTACATCTATGGCATCTCAGTGAGATGATAACTACTAGCTTTCACTACAAAATTGTCTCTCAACTAATCTATGTCAGTCTCCTTTAGAATTACATATGGTCAGTTGAAGCAAGAAGTGAGGTCCAAGAAGGCTTCCTCACTGCATGGAATAGTGAGACCACCCATTGGATGATCATATCCGAATTCTTCTTCTGCTTGGCTTAGTAATTCTTGAAATGAAGTCTGGTTCAAATACGAAATGGGAATCACAAACCACTTCATGTTCTCTCCAACATAGACAGCAAGATAGCCTTTTGGGACTTCCAAAGCCTTTGAAGATGTTTGGTTTGAATTAAATGATAGCTTTCTTCTGATACCAGCAAAACGAAAACCCATTTTTGTATGTGTTGATGAAAGACCAGTCTTAGAAATGACTTGTAAATAAGATACAAGCTTTTGAGTTTCTTATTGCTTGAGGATGTGAATGAATTGTGTTGGTCCTAAATGCTTCCAACCATGAATATTTATATAGATGGAAGGATATGTAATAAACATGTAGCTACTTGAATGATTGGTGGAGGAAGGCTATCAGATGGGACATATTAGGAGACAAAGGCATGTAAGAGATCACATGGTATTGTCCTCATTAGAGGGTAGGCCAAAAAATTGTAACTTATTTATGCAAGAGGAAATCTAATTGCCCATGGTTTGCAAATACCACGGAGTTTTGTTTATAATCTGGTGTACTTGAAAAGTTGAGGTCCATATTGTCTTGTGAGGCCAACTTTTGGTTCTGTTCTGGCCTCAGAACAGTGTTTCAGAGCTATAAATGTCTATCTGAAGAAACATGTGAGATGTCTAAACTCTAAAGCATGTTTAATGGAGTAGCTTTACCACAACGGATAGATAGAGACCTAACCTTTGATAGAAATTTCCAAGACAATACCATGTGACATCTTGTGATCATTTCTCACTTTGTAGACCCCATTTTACAGCTTCATTAAAATTATTTCTTCAGGATAGCAAACTATATATACACTACTTCTTGTGTTCTCAACCAATACAAATCAGTTGCATCTCCTAAAGTATCAAAACTCACATATTTCTCTCATACAAATCCTTCAAGAACAATGGCTTTTCGCATTCCAAGTATTAGAAAGGCATCAAAAGGGACTAATGTTCCAAAAGGCTATCTTGCAGTCTATGTGGGAGATAAGATGACGAGGTTTGTGATTCCTGTATATTACTTGAATCAACCTTCATTTCAAGAGTTACTAAGCCAATCAGAAGAAGAATTCGGTTATGATCACCCAACTGGCGGTCTCACAATTCCTTGCAGCGAGGATGCCTTCCTGAACCTCACTTGTCAATTAAGTGGGCAGTAAATTGTGCTCATAGAGACTGACATAGATTAGTTGAGACAAATTTTGTACAGAAGGCTCTTTCTTTTCATTTTGAAGATTGTCCATTTTGGTCTCTTCCTTGTATCATTCCTTTGAAAGTGTAAAAATAGCACATGAATGAAAGAAAGTTATTGCATCTCATTTGTTGGCTAATTTTATTTTTTATTGGCTTTGTTGAATCTGAATCATCTTTTATATATTTATGCAGCAATTCAAAATTAAGCTCAACATTGTTTTGAAGAAATTCACTGAAGTTGATGATTCATTTCATTTAAATTAGAATTTTGAATGGCAGTTGAAACTACAATTGTAAATCTGTTATGAACTCACAGTTTTCTTATATTAGAAGTAAAAGGAAGAGACATTCCATGTCATTATAAATAGTAACACAAGCTGGAGACATTCCATGATTGAGTGTCACAAACTTCAATTTTCACAGTGATTCTAATTTTATAGAGGGCTGTGTTATAGAACTGCAAATTCATATCTTAACCTTTAACATCTCCATTGCATTCATTTTTGAACACATAGATTGCTCATAATTTCAGAATGCAGGGAAAAAAAAGGTGAAGGGAACATTTAATTATCCAAACTTGAATCCAATTTTGATTTGCTGCATAAATAAGAGATGATTCAGAAAATTTAACCAAAAGTTAACCATATATTGAGTAAAATTGCAGTTGGACTTGGACAAAAATAGAACTTAAATCAGTTAAATGTAAGACTGATCTTTGCTTTTTGAAAATGTTAAGGCATGGCTAAAACTTCAATAAAGAAATAAGAGAACAGACATATATAAATAAATAAGCCATACATCCCACGTTTGAAATTTCTTTAGCTATAAAGGAGATGTTATCAGTTGAAATTTACCCTTTGTTAGTGTAAACTTGCATTGGCAGGTTGTAGAAGCAGCTTCTTGTGTATCATTGGTGCCATGAATTAAAGTTTTCCATAATTCTATCCCTTTTTTCTATATTAAAATCTTATAATTTTATAGACTTGAGAATTAGTGCAACCTATGAGAACAAATGAACAATGAAGTATGGTTTATCTTACACCAGGCAGCATTGTCACTACTAGATACTGCATATTGTTCCGTTTGAAGAGGTAACATAAAATAGTTAAGAAAGAAAAAAAAATGAAATACTAGAGTAGTTGAATTCTTTCTTTGTCATTAAACCAAAAAACAGAGGAAACACTTTGAACTTGTCATAGTAATGGTCATTCTTCTTTCATTTACTTAAAAAAATGTGTAATCTTTACAAGTAACCTATTGTACAAAATGTGTGTACTAATCTATGTCAGTCTCCTACAGCATGCGATTCATCGTCAATTCAAGTGAGAAGTGATTTGTTGGAAGACATCTTCACTGCATGGAATTGTTAGACCTCCCATAGGATGATCATATCCAAACTCTTCCTCAACTTGGCTCAACAAGTCTTGGATTGAAGGTTGGTTCAAGTATGAAACGGGGATCACAAACCGCTTCTGTTTCTCTCCGACATACACTGCTAGATGCCCCTTTGGGACTTCCACAGATTTTGAAGCTGCTTGGCTAGCTGAGAATGATGATGTCCTTCGAATAACAGGTAAACGGAAACCCATTTTTTTAAAGATGTATGTAAGAATAACAGCAAGGAAAAGTTCCCAAGTTTAAGAAGAATGTGCTTTTAAGTGTTTGACACTTAAGATTGCCAATGAGTTGTGTTGTTTTTGAAGGCAAGAGCAAGTGTATTTATAGATTTTATGATTCTCTGGAAAACTATTTCTAAGATTAAATATTTTTGAAAATGATAGGAATGCATACATACACATCACTACATGAGAGATCACATGGTATTGTCCTAGAGGCCTCTCTCAAGGATTAAGCAGTTGTTTGAGAATGCATACCCCACCTTGTCAAGGAATGGCTAATAAAGCAGCCACTTGCAATCAAAGGATAGGTGCTCAAGTGAAACTTAAATGTTAGTTCATAGTAGTTAATACAAGGCCCACCATATATATGCAAGAGGAAGTGTAATTGGAACATGTTTGTCCATGGTTTCAAATTCCAGTTGGAACTGCTTCTAATCTGGTGTACTTGAAAAAGCTGAGGTTCATATTGGCTCACTACCAATAGTTTCAAAGATAATAAATAAAGTCATAGTCAAGGTTTACAATTTCATTGTTAGAAGCAATCTCAATTTGAATAAACATG
Organism: Arachis ipaensis; assembly: GCF_059453495.1. Taxonomy (NCBI): domain Eukaryota; kingdom Viridiplantae; phylum Streptophyta; class Magnoliopsida; order Fabales; family Fabaceae; genus Arachis; species Arachis ipaensis. Next base: position 8,476,288 of record NC_142438.1, read on the forward strand.
TGAGATGTCTAAAGCATGTCTACTAATTAATGGAGTAGCTGTAGTACAATGTAAGGTCTTCACTGTGTAATAATAATGTAGATCTCATTAATTTCAAGAGGCTAATCTGTGGGACATTATATGAAGAAGTGGGGTATGCACTCTCAATGAACTTCCTAACACCTTCAAGACAGTATCATGTGATATCTTGTGATGGATAATACATTGTCAATTTGGTAGACCCTATCTTATTCAAAATTATCTCCTGAGGAAATTGGTTTGAAGAAGATCCTAGCAACTATATATACACCACTTCTTGTGTTCTCAAGCAACACCAATCATTCACATAACCTCAAGTGTTAGAAGTTTAGAAAAACTCAAATATTTCTTTCTCCTAAACAACAATGGCTTTCCGCATACCAGGTATTAGAAGAGCAACAAAGAACAATGATGTCCCAAAAGGATACCTTGCAGTTTATGTTGGAGATAAAATGAAGAGGTTTTTAATTCCTATATCATACTTGAACCAACCTTTGTTTCTTGAATTGCTAAACCAAGCAGAAGAAGAGTTCGGTTATGATCATCCGAATGGCGGTCTCACAATTCCATGCGGGGAGGATGAGTTCTTAAACCTCACTTCTCAGTTGAGTAGGCTATAAATCATGCTAATGGAGAATAGATTAGTTGAGAGTAACTTGTACAGAAGGCACTTTCTTTTTGAGATTTTATATTTTGGTTTCTTCCTTGTATCATTCATTTGATAAATGAGAAATTCATGACAAGATATTGTTTAAACAAATTCAGCTTGTGTCAAATCTGAATGAAATCAAATTTATGCATGAGTAGCATTTTCATGTTTCAGTTCATATAATGTTGCCATTGTCAATCTCTCTTTGACTCAATGTTGTGATACCATGGAGGACTATGTAAGTTCGTTAATAGAGTTTCTGTGGTGATCAAGCTGGCTAAGGTGAAGCCACCATACACTGCGTGACACGTGGAACTTTTGAAAGAAGTTTGGGCGTCCTTTGACTGTAAAGAAAACTAATTGAAGACCGGAAAAACTAGGCTTAGATAAAGACGTTAAAAACGTCTTCTTTTAAAAATATTTTTTAAAAGTTAAAATTTAACATATATAATAAATTAAATTATATTATTTTTATTAAAATTAGACTGACAAATCAGTTTATTCAAAAAATTAATAAATTAAATTTTGAAATAATCTAAATTAATATTTTTTTTTTTACAAAAAATGACTACAATATTTTTAATTAAAATAGTCCTATTAAGTTTAAGAAATTAATTTTATTTATCACTTTAATCCATAACTATCTATTGTGTTAACTTTTGAGTTATTAAATATTTGGTAAAAGAATTTTTTTTTCTTTAATTTTGATATCTAGATGTATAACTATTATATAGATCCTTATTATTTTTCACACTTACTTGTTAAATCATATTTTATTTGCTTTAAGAAAAAATTTAAGATATCAAACATTTAAATTTTTTGTTAATCAAATTATCAAAATTTGTCAATAATTATAAAAAATAATATCAAATATATTATATCTTCTTAAAAGAGTAATATTATATGGCAATGAGTAATAGCTCAAATGGCATAAACTCCCCATACTCATCTAAGAGGTTGCGGGTTCGAGTCTTCATATCTTTGGTAAAAAAAAAAAAAAGAGTAATATTATATGGAAACTACTCTTTTAACTACTATTAACATATACAATTGAATATAAAAATTTATATGGTTGAATATCTCTCCTATTTTTAATACTATTTTGTAATAATTCTTAATCTTTCTCTAGATTTAATATATCAACTTCTATGTCTCTAACTAATAAAGTTTTAAAGATTTTCTTAAAGTTTTATTTAATTTCAAAACAAAATAGTAATTTCTATATTGTTTTTTTTCTAATATTTTTAGAAAATTAATTTTTATGGCTTTCTTTTTATAAATTTGAGATAAAAAATAAAAATTTTAATAAATAATAAATTATTAATAAATAAAAATAAAAATTTAATAAGTTATTTAATTTTTTTAATGTATAGAATAATAAAATTTAAATTAATTTAAGTATAATACTAAAATCATTATGTTGTTATTATATGTAACAATCAAGATAAAAATTTATAAATATTTATAAATTTATTTATTTTTTCAATCTTATTTAATTTGAAGGAGATATAAAAATTTAAATTTAAAGAAATCTTTTCTCACATAATTTTAATTGCTAAAAATATTTTCTTTTTAATTTTATATTCAATATCTTAAATCGTTGCTAGTTTTATTATTCTTTTAAAATTTTTAATTTTATTTTTATTTTTTTCTTACCATTCTCCATACACATATTTATCATTATTTTTTTCACTAAGTGAAAGAAAGATAAAGAGAGAGTACTACATGTACTCCATAGAATAAAAAAGAAGATAACATAGATAGAAGTTATGTGTAAAATAAAAAATAATTTTAAGAAGAATGAAAAAAATTAACTAATAATTATATTTTTTACCTATTTTTAAGAATAAGATGACAGTTATATTAATCACTATTTATTAATAAGATTAACATGAAAAAATAAAAATTAGATACCAAAATTACATAATGCAATTATAACATAAATAAATAAATAAATAATTTTTTCAAAAAAATCATCATTCTAGAATAATGAATTTATACTTACATGTACTACGTTCGTTAAGCATTTGGTTTCGTTGTATAGGAATTATCACAATAGGATTCGCATATCCATAGAGATATGAAACTACAGTAATCCTATTTCACCAGTGAAAGAACCAAAATTTTAATAGAGTTAAGAGAGAAAAGTGGAGATTAGACACAAAACTCTTATTCCCTTTATATATATATTGTTATAAATGTTTTTTTTTATTTTTATTTTTATTATTATTTTTTTTACCATTCACCATATATATATTTATTATTATTTTTTCTCATGAAATGAAAAAAAAAATAGAGAGAAAGAGAGTACTATATGTACTCCATAGAATAAAGAAGAAGACAACATAAGTAAAAATCATATGTAAAATAAAAAGATAGATGTAATAAGAATGAAAAAAAATTTACTAATAATTATATTTTTGACCATTTTTAACATGACAGTTATATTAATCACTATTTGTTATCACTGTTAAAGATTGAAAAGCAAAAATTAAATATCAAATTCTCCTATTCCTTGTATAGATTTTATTAAATGGATTGTGTAAGAATATACGATGTCTATAAAAATTGGACACCAAACTTTAGTAACTTTATATATTGTTTAACTAAGGAGTACTTGGTTATATGTAAATTTTTTTTAAGTTAAACAATAAATATCAGAAATATATAAATCATGTATATTAATTTAATTAATTTTGTTATAAAATATCAACCAATTATATTATTATGACGACTGATACTTGGACGAACTCTATTATCATGAGCTTTCATTCTTAAATTTTTCAAAGATTAGAATATAAATATTAATCAAAATTAAATTTATAACCAAAAAATAAATTATCAGAATACATGTTAAGTTTTATATTACCTGTGAATCAATTTTAAACACTAGTAGGGTAAAATCAATTTTTTAACAAAAAAAATTAAGTATTTTTTATTAAAAGTGAATCAGTTTTTAAACTCAATCGTGGCATAAAGTCATTTTTTAATTAAAAAAAGAGTAAAATAAGAAGAAGGAATAGAAACCAAACTTCTGTATCTTTATATATATATATATATATATATATATATTAATTTTAAAAACTCTAAAAATTTTAACCCAATTAAAAGAAATAGACTAAAATTTAAAATTTTTAAAATTAATATATATAATAAGAGTATTTTAGTCATTTTTTATAATAAGAGTATTGTAGTTATTTTTTATAAAAAATAATATTTATTTAGATCGGTTCAAAATTTGATTTACCATTTTTCGATCAAATTATTTTATCTGACCTAATTTTGACAAAAATAATATGATTTAATCGATTATATTTATTAAATTTTAATTATTAAAAAATATATTTAAAAAAATATTTTAGACGTGTTTATCGAAATAGCTCCCTCTAATTAAACGTCGCAGGGAGAGGGTAATTCATTTAGGGCTGGCAATTCATACCCTACTCGCGGGTACCCAACCCGGGTAGGGTAGGGTAGGGTACGGTCCGGGTATGCCTGCGGGTAGGGTAGGGTACGGGTTTAGGGTGTACCCTACCCTACCCTACCCGCACCTCAAATATAACACATATTTTATAAAAATTAGGTATATAGTGAAGGAAGTGAGAGTTAAACCCACAACCTCTCTTATGTAATGACTTACAATAAGTGAATAACCACTAAACTAGTTAGTTAATTTAGTAATTTAGAGCATTAGTTTGTTATTTTTTATGTTATTAATATATATAAAATTTGAAATGATTGAATTTTATATTTACTTTAAAAAAATTTGACATTTCTGCGGGTAGGGTAGGGTAGGGTTTAGAACTTTAGGGTACGGGTAGGGTTAGGGTTGAGAGATTCCCAACCCGCGGATAAGGTAGGATAGAGTTTTAATAGAATTTTCAACGCGCGGGTAGGGTTAGGGTAGGATTTGGACCCTACCCTACCTTACCCTACCCATTGCCAGCCCTAAATTCATTTGAAAGATGTTTCTCAAATTCAAAAAATGAAAATAGACAAATTGGTAAATATAGGTTGAAGTTGTCGAGGATTCCCCAAATCCATGGAGCGAAAGAGTGCTTTTGGACAGAGTTGACGAACAGCTAGGATTTAAGCTGGTGGTGAATTTAGGATTAGGGTTTATTTATTTAGGATTAATTTAACAAATTTACCATATCAGTAATAAAAGTATACTATTATTACTAAATGAGTGTCTGCCAGTTAACGGATTAAATAAGTGCGCACTAGCCACTTCAACGAAGAACATAATTAAAAGACTAATGCGACTAAATCAATTATCTTTTAAAGATGAATTTGATTGGTTTGTTTTTTTATGATAAAAATAAAAATAAAAATATTTTTCTGAGTGATTTTAACTATTAATTCTAAATATGTAGCTCTGTGAAGTTGCAGTTTCATATGAGTGGAAAATTTGGACTTACCTGTATAAAATGGAATATTGTGGAAGATAAAATTGAATTGACCCTTATGCCCCCACGGTAACTCGCTTCTTGTTACCGCACGCCTACATTAATCCCGAGAAGACTAGCGAGTGCAAAATTCCAATCCCTCCAACAAAGATCAGCAAGTGTCCATCTCTGATTCGGTGGCCACCTTTATTCTTCTAAAACTTGGCCACCATAGAATTACCTGTTAATAGCATATTAAAAAATAGACATTAATTATTATTAAAATGAGACCTGCATGATACGTAAAACGGTAAATTAACGATAATATGTAATAAATATTAAAAATTATTATATTTTGTAGAATTAAATTAAATAAGTATAAATTAAAGTTAAATTTAAAAAATATTTTATTTAAAATAATTTGTAGTACAAAAGATTTGAATATTGAAATTGTATAAAATGATATATTTATTTAGTGGTTTGATTTTTGCATTTGTTTAAGTTGATAAATTTTTTTGTATTTGTTTAAGTTGATGAACTTAGTCTTCTTATATGTCGCTCGTCCTCCTTTTTCTTTATTGGTTGTTGTTAGAGTTGTTGCTTTTTTCTTTTTGTCGTAGGTTCTTGTGAAAGTATATTCTTTATGAATTGTTGAGTTGTATGCATTTTTTATTGTGTTGTTTGTTTTATCTGTGCATTTATGTTCTTCTTCCGAAGTTGTCTTAAATTTGAATGGTTATCTTTCTCCTTAATCTCTTGATAGGTATGTGATTTTTGTCTAATGATATTAGTGTTGGTAAAGTTGGTTCCTATAATCAATGAATAATTTAAATTAGAAATAAAAATGATGTCTTGAATAAGTAATTTTTTTGGAGTATTACCTGTTTTATTTATTGTAATGGGTGTTGAGGTTCAGTTTTTTTGGTGTCTTGGTAATAGTGTATTATTGAAAACCTTTTTTGAGATTAAAATTATACTTTGACTTCAAATATAAGTTTGAGGTTGCACAAATTTTTTCTCGAGTGTCGTTAAATTTGAAACAGTTGTGCCAACAATTTTTTTTTTGCCATCAATTAGTACAAAAATTGTTATTGCACTTTGATCTGAATAAGTATTTGGTTAGTAACTAATAATTTGATAAATGAGATTATAAAAAGTATGTGGGTTATGCTACGTGTACACCAAAATCAGCTACAAAAGTCAGCCACCAGTATAAAATACATGTTGAAATACAAATACGCATTGAAAATAAATTAAACCACACATGTATTTATACACAAATACATTGGTGGCTGATTTTAGTGGCTTATTAATATAGTTACTTTATTGTTGGATATTGTGGTGTTTGATTACATGTGCCACAAATGTAGTTGTCTCCTTTTCATCTAATATAATCGTTTCTAAACAAAGAGACTCCTCTTCATTTGTAGGTATTAATATTTTTCATAAACAAATCACGCAATTTTTGATAAACAAATTGTCTGTTTATTTGGTGATATTGTCCAAAGAATGATGTTCGAGTAAATTTGAGATGTTATGTATTTCTAAAATAAATTTTTTGTGCTAAATTTGATGTTATTTGACGGAATAGTAATAAAATACATATATAAGTATGTCAAATAGTATGAAATTTGAATATTTGTAACATAAAATTTACAATGATTAATAATATTATTATGACATTTGTAATATGAATTTATTACATTTAATGAGTTATTTATAGAAATTAATTATTGGGGTTATAAATTTATTGTATTGTTTATTACGATAAGATATAATAAATATAGATATATAGATTCAATACCTTTATAGGTTACAAATTTTGTTAGACACTATTAATAATTTGGTTATAAATTTTTTCGTATATTTTCTTTTTGCTGATTTAAAAATAATAATTAATTTGGCAAAAATTGAGTGGTTGATTCTAAAGTTTTGCCAAGTAAGCGATATTATTGATACTAGAGTGAGACCAGCGCAATGCGCGAATAGGTAGATTATTTATACTATATAGTGTATTTTAATAAACGTTATATTAAAAATATGTTAGAGAACATATTATAAATAGATTTTGAATTTATTTATTTTTAAAAAAGACATAGGTTATTTATATTAGAGTTATATAAAACTTTATTTTCATAATTTTTTTTATTTTTCGTTTTGCATTAATTACTACACTTTGTCTTTTTTTATGTTTTTTGTTTGTTTGTAAATAAAAATGTTATATTAAATTTAAGAAATCTTTTACAATTAGCATGAGAGATTAAGAAATGAAGAATAATAAGAGTCTTAATATGTATAAGTTGTAAAATATAAATATTTGTAACTAAAATTTTTTATAATTATTATTATTATTATTATTATTATACTTTTAATGTATGTTTATTGCATTTAATTAGTACTTGATGTTTCAATTGAATAATAATAGATAAGAATTTTTTTTAATTTTTTTAAAATATTTTATTTTACTAAATAGTGATTGGTTAATTTTCATCTTTTGCCAAGTCATCAGAATTACTGATGTGTCATCATTAGCAAAGAAAAGATGGCTTAAACTCATTGTGGAGAAAGTTGGTATTAGCTTTTATATATTATAAATAGATAGATAGATGGCATTAGTAGGAGGAGAAACATGCCTTAAAAATAATGTAGGTTGATTGAACTGGCTCAAAATTAACTTTCAAGCTCTGTTTGTGCGGAAGCTAGTTTTGTAGGAGATTTTTTCGTTTTGTCTCATACTCAGAAGAAAAAAATAGAGAAGGGAATAAGAAAAAGAAGTCCTGATTCTGATTCTAAGTGCCATGAATTCTACATCTGGTCTCCACCACAACCATGGTGGAATTTCCACTATAATCAACTAATTATAATCACTAATACTATTGAATTACACCCTAATTCAACTAGTATTTACCACCAAGCTTTTTTCACCAAAGCTCAGCTTCCCAAGTGTTGTCCCAACTTGGAAGGAAAACCTAAACAGATTCAAATTCACCAAATGCTAACCCAACTTGGTAAGGGAAACTAATCCTAATTCAACAACTCAATTACACAGAATTTTAGTGGCTCTTTCATGCATCATTTTTGCATTTTCTCTCCTGCATTTTTCAACTCACGTATTCAGCATTTTCTCGAAATAAAAGATGACACAAGATAGTCATAACAAATAAAATCAGAAATAAAGCTCTAGTAGAAGAAAAAAAATTCAGCTCAAGTGTTGAGATGATGTTCTTGAATGTGCTCTCTTTTTGGGAGTGGATCATTTCCAGTGAGAAAAAAACTGGATGGTATCCAGTGTTCAATCTAACCATTCATTGTTCTCTCTCTTATTTATTTCTGGTCCACTCATAGAATCAAAGTTGATAGATCACACTGTATTCTATAAATTGTTAAAAAAATTGGAGAGGATCATTTTCCTCTCTTTTTCTTGTTTTCATATGTTGAGGTGAGGTTTGTTTTATAGAATCAGCTTGCTCTTCCAATTCGCTTTCTATTGCCTCTTCCAATTTCTCGTACCATCAACCCGTTGGAGCTGTCTCTGAGTGCATGCAGTCCTTTTTCATCATGTTCCACTAACTCTGCTGGTTGAGGAGTCATTCCACCACTTCTACTGTTCTTGGCTTTGCTTTTTCCTTTGGCATGCATTTCTTTTATCCTCTGCTCTATTATTTCTGCTATCCAAGGAGCTACTCTACTGCTTCTACTATTGGGCAAATTTAATTTTGCTCTCCCATATTCTGAGTGTTTCTTTTGCTGATGTCCTTATAATGAGAGTGATCCCAGTTGTCCTTGTTCTTGTCTTAGTGTTACAGCTGTCTCATATTGCTAATAGATGTCTTTCTTTTTTTTTTTTTTTTTTTTTTTTTTGTGTTCGGTGCTCTCTCTCTCTTGCCTCATGTACTGATTTGTTTCTCAATTAGCAAGTATTGGATTTAAGAAGCAATTATACAAGTGGGCCTGCATTATTTAGCACACACATTACATCAATTTGAGCTTTGTAATATTTGTCATCATATATAAAACTCAAATTTAAACTTAGTTCAGCATGGTAAACTTATCCATCTACTTTTATATATTAAGAATAGACAGATAGATGTATGTTATAAATAGTTTATCTAAGAAATAGAAATTAACAACACTTATATGTAATTAAAAATATTATTCTCACAATTAATGATTATACAATTGATTATGATTATTGTCATAATATTTCTTCATCAAAGGCAATTGCACAAACATAGTCCAAATAATTTATACATTGTTACCATCACATTCTGGAATTCAACTGCATTAAAGTTTCTATTTTATTTTATTTTTTTAACATATTGATAAGCTTCAATATCAATTGTCATTTCAGAATTCAGGCCACAGTTTATAGTGACCACCATGTACAAAGTGGGAAGGGTCCACAGAGATTTCAAAGACAGATGAAAGCAAAGTGGGACATGGTAAATATAGGGACTTGTCCTTGAAGATGTTTAATCATCCTATGATGATAATTGTATAATTGAATTGACCAAACAAGTTATCATTATTGAAAGTTTGAAATTAATATCATGCAAATTCATACTTAGTTACTGTTTTCTTTTTGTCATAACTTTTTCTTACTTTCATCATAAAAGTTACCTTCTGGTTCCTTTTCACTTGTTATACAGCATAGTGAAAATTGATTTTATGAACGGCAGTTTCTGCATATTATTGCCTTTGAACTTAACAAAACACTTAGATTTAAGGAGGAAATGGGAGACAAATGTTTATGTGCATAAATTTCTCATTGAGATGAATAGTAGGATAACAAAAAATGGAGAAAATCTTTCTCAGGGCAATAAATTGTTACAAAAATTGTGTTAAGTAATCTATTTCTAAGTCAGCCTAATCTTGATGATGCTAGCATCAACTCAAGCGAGAAGTGATATCTAAGAACATATTTTCTTCACAAGGAATTGTGAGGCCACCCATTGGATGATCATACCCAAATTCTTCCTCAGCTTGACTTAGCAAGTCTTGAAATGAAGGCTGGTTCAAGTATGATATAGGGATCACAAACCGCTTCATTTTCTCTCCAACATAAACTGCAAGATAACCTTTTGGAATTTCCATAGTTTTTGAAGATGAAGTAAATGATGCCTTTCTTACAATACCGGGTAACCGAAAACCCATTTTTATATGTGTCGAAGAAATACTAGTCTAAGAAATGAAAATAAGATGTAAGTTTTTGAGTTTCTTGTGCTTTAGGATGTGAATGACTTGTGTTGCTGCTAAATGCTTGCAACCATGAACATATATATAGATAATAGAATATGCTATAAACATAATTCCACTTGACTGATTGGTGGAGAAAGTGTAAGAGATGGTAGCCATGGGACTTATTAGGAGACAAGGTCATAAAAGAGATCACATGGTGTTGTCTTAGATAATTCAAGGTCAATTTATGTATACAATAGCAAGTTTGATTTGATCGTGTTGCCTATGGCTTTGCAAATTCCAAGGGATATGTTAACAATCTGGTGTACTTAAAAACGAGGTTCGTATTGGATCATTATCATGTGTCCAATTTTGGTTCTCTTCTGGCCTCAGAACAATTTGTTTCAGAGATATAAATCAGGTTGTGGACAAGGTTTACTGATTTCATTGTCAATAGCAATTCAAAATCTGAAGAACATGTGAGATTTCCAAAACATGTCTGATTCAGTATCTTTAGTACAACTACATTGCATTGATTTACATGGCTTTGATTTGATATGTGTAGTTTCTTGGCAATTATGTCAGGAAATGGGGTAGGAATTGTATGAACTCCAAGACAATAGCATGTGATCTCTTGTGATCATTTCACTTTGTAGACCCCATTTTACAGCTTCATCGGAATTATTTCTTCAGGATAGCAACTATATATACACTACTACTTGTGTTCTCAAACAACACAACTCATTTGCATCTCCACAAGTATCAAAGCTCACATATTTCTCTCAAACAAATCCTCCAAGAACAATGGCTTTCCGCATTCCAGGTATTAGAAAGGCATCACTTTCTGCATCAAAAGGGACTAATGTTCCAAAAGGCTATCTTGCAGTCTATGTGGGAGATAAGATGAGGCGGTTTGTGATTCCTGTATGTTACTTGAACCAGCCTTCATTTCAAGAATTACTAAGCCAATCAGAAGAAGAATTTGGTTATGATCACCCAACAGGTGGTCTCACAATTCCATGCAGCGAGGATGCCTTCCTGAACCTCACTTGTCAATTAAGTGGGCAGTAAATTGTGCTCCTAGAGACTGACATAAATTAGCTGAGACAAAATTTTGTAAAGAAGGCTCTTTCTTTTTGTTTTGAAGATTGTCCATTTTGGTCTCTTCATTATATCATTCCTTTGAAAGTGTAAATATGTTACATGAATGAGAGAAAGTTATTGCATCTCCTTTGTTAACTTTTTTTATTTTTGGCTTTTGATGAATCTGAATGATCTCTTATATATTTATGCAGCAAATCAAAATTAAGTTCCACGTTGTTTTGAAGAAATTCACTGTTGATGATTCATTTCATTTAAGAACTCAATTGAAAATCTGTTAAGAACTCACAGTTTTCTTATATTAAAAGTAAAGGAAGAGGATTCCTATGTCGTTGTAAAAAGTAACACAAGCTTGAGATATTCCATGAACTTCAACACTTTTCAGAGTGGCTCTAATTTATAGACTGCAGTGAACCATAAAATCCAGCAATATTGAATTCTGAAGGGAACATTAATTATCAAAACTTGAATCCAGTTTATTTAATTTAATTTAACCATATAACTGGAAATCAATTAATGCTTCTCTCCTTCATTTCATAAAGCACTTAATAAAATCCAAAGGGCTAATGAAAGGCCACACGGTATTGTCTTCAATGACTTCATGAAAGGTTACTTGTGTGCAGACATGCTTAAAACATATCACATAGGCTGGTTCTTCATACTGATTAAATAAAGGGATAGGATCCTAGAGAGAACCACATTTTGTGACTATTTCCCAACTTCTGCAGCACTTGGAGGGCATGAAATATGGTCCTGCATGCCGCATCCTAGCCAAACCTTTCAATATATCAAGAGGTATATATTAGTATATTCTCTACAAAAGGCAGGAACCGTGTGAATAGTTACTTGTGGTTGAACCTCACTAAAATCACTAAGTCTAACTCCCCTGCAGTTGGCCTTGGACGAAAATATCACTTAATGAAATCAGTAATATGCAACACATAACAAGCTCTTTGGAAACTATAATGAGACCTACGCGATGCGCGGACTGTAAATTAATGATAGTATATAATAAATATTAAAAATAATTATGTTTGTAAAATTAAATTAAATATGTGTAAACAAAAGTTAAATTTAAAAGGTGTTATTGTTAGAGTTGTTGTTTTTTTTTTTGTGTTGTAGATTCTTGTGAAGGCATGTTTTTTATGAATTGTTGAGTTGTATACACTTTCTATTGTGTTGTTTGTTCCATCTTTGCATGTATGTTCTTCTTCCGAAAATATATCTTGAATTTGTATGATTTTCTTTCTCCTTACTCTCTTGATATGCATTCAGTTTTCTAATAACATCTACAATAAAAAGAATAAAAATGTGTAGAATTTTTTTTTTAAATAAGTTATCTTTAATAAAGAATAATTGAAATAGTATAAAGTGAAATTATCTGTTAATATTTTTCTTTGACCTACTCTGTGACAATGTCTCAAGTGATACAAATTTAAAATAGAGTTGGAAAATGTTCAATTTAGAAATACAATTTAAAAATATAATAAATATGTTTGTTTTGTATCTTTTCATCTAATATAATCATTTTTAAGCAAAGAAACATTTCTACATTTGTGGGTATTAATGTTTTTCATAGACGAACCACACGAATTTTGATAAACCAATTGTCTGTTTATTTGGTGATATTGTCCAAAGAATGATATTCTATTGAGTAAGTTTGAGATGTTGTGTAGTGCGAAAATAAATTTCTTGTGATAAGAGACTTATATAAGTAGGTCAAATAATATGGAATTTAAATATTTATAACGTAAAATTTATTATGATTAATAGATTATTATGACATTTGTAATATGGATATTTATTATATTTAATGAGTTATTTATAAAAATTAATAAATTAATTATTGGGGTTATAAATTTATTGTATTGTTTATAACGGTAAAATATAATAAATATAGGGATATGAATTATTGTAGGTTACAAATTTGATTAGACACTATTAATTTTTAATTATTATCATTGGTAAGTATGCAACCTAATTTACATATATTTCTATTACTTGTATTTTTTTGTATATTTTTTTTTTTTTTATTTGGAAATAATAGTTGATTTGGCAAAAAATTAGTGGTTGATTCTAAAATTTGCCAAGTAAGAGATGTTGTTTACATGGCATTAGTAAGAAGAGAAAGGTGTCTTAGAAGTAACGTAAGTAAACTTATGTATCTACTTTTATATATTAAAGAATAGATAGATGTTAAGGCATGGCTAAAACTTCAAATAAGAAATAAGAGAACGGACATATATAAATGAATAAGCCATACAGCCGTGTAAGAAATTTCTTTAGTGTAAATTTGCATTGGCAGTTGGCAGAAGCAGCATCTTGGGTATCATTCGTGCCATGAATTAAAGTTTTCCATGCATGTTCTTTTATATAAAACACTCAAAATTCTATCCCTTTTCTTTTTAAAATCATATAATTTTGTATACTTGTGTAATAGTGCAATCTATGACAACAAATGAACAATGAAGTATGGCTTTTCTTACACCAGGCAGCATTGTCACTGCTAGATAGTAGATACTGCATAATGTTCTGTTTGTAGAGGGAATATAAAATATTTAAAAAAAAAAAAAACGAAATACTAGAGTAGTTGAATTCTTTCCTTGTCATTAAAGAAAAAGCAGAGGAAACACTTTGAACTTGTCATAGTAATGGTCATTCTTCTTTCATTTACTTAGAAAAATGTGTAATCTTTACAAGTTTCCTATTGTACAAAATGTGTATACTAATCTATGTCAGTCTCCTAAAGCATGAGATTCATCGTCAATTCAAGCAAGAAGTGATTTGTTGGAAGATATCTTCACTGCAAGGAATTGTTAGACCTCCCATAGGATGATCATATCCAAACTCTTCCTCAGCTTGGCTCAACAAGTCTTGGATTGAAGGTTGGTTCAAGTATGAAACGGGGATCACAAACCGCTTCTGTTTCTCTCCGACATACACTGCTAGATGCCCCTTTGGGACTTCCACAGATTTCGAAGCTGCTTGGCTACCTGAGAATGATGATGTCCTTCGAATAACAGGTAAACGGAAACCCATTTTTTTTTTAGTATATATGTAAGAATAACAGCAAGGAAAAGTTCCCCAAGTTTCAAAGAAGAATGTGGTTTTAAGTGTTTGATGCTTAAGATTGCCAATGAGTTGTGTTATTTTTTGAAGGCAGGAGCAAATGTATTTATAGATTATAAGATTCTATGGAAAACTATTTCTAAGATAAAAGATTGTTGAAAATGATAGGAATGCATGCACATCACTGCATGAGAGATCACATGGTACTGTCTTGAGAATGCATACCCCACCTTGTCAAGGAATGGCTAATAAAGCAGCCACCTGCAATCAAATGTTAGCTGCTTAAGTGAAACTTAAATGTTAGTTCATAGTAGATAATACAAGGCCCACCATATATACGTAAGAGGAAGTGTAATTGAAACATGTTTGCTCATGGTTTCAAATTCCAGTTGGTACTGCTTATAATCTGGTATACTTGAAAAAGATGAGGTTCATATTGGCTCACTATTAATAGTTTCAAAGCTAATAGATAAGGTCATAGTCAAGGTTTACAATTTCATTCTTAGAAGCAATCTCAATTTGAATAAAAATGTGAGATGTCTAAAGCGTGTCTACTAATTAATGGAGTAGTTGTAGTACAATGCATGAAAGAAGCATTATGTAAGGTCTTCACTGTGTAATAATAATGTAGATCTCATTAATTTCAAGAGGCTAATATGTTGGCCATTATATGAAGAAGTGGGGTATGCACTCTCAATGAACTTCCTAACACCTTCAAGACAATATCATGTGATTTCTTGTGATGCATAATACATTGCCAATTTGGTAGACCCTATCTTATTCAAATTATCTCTTGAGGAAATTGGTTTGAAGAAGATCCTAGCAACTATATATACACCACTTCTTGTGTTCTCAAGCAGCACCAATCATTCACATATCCTCAAGTATTAGAAGTTTAGAAAAACTCAAATATTTCTTTCTCATAAAAAAACAATGGCTTTCCGCATACCAGGTATTAGAAGAGCAACAAAGAGCAATGATGTCCCAAAAGGCTATCTTGCAGTTTATGTTGGAGATAAAATGAGGAGGTTTTTAATTCCTGTATCATACTTGAACCAACCTTTGTTTCAAGAATTACTAAACCAAGCAGAAGAAGAATTCGGCTATGATCATCCGAATGGCGGTCTCACAATTCCATGCAGAGAGGATGAGTTCTTAAACCTCACTTCTCAGTTGAGTAGGCTATAAATCATGCTAATGGAGAATAGATTAGTTGAGAGTAACTTGTACAGAAGGCACTTTCTTTTTGAGATTTTATATTTTGTTTTCTTCCTTGTATCATTCATTTGATAAATGACAAATTCATGACAAGATATTGTTTAAACAAATCTAGCTTGTGTCAAATCATTTAGCATTTTCAAGTTTCAGTTCATATATTTCATACTATCTGGTTCTGATATGGATTAAAGTTCCTTATTTGTCCTTGAGCTGATCATGGAACAAAATACACATTTTTATTGGAAGAGTTTTAGCCAATTTGTTACTAGATTCTTCTACAAAAAATGAGGTTAATGCTCTCTGCAACTCAGAATAAACTTGTTTAGTTAATTTGTTGTTCCCATGTTCTTCCAATTCAATCATCATTGCAAAATAATATTTCCTGAATTTTGTCCCCCCCCCCCCCCCTCTCTTCAAATTTATAATTCAAATATTACAAACGAAAACATTCCAACTTCAAATATTACAAATAAGTTCATGAGTCATGACCATGTTTGTACTTGAAGGACTTTAATAAGTTGCTTTTCAATTTTTAGTGATACATAAGCACATAATAATGCACCAGCTCAGTTCAAATGATTGCAGGTGATGAATACAAAAACTAAATAGTAAATCATACCTTCATCAAATATATAATAAAATGGTGAGAAAAATTTACAAGTGTTAGTTATAGTACAAAATTGTATTGATCACTTATGATTAACATTTAAATCTTCTCCTTTTATGATCTTTGCAACCGAGAAGTGATATCTAGGAAGACATCTTCTCTGCAAGGAATTGTGAGGCCACCCATTGGATGATCAAATCCGAATTCTTGTTCAACTTGACTTAGCAAGTCTTGAATTGAAGGATTGTTCAAGTATGATATAGGTATCACGAATCGCTTCTTTTGGTTCTCTCCAACATAAACAGCAAGATAACCTTTTGGAACACAAGTTTTCTTTTGAAGACTAGGCAATCTGAATCCCATTTTAGAGCAAGAGAAAGATCTGAATAAAATTTGTGTATAAACTATATAGTATTTGATGCCTTAAAAAATTGTAAAAACTTGACTTTGTTTGTGATCCTAAAACAACAACTAACTATATATATAGAAAGAGAGAGAGGCTTAGGATAAAGAATTTGATTTGATTATAGATATAATAATTGATTATGAGATATCTAACTGGGGTCTAGTTAGGGGCATGGACTTGTGAATACCACATGGTAGTGTCTTGAAATTTTTTTAACAAAGTTGAAGAAATTATTTGAATCTAGATGTCCCACCTTTTATGGAAAACAGCCTAGATGGTACCCATTTGATAATTGGAAAAATAACCAGAAATATGTAATATCAAAAACCATATGCATGTTAAAACAATTTTAATGGCTAAGATCTGTCCTAGACAAGGTTAAGACATGTTGTTTGCTTCATATTGATAACATGAATCAGAAAGTTTATTATTTTGGATAAGGACTAGAGGTTGTTAGCATTTGCTTACAATAATACAAGGAAATTAATTCTTCTAACATTGCTTTTAGAATTAAAATGTGAAGTGGTTGAGACTTGAGACAAATAATCATGGTCACTGAAAAATAAAAATTCAAAGCACGTCATTGACAAATTTTTAAGCTTATCATGCATGTTTGAACCTTAATCAGCTCTGATAAGTGCAATGGTGGTTAGGTACTTAGGGCCAAATGGGAAGAATATATTATTAAAAGTTTAAAACCAAGAAAATAGTACAATTGAAATAACCATTAGATAATGTTGTAGCAGAAAGTTTAACTGTCTTTTACATTGGCAATTCAGGTAGTAAATTATGTTCTTTAGAGATAAAACTGTAGAATAATTGTACTTAGCCAAATTGCTGCTGAAAACAAAAATGGGGTCACTGAGGCTTCAAAATCGGGTCCAAATCTTCCGGAGCACGAGAGATTTCACATGTTGTGCTGAAAAAGAAAACATCTTTTACACAATCACATGGTTAGTACTTTTACTTAACAGTAGTAGATTCTATAAATACCATTGGAATATCCACAGAATTATAACACTATAGTACATCTTTTAACTTAACCCTTTTGTTACTTTAATGGTGAAATCTTGTAAGAGGATATCACATTGATTTAGTTACTTTACTCATCTATGACTATTTCTTTCTGCATGTTACTTAACTGTTGATCTCTCTAATATTCACAAATAGTTGGTGTAAGTCATTGGTTAAGAACAATAATATTTCTCCTTCAGTGAAAGAAAAGTGAGATAAATTGGTGCAAAACTGGGGTAACTTAATCACAGTAATCTACTATTCTTCTTTAAAGCATAGCCTTCAATAACCATAGAATTCTTGCAAATTATACAATTTTATTATATCATACAATCATGTTATTATATTTTATCATACTATTCATTGACCTCCCTTGTGGTTAAATAATTTTACACGAATCCTTTGATATGTCATACTTGTATGCAAATTTCTTTGTGCTATTATAAGGCAGCCCAGTCTCATATTTAAAGAGTTTAATTTTGATGCACTGTTCATAAGGCAGTTCTACACATGCACTCAATCACGTAATGTCACGTCAACAAAAATAACTACTTTTTACACTAGTCGCAGGAATGGTCATCTAAAAAATGAATATAATTAGATGACGGTTTAAAATAGTTTACACAATCAGTGTATCAAAATTTAACTCTTTTATGAAATACAGTAAAATCAAATGTTATCTAATAACACTCACACAAAAGAGAGAGAGAGAGAGAGAGTATATAATTTAACCTACTATTGAATCTGAATGAACAAATCATGAATGTGGCATGTCTAGAAAAGGGGAATCTATCTGCTAAATGATTGAAGACTTATTATGAGTCTTTAGACAGGAATTCTTTTTCTACTTGAATAGTCCCAACATGATATTATGTTTGTTATGAATCCTATAACCGAATTTCGTTAGAAAAATGAACATTCTACTGAGTGTAGAAACAGTAGCATTAAAAAATTAAAATAAAAAAGAAAAAAGAAAAGAAAAGATTGTTTGATTAAGTCAATGTTGATCAAATTAGATTGAATCAAGAAAAGTTCAGTCCAATTACAAATTATGAGAACGAAATAAAGTGACAATTATCACAACAGAAGACATCAAGTCTATCTATTATTACATCATATGCTGTCAAGTAGTGACAAGAGAAATAGCCTGTAAAGTAGTCCACAAGTCTAAATACAAAGCTCCTCAGAAACAGATATGACCAATGCAAACATTTTCTCCTATTCATCATGTTGTCATTTTACATCACTGAACATGCCACAAACTTATAATAAAAAAAAAAAAAAAGAAAAATTTCCATAGCATCATTAGTACAAATCAAGAAACAATATTCAACAAGGCATTGTAACTTTTGACCAGCACCACACTTTTATTTTGGCTCCTCAAGCTAAGTTAGTGGATCACAAAGACTGGATCCAATTATAAAGTTTTTCAGATATGTATGATGTATCCCTATTAAAATATGAATATATATCTTGTTTTTATATCTTATTATGAGAGAGAAAGTTGGAATAGCACCTATTGTTAAGAAGATGGTAGAATCTCGTCTCAAGTAATTTGGACAAATGAAAAAGATCGGTAGAGCATCCAGTTAGAAGAGTGATTCAGATAGAAGACAGATAAGTGACAATGTTGTCATTTGATCTATATAGCCGACCCCACATAATGAGATAACGCTTTGTTGTTGTTTATGTTATTATATATATGCATTATATATTTGTCCTCGTTATTTAAATTTTCTAGATCCGTTACTGGTGGGGCATGATGTATTGGTCCATATTAGGCACACTCATGTGAACCTACCCTAATTCCTCCACCTGACATGTTTCTAAAACATTCTTCATATAATCAAAACCAAACAAGTTTAGTTACTTGCATGGCTTGAACACACTATAAATATTCACCTTCTAAAGACAGTATTTCAACACTCCAACAAGTCTTCTAACTCCACTTCCACACACCCTTTTAAAAAAAATTTTCTACATCATGAGAACTAGTAACAGAATTGCTCATGCAACACAGAAACTGCAGAGGACTCTGTCACAGAGAATCAAAATGGCTTCAGCAGCAAACATTGCTGATGTTCCAAAAGGCCACTTGGCAGTGTATGTTGGAGAGAATCATAAGAGGTTTGTGATTCCAATATCTTATTTGAGTCAACCTTTGTTCAGAGATTTGTTGGATTGGGCTGAACAAGAATTTGGATTCAATCACCCAACTGGGGGTCTCACAATTCCATGCACTGAGGATTACTTTATTAGTCTAATTTCTTCTCTTCATTAATTGAATGTCTAAATCATTTGGACATTGCTCTTTTTTATTTTTTTTTCTTTATTTGATTTGATTATGATTTTCTATCATGTCATTAATTAGATAGGAGCAACAAAAGTTTGGTCCATTTCCATTCATTTTGTGCTGGAGATTGCCCTCAAGTAATGTCTACAAAAATTGTACATAAATTCTTGGCAACTGAGTCCAAGCAAATTCTTATCTTGCAAAATGTAGATCTTTTGTTTAAGGATTGTTGGGTTTGGAGTTGCATTTTGAACTTGAATTTAGAATTCAATAACTTTGGAGTTTTGACTAGTGCTCTCTCTACTTTAATATCTAACTTCTTACTTCTTACTCTTCACTATAAAATTGATTTTAGGATGCATATATATGCACATTATTTTTAAATTTCCAAATATCATGATCTCTTAATCTGGTTTAGCCATAGATGATATTTTAATCTGATTTACTACGTTTAATTATGTGAGAATATATATCTACCAAAAAAAAGAGTGAGAACATAATTATGATCAAAATGAAAATATTATTTTCTAGAGAGACTGTTTAGCATTTACTTTGTTGTTTTTGACAATCTTATTGCTAAACATTGCAATATTTTAGTAATGAATAAATTAGTGACTTGGATTTTATTTATTTATTTGCTATAAGATAAAATATAAATAGTATCATATTAGAAACTAATAGTAATCATATAGTTATATAATAATTATTTCGATTAGAATTTCTTTTTGTTCTTTTAAATACAGTTCATTTTTATTTAAGTACCTCTAAATTTTTGCATTGACTTTGGTCCCTCTGTCTTTTTTTTTTATTCCTTGTCATTATAAATTTTTATTATTATATATGCTAAGATACCTATTTAGTTTTTATAAATATAAAAAAAATATTTAATTAATAACTTACTAATAAAAAAAGAAAATACTCACATGATGATATTTATTGTGAATCGTTAGATAATTTAGTCAATATATTCGATCAAAATATATCAAACCATTTATTAGTTTATAATACAATCTTTATATGAAAATGTCTTTATAGGAGTATTCACTTAAAAAATCTCTAAACATACTTTTTTCTACCAACAAAAAAAAAAGAAAAAAAAAGAGAAAGAAGAATAAAGTCAGTGGATAAAAATAACTAATTCCTAAACAAGCTAAAAATGACATAAAGAACTAACTCTTTTTCTACAAAAAGTAATTATGCTAAGTGACTAAAACAAAAATGCTCTATAAACACAAAATTTAGCGACCAAATCATCTATTATATATATATATATATATATATATATATATATATTAATTTATATATTTTTTAAATAAAATTATCACCATCAAACTAATAAAACCCTGCAGCAGAATAATCAAGCTTCAATAAACACCTACATGCAGCCAACATTCTGTGTTTATATTCTCATTTGTATCTTGATTATAAGTGTGAATCAAAATTTGTTACATATTATTTAAAAAAAAATATTAGAGAACTATTAAAATTTATTATTTTTAATTATTATTTTCAGTCATTAATTTAATTTCTTTAGTTTAGTAATTCAATAATATATTTTAATTTATATTTTAAATATTGATAACTAATTAATAGTCAAAAAATAATAAATTCAAATTATATTATAATATTTCTGTTATTTATAAACTTTAACTATATACTGTCTATAAAGTTTGACTATCAATAAAAAGTGTAGTTATTTTATATTTCAGTTTATCTTTTTTTACCGGTGACTAACTTATAATATGCTATTAAAGATAAACTAAAAAAAGGATTCTGTTCGGTTGCTGGTTGGGCCAATTGGAGAGAGGCCGTTAGGAGTGTGAATCGGGGCCTAAGCGACTAAGCGTGAGACTTGAGAAGAGGTGTGGTGTCTAGGGTAAGCACGGTTTATGGGTACCAATTACCCGTCTGAATTCGAACCGAATCAATTAAATTGGTTCTGAAGTCAATGGGTAATCGGGTCCAATCCGAACTAAATTGATGACTTTTATTAGTAATTGGTTCGAATATCAGTTTTGGGAGTGCGAAACCCGAACCGATCTGCAAACCCAATCATATATTAATTAAATAAAAAAATAAAAAATATATATGACTTTTTCATTAGACAATGATTATTCATTATTAATATATTTGGATTTTAATGAGTTTAGTTTTTAATTTATTTGGTGTTTAATATGTTTGGATTATTTCTATTGATGTTACATGTTTATTGTACTTGTTGAATTTTTAAGATAAAAATTTGATTTTTTTTATGAATTTTAAAGTCATCGGGTATCCAATTACTCGAACCGAACCAATCCATTCTTAATCGGTTTAGTTTAGTTCGAATACATATACAAAAAATGTAAATCCGAACCAAACCAAACTAATTATATTTTGATCGGTTCGGTTCTAATTTTACTATAAATCCAAATCAAAACCGACCCATACTCACCCCTAATGGTGTCTGCAGTTCGTGGGTGTAGAGTTTCTCTCCTGTAAAAATATTTTAATGCTAAAGTAAACGTTCATGCGATGAAACAGCTAATTAGGATAATAGCGACTTATCCCCTCCTTTATTCTTTGTCATCGAATACACTTTTCTGTGTAAAATCATTTGTGTAAAAGTTTCTACCAACTGTACAAACCTCACTGCCAAAAAAAATTTGTTATGTGAAGAACACTGTCGTTCAAGCAAGTCATGGATCCCTCAGATGGACTCCAGTTCTTGTTGGGATGGGCCGAAACAGATTTAATTAATATTTATATTTGCAATTTGTTCAATTCCTTGTGACCCTGTAAGAAACTAAGGAATTGTAGAAACTAAATTAAAATAACAAGGATTTAGTCTTTTGGGAACTGGAGGTCCAAAATCCAAACCAAAGTAACAAGTAACAACCAACGCAACAACTTAACTGTGTCACATTGATGATATGCTCTTTTAATCTCATGATGTTGCATACTCTCTTCAATAATTTGGTGCCAGCTGGTACCCGCCGCCACCACCAGCAGCAGCATGATGGTTGAAACTTGAAACAATAATACACTGCATCTTTTCATATTTTTCATATCCGTAAATACTAGACACACAATAATATAAAATTACACATTTATTATATCTAATATTATATATTTATTTTAAATTAATTAATGAATATAAAATATGATAATTTTGGATTATTATTTAAATTTCGACCAATTCAAATTGGTTTTGAATGTATATGTATATATATAGATTCGGTAAAACGAGTGCAGTACAAGCTACTTGAAGCATTGATATTTGGTAGGGGGTATGCACCTACGTACACATAATGTAAAATGGCAACGTATATAGTTGCAAACTATAATTATTATTTGTCATTCATACACCTTTTTATTGTGGATATTTATACATAATGTTTCGGTCACATTATTATAAATAAACTCCAGAAGAACCACATGTGCCTGGTTATCATATATATGTTGGCATTATATGTATGATAGAAGATAGAGTATATACCCATTTTGGTTCTCAAAGAATTTTAAATTGGACATTTTAGTCCCCAACTAAAATTAATTACTCGATTGGTCCCTAACAATTAACTCCGTCAGTCACTTAGGTCCTTTACTCCGTTAATTTTAACGGAGGACAAAATAGTCCCTGACAACTCTAACAGGGGACAAAATGGTCCCTGATCTCCTCTGTTCGGAAACGACACTGTTCTCTCCAATTTTCATCATATCTTGTATAACACTAACAGTCTAACACTGTAACTTCAAACTATACAATGCACACTCTATAAATTTAATGTTCACAAGAAAAAATCCTCCACGGGTTGAGTTGCTGATGTAGTTTGTAATTTTAGAAAGATTAAATACTAGAGATAGATTATGTAAGTTTAAGATTGTACCAGAAGCAGAATCCTTTTGTGTCTTATGTAAGGATAGATTAGAGATGGTACATCACTTGTTTTTTCATGTGATCATATGTGGATGTTGTGGGGATCAATCTTGGTGGATTGGAGTGTGATTTGGGTTTGGCCAGGAACCACCAAAGAATGCTTTAAGGTGTGGATGGATAGAAAGATAAGAAAAGATATGAAGGAAGTGTGGATGGTATTATTTTTTTCTGTAATATGGTGCACATGGAGATGTAAAAATAACATTGTCTTTAATAATGGAGTGTTGGTATTAGAGAAGTTAAACGAGAAAGTTGTAGAATGCACAAATCGATGGTATCAAGATCGACAATATAGGAGTAATTGATGTATTTATGAGTGCAAATATCAAGTCTAAGGTGAATAAGAAGACATATGAAGTTGATATTTGATGCATGATTTACTGATCTATGAAAAAGGACAATAATTCTGCAGAGTAAAAGTTGGAAGGAGAATGATCATGATTTGATGTTGTATAACTGATCGGTTTCATCTTGAAGTGTCTTTGAAAGAGCTAAAATCATTATATTCTTTTGCTCCCTATTTGCTGTTTTATGCTAGTTTTTATGTTTTCTTTGTAGTTATTGCTATGTTTTTGTTACTATTTTTGGAATTACGCCCACTTTGTTTGGAATTGGGTGGAGATGTAATTATCTAAAAAAAAGAAAAAAAATCCTCAACTTGTTCTCAACCAATTTATACTCAGGAAACTAATGCCTGTCTCTCAACTAGTTGTCGTCTTCGATGGATCCCATGAATCCAGACAGCAAGTCATTTGTTAAGACTCCGAAAGAGAAGGAATGAATCACTCGATGTCTATTTCAAATGAGAATTTGCATATGATGTCAAAGAAGAATCTTCTCATGATGTCCTAATGTCCAACAATCTATATTGCTTGCCAGAGAGTGGAGAAAGGCGTGCCCTTGGAATAGTTGTGGAACTTGGTCTTGATGTCGTGGACGTTGTCGGTGTTGGAGATGATGTTATCAAAGACGTGGAAGTGGATGCTTTTGGTGGATGAAGTGCAGAGGAGGTGGATGTACCAGTCACAAAGATTTAGGAAGTGTGTGGTCCATGACATGTTGAGGTAGGTGTGACACGTGTGACAATTACACCATGGCTTAATCTTGGAGCTAAAGAGGAGGAAGGAAAAGATGGAAAAGAAGACTGTGAAGGTGAAGAAGGAGAGTATGAATGTTAGGGTTATGCGAAATATGATGAAAATTGGGAAAGAACAATGTCATTTTAGAATAAAGGGGTCAGGGATCATTTTGTCCCTTGTTAGAGTTGTCAGGGATCATTTTGTCTCATGTTAGAGTTTTCAGGGACTATTTTGTCTTCCGTTAGAGTTGACGGATCCAAGGACCTAAGTGACTGACGGAATTAATTGTTAGGGACCAATCGAGTAATTAATTTTAGTTGGGGACTAAAATGTCTGATTTGAAATTTTTTAAGGACCAAAATTGGTATATACTCTAAAAGATAAGAGTACAAAAGAAAATAAGAGAATTAAGTTAAATTTTAAAATTTTATTTATTTATCTCCCACATTATTAATTAGCATTATTTTTTCTTTCTTCTTTCTTTTCTGCTAAAACCACATGTAGCCACTTGTAGCAGTCATTTGTTGACGGCCACTTTCCGGCAACCTGTTGCCCAATTTTTTTTTTTTTCAGAAAAAAAAGAATAGGTTAAATAAACATTCAAAATTAATAAATTCTAAACTTGACTAATATTCAATCCAAGCAAAAATGCTTAAAGCATCTAAATGAATTCTAAAAGCACATGTTAATTAAGATTATGATTAGTAGATTAACTCTAATTTTTATTTAAATAAATGTATCACATATGCATTTGAATTTAAACTTTGTGGGTGTTTATTTTATTTATTTTTTCAATTACTAACGTTATTATTAAAAAATATCATATTACCGAATAACTTTTTGATATAGTTATGATTATCAACCAATTTTGATTTCTGTCAATAATTTTTGAGGAAATCATAGGCACGTAGGTTCAAGGCTAGACCGACTACTCCAAGAGTACTCATCCATAAACCAGTTACAGGTATAAATAACATAAAGAAATGTAACCAACGTTTATTGGAAAAAGTAACCCCAAAGATTTGGGACCAAAAGCGGTTAGTCGTGACCATTGAATAAGTTTCTTTAGCTTGGGTTGGGTTAAAAGCACGGAATGTATTTGCGTCATCACCATCTTCAAATAAAGTATTTTTCACGGTAGCACCATGAATAGTGCATAGTAGTGCAGCGTCCAATACACCAGCAACTCTCATCATATGAAATGGGTTTAATGTCCAATTATGAAATCCTTGGAAAAATAGGATGAATCGAAATATAACTGCTACACCAAAACTGAGTGCAAAGAACCAACCAGACTGACCTAGTGGATAATTCAACCAATCTCGCTTGCACAATGGAAAGAGCCACTGGTTTATCTCTCCAGCGAATCAAATTAGCCAAAGGTGTGCGTTCATGAGCCCATGCTAAAGTTTCAATCAATTCCTGCCAATATCCGCGCCAGGAGATTAAGAACATAAATCCAGTAGCCCAAACAAAATGTCCAAATAAGAACATCCATGCCCAGATGGATAAACTATTCATACCAAAGGGGTTATATCCATTGATAAGTTGTGAAGAGTTTAACCATAGATAATCTCTTAACCATCCCATCAAATAGGTAGAAGATTCATTAAACTGTGAGATATTACCCTGCCATAGTGTAATGTGTTTCCAATGCCAGTAAAAAGTAACCCAGCCAATCGTATTTAACATCCAGAAAACTGCCAAATAAAATGCGTTCCAAGCCGAAATATCACAAGTACCACCTCGTCCCGGACCATCGCAAGAAAAACTATAACCAAAATCTTTTTTATCTGGCATTAACTTGGAACCACGTGCATCCAAATATATGGTATGGAGTTTTCAAAAAGGGAGGGGAGATCCTTCTGAGCGAATCATATCATTCCAATCTATTGACAATTAAAAAAAACTGTTTATACTAAGAACATTGCATAACGGCAGTCGGAAAAGTGGGCCCCCATCGTCTAGTGGTCCAGGACATCTCTCTTTCAAAGAGACAACAGGGATTCGATTTCCCCTGGGGGTAGGTACTACGAAAGGAAGTTGATCATGGATCATCTAAAAAGAATCAAATTGATTCTTCCTGGGTCGATGCCCGAGTGGTTAATGGGGATGGACTGTAAATTCGTTGGCAATATGTCTACGCCGGTTCAAATCCAGCTCGACCCAATAATTTGCCGATCCACCATAAAAAGATATAACCATTTGTTGTTCTCCGGAAATGGCCGATATGCTCAGATATGGGAGAAAATAAAATGAGATAAATCTTTAGGGATCTTTTTTTACGGACCATATATACATATAAAATTCAAATCTTGTTAATGATCTAGATCCTTATTAGGATCTCTAAGTATAATATAAAAAACGATTAAATAAAAAAAAGATTAAAAAAAGACTCTTTCTTTATTTAATTTCTTTTGTATTGATGGATTCATTTTTTAATTGATTTGGCAATAATGAATGAAGGGATTACAAGTAATCCATGTCGTTCTCTAAAGTGCGTATTGATATATCAATTCAATAAATATATCTATTTATATAATTGAATAATAAAAATAATGGATATATGATACGTCTCTGTCAGTTAATTAAAGCAAACGATTCTATAATCTAAAATAATAAAAACAAAAAGGTTTGAATGAAAGCATAAGAATTTCTATGATGTACGCCCCTTTTCTGGGTTTGGTTTGTAGTCCATTGTACACATTGTACAAATACTCTATTGGCTCCCTAGCGGGATTCATAATTTTTTTACGGATGAGTGTCACACGTGATTGGATAAAATAAGGAACGAATATATAAGAGAGAGTTGGAGTAGCATCCATTGTGAAAAAGATGGTAGAATCGCGTTTCAAGTGATTTGAAAGAAAAAGACCGACATAACACTCAATTAGAAGAATAGATAAGATGGAAGATGAACAAGGGCTGAAAAGCAGAGGAAGACTTTATTGTGGTTGTTAATGTGATAACGAACCTCAACTATTTTTATGGGTTTTTCTTTGGTAGTTTATATAAATTTTTACCTGTGCCTAAACATCTAACTTTAGGGCACATGTTAAATAAATTTATATAATATATATAATGTATAAGTACATATATGATATATATGAAAGTAGACAATAGACATAGTGAGTGTAGAGTGGGACGTAGTGAACGTGGCAAGTTCCCCCAATACTCTGTTATTTAATTTGTATGGAAATGGAAATTGAGAACACAACAACAACAATTAACTACAAAACTGTGGGAGGGAGCTATTAGATTCATGACTATAATACACAAGTTGCATGGGAATGCCTCCTCTGACACATTTATCATAATGATATATATATATAGTCTTATACTGTTACTATTACTAATAATAAGTGCATGGACCAAGTTAGACTCAAATAAATAATTGAAATACATACAATATCTTATTTTTCCTTTCATTTGGGTATCTATATATATAGAGAGGTTGTTAGCTTAATAGAATTATATTCATTTGAGAGAAGAAAGAGAGAAAGAAATTAAAGATGGGTGTTCGTGTGATTCCAGAGACGATGATCCAACATGCAAAGCAAATTCTAAGATTGAGGTCTCATCATCATAGTTTTGCAAACAAAATTGATGTGCCAAAAGGGCACTTTGCGGTGTATGTGGGAGATGAAGATAATAACATGAAGCGGTTTGTGGTTCCTATTTCCTTCTTGAAGCAGCCAATGTTCCAAGCTTTGTTGAAAAAGGCTGAGGATGAATTTGGCTTTCACCAACCAATGGGAAATCATCATCTTCTTATTCCTTGTCCTGTTGATCATTTCCTTGATCTCACTTCTCGAATCACCAACAACTAGCTTAATTAGTAGTTAATTAATTATCTAGCTACCTAATTATTGTGCTTGATTCACTATTAGTTATTATTCATTCCCACAACTTTGTATTTCCTATGTACATACATTAATATTATTGTATTTAATTTGAGAAAGAGTGAAGATTATTACAATGCAACAATTTTGGTAATTTGGTCATTTCACTTGTTTTAGTCTTTATACTTATTTTAAATCAAATAAAATACTGAAACCTAATGCAGTCCTATACATTTTAGACTAAATATAATACTGAATCTTTCTTTTAAGGAGGCCACTCAGATAAACACGCTTAAAACGTCTTTTTTTAAAGATGTTTTCATATTGTGTTTTAATTGGTTTCTGTATAATTTATTTGGTGTTCCTCATCACATATTATTAAATTCCTCAAAAGATTTTCTTTCCAAAAATACTAAAAAATATTTAATTTGGACTAAAACAAAAAAAGTAATAGATTAACTATTAGATTTTTTTAAAAGATTATTTACATAAAAAATATATCACATTCATAAATATATATATATATATATATATATATATATATATATATATATATAAAACAAGCTCAAGCGTTTAAAAATTTTTATAAATAAAAAAAATAATTAATTTATATTCGTACAATATATAAAATAATTACTATATTATTATTATATTATAGATTAAGATTCACTAATTTAATTTTTTTTATTTTTAATATAAGTATTAGAAATAAATAAAATTTTTATAATTAAATGTAGTGTAACAAAATATATATAATATTAATTAGTTCTTAAAAATTTTAAAAAAATAGTTTCTCATTTTAGTAAAATAACTATTTATTAAAGTAGAAAAATTAATTATTTTCTTCTCATATACGGTTTTTTTAAGACATAAAAGCAATTAATTAGGACATTGGTTAAGATAATTAAAGTCACTATTTCATTAAATTTTTAATTTAAAGAAAAATCCTAGTTAATTTTGGTATAGAAATTTCGAATTTAAAAACATTGACAAAAATTATGTTGAATTTTGATTTATTTGATTTTCATTTAAATTAATCACTACATAAGTTAAAGTTCTGTTTTGAAGTTATATTCGAGCTTTAATCTGATTTTTAAAGTTTCAATTTACTTAGTTTGATTTTTTAACTTAGGTATCCGTGACTCATATTAGGGTTTTAAGTGTTTAGTTGAAAATAAAAAATAAGGTAAAAAAATTTTAATTGTCACATCAAATAGTCGCTAGAATGTATAATGTAGTAGTCATTAGTCCATTTCAGCATGTCGTTAACGATTTTGTGAGACAGTGACAAAAATAAGATTAGGAACCAATGTGAGTCATAACTATTAAGTTGGGAGACATAATTGTTAGAACTGATTAGGAACCAATTGGGAGACATAATTTGTTGTTGCTTGATTAGGAACCAATTGTGAGTCATAACTATTAAATTGAGTAAATCAAAATTTTTGAAATTAGATTGAAATATAATTGTTAGAACTGAACCAGTGATCGAACCGATCAAGCTACTGGTTCACTGGTTTATTGGTTCAACTGATAAATCACTGGTTGAACCGATAAAACTGGTCTCACGTAAATATAAAATATAAAATAGTTAAAAACTTAAAATTAAAATTTGAAATACATATCTTCACTAACATTTTATGAAGAATCAAGTCTCAACTTCTAAAAATAACTAATATAAAAAAATCATAAAATTTTAATACTACAATAATGTCTTATTTTGACACAATAAACAAATAATTAATTCACAAAGCCTATCATCTAACTATAATATCAGTAGATTTGAACACTAACATCAAAACAAATAACCTTAATCACAATACTAGCAATAAAATAGATCAAGTAAATTAATAAATTTTTAGTGAAATTTATATTTATATTAATAATGGTATATAATTAAAATATAATTAATTTTAAAAATAGAAAAAATAAAAATTAAATTAAATTAGATATTTATGTATACTATATAATTAGTATTTGTCAAATATAGTACTTAGAAGTGCAATGGCTAAGTGGCAAGTAGAGGTTACTTTTGCTCCAAGGTTCTTGGTTCGAGACCTTGTGGAGATATTTTAAAAAAATTTTCAAGCAGACCAGTTTGGTTAGACCGGTTTGCACCGGTTCTTACCAGTTCACACCGATTTTATTCCTTAAACGGTCCAAAGAGTAAACCGAACTGGACTATAATCCAGTTCTAGTCCGGTTCACTAGTTTTCTGGTCGAACCAACCGATCCAGTTCGGTTTTTACAACTATGGATATAATAATGGTAATTAAGTTGACAATTCAGTTGTTTTAATGGTAATTAAAATCTAATAATAGTTTATAATAAAAGAAACATTCTTTTGCAACAATGAACCTATAGTAATAGTTAGGGGTGTTCATAGATTAGATCATATCCATATAAATCCACAGTATTTATCCGTATCTGATCTGTAATTTGAGAATATGATCTGATCTGTAAAATGATCGGATTGGATCGAATCGGATCCACACTCTAATCAGATAGAAATAAATATGTTTAAAAAAGTAAACAAAAAAAATTATTGACTTTTTTTATAAAAATAAATTTTTTTTATATTTTTTATTTTATGGATATATTTGATATCTGATCCAAACATAAAAAGTGCGAATATCGAATTTGATCTAATGAGTTTAGTGTGGATTGGATCGAAATTTCAGCCATATCCCATCTGTAAACACCCCTAGCAATAATAACTAAAAAATTATAATGATTATATTTTTAACTAAGAGGAAGTGCAAAAAAAGTACTAAATACAAGAACATTTAATCAAATATTAAAAAAAAATTTACTTTAAAACATACAGTTGGACTTTTTTTGCTCATATAATAATAATAATAATAATAATAATAATAATAATAATAATAATAATAATAATAATAATAATAATATGATAATTGTTTTGTATATCACACAAATATAAACGTTTTTTTTTTCTATGATCTTAAGAAAGGTTTTGTAAGTCTCTAACTTTGTTGTCGATTTTTGTAGTGTTAGCTCTCATATTATCAATTTGATTCATATATAATTCGGATGATAAATTATTTGGTGACGTGCTTTCTTTTTTACTGTGATATACTTGTTTTTTATTATTATTATTATTATTATTATGTACATTAAAAAATAACAGGCCAAATTATTGCCATAACATAATAGAAGTATGGAAGTTTATCATTCTTCTCTAATAGAGGAAACAAAATTCTTTTCAATAATTTATTTAACGTTTAGTAGAATAAAAATAAATTTTATTAGAATAAATTTTAGTATGAGTTTAATATTTTTATTCATCATAAAATATTTATAGAATTACTCGTAGATAAATTTTGGAAAAAAGAAAAAAAACCATGATTTTTAATTTTATTTTTAAATAAACTTTATTTTTAATTTTAAAATAAATTTTATTTTTATTTTTTAATAATATTAATTTTTTACCGTATATAATTATTCAATTATTTTTTAATCATATATAAATAAAGGCTTTTTACTTAAATAAATTAAACAAGTTCTAAAATTACTCAAATCCCCTAAATCAATTTTTGATACGTAAATATCCTAATCTTAATATTATATAAATCGTGCTAGGGAAATGTGGTTTATATAATATGTTAACCATTATACCCTGGGACGATTTATGCATGAATGACTTCTGAGCAATAACACATAAATCGTCTTAAGGTTGCCAGCTTTATTAATTGTATGTAAATCGTTCCAGGTTAGGTGGTTTCAGGCAAAAACACAAGATCCTGCCACGATTTATGTGTAAGTTATAACCCCAGCGCCCTACCACGATTTATTTGTCAGCTATAATTCCCAACATCCTGCCATGATTTATGTTCGAATATCACACCCTAAGACCCAACCATGAGTTACCCACAACTCTTAACGTTACACACAAAAATATACAAAAACCTCCATTTTCACCCTATCTAAACATTTCGTGATAAGGTTGGAGAGAAAGAGAGCCCGCAGCGATGCGAATGAGGCATTGAGTGACCGCATCTGGCATACAGCAGTGGGGCATACAGCAGTGGGAGAATGGACATTAAGAATATCAAATTAAATAAAAACAATACTAAAAGAGAATACTAAAAAATTATAATTAAAATTTTGACACATAATTTTGTTTAATAATTTAAATTTTATATATTTTTTACTTAAATTTATATTACTCAAAAATACATGAATTTATATTAAGCAAAATTATATTTTTTTTCAACATTTTTTGCTCTTAATTTAAAAAAAAATAAATTATATGTTAAAATTTAGTATTTTTTATTTAATTTGATCTTTCAATTGAAATAAATAATTTATATTATAAACAAATGACAATAGTAAGTAAAGTACATACTAATTTAAGAATACACAGTGAAAATATACAAAGTTAAAATAAAAAAATAACAAATTTTTGTTTATAGAAAATATGTATAAATAAAAATAATTAAAAAAAATTATATGAACAATGAGTATTAAAAATTTTATATTAATTTTTTTATAAATTTTAAATCCTAAATTCTCTCTTAATATTTTAATATTAAAAAATTTTAATTTTATTTAATTTTAATATTCTCTTTTAATATTTTTTTATTTAATTTGATCTTTATAATGGAATAAGTAATTTATATTATAGCTAATGAGTTATAACTCAAATGGTATAGTCTCCCCACATTCAATTAAGAGGTTGCGGGTTCTGAGTCTCCTATCTTTGGTAAAAAAAAAGTAATTTATATTATAAATAAATAACAATAGTAAGTAAAGTACATATTAATTCAAGAATATACCGTAAAAATATACAAAGTCAAATAAAAAATAACAAATTTTTTTTATAAAAATTTGTATAAATAAAAATAATTAAAAAACTATATAAATAATGAATATTAAAAACTTTATATTATGCAAAATTATATTTTTTAACGACCTTTTGACTATTTTTAAAAAAAATTTAATATATATATTAAAATTTAGTATTCTTTTGATTATAATTTGTCAGTACTCTTTTTTTATTTAATTTGGTCTTTCTAATGGAATCAATAATTGAAATTATAAAAAAATATATTTTTATTTTTTAAGTTAAAATTTAAATAGATATAATTTAAATTAAAAAATTAATTAAAATTTTTAATTTAAAATTTAAATAGATATAATTTAATTAAATTTAAAATTTAAATTATCTCTATCTAAATTTTAACTTAAAAAATAAAAATATACCTTTTTTATAATTTCAATTATTGATCCTATTAGGAAGACCTTTTTATTTCTATTATTTTTATTTATACAAATTTTTTATAAAAAAAATTTGTTATTTTTTATTTGACTTTGTATATTTTTACGGTATATTCTTGAATTATTTTTATTTAATTTGATATTCTTAATGCCCATTCTCCCACTGCTGTATGCCAGATGCGGTCACTCAATGCCTCTTTCTAATCGCTGCGGGCTCTCTTTCTCTCCAACCTTATCACTGAATGCTTAGATATGGTGAAAATGGAGGTTTTTGTATGTTTTTGTGTGTAATGTTAAGAGTTGTGGGTAACTCATGGTTAAGTCTTAGGTGTGATATTCAAACATAAATCATGGCAGGATGTTGGGGATTATAGCTGACAAATAAATCGTGGTAGGGTGCTGGAGTTATAACTTACACATAAATCGTGGCAGAGTCTTGTGTTTTTGCCTGAAACCACGTAAATCCTCCTAATCTGGAACGATTTACATACAATTAATAAAGTTGGCAACCTTAAGACGATTTATGTGTTATTGCTCAGAAATCATTCATGCATAAATCGTTCCAAGGTGTAATGGTTAACATATTATATAAATCACATTCCCCTAGCACGATTTATATAATATTAGGATTAGGGTATTTACGTATCAAAAATTGATTTAGGGGATTTGAGTAATTTTAGAACTTGGTTTAATTTATTTAAGTAAAAAAGCCATAAATAAATTACTCTTAATAAGACTTTTTTGTGTTATTCAATTATCTTTTTTTAAAAAATAATTAATTATTAAAATAATTAAATTTTTCACAACAAAAATAATAAAAAATTATGAATGAAAAAAATTAACCATCTTGATACTTTTTTGTATTTTTATTCATATTTTAATTATAAACATAAATATAATTTAATTATATTATTTATGAAATGTGACTATAGAAGTAGATAAAATTTAGTTATATTACTTATATATAGTTTCATTGTATTGTATTGCTTATAAAGTTAGATTATAATTATGATAATAGAATTGTTCTTGTATTTTTATATGTGTGACTAATTGGTGGTGTTAAAACATTACTATTAATTATAAATAAGGTTTATAATTTAAAAAATCAAAGACTCAATTAAAAAGATAAGAAAAAAATGATGTTAAAATATTCTAACTCTTTAAAATAAAAATATTTGAAATTTAATTAAAAATTATTTAAAATTTAAACTCAATAAAAATTTATATTCAATGTGTTTTGTATTAAATATATTTAATAACCTATTATATCATATTATATCATATTGGTTGAAATTAGTTTTTATAATGTTAATTTTTTAATAACACTTTATTAGAAAAAATCATCTTTTCAGAATTTTTTAAAAACTAATTAATATTATATATATTTTATTACAATATATCTTGTTATAAAAAAATTATTTATTTCTAATGCTTATATTAAAAATAAAAACAAAATTTAAATTAGTAAATTTTAATCTATAATATGATAATAGTATAGTAATTATTTTATATATTATACGAATAAAAATTAATTATTTTTTTATTTATAAAATTTTTTAAGAGCTTTTATATATATATATATATATATATATATATATATATATATATATATATATATATATATATTGATGAATGTGATATATTTTTTTATGTAAATAATCTTTTAAAAAAAAATCTAATAGTTAATCTATTACCTTTTTTGTTTTAGTCCAAATTAAATGTTTTTTATTGTTTTTGGAAAGAAAATCTTTTGAGGAATTTAATAATATGTGATGAGGAACACCGAATAAATTATACCAAAACCAATTAAAACACAACATAAAGACATCTTTAAAAAAAGACGTTTTAGGCATGTTTATCTGAGTGGCCTCCTTCTTTTAAATACTACCTTATTGATCTTTTATTATTATTCCTTAATTAATTATTCGAGGTAGAAATAATTTATGTAGCTTCATATCTACACAAAAAGAAATAACAACATATAAGACGAAGAGTAGTATGTTGTAAACTTGTAATCATCTATGTATATTATTTCAAACTAAAATAACTATATTAATTAGCTAATATATTATTGATACTTTGGCACTTTATTATTATTTGATTTGGCCGAAAGGAAAATATATTACTTGAATATGTAGCATGTATAATTATTTTATTCTTCTTCTCCTTCTTCTACTATACTCCCCAATCAAAATCAATGATTGCTGCCTGCATATATATGTGACTCACATGCCTGCAACCAACATAACTTCCAAATATATATAGTTTTTTTGCATATATATGATTACGTAATATCTTATAGAGTTCATATTCAATGTATATATGGCGAATGGCGAATGTGAACGTTTTTATATATTGTTATTATCATTAAAATAAAATTCTCTTAACATTTCGGCAACATATATGATTGGACGATGTTATCATATAGTATTAAGCTACAAGCTAGGTAATAATAAGCTTTGCTACTAAGTAGAGTATATATATACATGTAGTAACATTTTTTTTCATTATTTAATTATTTTTTCACGATAATTTAATTATACATTTATTATTCGAGAAATAATTAATTTGATTGCTAACTCCTGTATGTGAAAATGCTGTGAAATAAAACCAAAAGAACCTATCAATATTTCCGGTTATATAATTGGAAGAGTTTCAAATGTACGGAAAACACCGGTATTCCAGTTGTTTTAACCGTTGATCTGAATTATAAACAATATATATAATATATATAAATTAAAAATCAACGGTTAAAACAACTGAAACACCGATATTTTCGGTACACTTAAAATTTTTCCTAAAGAAATGGTGTTCCATTTTTATGATCCACATCTTTAGCCGCTGCAGATAATTAATTGGATAAAAAAATATAACAAAATAATATATCAAATTTTTTTGGTGACTGAACATAACACAAAGAAAAAACACCTAAGAGAAAGAGTAGTACTCCTCTCTAATAATAATGTCTAAATTATTAGGAGGTTGTAACCACTCTAGGTACACCTGCTTGTTTAAAGCAGCAGTCTTAGCCATTAAATCAGCCGCTCTGTTTGCTGTACGCTGGATGAGCACTAAAGTAGCTGTCCAATTGCGCTGAAGCATCTCTTTGATTTTGCCAAGCAGATCAGAGTCATTCGTAATCATGCTGGTTGTGCCTCGCGAAACAAGAAGAAATGCATCAAGATTATCAGTTTCACATATGACCTCTTTATACTCGCAATCCCAAGCCATAACAAGCCCTCTCCAAATAGCATGAAGCTCACAAGAGAGAACACTAGAAAGAGGTATACTGGCAGAACAACCTTTCATCCAAATTCCCATGCTGTCTCTAATAATACATCCAAAGCCCGCTAATTGCCCATTTTCAAAAACGCTTGCATCGCAGTTCACTTTACAGACATTCATTGGAGGTGGTTCCCAGTTATATTGCAAAGAGGAAGGAATAATATGTTTTTGGTTAGTAACAACCTTAGAGAAATCGCGAGCAGCATGTTGAACTAAGTGAACAATTTTCTCCTTACTCCATGGATCATCTTGATGGAAGATGTCATTGTTCCTATCCCTCCAAATCCACCAAAAGGCCGCTGCAAAGAGAAACTCATTTTTGTTGAGGTTAGAACGAATCCAAGACACAAAATCCAAACTAGAGTCCTCAGCGGTCATTCCCAAATTTAAGCTAATCCAAATCTGACGAACTTTTTGGCAAGTCCTAAAGCAGTGGTTAATATCCTCTAGAGCAAGATAACATCGCTGACAAAAATCAGAAGTAGCAAGACCTCTTTGAAACCGGTAACTAGCTGTGGGAACTCCGTTGTTGAGACAAAGCCAGAGCAGACACTTTATCTTCTCCGGTATTCTCAAGCGCCAAAGCCAAAGCCAATTTTCATTATCGTTCCAGCCAAATTTCTTCTTCAATAGCCATTCATACCCGCTTTTAGTCGAGTAGGTGAGAGTATTTGAGTTTGTCCAAAACCAACCTGTTTTATCTCCTGCCTGCTTGATAGGATCAAAGAGCATCAAATCAAGTTTAACTTCTTCCGGAATCATTGTGCAAAGAATATCCCACCGCCAATGTCCATGGTACCAGACATCTTCTAGCTTCAAGTGAGAATCAGAGATGTGCACAAAAGGAACCAAAGGAGCTAGCGTTCCACATGGTCGCCAAGCATGATACCAAAAGGATTGAGACATCCTGCCTGTACACCAATCAAAACCATCACGAAGCTTTTCTATTGTCTTATAAATCGCTCGCCAAGTGCTTGAAACATTATTAGAAAAACTGGATGAAAAGCAAGACCTCCCAGATAAATATTTTGCCAACATAATTCTTACCCAAAGCTTATCATTATTATGCAGTAATTGCCAAACAAGCTTTCCTAATAAAGCGAAATTTACACACTGGGTATCTCTAATTCCCAAGCCTCCATATTTTCTTGGAGTGACAACTTTGCTCCACTTGACATAATTTAAGCATCGCTCCCCCACCTTTCCCTTCCACAAGAATTGTCTAAGCACAGAATCAATCTTTTGACAAATTGAAGTAGGAAAAAGAGTCACTTGCATCTGATAAATAGGAAGAGAAGAAGCAACAGATTTAATTAAGCAAAGCCTGCCTGCTCTGTTAAGGAGCCGACCTTTCCAACTAGCCATCCTATTCTTGATCTTCTCTAAAGAATCCGCAAAAATAGACCTAGCAGCTCGAGGATGATTAAGGTTCACCCCAAGTATTTGCCTAGGTCACTAGTAAAAGGAATATGAGAAACACCAGACAACATTTCCTTCCTTCTATTAGAGATATTTCTAGAACAAATAGCTTTAGATTTTTCAATGTTAACCTTCATACCTGAAGCTTTGCAGAACAACTCCAAGGTGTGCACAACATTCCGAACTTGATTTTTCTTTGCTTTACAAAAAAGGAGGAGGTCATCTGCAAACATCAAGTGAGAAACTCTAGGTCCTCCTCTAGAAACAGCCACACCATCCCAAATACCCTCGTCAACTTGTTTGGAAATGAAGCACGCCAATCTTTCCATGCACAAAACAAATAAATAAGGAGAAATTGGATCTCCTTGCCTGAGCCCTCTGCGAGGTTGGAAGCTGTCCAATCTATTCCCATTCCAAAGGATGGAAAGATTTGAAGCCTGAACACAATTCATTACAAGCCGAATAATTAGAGAAGGAAAGCCAAAAGATTCAAGAGTGTGCTCAAGAAAATTCCAATCAACTCTATCATAAGCCTTTTCTAAATCAATCTTAAAAGCCATAGCTCCTTTTCTAGACTTTGTCCGCTTAAGAAAGTGAAGAACTTCTTGGGCCACAATAATATTATCAGGCGCTCCTCTACCATGTATAAACCCTCCCTGAGTTGGGCTAACAATCTCATCCAAAAAAGGTCGTAATCTATTAACCAGCACTTTAGTCACTAGCTTATAAATTACATTACAAAGGCTTATTGGCCGAAAATCCTTCAATCTAGTTGGAGGGTCGCATTTAGGGATAAGAACAATCAAAGTTTCTAACAAAGAATGGCTTAAAGTCTCCCCTAAGAATGCTTTCTGAACAGTACGCCACACCTCATGACCCACCACATCCCAATATTCCTTGAAGAAAAAAACTTGAAAACCATCCGGCCTAGGAGCTTTGAACGAGCTCATATTATCCAGAGCTTCTTTAACCTCCAACATTGTTACTGGTTTAGACAAATTATCACAAGCATCCTGGCTAAGAGATGGCATAGGAATTTCTCCCATGCAATTAACCTCAACAGGCTCAGTAGAGCAAAAAATATTTTTGAAAAAATGAACGACCTCTCTTTGCAAAACTTCCGGATCATCAGACCAGGACCCATCACTGACCAGCAACCCATGAACCTTGTTAGATTTTCTTCTAATGATGGTTTGCATATGGAAAAAGCTAGTATTTCTATCACCATACCGAACCCATTGATCTCTTGACTTCTGGTACCAAAGCAATTCTTCCTGGGCCAAAACTAGATTATACTCAGCTCTCAATTCTTCTTCTTTGTGCTTCAAAATCGGATCATCGTCAGCCTCCATTTTTTGTTGAATACAATTCAAATAAGCCTCCAAAAACAATATATCAAATTATTAATGTTAATTTAATAATTTCTCTTTTACTCGTCAATAAATAAAATATTTCTGTTTTTGGTCTTTGGGTCAAATATTACTGCTATCCCAAAAAAAAATACACCCCACATATAATAGGACCATATATCAAATGTATATCAACTCTAATATAAGCCCATAGATTTAGCAAACCAGCCATATCCAACAAAAGATCCCAATTTTTGTAGGCAGACCAAATTTTTAAACAATAATAATCATCAATATGCAATTTGCATGGTTATATATTGCTTATATATTTAATTTTTTTTTTTTTTTGAAATAATCCAAGATACAATTTGCAATTTTGCATTGGTAATATAATTAAATTCTGTATGTGATGACTCTATATCTATTTATTGGAAGTTTGTCAGATTTAATATGGATCGGAAGATACATATAGACAAAAATCTTTACATGATAAATTATCAAATTGGTCCCCCATGCCTCTACTCTCACTATAGTAGTGTGTGAACTTCACCAACTAGATATGGTTTGATATATATTTAATTTAATTTCTTAGCTAACAACTTAAATTTTTGGAGGAAATACATTGTACCATGCAATAGTAGTGTGTAATATATTCAATTTCATTATTGTTAGCTTGACATTAGGATGAGACAGAAGCAATAATTTCAAAAAGAAAATGATATGATTGCAAACTTTGTTTGCTTCTCATTTGAATAAGGATGAAAAAAAACATAAAGATGTTGTTAGTTGTTATTAATTATATCTTCTCTTAATTTGTTTTCTTCCACTATAAAAAACATAGTGATTATAAAAAAAATATCTTTATTAGTATTTGTGTATATTTTAGGTAGGCCTGCATTTGGTTTAATTTGATTTCGTTTTGTATATCCACAAAAAAGAAAAGAAAAAAAAAATCTGGCCAAACCTGAAATTTTCAAGAAAGTGAATACCAAAAAAAAAAAAAATGATATATATAGTTGTATGCGTAGCTCAAATAATAATCGGTAATATTATGAAGACAAAAAAAAATAGTCAGAATTTGTCTTATTTAATATTTATTAATTGTCACAATAATTAATAAATATTAAATAAGATAAATTACGAGTATTTTTTGCTAACTTTTTTTCTTCCTAAATATTTCCGTTAAATTTAATACATCGATTCATATTATATATCTTTGGATTTATCTGAGATAATAGATACTCCATTTTTATTGCGTGGTCCTTAATTAATTAGCTTGATAATAAGATATGGAACTATATTGTTAATTTGTTTGTGGCATGTAAAAATGAATGATTAGATATCAAATTAAGGATAATACAGCTAAAGGACGATGTTAATTAATTAAATCAAACTCATGGTATAACTACTTTGAGAGGCATGCATGATTGTGTTGGTTCTCTCAAATTAAACCACGCTCCTAGTTACGTACGTATCCACATGACCACATGTGTTCCCTTCTTTTTGCTCCACATGCTCACATGCAGTGTCTTTTATTAATTCAATG
Source organism: Arachis ipaensis (assembly GCF_059453495.1). Lineage (NCBI taxonomy): Eukaryota > Viridiplantae > Streptophyta > Magnoliopsida > Fabales > Fabaceae > Arachis > Arachis ipaensis. The sequence continues at coordinate 8,517,909 of NC_142438.1, forward strand.
AAAAAAAATAGAATCAACAATAAAATCCAATAAAAACCAGAGAAAGTTTAGTTCAGTATTCTATCTCTATCTAACTTTTGGAGAGATAAAAATAAAAAATAAAAAATAAATATTGTGACGGGAAAAGAGAGGAGTATATACTATAGACATCATCAGTTACTTTGGTTTCTTCAATTCCTTCCTTATATTAATAATAGAAAAAGTCTAAGAGTAGCAATTTTTGTATTTTTTGGTCAGCATTTAATTATTAAAATAAAAGTGAGTAATTTTTTACTATTAAATATAATCTCACACTATTAAAAATACTATTAATAGCCAATTGATAGTTACAAAATACCAAAATTACTGCCCCCTAACATTCCTCTTAATAATAACTTTCATTAATCATCATATTTGGCCGTCGGCAACCTGGATTATTATTATTGGAGTAACCGAAAAAAAATCTCCAAATATAAAGTTTAAATACTAATAAAAATAAAATCTATCTATTTTGTGTTTTAAAAATATATATTAAAATTATAAATTAAAAAAATTTATTGAAAATACAAAAAAAAAAAATTTTAATATATTTATTTTGTATTTATTAAATAACAAATTTAATAATAAATGTATCACCTATTTTTAAGATACATATTAATTAATTTACTAAACTCAATAAAAATATTCTTAAAAAATTAAAACGAAAAAAAAAATTAAAAAATTTAAAGACAACAAAAATAAAGTATAAAATAAGTCTTTTCAAACAAAGTCTTTTCATATATTCCTTCTATATTTCACTTATAAATTTTAAAAAGTATAAAATAATAAGAGATCACTTGAAGATAAGCACTATTACCGATGGGAAAAAAAAATTTAAGAGAATCCACTTTGGGAAGGGGTACAGGACGCATTATGGTACATGCCGTATAATAATTACTTAAAATTAACATTGGTTCCTGTAAGAATAATAATGTCCCTCCTCAGCATCTTTTCAATCTCTTGCCATATCAAGTGACCACATGTCCACATGCATCATCTGTTTGATCTTTGGCTTTTTTCAGTGGACAAATTCAATTTTTATTAAAAGTGACACAAACAAGAAAAATGTTTCAAGATAATTTTAAAGAGGTTGAAATAATAAAAGCACTTCTCTATTATTATTATTTTACATTATTTAATAGATAATAATTTTAAAGTTAATTGTGCTGTGAGGTTTTTTTTTTTTTTTAAGTTTGAGTGTGTTATTAGAAATTTAAATAGTTGTTGAATTTTGAGTTGTTCTAGTACCTCTTTCTAACATATTGTGAGATATGAGATTTTTGTTTTTTTGGAAGAGACTCATTTTAGCTTAGAATTGTGGTTTTTTTTTTTTATTGAACATAACATAAAAAAAAGATCCAAGAGAAAAAGTAGCACTTTTTTCTAATAATAATATCTAAATTATTAGGGGACAGTAACTATTATAGGTACACCTGTTTGTTTAAAGCAACAGTTTTAGTCATTAAATTAGCTGTTTTGTTTGCTGTGCGCTGGATGAGCACTAAAGTAGCTATCTAATTGCGCTGGAACATCTCTTTGATTTTGTCAAGCAGATCAGAGTAATTCCTAATCATGCTGGTTGTGCCTCACGAAATAAGAAGAAACGCATCAAGATTATCAGTTTCACATACCTTTTTGCACTCGTAATCCCAAGTCATAACAAGCCCTCTCCAAATAGCATAAAACTCACACCAAAGAACACTACTAAAAAGAGCTATACTGACAGAACAACTTTTTATTCAAATTTCCATGATATCTCTAATAATATATCCAAATCCAGCTAATTGCTCATTTTCAAAAACGCTTGTATCGCAGTTTACTTTACAGACATTTATAGAAGGTGGTTCCAGTTATATTGCAAAGAGGAAGGAGTAATATGTTTTTGGGTGGTAACAACATTAGAGAAATATCGAGCACCATGTTTAACTAAGTAAACAATTTTTTCCTTACTCTATAGATCATCTTGATGGAAGATGTCATTGTTCTTATCCCTCCAAATTCACCAAAAGACTGCTGCAAAGAGAAACTCATTTTTATTGAAGTTAGAACGAATCCAAAACATAAAATCTTAGAATTGTGGTTTAAGAACATTGTGTGTGAAGCAGATTATTCAAATATTTTACATTTTTTTTATGATTCTATTAGTGAATATAATTCTAAAATTATTGATATTCTTAATAAAATTTAGGAGCTTTTGTCAAGATTTTAGTTTGCATAATTTAAGTAAATAGTCTAAAAAATCAATAAAATCGCAGATTAGTGAACGAGATATGGAGTTAGGATCAACTCTATGCATGTTATTTAGTTTGCGCCTGGTAATAACCTCCGATAATTCATCCATTCTAATCTAGGATAGGTGTTTTACTTCTTTTTTTTTTTTTTTTTCTTGCTTGTTTTGACACCAAAAAATATTTCACATTATCTAACACCAATCAAATTACCACATGGCTTTGTTGTGGGACAATAACAATGCGTTTTGATAGCCTCATGCATGTCGTGTGTTGTGCACAATATATAATTACTACAATTATTGTTGGAGTGTAACAGAGCTGGAAGAGGATAAACTAGGACGGTTTTCAAGTTGTAACAAAGCCCCATGTGATTGTGAATACTCTTGATGAGTGAAGTGGGACCCACCCTATGTACCTTAATTGGCATCATTATTGAACTTACACGGTCACAACACCAATGTGCTCAACCCTTATGTTCTGGATATCTCATATACTTATCCTATAAATATAACACCGCTCAACTTCCCTTCCCATCTCATCACATCTATAAACTACAATCACATAAACAAAATCTCTTACATTTATCTATTCTCAAGTTTGAAGTACAGGGTGAAGTGAATCATCATCATATAGAATCATGGGTATTCGTATGCCGTTTATGGTGCACCAAGCAAAGCAGGTATTCAAGTCAACATCACAGCATCTACAAGGTGGAAACCAGACAAGTGTTGTTCCAAAGGGACACATAGCAGTGTATGTTGGAGAGTTGCAGAAGAAGCGGTTTGTGGTTCCGATATCATACTTGAGTCATCCTTTGTTTGTTGACTTGCTTCACAGAGCAGAGGAAGAGTTTGGATTCAACCATCCAATGGGAGGACTCACAATTCCATGCAAAGAAGATGCATTTATCAACCTTACCTCTCAACTGGGTGCTTTGTGAATCAAACATATATTGATAACATCTCCTACTGACTTCATTTTTTTAGAACCTTACAAGATATATAGATCTCTTTTTCTTTCTCTAACTTCTGTCTTTTAGACAAATAATGTATTTTAATTTGTTGTATAAAATTTTGTTAAATCTGTCTCCTGTTTGGAGATGCAAAATCGTCAATTACGTCCTCTACTTGCCCCTCTGTATCAGCCTTTGAAACATTTGATTCGTACAATTTATAGCTTAAAAACCACAATTGCCGGCGGTATATTTAAGATATATTTTTTTAATTTTATCATTTTGCTATTTTTTTCAATACAAATTCATCCTCCCTAAAATGAACGGATTCATTCATAACCTGTCCCCTCGGTGCAAGAGTTTAAGGATGTTTTTAGATGGTTGAACAATTAATCAATTATTAGTTACTGCTCTACCATTTTGTTTTTTCCCTCTTTATTTTTTCAAATAAGTCAAAGACAAGAGGGAGGGGGTTCAAAAGTTCAAAACGGTAATAATAACAGTGAGGCATCTAAAGGGCCAATTGTCCTAATAATTTTCAATTTGAATGATAGAACACAAAAGGAAGAACTACTACCAAAAAATCATAGTGGTATTGTTTTTTCATGTTGTATATGCTTTTGTTACATATATAAAGTTCTGGTAAAACAAAATAAATACAAGTACCAGAATCATATAGATCAGATATTTCTGCATCTCTATCATCGTACATTAATTTAGATAATCCGCGTGGCAGAGGCCATGACATAGCTGCAGGTAAAGGACAAAAGAATTGGACCAGTGCCATCTTTGATTTTGATGGTGGCTTCATCAAAATGAATTTGCTGAGATGTCATTTCTCAGGCCAGCACTCAAGAAAGCATATGCTTTCTTAGGTCTAAATCACTCTTCTATTTATTCCATTTGGATGAAGGAGTGCTTTCAACTTTCTATTGAGAAAATACATTAAGATGGAAAGCTAATATTAGGCAAAATGCAGATGCTTGATTTCTGCTGGGAATCACAAATATACACTTAGTCCAAAGATAAATTGCCGGTTCGAATCCTTCGCTGCTGATGGCTAATGCGTTTGCCCAGTCTTGATGGGGATGAGCTCCAGTCACCTGGTTTCCCACTGAATGATGCAAGTTTCGGCTGAAACCATTTCTTCAGAGCTAGACCATTAATTCTAAGCTTCCCACTCGATTCGTGACCCTGGTAAGGAATCTTAAGTCTCCTGAATAAAGCTGCAACTGCCTGGCCAACTCTGAAGCCAAAGACAGTGCATTTCTGTCAGTAATATGTATTGAGCAATATCATCCAAGCGACAGAATAGAAGATAAATATTGGAGTAAAAAGAGAAAAAGAGGGGGGGGGGGGGTTGCATCAGAATGAAACTTAAGAAACTTACTAATGTCTTGGCCACTGAATCTTTCACAAGATATTCTTTGTATACATACACATTTGAACTAAGATGTGTACATTTCGAAAAACAAAAGTAAATTACTAAAATGATTATATATAATAGTGTCATAGATTTACATATTTGATTTACCATCCAAGATACACACTTCGTGCATTTAAAGTGTGGGTATTCTACTATTGCAGCTGAGAAAATTTTTCTACAAGCACAAAATGTATTTTTGAATGAAATGTAATGCTGCAAATACTTGAGGCAACAATATGGTTGAAAGAATGTTTGACAATGGTACCAGTTTTTATTTGGCTATTCTAACCTGTTAGCCAAGTTGATCATCTTTTCCCCCTTTTGAGTTGAAACTTTTGTTTTCTCTACCGGCAGTAAAATTATTATATTGGATAATCTTGCACCTGCAACGACGATTTTCACAAGGACAAAGAGCAAAGCAGTTAGTCAGTTGGGCTATAATGTCGACGATATAATCAGCTACTACACCCTACCCTTCTATTGTACTAGAAAACTCGCAAATAAATATTGGAAAAGTATACAATTAAGTTTATTTAAAGATTGGTAAAGGGAAAACAGAAAATGTCAAGGTATTATGTAAAGGAAAACTGCAACATGTAAAATTATCATCTAGGAGGAGAGAACAAATGATTACATGTACCCCTTTTCTCTGGAAATAATTTTCCAAAAAAGAAACGGCATTCAAGACCTTAAAAGGAGTAATTGGTACTAACAATTAAAGTAATCAGGAAATGAGTTCCATTTGGAAATATAGCCAGTTCCACCAATTAGGACATTACTAGGTTTTGTTAAAAAATTTATTGAAGGTTTACCAGTTAAAAGTCCAATATTGTTGGCATAATCACTGGAGAAAAGGAAAGAAAAAGCAGAAAGACAAATATACTTGGTAAACATCCTTATTAGCTGTTACTTTCAGTATATGATTAATCGAAAGGAATTATTATTCTCTTTATGGAAAAAATTAAATAAAAAGAGAGACTGCAACCTGCAACTCAACTTCACTCATTTGACCTTTCTTCATATAAATGTCATAATCAAGTAAAAAAAAATGAATGTATCATTGAAATTCTTCAATCTTCAAAAATATAAAATTTTCAACAATATATGTGGTGCAAAAATCATAAATTAAAATAGATAATGTTAAACTAAATCTTGCATGACAATACATTTCAAACGCAGCACTAATGTTAAAATAAATCATGTTACCTGCTGCCAGTCGATGCTTGAGACCTTTCAGAACAGTTAAGAGATAAACCTGGAAACATTTTGATGGATTTTATCAATTTAATATTTGCACTAGCATAAATATCTGTCCTCAATACGTGTTTGCATGAACAAATTTGTGAATGTCTTTGTGTTTGTGAATATGGTGTGAACTTATACATGATATATGAAAGTGGCAACAGTTGACAAAGAGAGAAACAAGAGGCTACTGCCTCCATAATCCAACTATGAAGCAATTTTGCACGTTGGCATCATACTAGGAAGCACAAGTGCATCAAAATAGCATGTGCATCTTCTTTCCTCACAAAAAATGGTAGAATAAAAATCTCTCAAAAATGAAGTGGTTAAGAAGTAGTTTGACGTGTGTAAATGTATTTTCCATTTGTGCATCTTCTTTCCTCATAATTCATAATAATTATATGTAGGTTTGACAGTCTTGGACATTTTAGACACACTAGACTTTACAGCAAAGTGTGAACCTTTCATGTAACAGAAGTCATGAGAGTGGAGGGGAGACTTAGACAAACACACCTCAGCAGTAGACGTATGCATGTCCTTAGCATCAACAACAATAGGACTCACTTTGAATGATACTGATGAAACAACTCCATATGAAGCAGCTTCCTACACAATTATTACAGCATCATTTGATGATCCAGATTCCTCAATAAGACCTAAGATCCAAATAAACTTGGTTTTGGCTCCATTCTCACCTCTAGTATTGAAAAAGCACGAACATCATATTCCCCAAAACCATCTACTAATGCGCGAAGGTTTGAGTTTCTTGAAGATTCAGTGCTTACTCCCAGGTTGTCAACTAGTCTATTCTTGACAGATGCATCATAAGGGAGTTGTAAGCATCCCAGAAGTCGTGACAGTATTTCACTTGTAGGTTTTTCACCAGCTCCAAGTGTTTCACGATACACTGCTAAAGCCAGTGATGTCCTAAGAGCAAAAAACAGTAAAAACTTTCACACACAAAATCATCAAGGAAAGAATTGTCCCCTTATTCATGATTACAAAGAATCATGTTCTAAGAATACTAGAAATATTAAAGAACAAATACCATTTATTATTGACTTGGGCCCGTCCTGAGTTGAAAGATAAAACAGGTTCACCAACAAAGCAATCCCTCTCATATCTTTGCAGGCACATTCCTTTCAAAGACACAAGTACCATCAGGAATTCTAATCATTGAACTCTCAAGGCTAAAATATATGAACATTTTGGGCCAATAAATAAGCAGAGTCCATGATATTTTTGCTTTAAATGCGCAGAAAATCAAGACAGAAACTCATGAGTAAAAAGATATGCCAATCATAAGTTGGTACTCACAAGAATACTTCCTCCTAATCCCTCCTCCCAAAGAAGAGAAAGAAAGCGTTGAGTAACAAAGCCAGATTCCAGATGTTGTTTTTGAAGAAGTGTGAAATTTTTAAGTGGAAGAAATACATGATCAGAATTAAAAACTACCAACTCGCAATGACTCACCAATTATGCATCGACACATGTTGACATTAAGGGCAACACCCTCCATTTTGGCTTGAGAAAGAAGCATTTGAGCTGCTTCCATATCATCGTTTCTAGAAGAGGTGAGCAACATAGAAAACCGATCAAGAAAGGGCCTAAACTAATCATTTATTGGGCCCAAAAGTCGTTTTAGATCACTTACTTCTCGCTTGCTGTTAACAGTACTGAGAATGTGATACTGTTTGGGCACAATCCCAATCCTTTCATTTCAGATAAAACTTCCAAAGCCCTCTGAAATTGATTTCCATCACCTGTCCAGAATTCTTACAACGTTTTAAAATCCATTTGTTTGAATTAAACAGCAAAATAATGCAACTGCAGAAATAAGAGGAAAGCAAAAACAACTGAGGCTTGTCAGCGCTAACTTTAACAGTATATGTTTTCAGAAACCCCTTAATAAATGTTAAATTATTTTTAGTACTTCCCTTAATTCAAATTTGTCCATCTTAATTTTTCAAAACTCATCTGTTGACATAATAACACTGCATTGGCTTATAGTTTATGTTAGCAAGTTGCAAGATTCAGTTATAATTTTGTTAATAGTGGATTTGGTCAATGTTCTAACCATCTTGTCTTAATATTTCTCAATTAAATGTTTAGTTAGTGTGCCAATTATTTAAAGTTACCATTTTGCAAATCATATTTTCAGTTAGTTTTCATAGGAACTACTCTTCAAATATCCTTAATCAATGCTGGATCAAAGAAGCTTAAACTTACAAAGCGCAGTGAGCAAAGCATTAACTGTTGAAACTGTTCGCACCAATTTATGTGCCTTGAGATATTCATATAGCTCCAATGCCTTTTCCCAATTTCTTGCCTGTAAGTATTTGCCGGTAGTTAATAACACAATAATAAGTACTCAAGCTCATCAAGGGGCTATTACTACACTAAGTCTGGCACAAAATCTACTCAACCAGACACAATCAGACATACATTGCTACAGGCACCCATTAGCGAGCTATATGACATCATTCCAATATGTATTCCTCCTTTACGAGCTTCTTTGAGGACATCAAAGGCAGCATCCAGCTTTTTCGCATGTCCAGCAACATCTATCAGTGCACTCAGAAACATCTGCATATTGAGTCAGTAACTTTTGTAGCTCTTAATAAATGAAAAAAACTACAGCCGGAAAACAAAACTAAAGAGGTAAAAAGTTTTTTAAAAAAAATAGGTACCTCATCAGGGAGAACCCCTTTCTGGGTCATGTCATTGTAAACACTACATGCAAATTCCCAATCTCCAGTTTGGCTGCAAGAATTAATGGCAATCGTGTAAACTTCTGGAGTTCCCTTTAAATTATATTTTTGTAACATCTTATACACTTCTAGTGCCCGTTCAACCTGTAGAAAGCACATAATTGTAAATAATAAACATATTTTAAGTAAAAACAACTAAAAGAGACAGAAAACATATAAGAAACAGATGAAGATTATGTTGTATTCTAAAGCGAAAATCCGAGAAGAAAGAGCTATACCTGACCAGCATTTGCACAAGCCTTCATCAATGCACCAATAGTTATGTGATCTGGGTCAATGGGTTGTATTTCAGCTGCCATTTCTGCTAAAACATCAAAAGCACGATCCACCGCTCCTGACTGAGCACATGCAGCTATAAGTGCATTGAATACAACACGATCTGGCTTCACATTCTACTGCATACAAACATCACATCAGCATGCACAAATAAGCATTTCGGGAGCAACTCAAGTAGTATCAGTTGTCGAGAGATAGAAGTTGCAACTTTTGTACCTTGGACCTCAATATTCCATAAGCACCAAATGCTTTTGCTATTTGCCCAGCTCTAGCACAACCATCAATGAGTGCCCCATAGGTATGAACATTGGGTTCCACTCCAGAATTAACCATCTTGTGAAACATCTTAAGGACACAGAGTAACAATGTTACCAGATATGGGATTCAGAGAAAGACATTTTACATAAAATGACATGATGCTATGCTAAATTGATTGAAATGAAAGAAGGAGGATGTTATACTTCAAACATTGTATCAACTTTTCCACTCTTAGCACAAGTGGAAATCAGAGTGGTATAAAGTTTGCAATCAGGTTCTAGTCGAGCCTCTTTCAGTAGCTTCAACACTTCGAAAGCCCCTGAATAAATAACACAAATGTCATGACCTGAAAAGGTTACAAAGAAAAATATAGAGGGGAGTAATCAGGTATTGAGTGGAGTGATGATTAAAAATCAACTTACTTTCTGAATCTTGGGAGCTTGTACACACTGACATAAGCATGTTAAATGTACTCAAAGTTGGATTTGGAATTAGCCTAATGTAATCAAAAGCTTCTTTAACTGCCCTTTTCCTCTTGCAGATGTTAAAAAACTTTGCATGATAAATCTATAGTCAATAAATACACCATGTTAGAGAAACCCCAAAATTGAAGAGCGGAATATCAAATAACAGCCAGAATGATGCATGTACCTTGGTCATATCTAATAAACCCTTTGTTTCCATATCTTTAAGCAATTCTAAACTTTCATGTAACCTAACAAAATCAATGCACTTCGGGGTAAGCTCATCAAGCTTAAAAGTAATAGCAAAATTAAGTCTGCAACAATCTTGGTCATGATATGGTTAACACTCAACAGAAATGAGGGGACGAGGAGTTTGACCACATTGCTATATTTAGAGAATCTGTCACTTGTATAGGACTCACAACAAGTACTGTGTTCTCAGAGACAACTTTATGTTCTCTATTGTTTGTTGGAGGTGGATAGAACAGAATATTACCTCGCAGCTTTTAACAGCTTATTATATCTGCTCAGATAATCTGAATGGTCATTCTTCTGATCATCCTCCACCCTTGTTTGATCACTTTTCTGATCAAATTGCATGTTGATTGAGTGGCCATTGTTGGGAAAAACTTTGGCAGGCAGAGCTCTGCCACCTTTCCTCGAGTGTTTACTTCCATTTTGTGGAGTGTAGCCTTCTGTGTGACTGGAAATTGGTACCACTCCTTCAATATATTCTGAATAAATAAACACGGCTTACTTACAAATTTCCTTGGAACTTTGAATTCCTCATCATGATACTTGTAAATATTGAACAATCATATCATATATGAAATTACATTACAGTGCATTTCTTTATAAAATTACCTGCACCTTGTGGAGAAATTTCTGTTGAGATATCTGATCCTTTTAGTGTGGTATTTCTCATTGTTGAGGGCAATCCTTTAACATTATTAGTTGAAGCATGAAGAGATAACGACTTTAGACTACTAAGTGGTGACATGGACCCAACTGTAGACTTGTTATCCTCATAAAACATGTACAGCTCTTGCCTCGCTGATTCACCGAAAAGGACATCAAAGCTGATGGCATCAATGTTTTCTTTAGTTTGTTCATCGATTGTTGTGAGTTCATTGTTTATACCAACAGAAGAAGTGGTATGCTCAGATTTAACTATAGTCAAAGGTGACTCAGGATCAGAGTCAACTTGATCTTGATTTTCTTCTACTTGTAAAGCCATTTCTTCAGCAAAAGCTAGAGGTTGCAACACAGTTGATTGGAAAGCATCTGGCAAAATAGACTCTTCTAAAACCCTCGAACTACTATTATTGAAACTGGAGTCAAGAACAGGAGTAGATGACTCTGATATGTTGGTCATGAAGGATGCTTCGTGAACCAATGAAGATTTCAATAACGGAAGCTGAGACTCTTTGTCCTCGAGAATATGGTTATCTTCTGCATTGTGATCTGTTAAATTTCCAATTTCACTCAACGGGTTATCCCTTTGAAATTCTGGAAAACCGAGAATCTGGCTTTCAATGACCTGGTTCCCCACATTACTTCCTTGTCGCGATAATGCAAATTTTGCATGTCCACGTGTCTACATGAGTGAAAGTGTTAGAAAGGCGACAATTATATAAACAGAACAGATTCAACAAACAAATAACTCAATAATTTCATACATTCTAACTTTCCTCCGACTATTTGGTACAGTTCCATCTGAACCAACTAATTATCACAAAAATTTAATGACACGAAAAATTTTGTAACAAACATTACATCATGATAGGTTAACAAATGACAGTTAGATAGTTAGTTAGTTATAACTGTTATTAACAGCTAGTAGGAAGTCAATTCGTTTGTAGTCAACACTACTAGTCTACTACTCTAACAACTCAGGTTTCTCATTTATCAACTAACGTTACATCTTTATATTGACACGCACACCACACACCGGAATATCCGAATTGTTAACATAGTCTCAATCCAAACACCGTTTACTGTTAGATAAACACGGAATGAACATTTAAGTATTGAAAAAAAATGAAGGTTAAACACAGAACATCACAATCTAAGAACTAAAAACCAACTTCAAGTTACAACTAAACAAGCTGAAATTCAATTGTCCGATCAGGAGAACACTAGACCAAAAATCAGAACAAGAACGCAGCAGGAAAAACACAAAACAAAAGAAATGCTGCAAGTCTGTAACTGTACAGTTTGGAATCGAGCTCAATTATGGAGGAATGAGTGGATGAAGCTTGAGAGTACCTGATTGCGAGACTTCTTTCGGTTATTGAGAGTGAATCGGAGGATAGAAACGGCGGATAAGGTGACGAGGACGACAACGACGATGAGAGAGTGAGATTGCAAAGAAGCCTTGAAGACGAAGCGCGGTGAGTGGAGGCGGAGAAGCCCCAACCTGTTGCATTTCTTGCGAGATTGAAGAGGCGGTAGTGGAGGACGGAGAGTGTGGGCGGAACCGAGGAAGTGAGTGCGGACGGAACGGAGAGTGGAGAGAGAGAAGGCGGAAGGAGAAGTGAATCTGAAAGCGTGACGGTTATGGTAGTTCACGCAGAGGTTGAGTTCCATGGATGAAGAGAGAGAAGGAGCATGAGATGAAGCGTTAGCAGGAAGGAGAGGAGGAGGGAGTAGCTCTTGCACCTGAACCAGAGGATGAAATATACGTCTTGCTAGCTCAATGCTAATCCGAATCCTTTGCTTACGTGGCGCATTTTTGTTTTTCCGTTGCTGGCTGGGACCCACTGCTACTTGCTACTGTTACTTAATTCCCTCCATATCAGAGTGAAGCTAAAAAGTAAAAAGTAACTAAAAACACGAAGAGGTTAAGGAAAATCAAGGATAAATTTGGAGTTAATTATCATTTCCTTACTCTCGAAATATTCAGACATGGATAATTTTTTTTTTAAAAAGATGTCATCAATAAAATAATTTTTAAATAAATTAAAAATACGATAAAAAATAATTAATAAATAATAAAAAAACTTACGTTTAGTAAATGATTTATTATTTGATCTGAATTTTTATAATAATATTTGAATAAATATTTTTAAAAATATAAAAATTCAAAACAAATTTTAAATTTTAAATTTTTACTTTTAAAAAAAAATATAATCATTCATAATAAAAAATAAAAAAATTATTTGACATAAAATTATTAAATTTTAAAAATAAAAAAATTTATTTTTCTAATAATAATTATAAAAATTTACATTAAAATTTTATCTTTAAATTTTCTTTTTAGAATATATATTTTAATATTTAATTTTTTTATTGCATTTTTAAGTTTTTTGCGAATTTATTTGTCATTAGCAATTTTTAGATTTTTTTTTTTAGCGAAGTAAACTTTTGAATATCATTTTAATAATTTACTCGATGAATTTATAATTTTTACTAGTTTAATTTTAGGATAATTAGATTTTAATTTTTTTTATTTTAGAAATATTTAATTTAAGTAAAACACGGTAAAATAGCTTCTTATTTTGTAACTTCACTCACTTGTGTTAAAACAAACAAAAATATGCTTAAAAAGATGAATTTTTAAATTGTTCAAGAAATATCACACGAAATTATATATTCTGTTTTTCAATATTCGAAATGGTTTTACACTTTTACTTGTATGACAAATTTTTTATTTATATTGTAGATAAAAATACCTTTTTTGGATAAATTTATTCTTCAAATTAATTTTTGAGTATATTGAGTAATTTTTTTATTTTTTTGTTTTTCATGGGTAACATTGTCAACACATCATTCCTTTAAACTCATTTAAAGTTTGGCATTTTTTTAGGCTTTTTTTGCTTTTTAAAAATCAGTTTATAGTGTTCTTTTTGTTCAATTTTTTTTCTTTCTAAAATTGCCTACAACTTAATCAATATCAAACCAATATTAGTTAATGTAAAAGTATTTGTGTTTAATAAATACTTCTCTTCAAAGTTAGGCCCATTATTCTTTTGTAGAATGGGTGAATTTAGTAATTCGCTTTAGTTGAATAACAATTTAGATGAAACCTTCAAAATAATTTCCTATAATTAATGTTCATTTTGATCAATTTTTTATGGTTTCTGGGTTCATTTTGATGAATATAAATACACATATAAGCTAGTTTAGCGAATTCGAATAAGATAAAACGATATATATAATAAGTGTAAAAATTTCCGAAGAAACTAAATGAATTCACATTATAAAAATAATTTGAACCACCTTATATAGGGCTAAATACATACTCACTTTTAAGAAACAATTGAGTATTATCTTATTTTTTATTAAATAATAAAAAATTGATTGGTCTATTTATCGATTTATAAAACTTACAAAATTATTTTCGATTGCTCAAAAATAGGGTGATAAATTAATTTTTAAAGAGAGAAGTAATTTCTCGTCATTAAAATTTAATCATATTTCACATAGATTCATCTATTAATAAAATAGATCATAATAAAAAAATTTTTAATATTTTGTATAATTAAGTGAATTATTTAGTACTGATCTGTCACCTTATAACTCGATTTTTATTGTGCATTATGAGTTTTAATAACCATTATTTTGACTTAATGACCAAAGATCATAACATCAACTCTACGCCTATAAAGATACCATATGATAAATTCTATTTTATGTTTACCATTCTATAATTGTAGAATTCTTATACCTCTTCAATACTTACTGACTTAAACATCAGAGTGTCTTTTGCAGGTATCCATTCACTGTGTTTTTTAACGTCTGAGTTATTTTCACTCCATTAAAGAAAATGCGTATTACAACAGCACAAGAGACGAGCTATACCACAGAAGTTCATCCACACAAGAACAATTAGCGCCGTCTGCGGGGACAAGTAAAACAATTCCTACTTCCTCAGGTTCATAAAACTTTATTTACATTCAAATTTTTGAACTAATTTTAACAATATTGTTTAAGATTTTATTTAATATCTTTTATTAAATTTTAATTTATCATAACTTTTTATAAAGTATGTACTTTATACATTTGAATTGCTTCACTTTTACGTATTATAATATTTCACATGTCATAATCGATTAATGAATCAATATGAGAACAAACTCGACTTTCAACCAATCCGAGAATAAATACAACTTTCAACCAATCCGAGAACAAATTCGACTTTCAATCAATCTGAGAAAAGTCTCAGGTTTCAAGCAATCCGAGAACAAACTCGGCTTTCAACCAATTCGAGAACAAACTCGACTTTTAACCAATACGAAACAAATTCGGCTTTTAATCAATTTGAGAAAAGACTCAATTTTTAACCAATCTGAGAACAAACTCAACTTTTAACTAATTCGAAAAACAAACTTGGCTTTCAATCAATTTGAGAACAAATTCATCTGTTAACTAATCCAAAATAAATTTGGCTTTCAATCAATTTGAGAAAAGATTCAGTTTTCAACACCAATCCGATAACAAACTAAGCTTTTAACCAATCTGAGAGCAAACTCGGGTATTCAATCAATCCGAGAACAAACTCGACTTTCAATCAATTCGAAAACAAACTCGACTTTTAACCAATCCAAAACAAATTCGGTTTTTAATCAATTCAAGAACAAACTCGGCTTTCAATTAATTCAATAACACTCAATGGACTTTTAACCAACCCAAAATAAATTTGGCTTTCAATCAATTCGAGAACAAACTCGGCTTTCAATCAATCCAATAACACTCGATTTTTAATCAATTCGATTTTCATTCAATCTGACAACAAACTCTACTTTCAACCAATCCGAAAACAACTTGACTTTTAACCAATCCGAAATAAATTCGGCTTTCAATCAATCTAAGAAAATACTCGATTTTCAATCAATCAAACAACAAGCTTAGCTACCTTATCAAGCACACTTGGCTATATTATCTAAAGGGTTAAGTACTGAAATCGTCCCTAAAGTCTGGAGCGAAAATCAAAATCGTCCCCAACCTTTTTTTCTTATTAAAATCATCCTCAACGTTACAAAACTTTATAAAATTGTCATTTTCTACTTCAATTTTATTTTTTTTTTACCAAATTACCCTTATTAAATAATAAAAATAATTAAAAAATTAAAACAAAACCTAACACCTTCCCCCCACTCCTTCACCGTAACCCCCACCCCTCACCCCACTCCCTCACCCCCTCACCCCCTTCTTCATCACCATTAATCCAGTAACCCCCAATTCCCTTCTTCATCATCAAACCTCTTACCCCCTTCTTCATCACCAAGTCTCTTTCTCTCTCCCTCCCTCCCCAAGACTCTTACTCTCCCTCATCATTTACCCCTAACCACAAAATAAATAAAAAATTCAGCAATAACATCAATCACAAAATTAGCAACAATCCATCATCAATCATGTATATATTCTCCAAAAATTAAAAAAAGAAAAAAGAAAAATAGGAAGAACGAAGAACAGAGAAAGAGAAGGAAGCCTTGGCCAATCTTCTTCTACTCTTCACCATCACCTCTTTCCCTTCGCACCTCCTCACTCTCCCTTTCTTCACCACCATCACCACTGTCACCATAGCCAAATCATCATCATGCAATTACTAATAATAAGAAGCAATTACTAATTTACTATAATCAGAATCAGTATCACCAATAATAAATTAACAACAACAATTGTGAAGGGTGAATCAACAATGGTGAAGCAACAACACAAATAAAAATAGAAGCAGAAGTAGAAGCAGAAGGCAGAAAGCAAAAGCAGAAAAGCAGAATTGCAGGGGCAAGTGGCGGCTTCGGAAAGAGACAGGAAGAACTCGAACAGCGAACAGCGGAGGGTCGGGAGCTGGACGGCAGCGGCAGTGCCTCCATGCAAGCTTGCGACAGCTGGTGGCTGCGGGTTGGACGCAGGAGCGGCGGCGGGTGCACCTCCGAGGCAGCCTAAACGACAGCATGAGGGGGTGGGGTGACGGAGTGGGGTGAGGGGTGGGGGTTACGGTGAGGGAGTTGGGGGGTTAGGTTTTGTGTTAATTTTTTAATTATTTTTATTATTTAATAAGCACACGATTTTATAACGTTTTGTAACATTGAGGATGATTTTAATAACAAAAAAAGGTCGGGGACGATTTTAATTTTCACCCCAGACCTTAGAGACGATTTTAGTACTTAACCCTTATCTAAACAAGGACAAACTCTCTCACAATTACTATCTTATACATACTACATCTTAACATTTAAGTTCGGTTGAAAAATATTGATCTTGAGCTATATATGCTCTACCCATAATTCTTTTATGAGTAAAGTGTCGCTTTTGTCCCTAATGTTTGGAGTAAGTCCTACTTTGTGTCCATAACTTTTAAATCGTTCTGTTTGTATCTACAACATTTATAAAAATGATTCAGTGTTATCATGCCATCAATTAAACTAACAAATTAGATTGTATTTTTCAATTATTCACACTTAGATATATTCATTCTCAATTAGGTCTTACTTGGATGTATTTGATTTCAATATTGTATCCACTATTTGTGTTTATGTTTACTTATGTCTCTAGAAAAATGAATTATGTAAATATTGTAGGGATTAATTTCAACTTTTGATGAGCTATTTTTCGGAGTATATCATCGGTTCTGTCTCAGGCATTTATATTCTAATTTCAAGAAGAGATTTTCAAAACTCAAACTAAAGCTCATGATGTGTAATTGACAGCAGGATAACATTAAATCACTTTTACAAAAGTTAAGGATACAAATATGATGATTTAAACGTTAATGATACAAAAGGACTTACCTCAAACATTAGGGACAAAATGATATTTTACTCTTCTTTTTATGCATTTTCTATCCTCCATGATACCATGACTAACTATTTCTTTCTTCTTACTATATCAATTCCTAGAACCTACTATTCCTAGCAAAGCTCCTATTTGAGAAGAATAGGAGCAAAAGTCAATAAATATAGTAGCTTGTAACCACTATATTTCAATGCATTTTTATTCAATTAATGTCATTCTATTTCTCTGTCATAGTATTTGAAATTACATGCTAAAAAAGTAAGGTGTTGAATTTAAGTCATCCATCTACAATAACACTTGCATTTATTAAATATTGAATCTTATTATAACAATTTCATGAATTTACATGTAAAATTTTTAACATTGAAATCATAAATTCAAATTCAAATTTGCCAATACAAAATAGTTCTAACCTCAAATTAATCCTTTAAAATTTCATAATTCAAAATATCACTATTAAGCATATGAGTAACTAGTTTATTTATTTTATTCTATAATTTATGTATATTTATTATCATATTCATATAATTTATTTCACAACATCTTTTGGTCAAGTCAATACTCATAAATTAAAGATGAGCGAGAAATGATCATTAGTCTCTTATTATATGTTCATGAAATATCTATCTCACAGTTAATTCGAGCAGATAAAACTCATTACAGAATTATTTTTTTAATAAATGCCGATATAATATAATCCAACTAAATTTGGGACTCACTATATCATTATTCATTTGTCTTTTAACTGAATTATAACTTATTTTATTTTCTGAGTTTAGCATGGATCATATGATCGGCAGACAAAATTTAAAACTGTGATTCATCATCTTATGGCTCGGTTTTTATTGTGCACTATGAGTCATAACTCAACTTTATTTATCTTCATTCTAAGTTTATAACGGACGATCTTAATAATCATTATTATGACTTAATGACTAACAGTTATAACATCAACTCTATTTATCAACTTTATGCCTATAAAAATACCACATAATAAATTCTATTTGATATTTAATATTCTATAATCATAGAATTTTTATACCTCAACTTAAACGTTGAAGTATCTTTTGCATATACTTATTTTATTAAAAAAAATTCATTATAACCACACAAAAATTGAGTTATACTTCAAAAGTTCATCCACTAGAACATATACATATAAAAAATATTCTTTAAAAAAAAAGGGTAAGTGAGAAATTTATCGTCATTTTTTTACACATAATGTGCTTTTGTAAAAGGACAAGATTCGAGCAACAAGCAATTAAGTTAAGCATCACTCTTTTCTCCTTTTCTTTTTCTTTTTATTTATTTATAGAAATAATTACAACCTTTTTTAATTGAATATTAATAATTTTATTCGTATGACTTAAATAAAACTTAAATTAAATGTACATTTGCGCGCATATTAATCGGAAGAATAATCTGCGTTGCTCACTTCCCCCGTTTGCCAATCTAACCGTCGTTGCTCCGTACGGCTTCGCCTCGTTCTTCCGCCGTACACTCGCCGGTATACTATTTTTATCACTCTTCCTTTTCCATCTTCTATTCCTCTCAACTACTTGGTTCCTTTTGCTCTGTTTTCCATTCGCGTTTAGAAATAGAGTTTGAGTTCTCTTGAATCTCTTGCAGTTTTCAGTTTCGTGTATCGTAGAAAAGGAATCGTAGGGCACTTCACGTGTTTTGCATTTATTTCTGATTTTTCTGTCGCAAAATCTTCGACAACTGGCAAGTTTGAGCTAATAATTATTACTTTATTAGAAGCTTCGATTTGGTTTTTGAGATTTTTGGAGATAATAAACTGACAAAGTTCAATTGTTCTTTCTTTTTTTGAATAGGATTTGAGAAAGTTCATTATGTGATATATTTACGTGTTTGGTCTATGAAATGATTTTGTTTCCCTTTTTCAATATTTGTCTTGGATGAACAGCTATGTTCTGAGATGGTTGACATGTACATCATGTTCATGTATATATGCAGATAAATATCTGATTTTGCCAATCCTATACTCCATTCAATTTGCCAATACAAAGGAGCTTCAATGGCCAAGAAACCTGGCCCGAAACCTGGATCAAAACCTAGTAAATTGTCTGTGTACCTTTACATTCCTAATATCATAGGTTGGTATTTGATTATTCTATTGTTACCATTTTTTTATCTCTCTCATGCATTGAATGCTTATTGAGTTTATTAAAATTATGGGAGTCATTCAACTTCGATAAAGGACTCACCAGTAGAGTAGTGCGGAAAATCTACACCGACCAGGTTTGTCTCATTTGGTTTTGGAAAACATGAATCCATGAAAACCATCCTTGGGGGCTGAGGCTATTAGTTGGATTATACCATGTGTTTGCATCTGAATTTTCAAGCAAAAGGGTGTTACTCAAGGGCAATAGAGTTAAACACTGTCCATATTAGATTCCTATAGAAATATCTCTCATGTCTAGATTCTGCTTTTTGTAATTCATCATGGGTAATTGGGTACACTATATTTACCATGTGTGTGATGATGCAGGATATACCCGGGTTCTTTTAAACTGCTATGCTTTCCATGTATGTTTTACAAACAAAATATTGTTCTCTATTCTCTATTTTTTCAGGTGGGATACAATTTTTATGCACTTTTTTCTATTTTTGAACTTTCTCTTCTTTAATGATATGGGATCTGGAGCATAATCTAGCTATTTTCTGTTACCAGCTTCGTATGTGATGCTGTGGATGGTTGGGCCGCTCGCAAATTCAATCAAGGTATAAGCTTTTTTGTAGAGGTCATACCAATTTTATTCTATCTGTTTATATAATTTTTTGACGAGTGTTATGTACACATTATCTCTTTCTAGTAAAGTTTTGCTGAACTGGTATGATTAGACGTTGTTTTAAAAATATATTGGGTTCAGACTTAGGGGCTTTGTGGCATGTCTTGACCACAGAGTGGGACAGCATTTCCTCTATACTAACTTGTTTAGTTAAAAAGGTAACTAGTCTATTTGATAAATAAATATTAACCTGGTTTTCTTGATTCAGTGTCGACCTTCGGAGCTGTTCTGGACATGGTTACAGACAGGTTATCTCTATCTCTTTCTGTTTCTGCAAGCCAAAGAATGCGTTGTTAAACTTATAGTTCTTTACATTGTTTGATTTTTGTGTTCTTTGAATTAATGTGGCTTTCTTAATATCAGAATTAGCACTGCTTGTCTACTTGTTGTTCTTTCCCAAGTTTACAAGTAAGATTTTTTCTCCTTTTTAATTCATAATTTGCTGTCATTTAAGCATGGGCATGTAAACCTGACTTTTGTGCTGAATTTGTGTAAAGGCCTGGCTTAATCTTCTTGTCCTTGCTAGCATTAGATATTGCTAGCCACTGGCTGCAAATGTACAGGTAATTCATGTCAACTTTGTCTTTTTGTTCTTCCGTAACTCAAATTTTATGATTCTGCATTTGCTGGTTTGGGGATGATGTTCTTTAGCTGTGTTTTCACTTTAAATGCAGCACTTTCTTGATGGGCAAGACTAGTCATAAAGATGTAAAAGACAGTAGTAACTGGCTTTTCAAGTTATACTATGGCAATAGGATGTT
Source organism: Arachis ipaensis (assembly GCF_059453495.1). Lineage (NCBI taxonomy): Eukaryota > Viridiplantae > Streptophyta > Magnoliopsida > Fabales > Fabaceae > Arachis > Arachis ipaensis. The sequence continues at coordinate 8,538,861 of NC_142438.1, forward strand.
TATGGCTTACTGTTGCGTCTCATGCGAGGTAACTGTAATATCATCTTGATTTAAAAAACTGTGAAAATGTCTTTAATATATAGTTTTTGTTCTTATCCTTTATATTCTGCAGGTTCTTTACTTAATCCTTTTTTATCTTTCGGAGAATCATACAGAGACATTGATGGACGTAAGTGCACTTAGTGACTTATAAATGCTATTAGACCATCTTAAGGTGACTGGAAGGTTTTGTTAGATCATCTGATCTTCTCAACTGTCTTTTATTTCAGGTTTTAGCAACAAATCTGCAAAAGATATCAATAGTCTCTTTTCTAATTGCAACAAGTTTTGTTGGATGCACAATCAAGCAGCTTACAAATGTGATTCAGGTTCGTATGTGGTACATTTATGCAAAGATACTCTCATAGGATGGATATTGTTTGATTTGGAATATTCTTTTAAGTATCACAATAACGGAAGATTTGGAGGTTTAAAAGGTTTTCAAAATTTCTTTCTACCATCACATCTTGTGGTTTGCTAGTACAAAACTTTCAAAATGGACTCCAATCAAGTATTAGTTATGTATCATGTAGCCAATATTGACATTGGTTCAGTTTGCAGTAGAACTGAAGTCATATCTAGTATTGACAATCAGTCTTACTGCAATTTGGATGCAGCATATATTTAGTTACTAGAAATTAATTAGAAGTTTGGATATATGAACATGACTGAATAACTCTTTTAAGTAATGTTTTAATAGTTAGTAGTTGACCTATATAGTTTAGATTTTATCATTCTAGTGATAAACAGAAAGTTCTGGAATTGATTTATTCTTTAGCTTGCACTTATTTCCAATTCCTTCTCTTGGGTTGTTTTAGTTGTCAATTAGTTTAAATCCTGAAATCTTCCCTAAGACCTTTTTTGGTTTCAGCTGAAGACAGCAGCAGATGCATGTGTGCTTTATGACATCAACAAAAAACAGAAGCAATGATGTTTCATCCATGGACATGAATCTCTTGTCTTTTCCATTTATCAAGTTTTTAACTCTTGATGGTAGTATAAATTATTATCTTAAAGGGCAATTTTGTTTAAATTGCCCAGTTTTTTTTTTTTTTTTTAATTTACAGAAATAGAGAAGGGATAAACTAGAGAAGCTGTCAGGCTGTAGGCAATTCTCATAACACGTGTTCATTTCATTTTTTTTTTATAACACTTGTTTTTGTGTCATGGTTTGGATACTGTTTTCTTCAAGCCTCTCTCACAATTTCCTATTACAGCGTGATGCAATGCAAGGCTCTCAGGTTTGATAAATAAATAAAAAAATTGGGACCCTTAATATCAAGCACTAGTGGTGTGGATAAGTATAGAATATAGATACATTATAGTACAGCTATAATTTACCAAAGTTTTGCCAAGTATAGACGAGACAAACACAAAGGGGTAGTAGCTGTTTACTTGATTGATAGGACAATTTGTAAACAGCATTTTATTGGTTACTAGCATGTGTTCAGCGGTCGAATAGGAATAATGTAATCTATACTTTTAGTATTGGCACTTGGCAGTAGCTATTTGACTATAGAAGTATGAACTATGCATTAGATATTTCAACTAAACTTCAGTTTGATTTAGGGTTTGTTTGAGCCTCATTTTTGAAAAAAAAAATTTAATGATATTTTTTAAAAGATTTTTTATAAAAGTAAAAGTAATTTTATATTTGAATATTTTATATAATTTTTTTATTTATTAATTATATTTAAGTAAAATAAGATAAAAATATTTTTTGTTCATTTATTATATAAAAAATATATTTTTTTAAAAAAATTTAAAAAAATATAAACTATAATTTCGTAAAACAAATAATTTTTATTTTTTTAATGTTTTTATTTTTATTATTAAAAATTTATTAAATACATTAAAATTTTTTTATTAAAATAATGCACCCAAACAAACACTTACTTTAAGCTGTGAACTTGCTGCGCCTAAAACTAGTCAGTTACAAACCTTACACTGCATCTAATATCTGTGTCTTATTCTTTAAGTTGCGCCTTCCCCCACACACGTACAAATTGACAACCATTATGTTGCTTAGTCGTAGCTTTAATTTGTGATTGTGACTAGAATTCTAATCAAGATTTGAATGCTGTTTTATTAAATTATGAACTCATGAGTTTAATTACCTCTGATTTAATGTTATGTTAAATTTGAAGTTTATTATTGTGATTTGCTACACAAGTTTTTAAATAGACTTAGAGACAAATCAAAATTTTAAACAAAAAAGTCTATGATGGACAATCCCAGACTTGAACCACAAATTTGTAATACGATTTAGATTTTAGACTCGTTTGAGTTAAAATCATTTTGACTAGCCTCGACGCCTTCTTTTAATTTTAACTATAAATGAAATTTTTCCTCCATATAGATAGATATGTACAACTAACTGCTAAGCTTTTTAAATAAATTTAGTATATTATGTTTTTAAGGAGTTTAACTTTAATACACTCATCATATTATCGTTACAAAAAATATTTATTTTTTAATTTATAATAATATATAATTAAATGCATACGTACAACTTCTTTTAAATAAATGAATTTATTTGATTAAGATTTTTATAAAATAGAAAAAAAATTGGTAAAATAGGAAAAAAATAAGTGCTAGGGATTAGGGAAGGCATAGTTAGATAATTATTTGGTAATTGAAGTTTGTGTGCTTAGACTTTATCCACCAAGTCCATTGTTGGTTTTTCTCTCCATAACCACCACCACCTCATACCACTGCCTTATTAGTTATTACTTTACCTCTTTTCATTCCGCATTCAACCAAACAAAGAAGCCGTATCCATGGATAGGCTTCTATCTTCTTCCCCTTCTGTCCCTTCCCTTCACACCAATCTCAGACCTTCCACTCTCCTCCCAAGAACCCTACGATTTGATTCTTCCAAAAGATTCAATTTTTCCCCTTCACCGCGCTGCCAATTCAAGTGGGTCTCCTCCATTTCCTCCAATCATGAAAACCCTTCTTCTCTATTATTCTCTTCTTCTTCTGCACCCTTCTCGGATCATTTACCCGATAGATCCATCCCCGAATCTCGAATCCTCGCTCAGAACACTCCGGATGATTCCAAAAAGCCAAAGGTGCGTGCTTTATGCTGCCACGTTTGATTTTTTTTTAATGGAAGAATATTCCTCTGACGAAATTAAGGTCCTTTGAATTTTATTTTTCAAATGCTTTCGGTTTGGATTTGCGAAGTTTGTGGTAAGTTGTTGTAGCTGGTTTCAAATTACAAACAAACTTGGCTTTTTAATCTAAAGTTACTTGCTTGCTTATGAATCCACATTTTTATGCTCGATATAATATTGAAAGATTAATTAAAGTTTAGAAGTTCTGAAATTATGTGTTGTTTTTATTTAGTTATTGTGGCAGTGTGGTAGGTTGAAATGCTGATGAGGTGAAGAGAATTAAAATGGGTCAGAAATTAGATAATAGTTTCTTAGTTTGGATGGGTTAGTAGAGATGGTGGGGCAACCTTATAACTGCTCAATCCTATATTAGTGTATAGTTAATATGTTAGTATTAACATAGTTCTGGATCTGAAAAAAAGTAAATTATTGGTGAAGACAAAACGGTTATAAAACTCACTCCAATTCTCTCTTTATAATGGTATAGATTATATGTACTCAATGTACAATTGTAGACACTAGATTTTATACATACAATTGTACAATTCCTGTTATTTAAAATAGGTTAAAAATATATAATCTTTTTATACTTTATTCTCAGGCAATAACATCCCGGACATTTGTGATACTATCTGCTCTGGTTTTGTTCTTAATCCAACCAGCTTTGGCACCAGCTGCTTTTGCAACCTTTCAAGGCGCTGCCAAAACTGGTGGTCCTGCCGCTGCTGCGGTTGGTGGAAAACTAATGCGCACTGAGCTCTTAACTAGTGCTTGGGCTGGTTTCTTTGCTGGTTGCTTGCACACTCTATCAGGGCCTGATCATCTTGCCGCATTGGCTCCGTTGTCAATTGGCCGTACCCGAATGGAGAGTGCTGCTGTTGGAGCACTTTGGGGGTGTGGCCATGATGCTGGTCAGGTTATCTTCGGCTTGCTATTTTTGCTACTAAAGGATCGACTTCACATAGAAATTATTCGAACTTGGGGCACCAGGGTTGTCGGAATAACACTGCTAGTGATTGGTGCTATGGGAATCAGGGAAGCTTCGGAAGTGCCTACCCCTTGTGTTGCCTTAGAGAATGGTGAATGTGATGTCAGTGCCTACGAATCACTTGATACTCCTACGGTTGGAAAGAAGAAGATTGGTTTTGCCACTTTTGCCACTGGAATAGTTCATGGACTGCAACCAGATGCATTGATGATGGTGTTGCCTGCTCTTGCTTTGCCGTCGCGTGTGGCCGGCGCTGCATTTCTCATCATGTTCTTAGTTGGAACTGTAGTAGCAATGGGTAGCTACACGGTATTTATAGGTTCATGTAGCCAAGCACTAAAAGATAGAATACCTAGAATAACTGAGAAGCTCACTTGGGCTTCTTCCCTTGTAGCTATAGGCCTTGGGTGTGCCATTATCATTAGCCAGTTTTTCGGGTTCAGCCTGTACTAATACATCACTTAGCACTTAGCAGCAAGGAACCTTTTGATTATTATGAACATTGTTTTGTGGTGTCAAGATAAAATTAGGGTGTCTTCTGGAGCAAGATAATTATCCACGCATCAAGTGATATTTGAGTTTGATTGTTTTAAATGTTATTTTCTAAGCTTCTGAGTATTGGATGTACATGTATAGTCTAATTTTGTAGTTTCAGTTACTCTGCATCTTAGAACTACTACCTGGTTGTGATTTGTTGAGTTCAAGTTAAATTCACAAAAAGGGTGTTCACTGAGGTTATTATGATTGTTGCTTGAACATCAGGATGAAAATTTGATCAGTTTTTCACAACTTGCAAGATCATTGCATCAATCACTATTGATTTTTGTGGCCAGACCCTATATTTTGTAGTTTTATTTAGTGTAATCTTTAAGCATTATAAAAGGGAGGTGTTTCAACCGGTTAAGTGGTTAGCTCATTTGTCCGCTTAAACAAGTGACGGACAAATCATTGGTCAATCACAAATCCTTAAATGGAGCTCAAATTTTGCAGCAAATCATTCCAAACCGAAGGATACTGAAAAAAAAAAAAAGAAAAAAAAAAGGAGGCGTTTCTCTTCCAAGAGAAAATAATCAAATTTTAAAGCTTCTTTGTGTTCCTTCATTCATATTAGATCACTGAACAGGGAATAAGAAAGTCAACACTTTGTTGTATTATCTGAAACCACAAGGATGAATGGTGATGAACGACTTCAATTTAATGAACTGTTAACTAAATACTAGCTAGTCAAAAAAGGCGTCGCCAATTTTGATGAACAGAATTTGGAATCTGCATTTCCATTTTGTTTTTATTCTCTTTTTTTTGTGAGGTCAGGTGTTTTTATTCTCTTTTTTTTTTTTTGGTTATGGGGTGTTTTTATTCTCTTTGTCTTCTATTTTAGGGTTGTTAAAATAATATATGTGGGTTTCACTCGACGGCCCAATAGGCCCAAATCCTACCCAAGACAAAAACGACACCGTATCGCGTCCAAAGACGAAACACCGTTCTTCGTCGTCTTCATCCGCGATTGCAAACTAAACAGAATCATATTGGCACAGCTCACACTCTACACAATTCAATTAAATTCCACTGCCGAAGCAACCAATTTTGCAGGTTTAACAGCGGGAATCGAAAACTGGAACGAATATGAGGAAACGCACCGTTTTGGCATGGGTAGTAGCAGTTGTTTGCTTCGTAGTGCTGATGATCGTTACCCCAGCCATTCCTCAATCACAAGAATACCATGATTTCGCAGACCAGCGCACCTTCTTTGGTAACCCGCTCTTCGCTTTTTCTACCTCACTTCTTAATTTCTTATTCAACTCCATAATTTATCTGTTTACTTTTAACCCTTTGAGCTCAATCTAAGTTCAAACTTTTAAATTTGAACTTGGCTGGAGGATCTTTCATATTTTTATACTTTCTCTTAATTTGCAGGCATTCCTAATGCACTTAATGTGATATCAAATTTCCCATTTATGATTATTGGCCTTATTGGGGTTATTCTCTGTCACCATGGAAATTATTTCAAGCTCAGGTAGTGTCTTAGACTTACATAAAAGGGAATTGGTTTCTGTGTGCACTTGCTGTTAATATTGATATAAGTCTTTGTGCCACAAAGCTTGCAAGGAGAACTATGGGGTTGGACATGCTTCTATGTTGGTGTGGCCGCAGTTGCTGTTGGATCTTCATACTATCATCTCAAGCCGGATGATGCTCGCCTTGTGTGGGACAGGTTGCCTGTGAGTTCCTTTCGTTGAAGATGAATATAGACTTCCCCACATTTTTTTCACTAGTTTTATTTGTCAATTTTCATCCGGAAACACTTTGTTATTACAGATGACTATTGCTTTTACATCAATTGTGGCGATATTCATCATCGAGAGGATCGATGAGAGGAAGGGAATGATTTCAATTATACCTCTAGTTTTGATCGGTATAATAAGCATTGTGTATTGGAGGCAAGCTTACTCATTTGTTCTATTATGTACCCGTCCTTTATATTATTGGAATTTGGAAGTCCATTCCTTGATTAAGGTCATGGATTTAAGTTTGCTTCCACATATTGTTGATGGAATTCGTTCCTTTTCCCCTGAAAGTAAAGACTGATTGTAGATTATCTGCCAATTCTAAAACATATCTTCCATAAATGGTTACAAGATTCATTGTGGCAGCCAATATTATGGAGACTTTATATTATGGCAGAAGTTAGAATAGTTATTTTTTGATGATGTGATTCCTTTAAACAATTTCCAATTGAGGTTAATTGCAAAGTAATTTGATTCTGAAGTTCAACTATTGATATGATTAATCTTGTCCTCCACACAATCCAGGTTCTTTGATGACCTCCGTCCATATGCCGTAGTCCAATTTGCTCCGTGCATCGCCATTCCTCTCATGGCTATTTTGTTGCCTCCGATGTACACACATTCAACTTACTGGCTCTGGGCTGCAGGTTTGGATTCGTGAGACAGTAACACTTTGAAGTTTATTCCAACTACTGATCATGCTTAAAATTTAAATAAACTCTTTTACAGGGTTTTATCTTCTAGCGAAGGTGCTAGAGGCTGCTGATAAGGTGATCTATGAATGGACTCATCATATTGTCAGTGGTCACACACTTAAACATTTGTCTGCAGCTATGGTTCCTGTCTTTTTGACATTAATGCTTGCAAAGAGGAGTGTTGATTCAGAGAGGTATTATGCATTTCTGCTACATTAAACTTCCTACAACTAGATTACTAGTTATTTAGTTCTTTTCAAAACTTGATTTGAGTGCAAGAATACAGCCTCTAACTGTGGAAACATGTGACATAGTATTGTAGTCAACACAAAATTACTCTGCATTCAGCTTGAGCCTTTAGTTCTATCCGATGTGCTTTCTTTAATTTCTCAATATGGCTGATGAGATTTGATAGAGCTTGGAAATATGAAAGTAATGTTAGCAAACTTTAAGAAAGGAAATCTTGTTTCTGAATATACTTTTCCCCTTCTCTGTTTGACTAATAAATCTTGTAGTTATTTTATAAAATCGTTTTTTTGCCCCAATTGTTTCATTTGATTACAAATTATTTAGGCAACACATTAACTTTCACTGAATCTATGCTCTTATTGTCTTGTATCCCTCTTACTATAATTTTTCCTTCATTACATGATATTGATACAATAACTAGTGTTATATTTCATATGCTTTATCTTGCATTACTAATTTATTAGCCAAAACTTATGCAAATCTCAGTTGCATGTTTGGCTGCATCACTGTGACTACTCATGTCAGAAAGGGCTATAAGGACTAGGCATCCATCTAGTTTAGCAACCCTAATTATTCGACAAAGCAAACTGTTCTGTGCCTTTTCACCCGTGGTTTTCGCGTGAACAAAGGAGTTGCAATTTCTTTTTCAGTTGTATATGTTGATTCTTTTTATTGTTGTGATGTTGATGCAGGCAAAGTTTACTTAAAACCTGGAGAGTTTCATGGACCAAGTACAGAGAGGGTAACTCCAATGTTGAGAGCTACACTATATCTTACTCAAATGTGCCTGTTGAGGAGCCCCAATAGCATCTCTTTTCTTTCTTACTGAGAAGAACAGCTTAATTTTGATGTATCAAGTTTTTTTTTTTTCTTTTTACTTGCTTCCATTAGGGTGTGAAGTGTGAACAAATCATTGGATGCAAGTATAATTTGTTTTACAAAACATCAAAATTATTCACTACCAAATAATGTTCCATAGGATAACATTACTTGTAATTAACAATTTAGCTTATAGTTTGTAATATGTATAGTTCATGATATTTGTCACATAAAAGAACTATTGAAAATCTGTGATAGTCAAGTGTTGTCTATTTCTAATTGTATTAGTGTTCAGCATTTGATAATGAAATGTTACTGAAATTACGAGCTCTAGTTGATAAGGTATACACTATAGTCCAATAGAGTTTATCACCTTATAATAAAATCTTTTCAAAGAAAATGTCAAATTATGTTAGATATGGTTGAAAATACATTAATATTTAGCCCCCTTAATGACTAAGAAATTGATTTGTTAAAGGTGACTTTTCTTTATAGTTATGATAGAATCTGGAATTGTTATTATACTATTATCTATCGGAGAAAATATTTTTTTATATATTTTGATATTATTCTAAATATTTGCTTGATATTTGCATCTTATTTAATTAAAACACTTATATCATTCTAAATATTTGCTTGATACTTGCATCTTATTAATACAATTTTCCGTTAGGAATCAGTATACATTTCAAAAGACTTGTCCTTAAATAGTCTTTTTAAGGAGTGTTGTATTTTTTATTAATTAAAAAAATTATAACTTTTTAATTTTATTTATATAAATAGTTGACATTTATAAGAATAACACTTTAATCATCACTAATTTTTTAAATCAATCATATTTTTTTATGAAAAAATTAAATAAAATTCATATTCTACTACTATATTTATTATCTCTAAATCTCTGCTAACAAAGTAAATTTTTAAAAAATAGTGTAACAATATAATTTTAAAATACATCCAGTAAACCAAAGAGAATTCAAAAAATCAAAAAGTCTTGCTTGTAAACATCATGGATCCTAATATTTACTAGTTAATAAAAAATAAACATGAATAGTCAAATTTAAAGCCTATATTAGAAAATCAAAGTCTCTATACTACCTTTTTTTTGCATTCCACAAACAGGACAAGCTTCAAGAAATGTCTCGCATTCTTTGCATGAAGAAAGGTGCCTGCATGGAAGAAATAAATAACACGAAATCCTAGAATGACAACTTTTACATAACATCATGATATTATCATTAAGATTATCATGTTCTTCTTCAAAGTGTGCTTCATCACAACATGATTCTTCATCCTTTGTTCCCACTACCATTTTTTCTTTCATCTCTTCTAATGTTTTGTGCAAAGACAATGCCATTGCTTCGTTTTCGTGTGCTACTTTTTGCCATGCTTGGTTTTCTGCCTCTAGTCTTCTTAAATAATTTTCCAATTCTATCCTTTTCATTGAAACTTGTGCTATCTCTTCATCTTTCTCCATCAGCATAGAGAGTGATCGAGATTCAAACTTCTTCAATAATGATGCCACTTGTTGTTTATCTTGCTCTTGTAGCATAAATCTCAACTTTGCATTCTGCCCATCATACAAAAATTATGATTAGAAAAAAAATATATTATAAAAAGTTTGTTGCTTTGGAATTTCAAGTCTTATATTATTATCTACTAAACAATTTTCTTTTATATTATTAACTTTTAAGGCAAAATACAAATGCAGGTTTGATAACACATTGAAACAATACAAAGAATATAATACTTGAGAATAAATTTGAATCCTAACCTCTAATCTGATGTAATGATCAACCTGGTCTCTCTGTATATCATATTGAGCAGCAAAGGTAGGTAAAATTTTTGATGGTGTTGAATGGTGATTGTTGTTGAGTTTTGGATCATAATAAAAGAGATTAGTAAAATCATCGTAACCAACCATCTGATCTTCATTGTATGACTGTTGCAAACGTTGTTGCAATTGTAATTGTTCTTTCTGATGATGTTGTTGTTGAAGATTAAAACATGATGATGAATCAAAGAGTCCATCATCACAATAATAACCATTGTTGCAAAACGGAGATACATCATTGTTGTTACTCGAACAATAAAACTGTGCTTGTATCGCCATATCAAAGTTTGGAAAGCTTTCTTCTTGAAATCTCCTTAATTCAGCATGCCCAAATGAGATTCAGTTAATGTTGAAGCACATATATATTATAAAGTTTCAAGGATGAAAATAGTTTATTTTTTCACGGTCTCTCGGCGGTTTATAGGGTGTGCTATTATTGTGGGGATGATAGCTGTATGTGGAATGAAGTTCTAGCCAGTGATATGTGCCTCTCTATATATATTCATTGATATTTGAAGTTTGAAACTGTTGAAAGAAAAAGTTGAAAGAAAACTTGTGCAGATAACAATAAACAAATTATTTAATAGTTTAAAATATGAATTAATTTTTATGATTGTATAAATATTAAATTGTGTATTATTATATTATTAAAAATAATTAATTTTTAAATTATTTAAACATGTGAATCTAGTTAAATTATTGTGTAAAAGAGAGGATATTAAAAATAATATATATTAGTGATATGTCAACATAATGTTACATTATTAATGACACACATTTAATGGATAGATTTTGATTGAGCAGAAAGAAAAAGTAACCGATAAAAATTGAAAGTTGAAAGTTGAAAAGGAAATAAATAAAAATAAATAGAAGGAGGAGCAGGAGCCTATAAAGGAAAAATATAGCGTAGGATTAGGTTAGTGTGTGTTTGAGTTTGTTTCGCTTTCATTTTGTAACTTTAATATTCACATTTTTCATATTATAAGCAATAAATATAAAGAAGGAAAAAGAGGGTGTTATATTGTGTTGGACGCGGTAAGCTGCAACGTACCACATGCATATTTTGTGACTACACTTTCGGGTCAGAGATCTCAGAAGAAGAAGCGTTTTGAATAAATTTGAGAATTATTATCATCTCATTTTGAATTCCAAACAAGTGGTTGGCAACTGACGGATCACTCAGAAACTCACAAAAACTTGTGACTTCAATTTCATATTCAAGAGCTTGGAAAAGTAAAAATATACTCACACAAATTTTGTCGGTTTCATTTGTTACTCTTTTGAAAAAGTAATGTATGGTTGGATAGAAAACCAAATAATACGAATAATAATGCATGCATGATATTTTCTCCATAAATATTGTCGTGTTTGTAGATTTCTAATAATCCTTTGTTTACGAATTCTTAGCTGTCAATTCGAAGGCTTTGTTGGATTTTCTTCTTATTTTTTTAAAGAGCGATGCTAGGGCCAGCAAATTTTGTGATTAGTAGCTATCAAATAATCATCAATGATGATTTAATGGTGTGAGATTTCATCCAATAACTCACCTTTCTCTGCTGGTTATATGGCCAAAATTCAATAAAATTATTGCCTCCTAGACTTTTCCTTTTTTAAAATTCCATATAGAATACTTTTAAAATTAGTTTATATTTGTCCGTATTGTTGTTAATAAAGAATAATATTATCAAAATAAAAAATAATAATATCTGTTTCTTAATATTACTTAAAAAGTAAGCTTAAGATTGTTATCCAATTATCATAATGACAATAAGGAAGGAATTGGTAATTATCTACCAATAAATTGTAGGTAAATTATTATTATTATTATTATTATTATTATTATTATTATTATTATTTTGTGTTTCGGTTTTCTACAAGTTACAACCGATATAATAATTACACAAAGTCACAAACCAATTCTCAAAATAGTTTATATTATTATTTAATAAAAAATAAAAAATAAAAAGGTAAGAATTTTTAAAATTTTTAAATCATTAATTTTATATAGATAAATATATGAAATTTGATTTGTCCCATAAAATAAAAATTTAATAATTAAAATGTATTAAAATCTAAAATATTTCATTACCATTTTTTAAAAGACTAATTTGGTTGTTCCTCTTCAGATTATGGATTGATTTTTCTAAGTTGTTAAAAATAGGGTAAAGTATATTTTTTATTTCTAAAGTTTGACAAAAAATTTAGAAATATTTTAAAGTTTTATTTTGTTTTAATTTTGTTTTAAATGTTTTCGATTTACATTAAATATATCCATGATGGTTAATTTTTTAAAAAATTTAAAACTGATTCAATAATAATTTCATAAGAACAACCCTTTAACACAAGTAAATTAAGCATAATTTTCATACATTATTGTTAGATTGATCTTAAATTTTTTGAAAATTTAGCCGTCGATGGTATATTTGATACAAATAAAAAATTTTTGGGATAAAATTAAAATAAAATAAAACTTAAAAATATTTTTAAAATTTTTGCCAAACTTAAAGAACAAAAATATACTTTACCCTTAAAAATATAATCCGAATCCACAGAATACATTTTTTGTAATTAATATGATATGAATTTGAATCTTTTAAATTTTAAATTTTTATAAAATATAATGTTTTATCTTTAAATAATTTTTTTTAATATTTTTTTTAATCTAATCTATAAAATAAATGATGAGATCACACTAACAAAAATTTAAAAGATTCAAATCTATATGATATGGCTAATGACCAAAAGATAAGATTAATTCAAATAACTTGAGTAATTGATTGATCTAATGTATTAAAAAAATAACTAATTATAACAAAATAGTAACTATAGCATATATTTAGGCTACAATAGCAAATTTATCTAACTTGTATCTTAAGAATATATTTTAAATATACAATAATAATTTTTTAAAAAAAATTAATATAAAAAATATATATTTTTAATAATTTTTAGAAAATATTTTTTATCATATTTTTAATCTTTCTCCTTATCAAAACTCTAAAATAAATGATGATGACAATCTCTAGAACTTAATTTGGACGTTACGTTGGACTTATCTGCTTGGGAAGTTTAAAACTTTAAAATTTTAAACCACAAATGTAAGCATGGAGTCGTATGATATGACCCACAGTCCACAACGTTTTGATGCATATTACGGTGGAATCCCAAATCACGGAAACATTAAAGTACTACTTTATAGTATGTCAAAATTAAATGTTGCATTTCCCAAGGTGCTTGAGAAAAGTCATCATCACTTCTCTTTTTTCTTCAATTCTTTAGGCAAACATTTAATTTTGTTTTGGATTGATAGTGCCAAAGTGGGACAGATGGAGAAAGCACACACCATGAATTGATTTAGATTGAACTAACATGAATAAATAATTGGAAAAAAAAGAAGTATATAATAACAAAATAGTGTGGGGAGGTGAAGACATGAATGTTGGAGACTTTTTAAAGAGTGGTGATGGATTCATGTGCAGGTCACACATTTGACTCCATAAACTCACTCATAATTTTAGTCATCTTGGGCGGTTCTTATGCAATTACAACATAAAAAATGGTTCAATTATTCTTCAATTAACCTAATTCATTAAGTTTTATGTTATATTATATTGGCATAATCATTGTTTATCTTTTTCCTTTTCCTTTGGGTAATGGGCAATGGGTGCATGCTTTGTTCGTGTAACTTGTATATTAAAAAAATGAATTAGTTATACAATATTCCTAAACACTTGTCCCATCTCTGTTATTCAATAATGCACCAGAGTCTTTGATACATAATGGAATTGTGCAACTACTATGGTTAGTCATTCAACGTTAAAATTGTTTACTTCAAAACTTTGATTTTGCAAAATAATTAAAGATAGAGAATTGTTGTTAAATCAAGATAATGAATCTTTTTAGAACATTTTCAATTTAGAGGCTTTAGAATTAAAATTGATTTATAAAATAAAACCGGTATTATTTTAAAAATACAGTATTATTTTAATAAAAAATTAATAAAATTTTATTATTCATATAATTATATTGATGAAATAATTTAAAATAATATAAAATTTTAATTAAACTAATACGTATTATTGAAAGAGCAAATTTTATTTTTAAATTTAAATTATTATTTATGACATATAATTTCACAGATATTAATTTTTTTAAGACTCAAAATGAAATAAAATTAAAACTAATATTAAAGATGCTCTTAATATAATATGAGAATTTTACCAATCTATGTTAACTAAAATATTTTTTGAAACTGTTTTTCTTAATCATCATTATTCCAACACAATACAAGTTACAATTGGTGCTTTAATTTTATCTTAACTAGGTGGTCAACACACCATTAATAATTAAGATAAACATGCTTCCAACCACCATAGAGGCATATAGACCATAGTTAAATTATATAAAAAAAAAGTTTTAAAATGTTTGGCGGTGTCTATTTTTCTTAAGTGGATGATCCAGAAGTTATAAATACATAGTACTTGGTATAATTTTATTTTTGATGGGTCAACAATGACAATCAATATTGATGGCTTGATTCTTGAATGATAAATGGTTCTAAACATATATGACTATGAAATGGGTCCAGTAATAATCCTAGCTAAATAAAAAGCTTAGGTTGGCGTGCAGTAAAAACATAGGGTTTGAGCTAGTTACATAGCTAGTCCTAGATGCCTAAACAAAGGTATATGTATGGTCCAAAGGTTTTAATTTAATTTAATTTAATTATTTACAAAGTCTATTATACATGATACATACTGTGTATTTGTTCTGGTTTTACACTCTATGAACACGGTGCAATTAATGTGACTGTTCTTGTATACCTTAATTTCCTCATGTATAACTCGTTTAGAGGAGATCAAACTGGTTTTTTTCAAATTAATTAAAATATATTTTAAATATGAAGAATAATAATAATAATTTCATCTTATCATTTAGAAATAATCGACTGTATTGTAATTGATAAATAATAATAATAATAAAATAATTTATCATACAAACATCGAATTATATAGTAGAATCATAAGAATAAAGGTTAAGATAACACTGTGGGTCAGTTAACACTTTTAGAACGATAGGAGGCCTATGGGGAGAAGTCGTTAGATGTGCCAAAGAAACGGAAATATGTAGCTCTTTCACCGTGGGTCGTGTTCAGGTTGACACGAGCGTAATGGATGCCATCCAAGAAAGGGTCCACGTCACAGTGGATACGGGAGGCTTTGACGTCCTGGTGAAGGAGGCTGGACATGAGGCGTGTGATTTAATGTGTACCGAAAAATCTGAGGATGAAAACACAAGTATGCAAAGGAATTCTGATAGCAAAAGCAGGAGTGTCGACGTAGATATCATGCAGAATTCTGATGTAGGGTCATTGCATGAAGAGATACGGGATGAAGATCGGTTGTTGATGGTACCACGGAATGAGGAAGAAGACAAGGGCAGAATTGTAATTACAGATACAATTTTGAATGAATGGAATAATGACTATGTGCAGCATAATCTCGGGGAAATCGGAACGTATCTGGCATTAACTAAGGATAATTATGGTATGCAAGATTTGGGGGGTGGAGCCGTTATGCTATATGATGAGGATTCTGAAAAAACAATGACTGATGACCTAATTGGGCTGGAAAGGGAGCCCACAAATGTAACACCAAAAAATTCACTTGTGGAAAAAACTTGGGCCCTAACACAACATGGGGGCAGGCAGGAAAAGCTGGGCCCAGGACTCCAAGCCCACGAGAAAGCAGCTGCGGGTCAGTGGTCCAGGGAATCTGGTGCGGGTCGGTCTCCTTTGGGGGATGTGGGTCGCATTCCTCCAGATCTGATCTGCACGGGAGAAGGCTGCGGCGCCCATGGAGACCCACCGGTCGATCGAAGGCAGGCGACGACCAACGAGGACGGTCGCGGAAGGGGGCGTCTCAGCGGGAACCAGGGGGGGCAGATGCTACGTGGTGGCCCGGTCCGACTCCAAAGCCCTGGGACTGACGCTGACGATGACGCGGGAAGTGGAGTTGGTGGTGGGGAAGATGGCTCATCGGCGGCGGTTGACCGGTGTCGGTGTGGCATCCCAGATTTTCCGACAGCAAAGGGAGACCAATGCGACAAAATTCGAGAGAGCTGCAGGCAGGGAGGTGCGACGCTGGCTGATTACGCTGAGGGGAGGCACGGGAGACATAGCGCCAGGCCAGGGTGTGAAACCGGGAGTGAAAAAAAGCCACATAAGTGCTGTGCTCGAACCGGTAGGGTGCCCGGCAGGCAGATTGAGGAAGCCTTTGCAGAAACTGAAGCGGGCCAAGAGGGGAAGGGGACTGATGCGGAAGAAAGTGACAACCAACACACTGATGTGGAGGAGCAGTTAGTAGAAAATAGAAAGACCTGGGAGCTGGCACGCGAATCAGGAGCGATATTATATGATGAAGAAGACGACATCATGGCCATTCTACAAGCGCAGAACGAAGAAATAGCTCGTAAAAGAAAGGTGGCAAAGCAGAAAACGAAAATGAGACGGTGCAGACCCAAACATGCAAAGCAGGTGTGTAAAACAATTTTAAAATGATTTTCAGTTCATGGAATGTTTGGGGGTTGAGGGGAGATGGAAAGTTGAGGATAGCAAAGGACCTAAGAAATAAACATAGGTTACAAATGCTAGGGTTGATTGAAACTAAAAGGCAGATAGTGACGAAATTTGACGTTGCAAGAATATGGGGACAAGGTAGTCCAGGTTGGGAATATGTAGGGTCTGAAGGGGCGTCTGGTGGACTATTGCTAATTTGGGATGAGGAGATGTTCAAATTGAATAACTGTTATAAGGGAGAGAGGTGGTTGTGTGTTGAAGGAGTGATATTAAAAACTAGTTTCAACTGTGCGTTTGTCTTGGTCTATGGTGCACATGATAGAGACGAGAAGGTTCAGGTATGGGAAGAGCTGAGCTATATAGCGGGGTTATGTCAGGTTCCGTGCTGTTTTATGGGAGACTTTAATGAAATAGTACATATAGAGGAACGGAGAGGCAACACCGGGTTGACAAGGTCTGCGGAAGATTTTAAGTCTTGGATTCAGGACATGAACTTAGTGGATTTGCCGCTCACCGATCGGAAGTTTACATGGTTTCGCGGGCATTCTTGCAGTCATATAGATAGAGTCCTGGTTAGCTTGGAGTGGTTAGAAGAGTTTCCAGATGCACATTTGCCAGGTGGACCAAGGGGTCTGTCAGATCATTGCCCGCTAATAGTGGAGGGTAGGAAGCTGAGAGGAGGACCCAGGCCGTTCCGGAGTCTTGATTCATGGTTTACACATGAAGGCTTTCTCAGGATGGTGAAGGAGGAGTGGAGAGGGTTAGGAGAGCTACAGTTCACAGATAAATTGAAGGCGCTGACAGAACCACTGAGAAGCTGGCATAAGGCAAATTTTGGTGACATGGATAAGAAGATTACAAAGTTTGAGGAAGAGATCAAGAAGATTGATGATATGGTCAGCAATGGAGTATATGATGGAACACTGGAGGCTAGGAGAAAGGCGTTGGTTAAGTGCTGTGAGCGATGGTATGTGAGAAAAGAAGTACACTGGAAGCAGATGTCGCGATCTCGGCACATGAATGAAATGGACAGGAATACAAGATACTTCCACAATATAGCTTCAGCAAGAAGGCGGAACAATAGGATTGATAGTCTGGTTATCAACGGCAGGCTGGTTCGGAATCAGGCTAGAATAAAGGTTGCTATCAGACAGTTTTATAAGGATCTATATCATCAGGAAGACTCTCCTACTATGGGGTTCAGAGATGGTCTGGTGGTTCAAATAGGTGAGGAGGATGCTATGGCTCTAGAAGTGATACCGTCGGGCGAAGAGATCAGAGAGGCCGTGTGGGACTGTGAGTCCTCCAAGGCGCCAGGGTGTGACGGATACAACATGAACTTCATCAAGAGATGCTGGGATGAGATTGGCTCTGAATTCACGGCGGCAGTGATGGGGTTTTTCCAGACGGCCAGGTTACCGGCGGATGCCAATATCACTTGGGTGGCGCTAGCACCTAAGTTCATGGGTGCAAAGGAGATTAAAGATTTGCGACCTATCAGTATGGTGGGGTGTGTGTATAATGTTATTTCGAAGGTGCTAGTTAGGAGGATGAGATCAGTGATGCCAGCATTAGTAGGAGAGACCCAGAGTGCGTTTGTACAGGGAAGGAAAATTCACGACGGGGCGCTTATTGCGTGTGAAACAGTTAGTTGGCTCAAACTGAGGAAAAAGGAGGCTGCACTAATTAAGCTTGACTTCCAAAAGGCTTATGATAGAGTTAAGTGGAGCTTTGTGAACACTGTGCTGCAGAAAATGGGATTTGGGCATAAATGGAGAGCATGGGTGATGGAGTGTGTAGCCACTGCGTCTATGTCGGTGCTGATAAATGGCTCGCCATCTAAGCCTTTCAACATGAAAAGAGGTTTGAGACAAGGTGACACACTGTCTCCATTTTTGTTTGTATTAGTGGTGGATGTGCTGCATCGAATGATAGGCGAGGCAGTGAGGAATGGTCGTATATCATCGCTGCTGGTTGGTAGAGACAGTATACCTTTGTCACACCTTCAGTTTGCTGATGACACTATCCTCTTCTGCCCACCAGAGGAGGAGACTATAAGGAATTACAAGAGGCTTCTGCGATTCTTCGAGTTGATGTCAGGCCTGAGTATCAATTTTGATAAGTCCAGCCTGATTCCAATTAATTGTGAGGAGCAATGGGTCGAGCATATGTGTAACCTGCTGGGTTGTAAGGGGGATGCCCTTCCAGTTAAATACTTTGGAATATCTCTAGGAGCTAATCCGAGGTTGGTAAAGACATGGAAGCCTATCATAGACAAGGTGGAGGAAAAACTCAGCTTGTGGAAGGCCAAGGTGCTGAACAAATCTGGGAAGTTGGTACTTATCAAATCTGTGTTGAACAGTCTGCCAGTATACTATTTGAGCTTGTTCAAGATGCCGAAAGCGGTGGCTGAGAAATTGATTTCACTACAGAGAAGATTCCTGTGGAGCTCAGAAGAGGGTAGGACTGGTATGGCATTAGTAAGGTGGGAGGTGGTGCAGGCGCCGAAGAAACTAGGTGGACTGGGAGTAGGGGACGCTATGGTTCGCAACACAGCGCTGTTATTCAAGTGGTGGTGGCGATTTGCAAAGGAAGATTGCCCCTTGTGAAAAAAAGTCGTAGCTTCTTGTCATAATTTAAACCCCAATGAGCCTCTGTGGACTCAAGAACCGCCTACTAGAGGAGGACCATGGAAGGATATTTGCCAGTTACACATCCTGAACCAACATTTAAGGGATAAGATGGTTGCAGGCCTGTCCATGGTGGTTGGGGATGGGCGTCGGACACGTTTTTGGGAGGATACATGGGTGCTTGGTGGGTCTCTGAAGAACCGATTCCCGAGGCTTTTCTCTGTTTCAAACCAGTGTGGATCCGTTATAGGGGACTGTGGTTTTTGGGATGGGCTTGAGTGGATTTGGAACTTCCAATGGAGGCGAGAGCTCTTCCGATGGGAGTTGGAACTACTGAGTGCATTACACGAGGTTTTGAGACCTGTGAACTTAATTCATAACAGAGAGGACAGAGTGGTGTGGAAATATGATAGGCGAGGTGTTTTTACAACTAACTCATTTGTGCAGGTGATGCAGGAAGAATTGATCCCAGAGGAGGTAACCAGTTACAGCTTCACCAGGACTATTTGGAAGGGGCTGGTCCCGCCTAGAGTGGAGCTGTTTGTCTGGTTTGCTCTGATAGGAAGAGTGAATACAAAGGACAGGTTGAGCCGGTTTGGAATCATCAGTCATGAAGATGTTACTTGTGTTCTCTGTAACAACGGGGTGGAGGATGTACATCACTTGTTTCTAGGATGCATATTTGCATGGCAGGTGTGGAGTGCTTGGATTTCAGCTTTTGGCCAATGGTGGTCTTACCCAAGATCGATGAAAGAACACTTTCTTAGTTGGACAGAAGAACCGAGGAGGATGGAAGAGCGTAATCACCGGTTGAGGTGCTTCTGCGCGATCGTCTGGAACTTATGGTTGGAAAGAAATAGACGGATTTTTCAGCACACAAGCAAAGGAGTTGAAGAAATCATCAACATGTCTTCGAGTAGTACTAACGAGTGGAGCGGTGGGGATCCCTTTAGTTGT
Organism: Arachis ipaensis; assembly: GCF_059453495.1. Classification (NCBI taxonomy): domain Eukaryota; kingdom Viridiplantae; phylum Streptophyta; class Magnoliopsida; order Fabales; family Fabaceae; genus Arachis; species Arachis ipaensis. The sequence continues at coordinate 8,559,053 of NC_142438.1, forward strand.
TGATGGCTATACCAGAGATGACATGGGATCGGATTTGTGTTGTTATATTTGGTAGGTCCTTTTTTTTTTTTTTTTAGTTTATGTAACTTGGTTGGTCACTCCACTTCTATTGTGTTGAGCTGTTTGATTTCAAAAAAAAAAAATTAAAGTTAAGATAATGTTCAATTATAAATTTATAACATAGCTAGTTATAACAGACGAATCAGAGTTATATAAATCAATTATTTGAGTTGTTTTCGTGTGTTTTTAAAAATTTCAGATTAACCAAATCATAGAATCAACTATTGTGATTATCAAAATATGTTTGTGCTGTTGTGCATATCCTCGAACTATTCTTCGCTATACAGTGACCAAATTAAATTCAATATTTCTTTAAGATTGTATTTTATAATGCTTTAATTTATCTTGTGCCTGAGTCGTATAGGCAACAAAGCATTGCAGCTAGGTTAGTCACATAGCAATTATAGTAATGGTGCATAGTGTCTTTTGGGGAAAAAGTTATGCGAATCTAATTTAGAGTTAATTTCCTTAACATTTGATTTCACGTGGCCTAGGCAGTATAGCTTTAGGATTATACTACGTGTATATTAAAATTAATTACAAAAATTATTTATAAATATAAAATAATATTAAATTATATATATTTATATATAAATATATTAATAATTAATTTTAGTAACTGATTTTAATATACGAATAATATTTTTGGTAATTTTATTATAGACATAACTACTAATAATTAAGCACAGCGAAGCTAGCTATATATATATTTGTGGGGTTGATATACGTCTTTGAAAGACTTTGTCCAACTCCATGCAGTTCCGTACGAATATATTTATGCGTGGAAATTAAAAAGAGAAGCGCATTATATTATTAATTGTATGTGTGAGTTGGATGGGTTAAAAGCATGCATATGGTTCAATGGTTTTTGGTAATCTTAGGACCACCGCCATAATGCATAATTGGAGAAGAAAAATGGGCACTACATTCCCCAACAACTAGCGTGATCTCGATCTGCTTCACAACAATCACCTAAGTTTGCGTCTACATTCACAATCACTATACTTTAATATAATTCGTTATATACTTATATATTGTTACAATTTCAATACATGTCTACTTAAAATGTTATCCATCTTATGATTGGTTTAATTCTTTAATTTAAATAAAATATTAACGCTCATTGTATTTTTTAGTATGATCTCCACAATGAGATAGTATATATGTGGAGCTGAAAATATTAATTTTTATTGAGATGTAATTGTATATCAAAATATTAGGGAGAAAATATAAAATGAGATTACACTGCATCCAACTCAAAACCTTAAGATAGTAAATGAATAAATTTTTCATCTTATAAATTTTTTATTTTTTCTTACTTTCTTTGATATAGGAACACTCCTCACACTTACAACACTAACATTGTCATGACATGCTAATTGTCATGGCATGCTAGGTGGTAGATAGATAAATTTATTATATTAGCTGGCAACATAATCAAGTGCAGGAAAGTAACTACAAATTTTGCAGCGAGTTAAGGTAGTAACTAATTTGGTTCTTAATAAATACGATCAGACGGATCCACCAAGAAGTAAACTATGCTGAAAAAGCCAAAACTGTAATCACCTTCGTACGTAGCATTTTTTAGCATTTCATTATAATACTAAGTTGGAACCGACCAAGGGAAAGCATAAAATAATGTGAATTATGAAATTGAGAGGAGCCATCTCAATCCCATGCATGCTTTGTTGACTCATTGACTGCTGGGTATGTATCCAAGCAAGAAAGAGCTCAGAAACTTGAACGAAGTTGTGGTTTGTCGTGCAACTTTGACCTTTTTGCATGCTACTTTGATTTTCTTTCAGTTAGTCAGTCAACGAAAGCGTGTGAGAAAAACTCGCAAATGGATATGGATCCCACTTCTTTTTTTATTCTTATCATGATTTATTCACATTTTAATTATTGATCTACGGAAAGTTTTGCAATCAATATGTGCAGTAGTAGTGCAACTTTATCTTTCCCATATTTCCTGAATTTGGTTGTATAAAATTAATAAAAAGTTAAAACAATATTGTTTTGTTTTGTTGTGTTTTTCACCGTTAGAAGTGAACAAGTAGAAAAAGTTTAGAGTTTTATTAGAGGCTCTCTTTTTTTTTTCAATAGGTTAGAGTTTAAATGTAAATAAAATTATTAAATTATATTGTTTTTTTTTTTTTATTTGGTCAACACACACACATCTTATACTCTCTTTTTCATCGAGAGAGATTCGAACTCATGTGGCAATTTTATATATTTTTTTTTTTTTTGGGTATATCTCGTCACAAAAGCATCTTTGTATAAACTTATTCAAACAAGGCCCAGTAATTAGACATGGGCTTCTGAAAATTAATGGTAAGAAAATGGGCCTAGTGTTATCCAAAAACTTAGTCAAGAAGAAATGGATTTTCTGACCTAAAACTGCTGCCACATCATTCTCCCATGGCAACCCAAATGTCCAAATTCTTAAAGTGCTTTCTAAAAGACCGTCCAAAATTAAGTCCCTTTTTTTTGTCGGCAAAAATAAGTGCTTTTTATAAGGTCACTTTTTGACTCATATCATCACTTTTCCAATTTCTTTTTCTTATGATTATGAGTGCTCCTTTAATTTGAGTTCATGTTCAAGTTTTTTTTTTTTTGGTATTAGTTCATGTTCAAGTTTATATGGTGAAAATGTTGAATTGTAATGCTTGTTCCCATATATTGTGGATGTTTCTGTCAATAAATAAAGTTGTTTTGGGCAAAAAAAAAAAAAAAAGAGAGAGAAGGAAGAAAAGACCTAATAAAGTATCTAACCAAGGAACTAAATTGGAGTCTAGTAGTTAGTTAATTAGTCTGCTTAAACAAGTGTTGGGAGTTTGAATTTCGCTTTGTACATGCAACAACTCATTGTCCAGCAACAAACTCTTAAATGGAGCTCAGTACCGCGATGGATTAGTCATTGGCTTGCCAGATTAAAAAATACCGTGAGAAAAAAAAAAGTATCTAAACAAGGTATACGGAAAAAAAAAAAGAGAGTATCTAATCAAGTTGGGTTAGTTTAGTAGTTAGTTCACTAATTCATTTAATAAAGTGTTAAGAATTTGAATCCAGCATTGTGCCTGCAATAACTTATTGGCTAATGAAAAACTCTTATATGAAACTTCGATCTACAATAAATTACTCATTAGTTTATCAAATTGAAAAATACTATAAAACTCCAAAAAAAACATCTAAACCCTATATAAATATTGAGATTCGAATCTCATTTTATCTACATAGCAACTCATGGACAACAGTAAACCATTATCACAACTATAAGAATGATATGTTTATGTAGGTCAATGCATGTATATGTGTCATGAGTCATCACTAGGCAGCACTCATAATTTTCATCACAAAGATTTGATATCACTACTCAACAAAACAACTGTCTAAACCTTATTGGACTTCTATAAGAGAGTTTGTCACGTAATGTAATGTAACTCATCTCAGTATTCCAACAAACATTAATTAATGATTAACTAGTGATGGAGATGAACTAACTAAATTAATTAAGGATTTGGTTAAGTCATATATAGAAATGTTTTGAAATTCTTCATGCTTAAAATATGTCTTTTTAGTAAATAGGTAGTTTTACTTAAAAAACTTAACCAATGTACTTAAGCTGTTGATTTTTTTTAAAATAATTCGATTAATTAAAATCATAGTCTTATATGCAACCTGAAACGCATCGAGTCAACCAAAGGTTTTATTAATTTTGGATCTTCAATATTTCCACCACTGATTGATTTTAGTCATTTGCATTGTTGTACACCCTAAACGAACCTTTTTTTTTTATAAATATAAATGTTTCGAATGTATTGGAATTACGCTTTGCTATTTACTATAACGCTTTGGATGAAGAAAACAATTGTATAAATTACATGGGATGTGGTTACCCAAGCATAGCTAGTTGTATGTCTTAGCAAAAGGTATTTTATTTTGTCCTCATTCTTGTGTGCGAAAGATTCGTTGGCAACATAGGAAAGGGGTGAACAACATTAAAAACCATTGCTATATGCACAACGTTCCAATTTTATATGTATATGTATTAGAAAACTGTGACACCGACTAAGTGAATTTTGTACATAGAAGGAACAAAGTTAGCAAGGCAATTGCATGTATCCCATAATCTGAATAAAGCATACATTATCATATTTTTAGTCTTAAATTAATACTAAAAAAATAATATAAATAATTTTGATTAATATTTTTAAGATACTTATTAACCAAATATATTAATGTGGTTGTGATTAAAAGCTTGGAAGGTTGAAGGTTGAAGGTTGAAAAGTAGAGGAGGTAAAAATTTGATCATCCAAGTATTTGACACTTGTATCTATATCATTTGGAAGCGGTTCTTTTAAATCCCCAAATTAAGAAACAAAGTTACTTATCCAAACTAAATAACAAATTATGAGCCACACGAAAAGAAAATGATAACAAAGATAAGAAGAGTACCACAGAGCCAGTCAAAAAAACCAAAGATAAGATCCGTGCATGACTATATATAAAGAAAAATACAAAGAGATATTTATGAATATACGCGTTAATTTGTACAATGAAGTAGCCATATATATCTATTCCGAATAGGGTCCCCCAATGGAAACAAGGCATGTGATGATGCAAGTATTGGTCTTAGCAGTTCCAAGAATGGATACAACTAACCATCCTCACTAATTAAAATAGTTATGTTCCTGGTTACTTCTTTCACATTATGTACCACCACCGCCCCTTCATCCTTATTTCGTTCCCATTCTTTTGACTTAAAGGCCCAGGGACCCACTTTTAAGAATCTTGTCTCATATACCCATCCTAGCTTGAAGCCTAGAATAGTGACAAACCAGCTTGCCCCTTACATTTAAGAAAGGAGAATGAGAGGAGAAAAAATTGAAGAAAGAGTGAAATTATTAGTATGTTGTTTAGATGAAGAAGAAATAGATGTAAAAAAAATAGAGATTTTTTTTTTGTTTAGATAAAAATAAAAGTGAAAAAAATTAGAATGACATAAAATTATATTAATATTTTTATTTATATTATATATAAATTATAATTTATTAATAATAAAAAATAAATGTATAATTTATTAATATTTGTCATATTTTTATTTATTTTCATTTCATTTTTGGGTGAAAATATTTTAGTAAATATCATTTTTTTTTTCTTTTCATTCGAACAATAAAAATTTTATTTATTTTTTTTTTCTTTTTATTTTTTTTCTTTAAATTCTCCCGACCCAAACAATAAATTAGGTTCGACCATTTAAGTATGTAAAATTAAATAAGTAATTAGAGTTTCTAAACTAGAACTAGGGGTAGAAGGTTAGAAACATATCAGGCCAGATTAATCGATTTTGATCTGATCAGTAATTTATTATAAACTTTTTTTAAGTAGTAAATTTAGTCTGTTATTTAATTTTGGTTTAATTTAAAATTAATTAAAAAGTCTGATAAATTTTATTTCATAAAGATACAAATATTTAAAAATATTATTTACAAATTTAATTTTAATAAAAATATTTATTTATAATATATCATATTTAATATTTATAAAAAATTTTAAATTTTTTTAATATATAAAAATATTTATCATAAATTTAAAATATTTAATAATTTTATTAATAATAAAAATTTATTTATTTATTTATATTTTAATAAATCCAAATAGATCTGATAGGTTAATAAAACTAATTAATAAATCTAAGTTTAATTTATTATCATATTAAAATTTTTACAAAAATTTAAATTTGTGTTTATTTTACAACATGCCAAATCAAGTCAGGCCGAATACAAGTCAGGCTGTAAGTTCTTGACAGATTGCTTTATTTATTTTTATCTCTAACTAAAAGTATTATCTATTTAAAGAAATTTCAATGAACTAATCACAAATGGATTAATCTTTTTGTTTATGAGAAATGCTATACGTATAAATTTTTTATAAACCAATTCCAACAAATTTGACAATAAAATCTAGCTGAATAAGTAAATAAAAGTGATGAGAATAATTTTTATTGATATTAGACCAATTTAATTAAATTTGATCTATAAAAACATTTATACGTATATTATTATTCTTTTTTTCTAATAAATAATTTTAATTAAATAAATCATTTTTTACATTAAAATATTAATTTATATAAAAAATTTTACTTATTTAATAGATTATTTTGTTTAAATTTAAAATATTTTAGTTAAAACTTAAAATATTTGAGCTAAATAGTTAAAAATAGGGATAAGTACTTTTTTCGTCCCCAAGGTCTAGGGTCAAAATCATCCTCAATCTTTACAAACACATTAAAATCGTCCTCCTCCCATTCACGAAAATTTTTGGACACATTTACTCCTGAGGGTCCCTAATGCTTCGTTTTTTATTCCCGCGAAAGGCATTCACTATCTCATTTGTCATTACACACTTCAAAGGTGATGTTTCATGTTCAATGATGTCCTAGCAGTGGTGTGTCGTCATCGGAGGAGTATCGGAACTGCATTTGGAGGTCGCTAGCAACGGTGAGGAAGGAGGTCGGTCCGGCATTGTCATCGACATTCAGGTATGTATGCATCATTTGTGACGGTTTCATTTCGAGTTTGAAGGTAATAATGTTTGAACAGATTCTCTTAGTATCTTATTATTGCGAGGGTTTGATTTGATTTTTTTGTGTCTTTAAGAAATGGGAAGCTTTACTCTAACTGTCTACCATGGGGTCGATTTGGATATGAAGATGGGATGTTGCGGTATATACGGGGACAAAAGACAGTTATTGAAGATGTTGATAGTGATTGATGGTCTGTATTTGAGGCATATGCAGAGTTAAGGCAGTTCGGATACACCAAAGAGAACATTTCAGCTATGTGGTATAAGGATCTAGCTAGTCAATGGTTAGAGAAGACCCTGAAATTATTTGCTACGGATAAAGATGCACTTAAGATGTGCAAAATAGCGAACTTGAGGGGTCATGTTGAGGTGTTTGTGGTGCATGTGGTTGAGGATGCAGAAGAATTTCCTGAAGCTGGGTTTATTAATGTTGGAGGCCAAACAGAGGAGATGCGCGGTAATGAGTTGGTGGTTTATGAGGGTGAAAAAGGTCAAGAGGTGAAAAATGATGATGTGCAACAAGGCAATGAAGGAGATAAGTTAGAAACAGATGTGGCTGCAGAAAATGAACGGACTGAGATAAATAGCGATGATAACAGCGATGATGACGAGTTTATTCCGTCTGATCCTGAGGTTGATAGTGCAGACAACATTCAATTTACAGATAGTGACGAGAAATATGATGATGAGAGTGGATTTGAGGAAGATACAAGTGCCAAGAATAGTAAGAGTGTTGATAAAGGAAAAAGGGTTATGAATGTCGATTTTAGTGATGAGGAAGTCTTCAATAGCGATGAAGTGGATTTGGAGTACGAGGTTGGTGTTGGTTCAGATGATGAGGAAGGAAAAGGGGAAGATAACAATGAAACAAGGAGCTATCCAATTCATAAGGATTGTAAAGATATGAGTAGTTACAAGTGGGAGGTGGGAACAGTTTTTGCTTCAAGACATGAATTTAAGGACGCTGTGACGTCGTATGCAGTACAAACGAGAAGGGGACTCAGGTATGTGAAGCTTGACTTGGTTAGAGTGATGAGCCGTTTGTCAGCCTGGCTGCCCTTTTTGGTTATATGCTGCTAAGATGAAAGAGGAAGCAACTTGGCAGCTTCGCTCCATGAACCTTAAGCATACTTGTGGCTAGTCGCATAGGGTTGGAATAATGCATACTTCGTGGCTGAGTATAGCTTTTAAGAAGAAGGTGGAACATAATCCGAAGTTTAATGGAACAATTTTACCTCGAATTAGGAAGAAGATAGAGAGAAGAGGTAGGGTAGCCGGTGAGTGGAGACCTTACTGGTCTGCTGCACAAACTTATGAGGTTGTCAATGGGTTGAGCAAATATGATGTTGATTTGTCTCTTCATGAGTGTTTATGTAGGAAATGGCAGCTAAGTGGAATTCCTTGAATACATGCCATCAGCTGTATAAACTTTAAGGGTCTTGAATTGGATTCGTTTGTGGATGACTGCTACAAGAGAGATGCCTATATCAAGTGCTATGAATCGATAATCAACTCTCTCAATGGCCTTGATCTATGGGAGCACACTAACTTCGATGATGTCATGCCACCACCTTATCGGAAGCCTAGCCACAGACCAGTGAAGAAAAGGAAAAGAGGACCTGATGAATCAGAGACTAGATGCCAGATACACTTGTCTAAGAGGGGGCAGATACAGAGGTGTTCAAAGTATGGTGCATTAGGTCACAAGAGAGGAAGGTGCAGCAATCCACCCCTCCCTGTAAGTTCAGTTCTCCACATGACTGTTAGGGTTTATTGCAATATTTTTCATATGTATGTTAGGGTTTATCTGTCTCCTCGTTGGTGTATTGCAGACCCAACCACCTAAACAAACTGCTGCCAAGAAAACTAATGGAGGAAGGAAGATATCACAACCTGCTGTGCAATCTACTACCAGAGGGAGGAAGAGGTCCAAACCACAAGAAAAGTTATCATCACAGCCCCAACCAGCCCCCAGCTCAACACCCATAACTAGGTCCAAGTCATCCCATTCCCAGCCCATCCCCAAGCCCACAACACATGCATCTAGGCCCAATTCAACACCAGCGGCTACTCCCAAGCGAAGGCCCAAGATGAAGCCCATCAGAAGCTCAACCTAACCACCACCAGCTGCCAAGGAGAAGGGTGCATCCAGCTCAAGCCAACCAGTTATGAACAAGGTCTCCTTCACTCACAACATTACACTACATGTTTTTCCAAGAAAGTTGAGGCTCATGGCAAAACTGCCTCAAATGGATTGGAAAAAACTTTAACAATGTTTAGAAACTATTTAAGTTGTTAGCTGGTTAATGTAGAGCTAGTTTGATCATACCGTATGATTGTGAGATTTCATTTTGATTGCAACTTATTACATACTCTTTATGCTTAATGTTGTGTAAAAGTGAATAGAATTACTGTTGTTTGGTTCTACCACCAACTGTCATCTGGTTTGTTGAATGGTTTAAGTTTATTACCCCTAGTTTGTTAATGAATGAAGTCACATAGTTGTGTTTTGATGTATCTGTTTCTGCTTTCATTCTGATGTTGAGCAAATATTACATACTACATGTTATGCATTACTAAACCAGACACAATTCTTCAGTCATATTTTTGGGCAACCATTTTCATTTTCATTGCCAATTTCTTGTGAAATTACAGACAGACACCATCACTTACATACACATAAACTAACCTACAAAAACCAGTTTCATTACCAAAATACTATCCAGCCACAGCAGCAGTTTTTAATTACATAAATTAGACTTCAATGCCTAAGTACAAACTAACTAAAATTGCCCTATTTTTTACCTAACTTTCATCAACCCAGTTTCAGAGGCAGCAAACATGGTAAACCCTGTTTGTGATTCAACAAAACCTGCAGCCAGCAAAATAAACAACCAACCCAGCCAACCATGCCCAACACTGTAGCAACCTTCAACTTCCACTCAGATGCCTTCAAGTCTGCCTTTAGGGCTATAACTTTTCTCTTCAACCTTCTCACATCCGGATCTTCGCTTTCAGCTTCTGGGTCTGCCCAACAGAAAAACTGACACTCATCTTTAACCTACATGAACCTACCATACTCAGTGCCCAGAAACAAAATGTTGGGGTCAGCTGAGAACAATAAAACATCAACTTACCTCATAGTACTCGCAACACTGGTCTCTCTCCATGCCCACAAAGAAGTCCCCTCTTCTGCGCAGACTCACTGGTCCGAGAAGACCTTGAGCTCTCCGACGCCATCGCTGCACTGGAACCCTAACCCTAGCAGACGCTTTATGATTCTGGTTTGGGGGTGAGGTTTTTAATTAAAATAAAACTTAATTTTCTAAACCATTATGTGGTTTAACTACCGGTAACAATTTCAGAAGTAAATGTGTCCAAAAATGTTCGTAAATAAGGAGGGGAGGACGATTTTAATGTGTTTGTAAAGATTGAGGATGATTTTAATAAAAAAAAAAGATTAGAGACGAAATTGATTTCGACCTTCGACTTTGGGGACAAAAAAAGTACTTATCCCTTAAAAATATTAAAACTGGTAAAAAATTGAAAAACATTTTGACACATTAACCGATAATCTATTTAATTCACAATTTAATCAATCTAGTTCCATTAAAATTTTATTTTTACAGGTCATTTTTTAAACAAAATTTACTTATTTAAAATTGTTACCAAACTAACGAATTCGATCCATTTTGACGTGTTTAATCCATTTTTATTTTCTAAGAGAATATGATAGTACTATATATATTATTTTTAATATCAAAAGAATTATAAAAATAATAAAAATGAAAAGAACTGACTTTTAGTCTTTTATATTATAATAAAAAATATAAAAAAATACTAAAATTAGTTATTAATATAAAATATATATTAAAATATAAATATATATTAAAAATAAATTAAATTATACATATATTTATATACGAATATATTTATTATTCATTTTGATAGCTGATTTTGATATAAAATATTATTTTTAAAAATCTATATATACAAATAATATTTCTTCTAATTTTGTGTCATATAGTTAGTTCTGCTATAGTATCTGTTTGGTTTATGTGATAGCTCCATGGCTAACCGAAACAAATGTCATCGCCCTTTCCAAACAGAACATGTGGCGCATAACCACCATACTCAATACAAAAACCAACCGACAACTGTCAAGCATTGACGCTCACACTTGACACTCTTGCCATGCGATGCTACACAGAATTACTCCCTAGATTCTCTCCGTGAACCTTCCTACCCTATTGCATTTTTTAATTTAATTTAGATATGGAAGGATGAATGTGTATGATATAGTTATAGAGTGTATAGGTATTTTATGTAATTGTGATATTAGCAGTAAAAATCAAATTCTCTTATTTTTGTATTCGAATTATTTGATTTGTATTAAAAAAATTAAAAAATTTAGGGTATATAAATTAAACTTTTTAATTTGTGTACTCTAAATTTTTTTAATATTTTAAACACAAATCGAAAAATCCAATTTATGTACTCTAAGTTTTTTTTTTTATTTTTTAAACACTCGATTCAATCTATGTACCTCTTACAATTTTAAAAGACATAAAAAATTACCATATTAAAATATATCATTCATCTCATTCTTATATTTAAATTTTTTAGCCACAAATATTAATTCACCTTATGAAAATTAAATATATTTAATTTATAATAAGTCTTGGTAGTCTGAATTTGACCCCACTAAGGTCGTGTATAAATAATAGATAAAAGTACTAGCATTTAACATACCTTACTTAGTAGCTAGAGTCTCACTCTCACTATATATACTTCCCTTAAACAACCGAACCAACCCAAAAGTAAAACACAATCAATCAATCTGCTAACAAGAGAAATAAAAGAAAAATGGGTGCTCTGGATCACATCTCTGATCTATTTGACTGTTCTCACAGCAGTTCCAAGCTCAAGAAGAAGCGCAAGCAGTTTCAGGTAATTAATCAAATTTAATACCTAATTAACTAACTTATATTTGATTAATCAAATCTAACTTAGTTAATATATTATGATATTTATGAATCTGTAGACGGTAGAGGTGAAAGTGAAGATGGACTGCGAAGGATGCGAGAGGAAGGTGAAGAAATCGGTGGAAGGAATGAAAGGAGTAACGAACGTAGAAGTGGAGAGGAAAGCGAACAAGGTAACTGTTCAGGGCTATGTGGAACCTTCGAAGGTGGTGGCGCGAATTGGTCACAGGACGGGAAAGAGGGCAGAGTTGTGGCCATACGTGCCGTATGACGTGGTGGCGCACCCATACGCTCAGGGGGTGTACGATAAGAAAGCACCCGCAGGGTATGTGAGGAACACGGAGTTTGTTGACCCCAACGTTTCACAGCTGGCGCGTGCCAGCTCAGCAGAGGTCAGGTACACCACCGCCTTCAGCGACGAGAATCCCGCCGCATGTGCCGTTATGTAATTACACTTTCTTATTGTTCGCTTTTTTTTTTAATTATTGCAGCAAAATCAAAAAATAGAAAAAGAAAAAAAAAAGTATAACAGGTTAGGTAGTGTTTGTTGTTTCGTGTGAAAACTAAGATAAGTTTGGTTTGTCTGTAATCATTGGTTCTTATTTCTGAATATTAATGTGATATATTATTTTCTTTTTGTTTTAGTCGTTTCGTTCTTCATATTACATGAGAAAAAAATAGATGGTATCATTAATTTGATTTTTTATTAACAAAATACTGATAAAAAATAGAGATGAAGTCATATGACAGTATTGACATAATAACATATTTGAATTGATTATGAATTTATTTACATTTGTTTTTAAGATTACAAATTCTGTATGAAAACAAATTGGAGTAAAAAAAATATTTTTTAATTTAAATATAGAAGGAAGAATAGTGTAGGACGTAGATATAAAGTATGCGACTATTTTATGTCGTTGTGGTGTTAGCAGCAAAATTTGGACCGTCTAATATTCAATCGGTATTGAAATTGAACCATCTAATTTTTTAAGTATAAAATATTAAAATCGGATCTTCTCGTTTTTTTATTCGGACTCTTTCATTTGTATTTAAAAATTAAAAAAATTTGGGTATACAAATTGGAATATTGGACTCTCCAAATTTATGTACTCTAAATTTTTTAAATTTTTTAAACACAAAATTTGATTTGTGTACCTCTAATAATTTTGAAAACGTATATCATTCATCTCACTCCTATATCTAAATTTTGTAGGCAAAAAAATGAGAAAAATTATATACTTTATAATTATATTCTTTTTAAAATTATAATAGGAATTGAAATTAAAAGATTTAATTTCTATACTTTAATTTTTTTTTAAATAGATTTTTATTTTTTTATTTTTATATCTTAAATCAAATAGTGTTATTTTATTAGGAACAATTATACTCATCCAGTGTATATCTATACCTATATCCATCTGTAAAATAAAATAGTCTCGTTCTCTTCTTTCTTCCCTTTTTCTTTAACCGACAACGAATCCGTTTCCTTTACTCTCATCTCCTTACAAACACTAGGCGCTAAATCTGGAACATAGCGTATTCCTTAAAATCATATTATTTAAATATACAATATTAACATGATATCTAACAATGATAAAAATGTTTCTGCAAAAATAAATCAACCTTAGTTAAAGAAAGTGTTATAAAGTCAATAAAATAGCTGAAATGTACTAATATTGACTGAGGAGGTGATTATTGCCGCTACACGCCTACACTTTATCACATACAAATAATTCAAACTCCAAATGTTGGAAAAAAATTAGAAATGATCATTGTGAAAAAATTTACTAATCTTTAAATATTGATTAAATAGTAGTGTATATATATTGAACTCTCTGTTTTAACTTTTAATACAATATAAAGGTTCAAAATCCATTTTGTACACTTCATATGTTTCGCCAAGCTGACGCATGATAACAAGTCCCCTATATGGCCCATGCACACTGTTATGATAAAATGAAAGTGTTTCTATTAGATTAGTTATCATTTCATCACAGAAATGATTGAACACTACATGATCGGTTTCCAATTTTTAAAGCAACTCCCTTTAATTGATTGCAATTACAAAGTTGAATGGATGAATGTGACACTTTACTGTCTGACCCTAAAAACAAAGGTTAAGATTAATTAATTATCAATCAATTCAGACAATAATAACAAAAGAAAAAAAAAATACAAAATCTGAAAATTAAAGGCCGAAGCTCGTATTGGACTTTGGGGTTCTGGCCCAGCCAATTCAGGCCCAAATGTCTCCATGGTTGGGTTAAATTGGTCGCCCAGACTGGTCTAACCGTGAACGGGAAACAATTACGGTTCGGTTCAAACGAAGCTTTTCCAGTTTTCCCCCAAATAAAAAAAAGAAACCCTATCCTAAACTCTTTCCATTGCACATTAGAGAGAGTTTTGGAGGGAAAACAGAAAGAGCGGCAAAAGCGAAAGAAAAAATGGCGGAAGAAGAGTACGATGATGATGTCGAAGAAGAGTTCTCCGTTTGGAAGAGGAACACGCCGTTGTTGTACGATCTTGTCATTTCGCACCCTCTCCCATGGCCTTCTCTCACTGTTCACTGGCTCCATTCTTCTCCACAACCCCATTCTCATCCTTCCTTCAATCTCCACAAGATCCTTTACGCAACTCACACTTCAAATTCCGAACCGAACTACCTCATCCTCGCCAATGTTGCTCTTCCTGCCAACCCATCACAGCCTGTCGCTGCTGCTGTTGACGCTGAAAACCCGGTTCTGCCCAAGGTTTAACTTTGTTAATGATTAAATAATAGAAAACTAACTAGCTTTGAGTTTTTGGCGCCATGTGTTTGATGAAATGACACAGTGAGATTTATTTATTCATTTACTTATTTCTTTGTAGGTGGAGGTTACCCAAAGGATTATGGTTGATGGGGAGGTGAATAGGGCGAGGAGTATGCCCCAGAACCCTAGTGTTGTTGCTTCCAAGACTTGTGGTTCTGAGGTTTATGTGTTTGATGTTGAGAAGCAGCATGGAAAGGAACAAGGTAGTGGTTGTGATCCTGATTTGAGGTTGAGGGGTCATGACAAAGAAGGGTATGGTTTGTCTTGGAGCCCTTTTAAGAAAGGCTATCTTTTGAGTGGCTCCCATGACTCAAAGATTTGCGTGTGGGATGTGTTAGCTGCGGATCAAGATAATGTGCTTGATGCGATCCATGTTTTTGAGGTAATGATGCTGAGATTCAATTATGCTTGTCTGATAAATGGTAATTGTTTTGTGATGTTGATGTTGGTTGTTTTGTTAATTTGTGTGCTATTTCTTGTCAGGCACATGATGGCGTGGTTGGGGATGTATCCTGGCATTCAAAGCACGAGAGTTTATTTGGCTCTGTTGGCGATGATTGCAAATTAATCATTTGGGACTTGAGGACAAATAAGGCCCAGCAATCAGTCAAGGCACATGAGAATGAGGTAATGCCTGTGATTGTTAATGCTTACAGAGTCTTCTTGTTCATCAAGCTTATTAAGTTGGTTTTATGCAATTCTTAATAGAAGTGTTCAAAGGATCAGCATATATAGTGAGTCTGATCATTCTGTAATGTGTATGTCATGTAGAAGTCCATGTTGCTTGTGCTGATCTGATCTTAGCATCTCTTATAATAACTTGTTTTAAAATCCAAAATTCCCCTAAAAGAGGAAAATATAAAGAGGAGTTCTAGTTTCATTAAGAGAACTGCCTCCATTGGGATCTTCTGTATTATGAAGTTGCGTTGAACTATTATATGTCCTTTAGTCTTTGCACATTCATTCCTTGAATTTAGGAAATAGGAACTCTCATGTTGGAACAGTGAGATTACACTGTTGTTTCTGATACAATTGGCTACCCTTGATATCGGTTTCTCTTCCTCATTCAGTTCTTCCATCTGTTTTTATTTATTTTTCGATTTTGGGTCAAATCAGGTGAACTTTATTTCTTTCAATCCATATAATGAATGGATTGTAGCTACAGCATCTTCAGACACCACCATTGCCCTCTTTGATACAAGGAAACTGGCGGAGCCACTGCATGTTTTGAGTAGCCACACGTATGTCATTTTATGTATCACGTTATGTGTTTCTTTTGTTGCTACTACGCTCATGTTGCAATCACAGTAGCAAGCTATAAGTCATATTGTATAACTATATTTGCTCACTGTTTTTGTTTGTTTCTAAATGTATGTAGCGATGAGGTGTACCAGGTGGAGTGGGATCCTAATCATGAGACCGTGTTGGCATCTTCAGGTGCTGACAGAAGGCTGAACGTTTGGGACCTTAGCAGGTAAAAGGAAAAAAGAGTCCTCCTAAGGGTGTTTCACTTTCATTTTTGACATTGGTTGTGTTGATCTCCTTTGTTATGTGTTTATTGGTTACACCTTTGCAAAGAGTTACACATTACTAAAAACGGTGGCTTATGATTTTGCATGCTTTGTGTGGTGATGATGACTCAGAGTCGGGGATGAGCAGAATGAAGGGGATGGTGATGGTGGCCCTCCTGAGCTACTCTTCTCTCATGGTGGTCACAAAGGGAAGATATCGGACTTTTCGTGGAACAAGAATCAACCATGGGTTATCTCAAGTGTGGCTGAGGACAATTCTTTCCATGTGTGGCAAATGGCTGAGAATATATACAATGAAGATGGTGATGACGAAGATATCTGGACAGCTGATGGTCAAAACTAACCAAATCATACCCAAGGCTGAGATTATTTAAATTACTTTCTGTTTCTCTTCTATTAAAATTTGGAACTTAGAATACGGTGTCATTGGAGCATGATTTATCATTTTCTATTCAGAACAAGACTTTCTTTGCGTGAAGAAATCTTAAAAGTTTAAAGTTCCTACCGTAGTTAAAATCCGTTTAAAACGTTAATCTATATAAAAGGGTCAATCCACCAATTTTGTTAAAGTGGATTCCATTAATAGTACTTCATAATTTAGGGTCAGTTAATTGGTTCTTGTAAATCTACAATCCATTCAATCTACAATATTAGCACAATGGCAAAGTATGGCGAACGAAATAACACTAGAATTAAGAGGTACAACCTTGTGAAGGTATAACGCGAGAGGGTTTTTATTATCAAAAACAAGCAAATATCTATCTTCACATGTCTCAATAAATTTTACCCCATAGAATGACAGTTGTAAGCATAGTTTTTCAAATAAATTTAAATGGTGTTAGGTTTGTATTCCAACAAAAATCTCAATTTAGATGTTAGGAACCTTGGGTGGAGGCATGCACGATTAATTTAATTATATGATTGATTATTTTCTTGGTGGTTGTTTCTTAGCATTGCTGTGTTCCCATGTGGCAAGTGATTAGTTGATGAGAATGATGCATGATGATCCCTGTGATAAAACTTCTCATTAAGTCAACTCCACCTATGTACATATGTCTCACTAGTGTTGCCAGTGTCAATTAGCAAAGCTAACAGCCACTTATATCAAACACAAAGCAAATCACAAGTCCGGCTTGATTCGGGGAAGAGGAGAGCCCATATATGACATCTTCAGTCACATTGTCAACATTTGTCCAGCAAAATGCTTAAGACAGAAATAAACCACTGATTCAGAAAAATCAAGATGAAGAAAAAATGCCACTAAGGCACTAACCCATTTTTTATTGTCTCACAAAGTAGTGTTCTTTAAAAGATTACAGTATTATACAATGATAATGGTGCCTCACCTGTACACATCCAGAGTACTAGAAGATGAAACACAACCCCATCTCCCCAAGTTCTGTAATCCAGCAATAACAAACTTATTGTACTTAGAAATCATGAATTTCTGCTTAAATATTGGATCATTAAACAGTGCAAACAACAACACAAATACTTACATGATTCAAGAATGAACCAGTAGAGAAACATTTATGATAGCAGTTTAACTAGTTCAAAGATAATCAAAAGATCGCAAATTGAATTGCATAAGCTATACCAGCTACAGATCAACTGCTAATTCTGCTAACAGAACATTGAGCTAGGACTCATCTTCCAATACTAGAACAGCCATCCCAACCCATTACACAAGCAGAGGGCCAAACAGAGAAAATTACTTTAAAAGATGACCTTCTGGATGGCTGATGTTGCGATTGGTAATGAGTTATTGGAAGTAGATATTAACATGGCTACAACAAAAAGTACCATTTTATTCTTCAGCCAGCTGTCATTGCACGAGAACCCCCTATAAATAAACAAACTTCAGTCATTTAAAGGATGGATGCAAGCATAAGTCATATAACCATTCCAGCTGTATACGTCCGTGGCATGCATGAGTGTGTGTGTGTGTGTGATAAATTACTTGTAGCTTCACTAAGATGTCCACTACAATCGTATAACTTAAATGTTTGGATTATCAATAATTCCATTAAATGTGACTTTCTCAAAGAAGTTAAAGAGCATTGATAATTCCATAATTCAGCACAACTAAGGAGAATTAAAAATTTAGATTGTGTGACTATCTTATTTCCAAAATTCTTCCTATTTATGACCATAACAGAAAACATGAAGCAGGTGAAAGTAGAGAGTAAGCTAGCCTTCAATTCCAGTGGTCTCTTTTTCAGTCTTAAATTGCAATTTTACAAGGCAAAAACTAGACAGTTAGACATAATTAACAGTGGATCGCAAAGATAAATTTCAAAGATGACAGGCATGCCATATCATGCACCCGTAACTAAAATGGGAATCAAGTATAAACATGAATTAAGTGATAAATCAAATATTTCATCCTAGGATTAGAGCAACTATAATAAGCTACTACCTTTTCTTTTGTTTGATGCAGAAGAATTCACATTAGACACTGTTTGTCCAACTCCACAAGAAGGTAGATCCTTAAGGGCCAGATTCTGGCTTGCTAGGCACTGAAGATTCTCAAATTCACAACCATTAAATCCTTCAGTAGTTAGTGATGCACCTTCGGCAATCTTTCCATCTGCTCCCGGGTGAAGGCAATAGACCCGATCATCACACTGCAAGTTACAAGGGTTCATCACATACGAGCCAGGTAAGTTCTGTGCTGGCGGGTTCACAGCAGGAGCCGCTGGCTTCTGATATGGGAATGTTCCAATTTCTCCTTCAATCCTGCCCCTAATGTCAACTAGCAAGCACTTCAACCTCGATATTTCTGCCTCCAAAGCAGCCTGGCTTTGCAACTTCCTCATCAAGTGCTGGTTCAAAGCTCTCAATTTGACAACCTCATCCTCCAAAGAAGCAGCCCGAGCCTTCTTCTTCTCGCGGTACTTGCGTACGGCTTCCCGATTACCCAATGGGCGCTTCTTTGACTTCTTTTCAGCAGACTCAGCAGTGTCGTCAGTTCCAACTTGCTCCTCAGACGGCGCAGGCACAATCTTGGTATGAACATGGTAGCAGGTATGAGTATGGGAATGATCAGGACCAGGGGGGTTACAGGTGTGGGTATGCGTGCAAGCATGGCTGTCCTTGAGGAGTTCCTCAAAGAAGCTATCCATTGATCCACTGCTTGGAAGTTCAGCCATGTTTGGACTTGAGAACACTTCCTGGTTCGAGAAATCAAGCTCCCCGTCGTCCATCAGAAGGGAACCCCTAAAGATGGCACAAAACCTAATAATATTTAATCACAAATAACAGAGAAGAATCATATACAAATCGTCAACAACAAAAAAGAGCACTTTTTTGCTAAGTTGAATTCTAAATGGGGACAAAAGGTTAATCAAATTACTGAATTGGCATTGAAAGCAGCCAAAGGAACAAATTTAAAGTGGAAAATTTAGAATACAAAGCGATGAATAGTGCGGTTAGTGCAGTTATTAGAATATGCTTGCAACAATGAAAAGCCGAGGAAATTAAACGTGATACTCATTTGATAAGAAGAGAGTAAAAAAAAAAAAGAAAAGAAAGAAGCAGCATAATTGAATAGAATTTGGGGATGAAACGGAAACCCTAATTAGATGACATCATTTTGGGAAAAAGCAGTAATGGACATACCAGGTTTCGAGATTCTGCGATTTCTTTTTGGTGGTTCTCTTTCTTCTATTTCCCTTTCTTTCCCACACACACTCTTTCTATCTCTCTCTGTCTATTTTCTGAGAGAGACACAGAATTCAATTTTGCAAATCCCTAGACCCTAATCGCTTCCAATTTATACGTATTCTCATCCCAGACGAGACACGAGCCGAATACTTCTATTATTGTTATTTCTAAATTTTTAATATATTTTATTATTTTTCCTTTTAAAATATTTGATTTTTTTTTTGTGTATTATGCGACTAATGATTTTAGAAAGTATACAAAGATACAAAAAAAAAAGTTATTACATATTACGTATTTATATTTATATTTAATTATTAGTAGTTAATTAATTTATATTTAGATTATGAATATATATTTAATTTAATTATGTTATTTATAAAATTTTATTATAAATATGGATTTATTTTAATTATGTTATTCATTAAATATAATTTAATGTAAATATAAATATAAAATAATTATATATTTCTATGCAAGTAATTTATTAATTGCGGGTTTCTTATATTCATATAAACATGAATAATTTAAAGGTAAGCAACTTTTGTCAACTATGTTCGGGTTCAGATTGTGGTTCCACAACCACCTTTGAATGAATCACTAATAATTTTAGTAGTATTTCGTATTTCAGATTGGTTTTTCAAAGGCTTATTAAATCCATTTGACTACACTAAATAATTGAGAAAATTGTCAATAGGATGGCTTCCTTTATTCTTTTTTATTTAACTTTGAAGATAACTTTTAATTTGATTTTTAAATTTATACGTTAATTTTAATTTAATTATTGAAATTTTAATTTTTTTTATTTTATCCTCAAATTTTATAAATGTAATTTATAATAGTTCTTGAGATAAATTTTAGCAATCAAATATTAATAGAATGGTGATGTAGACAATGGATTATCATATTAAACTTCTTAAAACAATGCCATTTTATTTTTGGTGTTTAAATAGTCTAAAATGATATTGTATCACTTATTTTGATGTTTATTAATTTTTTTTAAAACAAGTGATATAACATTATTTTTGGTTGTTTGAACTCCAAAGTCAAAACACATAATTTTTCACGAATTTAACATAGTATTTGTATGATTATATTAGTACTCTATTAATATTTATTTGCTACAAATTGTTCAGAAGACTAATGTGAATCATACTTATAAAATTCAAAACTAAATAGATACAATTAAAATTTTAAAGATCAAATTGAAGTTTGTATATAAATTTAGAGATCAAATTAAATATTATTTTTTAACTTTGTGTTGTATTTAAACTACTTTTCTACTTAAAAAAGTGTCGGTTAAATAAGGTTTTATTGAATGTATTATGTTTGGATCAAGATATATTAAAAAACAATAAACCTACACGGCCATTCATTTTACTAACCAAGTCATATAAGCGCACTTCTTTTAACATAGTCATTATCGTCATTTTTTTTTTTTATCATTTTACTTCTTCTTTTAGGCGTTTTTTTAACATTATCATCATTATCTTCTTCTTGTTATTTAATTTCTTCTTCTATTTTTTTACTCTTCATTCTCATTTATTATCATCATTATCATCTTTTTCTTCTCTTATGTATATTTAACAAAACACGAAGCACAAAAACATTAGTGTACAGTACAAATTTTTTTTTTAAAAACTAATTTAGAATATTGACACTCAACTAATAAAATACGCACATCTTAATACACAACACAGAAATATTAGTGCATAATACATAAATTTTAGCATATAGTACCGAAATTTTTATAGTCCACATGCCTAAATCATTGAACTCAAACAACAAAATATATTCATATAAAATTTTTTTATATTATGTGCAAAAAGTCTAAGTTATGTGTAAAAATTTATTAACTGTGTGTAAAAAGTTTTATACTATATCAATAAATTATGTGTTATACTTAAAAATTTCTGTCATGCGCAAAATTTTTTATGTTATATCAATAAGCTTTTATAATAAAAAAAGTTTAATTTTGATACATGAATAGTATAAAATTTTTTATACAATCGTGCAATTATATATGTTCTTTTAGATGATCATTTACGCACTTAATATAAAAAAAAGTTATTTTTATTAATGTATTATTACGTAATTAAATATACATATAGAATTACTTTACACTGACATTGTATTAAAATTAAATTCTTAAAAAAAAAAAACGAAAGAAGAGAAGCATATAGTACATATGCATACTTTTTCTGTTCAAGTGATGCGAACTTGATTGAATTTATTACAAAAATACTTTGTATCTGTAATTTTATCGCTGAAATTTATTACTTGTTAAACACAATTTTATAGTATTATAATGATGTATTTTATTCTAATAAAATTGAACAAAGAAAATTTCTGTTATTTTTGTCATCAGAACCAACAAAATTCTAGCGATAAAAAAGAATGAATTCTTAGTCAATTTCGCGATAGACCTAGCGAAATTAGAGTGAACCAGCCTTTATAGATAGCGCAATTACATTCTTTCTAAATTTTATTGGCACATCATGAGAAATTACAAATTAGGCTGATAGCAAAATTGAAAATAATAATTAAAAAAAAGAAACTTATGCGTGGATATAGGGATGGCAAAATTTTTCGAGACGCGGGAATTTCTGCGAGAACTGCCCCGAATGGGAATTCGATTGTGGGGAATTTTTCCTGCGGGGATGGGGATGGGGGACAAAATTCCCCCGAAGCAAGCGCGAGGACCCGAGCGGGGATCCCCGTCCCGTCCCCGCTATTCCCCGAAATTTATAAATTCCTTAAATTATCCTTAATAGTTTATTTTTCATATATGTTTTTTAGTCATTTCTCACACACACATATATATAGAAATCCAAAACTCATAATCCTTATTTGCATAACCCTTCTTCAATTCAGAGATCCCTAAGACTGTCCATACTCCATCCAACCTCTCTACAGCCACCTCCTCGTCACCCTTCTCACTGCATCGTCACACCTCACCGTGCCATCACCCTTACTGCGTCGTAATTTCTATTTGCAGCGTTCCTTTTTGTAACTCTGCCGTCGTGTTCATTCTCTTCTCTGTTGTCGCGTCTCCCACCTCGTCCACTGCTTTTTCCTTTGGCTCGTCGTTGCGTCTCTCCATTGCGTTATTTCAAAAGAAGTCACCATCGTGTCATTTAGACTTTTCGTATAAAATCTTACAGTTTTTGTATAAGATAGATACTTGCAGCCCTATTCATATGGAAATTAATAATTAGTTAGAACTATTATGTAGATGGGAATGGGTCCCTGCGGGAATGGGACCCCGTAGAAAATGGGAATGGGGAGCAATATTCTCCCACAGCGGGAAATGGGGCGAAAATGGAGAGCAAATTTGAGGACGGAGATGGGGAGCAGAGAGGCATCCCCCGCCCCCATCCTGTCCCATTGACATCCCTACGTGAATATCTATAAATCTATGACAACGATCGTTGTTTATTCGATCCTATTTCATCTTGGACTTACAGTTTTCTAGTACTCACAAATTTCACGAGAATAAAATCTTAGAAGTATGTGTGGTCAGTTTGGATTTTACATGTCTCGATTTACCTGTTTTGTTTAGAATTGCAAGTGATGATTAATATAAGTATTTGTTAAGCTTATCAAGGAATCTTTTTTTCCTCCAAAAATAATAGGGAATCAACAACAATGCTATGATACACACTTGTCCATTGTGTTTGTTTTGTAGGGTCTATTTAGTGTACATATGCATTTTGGTACAGATTTACAGATTTTTGTTTTTATTTGGTTTAAAAGCGTATCACTAAAAGTGTTGCTTAAAGAGAAAGTGTTACCCTTAATCGTTAACTTGACTCTGATACCAATTTTTAACTCTTTTATGTTTATAATGTGTATAGATTTGAAGATATTGAAAATTTCTATTATTACTAGTATTTATAATTCTGATTTCATTTTCATAGTTTTTTAATCTTGTTTTAGTTTATAATATTCTTTTTTTCATGAATTATTGTTTATAAAATCTTTTATCTGTTTGTCTTTTTCTTTAATATATTTTTTCAAATCTTCAAAAACTTCTTTTATTTCTACACTTTCCGTTGTTTCTAAATATCTTTTTAATTTTTCAACCTCATTCTCCATTTTTTCTTTTAACAGCTTTAATTCTTTTAAGTCATAATATGGTTTTCCAGGCATTTATAAATTTTTTAAGTTTAACTCCAACTTGTTTATATTTATTCTTATTTCTATCCTTTTTATTATAAGGTCATCCATTTCGATCTGAAGATTATTTAATTCCTTTTTATACTCCTTTATTTTACTTTTTAATTTTTTCGCTTTTTTTCTTTTTATTTTATTTTCTGGTCTTTCAATTTTTGTAAGCTTCATTATTTATTTTAGAATTTCTGCAAATTCTATCATTGCTTCATCACTTTTTTCTAGAGATTCTATTAATTTTTCTAACTCTTCAACTTCTCTTTTTAACTTGTCATAGATTATTTTTAGAGCTTTAAATGCTCTTTGATTTATTTCAGAGAACTGCAAATAATTCAAACGATTTTCTCTTTCAAAGAGCTCTTGTTTCTTATCTTGATAAGTTACATATATTTCTTCTTTATTTATTGTCATAATTTAGTACTTAGGGTTTCATTTAATTTTTCGACCTTTTTTGTCAATTCTTTTATTTCAGAATCTTCTTCTTTAATCTTTAACTTAGATAAACTTAAGGGACTATTAATTTTAGATTCTCTTATTTGAAAATTTGATGAAACCAATTTTCCTGATGGTTCTTTTAGTAATAGAACTGAATTTTCAATAGCTTTATATTTTGGTATTTCTGTTTTTACAATTTTCTGAAATAATTCATCGACATAAATTCTTTCTCTGTTTTTAAATATTATACTATGATGGCTATTTGTTAAAGCATAATTTATTGCATATGTAATTGAAAATGGTTCATCATCTTGTTCCATTAGATTCTTTCTATGAAATTTATAAGCCAAACTTACAGATCTTCCAAGATTTTCAGTTGATAAAGGTATAGCATATCCAAGATGGGCATTAAATTTAACATTTACGTTTGCCAAATTTCCATGAACAATTCCAATTATTTGATCTATTGGGTCATCAGTAATTCTTTTGTCATAGATTGCTAAACTTATTGGTGAATTAATTCCTTTCATATATGTAGATTTAATTAAGACTTGTATAGTACTAATATGAATCCATCCAATTTTAGATCTTTTTTGTTGATCCTTAATTTTCTCAATCTGTTTACTCAATTCTTCATTATTTATCAAAGCTATTTCAAGTTCTCCATTGGCAGATTTTATTTTTATAGGAGCTTCAAGTTGAATTTTTTCATAGTATATTATATTTTTTCTGTTAAAAACTTCTTTTAAAAGATTTTGTTTATTAAAATTTTCATTTGATTTGAGATTTAATTCTGTTTTTAGAACAGCCTACTTTTCATTATCTAATAAAGCAGTTAATCTATAATAATCAGATTCTTCTGTTAATTCTAAACTTTCTAAATAATTCATAATTGAAAGACTAGAATGAAGATGTACCTTTCTGGAGAAAAACTTCCTTTATTCAGTATATTTTACATAAGGGGTTTTATCTCCAGAGGGGAGATTGTAGATACTAACTCCAGAGGGGAGTTTAGAACTATTTTTCCCTAAGGGGATTCTTCCTCAGACTATAGAATCGCCTCGGCAGCTTCCTCCTTGCTCTCCTAGCATATGAGTACTCTTAGCCTCCTGCTTCCTATTGTCTTATGCCTTTACAATTGCCTAAGCAGCCTATTTATAATAGTTGGGTTTGATGGACAATTCCCATCCTTACCCTTCTTATGACGTCATTGCTTACGTCATTGTTTGTTCTCTTTCACCAGCTACATTATTGGTGCTCTATGACCTAAGTGCTTACGTCACTATGCAATAATGTTGAGAGATGCTTCAGATGTGCTGTCATCTTCTTTTATCATGTGACCGTCAGATGTATTGTCTTCTTCCTTCATCATGTGAGTTGATTCCGTTTCATTATTGCTTTCTTCAGATAACTCTGAGGCACATAGCTGGCACTTGTGGTCTTCTCTGTCTTTTATCAAATAGCAGAGATTCCTCTTTATCTCTTCAGGGAGCTTTTCTAAAAGTCCAGATAAGTTGTAAAATGCTGATTCAAATTCTACTAAGAGTCTCATCTCTCTTTCTTCAATTTCATTTCTTTTACTGGACACAAGCAGAGTATTTCTACTTTTATAATTAATCCTTGTGTGAGATTCTTTCGTTATTTTTTGAGTTCTTTCAAAGACCCTTGCTAATGTGCTGGCTAGCCTTCCTTCATGACTGTAAATTGTTAAATCTTGAATTTGATCAATTTGTTGAAAATTTCCTGGGAAGACGGACATGAATATTACTTGGTGTGCTGGAACCAAGCATTCTTCTTCTTCATTAAAAATAGGTTGACTGTTTGTAAATTTTAGGGATATATCCCTTGGATTTACATTGTCAATCATATTTTTAAATCTCTTTACTGCATCAACGAATCCTGCAGGAAACTCACTAATAATTTTTAGATCATTAAAAATTAAGATTGTATCAATTAATCCATACTGGAAAAACTGATAGGTGTCAGATGGGGAAGCATCTGGAAATATAACCAGCTTTGTTAGCTGTTCTTTGGCAACAGGATAATATCCCAAAATTGCCCTTTTTTCTTCAGTCCAATTCAGGACTATGTTAAGGGTTTCTCTGAGATTAGATCTACAGACCTTTTCTTTTCCTTGATTTCAGCCCTTGTAGGAATGTTTCTTATTATCCCTGTTCTCTGGGTTTAAATTGGAGCTTTATCTGCTCTTTTTAGGGTTTGCTCTGGATGAAGAGCTTCATATTCCTTGAAGGATTTCTTTGCCTCTTCCAGTGTTAGGAACCCTCCTTTATGAATTATCTTTGACTGGTGTGTGAATGGTGCTGCTTTTTCCCAGGCATCATATACTCTTTTCATGGAGCCATTATAAATTACATAATATTTTTTATCTTGGGTGGATTTTTTAATGATTTCAGCAATTGTTTTATTTTCTGAAATTTTTTCTTCACCTGATTTGTCCACCATGCTTAGCTGGCTGAACTCTGATGTTTCTGCTTGTTGTGTTGATTTCATTGCTTCGATGGCCTTCTTGAGGGATTGGATCTGTGTCCTTATTTGCTGACAATGCTTACATTTTTCGAGCTCTTGCTCATATTTTTGAATTTCTTGATCTAATGCGTTGTAGACGAACTCCATTCTCTTGTTAATGTATCTGCAATAACATTTTTGTCACCCTTAATATATTCAATTTTTATTGAATATTGTAACAAAAATAATTGCCATCTTACCAATCGTCCATGATTATAATCAACTTTTAAATTATATCGTATGAAACCTATTAGGTAGCTTGAATCTGTCCTT
Organism: Arachis ipaensis; assembly: GCF_059453495.1. Classification (NCBI taxonomy): domain Eukaryota; kingdom Viridiplantae; phylum Streptophyta; class Magnoliopsida; order Fabales; family Fabaceae; genus Arachis; species Arachis ipaensis. Next base: position 8,586,098 of record NC_142438.1, read on the forward strand.
AATGTAAATTCTCTTGGTAGTAAATCAATTTTCCATTTCTTAAGAGATTTAATTGCTGCTAGAGTTTCCTTTTCATGAGTGGTATATCTCTGTTCTGTTGGAGTAAAAGTCCCTGAAATATACTTGCAAAGTAATTCCTTTAGGGAATCTTTAGAATCTAGTGATTCTTTTCCTTGTTCCAAACTTTTTATAGCTTTCTTAGCTTTTAGACATCCTGACCAGGTTATGTCTGAAGCATCTGTTTCTACTATTAAGTAGTCATTTTCTTCTGGAATATAAAGTTCTGGAAGTTTTTCACATAATTCTTTAATCCTTTGAATTTGCATACTATCTTTTTCATTCCATTTCCATTCTTTTTTAGTACTTATTTTTGGAAATAAGCTTTTAGTGTATTCCGTTATATTCTTTAAAAATCCTTGATCAGAAATATAATTTATACATCCTAAAAATCTTTGTAATTGTTTTCTATCTTCTATTTTATTAGGAAATAAATTTACCTTTTCTAGGACATTTGGTTGAAGTTTTAGCTTTCCTTGAGTAGATAGAATTAATCCAAGAAACTCTATTTCTTGTTTTGCTATTCTTGCTTTCTTTTTGCTAAGAACTAATCATTTTTCTTTACATCTTTCTAAAACTATTAATAATTTTTGAAGATGATCTTCTCTATCCTGTTTTGTAAAAATTAGTATATCATCAATATACACTAAAACAAATTCATTTAACTCTTTTAGATTTTCTTCCATAAATCTTTGGTAAATACCTGGGGCTTGTTTTAATCCGAATGGTAATACATTCCATTCATAGAGTAACACACTTGTTGATTCTTTTGTTGGGCAAGTAAAAGCAGTTAATTTTTTTGTTTCTTCGTCTAAACGAAGCTGCCAATATCCTGATTTTGCATCAAGAGATGAAAACCAAGTTGCTCCTTTAATTTTTTCTAAAATAGAATCTTTTCTTGGAAGTTTATGAGCATCACCAATAGTTGCTTCATTCATCTTCTTATAGTTAATAACCATTCTTCGTTTTCCCCTTTTAATTTCATTATTATTTTCGACATAAAAGGCTGGAGCCGCATGAGGACTTTTACTTAATCTTATAATTCCTTTTTTCAAAAGATCTCTACATTCTAATGAAAACTCTTCTCTATCTCTTGCGGAATAAGGAATTTTATTTGGAACATTTATCTCTTTTGTAGGATCTTTTAATTTAATACTTACTAATTCGTTATTTGTATTTTTAACATCTAAAGAATTTTCAGCACAAATTTCATCCAAAAGTTCTTCTATCTTTATTTCAAGACTATTTTTTGGAATGTTTATCTGAAAGTATAAATTTAAATAACATGTCTCTAATATAGAAAATATTTTAAATTTTAAGATCTTATCTATAGTGGTAGTTGGTATTTTTATACGTTTTGATTTTTGATTTATTGAAGAATCGTGTGGTGCTTTTAAAACTATATATGTTAATTCTTGAATGAATGGATGATATAGCTTTAAAAAATTATTTCCTATGATAAAATCCATTCCAGAGTCTAACATATATATAGATGGAACAATGAACCTATAATTTTGAATAAAAATTTCAACCATCTCTGCTTTTTGGTTAATTTTATGTATTGATTTGTCGGCTATTCTAACTCTTAATGGTTTCTTTAATTTTTTCCAATCAAGTTTTATGTTTGAACTAGCAAAGCATTGCGTTGCTCCAGAATCTATGAAAGCATTTATAAACTTTTCTGTTATTTTTATAGTAATAAATGTAGCATTATTACTCAGTCTCTGAGTCTGTTTCCGAGACATATTCAAAAATATAGTCTAAGTTATCATCAGATTCTTCTAATGGTTCCATAAAACAGGAATTAGCAATTTCTATTTGTTTAGTAAGATCCTTTTTATCCTTCTTTTTCGGACATTCATTTGCATAGTGTCCTTCTTCTTGGCAATACCAACACTTACAATTTTCTTTTTTATTCGGGCAATAATCACTTTTTTGTCTTTTGTTTTTATTGTTATTTCTTTTTCTAAAATACCTCTTTTTTCTCCAGTTTGGATAGTATTTTCTTTTTCTAAATTGATATTTTCTTTTTCTTTGAAAATTTTTATTAAGACCATATTTTTGAGGTATCTCTTCATTATCCTGACAGCAAATTCTAATTATATTTGCAAATCTTTTTTGAGTTGCTTCTTGCATACAACGTTCTTTTATTTCCTCTCTTATTGCAGAGGTTGCTCCACCAAAATTATTTTCAATTGTTCCTCTATTTATTTCTCTTATAAATCTTCCCATAATAAATTCATTAGCAGGATATGGAAGTTTTGTTATATACATACTAAGATAATGATTTTTATCTTCTTCTTTTAATTTGTAATAATGTATTCTATATTCACATATATAAGACTCCACATTACATAGATCATATATCTGAATGTTAGCTAAATGATTTTTTGCTTCTTGATATTCTTTATTATAGACTTCTTGTTTATGATCTATAATATTTTTTCCAAAAAATTCTTTATATAGAATCATCATTATATATAATATCTTATCATAAGCTGTTGTTTTTGTTGCTAATTCTTCTATTATTTGGTTTTCTATTGATGTCATATAATCTCTTATAGCTCCTTTAGTATGAAACCCTATGTAATTCCAAATATCTCTTCCAGATAATTCATTAAGTTTTGGATTAGTAAAGGCTTCTAATAAGAAGGAATTCAACCAGTTTTCGAAAATTTCTTTTTCATTCTTTTTACAGTATAAATCGAGCATTCTTTCTCCTTCCATTTTCTGGATTTTAGGAACGTATTTTGATGATGTTTTTGTATATTTTGAATCTTTATTTATAAATCCTTTTTTAAAAGCATAGTTATCAAAACCTGTTTCCCATTTAAATTGAGATTGATTATCCCTAGATGTTCCAGCTTCATTTTTTACTTGTATTGGAATTGCTGGTTCTTCGTCACTTGAATAATCTAGGACGTGTTCTTCATTTTCTATATTTTCAGAATTTACTAATTCTTCTTCTATCTGAAATCCCTGTTCCATAATATTATTTTCTTGAGCCATTTTTAATTGTTTAAAAAGCATTGTAACTTCTTCTAATTTTTCTTCAATATTCATAATTTTAGTGATGGTTTTACTTTTAAATCTGTTATGTTGATTATATTTTGAAATTTTTCTTCTTTAGGATTTTCTTTTTCCTTATTTCTTTGAAATTTTATAGATACTAATATTTCTTCAAGCATATCTACTATAGAATTTAATTGTGGGTTAAAAGTATGATAAAGATGTGGGGAATCATTTCCATGGTAACATTTCTTAGAAATTTCGTGTGAAAAATAAGTTTTTTCAGGTTTTTGAAGTCCTTCAATAAAACTTATAGTAAAATAAAGATTTTGAGAAAAATCATTTTGTATTGATTTTAAGAATTCGGTGTCATTACAGTTAACATTAGTTAAAATCATTAATTTTTGATCTATTAATTTCGATAACTTAATTATTTCTTCTCTTAAATCTTCTAATTTACTTTTTTTCATTAGGTGACGTTTTTCTTTGTGAAGAGCTACGATTTTAAGTGAAAAGTGTGGCTTTAAAAAGTGTGGTTTAAGGAAACAAATCTTTAAATCTGTACAGATTTAGATCTGTACCATATAATTTTCTTTTTCTTATATGTAGCTGTCACGTTACTTATTTCTTATTGAACATTTCTATAATTGGTCACGGTTAATAAAAATTTTTCAAAGCAATTATCTTTAGATTATTGTTGGTTTCAGTCAACGGATTTAGCACACTTAACCTCATGCCACAGGCCCAGAGCAGGTGACAAGTGCCAACTATGCTGTATTATAAATCTTTAAAATTCCTCTTTTTTAATTTTATTTTACTTATGATTGATGATTGCTAACCTCAAATCCCATATTAATATACTACTTGAGTAGTATATTATTGTATTATTGGTTGGATAACTTCATAAGGAAAACTTTGCCTTTTTTCTAAATCAACAAACCACCTCAGCAATGGGTGCAGCTCTTTTATTTATTCATTTATTTATTTTATTTTGTTTTCTAATTAAGAAAAAAACTATACACTCATACAATTGATAAAGAAACTAATCAAAACTTGATGACCTGCTCCATTGTTCTTTTGGATGTTCACTACTGTTAAATGATGTAGTGTCATCGTCAACACCAAGTAATGCAAGACTAAGGTGTAACTCTGTACTTGAGCAAGGGTAGACCTCATCATCAATGTTTTCTTGATTTTCTGAATGTTCATCATTATTATCATTCCCTTGCAAGTTATGGACACCTTCAACTTTCTTGTCTCCTTTTAGGATCTTTAGTATCTGCAACACAATATTATACTGATAAATCCATAGAATTTCTTGTAAAATGTTCCAACCATAGTAATTTATGAATTGGTATGGAAATTGATATGCAGTATGTCACTTAATTGGTGAATTTATGTAACAATGGTTCCAACTCATGGCATACGCTAAGAATGTTCATTTTGTAGTGTTACCTGGTTCATTTTAGGACGAAGCCTTGCAGCCCTTGTAATGCAAAGAGATGCTGCCAGAACCATTCTTTGTAATTGGACCTCATCAAACTTCCCTTCTAAACTTGGGTCCAATAGGCCCTTTATATCCCCCCTCTCGAGGATTGGTTTTGCCTGAAAGAATTTTTTTTTTTTTTAATTATGTGTAAGTCATCATAATTTTGTATTCTAATACAATAATTTGACCAAATTATTAATTTAATAGATACAGTAGCAGTTAGTAAACATGTTATCTCATGTGATCAATAAAATTGTGACAATTTTTGTATCACTCTCAATGGGGTTAAGGCCTTACCCACACCACCAAGCTTTCCTGTCCTTTGCAAGGTTCAGGATTGATAGGTTCCCTCCCTGATATGAGTTCAAGTAGCACTATACCAAAGGCATAAACATCTATCTTGTCACTGACTTTTCCATACATGAAGTACTCAGGAGCAAGATAACCAAATGTTCCTACAACATCTTCTTCTGTCAGAAAAGATGTAGTTGTTGGTCCCCATATTGCAAGCCCAAAATCAGATAACTGCAACAAAAGGACACTCATGAGTCACATAATTGTTTACATCATTTGAGTACTAATAGACTAATAGTATCAGAAGCTTTTGATTACCTGTGGTTCAAATTCATGGGAAAGAAGAATGTTTGAGGACTTGACATCTCTATGTATTACAGGCTTCAGAGTTTCCCTGTGCAGGTAATCCAAGGCTTCAGCTATTCCAAGAGCTATTTTAAATCTTAATTCCCATGATAAGATGGGACCATCCTTGTTCCTTCCTACATCCATTTTTGAATTCATATCAGCATCATTTTCAATGATGAATGAAAAAGAGAACGCAAAGGAAACTCACAATGAAACTTTACCATGTAAATTTTCCTCTAAGCTCCCTTTGGGGAAATAATCATAAACAGAGATTAACTCACTGTCCTCAATGCAAATTCCAAGCAGAGGAGTGATGTTTCTGTGCTCCAGTGATAATATTATTTCCACCTCAAGGGCAAACTCTTTCCGTGCTTCTTTTGATGACTGCAAAACTTTAACTGCAATTGGCTTTCCATCAGGGAGAGTTCCTCTGTAAACACGATTGCACCCTCCTTTCCCAATCAAGTTTTCTGAAATGAAATGAGAATCCATGGTTATGTTACTTTAAAATTTAAATCCTGAAAAGCATAATCAGAATCAGTGAAAGTGGAATCAGTTTAACCTGAAGAAAATTGGCTAGTGCAAGACTTCAGAACTTCAAGGCTGAACCATTTGCAATTGAGTGAATTGAGGTTAAGCATCCCTTCTATTCCCTTTGGTAGCTGAGAAGATAGAGGTGAACCATTTTTAGAGCTCTCATCCTCGAAATCACTTATGCCTCTTTCAGACAGGTTTCCCTCCTCGATGGAAGAGTGAGGACTTCCATGTGGCGAACGATCCGGAAATCTCATCACCCATTTCACTACCGACATGTCCCTTGCATGAAGGTTTTGTGAGATTTCTGAATTGGCTCTGAGGAGCAGAGGCCATCCAAGCTTCTGCTCAGCAGGATCACCTGAAAACATAGATAATGACCTTGTCTTGAACTTCCCTGTTCCGCTTAACGATTCTTGCTTTGATTCCCTGGTACCCCAATGGCTTGATTTCTCAATCTCCAACTCAGAGTCACCAAATTCTGACTGAACTACTCTATCACTCATGCTTTCTATGCTTAAGCTTGGTCTTGGATCCACTAGCAAACCACCTAACACATGAAAAACAAGCCTTATTCTAGCATCTATTGTCATAAAGTGATTTAATTTTTCTCTTAGATCAAGAGTAGGTTTCCTATAATATAATAAAAAAGAGTAAGATATCAAACCTGATAGTGGTAGTTCTTTATTGGTGCACCTTCTGAAGACAATTCTTGAATCTTGAATGGCTAGAACATTGGTAGTAGTTGGAAGTCGTTTGGCACAATATTTAGCTGTGGCAGCTCGGCCCCTGGAAATGAAAATATGGTACTAGAGTAAGTAAATGCATGCATAAGGATAATAATAAGGTAAACTAAACCCACAATTTAGAAGTTGTATAAAATTAACAAGCTCCTACATACATATACATACCCTACCACAAGAGCCACAGCAGAATGGTTTTTTGCTTCTCTAACAAGAATGTCTTTGATTGAACTTCCTGTCAGGATTTGACCAGTGAGTCCTACCTGAAACCCAATTTGGCGGCCCCATCAATAAAAATGAATGGCACTTCCCAATCCCATCAACAAAAGAAGCATTAAAGGTGTATAAATGTCGGTGTACCTTCCTCACATCACATAGTCCTTCATAAACCTCTAAGTATCCATCTATCAAAGTCTGATTTTTGGAAACATAAGCTGCATAAGAAAAGAAAGGAACTACTTTTACAATGTTTGAGTTTAAAAAAAGGAAGAAAAGTTACATACGCTAATAAGTGCAAAATCTCATTAAAAGTTCATTAATTACCTGGATTTTTTACTATGTGGAGTGCAATAACACAATCCCCAGGTTCAGCAACTTTAAAAAGTGCCCAGTTGAGGAGATGTCTGCTATGGCTATCTATTCTAATCCCAACCAAAACAAACCTTCTCTCAACTGTCATTGTGATTTTGATTTTTGATTTGGACCTTTTATCAATCACCTTCCCTGCTTTAAACTTCAACACCAGAAAAAGCTATGGATTGCAGAAGAAGAAACACCTTCAATTATCTGCTGGTTGTCGTTGACCACACTAGCATCATCATCATCACTTCTTGAATGAACATCCATCTCATTATTGTTCCCTGCAAAACAGGAACCACCATGGTTGGAACTTGAATAAGCTAAAATAGCTCATCATGCATACCTTGAATATAAATAGTAGCACCACCCCATCAGAAAATAAAAAATATTGTTAAAAAAAAATGAAGCATGGACATAAAAAGTCACATGAGACTCATTGGATGAAACAAAAGTTGAGACCCTTCAACATTTTGCATTAAGAAAAAAAGAATGTTGAATAAAAAAACAACATTTGACAATGAAATGTGTACCTAAGCAGCCACGGTTTGAGAATAACATTATGTTGATATGTTAAATTCTATTTTTTTAACTGAATTTACCGCCAAATTGCATCAGCAGGCTCACCTACTTTCAACCAAATCTACAGAGATTTTGTTTGATTGTGATGATAGAATATTAAGAACCCAGATAGGTAAAGAAAATTTTCTAACTAACAAAAAAAATGTGTGCTTTTTATTAATTAAATTCAGTGGCTGGTGTTTAAAATTGGAAGTGAAAAGAGAATCATAGAGATGGTAGAGGATTAAGGGGAAGGGAAACTAAAGTAGTGTCGGCAACGAAGAAAAGAATTGGTGCGAAAAGTGAGGTAACAAAAGCCTCCTAAGTGGAAGGTACAGAGAAATACTAGTTTTCTTTTAATTAATTAATAAATAATTTATTATTATAAAAAATATTATATTTACACAAAAAAATCTGTCACTAAATTGGTTATTCATATATTTTTTAATTATAAGATACAAAGGGAAAAAAAATGGGCGTGATATATGCTAATGTTGTTAATTTAGTTAGCACTCGAGTGTAACCGGACATTTTGGCGGGAAACCCTTGATATCCGGTCGCATTACATGGAAGGAGGAAATGCTGGTGGATATTTTTTACCGGTTATTGCGGGTTGGGCGACGACCCTGCTGGACCACATTGCTTCCACTATCAGCCATGAGCTGTTAGTTTAATTACATGATATGATATAGGGATCTCTTAGCTTATAATAATTTCCTCACAAATTACTATGTAACTATGGTTTCTTATTTTTAATACAAATTGGTTCTCATTAGGTTTTGTTTTAATTGCCGTTTGCCACTATCAGTATTCTTTTTTTACTAGATATATATTTAGCTCTTGCTTTTGATGCAAGTTATAATTTTTTGTGTGTGTTGTGAACCGAAAACTTCTTTGGCAAGGTGTTATGTGACCGGCCACCTTGGTGGTGGCGGGGACTAGTGCATGTGCTATTCACTGTGAAGTAGTAAGGATACTAATAATACAAAAATATTTTTTTAATTATTTATTTGGCTGAAGTTAAAAAACTAATTTTAAAAAACATGAATTAATAATAAAAATATAAATTATGAATAAAATAAAATCAATAAATAAATTAAAATATTTAATTAAAAAATAATTAATCTAAATTAATAGACTAAAAATTAATGATCTAACTAATATTAATTCAAATGATATTGAATCTTTTAATTAATATAAAATATAAATTGGTAGATTTTTAAATATAAAATAATTAGCAATAAAAATTGGTAGATTTTTAAATATAAAAAAATTATTAATAGAATTATAAAAACGGTAAAAAAAATTAACTTGCAAAAAATTATTAAATTTGTAAAAAATAAAAAATATGAAACTAATACTGAAATAGAAGTAAAAAAATAATATTATAAAATTTATACAAAATAATAAAAAGATAAAATAATTCTCTAATAAAATTTTTGTTAAAAATTTAAATTTTAAATAAATTAAAAAATTAGTGTCAAAGTTAAACTAACAATTTCAAGATATAGCCACACTTTTTAATAGACAATAACCAAGCCAAATCTATAATAAGGGACTATAAGTTATGGGATGGATTAGAATGGATTTGAAATTTTTATTAGAGAAGGGATCTATTCCAATAGAAGTTGGAATTAGTTAACCGACTTCATAGGTTATACAATCTATCAGATATTAATAAATAAGAGAATAGATAAAATTGTACGAAATTTTGACATATCAAGCATTTATTCTACCAACCCATTTGTGCAGGTCTTACAGCCTCAAACACTTTCGAAAGACATTACAAGTTATAGTTTCACTAATTCTATTTGGAGGAACTTGGTACCACCAAGAGTTGAGTTATTCACTTATTTACCTGATCTGTGTTAGTTAACAGGGCCAATACTAAGGACAGATTAAGTAGATTTGGTACTATTGATCAACATGATAATATTTGTGTTTTTTTTTTTTTTTTTTTTTTGTAACAAAGGTACTGAAAATTATTATCGCTTGTTTTTTAGGTGTGAGTTTACTTGGCAGTTGTGGTGTACTTGGTTGGTCGCCTATAATAAACTATTGTCAATCTCAAGAACAATCAAGTAACACTTTGAGAGTTGAACAGGAACACCTGTAAAAAATGAAAAATTGAATAGGTGGTTGATTGGTTTTTTTTGTTAACATTTAAAATACTTAGTTAGAAAGAAATGATAGAATATTAAAAAATCAAGAAGTAAGTGTATTAAAAGTTATTAACAAGTCCATTAAGAATTATAAATAGTAGACTGATTTTAATTTTTTTTAGTTGTTAATGATAATATAAAAAATGACTATAAATTAATTTATATTTGGTTGATTAATAACTCTTTGTTCTCAAATTACTCCATTTTGTTGTGTTGTGTTAGTTTTTGTTAAAAAAAAAAAACTTGATATGCAGGTACGCTAGTTTCAATTTAGAAAAAAAAAACGTAAGGATTTGACATGTTGATATATAAAATGCAAAACGTTTTTAAAGTGCAAACTAACTTGTTTAACTAATTTTTATGTATCTTTTATAATTATACAACATTATTTAGATAATTTTTGTATAAATAATATACATATTTTTTAAATTTATTTTAAAAATATATGTGAAGAATGAAATTAAAATATTAAATATGTCAACGTAGGATCAAATTCGAATTTGTTCAATCATATTAAAAGATAATGTTTTCCATTTTACTACAAATGTCGTGAAAAATGTGTTATGCAGGACTACACAACATGATACATAAACAAGTTATAATTTATAATTGCTTTCAATTTTAAAGCTATAAATAATTCATCAGTAATTTTTTTAAAAATGTAAAAAAGACTAAGCATTTGATACTGACTATAATGCTAGTTTGTTTAATTTATAAGGATAGGAAAAACACAAAATTATAATATTTGATAGATAAGATATGGATAAAGATATTATATTCAAAAATATTAAATTAGTATATTTTGTGTCATTCTTAATAAAAAATACTAAGACAATAATAAAAAATATATTTTTTATTTTATTAATTTTTATAATTATATTTTTTATTATTATATTTTTTAAATATTTTAAATAAAAATAAAATAAATTAGACTTTTATAATTTATTTTAATTTATCATTAAACAAAATATAAAAATATTAAATTTTATATTTTTATTTTTATATCTTATTCTCAATGTCATTATCTTGTCCTATTCTCAAAATTAACCGCAGTCTAAATAACTCAAGTTGTGTTGATTATAAAGTTAAGCACGTGTTTCACGAACGCTTGTTGAATTGAATGACATATATAATCCATAATCGTGTAATAATTTCCTTCAAAAGTATTTAAAATGGGATAAAGTCAAGTTAATTAATATTATAGCTACAATAATAATGTTTTGTCTACACTCTACAGATTCTAATACGTCTTTTCTACTTCCTTTTATGGAGGCTGCAGGGCATCCAACGATTCCGATCCACCAGCCAACAGCTTAACTAAAATCAACTTGCTAATTTGCAAATTAAATAAAAAAAGGCCCTCAACAGAATAGTCATAATTAAATTCTTCATATAATAATAAGAGTAATATTATACATTTAAATTTTTTTATAAACCTTGTTCGATCCAACCAAATTAAATAATAAGACTTAGAATAATATTAGTCATAACTGATTTTTATTATGTTAGACCAATTTAATTATAATTAGTTAACAAAAAGATTTAAATGTGTAGTATTATTCTAATAATAAAGAATAAAATATGATGTCATATTTATTAATAAAAATGTGTAATACTTATCATAGTTCTATATTTAATTTTTTTTTAAAAAATTATATGTTATATTAAAATGAGTATCGAAATGACATTTTAATAGTGTTTAATACGTTTTTTAGTAACAAAAAGAATTGGTAAATACTATATATATTTTTATAATTAATATTTGATTTCAATTTTAATTTCCTTTGATATATCAAATTTGTTTACAGAGCAAAAAACATTAACATATTTGTTATAGCAGCAACCGCTCAGCAGCATCAACCTAAATAAAGTGGAAGGAAAAAGAGGGGTGATAAAATGAAACTGTTACTATACCTTGAACGTGTTAGTTACTTAGTTTAGTTTAATTCTATTTAATTTGTTGGTTGCTTCTTCAAATATAATAAGTAAAAATGAAATTAGCGATGAAATCAAAGTTGAACACGTTAAAAATAATTAAACCGATTCATAAACAGGTTATAGGTCCCACAAAGTCAAAGTCCAAAGTGATGGTAGAAAGCTAGGTTCCTTTCAATTTTTCCACGTTTTCTACCTTGACTTCATGTTCATAATCTATGAGAATTGAGAAATAATCTACTGTTTCTTTATCGGATATATTAGGTATAACAGAATATTAGATCGGGTTTGGTTTGGTTTGATTTATAGTAAATAACTGGAGTTTTATTTTCTTTTAATTTGTCTAATTGAGGGTACCGTTCTTCTCTCTTCACATAGAAAAGGATCATTTTATACAGTTTAATGAGTTTGATTTTAATATATTTACGGTGTAAAATAATTTATAAAATTATGTAATTGCATTCATTTTTTATGATTAAAATACGTGATTAATATAAAAAATAATTATTTTTATTAATATAATGTTATATAATTAAATATATGTATAAAATAATTTTATATTTTATATTAATAATGTATCAAAATTAATTTTTAATTTAATTGTATTTAAATTACTATATACAATAAAATATTTAAAAATGAAAAAAAAGGCTAAGGTTGAAAAGACAACAAAGTCCAAATTAATATTAACCGGTGTAAGGATTACAAGAAAGAAGACACGAGACAAGTCAACATATTTTCATAAGAATGGATTTTAATTTTATACATGGTCATCGCAATTGATCTGACCTTGGTAAAACCTATATATATTAAAAAATCTGTGTCTGGTTGTTACATAAATATATGTAGGGTGGCAAAACTATTTCTCTCAAGTCAATCATGATTCAAGAGGATGGCCTTTTTCTTTTCTAACACATAAAAAAAAAATCATATTACATGTAAATACCAAATCTTCACTTATATAGAATTGAATACAAAAGATATATACATAAATATTATTTGATAGTTGATTTTTGTATATAGTTAATAATGTTAGTAAAAGATTTATTTTTTCTAATTCTAAAAAGATGGACAAACAACCGATCAAAGTAGTAGCCAAACATAATTATTCTATTTGATATGGCTCTCTTTTATAAAGTCTTAACTAAATTATCAATTTTTTTTTGAGTATATACCCATTTTTGTCTTCAAAGAATTTTAAACTAGACACTTTAATCCCAACTAAAATTAATTATTCGATTGGTCCCTAACAATTAATTCTGTCAGTCACTTAGGTCCTTGGCTCCGTCAACTCTAACGGAAGACAAAATGGTCCCTGACAAGTCTAACAAAGAACAAAATGGCCCCTGATCCCTTTATTCGAAAACGACACTGTTCTTCCCCAATTTTTATCATATCTCGCATAATCCTAATATTCATACTCTCCTTCTTCACCTTCACAATCTTCTTTTTCATCTTTTTCTTCCTCCTCTTTAACTTCAAGATTAAGCCATGGTGTAATTGCCACACGTGTCGCACCTACCTCAACATGTCATGGACAACAACACGCTTCTTAAATATTTGTGACTGGTACATCCACCTCCTCTGCACTTCACCCACCAGAAGCATCCACTTCTACGTCTTTGATAACATCACCTCCAACCCCGACAACGTCCACGACATTCTCAAGACTAAGTTCCACAACTATCCCAAGGGCACGCCTTTTTCCACTCTCCGGCAAGCAATATAGATTGTTGGACATTAGGACATCATGAGAATATTCTTCTTTGACATCATATACAAATTCTCATTTGAAATAGACACCGAGTACTTCATTCCTTCTTTCCCGGAGTCCAAGTTGGCAGACAGCTTCAACCTCACATCTAAGCTATCAGTAAAACGAGCAATATCGCCATTGCCGCTCATATGAAAATTGAAGCGATTACTGAACATTGGTTCGGAGAAGAAGCTGAAGGAAGCGATCGGAGTGGTGGACAATGTGGTGTCATGGAGATGATAAGGCAGAGGAGGAGGGAGATGACAACAACGACGACGAGTCTTAACAAATCAGACTTGCTGTCTAGATTCATAGGATCTATCGAAGATGATAAGTAGTTAAAAGACATAGTCATTAGTTTCCTGAGTATGAATTGGTTGAGAATAAGTTGAGGATTTTTTTCCTTATGAACATTAAAGTTATAGAGTATGCATTGTGTAGCCTGAAGTTACAATGTTAGACTGTTAGTGTTATGCGAGATATGATGGAAATTGGGAGAGAACAGTGTCGTTTCCGAACAAAGGAGATCAGGGACTATTTTGTCTCCTATTAGGGTTGTTAGGGACTATTTTGTCCTCCGTTAGAGTTGACAGAGTAAAGGACCTAAGTGACTGACGGAGTTAATTGTTAGAGACTAATCGAGTAATTAATTTTAGTTGGGGACTAAAGTGTCTGGTCTGAAATTCTTTGAGGACTAAAATGGGTATATACTCTTTTTTTTTTTCATCTTACTATACATATCTAATTCGTAAAAATAGCAATTTATATTCATAAATTTTATAAATATTGACAAAAATATGTATCAAATAAAAAAATTAACATTATATTTATAAAAAATAAGTTTTGTCCGATAAAAATACTCAAATTTTAGTTTTTTGTTGATTTTTTAATAAAATATTTAAATTACCTCTATTATTTATTTTTAACCTCAACTACTCCATCGTTTCTTCTTCCAAAAATTTCGAACGTTTACAATCCTCTATTGTCACCAAAAGCATTGCTTTTACTGAATTTGAGGTTAACATCGTGCTCCTCTGCTCTGTCTTATCGTGTCAATTTTAGGGTTTTTTTCTGTCACCCAAACCCAAAATTCTGACTCGGTGTATTCTTAAATTTAAATAATGGATAAAAAGAAATCAAAAGACCCTTCCCAAACCGACGACTTAGCTTCGTCCCTCTCACTATCGGTATTTTCTCCTCGCTCTTTGCCGCCCCGCTGAAAGCAAACACCGCCCTTGCGTCCTTATTCTTCGACAACAATTCCTTTTAGAAAAAACTCACTCAACCTTTTCAGAGATCAAACGAACAAATTTAAATCCCTAACAATATCGGATCTGCACATTATGACATCGACGAAAAAAAAAAAGAAAAAAATCTTAGAGAATAAGTCTTCCGCCAATTCTGCAATCAAAATTTCGAAGAAAAAGAAGAAGAGAAAGTATCACTAATCAATTGAAGAGGTCAAAAATTTCGAATTGGCAATTGAAAAGAACAATAGAGAAGAAGAAGTAGCAGTAGCAGCTTGAAAAGGAGTGGGGCAGAGAAAGTACAAGTGTGGTGGTGGTGGATGAAGAAAAAGAAACATCTTTGTTGAAAGAAAAGATGGTAGTGGAGTATAGGGATAATTTTAGGAATTTTATTAAAAAATCAACAAAAAATTAGGATTCACATGTATATAATTTTCTTGTTTAATAGATACTTTTATTAAATACAAATAATTATTTTTGCTATGCAACTCTCCCTAAATATATTATATCAATGTATACATACACCAATTGAATACGCTACATATATGATACATCTACATACACCTTTCTTTTTTTTTTTTTTTTTTTCTCGTGCCATGCCATGTCCCTTATATTAACTTGATTGAAATGAATAATTGAATTATTAAAACAGTTCAAGCATCAAAATCACAAGGGTTCCCCACAGTGATGAATAATGTAGAATGATATTAAATAAGAAAGTTGGTACTAAATACATGGCCTACTCAACTGCATATTTGGAACCACATATTGATGGGGGATATGCCCTATTCTTTCTGAAATAACAACAACCATAAGCATTTCATTAGATGCTGCCATTCCATATATACATGACCCTGTTCAAATTCTATCATCATCACTGCTATCTTTGAATTCTTTATTATGTGTGGTAATGCCTGTTCAACTGTTTTTGTATATATATACTTTCACATAGGAGCATAAATAGCATTAAACCTAACTACTTTATTATGATTGGTAGGTGTCTAAAGAAACTAATAGTTTTGGCCAATGGAAGCTGATGAATGAAGAATAGTGGTGTGGTTTCTTCACTATTTGATGAAATTGATTGACATAAAGGCAAATTAAACCTAGTTTCATTCATGATTAATCAACTTGGATTAGATGTGTCATTTTAAGAATAATAGAGGACTTCTTTTTTAAATTATTTAAGTGTCAATATATAACTATTATGGTAATACTCATACGTTTACTAGTTCTGCCACTAGTGGAGTTAAGCCCCACTTTAGTCCTTGAGATTGGCGAGTTGCACTGAATTAGTCATCGAGATTCCAATTGCACTAAATTAGTCTCCCAAATTCAAAAAAATGCACCACGTTAGTCCTTCTTCCAATTTCCGTCACCGGAGCACTGACGCCGTCAATGACGTGGCCAGTTCTTGCCACGCTGGACAGAATGAGACGAGGTCGTTTCTAATTTGGCACTAAACACCCCTTTGAATGACGTCGTTTGTATGTGATGAGAAATAAAACGTTAGGCACCCTTTTTTTGTTTCTACTCTTCGTCTTCTACTTCTCCATCAGTGCAGAGAAAAAAAGGTTTCTCTTACATGAGTGACCCAAAATAGCAACAGGTGGCTGCAATAGGATTTCTCGAGACCATTGGAACACGACGTTCGCTGTGCAGTTGTCGGAAGAGTACGTTTGCCACTACAGGGATCTTCTGTGTCGTTACTGAGGTTAGTGAGGATGAAATTTTTTTTTTCAAATTTAATGGAATGCTGTGATGTGTGTTGATCATGGTTAAGTGTTTTGTATATTGTCAGTTCACAAGTTTTAAAGCTGATTTTATGTTAGAGTTTTGTTTTGATGTTTTGTGGAACTGTGTTTAGGGGTTTCTTTTTATGCTCTGTTTCAATGGTGGAAGAATTAGCACCCATCGAAGGCAATAAGCCCGCTGCCCTGGCTGATAACACTTCACTACCCAACATCACAGAACCAACAAATCCTGATGAAGCTGTCTACGACAAAGAGAAACCAGGAGTTACAGTAAGATATCACTTCAATTCATCTCTACTATAGAAAAAAAAGAAGGTTAATTGTGGTTGTAGTGTGATGGTTTCGATTTCAAATTGTTGGAATTTTCAATGGCCAAAACAATTGAATGCCCCACTTGAGGTTGTTGATCCTTAGATTGCTGATATATTTGAGCTCGAAAAAGCTAGGCAATGGAAGGTAATTTATTTACATACATGTTATTGGTCATGAGACTCTTCATTTATGCAGCTACAATTATTGCGTGCAATGTGATTGCAGAGACCATGAAACAACAAAATTATTTCTGTTTCAATCGTGGTTCTGTTCAAAATTATCGCACCTAGGGAGAACATTACATAAGAATTGGAACTCACTTTTCTTCTTTGTGTTCGTTCACCTCTCGATAATTCAACAAACACAATAATATACAGTGGCTAGCATTTTGGATTTTATTATTGGACTCCTGCTTCTAGTCCAATTAAAAAATTGTTGCCTTTCTTCCTCAAGGTACATTGATATGGCAGAAAGACTATGTCAGAAGCGCGCCCTCGAGGCATTTAGGTTGGATCCAGCTAAATGGGGAGGTAACTGCACAATAACTATATTGGTATACCCTTTTATTTGGCTTTGTTGATTGCACATTATTTCATCTTGTTGGTCATTGGCCTGTTGTTCTAATTGTTCTAAATTTGCAGGTGGACATGATCTATTCTTTGTGATTACCTTTTTTTTTTTATTTTTTTCCCCTTTCCTCTTCTACCACTTGAGGCACACGAGTTTTTGTTCAGAATTCAGAAGTAGCATTTAGGTTGAATTCTCTTGTAAACTTTTTGCTGGTTAAATTTCAAA
The DNA here is from genome assembly GCF_059453495.1 of Arachis ipaensis. Lineage (NCBI taxonomy): Eukaryota > Viridiplantae > Streptophyta > Magnoliopsida > Fabales > Fabaceae > Arachis > Arachis ipaensis. The sequence continues at coordinate 8,603,670 of NC_142438.1, forward strand.
ATGAATGCTTATGAGCTTTCTTGATATTCAGTAGATTCTTTTAAAATATTTAGATGTCAATTTTTCTCATATGTTATTACCCATAAACTACAGTGAACGTTTAGCCTCTATCTGTCAAATTTTCAAGTTTATACTGCATTGCTAAAATCTCATGACAGAATCATGGCACTTAATCTTCCTCATGGTGGACATCTTTCTCATGGATATCAGGTATTTTCAATTTCCATCATCCACCATTTTCTGTGATAATGAAATCTATCAAGTTCATGGGTTATTGGTAATTTCTTTTGGCAATTTCTTCAAGGATTAGATAGAAATCACTTTGTAGTTATTCATAAAAATTTAATGCTTTTATTACATATCTATTTATGTATAATTCTTATTAGTTGAGACTTTGTTAGGGTTAGCCTCTGTTGTGGACCACCCGAGAATAGGGTGGCAGTCACACCCACACTACTCTGGAACACTCGATACTCTACTAGTTTCTTTGAAGATCCTTCTGTTTGACCGCAGAAAATTCTGACTCGCACTTGCACTCATGATCCTAAACCCAAAAAGCTGCACAGTGAGAAAGAAGACGAAGAACCAGGAAAAGTGGGTAGAAGAAGAAGAGTAAGAAGTTAGAACAGAAATCTTGGTTATAAAAGGGGACAAGGACTAAATTGGAGCTAATCAAATTTATTGCCATGTCATCTAACCATTGTTGGGTCCAGCGTGGCAAGAACTGGCCACGTCACTGACGGCGTCAGTGCTCCGGTGACGGAAATTAGAAGAAAGATTAACGTGGTGCATTTTTTCGAATCTGGTGGACTAATTTAGTGCAATTGAAATCTCGAGGACTAATTCAGTACAATTCGCCAATTTTAAAAACCAAAGTGGGGCTTAACTCGCCACTAGTGCTTTTTTTTTTTTTCGTTTTTTCTTCATATACCTCAACCTCATGTACAAAATATGAAACATACGCTGATCTGTGCTTCCATTTTCATTAGGAGTAGCAACCACCCTTTGAAAAAAAATTGTTAAAAAAAACTTGGCTTATCACACTTAAAAAAATGATTCATAGCATTTGATTTTCTCACTAAACTATTATTAGAATTCAGATTAAGAGTGCTTAACTCAATCTCAAAATTATTAGTTCATCAGGTAAAAAATGTCTTTCACTCTTAAGTCTTAATTATTATTTTTTTTATAAAAAAAATTTTTATTTAAGAAAATAGTGGAACGACACTTATAAATTACAGAGAACACATTAGATTTAAGACTAAAAGAAAATAGATAATCTTTATGATTTGAGAAGAAGCACTAGTTCGATTACAAATAATCTTATAAGATAGAAATAGAGACAAATCACAATCTCTTTTATTTCTAATTCTACACGAAAAGTGTTGTAACACAAAAAAAATCTTCTCTTCTTCTCCAAATAGATCTAAAAGTTTTTTGAAGATATTTTTATGCGAATAACAAGTTTTTCTCGTTGTATCTTCATTATGTACTTATAATATCATATCTAAAAGAGTCCCGTTAGTGAGTCAATAGGGTATTTGTACAATATGTACAATGAGTTGCTTATTTAGCTCAATATGAGCTAAAAATAAAAATTACTCATGAAATAATAAATTTAAAAACTCTTATTCAGTTATTTCACATCAAATTTCAAATTTCAAATTCTCCAATTCCAAATTTTTAAAAAATTCAATTAGTTATTTCAAAAAAAAATAACCATCTGAAATCCTCCAATACTCTCTTCTTTTTCAACCGGCGACCACCCCACATTCATCAATAATCATCTCATTTCACCGTCGCTACTTGGCTTGCCACACGCAACTCACCCTTAATAAAAATAACCATCCACTTAAGGAGAAAAATAATCATCCGCATATCTAATGAATTGAACATCTAACATATTTTAATTATATATAATTAAACTCAATCCAATCAAAATAATCATCTACATAAAAATAAAACAACCATCCGTATACCTACTAAAATGACCATCCTAAATTGACCATTAAAATAGAAGAAGAAGATGAATAAACAGAAGAAACTATTATTGTGGTGAAACATAATTTTGAAGGACTAGTCATGACAAAAGCGGCACTGTTGTGAAGCATAGGGCTCAAATCATGAAAGAAACTAATCATGCTTGGATCCGAAGAAGAAGAAGAAGAAGATCATGGTGGTATCATCGGTGAGAAGAGGCTTGAAGGAATGGGAGAAAGCGAAGCCGGTTCGGAAACAGCGGCAGCAATGTTAGGCTGAGCGTCGGAGGGCGAGGCGCATCGAGCTGACCGGCGGAGGTGAGGATGGTGTCGGTGGGAGGATGCGACGGCCTCGGTATGGCCGGTGAGAAATTCAGTGACGCGAGGTGAGAACCGGAGAAGATGACGGTGAGTTTTGAACGTGTATTGGAAGTTACGGTAAAATTAGAAATAACCGTATATAGTGTGAATGGATTTAAATACTAATTTTAATTTTATCTTTTTTTTTTTAACTCATTGTACACACTGTACATAATTAATATTGGTTCCCAATACTTTCTCTATCTAAAATACCCATAAAAAAGACTAATACATCACAAAAGAAAGAAAAATAACTTCAAAGGTTTTTTGAAGGTATTTCAATTATCTTTTTTTTTTTTTAATCAATATTGCATTTAGATTTAAAATTATCTAGTGAGAGATGCGATTGGCAAAGAGCGAAAGTGAGATTATAACTGTAAAACAAGAAAAAAGATAAATAATAAAGAAGAAGAAAAAGAAAAGAGAAGAAGATTAAAGTGGGGAGAGAGCCAGGTCACTGCAGCCCTGACTGAGGCGGTGGCGACAGTCCTCAGAAAAGTTTCATACTCTGTCGTTCTCGGGAGAGAAAAAGGGGTTTTTGTGAATTGGTGTAATTCAAACCCTTTTAAGCAGTTTATTAATAATTATTTATTTAAAAATTTTATTTTTAAGGAATATGAGATTGCTAATGAGAAAGTCCAGGAGTCAGCAATTTTTATATTTTATGATCAGCACTTAGCCATAAAAAAAAAGTGAGTGATCTTCTACTATTAAATGTAATCTCACACAATTAGATTACAAAACATAAAAGTTGCTGCCCCTAACACTCTTCATTTGTAATATTTCCTTTACGTCTATAAATAATTGTTTAGGATATAAACATTTGCAGGTAAATGGCTAATAATAGTAAATTGGATAAATTTTAATATTATATTAAAATTGAAATGAAGTGAATCTAATTCAATTCTAAAAATTAATTCATAAAATAGGAGATATTCAATATTTATAAACAAATTGAGACTTTGTTCATAAGAGATGTAAAATATATAATAGATATTAATATAATTAAGCATTAATTTAGAAGTGTTAAAAAAGTAAGTTCAAGAACCCTATGGTAGGGTCAAATATTCGTGTGATCAACAAGTGGATAACTCATGTTAAACATATTTTTTTAGAGATTTTTATTTTTTGGTTATTACTATAGTACCTACAATTAAGTTCATTTATAGTTTTTTCTTATCACCAAAAATTGGTCATATTTAGACTAATTAGACAAGAATTTAAAAGTCCCCAATAAAATCTCCTTAATCTTTATAGTAAAGCATGTGCTGAGTTGTAACATAATATAATACCCTTAACAAATGCTATTTCCCTTCTAAAATATCTATTTTAAAACAGAAAAAAGTAGTAATTAGTTAGATGCTGACCAACTATTCATTTATTCCAAACATTCACCAAGAAGAACATAACAAAAGTTTCAAATCAGAATATCATTTATTTAACTATACTCCAATTACAAAGTTAAAGCCTTAGCCTTGAGATTTGAGAACCAATTCTCACATGCATCCAACATGGCTTAATTTTCCAAAGCCATATTAATTATAATACTTTTCAAAGAGTTGAAGAGACCAAAAAGAGACAAGTCCTGCAACAAGATGTTATTATTGTTTATTTAGCCCATGGCATATTTCTGAGTCCAGCTTCTAGCAGTGGACTCATACTTTATTCTATCAGTCTTGCACATATGAGCAATCTCAGGCACAAGAGGGTCATCAGGATTTGGATCTGTTAGCAATGAACATATTGACAGCAGCACCTGCATATAATCATTAGCTTTAACAATCAGCATTTATACAACATATCATATCATGAAACAGAAGAAGAAAAATATATCCATTCATGCATTACCTTGGATATGGTAAGAGCAGGACTCCATTGTTCTTTCAGTATATCTAGGCAAATATTGCCATTACTGTTTATGTTGGGATGGAATACCTTGGTCCTGAATGCAACCTGCAAAAAGTTCACAATTTTTTGTATTAATCAGATTCATTCAACCTTTTACTATTTATTGTTCATCCACTTCCTACAGAAAGGACTAATCCTTTTAAGGTTAAGACTCCATACATACTGCCAATGATCCAACCCTTTTATGATAACATAAAGTTATAAACATGTTTTGTAATGAAAGTTACCCTTCTGATTAAAGCTGCTTTGAATTTAAAATAAGCTAATCAAAACACAGACACAGTGCATATATATAAATGAATAGAGAAATGATATTTGAACTACTTTTTTATATATTTCTTTTGTATACCTTCTTTTTATGGTATAAAATACAATTTTTTTTTTTTTTATCTTCTCTGACATTTTATCAATCATTTTCAAAACTAAAAATGGAAGATGCACAAAAATATTGCATATAACATTAATGGATGAATATGGTGAAGTTTTTGGGCTGTACCTTGGGAGGTTTGAAGGGATAATCAGGAGGGAAATGGATAGTGACAAGGAAAACACCACCAGCATAGGGACTGTCATTTGGGCCAATGATTGTTGCTTGCCAATGGAACATGTCCTCACCCACAGGGCCTGAAAAACCCACCATAACAAGTTAGCAATGCAACAAGATTACAAAACATTGTAGTATTGTTAAAACTGATATTAAAGGCCCAATTCAATCAATAAGGGTGTTGGTGAAGTGGTAAAGACACACTAAGGTCCAATAAGAATTCAGGTTCTATTTCTAGATAGAACACCATTTGGGAAGACAAATATGACTATGATTGAGAGTTGAGAGGGATCAATCTCTTTACCTAATAATAATGATAATAAGAGCATGGTTTAAGTTCTTTACCTGCACTGCATGAAGTTGGAGGGTCTCTCTGCAAGTCCTTGAGCTCCTTCAGGATTCTCTTGGATGCCATTCACTTGATATTAGATTTGTGGAAGAAGAAATCAAGAGGGGAATGATTGGAGAAGGCCAAATAATGAAAAGTAGTACAAAGAATTCTATGAGAAAGAAAAAGAGGGTTGAAGCCATATTTAATGGAAGCATATATGTGGTGTTTGAAGAGAGATTGAGTGGAATCAAGATTAGTACCATTTGTCGTTTTTGACCAATGGAAGTGGGCACAGTATATATTCCTCAGGAAAAAGGGGGTATGATAAGATTTTGAGAATCAAACTAGCTTTAGGAAATGGGGAATGTGTGAAAGGTGTTTGCCATTTTACTTGTGTTTTAGGCTGCTCAAACCTTTACCTTGTTAATCTTTCAAAGTTTTAATTAATCATAAGCACTTTAAGTTACTGCTAAGTTGTTTATTTAAGAAGTCATTTTAATAGTTTATAACCATATTCATATGACACTATAAACACTAATGAATTTTTGGCACCTGTCGTCGTGTGATTTATGTAGCCGATTGCATGTTATTGTTTGTTACAATGTATCCAGCATCTGTCGACATTTTCAAACATGTCTCTTTCTTCCTTTTAGGCCTTGAGGTACCCATTTCCCTTGTGAAATGTACCAAATCCTAAAACCAGTGATGCAAGATACAAATCTATTGGATGCCTAATAATAATAGCCAACCATTGAGTATTTGATAAAGTCACAAGTGACAGATGAGTCCAGATTTGTTCTGTGAATCTTAATAATACATTGCATATTCCCATGCATGCACAAAGTTGCTGACAGCTTAGGATTCTCTTTTTGTTAACTAGCAGCATGCATTTTCCACTTTAATATGGGATTATACTCTCCCTCATAATTCCATAATCATAACCTTCTAGATTGTCAAAGCTTGACATCTTTGATATTTATCCCACACTAAATTAAAATTCAGGGAACAGATGAAAGCATGAACCCTTAATCAAACCAACTATATTTCAGTCTGTTAAGCAGCTAACATAATTACATATACTTAGTTTCATATCAAGGCACATATGCAAGCACTTCCTACATTACATTACATTACAATCCAAATAGAAACCATGTCCACAGAAGGAAATGGTCATTTAATAGTGTCAATACAACAGGTAAAACAGCCCAGAAGAGCACTAGAAGTTTGTTCATGCCAAACATATTGAGATTATGACTGTGTACACAGATCCTACAGCCAGAGAGACAAATAGATTGATGCTTATTAGCGAACCGTAAATGTGGTCAGTTGAGCCGGGCGATTTCTTCCTCTAGGTTGGAAATAGTATATAAGATATAGAATGGCAAAGACTACCAAGAAATGGCTACAGTCATGTCATCCTCTGCCAACTACCAATTTAGAACTGAGAAGATCACAATATGGAACAGGTTTTTTGACCCTTTCTCTTCTTTTTCTTCTGCTTTGGAGGCTGGAGAACTACTTTGATGGCCGCATCAAAAACAGCCTTCACATTCTGTATTCAAAGGCAGATATCGTTAGGGCCGTGATATTATCTAACCTTTGGAACTTTTATAGATGCAGAGAACATATATGTACCTGCTGTGTTTTTGAACTACATTCGATGTAAACTGGAGCACCGATAAGTTTTCTCAGTTCCTCACCCTTCAACAAAGAGAGAAAATCAGATCACTAATGTATAAAGTAAGCAGATGGTCTCTCTTATGAACACCAACTGAAGGCTAAAAGGCAATGAAATAAGACACAAAGCGATAGCAATGAAAGCTAGGAAGTACCTGCACTGTGGTGATAGGCGCTGCACCAGGATGATCTTGAAAAAACTGCTTATCATCCCGAAGATCTACACAAGTTGCATATTCAAGAAATGCCCAAGCAAGTTAATAATGACATCTTTACAAGGAAACCATTAAATACATATAATTAAGTTAGCACTATATATGGGAGAAGACAAATTCCAAAAGAAACCATATGAAAAATCGAGACCAGAGACAATTTTCAGAATAGAAATTCTACTTTTGTTATTGATCATCAGAAATGGAAATTCTAATGAGTCAATAAGAAAAGAACTTATGCAAACACCAGCTCCACCAAGGCAAATTACTCATGTTAGTAGTAGCAATCTTCTGTCACTTTAAACTTCCTAATACTCTTCATAAATCAAGTTTTTTTCAAGATTTATCAACAGCCATTTACTTTTTAAAACAATCATTACATTATCCTTTTAGTTAAACAAGGAGGTAAAGGGCAAAATTAAGAAAGCATTCCATGAAATGGTTTGGTATATCTGAATCAATTCTTGATTAAAGTCATGAATTAGGTAACCTTCGAGGATGAACTTCCTTCTCTAAACCACTACTGAATAACAAGCAATCAAAGGGAAAAAAATAACAGCAATGACATTGGAATCCAGAATCTATTCCCCAACTTTCTAATAATGAAAGAAACACAGTATGAGTAAAACACAGCAATTAGTATGATAATATGATGAAACTTCACAGGATCACGGAACTACTATCATGCTGAAGGTTATCAGGTAGGTAATAAGGGCATCAAACATCAAGAAGATAAAAAAAGAAAGAACAAGAATCTAACCAAGTTTTGTTCCAACAAGAATAATTGGAACACCAGGAGCATAATGCCTCAACTCAGGAATCCACTGGAAAAGGAGGAAAAGAAAAAATTAGTCCAGAGTAGAGAGAAAAAAAAAACAATAATAATAACAAGTATATACCAATCTTACTTTCTTGGCAACATTTTCATAGCTAGCCCTGCTTATGAGAGAGAATGCTAGCAGGAATACATCAGCTCCTCGATAGCTTAAAGGTCTTAATCTATTGTAATCTTCTTGGCCTGTTCCAAAGAATTTGAAAAAAAATCAAAACCAAGATACTCCCGAAACAAGAATTGAGATATAAACAGTGAAATAACTTACCAGCAGTGTCCCACAAACCCAAATTCACAGTGCTCCCATCCACAACCACATTTGCGCTGAAATTGTCAAAGACAGTTGGAACATAATCCTGTTGCCAATGGATACAAAGAAACACAAGATTATTGCAAGAAAAATCTAAGTCCTAATAGCCTGATACACCAATCTCAGCAAAGCAATTTACTTGGAGGGATCATTGTAACTCAGCAGAGCAGAATCATGTCAAACATAAAGACAGCATCTAAGAATCAAAGTCAAAATCAAAGATTTCAATAATTTCCCCCCTTTCACCCAACAAATCAGGCCAAATTAAAAGTCTTTCTAGCAAGTGTACACAAAATTGATGGAAAAAGAATCACACTTTTTCCTTATTTTGAAGAAATCTTGGCATTATCATGTCCAAATAAAAGGTCCAAACAAATTGACAAAGAAAATACACACCAAAAGAAAAAAAAAAAGCAAAAACATACATAAAATTTAAAAATTACAAAACAAACCCATTTCACATTTTGAAAAGAACAACCAGCTCAGCTGCATCCACAAAATCCCCCAATATCATCAAATTCACCTCAAAATACAGCTACTTAACACTTGATCCCCTTAGAATGGAGAAAAGAAGAGGAAGAAAGAGGATTGAACTCACAGTAGGGAAAGTGTTGCTGGTGTAGGAGATAAGCATACAAGTCTTGCCAACAGCACCATCACCAACAGTGACACACTTTATGAACCTTGATGCACTCATTTCTGCAGGTAACCTAAGCAACCCACAAACGAAATCTTCCTCAAAATCTGTGCTTCTTTCTTGGGAGATGAACCCTAATGGCTCATGAGGCAATGCTGATGTTCAAGTTCTGAGCTTTGTGCATGCTCAAGAAGGAAAATGGGAGAGCAAAAAGGGGGGTTTGTAAATTGTAGTGTTTTGTTTTGTGTTGAGAGAAAAAAATCTGAAAAAAATTGAATTTTTTTGGGAACTTGGTGTGTTGGGCCTCCCTATAGTAGAGACAGCTTCTGCCAGCTATAGATTATTATTTTTATATTTTTTTTATATTTTTATATATCATACATTCATCATTCATGCCATAATTTCAGCTCATCTTTCTACCAAATTTTTTTTATACCCTTTTTTTTATATATAAATATGAATAAATAAATAATGCACCCACCAACTCTCTCTTGCTTTTAGCTTTTTTAATTGTCTTATTTTGTTTTATTAAAAACAAAATATATAAATTCGATACACTGATGATTATGTTATTATTAGAGCATATTTTCTAAATTACTTTAATGCTTATAAAAATAATATTTATACATCATTTAAAAAATCTAATTTTTTTTTAATTTATATATGTTCTTTTCATTTCTAAAAGAATTTGAGTATTCAAGATTTAATTATCATATTTAGTTTATTTTATTCAAATTAAACCCATTCATTATCTTGAATGTAAATATTTTAAATATTACAATACTAATTTTTATAATATCAGGTGAATCATCTTCTCAAATCTAAATGTTTAGTCTATCTGTTTAATTTCAATTTTTTTTCACGATATATATAGTAAAAAAATAGCAAATATTTTATGTCAACGAAAATATATATATATATATGTGACAATTTTGAGAAATAAAAGATATTATGTTGATATATTAAATTAAAACAATGTCATTGGTTTGTCAAAAACAAAAAAGAATAAGATAATTAGGGTTAGCATGTGAAACTAACACAAACGTGTCTTATGGAATCATTACTTTAAAATAGTGGTTTTAACCATATAAAATGGGTTAAAAGCTTACCTAATTTTTATCGTTTGCCGTAAATAAAGAAAAAGTTTTATTTTATGTCTAATTAATTGTTTTCCATTTTCATTTTCTTGCCCACTAAAGCTGTTCACCAATATTTAATCACAAGATGTTGGAATTTATTAGGTCCGTGAAGGTCTAAAGACTAAAGCTAAATCGACAAAATGAACAATAAATACAAAATGTCTTGGAGAATAATAATAGTTTTTTGGATGATATATATGAGAAGAATTATAAATAACTTAGTGAAAATAATCTTAAACTTCATGCATTGATGCAATGCAATTCAATGGATGTACTTATTGAAGACTAGGGCTAGTAGCATCACCAAAGGTGTACATTGGCTTCTTTAATCAATTTACAATTAAATATGAAACAATGTAACATGCATGATAATTTTAAATAATTAAAAAAAATTCTAAAGTCAATAATCTTCAATATCTTCGGTCTTTAATGTACTTCATAATAAGGGTTATTTGTTATTTATAGACTTCTAACAAAGAAAAATGATTACTTTTTATTTATCCCTGATTTTGTTAAAAATAAAGTAGGAGTTACACGCATTAGTCTCACATTTCATATAATAATTTAATAAAAAAATATAGATAAACAATTTTTAATCAACTAAATGTAAATAATTATAATTAATAATCATTAATTTTATATTTTTTAAAAATAAAATTTAAATAACAATTAATTAATAATAATTAATTAATGTAAAATATAATTTAAAAATATTTATTGACTTATTATTTGGCTAGATTCCTGTTAACTACTTAGCAGAATTATAATTTAATTTATCAAGTGAGCATATTTTATAGCCTTTTAACTAACTCTTTACTTGTGTAACTTTGTAGCATAATAAAATGCAAAGTCAAGTCAACCCATCTTGCCGTCTACTACATGGAAGAGCTTATTATAATTAAGCAATTGCTTTTACAAATGAGAATTGAGAACTAATAATAAGAATAAATGCCAATGCAAATAAACAACAAATTTTAATAACTATATATGGAAGATTATTATTTGTATGCCATTAAACTTTAACAAAATTTGAATTCAAGCTTTTTGTTAGCTATGCAAAAATCAACCAAATGAACAAATAAATAATATATATTACATTCATTTTTGCATATTATATTATAATTAATTTTTATCACTTCGATATAGGTCTAATTAATGTGATGCTTAATATATACACAAGGCATAAATTGAAATTGGCATGGTAAGGTGGAGATTTTTGTGCCTGAAATGTAGATCTTGCAATAATATAATAAAGATGATAAGAATGGAGAATGCAATAGTAGTAATACATAGATATCTTCCAATAAGAAGTTAAGAAGCACGTGGAAGATGGTGACTAGAGTGATGAGGATGATGTGAAAGAAAGCAAACAATTACAATTATGTGACAAAGAACAGCAAAGAGATAGAATGGACCACACTTTTACTTCATTAGGAAGCCATGTATGTATTCATTTGTATTGTAATGCTCCTTGGTTGGGTATGGACGGCAACCTTGGCTTTTAGAGCAACAATTATTTATGTGAAATTAAATCCATGACAAGGTACTATAGTCTTACATTATTATCATATCAAACCAGCAACTTCTTTTACAGCACATACATTGCTCCTTTTTGTTAGCTACTTACTCCATCACACTACATGATATGGCCGTTACAAATCCGATGTCATAATTCGGTATTATATACAATAACTCGACATTATGCACTATAACTCGGCACTTTACGTTATAACTCGGCGTTATACATTACAATCAGACTTGATATGATCGTTATTTACAAGCTATAACTCGGCGTCATCCGTTATAGCTCGTCCATTTATGAGCTATAACTCGGCTAGATAAATGCTTCTATCATAACCGACGATCAAACGGCACACAACTCGGATACGTTATCCACAATTTTTAAGACCAACCTTAATGCCAAAAGCGTAACAGACGAAAGGTCCATCATATAAAGCAAGGTAAAGTATTTTCTTCAGTAAGTTCGAATAATACAGAATACTGACTTAAGCTTCGGAGTGCCTTTGCAGGTACACTCCCCCCTGTTTCTTACTCAAAGCTCTATGCGATTGGACATCCTCTTGGAGTAAAGCTCGGATTACCACAAAGCTCAAAGGTCGGCACCGAAAATAACAACTCGGCGTCGATTCCCAGAGACCGAGCTCTCCCTCCAGGTATCCATACAAGAACAATTGGCGCCCACCGTGGGGCCTCGAAATAAACACCCTTCTTTCTATAGGCCCCATTTCCTTCCAATGGTTTCAAACTTACCTGCACCTTTGTAAACAAAGGTCATATAGTAAATCATTAAGGCCCGAAAAAGGCCGATCTATATCTGTTTTTCCAATCATTATCTGTCATCTCTATTTTTCAATTCATCTGGTATATTTATTTGCCGATCTATATCTGCTTTTTCGATCAATATCTGTCATCTCTATTTTTCAATTCATCTGTTTTTCCGATAAAAAATCTGTCATCTCTATTTTTCAAATCATCTCTGGTATATCTATTTGCCGATCTATATCTGCTTTTCCGATCAATATCTGTCATCTTTATTTTTCAATTCATCTATGGCATATCTATTTGCCGATCTATATCTGTTTTTCCGATTATTATCTGTCATCTTTATTTTTCAATTCATCTATGGTATATCTATTTGCCGATCTATATCTATTTTACCGATCATTATCTGTCATCTCTGTATTTTTCAATTCATCTCTGATATATTTATTTGCCGATCTATATCTGCTTTTCCGATCAATATCTGTCATCTTTATTTTTCAATTCATCTATGGCATATCTATTTGCCGATCTATATCTGTTTTTCCTATCATTATCTGTCATCTTTATTTTTCAATTCATCTATGGCATATCTATTTGCCGATCTATATCTGTTTTTCCGATAAAAAATCTGTCATCTCTATTTTTCAAATCATCTATGGTATAATTATTTGCCGATCTATATCTATTTTTTCGATCAATATCTGTCATCTCTATTTTTCAATTCATCTGGTATATTTATTTGCCGATCTATATCTGCTTTTTCGATCAATATCTGTCATCTCTATTTTTCAATTCATCTGGTATATCTATTTGCCGATCTATATCTGCTTTTCCGATCAATATCTGTCATCTTTATTTTTCAATTCATCTATGGCATATCTATTTGCCGATCTATATCTGTTTTTCCTATCATTATCTGTCATCTTTATTTTTCAATTCATCTATGGCATATCTATTTGCCGATCTATATCTGTTTTTTCGATAAAAAATCTGTCATCTCTATTTTTCAAATCATCTCTGGTATAATTATTTGCCGATCTATATCTATTTTTCCGATCAATATCTGTCATCTCTATTTTTCAATTCATCTGGTATATTTATTTGCCGATCTATATCTACTTTTTCGATCAATATCTGTCATCTCTATTTTTTAATTCATCTGGTATATCTATTTGCCGATCTATATCTGCTTTTTCGATCAATATCTGTCATCTTTATTTTTCAATTCATCTATGGCATATCTATTTGCCGATCTATATCTGTTTTTCCTATCATTATCTGTCATCTTTATTTTTCAATTCATCTATGGCATATCTATTTGCCGATCTATATCTGTTTTTTTGATAAAAAATCTGTCATCTCTATTTTTCAAATCATCTATGGTATAATTATTTGCCGATCTATATCTATTTTTTCGATCAATATCTGTCATCTCTATTTTTCAATTCATCTGGTATATTTATTTGCCGATCTATATCTGCTTTTTCGATCAATATCTGTCATCTCTATTTTTCAATTCATCTGGTATATCTATTTACCGATCTATATCTGCTTTTCCGATCAATATCTGTCATCTTTATTTTTCAATTCATCTATGGGATATCTATTTGCCGATCTATATCTGCTTTTTCCGATCATTATCTATCATCTTTATTTTTCAATTCATCTATGGCATATCTATTTGTCGATCTATATCTGTTTTTCCGATCATTATCTGTCATCTCTTCATTTATGGTATATCTATTTGCCGATCTATATCTGTTTTACCGATCATTATCTGTCATCTCTGTATTTTTCAATTCATCTCTAGTATATCTATTTGCCGATCTATATCTGTTTTTCCGATCTATATCTGTCATCTCGATTTTCCAATTTATATGTTATATCTATTTGTCGATCTATATCTGTTTTTCTCATCTATATCTGTCATCTCGATTTTTCAATTTATATCTGTTATATTTATTTGCCAATCTATATCTGTTTTTCCGATAAAAAATCTGTCATCTCTATTTTTCAAATCATCTCTGGTATAATTATTTGCCGATCTATATCTATTTTTCCGATCAATATCTGTCATCTCTATTTTTCAATTTATATCAGTCATCTCTATTTGCCGATCTATATCTATTGTCCGATTTATATCAATCATCTCTAACTGCCGATTTATATAAAAAATCTCTATTCGCCGATCTATAACAGTCATATCTATTTTCTTATTTATATTAATAATCTTTATATTCCAATTTATATCTGTTATCCCTATTTGCCGATCTATATATGTTATCTGATTTTCTGATCTATATCTGTCATCTCTACTTTCTGATTTACATGTTATCTCTATTTGCCGATCTTTATCAGTTATCTCTAGTTGCCAATTTATATTTGATATCTCTATTTGCCAATTTATATCTAATATCTCTATTTGCCGATCTATATCTGATTTTTCGGTCTACATCTGTTATATCTATTTGCCGATCTATATCTATCATCTTTACTTTCCGATTTATATCAATTATCTATATTTTTGCCAATCTTTATCAGTTATCTCTATTTGTCAATCTTTATCAGTTATCTCTATTTGCTAAATTATATCTGATATCTCTATTTGCCGATCTATATCTGATTTTTCTATCTACATTTGTTATATCTATTTGCCAATCTATCTCTATTTGCAGATTTATATCTGTTATCTCTGTTTGTCGATCTACATGTTATCTCTATTTGCCGATCTATATCTGTCATCTTTATTTGCCGACCTATATCTGTTATCTCTATTCGCCGACCTATATCTGTTTTTTCTATTTTCAAATCTATATCTATTATCTCAGTTTTCAGATTTATATCAATCATTATCCGAGCTATATCAATCATTATTAGTTATTGTCAAATCTATATCAACTATCATAAGATCTATATCAACGATCTTCAATCAATTATCTATTCGCGATAATTCTTCAATTCAAAGTCACATCGTTTACACATGCGCAATCAAACACAATCTTTAATCAATTATCCATTCGCGATAATTCTTCAATTCATAGTCGCATCGTTTACACATGCGCAATCAAACTCAATCTTCAATTCCGAACTATGACTATCAACAGTCAACAAACTCAATCACATATCATACAAGTACAAACACTGATCCATTCGCGACAACTCTTCAATTCAAAGTCGCATCGTTTACACATGCGCAATCAAACTCAATCAAATCACCAAACAACGGTGAACTAACTCAATATTCTCGTCCAACTAATTCACTTTTATCAAAATCGTCTCATCAACTATTCAAATTAACTATTCAGTTCCATGAAAAAACCTAACCGTTGCATCTATTAAATCAACGGTTCAAAATTACATTGGAAAAATCAAAGGCACAATCAATGACAAGACTACTACACTTTCCAATACATGTTAACTTCAAATCACGTCTGAAATTTAAATTATTCATTATTTTAATAAAGTAAGTTGATCTGGGGGCTCCATACCTATAACTCAAATCGCCGAGTTATAACTAAAAAAGCTCAACCTGCTTTATCAAAATATAGTCAGGCTAAGCTTGGGGGCTATGATATGGCCGTTACAAATCCGATGTCATAATTCGGTATTATATACAATAACTCGGCATTATGCACTATAACTCGGCACTTTACGTTATAACTCGGCGTTATACATTACAATCAGACTTGATATGATCGTTATTTACAAGCTATAACTCGGCGTCATCCGTTATAGCTCGTCCATTTATGAGCTATAACTCGGCTAGATAAATGCTTCTATCATAACCGACGATCAAACGGCACACAACTCGGATACGTTATCCACAATTTTTAAGACCAACCTTAATGCCAAAAGCGTAACAGACGAAAGGTCCATCATATAAAGCAAGGTAAAGTATTTTCTTCAGTAAGTTCGAATAATACAGAATACTGACTTAAGCTTCGGAGTGCCTTTGCAGGTACACTCCCCCCTGTTTCTTGCTCAAAGCTCTATGCGATTGAACATCCTCTTGGAGTAAAGCTCGGATTACCACAAAGCTCAAAGGTCGGCACCGAAAATAACAACTCGGCGTCGATTCCCAGAGACCGAGCTCTCCCTCCAGGTATCCATACAAGAACACTACAAATGCACACATTTAAAGTCCATTAAGAATTAACATATATCCATCTCTAAACTCTTTTTGTTATGAGGTTTCTAAAGTTCAACCATTTCTTAATCTTATAATAATTTATTTAATCAAATTTTAATAGCTTAAATATTTTTTTATATCAAAAAAGTCTAAGAGATCAGCAACTTTATTAAATTTTGGCCAGTATGTAACTAATAAAAGAAAAGTGAGTAATTCCATACCATTAAATAAAATCTCACACAATTAAAAATATTATTAATAGCTACTTTAAAAATTTTGTGATCAAACATTTTAGAAAATAAATTACTATTTTGTTATCTAAATTTTTTTTATTAATTTAATGTTAATGATAATTAATTATAATAAAAATACATAAAAAATATATAAAATTAAGCACAAAATATATTTTTTAGTAACATCGGTTTCTTCCTCTGTTTGCTGGTTTAGATTGCGGTTTACAGGAGTTGAGAGTTCGTTGCTTAAATCAACTTCCAAAGTCTATTTAAGCTTAGAAATCCAGAAGGTTCTTCCTTAGGAGGCGTAAGAGGGGCATGTTGGGGATCCTGAATCAGCCTCTTGAAACTACCAACAAAGTCCTTGTTCCACATGAACTCATCGGAGGTCAAAGGGTCTTTCTCCTCGCCACCCCAGTACTTGCCAAGTTTTTTTTGGTGGTTCGCGGTCCACCATAGTCCCCTGGTGCCACACCCGTTGACCACTTAGTCTGCTTTGGCTACTCCGGTGACATTGGTGTGGCCGCTGCTGTCACCATTAAGTAACTCAATTGCCATTTCTTCTTCTTTAATTTGTTGAATGCGCTCTGTGTTCAGTGCCTTTTGTGTGTCTACTAAGATTTCACATACATATTCACCGAAAAAAAAAAAATTTCACATACATGCTCGGTTGTATACACAGCAAAATATCCTCTTAGGAAAACTAACATATCCAACACCGTGAAAAAAATCTAAGCTAGATGATGTTAATGGTTTAATGAATAAAAGAGGCATAAGAAGAATAAAAACTGAGAGAGAAAGAAAAATTAATTCTTTTTATTTTAAAAATTTTAAATAAATAAAAATAAAAAACTGAAAAAAAAAATTTATGATTAATTTTATGTAACTTTGTGTATTCCTATTATAATTAATTACCATTAACATTAAAAATTTTTTTTGTATAATATAGAAGTTATTGATTATAAGTGTTCATTAAAAGGATCGAACTAAAATTATTTGCATAACATAAAGACTTAATTAAGAATATTTAAAATTATAGGAATTTGATTTTTTTTTTTTAATAATCTAAAAAAAATTAATTACAAAAGTCTACGTTGAGAGTATTCTCTCTCCCCCGGCGGGGCGAGAAATATTCTCCCCCGGCGGGGCGGGAAATATTCACTTTACATTACAATAAGAATGTGAATTTCATTTTGTTTTGCATGGTTGTTGAGTATGATGGCAAAAGAAAGTAAGCTAAGGCTGTTAAGGTGGCTAGTGGTACCACCCACCAAATCAGAGGTTATTTTAGACTTTAGAGCATTACTATTATGTAAAAGTAAAATCATAAACATGAGAAATATTATGCCTCGTTTGAAAAATTTTAAAAGTAATTTTTTTGAACTTATGATTTATAAAAAATAATAATATTAATGTTTAGTATAATTTTTAAAATTAAATTATAATTTTTTAAAACATTATTTAAAAACTTATAGAAAAATTAAAAAAATGATTTATCTCATAATACTATTATTTTTTATTATATTTTTATAAAATAAATATTTTTAAAACTAAAAATTTAAATATAAAATAATTTATTTATAAACAATTTTTAATATAATCATTTATTATTTAAATTATTTTACATAAAAAAAAAAAAACTTAATTAAGCTATTTATCTAAAGCGTACCAATGTCTTCAAAAACTACTTTAATTCTTGTGGACACAAAAGTGGTTTAATTCAGGTCCATCTGCCATTGATTGATTAGCAATTATGAAAGGAATAAGGTAGGAATAATTATCTTCCTATACAGAGATTAATATTATAGGCCCAACTACCAAATAAATGAACTACTTAATTATTAAAAGCACATAAATAATTTAATTAAAGTCTACCTATTCAAAGCGACGAAAAAGAGCATGGTAGGAATAATTTAATTAAAAGATACAATAATAATTATATATGTTAATCCTTATTCCCTTGACATGGGAATATACACATCTTTGGGGATGAGTTTAATTTAAAAATTTAAATTTTGACAATAATCACTATCTAAAAAAAATTGACAATAACTTTTTTCTGAAAATAAATTATTTTTAGGAATTATATTTTAAAGCTTCGAACAAACATAAGAATAATATAATTTCATAGACAATTTTCGAAACTAAAAAATCTTATGATAAAAAATATAAAAATAAATTAAAGGTGATCTTATTAATAATCTCCTTCTAAAATAACCCGCAATATGTACGGATGATTTTATTTTATTGAAAAATGAAACCAAAACTTAAAGATCAGAAATGATACTCATAGACATGTTTTATTTGGAAAGAATATAATTCACTCCACTTGAACTTCAACAAATCATTAGAAATAATACGCTATTAATTTACCATATAACCTTTTAGAACTGGTAGATGGATATTCATTAATTAAAGCTCAAACTTTTGTATCGCTAATAAGTTGTAACATTTTTTTTCCAAGTTACTAATCCATCATGTTCACAGATAAATGTCCACCAACCTTTATTAGCCTCAAAATTCCATTATATTATGATGATGTATCGGAGTCCTATTCAGTTCCTACCAAACACCAATGCATATGCTATGAACTCAGCTTTCTAAAGGGACATATATTTTGTATTGAAAACTCCCATTTTCACAATTTATTTTCCATTTTAATTTATTATTACTACATAATATGCATAGATATATCACTTCTTATTCAAAAGGTATCCTAAATTCCATCATAAACAATCTTTTATTTAAATATCTTGGGACACTTTTTCATTTATAAATAAGTGAAAGATTTTGCTAACAAATATTGTAAGAGCACAAATTAAAGGTATTTATTTTGAAATTTATTTTTGGATTTTATGTTTTTTTTATAGAATAAATGTTTTAAAAATTTTAATTTAAGAGTTTGATTGGTTTTAATTTTTATTTTCAATGTTTTTTATTTTTAAAATTTTGTAAAAAAATAAAATAAAAAATCAGTTATCTGTATAAAATATATAATAAAATATAAATACATATAATAAAATAAGTTAAATAACATATGTATTTATACACAAATATATAATACTTGAATTTTTGTATTCAAATAATATTTTTTACAATAAAAACAAGATTTTGTCATTTTAACATCTTAACAAGTATTCTTATGTGGATGAAAAAAAATCAGGGAGCCACTCAGATAAAGACGCTGAAAATCTCTTTTTATAAAGATATTTTTTAATAATTAAAATTTAACACATATAATCGATTAAATCGTGTTATTTTTGTCAAAATTAGGCTAAACAAATTGATCTAACTGAAAAATGGTGAATCAAATCTTGAACTAGTCTAAATTAATATTATTTTTTATAGAAAATGACTACAATATCCTATTATAGAAAATGACTAAAATACTTCTATTATATATATATATATATTAATTTTGAGAATTCTAAATTTCATTCTTTTATTTTTCTATCGGAAGGTTAGGATTTAGAATTTTTAAAATTAATATATATATATATATATATATATATATATATAAATAAATAATAAGAGGATTTTAATCATTCTCTATAATAAGGGTATTGTAATAATTTTTTATAAAAAAATAATATTAATTTAGATCAGTTCAAGATTTGATTCACTATTTTTTCAATTAAATCAATTTGTCTAGTCTAATTTTGACAAAAATAATATGATTTAATTGATTATATATGTTAAATTTTAATTACTGAAAAACATCTTTAAAAAAAGACGTTTTAGATGTCTTTATCTGAATGGCTCCCAAAAAATCAATCACTGTATATTTGTGTATAAATACAAAAATTATTTAATTTATTTTTAATATATATTTTAAATTTTAACATATATTTTATATATTTGATAATGGATTTTTTTGTATACAACTAAGATAGTTAATCAAATTATAGTGTAAATTAGAGTGGAGTACAATGAAGAAAAATAACCAGAACAACAGTAGTTAATTAGTGATGTGCCAAAAATAGAAAGAAAGCAGATCACATAAGAGGAAGTGAAAGAAGGAGAAATAATCAGCAAATTGATGAAGAATGGAAAGGAAGACAAAGCCTGTACCAATGATTTGTAACAGAAAATTAATTATTCAAAACAAGAGAAGCGTGCTTTTCTCCAATCACACTGATGTTACTGAACTCCCATCGAATTTCGGAGGCTCCAATCACACTCTCATATCTTAGCTTTCTCTTGTTTTATTTATTAATTACTCATCATCAATGCACGGTAATAGTAATGATAATGATGATTAACTAGTAGTAAGTAACCAGTGTGTAACTTAACAAGAAAAAATAAGCTAAGCTAAGATAATGTTTAGTCTCAAAGTGTTTTTACTTACCTTTGTCTCCTTAATCGTTTCCTCACTGGCCAAAAGTAACTTGAGCGAAGTTACTTACGATGGAAGATCACTCCTTATCAATGGAAAACGAGAGCTTTTTTACTCCGGTTCCATTCATTATACACGAAGCACTCCCGAGGTATCTCTGTATTTGTATCTGTGAAAATGTTTGATAACAAAAAAAATTAATCAAAAACAATCGACAACAATTAATAAATATTAAATAAGACAAATTCTGATTGTTTTTTTTTTTTATTTTGTCTTCTTAGTATTACTGTGTACTAGAGTTCAAGTAATTAATTAGTAGAAAATGGTTGATGTGTTTATAGATGTGGCCGGACCTTCTTGACAAGGCAAAACGTGGAGGTATAAACGTGATTCAAACTTACATATTTTGGAATGCTCATGAGCCTGAGAAAGGCCAGGTATGATGATGCAACGTTCATTCATTCATGCATGCATGACCTAACTTTATTTTAATTAAGAGAAATGATTAATTAATGCATGAATGTTGTATATGATGCAGTTCAAATTTGATCCTACTAACTATGATGTGGTGAGGTTTCTTAAGCTCATTCAAGACAGAGGAATGTATGTTACACTCAGGGTTGGACCTTTCATTCAAGCCGAATGGAATCACGGGTACATACATACACACCATAACCAATGTCTTCTTAGTCCAAACACATTCTTTTACTATTAAATAAATAAAGGGTTGTAATTTGTTTACAACAGTGGACTTCCATATTGGCTAAGAGAAGTACCTAACATCATATTCCGATCTAACAATGATCCCTTTAAGGTAACCACAAATGTTTAATTTCATTCTCTACTGAAATAATATCTAATTTCATGACTAATAATGGAATAATCCTTTGCAGAAATATATGCAAGAATATGTAACATCTGTGATAGTAAAGATGAAAGAAGAGAAGCTCTTTGCTTCCCAAGGAGGCCCCATAATATTGTCACAGGTTCTTGAATTCCCCTGCATTTTTTGTATCCTTATCTAAAAGTCTGTATTCAATATCATACATATTAACTGAAATTATTGTTCAGATTGAGAATGAGTACAACCACATTCAACTTGCTTATGATGAGGAGGGTGATAACTATGTCCAATGGGCTGCAAGAATGGCAGTTGGATTGGATACCGGAGTTCCGTGGATCATGTGCAAGCAAAGGGATGCTCCTGATCCAGTGGTAAGTTGTTCAAATTGAGACTTAAATGTGACTTGATAATGTTACCTACTTGCACTTCATTTTGCAGATCAATGCATGCAATGGAAGGCATTGTGGTGATACCTTCTCAGGACCAAACAAACCATACAAGCCACAAATCTGGACTGAAAACTGGACTGCTCAGTAAGTATGATTGGAAACTAATTTGTTCATTTCATGTTCAAGCTAATAATATTTTGTTGGTGATTTTGCAATTTCAGGTACAGAGTTTTTGGAGATCCACCATCACAAAGATCTGCAGAAGACATTGCCTTCTCAATTGTGCGCTTCTTCTCCAAGAATGGGTCCTTGGTCAACTACTATATGGTAATAATAATAATAACCTTTCATCTTCCAACTTGATTTTGATGAAATGAAACTAAAGGGGTACTATTGTTTCTGAAACTCTTTGTATGTAGTACCATGGTGGAACAAATTTTGGTAGAACAAGTTCTGCATTTTCGACAACTCGATACTACGATGAAGCTCCTCTTGATGAGTATGGTCTACAAAGAGATCCAAAATGGGGTCACCTCAGGGATGGTCATAGGGCTATCAATCTCTGTAAAAAGGTTCTCCTCTTTGGTTCTTCTACTGTCACCAAGCTAACCGAATTTAATGAGGTAATTAAGAATGCATCTCAACAACCTCCTCTTGGTTTTTATGCTTTTTAATGTATATATATAACATTACTGTTGGCATCAAATACAAATTTTGAGGAAAGAATCCTAGGCATCACAGAGATTGAGCATGAATTGTGCAGGTTATAAAGTTTGAGAAGGGTGATGGGTGTGTTGCTTTTCTTACAAACAACCACACCAAAGTGGATACAACTATAAACTTCAACGGAAAAGACTACTTTTTGCCACCACGTTCCATAAGCATCCTTGGTGATTGCAAGAATGTCATCTACAACACTCAACTTGTAATTAACTTCCTAATCAATCATTAATTATAATTATTATTACAATCAAAGCAGAAGATTTGTTTACACCTCTATATTTTGCATTGCCTCCACAAACTAGATTGCTTCACAACATAATTCAAGAAACTTCAAGAGGTCAAAGCTAGGAAACAATCATAAGTGGGAGATGTATGTTGAGGAGATTCCAACTACTTTGCAATTGAAACCAGATAAGAATGCACCTGCAGAGCTTTATAGCATGCTTAAGGACATGACTGATTATGCATGGTTCACCACAAGGTGAGTTTATAACTCTCTTCACTTCATTTTCATATATGTAGTGCAACATCATTCTCTTAAGACATTTTGAAATGTAATGTTTACTGCAGTGTTGAATTGGGACCAGAAGACTTCCCAAAGAAGGATGGAACATCCCCGGTTATTCGAATTCTGAGTCTCGGACATTCATTGTGTGCTTATGTAAATGGAGAATACATTGGTATGCAATGATAAATTTAGATACTGCCATATAAAACCATGCTTTGATCAAGTGCAAGTGATGGATCATTCTACTTAATAATTTGTCTATTGTGTTGATGTTTTTAAGGATCTGGCCATGGATCACATGAAGAGAAGGCTTTTGAGTTCCAAAAACCAGTGAAGTTCAGGATTGGAACTAACCATATATCTATCTTGGGTAGCACAGTGGGACTCCCAGTAAGAGGATCAAACTTTTTACTTCTATAAAATGTTGAAGTACATGTAAGGTTTAAGGAGGAAATTAGGAAAATAACATCTTTGTATTCCCTGCAGGACAGTGGAGCATACATGGAACACAGGTATGCTGGACCAAAGTCTATTACTATCCTTGGTCTGAACACTGGAACAATTGATGTTACTCATAATGGTTGGGGTCATCAGGTATTGTTTTGTTCCATTTAAAAAACATTGGATAAAGCATAGACAGAGACAGAAACATAAACACCACTTTTCTACTTTCAGGTTGGTCTTCAAGGTGAGAAGCTTGAAATTTTCACTGAGGCAGGATCAAAGAAGGTACAATGGAGTCCGGTAACCGGGCCAGTACAAGGTCTAAGGTGGTACAAGGTAAAGGGTTACAATGTTCAATTATTACAACTAACTTGCTTTGTAGCTTCCGAAGTTTATGTATTAATAATACATGTTGATTTTGGCAGACACATTTTGCAACTCCTGAAGGAAGAGATCCTGTTGCCATAAGGATGACTGGCATGGGGAAAGGAATGGTTTTTATCAATGGCAATAACATTGGTCGTTACTGGATGAGCTACCTCTCGCCTCTTGGAAAGCCTACTCAGGCCGAGTAAGTTAGGCGAAAACTCGCATGCAGTTGTTTTCATGTAGAGCCCATAGTAAAAAATCGTTAGATGATAATTTAGTTAAAACGAGTCTCAACTATCAACTTCACAGAAAGATAAACTGCACATGAGTCTTGGTCTAAAATCTATCATAAGATAACTTCAAATACTAAAAACTAATCAAATTTGCAATCTTAGAGACCAAATTGCATGTTGTTAAGTATGTGAGTTTGTTTGAACAGTTACCACATCCCAAGATCTTTCCTGAATCCACGTGACAACCTGCTTGTTGTGTTGGAGGAGGAGCCAGGGTCCCCAGATCAGGTTGTGATCAATACTGTGGACAGGAACACAATCTGCAGTTTCATCACTGAAAATCATCCACCAAATGTGAACTCATGGGAGGTCAAGGGCCAGAAACTGAAGCCTGTTGATGATACTCCTCCTGAAGCAGGAGCCACACTCATCTGTCCAGACCGAAACAAGATCACGGCCGTCGAGTTTGCAAGCTTCGGCGACCCTTCAGGCGTCTGTGGAGAATATGTTTTGGGAAAGTGCAATGCACCTAACTCCAAACAGATTATTGAGCAGGTATATATATCTATTTCGCTCGAGAGAACCTGCCAGAAGAAGCATAACTTGCCCCACAAGTTACATTATGCTTCTTCTGGTAGGTTCTCTGCGGCATTTTTCTCTTTTGTTTCGCTTTCTCTTATGAGATATGTTTGCAAATGAACAGGAATGCTTGGGAAAAGATTCATGTTTTGTTCCACTGTCAAAATTCAACAACGCAGTTGATTGCAAAGGTGTGGTTAAGACACTTGCTGTCCAAGTTAACTGTGGCTCACCTACAGCTGCCATGAGATGAAAAAGTGAAGACTGAATTTGAATGGTGGCCTAATTTTTTAGTTGTTTGTATGATATAAATGCAGAGTCTAACAAGAGAGACTCTCAGATTTTGGTTAGTTTTTTTGTTGTTGGTAGGTAGTAGTAACTACCTGACCTGAGTATTTGTGTCTGTATTCAACAACTTTGTTTTTTTCTTCTTCTTTTTTGTTAGTTATATTTATCCCAAGAAATGTTAATGTAGAAGAGAAGTTATAATAATTCGGTTTCCTTTTATATTAGCCAGCAGCTAGCATGGCCTCTGTTTTGGAGTAATGGAGTTCATGACTTTTAACAAAATAAAGTACTTGAGTGATTCTATTCCATTACCTGAAAAAGATTTAAGGTTTTCATGTTTCTATTATTATATATAGAAAAAAGGGTTAAAAAATAACAACCAAGACAACAGTTAGCTTCTAGAAGAAAAAAAAAAGCAGTATTATACAGCTAAAAAATAAAAAAATTCTAACCAGAATATTTGAAAGAAGATATAAAGGTGGTTCAATTAGTTAAAGTTGTGAGACTCATTTGTTCATGTAGAAGTTAATGATATCATCATGTTATTTTTTTTACCGAAGATATGGAGACTCAAACTCGCGATCTCTAAGTAAGTATGAGAAGACTATGCCATATAAGTTATAGCTTATTGGCATCACCATGTTATTTAGACAATAAAGTATTAGCAAAATTTATCTTGTATGATATTCTTCTAAAATTTTATTAAGAATGAAGGTTGTGGTAGGCTTAGAGAAGGAGGGTTGAATCTATACCTTTCTTTTAGTGGCTGTTATGACTCTTTTTAAACAAACTTTCAATTCTGATTTTGTTTGAACTTAGCAGCGAAAATTTATGAGACAATTTATTTTTGTCTCATGAATATCAGAAAACAGAACAGTGCAGAAAAGAAAAAAGCTAACACCAGCATATATCTTGGTTCGGTTGCCTTGTCCTATGCAACCTACGTCCAGTCTCCTCCACAACAATGGAGGAATTTCCACTATAGTTAACAGTATTACATATACCAATTCCACAGGATTGACCCAATCCTTTCACACTCAAGTTCTAACCTAACTTGACATTGGCTATGCTAATACCTAACTATTCACTCTTAGTGCTAACCCAACTAAAAAAGGATACCTCACAGGTACAAGATACAAGACATAAACATACTTAAAGAAATCTGAAATAAATCTAGACTTTTCTCTCAAATGTATCACTCAACCTTTTTCCACCCATGGCTTTTACTTGAGTTTTCTCACAATGTCTTTTCTCACAAGAAATTACAGAAAGATATACATAGAAAAGTACATTACAATCAGTAAAACATGAAGGAGATTGACTTCATCAGCAGCCTCTTAGCTATGTGCAAAACCAGATTTGCAAACTCAGATACAGTTCTTCAGTATTGGCCAAATGCTTCTTTGAAAGAAAACATTATCCAAGTAGAGGAACTTCTTTGCAGAACACTATTCTCACGCACTGGTTTTCTCTCCTTACTTCTTAATGAGCAGAAAGTCTTCTTTTATCTCCTTACATGTTGCTTGGTTCTTCCTCCAACGTCAACACCTTGAGTCTTGAGTCTCACCAACCCACAGATTCACTTTTTCTCCTTAATCCCCAGAGTAGAAACTCTCCTTCTGACTTCCTCATCTTGACCGAAAGCCATACAACAGCAACCACAAAAATTTTTCAATGGTCAACTTAATCTGAGCCATTGAGAAGCTACTTGGTCCCCAAGAATCACTTGTGACCGTAGATATACAGCAGATTATGGCAGAAAACAATTTTTCCTTGTATGCCATTTTCGGACTTGCAGAGAGTTTGGAAGAAGAGAAGAAGATCTGATGCATGCAATAGGAAATGAGTTACCTTTAACCTAAGCTTGATTTGGTTTGAACTTTGAGATTTGACATCTGCCTTTCAAGCTTAATCATTCTCTCTCTTGCTTCTTTGGTAACTAGCTTAGGGAAGAAGGTCTTTCTCTCTTTCTTACTTTTCTGAGTTCCTGACCAACTCATAGAGGTGAACGTTGCTTTTGATTGAAGCACATTGAAAGAGTGAAGACTTCAATCTTGTATGAGAAGCTTTGTGGGATGGACACGGGCTTGGATTTGGTTTCCATTAAGCAACCCGTTTTAATTTTTCTATCCTTGTTTTCCTTATGGGCTTCGTTTATGTTATTGACCCATCACTTCTTGTTTTATTTTCCATTCCATTTGGGCTGTAATTCAAATTTTGGCCTGCAATATTTTATAAATAATTAGTAATATGTAATTAAAATTAATCAACACTAATTATTTATTTTGCCCAAAAATAATGTTTATCATCACTAATTAATTTGGTTAATTTCTTAACTCAACAAAGAAAAATGATGCAACTACATTCTACTTCGATTAAAAAGAAAAGAAATCTTATACAAATGTCAAAAAGTAGTTATTTATAAGAAACCAAATATTTACATTGAAACAAAGACACCAAATATTATTTTTATAAAACAAAAATAGAATTAAATAATTGAATAGAAGTTGTATTATAAAATATAAAACATATTAGGTTAAGTGTCAGTTAAAACTTAAAAGTATAACATAGTCATCAATACCTGTGCTGTATGTGCAAAGGCATTTTTTCCGTTTTTACAATGTTCATATTTTTTCTTTTGAATATTTTTAGGGAGTTGTTAATTTGTTATGAAATAATTGGGGACTTCTTATACAGAATGCCGTTAGATTTAAGATTTGTATGTTACAAGATTAGTGGGAAACGCTAACAATCATTCTTATAGCCAACCATTTCATATGATAGCGCTATCAAAAAATGAAAAGAAAAGAAAAGAAGAATGCTAAGTACGGGAAGAACTACTGCTTGTCTCTAATAATACTAAAATATCGGATGTTTTGTTCAGCAAATTACACAACTAAAGCACTCGTCGTGCTCTTTATTCTTCATTTTAATGAATTTCTGGGTATTAAGCATCATTAGAAGAATAAACTCCATAACATAGTCGCTTTTTTTCAATTAACATGAGAATTTTTTAACATGCTTATTTAACGTGAGAAGGATGTAGCAGTCTCCAAGTAAAAGATAACTTTCGTACGTTTCGTTTTTTCATCAAAATTTTACATAAATATTAAATAATCATGTACGAATGAATATTAACTCGTTAAAAGTAAAACTTTAGTGCATGTTATCGAATTATATTCGATGTACACTGCCAATTTCTTTACCATGCCCTACGCCCAAAATGCACAAGAACAAATCTTAGACAGCATTCATTTCGAAAAGAGTAGCTAAATCCATTCATGTAGAAGAAATCTAATGGGACAAAATTTATCATCATGAAGCTCCCACATGACAAAATCTAACAGGAATATAATGAAATCATAAAACATAATTCAAATTATTTCTATTCCCTTTTACCATAATATTCCATACATGTATAATAACTAGCTGCCAATAATTTGACTTGCAAACAGAATGAAGAATTTAGGGAGGCAAAAAAAAACTCAACATTCCTATGTTTATTTACACGTTCTAATAGCTAAAATGAGCTCCGCGAATCCCTTTACAACTTGAAAATGTGCCAATCCGATTCAGCTGCCATTTATACATGAATTCATGTTAGTTAGAAGAAAAGAAAGAAAGGAAGTAAAGAGAGAATCTAGCAAGACCAAGTTACTAACAGAAAGTGATACACCAACCTGAACTTTGCCACAACTTTCGATGACCAGCCCAAACTAGGCCATTATTTGAGATGAGAAGAGGGGAAATACATGCAACCAAAAATTAATTCAGCCTCAAAAGTAAGCCCTGATTCATCATATTAACATTCAGGGACAGCTTGGTTAGTTCCTGAGACTCATGATAAATCAAAGGATCCCTGCCCTTCATTGATTGCATAGAGTAGTTTCTTGGACATAATTTCCTGCCAAGAAAATGTGGAGTATTGTAAATCAGTGCCAAAAGAAACCTCAATGAGCATGATAATGAATCATCAAATCTATATGATGAATTATACCTTGGTAGAATAGGGAGGAAGCTTCAAGTAATTAGCACATGTCATCACACTTGGCAAGTCATCATCTGCTGATTCCGAAGGCCCATTCCCATTAGACGAAGCATTGGCTGCAGTTGACGAAAGCTGCACCCACACATGCAATCATATGTTAAAATTGTACTTGGTTATTAAAAGAGAAGATCATCTTAGCATATTTAGGCCCCCATTAAACTAAAGATGTAATGAGTTATTAGAGCAACAAATCCACTTGACTTTTATCACAATAAAGTCAGGTTAATTGCTAGCCACTACCATTTTGACAGGCAGGCAGGCAGTCAACCAAGACACCACATTACAAAGAATTTTGCATTGAAATATACCATCCAAGAGAAACATGTGCCATACCTTCCTCACAATAGTTAGTTTCGGATTTAGAACTGCCAGTCCACCAGGGGGTAGCCTAGGTGCACCAGTAACAAATTGACAGAAAGCGCGTTGCTGTTCTGGTGTAAACTCTCCCATAATTTCAAGTAACTGAAATAGCATCAATCAGGATGAGAATAAAATATAACCCTAATTTTCCAATCACATTATTTCTAACACACAGAAATTGTACATTGACTATGGCAGGGCTCTTGGCAGTGTATCCATGGTCAAACTTTATATGGTCAACTAGTGTATCAGCCTGCAGAAAAGCAAGAAAACAGGAAAAATGATTCACCTGCCATTGGTAAGATTTAAATTATTGTCATAAGCATTGATAAAATAGCATAAGAAAAGACCTTCCACATCTCCCTACGACCACAAAGCAGGTAGTCCAGTTCTTGAGGAGTAAAAATTTGCAAAGACGATATGTCAAAAACCTGAAATGACCAAAAGAAAGAAACAAGTGACAAGTGTTAAAATTTTGAATTCAAGTGAACTGGAAAAAGAATCCTTAACTAATTTGCCAACTATAGTCCAGCTCATCTGTTTGCCTTGTTGATGCAAGCAGTAAACCACCACCCTCTTAATTCACAAACAATATCAAGACACATAGATAAGGCTATGTACAAAAAACAACTCAATGACATGTCACCTTATTGATGCTATGTATCAGTGAACTCTAAAGTTCAGAAATAGCAGCAGAGGAAAAAAATATTTAATCCTATAAAAATTTAATCCGTCAAGTTCTCTTTCAGCATGTCTCAGGGATAATTAAAAAAAATTAGTAAAGGGGGAGACAAGAATAGGCCATGATTAAAATAAATAATAAATATAATACAATCTAATACTAGAACTTCCCAATAACAATCAAAACTCATTTTGAGAATTTAATACCAAACATAATCTAATCAAAATTATAACTCCTTTCTATTGATGAAGATCAGTATCTAACCTGGTTGAATCCTGCTTTAAATGCTTCCATTTGACGTGTGATCCCAGTCTTGACAGTTGCATCAACTACCAAAGATATATACTCCTCCAAATTATTAATGTCAACCTGAAAATTGGCAGAAGGTTAAACTCAATTTGAAAAATGTAGTAAAACGGAAGCCAAAATGAGAAAGAAAGACTGAATATAGGTTTAACTGCATACAATTTCATCTCCTGATTTCAAGATGTACTCAGGATAGCCGGGAAGAGTAAAATCCAAGCAGAGGTCTTCAACCGGAGCCCCACGGAAATGTAAATTACTATTCACATCGGTGTAACTACCACCAGTAGATTCTAGATGATATTTCCGGCAGACAAGTGCATTCAACTCTTGCAAAGTTTTTCCAAGCTCAGCATCAATGAAAAGAATGTCATGCAAATCAAGCTCCTGCAAAATTTGTAGGTTAAACATGTGTTCATCAAATGAAATCAGCTTTTAGATTGACTATACATATGATTTTTATAATGGGCAACATATCAGTAGTTGAAAGAACTTACTTGACCAAGAACAAGCTTATAAAATGCCACTGACAAGGGCAAATCCAACAGACGTCCATCCTGGAGAGCTTTAGCAACCACACGGCCCAAAAGTCGGAAATACTCGATCGCCTTAGAAAACTGACTACCCTCTGTTGCATCGGCATTTGAAGGCCAAGGCTGTGGAAACAACCCAAGAGGAGCTTGAACAAGTTCTCCATCACCAGCAAGAGAACCTTCACTGCTTTTCATTTTCTTTTCATCTCCATCAATTTCCATTTGATATTTCTCTGAGGAATCTGATCTCCACATTTGTAGTCCAACTTTTTGCAAGTCATGACTTAGAAGTGTATAAAACTCAAGTGTGGGACCAAGGCCAGTACCAACTTCACCAAAATATTCAACTTCAAGTACAGCCTTTTGGCTAGAATACATCTCCATCACTTTAGCAGCAGAATCCAATATGCGGTTTCGAGAGACACGAACCTTTTGACGCTGCAATCTCCCAACCCTTACCTCTCTTTCATTTGTTGATCCATGACCATCAGCACCCTGCTGCTGTTGAAGTCGATACAGGGCACGGGATAACCCAAAGGCAGTTGAATAGAAGTACTGTCGCCTGGTCTCAAAAGGAAACAAAAATGGGCATGCTTTAGTTAACTGGTAACACCATGAGGGAAGACTCCCACTACACAGGGCAAGGGCATCTTGTATCTGCCTAGCTAATTTTGGAGTTAATTTGCTGCTTATGAATTCTTCTGAAGAAACTCTTGCACCAGTGGTAACACCTAACTCATCTAAATTCGAAAGCTTCCCCTCAGCAAAACTCTCAGTAATGACCTGGGCCCTCAAGCGAGGTGCAAGCTGGTTCAAACCCTCCAAAACACGCAATAGCGCCAATATATTGTATGTAGGATTAGATTTCTCAAGCTCACAAGGCAATTCTCCCTGCAAAATGCTATCGAGAACGGATGCCTGATGAAGCTTTGGTTCAGTACTAGAATTTGACACAGAACCAGATTTGCCAGATTTTGACACATTAGAACTTGAACCACCAGTGGAAGCCCTATCCGTTTGGCTATCTGCCCTCTGATAAGTTATGGTGTAAATATCACCCCATAGCCTGCTTCCATCGCTGGACACATAGTCACTGCCACCAAACCTCTCATCATCATCTTCATCTAGCACCAGTTGTCTTTGAATTGCTTGATATATAGTCAAATGCCTGTTAAGCTGCTTCCCACCAGCAGTAAAGATCAACTTCGGAGGTTCATTAGAACTACTGAACAGCGGTCGTCCTTGCCTATCCCTACCACCCCTGATACCTCTGTTATTAGCAGATCCAAGTCCTGCCATGGCAGCAGCAGCAAAGGACATTGCACCTCTTGAACCAGATGAATAGCTACTCCTAAAATCAGCTGAATCTGATCCCCTGGCAGTACCAACTTTGCTGCTAGAACCTGAGGCAGCATTAGTCTGGCCATCACCTGTAGCAGGAGCAGCACTACTCTCTTCAGCCGAGTCACCCAATTTCACATCATGTACTTTGTCAGGCAAGCAAACAGGAAGAGAATCATCCCTCAAGACCTGCACAACAAAATTTTAAAGAAGACATTAGTAACTAACAGATGCAACTGAGCTTAATGATGCTGTTCAACCCTGATTAATAACAAATAAGGATGAATGTTAAAAATCTAAAATTGAAAGGATAAGAGAATTTAGACAAGATAAAATTTGAATAGAAGATAGGGGAACAGCGCCAAATATAGTGCAAGCAATTAAAACTGCACAGAATTGAACTTATCAAAAGCTATATTAATCATGAGAAAAAGAGAAAACAGCTGAAGAAAAAAAAAAGAAAGCATTTTTTTATGTATTTCTAAGAGAAAAGCACCACCCCAAAAAAAAAAAAAAACAATTATTCAGAAGAGATACTATTAAAACACGGAAAAAGAATCTTAGCCAAATGAGGAAGAAGAAACAATTATAGCATACATCTTCATGGTCATCATCTTCGTCATCAGAGATGTCATCATCTTCAATCACCAATGCCTCATCGATCTCAACAGGGGAAATATCCAGTTCCTCATCCTATCATAAAGGAACGGAAGATAATCAGCATATAAAAGAGAGAACAGAAAACAAAAATCAACAGCACAAATGCATAGCCAGATCTGCAGGTGAAAACAGTTGAAGACTAAATAACTTGTAAACTTAATAGAGGTTGTAGCATCATGAAATCAAGTCATAGCATACCTCGGAAGTGGAGTCGCCATTTGCCGGCTTCATTTGCTCTTCTTTATCAATAGCTGCTCTTCTGCGTGCTGCATTCCTGGTTTGAGGTCCTCTTGCCTCTTCTTGTGCTGGCTTTAAAACAGCTTTTCCCTTGCCCTTAGACGAGCTTGTGCCTTTATCTGGAGTTGTCTCCTTTTTTGGCGTA
Organism: Arachis ipaensis; assembly: GCF_059453495.1. Lineage (NCBI taxonomy): Eukaryota > Viridiplantae > Streptophyta > Magnoliopsida > Fabales > Fabaceae > Arachis > Arachis ipaensis. The sequence goes on from NC_142438.1 coordinate 8,637,266, forward strand.
TCACCTATATTAACGGATGATCTGGATCTGGTAGAATGACGGCGGGTAGTGGAAGGAGTAGACGTAGAAGGTGATGGAACGCCAGCCTGTGCAGGAGTTGTACCAGATTCAGAGTTCCCAGCTGGTATGGACACCTTCTGACCAGATTCACTTCGCTGGATACGGGGCCAAAGAAATTCCTCAATCGCTGCTAGACATGCCAATGGATCAATCAGCACAACATTCGATGAATAGTCCTTGAGTGACTTTTCACCCTGGGCTCGACAGAGACGCAACTTAAAGGGTTGAGACAAAGCACTTAGTCCAGAAGAGAGGCGTGCACTTCCACTAGAAGACCTAGATGAATGGCTAAGAACCACAGGGAAACGCTCTAAGGAAGACAAAGCATTTTGAAGCTTCTGGACCAAGACAGTCATTGGAGCAACAGAACCCTCATGAGTACTAGGAGGAAGTGCGACAGCTATAAACAACTTGAACCTTGTAAGTGCTAGCTGGCGAAGCTTGGGAAGGTTGGTTTCAGAGGTTCGGTCCTTGGAGAAATTTCCACAAGAAAAATAATTGAGCAAAGCTGCAACAACTCCACTGCCAATAAATTCAAAAGTAGATACACCATCCCCTTTGCCAAGTTCCTTTAGCATGTCAGAGATAACCCCAATCAAATAATCTTCCTTGTTAGCAGAAATCTCTTCCACAACAAATCCTGTAGTTTTTGATTTCCCCTTTCCAGTAGACCTTTGATCATCAACACCAGCATTTAATTTTGTGCAGAGATTTTTCAGACACAACAGATCATCAGTAACACCCACTTCAGCAGCCCCAGGATCTGAAGGAAAGTACTTGTCTTTAAAAGCTTTTGCAGCTGTGCTGACAGATAACCGGATACTAGAATTTACTGCTGGAATATCCACAGAACCAGGAGGTGAACCAACATTTCCAGAAACTGGACTCTTCGAATCATCCATGGGATTTCCATCAGGATTGTTGTTACCACTACGGCGACGATAACGCCTAGAGCGAGATGATGCTCCAGATACAGAATCATTCTCCTTCTCGGCAGAAGATGCTTGTGCAGGGACACTTGTTGAATTACCAGCCAAAATAAGTTGGTCCACTGCATGGACAACACCTTCTCTGATAAACATCTTAGAAAATGTCCCAGGAAGCTTTTCCATAAGAATTTCAGCAATTTGCAAGGCAGGAACTAGAACATGTGGATCTTTCCAGGCTAGGACACCGGCTAAGAAACTGTAAGATCGTAACACCATTTGATAAGTGTCCAAAACCATTAAAACGCCAAGGGTTTCAAGCTATTCAAATCAAATGAATTACTAGATACCTTGATATATTTGTCACACTCAACAAAGACTGGATCATCTCAGCTGTACTGAAATACATCAGTTTTCCAATTACAGAAAGGCATTTATGCCGAACAGGACCATTAACACTAGAACCATAAATCTGTTTCATAACCAAACCAAGACTGATAAGATTAATCACCGAAGGGGATGTATAAGTAAAGTTGCAATGAAACAGAGCTGAATATTTCCACTGCAACTAATATATGAAGCATAATTTAAGCATATGCAATAAATGTAAACCTGTACTAAAACTGGGAGGAGATCCATTGCAAATTGCTGAAGTAACTCAGGCTGATCATTTAGTAGTTTCTCCCGAGCAGATATCTCGGGAGCATTTCCGTTTGTGTCTTCTTGTTTCCCAGAACTTCCAGTAGGAGGCTTTCTTATAACAGGCCCTTTAACAAACATGCTGGTACTTACAGGGAGGGAAATTGTTCCTTGTGGCAATGGGGGCAGAAGCTCATTTGCAAGGTTCACAATCTCAAATATCTGTTTATTAGAGAACATGGTTAGAATATTTCACCTCAGAAAGAGAGAGAAGAGCAAATATCGAGTATCAAAACTGTAATTCAAGGTAAAAATCTGCCCAATGAGCACAGAACCAAAAGAAGAAATCCACAGAGCACTATACCTGATCTGGCGGCCTACTCAAGGCAGGAGACACGGAAACACTTGAAGAAACTCCAGACCCAGACAGAATATCTTTAAGAATGCCACTGATTCCCAGGAGAAGCAAAGTTTTAGCCCCAAGAGGTGACCCACTTGCGCAGGTTGAAAGAAGTCGAATTAAACCCTGCATATGCCTATAAAGTTAACTACCAACTACAGAAGGCAAAAGCCTCAAACATAAAATGGAGTAGAACTGCACTTACAGTATATGTTGATGTGCTGAGGGAAGCTTGTCCACCTCCAGAGCTGCTGGTCGAAATCAGAGAAGCAGCTTGTGTTACTAGTCCATGATTACACAATTCATCTAATTTGTCCGGAGATGATGCAAATGCTTCAGCTATTCGAGTCAAACATACAGAGGCATGCTCCAGGACCTACAAAATTTAGAATTGCATCGGTGCAAAAATCATCTCCACTTCCCTCTTCTCAAATATAAGTTCTTTTACAGCTAAAACTCTCGGCGTAGCAAGAAAAAAAATAATGAAAATATGGTCTTACCTTCGCATCATGGTACTGAAGGAGATTGGTCAAAAGAGGAACGGCTTCCATCACAAAGTCAGCTGCATCCGAAGGAAGCTTCTTGCACATATTTGCAGCAGTGGACAATGCCACCCGCTGGAAACATAGAATCATGTCAATATCAGAATGTCAAGTGCTAACCAGATTTGCTCACATTTGAGCATTTCAGCTTTCACTAATCATTTACCTGAACTCCTGTAGAAAAGAAATCCAAATAAGAAAGCACAGCCATAAGTGCACCAGCTCGAAGGCAAGCAGTTGGGTGCTCCTGAGATATCTTCTTTAGTGCTTGAAGAGACTGTAAAACCACAAATCACAGTAAGGAAACAATAAGAACACCGTTCCATCAATGTCATATCAATTTAATGCACAATATCCCTTCAACAAGAAAACCAGTGGCAACATGTAATATTAGTTCTAAGTTACCAATGGCAACGCCAATGGGAATTTCACCAATCATACAACACTAATGGAGAGTGAACAACCTGCTCAGCTAAGTCCATATACTCTATGGTAAGCAACCTCGCACAGAATATTGACACAGCACCATAATGCACAACCGCGGCACAAGATGAAGGCAACACATCACAGAGATGTGTAAGCGCCCTTGCAGCAAGAAGCATGATATCAGGGTTACTCTCATGATTCAGCAACCCAACAAGCACAGGAACAAACGAATCAACAGAGAAAGTGCTGAGCGATTCCTCAGTCCCAATCGAGAGCATCTCACACAGCTGCGTCAATGCCTCCACCTGTCTACCTTCTTCTCCATCTGCCCTCAACCCGAAAAGGATTTTCTTCAGCCTACCACTCTGATGAGAGGCCGAAGACGAACCCATGGCCGATGATGGAAGCAGATCGTCCAAACCAGCGCCGAGTTTCCGAAGAAGGCCCTGGAGGGCACTGCTGGCTGATGTCAAGTTCTGATGCAGAATCCCAACTCCGCCCTCGCTATCATCATCATCGTCTCCAACGCCTCCAGTTTCCATGTTCAATGCCAATCCTCTTTCGGCATCCCTTTCCCTGACCCTGACATCGTGCTCCTTCTCTTTCCCCTTGTCGGAATTGTCTCTATCGGCGGAATTCTTCCCGCGATTTCTGCGCGAGCCTGATGATTCGTTGGTTGAGTCCATCGGAGGAGGGAGAGGAGGATTAGGGTTCTTAGGCGGTAAGGGATCCTTGGCGGTGGAACGAGACGCTGCGCGGGAACGAGTGGTGACTGTTTTTGTGGCGGCGGGTGCGGTTGCTGCTGCGGCGGAAGAAGAAGAGGAAGAGTTGTTGTTGCTGCTGTTTGCGTTGTTGTGGCTGAGGCGTGCGCGCTTGCTGGAACGAGTGGTGGGAACAGAGGAGGAAGATGAAGGGGCAGCTGAGGAAGCCTCCGCCCGCTTCCGGCTCCGAGTTTCCATACAAGAACTCACCCACCCCTCAACGAGTCAACTCGCTCGCCACCGGAAAGGCGGCGATTCACACTACCATCGATGGAACGAACCCTAGCATCGAATAGAGTAAATAGATCGACACAAAAAATAATAAAGCTTCGGTTCGGAACAATCAGCTGGGGCAAAAAAATCCCCAAATCGAAACCCTAGAAATCGTTACCGGGAGTAATTTCGCGCGCAGATGACGATTCGGTAAGTGAAATTTTGAAGATAGAGAGTGTGTTGTGTGTAATCGACGGAGATAGAAAATGAGAGATGGTTGGGAGAATGAAATTGAAAACCCTAAGGAAGGGAAAAAGGGGAAAAGAATCAATAAAGAGACAGAGGAGGAAGACGAGCCTTTTATATGTAACTTTCTCTGTATATTTTTTATATAATTTTAATTAATCTACTTTTTTTTTTTTAATTTATAATTTTGTGGTGAGTGGATTGGAGAGTGTGATGGAACAGTGGCTGTGAATGACGAAGTTGGGGTGAGCGCGTTCGGTGGCTCTGCCGCAGTGTGGCGCGTAAGCTTCCAGCTCTCTCTCCAACGACGTACTTTTATTAAAGCTTTTCAATTTTTCATACATGTACCCACGGGCCACGTAGCTAACTAGTTCAAACCCAATTTGTTATTCCACAAACCAAAAATAATTAAAAACTGACTTATCTGACTAAGGTTGTCTATTTTTCTTCAATACTCTAAATTCATCCATGTTAGATTCCATATAATTATAAAAAAATTAACTATTAATTAATCGATATATAACGTATATTTTGATATACGAAATAACCACATATTTATATTTATAATTAAATTTTATAAATAATATAAAATTTATAAAAAAATCTAATTATAGTTGTACAAATATTCGGTTTCTAATATAATAATAAATTTGATCATTCTAACTTTTAAAAAGTATATGAAATAATATATATATAAAGAACATAATAATTGAGTTTTAATATTCATGAAACATTTTAGTTTTAAATTTATATCCTATAGCAAATAAAAAATTTAGTAATAGAAGTGAAATAGGCAAAAGTTAGAGTATAAAGATAAATTTGAAGAATTTGGATTTTTTAAAATAAAAAAAATTAATAAAATGATAAATAAATATTAATTATTATTAATTTTATAATTTTTATAAAATATGTATCCTATTATTTTAATTTAAGAGTAATTAATTTTTATTTTATTATTTTACTAATTTCTTCGTTTTAGAAGATTAAGAGTAAAGGAGAGGAAGTTTATTTGTTTTTTGTTTTTTGAGTGTAGAGAGCTGGTTGAACTGGGCGGGCCGAAGACAGGTAAAGGTATCAATTGATTGGGTCAGATCCAAGGTTTTGGTTCTCATTCAGCTTTGGACCTGAAAGCGGGCCACATAGTATACATTCCAAAACAAAGTTAGCGGTCTCAGGCAAACAAAAACAAGTTTCTCAAAATACAGACCAAAATATTTAAGACTACAAATACGGCATCACAATAAAAACCAAAAGGGGTTTTTTTTTTTTTTTGTGACTACATACAAAAGGGATTTATTTCCCTACGAACGATTATTATTTATTAATTTATACGTATTGGTATTGTAACACCCTACCATGCAGTCTACAGAGTCGTTTCCCTTCATTTCAGGGTTTGCATTATCTATTATACCTTTACCTCGCCCGCAACTGCGTTCGCGAGTCGACATCTGATTTCTGGTCACACCAAACAAGTGATATCAATTTGATCAATTTCAATATCGCAAGTCCAGTACTTTTAAGTCTCAAATATATGCTCATGGACATTCATGCCACATATATCAACTAGATAACCTAATTTAGCATGTATAGACATTTAGAGTATATTTAGAAAGCATAGTCATTCCGTCCCTCATACTCTACAGGAACGAACTACTCTGATACCATAATGTAGCACCCTACCACACAGAGTCTTATGTTTAAGTCATAAAACAGAGGTGACGAGGTATTACAACCTCTAAAAATAAAATCATACATATAATATAAATGAAAAACTGTTTTATCTAGGAGCCTTTGAAGAAAAATATTAAATAAACACGTTAAATAGAAAAGCGCATTACTCTCGAAAACGATAAACATATACCAGACAGGATCAGAGTAAAGCAACATATATACATAGGAAAAGAATTCTAAAAATACAAATAACAAAGCTTTTGACTCGACTCGCGAAGTTAAAACCGATCAGAGCATATATACATATATACAAGATAAAACCCAAAATGCCCAAAAAGACAGTTTACAACACCTATTTCTCCAATTAAGCCTCTACAAGGGATAAAGCATAATATACATACAGTGGAGATAATAAGTATCTACATATATACATCAAAACCGAAATAAACTCCTAAAAGCACAAAAGATCTTCGCTTTCAGAAGTTCCCAATATGCCTCAGCGAGGTGTCTCATGGCTTGCATCTGAAAACCACAAAATATGTATGGGGTGAGAATCAGAGGTTCTCAACATGGTAACAATGCTCACATAACTAACATATAAGGTTTCGGGAAAGCCAGAGGCGATCCTAGAACTTCCGACAATAAATTCAAACTTAAAACTAAAACTGAAAACCATAAATAGGGTAGGCTATCTAAGGTTCTTATTTCTAATTCCTTTCTTACTTAAACCCTAATTTCCACCTTCCTCCAATCATCCAAAGCTCCAGTGTACAGACAAACAATACAGACAAAGAAAAACACAAGTAAGTAGGGGTGGCAAGCGGGGAAGCCCGCCCCGCCAGAAGCCCACCATTTGGCGGGCTGGCCCGCCCCGCCCCGCCTAGTGAGGCGGTCCCAAAATTCCAGCCCGCCAAATATCTTTTTTTTTTTACTTTTAACTATTAAATAATATATATAAAAGCATAAAAAAATCTCTTCTATTTTTTACTTTTAACTATTATAATTTCTAAAAGTATAAACAAATTATAATTTTTATATTCACAAACATTAAAGTCTTTGTAATTATAAATATCTAATAAACATAATTATAAACCAAGTTTTCATCCAAAACATAATTATAAATATTTTTCCCAAAGCAAAATAAACATAATCCAAAACATAATTATAAATAGTCTCTAAAACAAAATAAACATAATCCAAAACACTCAATTTTCATCTTCATTCTCTTGTAAGTTGGGTTGGGGGAAGTTAGGTTTTGGCAAAAAAAATTGTAAAAATATCCCTTGATAAAAAAATACTAAGCCCGACGGGGAAGCCCGCCCCGCCCGCCAAAGCCCGCGGTTTAAGCAGTGCGGATTAGGCGGGCTTTTGCTATTTGACGGTCCTAATTTTCCAGCTCAGTCCGCCTTTTTTAGCGGGTTACGCGAGCCGGCCTGGCGGGTTTAGGCCCGTTTGCCACCCTTACAAGTAAGATACAGATACAGCAAACAGAATATATAGCAGTTAAGCATGAATATCAATTACGCAAACCCAAGAACGCAAAACCAAATAAGACACATAAATGCATATGATGCATGCCTTTCCTACTAGCCATAAGCTCACGTGTCAGTTACTTTGCCAGAATCTGACACAACTGGTAGCTAACCCGGATACCGTCTTCTTGAAAATTGGTGGGCGGTACACCACCACGAACCCCACCACTGCGAGCGGTACACCACCACGAACCTCGCAAGATTTTCGATTGGAAAAACAACACACACAAGTGGGCGGTAAACCACCACGAACCCCACATAGCATTCTCATTTAAAAATATGTGGGTGGTAAACCACCATAAACCACCACAAATCCCACAAAGCATTGTCATTTAAAAAAAAAAATATGTGGGCGGTAAAGCACCACAAACCCCACATACGTCTCGACACTGGACAAGCGATAAACCACCACGAACCTTGCCAGGTCAAAACTCAAGAAAAGTCAATTTCATCTTCAAATTCATTATAAATCATTCGCACCTCCATTCCTAATCATATCTCATTCATCACAAATATTAACATCAATATCATCTTCGTCATACTATATTCATTATTTTCCAACAAAATCAGTCGTTGTTATAACTCACCCAAACCTCTACCCTCTACTCTATTGGCTCTAAATTTATGACGGTAAACATCCATTCTTAATTCACCCACTACCTCTCGTGCTTACCCCAAAGTATAAATACTAGCTATCGTACTTTTCACAGGTTTTACAGAGGTTTGGAAGGTTAGAAGAATGGTTTAAAATGTTAAAAAAGCACATTTTCAGAAGAACAGAGGTCCGCGTATGCGGAACCCTGCTCGCGTGCACAGGAAGCAATTTTGGACACTCTCGCGTACGTGTCACTGGTTCACGTACGCGATCCCCTCAACTCGAGAGCTATGCCCGCGTCACGTGTGCCCCTCGCGTACACGTGCATAGCAGAAGTTGCAAAAATGCTGCTATGTCCAGAATTCCTGTTCTGTACACCAAACTTCGGACGCGTATAACTTGTTCGTTTTAAAATATTTTTCATCCGTTATTCGAATGGTGTAAACTCTGTTGTGCTATCGCTGCCCTGTGTGTGTGTGTCATCGTGCTTTTGCCGTCCTTACGTCATTTGAATGTGTTAGGAAGCTAATGGGACAGGGCGGCGAAAGCACGATGACGCGATATAGGGCGGCGAAAGCACGATGCCGCGATGCAGGACAACGAAGGCGGGACACGGACTATAACAGGAGGGTGCAAAATAGGGGAGCATGCAAAGGAGAAAGGTTGGGAATGCAACAAGGAAAGAGAGAAGAGCATTGAGAGAATTCATTTTTTCTGGATGGGTTAGGATAAAGAACAAGAACAATGGGTTAGGGTAAAAAACAAACACAAAAATAGCTACTAGATTTTTTTTTTTAAATTGGAATTATTTTTAATGTTAATTGATTTTTCGTTTTACTTTTTTAAATAATTTGATGAGTTGATTTTTATTTTAATTGTTATTAAAGAAGAGTATTTGTGTGATAAAAATAAAAAGAATTATTTAGTCATTTAATAAAAATAATTAAAAGGATATATTTGTGTTTTTGTAATATTAATGAAGGTATTTTTATATATACAATCACATAATATTTTTAAAAAAAATGTTGGTGTGGATAAATATAATTTATGTGATAAATTTTTATTTGTCTATTTTTTATATTATACCGATACCTATAAATTACCGAAACAAACACTTAAAAAAAATCCAAAAATGTCATAAAATAATTTATGAGTATTGAATATAAGTGGCGAAAAAGTTAAGATATTTTAGAACATCATTGTCTTGTCGAGTGGTGGTGATCTCCCCCCACTACATGCAATGCACACAACATGACAACAACGAGTAGTGTTTAATCAAATCAAATCAAGCATTTGGCTGTTGACATAATAAATAATTAATTAGTCTTCGTTAATTATTCTTCGAGAGTGAATTTTATAAAACACTAATGGGGTCATCTCCTAGTAGGAGAGCATAAAGCCACGGTTCTGCTCACTAATCAAGTCCTTTAATTTATTTATTTTCCTCAACTACGGTTCTGCTCACTAATCAAGTCCTTTAATTTATTTATTTTCCTCAACTCATAAGATAACGTTAAGAATGGAATGAGGCTTTACCATATTTAAACTTTTATTGCGGGTTAAATCAGTTTTAAAAATTTTAAAATTAGACACTTTAGAATTTTAAATTTTAAAATATATAAAAATAATTTTTTAGACATATCCACTATTATGTTGTTAATTATAATTCTCTAATTTAATCTTTGTTCCTATTTATAAATTATGACGCTTTTTTTCTTCCTTTTTTTTTATCATCTTCTACTTATGTCGTTATATATCTTTATTGTTTGTTGGTGATGGTTTGTGTAGAGTACTTGCTCTACCTCTTCAATTTTCTTGATAGTACATGTATTATTCTAAGTTAATATCCTAATTTTCGGTTTCAGCTGTCCAGGTGTCACAACCCCAGGTAATACTGGGTGAATCTTTTTTTTTTCAACACAGGTGTTTCGCGGTCTTCCTTTGATTTAAACCATTCAACCAGCTCATGCGTTTGACTGTTGACAATTCGACTCTATTTCCTGCTGTCATTCATTCCCGGTTTCAATCAAAGTATGGTACACAAAAAAAATTATCTACTAATATATATCCACTGACCCACTAAAGTATATGTTTCTTTAGGATAATTATAGTTATATATTTATATTTATATTTATAGTTAAATAATATAATGTATATAATATAATGTAATGTAATATAATATAGTTATATAGTTATAGTTATATAGTTATTATTATTATATAATTGTATAATATATAATAATAATATACAATATAAAATATACTATTACTTGCATGTAGTTTTTTTTTATGTATTTGTTTATATGTATAAATTATAATATATATTTTATTTATAATTTATAATCATAATTTATAATTTATATTCTTCATTCTCCATTGTGTTCTACTGTATGCTTTTGTTTGTGTATTTAAGTAGAGCGACAGTCACGGTGTAGGAACCCACACCAACTAGAGAAATACTTCTACCTTTTACAGAGAATTTCCACCTTCGTGTCTAGGAAAGAACCTCACTATCGATTTGGAATGTCTCGAGCAACAATCGAAGAGGTTGATCATGCCTTCCACGTTGGGCATGGTAGCGATGAGGCCAATTTCAACATTCCTGCCTTGCCAACCGACGTGATTTTGAAGATTTTTCTTCTTTCTGATGCAAAAACGATAGGAAAAGGGAGGTGTACGTCGCGTGATTGGTACGACAGATTGAACCGGGCAAATAACATAGTGACTCATTTCAAATCGGTTGGTGGGAAAGCGGTGGTTCTTCACTTGGACAACCCCCTGAGAGATGCTGATTGTGGGAGGCTTTCCATGTTTGTCTTCGAAACTCGTGTAGCCATTTCGGTTGCGGCTCCTCTGGAATGGACCTGGTTTTCCCTGGTGGGAACAGACTCCGGCAAGGTATGTGCAAGATTCTCAATAGACGGTCGTTCGAGTTCATTGATCACTTGGGATCCGTTGGGTTCTTAGAGGTCTGACGGTTACCACTATAACCACTGTGACGACTGCTCTGCTGATGCCTTTCTCAGCATGGTGGGTTGTGATGCTTATAAGATTCTCAGTTTGACGAAGCGTAATCTGGCAAGTCCTGGATACGATGTGCAGATGTATCTTTCGACTACGAGTCGGTGGAGTAGCGCTGTCCGAACCCCGCCAATGATCGATAGACTGAGCAGTGGGTATGCCGTAGTCAGCAGCCGGGTTTTTTGGGTCAATTGTGAAGGTAGATTCACGAAGACACCGGTTTTCGTGGTTCGATTTGAAACTATGGACTCCGCGTGGGATGAGATAGAGATAGGCGCAAGCGCATGTCTGGATCATCCCACCTTGATTGGCCACGATGATTATGTAGATTTCGTAACGTATGAGCGGTCCGCTTTGAGATTTGGAGTGCATGTCATGACCATCAACCTTAGCCATGTTGGCGCAATGGCGTGGGGTCGACATCACTTTATTGGTGTCGCTAACATGACGGAAACACCCTCTCTGAAGATAGGCCGCGATCTCCTCGGGATCAACCACTGTGTCTGCGGGTTCGACGGTGCTGCGGCGTCGCTTGATGAGGTTGTTTCGGTTGCCTAGTTCCGCTCCATTGGTCTGAACGACGGAGTTGTGAAGTTTATTGGAAGCATTACATGGCCTGGAGTTGTTTACATCAGGGGGTGCATGGGGTTTTCTATATAAGTCTGACTATTGCTGATTATCGTGTTGTTCTTTTACGCGATGTGTTTTCCTCTTTGATCCAGTTAGTTTTTTGTATGCACTTGCTGAACAAGTTGGTGGTTTGCCAATTGTAGTATTTAGTTTTGGCCCCCGAGTTTAATGCATCATTTTCCGGGGGCTGATGGGTTTGATATGATTTAGAACTTTTGTCTCCATGTCTCTTGATAAATGTTTCATGTTTTATTTATCTTTTATAAATCCCGCTTTTTATTCCCTGGTTATCATGTAATGTGTTGGGTATTGTTTATTGGTGATGCTAGACCTGGATTTGGTGGTTATGATAATGGTTGGTTTGGCCAAGTACCTTGTGTTGCGGTTACTTTTCCTCTCTTTGCAACATATCGTAACTTAGTCACAGCCCGCCTGTTCCGTTGGGCTGCCGTTTTCAACCCGCCATTTCAATCCAAATGCATCAATAGATGCATCATGATTCTTTCAGGCATAACCGGCCCTTTCTCCTCACATGGGCCCAATCTATTGCATTTGTAACTGTGGTTTGGGTTTGCATTGGCCCACACATAAGATATGACCTAATCCTACTGCAACGACCCCCCCTAATTTCGTATCCGCTTGAAACCCTTGCCTCGGCCGTCGCTCACGGCTAACAGGTTGGCACAGCAATGCCTCTATGTGATCGTACCGCCGGTCCTTCTTTTCGCCGTTATTGTGGCTCTTGCTCCTCACCGTGGCCAGGACACTTTCATTTTGCATTTTACCTCGGTAATTCCTGATTCATCCCTTCTATTGTTATTTTCTTTTTTCTTTTTTTTATTTTTTTCATTGTTCTCACAAATTTAACCCCCTCCGACGGTTTTGATGCTATGCTTGGTTTGTGTTGTTCGAGAAATCGCATTTTCCAACATCATGCATGGAAAAATCTTTTGTTTCAACTAATGCCGGACTATCCCATTTGTTGATTCCGACTAATTTCGTTGACCGCATATGTTAATACCATCCACTTTTGAGCTACATCTTTTGCGCTGCAGCTCCGGCTTTTGTGCGGCAATGCTTAGTTAATGAACTTCGAGGATATATGCTTTCCTGGCGCTGCTTTTCTCACTGCGCAGGTTATTAGTCAACTGTGCTTTTTGCCTATAATGATCATAGTTATAATAATACCATCAAATATTATTCATCCTCACTAATAGTTAAACACAGGATATCCTTTTCTTGTAGTAAAGATTAGGGTGATGCAATTAATAATTAAAGGCTTATTTTTATCTTTTCTTCATCATCGTATCATGCATTATATATATATATATATATATATATATATATATATATATATATATATATGAACTATTGATTTACGTAATTGGAAGTAACCAATTAGGTTTACGGCGAAACCTAGAAATCGATCACTGATCAAAGGGGGATCGATTCCATAAAAGATGAGAGCAGTAAGTAGAAATTTACTGAGAATCATCCTTGTTAGATCGTCAATATTGTACCCAGGGTGTCTTTCGAGTATACCGAATCAGTATAGCTATCCTTCTTCGGACACAGCCCGATCATGATTTTCTTACCCCCAGAGGTAAGGGTCCTTACCTTTTTGGCCGGTTGTGGGCGAGGAGGGATTCGAACCCCGACACTGTGGTTCGTAGCCACGTGCTCTAATCCTCTGAGCTACAGGCCCCATCCCGTCTCCACTGGATTTGTTTTCCGGAGTACCCTAAAACTAAAAAAAGGGAACCTATATATATATGAAATGACGATTAAATAGCCACATATGCCATATGACATATTAAAGAATCGTTAAATTGACATTTGTCAACTGACTCATCTAACACAACAATGATTTCTATGGATTTATTAGTTCAGTCTCTGTATGTAGTTATATCTTTATTTTACAACTACAAATCCACCGTGACTTTGATTTCGGGGAAAAACATAAAAAACCACTTTTTATTGAGCCAATATAAATTAAGATCCATTTTTTATTTATCACTTTTTTATTGTTTATTAAAAATTAAGATTTAAGATTTAGATTTTAGATATACAACATAGTTTAAAAAAAAAAACTGATTCGTTTTTAAAATTAAAAAATTTTAACAGATTTTTAACAAACCCAATATGAATTTTGGCAATATTTTTTAAATGTTGATCAACCTTGCATAGGACGGTAATTATAGACATGATAGCATGCGCTAAAAGAAAAAGAGTTGTATGTGGTGAATTCATGTGTTCTCTGTTTTGATTTTCTCTTTTAAGTTTTTAAAGATCTTCTTAGCCCAGATAAAGTTTTACATGTCTTGTTGTTGCAGTGCGTCGTTTTTAATTGGGACTAAGGCAATGTGTGCTTTGGCAAGAGATCGAAGAACAATTTGGGCTTCTGTTCATCAACCATGCAGTGAAGTGTTTGAACTCCTGGATTAGTTGTACTCGCTCGAAGGTGGCAGAACTGTTTATTGTCGCCAAGCTTCTGAGGCATATGAGGTACCAATCTATTAACTTTTGTGCACATCATAATCTTGCCTATTGCAACATGTCAGTTTTATTCTTCCTGAGATTGTGTTCTGATCAGTCGATATTTTATACAATCATGCTTTTATATAACTAAATGTTCCTTTATGCATGGCAAAATCAAGGTGCACTATTGATGATCCCTACTAATCTGATTTAGGTTGCATATCTTTACCTATTTAACAATCTGATTTAGCTTGAATACATTTAGCTTATTAGGCCATGACTTCCTATTTGCTGAATTCCCCCGCTAAGCTAACATTGGCAACGTAACTTTTGCTATTCAGATTTGGTGCTGATCATTAAACTGGTTAACAACCGAGTAGATGCAATCAACCAATGCCTCTACGCATCCTCCGATTTATTTTTGGCTGCCAAGTATATTCTTTTGCTCCTAATAATTTTTGTTTCCCAAATTTATTCATTTGTTATTTACTTCTATGCTTATCTGTTAGCCCAGCATTTTCATTGCAAATACATTTACATATACATCAACGCTTTTAAAATCTGTCACAGCGCTCATTTTTTACTATGACGTTCTCGTACCTTTTTTGCTTGGTTCCCATGCATCTCTCCATGTATGATACATCCATCCGACTTCCCCATTCATCTAATATTGCTTCCATTTCAATATGCTTGGTGATTCAACGCAATTAATTAGTTTATATCTGTTCTATTCTTTCCTATCCATCCTGTTCAACCCTGTGAATCTCTCGTGACAAGACAGATTCCTACCTGGAGTTAATAAACTTCATTTTCCATACTTGCTTCAACACTTACTGTGAATTACATTTAATGATACTTTATCTTCTTTTAGTCATACTTATGTCAGGTGTAATTAAACTAAGTTATTATGAATGCTATTTTTAGTCTTCAGACTACTTAGTTGCTGATTGATCTCATTTCATGATCTGCATTTATTGAGTACCTGTTTCTTATTAATTTTCGTCGCGCTATACTCCAAAGGCAGGAACTTTTTCTTCTTCAAATTTTTTAACTTTGTCTGATTCCTGCGTATAAAGTGCTCCCTATATTGTCCGTAATTAATTCTGAACCGTTGACATATATATATATATATATATATATATATATATATATATATATATATATATATATATATATGCTGGTCATTATCATGATTATTTATCGTTGTATTACATGCTAAATATCTCTAATGGGTTATTTAATAAGCCCTCTGATCATCACATCAGCTGGGATTCTATTTACTGTGCTTCAGGGGGCCCAAAGTTTTTTAATGAACACCGCTTGGTTGCTTTGATTATTGAACAATTGATGCTTAATTTTTTGGTTTCCTAGCATTGTTAACATCTAAATAACTTTGGTCTCTCGTTTTATTCGGTTAATTGGCCATACTACCTTTTGCTTAAGTGTTTAATTTAACTTACGCAATTTGTTATCATGAAAAGACTCATAGTGATCACATTTGTCATACCCACCTCACTCAGGGATTGCTTTAGTCATTAATTCTTCAATTTTTTATTTATGCCAATCCTTTCCTTTAGTATAGCTAATCCAATCTCTCCTTCGATATCCGGACCTGGATGGCCCAAATAACACACCTGCCAACAACTTCGGATCCCATATATCTTATAACAATAACAATACCGTAAATTATGACACCATCTGCTCACCTCAATAGGTTTCTTCGGTTGTTAGATATAATAATTTAATTAATTATTTAATTGTCATTTTTTATTTATTGTTCCAAAATTTTACTCAAAGAAATTTTTCTTTCTTTTATTTCTCATCTTTTGGACAATTTCAATAATTATTATTGCTTTGTTCATTTATAATTATAAGGGTAAAAAACCTTAATAAGCCAAGTCAAGAATCATGTAACGTAAATACGCCAAAGCGAAAATCGTTTCAGCAATAAGCCAAATCATATTTTTATATAATTCGAACCATGCTGGTTCGAATTCCATTTCTACATAATTCGAACCAGCTTGGTTCGAATTATACACAAACACATGCATACACGTAATTCGAACCAGCTTGGTTCGAATTACACACAAACACACGCACACACGTAATTCGAACCAGCTTGGTTCGAATTACACACAAACACACGCACACACTAATTCGAACCAGCTTGGTTCGAATTACACACAGTAATTCATGGTATAATTCGAATTATGCTGTTAAAAAATTAATAATTTATTTAAAAAAATTTATTAAAAAAATTAATAATTTAAAAATTAAAAAAAATATATTTTTTTATTTCATACGTTAAAAAAAGCTAACAAAATATTTAATTACGAGACTTCTTTAAAATATTAATGAGCTATCAATTCGAATTCCATACAATACTTTTCTGTCCATTTTTAATAGTTCATGAATATTTTTTAATAAATTTTTTAAATAAATTTTTTTAAATTATAGTACAAAAAATATTTTATCCTATGTAAAACAATTTAAAAAAAATGGCTTAAAAAATGTTAAGAGTACTATAAAAATTTGTAATGTTATAATAACTTAGGTAAATACATGCATGTACTCAAATTTTAAATAAAATACTCTACATAGTCAATAATAATTTAGAAATGAAAGAAAATATTTTATTCCATACAAAATAATTAAAAAATATATTTTATTCTATACAAAATAATTTTAAAAAATGGCTTAAAAGATGTTATGAGTACTAAAAAAGTTTGTAATATTCTAGTGATTTAGGTAAATACATGATAAAAATATTTTTTCTTTAATTTCTAAATTATTAGTGACTATGTGGAGTATTTCTTTAATGTCCTAAGTCATTAGGACATTACAAATTTTTATAGTACTTCTAACATCTTTTAAGCCATTTTTTAAATTATTTTGCATAGAATAAAATATTTTTTTGTGGTATAATTTAAATAAATTTATTAAAAAATATTCATGAGCTATCAAGAATGGGCAGAAGAGTATTGTATAGAATTCGAATTGCTCACCATATCATTTGAATCAGAGTAATTCGAACTTCCCTATGCATAATTCGAATCATGTAATATCTCACCATATAATTTAAATAATTTTATTAAAAAATAATCATGAATATTTTTTAATAAATTTATTTAAATTATATCATAAAAAAATATTTTATTCTATGCAAAATAATTTTAAAAAATGGCTTAAAAGATGTTAGAAGTACTATAAAAATTTGTAATGTCCTAATGACTTAGTACATTAAAGAAATACTCCACATAGTCACTGATAATTTAGAAATTAAAGAAACAATATTTTTATCATGTATTTATCTAAATCACTAGAATATTACAAACTTTTATAGTACTCATAACATCTTTTAAGCCATTTTTTAAAATTATTTTGTATAGAATAAAATATATTTTTTAATTATTTTGTATGGAATAAAATATTTTCTTTCATTTCTAAATTATTATTGACTATGTAGAGTATTTTATTTAAAATTTGAGTACATGCATGTATTTACCTAAGTTATTATAACATTACAAATTTTTATAGTACTCTTAACATTTTTTAAGCCATTTTTTTTAAATTGTTTTGTATAGGATAAAATATTTTTTGTACTATAATTTAAAAAAAATTATTAAAAAAATTTATTAAAAAATATTCATGAACTATTAAAAATGGACAGAAAAGTATTGTATGGAATTCGAATTGATAGCTCATTAATATTTTAAAGAAGTCTCGTAATTAAATATTTTGTTAGCTTTTTTTAACGTATGAAATAAAAATATATATTTTTTTAATTTTTAAATTATTAATTTTTTTAATAAATTTTTTTAAATAAATTATTAATTTTTTAACAGCATAATTCGAATTATACCATGAATTACTGTGTGTAATTCGAACCAAGCTGGTTCGAATTAGTGTGTGCGTGTGTTTGTGTGTAATTCGAACCAAGCTGGTTCGAATTATGTGTGTGCATGTGTTTGTGTGTAATTCGAACCAAGCTGGTTCGAATTACGTGTATGCATGTGTTTGTGTATAATTCGAACCAAGTTGGTTCGAATTATGTAGAAATGGAATTCGAACCAGCATGGTTCGAATTATATAAAAATATGATTTGGCTTATTGCTGAAACGATTTTCGCTTTGGCGTATTTACGTTACATGATTCTTGACTTGGCTTGATTTTTTACCCTAATTATAATTTATAATTTGACAGTAATTTTTTTCTTCAATTCCACAATTTTTTATTATAAATTTTAATATTCCAATTTCAATTTTGGCTATCTAATCAAGGTTCTTTTTTCCTATCCGACCCACGGTGGGCGCAATAATATCCTTAGTGATTTCATAATATAATCCTCTTTCATACAGTATTCTTCAATTATTGTTCATAAGTTTTTAATTTTATCTCTCGATCTTTGATCAATTGCATCAACGATTATTATTACTATTTTTTATATTATTAGTATTTTTTTTGTAACCCTCACACCTTTCTAGGCACCGCTTACTATATATTACTTAATTTGTAAATACAAGAATAGATAGATAAATAGATAAATAGATACATAAATATAAAGATAAGAAATATGACTAACTTAATACAAATATTTGAATAGGCTATTCATAACCCCACTTATATGCATGAGCGTATCTCACACACACACATACATATGTTATTTTAAATAAATAAATAAATAAATATATACACATATATTCCTGGTCTACCTTACATCACTTACTCAACGCACAACATTCCACACCCTCCCCCCACTCCACAGGATTCCGCTGTTTCCCCCAACGTTGTTTTTGTTTTTAGCCATGCGGTCATTCTCTGAAATGTTCCAAAAGTTTATTTACGGCTTGGTGGACCATGGATGAGTCACCAATATATATGTTGCTTTCTATTTATGTTCACACACACAAGCCTATGCGTTCCTTTTATAGCGATTTCTATTTACAAGCTAAGGCAAAATGAGATCTTCCTGTCCGTACATAGCATATGACACTGTTGCTATTTTTTGTGAAGTATGTGCCTTTAGCCATCGGCTGACTCGGGTGAAAATGGTGATCCCAACCCTGATTTTTATAGGCTTCTCTTCCTTGCATTGGATCCCGTGGCCGTACGTTTCCTTTTGCCTCAATACCTCTGTTATTCATATCTTCATAAATCATATATTCGTTTTTTGCTATCTATTTCATATACTCTATCTGTAATATGAAGATAACCATCTTCCAAATGAGCAAAATGTTTTGTACGAAGATCACCAGCTTATTGAGAATGTTATCGACGCTGCGGTCTCAAAGGATAGTATGTTTATTGGTTGGTTTAAGGCTAACAAGAATTTTGATCTGGCCCGTACACTGACTTGCGCGGAGATGCCGTCATTTTTTGTTTGGGACAAGCAGGGGTATATGTGGAGGCCACGGAAGCAAGGGAATGTCATAGGTCGTCTCACGCATATTCCTCACTCGCATGGAGAGGAGTACTACCTTCGTATGTTATTGAATTATCAAAAAGGGTGCCAGACATTTGCTGATGTGCGTTCCGTTTGTGGGATTGTGTACGATACATTCAAAGAGGCCTGTTATGCCCTAGGGTTATTGCAGGATGATAAGGAATTTATTGATGCACTTAATGAAGCCAGTGCGTGGGCATCGCCGAATTATATCAGGAGGTTGTTTGCAATGCTTTTGATGTCGAACAACATTGTGCGTCCTGACATGGTGTGGGAGAAATGTTGGCAACATTGCGTGGACAACTCGCTTCTTTCTGGAAGACATAACTTAGGTAAACTTTCCGGATTGCTTTTACTATCCGGTTACTGTTTCGCAATAAATTCAGACCACTCCATTCAAAAACATCCGGTCGTCTCCACCTCTTGCAGTTTGTTATGCATTTATTTTATTTTCCCTTCGTCATCGTGTCCAGTTTGTTTCTTACGTAACTACGTTGCATTTTTTTGCTTTTAGGTTTTCAGCGTTCTGTTCATGAGATTAAGTCCATCACGCTTGCCGAAATTGAAAAACTCTTGCAGCCGAATGGTCGGAGCCTGAAAGAATTTTCTGACATGCCGTTTCCTGATTATGCTGGTTTACCTGAACCTTCTGACACAATCTTTTCTGATGAGCTAAATTTTGACAGGACAGAATTGGCAAGTATCGCCGTGGATTTGATTTCCCGGTTGAATCGAGACCAGCGCGTTGCGTTCGACACAATAGCAAATGCAGTTCATTGTGACGCTGGTGGTTTTTTCTTTGTCTGTGGTTATGGTGGAACTGGTAAGACCTTTCTATGGAATGCACTGTCTGCTTCGATAAGGTCTAAGGGTGATATTGTCCTAAATGTTGCATCCAATGGCATTGCAGTTCTGTTGTTGCCTAATGGGCGAACTGCTCATTCACGCTTTAAGGTTCCGCTCAGTGTTAACCAAGACTCTATTTGTAATATAAGGCAAGGCACACCCCCCGCGCTTCTTATTTCATCTGCAAAATTAGTTATATGGGATGAAGCACCTATGTTAAATAAATTTTGCTTCGAAGCGCTGGACAAATGCCTTAAGGATGTTCTTCGATTTGATCGTGGATATAATCCTCATGCCCCATTTGGTGGGAAAATTGTTGTTCTAGGAGGTGATTTCCGTCATATATTGCCTGTGATTCCTCGTGGTTCCCGGGAAGAAATCGTTCATTCGTGTATTAATGCTTCGAACCTGTGGCAATCTTGCCAAGTGTTGCAGTTAACTGAAAACATGAGACTGTCCCGTGGTTCACGAGATATCCACGGTGTACAATTGAAGGAATTTGCTACATGGTTGCTTCAAGTTGGTGACGGGTTAATCGGAGACAATACCGATGGCGAATCAGTGATTAGAATACCCGACAACTTGCTGCTTAATGTTGAGTCTCCCTGTCTGCATGATTTGGTGTTGTTCATTTATCCTAACATCTTACTCTATTCTTCTAGCATGGATTATTTTAAGGGTAGGAATATATTAGCACCAACACTTGATGTCGTAACTGAAGTAAACAATCATGTGATGTCTTTGATCCTTGGCAACGAGAGGGTATACTTGGGCTCTGATACACTAATTAGTGAAGATGGTCACTTGTAATCTGAATTATATACAATGAGCACCGAGTCATTGAATGCGCTAAATTGTTCAGGAATTCTCCAACACCGGTTAGTTCTTAAAATCGGGGTTCCTGTGATGCTTCTTCACAATATTGACCAATCCAATGGACTATGCAATGGTACGCGCATGCAGGGTAGACGTCTTGGTGACCATATCATTGAGTGCGTCATCTTAGCAGGTCGTAATACTGGTGATGTTGTATTTATTCCCAGGATGAACATGTCACCCAATAACGATATATTACCAATCAGGTTTACTCGATGTCAATTTCCGGTTGCTCTTTGCTTTGCGATGACCATAAACAAGTCCCAAGGTCAAACGCTGTCAACAGTTGGCGTCTATCTTCCGAGGCCTGTTTTTACTCATGGTCAGCTTTATGTTGCGCTTTCTCGGGTCAGCATGCATTCTGGACTGAAGATTTTATCTGTTGATTCTAACGGCAAAGTTTCAGATCATACTATTAATGTTGTCTATAGAGAAGTTTTTACCGGGATGCTACCTAACATTCTCCCTTGATCGGTTTACCTCTCATGTGCTCCTTCTGTAATCTTTTCGGTACGCAGTTCTTCTAACTCTTAAAGAATAAATAAAGAACATTTTTCTCTTACTTAATTACATATTAAATATTATTATTTATATAATACATCTCTATACAAACAATTATTTTTAAAGGAAAAGTCTAGGGGGCTAGCAATTTTATTTAATTTTGGCTAGCATGTAATCCGTAGAGAACGTTGAGTCATTTGATGAAATCTCACACCAATCCACCACCATTAAATCATCATTGATGATTATTTGATGCTGCCAATCATAAACGTTGCTGGCCGCAAGCATTGTTTATTTTTAAATAATTTAATTCGTTTTCTTATTGAATAATATTTATTTACAATTATAATTTTAATGCCTATGCTTGGCACGGGAGATAAAACTAGTACGACTTATTATTCAGAATTTGGATAGGCTTTTCTTCTGTTTGGATTGTTCTTGAATTCGATTTAAAAAAATTATAGTCATCTCAAAAGGCCAATTTGTTGATTCGAGTCCTTGATGATTCCAGAATAATGTCAGATGCCATTTCACCAGCTTCATTATCTGACTTCTCACCTGGGCTAAGCCCCGAACTTGGGACTTCTCCCATTCTTCATTCCCCCACCTCTCTGGAAAATTCCCCTAGCTGTTCACAAAGGCTTCCCTGAACCCACTCGCAGCAACTCTTCGAACCTATACTAGCTCCTTAAACTCCTCTCCTTGAAAGACAGGATGAATCAGAAGAGCTACTTTCAGTCTTAGCCCTAGCGTGGGTGAGTGGTTTATTGAGCACAGGCCCTTCCACTCTGTCGAATCTCCAATAGGGCAGGCATTAATATGAAAAGGTTTACTTTCCAGCTGGGACATCATCCACAGCTAGATCTTAGAAAGAAATTGCGCTAAGAACTAGTCGAGCTAGCATAGCAGCTTATATATATGGAATAGCCCTTCTCTAGCCTGGAGCCTGGCAAAGCAAAGGACGATCGTAGATACGATAGGAAAACGAGCCTCGTTTGCTAAGCGGGCTCATAGTCCAAGCCTCTTGGTCCGAGGGTCGCGATAAGCTAGTCAGCAGGAATAGCGGCCTTTCTGCTGCTAGGTCTAGTCGGCAATTCAGCAGCTAGGCTGAGGGACACGAACGCATTAAGAAAGCAAGTGAACTCCCTCTAAGCAGTACAGGTCCTTCTTTCGTTTCCGCTGCGAGGTCCCCACGCCAACCAAAAAGGCAGGTTCATCAACCCCGTGAGGGTAATTATTTCGCTTCTAGAGCGCTCAGCCCTGTGTCAAAAAGAGATTGAGGGCTAAGAAAATGAGTGAAATCCGTTTTTGCATAGCTTGCATTCAGACTCTACCCTATCTTTCGTAGCATGCATTCCCATCGGTGTCGCAACTGATTCGGCCCGAGGAGATTGCTTCA
Source organism: Arachis ipaensis (assembly GCF_059453495.1). Classification (NCBI taxonomy): domain Eukaryota; kingdom Viridiplantae; phylum Streptophyta; class Magnoliopsida; order Fabales; family Fabaceae; genus Arachis; species Arachis ipaensis. Next base: position 8,660,470 of record NC_142438.1, read on the forward strand.
AACCATATCAATCTTTCTTCAGACGAAAAACTAGTCCAGCCATGTCAGAATGCATTTTGAATGTCTAGCTGATGTCTTTCTCTCTAGGTGCCAGCTGTCCTCGTGTAGAGTTAGAGCCTAACGCGTAAGACTCAACTGCCGAGGATGCTCTCGGGGATTAATACGCAATATTGACTTAGGAAATCCGGACCATCAACAAAAAGGATCTATATTACCTTTTACTATTAAATAACAAAAATAACAGAACTATAAGTATAAGGGGCTGGACTCTAGAAATTTACTGGTAGTATGAGCAAGGAAAAGGAAGGAGGCTAGTCCCCGAAAATGCCTTTTGAAGTTGGGGTTCAAGCGTAAAGTCTGTCTCGAACTTATAAGTCTAAAGCTAGGCCCGGGAAGTTTGGTATTACGTAGTCACGTCTCTTCTCTTACCCAACCGGGGATGAATTCAATATTCTTTCCTGTGATTCTCTTCCCAGATCTTCTCCTTGATTCGCTCGCTAAGTGATCTTTAGGCGCTTCAAGGTCCTCAATTACGTAGCCCTTATCTTCAGGGGTTTTAACTGAAGAAAGAAGATGCCTTCTCAGGCTCTTTAGCGCCCAACTTATCAAAATATAGCCATTTTGCTCTTACCATTAATGAACCGGGGGGTAGGCATAAAGAGTTCACATGTGTTAGGAAAGAACGAGCTTCCTCTAGCTAAAGACCTGACAGCGGACGGGTGCGTAGTTAGTCTTTCTCTTCCTCCGTTTCTTCCGTAGAATTAGAAGCTGGCTTCGGAGGGCCTTCTCTAATCTAATAGGGGAAAATCCTTCTATTTCCGTCAAATGACCCGGCCGACTAGGGGAACTTAGCCAAAGGATTACAATTCACTTTTTCAAGGTACCTTATTTAGCCGGTTAGTTAAGAACTTTTAACGGAGAGTTGGAATGCATCGAAGAAGAAGCGAAAAAGATATCTGAAATGGACATAAAATTACGATTTTTAAGGATATGAAGAATTCGAATTCGAATGCGAAATTGGAAAAGGTTGTTGAAGAGTTGAAGAGTGTGAGTGAAACGCGACCTATAATACTTACACGGTACAAATCAAATCCGACGAGAATTGAATACAAGCAGAATCTTAGGTAAATAATAGTTGACAATGTTGGATTTTTACTTTTTATCATTGTCTCTGTTTGAGATGTTCCTTTCTTTTAAATATTTGACATTAGTCCTATATTCCTCTTTATTTTTTGAGGTTGAAGAATTGAAACTTCTCTGGCAAATCATCCGAATAATTTCTTTTAAGTTTATTGGGTTTAATTATTTATTATTTAAGGCATTTTTTTTAAGATTACAATTATCTTTTTTGAGATACTAGTTGATTTGTTTTGTGAGTGAAATTTACATCTGAAATATCTCTACATGATTTTTTTTTAATTTATTGAAGGATTAATTTTTTTATCCTCAGGATTTAATTTTGCACTTGTTTCTAGTAAAGAAGATGCACTAAACTTATTATCATCTAAAGTACACAAACAAGAATTTGGATTCTCTAAATTTTAAATTTGTACTTTAGAGGGTAAAGTGTGATCTTCTATTCTTGAATGGTTTCTCTCTCATATTTATTCTTGGTTTCACCGATAAAATAAATAATTAAGAGATCACACTTTATTCTCTAAAGTAAAATTTAAATTTTAGAGAATCCAAATCCCAAAAACAATTGTCAAAAAAGAAGAAAAAAAACGCCAGGATTCATAAATGAGGAGAAAAACAATTGAAGAGTTCTAATTGATAGCATGATAGTAATTATGCCACATCAGTAATTTGATTGTTGATTCATATAAAAAATAAGTCAAAAGGGAAGAGAAGGGCGGTGGAGGAACCAGTGGACAAGGCCACTCTTCAGAAGCAGAGACACATGATCAAGAGTCTGCTGCTAGGTTCAGGGAACGCAAACAGGTACTTACCCCCTTTTCCAACATTTTTTTTAATAGAGTTTCTTTTGTTATATATTTTGATTTAATGTTTTGAAAAATGGAGATTCTTATGTGGTAAGTGATGTTCACTTTTGCTGGGAATTTCACTATTGGGGCTATAATTGTTGAGTTGAAAGGAACAGGAACTGAATTAAAATTGAGTTTTTTCAATCTTATCTCTATAGCTTTAAATTACTTGTTGCAGCTTCTTGAGTTCGTCATTCCAATATCCAGTTGTGAAAATTGGTACAGAAGATCAATCTTTTATTGACTCTGTTATGGTGATGTGAAAATTGGTGATTGGATTTAGATCTAATTGATTATTGAATACCCATGAGCTATCAACAGTGAGTAGAATAAATTCAAACTTTGTAAAAATAAAAAAGTTTATGAAAATGCCCAAAGGCTTTTTATTGTGTTTTGTTTCCATTTTTTGCTTTAAACTAGTGGTATACTATGTTGAATATTTGCCCGAAGGCTTTTTTATTGTGTTTTCTTTTATGCTTGTTCCAGGATCTTGGTAATTCGGGAGGTGGGAAGTCTAGCTACAATTTGATTTCAAACAGTTATAAGGTGATGCATGAAGTTCAACAACCTGGTACCAGAAAAAAGTCAGCAAGATAGAAGTGATTGTTTCTCAAGTACAAATGCTAGTGCTCTCTACAAGCCTTTTGCAGCTTCATCTACAGGGATGAAGAGACTGTCTCCATATGGTAATTCTGTTGTTGATGCTTATCCTAAAAAGATGAGGGCTGTTATAAATAAGGGTGAGTATGAAAGATCCAAAGTGGTTCCGACAGCCCAAAAGGTAGATGTTATTGCTTACCCACAAAATAAAATGGGTGAAAAATGCATGTATGATTCCATTATTAATGGTACCAACCAATATTGTGAAACATGGATGAAACCTCCCCATGTTACAACACGTTATTTTGAAAGAATTGCGGAGCCAGATTATTCTTGTAATGATCTGAGTTCTGTTGGCAGTTGTAGTGTGATAGGTAGTAGTACAAGTAGAAGTTCCAGTAATATGTTAGCAGGTTCTTGCTATGATGAAGATACCCTTTCTAGTGACGCAGAGTCTTTAAATGTTGGAGATTTGGATAAAGGGTGTCCAATTTCTCCTGAGGAGGATGTAGCAGAAGGAATTCATAGGGTAGAGTTGCATGCCTATCACACTACTCTAGAGGCAATATATGCTTCTGGTTCTTTAAGTTGGGAACAATAAGAGTTATTGACTAATCTTCGTATATCACTACATATTTCTAATGATGAACATTTGATGGGGATAAAGAACTTAGCTTCAGTTGGTCAGAATTTTTAGATATTCATACAAGGGATGTCATGTTAGAATATTTACTGTTTAAATGTACAACATTAGATCCTGATTGTTAATCTTTCTGTATTAATAATAATCATTATGAGTATATCAAATTATGGAGCCAACCGTTTTGTATTTTTGTGGGTGTTTTGATGTTCTTGTTATTGTTTTCAACATTAAAAATTGTGGATTTCCTCAATTGCTATGATTTGTCCCCTTCAACTGTTCATTTACTTCCTGTTCTCTTGTATATTATTTCATTGCGAAACAATTGTTAATGACTTGAGACCTTGAAAACTTAGTTAAAGCTTGTAATTGCACAACTTCAAGTCTATAGTTATGCTTAATTTGGATTGGAACATGTTAGATTTTCAGTAGTTGCAATAATACTAATTGTGTATGTTATTGTTTCCTTTAGTTTTTGGAATTGGATCTGAGCTTGTAATTTGAGATGATTTCCAATCTCACCATTTTGGTGGTTTTAAATGTTGAAGACACTGTGTATGTGTGTTTTGCAGCTCTTGTCCAGTTACTAAAATTCCAGGAACATCTGCTCTTCAAATTGCACTCTGATGGAAAATTCCAGTTGAGACAAGGCTTGCAACACTTCTGATGGAAAATAAGGAGTTTTCAAAAGCTTTGACTTTACTCTCCAGCTTGGTCAAAGGCAAAAGCTGCACTCACAGCAGCAAGAACAGCTGCAAATGCTATTTATGTGTTTTCTCTTGTATATTATTAATTCCCTAACATGTATTGTTTTCTCATACCAACTTCACTTTTAGCTGCCATTTGTATATTTCTTCACTTTATATTAATGTTTTCATACAAAGTTTGCTCCGTTTGCTCTTTCTTTTCGAAACTTCCCATATTTTTGTTCATTGCTTGGTGTCTTGGAATTATAATGTGAACTAGAGATTAGTTTTGGAAACAAAACAAATCTTTTAGCGGGATGGACGGAACCCTGTTTGCATTGATACCTATTAAAAGATCCCAGAAACCATTTTTTAAAACACCTAAAATTCCTTTCTGTTTCATCCACTTAGGTTGGGTCCTATTAGTCCACCCTTTAATTTTTCATTAAATATTTTGTAATAGTAAAAAATGTAAAAATTGGTCAACCTGATAACATCAAAATAGCAATGCTCATAGGAATAATTTTAAGGATTATGTAAACTAATTTTTATTTTATTTTATTTTTATCAATTCCAGGTTACAAATTTATAATTTTCAATAAAATGAATAAAATTTGAACTTTGTTGTTGTTTTAATGCATTTGAGGATTTGCCTTGATATCTGTTAAAAGAGTAGGAATGAATGATCAAGAAAGAGAGAGAAAGAAAGAGAAAGAAAGAGAGAGAAAGAGAGGCTGTGATCAAATGTCATTCTCAATTGTCTAAGAATGTAAAACATGTTTTATGATATTTTCTTTAGAGAGGAATAAAGAAAACAAGTATCTTAGGAAGAAAACAGGTATCTTAGATAAAAACCAAGAAACACAAACTGGTTGAATTGTGATGTTAGTATATCTTCCCAATTTGCACCTCTAAGCTAGAAATCATAAGCTTTTTGTAAAACTTTAAATTCTGTATACTTTGTCTTACTTTTATTAATATAAAATATAAATGATATAAGATAAAGAAAACTGCTTCTAAAGCTTCTCTCCACCCTTCTATCTTTCCATTTATTTCCTCTTCCACTTATCTAATATGACCATAGTTGTCAGAACCGAACCGGTGATCGAACCGGTCAGGCTACTGGGTCACTGGGTCAACCGGTGGGTTACTGGTTGAATCGGTTAATCCGGTCCTATGTAAATAAAAAATAAAATATAGTTAAAAAATTAGAATTAAAAATTTAAAATACATATTTTTACTAACATTTTAAAAATATCTAGCTATTCTAAACAATATGAAACAGGAACAATAAGTATTTTGTTAATTTTACTCTATCATAAATATTTTTATTTTGTTTTTATATTAAAATAAGTATTATTTTTGAATTTTAATAATGTATTAATTAATTTATATCTATTATACTATTATATACTACAAGTATTTATTGAAAAATAATATTAATAGATATTATATAATTATGAAAAAAAATAATAAGTGAGTTTATAATTACTGTTAAATAAAAATATAATTAATTTAAAAATGAGTGAGTTTATAATTAAAATTAAAATAAATTAAATAAAAGTAAATTATTTACCGAAAGATATTAATATGTATTTTAATTTGTATATATATTAGTAATAGACAAGTTAGCCTGAAACCAGCAGAGAGTCATGTAGGTGGTAGTAAGTTAACAGGAAAATGATTTGGGAATTAGTATACCATACGGTGAGTTTGGAGGTGAGATTAAATTTAGAGTGTGATGAATTAAGGATTTTATTAATTAAATTTAAAAAAAAATTATGATAAACATAAAAAAATAATTATTATTATTAAACTTCTATATATTTATAATTTATATTTTATGTCTATTAAAAAAGCTTAAAAAACTTGAGCTTACTAAAGACAGGTTCATCCAACTACTTTTTTTTGAGACGTGGAGATTAGTTTTATGCTTACCTGTTAACTCCTCATGTGATCTTGAACAAGTCCAACGACTTCTATTGTATTTCAAGGGTCAATCGGTCAATGATGAACGTAGTTGGATTAAAATACTAGTAACTCTTTCTCTTATTGTAATTTGCAAGTTATATTGTATCCCTAATTGGTAAGGGGCCACGTGTCACGTAGACTTTACCTCTCTTTGTCCCTATCGCTGATCTCGCCGTGTTGCCGATGCCGACAACTTCCCATGCACGCCACGTGTGCATCATTTTTCTATTTTCTACTTTTTATTATTCTACTCATGCCACAAATATTCATCACTCAAATTATATTGTTTTATACTTTTGTCTTATATAATAATCTATCTACCATATATTCTCTTAACTTTATAGTTTATACATGCACCTAAAAACTATTAATTAATTATTACTAATATTAGTCTTATTAATATCCTATTCCTATTATTAATAAATATGTTTATTTATTCACATTTTATATAAATTAAATATTTATAATAATAAGTATGAAATTATTTGAAATAGTAAATATTTTAATGTTTTAATTAAGATGATAAATATGTCAGTGAGGATAAATATTCTAATAATAATTATATGATATGAAATGATATGCTTTGCTTTCTTCGTCGGGCATTAGCAGCTTAATCTGCTTCATCTTCGCATTCGACCGTTTCCTGTTATCTCTCTCTGTCTTTACGTTTACTTTAATAGACTTTAATCTCATTCATTCATCTCTCAACGCATCGAAACATCTCAGTAAGCATAAAACTTACATCCTCTTGATTCTATTCTTCTTGTTTCTTTTTTATTATTATTGTTTTTTACTAATTACCAAGGTATTTTATTCTTACCAAGGTATTTGATTCTCTCTCTCTCTCACATACTTTTTTTTTGTTCCCGAAATTTTGGTTGTAGTTGAGGAATGGTGAATGACTGAAGCTAAAAGTGAAGTTCTCGTGACATGAAATGGTAGTGGGAGTTGGTATTTAGATAGAGGAATCGCGATCTGGGACTGGGTAGGTTTAAAGATTCGAGCTTGGAACTTCGAACAAGATGGGTTTTTTTGGCACTATATTGGGGTTTTTCGGATTTGGTGTTGGGATCACCATTGGTCTTGTAGCTGGCTATTTTCTCTTCATTTACTTTCAACCCACTGATGTTAAGGTAATTCTTGTTACTGTGTGTAAGAATTCAAACGTGGCTCTTACAAGCATTGTCTTTCTTGTTAGCACTGAATGTTTTCTTTTTATTTCAAACTGATATATGCTTTGGTGGGTTGGGGGGCAGGATCCTGAAATCAAGCCATTGGTGGAGCAAGACGCAGAAACCTTGCAGAAAATGTTTCCTGAGATTCCACTTTGGATTAAAAATCCAGACTTTGATAGGGTAAGAACCTATCTTTGACTAGTTTCATTTTGGTTGAACTATTTGGGGTTTAGGTTTTTATTGATGCAATGTTTCTTGTTTCTGTGTTTTTGCTGAAGATTGATTGGCTGAACAAGTTTATTGAATACATGTGGCCTTACCTTGACAAGGTATTTGCATTTTGAATAAGCTTTGACCCTTTTCCATTTTTGCTTTTTACCTTGGTTGTTTGTTTGTCTTAGTGTGGTAATTGTTCTCTTGTTTAGGCAATTTGCAAGACTGCGAAGAATATTGCAAAGCCCATAATTGCTGAGCAGATTCCGAAATACAAAATTGATTCTGTTGAGTTTGAAACTCTAACACTGGGATGCCTGCCCCCAACTTTTCAAGGTTAGTAGATCTAGATTCAAGATAAAAGATATAATACTTGATACATTCATGGGTAAGAATCTCCTAGTTTTGTCGTAAGATACTAAGGAACACAGAGTTTTTATTTTCGTTGGGGGATAAATGTGCAATTTATTAGTTATAATCTTCTTCAATGTATCATATATTGAGAGTTATGCATATGCATTTCCCAAAGAGATTCTCTTTTTGATTTCACTTATTATTTTGTGGGCAGTTTGTAAATTATCATAGGCTTAGAAAGTATGATTTCTTCGTTTCCATTTTGTTCATGTGATTGATTATGTCTTGGTAACTTATTTGTCATATGGTGTGAGTATACTAATTCTCCTTTGATAAATGCATAATTGCATATTGATACTTTTATAGGAATGAAAGTTTATGTGACTGATGAGAAGGAGTTGATTATGGAGCCTTCCATAAAGTGGGCTGGAAATCCTAATGTCACAATTGGTGTAAAGGCATTTGGATTCAAAGCAACCATTCAGGTAGCTTTTGTGTGTGTGTGTGAAAGATATTGGTTCTTTTGAAGCTAAAAGTTCTGTTGTTCAGGTTGTTGATTTGCAAGTATTTCTCATACCTCGAATTACTTTGAAACCATTGGTTCCAAGCTTTCCTTGCTTTGCCAACATACATGTCTCTCTCATGGAAAAGGTTGGTGATTGATCAGTTTATAAGTATGCCCTCCAACTTTTTCAGCGTCCCTAATTTTATGTATGGTCTTATTCTCTCTTTTGTTATTTTGTTTTTGTTGTTTGTTCCGGCAGCCACATGTTGACTTTGGGCTAAAGCTTTTGGGGGCTGATCTTATGTCCATTCCTGGTGCCTATAGGCTTGTTCAGGTATTAAGCTGATACCTTTTTATTTTCTTTTAAATTTTAGATCTTTTTTCTGTTTTGTCAAAAATATTTTATTTTTTGGCTATTTTTAAGACTTGAACCCAAGACCTACTAGTTAAGTTATAAGCAACTTGTTGTTCCAACTGATTCCATTTTTATTACTCTTACACACATTATAAATTGTACATGATGAAGGTTATTTTAGGAAAGAAAATTTGTTCACCAAATCCCTTCCAATCCCAATTATATACGTAATAGATAATAGATTACCGTTTGAGGTCTGTAATTGCTTACATCAATATTCAACCCGGAATCAGAAGTGATGCTCAACTCAATATATAACTGGACCATTGTTTGCTTAAGTTGTTCTTAGTGTGAAATATGTTATATTATGAATGCATACCTTTCATTTCTGTATGCGCTATGTTGTGTTCACACTGTCTTGCTATAATGGAGGAGTTGCATAATATTAAGGTGAACATGAAGGAAAACAAAAATAAATATAGGATAGAGGAGATATGAGGTTGAATGAAATCTGATCTTGTTAGATGTTACTTTACAGCTTGTGAGGGTAAATTAGTAGGATCTCATACAAGATCAAAGTGGTCCAGTGATGTCAATTGGCTGTTGTTACCATTTTCTCAATGCAGCAGCCTTTACTTTGTGCTTGTGCATCTAGAGAATTTCTTCTCTGCTAGAGTTGAAATTTCTTTGTCTTACGCTCACTGTATTTGTTATAGAGGTAGCATTTGATTGGAAGCATTTGTTGGATTAAAAGATTTTAATGGTTGTACGATTGTACCTTTCCATTATTTTGTTTTCGCTTCCCTTCTTTGTGAAGTGTGAACTTCCATATTGACAATGGAAATCAGGGGTGATTGAAAATCGGGGGTTAACTTTATGGCTTTTAAACTAATTTGAAGTCTGGTGTTTTCAGGAGATTATCAAAGATCAAGTTGCAAATATGTATCTGTGGCCCAAAACCCTTGATGTTCAAGTATTAGATCCATCAAAGTATGTTTCTGCATTTCTGTAAAATAATTTTGGTAATGTAATGATATATTATTGCTAACTAGTTTCTCCTTTTCTTGTAAATGTTGTTGGGAATCTTAGAGCCATGAGGAGACCTGTTGGGATTTTACATGTAAAGGTTGTGAGAGCAATCAAGTTAAGGAAGAAAGATCTTCTTGGTGCATCTGACCCTTATGTGAAGCTAAAGATCACTGATGATAAGGCGCCGTCGAAAAAGACTACTGTGAAGCACAAGAACTTGAATCCTGAATGGAACGAAGATTTTAATATTACTGTTAAAGATCCTGAGACCCAGGTTCTGGAAGTTGATGTTTTTGATTGGGAGCAGGTATTCCTCTCACACTCAAATTTTAAGTTTCATAACCTAGTTCCTTGCTATGCAATATGTAACGAATGTTGATTTTGTATCTTTGCATAGGTTGGGAAACATGACAAGATGGGTATCAATGTGATCCCTTTAAAAGAACTTTCCCCTGAAGAGCCAAAAGAATTCACTCTTGACCTCCTAAAAACTTTGGATCCGAACGACGTTCAGAATGAGAAATCACGTGGGCAGATTGTTTTGGAATTGACCTATAAACCTTTCAAGGAGGAGGACATAGGCAAGAGTTTTGACGAGACACAGACATTACCGAAAGCTCCTGAAAATACTCCTGCTGGTGGAGGTCTGCTTGTTGTCATAGTCCATGAAGCTCAAGATGTTGAAGGAAAGTACCATACTAATCCTCATGTTCGGCTTTTATTCAGAGGAGAGGAGAAAAAGACTAAGGTACATGATCCTAAGAGAAATACTTGCATTTTATCTTTTTCTACTGTATATGTGAAACAGCCGGTTAAACCTGGAAGATTGAATTTTTGTAGGCACCACCAATATGCTTCTGAAATTTTTACAAGGAAACAATGAACATAATATTTTAATCTAACCAATATAATTAAAATAAGAACCGAATTCAGTAGTATTGGCTGATATTTCATTAAATTTTCAATCTAGTGTTCCATAATGGCATAATGCAACTTATAGTTATCCAAAAATGAAAAGAAAAAGGTGCTCATGGGATTGGAATGGCACATTTGTGTTACCGATAATAACATGGTTAGTGCTACTGCAGCGTATCAAAAAGAACAGAGATCCAAGATGGGAAGATGAGTTCACATTTATGCTGGATCACCCTCCCACTCATGACAAATTGCATGTGGAGGTTGTTAGCACTTCTGCAAGAAACCTGCTCCATCAAAAGGTATATAATTTATATTTCCCAATTAACTTTTTATTGTTCTGGATTACAACTCTTGAAATCCATGGTTGATCAGAGAAAACAGTGTCAAGAGAAAACTCAGAAAAACTGCTTTTGGTTTGGTTTTTCATTTCAGTATTTTCCATTCTCAGGATTTTGCAAAAGAAAAAACAAAACAGTGAAAACAATAGAATTCTGTTTTTTGTTTTCACCTCTTGTTTTCTCTTTCGTCACAATTTTAAAAACAGAAAATACTGAAACTGAAAACAAACCAAATGCAACTGATCGCATGAAAGAATTCAAGGTAATGCGATTGATATTAGGCCTTAAATGTGCATATGAGAATAACTAACTAGTAACTAACTTCAAACTCTAACATGATAATATATCTCTGATAATGACCCATCAACATAGCGGAAAGTTGGAAACCAAATTGTTGAGAAGAGTTAGAAGAATACTTGTAGAATCTGCTGTTTGAAATCTTTTAAATTCTCATGGTATCTTTGTTACACTGCTATTCTTTTCTTGATATTAGGAATCACTGGGATATGTTGAAATCAATCTTGGAGATGTTGTTTCTAACAAAAGAATCAATGAGAAGTTCCATCTCATAGACTCCAAGAATGGTCGCATTCAGATAGAGTTGCAGTGGAGAACTTCATAGTCCAACACACACGCCATCAAAAAACTTGTCTGAGCTTGCATTTTCATTTTTTTAATTGTTTTTAAGGAAGAGGTGAGAAGCATTTCTTGTATTTCTTCTCATGAGGTACATTGGTTTATTTGGTCATCATGTACATGCTTGTAATAAAAGAAATACAAATCTAAAATAGTAAAAGCATATAATATGATTTGGTTTGAAACTTGGATAGAGATTATTATATATATGATCATGACATTGTGGTTAGAATTGTGATGATGAACCATTTTGCAGCTTCAAGTTCATGCCATCTTTTATTTTGTTATTGACTCTTCCTTTATTTGTTTGGATTAACTTCCCCTACACCGTTTATGGTTATCAAAACAACTTTTAATTTTCTCATAAATTATTGTTATTTTCTTTTAAATGAATGCTTTATAATTATAATATTTATTTTAACGTGACTTCCATTTCTTCTCAAACATTTAGTTTTACCTCTCAGATCTTTTAGTTATTTACCTTGTATAAATTATGAGTAGCTTGCTTGTTTGCGACGTTTTTCTCTTCTAATACTTATGGTTTAGTACATGACATTAGAAAGTATTAATATGGATAACTATTTTAGAAAAATCAGATAATAATAAGGTAGCTAATTATATGATGTATAATTTTTATATTTTTGGATTTGAGAGTTTTGTTCGGCTGACTTAAGTTTCATTTTCCGTCCAAATTAATCTCATTAAAAAAATAGGTCGTCTCGTACTTTGATTTATCTTTGGCCAGTTTATTTCAATGGAAATACTAGTATTCATTTATCTCAGGTCTAGTACTCTAATTACTATGAACCCGACCTGATTGATTGTTTATAAAAAATTGTTGAGTGAACAAGTGTTTGTATATTCAAGTTTTTAGAAATTATTTTATTTAGTAATAGAAACACACAATTTGTATAATAAATACAAGAAATGATTATATCAAACACAAAATTACACACAATTTTGAAAACAAATACAATTTTAAAAAAATTGTATAAATAATAGGACATAAAAAAGAAGAGAAGATGAAAAAGAAAAAGGGAGAAAGAAAGAAAAAACACAAAACACTTAGTTGAGAACTTAGTTAAATAATGGCTTAATCGCCTGAATTTTTTTTTTTTAAATATTTGGTGAAATCAGCAACAACATTATGTATTAAATATTAATGCATGTACGATAGTTTCTTTAGTAGTAAGTAGTACTTCTGTTTAGAAAATAAAAAGGTAGCTAACAAATAGCAAAAAGAAAAAAGAATATTTCACCCCAAAAAAGTTTTGGGTTCTGGCCCTTTTTGTTTTTAACAAAACCCAAAGAATTTGCGCATACAACTAAAAATAGAAATAGGGAAGTGAGGAGAAGGCGAGTAGTTTAGGTGGTTGAGTGAGTCACACTTCCTCGAGGTGCGTGCCATGTGACCCAATGATATTGAGACACGTCACAAGTGAGGAGTGGGGGGTCACGTGATGTTAACGGCAGCAGCAGCAGCACAAGGCAAGCACACCACTCATACATCCAATTTTATCCATAAAATCTCACTCTCCTCCTTCATCTTCTTCTTTTTCTTCTTCTTCTTGTTCTTCTTCCCAGTTTCTCCAAAATCCTTCAAGAAAAGCAGTTAAGTCTGTTCTGCCAGCTGTCGAAATGGCGTTGCCGGTGGTGGTAGACGCAGAGTACCTCAAGGAGGTTGACAAGGCCCGCCGCGATCTACGCGCACTCATCGCCAACAGGAACTGCGCTCCTCTCATGCTCCGCTTGGCGTAAGCTCTCTCTTTCACTCTATCGCTCCAAACGATTCTCGTTTTCGCTCTAAATTTCCGCGTTTATAGTTTTGCGTTTCGTTATATAGACGGTCAACGGTGAATAATTATTATTATCATGATCATCATGATGATGATGAATCTAGCTAGGTCACTCTCGATAAGATTGTTGATGCTTTTTGTCCCTTTCAATTTTGCTATGTTCGATCGGACGCAGCTGGCACGATGCCGGAACCTACGATGTCAATACGAAGACCGGCGGAGCTAACGGTTCCATCAGGAACGAGGAAGAGTATTCACATGGTGCTAACAACGGTTTGAAGAAGGCTATTGATTTCTGCGGTATGCTTCTTAGTCGCTCATTTCTCCATAAATTAAAATTCGCAGTTAACTTTTAATTTAGTTCCAGTTGATAGGTAGCACTGCATGAATTGCTATATCATCTTTGTTAGTGTGATTTGTATAGCTACTTGCTTTTTGCCTACGCGTGTGTTATATGAATATTAAATTAACGAGAATGCATGGAGATGAATCGGTTTCGTCGTTTTTTCTGAGAGTTGTCTGGTTTATTTGATGTTACAGAGGAAGTGAAGGCAAAGTATTCCAAGATTTCATATGCGGACCTTTACCAGGTAATTATAAGCAGTTGTTTATTTATCAATAGTCCATTGCTATTTTTGTTAAATTGTTGGGTGGAGTTGGTGATATTTTAAATTTGTCTTGAGAGTGTATGATTAGGGGAACATTTATCTGTGTGATTTCAGGGAGCTGTTCCCTCCCAGTTGCAAGTTACAACTTGAATTCATGCCTTTTTAGGCTGTTTATAATTCTCATAGCTAATATTTATGTAGTGCTCAAGTTGTTTTGCCAATATATTTTTTTGTGGGATTAGATTTTTCGTGTTCATGTTTCAGTTTGTTGCTTGATCATGATACAGGCTAAGTATCCGCACGTGTGAGTCTTAAATATGCAAACATAACATGACTACTGCACAGAGATGTGTTCCCTGTTTCACTTGTCAGATTTTGATAGGTGGATTGTTATCATTCAAATTCTACACCCCCAATCCTGTTATGACATTTGAAGGCTTCTACCTTCAATAATTGTAGAATATGATTGCAAATAGATTTGAAAGTTTTGCCCAGTTAATTAGCTTGTCTGCATTTGTGTTGTCCCCTGATATTTTTATATGGTGAGTTTGATATCCAACTAGGATTAGGCTTGCATACAACGTTTTCATGAATCTGTCCTTGAAGTTTTCCCCTCAAGCCTATCTGGCTGAGGTCATTCATTTCCAGACCAGTATAACCTTAGAGCCAAGATTTGTTATTACCGGACGATCTTGTATATCACACTGAAATTGTTGAGAGCAGTGCCAGTTGAGTCCAGATTTTATTAAAAACATATAGGGAGGGGAGTGAGAACTGTTGCAAATTGCAACTCATAGGGCAAACCCTGGAAACAAATTTTGCATTCATAGAAACAAAACCAGCTCACCTATAGATTTTGTGAATCTGAATTTCTTTTCCTTGTGTTTCCAGCTTGCAGGTGTCGTTGCAGTTGAGGTCACTGGGGGTCCCACAGTTGAATTTGTTCCTGGAAGAAAGGTATATTGTGCTAAACTCTACCACAGTACTTGTTATGAAATCAATGAATGTCTTAGCTCATGTGATTTCCAATTTCTTATAGGACTCTAAAGTATCTACAAAAGAAGGCCGGCTTCCTGATGCTAAACTAGGTGAGTTTCCAAACTTTTCGTCAGCATTACAACTATTCTCCTCACTTGTGTAGGAAATAGAGTATTGAACCATGTCCTAATTTCTGCTAACAAGCAACAAGGTTAATAAGAAATAATTTAAAATATGTGAATGCTGCTTGCAGGTGTGTCACACCTTCGTAGTATCTTCTATCGAATGGGCCTGTCTGACAAGGATATTGTTGCACTGTCTGGAGCACATACGCTGGTGATTCTCCTTATATATATCCTCTCTGTTTTGCGCTGTGGTTAGACCAGATACTTAAGTATTTGTTTTATGTGGTTATTAGGGAAGAGCACATCAAGAGAGATCAGGGTTTGAAGGACCTTGGACACAGGATCCTCTGAAGTTTGATAATTCATACTTCGTGTAAGATTGAAACCCCTGTGCTGGACTACTGTCTTTTGCTTACAAGGAAACTTGTAAAGCTTAATTTTGCCTCCCTATTTGCAAAGCTATTTTATTTACAGCTAAATATGGTTTGTTAACATCAGGGAACTTCTAAAAGGTGAGAGTGCGGGTCTGCTTCAACTTCCAACAGACAAGGCCTTGTTGGAGGATCCTGAATTTCGCCGTTATGTTGAGCTGTATGCAAAGGTAATTGGGTCTGTTCTAGTCAAATGCCAAGTACATAGTTCCTATTTGAACTTTATTTGGTGCTGTAACCTGCCACACCAGTCAATGTTTTTTCACTGGCATTTCTAAGTCTACCCACTTGCTATGCCACGAAGCTTTTAGGCTTCTTCCCTCTAATTATTAGGTCAATCTTTTGGCCTGGGTTCATTGCAATTCCATTTAGTTGCAGCTGATTAGTAGGACCCTCTTCCCACCGCACTCGCCAGTAATGTATAAGCATTTGCTTTGGACTTCACCATGGGCCATGCTATCTGCGGCTCTCCTGATATAAATTGATGATGTTGCCATGTGCTTGTTGGGTAGCGAAGCCAACAAAATATATTTGAATCCGGTTATTTCTTCTTGGTTTCAACGTCAGGCACGAATAAAAGTTTCTTTATTCTGCTAACTGTTGACAATACATTGTCTTGTTTTCCGTGTCTACATAACAAATGCCTACTAGTGCTTTAGTACTACTTTGATCTAGACTAGACTACCTGCTATAATTACCGATGACGTCCATGCAAAAGTTTCTGTTTTGCTCAAAATTTATTGAAGATAAAGATTCGCCATTTGCAGCAAAGTTCTGACAGATATTGATGCATCGTATTCATTGCATTGCTTGAATCTTTTAAAACTCTGACCCATCTTTCAGGACGAAGATGCATTCTTCCGGGATTATGCTGAATCACATAAGAAACTTTCGGAGCTAGGCTTTGCGACAAGTTCAAAACCGATTTTTCCTAAGGATGGGACCATACTAGCTCAAAGTGCTGTTGGAGTTGTAGTTACTGCAGCTGTGGTGATCCTCGGTTACTTGTATGAAGTCCACAAAAGAGGGAAGTAAATGGATTTGTCTCTCTCAGCATAGATTGTTACGTTTGTATGACCCAGAATGAACAGAATTGGGTGCATTTTTGCAGTTTCAGTATCTCTTTCCCCTAGTACTAATAAGAATAATGCATTAATGCTGCAACCTTTCTGAATAGATTGAGACTGGATAAAACAAACTGAATACTCCATTTGAAAGCTACATTACTTACAGTATGTAAGCAGTAAATACAAATTTCTATAGTCATCATCATTATGTATTTCTGTTCTCCGAAAGATTGGAAAAAGTGGGTAGGCAAGAGACTTACTACGTAGTTCATATCATGTGCCAGTAAATCAGAATTATGAACATTTTTAGAATGTAATTATGCAATAAACTCAACTGTGACACGGCTCTTTATTTCTGATATAGGCCAAAGTCAATCGAACTCTTAAGGAAGCCTTTACCAGTGAAATCTTAAGTATTTGAAACATTAAACATGTAACCTTAGCTCTCAATGTAAGGAAGGTTTTGTAGGTAGACAAGCGCAAGTGACGGTGTTTGTTATGCCAATTATTAATTCGAATTTAGATTCAGATGGTGTAGTACCAAGCTACCAACTGGTTAATGGTTACTGTATTATAATAATCCGCACGTTGAAGGACAGTCTGTCCTATTTAATAGGAAGCAAACGAAAATAGCTAAAAAGATTGAAGAAAAGCAAGACCTAAATAACAATGTGACAGTTATCGAGATTGATCTGTATCTCTGTATCTGCATTTGGTGTGGGTCAATAATGCTAATACTACTAATTTATTTTAACCAAAAGGAAAATACCAAACTATTCTGATTGATGAGGAAGGTTTTGATTTAATATTGAATAATTAAGATCTTATCCATGATATGAAGAGAAGAAGAGGCACATGTGGAGGACAGCCGAAGAGGTAGGTAAGGGCTCTTTGGACAGCCTCCCACAAAGTACCTAAGCACATGACAAAACTCGTGTTGCTCTGCTGGCTGTCACCATTCAGAAACAAAACAATCATGCAAATGCAAATCGTACGCCACACACCCTCTTCCTCGTTCCTTCTTTCCAAGAATTTGAGAACACCCCCTCCCTCTCCCCCTATTTTTCTTTAACTTCTCTAAAGTAGCTATTGCATCTACTACGCAAATTCGAACCTGGGTCTACTATTTTTGGCTGTATTCAAAATATGAGATTTCCGCATGTGGGTGGTGTCTGAATTTGGTGTGCAAGACTAGTGTGTGAGAGAGAGAGAGGAGCCCTTAGGTTGCTCCTCCTTTTTGGGTTAGCTAAGAAGCCCATTATAGGCTAATCTCTTTTAATAATTGCACCCCACAGATAGTGACCATGGCTGTGCAGTTAGGCGTTCAATCCATCATTATTTCTTTGGAAACTTTAGTACTATACCCACACTTCCTCTTTCTTTTTTAATTTGGGGTACCCTATGATTTAGAGTTAGGTAATGTTGTTGCCTCTCACTCAATTAAAACTTCATATAAAATAAATGCAACTTATGTAATGTCTTCAATATCTTAGTTGAGTTGTTCATTCTCTTTAATAACAAAAACAAAAATAGATACGAGAAATTTCGGTTGCACGCCCAATTTAATATTCTCTTGCTGGTGCGCAAATCTTAGCCTTCAATGTGAATAATATCAATAATCATAATTCATATTAAGTAGTTAAACTAAAGTTGTAAAGTTCGTGTGCGCGTTAATAAATACAATAACTTCATTAAGTGGTAATAATGTAAATCATGGCATTATGTCAAAGATTCAACACATAACTAAGGTAGGATTTGGACTAGAATTGCAAGTACAAGTCAGAAAGATGAGGGTGAAAAAGAGGTGGGTGAAAAATGAGATACTACCCTCCTAAATAATAACTCTAGTGGATTGAATCTTTTTTTTTTTTGTTTTCATTTTTTTCCTATTTTGAAAGCAACTTGTGGGCATGATATTAACTCTTACCATCCACTTGACATTCATAGGGAAGGAGAAAAGGGAGTGGACATATGAATGGTGGTGGACAACTACTATAATGATATGCAATTAGGGAAGGGAGATAGAAGATGACAATAATATAAAGGTGAATGAAACCCCCTACAATCCCAAACTTTTTTTTTTCCTTCCCTTAACTACCTTTCCTAAACTTGTACCACAAGGTTTGGGGAAAAAGAAAACAAATAAGAAACCAAAAAGTGGAAGGTGAACCAAAGTCCATATATTATTTTATTTTTCTATTACTATTATTATTATTAGTTTAATTTTAATTTAAATGATATTTTAATCAATGAGTTTAAAAATTAGTTATTAATATATAATTAATTATCTATCTATAATAATTTTTTTTTGCATGACAATTATTATTATTATTATTATTAAAGCACAAGTACACAGTCCTTTTGAGGCTTTTCCAATTTTCCTCTTAGCTTGTCTTGTTTCATCATGTATACTATTGAAACCAAACCTCCAACTCTTCTAGAAACATGTCTCACTGATTTTCTCTTTCTCTATCTCTTTCATTCATGATAATGCACCAATAAAATAAAGAACCACAACTACCATTACCATCTCTATGCTTTGCCACATGAATAGCCAAACTACTGATACATTTCTTTCAGGGAATTGCCTATTACAACTAACTTACCGAAATAGCTAATTTTTTTTATTCGTTTTATATTCTTATTTTTTGGGTAACTAAGCCCACATGAAGCTCTAGTGTCTAATTAAGGCACTGTGTTGGTAGGTTATCTATATGTAATTCAGCATATGTTAGTGTTACTTTTTTCTCATATCAAATAATTCTCTATTTAGACAAATTAACATATTAAAAAACTAATGCATAAACAATTGTTTGATAGAAAGAGCATAATGTATGTAGTTGAATCAATTTGAAGGTGAATATTTGTGGCATTCAGGGATGTTCAGAATTTTGGCCAATATCAAACTTGCCTTATGCTTGTGATAAAAGAAATGTTGATCATTAATTATCAAATAAATGCAGAAAGAACATCACACCATCTTGTATTATTATTATTATTATTATTATAATATACACACACAATTGAAATTTGAGATTACATCTGCTGTTTGGTGGTACCGTTGAAATTGTTTCATACAAGAAATTCTCTCTAAGCATAATTTTTCATTAATAAAATCAGAAAAAAGAAAAGTATGTATTAGTATGTTAACATGGAAACGAAAATCAAATTAAAAAAAGTGATGCAGTAGTTGGATCCTAATAATTAAGTCAACTATAGATAATAATAATAATAATAATAACAAGTCTCTAGCTTTGATATAATTCCATCCATCACATGTAAGTGTAACCGAAATACTACTTTCCCTAATTCAAAGTTGATTAAACACAGAAGAGGTGCCTTACCCCTTACATAACAACAGCTTGTAAATTTTTTTTTTAAACAAAAGCAGCAATATTTGAAAAGGGAATTAGGAAAACAGTATTTTTTTTTTTCTTTTTAGATTAGGCATGAGATTAGATGGGTGGAGAAATTTCAAATTATATATAGGGGAAAAGTGAATAGGATATATAAAATAAAATTATATTGTTGGTGTTTCTTTTTTCCTAAAAAGGGGCAAGAGATCACATCTTGTCTTGCCTTGCCCATACTTTAAATTATTCTACTTTACACCAACCTGAAGGTTACCCATAGTTAATGTCCTTTAACTCATTATATATCATTGATGCAAAATATAGTATCATATATAATAATAATAACAATATTAATAATAATATAATTTTAATATATATCATCATCACACATAATAGAGAGAGAGAGAGAGATACATAGAACTAAAGAAAGAGCCAACAGCCACTCCCTTTAACCTGTCTCACCAACTCACATCTAGAAGCTCAATTAGTATTACTCTCTCTCTCTCTCTCTCTCTCTATCTCTCTCTCTCTGAGTCAAAAGCCTATAAAAATCACACCCCAAATCCTTCTTTGGCCGGCTTTGTTATTTGCAGCAAGGATACAGAGCCGTTTTTCAAGTTTGAAACCAATCCCAAAACATAAAACACTGAAACACAAATAAATCAGAAGCTCAAAAATTCAAACATCAAAGAAGAAAGAAGGAAGTAGGAAGTGTGAGAGAGACTTATTGGCATATCATTATTAATGGGAAGGTCACCTTGCTGTGAGAAAGCACACACAAACAAAGGTGCATGGACGAAGGAAGAAGATGACAGGCTCATATCTTACATTAGAGCTCATGGTGAGGGTTGCTGGAGATCCCTTCCTAAAGCGGCGGGCCTTCTCCGGTGCGGCAAGAGCTGCCGCCTCCGCTGGATCAACTATCTCCGCCCTGACCTCAAAAGAGGCAACTTCACTGAAGAAGAAGATGAACTCATCATCAAACTCCACAGTCTCCTTGGTAACAAGTAAGGATTTTGAAACCACCCACACTACCCCATCAACAAAACAGATTCTATAATCAAATGGGGTCTTGAGTTTTCACTCACACGTTTCAAAAAAACTCATCTTTTTTTGTTTTTGTTAAGGTGGTCGCTTATAGCTGGAAGATTGCCAGGGAGAACAGACAATGAGATAAAGAATTATTGGAACACACACATAAGAAGGAAGCTTTTGAGCAGAGGAATTGACCCTGCAACTCATAGGCCTCTCAATGATTCTTCTGCTTCACATCATCATCACAACAACCAAGAACAACAACAACAACAACAACAACAACAACCATCTTCTCTTGTTGCAGCAGCCACAACCACCACCATATCTTTTGCTTCTTCTGTTTCTGCTTCTGCTTCTGCTGTTAAACAAGAACAAGATACTATTACTACTACTACTGCTACTACCACTACTAGTGCTACTTGCAACGCAAACATGTTTGGGATTATGGAGAAGAAGAACAAGAAGGATTATTCAAAGGGATCATCAATGGAAAGGTGCCCTGACTTGAATCTTGAGTTGACAATTAGTCCTCCACGCCATCTTGATGAACCTGATCACCAGAAATTCAGTGGAATAGAGAGATCCCCTTGCTTTGTTTGCAGCTTGGGTTTGCAGAACAGCAAGGATTGCCGGTGTGGATTCGCCACTAATGCTAATGCTAATGGTGGCACTAATAGTAATGGCACCACCACCACCACCACCACTGCTACTGGTTCTGGTTATGATTTCTTGGGCTTGAAAACAGGTAGTGTTTGGGATTACAGAAGCTTGGAAATGAAGTGATGATTATTATATTCTTCATTCTTCTTCATCAATGATAAACTAGCTAGTGTATGTTTTGAGAGCATGAAATTCAGTAACTCTGAAATCACTCTCTCTCCCTCCCTCTCTCTCTCTCTATTGATTTCTTTTTCTTTCTTATTATTTTTCTCCTTCTTTTAAATTGTATAAATAATTAATTAATTAATTAATTAGTTGCTGATGCATAAGATATAGTACCGGTACAGTTGAACAGTATTGGACAAATTTTTGGCTCTATTTCTTGGTGCTGTTGAATTAATTTCTTTCCATTATTATTGCATTTGTGATCATTCTTTTGAGTAAAAACAGCAGTTATTAGCGCCACTAAATGTAAGATCCCATTAATTAGACCTTTATTCTGCTTCATATTTGAGTTTATTCATAAATTTTTTAATCTTTCCAATTGGAATAATGAGTAATGACAGCTATATATTAATTGTATAATACTGAATAAAATTCAATTTAATTATCTACATAACCACATCTTATCGCAGTTATTTAAATTTATATGAATGTTTTAGTATGTTACGCTTTTTATATATGTGCATTATTTATACGTCATAATATATATATATGTAGAGCAGTGAGTCCTTGAGTAATGATATCTCATCCCTTTTTCTTTTGCATTGAAATCTATTTAGATTCCTTTGGACTTTTTGAGGCTTTTGGTGTTGTCTTTTATGGAGAAAATTTGATGAAAAAGTAAAGAGTGTAAGATGATGATAGATCTATTCATGTGTATACAAAAGAGTGAGTGAATGGATAAGTTGTGAGAGGAGGAGAAAATTATTGGATACTATTGCGGTGGGTCTCTTAATTTCATTTTGGAACATAATAATATACATACACTCTTATTTCATCATATTTTATTAATTCAATTATAGGTTACTCTAATTTTGCTATTTATCTTTGATCTAATAAGGAGGTAGATGCATGTCTTTGAGATGTGTAAGAAATCAATTAATTAATTTATAGTAATAATAATAATAATTACAACTAGCTTAACATAATTAAATATATGCTACATAAAACGCGTATAATGAAAAACAAATGTCCGTATAGAGTACAAGACACATGCAACATTCTACCAACCTCCTTTTTTATTGAATAATTTAGGTCTTAGATCCAACCAACTTCATTATTTTGGTATGCCTACACATATCAATATATCATTATATCATCCTACCTAGGTATTGCAATTCTTTATCTTACCTTAAAAGAGGGTGAGATTACCATTACAACATGCTACCTCTACTAAAATTGGTGAGGAAGAGCCCAATCAACATACACTACCATATATTATTTGGTGCTTGTTTACTTTTATTTGGCATTTTATTATCTAATTATTGGACACCTTTATTTAGTTGTCAATTATAACTATAAAAATTTAATTTTGATGCATTGTCATTATAAAATAATTTTATACGTGTAGTCAATTATATAATATTATGTTAGTAAAAATAATTATTTTTTATATTAATTTTATAAATAACCATTTAAAAAATAAATAATTATTATATAAAATATTTTATATTATTAATATATTAAAATTAAATTCGAGTAATATATATTTGAGTTCCCTTTTTATTTATAAAAAAAAAGGTTATGAATTATGTTGTGTTGGGTTAGATCATAGATGCATAAGTAATGTCTTATCCTTTGTCAACCTTTTTAATTTTGGATACTTTTTCTTACTCACTCTCCAATCTCCATAGTAGCTAGTTTGTTGCGTAGTGACGATATATATATAAGGAACTTTATAATAGGTGAATGGGCATAAATCAAAATTAAAAAGGTGGTAGCAACTAAAATAATAAAAAGAAAAGAGGAGGGTAGTGAATTGATCCTACCAACCATCAAAGATTTTATCTGCCGCATTAACTGAGGGTCATGTCAATGGCTCAATGGGGTCAGAGAGTAATTTGATTCGATTGGCCATCCAAGAGGCCATGCCCAGTTCTGGATGTGCCTTCCATTAATGGAAGATCTTCACTACTCCAACCTAATAATAATATATAATCTTATTCAATTTTCAATTTTATAATACATTTCTTATTCAATTTTCATACTAACAATTCTTTTTTAGTGATCAATAAAGTAGGGAAAGAATTTCAAATGTTCTTGATATATTCGCGCGGTGTTTTAGTCGTTTCAATCGTTGATTTCAACTATAAAAATATATATAATATATATTTTTTGTAGGTTATATTTAATTAATTATTGAAAAATGAAATACAAAAATGTCTAAAAGCAGGACAACATAATGAAAGATGGAGATTTTTTAAAAACACTACACTGAAGGTATTCATTTAACGGTGCGTGGTCGAAAAATAAAAAAAAATCTTAAAGAAGAAAGAATGATAAATCAAATTGAATGCAACTAAAAGCTTGCCTCATGGAGATGACGACCTAAACTGGGAGTTCTTTGAATTTTACGGAGCAACTTGACAGAACTTACTAGAATAGCAGACAACATTGAAGTAGAACCTTCAAAAATCAACTGGTTGCGAGCTTTTCAACCGGCAAGCAATTGAGGATTACGGTTAAAATTAATAAAACATAATACCGATATTTTAGATTTATTTAAAAAAATTTCTAAAGCATAAAATGGTCCATTCATCCTATGACTTATGATTAGTCATATTTTTTGTAACAAATATACAAAGAAAATAAATATAAAAGAATAAATAGTAGTATATATGAAGTATGAAATGAATGAATGAATTGGTGAAAATTAATAAAGTTGTAAAGGAAATGAAATGAATTGCAATTGTAAAAAGAAAAAGAAAAAGGTAGTGTAAGACATAGATACATAAGTAAGTAGATAGCAATGAGCAAAAAGGACAGAATGGGTGGTAGCTAATTTTCAACCAAATCCCAAAAACTATATACACTTCCCATAGATAATAATGGAGAGCGTCACTTTTCAACCATCAACCCTTCCCTCTCTCTTTATTTTTTTTTTCTTTTTCAAAGGTGTTAGGTAGACACATTAGAAGCTTCCACAAGATATTTTTATTTCATTTTCATTAATTATTTTACAGCTCTCATGCCGCAATTAAGCTAAGATTTTTTTCACTTCTTTTTCTTTTGAGGTTGATATGATTGTAAACACAGAGGGACTAAGAGGGTTGGTATGTATAATTTACTAGATATTTATTTTGTTATATATATTAATATATAATAAAATAAATATTAATTATAATTTTCCTAAAGAATCCATAGGTAATCAAGAAAATAGTAGACGAATAAATAATATATTAAGTTTTAGATTATTATTGTACGAAAAAATAAATTTAAATAAAAAATGTTAATCAAATTTTAACCAAAAAAGATGTTTCTAATATTTTTCCTACATCTTATTATTAAAATAATAAATTTTAAAACAAGACAGAAAAGTATATTTTTTTGTACTTATTTTTACTAATTTTGTTTTTACATATAAAATATTTAATATTTTATATTTTATTATAGAGATATTTATGTGTTTTTAAATATGCCATATTCTTTAAATAAATGTTTACTTTCCAAACGTTTCGTATTTTTACTTTGAGATGACTATTAAATATGGACATAAATTAAAAAGAATATATTATTAAAGTTATTTCTATTAACATATAAAATCCGTCTTTTTTATAACTAATTTTTAAATACATTTACAAACAAATCATCTAACCTTAAGATACGTGATAACTTTGCTAAATAATTGATGGATCTCAAACCTATAAATAAGATTTTAGGTTCAGTAGAAAAATAAAAATATGTGAGACACAGCAAAAATTAATTTAAATCAATCTAAAATTATTTTATTCTATATTTATTAATTATTATCGAAATAAATATATGATATTATATGTAAATGAATATATAAATATAAATATTATAAGAAGAGTTTCAGGTGTATCGGAAATATTGGTGTTGGTGTTCCAGTTGTTTTAACCGTTGATCTGAATTATAAAAAATATATATAATATATATTAATTGAAATCAACGGTTAAAACAACTGGAACATCGGTGTCCCCGATACACTTAAAATTTTTTCAATATTATATATATCAAGTTTATAAATATTAAATTAAATTAAATAATTTTAAATTATTATGTCTCTGATATAAAAGAAAAAGAAGAAAATAGTAGAGAACACCGTACCGTAGCTAGGGTAAAGGCAAGTAGTTTAAAGTTGTGATTTATATTTATTGCTTTCTAAGGCCGTCAATATAATGGGGCACTTAATTGTTTTTGTTTGGTTTGGTCTCAACTAGATAAATTGGTTCAACCTCCACCCACATCACATGGAGGGCATGTAAAAGTGGGACCCATTTTAGGGTTTATCTCAATTCTGTAGATCCTCATCAACAACGAACAATTGAAGATGCGTTGCATAAACCATAGTTTGGTAGAAGTACTTTTTATCCATTCTCCTTTTGTGGATATACATGTGTGCACATAAATATATATAATGTTTGATAGTACCTTAACCAACTTCACAAACGGAACACCACATGTGTTCAATTTATGGCCATGCCCTTTATTTCATTCATTTTTATTGTAAATGTTTTCTCTACTTAGCTTCCCTCTTTCTTGTGGGTAAATTAAATCTTCCCCTAACTAATTGTTTGTTTGCTTTCCCATTTTTGTTACTCAAATTCCTACACCCATTATTTGCCATGTAATAATCTCAACTTCCCCATTGAGTAGGTAAAACACTTTTTCAGGACCACATTTATATTTGAGATCAAATCTCAAGTTTAATTGGACATTAATTTGAATAAGTTTAACTAATATTTGATTCATTTGTTTAGTACTAAGGTCTTGTATTTTTTTAATTTTTTAAAACTAATGAAAGAGGGAAGAAGAACTTTTTACTTCAACTCCAAAAATAAACTTGATGGTAAAAATTCAAGTGAAGTCGATATCTGAGAGCCGTTAGATGAAAATTTAGTCAAATCAGTCAAATCATTTAACGGCTCTCAGGTATCAACTTTATATAAAGTCGACCGCACCTGAGTTTTCACCAAACTTGATTGTTTAATTTGAGTCAAGTCTAATTAGTTGAAGTATAGTGGGTTTTAGATATCAAAATCAAATAAAATTCAAATGTAAATTTTCCATAGTAGGCATGACAAGATAATTAATAAAGACACAATAAAGTGAACTGAATTGTTTGCCTTATTATTATTGCATCATGGCTTGATATTGTTAGCCAGAGACAATGGCATGAAATTAGTGTTGTGTTTTCTTGATTCCTTAATTAGAACTTGTGTATATTATGCATGGTGCTTCTAGGTTTCATAAATATATGATTCTCTTATTAGGGATATTCAATTTCTAGGTTTCCAAATGTATGAGAATTATATTGCATGGTGGCTAGAAATTTTGAGGTACAAAAAAGTCAACATGTGTGTGTGTGGATTATTTCGTTAAGTTTGAAGTCTAACATTATGATACATGGAAGGAGGAGTAGTTTTTTTTCTTCTTTATATTCAGACGATCTTTCAAAATGGTTTTTTTTGCTGGGGTCTTTTTACTTAGAATTTTCCATATATGTCTAATAATAAATAGTTCTCTCCACCGATATTTTCTTATTTTCTAATTTATTTTTAAAATCAGCTACTAAAGTCAAATATCATGCTCGCGCAAAATAATATATATATATAAATTAGGGCATTTGTAAAAGGTGTTAGTAAAATATTTACATTAAAAATTTAAATGTAGTATTTTTGTATGTAATAGACAAAACTTTAAAAAACCCTTTCTAATTCATACTAATTAGTAACATTAACAAACAAGTGTCTTCAGAATAATTTCTAGAATAAAATCCTGAAACTAATAATTATTACTCTAAAAAAAACACGCATTTGTATTGAAAAATTTAATTAATAATTTAAAATTTTAATTTTAATATATTAATATTATAAAAATTATTTATGAAGTTAATATAAAAAATAATTATTTTTACTGATATTAAAATATGTAATTAAATATGCATATAAAATTATTTTATACTAATAGTACGTTAAAATAAAATTTAAAATGAAGTAAATAACTATAATATAGAATAGTTGGAGGCTATATATCCAAAAGCTAAAAATAATTTTGAGTCATAGTTGATACTAAATATATATTTCACTTAATTAATTTGTAATTGATAAGAAAATTCAGTTCTGAATGAAATTAATATAGATTAATATTATAGAGCGTGGGAGAATTGAAAAGGAAGAAGCACTTTCCATTGCATGTATATGATCGTTGTTGAATTATATTGCCTAATGGCTGGTACCACCTTCCAAAAAGTAGGGATATCTTGCTTTCATAATTAACTAATTAACAAACACCAACGTGATTAAGGTATGAGTTAGGCATCTATCTATATATCTCTTCAATTTCTTCCAGACAAAGTGGGGTTGCCACTACTTGTACAAAATTTTCTTTTTCGTTCTCGTTTTGGATTATAGGTTTTTGGTGGTAATTATTGTTTCCTCTCTAATTTGACTACTTAATCATTCGTAAGCACACACTTCTCCAATTTGCGGATACACATAATTAATAAGATAACCACGGATATTTTTACATTATATTATTATTATTGGAAAATTCACAAGATACCAAAATGTAAACGTGATACTTCAAAATTCTTCAACCGATATATATATAGCTACCTACTCATCACCAACGATGATGAATCTCCACAGATTTGGATCACCGTTAATGGTAATAATATAATTAACAATTCAAAATAAACACTATAATCTTCTAGAGGGCCGGGATCTATTATCAAACCTCACAAGTGATGTACACTTAATTATTTAAAATAAAGTATTAATTCACGAACTTTAATAATAAGGAGCTGATTAATATAAAATTAATTAATTTATACTCTATCTACTCCAAAAATAATATATAAGTGCTGTATACCTAGGATAAATGCTATTTATTTTTTAGATATTATTTTTTATTTGTTAATTAATTATGTCTTTTATTTTTAAGAATTTATTATTATTTAATTAAATTAAATATTTATTATTTTACGGTATTAATTGTTTAAAAAATAAAAAAATTATTTATTTTTTCTCCTCTAATGCACCACCGTTACATTATATTTTATAGATCTCTCTCGAACTCATTCTCTTTCAACACATTTCTACTGCATGACTGCATCACTGTTCCTTTGAATTTTTATCCTTTTGAGATAAAGTATACAAACTTCCTCTTATATTTACG
The DNA here is from genome assembly GCF_059453495.1 of Arachis ipaensis. Taxonomy (NCBI): domain Eukaryota; kingdom Viridiplantae; phylum Streptophyta; class Magnoliopsida; order Fabales; family Fabaceae; genus Arachis; species Arachis ipaensis. The sequence continues at coordinate 8,689,290 of NC_142438.1, forward strand.
ATGCATTTTCCATTTATTTTACTGTTTATTCTTTATTTCTATTGTTAGTATTAGCTGGTATATATGAGTATTGCTGTGTTTCTTAATTTTGATGTCTCGTACTACGTTTTTATTTAATTAAATTCAATTCTTCCATTACGGATAAAAAAATATTTTAATTTACATAGACGTTGTAATATTGTAAACACATGCAAATTGAAATATTATGCATTTTTAAATTTTCAATTCAAGAGTTACACGGTATATATAGATAGAGTTCGGATACAACAACTTATAATTTGTAGAGTATTTATGCATTTCGGTTTCTAAAAAAATTCATATCAAATAGGGGCAGAACTTAGTTGAGACTGGAGAGTTATAATCTTTCAAATTTTTTATAAAAAAATTAGTAGTATTTTTAAAAAAAATAAAAAAATAGTTTAGTTAGCTCAAAAATTTTACTATAACTTAAAACACTCAGCTTTAATTCTCATCTTTTATTTTTATTGCACAATAATTTTTAGTTTTAAACATTAAAAACATGTTGAATTTAGACTGAATTGGATGGGTCTTTGTTGACTTTCACAAGAAATACTCTCTCTATAAAGAATAATTATATTTATAAATTTTATTTTAAGATAAATATTATTATTAAATTTTTATGATAAATTTTTGTCCCCCCAAAATTTTGTTTCAAGCTCCGCCACTGAATTATCAGATGCTTTAGTCCTCAACTAAAATTAATTATTCGATTAGTTCCTAACAATTAACTCCGTCAGTCACTTAGATCCTTTGCTCCGTAAACTTTAACAGAAGACAAAATAGTCCTTGAAAACTCTAACAGGAGACAAAATGGACCATGATCCCTTCTGTTCAGAAACGACACCGTTCTCCCCAAATTTCCATGATATCTCGCATAACCCTAACATTTATATTATCCTTCTTCACCTTCAAAGTCCTTTTTCTCCATCTTTTCCTTCCTTCTCTTCAGTTCCAAGATCAAGTCATGGTGTAACTGCCACGCGTGTCTCACCTACTTCAACATATCATGGACCACACACTTTCCAAATCTCTATGACTGGTACACCCACCTCCTCTACATTTCACCCACCAGACGCATCCACTTCCACGTTCTTGATAACAGCATCACCTCTAACCCCGACAATGTCTACCACATCCTTAAGACCAAGTTCCACAACTATCCCAAAGGCACGCCTTTCTACACTCTCTAGCAAATAATATAGATTGTTGGACATTAAGACATCATGAGAATATTTTCTTTCGACATCATATGCAAATTTTCATTTGGAATAAATCTTGAATGCTTTATTCCTTCTCTTTCGGACTCCAAGCTGGCAGACAGGTTCGATCTTGCATCCAAGCTATAAGTACAGCAAGCAATTTCACCGTAGAAGAAGCTGAAGCACTACAACACAAACGGCATATTGCGGCGATTTTTAACCGCCGCCAAACATATTGCGGCGGTTAAACCAAACGCTGGTAGATGGGCCGCGGGCAAATGGTTAGCGGCGGTTTATGCTAACTGCTGGAATAACCACCGCTAAATAGCAAATAAACGAAAATAGCACTTGTTTTGTAGCGGTTCTAAACCGCCACCAAATTTCAGTATTTTCGTTCATAGTTATTGAAATCGGACCGGACCGTCCGGTGGTCCAACCGGTTCAACCGTTAAACCCGCGTTTCCATCAATGGACCTACAACGTGTGGATCATAGTTATTATATAGCGCTAATAATTATATATATCATATGAACACATTTGATTGCCACACAATTTTTTGTTATATACTTTATATCTGATCATAGTTATCATAGGCACCTTATATATTGGACAAAATGCACAATTAAATCAAATGAAGGACGAAATTACACAATTCTACTAAATTGAAAAACATTACCAGGATATCCTAAAAACACATTTTTATGTAATTCGAATCAGTCCAATTCGAATGAGACAAACCAACATTAATTCGAATTAGTCTTATTCGAATTAGTAGTGATGCTTGTAATTTGAATTTGTCCAATTCGAATGATGCTTGCATGTAATCTTAGGGGAGTTCGAATCAGAGTGATTCGAATTATGCATGCTAGGACATCCCTAGTAATTCGAATCGGTCTATTTCGAATTAATTTTGGATCATAGTAGATCGAATTAATTTACATCTACTTATATATGATCCAAGCGTATATAAAGAGTACAATAAATAGTACATTTAATAATATCCATAATGAATTTAAAAAAGAGTACATTCAATAATAAATAAAAAAATAATAATTATAAATATTTTTTATAAATTATTAAAATCTAACATTTTCTAAAAATATTTATTAAGATTTAGAATTTAGTCTTTAATATTTAAAATTAATGAAATATTTACCAAAAATATTATATTTGTTGGTCGGTTAGCATTATTAAATCTATTAACCATGATAATATGTAGATCATTAATTGATTTTTATATAAAAATATTTTTATTCTATTTAGTATTTAATTTTGATAAAATATTAATTAATTTTAAATTTAGTTATTATGAATTCTTATATCTAAGAATACAGGTTAAGATTGTTCTTAATAAAAATTTTAAATTTTTTATTTTAATAAATGCTCAACAAATCATTAAAATAAAAAATTTTAAATGTAAAATTATAATTTTGGTAAAATTATAAAATTTTGAATTTTTAAAGATTTGTAGAAAATATTTTTAATTATTATTTTTAATAATTTATAGAAAATATTTATAATTATTATTTTTAGAAAATATTTTATTTTTAATAATTTATAAAAAATATTTATAATTTTTATTTTTTTATTTATTAATATTGAATATACTGTTTATTGTATTCATTATGGGTATTATTAAATATTTAAATGTACTCTTTATTGTATTCTTTATATACTTTTGGACAATATATAAATAGATGTAAATTAATTCGATTTACTATGGTCCAAAATTAATTCGAAATAAACTCATTCGAATTACTAAGGACGTCCTAGCATGCATAATTCGAATCATCCTAATTCGAACTACCCTAAGACTATATGCAATGATGCAAACATAATTCGAATTGTTTAAATTCGAATTACAAACATCATTACTAATTCGAATAGGACTAATTCAAATTAGTGTTGGTTTATCTAATTCAAATAAAACTGATTCGAATTATATAAGAATGTGCTTTTGGAAAATTCAGGTAACGTTTTTCAGTTTGATAGAATTGTATAATTTGGTCCTCTCTTTGGTTTAATTGTACATTTTGCCCTTATATATATATATATTATGTCTTATTATAATTTATACATAATTTAATTAATTAAAATAAAAAAATTTTAAGAATTTAATGGTTTATTGAACTTTGTTTGCCTTTTATTTTAACTCTTAGGTTGATTACCTTAATCAAAATATATTTTTTGTAAGGGATTAAATTTTTTGTTCGTAAAACAAATACCAAAATATTATAATGATTTAAGTAACAGTGATTCAAACATATTTCTCAAATAAAATAATGAAAATGTAAGTAGATCATACCCAATTATTTAAAAAAAAAAAAGAGCTAGATGTATTTTGCGGTGGTTGAGAAAACCGCCGCTAATAGCTTATTTAGCGTCACAATAATTCATTTTGCGGCGGTTATACCAAAACCGCCGCAAAATTCCAAACAATTGGCAGCCCTTTTTTTATCCGCCGCATCAAGCGCCGCAATATCTTATTTGGCGGCAGTTTTTGGTAACCGCCGCCAAAAAATCGTCGCAATCTGCCATTTTTTGTGTAGTGAAGGAAGCGATCAGGGTGGTGGACAATGTAAGTATGTAACCATGGAGATGATAAGACAGAAGAGGAGGGAGATGGCGACTACGACGGATCTTAACAAATCGGACTTGCTATCTAGATTCATAAAATTCATCGAAGACGACAAATACTTGAGAGAACTAGTTTCCTGAGTATGAATTAGTTGAGAACAAATTGAGAATTTTTCTTCTTGTGAACATTAAAGTTGCAGAATGTGCATTGTGTAGCTTGAAGTTGTACTGTTAGACTATTAGGATTATGCGAGATATGATAGAAATTAGGAAAAAACAGTGTCGTTTCAGAACAGATGGGTCAAGGACTATTTTGTCCTCCATTAGAGTTGACGGAGCAAATGGCCTAAGTGACAGACGGAATTAATTGTTAGGAACCAATTGAGTAATTAATTTTAGTTGGAAACTAAAGTGTCTGGTTCGAAATTCTTTGGGGACTAAAATAGATAAATACTCTACTTTTTAATTATTTCGATTATAACACATATGAAATTATATAATTACACACAAAATATTTTCTGCACACATCCAAAATATTACAAAAAAAATAAAATTTAAAAATAAAATATAATACCTTATTTTATTATTAATTAAGTTTTTTCACTATTTATTTGAACACTACTATTTTTTGGACTAACACAAATAAATTTTTTTATTAATATTTTTGGGTGTAGACTACATATTGGATAGAGAAAATTAAACTCAAATACACATACATCCAAATGATTTGTTTAAATATTTAAAATTATAATAATACACGCTAATTATTTCATCAACACATTCAAAACTCATATCCATATAATTTGTTTACAAATTCAAATTTATAAGATTACATCCAAAATTATAAGATTACACAATCAAAATCACAAAATTATTACACACTAAATAGTTGATAGACATAAAAAATTACCAATAAAAATAAATAAATCCTCAATACAAGTATATGAAAATAGAACAATTAGACAATACTAAAACATTAAACTCCTTTGTGATTAACAAACAATGTAGCAAATTAATCTTTCATGCAAACAAACAAATAAAGAGGCGTTTAAAGAGAATCATTACAAAAAGACCAAAATTAAACTAAAAAATCACAGCCTCTCAAATGATTTTTTTTTTGGTTGAACTCTCAACTCAATATTCAAGCTTCTTTCAATTATATAATATTCCTCTCGAGACAATTAAAATTCACATAATTGATTTTTTCACACAATAAATTTTGAGTCACTCAGGCTTTTTTCTTTTAATTACAAATCTCATTAACAAAATTTTTAAGCTAATGAACACTTTCAAAAACAATAAAACTCTCGTATATAATTTCTGAAAAATTAAAAATGGCACAACACAGAAACACAAATACATCCAATATTAACATGAATAACATGAACATATTTAAAATTAGATCATTACACATCTAAATTACACTAATATTTCAAACTCGAAATTAATAGAATAATAAAAATTAGATGTTTAATGTAGAATCGTAAATATGCTCAAGACACATATAAAGTAACAAGTATAATGTCTTCAAAATAAATACTCAAGCTCATTGTTTGATCTCACAAATCTTATACGAAATTATACAGATACACAAACATATCTACAATTAATTAGACAACATAAGCACATTCAAAATTAGGGTTTAGCATATCTAAATTACATTCATATTACAAAATCCCCCAATCATACATAATTGTGCAAGTAGAATTATCAGAGACGGAGAAGGAGCACGATAGTAGAGGAAACTCGAGACGGAGGAGGCATGCATGGACGGAGGAGACGCGCGTCGCCGATGGAGCTGCATGTTACTGATGGAGCTGCACGTCGCGGATGGAGAAGTTCTCGCGGGGGGAGGTGGGGGGTGTGCGGTGCAGGAGAAGACAGACGCGATGAGAAGAGGAGGCGGTACAGCTCTAGGTTTTTACTTTTTAAGGAAGAAAGGTTTTCTTTGGTTACTGTAGAGGAGATGTAACTAGCTAAAATCTTTATTTAAAGGAATATTTAGAGTTTTATTTAAGATGTGTTAGTATTTATAAGATATAAATTTTAAATTTTAATTTAGTTATTCTGTTTTTTTTTAGATTTGTATTTAAATTAAAAAAATAAATTTATTTAAATGTGTTTATTTTAATTTTTTTAATTAATATAATAAAAAAATTAAATAAAAGACAATATTTAAAAAATATCTAATTATATTATATATATATATATATATATATATATATATATATATATATATACGCGGCTTATCATTCTTAAAAGTAAATTATATAATTTAATATTTTAAGTTTGGGTCATAAGCCTAAAATTTTCTATCAAAAACTTGTTTGAGAGGGGAAAATAGCCAAAATAAAGTAACAAATTTCAATTGAAAAAACTACTCTGGTGTTTGAAATTGGAAATTAAATCTCAAAAGAATATTAATTACTAGGTAAAGTACTAGCAGCTATTATAGGAGTAAGATGATGATAATTACGAAATTTTAATCAAATTTATATCCCCTTGATATAAATAATAGAAGAGGATGCTTTTGGTTATTTAGATGGACAATAATGGTTTTTTTATTCAGTTGAAGATTGTGGTCACATGGTGTTTCCAACAAAGTTCAGATTCTAAACAGCATGGTACTCCGAGCTAATTAAAGAAACTTTCAATTTTTTAGTGCTAAATTATTGATCTGAAGCTGATAAGTTTTGTAACATGATCCTCCCATCAATCCGTTTTAAAAAAACGAATATCTTGAACTAATAGGATTATAGCAACCAAAAGTATTTGCATATATCATACTTTTTACAAGGTTGGTTTTGCTAACTATTGTGCGAACAAAGTTTAGTTTTACACTATTGATTATCTAATGGATCTTTTCTGAAGTGATTCAAATAGTTTATATTAAAAATTATTTTTATTAATGTAAAGTTGTAAACAGAAACGGATGCAAAGAGGGTGAATAGTAGTCTCAATTTCCCAAAATTTAAGAAAAAAACTATATCAATATATGAGATATATATGCGTTGAATTTAGATCCTCTAAATTTTAGATTTTTATTTTAGATAATAAAGTGAGATCTTTTATTATTAAATATTTTTTCTTTTATATTTTTTTTGATTCCACCTATAAAATAAATAGTGATAGATCATATTTTACTCTCTAAAGTATAATTCAAAATTTAGAAGTTTCAAATTCTAAATTTATGTCTTAATTATTATTTTATTTATTAATAATTTTTATTTAATTAATTTAATATCATACACTAAAATTTTTATATTTTTTAAATTGATTTCTACATACTCTCATTTTTATATTTATTTAAAAAAAATTGTTTTTTCTAATAATAATATTAAAATATTAACATATTTAATACTATATTATTATATAAAATATTAATAATGACTTATATCGTTATATTTTAGTAATCATATTATATATTTTAGATATTTTTTTAAATATATTATATTTAAATTATTTTTATGTAATAAAATATATAATAAAAAAAGAATAATTAAAAAGTTCATATAAAATTTGACTCTTTCGTATTAAAATTTTTAATTCATCCTTGTGTAAATAATATATATATATATATATATATATATATATATATATATATATATATTGTTAGTTTAAATTTTTTAAATAAGTAATTTTATAATATAATATTTTAATTTGTAATAAAAAAATTAAAATTTAATCCTGATTTATTCTCTCAAAAATAATTTAAACATAAAATAAAAAATTTACAAAAGTTAATACTAATTGAAAAGAATGTGTAGGTAGAAAATGGTTAAAGATGTAATAATTCATATAAATGATATATAGGAATAGATAGATAGAGTAAGAGAAATGGGGTGTTAGAAGATTATCCATAGAAAAAAAAGATTATCCAAAGAGTGTATGAATATAAATGAATGAAAGCAAAGAGGGGGTTGAAGGCTACCAACTCGTTTGTTTGTTGATGAAGGAGTACGAGTAGTTGGTAGCCACATGTGCGTTGCTGCACCACCTAGCCCTAGTGGGCTCCCCCTCCCAACCACCGTCCATCACCGCTCTGGCCCCCCTCCATCCCCACCGCCCCACCTTAATCATCACCTCATATAATACGTCCATTAATCTTCATTAATACATTGCTTTCAAATTCTATTTTTATGTTTCAAAAACACCAGAATCTTTTATCTTATAAATAAAAATTGTATATTTAACTTTTTTTTTATATCAACTAACACAACCATACAAAGTAAACCCTGCTATTTTTTAAAAAAAAAATTAGGGGTTATGGTCTTAAAATTGATAATGTTATTTTCTTTATGATTTTTTTTTAAATTATCTTTCATCTTTATTGTTTCACCTTTTATAAAATTTTTTCGGTAAAAATAATTTAAAGTAATAACTATCATATAAAAATGATGTTATTAATTTAAACAAAAAAAATATAATTACTTTTTCGAATTTTTTTTATTATTTATGATATTTTTTAGTTTTACATAAATAAATTGAATTCAAATCTCTTAATATTTATCTAAATAGATGAATATAATAAATTAATTATTCGACCAACTCAAGTTTTGATTCTCCTCCAATCCATCCTAATCAAAATGCTCTTCCCGTGATCTCAGCACACTATGTAATCAAACAATCTAATCTCGGTTTTAAGAAAAGTCTATAGCTAATTAATTGAGACTTGATTTAAATTAAGCCATATATTGTTCTCTCTCTACTCTCCATATATGGTACGTTGTTGATCGATGATGATGATGATGATGGAACGGGCGTAGAAAAAGTTTATGGATTCAGTGATGTAATCAGCTAAAAAAAATAATTAAATGATTAAATTAAATTAATTAAAATTATATTTTTTAAAAAAAGAATTATATATTATTATATATCTTGGTTTTTGTTGTCTTCTGTATAGTTTCTATAATGACCAAGCTAATATTTAACATATCTAGCGATATAGGTAGATTTAGTACGCATCGCAGTTGGTTTAATTTGAAAGTTCCCCTTGTTTCTTAGTCTTGTCTAATCTCCAAGGACTTACTAGAAGCTAGTATTATAAAATAATCCCATAGAATCAAAAATATTTCATTCTTTTATAGTTTTGCCATGTTAGTTTAATATATATGCAATAATTGCTAAGCGACAGTAAGTGGTCCTCCTCCAGATTTTTCTTCCAATTATGATAATTAATCTACTGACACTTGGTTTCATGACTAATTTGATCTTCGAATATAATCTAATACTTCACTGCATTATTATAGCGGTACAAACCAAAGTACTTTTCTTAAAATAGCCATAATCAAGTTAATGCAAAATATAATTAATTTGAATTTTTCACTTATCTCTTTAAACAGTATCGAATATTTGAATTTTACCTACTTATGTATGTAATAATTTATTAGTTAATAATAAATTTTTGAATAAAACGTATATTCATGATAAATTAATCGTTGGCCTACTTAAACTAAAAAATACCGTAAAACGTCAAAAATATTAAAAGTCCAAAACTATTATCAAAGTTTAGGGCAAATCATTTATTTAAGCTAAAGGAATAAAAAAATTACACAAATAAACCAAATCAAAAATTGGTTCGTGAATCAACCAGTTCACATTTCTATATAGTTTGAATTACTCTAATTCGAACTCCATTCACATATAATTCGAATCATACTGATTCGAATTACCTACATACGCATATATCTACTAATTCGAATCAGGGTAATTCGAATTACACACAGACACGTACACATAGTAATTCGAATTAGTGTGGGTGTAATTCGAATCAGGTTAATTCGAATTAGTGGGTGTGTGCGTGTGTAGGTAATTTGAATCGGTATGATTCGAATTATATATGGATGAAGTTCGAATTAGAGTGATTCGAACTATATAAAAATTAAATGTGAACGGATTGATTTATGAACCAATTTTTGATTTGGTTTATTCGTGTAATTTTTTGATCCCCTTAGCTTATTTCAGTGATTTGCTCCAAAATTTAATTATCTTAATTAATTATCAAACTACAATGGAACTTTTTTTTTAATATTAGATCCAGTATGGTTTTACAGTGTTGTGTAATACGCCGTTGTGGAAGATAGTAACAGTCAACTACAACTTGTCAACGCCGTTTAAACGGAAAATGACATTGCCGTTTTGCATTACTCTGCATGTGTGATACGTGTATACTGTCTCTCCCACCCATAATTAACCTGAAATCATTTTCATCTACTCTCATTTTTTCTTCTTCTTTCGGTCCTCTCCTACACCCTAGCTGGCTGAATAAAATGTCAAGGGAGGCTAAATCACTAACTCAATCACTAAAGTAAATATTTTATTGTTTATTGTTATTAGTAGTTAGTTATTGTGATTAATTATTTAACTTTTTAAAGTTGAAAGTAGTTAATAAAAAAGGTTTATAATTTATTAATATTATTTTGCTGTTGATTAATACTAAATAAAGAAGTTGTTAATTAGTTGATTAGGACTAGTTAAAAAACATTGTTTTTTGTTGTATAGCTGTAGTAATAGTATTAGTATTAATGTTAGTTAATTGTTGTTAGTATATATTATTAATTAATTGTTATTACATATTTTTATTAATTTTTGTTTTTTTTTAAATATTTTTTTCAAAAACAGATTTATTTATTTAATAGTTGTTATTAGTAACATATTTTTAGTAATGTAGCTTTTATGTTAACATTTATTAAAATAAATATGTTAGCTTTGATTATTATTAATAATTAGTATTTTATGATAAGAAGATGAAAAGCAAAACTATCTTTTTATTCTTTACAAACATTAATATAAACGAGAGAGTCATAATTGAGTATCAGAAAATACTGAGACCAAGTATATTTACATTTGTATTATTTCTGGCTATATATGTTTTTTCATTCTGCACTTTTGGTTGGTACCAAATTTTTCTAGCATATCTGGGGTCAGTTGGGGGCAAATTGGATGCACCACCCTCATTAAATACTATAATTGGATTACATCTCTGATCTTTTTTTCCTTTCCTTGTTCTTATTCTTCAACAATAAACACTGCCCGAATTTGTGATGCAATGAAATAACAACTTCATAGTTTCAAACCCATGCCACTTGTCAGAGATTGAAAGGAACATCCCAACCCTTCCCTGCTTCCCAATTCTTATAAATGCAAGACTGTGATACTTTCTTGTTTGAATTCAATTTACAAGTTACATCTTTATTTGTTCCATTAATATTATTTATTTGACATCATCAGATTTTTTGTTTTTGCTATGTATAACCATTTATTTAATTAGCAAAACTTGGAAAAAGTCAAGACTCAAGACTATCTCTTCCCACCCATAACTTAAAAGTGCTTTAATATGCTTTTATTTTCCTTATTAGCTTCATAGCTTTGTGTTCTTAATAATAATTTTATTTTTTAAAAATATTATGTACATATTAAAAATTAGTTACTAAATTAATTTTTAATATACATATAACATGATATTTTTTTTTTATTTAAATGGGTTTAATAATGTAGGGCATTATTTGTTAGGTCTTGCTTGGTAGCAGTAGCAATGGGAGCAATTAAATTGAGTTGGGCCACAGAGGGAACTGAGTGTACCAAACCATGACAATGACAATGACAATGGGACACAAAAAGCAGCATTATGAGCACTATGCGCAAGATAGCAAATATGTAGCTGGTAGGAAAAGTTCATATAGTTTGGTGAGATGTCTGTTATTAAAATAATGGCCTCATTCAGATAAGTATAGAAGAAAAAGATAAAAAATATATAATTTAAAATTGGTCTATGAGGATTTGTATGTTCTACAACCACATAGAGATTTAAGTTCTTTTTTATTATTCTAGGGACTTTGTAATAAAATTTTTTACACTATTTTTGTATATATCTTAAGAATTTATCTAAAATTTAAAAGAGAAATAAAAAACAGGGGTAGAGTATATAATATATGATAGGACATGGATATTATATTATGAATTATGATAGTATGTGGAAGATAAGCATGGGTGGCCATGTTGTTTGGTAGTGTATTGGTTGGGTTTAGGGATTGTGATTGGTGTGAGTATGATCCTCTATATATAGGCCCATCCATCTCCAATCTTATACGTATACTTTAATTTCTACAGTCAACTATCTATCCCTTTCACTCAACAGAATCCATATATAAATATAACACTTCTTCCTTTTTCTTTTTTCATTAATTATTATGAGCTATAATTGTTATTGCATCCTCGGCAACAAATTTTACTAACCAAAAGTTCGTCTTATCTATCTATCTATTTATCTATTTAATTTTGCTCACACGTCTTCCATTTTCCTTTACCTGCCCAACATAATAATAATAATAATAATAAAAATATGAGTAAAGTATCGTTTTTGTCACTAACGTTTTGGATAAATTTTAAAGTTATTCCTAACGTTTCAATCGTCCTATTTAAATCCCTAACGTTTCAAAATTGACTCAATATTGTCCTGCCGCTAGGGATCCATTAACAAAATTGACGGCAGGACAAAATTGAGACGATATTGAAACGTTAGGGACTTAAATAGGACAAAAACGTTAGGGATAGAAACGATACATAAAATAAATTTTAATTTAATTTTATCTTTTAATAATATTAATTTTTTACTGTACATAGTATTCAATTATTTTTTAATTACATCTAAATAAATTATAATTAATCACGTTACTTTCATTTTAAATAAATTTATTTTTTTTATAATTTTAAAGAATTTTGATACATTAGAGACCAAAGGTATAATTTATATTTTATTCTATGTATATTATTTTTTTTCTGCAAGTTCATATACTAGTCATTCTACAAATATTTTATGATAACTAAAAATCTTTAAGAGTAAAATTATAAAAAAATTAATTTATTTAAAATGAAAGTAATATGATTAAGTGTAATTTACTTAGATGGATTAAAAAATAATTGAATATTATGTATAGTAAAAAATTGATATTATTGAAGGATAAAATTAAAATTTATTTCTATGTATCATTTTTGTCCCTAACGTTTCAAAATCGTCTCAATTTTGTCCTGCTGTCAATTCTATTAACGGATCCCTAACGGCAGAACAACATTGAGTCAGTTTTGAAACGTTAGGGACTTAAATAGGACGATTGAAACGTTAGGAACAACTTTGGGATTTATTCCAAATATTGGGGCAAAAACGATATTTTACTATAATAAAAACGATATTTTACTATAATAATAATAATAATAATAATAATAATAATAATAATAATAATAATAATAATAATAATAATAATAATAATAATCTTGCCAAGTATTTTGAACAAAATAATATATTGAGAATAGGACTAAATGAGAATATTATGTTACGAATTTAATAAAAATTAATAGATATTTTATCAATACAAATAAAGTTGTTAATTTATGAAACTGTTGTGACATTTAAAATATACGTGGTTTAAAAAAATAACTAATTAGAAAATATTATTGACTTAAACATCGAAATATTTTTATAGGTTATCCTAAATTACCCTAACTTAATATCAACAATACTCAAGTGAAGATTTTCGAATTTCGTTAACTGGTCCCCTCACCAAAAGTACAAACACCAACATTAATTATCCTCTTTTAACCCTGTAGACTATAGTTCATGGGCAGATTAAACTGATTTTATATATGATGGAATTTTAATAATTTCTCTAAGGATGAGATATCGGTAGGGCTCATGAAATTGAAATTATGTGGTCCATTTGACGCCAATTCTTAAACTTGGAAAAGTAGTCCTTTTGAGATATTATATATACATGCGCAGTCAAGATGGACGTTTTCTTATTTTCAAGTTGGACACCACTTGTGATGTTGGAGTCAAATTCAAATTAAGAATCACTATTAAGTTGAGTTACTACTTTTATTTTTTATTTGTTTAAGATATTTGCATTTGATTAAAAATATGATAGTGAGAATGCCAACTATTAGGCTTGCTAATCCTAACCAAAGTATACAGTGCAATATCATGTAAAAAATTAAGACTATTATTCTTAATTACCTATATGCTGCAATCTATCGGCCAACAACAAATCCTTAATTAGAGTTTAATACTGTGATAAATTAGTTCTTGACCTATTGGATATTAGGAGATACAGTAAAAAAAAGAACTTAACAAGTATTTGAGATTAGTACCCGTTAGGATAACAGAACAAATATAGTGATATATATCATTTGGAATTTGATAGTATGATTATTGGTCAAGTTTGGTCCTCCGAAATTTGGCAAATTTCAGTTTCGGGACCTTACATAATACTTTAATTAAACTTTGTTGCTGACCCCAAAAATCCTTTGAGTAAATTCCAAACATCTCTCAACAAAGCTCCAAATTAGAATTGGCCAAATATTTTTATGAACACATGATATTGGCATCACATGGTGTTGAGGGACCTCTTTATCCTAACAATTAAAACTAAACTTTCCTAGACATAACACCAACTCGTCTCCAATTGTGACATTGTTGACATTTTTAAAACGGCTCAAGCTACAATAATTATTGGATTTAATTATTTTCTCTCAGTTTCTACACTTCCACCCATACGTTCACATGTTCAAGTGTTGTTTCATATCTCAATTCCCACCACTTTAGCTTAAGAAACAAGATAAGTTAATGTATATCATGTATGTAATAAAGGTTATGTTATTATTATTATTATATTTAGATTTAACAACCGCTAGAGTTGAGTTTGACAAATTTAAAAATGTGTTAGCTCTTGTACCAACTAGCACAATCAATCAATTTGATATCATTACAATCACTGCTTGCTTGGATTTGGATGTGGATGTGACATTAGGGTTTTGGATCATTTGGGGCACAGTATTAACTCCTCTATACCAACCAACCAACCAACCAGCTTTCTAATTTGATTCCACACAATTCACTTCCCATTTATGTTCATCTTTCCTCATGTGATAATAAGTAGCCACTCCATAAAGCAATGTGAACATTGAGTAACTTCAAAATCAAGCTATTCCCCTCCTCAATTCTAAGTCTTTTAAAATCACTAAACTTCAATTTATTAGCAATTAATAATGAAAGCCAATACTTTATCTATATGATAAATAAATTGGTAAAGTATGTTTTTTTTTTGTCACTTTTCTTTAAAAATATTCCTAATGTTTAATTGTATTTAATTTTGTTTATAACATTTTCGATTCGTATTAAAATAAATTACTCCTGAATATTAACTTTAAGGACAAAGTTGAGATAGTTTTAAAACAAATCGAAAATTAATAACAAAATTGAATGAATTGAAAACGTTAGGAACAAAATTGAATAAAATTAAATGTTAGAAATATTTTTAAAAAAAATTATAATACTTAAAAACAAAAAATATACTTTACTCTAAATAAATAAATAAAAAGGGAAATAAAAAGAAAAGTCAAATGGGATGTTGTAATTTATAAGCATGACCTTGCTAGAGCTCTAATTTAGATTCTAAACTCACTTTTAACTAAACTGCTAAGTAACATGATTGACAAATTATTTTAAGAAACTTTAGTTTCAAACAAAGAGACATCAAACTTATTACTATGGATCATATACAAACATCAGCATATATTAGCGAATTAGAGATCATAGTGCAAAAATCATTTGTATAGAGGCCTATTGCGTCACCTCACCAAATAAATAAAAACATATTATTAATTTCCAACCCAACAACTATTATAACCAATAAGTCAATAACGGTTTTTATTGTATCCCCGAACACGAACATAATTTTCTAATAAAGGTTTACATGTCAACAATTCAAACTTGAGGATCACAAAAATATATACGATTAGCTTCATGTTATCTCTTGCGTTTCAAACACTACTAGAATTAAAAATAAATAAATAAATCATTCACAGGATAGAAAAATCAAATCAAATAAATAATTAATTTTATAATGAGAATGTGAAGAAAATAAAACTACATGTGCCTACAGAGAGAGATTGCTTGTAGAAGCATTAAAAAAAAAACAAGGGAAGCTGGACATTTCGTAAAAATAAGAAAGGTCCATTTATAATATTTTGGGCTCAAAAAGTGTTTTGGGCTTTAAAAATTAAAAATAGGCCATGGTACAAGCTTGGCCGAATATTGAGAAATAAAGACTGGGACAACAAGCTTGGTCTGGTACTTACCAAAAAAAAAAATACAAGCTTGGTCTGGATTCGATCCATATCTTAATAATTTGCTATAATGGATCCTTAATTCCTTATTTAGATCCAATTTGGGCCCAAAGCTAGCTCCATATTTTAATTTAATTTTTAATTCAACCTCTAATTTATTTACAAGCTTTCCAAACCCAACTCTCTATTGTTGTGTACCAGTAATTAGTTAGAATAGTATTGTTCATACCCTGACCAAAAATATAAGCCAGGCCCAATCAAGTCAAGAAGTCCAATCCAAAAGGTTGGCCTTCACTAACTATTCGACCTCTATTAAGAAGTCGGGATCGACACCAGCAAGCAGTCAGCACTTATCAAAGTGAATAACTGCCTCCTTAAATCTCTTACCCACTTTTGGAAGAGAGATCCCAACAACTCTAAGATAAAGGGACTGTTATCCACCATCAGAAGTGGAACTAATTCAGCGGTGGATATTGGTTCCTTCCCTATAAATACACTAACACTCTAAGGTAAACTTAAGTTCCAATACACTATAAACCTGCTTACCCCCTTGCTGACTTAGACATCGGAGTGTCTTTGCAGGTACCACCCCCCATCTCTTGAAACACACAACTCGAACGGCGGCACCCAGAACGTAATACAAGTCGGAGACCACCTTCCATTTAACCTTGGGCTTTTCCTTACAGCCCGACCCACCGGTTTCAGGTAACCCCCGGAACATTGGCGCCGTTGCCGGGGACCTGGAAGATCAACGCATGATGGCAGACGACCAGCATGAAGACGGACACACTGCATTGGAGTCTGAACAAGAGCACTAGGACGCGATCAACAACGACAGAGCAATAATATCCCTACAAGGAACGGAAGGACAGCATGACGAAGGTCCCTCCAACACCTAGGGATAAAAAAGGATCTCCTTTGAAGTTTATTAGCCCGAAAAAGATGGACAACTTCACTCTGCTAACCTAATAAGATTATTACATGGTCACCAAGGTTGACTCGAGCAACTAGAATAGGAGTTGGAACGACAGCGTGAAACGGAACGAAGACTAAGGAGAGAGATCGAGTGACGAAGAGAGCTTGAAGGAAAGCTCTTAAGGCTGGAATCCAATCTCCGAAATAAGGATCCCCGCAAATATCGAGAAGACACCCCATTAGGAAAAGAATACCCATTCATTGAGGATATCGTGAGGGCTAAAGTTTCTAGAAACTTTAAAAGCCCCGACATGGATCTGTATGACGGGACGACTGACTCAAAGCATCACCTCAGTAACTTTAATAGTCGGATGTACTTAGCCGACGCATCGGACGCTATTCGCTGCAAGGCCTTTCCGACGACCTTGACTAAGGTGGCCATGAAGTGGTTCAATGGCCTTCCCCCAGGTCGATTACCAGCTTTGACAACCTCTCGCGCAAGTTTCTCGCGCGCTTCTCAATCCAGAAGGACAAAGTTAAGCATGCACATAGCCTACTAGGAGTAAAACATGAGGTCAGAGAACCCCTGAGAGACTACATAGAAAGGTTCAACAAAGCGTGCTTGTAAATTCAGGACTTACCCACTGAAGCAGTGATAATGGTCCTAGTCAATGGACTCCGAGAAAGACCCTTCTCCCATTCCATCTCAAAGAGACACCCGACTTCTTTAAGTGATGTACAAGAACGAGCTGAGAAGTACATCAATATGGAAAAAAATGCGAGGTTATGAGAACCGAGTTAGCGGATAGGGCATCCCCACCCATTAAAAGAAAAAGAGAAGGAGCCCAAGAAAAAGGAAGAAGTCAGATCTGAAAGATCTAAAAGATATCACTCTTATACTCCTCTACGAGTTTTCCTAGTCGACGTATACAGAGAAATTTGCCACACCGAAAAACTCTCCCCCTCCCCCCCCCCGTGACTCATCAAGAACAAAAAAGGGGGAAAATCGTAATGAATACTATGAGTATCACAAGTTATACGGGCATTCTACTAATGATTGTTACGACCTAAAAAATGTGATAGAAAAGCTGGCCAGGGAAGGTCGGCTAGATAGATATCTCATGGAAAGGTCGGACAATCATGGGGAAAAAAAAGAGACGATGAAGGTCACGGACGAAGAAATCCGCCCCCACAGACCCCCGAGCGCCACATTGATATAATATCAGGAGGATTTGCTGGAGAATGGTTGACCAAATCATCTCGAAAAAGGCATTTGAAGGAAGTCTATCAGGTTGGGAGTGAAGGGGCCGACCTCCCAACTATCTCATTCACCAAGGAGGATGGACAATGCATTGTGACTGGACACAACGACCCGGTAGTAATCACTATGATTCTCGCCAACGCCCATCTATATAGAACTCTGGTGGATCAAGGGAGCTCAGCTGACCTCTTGTTTAAACCAGCATTTGATAAATTGGGGTTCGATGAGAAAGAGCTAAGGGCCTACCCCAACACCCTCTTCGGATTAGGGGACACTCCTATTAAGCCACTGGGTTTAATTCCCCTACACACAACTTTTGAAAGGGGGACAAAATCCAAGACCTTAAGCATCGATTTTATTGTCGTCGATGTAACTTCTGCCTATAATGCCCTGATAGGCAGAACAACCCTAAATCGGCTTGGAGTAGTAGTTTCTACATCCCACCTCTGTATGAAGTTTCCAACACCGGAAGGGATTGCTACCATCAGGGGAGACAAAAAGCTGGCAAGAAATTGCTACAATGAAAGCCTGAACCTGAGAGGTAAAGGCAAAGAAGTCAATACCATTGAACTCAGGAGAGTCCGAGTTAAAAGAAGAATTACGATCACAACCTGGAGAAAAGGCAGAAGAGGTACAAATCGGGAAAGAGATTGGGAAGAACACCAACATATGAGCCAACTTAGCAAAAGATCTGAAGCAGAAACTGGTACAGCTCCTACAAGAGAATTCTGATCTCTTCGCCTGGAAAGCTTCTGACATGCCTGGAATAGACCCCGAACTCATGTCACACAGATTGGCTGTTCATCCGGGGTCCCGACCTATCTAATAAAGAAGAAGGAAGCTAGGCCCTGAACGGGTTCAAGTGGTCGAAGAGCAAGTGCAAGCCTTGCTAGAGGCAGGCTTTATTAGAGAAGTCAAGTATCCGACCTGGCTAGCAAACACGGTGTTGGTGAAAAAACAGAATGGTAAATGGAGGATGTGCGTCGACTACACCGACCTCAACAAAGCATGTCCTATAGATCCATATCCTCTACCAAATATTGTTACCCTAGTGGATGCC
This sequence comes from Arachis ipaensis, assembly GCF_059453495.1. Classification (NCBI taxonomy): domain Eukaryota; kingdom Viridiplantae; phylum Streptophyta; class Magnoliopsida; order Fabales; family Fabaceae; genus Arachis; species Arachis ipaensis. Next base: position 8,708,443 of record NC_142438.1, read on the forward strand.
AGCTCGGGATATCAATATTTGTCATTCATGGATGCCTACTCGGGATATAATCAAATCCCGATGTACCAGCCAGACCAAGAAAAGACATCGTTCATCACACCAAGAACGAACTATTGCTACGTGATCATGTCATTTGGATTAAAAAATGCAGGGGACACATATCAAAGGCTGATGAACAAGGTGTTTGCACCTCACTTGGGAGAACTAATGGAGGTATATGTGGATGACATGCTGGTAAAAACCAAGGATGATGCCAGCCTCCTGAACGATCTCTCGCAATCTTCCACACCATAAGATTGCACGGGATGAGACTAAATCCCGATAAGTGCACCTTTGCAGTAGAGGCTGGAAAATTTCTAAAATTCATGCTAACACAAAGGAGGATTGAAGCTAACCCCAATAAGTGTAAATCGGTCCTGGAAATGAAGAGCCCGACCGCTTAAAGGAAGTCCAGAAGCTGAACGGCCGACTTGCAGCTCTATCCAGATTCTTGGCAGGATCTGCATTAAGATCCCAACCACTTTTTTCATACTAAGAAAAAGATATCAGTTCAAATGGACTCCTGAATGCAAAGAAGCATTCCAAGAGTTCAAAAATATCAAAATACTTGAAAAGTTCGCATATGCATTGATAGTAGCATCTAGAAGGCTTCGGCCTTATTTTCAATCTCACACCATAAGAATTCGGACGAACCAGCCCATAAAGCAAATCTTTCAGAAAATAGATATTACGAGCATAATGGTTCAATGGGCTACAGAGTTATCCGAGTGCGACTTGAAGTACGAAACTCGGACAGCAATAAAAGCCCAATGCCTTACCAACTTCGTAGCCGAATATGCGGGAGATCAATAGGAGGCCCCCATAACCTGGGAATTATACGTGGATGGCTCCTCCAACAAAGTCAGAAGCGGTGCAGGCATAATACTAGTCCATGAGAATGGAACTCAAATAGAAGTCTCCTTGAAGTTTGAATTCTCGGCCTCCATTAATCAGGCAGAATGTGAAGCCTGATTGCCGGGCTAAAGCTAGCTAATGAAGTCGGAGCAACCAAAGTGGTAGTCTTCAGTGACTCCGAAGTGGTGACTTCCCAAATCAATGGAGAATATCAGGCCAAAGACCTAAATATGAAAAGATACTTAGAAATAACTATGGAGTATCTTGGGCGATTCCCTGAAACCGAGGTCAGACACATAACTCAGGAACTTAACAGCAGAGCAGACGCCCTCTCCAAGTTAGCAAGTACCAAACCAGGGAAAAACAATAGGAGCCTGATTCAAGAAACTCTCCAAGAACCCTCAGTCACGAAGGCAGAAACCAAGCTAGACGTCTTAGAAGTTTTTGGATTAGACCTCGGATGGATGACTCCTCTGATCGAATACTTAAAATTCGACATCCTACCGAAAGAACACAAAGAGGCCAAGAAGATCCAGAGGGAAGCACAGAACTACACCTTGGTGAGAAATGTCCTTTACAGAAGAGGGATATCTATGCCATTGTTGAAGTGCGTTCTGACTTCAAATATGGAAGAAGTCCTGGATGAAGTACACGGTGGCATTTGTGGAAACCATCTGGGAGCGAGATCTTTAGCCAGAAAGATTATTCGAGTTGGATTCTTCTGGCCGACCTTGCAAAAAGACACTACCGACTTCGTAAAGAAGTGTCAACCATGCCAGATGCATGCAAATTTCCACGTCGGAGAAAGGCAAGGTAACCCCTAGGCAGGTAAAAAGACAGTCATACATGAAAATAAAATGGGGGTCAGTGTCATTCAGCCTCCCACAGTAAACCAGTCCTCAGGATCTAGGGCCACTAATTTGTATTTGGGTTCGTCGGCATCAAGACTACAAACCCTATGGTGTTTTCTGAGTTCGGTTAAAAAGACATCATCCACTACAGGATGCTCGGAAAGGATAGAGGAGTCTACCCATCTCAATAAGGCCTCAAAAACTTGAGAAGACATTTTTTCAGAAAGGAGAATATATAGGGAGATATACCTACAGTACATAAAGAAAAAGAAAAATCATCAAAACTAGTTTGAAACAAAATAGTCCTTCCCAAATAAAGTAGAAAACAGTCAACAGTCACCGCAGAAAGATTTTCACAAAGACACAAAATCTTAAGGTTTCCTACTATAAACAATGAAGATACCCCCGAGACCTACCCAAAGCCTCCCTCTCAAGCATACAGTATGTCTAAAACAACAAATACTGGAAAAACGAAGAAGGGAGGCGAACCAGTAAGAACTAACCTTTTTGAAAAAAAGAGTAGTCCCAACGAACGGCAGGATGGGTGTCATGAAGCATCAGCGATGGAAGTCAAAAGGGGTTTCTTTTTTAATGAAGAAAGAAAGCGTCGAAAACGAAAGAAAATAAAGAAGGAGGAGGGAAAAGTATTTATAAGATACCAGGGGCATAATTGTAAAACGGTTCAGTCATTAAAACAACACGCCGTTACCAATGTAACTGCTCCCCACGTGTAAATGCAAAAGCCAAACGAACACGATGTTTGATTAGATGTGAGAACTGAAAATTCAAAATCATGTCGGTTTTCTGACTTAAAAAGAAATACCGACTTAAGCATCCCCGGGTTCAACTAATACTCGAATCCAAATCATAACCAAGAGATCGGACTCAAGTAGGGGCACTGTTCATACCCTGGCCCAAAACATAAGCCAGACCCAATCAAGTCAAGAAGCCCAATCCAAAAGGTTGGCCTTCACTAACTATCCGACCTCTACTAAGAAGTCGGAGTCGACACCAGCAAGCAGTCAGCACTTATTCAAGTGAATAATTGCCTCTTTAAATCTCTCACCCACTTCTAGAAGAGAGATCCCAACAACCCTATGAAGATAAAGAGACAGTTATCCACCATCAAAAGTGAAACTATTTCAGCGGTGGATATTAGTTCCTTCCTTATAAATATACTAACATTCTTAGGTAAACTTAAGTTCCAATACACTATAAACCTACTTACCCCCTTGTTGACTTAGGCATTGGAGTGTCTTTACAGGTACCACCCCCCATCTCTTGGAACCAAGGTTGCAAGAACCGGACCGATTATTGAACCGATCGAGTGACTGGTTTAACGGTTCAATGGTTCAGCCGGAGTTGAATCGGTTTAATTAAATATAGAGTAAAATTATAAAAAATTCAATACATAATTTTAAAAATTTAAATTCAATAATTTCTAAACTAATGAAATTCAAAATTTAATAATTTCACAAAATACATTATCCATAATTTATCATTAAAAGTCACCACCACTTCACAAAATTAACGCATTCTGTCTATGAAATCACCTAAATTGCAAGAAGTTTGAGCATTCCACTCATTTAGGTGTTTTCATGACAAAAATAACATCAAGCACAAGCATGAAGAGCTACCATGAACAATGGATAAACATGAGTTTCATAACTTAAACAAGCATCAAGAGACAATCCAAAGTGCATTATTCTTGAACAATTTGCCTAAACAAAGAGTGGTTCAAACTATATGATAACTACAACATATAATTCAAACTCAAAGCATCACAAAGGCATTTAATCGAACTCCTAGCACGCAATGTATAAATTCAGCATAAACAAACAAACTTCAGCTGCAATGCTTACCCATTCAACAACTTCCACACTTAATACAGCCAAACACAATAATAAATAGAAGTAACCAAGCTTATATCAGCAATCAAAGCATAAGCCAACCAAGAAATTTCCAATGCCCAAAACTTGCAACAAACCTAGAATCTACAAACTAAACTACCTTATTCCAACAACCTAGAATCCACTAACATAAATAAAAAATCCAACTAAACTAATGTAGAACAAACTATAGAATTAAAGCTAAAACAGAACAAAACAGTAAGAGAAAACAGAGCAAAAACCTGAAGTACTAGTCAAAGATGGAAATGAAGAAGGGAGGAAGGAGTTGCTGTCGTACTATGATTCTGCCACGACCAAAGACGGCAATGAGAGGTCGCCACACACCAAAAAAATCTACGAAAAGAGGATGGAACAGAGGCTCAACTTCGACTCTGAGAGAGAGAAAGTCGCGGATTGAGGGGAAGATGGTGGAGGAAAAGATTTGAAAAAACAGAACAAGAACCATGAACTCAAATATGTCCAATTCAATGATTCATACAGTTTTGTCACCGGATAAACAAAATTAATTGAAAGAAGGAAAAGATGGAATGATTAATCATATAATAAAGAAAATAAAAAAAAAATAAAAAATAGAACAAGAGAGCAGAAGAACTCTGCATCTGAAGAACATGAACCTACTTTAAATCTGTCCTAAATTCTTCACTAAATAAAAATTTAATTAAAAAAAAGTCAAAACCACAGTACTAAAAAAAACTCAAAAAGATTGAAAAAAGAAAAACAGAAGAACAGAAGAAGATCCAGAACTAACCGCAGAAGAGCACAGAAGGCCAGAGCCAGACGATGACGCTTCGGTGACGGTGACGACAACAAGTCGACGACCTGCGACGGTAAGGCTTCGACCCGCGACGGTGAGGCTTGGCTCCGGCGTCTGTTTCGTTTGACGGTTGCTGGTGTCCTTCGTAGGCAGAAGCTCGAAGAGATTAGGGTTGGGAGTGGGAGGTGACCAGGTCTAGGAGTCTTTTTTTGAAGAGATTAGGGTTGCAATGCATTCAGACTTCACTTCACTACAACCTTCTTTTTCTTTTTTTTTTTTATAGCGCCAAACGACGCCATTTTGTTACCTGGGGGGAGAACCAGTGCCTCTAGAAACCCGGCCAGTTCGTCCGGTTCGCCGGTTAACCACCGATTCGGCCGATTTTTTGCAGGACGATTTTACAGTTGGACCGAACCGACTAAGTGACCGATTTCTGGTTAACCCGGTTGAACCGATCAGTCCGGTTCGATTTTCAGAACATTGCTTGGAACACAGAACTCGGACAACGGCACGCAGAACGTAACACAAGTCGGAGACCACCTTTCATTTAACCTTAGGCCTTCCCTTACAGCCCAACCTACCGGTTTCAGGTAACCCCCGGAACAAGTATGTTATTAGATTATTAGTTCAACTAATTATTGGTTAAACTGATTATTTTAGTTATAATTAAATAGTTATATAAAATATTTTATCTTTTATAATAAATATTTTTAAATTTTATTTATACATTAATTAATTTATACTTTTTATATGTTTCAAATATTTATTAATAAAATATTTATTTTTTATTTATAGATATTTAATAACATTTAATATTATTTAATAATTATATATAATTAAAAATATAATTAATTTAAAAAAAATTAGTATAAGAATAAAACTAAAATTAAATAAATACGAAACAATAAACATGACATTCCATTTAAGATTTTAGGTAATAGATTTTAGGATCTGATTTGATAAAGAAAAAAATTTTAAGTTTTACGTAATATATATACTAATAAACGTAAAAATTTACATATAATTATTTTTATATAAAATTAATATTTAAAAATTATTAAATAATTTAATAAATTTAACTAAATTATCACTATTAATTCCATATAAAAATAATTTTATGTGAATTTTTTACTTTACTAATTAGCGTATAATAGCAAAGGCAAAGTTGATGTAGTGGTGAAGCTATGCTTGCTAAACTTCCACGTTGCAAGTTTGGATTTTTTTGAGAAATGGAAATGGGAACCGCGAAATAAATGGGATTGGAGCTGGTCAGAGTGTTCATGAGTATAGGTAATTTGATTATTTGTCTAAAATCGATTAAATCTTATTATATTGGTTTTAATTTTTATGGTGTAATTGGATACAATTATGTCTGACCTTCAATCAAATCCGACCTTAATAGATTTGGATATGTATTATGAAAAGATAAAATCTGAACCAATTCAATTAATTAATTTAATGTTACTTAAAAAATAAATAAAATCTAATAATATTATATATATATATATATATATATATATATATATATATAATATCTCTTAATTTTATTTTTTTTTAAATTATAAGTTATTTAAATTTAAATCGATAGTATATTATTTTTTTACAAAAAAAAATATTATTTATACACTAAAATTAGTTACTAAAATCAATTATTAATATATTTGTGTATAAATATATGTGTGATTTAATTTATTTTTAATGTGTATTTGTATTTTAGTATATATTTTATACTAGTGTCTGATTTTAGTGCACATATTGTATAATTTTTTTAATATTATTATTACATATTTATAGTGTTTAGATGGCTTATTTTATTTTTTTTTTAAAATTTCATTTCAATTGAGTATCCAATTATTCAAACCGATTTAATTCGAGTTTAATCGGTTCTGATTAGTTTGGATCTATTCACTAAAAATCACAAATTTAAACCAACTTAAATCAATTAAAATTTAATCGGTTCGATTCTCATTTTTTTTTTAAATTCGAATCAACCCAATCCGTGAACACCCCTAGAGGTTAAGGCAAATGAATCCTCATAATTTTTTTTTAAACTAAGGGAGTAAAGTGTAATCTCAAACTTCTCTTTCATGTTTTTTTTTAATCCCACTTATAAAATTAATAGTGAGAGAACACATTTTACTTTCTCAACTGAAAAAAAATTGAGAGGATCCATTCCCAAGTAAGGTACCCATATAATATTCTTATATAAAAATAGTCCCGCTACACATCCAAGTCTTTTTGGCAACCAAGTCCAATCAAATTGGCTCAAAGCCAACAAAACTACTTTTATTATAGGAGCATGTACACGCACACGCGCTTCACTAACACAAACGAAACGCCCGCTTCACTGATGTTTTGCATGCCGCGCTCAAAGAATATGAAAAATGGTTCCTATCTTCGTGTGTCTCCTCCTCTTTCTTCTATTGGTATTGTTGTAACGTTACTGCGTTTTGTTTTTCTTTTTTCTCCTCCTCTTCTTTTTCATGTTATTGCAGTCTCTTATTCCTTCTTTTCGATTTTTTTCTTCTCTTTTTCTTGGTTATGAGAAATTGAAATAAGAAGAAAAAGATGAAGAAAAAAAATGAAAAGGAAGAAAAAAAACGGAGAAAAAGATGAAGAGAAGGAGGAGGAGGAATTTTGAATTGTGTATAATTTATCAGAAAAATAACATTGAAATTTGTTGACAATAACATATAATTGTCTTAGTTTTTACACCGAAATTTTGCTACAAAAACACAAAAATATATTCTTTAATGCTTCATTTTTTTCTTCTTTTTATTATTTCTTCTTTCTGTTTTTTCGTTTTCCTATTACTCTTACTTTTTCTTTTAGTAGCATTGCTTTTCGTATTAAACTTAAATGAACATGTTTGTACTACTGTATTGCAATCTTATTTAGTTGAATGAATGCATATTCACACTTATTAAATTGAATTCTTAGTAGAAATGAACCAAAATTTATTCTTCTTTCTTTCCTTTTCTTTTTCTTGGTTTTATTCTTCTCAAGAAAGTAAAATAACAATAATTATGAGAAAATAAAATAAGAAGGAGAAGATAAAGAAAAAAATGAAAAAGAAGAACACGAAGTAGAAGATAAAAAGGAGGAAGAAGAGTTTTGTTCTGTCTTATTTAAATTCAGAATGCAGCGAAATTCTTTAATGATAACGACACACAAACAAACTCAGTTTAAAACAAACTCAAACCAGAATGCACCGAAATTAAACTCAAAATGCGCTTTATTAAAATCTTGAATACACCCAACTTACTTAATAATGACAGTGTAGAAGCAAATTCCTCATCTCCTCCTTCTTCGTCATTATCATATTCTTCTTTTTTTTTTGTTCATCTTCTCCTTCTTGTCTTACCTTCCCACGATTCTTTTTATTTTATTCTATTAACAAAAATAAAAACAAGAAAAAAATCAAATAAAGAAGAAAAAATATATAATACTGCAAAATTATTAGGAAGAAGATTAGAAAAAGAAGAAAAATGCAACAAAGAACGAAGATGAGAAGAAAACATGCGATAATGATAATGGAGGAGGAGAAAAAGGAAGGAAAAGAAGAAATTCAAGTGAGAAAAAAGGGAATAAAAGGAGAAGGAGGAAAAGGAAGAAAAAAAATTCAAATGAGAAGAAAAAAAGAGTAAGAGGAGGAGGAGGAGAACGTGCGTGACAGGGGTGAAGAAGAACAGCGACATGGGTGAAGCGTGGGCGCGTGAATTTGAAACACTTGATTGGACTTAATTAAGTATTTTGATTAGTTGTAAAGCCTATATTCATATAGAAAATCACTAAAATATTCCTATTTTATATGGATTTAGATTATCTAAATTTTGAATTTTATCTTAGAGGATAAAGTATGATTTTTTTTGTGACCCGATAAAGTGTGATTTTTTACCAAAAAAAATATAAGAGACAAAACCAAGGTTCTAAAAATCGGATCGGATCGGCCGGTTCAATCGGATTAACAAAAAATCGGCCAAATAGCCGGTCCTATTCACTTATAAAACCATCCTGTAAAAAACCGATGAAAAACCGATCAAATCCGCGGTTAACTGGCGAACTGGTCGAACCGCCCGGGTTTCAGTAAGTTCCGGTTTTCCCCAAGCCACGAAACGGCGTCGTTTTTGCGCTGGGTTAAAAAAAGTGAAAAAAGGGGCTGAGGTAAAAATAACGTTGCTGGAGCCACTTTCCTCTTCGAAGAGTAGTCACCCCCAACCCTAAATTTCTCCTCAAACCTTCTTCCTTCACAAACGCCACCGTCACCTCCACCAAAGGCCAGAGCGAAGCTCACCGTCGCGTGTCGAAGCGTCACCGTCGCGTGTCGAAGCGTCACCGTCGCGGATCGAAGCGTCACCATCACCGAAGCATTGGCGTCGTCTGGTCCTCGGCTTAGCATCATCGTGGTTGTCGTCTGCTTGTCGTCGTCACCGAAGCGTTGGTCGTCATCTGGCTCTGACCTTCTGTGTTCTCCGCCTCTCCCGCGGTGAGTGCTTCACTGTTTTTGTTTTTCAATTAATTTTGTGTATTTGGTGTTGGTGACAAAACTGTATGAATTGGGAAGATTTGAGTTCATGGGCTTTTGGTTTTTTCAATTAAATTTTTATTCAGTGAAGAATATAGGGCAGATTGGAGTTCACAAATTCAGATGCAGAGTTCTTCTGAGTTCTTGTTCTGTTGAGTTCTTCTAAGTTCAGTTTTAGAATTTTGCTATATAAATTAAAATTCTGCTCTGTTGAATTTTTATTTGAATTTTGCTGAATAAATTTAATTCTGCTCTGTTGAATTCGGCTATATTGAGTTTTGGTGAATTAACCAGATGAATTGCTGAATTTAATGATGTTGATTGTCGTATGAATTGATATATTCATCTGGATTTTGGATTGCTGTCATTTTGAATTTAGATGGAACAGCCACAAAATGATCAGCATTCACAGCAATTGATATTTTTCTAATAAAATCAAAATGATTGGTAGAAAAGATGCTTGACCCCTGTATAATCAATAATCTTGAGAAAAGTAGAAAGGTTATTTGTAGTTTATCATTAAGAGAGAACTTTTATACAGGTCAATAAAACTAGACTCCAAAATCTTTCAAATCAGAGAACTTAAATTAGTAGCATTATAGATAGAATATAGATAACATAAAATGCACCCAACAAAATTTCCAAGTCCATTCACTAAAGTATTGAAGACAGCACAAAACCAAATCTATATATAATGTCATTGCAGCAACTCACAAGAACCAACATGGTAATAACAAACTAAACATGGTAAGATATATGTCAGTAATATTGAAGACAAAGGAATGCTGATGAAGAAGATTGGAACCATTATTATAGCAAGAATGTTGTTGAGGGTGCTGATTAGTTTTAGTGATTGATGATGATGATGATGAGATGATTGTGGGTGTTGTTGCTGAAGAAGCACTATTACTTGTGTTTGTTGTTTTTTTCAAACAGAGTTAAGGATGATTAAACAAAATGGTTCAGTGTACACATTATTGAATTACAAAATTAGTCAGCTGCTGTGCAAACAACTAACTTGTGCCATTGTTGAATTTGAATTTATCGTTATCACGCATATTTTTATCTTGAAGTTTTTGGGTTTGGGAGTGGTAATAAGAATTGAATACGCAACAGAATTACACAAGATATGCTAGGGGAGATGACAATTCAGCTACTTGTTAACTATTTGGTTTATATATATCAATATATGTTAGAGACAGTCTTTGTTTCTCTAGTTGATTTTATTGAAACATCACTATAAACTTGGATGGATAAAAGTGGAATTTAACTTGAATGTCTCATTGATATAAAATTATTTACAAGGATATAATATTATTTAAGGTTTTTATGAATTGACTATTAGTTAATTGTGCAGGATTTTCTAGATTTATTATCTTCAAAAAATAAATTATAACATGATTATCAAAGCTTTTCGAAAGTAAGTATGATAATTTCTTATATGATTTTTCATATGACATACGTATTTGTGTAGGTGTATTTTGTATTTGCAATGTAAATCTTATTGCCAATCCAAAACCTATAAATACCCAATCCTGAGCTACTTCATCTTTCTCTGCTTTGTTTTGAACCCTATTCCCAAAATTCTCTTCTTCATTTTCCATCTACAGGAACTCGTCTTTATTTGTTCTTCGAGTAATATCAGCTGCATTTCTTTTTAAAAACATTGTTTCATGTAAATTCTGGTGATTAAAGCCTTATGGATTGATACAAATTAATTTGGATCATAAAAAGAGTGTTTTCTTTGCTTTGTGTTCAAACAGAGGCAAAGAAGGTTGGTGAAATGAGCAAGTACGGCTTAAACCTTAGGCCTGCAAAACAGAAGCAACAGCCAAAAAGGCCTCCCCTTGCAGCACCATTTGGATTCAATGATGATGAAGAGAATGATGTTGAGAGAGAAATCGCTCTCCAAGCTAATAAGAAAAAGACTCTTAAGGACGTAAGTTGATGCTTCTCTAGTATAATAGAACTTGTGAATTACATGGTTATTATATTTTTTAGTTTATTTGCTTAAGTAAATATAATGCCGATCCCACCTAGTGGGACAAGGCTTTGTTGTTGTTGTTTGTTGCTTAAGTAAATATAATCTCACATCCTTGTGTGTGTGGGTGTTGTTTGTTAAACTTGAAGGTTGAAGAGCAGCAAAAGAAAGCCTTAGAAGAAGATCCAACTGTATTTGATTATGATGGAGTCTATGACAAAATGAAAGAGAAAGTTGCCCGCCCATTGATACAAGATCGTGAAGAGAGAAAAGTATGGTAATTATTTTCAGAATGACGTGATCTTTGTTCTATTAAATCATTTTTGTGGACTAATTTTCAGCATGTAGAATTTCAATACTTTATGCAACATAATCTTTTGCCAAATTTTCTTCTCAAATCCCTTTTGTTTCGGGGCTTGAATTATGATACAGAACATTGAAGATGGACACATTTGCATAGCAAAAGTCCAATTTATAAAGATATAACAACATAACCAAATATATATATATATCAAGTATGCAAGTAGCATATGAAGCTCTATATCTACGATTAATAAATATAGTATGGTAGTGGTAGTGTGATTGTCACAATGGCATGCAGCCCTTCTTGAAGCAGGGTTGATTTGTAATCAACACTTTGTTTTAATACATAAAGTCTCTGGTCTATATGCTTCTTGTTTTATGGTTAAAAATTATTTTTTTGTGTTATAATTTTGTGAGTGAGTTATTATTGTTATTATTATTATTATTATTATTCCAAAAAAAAAATTTCAGTTTCATGCCAATTGACATTGCCACTCATCAGTCATCATCCTGCAAATTTTGTGATGCAGCCAAGGTATATCCAAAATCTGATTAAAAAGGCAAAAGAGCGAGAACAGTATCGCGATATTGTTTATGAGAAAAAGATTGCCAAAGAGAGAAGCAAAGATGACCACCTCTATGCTGACAAAGACAAATTTATTACTGAAGCTTACAGAAAGAAGCTTGCTGAACGTGAGAGACAGATGGAGCTAGAACGACTGCGTGAACTTCAAGAGGAGAGAGATGATGTAGGTTCTAGCATTTTAAAAATTTCCCATATTAATTATCATGTCTTGGTTGCCAGCTTGATTGGTAATGGAAGAACAGTCTTGCTTTTCGTTTTCTTCCATATCTCCTAATTGAATTGATGTACTTCTTTATGGTTCAATTCCTATATTTCCAATTCTCTGTTTCTTGCATACTGCTGACATACAATTTTCATATTTGTATATAGGTTACAAAGAAGAAGGACTTTTTGCTTGATTTTTATACAAACCTTGATAAAAATGTTGCATATGGTGCACAAGATCCTCGGGGGAGGAAACATGAGAATCGAGCTGAGCAAAGAACTGCAGAGACACGCGAAGACACAAAGCATGATGCACCTGATCAACACCAGCATAATGATGTGCCAGATGAATTGCAGAATTCACCTGTGAAGTCTTCCATGGAAAACGATGTGGATCAGGGTGAAACTTCTAATCCTTCCAACAGAACTGTTGATCACTCAGATATGAAGCCAAATTCTGAGGGGTCTGTGGAAGGAAAGGATTCAGTTGAACAGTCATCAACTTGCCAGCCAAAGCCTGATCATCACAAAAGAAGTCAAGATGCTGTGACCGCAGCAAAAGAACGGTTTTTGGCCCGTAAGAAAGCAAAAGATAAGGATAAGGAGCTCTGATTTTTTCTTTTCCCTTTCTAGGCTTTGTCCAACGTCGGGTGACAGATCTTTTATTCATTAGTGGATGATATTATGTTCCTACCTACATTGTTAAAGAGCTTAATCGGGGGGAAATAGTAATGTAAGTTATTTTGCCAAGTTTTTATGGTATGCAATCTCGGTATCGGTTTCTGAATTCATCATATTGATTCCCCTGACTAACATTGATTATCACATGTTGAGTTCATGAAAGTAGAGTTTGAAATTAGGACCTCCTTTGTATTGTTCAAAAATCTAACTATATATCATTTTCCAATATAAGTTTTTCCGTTTTGTTTTTGGTGGGTATATTCATTGTACTTTTCTCATAGCAATTCACTTGGTTTAATTTTCAATATTATTTATCGATGAAGTGAGCAGTGACATATGAGGGCAACGATGCGATAAAGTGGTAATATCAAAATTTTGCAGCTTCAAAGCAAAATTTAGCCTCTAATTTATTTACAAGATTAGTCACGTTATTTCGAAACCCAACTCTTTATTGTTGTGTGAGCATGGTTTGTACTTTGTAGCATAACACATAAAATCCAGAAGACAAAAAAAAGTATTCAAGTGAGAGAATTAATAAAACCAGCAATTAGAAGTTTAGAACCACAATTTCTCATTTGATCCAAGCTAAAAGACTTTGTTAAGCAACTATAGAATAAGATTTTTCTGTTTTATATATTAACAGAGACAAGTATTTTAAAAATTTGCTTCATTTTGTGCGATAAAATGGTTTGGTTTCCATCCATTTTTGACAGTACGCCCCACTTCGTTCGTTTGCATAGTTATATAAAACTTATAGGTAAAAACTCGTGTAAACATATCTTAATGTAAAGATAATTAAAAATTATTAAATAATTTAATATATTTGATTAAATTATTTAATAATTAATATAATATGTATTAATATTTTAATTATTATCTTCACATAAAAATATTTTTATGAGAATAGGCACGCAAAAAACTTATAATCCATCTACATTCTTCAATGGAGTGACTAAGTGGGAGGCACACGAATATAACCTAAGAATAAGGCTTTGATACACGTGGAAATTAGTTTTTGGATTTATTCAGAACCATACCTAATAATTAGTACATTGTTGATCATAATTCATAAGCTTATTTTCTTGATTGAACCGATTATCTTTTTTTTTTCTTCATAATCTCCAATAATCTCTTACAATTATTGTCAACTGTGCATCCGTGTTTATCATATAGAATATAATAATAATTCCCCTACTCCACCAACATCAAGCAGCATTGGTTTTTGGTACAATAATCACCACTTATATTACTGTTACCTTTTCTTTTACTGATCAAACTAAGGTAGGTTAAACACCTTTCGAACATGTTTAAGCACACTTACACGACATGGAATATCTTGGATTAGATATCCGATATGGATAAATATGACAAATTAATTAAAAGCAGCTAATAACTTCTAAATTTTGAATGTGTAATGTTTTAATTTTTGGATCTGTTAATTTGCTAGTGACACGATATTTTATGAAAGGCTTTGTTTATTGTTGTTGTTATTGTTGTTTTTTTTGCAAGTGGTGTTGTGTTATTGGCACATGCATGAGAAATTAAAAATCAATTTTTTAAAACTTTTTTAAGTGGTGTTTTGTCATCGGCACAGGAGAAAAAAAAGTAACACTCTGCATTTTCCTCCTGAAGAATAGTCAAAGGGCATGTCTTTTCTTTTAATAGTTTTGTTTTTCACCGAATACTCATCATTATTATCCTAGGTTACAAGAAGTATGGTGGAGGGAACTAGTCACCATAATATGCAAGTGTTGGATTCATATGTTGTTGACTGTTTAATTTGTAGAAGCAACTTACTAAAAGAAAAGTTATTATTAATTTATTAGCATGCTTTTAAATTTCTATAATAAAAATAGTAGTTCTTTATATAGAAGCTGTATTAGTTTAATTTCTTGAGAAAACTTGGGTAGAAATGATTATTTGCATGAATAAGATGCGTCATCAAAAAGTTCAAAAGTAATGTTACACAACTAGTGGACTAATTATTACTAACCTAAGTGGATTAGGGAGGTCAGAGCAAGATTATCCCCAATATTGCTACACAGAATAGTAATCTTAAGCCTGACATTGTAATTTATGAATGGAACACTCGAGGGGTCAATGTTTTGTTGAGAATAATAATATCCAAGGATTACTATCTTCTTCCAATTCTGCAAAATCAAGTCTACATTTTTTGTTTTTATTCAATTCTTCCCTTCATGTCTAATTCCTAATAGAATAATTATTTTCTGATGAATAAGGGTTGTAAAGTGAATTCGGTATATTAGAGACCAAAATTTCAAGACGTTATTTATACTTGACTATTATTTTTAATTAAATTCTGAAAATCTAAATAAAATAATTAATATAGTTGTTCCGGGCTTACCTAGAATCGGATGGTGGTTGGGCTTGTTTGTGAGGCCCAAGCGCTAGAGGAGGGTGGTCTCCGACTTGCTATGCGTCTGGGAGCCGCCGTCCGAGTTGTGTAGGTGAAAGAATGGGGGGTGGTACCTGCAAAGACACTCTGATGCCTAAGTTAGCATGGGGTTAAGCAGGTTTAGAGAGTATTGGAACTTAGAGATACCTGAGGGGTGTCAGGATATTTATAGCGGTGAACCAATAACCACCGTTGGAGTAGTGCCACCTTTTGAGGTGGATAACCGTCCCTTTATCTTAGGGAAGTTGAGATATGCCTCCTGGAAGTGGGTTGAGAGATTTTAGGGGCAGTTACTTATTTGAATAAGTGTTATCTGCCAGCTAATCTGCTATCCCGACTTCCTTGGGGTGGAGTCTGTGTCGTATCCGACCTCTTCTGAGGAGGTCGGTGAGTAGTGAAAGCCAATCTTTAGATTGGGCCTTTTTATCTTATTTGGACCTGGGTCTTAGTGTTGGGTCAGGGTATGAACAGTGCCCCTACTCGAGTTCAATCTCTTTTTCTTAAGAGTTGGATTTGAGTATTTGAACTCGGGCTTGTAGGCTCTGTATGATTGGTTTTAGCACATCTTACTTAACCAAAGAATATTTCTTGTCCTAGTTTTGTACAACTCGTTCAATTCGAGTTGTTTTGAGGATACATGACTTGTTTTAATACAAATCACCTTTCTGAAACTTATTCTGATTTTTTACGACTTATTTTGATATAAATCGTTTATTTCAAGCTTTGCTTTTAGATAGACACAACTTGTACTTGACACAATTTCGTTGAAAATATGGTTGGCTGGCACAACTCGTTTAATCCGAGTTGTCCTTATGTTGTTATGAATGCTAGAACAAGTTTTCTTTAAACAACTTGTTTTTGTGAGATTGTTCCATTTTATACGACTAGGTCGTTTATTTTTAGAACTTGTAGAGATGAGATCGTGGGCTTGAGATTTTGTACGATTCATTTGTTACCTGTGTGGGTCGAGTTGTTAAATCGTATTTATGCCTCAAGGGGCATATTTAGTTAAGTTACTTTTGCGATTTATTCTAAACACAACTTTTTCAACCCGTTTGGCCCGAACTGTTTCGAGGTGTTTTCTTTTCAATTCGCGTATGTAGCTTCTTTCCACCAATTGGTTCCTCGTCGCTTCATCCGGGTGATTTCTATAGGATCGGCCCGTGATTTTCGCGGTTTATCGAGCTTCAATTGGTGTGTGTTAATTGTAGAAAATCAATTTCCATAAGAAATTGTAGTATCTCCTTATATTGGAGGTGTGTCGCGACCTTGGCAGTTCTTCACCCTTGAGGTCAGACACTTTGTAGTATTTCTTTTCTAAGACTTCAATAATATTGTAGGTCCTCTCAGCTTTCCTTCACCCGACCTCAGTATCCCGCCATTATTTCTTATCAAGATGAGGTCTTTTGCGGTGAATCTCGTAGCCATCCTTTGTCTCAAAATCTCTTCTCTCATCCGAGTTTGCTATCAAATTTCTAGAAGGAAGTCAGGCTTTTCTTTTTGAGCTTGAATGTTATCAACTTCATTATAGAATTTCTCAAAGCCTCTTTTCTTATCTGAGTTTGTTCTCAGATTTCTGGAAGGAGGTCGAGTTCTTTTTTTGTGCTCTGATATCACTGTAGAATGTTGTCTTTGGTTTTTAATAATTTTGGACTTAGCTTTCATAATAAGCCAGTGCCCCTACTCGAGATCGAGCTTCATAAAATTTGGACTCGAGCATTCAGTCATGCCATTCTTGAATCTTACTATTTGTTGCTATGTGATTTTTACAAGTTATTTTGGACTCTCTTTCTGGGAGGTCGGATAACTTGTTTTATACTTGTTGTGTCAACCTAGTAAGGTCGAATACTTATCTCTTGGCTTTAAGAGGCCTTCTTACAAACCACCATCCTTTTTCAACTTGTTTTAAACAAATTGTTGTGAGGTCGGGTTTGCATTCTCTTCGTGTTGATGTTTGATTATCATCACGCTGTCCTCAAGTTATTTTTGCGATTCATTTTAGGTTTGCCCCTTGCCAGCTTGTTTTAGTACAAGTGGCTTAATGAGGTCAGACCACGATTTGTATTTATAACTTCTTACACCACTTGAAATCTTGTTACTTCTAAGTAAGAAAAAGCGTGCATTAGGAAGTAAGGTGTGCTTTCTGGTTGTAGTATCCTTTTTGTTGTAGACATGGCACAATCTAAGCAGATTATTTTCGAATAAGTCGAGTATGTTGTAGTAGTTCTTTTCCAAGTCTTAAGTGACTTTGTTGGGATCTTTTCATTTTTATGTTGGCTTTTCTTCGTCCGACTTTAGCCTGATGTCATTTTGGATCAAGACAAGGTTGCCAGTTGAGAAATTTCTTCGTATGACTTCTTTATGGCCATTTATGCTTGGGATCTGGCTCTTGAAGTCATACCTCGAGAAAGAGGTCGGACTTTTCTTTGTAAGTTCTAAGCTTATCCAACCTTGTTGTAAAGTTTGACCTTTAAAAGAGGTTGAATTTTTCTTTGTGAGCTCTTAAAGAGATCAGATTTTTCTTTACAAGTTCAGAGATTTTAAACCTCATTGTAGTCTGACCTTTAAAAGAGGTCGGATTTTCTTCGTAAGCTCTAAAAGAAGTCGGATTTTCATTTGTAGACTTGAATCCTTAGAAGAGGTCAAATTATCTTCATAAGCTTGGATCCTTAGAAGAGGTCGGATTTTTCTTTTTAAGCTTGGAAAGAGGTCTGGTTTTCTTTCTAAGTTTAGAGGTTTTCGACCTCATTGGAGACTCTGATCTTTAAAAGAAGTCGAAATTTCTTTTTGATAATCTTTGAGGTTTTCAACCTCATTGTAGAGTTGATCATGAAAGAGGTCGGATTTTTCCCTTGTCGGCTCTAAAGAGGTCGGATTCTTCTTTGTGAGCAATGAGGTTTTAGACCTCATTGTAGAGTCTAACCTTAAAAGAGGTCAGACTTCTCTGTGAGCTCTAAAAGAAGTCGAATTTTTCTCTCTGTGAACTCTAAAGGAAGTCGAATTTTTCTCTGTGAGCTCTAAAAGAGGTCAGAATTTGTACTGTATTTTTCGATCAGGAGACTTCTTTTGAAATTGTTGAGATGGCTATATGGATCAGTAGGTCCATCATAGGAATCTACGTTGAAAATTTCTTGAAACTTTTGCACGCATGACCTCTTTAGAGAAAGGATTGTCCCCTCCAATGAAGACTAAGTCTTCCATTTTTTTTATAGATTCTGCTATTAAGTCTTTAATCAGACTAATTACTTCTTCTACTGGAGTAGTAGGACTTTTGTTTATTCTCTTTTTTTTTTTCACGTAACTTCTTTTGCCAATTGAATTTTCTAAATTGAAAATTCTTTTATTCAATTGGCTTTCGAGTTCGTCTTGGTTTGCTTTCTACAATGGCCTTGGGACGGTGCTTTCTTCTCTTTTGTTTGTGGCATTTTCTTCCACGTCCATCTTTATTGGTGTGTAAACAACATCAAATTCTACCACAGGATTATTTCTTTCCATATTCATTGGCAGTGATGTAATTTGTGAGCAACCAACAAAAGATGTGCCATGTGAATTTTTCGTATTATTCACTGCTCTGTTGTAATTGATATGTGAAATTGTGAATCTAATGAATAAAAAACAGGATTCATCAATCTATTGTCGGATTGGGTTGCATTCAAATTGGCTGATGCTGCATTTTTTGACATAAGTTGAAAAGAAATGTTTCATTGTTTTTATCAACAATGTTTTCCATTCTTTCTTCCATTACTGACCAATATGAGACATTTTATTTATTTAAAAACCTGTGTATTTGGAAGATGCAACTGCTCCATTACCATGAGTGGGTATCATGATTTTTTCTGAGATTGTAATTCAGCACAAATGTCGTTGTCCATCCTGTAGAAGTAGAATCATCATCCCTATTTGATATCCTCTGTCCATTGGGAGAAGTTTTTACGGGATTTCTGGTATCCATAGATACTTATTACAGTTTATTCTTAACATGCTTGCATCTTATTCACGTCGAGTGTTTGTCTGACCATCTTGTTGATCATCCGCCATTATCAAGGGTTGAGCTCCAAGTCCCCGACAACGGCGCCAATGTTTCGGGGCTTACCTAGAACCGGATGGTGGTTGGGCTTGTTTGTGAGGCCCAAGCGCTAGAGGAGGGTGGTCTCCGACTTGCTATGCGTCTGGGAGCCGCCGTCCGAGTTGTGTAGGTGAAAGAATGGGGGTGGTACCTGCAAAGACACTCTGATGCCTAAGTTAGCATGTGGTTAAGCAGGTTTAGAGATATTGGAACTTAGAGATACCTGAGGGGTGTCAGGATATTTATAGCGGTGAACCAATAACCACCGTTGGAGTAGTGCCACCTTTTGAGGTGGATAACCATCCCTTTATCTTAGGGAATTTGAGATATGCCTCCTGGAAGTGTGTTGAGAGATTTTAGGGGCAGTTACTTATTTGAATAAGTGTTATCTGTCAGCTAATCTGCTATCCCGACTTCTTTGGGGTGGAGTCTGTGTCGTATCCGACCTCTTCTGAGGAGGTCAGTGAGTAGCGAAGACCAATCTTTGAATTGGGCCTTTTTATCTTATTTGGACCTGAGCCTTAGTGTTGGGCCGGGTATGTACAATAGTTATACTTATTTAAATCTATAAATATATCTCAGAAAATAGATAAAGAAAATAAAATATCCTAATATGTCTGTAGATATTAATAAAGTAATTGTTCATGTAGGTGGCATTTTTCATGGACCCATGCACAGATGCAATCCTTGGCAGCTTGTAATCCTCAAATGAAACATGGTCCAAATTGGCATTGATTGGAAGCTAAAAAGTAAAAGCTAATCTTTCCCATAAGGGAGTAATAATTCATATTTTGGAATGATTATAATGTTCTACCTAACAATGAAACGTGTTACATAGAAGGAAAGTGCACAATTGCACATAATGTAAAGTGTTTCACATCACACCTTACTATACAGTAATACAGTTTCAACGCATTTGCCTATAAAACCCCATCTATTTTCTTTATAAAAGTATCCCTCACATTTTATCCACTTTCTTCTAATCAATAATTAACCATGTTGTCAAGAAGTAGAACACTTCCTAGCAGAATTCACCAAGGAATTGTAAGACCAAGTTAACAAATATTCACTCTATCATTGTCCTTAGTTTAATCATGACGTTGGGTTATACTAATGTTTGTTACTTGTTTGTATATAACAGATAGAAGAGAGGCATGATGTGAAGCATTACTTACAAGTAGAAGTGCACCCAAAAAAGCCAACGGAAGCTGAAAAACCAATTAACATTCTCTCCAATTATTCTAAGTGCTTCGATGATGATGGTCGCTCCAAAAGAACAGGTTATTTTAACACTTTAGAATGTTTTATAACATACTTGCATATGACCTGCAACATTCAAAGCTGATGACATTTATTTTACTTTATTATTGTAGGGACATTTTGGACAGCAAGTGCTCATATCATAACTGCAGTGATAGGGTCAGGAGTGCTCTCACTAGCATGGTCAGTGGCTCAACTTGGTTGGATTGCAGGACCACTTGTCATGCTTCTCTTTGCATTGGTCAACCTCTATACTTCCAACCTACTTACACTTTGTTACATAACCACTGATTTTGTCACTGGACACAGAAATTACACCTACATGGAAGCAGTCAAGAACATCTTGGGGGGTAGAAAGGTCAAGATATGTGGCCTAATCCAATATTTCAATCTCTTTGGAATTGCAATTGGGTATACTATTGCTGCCTCTGTCAGTATGATGTGAGTAATAATAGCATGTTAAATGATTCAAGTATACTAAAAATATCAGTATTCGGGACTAATGACTAAAATTACCAAAATATCTGTTACAATTGAAAACTTTCCTTAATTCTATATGTTTTACTCATTAATGTGAATGAATTTTGTTCTTATATATATATAGGGCAATAAAAAGGTCAAACTGCTATCATAAGAGCCATGGAGAAGATCCATGCCACATGTCAAGCAATGGGTACATGATAACATTTGGTACAGCAGAGGTGATATTCTCTCAAATACCTGACTTTGATCAAGTATGGTGGCTGTCCATAGTTGCAGCAATCATGTCCTTTACATATTCATCAGTTGGATTGAGCCTTGGCATTGGAAAAGTAGCAGAAAACAGAAGCTTCAAAGGAAGCCTAACAGGAATAAGCATTGGAACAGTGACACAAGCTGGAACAGTCAGAGACACAGAAGATATGGAGAAGTATGCAAGCTCTGGGAGCAATGGCCTTTGCATACTCCTTCTCCATTATCCTCATTGAAATTCAGGACACCATAAAATCTCCCCCTGCAGAGTACAAGACCATGAGGAAGGCCACTGTGCTCAGCGTGGCAGTCACCACCGTTTTCTATCTGCTCTGTGGATGCATGGGATATGCAGCCTTTGGAGACAATGCACCTGGAAACCTCTTAACTGGTTTTGGATTCTATAATCCTTACTGGCTTCTTGACATTGCCAACTTTGCAATTGTTGTGCATCTTGTTGGTGCATATCAGGTATTACTGATTACTCTTATCATATATTATATCAATTTTGATCCATTTTTGTTTGTTCTTTCAATAAACTTGAAGAATATGCAGGTATTTTGCCAGCCTTTATTTGCATTTGTTGAGAAATGGTGTGCAAGAAAATGGGCAAAGAATGGTTTTGTGACCTCAGAATATAAAATTGTTGTTCCCTTTCTTGGAGTATACCAACTGAACTTGTTCCGGTTAGTATGGAGGACCGGTTTTGTGTTGTCAACAACCATCATAGCCATGCTCGTGCCTTTCTTCAACGATGTAGTTGGAATACTTGGAGCATTTGGTTTCTGGCCCTTAACGGTTTACTTCCCAATAGACATGTACATTTCACAGAGGAAGATTCCTAGATGGAGTAATCGATGGCTTGGACTTCAGTTACTCAGTTTCACTTGCCTTATTGTTTCAGTTGTAGCTGCTGTAGGTTCAATGGCTGGGGTAGTGTTGGATCTCAAGACTTATAAGCCATTTAAAACTAGTTATTAAGCTTGTTAAATCTTGTGCTTATAACCTGCTTAGTACTCAAAAGTTAAGAACAGCAGGTGATGATGATGATGATAAAGAAAACTACACATACCAAGTAATTGTTATTATCTCAAGTTGTATGTGAGTTATTATCACTTTTTTGAAGTTACCATGAATAATGTTGTATACAAGGGTAACCTTTTTTGGCCATTTTTTTCATCTCCTCAAGGTTGCTACTTACCTACTACCTTTTTCTTCATTATTAGATTTTAACTTCTGCTATAAGACATTATGGATCAAATAATGTCATTGCAACAATTAAACGAATCACAATTCATTTTCCAGAACATCTATTTATATCATTCAACACTAAAATTCTAGACGCGTTGAGCATTACCTGAACTTGAATACAGTCCTATCATTCAATACTATATCTTTGATCTGAGTTCTTTCCAAATCTTGAATACAGTCCATGCTGTCCCCATTGCATGCCCAGCTGCATCAAGCCCTTCATTTATCACCTTACCTGCTTCCTCTCCATATCTACAAAATAGAGTCAAAGTCAATAGTACTACTACATCATAGGACATATAATTGACAATTAACAAACACTTGGTTGGAGAACGGAACTTATGGGAAACAAGTTCTGTGGTGACAACAGATGAAGTAGACATTACATTCCTTCCAGCTACTTCCACAGCATCACACACCTTATCTGCAATCACACAAACACACAATATCCAAAATCCAATTCCTTTGCTTCTATGCATTGTGCATGCAGATATGTAAAGTAATCAAGTAACTCACTGAAACCATCCATGGAAGCAAAAACAACTTCCCCCGGAAGAAAGCTGAAGAATTTTTTCCCTGCTTTAGAACTCACTGCAGAACTTGTGAAGAACCCAGGCACCTTCACCACTCCAGATAGGACCCTGTGGCCACTTTCTTTGACATCTCCGTCAACCTCTTAACCCTGTCCAAATCCAATTAAATATTACACTACCTTATAAAACTGAAAACATAACAGAAATGAATATAATAGAATTGGTTAATTTCTTGGAAGGAAGAGAAACTTTTTCACGCTCTCCATTGCTCGAGGACTAATCTGAGATTGAGAAGAAGCAGGTTGCATCCTCCTCTTGAAGAAGTCATTGCCGGACTTCAACCTCTCAACAGTAACATCCCCACACCAAAGAATCCCCCTCACAACCTGCCCCGAACCAGTGGCTATCCACCGAGCGAAACGGCTACTGTAGTCCTCCACGTTGGGTGCCACCGTGGTCCAGTAAGCTGCAGAGCTCTCCTCCACCAACTCCCTCTTCTCGCCGGAAATCTTCATCTCCTCCGGCGAGGTCTCCCTCGGCGCCACCACCTCCCATCCTAGCACATTCTCCAACTTCTCCACTGAAAGAATACTATACCTTTCCAGAGCCTCATCGAGTTCCTTCAGGACACCCTCTTGACCTTTTGAAGCCACGGTCAAACCATAGCTCAACACATCGTAATCTTCCTCTCCTTGTTTCTGATTATTATTGGGAACGCGAAGCGTGAAGAAGTAGTGGGACTCGTCGAGTTTTACAGCGGAAACATCCTTCGTCAACGGCCACTGAACTTGGTCGCCGACGCGAGCGATGACGGCGACAACGCTTTCAGCTTCGTTTATGGTGGTTATGGTGAGATCGCCGGAAGCAAGTTGGAGGCTAGAGTCATTCTGTATGAGGTGGAGGAAGACGCCGGGAATTGTAACAAGAACATGGTCGAATGGTTTCTGTGACGATGACATTAATGAATGTGAAAGAGAGGAATGGGAATGAGTAAAGACACAAACGACAAACCAGCTCCTTCTCCATTTTCACTTAAGACAATAAAATATATATTTCGACTCCAAACATTATTATTTTAAGAAAATCTATTTTTTTTTAAATCTATTAAATAAGAATAAAAATTAATTTTAATGATGCTTTTATTTATAATAGTCAAGTACACAAGGATTATTGTTGAAAATGGCCATGTTGATGGTGGTAGCTATTGATATTAATAATTGGATAATTTACATAAACAAATTAAATAGAGAATAATATTACATTAACGTCGTTAAAATAATAAATTTTATACTTAATTTTACAAAGTAACTAATAATTAATTGATATAGTATTTTTTTTTATTTTTATGTCATTTTGGAGGGATTCTACTTTATATTAATTTTTTTATATTATTCTAATAAAGGATGATTTTTAATAAATTTTAGAAATTGTTTATCATTTCATTTTAAATTCATACATTTATAAAAATATAAATTTTCTAAAATTTTAACTAAAATACAAAAATTGTATATTTATTTTTATTTGTTTTAATTTTTTTATATTTTATTTAAATATAAATAAGTGTATTTTTTTATTGATATTTATGTTTTAAATTAAAAAAATGTCAATAATCTATACAAGTAATAAATCGAATCAACTAGATTTGATTTACATATATATGCTGCAGAAATATTTAATCAAAGAGTTGATTCGATTTATCATGTACATTATAATGTAATGGATTTGATTTATATTAAAAATGTGTAAATCGAGTTTAATTGTTTTGATTTGCATAGATTTATTTTAAAACTTGCATGCAAGCTAATTCACTTTATGACATTGGTATAATATTGATCCTCAACTAATTTGTATGAATTACCTGAATTTTGATAATAATATAACCCTACTTTCATAAAAAAAATTAAAAAATTACTAAATAATTAAATTTATCTATTCTTAATATATAAAAGTAGATGGATAAATTTATTCTAAACCATCCTTTCGTTAATGGTGTGCAAGAAAATGGGCAAAGGATGGTTTTGCGACCACAGAATATAAAATTGCTCTTCCTTGTATACCAACTGAACTTATTCCGGTTAGTATGGAGGACAGTTGTTTTTGTATTGTCAACAACCATCACAGCCATGCTCATGTCTTTCTACAACGATGTACTTGGAGCACTTGGTTTCTGGCCCTTAACGGTTTACTTCCCAATAGACATGTACATTTAAAAGAGGAAGATTCTTAGATGGAGTAATCGATGGCTTGGACTTCAGTTACTCGGTTTCACTTGAGTTCTTGTTTCAGTTGTAGCTGCTGTAGGTTCAATGGATAGGGTAGTTTTGGATCTCGAGACTATATAAGCCATTTAAAACTAGTTATTAATCATGTTCATTCATGTGCTTGTAACCTGCTTAGTACTCAAAAGAACAGCAGGTGATGATCATGATAAAGAAAACTATAAATATAACAAGAAATTGTTATTATCTCATGTTATATGTTAGCTATTATCACTTTTTATTTTTGAAGTTACCATGAATAATCTTGTATAAATGTGTTAATGTAACCTTTTTTGGCCATTTTGTTCATCTCATCTACCACCCTTCTTTTTCCCCTTCATTATTAGATTTTAACTTCTCCTACAAGACATTATGGATCACAATAAATGAAATGAAAACAATTCATTTTACAGAACATCTATCTATATCATTCAATACTAAAATCCTAGACACGTTGAAAAATATTGGAGAGATGAATTGAGCATTAAACAAACAAACTGGAATAGCAAAACAACTATGTATCCCTTTACTATGCTAGATATCAAAATTTTGCAGCATTTAACTACTGGTTTGCTTTGAGTTGAGCAGAATTTGCTTTGGCAGCAGCTTTGGCTAGCGTAGTAGGCTTCATGACACTCTTTGGATTGAGTGCTTTCCTAATCTTGAATACAGTCCATGCTGTCCCCATTGCATGCCCTGCTGCACCAAGCCCTTCATTTGTCACCTTCCCTGCTTCCTCTCCATATCTACAAGATAGAGTCAAAGTCAATATTACTACAACATCATCGGACATTTAACTAACACACACTTGGTTGGAGAACGGAACTTACTTATGGGAAACAAGTTCTGTGGTGACAACAGATGAAGTAGACATTACATTCCTTCCAGCTACTTCTACAGCATCGCACACCTTATCTGCAATCACACAAACTCAACATTTCAAAACCTAACTCATATAATGATAATCAAAGATGTGTAAAGTCATCAAGTAACTCACTGAATCCATCCATAGTAGCAAGAACAATTTCCCCTGGCAGAAAGCTAAAGAATTTTTTCCCTGCTTTAGAATTCACTACAGAACTTGTGAAGAACCCAGACACCTTCACCACCCCAGAAAGGATACCGGTGGCCACCTTCTCTGACATCTTTGTCAACCTTTTAACCCTGTCCATATGCAAATAAATATTCATAAAACTGAAAAGAATTTAATAGAATATAATAGAATAGTTTAATTTCTTGGAAGGAAGAGAAACCTTTTCAGGCTCTCCATTGCTCGAGGACTAATCTGAGATTGGGAAGAAGCAGGTTGCATCCTCCTCTTGAAGAAGTCATTGCCGGACTTCAACCTCTCAACAGTAACATCCCCACACCAAAGAATCCCCCTCACAACCTGCCCTGAACCAGCGGCTATCCACCGAGCGAACCGGCTACTGTAGTCTTCCACGTTGGGTGCCACCGTGGTCCAGTAAGCTGCAGAGCTCTCCTCCACTAACTCCTTCTTCTCGCCGGAAACCTTCATGTCCTCCGGCGAGGTCTCCCTCGGAACCACCACCTCCCATCCTTGCACGCTCTCTACCTTCTCCACTGAAAGAATACTATACCTTTCCAGAACCTCATCGAGTTCCTTCAGCACACCCTCTTGACCCTTTGAAGCCACGGTCAAACCATAGCTCAACACATCGTAATCTCCCTCTCCTTCTTTCTGAGTATTATTGGGAACGCGAAGCGTGAAGAAGTAGTGGGACTCGTCGAGTTTCACAGCGGAAACATCTTTGGTCAACGGCCACCGGACTTGGTCGCCGATGCCAGCGATAACGGCAACGACGTTTTCACCTTCGTTTATGGTGGTTATGGTAAGGTCTCCGGAAGCGAGTTCGACGCTGGAGTCATTCTCTATGAGGTGGAGGAAGACGCCGGGAACTGTAACAAAAACATGCTCGAATGGTTGCTGTGACGACGACATGGTTGTGATTGGAGTATAATCAATGCGATGATGAAGACGGTAAGTTAAGAGAGCGTTCTTATATAGCGTAGCATTGATGGATAAACCGACATGTTGTAAAGGGACACGTGGCAAGGAGCGCGGTGGAGCAGGCGTGTTACAACCGTGGAGGTGGAGATGTCTGCCATGTGTGACGGTTACATTGGCAGTTACTTACCCACAAAGAAAGATGGAAAAAAAACAAAAGAATTCCCGCGTCTTTCAAATATGGGCCCAACACGGCATACAGTTGTTTATATTGGGCTTTTGACAAAAAATGGCCCCAAGTAGTAAAGTTACTTCTAGTTTTGTTCATAGATAAAACAAATTCAAGACAAAAAAAAATTGAACAAGGGATTGAGGGAGGGACCACAAAAAAAGGCTGAGAAAAGGGGAGAACGTATCAGATGTGTGGTGGTTTTCTCTGACGATCAGTGGACATGGTTGTCAACATATGCGGATTCTCTATAGCTTACAAAACAAGACCTGTTATATTCGTTGGAGCAATACAGAATCAGAGTAAATAAATGCCAAGAGCAAAATGGAAGCCTTGTAACTACCAATCGCATCAAAGGGAAGGACCAATCTATATAACGTTTTTCCACTACATGCTCCCTAAATTATTATAGTCGTGAATCATGATGAACATAACAAGAAATGAAAAATACTACTACTACTACTACTACTTCTAGTACAATTAATTAATATGTATGATATAATGAATCTCCCATGACGCCAAGTATCAGATTTCCTTTGCTTTTAGTAGCTAATAAGATTTATGTTATGGACCCAACGTCTGCCATGTATGAACCAACAATAATGGATTAAGAAATTAGGGTAGTTATTGTAATTCGTTAAAAAACTATATCTAGTAAGAAAAATGAATGAATAAAGGTTGTTTTTCCCAACTACTTCAACCTCATTTCCGTTAACAGTGTGGGTGCCCCAAAAGAAAGTGGAATAAATAATTCAGAGTTAACGGTAACTTCATTTATATAATGATCCCTGATGACTTATTGTAATCGCGTACTTGTGCTGCTCAATGCACAAATCCAAAAACTTTTACCATTGACAAACAAGAATATTTATTTAACAATTAGGATAAGAGTTGAGATACCATGTGAACCGGTAAAAAGACAGAGAGAACAGAAACAACAATAGGACAAGATAAGATGAAGATTCTAAACAACCCTGGTTACTTCAATATGGAATTATTTATTGTGATAAAATTAGGAATATATTGGTAATTGAGGGGAAGCTAGCAAATCCCAAATGGCATCGTAATCTAGGTTTGTTGTTCTTATATTCCTAGAGTATAAATAAAACATTGATAAATTCGTAGCGATGACTAATGTTTTATATTCCTAGAGTATGAATAAATCAATGATTCCTTCACGATATTATTTAGAACAACTTAAATTTGACATTTAAACCACTAGTGCTTATGCAGTTATGCACTCGTGTTTCCCTCAGCTATCATCATCTACTAATAGAATTGAAGAAAAGGAAACGACTGAATGGGGCCATCAAACTTAACAAGCTTGAAAATATGGTAATTACTAATTAAATATGATATTGAAGTCTTGAAGGTGTTCGCGTATTACTCTCTGTATAAAGGAATTATCGTTCTTTCACTCTTTCCTAACTCACAAGTCAAAACAGCTTTCAACTTCTACTGCGTACGTATGACATCTTATGTCCAAAATTCAGTAAATAAATAAATAACTAAAATTGCATATTTGGAAAAAAAAATGCACTGTAGATGAGAACTTTAATAAAGTTTAAACAACCAATTAACACTAGCCAGCTTGTTAATCCCTATCGAGTCGAGTCTTGTATTGTTCCCCGTTCAAACTTGAAGTCAGTTAGGTCTACAGGGTTTGGGGGACATCCTTTGATGTTAAAGTCTATTTTAGATCATAATATTTCTAGATAATTTAGCAAGAATTAGAAACTACACACTGAGATTAATTAAAACTAAAATAACAGCAGAACCAAGATGACTCGTGCTCTATTGAGACACAGTTAAAATTCATGCCACAATTTTCTTTTTTTTGTATAAATAGACATCTAAATGCCTACAAATACATTATAGAGCTATAGCAAACCCAAAACATTATCTTATCAAAAAAATAAAAATAAAAATAAAAAAGGAGTGAAACAACAGAACTACACCTCCTCCTTAGTCGTAATCGTTTTAACAAAGGGGTTACACACATCCCTAATTAAAATAATAATAAAAAAGAAAAAAAGCTTAAGAAATAAGAGGAATCTCTATTGTGTCTATTGGTGGGAACAGGAACAAGAACAAGTTACGGAAGTGACACTCCCGAGTGAGCATCGATCAAAGCGACAATGACCGAAAGCGCTTTATAACGGTTCTATTTGAGTAAGGACGATGGGGCTCCGAACCACGTGCTTTCCATCCGTCCACGAAAGCGACCCGAATAACGCCCCGGAAGGACCCATTTTCAGATTTCGAGTATCCCCCGTCACCGTCACCACATAGCTCCGCTTCTTCACTGATTCAGTGAACACCAACCGCGATGGCCTCACCGACACCGTCACACCCGTCGCCGGCGCCTGCACCCTTACTGTGTAAACCGAGTTAGCAGGTCCAACGTTCGTCACAGTCCTAATAAACATCTTCGTCGACGATCCCCTCGAAGACGCCGGGAACATTGCCACGAGCGAAGGATAGTTTAGATTTTCCGGTAATGGCTTCCTCGCCGGGCAATTCGCCGGTGATCGAGTAATCACTTGAATCACCTTTGGACCATAACCAATCGCACATAGGAAATCAACATAATCATTGTTGGTGATATCGTAAACCAAACCAGGATCCATTGCAAGACCTAAATTCAAATGTCCAGCACCGAAATCGTAGGGCGTGGAAGCGTTTCCGGTGGCTTCATCGATCATAGGCTGGTTTCTGTTGTCAAGTATGGTGGCGGTGGTCATCATGGCGGATCTTATAGCGGCGGGACTCCAATCAGGATGCGCCGATTTCAGCAACGCGGCGGCGCCACTCACGTGAGGAGCAGCCATTGAAGTTCCAGAAAGGATGTTGAATTCCGTTCTCCTCGAATCTGAATCGAGACCTGTAGGTCCAACAGCATCGGTCCAAGCTGCGAGGATGTTGACACCAGGAGCAATCAAATCTGGTTTGAGAATCTCAGGGTTCAAGCCGTTAGGTCCTCTTGCAGAGAACGATGCCAGAACCGGTGCCGGTTTGATTCCGAGGATCGTTCCTTTGAATTCGAGAGTTGCAGTAGGATTTGCGGTAGATGAGATGTAGGATTTGATCATGTCGCCTTCATCTGCGCCCACGGCGCACGTCGGAATTAGGTGAGCGTCGCCGACGAGGCCCTCACCGTTGGAGATTCCGTTTGCCAGGATCATTCCAACTCCACCGGCTTTCTTCACCACCAAACCCTTGGCAACCCTAGGGCTACTTCCCCGATCGCAAACCACGATTTTGCCTCTCACTAGTCTCGGATCCAGTGAATTCTCCATGCAGAGTGAATCAGATAGAACACCAGATTTCCCAGGGTACACTAATTGGTACATTTTCCCCCTCAATGGAGCTCCGGCATATAGCGATACTCCGGACAGTGTCTTTCCGTTTCCGAGAATCACCTCGGAGGGGAAATCGCGATCGATTGTGCCAGCTCCCACCGTCGTCAGCCACGGAGCAAGGTTCGTCACTGACATTCCACTAGGTCCGTCGTTACCGGCGGATGAGGACACAAAAACTCCCCTGGAAACGGCGCCGTATGAACCAATTGCAATTGGATCAAGGTAGTAAGGGGAGGCAATACCGTCACCGCCGCCGATGGAAATAGAAATCACATCAACGCCATCGTTGACGGCGGCATCGAAGGCGGCAAGGATATCAGAATCAAAGCAACCAGCATTTTTCCAGCAAACCTTGTAAACCGCCAATCGCGCTTTCGGAGCCACGCCTTTCGCAATTCCTGAAGCGTAACCGGACATGTTAGCCTGGAAAGCGTATCTACCAGCGGCGGTGGAAGCTGTGTGAGTTCCGTGGCCATCAGCGTCGCGAGGTGAACGGAATTCGATTGTTTCGTTGATTGGATTCAACGGACCAGAACTAGCACCAGCTTCGTGTCCTTTGGAGAAGTACCTTGCTCCGATGAGCTTCTTGTTGCAGCTTCTGGGCGAGAATCTCGCTCCCCTTTCACAGACACCTTTCCATCGGCTAGGGATGGGACCAAGGTTCAAGTCGGAGAAGCTCCGTCGCTCCGGCCATACACCGGTATCAAATACTCCGATGATGACGTCGGAGCCATAATCGGACTCCGACCAGAGGCCACGCTGGTTGCGGAGGCCAAGGAACTGCGGGGAGCGAGTGGTGTGGAGTTGGCGGCGGCGGTCCTCGAAAACAGCGAGAACCGAGGGGTGTTGGCTTATGGATGCAACCTGGTCGTCCGTGAGGACCGCAGAGAAGCCATGGAAAACGGTGTCGTATACATGGAGGATGCGGTGTTGGTCGGTGAACTCTGAAGTGTACCAGTGATAGTGTGTAGGGAAAATGGAGGGCTTGGATTGAGAATCAACACGGAAGATGAAGGTCTTCTTGGAAGGTTGATCTGAAGCGTAAGCAAAAAGGGTTTGTGAGAGTAAAATTGCAAGAATTACGGTGAAAAGAAGTGGTGGTGGTGTGGATTTCCACACAAGTTTTGCCATTGTTTCAGTAAGTACAGAGAAGCAGTGGGGGAAGTGAGAGCGAGTGTGGACTGAGAAGAAGGCTGTGTTATAATGTCCACTCAGAGTGGGACACCCCTTTCTTTTCTTTTCTTTTTTTTATTTTTTAAATTCACTAAAAAGTACTAAGTGAAATAATAATTGCTGCTTGTTTCTATTAACTTGATTAATTAATTAATGTGGCTACGTGTCAATCGTGTATCTCTGTGGATATTGGATCCTCTGCATAGGAGCTTCATTTGTCGTCACTCAAGTCTAATGAGTCAGCTAAATTATCCGTTGAACATTGTTTTCTGACGAAAAAAGGAAATAAATTGGGCAACGTAATAGTACAAAACTTACTCTTACCGTATTCGTACTACCTTTATAAATTTCGTTTAGATTTCATAGTTATTACCTTATTGATATGATTAAGAACTTTTAATAAGGCTATGTGCAATTAAATTCTCTAAGTAATGGTAATGATAGAAACATAATATTTAAAGTTATTTTATATAATATAATATTTATAATTTTTTATATATAATTTTTATAATTATATATTTATTATATTTAAAATTAAGACAAATCACTTAAATAAATTAATTAGTGGACAAAATTATATGAATCCCCTAAATTAAAAAGGTGATTGCTACGGTACGATGATAAATTCATAGGTACCGATATGTTTAAAATGTGGACAAATAACAATAACACAAGTGGAATTTATTTTCCACGTCAGCATTTAATTTTTTCTTTTTTAAATATATAATATATCACCACTTTTACTAAAACACTCTTTTAATTAAATAAAAATAAAAAATAAATTTTATTTAATTTTAATGAAAAGACTTAAATATCCTTCATTTATTTAATTAGACAAAAATACCCTTTGAATACCCCTATAACAGCTTCTCCCCTAAACCCTAGCTTCTCCACCACCGCCGCAAGGACTGCCGCCGTCCGTCGCTCTCAGGCACTACCATCGTCGTCTGGTCGTCCGTGCTTCTTCCTCCTTCAAGAATCGCAGCTTCTTCTTCCTCGACCTCGGCGCGTCAGTTCCTGGTATTCATCTGCTCCATCGCGATCCTGCCGCCGTCCGTCGGGCGCTCAGTCACCATCGTCTTCGTCTGGTCGTCGCAGATTCTTCCAACCCACCACCGTCTTCAGAGTTGTGTTCGTTGCCTGGCCTCTGTCTCCATCACAATTCTGCCCCCCTCTTCTCAGACTGCTCAGACTGCTCAGTAGAAAAACCCATCTCCATTCCAGTTTTCTTCCTTCGAGTTCAGAGAGCAGAAGCTCAACCAAGAACAAAACCTTAGACTTCGACGGTCAGTATGTACTCGAAGCCATGCATCATATCCCTCCAACTCCTTCCATGGCTGCTGCAAGAGAAGAATCTGAGAATGTTATGTTTGGTGCTTTGGATAATCTCTTTGCTAATACAAAGATTAAGCCTAAGGATATTGGTGTTCTTGTTGTGAATTGCAGTTTGTTTAACCCAACTCCTTCACTTTCTGCAATGATTGTGAACAAGTACAAGCTTAGGGGTAACATTAGAAGCTTCAATTTGGGTGGTATGGGTTGTAGTGCAGGAGTTATAGCCATTGATCTTGCCAAGGACATGCTTCAAGTTCATAGGAACACTTATGCTGTTGTTGTTAACACTGAGAACATTACTCAGAATTGGTACTTTGGGAACAAGAAATCTATGCTGATCCCAAATTGTTTTTTCCGTGTTGGTGGTTCTGCTGTTTTGTTGTCCAACAAAGGCTCTGTTAAGAGAAGAGCAAAGTACAAGCTTGTTCATGTTGTGAGGACTCATAAGGGTGCTGATGATAAAGCTTTCAGGTGTGTGTATCAAGAACAAGATGATGATGGCAAAACTGGTGTTTCTCTCTCAAAGGATCTTATGGCTATTGCTGGTGGGGCTTTGAAGACTAACATCACAACTTTGGGGTCTCTTGTTCTTCCAATAAGTGAACAGCTTCTGTTCTTTGCTACTTTGGTTGAAGCTTCTGAATGCAAAAGTGAAGCCTTATATACCTGATTTCAAGCTTGCATTTGATCATTTATGCATTCATGCTGATGGGAGAGCTGTGATTAATGAGCTTGAGAAGAATCTTCAGCTTCTGCCTATGCATGTTGAGGAAGAATGAGGAAGGGGAATAGGGTGTGGCAGATTGCATTTGGAAGTGGATTTAAGTGTAACAGGGCAGTGTGGCAGGCACTTAGGCATGTCAAGGCTTCACCCAAGTCTCCTTGGGAAGATTGCATTCATAGGTATCCAGTGCAGGTTGTTACATAGCTTTAATTTCTGCTACTCTCTCTGGTACACATAGCATAAGCCAATAATCAATCCTATTCAAGGAGATAATAGATAATGTCTCAGCTGTTCAATCATCACTTTAGAAGCCTATTTTTGTTGTTATTTTTAATTATTCTAATGCTTCTGTTTTAGTTACTTAATCCTTAAATTAATATTTATGTATTTGTCACTGAATCCTTTATTTCACTTGGTTGCATAAAGACTAACGCTAGATTTATATCAGCAATATAATGACTTTTGCTTTGCCTTGCTATCATGTATGAGATGCTACTAAGTTTGGTTAATCACTGTAGTCATCAAACATTTTGCTAAGTTAGGCATCGTTTTCCCTTCTGGTAATTTTTTGTGTTGTGCCAACTGGAAGAAAACCTGTCTCTGTTCCTGAGGTAACAAGTTCTGGGATATCTTCTTGTGCTAAAATTAATTCTTGTTTCCTTCTGGACTATGCTTATGCTTAGAAACAAACTTTGTTCTGCCCTTCCAGTTTTTTTATGTTTTGTTTGTGTTTTTTTTTTTTTAAAGAAAAAGAGCAGCAGCTTTGTTTTTGGTATGCTTGGAAACCAAAATTTATAGTGTGCCAGTAACTTTGTTTTTGTAAGAAATTGCATCTTCCCAGAATCCTATAAGCTGTTGAAAATGGTTGGACTATTTTAATTATAGTGCAGGAATTTTTTGTTATAACTAGTGATGTAAGTTTATCCCATTTTTGCTTTGTTAATTGCCTGTAGCTTTTGGAGAGTAAGATACAGGAGGCGAGATCAAAGGAGGATACTCTGAAAGCAAGAGCTCAATCTGCAAAGTTTGTCCAAACCATTTTCTGATTGACTCGCATTTTATTACAGTCTATTCCTAATCCCTTTTAATCCTGGTTTTTTATTTATGTAATAAATGTAACTCTCTGATTTTGTTCTAGAACAATTCATTTTTCCATTGAATTTCTTGTCATTTGTTGAAAGAAAGTGAAAGAAGTTTTGTGGTCAAATATTAACTGTAAGAATAGTTAGATCTCTTACGAAGAATTCTGGTGTTGGAAAGTTATGGCATTAGCATTTTTTTATTCTTCAGCTATGTTTTGTTACTATTATTTTCATATAAAACACTGAATATTTAGCATCAATGGCCTTGTTACAACGTTTCTACTCATTGATAAAGGTTACATAGACTTCACTTATGCAATTTATAAATTTCATTGTGGATATTAATGTACAAGGAATCAAATCAAGGAATGTTACAAGCAATTGTTAAGTTGTAATCATGATTGCATCCTCTGAAAATGAACAAAGTATATACATGAAAGAAGAAAGAAAACAACAATTGAGTGGTGCAACATGCACATTTCAAAGTATATCAAGAGCATGTACCTGGAAGCAGTGTTGAGTTTAATTCTTTATATATACAAGTAAGACAGTGAATGATAGATTACAGGTTTCATTTTGTTAGCATATCAACCGTTGAACAGAAAAATTATGATCTTATTGCAATTACTTGCAAGTGAAATTACTATATTAATCTGACTCACAACAATGACACCATTTTGCTTTCCATATAGTCATCAATTTTGTTAGCATATCAACCGTTGACTCCCTAACATTAACTCTAGTGTTGGATAACAAATGAATTTATATTCTAAGATAGGAACAGAGACAATGGGTTAAACAAATCAAAAATCAATTACAAGTGGGAGGGGAAAAATGGTGGCTTGTTTCTATCCAAAACAAGCAACAAAAAATATGCATTATCTACCATGGCATTCATCCTCCTTTTGGCTCTCCATATCTCTCTATCTGTCTACCAAATTACTCTGATAACCACTGAAAATGAAAAACAACCCAATCCCCTTTGAACAGTGACAAAGTTCAAGGGATATGAATGCAACTTTGACATTAGAAATATACAATATGCACCTTCCAAGAATGATCACCCACCGTTACAACTTTAAAAGGGGTTTCTAATGGCTCTCCATACATCTCATTGAATAATGATCACCCACCGTTCATTGACATGATCAATCCAAGAACAGCCACAACATACTATTAAAAAAAAGGGACTGACTAGGTAGTAAAATGAAGAAATAAATACAATCATTGGATTCCTCCCAATTTAAAACACATATATGCTACTAGTTCACAATCATTGAACCACATAGTTTTAGCACTATGTAACAGATATTATTAACTAAAAGATGTTCTGCCCCTTAAACTTTAATAATAAAGAATAATATATTAGATAATTGTGTTCCTGAACTAGTTCTCACGTAAAGAATAATCACCTAAAAGATAGAAAAAAAAAGGAAATGTCATAACATGCTTCCACTCTAGATAGATATGCCTAAAGGCCTTAAAAAATAGCAATGGTATCCTTCCAGCCCTGTTCAAGCAAACAAAAAATAAGACTGATCTTATTGGTTCTCATATCTGATTGGTTCTCATGAGACTGATCTTGCTTGACTATGGTATCCTTCCAGCCCTGTTCAAGCAAACAAAAAATAAGCAGGCTTCCTGGATCTATTACTCTATGAGATCTGTTTATATATAATTGCAAAGGAGATGGTAATTGAGATCTAGTAAAAGCAAATGGAACAATAAATTCGTAGTTAATGGACTATAATTATTCCTGAGTCCAGTGACAAACCTTCCATGCTTTTGCAGCAGAGATCGACGAACGGACTGAGTGGGATGAGCAGTTATGACCAAATCTACAGTTTGCTTCTTCAAAGCATCAAACACTTCCTGTGGGGACTTTTTCAGTTCAGTCACAAGCCTCTTGAAGGTTTCTTCAATGTCAGGTTCAGTGATGGCAGAGTTCTCATCAGCAAAATCGCCCTTCTTTAATAGCTTAATCCTTCTTCGGTAGGCAATTTGAACTTCTTCTGCCAAGTTAGCCAAATTAAGCATGTGGGAAAATGATTTGGCAATGACAATAGAATCCCCAGCATCAAGACCAGTTAGCATATTCCCAAGTTCCTCCAACTTCTCAGTCTTATGCTTCCTTTCATACTCAGCTGAAAGCTCATAACAATCTTGATCCTATTAAGCATCAAATTGTTTAAACTATAGGGCACAACAGGAAAATAACAAAGAAAGAAAAAATTACAGAACAAAGCGGAATATTGGGTTCCTCTTTTTGAGTCAGTGCCAATCCTTAGTATGTAACATGTTTGAGAGTACTTGTGCATATTAAACTTCTCCCCTCTTTTCTAGAGTCAATAGATCAAAATATTACCAGGAAAGAAAAAAAGCCATACAGATTTTGTGCATCATATCAAAGTGGACCTGAATTTATTTACTTAAGAGTTTGCATTTACTTATGGCTCTAAAACAAAATAAAAAAGAGTGAAGCCCCCTGGTTCTAGATTAACGTTTCTGTTGCATTCCAATTGCTACAATTGAAGAAAAACCACTGACATGCAACACACTAAGGCCAAAAGAGTATAAAAGAACTAAATTTCAATCTCCAAAAGAGTATAAATTCATACATAGTCAAATGGAGACATTAAATAATCCGGCAAACAAATACTAACACAAACGTAAACAAAATATAATGTCGTATACTCGTATGTCACTAGACGGCTCATATGCCCACAAGACCAAGAAAATAATAAAAACAAAAATAATAATAAACCACAGCAATATCACAACAATATCACAATACAATCCAATTACAAAATCACAGTAAACCACAGCAACTCACTCCAACCCAGTGATCTCAAGTCTCCAACAGTCAAAATTATTCAACAATTATTCAATTCAGTAACAAGTCCACAGATTAACTAACAACAATTATTCAGCAATTATTCAACCAGTAACAACAGCAAGGTTCACAGATTAACTAACAAGTAACAAGAATTATTCAACAATTATAGTTTAAAAAAATTAATACCTAGAACTAAATGCCAGAACAGAGCAGAGCAGATCAGTAGCAAGAAAGGAACAGGGCACGACGGAAGGGCTGACGCGATGGAACAGAACTGGCACCGTCGAGACAGTGGCTGCGCGACGGAGGCAGAAGGCGAGGCCGGCGACGGTGGCTGGACGTTGAGGAACGGCGACGAGAGATGGCTGCTTCGGTGCTTCCTCCAAGCTGCGTTCGAGTTCTGTTCTGTCATCTCTGCGTTCTTCAGTGTGTTCGTTCAGAGAACAGAAAAAGCAATAATCAGAAAAGCATATAGTTCCCTTATGTTCGCGAGAGAACAGAAAAGCAATAATCAGAACTACGTTGGTCTAACATTTCAATTATCACATTATGCCAAGTTAGAACCAAAGTAGATGGCATTGGAAAACATGCTAATAAGAAAGAATATAAGAACTTTATATATAATAGCAAATCGTGTTCTTTACTTGCAATAGGCTATCGAGCGGTCCTGGGTGAGTGGGTGGTCCTGGCCTGCTGGGTGCGATTTGCGAGTTGCGAGGGACTGAGAGTGGTGGTGGGTGCGACTTGCAAGCGTGGTGCCGACCTGCTGGGCGCTGGGCGCTGGCTGTGTGCTGCAGTGCTGGGCTGCTCTGTCCGCGAGGAGGTCCTGGGTGGGAGCAGTGGAAGGGCTGCGCTGGGAGGAAGGTGGCGGTGGCTGCGAGGTGGTGGGAGGAGGTCTCTCACCGGCGATGGGAGTTGCAGAGAGCGAGGCTGTGAGACCTAGGGAGTAGGGAGAGAGGGGCTAGGGTTCGTTTGGGAGTGGGGCTTCGGGGAATGGCCGAATGGGGGTTACTGGGTTAGGTTTAGGTTTCGTTCATTTTGGGGGAGGGGGGGTTTGGTTTTTTTTTTTGGTTTTCTACCTGACCGGTTCGGTTCGGTTCGGTTGGGGTTTTCATTATCAGAATCGGTTTTTAATTTTCGGTTTTTTCGGTTCAGTTGATCGATTTAGTTTGGTCCGAGTCGGTTTTGAACACTACTACTGGTTAGGGTTCCTCTAACCAACGGCACCGTTTTGAGCAAATTTTAGAAAACCGGTCGGGTCTCGGTTCGGTTCGACCGACTGATTCTCGACCGGTTCGACAGTCCAACAACGGTTTCTGAATCTTTCGGTTTTGATATATGACCGACTCGTTTTTGTACCGGTTCACGGTTCGACCGACCAGTTCGAACAGGTTTTCAAAATCTTGGTCCGAACCGCTTTTCCCCTCGATTCACGAATAGACCGGTTTGACCAGTCAATTCGAACCGTTTTCAGAACTTTGCGTTTTTCCCTTATTCCAAAAATTCGGCCAGGTGACGGTTCGGTTTGACCGACCAGTTCTTGGCCGGTTCAACGGTTCAATTGTGGTTTTTGAAATTGGGGGTTTTTGGAGGAGAGGGATGGATTGTTAGTGTGGACGATTTGGAAGATAATCCTAACAAGTCGGAATAGGTACCAGTTAAGTTATGGGATTTATGTTATTTCATTCGTTATACGAAAGAGTAGGTCGAGAAACTATATAATATATAATATAAGTATATATTAGTATATAAGTATAACTAAATATAAGTCCTAAAGGTTTACACCATAATAGTGCTAGTTGATGAGAGTTACTTCGGAAACAAAGAAGAATCAAATCAAATTAATTTACTTGGGTTTGGTTTATTTATTCTAACAATTCCAATAAAACAGAACTGGATCTAATATGAGTTGTCGATCAGAAACCTATACATTTGTCCGAGTTGTTTTTTGTAGCGGTTCATGGTTCAACCGGCCGGTCCGAACCGATTTTTTGTATCACATATGTTTATTTGGACAAAGTTGACTGCTTAAAAAGAGTAAGCTCCCAATCATTTTAAATTCATATTAGCAAATATTGGCATAAAATAATTTTAATACCTAAAATGACTTTCTCTTGATTAGGTCTTTATCCCTATATCTGAAATTACTGACGAAGGCCATGAACACTGGTACCTCGTAGTGATTGATCGTGTTAAAAGACAAATAATTTTGCTAGACCCATTACCCACTGAGAAACAGTTCAAGCGAAAGAGGACATCCTTGAAATTGGTAACTATATTTTCCTTTTTTTTGTTAATTATCTACATATATGACTAAAAAAGCAAACTCTAACATAGACATAAACAGGCCATTTATTTGGACGAGGTATTGGAAGATCGTTCATTCTATGACTTTGAGACCACTCCAACTCTGATTTCTTCACAATTTGAATTTGAAGAGCCAGAAGGCCTTCCGACCCTCGAAGCTGGATCGTAAGATCGTATAATTAGTAGTTATTGATATGAAATTTATGCAATTATATAATACTCTAATATAGCTTCCTCGATATGTAGGAGTGATGCGGGTGTGTGGGTTGCAAGTTGGATGATAGCTTGTTTTGAAGATGATCATTTTAACATAAAGGTAATGTTATGCACTAATCTTTTCCTTCGTTCTTTCTTTTATATTTAGGTAGTTAAGCCTAATGTGTAATTATTCAAATTTTATTAGGTGGATGATGGGGTTCGCATGAAGATTGCAGTCTCACTCGTGTTAAAGAATTATAATGTGATCAGAGATAGGGTCAAAGAAAATGCCATTGAAAATCTTAATAAGCTGTATGATAATCACCATCGTGATGATTAGATTTACAACATAGGATATTTATTATTATTTTTGTTTTTATTATTTTCTTGTGGGCATATGAGCCGTCTAGTGACATACGACATTATATTTTGTTTACGTTTGTGTTGGTATTTGTTTGCCGAATTATTTAATGTATCCATTTGACTAGAGATATAAGTATTATTATTTTTAAGGGTGGATTTTCTTGACCATCATTATTACTTCTATGTTTTATGATTTTTCCACTAGTGGTGCTTATTATTATGCCATTTTGACATTATGATTGATTTGATCATAATTAGATAGATTCAGAATCAATACATATTAACCCTGCTTGAGCATTTCCTTTGGATGGTAAATGACTAGTTTTGTTTATCAGTTTATAAGAGTTTGATGAAGTTATTCTGGTTTAAATTCTACTGATGTAATTCAACTTGTGAAATGCCTTTTATTCTGTGGAGTAGGTCCTAAGTTTCCAACATGGCTTAGGAGGCAAAGTTCTCTCAGGGTCTTGACTAGAGGTGTTCAAAACCGATCTGAACCGAACTAAACCGCCAAACCGAACTGAAAAAACCAAAAAATTGAAAACCAAAAAAACTCATTTTGCTGTTTTTTGTGCGGTTCGGTTCGGTTTTTTTTACTCTCAAAACCCTAACCGAACCGGTTCGAAAAAAACCCTAAAAATGCCTAACCCCTCCCCCCCAACAAGACCCCCACCCCCCAAATGAACAAAGGTTGCTGCGCGAGTGTGAGAGCGCCCCCCTCCCCCAGCCGTCCCTGACCCTAACCCCCCAAATCCCCAATCCCTAACCTGCGGCTGCGCTCTCTACTCTCTAGTCTCTATCATCAGTCGCTCTCGCTCTCGCCAATCCCAGTCGCTCTCGCTCTCTCTTCTCCAAATCCCAGCCGCTCTCGCTCTCTCTTCTCCAAATCGCCAAAGCACGACGCCGTCGCCACCCACAGCACGACGCCGAAGCCTTCCTCTTCGCGGAGACGCCACCCACAGCACGACGCCGTCGCCCACGCACAGCACCACGCCGTCGCCATTGAGACGCCACCACCCAGCGCCAGCAGTGTTTCTGGGTTCTCCCACTCAGCGCCACTATCATCAGTTCAACCCACTCCCAGCACGGCAGCACCTCCGAGTCTCCCAGTCAGCCTTCCTCCCAAGTCAACATGGAGCCCGAGCCACCGATTCAGGTAATTTGCTGTTTATTGCTGTTTACTGGTTGTTTATTGGTGGTTGTTTACTGTCAATATGGAGCCCGAGTCAATATGAACCATTTGCTGTTTACTGGTGGTTGCTGTTTAGTGTTTATTGCTGTTTATGGTTGCTATTTATTGCTGTTTAATTCCTTATAGTTTATAACTTGATGAATTATTTTATTGTTGGTATTGTTGCTGGAATTCTGGTTGCTGTTTATTGTTCATTTTATTGTTGGTAATTTGGTATTGCTATTATTGATTTATTGTTCAGTTTTTGCCGAACCTTTCCAGTTTATTGTTCAGTTTAGGGAAAATTTTTTTATTGCTGGTTCACTGATCATTGATTCATTGTAATTAAGTAATTTGACTGATTACTGTTCAATAATCATTGAATTCATTGTTGCTGGTTGTTGTTAACTTGTTATTGTTTTATTTGTTTTTTATTGTTTAGGGAAATTTTTTGTTTTATTTGTTTTATTGTTTTACTTGTCACTGATCATTGATTTCATTGTTGCTAGTTGTTGTTTTATTGCTGGTTCAGTGATTGTAAGTCAGTTAATATTATGGGATACTGATTTTTATTTAATATTTCTGTGTTTTGCTGCTCCTGCTCCTGCAGTTCATCTTGAAAGTTGGAATCCTATGTGGTCTGTTTCAAGGTCAGATTGATTTTAGTTATGATGTTTCATTATGTGATTTGTTTTTTAATCTATTCATTTAACTTTTGGATTGTGGTTATATGCTTTTATACAAGTAACCTGTATCTGAGAGTAGTTGTAGATGTTGGTTAGTTTTCTATACAGCTTTCTAATGGTCTATACTGAACTTTTTAATTTACGAATGCAGTATACTCACAGGGCTTCTTTCATTCATGGTGAGTGCCTTCTTTCTATTCTAATTAAATTCTTATTCCTTTCATTTCCTATCTTATTTCTTTGTTTGGAAGATAGTTGTCGTGGCTCATCAAATCAGAGTTATGGGGTAAAAAATGCATTTTATTGTTCCTTTATAGCTTTAGTAGCTTGCAGTTGGTACCTTGCCATGTATGAGATTTTCTTGCGATTTTTTTATATCTAATGGACTTCATTCTTTCAGATGGACAACAGCCCAACCACCTCCGCCGAGAAGCAGTGTTTAGCAAAATCTTCCCTTTTTTTCAATTGCAAGAAGTAGGTCTATTGCATCATCTTTTCCCAAGTCACCATAGAATTTAGCAAGGTCTCTACAATTTGTCTCCCATTTTTTTTGATTGTTGTATTTGAATTTCTTTTGTCGATAAATTTCAATAGATCAAGACTTTGTTAGCAATTGTGTATTTGTGTTTGTTGATTTCAATGTTATGACTTTATGAAATAGTATGGTAGTTTTTTTTTTGAATTGACTGAAAAAACCGAACAAACCGAACCAAATCAAACCGATTTTAATTGGTTTGGTTTGGTTCGGATGGTTTCGATAAAAAAACCGAACCAAACCGAACCGCAGTTTGATAAAACGATTGGATCGGATGGCTTTTCTCTCAAAAACCGAACCAAACCGCACCGCGAACACCCCTAGTCTTGACAATGTCCAAATTAGGTATCTCAGACAAGGCTCCAATTTGGTTTTGGAATTGGACTTTGCAGCTCGAATTCCTGGATCTCTCTAACAATGAGATAAGTGGAGATCTATCTAATGTCTTCTTAAATTCCAGCATTATAAATTTGAGTTCTAATCTATTCAAGGGTCTATTGCCAAGTGTGTCTGCAAATGTTGAAGTGCTGAAT
The DNA here is from genome assembly GCF_059453495.1 of Arachis ipaensis. NCBI lineage: Eukaryota > Viridiplantae > Streptophyta > Magnoliopsida > Fabales > Fabaceae > Arachis > Arachis ipaensis. The sequence goes on from NC_142438.1 coordinate 8,752,151, forward strand.
ATAGCCAACAACTCAATCTCTGGACCAATTTCTCCTTTAAAAATATATTTTTTTTTCTTTCAAAGGAACAGCCGATGCAAGCCTTAGATGAATCCTCTCTTAAAACCTGTTAGCATCTGTGTTCTGCTTCCTCTCTCTCCTTGCTCTGCTGCTGCTTCCATCCTCAATTACTATGAATATCTCTATCAACCCTTTTAAAGTTCCAATATACTAAGAAAATAATGAATAAATAAATAAAATCCAATTAAAAAGGATATTATGATATGAGCAAATTAAAATAGAACAAGTGAAAGAATGAGCTTTGCACTTGGTTCATTTTTTAATTTACTGAAGTTTTAGTTTATACATATTAGTGAACTTATTAATTTCTTTGATTTATTAATAAACATGTCAACAAAAAAAAATATCTTAGGAATTTTGAAGGCCAATGCGTGCAAGTTAATGACTATTGGAACTTGGAAGATTTGTTCCTGATACTATGAAAGTAAATTACACAGCAATTTGCACATATTACTGCTCTATTTATTGAGAGACGAGCCCTCTACAAGATTCTACAAAATACATGGGGGAGAAAAACAGATACCCATTCACACATACATAAATGAGCAAAAAATTTTCTTCTATTTCCGTGTAACATACAACTACAAGAAAAATAACTGAGCAAGTTTACATTGTAGCTGTGTTGAAGTAGCAGTATGAGAGTTGTCTTGTGTGATAATATGAATAACTTGAGTGGCATTGAAATGGCTTGTTAATACTGTATCATCATATATGCTGCTCCAAATGGTAACTGGATCCATGTAGATCCCCAAGTATGAGACGCGACGAGTTTGGAGGCACATTGAGTAACAAGTGACAATTTCGACCAACCGACTTATAGTATATTTCAAGCAGATTGATTGCAGACTTTGGAAGTTCTGAAAGATGCCAAAACCAACCAAGTCTGATTGAGACATCACAGAGGGCAGGTACCCACTCATGACCAGCCGGATCTCCCTCGGCCGCATATCTGTTAGGAACAAAGAAAACATTGAACAATCTGAGACAAGGCATAACAAAGAAAACATTGCCGTTTTGGGACATATATCACCATTCGAGCAACTAATATTGACTCTGGTCCTGAAATCTTCCAAAAGAGAATCCGGATAGTTCCCATTGATGTTTCCATCTCCTTTTGACTCAGGAGCATAAGAAATAATCTTTTCCACTTCATTCAGGCACTTAGAAAATGGTTTAACTTCATTAGACATATCAGAAGCATTCCCTTCGGTCAGAGTTCTCGCATTTAAGTTTAAAAAATGATACAGGATAACACCAGCCACGTTGTTAATCATGCTTCTTCCCCCAACGACTTGAAGAAGACGCGATAAGATATATAGTGAAGTGATAGCAGATAAATCTGAGCCCTGGGTAAAAGAACATATTGTTTGAATCAGCGCATCATGTGGAAATAAATCATGGATATAAATTCAAGTATAGCAACTAGCAAGATCAGCTGAAGCAGGCAATTACCAAGTGGGAAATTATGATATATATTCAAACATTCACAAGTTAGAGATTTGTTTTATCAATTATCGTCAATTCATATCAAGTATCAACAGACTTTAACACTAGAGTTGATATAGCAATGATATACCACAACAGAGGGAAACAGTAATTAGAGTAAACTAATTAACAGGAAATTCTCAGATCTCACATTATTATTCATTGAAGCTGGTAATGAGAATAGTACAGGAAACACAAGCCCATTCAGGAGATTCTCAGTAACCAATTGATTCAATCAAGGCTCATCAACACTAAGAATGTCTTTCAAGTAGTATAGTTCATCAACAATTTTATCAGATTCAAGAATCAATCCATTTCTTCTTTTTTGAGTGTCCATATCCCTGTTTGAATAAAGGGCTGTATCATTAGAAATCAGAATCAATCAAGCATATATAAATTAATGAAAAATATCTAACAAATGATTATACCCTTTTTCATGGAGAAAAGCATCTAAGGGAATACACATTGTGTGATTCACTAATAAAAGAAAGAGGAGAGAAAATTTAGAACAGAAAAACTTGCAACACAACCTTAGAAAAGACATATAGTATGGAGCCAAGTCTCCCCCATCAAGTTCATACGGATGCAAAATGATGCTATTAATATAACCATTGCTGAAACAATAGTCTGCAAGATGCAAAGTCAGCACAGCATATTGGATTAAGTACCAGTATGAAGCCTAAGACATACCAGTAGATAATATAAAAGTACCAACAGACCATCTGGATTCTGTGTGCCATATTTGACAACATTTCCGCATAGCATAAGATCTCGTGCATCACACTATTGATGGGTCTAAAGATCTTCAATTAAAAAAATTAAAGTTTTCAACTCAAATAACTATTTCATGCCTAACAATGTATGAACAATAGGTAAAACTCTAAAGTCTAATGACCTTAGCCTGAAACATCAAGAAATACTAACAGTCTTACAAATTGCATGTTCATTATCCATGTTTTGAATCATTATGCTGAGATACTGAAGTAACGGTGCCTCAATTCTTGAATTTTCACTGATATCAAGCATACGAATGAATTCCGCAACCACTTGGCGATCCATGAAACAGCTGAACCATTTAATAAAAAAAATTTTCAAAATTCAAAAAATTCAAATAACAATTATGGTGTTTGTTATTTGTCACATATTAAAATTATGGTGTTTGCTACAGGAATCTTTGAACAACGCTTCAAGTATAAGTTTTATTTCCAATACTGTTCATGTGGAAAATCTTTTTCCTTGTTATTTGCAAAATGTACAGCTTTTAAGTACTAAAAGTATCCCTTTTTAGAAACCAAGTCCCACAAAAGTTGTAACCAACATGTAAAAATAAAACACTACTCTTTAACATGAGAACCATAAATATTAATTTAAGGATTAAGTAACTAAAACAGAAGCATTAGAATAATTAAAAATAACAACAAAAATAGGCTTCTAAAGTGATGATTGAACAGCTGAGACATTATCTATTATCTCCTTGAATAGGATTGATTATTGGCTTATGCTATGTGTACCAGAGAGAGTAGCAGAAATTAAAGCTATGTAACAACCTGCACTGGATACCTATGAATGCAATCTTCCCAAGGAGACTTGTGTGAAGCCTTGACATGCCTAAGTGCCTGCCACACTGCCCTGTTACACTTAAATCCACTTCCAAATGCAATCTGCCACACCCTATTCCCCTTCCTCATTCTTCCCTTGGCTTCAGTGTATGCCAGCTCATACCAAATAGAGCTTGAAGAAGTGTTCCCAAATCTGTGAAGTGTCATTCTAGAAGCCTCAACATGCATAGGCAGAAGCTGAAGATTCTTCTCAAGCTCATCAATCACAGCTCTCCCACCAGCATGAATGCAGAAATGATCAAATGCAAGCTTGAAATCAGGTATATAAGGCTTCACTTTTGCATTCAGAAGCTTCTTAACAACCAAAGTAGCAAAGAACAGAAGCTGTTCAATTATTGGAAGAACAAGAGGCCCCAAAGTTGTGATGTTAGTCTTCAAAGCCCCACCAGCAATAGCCATAAGATCCTTTGAGAGAGAAACACCAGTTTTGCCATCATCATCTTGTTCTTGATACACACACCTGAAAGCTTTATCATCAGCACCCTTATGAGTCCTCACAACATGAACAAGCTTGTACTTTGCTCTTCTCTTAACAGAGCCTTTGTTGGACAACAAAACAGCAGAACCACCAACACGGAACAAACAATTTGGGATCAGCATAGATTTCTTGTTCCCAAAGTACCAATTCTGAGTAATGTTCTCAGTGCTAACAACAACAGCATAAGTGTTCCTATGAACTTGAAGCATGTCCTTAGCAAGATCAATGGCTATAACTCCTGCACTACAACCCATACCACCCAAATTGAAGCTTCTAATGTTACCCCTACGCTTGTACTTGTTCACAATCATTGCAGAAAGTGAAGGAGTTGGGTTAAACAAACTGCAATTCACAACAAGAACACCAATATCCTTAGGCTTAATCTTTGTATTAGCAGAGAGATTATCCAAAGCACCAAACATAACATTCTCAGCTTCTTCTCTTGCAACAGCCATGGAAGGAGTTGGAGGGATATGATGCATGGCTTCGGGTACATACTGACCGTCGAAGTCTAAGGTTTCTTTCTTGGTTGAGCTTCTGCTCTCTGAACTCGAAGGAAGGAAACTGGAATGGAGATGGATTTTTCTACTGAGCAGTCTGAGAAGAGGGGGGCAGAATCGTGACGGAGACAGAGGCCAGGCGACGAACACAACTCAGAAGACGGTGGTGGGTTGGAAGAATCTGCGACGACCAGACAAAGACGATGGTGACTGAGCGCCCGACGGACGGCGGCAAGAGCGCGATGGAGCAGATGAATACCAGGAACTGACGCGCCGAGGTCGAGGAAGAAGAAGCTGCGATTCTTGAAGGAGGAAGAAACACGGACGATCAGACGACGATGGTAGTGCCTGAGAGCGATGGACGGCGGCAGTCCTTGGGGCGGTGGTGGAGAAGCTAGGGTTTAGGGGAGAAGCTGTTAAGATAGGGGTATTCAAAGGGTATTTTTGTCTAATCAAATAAAAGAAAGATGTTTAAGTCTTTTAATTAAAATTAAATAAAATTTATTTTTTATTTTTATTTAATTAAAAGGGTGTTTTAGTAAAAGTGGTGATATATTATATATTTAAAAAAGAAAAAATTAAATGCTGCGTGGAAAATAAATTCCACTTGTTTAATTGTTATTTGTCCACATTTTAAACGTATCGGTACGTATTAATTTATCATCGTACCGTAGCAAACACCAATTAAAAAGTATTACGTTAGTAGTTTATTTTAATGTAAATTGAATTCATTTATATCGATGTAAGCATGCATAATAAATTCAATTTAGGATTGATGGTAGTAAATCGATCTTATTAGATTCGATTTATCTAGTATGATGAGTGTACTAAAAGTCTAAATCACTAAAATAAATCGAATAAAGTGGGTTTGATTTATGCAAGAAAAGATTATAGAAAAAATCGACCCTAAAAAATTCAAATTACCATTTACAAACAACCATATTTGATAAAGAAATAAAATATAAACAAAAATTTCAAACTGAATAAAAAAAAATACATTAAAATTGAAATAGAAATAAAAAGGATAGGATGAAATTGAGTACAAAGAAAATCACTTTATTTTCTACCCAATTTCTTGACGCAACAAGAAAGGGACTCCTCAACCCAATTTGTCAACGCCATAATTTAAGAATGGGGAGTGCTAGGGGAACAATGAAAATTTTGAACAACATGAACAACCACCAATCAAATAAAAATACACTACACCCTAATTTAATGCTACTAATTACATTTATTCTTTTAACTCTATTAATTCATATTGTTTACACATTGTTCAAAAAACTTGTTGGTTATCTATCTTTTCCTTTAAGAATTGAATCGAAGGGATTTCTCAACTTTCTACCCAATTCCTTGATGCAATAAGAGAGGGACTCCTCAACCTCAATTGTCCATACCATGGTTTCACCACGAAACCAAAAAAGGAGTTTTTAAACCTCTAACACATTTTGTGTTTCGACTATCCTAATTTTTTTTTGTGACTTCGACTACCCTAGATTATGAGGTATTTAAAACCTCTTATTAGGTTAAAATATAGAAAATCCTGAGCCCACAAACATAAGGCCCAATCTAGTAATTAAATAAATAAAATCAAAATGCATCGAATTAAGACATTCTAAAAATGTAAACTAATATCTTCTATATAACACTTGAACTCTTCATATCACAAACATTTGAAGCACGTATCATTCTACTTCTTTTCAAAAAAGATTCGCCCTCGAATCTTGTAGGTGAAAAAATAGTATATGAAAAGAACAATAATTACAATGAAGATCATTTCTTTTTTTTTTCTCGTTTTTATTTTATTTTTTAAACAATAAAATCAACAATAATGAAACGCAAGCAGAAACAAGAATACAAAAACTTAAAGAAAGACGCGACAGACATTAGATTCTTTTTTTATGATAAAAGAAGAACAAATATAGATTAATAAGAATTAATCTAATACTTGAGCTTACCAAATGGTAAAGGAATAAATGGATAAATAAGACAATAAGGATTCAAACGGAATAAAAAAAGATGCATTAAAATTAAAATAGAAACAAAAATGATAGATTGAAATTGAGTACAAAGAGAATCAGTCTACTTTCTACCCAATTTCTTGACGCAACAAGAAAGGGACTCTTCAACCTAACTTGTCAATGCCATAATTTGAAAATTGAATCGAAGGGACTACTCAACCTTCTACCAAATTCTCCGATGCAACAAGAGATGGACTCCTCAACCTCAATTGTCCACGCCATGGTTTCATCACGAAACAAAAAAAAGGGTTTTCAAACCTCTAAATCATTCTTTACTACGACTACAATAGCTGAGGTATTTATAACCTCTTATTAGGTTAAAACAAAGAAAACCCTAAAGCCCATAAACATATGGCTCAATCTAGCAATTAAATAAACAAAATCAAAATATATCAAATTAAATTAAAACGTTCTAAAAATGTAAATTAATATCTTCTAAATAACACTTGAACTCTTTATATTACGAACATTTGAAGCACGTATCAATATTAAATCGAATTAATTAGATTTAGACTATCGTCCAACCTATATAAATACCAACAACATGTTGAATCCTCATTAGAGTGACACTCAACATAGTTACGGAAGATAGCTTTCTAGTTCTTGTGCACTACAAAGGCACGATTAAGATTAAAACACAATCGAGAATTAAGTATGCTGATAAAAATTCGTTGAGTGTCTTTCTCAGACATTCTATGAGCCTGGTTGATTTTCATAATACCATACTACAAAAATTGGGTCTGCATGGAATAAAACGAATCGACAAGTTATATTATCGAATTCCGATTTCTGTTGTTCGGGATGGGGTGAAGTACGACTCGTTTGTGATAGGTAGTGATGAGAATGTGCAAGTTTTATTTTACTGTCATCGCCAGTTTTCGGAGGTGAGAATCCCTGAACTATTGGCAAAGCTTGTGGATGTGGTCTCTAGTTCAGGAGGATCGAACCGGAATCATCAATCAGTACCTTTGGCAGCAGCCTCCAGTTCAACCCCTGTTGTTGCATCTTTATCTGTACCTATAATTGCATCTATGAGAGATATGGTGGCATCTCCATCTTTTGCAGCTGATCTACACCGCGACGAGATTGCAAAATAAGGTGCTAACATGAATACCCCTGTTATGATTCCGATTTTTTGGGCGGTTGGAGAATCGGATGCGATGGAAGATGTCCTAAGGGATGACGATGATGTAGAGCCTACCACGATTGCTGATGATAGCGATGATGATATAGAGAGGAGTATTCCTGTCGGGCCTGGTTGAGCATCGAGCTCGGAAACTCAGCAGTACCCGCTGTAATTTTCGTCTCTAGACTTGGATGCGATGAGACCAGAGAGGTTACCAGATGTACAGTATAGTTTTGACGCGAGAGATTTACAGGATACCGCAGGTCTAGCTGAGTTCCAAGTCGATCAACAATTCCATAATAAAGAGAAAATCGTCCTATGTGTGAAGACTTATAGCATCTGTCGTAGAGTTGAGTATAAAGTGATGGAATCGGACCATGATAAGTAGTACGGCAAGTGCAAGGAGTTCGAAAATAGTTGCAGATGGTTGATTCGGATTACGCTACGGTGGCGGAAGGGCATATGAGAGGTCAGACGGTATAACGGACCTCATACATGTTTGGCCACCTCGATCTCTAGTGATCACAAGAAACTTGACTATCATGTGATATCTGCTTATATCCTTCCTATGATCAGAGTTGATGCGTCCGTGTCAATCAAGATTCTCCAGATTGCGACGGAGGCACATTTTGGGTTCAGACCTATATATAAGAGGGTGTGGTTGGCTAAGTAAAAGGTCTTTAACCTAAAGCATAGGAATTATATTAAATCTAAAAAATTAAACTAATTTACATCATTTCCTTATTTCTACTGCCTATTTAACCTAACATTAGAAACCTACCTATACTTTTGAAAAATTACTAATCTAGTTAATCACACTCTAACTAAGCATTGTTAACCAGTAAACAATTAATCTAATTACCATTTGTAGTTTAATCACAAAAGCGCATATAACAAAATTCTAAGCCACTTAACATCACAAACTATTATTGATATTCAATTTCGAAAACTAACCTCTTCGTCAATCAAACCAGCAATGTGGGTGACGCCGTCTAACCGATAGATACGATTGGAATCGTCTTCCATTTTCACAGTTTCAATCCTAGTTTTTTTTTTTTTTTTTGCACAAATGTTCTCTGGATCTGATTTTTTGGTGGTTGGAATGTAAGTCGAAACAACTGGATTCAAATTCCTTATAATGGCATAGAAGCATTAAATCGATGTTAGTGGATTCGATTTACCACTAGCTTTCATTCAAGGTAAATCAAACTAACTCCATTCGATTTACTAGCGATGAATTCGAATTATTAGGGCAGAAAACCATAATTATAATTCGAAGCTAATGATTTCGATTTACAATGGATGGAGTTTTAAATGGTAGTAAATCGAATCATATTTATTCAATTTATAGAAATTTCTATTAGTTCGAATTTGATTAATTCGATTTACCATTACAATCTCTAAATCAATTTTAATAAATTTAATTTAAATAAAAGTGTGTATCAGAATATGCCCATAACATTTTTCACTTTAAGAAATTCATGTAATTTTATTCACCAATTAATTTGTTTAAGTGATTTGCCTTTAAAATTATATAATTATTTTAAAAATAATCAATAAATATTAAATAAGATAAATTTAAACAAATATTTTATTGTCTATCAAATATTATTAATAAAATAAAAAATGAATGAAAAATATCAGTATAAGTACAGTGATGCTGCAATACAAAACAAGACTTAACACTTCGAATGCCGGCATGAATACGACGTTGGCTGAGGCTTACCAGTGTCCACAATCCCATTCTCATTAGGTTTGGATCAACCCCGGCCCTTTAAATGTCAGCACTGTAATTCTTCCATATCTAGATAAGATCGTCGTGATAACAAAAAGAAAAACTAAGACAACGATATTGTGTACAGTTATATGGGCCAGAATTTGGATGGAAATTAATGCCATGTATTGGTCCTTAAGATCTCAAGATTTGTGCTAATTATACTATACTAGCTATTAGATCAATTCCATGCTTTATTAGATCGCATAGCATCAAGATGATGTTGCATGTTCCTCTCTTTAGTCTTTATTTACTTTTTCTTCTGTGGAAAAAGAAACACATTAACAACAGAATGATGTTTACCCACATTTAATAATGATGTTTATTATGGCTAGGAAAAAAAACCCAAAATCATGTCAGAAAATTATGTGGAACATAATGAACCGTGTGGGAGCCAAATACAACCAATAACTCTGGCCCATCACATACATCCTATTCTATCCCAATATTGTCATACTTTATCCATCTTTCAATTCTTTAGGATAATGAATAATTAATGACAAGAAGATTAATATTGCTTCTAAACCACTTACTTAGATCTCATCAACAAGATTAATGAGTTGCTCTAAGATTTTAACAATTTCTTTTTCATTCAGGCTCAGGTGGCTATGTACGTAGAGTTCCATTCTACATGCAAGGAGATTATACGTGTCATCATGGATGCGGCATGAGTTATCTTCTGCCCATTGAAGATAGTTCATGCACTTTTCTCCACATGCATGCCAATTTGGAGCCTTAACTACGATAACATTTTACCCATTCATATGAGAATAAGGTTCGTCATCAATTTTAAATTCTCTAATCCAATGAGTAGCGAATTACTCTTCATACATTATCCACTTCGAAATTTAATTTGTTTCATCCAGTCATTAGTGAAATCTTATAATTATTATGATTATTAAATTCTATTTCACAAAATTGAATCTATCATTTTATTAAATACCAACAAATCAAGTACGAGTGTGCAGGATTTTTAATTTTAACCAAAAACTTGGGAAGAGATTAATACGAACGAAGACAGTTTCCTCTTTCCGATACCACATGCAATGTGGGGGTGAAAACAGAGGATCAGAAAGGTTGGAACTTCTGCACGCAACAAAGCCAAAAGAATTAAAATTTCAAAACAAAAATCTGACCCTTTTTATTTTTAAATAGATTTAATTTTGTCCCATTTTTATCATATAATAAATTGGCAAAGTCTATGGTAATTAACACAACCGACAGATGTATCATTCTCTCTGTTCTTTTTTGTGTCAACCGACAGACACATTATGAAAGCTGAATATTCGGTCACTTAATTTGATCTTCTTTTCCAAATGTTGGCCACATGATTTTTTTTTAGCATTTATAAAGAAAAATAAAGAAACAGCCTGATAAAGAAATCCAATTAGAATGAAAAGCAAGTGAAAAAGAAAGATTTAATAAAAGATAACAGTAAATACTGGTACCAAACTAAGCAAAGTTAAATTGCAGTACTTCTATCATCATCACAGACTTAAGCCCATTTTTTCCGAACTAATAATTGAACACATCAATTATATAAAAATGTGAAAAATTTACTCTCTTGCGGTCAAGTTGTGGAACAAACACACGAAGAATGTTCCGAGTATCATTTGCTTGTCTGCAATTAAAAATTAAAGATAAAAAATAAAAATATTTTAGTTTTGGTAATTTATTTTTAAAGAAGAAATTCTTAAAAAAATTCTTTGAACTTGTATAACTAGTTGATAAGGGAGTAAAAATAAAAAATATAAAAGTACGTGGTTAAAAGGGCACATAGAAATAATTAAAAGACGCTTTATGATCTTCGAGACTTCGACTATGCATTTGTCCCTATTTGACTAGTAGCAGGATAAAGTAAAGAGATAGGCTAGTCTTGCCCATTATCCTATATTTGACAGTTGATACGAGTGAGTAGGCCCTCACCATTGAAGATCAACGGTGGTAACTAATTGCTTCGCAACAAAATTTGTGAGGCATGCACTAAAGAAAAAAAAGAATTTAATTTTGGTGATTTATTCTTAAAAAAAATTAAGAAAATTATTTAAATTTGCATAACTGGTTGATGAGAAGGTAAAAACATAAAATGTGAAAGTTAGAAGCATGTGGTTGAAAGGGTGTGTAGAAATAATTGGAAGAAATTTTGTGATATTCGACTATACATTTGTCAATGCTTGACTAGCAGCAGAAAAAAAGCAGAGATATTAGAAAAAAAAGTAGAGGTAGGCTATTGTTGTCCATTATACTGTATCTGACGGTTGAAACGCAGATTACTTTGCAGAGAAACTTGTGGGGCGTGCATTAAAGATAAAAAATAAAAATATTTTAATTTTGGTGATTTATTCTAAAAGAAAAAATTCTTGAAAAAATTGTTTAAATTTGCATAACTTGTTGATGAGAGAGTAAAAACAGAAAATGTGAAAGTTAGAAGCATGTGGTTGAAAGGGTGCATAGAAACAATTGAAAGAGGTTTTGTGATATTCGACTATGCATTTGCCCCTTCTTGACTAGCAACAGAGAAAACGCAGAGGTATCAGGAGAAAGCAGAGGTAAGCTAGTGCTGCCGATTATTCTGTATCTGACGGTTAATACGAGTGAGTGGACCATTATCATTGGAGATCAATGGTGGCTGATTGCTTTGAGAGAAACTTGTAGGGTTTGCACTAAAGATAAAAAAATATATATATTAATTTTGGTGATTTATTCTTAAAGAAAAAGATTCTTGAAAAAATTCTTTAGATTTGCATAGCTGGTTGATGAGGAAGTAAAAATAGAAAATGTGAAAGTTAGAAGCGCACGATTGAAAGGGTGCGTAGAAACAATTGGAAGAAGTTTTGTGATATTCGACTATGCATTTGCCCCTACATTACTAGCAGCAGAAAAAAAAAAAAGCAGAGGTATGCTAGTGTTGCCCGCTAACCTATATTTGATGGTTGATACGAGTGAGTGGGCCATCATCGTCGAAGATCAACAGTGACTAATTGCTTTGCAGAAAAACTTGTGGAGCTTGAACTAAAAAAAAAATAATAATAATTCGGTGATTTATTCTTAAAAAAAAAAAGAATTCTTGAAAAAATTCTTTAGGTTTCAGTTACTAGTTGATGAGTGGATAAAAACAGAAAATGTGAAAATTAGAAGTGGGTGGTTGGAAGGGCGCGTAAAAATAATTGGAAGAGGATTTGTTATATTTGACTCTGCATTTGTCCTTACTTGACTAGCAGCCAGAAAACAAAAAAGCAAAAGACTAGCGTTGCCCAACCTATATCTGATGGTTGATACGAGTGAGTGGACCATCATCATTGGAGATCAACGGTGGTGGCTGATGATTTCGCAAAGAAACTTGTGGAACGTGCACTAAAAATAAAAAATAAAAAATAAAAATATTTTAATTTTAGTGATTTATTCTAAAAGAAAAAAATTCTTTAGATTTGTAGAGCTGGTTGATGAAGGGGTAAAAATAGAAAATGTGAAAGTTAGAACCGTGGTTGAAAGGGTGCGTAGAAACAATTGGAAGTGGTTTTATGATATTCGACTATGTGTTTGTCCCTACTTGACTTGTAGCAGGAAAAAAGTAGAGGTAGGCTAATGTTGCTCATTAACCTACATCTGACGGTTGATACGAGTGAGTGGGCTATCATCATTGGAAATCAACGGTGGCTGATTACTTTCTAGAGAAATTTGTGGGGCGCACACTAAAGATAAAAAAATAAAATATTTTAATTTTGGTGATTTATTCTTAAAGAAAAAAATTCTTGAAAATTTTTTTTAAATTTGCATAGTTAGTTGATTGGGGGGTAAAAATCGAAAATGTGAAAGTTAGAAGCGCGTGGTTGAAAGGGCGCGTAGAAAAAATTGGAAGAAGTTTTGTGATATTCGACTACGCATTTTTCTTACTTAACTAGTAAGAAGAAAAACACCGAGGTATCAGGAAAAGACAAAGGTAGGCTAGTGCTGCCGATTATCTTGTATCTGACGGTTGATACGATTGCTTTGCAGAAAAATTTGTGGGGCTTGCGCTAAAGATAAAAAATATTTTAATTTTGGTGATCTATTCTTAAGAAAAAAAATTCTTTAGATTTGCATAGCTGGTTGATGACGGGGTAAAAACAGAAAATGTGAAAGTTAGAAGCATGTGGTTTAAAGGAAGCGTAGAAATAATTGGAAGAGGTTTTGTGTTATTCGACTATGCATTTGTCCCTACTTGTCTAGCAGCAGAAAAAAAGTGTAGGTATAAGAAAAAAAAAAGTAGAGGTAGGCTAGTATTTCCATTATACTGTATTTGACGGTTGATACAAGTGAGTAGGTCATTATCATTGGAGATTAACGATGGCTGATTGCTTTGTAAAGAAACTTGTAGAGGTGCACTAAAGATAAAAAATAAAAATATTTTAATTCTGGTAATTTATTTTTCTTTTTTAAATTTTTTAGATTTGTATAGTTGGATGATGAGGGATAAAAATAGAAAATGTGAAAGTTAGAAGCGATTGGTTGAAAGGACGTGTAGAAACAAGTGGCAGAGGCTTTGTGATATTCGACAATGCTTTTGTCCTTACTTGACTTGCAACAGAAAAAAGAAAAAAAAGCAGAGGTATCAGGAGAAATGTAAAGGTAGACTAGTGTTGCCGATTATCCTATATCTGACGGTTGATACGAGTGAGTGGGCCATCATAATTGGAGATCAATGGTGGCTGATTATTTTGCATAGAAACTTGTGGAGTTTGCACTAAAGATAAAAAATAAAAATATTTTAATTTTGGCAATTTATTCTTAAAAAAAATTCTTGAAAAAATTCTTTAGATTTGCATAGCTCGTTGATGAGGGGGTAAAAATAAAAAATGTGAAAATTAGAAGCACATGGTTGAAAGGGCGCGTAGAAACAACTGAAAGAGGCTTCGTGATATTCGATTATGTATTTTTCCCTACTTGACTAGCAGCAGGAAAAAAAAAAGAGGTTGGCCAATGTTGCTCACTAACTTACATCTGACGATTGATACGAGTGAGTGAGCCATTATCATTGGAGATCAACGGTGGCTGATTGCTTTACAGAAAAATTTGTGGAGCGTGCAGTAAAGATAAAAAATAAAAATATTTTAATTTTGGTGATTTATTCTAAAAGAAAAAAATTCTTGAGAAAAATCTTTAAATTTGCATAACTGGTTTATGAGAGGGTAAAAACAGAAAAAAGTGAAAGTTAAAAGCATGTGATTGAAAGGGTGCATAGAAACAATTGGAAGAAGTTTTGTGATATTCGACTATGCATTTGCCCCTTCTTGACTAGCAGAGAAAACACATATGTATTAAGAGAAAGCAGAGGTAGGCTAGTGCTGCCCCTTCTAGTGATTTATTCTAAAAGAAAAAAATTATTGAAGAAAAATATTTTTGAAAATATTCTTCAGATTTGCATGATTGGTTGATGAAGGGGTAAAATAGAAAATGCGAAAGTTAGAAGCGCGTGGTTGAAAGGACGCGTAAAAATACTTAGAAGAGGGTTTGTAATATTTGACTATGCATTTGTCCCTACTTAACTAGCAGCCAGAAAAAAACAGAGATAGACTAGTGTTGTCCATTAACCTATATTTGACAGTTGATACGAGTGAGTGGACCATTATCATCGAAGATCAACGGTGACTGATTGCTTTATAAAAAAATTTGTGGGGCGTGTATTAAAGATAAAAAATAAAAATATATTTATTTTGGTGATTTATTCTTAACGAACAAATTTTTAAAAAAATTCTTTAGATTTATATAGCTAAGTAATAAAGGGATAAAATAAAAAAAAATAAAAATTAAAAGTGCGTGATTGAAAGAGTGCATAGAAATAATTAGAAGAAATTTTGTGATATTCTACTATATATTTGTCTCTACTTAATTAATAACACAAAAAAAAAGAGATATCAAGTAAAAAATAAAAATAGATTAATATTATCCGTTATTCTATCTGACAATTAATACAAGTGAGTGAATTATTATCATTGAAAATTAATGATAGCTGATATTTGTGCCAAAAAAATTGTGAGATGCATACTACCACATTGTTTGGATCAAGAGAATTTAGAGGGAAAGAAAATGAAAGGAGAGAAAATGGATGAAAAAGTAGGTTTTTTGTTGTTTGGATGAGAGGAGAAAATAGAATGGAAAGAAAAAAATTTATGTGAGACCCACTAAAATATTTTCATCTCAAGGATGAGATGAAAATGAGGAGAAATGTTACAAACATAAATAAAATTACATATTTATCCTTTATTATTAATAAATTATAACTTATATATAATATAGATAAGGGTATTAATGTAATTTTATACTATTATGATTTTTTTCTTTTTACTTTTCTTTTCATCCAAACAAAAAAAAAATTTATTTTCATTTTTTTTCCATCTATTTTCTCTTCATCCAAACACCATACAAATCACTCTATTTTTCTTTCTATTTTTTTCCTCTTATTTTCTTTCCTCTTATTTTCTTTTTTACATCCAAACAAAGCCTACATGTAATGATTTCAGTCATTTACAGTTTTTAAAGTAGACTATTCATGCTTCTCTTCTATGTTGTACGGATCTACTTAAATTAACATGTTTCTTTTTTTTTATTAATTAAAATTTTATTTAGTTTGTAAATAAAATATGTTTATATTTATCTTTTTTTATACTATAGATGAAATATTGTCTAAAATACGTATGTCGATAAATAAAATATTTAATTTATTTATTTATTAAAAAACTCATTATTTCTAAAATATGATCAGTAATTCAGCATCTCCCTTTTTCTGTTAGCTGGAAAGTAAATATTGTCAGAGGTTGGTGCAAAGATGCCGAGTCAACTAGGAATAGAACTATATTAAAAGAGAAGAGAAATATCTGAAAAAATTCTGAATTCTGAAGCATTAATGTGATTGACAATTGACAAACGAGACATTATTTCAAGCCATTCATGTGCGCAATCATAGCAGAGATAAATGGAAGCCTCCAACACAATAATCATACCACTTTATTATCAAATATTTATATTTTATACACATAAATAAACTGTTCTAGTGTCAATAATTTTTTTTGTACTGAAAAAAATAACATAAAAATGTGTTGATTACTATCTTGAACTAGGTTGTGGATGATCTTCAAGAAAGGGGTGTTTAGATTCTTCTTTTGACCCATATTTTTCAAACAGATCTTGTTATTTATAACCTACCTCTTTTTAAAGTTCCTTAACTAGAAATCAATTCATGTGGCTTTATTACTTGTTGACTAGATTATACTACACAATAGTATTGTCTACTATCATTTTTAAAATTGGTTGGTACAAGTGAACTGTCTCCCTGAATAGATTTTACATACAAGATTATGAATTTACACATTCTCTTTTATTTTAAAGAGAACTTACCTAATGATCATTTTCAACATAAACTTTCATAGACAGTTCTTTACATAATTTTTTTTTTCTGATTAAAAGGGGGCTAAGCGCCCAAGATATGATGATATACTCTCTATAATAAATGCTTTTTTTTTTGGTGTACTATAATAAATGCTTTTTGGTAAAGAAGAGAGTATCATACTATCATAACTATCATCATGTTGTTATTTGTACCTTTTGTCCGCAAGGACCCAACCCTTGTCAATTATGGGTCCTTCGTTTGGGCCAAAGTTTAATTGCAGGTCCGCGACCAGTGGGCCTAGTGGTCCCTGTTGGAGTTGATAAATTGGCCCAAATTTGAAGAAGATAGGCGATATGTTGGTCCAGTTAAAATTTGAAAGGTAATGGTCCATTTTGGATGTACATCCAAATAAATCCTCCGTTTCCGCCCATAAGAATCCATCTTAAGGAATACTCTTTAGTAATGACCCAAAAGAAAAAAAAAGGAACACTCTAGTCTATAAGCCATAGTAATGACCCAAAAGAAAAAAAAAAGGAACACTCTAGTCTATAAACCATAGTTATCATAATGAAACTGGTTAAAAATATTTAGTTACTGAATCATGAGTTAAACCATTAAGTTACTAGTTGAACCAATTAATTCAATTATAATTAAATAATTATATAAAATTTTATTTCATTTTTTAAAATATGTTTTTAATTTTAATTTTATATTAAATTAACTATTATTTTTAAAATTTAATAATTTATTAATTAGTTTATACTTCAAAATATCATATAATTATATGAAATAAAAAGTATATTGTAACTAATAAAGAATATTTTTGTCTTCTCTTTTAATTTGCAAATATGTAATAAAATTTAATATTTATTTTAAAAATTGTGTATGATTAAGAAAAATGGTTAATTGAAAAAGAATGAATACAAAACTAAAATTAAAATTAAATTAAAAATATGAAGAATTTAATTGAATAAGTTATAAAATATAAGAATCACAAGAACCAATATAACCTAGTTGTAGAGAACTGATATGAAATAGTTTAATTTATTATGTATTTTCAACTAATACTTAACAGTGTACAAACTAAACACTTAAAATTATAATCAACATAGTAAGTCTATTTAGATTGTGTTGGCTAACTAGTTTTTCTTCTTTTTAGAATATCCGACCAAAAAAAGTTTAGAATATATACAATGTAATTTTCGAGTGCATAAAAAAATTGTATATACTTGATATTAAGAATTCAAATTGGTATTGATAATATAATAGTCTTCTTTAATATATTCTTGTCCGGTGTATAAATATAAGGATAAAATATTTATATAAATAAAAAATAACTCAATATTATCTGAATCACCTAATATATGAATTCGATTTATGTTTAAATATAATGTTCTATATAATTTAATACATATTAATTCGATTTACTATTAAAATGTGTAAATCGAATTCAATAAATTCGATTAATATAAATATATACATAAAGATATTTAAATAATATTTTTTTATTTTAGATGATTCAAATAATATTAGATTATTTTTTGTTTGTATAAGTGTTTTATCCTAGATATAATCTAGTGAATAAACATTTGAAATTAAAGTAGTGCATAGAACGTTGCTTAAAAAGTGTTCGAACTTTGCAAAGTCCCACGTTGACCATGAACTTTTAATAACAATAGGAAGTAGCCTATATAAGGTTTACCACAATTTTCTAAAGTGATCGAGCCAAAAAATTTTAGTAATAAAGACACAATTAGAAAATTGTTTAATACAGATAGATTTATAGATAGATTTAGTCTTTATTACAGACGAATTTTTGGTTACCAACAGATTTTGTTCTTCTGTAAAAACTTCGTCGGAAATTATTTACTGACAGATTTTTTTTCGTTGAAAAACTATCGACGGATTTTTACCAGTTATCGACGGATTTTTCCTCTATAAATTCTCCCCTCCATTTCCTTGGAACGTCGAACTTTCCGACGGATTTTTCGTCGGTAATTACATGCGGATTTTTCGACAGATTTTCCGTCGATAATTACAGATGGATTTTCCGTCGGTAATTAGAGACAGATTTTCCTTCGGTAATTAGAGACAAATTTTCCGTCGGTAATTGGCGACAGATTTCCGACATATTTTCTGTCTGTAATTAGAATCTTAGAAAACCATCCCAAACTCTGAATATAGACAGAAAATTTGTCTGTAAATCCGTCAATAAAATAAAATAGATTTTTTTTTTTAATTTTTCATTGCAAAATAAACTTGTTTTTCAGTATTAAAAACATTAAATAAAATAAAATAAAATAAAATAAAAATATGAAACATTTTTTATATAACCAAATATGCCATCATAAGGGATCGAAGTCTTATTATATAAATAACAATAGTATTAGAGACACAATCATATGATGCTGATCTAAATATCCAGCAGACATCATAGAATAGGTTATATATACAATGTTTACATATCAACTAACATCCTTCGCAACCTTTATGAGCTCCTCTTGAGCCTTGTACAGCGCCCAAGTCGCAGAAAGACGACCGGCATCTTTTCCTGAGTCTGAGTATCCTATCATAACTTCTTGCTTCCCATTGATTCGGTTTCTGTACCAATCAATAGAGAAAAGCCGCGCCACTGCAGTAGGAGCAGACTCAAGATCATCAAGCTTTTCAAACAATGGCACGGCCCTTAGCGGTTGCTTCACGTGGCATTCCCATTGTAAGAGCTCAACAGCAAGCATATCAGACGGTGCTGTTGCCATTGAGATTATGTAGGCACCAAAGTTGTCTAAGGGAAGTTCTGTAATGACATGGAAGGTTTCCAGAACATCGGCGATCTCTTCTATTTTGGGAAGATCAGGGCCAAACAGATGGCGCTTTCCACTGAGCTCTGACAGGGGCCATTCCTGCCTGCGTTCCTCAGACCACTCTTGGTATGATCCAATCTCCAAGTGTTTGGTAATGGCATCCATGACATCAGTGTGCCGGTCTGACTCTTGACGAATGTCGAGTCTTACCATTGAGAGTCCAAATGTGGAAACTTGCTGCAAGAAATCAAGAAGGCTACCATCTACTATTGGTTGGTCACCACATGCGCAGAGTGATCTATAGCAGAGTTCAAGGGGCTCCAGGAACTGCAAGAAAAGAATTTGAGTCAAATAGTGTTTTAACATATATTGCCATGCATTTTGTATTGTCCTTTGTGAATCATGGATTTACTACTTTGAATGAAATAAAAAACAAAAATTAGAAAGTACCACAGTAAAGAAGGAACTCAGTATGTGACTAACCCAAACTAATAGAAGGCCGATCATCAAATTACAGTGTAATGATTAAGATGAGTTAAGTGGCTAACCCAAACTAATACTGACAAAATATTGTAAACAATTATAATTCAGATTCAAACAAATCATAGTCCTCATTCAAAAGTTTGAATTAGAAACTAAAAAAGAAACTGAAAAAGCACATAGATCACAATAAGCAATGAGAAAGCACATCGATTACGATAAACAAACAAAATCATATGAATTTTGAGTTGAAGTCTGGGAAAAATATAATGCTGCCATTACGAAGATCACCTTGAATTTAGATTGCTTGAGAATAGGAGCATCACCAGTGGCTCTCAGATGAACAACCACTGCCACAAAACCAAAACCCTAGTTCACGCACCTTATCGGTTCGAACAGGGGGAAAGAGAGAGGTGGAACCGCGACTGACGGTGGAACCGATTTTGGTCACCACGAAGCTAGGGCTTGCGCGAAGGTATGCGAGCCAGAACTGAGGGGGATAAAAGTAGAGAGAGAGGCATAGCGGTGGTGGAGCTTGAGCTTGCTTTGTTCTGCGAACGAAAAAAACACGGAGCTTGCTTTGTTTAAAAAAGAGGAGAAGAAGGAGAAGGTAGCTCCGCCAGTTAGGGTGGCCGGCAGTGGAGCTGTAGGTGAGGAATGGAGAAGAAAGAGCTCGTGCGACGGAGAGAAGAAGGAGCCCGTTGATGGAGAGGGGAATGCTAGGTTTAGCTAAGGGAGTTCTTCGATTTGAAGTTAAACCGCTAGGTTTAGCTAGGTTTCTTTGATTTGTGTGTTGTGAATGGAGTTCGGGCAAATGCTAGGTTTAACTAAAAATTATCGACGGAAAATTTTAAAGTACAGACGGATTTTCCGTCTGTAATAATTGAATAAAACGCAGCGTTTTTATTCATTTAATTACAGACGGATTTTCCGTCTAGTAACCATTTTCCACAAAAAAAATTAATTTTTCCGACAGAATTATCGACGGATTCTCTTTTCCGTCTGTAATTTATGCTAATTCATTTTTTTGTTTTCCGACAAAAAATTTCTCTGAAATTCCGTCTGTATTTCCGTGGGATAAAATCCGTCAAAAATATCCGTCTGTAATAACTAGTTTCTAGTAGTGAGATAAAAGTAATATTATAAAAAAATTAGTGTGCATATATTTAAATATCCAACTTAGGTATATTAATCAAGTTTTTAAAATTATAATTTTAATATATAAAAAAATATATTAATCTAATTTTGTTTTTTTTTAGTGTTTTGACAATATTACAATATATATTTATTATTAATATTAGTGTTTTGTATGACCAAGTATTCTGTGCCTATTAAATCACATCTTTATTAACTATTTTTTATATAATACATAAAAAAAATTATAACTAAATAGTTAAAAAGATTTATACAAGATTCTACTCTAATTATATAAGAGATATAAAAATAAATAAATATAATAAATAAAATTATGATGTGAGACCTGTTTCGAGGGACGGCGTTCGACATTTGTTAGTATTAAGGTACTACTGTCCGAGTTGTCTATTAGTATCAAGGTATTGTTGTTCGAGTTTCTCGCGAGAAGGTAGAGATAGATGGTATCTTTGTTTTGATACTTAAGTTAACATATATAGGTTTTAGGCAGATTTTTAGTAGATTGGGTTCGAAGTATATCTGAAGGTATCAACGTATTTATAGTAATAAATGTAAAGTCGATAGAGTAGTTCCACCTTTAATGGTGGATATCCGTTCTTTTTTTGTAGGAAAATTATTGAGATCTCATTTTTAGATGAGTTGGAGAGATTGCAGAAATTAGCTACTGATTCAAAGGACTTGTATAATAGCGTCGTGTACGACCTCATAGATGTCGGACAAGTGTCGATCCAATCATAGTTGTCAGAACCGAATTAGTGGTCGAACCGATCAAGTTACTGAGTACAAATATATGTATAAACTAAATTATATGTTTCTTGTGTGTAAAATTTCTATAAATATGAGTATAAATTATTACTGGTTAAATACTAACCAAAAATAAAAATATTTGTTGATGATGTAATATTATTATTTATTTATATGTTATTTTTGTTATGTTATATCAAACTTGGATGGCCTAAAGTTGAGTCTGGGATAAAAAAGGTTGCTTTAATATGTTATTTTCCCCTGCGTGCCATTGATTGAGCAAATTAGAATGTGAAACATCTTTTTTGGTTGTTACAAAACATAATAATGAATAAACAACAGACTAAGAGTATTAATCATTGACCATTTACCAGTTACATACTAACTTACTACTGTATCACTCTTCATTATTATTCCTTATTGAGCATTCCATCGGAATAAATTTTTTTCACACATTTCGCTATTAAGAATAGTTAATATAACAAAGCTATGTATCGCCATGTTAAATTTTCGTGCCGGTATACCCTAAAGTTATAAACAACACTCCGAGAGGTCATTTTTATTTTTCTTTCTTTTTTTGGTAATTAAAAGTCAGTATATATATGTGTAGGTTATTAGATTATTAGTCACTTGATTCGGTTGTTATGGCAAATGATTCCAATCAAGGGGCAAGCACTGATGATACCATTATTAAGAAGAATAATCAGCAAAAATTTAAAAAAGAGAGTTGTTGAGGTGGGGTTGTAACAAATAATAATTAAAAAGATAAATATGAATAGGTGATAAGCTTTCATTTCATATGGTCACAAGTCGATGTGTCCACAGCAACACGAAAACGACACACCATTAAAAAAATTAAAATGAAAATTACTTATAAACCTATATATATATATATTGGTGACTGAAATAAACTAAATAAAGAAAAACAAAATAAACAAAACAAGGAACTACTTAAATAAAGGGACAGTCCCATTTAAGACTACTCTTAAATTCCTCCTAAGGTGAAAGAAGCTCCACATATGAAAGTTGTAAATTCGTCGCCATCTTTGCCATAGTATCTGCCACCATGTTTGCATATCTTATAATCAAACGAAAGTCAACACGCCAATTCCAATGCATGATATCTCTTATTTTGAGCACCAATGGATCAATAAATCCAAAACCATCTTAAGTAACAAGATTAAATGCTTCCACACAATCCGTCTCACAAATAACATCTCATTGACCCACATCCCAAGCTAAGAGATATCCTCTCCAAATGGCAAACAATTCTTCTTGAAGAATACTATTACTCTCAATCATTCCCAAACACCCTCCTTTGCCAACTCCAAATGGTAAACCTATATATATGAAAGAATTTCAGGTGTTCTTAAAATATTAATATTTTAAAAAATTTAATCGTTAATTTTAATTAGAAAAAATATATACAATATATAAATTAAAATCAACAGTAAAAATTATCTGAAAAATTTTTCATATACATACATTTATATCCCAACCAATAATACTTGTTTGGGAATATGTCATGTCATATCAATATCATGTACGTAATTTAGCTCTTGAGTCTTTACTATATATGTTTCATGAAGACTACGTACTCGAGTAACTAATTTGTTTCCAGAATGCGATGCTTTTAATGGATATTTTGGACACAACTTTACTTATACATAAATACGTGTCTCAATCGGGTTTTTAATTAGGATTATTGAATCTTCATTCGTTGCGTGTACAAATTAAAGTGAAAATGGAATTTTAGAGAGAAGATTAATAATGGCTACACCGCTACGGCTTGTGGTTAAACATTGCAAGAGATTCTTAATTTATCGCATTCATAGAAAATGAAAAAATGATCCATTCATATCTTCTCAAAAGTCGTCATCATATGCCAATTATGCCATACTCAAGCACAATGGCATCATCGAAGATTTTCAACTCATAACTCTCTAGAGTTTTTATCAACCAGTTGAAATTATTAGGCAACATAACAACAAATAATATAAATCAAAATAGCTTTTGATATGGCCTTATATTATTGAATTGAAGTTAGTTCGGTCCAATTAAATTTCGTAAATTTAATCATTTAATGACTAACTAGTGGTGCGAACATTTTCATGGAATGTTTAGCATAATTGTATTTGAGTTTATAAGATAAGATGCCTCGCATGTTGAGAAAGACAAAGTAAGAATGAAACCATAATAGCTTCCGATAATTATTTCCAAGAAATTTCACTATGATGGTACATATATACACAACCACATTGGTAATCAAATGATACAAATTTGTGCACGGCATTACATACTTTCAATTTTGTTGGCTGTTCAAAAGATAAAAAAGACAATCCCCCCTCTTTTCCTCTGCCTCTCGCCACCCAAAAATAAAAAAAGGAGGGGGGGGGGGTGATAAAGTCAAAAGTAGAAAAAAAGCTCAATCTAGCAAACAATTCATTAAAAATAACTTAATATAATAAATTTAATACTAAGATGTATCTAATCTAACACCTACATTTGACTTACTAAGGGTTTCCGACGGATGCTTAATTAGTATTAATTAATTTAAAAGTCGTATTATATATGTCATACATAAAAATATTACTCCCACTCTATGAGTAGAGCCAGCAACCATTGTGGAATGTGGACTAAACACTAAGAAACCCAAAATAGCAAAGTGACAATTAAGGGATAAGGATGAATATATATAAGAATGCAAAAGCATTAATTACATATGTGGCAAGGCATAAACTTTGCTTGTCAAAAGTTATATGCTAATAATGCATTCCTTCCATTGAACAATTGTGTTTCATGATTAAAAGAGATTACAGCCAAAGTTTTGATGTCCTCATCAGACACCCGACACTCATATTTTACACATAAATAACTCAATTATTATATCATGACACTAAAGATGGAAGATTAATTAGATGCCACCCCCACTCACATTATTATTCACAATGGTCCCAGATTCAAAAGCTAGCTAAGAAGGGGGTGGCACATGGCACACAGTCATTGGCTTAGCTTGGAGTAATTGTAATTTAATTTACCCCATTGATTTAATAAAAGAGAGTGAGATTGGTGGATTAATTGATTAGCTTTGGGACATAACATAAAGTAGTCCCATATTTTCAGACTGAAAAAGATAAAAAAAGAAAAGAAAAAAGGGCATACTTTATTTTATTTAGCCCTGTCTTGAATTACATCGAATCCCATCTCAGCTGGATCCGTGGCCTGAAGCTCATAGCTGATTCCATCCAATGCTCTTCTCAGACCATCCTTCGATGTTGCATATAGAATCTTAGCTCTTATCCTTGATGCCGTTGGCGACCTGCACAAATTTCAAGTCAGTCGGATCGGATTGGGTCTAATAGTCGAATTTCTAATAAAAAATATTAAAAGATGGTCAAAATTTATTATTTTTTATCATTAATTAAATATAGTTAAAAACAAAAAATTTTGATCGTCTTCTAAAATTCGTCTAACTGATAAACACATACCATGCAATGAAGAATATCTTGCTTTTGCGGCAGTTATCAACCGTGACAAAATCGAAGTCGAAGACGGCATATCTGCAGTCATCTTTAGGCAAGGAAGCGGCAAGATCGGCATAGCCCTCGCCGGGAGCACCAACCTTGTCGACTTTGACAAGCCTTGAGCCTTCATCGATCTTGAACACTATGTATCTGTGAACCTTCTTCCACTTCATCTCCATGAATGAGTTCTTGCACTCATCCGTCACCCACATCCCTGTTGTCGCCTATATAAACCAAACAAATTAAACAACTTGAAGAAATATTGGAGATGAGTCAGAAGAGAAGAAGTGGAGGAGTTACCATCTTGAATGCCATCGCCATTTTGATGAGTTGAGGATCGGAGGAGGAGGACCAAGGAATTTAAGTATATCAAAGTGTTTGCTTTTTTCTAAGTTTGTCTGAGTGGGTGAGGTGGAATATAGGCATATATATAATGAGAAAGTGGTCGATAATGCCACTGTTATTTCTTTGTATTTACAGCTATGTCCTCAAGTCTGCCCCTTGTTTTATAAGCTTGGACTTATTGAGAAGGACTATTAAATAATGTTAGCATGTACAACCAACAAATAATAATGCTAAGTGAAAATTTCTCTGTTCATATTAATTATTTAATAATATACCTCAAGTAAAAATAACTTTTCAACCTTTAGTTCTATATTGGTTATGCAAAAAAAAAAAAAAAAAAAACTTTTCCCTAAAGTTTTTGTTTTTCTTGTATACTATATTCATTTTTATTTGTTAATGCTTAAAAGAATGTTGTGCATGCAATATAAATAGACAAAAGGATCGTTTCTGTTTATTAAAAGGGTGGAAAAATGAATCCATTTGAGTGCATATGAAATCTTGATCAGAAGTACGAAGAGGAAGGCATTTCTTCACAGTGCTCGGGAATCGGAATTCCCACGTCCTATTTGAAAACAGAGTATTATGTGTAGCATTAAGCATTTAATTTAGGAAAAGGATAGG
The DNA here is from genome assembly GCF_059453495.1 of Arachis ipaensis. Lineage (NCBI taxonomy): Eukaryota > Viridiplantae > Streptophyta > Magnoliopsida > Fabales > Fabaceae > Arachis > Arachis ipaensis. Next base: position 8,778,247 of record NC_142438.1, read on the forward strand.
TGGTCGCACATGTTTCTTACTCTCAATCTTTAGTTCTTGATTCATAAATTAAATTTAAAGTTTTTTATATTGTTATCATTTAAAATTTCATATATATATATATATATACATATTAAAAATTATTTATATTTTATTACTCATTTTGTTTACACTGGTTAAAAAAAATATACATACATATATAATCGATATAAATAATATATTTTTGTTAAATATCTTGTCAGCAAATAAAATATATTATAAAATAAAAATATTCACACTATTCACACTATTACATATGAAAGAGGGAGGTGAGAACGGAGGAAGTGATAGTGTGGCTCGTGAGAATGAGATACATAGTAAGACATTCAGCGATGTCGGAAGAAAAAATAAGGAGGAGAGTGGGGGGTGGGGGGCTGGGTATTCCTGGTGTTGTGGAGGGAGTAAGAGTGTTGGTACGGGGAGTGTATGGCTGGTTGAATGGTGGGATATCTTCGAAGACCTCGTTCAGGGACAAAGTTATTGGTTCTACTGTTTCCAGGACTTTGAGGGTCACATAATTTTTGGTATGCGATAAGATGGCGACTGTTACTGCAAGGAGTGGGGAGTCTAGTATCCCTTGGGTCCGGTTTATGCCAGAGGCTCGTGTAGCATTAGCTAAACCTTATCATGATGCTATCATCATCAAGGTGTTTGGGAAGCGGTTTAGCTATACCGCTATCACTCATAAGCTTAAGAGTGTTTGAAGAACCAAGGGTGACTATGAAATTTTAGATGTTGGGTCTGGTTACTTCTTAGGGGGCCATGGATGATTTGCGGATAGCTATGTCACCATTAAGCCATGGAGCACCTCCTTCAGTCCCTCTGAGAATTTCTTCGGATCGACATTGGTGTGGATTCGTACATCAGGTCTCAATAACTGGTATTATGATGAGGAAGCCATGCATCGGATAACGGCTGCCATTAGAACACCAATTCGTGTGGACTTAGCTACTAAGTCAGCAAAAAGGGGTAAGTATGCGAGGGCTTGTGTTTAAATAAATTTGGATCAACCTGTGATTACAAAGATTGGAGTGGACGATGAAGTTTATGATGTGGAATATGAGCATCTTCATCTGATATGCTCGAAGTGTAGCTGCTATGGGCATATTGACAGGGACTGTGATAAGGGGAAGCGCATAGAACCTGCTTGTGTCGATAACGTGGAGAAGGGACTGCGAGTGTCTCCGATGAGCAAGCCGTCGGAACCATCCTGGTAACAAATTCTCATTCGGAAATGGTAAAAGCTCCAACTTTTGAATTTAGTTCTGTTTCTGGAAAGGAGGAGCCGGTTATGGAAGGACCGGATTCCATGCAGAAAATGTTACGTGATTCAAAGCAATCTTTGGGCCATGCAAATGATGACAGGTAGGTCCAAGTGAATAGGAAAGGAAAGGGCAAGCTGTTCCAATCTTCCACATGGGGCCCATTACAAAATGACACTAAGATTAGGAGCGTTGCTGGAGCAAAACCAAGTCTTCCCTCACTTGGGCTTGAGGATAAGTCTTCTTCTACTCCTTTAAAGCCCAGTGTGGGAACCAACGCTGGTGCCAAGAAGAATAGCGTTAATGTGGGGTCTTCTTTGAATCATACGCGAACAGGGACCTCCACGCACAAGTGATAGCGACCAGGTTCCTTGCAAGGATCTCCTATTAAAGTGTTACTTAGGAAGCAGGGGATGAGGCGCGGTCAAGCATCGCTATGATGGTGGGTGATACCCATAAACATGGAGACAGAGGTCCTACCGTGTAACTCTTTTGTGGTAATATTCCAACTTTTTCGGTAATAGTTTTTATAGATTGTGCATCCTTAAATATCATTAGTTGGAACGTCAGGGAAGTTTCTAATAGGATATCTCAGGTTCATTGTAAGGACTTGGTTAGGAAATTTTAACCGTCCTTTTTTATTCTTATTGAAACGCATGTTATATTTAATTCTATGAAAGATTTTTGGAGTAATTTGGGTTATTTTCTTGTGGGTATCTCGGAAGTTGTAGGTCACAAGGGTGGTATCTGGTTTTTATCTTCAGATCCTTCCTTTGCTTGTTCAGTTCTCTGGATTTCTAAGCAATGCTTAACTGTTCATATTGGCAAAGCTGATAAATTTCGAGTTTGTAGTGCTATTTACGAGAGCCCCCATATTCTAATCGTAATTGGCTGTGGCATCATCTTAGAGATATCTCCTCTACAGTGCTAGATCATTGGCTTGTGCTAGGAGATTTTAATGAGATTGTATGTTCAAATGAGGTCAGGGGTGGTAATTTTTATCCTTGTTGCAGTGCCTCTTTGTTAGATGCTCTAGATTTTTGCAATCTTTTTTATTTAACTACTCCTGGACGGATGTTTCTATGGTTTCGAAGAACTAAGGGGTTTATGGAGATTGCTGAAAGACTTGATAGAGTGTGTAGCAATGGTGACTGGATGTTGCTTTTTCTAGAGGCTTATGTTGAGGTTCTGTGTCGCCTTCACTCACATCATTGCACTCTCTTAGTTCGGTGTCTTGGAACCCCAGTGAAGAGGGGTGCCAGACCATTCCGATTTTAGGCGGCCTGGACATCTCATCCAGAGTATAAACCATTAATCAGAAAAATATGGGACAGAGTTTCTACTATGGGGTGTATTCAGAGGAGTTTGAATTCAATTTAGAGTGCTTCATTAGAGTTCAATTCTAAAGTATTTGGAAACATTTTTGCCAACAAGAGAAATCTTGAATTTCAATTAGAGGCTGTTAAAAAATGGCTGGAATTTAGTGATGATGCTGAATGAGGGAGAATGAGGAGAATTTAAGGGTGGCTCTGAATACTATTTTAGCTCAGGAATAATTATTCTGGTTCCAGAAGTCTAGGGAGCAGTGGGTACAATATGGGATCGTAATACTAAATTTTTTCACTTATAGACTATCACTCAAAGGAAAGCCAATAAAGTCCATGGTCTTCTTATTAGTGATGGTTCTTGGGCTACGGATCAGGATGCTCTGAAATTCTACATAAAGCTTTTTTGTTCTACTGAACGAGTTGATCTTTCGTGTTTGGGAGTGGTTATGTCTCATAAGCTTAGCCCAGATGCTTGTGGTTCTCTTACTCAATCGGTGTCCTTCTTAGAAGTTAAGCAAGAAGTTGATAGCATGAGTCCCTTGAAAGCTCCTGGTCCGGATGATTTTCAAGCATTTTTCTTCAAAGAATATTGGGAGGTCGTTAGTCGGGATGTCTGGCAAGCTGTGCAACGAGTCTTTCTTGGTGGCCTTTTAAGTTTGTCCTTGATTGAAACTCTTATAGTTCTTACTCCCCAAGTGCAAAACCTCTGGTGTTTTCAAGGATTTTTAGGCTATTGGCCTCTGCAACGTCATCTATAAGATCATCACGAAGGTCTTAGTTAACAGGTCACGAACCCTTTCTTGATGAGATAGTAAGCCCTACTCAAGAAGACTAAGTCGAAAAAAGGAGCCATTGCTTTCAAAATTGATTTGGAAAAGATATATGACAGAGTGGATTGGACATTTCTTGCGGAATCTTTGGGTGTTTTTGGCTTCCCCCAATGCACTATTAATCTGATTATGAATTGCGTTCAAGCATCCAACTTGTCCATCTTGTGGAATGGTGCGAAATTGGAGGGTTTCCAGCTTAGGAAGGGGGCTTAGACAATGGGACCCTATGTCTCCCTATCTCTTCGTCATTTGCATTGAAAGACTAGCTACCTTCATTGAAGCCCAAGTCAGTTTTGAAAACTGGGAGGCTGTGGCTGTCTCTCGAGGCGGGCCGCGGTTATCACACCTTATGTTCGCTGATGACTTGCTCCTGTTTTGTAAGGCGACTAGGTCTCAAGTTCGGAATGTCAAGAGAACTATGTATCTTTTTTGCAAAGTTTCGTATATGAAGGTTAATCTTGAGAAGCCAAAATCTCTTTGCTCTAAGAATATATCTAATAGTCAAAGAGAGGTGCTGATGGGAGTTTCTCAGATTCGGTTGGCAAACGATTTGAGAAAATATTTGGGTGTTAACATTAGACACCCATGTTCTTCTAGAGTCTTTTTTATGAAAACTTTGTCCCATATTAAGTCCAGATTGGCAAATTGGAAAGGTAGGCTTCTTAACAGAGCTGGTAGACTATGTTTGATTAAATCTGTTACTTTTGCTTTACCTGTTTATCGTATGTAAGTCTCTCTTTTCCCTTCTTCTGTTTGCATAAAAGCTAATGCTATCATGAGGTCTTTCTTGTGAAAGACACAAGTTGATGAGTGGTGTCTTAACCTGGTCAAGTGAGAGACCGTTATTACTCTTTGTAAGTTTGGTGGCTTGGGTGTTAGAGATACGAAGTGTGTAAATCTGGCTTTAATGGGCAAGCTTCTGTGGCAATATCTTCATAGTTCGGGTCTTGAAGGCTAAATATGGGCCAGATATTCTTATGGAGAGTAGAAATTTTATTGGTGCCTCAAATATCTGGCATGACATCATGAAAACTAAGGTCAAGATGCAAGAGGAATTTTCTTGAAACACCGGTAGCCTTCCTTAATCCTTTTGGTTTGGAAAGTGGCACCCGAATGGTTGTCTTGTTGCTTTTGTTCCTTTTGTTTATATCACGGATACAACTTTGAGGGTGGAGCATGTTTAGTCCCACAATCATTACAATTAGAGAGTATTGTTCACTCCCATTGATAGACTTTAAAATCAGGTTGCCTTCTATTCGACCAAGTTTGTATGGTGATCTTGAACCTGGTGGGTTGTGGAGTAGTTCTAACTCCAAGGTTTATTCGGCTAGGCGCGGATATGATTGATTGCTAAGTCATAAGATTTCTTGGGATCTTACTATTAATTTACTCTGACTTTGGTGAATGTGCATTCCGAAAAAGATTAAGCTATTCCTGTGACTTGGGACTCAGAATGTCGTGTCAACCAGTCGATTCCATTACCACAGAGGCTTAGCTGTCTATGCGATCTGCCCTCCGTGCAACCTGGTGAAAGACGTCTTGCATTGTTTCAGAGATTGCATTAAAGCCTAAGCTGTTTGGTATACCTTGGGGATTGGATGAAACATAGATGACATTGGCAGAGATTTCCATAGTTAGGTCAAGCATAACCTTCATGCTAGCGAGTGCTTGTTCTCCGCGGCAATTTGGTGGATTTGGCGTGATTGCAACAACGATGTTTTCAAGGATGATGATACTTGGAGTACTTTCAAGGTAATTCTTCTAATTAAAAATGCAGGTAAGGATTTTGGTGCCATGTCTATTTTTGTGGGGAATACAAACCCGAATTCTCCTTTCTTTTTTTGGATTCCCTCCTAATTTGGTGATTAAGTTGAATTGTGATGCTAGTGTTTTGGTTTTTTGGCATGTGGCTGATTTTGAGTGCATTCTTAGGGATCACTTGGGTAATTGGATTAAGGGTTGTTCAGGTGTTTTTACTGAGATCAATGTTATTAGAAATGAGCTTTTTGCCATATTGTGTGGTCTCTGTTTGGTTTAGAATTGTGGATTAAAGAGGTCATTTGTGAGACGGATTGCATCGATACGTATCATGCTATTGTTCAAAGTTATACGGGTGTTCATCTTGATCTCACCGTCAAGATTCAAGAACTGTGTAACAGGTCCTAAACTGTGAATTTGGTTCTAATCCAATGGACTGCGAAGGCGACGGCGATTACATGGCAAAAACTGCCGTGCGTTGCAATATTTCTTATACGGAATGGTTGTTGCTCCAGCAGAATTTAGTTAAATTTTTAGCAGAAGATATATCCCTTTCCTCTTAGTTTTTTTCTATGTATTTCTTTTATCCTTAGTTTAAAAAAAATGTTATAAGATGACAATTACATATATTTTGTTGTTAGCTTTTTACGAGATTAAATTATTGGACGACTAGAAAAAAAAGTATTCACATTGTATTTTGAATCAATTTAAAAGACAAAATAGGTATAATTTATTATGATTTTGATTATATAAATTTGGTTTTATTTTTTGTTCTAATCCAATTTATTTCAAAGATTACAATTGTATTATATTAATTTTATTTTTAATGTTGCTAATAAATTTCCTCAAATATTAATGCCAGCTAATACATTATCATTAAAAAAAAATAGCAGTGTATATAGATGGGGATTCATGATGTAAGTCTTGCCATATTTACACGAATAACTAGTAATGTTTTATGGATTATGAAATCTATGTTGGACTTAAATATGTAACTACATAAATTAATTGTATAAAGTTCCATAAAATTTACAAGTTATCCTAAGTTTAATTGCGTTTAATTTTTTAAATAATAAATTTTTGAAAATATGATAATTTTTCAATGACAATATATATTATGATTTATTTCTACAAAATTATACTCTTTTTGTTCCTTTTAATTTGTCAGTCTTATTTTTTAAATGAATAATTTATTATTACTAAATTTCCAATTATAATTTTAATCAACAAATACATTATTTAAAATTACTATACTATTATCTTTTTCTTTTTTAAATTTCATCAAATCCTATATATAATGAACAAATTTGTACTGCATAATTATATTTGTACAAATAACTTTGGATTTTCTTCTATATTAATTTACTACGGTAATAATATAAGATCTTATAAATCAAATTGAATTGGTCTATTAATTAATTTACTAGTCTATTTAAATAAGTATTAAAATTATCACAATAGATTAATTTTTGACTTATCCAACTGGAAGATTCCGTAAGAAATGAGATCTTATAATTGAATTTCGTTCTTTTGACTCAAACTTATATGTATTCTGGTGCTGAAAGCAGCTAGCAGTGTTAGATAGGGGGCACACATAGGAGGCTGACATTCATTTCTTGGTGAGATTAATGATATTACATGACTCAATTAATAAATCAAATTAAAGTGGTGGTATAATAATTGATTCTTCCTATATAATAAAAAGTGTGACGATGTTGTGTGTCTACAATATCTAGATTGCACGACGGTTAGCTTAATTTTACAAGCAAAGCAGAGCAATGAAAGAGACAGCAGTAAATAAAATCTATCAATCCAAAATTACTAGAATTAAAATGGGTGAATACCCACCCGCCTCTGGTAGATTTTGTCGAAACATCACGAGATTTTCACTAAAAATCTGATTAATAGATAAAATTTCACTTCCCTCTCTTGCGAGATGCTAAAATGACACCTTCCTCCCCTCTATTTTATAAATGTACATTCTCCTTTCTTCTAACTTTTAAAAAACCTCCTCTTTAATCCATTTTAAATTTTTTATGTTAACTAATATTAACTTTGTCCATTTTTTAAGAAAAAATAAATTATTTTTTGAAAAAATACCCATTAACAAAAATTTTATTTTTATCATTAAATTTTGCTTACCAAAATATCTTTTAATAAATTATTTTTTTATTAATTAAATTATACTTTTACTAAAATATTTTTAAAAAAATTAATAATTAAATTATTTTTTTCTAAGATACCTACCCTTCAATAATTTTTTAATTATTAAATTATAATTTTACTAAAATTTTTGTTAATAATTATTTTTATATTTACTATTAATTTTTTTATATCAATATATATTATTTTAACATTAAATAAAAAAATTTTACCACTATTAATATGTATAACAATTAATATATATTGATATTGAAAAATAATCTTACTAAAAATTTTTATTTAATGTTAAAATAATATATATAAATATCAAAAAATTAATAGTAAAATATAAACAAATTGTTAACGAAAATTTTGGTAAAATTATAATTTAATAATTAAAAAATTATTGAAGAGTATTTTAGAAAAAAATAATATAATTATTAATTTTTTTAATTATTAAAGGATATTTTGGTAAGTAAAATTTAATAATAAAAAATAAAATTTTTGTTAATGGATATTTTTTTTAAAATAATTTTTTTTCTTAAAAAATAGATAAAGTTAACATTAGTTAACACAAAAAGTTTAAAATGGATTAAAGAGGAGATTTTTTAAAAGTTAGAAGGGAGAGAAATGTACATTTATAAAATAGAAAGGAGGGGAGTGGAATTTTCTCAAAATTTTAGTTTTTGATATTTAATTTTATAAAATTAGTTAATTTTTTCGTCAATGTTCCTCCTCCGAAATATATTTATATAATAAATTAATTATTAATATATTTTTTATTTAATTTGTATAAATAAAAATAATTTAAAAGTTATTAATATTTTTTAATTTTATACAATAAATTTAATTAATATATTTTAAAAAAGTAATATAAAAAAATTAAACAGTCTTTACAATTATTTTCAAAAGATAACGAGACTCTCAAAAAAAAAATTTATCAATTGTAATCAATTTTTAACTGATAAATTAACAGTTTAACATACTATGTAGATTTATTCTATTAATATAAAGAAAATATATTGACAGAAAAATTAATTAATCTTATAAAAATAAAATTAAAAAATTAAAAAAATATTTTTTTTGAAAGATCTTATTCTCTTTTGAGATAATTATGGGAGATCATTTAAAATTTTTTTCTCAATTAAAATTAACCATAAGCTTAGGAGCATACCGACATTTAAGAAGCAAAAGTAAATATTTATTTGTAACACATTGCACTATACATTGACTATGCTGTGGTCCCATCTCGGATCACAAACCACACATTCTCTTTTTTGAGTTTCTGAAAATAGTCTTTGCGTGAAAGTAAAGCATAGAAGGTAGTGGTGGTAAAAGAAAAAAGAAAGTTTTTGTGATTAACAAATTAGTTCATGTACGTCTCTCCAATCACCAATCAGATCGTTTTCCAACTTGGTCATCATTATATGCTTGTTTTTTTTATTATTATTATATTCCCTGGATCGAGATTTCATAGAATTTCGACGAATTTGTCTAATAAAACGAAGCACAAAGAGTTAACCCCGCAACCAGTTGATATAGAATTCGGTGGAAATTATCACATGCAATGACTCATATATAATGAATCTAATTTAGTTGTTTGTGCTTGGCATTATGTTGGATCATGGTGATGAATTGGAGGTTACAATAAACACTAAAAGCCAGCATGAGAGGCTATGTTGGTGGATTGGGAGGCATGTATGTGTGATGGTTCATGGCATCGTTCATTTGTCCCTTTGCTACAAAATGGAAGATTTTCAACATTGTTGTGCATGCATTATGATGATGATGATGAAAAATACCTACTTTCTTTGAGACTAGCTACTGCTATATTAATATGCATGGATGCACTCACTTTTGTGGTGCGTATTGATCCTCGGGATTTGACATAAGAAATTAAAGATAATGATACAATTATAAGCTGACTTTTTCTTCTTGTTTTAATCTTAAATTTATATGATGACATTTCATTCTTATTTGAGATAAATGTAATTTTATATATAGGCTAAGGCTACTTGTACATTTTCATTTTCTAGAATTATCTATGTTGTAGATTAGATCCACGTGAGGAGACACAACAAATCATATGATAGCTAGGAAGAAGAGCTGAAGAGCATTGATCTCTATGAGTACCGGACTAGTTACTTCAATTTCGGATACCTTTGTTGAGAACCACATTGGTTGCTTATGCATTAAGTGGTGCAAATTAAAAGAGATATATATGGTTATGGACCACCCCATTAAGAATGCTATTGGCCCTTGAAATGTCCGAATGCGTTCACTGTTAGTTCCTAATGGGACTGAACTTGTCTTTGTTTATCAATTTATACTCTCAATTTGAAGTTCAAAATTCAAACAATAGTATGCATTCAAAAACTATGATTGTATGATCAGTTGGTCACATTATACCTTTACAAACGTGCCAAGCAACCAGAAGCTTCTCTTTATCCTTTATATTTTTTTTGGGCTAGCAAAGTTAGTTGGGTGAGTGTGTGTGTATGTATGTATATATAGACACACACATACCTCCAACATATTTCTTTGGAAAAGTCTAGAGGCCAGAAAAGTCTAGGGGCCAGTAACTTTTGTATTTTTTGGTCAGCACTACTTTTGAATCTAAAGTGCAACATTTTTTTTTATTTGTATCAGGGTATCCATCAGGCCGGAAGTCCTATGATTAATTGGGTACTGCAGAGGCAAAGTAGGCGACCCTTCCAAGCAAGCAAGCTCCATTCGCATCCTCCGGTGAGTATAGAACCTGGGAGAGATGATTAAGGGACACAGACCCTCATCCATCTGTGCCAACTTGCGTAGGTAAAGTGCAACAATTTCTTGAGGTGGGAAATGATATAAAAACATATTGGCCCAACACTGGTCCATATTTGAACTACAGTGGGCCGAACCAATTTTAAAGGTCCAAACCAATTTAACATCTAAATAATAAATTTTCATCTTCAAATATTGGGGAAAACCAACCTTTTATTGATTTACTTCCTGCCACATTAAGGCTTATTATTGCTGTTGACTGTAGAGGAATTATCCTAGGACAGTAGCCCCGTTGTAGTACCAAGAAAACAATATATATATATATATATATATATATATACACGGAGAAAAATGTTAGGGGACCATCAGAAACCCAACAATGATTTATGCTTTGTATACCTATAAAATACAGTCACATATATTTTATATTTTCATTTTCATCTGTTCATTTTCTTTTCTTTCGTTCTGGTATCAGAGCTTTTTCACCTTCTATAATAACATATTCCATTGTTTTTCTACAAAAAGATTACATAGGTTTCGAATAATATAACTTGGGAGATATATGAACAAGTCAGAAATTGTCAAGTGTTGACAGCTTTCTGAAATGAAAAGTATAAATAGTTGGATATGGATCTATAAGAAAAATAAGAAAGGAGTATCTATATTGTACATCAGTATCAATATCTTGATTGTGTATCTAGTTACTGGTTTATTCTTAGAATGAAGTAATGCAGAAGACAAGTTGACAATAATGAGAAAACAAGAAAATAAGCAGAGTCCTCGTTTCCCATTCATGATTCAACATATTTGCTGCCACATGAGATTGCTAGACTAAAATTAAGCAAACCATTCTTTTTCTTTGACATGACTTGGATAAGAAGCAAATAAATGAAAGCACTACAAACTACAAAGTAGCACAAATTATGCTTAGTCGTTGAACAAAATTGTTTGATTTATGAGCTTCACTTGTGCTCTTCAGTCTTCAGTCTTCACCCTTACAGAAGAAGTATAGTACATAGTTCAGGTTACATGGTAAACTTAAGTCAGCATTCAAATAAACTTAATTTCCCTTGCTCTCTACAACTACAAATTATTAAACTACATTTCTAAAAGAAACACTCAAGAAGTATGCACAATAGGCTCACACACAGCTCTAACTTAAGAATGCCCTCAAAGTAGCAATTCAAATGTCTCAAAACATTTGACTCCTAAGAAGAACTATTTACACACCTAGAATTCTTGTTACAACATTAGATTGTCTGCTACTCCTGCTAATGGGCAAGTGAACATAAACCTCATGGACATCTTGTTTGCAGACTTCTCCGCTATCACGGTCTATGGCATAGCAGACATAAATTGAGTCGATTACAATGTCTAGTACATGCACAAAGAATCCCAGCACTATGATCAGCAGCAACCAAGCTAGCGCTGCTACTAGATATGAATCGGACCCAAGACTCGTTGTGGTCTTTAATATAACACATACCTGCTTATACAAAAAACAATTAGGACAAATGTAAATAAAAGAGATAGAAAACAATGAAAGCAGGAAAACAAACTAGTAATTGTTGGACCCCAACATATCATTTTTAAGATATTATAAGTCAAAGAGTTTCATAAGATGGTCACTAAGTTAAATTATCCTACATTGTTCATCTCATCCCCAAAAAACAAAAAGCAAAAAGGAACAACAAACTGCAAAAGCGAAAGACCATAATTTATGGCTGTCAATTGAACATGGACAATGTTAATGGAAGGATATGTTGTAAGTTGTTATCAACATCCACAGGCTACACGCATAAGAAAGCTCTTCAAGTATCTCATGCTTCAAGAGGATTGTTGAAATTTATGCCTAGTTATGCATATTAGCAAGCCTCTAATTGAAACAAGCATATAAAGAGAAATATCAACAAAACGTACCACAATTGTGTATATTGCCGACAGGACAAAGATAATTCCGGCCAGGATGCGAGATGAGATGGTCTCCACAAAAACAGCAGACAGAAGATTACGTCTTAGAAGTTCATATGTCATCCTTGCAGATGTGCAGTAAGCCTCACCGGTTATTGCGGCAAAGTTGATGGTAAACTTATTAAGAAAATCCACTGCTGCCAGGAAGGCATTCACACAGCATCGCAATATCAGGTTAAATATCCCCGGAGCATCCTCTTGTCTAGCACTATCAACCGCAGAACGAACCATTCGGACAACACACATAAGCAATCCTGACAAACATACGGTGCCCACAGAAGGACCAAAAGCATTTCTGCCAACCAAATTCTCATAGTCAATGTCTTTCTAACTGTAAAGCAGCCATCTAACTATGCCTTTCTAAACGTAAATCAACTATTCAGTTCAACTCAATTGAACGCATATTTTCCTTTTTCTCTTCCTGTATCCTAATCAAAGAGTATGCTGCTTTGGGAATCACAAAAAATTTGCAAGTAGTAGGACACATCAAAAGACAACAAATTATTTACATTTCGTAACCAATCCATTTAAACAACTGATATTAACCAGAATTTACAAACGACAACAGAATTAGCCAAAGATACTCAAACTAAGCATTTTAACATTGGATGCACAACTTGATGGGGAAACATTATTATATCCGAGGTCTTGCTATTTAGTACCAAAATAGGCAATAGCAATAACAACAGAAAGACAATACTGAGATATTGAAGCCACACTGTTCATCGAATTGATCATATGATTTCTTCAGTACCAAGAATAATTTTTGTTATATTATAATCAAAATGCTCAATTCTGGTTAATCAACTACTCTCATCAAAGATTCAGCACATACTACATATGCATTTTACAGGCAGGACAGGGGAATCAAGTTATCTGCTATTACCATGAAAGAATACTATGATCATTTACTTCTATCAATCACCACACAGCATCAATGATCATGCCAACTAAATAAACAAAAATGCGCCTAAAATCCTCAACTTATTAATCAAACATCACAAGCAGGTAAAGTAAGCAAGCAAATGCAAAGAAACATGACCACAGCAATGATGTTTGTTTTCACCTTATAGAATTTGTAATACTCTTTCTTGGAACTTGATCATCCTTTGAGAAATACCAGTGAGCAATAGTCCCACTGATCACATAAACCTGCGCCTCAACCATCGCCGTTGCGGACCACAGCATAGTGAGTATTGCCAGCGCAAAATAAGCCGGCACCCAACTATCCTGCTTCCAAACACATCCAATTTCATCACCTTCCAAACTTTTCGGCACAACTTTGCCGTTAAACGTGGCGAAAACCATGAACACCACCATGGGAACGTAGTAGAGCAAAAGGCCAATGGTCAAACAGGGTAGCACCCCGAACAAACCCAGGTTCCAAGAAAGCGCGTTTGATGCCACACCGATTATGCTGATTGTGAGCTCAACACGGTGCCAATTCGCAACGAGGATCCACACGATTACCCCAATCACGAGGAAGAGGAAGACGAGAACGAGAATGCGGTATACCATGGGGAAAACATCGCTGCAAGTGGGGCTGACAGTGCAGACAACGAACCAGTAAACGTTGAGGAAGATGGGGATGACGATGAAGAAGGGGAGAGTAGCGTAGACAAGGTGTTTGGTATAATGCTTGAGAAAAAGGAGGAGTAGCCAGCAAATGGGTATGCTGAGAATGAAGGTGATAACGAGGGTCCATGTCAAGTCCTCAACAAAATTGGAGGAATAGTATGTAGAATTGAGGGAGAGGAGGAAGTAGGTGGTGGAGGTGGAGGTGGAGGTGGTGCAGGTTTGGGTGGTTGGGTTGAAGGAGAAGGAAGAGAGGGAAGCAGGGTAGTCGGGGTTTCTGTGGAAGATGGAGAAGATGCCGAAGGCGAAAGTGGAAAGAGAGAAGAGGAGAAAGAGGATGAAGAAAGGAAGGTCCTTGAAGGAACGAGGGCCATGGTTGTATGATATGTGAATGAAGGATTCTTGTGAGTCAGGTGAGTGAGGTTCAAGAAGAGGGTGCGATGGGGAAGAGCTTGGGTCCTCGTTGTTGCTACCCATTGAACAAGATACTCTCAACAATTCAATTCACAAGACAACTGACTCACTCAGCTGTGTTTTCCCATGTTTTTGTTTGTGTTTCAATCCCAAATTCCCAACACACAAATCTAAAACATGTCTGGAGGTCTCAAGATTTGTACATGTGTTGAGGTAGATTTACTTTTTGTGGAAAATTTTCCATATTTTTATTGAATTTTATAGAATAGTTGAATTTAAAGGCTTGAAGCTTGATTGTTCTGCCCTTTTTGTTTTCTCCATTTTTGTTCTGCCCTTTCAGGATATTCTCTTATTCGCCTAATATTATTATATTGATTTAAGATTATAGCAAGGTTTGGTTAAGAACTGCAAAATCCATGTGCTATGAAAACTCAAGCTAATCTGGCTTTGCACTTTATGCCTCAGCCTCACGTTGTTTCAGTCTGGATATATCCAAACCGACAACTATTAAGAAATTAGGATAAGATTTGATATTATTTATTGCCACAATAAACCACCACTTTGTTTTCATTATTAGAGCAACTTCTCTTCGATTTGATTCTCTCCAGACTTCTCAACATATGTAATCATTCATCACCTTCTTTCATCTCTTCAATACAGGAATTGTCATTTTTTCTTTTAAAATGTACTGTTCATCATAGGATTTAGTTGAATGAGCTATGGATCAAGTTGGTAAAATGTAAATTATTAAAAAATAAATTGAAATCAATTTTTTCATTATTAATTTAAAAATATCATTGGCGTTTTGTTACAACAGTTTTGACTTTTGACTCCCTTTTTCTGAGAATTCTAGATCAGACAATGTAAGAAAGACTACCGAACAAAATAGCTTTGAGACAACAAAATAATGACAATATATTTGTGCATAGAACAAGTAAATATTTCTGTTAATTTCTTTCCTTTCTCTACAGCCAACCCTAACAGCTTTGTTTATATAAGGTGTTAAATACAAATACACAAAATGACTTTTGGGAAAAATACAATACACAGAAAAGGACTTGAAACAGACTATAAATATCAAACAAGCTACTAAAATTGTCATGCTAAAAATTGAACTAAAATTTTATCAGAACTAATTTCTTAAAAGCTTTGGCTCGGATACTAGAGTTTAACCTTACTCATCCCATTAGTTTGAGGTGTGCAATGTATGATAAAAAAAAATATGCTTATGTTGTTGTCACTGATTTGGAAGTTGAAATTTCCTCATCCCACTGGCTCTTGGGTATCTCTCCACAATCTGCAATCACCACCTTCTTTCTGGGTTTTCCGCTATACGTTCCAGCTCCCCCTTCGATCGCAAACACATTATCCATGCCTTGAATAACCTTTCCAAAGACAACATGCTCACCATCCAACCTGCAAAGTTCGCATGTAAATCGCCATATCTAGTTGTGATGGCACAATGAACATGTATTTGACCTTTCAAAGAACAAATTTGAACTCGGTATTCCTCTACATGCAAGATTGTCATACAACATGAAATTGTGTATCAAGCATCATCAAGATATAACTTACCAATAGGCCTTCACTGTGGTAATAAAAAACTGGGAGCCATTTGAATCAGGTCCTGAATTTGCCATAGCAACAACACCTGCAACAATTGAATAAATAAATTTTAATGGAAAGGAACATATAGACTAAAGAAACAAAGAAACATCACGGCTGTTTCAGGAAGATTGGTAAAGTGAAATACTAGCATCCAAGTAAATAATGTTACACACCAGCATGAGAGTTTTTTATCTTGAAATTCTCATCAGGAAAGGTGCCACCATAAATAGATTCAGATCCTTTGCCATCACGATGAACAATGTCTCCACCCTGAATCACAAAACCAGATATTATCCGATGAAGTGGTGTTCCTTTGTAGTGAAGTTTTACGCCACTAGAACTCTTGCCCTTCTCCCCTACACAGTTGGGAACCATCCACATCAGTAAATACACGTAATTGGGGCTAATTAATAAGCAACGAAAGAAGATATTATAAATACCTGTGCACAAAGCTCTGAAATTTTCTGCAAGCAGGAAATTTTCAACCATTAAAAAAATTAGAATAGAATTATGAAGAGTATAAAAATGACTATGTATAAAGCATACAAATCCAACTAAGGTAGCTTCAACAGGAAGATTTAATTTTGAATTAAAACTAAGTTTAGATACCCTGAATATGGATGATCCCATTAAGGAGGCTCACCCTCGACTTCCATTTTGCAGATTAATCACTAATAATTCAAATAGAAGATCAACAACTTACCAACAGTTTTTGGTACAACATGGCCATATAATCCAATCACGATCCTACCTACAGAAGTAGTTTTGTAATTGTTAGTAGTAAACAATGAAGGGCATATATATACTAGCTGAAAATAACTTGTTATTTCTGTCTTTCTACACTAACAAAATTATGAAGCAAGTCAAATAGGTTCGAATAAAAGCAATTAGTGAAAATTCTAAAAGATTTCTTAACTACCTAAGCGCTGTTTATCAATATCAATATCCAAAAAAACCCTGTGTGTAATATCAGGCTCCTCTTCTAATATCATCACCTCGTCCTACATCAGAAAAGGCATAAGTTTATCACTGAATGAACCAATAAACAAGTGACGAACCAATAAACAATACAGATGAAAATAAAATAAAACAAAATATAGCCTTTTCCGAGTCAGGTACTTGGACTAAAAGTTCCATCATAAACTATGTCTAAAGACAATAGAGATGAAAACATATGTGGAAAAAAACTTACAAATAGATCTACTCATCAATTTTCAATCATATAATGCAGAATAGTTTGTGCAAAAACTTAAAAGAGTTACACATAATGCTCTTAAAACAATTGAACACATAATATAGTGGGGGAAAAACCTAATTTGTCTTTTCAACGGTGTACAACTAGAAAGGATTTAGAGTATATAAATACTGAACACCTTATTCTAAGATCTAGCATCTACAAACACTGGAAACAGGGAATGCCCACAATAAGCTGGGGAAAAAGATTTCAATGGTATATGTAATATAACAATGACATGTTGACTTCGACCAAAAACTTAGACTCAAAACATGAATAAAAGGTTACAGAAAACTCTAGCTGAAATGATTTCCCTGAGGCTAAAATTTTTTCCATATCATCTTGTCTTCACATTATATCACTGTCTTGCTATTTTATGTACATCAAGTAGTCCACACACCCTCCAGACATAGTAACATTATCTTCATCACTTTCACCATATTTCTACTAAATGCATAGCCTCCTATAAGCACCAAATGATACCTCAATCTGGATCCCAAAGATATACCATCACAAAGTAAGAAAGGGATCACAAAGCTAATACATTATGGTCTCTACCCTCCTTTTGAAGATATCATTATCCTCTTTTCTCTCTTAAACTGAGTCAAAAAGATTAGTTGTGCAGAGCTAACCTATCCCTTATTGAACTGCCCAACCTATCTAGATTCATAATTCAAGAAATAAAATACATGCACCCCTCCCAAACACAACTCAACAATAAAGAAAAGGGAAGACATTGCAGGGTCATTCTAATACAACACAAAATCTAGCTATAGGAAGAGTTCATCCATGATGGAATTAGGAAGCACATTGATCAAGACAATGTAAGCAAGAACAAAAGAAACAGAATACCCAAATCATGTTCCATTCTATCAGGGAGTTAAGACGAGATTCAAAACCAACCCCATCAAAATGATAGCAACATAAACAATCACAAAGCAAACAACTTGCGGCAAAACCGGTCCACTACCCAAATCAGATCCACAATGCAAGTATGGCATAAAGTAAAAAAAGGGGGTTAAAGGGCATACTTGTTTAGAGCCATAGAGCGCGAAAATGATGAAGATTGAAAGAACAAGGTATAAAAGGACGAATCGCGGCTGAACGAGGAAAGAGATTACTCTGCCCATTGCTTCCTTCGATGCCCCTCTTCGCTCAGACACATCCAATTAAAGAAAAATTGAAACTTTGCGACCGTCCATGGCATATAGCTTAATGATGCTATATCCGTATCGCTGAATCCCCAAAAATTGGGGCAATTTTTCTGTGCAAAATTGCTGAAGCCGAAGGTTCAAGGTGGTTCAAGGGGGTTCAAGTTTCCAGAAGAGAGGGCAGAGGGGAACGCAACCTATATATCAAGATTCATTTTTTAATTTTAATTGGTACTTATTAACAAAACAAATATTAATTCATTATTTTATTATAATTGATATGAATAATTGTATTCAAAATAATATTTTACTAAGCAGATTAACTGTGTTTTTTAAAGAAAGTAAATGGACTATAACTATTTAAATAACAAAATATGTCATTTTATTTATTACATCGAATAATAAATTATTTTTATGAAAAATTTATGTATTTCTTACTCTATCTAGATTGCATTAGTATTTGTCAAATATATACTTTACTATTAAAATGATTGTTATAAAAAGTAGAACTCAAATCATTTAGGTTATACTCTTCCTTTGTTTCCATTAAATACATTAACTTTTTAATAAATTTAATAAATTAAAAAATTATTTTTTAAATAAAAGTAAAAATTAAAGGATACTTTTTAGTTTTTAAATTTTGAGCTATAATTAATTTTGTATTTTTTTTTGTGATTTAAATAAATTAAACAAAAGAAAAAAAATAAAAAAGACAAAGAAACTGCTTAAGTAGAGGGACAGCTCCGTTTAAAAGTTAAAACTACTCTTAATAAACTCCTCCTAAGAAGAAGGAAGTTAACATGATGAAGTTGTAACCTTATTGCCATTTTTACCATGATATGTGCCACCGTGTTTTCATTTCTCATAATCAAACGAAAGTCAACACGCCAATTCCAATGCATAATATCCTTTATTTTGAGCACCAATTAATCAATAAACCCAAAACTATCTTGGCGATTAGTAATAAGATTAAACGCTTCCATACAATCTGTCTCACAAATAGCATCTCGTTAACCCAGATCCTAGACTAAGAGATATTCTCTCCAAAGAGCAAATAATTCCCCTTGAAGAATACTATTACTCCCAATCATTTCTAAACACCCCATTTGCTAACTTCCATTACAATCTCTAATCGCAAGTAAAACCAATGAACTAGGATAACTAGCATCACAATTAATCTTGAAAGTATTAATGGATGTAAAATTCCAAAAAACATTTAGAATAGAGGGAAGGGACATACGTTGTAATTCAAAAATATTTCTAAGCTCTGTTTTTGACATTAATACCAGATAAATCACTTTTTCTGGATGTCTGATGAGGATTAAATATGTCATTATTCCGTACTCGCCATATCCACCAAAGTCCTGAAAAAAACCTGAACGGATGCTCTGTGCTATGATACAAGAACCAATTCTTCAAATCCAAATGATGACAAGAAATATTCAACCTATGCTATACAAACTGAGCTTTTGAACAATCTCGAATACAATGTAAAACTGATTCCTGCCTAGAAAGACATATTGGGCACCTATCCGATGAGGACATCCCTCTTCTGTAGCGAAAACTTGTAGTAGGAAGAGCCTCCTTAAGACACAGCAAAATCAAAAACTTGTGCTTTTCCGAAATAAGCTGGCGCCAAAGCCAAAACTAATTCTCCTGCTCCTCCCAACCAAACAGTTGCTTACTCAACTACAAATAACCATTGCATGATCATAGGCTTTAACAGTAAACCCAAACCAATACTAACACACTTTCGGACCTGCTTGCAAATCTGGATGGTAAGAAAGAATATTACCTTCCAGATTTTGAGATAAAGGAGAATAAAGAGTATCCAAATGCCACCTACCAACCGACCAGATATCCTGTATCCAAAGATTTGAATAAGAAATGTGAACATAATCAATCTCATTAGATAACTGCCCTTCTCTTCTCAAGCTAAAAAACTAAAAATTCTGGTTCAAATTCCTAATACACCAAGCAAACCCATCATTCAACACTTCTCAAGCCTTGCAAATACTCATCCAAATAGGAAAGCCCTTATTCTTAGGACAACCAAAACAGTCATATACAGATTATCGGTATTTGACATCCAACAATTGAATCTATAACTTGTTTGACTGCTGAAAAAAAGTCAAAACTAGCTTTTCAAGAAGAGCAATATTCACACAATAAGGATCTCTAATCTCCAAACCTCTATGTTTTTTTGGAGTAACTAGTACTTTCCAACTAACAAAATTTAATCTTCTTTCGTCAACTTGTCCTTTCTAAAAAAAAATCTCATCATAGACTCCAATTTACTAATGATTCATTTGAGAAAAATAGAGATCTGTATCTGGTACGTGGGAATAGCAGTTGCAACGGAATTAACCAAATAGAGTCTACCAGCCCGATTAAGTAAATTTCCTTTCCAACTTGTTAATCTACCCCGAATCTTATCTAGGACACCATTGAAAGCTGAACGGGTCACCCTAAAATGGCTAAGGGTAATCCCACGATATTTGCCCAAGTCTTGGACAAATATGATAGAGGACACTCCAGTGAAAACCTCTTTCATTGTTGCAGAGACATTTTTGGAGTAAAGCGCTTTAGACTTCTCCACATTAATTTTCATCCCAAATGCTTTGCAAAAAATCTCTAAAACCAACATCACACTTTGCACTTGTCTCTTTGTAGCTTTACAGAATAAAAGCAAGTCATCCACAAAACATTAAGTGGGATATTCTTGATCCCCTCTAGAAACAGCAACTGGCTCCCACAAGCCCAAATCAATTTGATGACTAATAAAACATGACAATCTCTCCATACACAACACAAAAAGATAAGGTGACATATGGTCTCCTTGTCTAAGACCCCGGTTAGGAGTAAAGCCATTAAGATGATTTCCATTCCAAATAATAGATAAGAAGGAAGCAGTGACACAATTCATAATTAAATTAATTGTAGGACTGAAAAAAACCAAAGCTCTTAAGGGAATGGGCTAAAAAACTCCAATCAACTCTTTCATAAATTTTCTCCAGATCAATCTTAAAGGCCAGTGTGCCTTTCTTTGATTTAGTCTTCTTCATAAAGTAGAGGACCTCTTGAGCAATAATGATATTGTCAAGAGTCTCTCGTCCCGGAATAAATCCTCTTTGAAGTGGGCCAACAATCTCTGTAAGATGAAGATGGAGCCTACTAACAAGAACCTTCGTGATGATCTTGTAAACTACATTACAGAGACTAATTGACCTAAAATTTTTCATCGATATTGGCAATTCAACTTTTGGAATAAGAACCAGCAAAGTCTCCATAATTCTCGCATCAAGAGCAACATCGGAAAAAGCCTCTTAACTATCTTTCAAACATCAAGACCAATGATCTTCCAATATTTTTCGAAGAAGAAAGCTTGAAATCCATCAGGATCCGAAATTTTAAAAGAATTCATGTGAAAAAACAATTGTTCTGACTTTCTCCATAGTAACTGGTGTCGTAAGATCATTACAAGCTTCCTTCATTCAAAAAAAAAAAAGATGCATATCACTAAAACAATCCAAATCAACATCATTCAAATAATAAAATAGGCTTTTCTATAGTTAACTTTGTATTATTACCTATACTTTTATATCTATATTTATACTTCCTATAATAAGAATTGCCTTATTCATAATTTTTTTTTTAACTTTTTGTTTTCTATTGTTTTCTTTCTTTCTTTTTTAATCAATTTTTGTTATTCATTTTGTGCTCTTATATTTTTATTTTCAAGAGAAAACTATATAATATCATGAATATATAACTTTACGGCATTATTGGTATGGTGCAGAAACAAAATTTTTTCTACATATATAGACATAAGATATCAAATTAATTTTAGAAAAATTTTAAAATATAATTATAAATATTAAATAAAAAATAATATATTAAAAATATGTTATTATCAAATTTTAAAATACTTTTAAAAAATTTATAATTTTATATGACCTAATAATATTTTTAATAAATATTGTTATCCAAAGTATTTTTAGATCAGATCGTATGTAAAATGATTTGAACATGTGCCAAACAATATAATAAATTAATAATTTATTTTTGATATTTTTATGAGATGAACATAACTAATATCAGATTTACAAAAGTATAATTTGGTGTAAGATATGTAAATATAGTTTATATAAATTTATTATTCTCTATGAAATAAAGTGAAGATATTTCATTTATGAATCAATAAAATTTAACGAATAACTCGATATAGTCACTTTTTATAGATGTTTCTAACAAGTTTCCTAAAGACACTAGTAGTTAGGATACTATAAAAATAATTTTCTTATAAAAATACAAAGTGATTGTTAATTTTCAAAATATAGTATGTATCCTAAATGTTGGGAAAAAATTCCTCATTTATTCCATTAATTAATGTTCTTATTTCTTAGAATATTCCTTTAACCAAATTCTTTTCTTAAAGATTAAACACTTCATTATTTAATATAATCCAAATTAATTTGAAAATACAATATACATCATTTATTTCACTCTATGTGTGTTAGTGTGTAGATGAATTAATATGGTTCGTTTGACCTATTTTGTTGTCCGATTTCAATTGTTTGACCTGCGTTGTGTCACACCTAGTTCATTCAGCCTCTCTGTTCTATGCTGTAATTTTTTTTACCGACAGTCATCTATATTGATGCCGTCATATTTTTTTGGAATGTAATCAATCTCATTTTTCACTTAATGTAGATGAATTTACACTATGAGTAGATACTCTTAAGGCTCAGGATTCGGTGGTCCAGAAATCTTTGGACCACTTAGTGGTCCAAGTAAAAAAACATGTTTTTTAAGATTTTTTAACAACTGTTACATAGTCTTTTAACTAATTTTAATTATAAATTGACCCTATATATTTTATATAATTATAAAAACGATTTTTTATTTTATAAATAATTAATTTATCATAAATTTATCATGTTCATTAACAATCAAATACAAAAACAACAACAATTAGATCATCCATGGATCCCAATCGTGTTTCGCTGAAATCCAATCGATTGGACTATCAAACCAATCGATTGAAATTTAACCCAATCGATTGGATTTCAGTTTATCACTAAACAATCGATTGTATATTGCTGGTAAGCATGGTTTTGCATAAATCAATCGATTGGTGAAAGTAACCAATCGATTGAACAATGAATTAAATGTGAAATTTATGTAATTCAATCGATTGGTCACGGCTAAACAATCGATTGGTCTCAATATTCAATCGATTGGTTACGGCTAAAAATCGATTGAACTTTGCACGTAACTTCTAATTCAATCGATTGGTTTGAAACTTCAATCGATTGGAAAGTGTCCTAAATGTGTTTTTTTCAGTTTTCAATCGATTGGTATTGTAATCCAATCGATTGAAATTTCAAAATCGCTATATACTAAACCCAAACCATGCGTATTGAATTAGAAGTTACGTTTATTATTATTATTATTATTATTATTATTATTATTATTATTATTATTATTATTATTATTATTATTATTATTATTATTTTGAATTTCATTTGAGTATTTTTCTAATTAAAGATAATTATAGATAAGATATAATTAGATAAATTGATCAAATTTAATTTCTTAAATTGAAAATATGTTCTTAAGTTGAAATTGAAAAGTATTTGTTTTTAATTAAAAGATAAGATATCTTAGACAGTTTTAAGATTATTCGGCTGTTTCGCAAATTTTTTAAAAGATAGAATTCAAATTTTGTTATCTTTTTTGGGTATATATATGTGTTCAATCCGACTAATTTTGTATATGTTGACAAATTATTTTAACTATTTGCCTTTCAACCAAGTCTACTCCTAATATATTCTTCCGTTGATAATAATCATGGATATTCCTTCTAACGAAGATATAGTGGGAGTCTCAAATGATGCTACCAACACACAGAATATGTCACTGGACTGTGATTTTATCAAAGTTGATTTTGGTGATCAACTTGGAACTACAATTCCTAGTGCAAAGGTAATCCTTAATGGTTATTTAATATCTAGTATAACGTATTACGAGTAATTTAAACTTTAATTTTTTCTTGTTTTCTACGGGATGACCAAGTTATTAATGACGATGTTATTCAAAGCGAGGATCTAAATAAAGTTCAAGAATTGTCTAGTAGAGTGGATAAGGTCCTCTCTAACATGGAGGTAATTTGATGTGACAAACAGTAACTAATATGGAGGTCCTATTTTTTGGTACTAATTCATAATGTATAATTTGTAGCTTGATGATCACGATATTCGCATGATAACCGCGGTGCATATACTCCGGAGTCGGATCAACCATAAGAAGCCACAGATTATAGCATCGGTCGAGGAGTTTTGGAATATGCACAGTTCTTATAATTAATCTAGATAGACTATAATACTTTGGTTAGTGCGTATTTATTTGTTAGAGTTAGTGGATGTACTTCCTGCGAATTTCTTTAAATGACTTCTTAAATAGAAATGTATTGCTTTGTTACTTTTCGCAATTTTATTCTATTTCTATGCACCGTATGGAGTTTTAGTTTAATTTATTTTAAAAACACATATTTTTATCATGAAGTAATGTCATTTCCATTGATTATTTCAACAACCAGCTCATACAAACCTTATTTCAACCACCAGCTCATACAAACATTAGATCAACCACCATCCCATACAAATATTATTTCAAACTATAAGTGATAAATCTGTAAATAAATAAAGCAAAATACAACCATGACGATTTTCTCTTACTTATTAATAAAATAATATTATTTTGTTACTTCTTGTTTCTAAAATTACGAAAAGAAATTAAAGTAAAAAAAATGAAAACACATTTTTTTCTACTCAAACGTTAAATTTATCCATCTTAATCGTGTTTATGAAAATAAATTCTTGTAATCGTTATTTATATTTGTAACTGCTTAGTTTTAAAACCCAAATCTTAGTTCGTTACAACCGAATTATTATCCGAATTATTTTCATACTTAGCTACTTCAATTTAATTAACATTAGTGGATTACAATTGAAATGGAAAAACTAAAGAAGCGAGCTACATACTAACAGCTAGGAGTCTAGGATTATTACCTAGCTAGATTGTCATTAATTGTAAGCAACCAATTGCTAATCCCACCAAGAAAGCAAATTCATCTTGTCATATAAGTAGAATGATTAATTCAAGTATATTATTATTGTGAAATATTGTGGAATATGTATGTACAGTATTAAAAATATATCATCAGCCGTTTTTCTACCCTTCCTATTATTCATCCAAGATCAACTTACACATAGTATTATTTATTCGATGGAATTAATGATGTAGTATTCTAAAATAATTATTTCTACACATGGCAGTGAAAAAATAATCATTAGTTCCAGATATATAAAAAAGACAAAGAAATAAACATATTATAATAAATTAATAAGTATATGAATGTATTATGAGCAAGGTTCAGAGAACCGAATCGGTCATCGAACCGACAGAATCACTGGTTCACTGATTGAACCGGTCCAACCGTGGTCTAACCAAAAAAACTATTTTAGAATAAAATAATATATAAATTTTAAATATATATCCTAAAATATAATTATAGCTTTTGATAAAGATCTTCCTACCAATCCAGTTTCTTTTGGTATAGCTTTGTGGGATAATTATAACTTTGTGGTATAATTATACCAATTCAAAATTAGACTGCATATACTACATTAAAGGAGAAATCTTATGCGTGTACAACAAATGATATATAATTACGATAATTCTTTGCAGTGAAATCATATTAGTAAAATCTCATTACACATAGAAAGCATAAGCACGACTATTGGAAGAATGTATAAAATCTCATTAATATAGTGAAAAAGAAAAAATACAAATACGGAACTGATTTTCTGCCCAAAAACATTAAAGATTATGGAGGTTGCTAACTATCACTATCTAACTCAGCCGTTGCTTCGGTACACATGTCGCCATCGTCCGAACCGATTGCTTCATTTTCTAAAGACTTGAGGGTATGATATTAAATTAGTTAGGTAAAGATATTAGTGAATTAACAATTAAGACATAAATCTATTACATAGTGAAAAATAATACATATAAAACTATTAAATTACCTAATATTTGTTTTTATTTTTTAAACACAAATTTTATATATAAGTATAATTTCTTAAAATTTTGGGGGGTTCAGGCCACTACTCGCCCCCTCTAGGTCCGTCCCTGATTGCTAGCCAATTAGTAATAAAAAATAATAACATCTATTTACTTTTTAGTAATTCTCAATGTCTTGTCAGTTAATAAAAGATAAAAAAATATTTTTTCATTACACAATCAATTTTACGAATAAAGTATCGAAACGAATAATAGGAAAATTAGATATTCTATCCACTTACCTCGATTTTGTAATCAAAACGATGGATTGTTTTCTGAACACTACAATGAAAAAAATTGATTGGATCTTTGCTGATTGGTGCAACGGTGATTGATTGGTGCAACGGTGATTGTCGATTAACGATGAACAAAAGGTGGATATTAAATAGACGGATAAAAAATAAAAAAAATTGGATATTTAGTAGATGGATGGATGTTCGAAAGAAAAACAATGAGATTTTTTATAAAGAGAGTGATACACGATTTTAATGGTGGAATTGAATAATTGGTGATGGATTATTCACCAATTTATAATGTTAATATTAAGGAAAAGATAAGATTAGAGTATCTAAATCAAAATAAAACTTTACAAAAGCAAGATAGAATTTTAATAATAAGATAGATGAATAAAAAGATAATTATCATTAATTAGCTAAATACTCAAATGAAATTCAAAATAATAATAATAATAATAATAATAATAATAATAATAATAATAATAATAATAATAGTAGTAGTAGCAGGAAAAAACAAATTAACAAAAGTTCAAAAATTTGGCAACTAATAGTAATAATAATCTTAGACGGATCATATTTAAAGAAGAAGTTTCAAAATTGGTAGATAGATTAAACGAAATCAAGCCCCTACCAATCGATTGAAGTATACTTAAACACAATGTTCCAATCGATTGTTTTGTTATTTTAATCGATTGGAGTACATATAATTACAGTATTAATCGATTGGTTTTATATGCAATCGATTGAAATTGAAATTGATGATAATTCAATCGATTTTTAGCCGTAACCAATCGATTGAATATTGAGACCAATCGATTGTTTAGCCGTGACCAATCGATTGAATTACATAAATTTCACATTTAATTCATTGTTCAATCGATTGGTTACTTTCACCAATCGATTGATTTATGCAAAACCATGCTTACCAGCAATATACAATCGATTGTTTAGTGATAAACTGAAATCCAATCGATTGGGTTAAATTTCAATCGATTGGTTTGATAGTCCAATCGATTGGATTTCAGCGAAACACGATTTCATGACTCCTCAAGAACGTCTCGGATCGAATGTAATATTTTAAGAAAATTGGGATCCATGGATGATCTAATTGTTGTTGTTTTTGTATTTGATTGTTAATGAACATGATAAATTTATGATAAATTAATTATTTATAAAATAAAAAATCGTTTTTATAATTATATAAAATATATAGGGTCAATTTATAATTAAAATTAGTTAAAGGACTATGTAACAGTTGTTAAAAAATCTTAAAAAACATGTTTTTTTACTTGGACCACTAAGTGGTCCAAAGGTTCCTGGACCACCGAATCCTGAGCCTACTCTTAAATTTCGTAATGTTTGATTTAGAAAATTTGGGATGTTTTTTATGAGTTGTGCTTTGAAAATTGTGATTTTTATTTTAAAAAATT
Organism: Arachis ipaensis; assembly: GCF_059453495.1. NCBI lineage: Eukaryota > Viridiplantae > Streptophyta > Magnoliopsida > Fabales > Fabaceae > Arachis > Arachis ipaensis. The sequence continues at coordinate 8,806,097 of NC_142438.1, forward strand.
GGATAATTATTGACATGATAAAAAAAGACGACTAATTTTATAGTATCTATAAATTAGTGCTTAAATTTTGCTTAACTTATTTTTTGTAGTAAATTTTAATTTAAAAATTATTTATTTTTTATATCTTTTAAATTAAATATATTTTAATTTTTAATTTTTTTTATAAGTAAATATTATTTTTGGGCATCATAACATTCACCAAAAAAGAATATATTACTAAATTTGAATTCTTTAAATTTCAGATGTAATGCATAAAATTTAGAATTTGATATGCAGTGTAATTAATTGAATCAATTATTATAATAAAAAAATATATTAGGTTATTTTAGAATGTGATAACGCACTCCTTTAAATGAGAGTATTATTTAAAATATATATTTTTATTATTGATGAATTATTGTTTAGTTAGCAGTTAGCACTACTATTTTAATAAGAAAAAGTATAGGATACCAACATATTATCTACCAACTTATTACTAACAATAATTAATTATTATATTTTAAATACATATATAAAGAGACACATCTAGAAAATATATCTATAAAGACACTTCTATTAAATATAACTATAAAAAAGATATTTTTATTAGACATATCTACGAAAATACTTCTATTAAACACAGTTATAAATAAGAGTTGATAAAAATTGACAGAAATGCTGTTAGTAACATAACGAGACCGTTTTAATAAATACCTCAACTCTGAGAGTATTATGATAAATCTGACCATAGCATCTATAGGCATCCAAATGATTAGCATTAGAAAATCCGCTTTATAAATGGGTTGCCCATTGGCAAGATGAAAGAAGCTGCTACTGTATTTAGATAAGCCGAAACAAACCATAAGAAAAAAAGAAAAGAAAAGAAAAAAGAAATTAGAAGTGCTATATAGATCATTTCATTTAATTAACAATTATTTAAAATTATAATTTTAAATTCTATCTTGTCAATCTAATAAAGCAACCATCCTTTTATTAAAATTGAAATTGTATTAATTTAAAAAAATATCTTTATTATAATTATATCAAATTAATATTAAATACGTTATTAAATTACTTATCAATTATCGATATTTTTTATTATTCTAATTATATTAATTGATATAGTTTTAATTCTCATTCAAGTGTAATAATTTTATTAGGAGATAATTGATACATACATTAATAGTGACCCGTTTAATTTCATATCAATTAGATAATAATAATAATAATAATAATAATAATAATAATAATAATAATAATAAAATTCTACACGATACATGCATTATATTTTAAAAAGGTAAAATATATTTTAAAAAAAATTAGGGTATCAATAATCAATTATGATTAATATCAATATTAATAATTAATTCTTATAATTATTTTTGTACTACTAAAGGCTACATATAGTGTTTTTTATAGAATAAAAAAGGTTGTGATTCATAACATTTTCGTAAAGTTATATAGTATAGACACAATATTAATTAGATAACAAATTAAATTTTAATTAATATGTTTTATTTTTTGCTCATATTTTTTTATTAATTATTTTACTTTTTATATTTACAGTAAATATTAAATATAAAAAAGAAAAAAATAATATTGAATGTTATCTATTTTACTTATTTAGAATTATAATTAAATTTGATATAATTATAGCAAGTATCTAAAATTAATAATAACATGATACTATAATTTTAAGTTGTATAATACAATAAAAAAATATAGCAATTTATGTATATTTTCTATATAGCAATAATATTATATATATTTATATATCTGTTCTTTTAGTTCTTTCCTAAAAATATTGGCATATAATTAATGTAGATAACATATATATTGAGTAACTATCTCTATTGAATTAATCATAAAGGTTAATAAAATATAATGGCATAAATTTTACCTAATTGTAGCAAGTATCTCCATTGAAAATATTTGCTAATTATTACCATGTATAATTAGTGTGTATATATATAAGGATTAATAGTGAATTGTTACAATTATTTATCATCTAAAAATTCGTACCTCAGACATAGATCTTCTTCTGTTTATTATTTTTCATACCTAAAGGCTACTAACTACAATTCTATCAACAGTGTTACCTATGATAGATTATGTAATAAAAAAGTTTGAAAAATAAAGGCAAGAATTATAAGGTTATGGAAAGTTCCATTCAAATTTGACAAGAACAAGACAATTTACATAGAAATGGTTCTCATGAATGATAAGGTAAGTTGATTATTTTCTATGATTCTTTCAAGTGACGATAGGTCTATTTTATAAATATTTTTTGTTCATATTTTAAGTTTATTTGATAAATAAACCCTTGCACGAATCAAAGACAATGCGATTTTATAGATTTATAAGTAGTGATAATAGCCTTTATATTTAATTTGTTTTATAGTGTGATAATAGTCAATATATTTGTTGGTGGATTTAACTATTACTATATTATTTATGATCACATTCAGTATATACGTTTGATTTATTGAAAAAAGTAGATTAATAAAATCAATTAATAACTATTTTAGAGTTAATCCAATTAATATTAGATTAAAAAAAACAAACAATACATAACATGTTACTTTTTTATTAATCAAATTATTATAATTCAAATTTATTTTTAAAAAATAATTTAAAATAATAATTTTAATCTTATCACATACATGACACAGATAATTACACTTGTTATTTAGGCAATAATAAATTAATGATTGTAATATCTTTATTTATTTATGTATCTTTTGTACAGGAGAATATACTCCAAATACACTCCCCTTTTTTTGGAAAAAAAGCGTAATTATTTATGGCGTCATAAACTCCAAATATATACAAAACACTCTTAAAAATTAAAAAAAAAGTGAAAAAAGACAGTATTAATGCATAATTTTTTATTATACTTAAATTATAAAAATATTATTAATATAATATTTTTATGTATATTTAAATTATCCATTAATAGACAGTATTTTCTATTAATTTGTCATCTTCGGTAAACATCATTGCAAAATTTTATAAATAAGTATAGAGGCATTAGCAAGCTTGCTCTTAATTCTGCATATTCAGTTAGCAAAAGCTTTATTGCTTTTCGGGTGCAGTATCCAAATAGGTAGAGGGAATATTCTGTAAAAAGGCTCTTTAGATTCTTTTTTTTTTCCTCTTATATTAGCGGTGTTGTTGGCGTAATTACTTTGCTAACTTTCTTGTTTAATTGGATTTCATTCATCAGGTCATCCAGAAACATGTGTTAGTAGTAGTCATATATAAATCATCATAATCTCTATCCATCTAAATTTTTTTATAAACTAAATCTAACTAAATTAAATAATAAGACTTAAAATAATAATAATTATAACTAATTTTATTATATTAAACTAATTTAATTAGATTTGATTAATAAATAAATTTAAATATATAATATTATTTATCATAATTTGTTTGCTAATCATTTTATTCGAGTTTTACCTTTTAACTGATAAAAGCACACTTAAGAGTTAAGACTAAACCCTCAAAGAGTTGCAACTTGCATGATCTATAATAAGTTATCAATTTTTGTCGCAACTCACTAGCCACATCCGAATTCCGAACATAGTTCTTAAATGCATCTAGGTACATACTATGTACTTGCAATAATATCACCAGAATTGCACCATACAATTTTACCTTTATTATTTTAATAAGTTTAGCTAATGAAACCCTGTTTGTTAAGATTGTTTAAATATTTTAATGATGATAAAGTTTAAAACAAATTCAAAAAACTCTGTTTATTTGATTTTAATTTGTTTTAACACAAAAACCATATACTTTTAAATTTTAGTTAATTTCTCAACGAATGCGATACTCATCAAGGCAAGCAAAATTCAAAATTTTAAACACAAGTGCATAGAATTTTCATAGACATAGACATGCACAATTTTTCTCATCCATAAAGTCGGCTTGTTGATTAATCCATGAGAAAATTGTTGTAATGGGGCCAGCAGGCCAACACAAGAAAATTCTGCAATGCAAGTTTCAGTGAATGAATGGTGGCTATTGAACTCACAAGAGCTACTTGAAAGGCTCTCACATCAGAAAATAAATTTTTTCGATTGTTAAAAAAATTGAAAGTATAAAGTGTGATTATTAATTTTTTATTATTCTTTTTCGTACTTATTTTTAATCCCACTTATAAAACTAATAGTGAGAGATCATATTTTACTTTTTTAATTGTTAAAAAAAATTGAGAGGATCTATTTTTCTTGGATCACATCAACTCTAATTAAGTGAATAATCAAAGTGATGTATAAAAATCAAATGGCGCGGGAGGACTGATCAATAGGCGCTGCATCTTATCGATAAGAAAAACAAGCAATTAATAAGGGCTGCTATCAAATGGAATCTAACCCGGTCAATATCAATGCTTCTTATTATCACATGCCGTACACACCAACTCATCATTCTTGTCTTCTACTACACTACTCATACCCCACCACCACCACATGCAGTTGTTTTTCTCTCTTTTTTTTTTCTTTAATATTTTTTATTTTATTTCTGTTTGAATGAATTTTTGAGATATTCTTGCCCGACTGTAATCCGCCGCCTTTTTTTATAAAGTAAATATAACTCGAATGTTAAAAAATATGGTGGGTGAATACCTAAAAAAAATATTTTGATATATAAATCAATAAATGTTTAAAAGGTATATAAATTCTATAAATATAGAAGGTTATAAAATTTATCATGTTCTCTCCTTTTAAGATATAGAAATATGTGTCATTAATAAATATAGAATATGTAATTATCTAAATCAATCTTCAAAAATTTTAAAATGGACATTTTAGTTTCTAAAAAAAATTAATATACAGATCAATCACCAAGGTTTTACTGCGACAGACAAATCAGTTTCCAATTCTTTTTCCGAGAGTAACTACTCAGATCAGTCCTTAAAGATTTTAAAAATGAACATTTTAGTCCCTAAAAAAATTAATATACAAATCAATCCCTAACATTTCTCTCCGTTAGAGATAATAGTCATCCGTCTAAAAATAAAATAAAATAAAATAATAATAATAATAATAATAATAATAATTATTATTATTATTATTATTATTATTATTTTTTATTATTATTATTATTATTATTATTATTATTATTATTATTATTATTATTATTATTATTATTATTATTATTATTATTATCCTATTGCTTCTAACGGACAAAATTTTTAAAATTTGTATATACTCTCCTGAGTATTATTTTTTAAATTTAAATTATATATATTTCAAATTTTGTTTGTTGTATAGGAGTACATAAAAGTTTGAAATATAATTTAAATATAATTATATTTTAAATTTTGTTTATTGTATGGAAGTATATAAAAATTTGAAATATATTTAAATTTTATCTGTTGTATGGGAGTATATTTAAATTATATTTCAAATTTTTATTTACTCTTATGCAACAAATGAAATTTTAAATATATATAATTTGAATTTAAAAATTAATACTCAAGAGAGTGCATAAAAAAATTAAAATTTTATCGGTTAGAAACAATAGTATTAATAGTGGGTAGTTAGAAAAAAGATAACCGTGTTAACAGTGGCATGGTGCACTTACGTGCTGTCACATAAACGTGTTAACGTGTTTAGTTTAAATGGACAATCAATCTTCCTTATCATTTAAAATGGATGGTTTATTTTCCCATTATTTAAAATCGTCTATCTTTTCTATTATCTAAAACATTCTATTTTTAAAAGTTTGATCCAAACTATATTATTAATATTTTTTATAATTTTTAAAAATTATATTTAATTATTTATAAAAACATACATCTTATTTACCGTGTAAACAATAGTATAAACGAGATATATGTTATTTTATTTACACTGTAAACAAAATATACAAAAATTGAAAAAACACATATTTCGTTTACATCGTAAACGATTATCTCGTTTACTGTATAAACGAGATAAAAATAAAATATTTATTTTGATAAATATTTTTTAAATTATTTATTTCAGTAATTATTATAATTAATTTATTTATTAAAATTAAAAATCCCATAAATAAGGAACATGTTAGTGGGAAATTTGTCCATAAATACGCTGCTTTATTATCTATAACAATATATAATGGCAATACATCTATAACAATATATAATGGCAATACATGGATTTGGTGTCCAAGATTTCTTTTCAATATTACCCTTCCTATTAATTTCTCCACTACTTGGCCACCTTTACATAACTTTTATTCGTTATCTTTCACGTCTCATCCGTTTCTCTCTTCTCATTTCATCTCTTATTAGTATTATTAAATACAGATAGAAAATTTTTTTTATTTAATTTACTTTTAATCCAATTTATCTTTTTTTTAAGATATCACAAACAGAAATAGACACATGTCCAGAATTATTATTCTTCAATATTTTACTTGAGGTACTCTATCTAAATTAATTATTATAAATTATCAATAATAATTTTTTCGTTTAGATCTATGTTTTGATTATTACTATTATACTATTTTTTTTTTGCTCTTAGTAGCTATGATTTATATAAGAAATTACTTTATTATTGGTAAAATTTAAAAATATATTAATCTCATATCAACAATATATTTACTTTTTAAACATTCAGATACTGAAAATAACATTAGAATTAGTCCAAATCCAAATAATAGATGGAACAATAATAACATTAGTGGGTATAAATTATCATTCTCTAAAAGTTTTAATTCATAATTAGTATACTTTTAATTATTTCTAATATAATATGTTACATATATCTATAATACAGCGTATTATGATTGATAATTGTTCACTTACAAAATTTACACTATTAATTTTATATTTGAATTTTTTTATTATGGTACTATTTTAATATACTCTAGATTTTTATTATATATTTATAATTTTGATGAAAATTATTCTTAGAAGAAATATTAATCTTATTTCTTAATTTTTTTTAGTCCAGACAATATTAAAGTATTTATATTAAAAGATTTAGATAATTTAAAAAATATTATTTATATATTAATAATCTGTTTTTTAGATATTCAAATATTAGAATTAGTCTAAATAATATAATTATGTATATATATTCCACTAGTTTGTTAATTTTATCTTTTGAATTATTTTTTATTATGGTAACATTTTAATGTACTCTAATTTTTTATTGTGTATTTATAATTTTAAAAATAATCATTCTTAGAAGAAATATTAATTTTATTTCTTAATTTTTTTAGTTCTGACAATATTAAATAACTTATATTAAAATATTTAGATAACTCCAAAATTATTATTTATACTATAACAAAATAACAATATACAAAGGGATATAGGAGTTTAATCGTCAACTCTTTTTTACTGTTCAGTGAGTTTTGTATGGCAGTTGTTGTATAAAATATTTATTTAAAAATATTAATAATTTTTTATTTAATTTATATGGTAAATAATAATATTTTATGTAATTTTATTTTATTTAATATCTAATAAATTAGATTCGAATTTTCTTTTATTCTTTTCGACATAGTTGAACTGAAATAGTCCCATTGTACGATTGACAAACTTTGATTTCTATCATAATAACTATTTTTTTCTATTAATTTTTATTTATTATTTTTTTAAAATTCTGTCATAATGACTATTTTTTTAATTCTAATAATAATTATTTCATACAGAGAAGTGCATCTTGAATTAGAAATAGAAATAAAAAATAAAACAAATTAAAAAGTAAATTAATAGAGTAAAAAATAGAAGAAGATATTACACATGATTTTTCTACAACTGTTACTGAAATAAGATAGAGATGAAAATAAGGAGAAGATGTTATTGAGATACAAATGAAAATAAGATAGAGAATATGAGTTGTTGTTCCCTGTGGAGGTGGTTTCTTGGCACCGGATTCGATGATCTTAGAATGTTTGGACCATTAAATGGTCTCATAACAAAACATGTTTTTTAAGTTTTTTAATAACTGATAAATAGTCCTTATCTAATTTTAATTACAAATAAATTCCATATATTTTATTTAATCATAAAAAATATTTTTTATTTTATATATTATTATTTTATCATTAATCTATTATGTTTATTAACAATAAAAAAAAAACAATAACGAATTAGATATTCCATTGATCGTAATAAACTTTTTGGCTATTCCAATCGATTAAAAGATTATATTTGACCCGTGACATTCGTCCAGGACTGTGGAATCATGTTTCTTTAAAAATCAATCGATTGGATTATCAAAACAATCGATTGAATTTTAGGTTTCCCATAACTCAATCGATTGGACAAAAGGTGTTATCACAAAACAATCGATTGAAAATTATAAGGTAGCATGGTTTTCACAAAAATCAATCAATTGGTCATATTACTCAATCGATTGAACGATGACTAAAATGTGGGTTTTTAATAATTCAATCGATTGCTTTTACTATCCAATCGATTGAATGCTTCAAAACAATATGAGGTCTCACAATTCAATCGATTAGTTGTGTTACCCAATCGATTGAAGTCATCAAAACAATATGGATTTGCCGAATTCAATCGATTGGTTGTGCTACCCAGTAAATGATACATAAAAGACATATAAAATTAATTAACCATCACTTACAATTCCTAGGCACAAAAAATCACAAGTCTATTTAAATATGTATAATATATTATCATTTATACAAAAGAGAGAATGCATAACCAATTACCTTAAAGAAGACTGAAAGTTTGGAGTCCCATTCATTTATGCAGTTAATCACGTTCACATGCTCAAGTGAATAAGCTCAAGAAGACAATTCTATGGATTAGGTAGTATAAGCAATCGATTGGGTAACACAACCAATATTCAAATCCATATTGTTTTGACGACTTCAATCGATTGGATAACACAACCAATCGATTGAATTGTAAGACCTCAGGTTGTTTTGAAGCATTCAATCGATTAGGTAGTATAAGCAATTGATTGAATTATTAAAAACCCACATTTTAGTCATCGTTCAATTGATTAGGTAATATGACCAATCGATTGATTTTTGTGAAAATCATGCTACCTTGCAATTCTCAATCGATTGTTTTGTGATAACAACCTGTAGTCCAATCGATTGAATTATGAAAAACCTGAAATTCAATTGATTGATTTTCAAAGAAACACGAATTCACAGTCCTGGACGAACGTCACGGATCAAATATAATCTTTTAATCGATTGGAATAGCCAAAAAGTTTATTACGATCAATGGAAGATCTAATTCGTTATTATTTTTGTTTTTGATTGTTAATAAACATAATAGATTAATGATAAAATAATAATTTATAAAATAAAAAATAGTTTTTATGATTAAATAAAATATATGGAATTAATTTGTAATTAAAATTAGATAAGAACTATTTATCAGTTATTAAAAACTTAAAAAATATGTTTTGTTATGAGACCATGTTATGGGACCGTCGAATCCTTTACCTGGTTTTTTTTATGTAACGTAACTGACGAATGTACGGCAGAAGTTCTCTCATAAAAGATAATATTAAAACTTAAATTTGGATACTAAAATTTTGAAGTGAGTCATGTAAACTATGTACAATTACTCTCACGTACAATAGTAGCTGTTTTATAAAATATTTATTTATTTATTTTTAAAAATATAATTTTTTAAATTCTAAAAGTATTGGTATTTTTTATTTAATTTATAGTGTAAATAATATTTTAGTTTATTTTATTTAATACCTAATAAATTTAGATTCGATTTTTTTTTCACATGATTGAATTAAAACAGTGCTATTGTATCATTGACAATTTTAATTTTTGTCCTAATAACTATTTCCTCCTACTATAATGTTATGGATTAAATATTTTTTAATTTAATTTATATTGTAAATAGTAATATTTTATTTCATTAGTTACCTGATAAATTAAAAGAGATATAAGAGTTTGGTGTCCAATTATTTTTTTATTTTACTTCTATCACTATAACCCAAAACAACCGAAACAGTTATTATTAATTACTATATTCTCCTATTTTATTTATTAATTATTCTTATAGTTTGATATTTAAAAACAAAAAAATAAGCATTTTTATTTCTTTAATTAGTTTTTTCACTATTTATAGAGAAATAAAGGCCTATCCAGATTCAAATCCATATTTTAGCATACCACTTATAAAAAATAAAGATAAATATGAAAATTCATGACATTTAAACAAAATTATCTTTTATAAATAACTAACATGTATTTTCGTTTATATATACTATTTTTAAATCAGGATAATATTATTATCATTATTTTTTGAACTATGTTTTTTCTTACCTCTTTATTGTGTGCTTTTATAATTTAACATCTTAAAAGTTTTTTATAGTAATTTTATGGTAAAAAAATATGATATAAAAAAGATCACATCAATATTAAAATAATAAAAAAATATTTATTTAATAAATTTAAAGAGTGAATAATATATTACCAGGTCAATGAGTTATAGTTCAAATGACATAATCTTCCTATACTCAATTAAGATATTGCGGGTTCGAATTTCCTATCTTTGGTAAAAAAAATAATAATATATTACTAAAAAAATAAATTAATTTCTTTAAAAAAATAGAAAAGCGGCTGAACAGACACGAATCGTGCCTGTTGAGCTGCTAGTTTATATATAAAACTATTGGACTACTTAACTTCCTTTTTTAATAGGAAAATAGGAGATGTTCATTTTGTAATTCAGTAACCCATTATATATATTGTACAAATAATTCATTGTTTCCTAACGGATCCATATAATTATGTCAATGAGCAGTATGTATGTACTGTATATATGTACCGTTATTGATGATGAAATTTAACCACCTTTTTCTAACTCGTTGATATGGATGAATCAAAGTGTCAAACTCAAACCACTTTCCGTCTTTTCCTGTCTAATTAAAAATTTTCCACTTGCTGATGCTAATTAAATCACATAAGACACTTTTGAAAGTAACCTACACCTAATGAGCCATGCTTTTCTGCATGCAACTTGTGCAGTAGATCGATAATATTACATATCTAATTTGACTACTTTAGAGAAATACTAATAACAAATAAATAATAAACTATATATGTAATTTTTTTATTAGTTGTTTACCACATCTCTCAACTTAACATATTAAAGACTCATTTAACATAAATTTAATTTTTATTTAAGAGTCTGTCACTGACCAATAAATTACTACATGTATAAAATGAGATTTGAATTTTTGACACTATTTGGTAAGCTTTAAAAATAATTTTTTTGAGCTTTTGACTTATAAAAAGTAGTAGTATTAATGTCTGATATAATTTTCAAAACCAAATTACACATTTTTAAGAACTATTTAGGAGCTAGAAAAGTTAAAAAAAAGTTACTTCTCTCATAAATCATAATACTACTACTTTTTATCATATTTTTATAAAATAAATACTTTTAGAACTAAAAATCCAAATACAAAATAACTTATTTATAAGTTATTTTTAATATTATTATTTAAGTTATTTTTTAACGAAAATATTTGGTAACCAAAGAAAATCAGCCAAAAACAGCCATAACTTGCCTTATTTAATATTTATTAATTGTTGCGATAATTAATTAATGCTAAATAAAGTAAATTCTGGCTATTTTTTAAAAGGAGTTTAATTAAGTTGTTTACCCAATGCTAATGATAATAACATTGAAACATGGCAGCCGAAATTATAGAACACATTTTATGTAAAGATATCGATAAGAAAATTTATTTGTACAGTAAGATTTTGGATTTTAGAAATTAAATAATGAGCTAATTGATATTTATTTATGATTTATATTTTTAAAAAATTATTAAAAAATAATTAAAGTTAAGCATGGGATTTTGAGTTTTAAATCAATTAGCACTTATAATTTTTATAATAATCGAATATTTTTATTTATAATTAAAAATTATAGTAATTAAAAAATAATAAAAATTTTATATGCTTTATTTTAAAGATTTAAATTCTGAACCTTATTTTATGAATAAAAGAAAATTAATTTAATTATCTCTAATTTTTATTGAATTAGTATTTATTTAAAAATAATTTACAAGTTGATAATAAATAGTATTTTAAACATAATTATTTTGTATTTAATTTGATTTTAAATTATTACTGTACCCTTTTATTTTTTATTAAAATTTTTGTTCTACCAAACTCTAAAATTTCCAATTTCATACACAAACCCTAACCATAACTTCATCACACACACAGTAATCCTAACTCCTTCACTCACAACTGCCACCGTCACTCCCATCACCCTCTCACCATCGGACACCCCACGCAGAAAGAAGAGAAGGAATAAAAAAGAAAGAAGAGAAGAGGAGGAAGAGGGAGACCGCGCCGACAACATTGAGACTCGCTGATGCTATCGTGTCGCCATCGAAAAATAGAACTACGGAGAGAGAGAGAGAGAGAGAGAGAGAGAGAGAGAGAGAGCCGCAAAGGACGAGCCCCTCATCGTTGTGCTTGTCGCTGCTGTCCGTGGAGAATCATCGTCGTCGCTGGAACTGGGCCGCTATTGCAGGAGGGATGTCTCGCTGCCAAGCTGTCATCGCTGAAGCCCACTGTTGTGCCTTCATCACCATTGTGACGCGCCGAGAGGAAGACATCCCGCGAAGATGGAGGAAATGCGACGGTGGTGGGTGGTCACCGTGATGCTGCCATTGCCGTTGTCTCCGTCGCCATTGTTACTGCTTGGACCGTCACTGCTGCATGTGTGAAAGAGCTGTAGGAGGAGTTGTATGCCGCTGTTATTGCTACTTCATCATTGTCGGGGCTCCTTATCGCTGTTCTGGTCGCCGAAAAACATAGCCAGAGCTACTGTCACTCCGTTGTCTTATTTCTCTTTAGTCGCAATAAGTCGTTCTTGCCTTGAAAACTCTCATCGCTAGTGTAAGAGTGTTCTGTTATACGTTTGTTAAAGATTCTGAGGTTTTAGTAACGTAGGATTGAGTTCTGGTTATGCATGTCGCGATTAAAGTTGCTGCGAAAATAATATGGAGCTGTGATTGTGGTTGCTGCTGTTGTGGGCCGAAAGAATAAGGATTTTGATGCGTTTTATGGCTTATGGGTTTTGACTAATTGACTTAGAAATTTTTTCTTAAAACTTTTTTTTATATTACGGAATCGTCATAAGTTGATATTGATGCGAAAAATATATATTTGATGATTATGTGAGTCTTATGGATTGACTGATTTGTTTTAGATGAATATAATTGTTTACTTGATTGAATTATTAATTGATTGAGTTGGCATGTGGTAGTTAATGAAAGTTGATTTGAAAAGTTGATTTGAATGTATATATTAAAAAGTGGTTTTATGTTAAAAATAGGATTTGTATATCTATACTGAGAAAAATGGTTTTATATTGAGAAGGGTTGAGAAATGTGATTTGGATAGAAACTTTGAAAGGTGGTAAAGTCTGGGTTTTAGAGAAAATGCTGCTAAAATTTCTATAATTTTGGATTTAATTAAGTGATTGATTTAAGAATAAATAATTTTTTAGTCTTTTAAAAGAGGTTTAAACTTGAAATGGTTTTGAAGTTAGTTCGAAAATTTTGGTGAAGTGAAAATGAATTTAAATAAAAGATAAATGGTTTTAAGTGAAGTTGTTTTAGAGTTTTCGAAAAATATTACAAAAGTGATATTGGTGTTGAGAAAAAGTGTTGAATGGTGTCGGGTACAAAAAGTGGAGTTTTAAAGGATGAAACGAGGATTTAACTTGTTTTCAAAAGGATAAGTTTGAAAAGAAGTCTATTTTAAAAGTGCTAAATTTTTTTGTAAAAAGTGATTTCTGACTAAAACTATAAAACGATTGAAAATTGGACTTTAAAATTGAACTTTAGAATTTTGTTAGTGTGTGTGCACACTAGACAGGAGTGTGTTGGAGGTTATGCGTACACACAGGTGGTGCGTATGCAACCTACGAGAATTGGTTCTGATATGGGCATATGCACATAGGTATGCGTGCGCACACTTCCTTCCTGCTTTCTTGAAAGAACTATGTTTTTATTGTTAGCCTTTCTGGCAAGCTTGTAATCCCCAGTAGACCCATATGATGTTTGAAAATTGATTTGTAAGCTTTGAAATGAGTGTGGATAAATCTTATGAAATGAGTTTTTGAATGTTTCACACACCCGATTGTAAATTTTTTATTGAATGAGATATGGAAGTGATTCTTGGCGAGATGTGAACTAAATATATTTTGATATTGAAAGAATATAGGCCAAGTATGATTCTTAAAAAGAAAAGGTGTTTGGTTATGATTAGGATTAAGTTTGACTATGCTTATGAATGTGATTGAAAAGTGCGTCAGGCACTATATCCTAAGAGTGTGCATAGACACTATATCCCAATTATATATATATATATATATATATATATATATATATATATATATATATATATAAATCAGAATGCGACTCCAGTGAGATGGTGGAAGGAGAGGATCCCCTTTTTTGTTCCTTCTGGAAATGTAAGATCGCCTTCAGAGAGACAATGGAAGGTCAGGATCCCCTTTCTAATTCCTCCTGGATATGTATGACACCCGGACAAGGGCTGTTTGGTTAATCCCACTTGTTCGAAGTATCAGGTAAGGACGCTTACTCGTGGTTTGATTAGATTGCAAAGACAATTTGGTGAATCCCGCTTGCATAGATAAGAACATTCCGGACAAGGACAGTTGGTGAATCTCACTTGCTTTTATGGAACCTAAGAGTAAGGACGGTTGGTTAATCCCGCTTGCTCAAGTTGGGTCTGTTAACATAACCGACACGTGAGCTTATGACTAGTAGGATAGGTATGCATCATGCGCATCTATGTGACATTATTTGGGTGTGCATATTATATTTGGGTTTGCCTATGTGAATATTTCTGTTTAACTGCTAATTGTTATACTTGCTGTAATTGCTCTTGATTGTGTTTGAACTTCATTACTTGTGATTGTGACTGGTTGATTGGATTATGGTGATTGGGTATTGATTGAGTTGCTTGAGTCGGAAACTTGATTGATTATGTGATGTGGGTCGAAGGCATGATTGATTTGTGTTTGAGATTTAGTAAAGTATGGAAAATCAAACTGATTTAGCATAAACTTAATGAACATGTATTTGAAAAAGGTTGGTCATTCATACAGTTTAGATAACTTTTAAGATTTTTATAAGAAAAATATGAGTTTGAATTTTGGATAATTAACTGTCAGTTTTCAAAAAAGTTCATAAGACGATTAATAATTACTACGGTTGAAAACAACTTTCTTTTATATATCTTCTTATAACAATTCTAAACTCCTATGGTGAGACCGTGTGGTTAGATTCTCACCGCTTATAGACTCTTTTTTTTTTCCAGGATGGACAAGGTAGTCTATAAAATTTTCTTGTGCACATCTGGTTATATATGTAGTTATAGTTTTTTCTTTGTGTTTATTTTTAGGGGTAAGTATGGTTTTGGTCCCTAAAGTTTAGCGCCAGAATCGAATTCGTCCCTCTTGTAATTTTGGATTTAAAATCGTCCTTAACGTTTTTTTTCGTATTAAAATCGTCCTTTTTATTTTTTTTAGACAAAAATGCCCTCACCACTACCAACACAATTACCTCCTCCACCACCACAACCAACACCAATACCACCGCCACAACCTCCACCAACAGCACAACCAACACCACCACCAACTCCGCCGCCATCCCCCTCCCCCCTTTCCTCTTCCCCCTCCCCTTCCCCCACCCCCACACCCCCACCCCCACCCCCACCCGACGTCCCCTCCCCTCCCCTTCCCCCACCCCCACCTCCACCCCGCGCGTCTTCCCTTCCCCTCACACCCACCCCCACCCCGCGTCCCCTCCCCCTCCCCGTCTCCCCTTCCCCCCACCCCGCGCGTCTTCCCTTCCCCTTCCCCTCACCCCCTCCCCTTCCCCCCGTCTTCCCTTCCCCCTCCACCTCCACCTCCACCTCCACACAGAGAAGCAGAAACAGAAAATCAACAAATTCAAGCATAAATTTAACAAAGAAAAAACAGAAAACAACAAATCAACAATGAAGCAGATGGTGGTTCCTCAGAAATTCAAAGCACAAAAAAGCATATGCAGAAGGCAGAGACAGCGGCGGACGGTGGTTCCTCATGTGGCGGCGGCGAGGATAGTAGAAGAAGAAGAAGAAGAAGAAGAAGAAGAAGAAGAAGTGGTGCGGTGCGGTGCCGGAGGGCGGTAAGGCGGCGGCGGGACGGCAGGACGGCGAGACTGCGGCTTCCCTTCCCCCTTCATCGTCATCATCATCAGAGTTCTGGAGGAGGCGGTGGCGACGACGAGGTCACGGCGGCGACGACGGAGGCTCCCCGGCGACGTCCCCCTCCCCCCTTCCCCCTCCCTCTCTTCCCTTCCCCTCCCCTCCCCTCCCCCTTCGTATACCCTTTTCTTCCCCCACCCCTCCTCCAACGCGTTTTTACGCTTTTTTTTTATTTTATAATTTTTATTATTAAAATAGGAATAGGGGTAGTTTAGGAATAAAATAAAAAATTTTATTAAAAAGGACGATTTTAATACGAAAAAAACGTTAAGGACGATTTTATATCGAAAATTATATGAGGGACGGTTTCGATTTTCAGCCTCAACGTTAGGGACCAAAACAATACTTACCCCTTATTTTTATATTTTTGTAAGAGGTATAGGATCGTGATTGTAATAATATGTAATATTTGTATGTTATTTGTAAGTTATTTTGTAAGAAGAGAGTGACTTTGTGATGATAGTAAAGATGGAATAAGGGTTTAGATGAGATTTGGACTATAAAATTAAAATTTATTTGAATCAAATTAAATACAACAACAACAAAGCATTGTCCCACTAAGTGGGGTCAATTACATGAATCAAACGATGCCATTTGAAATAAAAAATATATTTTATCTTATTAAAAATAAAAACTAAAATGTCTATTCATCTAAATCATACTTAAGAGCTTGTTTGGGTGAGTTTCTAAGAAAATATCTTTTTTTGAGTTATCTTTTTTTAAAAGATCTTATGGAAAAGTAAAAGTAATTTTATGTTTGGATATCTCATGCAAAAAGATCTTTTTATCTATCAATTATGTTTGAGTATAATGATATAAAAGTACTTTTTTTATTTGTTATTAGATGAAAAACATTTTTTTAAGAGAAAAAGATCTTTTAAAAAAAGATGTAAATTATAGCTTCTCAAAAAAGATTTTTTTATTTTATTTTTCTAGTACTTTTATTTTTACTAATAAAAATTTATCAAACACACTAAAAAATAAAAAAAAATTCATTAAAAAAATATTTTTTTTTATCAAAATAATAAACGTCAAACAAGCACTAAATTATATGAAATTTAAAATTTGGAAAAGGACGACACGTGATTCAACAAGAATATGTAAGGCATAGAGCAAGACAATGTAGGTGGGGCCTTCATTTGGCGTTCACGATAGCACACGAGAACCGTGCACTCGTTTTGGTCTGGTTTATTTTAGAATAAAATAATAAATAAATATTTAAAAATTTACATTTTAAAATTAAAAAGTTAATAATTTGTTTTAAAATAATAAATATGATATATTATTTTTAAATTAATTTTTATAATTAAAACAAAAAAATTTAATTTAAATTAATTTATTTATGTTTATTTTTAAAATTTTTTTAATATTTAAAAAAAATTATTATAAATATAAATTCTCAAAAATGTATTTGTAGTTATTTTGTCGTGTTTTCAGGAAAGAACGGCTATCAAAGTATGCTAAATTGTTAATTAAGAGATATCAATCACAACAACAACAAATTCGTAGACGTCTCTTGCTAAATGGAAATTTGTAATATGGTCCCATACTTTTGTCCTTTAATCTGTTGGCCATGAAAAGCGAAACTCTATTGTCTACACTTTTCAGCAACACTTTACGTTACTTGTAAGGGGACTACTAGTGTACAGATGTAGTTGTAAAGGTTTTTGTCTTTTATGGCTGAAAAAGCGTGTCACTAAAAGTGTTGCTTAAAAAGAAAGTGTTATCTTTAATCGTTAACTTGGTTCTGATACCAAATTTTACCATTTCTATTCAATTTTTTACTAGTCCTTGATGTATATTGTGATTTCATTTTTATAGTTTTTAATCTTGTTTTAGTTTATAATATTCTTTTTTGCATGGATTATTGTATATAAAATCTTTTATCTGTTTGTCTTTTTCTTTAATATAATTTCTTAAATCCTCAAAAACTTCTTTTATTTCTACACTTTCTGTTGTTTCTAAATACCTTCTTAATTTTTCGACTTCATTCTCCATTTTTTCTTTCAACAGTTTTAATTCTTTTAAATCATAATATGGTTTTCCAGGCATTTATAAATTTTTTAAATTTAATTCCAACTTGTTTATATTTATTCTTATTTCTATCCTTTTTATTATAAGGTCATCAATTTCGATCTGAAGGTTATTTAATTCCCTTTTATACTTTTTTATTTTACTTTTTAATTTTTCCGCCCTTTTTCTTTTTATTTTATTTTCTGGTTTTTCAATCTTTTTATGCTTCATTATTTATTTTAAAATTTCTGCAAACTCTATCATCGATTCATCACTATTTTCTAGAGATTCTATTAATTTTTCTAGCTCTTCAACTTCTTTTCTTAACTTGTCATAGATTATTTTTAGAGCTTCAAATGCTCTTTGATTTATTTCAGAAAACTGTAAATAATTCAAACGATTTTCTCTTTCAAAGAGCTCTTGTTTCTTGTCTTGATAAGTTACATATATTTCTTCTTTATTTATTGTCATAATTTAGTATTTAGGGTTTCATTTAATTTTTCGACCTTTTTTGTTAATTCTTTTATTTCAGAATTTTCTTCTTTAATCTTAGATAAACTTAAAGGGCTATTAATTTTAGATTTAGAAAATTCGAAGAGAATAATTTTCCTGATGGTTCTTTTAATAATAGAACTGGGTTTTCAATAGCTTTATATTTTGGTATTTCTGTTTTTACAATTTTCTGAAATAATTCATCGACATAAATTCTTTCTCTGTTTTTAAATATTATACTATGATGGCTATTTGTTAAAGCATAATTTATTGCATATGTAATTGAAAATGGTTCATCATCTTGGTCCATTAGATTCTTTCTGTGAAATTTATAAGCCAAACTTATAGATCTTCCAAGATTTTCAGTTGATAAAGGTATAGCATACCCAAGATGGGCATTGAATTTAACATTTACGTTTGCCAAGTTTCCATGAACAATTCCAATTATTTGATCTATTGGGTCATCAGTAATTCTTTTGTCACAGATTGCTAAGCTTATTGGTGAATTAATTCCTTTCATATATGTTGATTTGATTAAGACTTGTATAGTACTAATATGAATCCATCCAATTTTAGATCTTTTTTGTTGATCCTTAATTTTTCCAATCTGTTTACTTAATTCTTCATCGTTTATTAAAGCTATTTCAAGTTTTCCATTGGCGGATTTTATCTTTATAGGGGCTTCAAGTTGAATTTTTCCATAGTATATTATATTTTTTCTATTAAAAACTTCTTTTAAAAGGTTCTGTTTATTAAAATTTTCATTTGATTTGAGATTTAATTCTGTTTTTAGAACAGCCTGTTTTTCATTATCTAATAAAGCAGTTAATCTATAATAATCAGATTCTTCTGTTAATTCTAAACTTTCTAAATAATTCATAAATGAAAGACTAGGATGAAGATGTACCTTTCTGGAGAAAAACTTCCTTTATTTAATATATTTTACATAAGATGTTTTTATCTCCAGAGGGGAGATTGTAAATACTAACTCCAGAGGGGAGTTTAGAACTATTTTTCCCTAAGGGGATTCTTCCTCAGACTATAGAATCGCCTCGGCAGCTTCCTCCTTGCTCTCCTAGCATATGAGTACTCTTAGCCTCCTGCTTCCTATTGTCTGATCCTTCTACAATTGCCTAAGCAACCTATTTATAATGGTTGGGTCTGATGGACAATTCCCATCCTTACCCTTCTTATGACGTCATTGCTTACGTCATTGTTTATTATCTTGCACCAGCTACATTGTTGGTGCTCTATGACCTAAGCGCTTACGTCACTATGCAATAATGTTGAGAGATGCTTCAGATGTGCTGTCTTCCTCTTTCATTATGTGGGTTGATTCCGTTTTATTATTGCTTTCTTCAGATAACTCTGAGACGCATAGCTGGCACTTGTGGTCTTCTCTGTCTTTTATCAAGTAGCAGAGATTCCTCTTTATCCCTTCAGGGAGCTTTTCTAAGAGTCCAGATAAGTTGTAGAATGCTGATTCAAATTCCACTAAGAGTCTCATCTCTCTTTCTTCAATTTCATTCCTTTTACTAGACACAAGCAAAGTATTTCTACTTTTATAATTAATTCTTGTGTGAGATTCCCTTGTTATCTTTTGAGTTCTTTCGAAGACCCTTGCTAGTGTGCTGGCTAGCCTTCCTTCATGACTGTAGATTGTTAAATCTTGAACTTGATCAATTGGTTGAAAATTTCCTGGGAAGACGGACATGAATATTACTTGGTGTGCTGGAACCAAGCATTCTTCTTCTTCATTAAAAATAGGCTGACTGTTCGTAAATTTTAGGGATATATCCCTTGGATTTACGTTGTCAATCATATTTTTAAATCTCTTCACTGCATCAACGAATCCTGCAGGAAACTCACTAATAATTTTTAGATCATTAAAAATTAAAATTGTATCAATTAATCCATACTGGAAAAACTGATAGGTGTCCGATGGGGATGCGTCTGGAAATATAACCAGCTTTGTTAGCTGTTCTTTGGCAATAGGATAATATCCCAAAATTGCTCTTTTTTCTTCAGTCCAGTTCAGGACTATATTAAGGGTTTCTCTGAGATTTGATCTACAGACCATTTTCTTTTCTTTGATTTCAGCCCTTGTACGAATGTTTCTTATTATCCCTGTTCTCTGGGTTTGAATTGGAGCTTTATCTGCTCTTTTTAGGGTTTGCTCTGGATGAAGAGCTTCATATTCCCTGAAAGATTCCTTTGCTTCTTCCAGTGTTAAAAACCCTCCTTTATGAATTATCCTTGATTGATGTGTAAATGGTGCTGCTTTTTCCCAGGCATCATATACTCCTTTCATGGGGCCATTATAAATTACATAATATTTTTTATCTTGGGTGAATTTTTTGATAATTTCAGCAATTGTTTTATTTTCTGGAATTTTTTCACCTGATTTGTCCACCACGCTTAGCTGGCTGAGCTCTGATGGTTTTGGTTGTTGTGTTGATTTCATTGCTTCGATGGCCTTCTTGAGGGATTGGATCTGTGTCCTTATTTGCTGACAATGCTTGCATTTTTCAAGTTCTTGTTCGTATTTCTGAATTTCTTGATCTAATGCGTTGTAGACGAACTCCATTCTCTTGTTAATGTATCTGCAATAACATTTTTGTCACCCTTAATATATTCAATTTTTATTGGATATTGTAACAAAAATAATTGCCATCTTACCAATCGTCCATGATTATAATCAACTTTTAAATTATATCGTATGAAACCTGTTAGATAACTTGAATCTGTCCTTAATGTAAATTCTCTGGGTAGTAAATCAATTTTCCATTTCTTAAGAGATTTAATTGCTGCTAGAGTTTCCTTTTCATGAGTGGTATATCTCTGTTCTGTTGGAGTAAAAGTCCCTGAAATATACCTGCAAAGTAATTCCTTTGGGGAATATTTAGAATCTAGTGATTCTTTTTCTTGTTCCAAACTTTTTATAGCTTTCTTAGCTTTTAGACATCCTGACCAGGTTATGTCTGAAGCATCTGTTTCTACTATTAAATAGTCATTTTCTTCTGGAATATAAAGTTCTGGAAGTTTTTCACACAATTCTTTAATTCTTTGAATTTGCATACTATCTTTTTCATCCCATTTCCATTCTTTTTTAGTACTTATTTTTGGAAATAAGCTTTTAGTGTATTCTGTTATATTCTTTAAAAATCCTTGATCAGAAATATAATTTATACACCCTAAAAATCTTTGTAATTGTTTTCTATCTTCTATCTTATTAGGAAATAAATTTACTTTTTCTAGGACATTTGGTTGAAGTTTTAGCTTTCCTTGAGTGGATAGAATTAATCCAAGAAACTCTATTTCTTGTTTTGCTATTCTTGCTTTCTTTTTGCTAAGAACTAATCCTTTTTCTTTACATCTTTCTAAAACTATTAATAATTTTTGAAGATGATCTTCCTTATCCTGTTTTGTAAAAATTAGTATATCGTCAATGTATACTAAAACAAATTCATTTAACTCTCTTAGATTTTCTTCCATAAATCTTTGATAAATACCTGGGGCTTGTTTTAATCCGAATGGTAATACATTCCATTCGTAGAGCAACACACTTGTTGATTCCTTTGTTGGGCAAGTAAAAGCAGTTAATTTCTTTGTTTCTTCGTTTAAACGAAGTTGCCAATATCCTGATTTTGCATCAAGAGATGAAAACCAAGTTGCTCCTTTGATTTTTTCTAAAATAGAATCTTTTCTTGGAAGTTTATGAGCATCACCAATAGTTGCTTCATTCATCTTCTTATAGTTAATAACCATTCTTCGTTTTCCCCTTTTAATTTCATTATTGTTTTCGACATAAAAGGCTGGAGCCGCATGAGGACTTTTACTTAATCTTATAATTCCTTTTTCCAAAAGATCTCTACATTCTAATGAAAACTCTTCTTTATCTTTTGCGGAATAAGGAATTTTATTTGGAACATTTATCTCTTTTGTAGGATCTTTTAATTTAATACTTACTAATTCGTTATTTGTATTTTTAATATCTAAAGGATTTTCAGCACAGATTTCATCCAAAAGTTCTTCTATCTTTATTTCAAGATTATTTTTTGGGATATTTATCTGAAAGTATAGATTTAAATAACATGTTTCTAATATAGAGAATATTTTAAATTTTAAGATCTTATCTATAGTAGTAGTTGGTATTTTTATACGTTTTGATTTTTGATTTATTGAAGAATCGTGTGGAGCTTTTAAAACTATATATGTTAATTCTTGAATAAATGGATGATATAGCTTTAAAAAGTTATTTCCTATGATAAAATCCATTCCGGAATCTAACATATATATAGATGGAACAATGAACCTATAATTTTGAATAAAAATTTCAACCATTTCTGCTTTTTGGTCAATTTTATGTATTGATTTGTCAGCTATTCTAACTCTTAATGGTTTCTTTAATTTTTTCCAATCAAGTTTTATATTTGAACTAGCAAAGCATTGTGTTGCTCCAGAATCTATAAAAGCATTTATAAACTTTTCTGTTATTTTTATAGAAATAAATGTAGCATTATTACTCAGTCTCTGAGTCTGTTTCCGGGACATACTCAAAAATATAGTCTAAGTTATCATCAGATTCTTCTAATGGTTCCATGAAACAAGACTTAGCAATTTCTATTTGTTTAGTAAGATCCTTTTTATCCTTCTTTTTCGGGCATTCATTTGCATAGTGTCCTTCTTCTTGGCAATACCAACATTTACAATTTTCTTTTTTATTCGGGCAATAGTTATTTCTTTGTCTTTTGTTTTTATTATTATTTTCCTTTCTAAAATATCTCTTTTTTCTCCAGTTTGGATAGTATTTTCTTTTTCTAAATTGATATTTTCTTTTTCTTTGAAAATTTTTATTAAAACCATATTTTTGAGGTATCTCTTCATTATCCTGACAGCAAATTTTAATTATATTTGCAAATCTTTTTTGAGTTGCTTCTTGCATACAACGTTCTTTTATTTCCTCTCTTATTGCAGAAGTTGCTCCACCAAAATTATTCTCAATTGTCCCTCTATTTATTTCTCTTATAAATCTTCCCATTATAAATTCGTTAGCAGGATATGGAAGTTTTGTTATATACATACTAAGATAATGATTTTTATCTTCTTCTTTTAATTTGTAATAATGTATTCTATATTCACATATATAAGATTTCACATTACATAAATCATATATCTGAATATTAGCTAAATGGTTTTTTGCTTCTTGATATTCTTTATTATAGACTTCTTGTCTATGATCTATAATATTTTTTCCAAAAAATTCTTTATATAGAATCATCATTATGTATAGTATTTTATCATAAGCTGATGTTTTTGTTTCTAATTCTTCTATTACTTGGTTTTCTATTGATGTCATATAATCTCTTATAGTTCCTTTAGTATGAAACCCTATGTATTTCCAAATGTCTCTTCCAGACAATTCACTAAGTTTTGGATTAGTAAAGGCTTCTAATAAGAAGGAATTCAACCAGTTTTCGAAAATTTCTTTTTCATTCTTTTTACAGTCTAAATCGAGCATTCTATCTCCTTCCATTTCCTGGATTTTAGGAACGTATTTTGATGGTATTTTTGTATATTTTGAATCTTTATTTATAAACCCTTTTTTAAAAGCATAATTATCAAAACATGTTTCCCATTTAAATTGAGATTGATTATCCTTAGATGTTCCAGCTTCATTTTTTACTTGTATTGGAATTGCTGGTTCTTGAGCCATCTTTAATTGTTTAAAAAGCATTGTAACTTCTTCTAATTTTTCTTCAATATTCATAATTTTAGTGGTGGTTTTACTTTTAAATCTGTTATGTTGATTATATTGTGAAATTTTTCTTCTTTGGGATTCTCTTTTTCCTTATTTCTTTGAAATTTTATAGATACTAATATTTCTTCAAGCATGTCTACTATCGAATTTAATTGTGGGTTAAAGGTATGATAAAGATGTGGTGAGTCATTTCCATGGTAACATTTTTTAGAAATTCCATGTGAAAAATAAGTTTTTTCAGGTTTTTGAAGTCCTTCAATAAAACTTATAGTAAAATAAAGATTTTGAGAAAAATCATTTTGTATTGATTTTAAGAATTCGGTGTCATTGCAGTTGACATTAGTTAAAATCATTAATTTTTGATCTATTAATTTTGACAACTTAATTATTTCTTCTCTTAAATCTTCTAATTTACTTTTTTCCA
Source organism: Arachis ipaensis (assembly GCF_059453495.1). NCBI lineage: Eukaryota > Viridiplantae > Streptophyta > Magnoliopsida > Fabales > Fabaceae > Arachis > Arachis ipaensis. The sequence continues at coordinate 8,831,020 of NC_142438.1, forward strand.
TTAGATGACGCTTTTTTTTTTGAAGAGTTACGATTTTAAGTAAAAAGTGTGGCTTTAGAGTGTGTGATTAAGATTTTGCCACATAGACAAATCTTTAAAATTGCATCTGTACCTTAAAAATGTCCTACTTGTAATCCTACTGGATTTAAGATCTCCTCTATCATCATTAATTAATCAACAACAGTTAACACTTTCCTTCTCTCACACACACACATATATATATATATAAAATACACCATCTTAAATTAAAATAACATGCATTTATTATTGTAAAATTTTATTATTGTTGTTATAAATTATAATAAATTTTTATTATTGTAACATTTTAATAATATTTTATATTATATAATAAAATATTAAAAATAAATAAAATTTAATGCAATAATAAATATAGTTTATATTATTGTTTGAATCAACTAAATTATCCTCACTAATTTATATAAATATTATTTAAACATTTGTCTAAAACAAGAGAAGCGTCATTTTTTCATCAATCAAAATTTTAAGTTCTAATGTCATTATTATTAGAAGGATGTACTTGTGGTGGAGACATGCTTCATGCCCAGCTATAGTTACTGTTGAAAGCGAGTGAAGCCGAGTAGCCAACATTGTGCTGACTCATTGTTCTACATTGGAACTCATCTCTATTCATGCTAAGCTTTCTTTTTATTTTTTTATTATTTTATTTTTATTTCACCCTCTGTTCTCTGTTGTCTATGATGATCTGCCAGTTCACTTACCGTGAACTTTGCTCCACCTACTATCAATTTCTGTCGTGCTGTAACTCATCAATGTTTTAGTAATTGATAGGAATTTAATTTTAATGTACAGTATAAAAAAATTTTAGACGTGCATCAAATTACGAAATATTATATCAGTAAAAATAATTATTTTTTATATATATTACGTAAATAGTTATTTAGAAAAACGAATGTGATTGTCCAACGATATAAAACGCTTTACAAATTAAAATTAAACTCTAATTTATAGTTTAAAATTTCAATATTTCACGTTATTTTGGTAAAAAGAAAAACTTCAAACTTACTTTTAAGTTTTAACTACTTGGACAATAGACACACTTGTCACTTGAGAAAGGAACCTTTTCTATTGTTTTTCTTTGAAATGTATCTATAAAATGTGAAATGTATAATATTCAACTACTCTTTCACCTTAATCCATGACAACAATAAAAAAGTCTTATAACACAATACACTTTAATACAATTCAATCAATCAACAATCAATAAAATTTCTTCATCTTTTCTTTTCCTATTCTTTCGCAATTTTATCATGGTATCAGAGCCATGATATCCTCCTTGAGGAGGATAATATAAGTTATCATTTTATCGGTAAAAAATCACCATGCTTCTTTTTCAACCCCCTCCCACGATAAATAATCATAGATTTAATTACATGCATCCAAGTGAAAATCCTACCACAGTTTTGGTTATTCCGGTTCTTTACCAACAATTCCGTCTGCGCCTCCTTTCTTCCGGCAGTTCCATTGCATTCTGTTTCAGCAGTTTAATTTACATTCGGTTTTAGCAGTTCCATCTCATCTTTTTTATCGCGCTCTACGCGCCCTCTCTTATTGCGCTCTACGCGCTTATTTTTTCATTTTTCTTTTGAAGATTGCTGCTCAAGCACATCATCTCCTTTTATATTTTTGCCGCCGACAGCTCAAGCTCCACTACACGCATTTTTTGAAGATCGCTGCTCAAGCAGCACAGCATCTTCTTTTATATTTTTGTCGCCGACAGCTCAAGTTCCGCCGCACTCATTTTTTGAAGATCACTACTCAAGCACAGCATCTCCTTTTATATTTTTGCCGCCGGCAGCTCAAGCTCCGCCGCACGCATCTTCCTCCGCGTCACCAGGCATCTCCTTTTCTCAACAATTTCATCGGAACTTATCCAAGCTGTGGATTATTGACATCTTCCATCCACTAGCTTGCGAGGGCGTATTAAACTACTCTTCCACTTTAGCCCATGACAACAATAAATAAGTCTCGTAACACAACACACTTCAGTACAATTCAATCAATCAACAATCAATAAAAGTTCTTTTCTTTGCTTTTCCTATTCTTTCACAATTTTATCATATAACATACTAATAAGTAGGTAAAATAAATAAATAAATAAATAAATACTAATAAATATTTTTAATGTCTTTTTTAACCATATAAATTATTTGAAGAATAATATGTGTAAATAATAAAGCTAGATATATTAACACATAATGATATTTAAGTATGTTTAAATATATTAAAAATATTTTTTATTTTAAATATTTATCAAGTCACACGCAAATATAATAGCTCAATATAATATTCATGGTAGCTCTGAATCACAAAACTACGAGTTAAATTATATCTCTCTGAGTATGTTAACTAATTGTTTTATCAAAAACATAATTTAGCTTTATTTTCAACAGTAATGTATAACCAGAAGAAAAATATAATTGAGGACCATGATGAGAATGTAATTCAAATGTGTATAGAAAAAAGTTTCATATTTCACATTCATAAGGCATCTGTCCTATCAAGTTCTAATAGCTAAGATCGTTTCAAAGATGATAAAGATCTACCTAGTTTTTCATCATTTTAAAAAGAAAAAAAGAACTCCCCCCGAAAATGATGATATGAACTGAATTATATCCAAAAAATGGTTTCAAAGTTTGTACACATAAATACATGATAACCCCTTATTACAAACAAGCATTACCGATCGTGTGTTGGCGTATACAGTTACTGTAGTTTCATTTTAGAATATTATTTCCCTGTATATGTATATACTGAAGATATATATGCAAGCTAATTTAGAATATACCGAAGTTAAGCTAATGTATAAATAAATTAAAATACAGTGATTCACTGAATATGTATAGAGTGAGTGGAGTTTCATTTTAGAATATACCCAAGCTAAGCTAATTTATTCACGATCAACGACTTCTTACGTCTACGTGTATAAATAAATGCGGGACAGTATACGTAGAAATTAAAGTGCGTATGGACCGATATGGAGATGTACAAGTACAATGCAAGTGCAAATAATTGGAGTTTGAAAGAGATTTGAACATAACAAGTCTATCGTAATTAATAACCACAAGCAGAAATAATTTTCTGGGGAAACATGGAAACGCACTCTATATATCTATGGCCACGTACCATGGATGGACGCGTGTAGTTACGATTTTTTTTTATCTTCTTTTAAACCACCATTAATCGTTTTTTTTTTTTTTTACTTAAATGTATGGAATATTAATTATTCAAAAATTTGAAAATGATCAAAATCAAAGTTATATGTTTTTTCTAATAATTTTTTGTCATATTTATAATTTATTTTTTTTAAATACAGAGATAATAACTTCAGGCTCATCACTTCGAAATGCTTATATATAGGATGATGATAGTATTTTATTGTTCAATTTTTTTTTTTTTAGAAATTGTTACTTTTTTTTATTAAGTTTAGTTTGTGGAGGAAAGAGGAATTGCTGTTACTTATTACTGGATTTGAGTAATTTGTTTGATGATTTGGTTTTAATATTGTAATTAAAAGAAAATGTCATTATCATAGTGGCATTATCCAAGCCTTAATTGTACATAGATACGATACCGCAGGAGTATGAATCGAGTGGAGGAGAATGGTTTTGGGTCCTACAAGGTCGCCGACTGCGGCTGGCTCCGTTATGTACGGTCAAATACAATAAAATATCGAAATTGAAGGGTTTCCAAATGGTACCACGGCCTCCAAAGCCAGGCCCCACCATAAATCCTCTAAACAAAAGCAATTCTGTCTACTCCATGTCATACTCTCTCAAGTTGCGCAACTTACCACTTCTTTAATCCACCCTTGCCGTCAACGTTATTTACTGAGTGCTGCCCCGAATCTTCTACCTCAAGCTCTCAAAACGTGTTCTTATTTGTTAATATCCACCTATAAGATAACCGGTGGCCGCTACGAATGCGTCCCAAACCCAAACCCCAAAAGAAAGAAAGGGAATCTTACCAGAAAGCTTCAATTTTTTTTAGAATAGAATGGGAAGCTCCTCCTTCTCGGCGGGATCCCGTGTCTCCACTGCCAGCAAGTGGCTGGGCTTCGTGGCTGCCGTGTGGATCCAGTGTATCTCCGGCAACAACTACACCTTCTCCAACTACTCCGACGCACTCAAGTCCCTCATGCACCTCACTCAGGTGGAGCTCAACTCCCTCTCCGTCGCCAAAGATATCGGAAAGGCATTCGGCCTCGTCGCCGGCCTGGCCTCCGACCGCCTCCCCACGTGGTCCATCCTGCTCATAGGCTCCCTCGAAGGCCTCATCGCATACGGCGTCCAGTGGCTCGTCGTCAGCCAGAAAATCCAACCCCTCCCTTACTGGCAGGTACGAGTTTGTTACAACAGAATTTGTAAGTTGTAACCGCTCTAACAAACTAGTAAGTAGTAATTTAATCTTACACTTTCACTGAATCATTACTGTAGATGTGTGTTTTTCTCTGCATGGGAGGGAACAGCACCACGTGGATGAACACTGCGGTGCTCGTCACGTGCATACGCAACTTCCGGAGAAACCGTGGTCCCGTCTCCGGCATTCTCAAGGGCTTTGTAGGGCTGAGCACCGCCATCTTCACCAGCCTTTGCTCCGCTCTCTTCTCCGACGACCCTGCTGCATTCCTCCTCATGCTCGCTCTCATCCCCCTCGCAGTTTGCGTCTCCGGAATCTTCTTCCTCCGTGAGGTTCCGCCGGAGAAGTCGACCGCCGCCGCCGACACAGAAGAGTCCAAGTACTTCGGCATATTCAACGCCGTGGCGGTCGTCGTCGCAGTTTACCTGTTGGCCTACGGGTTCATCCCCAACCCTAGTACCTTGTTCTCTCGCGTGTTTACCGGAGTTTTGCTCGTTTTGCTGGCGGCGCCGTTGGCCATTCCCATTCACGCTTACTTCTCAGAGAGGCTATTGAAACCGGTTCTGGACATCGAGGGTCAGAACGGTCAGCGGGTGAACGAGCCGCTGCTTCAGAACGGCAACAGGGAGGAGGAAGCGGCGGCGGTGGCGGCTGCGGCGGCAGAGGAGGAGACGGCTGTGGTGATTCTAGAGAAGGGAAGGGCGGCTATCGGGGAGGAGCACACTATATCGGAGGTGCTGAGGAGCGTTGATTTTTGGATATTGTTTGTGTCTTTTCTGTGTGGGGTTGGAACAGGAATGGCGGTTCAGAATAATATGGGTCAAATCGGTTTGGCCCTCGGGTACACCGACGTTTCTATCTTTGTGTCTTTGACCAGCATTTGGGGCTTCTTTGGAAGAATCGTTTCGGGTTCGGTTTCGGAGCACTTCATCAGGTATCTTCCCGTAATATTCTATGTATCTGCGTGGTCAGTTTTGTCAATTCCAAATATTCCATTCAACAATGCTCACATTACGTTATTTAAATATCAGGAAATCTATGATGATACTTTGATCATAAGTAACCATCATATACAGTTAATTACTTTGTTTTCAGTCACTTTCTGATGCGTATATTTGATTTATAGTATTGAATTGTTCTAAGATAAGATCTGCGGGATCGTCCCTTATTTGGTTTAAAATCTTATTGGATTCCACTCAAGGTGTTTCTAAATATCTCGTTTTAGAAAGCTAGACCATAACTTTTGGTGGAAGGTAGGAAAATTAGGTGAAAAAATATATTCAACTATTATAATTGAAAATTGAAATCCCAATACCTACTATAACCAACTATTCAACAAGCCTAATTGTAGGGACTACACCAGTGAGATTGAAGATGTTAGATGGATTCTACTGAACTAACTATTTTGTTCCTTTTGGGTTCTCACAGGAAGGCTGCAACTCCTAGACCTCTTTGGAATGCAGCATCTCAGATTCTGATGGCTGTGGGTTACATACTTCTGGCAATGGCTATGCCTGGTTCTCTCTATATTGGGTCTACTGTAGTTGGCATATGCTATGGAGTGAGAATGGCCATTACAGTTCCAGCAGCCTCTGAGCTATTTGGGCTCAAATACTATGGTCTCATCTACAACATTCTCATCCTCAACCTTCCCCTTGGATCTTTCCTCTTTTCGGGCCTGCTTGCCGGCATACTCTACGATATGGAGGCCACCACCACTGCCGGAGGAGGCAACACCTGTGTGGGAGGCCACTGTTACAGGCTAGTCTTTGTAGTCATGACTGCAGCATGTGTAATTGGCTTCTTCTTGGACATTTGGATGTCATTCAGAACCAAGCATGTTTACAAGAAGATTTCCATGAGCAGAAAGTCAAAGAAATCTTCCTCGGTCACATCAAGTAGCTAATGATATCAGTGGTGGGGGATTGATGAGAATTTTTTTCTCTGTGATATCCCATTTCCACATAGTTAACTCATTGTTTTTGGTTTCAAATAAGGAGGGCTATTTGTTCAACTCCATTATGAAGCATATAAGCATTCTATTCCCTTGATAGCATCAGTGATATAATTCATTTGGTTCGATTTTAAGAGAACATTCAAAGATTGTGCGGCTTGTTTGGTAGATAAATGTTGTGCTGTTATTAGTTCTGTAAAATGTGAACTGGTGTGGTGTAATACTGTAATGTCAGTTGTTGTTGTTGTCATATTCCTTAGCCATTTGTAATCATTGTAACTGTAAGTTCGTTTAAGAGTAATGAGAAAAAAATTTCTGTGACAGTCTTGGAATTGAATCAAAGAGGCAGCAGCAGTCAGAATTATTGTTAGAAGGAAATGAGAAAAATAACATTAAAAACGCGGTGATAAATGTGAAGGAACAGAGTGCATAGATACAGAGGCTTGAATGAAGGTATATGAGACAAGGCATCGCGAGACCATAGTTTGCTTGAAGGCAAAGATAATAAGGACTAAGGAGCTCAAGTTTTGGTTTATGAGGGATCTGTCTGATTCACGTCACATTCAAGTTTCATCCATTGTGTGATGTCTGTCCAAAACTGAATCAATGTCATTTATTAATCTACTAGTGTGGAGACACACCAGACTGCTCTGCCATAGTCATTAATCTCGTGGTCCCAATGACCGATCATAAGAGGTGCTTGTGTGTGACTCCACTCTCTAATTCATACCCATGTGATAAATTTTTAGTTGTTTTTTTTTTTTTCTCTTGGAGTGATACAAAGAAAGTATGCTTCAGAAAAGCTAATATAAAAGATTTTTTTATCTTTTTCTAATTTTTATTATCAATCAATTTTAACACAATACATATAGACACAACAATAGTGTATATAATATTGTTCTTTTATCAGAGAAAAGCTTATTAATAATGATAATAAATGAAAATGATCTAACAATAATAAATCAAAAGAAAATAATTGAATTAATATATATTAAAAATGGATAAAGCTCATTTAAATTGAGAGAAATGGGTAAAATAAGAATGTGAGAATCTAATTATTCTTAAATTAATGTTGTAAGACTCACACGTGATAAAAGTTATAAATTTTAAAAGATTGTTTAGTTAATTTATATCCTAAAGATATATTTTAATATTATTAATTAAAAAAGTTTGTATAAAAAATATATAGTTTAAATTTTTAATATATTTGTTATTATTTATTAAAATAAAAAATTAAAAAACTTCTATATACTGATAGTAACCTTTTTTTAAGACACAAATTAGTTAAATTATTTAAAAAAATATCCTCTAAAATAAACAAAAATATAAAATAGTAGAGTAAATGATTAATTATCATTAAATTTTTTTAATTGAAAAATATTAGAGTCAACACTTTTTCATTAATATTAACACTTTGAACCAATATTTTATTTTTATAGTATTAGAATTTAGGATTTATGGACTTTTTATACAATCATACTAAATATATTCTAAAATTAGTCATCAAAATCAATTTAGTATAAAATACATCTTAAAAACTTATACAATCTAGAGGCGCTTCTTATTCCGATCCAACAAATTATCGAGCACTCGAGCAGTAGTTGGTGCTCTTCAATATTGTACTTACACAATATATGCATGATCTTTCTGGTCACACATTGGAAAGCTGTTAAAGGTATCCTTAGATACTTAGTTGGAACAAGTGACCAAGGACTCTTATTTCACCCCTCTTCTGACTTGCATATTTTTTCCTTTTCAGATGCTGATTGGGCCTCTGATTCGGATGATCGAAGATCGACCTCAAGGTATTGTGTTTATCTAGGACAGAACCTGGTAGCATGGTCTAGCAAGAAGCAGCCGTGTGTTACAGAAATCACCTGGTTACAGAATTTACTATGTGAATTGCACTTCAAAACTTCCGGCATTCTAGTTATATATTGTGATAACTTAAAGCACGGTTCAACTCTTAGCAAATCCTATCCTTCATCATAGAAGCAAGCACTTTGAACTGAGAGTTCATTTTGTAAGGGAGAAGGTGAATCAGAACCAGCTTCACATTCTGCACATTCCGGGTGTTGATCAAGTGGCTGATCTTTACACTAAACCTTTATCTCTACCCACATTCACCAGATACAAACGCAAACTCAAGGTTACATCAAAAGTACCCTTGAGTTTGAGGAAGGATGATAAGGGAATAGTCCACAATGTAACAAAAAATGGTTGAAAGGTCTCTTGTATCCATTCTTGATTCTATCAGTATGTATGAATACCCTTTACTCTGCATAACGTAGACACGAGATATTAGTTGCAATACAAGCAATAATATGAGCTTTATTTTTCTATTCATCAAACACCATTTTCTCTTCTATTCTTCATTAGAATATAGTTTTCGTTACAATGATGATTTCGTCTTATCCACGTTGGAAAGAAAAGTGATCTGAAAAACCAAATTAAAAAGCATGGGTGGCGGCCATAGTCGGTGATCTCATCACCTTCTTTTGAAACGTAAAGAGACAGACCTATATTGACTTTGACATTTTAGTTATTTTAGTTAACTTTTTAATTAACATTGAATAAAATCAAGGGTTATAATAATTAACATAAATCAGCTCATGTGTTGTGTTGGATAACCCAGAAAAACAAACTCTCTATATATATTGGAGTGTGTTTATATGCGACTTAAATTTAGACTATTGAATCTGTACAAATAGTTAAATTCAACAGATTGTCTCTATAGACTTACTTGGAGATGGAAAGGACTAGAGCGAATTCGTTATTTTATACGCCTTGTTGTTCTTACACCTTGTTTGGATAGAGGAAATTTGAAGGAAAAGAAAACGGGAAGAGAGAAAATGGACAGAAAAGTAAGTTTTTTTTTGTTGTTTGAATGAAAAGAGAAAATAAAAGAAAAAGAAAAAGAAAAAAAAGTAATGTGAGACCCACTAAATTATTTTCTCTTCACAAATAAGATGAAAATGAAGAGAAATGTAACTGTTACGGTGGGTAACCAGAGATTAGTGGGCCGGATGACGTTGGTTGGCCCAAACGCGTGAGGGAGGTGGCTATCGAGTGCGCCTGAAACTCGGTGTTCCTCCGTCCGACGTGTGCGTGTGGAAGAATGGGGGGTGGTACCTGCAATGACACTCCAATGCCTAAGTTAGCAAGAGTGTGAGCAAGTTGAGAATGTATTGGGACTTAGTGATACCTGAGGGATGTCAGGGTATTTATAGTGGTGAACCAATAACCACCGCTGAAGTAGTGCCACCTTTTTAGGTGGATAACCGTTCCCATATCTTAGGGAGGTTAAGATATGGCTCTATGAAGTGGTTAGAGAGTTTCTAGGGGCAGTTACTCAATCGAATGAGTGTTATCTGCCAGCTAACCCTCGTATCCGACTTCTTTGGAGCAGGTCGTGTTCAGTACCGACTTCTGGGGATGAAGGCTGGTACTGGGGGAGGGCCAACCCCTTTGGGTTGGGCCTCTTTGCTTGGATCCTGGGCCCTATTTATTGGGCCAGGGTATGAACAGTGCCCCTACTCGAGCCCAATTTATTTTTAAGAGTTGGGTTCGAGTATTCAACTCGGGGTCATAGCCGATTTGTGAGAGGACCGACGTGATGGTTTGAAAACCGACGTGATTTTTCGTGACCTTTTGGTTCTGACAGTTACGTCCAATCAAGCGTCGTGTCCGTTAGGGGTGTGCGTAGGGATTTAATAGCCTTGGTAACGGTGCATCTTCATTAATGATTGCCCCGATTTTACCGTTATGCCCCTAACGTTCTTATAAATATTTTCCCTCTCTTTCGTTGTTTCGTTTCTGCGATCTTTCAAATTTTCCTTGCATTCGTTCGTGCTGCGTTCTTGCGTCTTCGAAGGCTTTTTGCTTCCAACCCTTATTTCCGGATAAAGGTTAGTTCTTTAATATGCCTTTGTAGATAAATTTGATTTGTAGACTTTAGTTTCGCATCCTCCTCCCTTTAGAGACCGTGTTGGTGATTTTTCTTTTCCCCTTGTAGGTTTGTTACCCCTTTTTTATAAAAAGAAATGGCTTCTGTAGATGCTCTCTCTCACTGGGTTGATGTCACGGTCTTAGGGGAGGAGCCCTCAGTCGATTCTGAGTTCATTACCAACCTTCGCACTCATCACAGAATTTGTACTTCTGAGGATGATGAACCAAAATACGAATTGGTAGTCCCGGGTCCTGAAGACCGGGTTTGTTTTGGAAGAGTCGATGAGGCGGCCCCTCATTTTTTCTTTATGTATGAGTGCATGATCACCCGTTTGGGTGTTTTTCTTCCTTTTTCGAATTTTGAGATATCTGTTTTGCGTCACTGTCGAGTCGCTCCCACCCAGCTTCACCCCAACTCTTGGGGTTTTTTGAAAATTTATCAATTTGTCAGCCAGGCTTTAGAGTTCCCGGCTTCTTTAAAGATTTTTTTCCATCTTTTCCATATGACAAAACCCTTCAGTGGGCTAAACAATAAATAACAGTGGGTGTCGTTCCGAGCCATACAAGGTCGGAGACTTTTTACCCTTTTTGACGAGTCCTTTCATGACTTCAAGAACTACTTTTTCAAAGTGCAAGCTGTAGAGGGTCACCACCCCTTTTTCCTGGATGATCATTCTTCTCCCCGATTTCCTTTATATTGGCTGGAGGCCTCCCCTTGCGAGAAATATGGTCTGGATGACTTAAATGAGGTAGAAGCAGCCATTGTGGGGTTCCTCCGAGAAGCGTGGGGGAGGGCCCCATACTTGGATACTAAAAAATTTCTCCAGGGGTCGCCGACCTTTGTCCAGTCACAATTAGGTAGCTTTTTGTGTTTCTTGCTTATTTCCGACTTGCAATTTCTTTTACCGACTTTGTCTGATTTTAGCTACCAATTTGTCTTTGCAGAGATGGCAAAGAAAAACGCTCAAGAGTCTTACCAGAGGGTTCAGGAAGCCAAGGCAAAGTCTCGAGCCAGGTCTGGAGGTGTTAGGACGGTTGTCTCTCCCCCTCCTCCTCCTTGGAACGTTGGGACTCCTTCTCAACCTATTGTAATTTCTTCCTCTGCTTCCTCTCTGCCACCCCCTCCCATCCGACCTACTCCCGAACCAGAGCCAAAGAAGCGCAAGACCTTAGAGTCTGGCGCTTCTGGTGAGGCGGACGCTCTTGCGTTCGTCCGAAAGAACATCTATCCTCATGCTCGTATGAGTATGGATGATGTTTCTGTTCGGCACTACCTCACTACTGTGGTTGAGGAGAGTCTCAAGACGGCGGGGGTTTGTGGCAAACTCTTGGATATATTTGAGAAGACTCCCATCAGCTCTTTAGGGACGACCTCGAGGGTCGAGGAGCTGGAGGGTAGGCTTCGTATATATCAGGAGCATGAGAAGGAGTTGGAGGGGAAAGTCGCCAAACTGGAGGGGGAGAGGAACAGCCTCCGAGAGAAGGGGCAGAAGTTGCAAGCCCAATGCAACATGGAGGTGGAGTTGAGGAAGGCAGCGCAAGCCAGCTACAATAGTTTATTTGCTGATCTTGTGTCTGTAAAGAACGACTTACTGAACGCTCGGAAGGCCTACACCGAGTTGGAGGACTCTATTGCGGATGGTGCTGATGAGGCCTGGAGGATTTTCAAGGAACAGGTCGGAGTTATTGCTCCTGACTTGGACCTTTCTCCTTTGGACCCTGATAAGGTTGTTATTGATGGTGCCATCGTGGATCCTCCTGCCCCCATAGTGAAATCTGAGTCTGATTTAAAGACTCGGGGGCAGAGGATCGTAGAGTCCCCTCCTCGCTCTAAGGACGCTCCGAGTTCTTCTACCGTTCCTCTGACTTCCTCTTCAACTCCTGCTCCTGGCGTTCCCCCTGACTCTGCTGGTGGTGATCTTCTAAAAAAGTGATTTTGGCTATTGGGGCCCGGCCTGTGGGCCCCTCTTTTTAAACTCTTTATATTTATTTGTTGGTGTTTTGAACAATTTTTTGGCCTTTTAAGGCCGTAAACAAAACAGTAATGCCCTTTTTTAATAGGGGTTTAATTTAGCGTTAAATAAATGCCCTTTTTGGATAAGGGCTTTGAGTTACCTTATGCGCGCATGCTTTTCGTGGTTCCTTTGACTCTTTGATCTTTTCTGGAGAAAACCTTTTCTTTAGGACTTGCCTGCTTTTCTGAATTTCCTTGATTCTCAAGGCAGCCTTTTTCTTAGTTTTTCCTTATCTCTTTTTGTTATTCCTAGTACTCAATTTTGTTTTATTGAGTTTTTCGTGACTTAGGCTACTTTTGCGATTCATTTTAATTTTACTCGGTTTCGCATTCCGCCCTGTGAGTCGGACTGATCCCGAGTTTATCATGATCGACTTCTATAGCCTCTTTACACCGACTTGTACCTCGTCGTTTTATCCTGACGACCATCTAGGTCGGTTCATGGGATTTTTACGTTTTGTCGAGCTTAAATCGGCGCGTTTCGTAGAAAGAAAATAAAAAGGGAATTTTGAAAGAGATATTTAAAATGAAAGAGTTCTTTATTAATTGAGGAGGTACCTTATTGCTACTAAGGGCTTTTGCTAATTTGTTTCCCTTAGCCCCTACTGTGATGCCTCGTTAAAAACCCTTCTTCAGAAAAAACCCTTTGATTCTGGGAAAAAATCATGAAGCTGGGAAAAGAGTACATCAGGGAGTAGAGTTTGCTTTTAACTGTAGTACCTTTTCATATTACAAGCATGCCATGACCTTGGTAACTCGGTGCCGCCTAAGTCGGTCACCTTATAATAGCCTTTTCCTAAGACCTCCTTGATTTTGTATGGTCCTTTCCAATTGGCAGCGAGCTTTCCCTCCCCAGATTTGTTGACCCCAATGTCGTTTCTGATTAAGACTAAGTCATCTGGGGTGAAACTCCTTCGAATGACTTTTTTGTTGTACCTTGTAGTCATCCTTTGTTTCAATGCTGCTTCTCTTATCTGAGCTTCTTCTCGGACTTCAGGGAGCAAGTCGAGCTCTTCTTTATGTCCCTGTATATTCCTGATCTCGTCGTGGAAAATCACTCTTGGGCTTTGCTCATTGACCTCTATTGGGATCATGGCCTCTACGCCATAGACTAGTCGGAAGGGTGTTTCTCCAGTGGCGGATTGGGGAGTTGTTCTGTAAGCCCATAGTACTTGTTGGAGTTCTTCAGCCCAAGCCCCTTTCGCGTCTTGTAACCTTTTTTTCAGCCCTGCCAGAATGACTTTGTTGGCTGCTTCGGCTTGCCCATTGGCTTGTGGGTGTTCCACCGAGGTGAACTGGTGTTTAATTTTCATACTGGCTACCAGGCTTCTAAAGGTGGAGTCGGTGAACTGGGTTCCGTTATCTGTGGTAATGGAATAAGGTATCCCATACCTTGTGATTATATTTTTGTAGAGGAACCTCCGACTTCTCTGTGCAGTGATGGTGGCCAGTGGTTCTGCTTCTATCCACTTTGTGAAGTAATCTATTCCCACTATTAGGTATTTAACTTGTCCTGGCGCCTGGGGAAAAGGGCCTAACAAATCCATTCCCCATTTTGCAAAGGGCCATGGAGAAGTGATACTAATGAGCTCTTCTGGGGGAGCCACGTGGAAATTTGCATGCATTTGGCATGGCTGGCACTTTTTCACAAATTCTGTGGCATCTTTCTGTAAGGTTGGCTAGTAAAATCCAGCTCGGATCACTTTCCTGGCCAATGACCTGGCTCCGAGGTGGTTCCCGCAGATTCCGCTATGTACCTCCTCCAACACCTCGGTGGTTTTTAAGGTCGGTACACACTTTAACAATGGTGTTGATATCCCCCTTCTGTAGAGAACATTTTTCACCAAAGTATAGTGTTGTGCTTCCCTTCGGATTTTCCGGGCTTCTTTTTCCTCCTTAGGGAGGATGTCGAATTTTAGGTATTCGACTAAAGGGTTCATCCATCCGAGGTTTAATCCGACCACTTCAAAGACTTCTAGTGTGTCTTCTGTTTTTACCACTGAAGGTTCCTGGAGAGTCTCTTGAATCAAGCTTCTGTTATTTTCTCCTGGCTTGGTACTTGCTAGCTTGGATAGGGCGTCTGCTCTGCTGTTTAGATCCCGAGTTATGTGTTTCACCTCGGTTTCTGCAAAGCGCCCCAGGAGCTCCGAGGCTTTCTCCAAGTACCTTTTCATAGTTGGGTCTTTTGCCTGGTATTCCCCACTTATTTGGGAGGTCACCACCTGGGAGTCGCTGTATACCATCACTTTCGTGGCACCGACTTCTTCAGCCAGCTTTAATCCTGCGATCAAGGCTTCGTATTCTGCCTGATTATTTGAAGCTGGGAATTCAAACTTGAGGGAAACCTCTATCTGGGTTCCCCTTTCATCTACCAATATTATGCCTGCGCCGCTTCCTGTTTTATTGGAGGATCCATCCACATAGAGTTCCCAGGTAGTCGGTTTGTCCTCTTGGTCCCCTGCATATTCTGCAATGAAGTCGGCGAGGCACTGGGCTTTAATCGCCGTCCGAGTTTCGTACTTCAAGTCGAACTCAGAGAGCTCTATTGCCCATTGGACCATTCTTCCTGCAACATCTGTTTTTTGGAGGATTTGCTTCATGGGTTGGTTTGTGCGGACTCTTATTGTGTGAGCTTGAAAGTAAGGTCGCAGCCTTCGCGAGGCTATTACTAAGGAGTAGGCAAACTTTTCTAATTTGTGATACCTTAGCTCAGGGCCCTGTAGAACTTTACTGATGAAGTAGATTGGGTGCTGACTGACCTCATCTTCTCTTATCAAGGCTGCTGAGACGACCTTGTCTGCCACGGATAGGTATAGGACGAGGTCTTTTCCGGCTATAGGTCGGGTCAAGATAGGAGGTTGGCTTAAGAATCTTTTGAACTCCTGGAACGCCTCCTCGCATTCGGGAGTCCACTCAAACTGGTGCCCCTTTTTCAGTAGGGAGAACAGTGGAAGGGATCTTAATGCTGATCCTGCCAGAAATCTGGAGAGAGCTGCTAGTCGGCCGTTCAGCTGTTGGACCTCTCTCAAACAAGTCGGGCTTTTCATCTCTAGGATAGCTCTACACTTGTCGGGATTGGCTTCGATCCCTCTTTGTGTTAGCATGAATCCTAGAAATTTTCCTGCCTCCACTGCGAAGGCGCACTTTGCAGGATTTAGTCTCATCCCGTGCAACCTTATGGTGTCAAAGACTTGCGAGAGGTCGGATAGGAGGTCGACCTTCTCCTTGGTTTTTACTAACATATCGTCGACATATGCTTCCATTAAGCTCCCTAAGTGGGGGGTAAACACCTTATTCATCAGCCTCTGATATGTGGCCCCTGCATTTTTCAACCCAAATGGCATGACCACATAGCAATAGTTGGCTCTGGGCGTGATGAATGATGTTTTTTCCTGGTCTGGTTCATACATCGGGATTTGGTTATATCCGGAGTAGGCGTCCATGAATGATAGGTATTGATACCCCGAGCTAGAGTCCACTAGGGCGTCAATGCTTGGTAGTGGATAGGGGTCCTTGGGACATGCCTTATTTAAGTCGGTGTAGTCGACGCACATTCTCCATTTACCATTTTGTTTTTTGACTAGCACTACATTGGCTAGCCATGTTGGGTATTTGACTTCTCTGATGAAGCCGGCTTCTAGGAGCGCCTGCACTTGCTCTTCTACTACTAGGGCTCGCTCTGGGCCGAGCTTGCGTCTTCTTTGTTGTACAGGTCGGGACCCTGAGTAGACCGAGAGCTTGTGAGACATGAGCTCGGGATCTATCCCAGGCATGTCGGAGGCCTTCCAGGCGAAGAGATCGGAGTTATCTCTTAGGAGCTTAGTCAACCATTGTCTTAGGGTTTCCCCTAGGTTGGCTCCTATGTGAGTGTTTTTTCCTTCCTCTTCGCCGACCTGAATTTCCTCAGTTTTTCCCCCGGACTGTGGTCGTAGCTCTTCTTTAACCCTTGCTCCCCCGAGTTATATGGTGTGGACTTCTCTGCCTTTTCCTCTCAGGTTTAGGCTTTCATTGTAGCACTTCCTTGCCAGCTTCTGATCTCCCCTCACCGTTGCTATTCCCGACGAGGTCGGGAACTTCATGCAGAGGTGGGGCGTCGATACCACCGCTCCGAGTCGATTAAGGGTAGCCCTGCCGATTAAAGCATTATAAGCCGACCCCACGTCGATGACTATGAAGTCTATACTCAGAGTCTTTGATTTTTCCCCCTTTCCAAAGGTGGTGTGGAGGGGTAAAAATCCTAGTGGCTTTATCGGCGTGTCACCTAATCCGTATAAGGTGTCGGGGTAGGCTCTTAACTCTTTCTCATCTAAACCTAGTTTGTGGAAAGCGGGCTTAAAGAGGATGTCTGCTGAGCTTCCTTGGTCTACTAGGGTTCTGTGTAGATGGGCATTTGCCAGGATCATGGTAATTACCACTGGGTCATCGTGCCCAGGGATTATTCCTCGCCCGTCTTCCTTTGTGAATGAAATGGTCGGAAGATCGGAGGACCCCTCTTCGACCTGGTGGACTCTCTTGAGATGTCTTTTTCGAGAGGATTTTGTGAGTCCCCCTCCCGCAAATCCTCCTGAGATCATATGGATATGTCTCTCCGGAGTTTGTGGTGGTGGGTCTCTTCTATCCGTATCTTCTCGCTTTCTTTTTCCATGACCGTCCGACCTTTCTATGAGATATCTGTCAAGCCGACCTTCTCTGGCTAGCTTTTCTATCACATTTTTAAGGTCGTAACAGTCGTTTGTGGAGTGTCCATATATCTTATGGTACTCGCAGTAATCACTGCGGCTCCCCCCTTTTTTATTCTTGATGGGTCTGGGGGGAGGCAGCCTTTCAGTATTGCAAATTTCTCTGTATACATCCACTACAGGAACTTTCAATGGAGTATAAGAGTGATATTTTCTTGGCCTATCAAGGCCGAGCTCTTCCTTCTTCTTCGCTTCCCTCTCCCTTTCTTTCGTTGAGGGAGGGTGCCCGATTCGCAAACTCGGGTCTCTTAGCCTAGCGTTTTCTTCCATATTGATGTACTTTTCAGCTCTTTCCTGTACATCATTTAAAGAGGCGGGGTGTCTTTTTGATATGGACTGTGAGAAGGGACCTTCTCTAAGACCATTGACTAGCCCCATGATGACCGCTTCGGTGGGCAGGTCTTGAATCTCCAAACATGCTTTGTTGAATCTTTCCATATAGGCCCGTAAGGACTCCCCGACCTCCTGTTTTATTCCCAGGAGGCTTGGTGCATGTTTTACTTTGTCCTTCTGGATGGAGAACCTCATCAAGAATTTTCTTGAGAGGTCTTCAAAACTGGTAATTGACCTCGGAGGGAGACTGTCGAACCACTTCATCGCTGCTTTTGACAAGGTTGTCGGGAAAGCTTTGCATCGCGTAGCGTCAGAAGCGTCGGTCAGATACATCCGACTTTTAAAGTTGCTCAGATGATGCTTTGGATCGGTGGTTCCATCGTAGAGGTCCATATCGGGGCTTCTAAAGTTTCTCGGAACTTTTGCCCTCATTATGTCCTCGCTAAACGGATCTTTCTCTCCTAAGGGAGAATCTTCTCTATCGCCTTGGGAATTCCGACCCTTGAGGGAGGATTCTAACTTTAAGAGTTTTCTTTCTAACTCTTTTCGTCGCTCCATCTCCTCTTTTAGGTTCTTTTCAGCTTCCCTTTGTCGTTCCCGCTCCTGTTCTAGCTGCTCGAGACGGCTATGGATTAGCCCCATAAGCTCACTAGCGAGAGGGGGTCCTTCTTTTTCTGACTCGCGCCCCTCCGAGGAGTTTACCTTCGGATTTTTGATTCCGGAAGTGCCTTCCTTATTTTGATCATTAGCTTCCTGATGGAGGTTCTGATCTGCTTCATTGTTTCCAGTGTTCAAATTCTCTTGATCAGAATCTGTCTCCACATGACCTTCTTCAGGGGGTCTTTCCGCCATCACTGGTTAATCTCTCGGGTCCCCGGCAACGGCGCCAATGTTACGGTGGGTAACCAGAGATTAGTGGGCCGGATGACGTTGGTTGGCCCAAACGCGTGAGGGAGGTGGCTATCGAGTGCGCCTGAAACTCGGTGTTCCTCCGTCCGACGTGTGCGTGTGGAAGAATGGGGGGTGGTACCTGCAATGACACTCCAATGCCTAAGTTAGCAAGAGTGTGAGCAAGTTGAGAATGTATTGGGACTTAGTGATACCTGAGGGATGTCAGGGTATTTATAGTGGTGAACCAATAACCACCGCTGAAGTAGTGCCACCTTTTTAGGTGGATAACCGTTCCCATATCTTAGGGAGGTTAAGATATGGCTCTATGAAGTGGTTAGAGAGTTTCTAGGGGCAGTTACTCATTCGAATGAGTGTTATCTGCCAGCTAACCCTCGTATCCGACTTCTTTGGAGCCGGTCGTGTTCAGTACCGACTTCTGGGGATGAAGGCTGGTACTGGGGGAGGGCCAACCCCTTTGGGTTGGGCCTCTTTGCTTGGATCCTGGGCCCTATTTATTGGGCCAGGGTATGAACAGTAACAAATATAAATAAAATTACATATTTACCTCTTATTATTAATAAATTATAATTTACATATAATATAGATAAAGATATTAATGTAATTTTATTCTATTATGATTTTCTTTCTTCTCACTTTTTTTTATCCAAATAAAAGAAAATTTTCTCTCTATTTTCTTTTCATCTATTTTATCTTCATCCAAACAACATATAAATAATTCTAATTTTTTTTCTATTTTTTTTCTCTCATTTTCTTTCTTCTTATTTTCTTTCCTTCCATTTTCTTTTCTATACCCAAACAAAGCCTTAACAAATGGGAAGTTGTTCTATCATGCACGCGGAGTTATGGGAAATTATCAAAGGATTGCAGATTGCTTGTTCTATCAATTTTGTCAAGATTGGATGCCCTTCTCATCATTGTGTCTGATATAAATATACTCACCAGCAGAATCCAAAAAGTGGAGTTTATTCATACCCTTCGTGAGGTCAACACGGTAGCTGATATTCTTGCTAAGAAAGGCCATGACCTTCCCCTTTGACCTTCATCTTTTTGATGCAGCATCCCCGGATACGTATTATACAATTGTCATGGATAGTCTAGGATCTTTTATAATAAGAGGAGCTTGATTACTCAGCTCTATTTTTTCTTTTCCCTTCTGGTTTGTTTTTCTCGTTTTTTGTGCTGTCTTGGAGTCCTTAACCCCGTTCTCCCCACCCAAAAAAAAACGTTAATTTGGTATATTAATTTAATTCAAATGTTAGAAGAACCAAGTTAACCTACACAAAATTTGAACAAAAAATTTAACATTTATTCTTGTTGTTTTGCATGTAAATAACTTTGTGAAATTAGAAAAATAAAAAGATTAAGCTAATATGATTATGATTATTAATTAGTAAAAGTTTTTTAAAAAACTTTGATAAATATATAAGAACTTTTTAAATTTTCTATATTTTTTTATAAAATTCCTCTCAATTAATAAGTTTCTATAAAATAAAAATCCAAAAGAAAATAGGTAAATTTTAAAATGCGTCCCTTCAGAAGAGACGTTTCAGGCGTCTCCGTGGTTTTGACACAACCTGACACCAAAAGTAATGGTTATGTGGATTTTTTGTTGCTTTTTGATTTCACCGCGGATGGTAACATTAATTTAAAAAGTGACTGCATTACTAATATTTGTTCTGGAGACAGATTTTTTGAATTTTTTTTGGTACAACGCCAAGGCTAACAAAAGCCCAAAAAAAAAGACATCTTATATACAAATGAATTGAGGTAATGAAGCCCCTATATAATCCTCATGGATGAGTCTAGCTAACTCTGGAGATGGTGTATCCCAAAACAAAAAATCATCACCAGTTTTTAAGTTTTTTTAGTTAAATAGTCAGCACATCTATTGATTTCTCTATAAATTTGTACAAAAAATATTCTCCAGTCATTCTTTTTCAGTGCAACAATTCGTCTAACTAGAGAAATGGGATGTTTTTCAAATTTCTTTCACTATTCAACAGCTTAACAACAGCCGTCGAATCGCACTCCACAATGATTCTCTTCATTCCCATAGCCCAGGCTGATTTCAGGCCTTCCATGACACCCCATAGCTCTGCCGTAAATGTTGTGCAGCTGCCAATCCTACAGGTAAATCCAGCAACCCATCTTCCGTCCTCATTTCTCACCAAATTGCCATAGCCAGCGCATCTCATGTTCCCCTGTGAAGACCTGTCTGTGTTAAGCTTTACCCATCCTTCTGGCGGTGGCACCCATTTGACGTGAATCTCATATTTCATCTTCAATCCTTTAATCAGGTAATTCCTTTCCAGAGTTTGTTTAATTTCCTGAACTTGATTCATGATTTTGATATGAGTTGGTACGATCTTCTGTAGTTGTCATAATTAATTTCCTTATTTCTCCAATACCACATTCTCCAACAGGCTACCATGAAAATATCTTTCCAATCAAAATCTCTTCTCTTCCCTAGTTGCTGTGTCAAATTTAGCTTTACCCATTCCTCCCAGTTTAGGTTGAAGAAGGATTGAATTTTAGATGAATCTAAGAGTTGGACCCAAATTGTTGATACTCTCTGGCAATCCCTTAACACATGTATGCAACTTTCCTGCATTCTATGGCAAGCATAACAGTCTCCGCTTCCCTTAAATATTTTTTATTTCCTCTCATTTGTTAGAATTTTTCTATGGAGAGCGGTTCATATGAACACTTTAATTTTTTGTGTCTCTTTTCATTCCCATATCTGCTTCCATATCGTTTTTTGAAATTTTGACCAATTGTTTAAGGCTTTATAAGTTGCTGCTATTGAGAAATCTCCATCCTCTGTATGCTTCCATCCTCTCTTATTTCCCTATTGATCTTGATTTGGTGGGCACATTGCTGTGATTTTTTGAACAATTGCTTCTGGTAAATTGAGTCTAAGTTGTTCTCTATCTCATTCTCCTGTCTCTTGGGTCCAGTCCTTCACCATGCTATTGCTATTCATGTTTGAGTTGAGAGTATGATTTTTGAGAGCTCCTTCTCCCAACACCCATTGATCCTTCCAGAAGTTGGTTGCGCAGCCATTTCCTATGTATTGTATTGAAATTTTTTGATAGATTGGCCATATTTTCACGAGTTTCTTCCAAAGCGTGGAATAAGAGCTTTTGCTTCTTATGTTGTTTTTCAATTGTCCTCCTAGATAGTACTTCTGTTTTAGCATCTCAACCCATAGCTTCTTAGGTTCCCTTCCATTTGCCAAAGGATTTTCATCAAGAAGACATCATTCATTGATGTGATTTTTCTGAAGCCAATATCCCCTTCGTACTTAGGACGACATAGAGTTTTTGAACTGATTAAGTGTATTTTCAAATGCTTGGGTTCATCCCCCCATATGAAGCTCCTCTGAAGCTTTTCAATTTCCTGACATTCTCTTTTAGGAACTCTATCGTGTTGCATTTGGAAGTTAAGAGCAAGACTAATGGATGCTTGAGCCAGCATTAATCTTTCTGCAAGAGATAAACACTTACTCTTCCATCCCTTGAGTTTACTCTGAACCTTTCCCATAACATCTTTGAACTTTTCCTTGCCTCTTCTATTATTTGTAACCAGGGTTCCAAGGTATTTTTTGAATTCCTTTTGTTCTCTGAATTTCTCTATGTCCATAATCCTCCTCCTTAAATTTATATTTGTGCTTTTTGAGAAGACAATTGAAGATTTTTTTCTTCGTTAATTTTCAATCCAGACGCCTTGCAAAATTTTTCTAGCGTTTTTTTAACCCTTTGCATTTGTTCTTGGCTGGCTTCTGTGAATAAAAGAACATCATCGGCAAAGATCAGATGGGATATTCTTGGTCCCCTTCTACCTACTGCCATAGGTTTCCACTCTCCTAGATGCACCAACTCCTCTATCAGCTGAGCTAGCTTGTCCATACAGATAACGAAAAATTATGGAGAGATGGGGTCGCCTTGTCTCACCCCTCTTTTTGGAATGAACTCCTCTGTCTTGTTTCCATTCCACAACACATTATAGGACACTAAGTTAATGCATTGCATAATTATTTGGATCACACTTTCACTGGTAATTTAAACTCCTTAAGTCTAACTTTAATGAAGTCCCAGCTAAGCTTGTCATAAGCCTTTTCGAAGTCAATTTTTATAGCCATGAAATATTTTTTTCCTTTCATTCTCTTCATATTATGCATGAGCTCCTTTGCAATAATGATATTGTCTTGTATTTTTCTTCCAGGAATAAAACTTGATTGGTGCACCGCTATTCTATCATTGAGATGAGGTTTGATTCTGTCTACTATTATCTTGGTTAGCACCTTATAGGTCACATTACACCGTGCTATCGGCCGAAACTGGTTGATGGACTCCGGATGGTTAAGGTTTGGAACTAGCGTGATGAGTGTGGAATTGGCTTGCTTTATGATCCCCGGTTCATTCCAGCAGCTCTGGATAAAATCACACACTTTGTTCTTTATGATCCCCAATTATTTTTATAAATAAGTGCCAAAAAGCCATCACTTCCTAAAGTCTTGAGAGATCCTATGTTGAACAAAGCCCTTCGGATTTCCATTTTCGTAGGAGTAGCTGCAAGCTTCCTGCAATCAGATAAACTGAAATTAGGGGGTCATAATGGTCTAATTCAAAAGGAACAACTCTTACCTCTTCTTGATAAAGGTTTTTGAAATGGCAAGTGATGTACTTTTTCAATTCCTCCTCTTCTTCAATCCACTCCCCCTTTTGTCCTCTGAGTTTAAGAATTCTATTTTTTCCTCTTTTAACTATAGCTTTGCTGTGGTAGAACTTAGTGTTTCTATTTCCATCCATGATCCATTTCTCCCACGATTTTTGTAACCAAAAGGTTTCTTCCGTGTCCAAAACCTCGTTTAGCTCCCTTACAAGCTTCTGTTCCAAACCATCTAAGTAAGGATTTTTTCTATATGTGCTACTTGTCTGAATTCCTGCAAGTCTATTTTGTATTCTTCTTTTAGTTTTGAAAATATTCCTAAAACAGCTCTTGTTCCATTCGATTAAGTCCTTCTTTAGTTTTTCAAGAGCATTGTTGAGATAATAATGATTATTCCAACTTGTTTCAATTAAATTTTAGAAGTCTGGATGCATAGTCCATATAGCCTCAAAGCGAAAAGGTCTATCCCTTGTTTCATTTAAGCATTTTTCAGTAGTAATTAAAAGGAGATGATGATAAGATTTCATTCTTGTGAGCATCTCCATTGTAGCTTCTTGGAATCTGTTTCTCCAACTTAAATTAGTCATAGCTCTGTCCAATCTTTTAAAAATTCTTTCTTGGCCTTCCCATTGAGGACCTCTCCAAGTGAATCTCGATCCAATGAAACCCAGGTCAATTAAATCACAGTTATTGATCCAATTAATGAAAGCATTGCAAGCCCTTAGATCTATGGCTGCACCTCCCCTTTTCTCTGAACTATCTTTAATGTCATTAAAATCTCCCTGCAATAAGCCACTCCCCACTATCAGTGTTAGCTATGTTCTGTAATTTGGGTCATAGCTCCCTTCTAATTTGTTAATGAGGATTAGCATATACTGTAGTGAAAAACCATTATCCTCTTCCATATTCTTGGACCTTTATGTGTATATATTGTTGATGTGCTTCTATTGAAGTAATATTGATGTCACTCCTGTTCCAGCAAATTCATATCCCACCTGCAAACCCTTAAGCTTCCTCAATAATGTAATTGGTGTATCCTAATTGCTTAATAACATTTCTAGCAACTTGTCCTCTACACTTTGTTTATAAAAGAATGGTAATGTCTGACTTATATTGTTTCATCATCTCTTTATAAATCCTTCTAAACGCTCCACTAGTAGCCCCTCTCATTCCAGATTATTGTGATCATTAAAAAGGATAACTAAAGGTTAAAGAAAGCTAAAACAACAAAAACTACTTCAAAAGAAAAGAGCACACCTGGAATTTAGTTCATCTTCATTTCAGTGTCCTCTAAAATACTAGTTTTTAGCGTTGTGAAATCTATTCCTTCTAGCAAGCTCGCCTGCCCTCCTTCAGTGCCCTCTGTTTTCATAGGCACCACCTTTGTTGTCTCAACATTTATGGGGTCTGGTGGTTTTCCTTCTATTGGATGGGCTTGATATGAAGGTTGAATGCATTCTTCCATTAAGGAAGGGGTCCCATTAGCCTCCTCTGCCCAGTTTTGCTCATAATGGTTGATTCCTTGTTTTATTGTCCTCACTCTCTGCTCTTTTTCATTTTCGTTACAACTCTTTTTTTAAGCTATTGGTTCTTTATTAGTCTCCTGGTTTGTTTCCCTATCTTCCACTATATGCTTGCTCCTGCTTCCCTTGTCTTTGGTTCTTGACTTGTGTGCGTTATTTGTTTCTCTTTCAGCATTATTGTCACCTTCTCTCTCTTCTTGTTCTTTCTCCTGTGATGTTTCCTCAATGGTCAGCACACTATATCTTGACCTTCCTCTTCCTCCCATGTCTCTAGATTCAGTTTCTTTTTGCCCCTTTTTCCCCTTTTTTGGCCTTTGGACAACCATCCATTCTCCGTATTTGTCCTGCCCTGTAGTGTCAACCTGTTTTTCCTTATCCAATCACCCTTGTTTTTCTTGTTCTTGTCTCATTTCTGCAACTCCATTGGATCTTTCATTCTTTGGAGAGTCTTGGATTGATTGAGCTTCTGTTGCTTTTGGAGCTTGTTTTAAAGGGCAATCTTTTTGCTCATGGTCTATTCTCCCGCAAGAAAAGCATATCTGATGAATACCTTCATACTCTACTCGGTATTCCCTTCCATTGAT
The DNA here is from genome assembly GCF_059453495.1 of Arachis ipaensis. Classification (NCBI taxonomy): domain Eukaryota; kingdom Viridiplantae; phylum Streptophyta; class Magnoliopsida; order Fabales; family Fabaceae; genus Arachis; species Arachis ipaensis. The sequence continues at coordinate 8,856,096 of NC_142438.1, forward strand.
TAAATATCTCCCCATTATGGGTTTAGTTAAATCAACTTTAACACACAGTCTTGCAAATTTGCCCCTACATAATTCAGCCACATTGCTATCTACCTTCACAGTCCATCCGATAAGATTTCCAATTTTTTTCAAAATGTTTCTATCATAGAGTTCAATAGGTAGCCATGGAAGTCTAATCTATGCTGTTACCTTGTCTATAGTGACTGTTTGAGGGTTAAAATTAGGTTCCCAAAGTCTCACTGTTAGATAGTGATCATAAAGCTTCTATGGTCCTTCCAATAAGGTAAAATCAAAATCTTCGTTTGAGTAAAACTTGACTAAATAGAAGTCCTGTCCTAAGTCAATGACATCAAGACTTCCATTGTTACACTACATTATCTCTAATCTTCTTTTCATTGCTGTATATCCCACCTTTCGCCCCAACAGTTTTACTATAAATGTATTTCACCATGGATTCCATAAGTTTCTCTCAGTCTCTTTACTGATGACAATATTAAAAAGTCCTTCCTCAATTTTCTCCACTTTGATGTCAGACTATGAATCACTCACCGTGTCTGTCTTAGCTCCTTTTGCTTCTTCCTTTCCGGTGTCGATAGCCAAATCTAAATCTTCACCTTCAGTGTGGCTATCATGAGACTATTCTTCACGGTTTGAGCAAATGACCGATTCTTAGATTGGTTTTCGTTGCTTGTACTATTTTCAATCATCCAGTTTTCTTCTCTTAGCACAGGTTGTTGGCTTCCTGTAAAACCTTTACCGTCCTTTCTCACTTTCTTTTTACTTCTCTTCAGCAGATCTTGCTCCTCAGTAAAGGGAGGTTTCTTTGTCACTGCTTCTCCTCGATTATCAACACTGTTCATGACTTCTCAAACAAGTTATAGGATCGACTGTACGGAGAAAAAAACACTCTATGTGTAATGGCTATTTTGCATATTCAGTTTGAACAATACATGATTTTGGAATTTACAACTCTTGATTGGTGGATTCGGCAATAACGATGTAGGCCGGTCCAATGAATTATTTTTGGAAGTTGAGAATATGTGTAGGTTTTTATATTCATGTTTTATTTTTTTTCTAATTGAGACTGCTTGACTATGCTATTGGGTTGAATCCACGTAAACTTTTTGCCTTAATAAAAGAGGACAAAAGAGAGGGAGAATGATTATATTTTGTTTTTGTAATGAACTCTAGGGCCACTATTCCCCTCCTTTTACACCTTGATCTCAATCAGTTTAGCATCAATTTTCACTGCGAGATAGACAGCGAAAGGTGCAACAAAATCGCACTAAAAACACTAATGCAAACACTAATACGGTAACTATTGTTTTTTCAAAATGATAGATTTTCTGTGTGACTTTGGATCAAAGGGGCTAACGTGATATCCGCCTTATGGAATCATAGTCCTTAGCATTGCTATATTATTTATATTTTTTATGTTAAGCTTTTGCATGATCTTATGTGCCTTAAAGACACATATTAGCTAAATCCTTACCATAATACTGTTGGTGGGTCCCCACTCAAGTGAGACCCACATAACTTAAAAAAAATCGTGGCTTATAAGCCACGATGAAAGAGAGAGAGGGAGAGAGTTAATGCCTCTCATTTTTTTTTTTGAAAGAAAGAAAAGTAAACAGTGAGGGAGAGAAGAGTGCTTCTGGGCGTCGAAGAGAAGAAGAAATTTGGGGGGAAAAGAGCAGTCCAATATTGTACATTAGATATAACTTACTAATTGTATTGCCTTTTTTTTTTGTTTGATTTGAGATACCCACTTTTGTGGAGGGTTTATGTTGATTCCATCGGTTTTCATGATGTATTTTGCTAATTGTTGAGATGTCCTAATGCCACTAAAAAGATTGATTGTATACTCATTATTTTGATAGTGAAAGATTTTACTGAACTAGATCCAATGGATTTTTTGTCCCTCTTTTAGAGATTTTTCCATGATAAAAATTTTAGTGTTTGATTATTTAATTTCTGCCAATATATTTGCTGTTTGGAGTATTTTTGGTGTTACTTATTTAATCACACAAATTGTAAAAAAATTCTTTTTAATACTTTTATTTTTAGACAAATTCTTATTGAACATCACTTTTCCAACAAATATTTACTCTAAAATTTCATTTAATTAACCACACACAATTTATAATTAAATCTACAATCAATTCAAATATGTATTACATGAAAAATAAACACACATTACATTTATCCAAAATCGGACAATATATAATTCACTATGCACTACCAACTAAAATAATAATAGTCATTCCTGCATAAAATTGAACACTTTTGGCACCAAAAAAAAAAATTGAACACTTTCAAAATTTATTCTACTTTCTTTAAAAAATTTGACTAACATAATTCAAAAAAAAATTTAGAAGTCAGCCACCAAAAAGTCCATCGCTAATATCTTTCAAAGGTTTATGTAAAAGAAAAAAAAAAAAAAGACGTAAATCCCAGATGAACAGTCCCCCTTTCTGGCCAAAAAAATGTCATCCCCCAAAAAAATATTTTAAATGATATTTACATAATATTCATGTATCATGTTTCCACCATAAAGACACCAGCCAAAAATGTATTTAATAAAAAATGGGATCTTCCCGATTGCAGGTTTCACCATTCTCCTCGTTGCACGAAACTATCGACTGTATCCTCACGTGTCAAATTCAAACGATGCCACGAAACCAAAAAATAACCGGGCTTGAAACGCGTCTTCTAAAGGGGCGCTTCCTAAACTCACCCAAGTCTTTTTTTTCCGATTTGGTCCAAGACACCAAAAAAAGAATTTGTAATGGGCACAGCAAAGGGACAATAGGAAAGCATGCTTGATACTTCACTTAAAAGGTAAAGTTTGGAATTGTGTTTCAAAGTTCACTTCATGTGGCTTTGCTTGCGGGACTTTGCGTCTCCCATGCTGTGCCCCATACTTGAAGCATAGGCTTTATTAATGTTTACTTGTACAGAGAAACACTCCAACCCTTAAAACTTAAAACGCTGCACACCGTGCCATTAAATGGACATGCACATTCCTATATATAAATGGTCCCAATATGAAGTGTGCGCATGCTCATCATCATGTTCTTCTTGGTGATTCTCATGTGACATTCATCACTTGATCAGCATTGTTTCATATTAATTTACTTTCATTATCAAAAAGTGAAGATTTTAGCTACAGTTTTCCATCTTATTACTATGGAACCACAATTTTCAAGATATTTTTATATTATATGTCTATATATATAACAACAGAAAATTGATGGGTTAATTATTTGTGTCATTTGGGAAGTGGTTTTATGAAGTTGTGCAACATCTACCAAACATATAGTCCTTATTTGTAAATCACTCAACTACTTTCACCAAAAAAATTTATGCGGCCTTCATCATCTGTAGTAGGTCAACTATAAACATAAGTGACTATATACTGTAAAATAAATAACTAAATAATATACAAAGCAGCTTATCGTACATGTTTTTATTACTACAATTAAATACTGCACTCTGGAATTAGCAAACATCATTTTGAAGTTGATGCTATGGCAATAACATACTATAGCAAAAACGTGTTGGCAACAAGCTAGTTATTACATAATTGGCGTTTTATTAACAAGAGTCACATGAACCTCTCCTTCACCTTCAATCAACATGTGAATTGAAGAAGTAGAGGCAGGGTACACTGTACTGTTTCCCTTGTGATATCAAATATCACACCTCCAAAAAAATCCAAATCCACCTCACAATTTTTGTCGCATCAACCTTTGTTGGATTCACTAATACTATATATATATACACGGGTCTTTGTGTTTGAATTGTATTGTATTGTATATAATGCTAAACCACTTCCTTATAATTCCTTGCACTGTCAAAAAAGGTTTTTCATTCATCATTGTCATTCTATAGATTCAAATTAAACTTCAGGTCCAACCATGCAGGACATTATTCCATTCTTTATCCTTTTAGTCCTCTTCGTAGGGACTTGTTTGGTTTCTCCTTTACATGGTTCTTTCTTATTCCTATTTCCTCCTTTAAACTTGATTTCTATAAGTACATTTTTTTATTGTGTTTTGTTTCTATGTGCTGCAGATGGACCCATGTATGATTCCACTGCTTACACTGAGGTACAATACAGTAATGAAATCATCACCTGATATCACTGAAGAAGTGCCATTTTCAGAAAGCTAAAATATATGTTATTTTTGTTTGTTTCAGTGCAAAGAGGAACCTGAGAAGCCACTTTACAATGGTGGAGTTTTTGAGAGTCAGCCACAATCTGGGGGAGTTCAACATGCCATTGCCTTGTATGCAGTTGATGGTCCTTCATTCATTCTCCATAGCCTTACACAAGACACTATCTACTCTTTCTCCGGTACGGTTATGCTCTTTCTACACTCTTGTATTTCAGAGAATTGAAAACAAATGTTCATAAAAAGTTTTCCGTTGCCGGGACTTGAACCCGGGTCTCTCGGGTGAGAGCCGAGTATCCTAACCACCTAGACTACAACGGATTGATGTTGTTATAAGGATAAGTTAAATAATGATTTATGAAAACCATGGATTTCCTTGCCCATGGTTTTTGTCAATCAAATTTACACCATTGAATATAGATGTTTCTTTGCACATTTTATATTAGAGTGTTGAATATGATACCTAATTGCACCTTCTCTTTTTATTAAAAAAACACTATAGTTTGGGTGAGAATTGAAGGTTCAAGTTCAGGTCTAATAAGGGCAAGCTTGCAAACAGAAAATGAAACCTATGATTGCATAGGAACAGTTTTGGCCAAGAGTGGATGCTGGTCATTTCTTAAAGGTGGATTTCTTCTTAATTGGCCTTCTACTTCATCTATGCTCTTCTTTCAGGTACTTTAGCTATGCTGTCTTTTCAGCATTATTAGTTAATGGCATTGTCCAAAAATTAGCATTAATGATTTTATAATGATGCAGAACACTGATGGTAAAGATATAAATATAGAGTTAGCTAGCCCATCACTGCAGCCATTTACTAAGCAGCAATGGAGATTCAATCAAGAGTACCTAATCAACACTGTTAGTACAATCAACTTTTTTTCTTTTTTGTAGCTCCAAGATTTCAGCACAACACAATGCAGCATGTTTTCCTTCAAATATGCACATAACATTCAAAAATAAGGAAAAAGTTACATATGCCTATGACATGAAATGAGATTGATATTGTTCTAAATTATAAGTATTTTATTTCTTTTTTGTCTAATTCAGCATCCTAAACATATTTTAATCTTTTCCAATTTGATAGCATCGAAAGCAAGCCGTAACGATTCATGTGTCAGATAGCAATGGGAAGAGAATGCAAGGAGCCACCATCAATATAGAGCAGATCTCAAAGGACTTCCCTTTTGGATCTGCAATAGCCAAGACCATTCTTGGCAACATGCCCTATCAGGTTTTGCAACATTCTCCTAAAACTTAGTTACATTCAATTGGTAGTTAGTTAGTTCATGCCTTTTTTAATTGTTCTGCACAGAATTGGTTTGTGAAAAGATTCAATGCTGCAGTGTTTGAAAATGAGCTAAAATGGTATGCCACAGAACCTGATCAAGGCAAGGTCAATTATACAATTTCAGATCAAATGCTACAATTTGTTAGAGCAAACAAAATCATAGCTAGAGGTCACAACATCTTCTGGGAAGATCCTAAATACACGCCTGCATGGGCACGAAACCTTACCGGAATTCAATTACAAGCTGCTGTTGATTCAAGAATTCAGAGTCTTATGAACCAATACAGAGAAGAATTCATACATTGGGATGTCAGCAATGAAATGCTTCACTTTGATTTCTATGAGAAAAGGCTTGGACCTGATGCCACATTGCATTTCTTTGAAACTGCACATAAATCTGATCCATTAGCAACCCTTTTCATGAATGACTTCAATGTGGTGGAAACCTGCAGTGATGTGAATTCAACTGTTGACACATATATCTCAAGGCTCAGAGAATTGCAACAAAATGGTGTATTCATGGATGGAATTGGCCTAGAAAGTCACTTCACAGTTCCAAATCTTCCCCTTATGAGAGCCATCATAGACAAGTTGGCAACACTCAACCTTCCCATTTGGCTAACTGAGGTTGATATTAGCAAGACACTTGATAAAGATACTCAGGTAAGTCATCTAGTGTTTCAAATCAAGGTGTGTTTTGTTTGCGTTTTCATTTTCTGATTTTATTTTTGCAAAATCTAAGAAGAAGAAAATACTGAAAATGAAAATGCAAATCAAACGCACCCCAATTTTTTTCTAGGATTGTAGCATGCCTCTACTAATGTGCCAACACCCTTGTTGGTAGCAGCATTTTCTTGATTTAGTTGACTTTCTTTGCTACCATATTTAGGCTATTTATTTGGAACAAGTGTTGAGGGAAGGCTTCTCTCATCCTTCAGTGAATGGAATAATGCTATGGACTGCACTTCATCCACAAGGATGCTACCAAATGTGTCTCACAGACAATGATTTCAGAAACCTTCCATCAGGTGATGTTGTGGACAAGCTTCTTCAAGAATGGCAAACTGGTCATGCAGAAGGAGTGACAGATGAACATGGTTCTTACAGCATTTTTGGATTCTTAGGAGAATATAGAGTCACTGCCACATATGGTAACAAAACTGCAGATACAACTTTTTCTCTCTGTGGAGGTAGAGAAACTAAACATGTTACTATCAGTATTAGACTTTGATTTTTCAGTTTAAAATTATGTAGCAGGTTAATCTAACAGGATATAATTGTTTTCCTGATCATGATACTGTTACCTTTATAGATCATAGACGCATGCAGTAATTTACATGATATACATGTCAAATCTGTAAATTTAACTATTTGAAGAAATTGTTGAATGCTTGAATGGGGATAATTTTCATTCAGAGTTCTACTAGTATATATACATTCTACTTGAAAAATCATATAGTAACCTCTATGTAAATTCTCTTGCACTGGTTAATTATTTCTGTCACATGATGTGTACCATAAAGTTTAGCTGGACAGGAAATCTTTATGTAACTTTAGTATCAATTTTATACCATGCTCTGATTATAACAAAGGTGGGAGCCGCATGTTTTTTTTTTTTAAGTTAGAAGGGAGATTTGAACCAAAATCTCTAAGTAAAGATGGAGCAACATATTTTGCTAGCAATGTTATTTGCAGGCTTTTTTATTTATATACGCATGGAAAAAATATTATTTTTCATAATGCGCAAGCTTCAAAAGTATTCTTGAAATGCGCATGAGGAGTATCGTGACTGACACACGCGAAATGAGGACTTCAATGGAGCTGAACACGAAATGATTTACTACTTGTATAAATGATTTATTCTTCGTTAACTTTAAAATATAAATATCAGTAAAAATACACGAATTTAGATTCAAATAAAATATCAAAAATATCTAAACAAATAAAAATATAAATTCAAATTTTGTATTTTAGTTCAAATTTAAAAATCTACATTTTTATGAATTTATAAATTCAAAATGAGACTTTTGATGTTAAAAAAGTTAATATAAAATATAGCTCTTTAAAGTAGCATATGAATTAAAATTTAGATTTTTTAGAGTTAGAAGTAACATATAATATCATCAAAATGTTGTTCTACACTTAATTTTATAAATTAAATGATAATTTAATTGATATAATATTTTAATTACTTTTAAAATCATATATTGTATAAATCGAATTAAGTTGATTCGATTTTAATATATAGAAGTATGTATAATTTTAAATTTCATTTATTTTATTTATATAAATTATCCAAAATTAAATTTATATAATATTTTATAATGTTATCAATTAAGAGCATGAGAATGTGTAATATAATAATAGGGATAATCCAAATAAAACTCATGAAATTGGTGTAATGTTGGAAAAATTTAATTTGCTAATCATCATCACATTTTATTGCATATAAGGAGTAAGGAATTCAATTGATTTAAGATTGAATATTTACGGGAGGATGAGTTATGCACACAGCTGAATAATGTATGACCCATCATCCATATATGAGTGGCCATTTTGTGTTCAGCTCCACTGAAGTTTCCATTTTGTGTGTGTTAGTCACGAATTCCTCTATTTTGAGGCTGGTATACATAAGTTGCTCCATTTCGTGTCTGCCCCTCTTGGAATGGGTTTTCTGGCGCGCACATTATTCCTCACCCATTTAGTGTGCTTAGCATGAAATGGAGGCTAATTTCATTTCGTGAATGCTTAACATGAAATGGCCATGCGCATTTCAGGAACACTTTTGAGACAAGCAAAAAATAATGTTTTTTTCATGCTTATATAAATAAAAAAGCTGTTATTTGCAGATAAAAGAGATATTAATAATTTTTGTATTTATAGTATATTTGACCAATTTTTAATAATAAAAATAAAAATATTAAAAATTAAAAAATATATTTTTTTTTAAAATTATAATTTATATTTTAAAAAAATTACATAATAAATAAATAAATAATTTTTTTTATATTATTATACTAAATATAATTAATAAATAATTTTTTTATATAAAATATCTAAACAAAAAAATTTTTAAAAATATTTTTTTAAAAAAAATAACTCCAAAAAAAAATTTTAGAAGCTTATTCAAACAAATCTGATTATATCAAGTCACAGATATTATACTATTCAATAAATGAGATATGAACTTCAGTTAAATTAAAGTCTCAATTTCATCTAATAATAATGATAGATAAATATTTGAATCAACACAATACCTTATACATTTAATGCACATGTAAGATCTTTTATTCCTTTTATCTATTACCTTTCGAAAACACATGCATAATTGCAAAGAGATTGTAAAAGCTTAAAAATAAGAGTATGATTACTCAGTAAAATAAATAAAAAAATCAATTGTAATTAACTCAAGACGAATTGCTTCAAGTTATTTAGCAGAGGAGGTGGCTTTTGCAAAAACAAAACAAGTATGAAAAGATTAACAATATCAAGCCCAAAAAAACCCAACATAAGTCGAGTAGCCAGCTCACTCATCCGTTTAAATAAAGATCAGAATTTGAATTCTGTTTGTACATACAGCAACCTATTGGTTAGTAACTGACCTTTAAATGGAACTCAAATTCGCTACGAATTAGTATTTAACCTGTCGAAATAAAGAATACTCTTAACAAAAAAAAAATATCAAACCCACCATAGACAACCAAAACTCCAAAAGAAATATAAAGCCCAAAAAAAAAAATTAAGAGTGACAACAAACACAATTGCAATTGCCATTAGTCAAACCAAAAAGATTTAATTTACATAAATTTACTGTTAATAAAAAATTTTAAATATTTTTATTTAATAAATATAAAATAAATATATTAAAATTTTAAATTTTTTATATTTTTAATAAAAAAAATTTAGTTTATATAACATGTCTGGTTAGGACATAAGATAGATAAATTCTATTAAATATTAAAACCACAATGTAGCTAGTGGAGTAGTGGTAGGTCCCCTAAACCGCAGCAATTGGAGAAGATTATCCATCTCTTTGAAAATTGCTGAAGAAAAGGAGCATAAACTAGACTTACGGCACAAATTTGAAGCATGAGAGTACTAGAGAGGCATTTTCAATTAGATATAGTATCTTACTTTTATTTTGTATAAAATATACGATCTTCTTGCTAACTTTAGTTGTTGTTCTCGATGAAGGAAAAAAAAAAAACAGGAGATTGGGGATTTACATTTGCATAATACTACCAAGAAATATAAGTTTTTTTTTTTCGTTATATCTTTTAATCCGACCGATTAAAGATCATTTAGTGGTTTATTACTAGTCGATACGAAGAATAAATATAAGTATATAAATGATCAAAATAATATTTTACATTTCATAAATGAACCCATTACAAAAATGTTGAGTTGGACTAATAATTTTAGCAGGAGTCCCATACTTATTTGGTTTAATTATTTTTTATTTCTATAATTTTATTAAATTTTTAAATAAATCTTTATATTTATTTTATTTTTAATTGAATTCTTATACTATATCAAATTTTATAATTAAATTTTTATCGTAATAAAAATATTAGAATTAACTGAATATTATATTAAATAAAATAGAATATTCAATCAAGTGGTAGATATATTCGATTTGAATATTCGATTAATTTTAATATTTTTGATATACTAAGAACTTAATTAAAAATATAAGAATTTAAATAAAAATTTGATGAAACTATAAAGACGGATAAAATAATTAAACTTATTTATTTATAATCTAGTTTTTCGCTATTACTTCATATAAAAAAATGCTACACATATATAAAAATTAATTATTATATATTTTTGTATAAATATATATAATTTAATTTATTTTTTGAATATGTATTCTGGGTTCGTAACTCATTTTAGTGTATTCTAATTTCTAACACGGTCATACTTCATATATTTGCACTTTGAAAGCCGTACAGAAATTAAAGTCCCCATCAAATGCATCTCGTAAATCTTTTTGTCCAAATTAAAGAAGGGACAAGACAAAAGCTGAGGCACACTACTTGTGACAGGGGCAAAGTTAAGACCCCAATTCAGACACAAATCAAAGTCTCTTAAATCAGATCGTTCACATTATTATTATGTCTCAAAAATCTTTCTTCGCTAATGAAAAAATCAAACTCCCAAACAAATCTCTCACGGACATAACAATGGAGTAAACATTAATTTAAATAATCATTACCAATGAATATGATACATGTGAAACCAACAAAGCCAGCCCAAAATTGCGTACAATATGTTAACTTTTTTGAATCCCCCAACAATCATAGAACCCCAAAAAGCTCTCCTCCCATTGCAGAGAGATAGACATAAACACTCCCAACATTAATATTAAAAAAGAAAAAAGCACTTTAACGTGAAACATGGATTTTTTTTCCTTCATTTTTTCCATGAGGGGGAGAATATTGAGGTGAGTGGTTTACATAATGCAAGAAGAATCTGTGCCAGCTTTAGTTGCAAAGAGCCAAAATTCATCGAACCCACCATAAAAAACCCGAAAATATCCCTAAGAACCATTTACATTTAATTTAACAAACCAAGGTCCATGAAAATGGTGCAATAATAGCAGCTAAAACCTAAAGGAAATAACAAGATAGAATAAGAAAAAAGCTTGCAGGATAGAGAAAAGCAGAGGAAAATGTTGTACTCCTAGGTGAGTCTCCCATGGCTAAACCAGCTAAATATGAACCATCTGCAAGCATGGCTTCGCCGGAACCTGAACCCGAACCAGAACCAGTAACTGATGATGAATAACCAAGGCCAGGGTCAACACCAACACCAGCACCGGTGTATGCAAAACCTGCACCTTCTTGGGAACCTGTTGATCCGGTTCCGATTCCAGTTCCGGTTCCTGTTTGTGTTCCAATCCCAGTTCCTGAAGCCATGGGCGTTGTTGGTGTCATTGGTGTTCCTATGCCTGACCCTATTGTTGGTGTTGTGTCTCTTGAAGATTTCTGACTGCAACCACACAAATCAGATATTCAACATTTTAATCAGTACTAATATTGCTTAGACTCTCTTGCTGAATAGATAATGTTATTTATTTTATCAAAAATATTATTTGTATATTAAAATTAACTATCAAAATTAATATCATATATCTGTGTATAAACGTATTATTTAATTTATTTTTAATACATATTTTATATTAGGGAATATATTAATAACTAATTTTAGTAGTATAATCCTAACCTGGTTGTTATTTTATAGTCCTGTAATAAAAGCATTTATTCCACAAACACAGAACCAGCCATCATTAATTGTCACTTTATGTAATTTACCAACATAAGCATTAAAAAGCTCACCTTTGGAATTGACCCTATAGAACACGCTACCTACCTTCCACTCACCCTCCAATTTCTATCAAATATATGAATATATATAATATAGGAAAACTTTTAAATGCTGATCTTAACTAAGATCATTGGTTAAAATATACTGAAATATCAATATACTTAAAAACTTTTTCATAATATTTACACATTAAAGATAAGCAAAACAATACATATTTTTAATGGTACCAATAAATAATAATAAACGATTTGGCACCTATTTTTGGTGTATGATGGCATTTTTTAATAATTTAACTCCCTGATGTCTCCTTTCTAATTCTCATGAGGTTAATAAAACAATAAACTAAAACTGAGTAGCCACTAGCCACCATATAATATAATAAACAATGTAATCAATCAACAAAGAATAAAGATAGAGATTCTTCTTTTTCCTTTTTTTTTATTTTATGAATTTTGCTATCCTATGATATAACAACATCTGGTTAAACATACCATAAGAAAAATTTTGATGTTATTTATTACAAAAATAAAATTTTTCACATTTTTAATATATTGAATATATCAAAAATAATAAAATAATTTCTTTTTATAATATGATTAACAAATGACTTAGGGCAAAGGGTGGCAAAACCCAATATTTTTACCTTGGAGAGGATGGACAAAAGGTAACCGTATAATCAGCACCCGTACACGTAAAAGTACTCGTAGCATCATCGTATGCGTAGCTATACGATCGAGGGCAAGCAGCCTTGAACATCTCCGAGTAAATAGAAGGCCTACAAGTGGAAGGTGACCCATACGCGCCACTGCAACAGTACTCAGGGCTCCCAAAAGCCTCACACGCGCTCTTACACGCGCTTCCATCCAACGCTTTAAGCTCCGAAGGGCACTGCTGGTTCAGATCCGAAGTGCAACCCGTCGACGCGCACTGCCCCGACCCGCCAGTGCCTTCAACGATCATCGGAAGGTTGTAACCGTCCACCAGGCTCACGTCATAGAAGTCCTGACCGCCGGTGCCGAGGGTGAACTCGGCGAGGGTGGCGGGAGGGGCTGCACCGGCGCCGTTGCACTCCATTTGGCCGGAGCCGCAGTCTCCGGTGAGGCATGAACCGGAGCCGGATCCGTCGAAGTTGCAGCCAGTTCTGCCCCAGAAGCGACCGGACCAACCGGTGGGAGCTTGGAAGGTTCTAGAAGTGGCCTTTGGAAGCTCGAAACCGGTGCTGTCGAGTGCTGGGCTACCGGCATTTGCGAGAATGCCGGGCCAGACAGTGTAGTCGCACCTGTTGACGAATGTGAAGGTAGCACCCATAACAGTACCTGAAGAAAAAAGTGGAGTTAGGAGTATGCAGTAAAAGACAAGAAAGAAGTAAGAAACAGTGAGAAAGGTTGCTCTTTTAGTGCCTCAGTTACCTTGTTGAGGTGTGAGTGTGAGGAGTAAGAAGATAATGAGAGTGGAGTGGGAGGAAGAGAAGAGATCCATAGGTGGTTTGCTGAAAGTTTGGTTTTTTTTTTCTTGTGTGTTTGCTTGTTGGTTGGTTTGTTTGTTAGCTACGTGGTGTGCATGGAAGGGTGGTGGTAGTGGTTGCGGCGGCGGAAGAGAAGAGAAGAATAATGCAGGGGTGAAGAGGGAGGCGTGTGGAGGAAATGGATAATGAGAGAGTGGTTAGAGAGTGAAGGTAGTAGCAGTAGGCATTCATAAAAGGGAGAAAAATGTAGTGTGTTTACTGTTTAGAGCAGAGGCCAAGGGGATGGGGTTCAGCAACAAGTGAGGAGTGAGGAGTGAGGACGCAGGATACAAAGCAAGTGTAAGGGACAACATTAACATTAACATATGTCCTTTATCTTCATTAAATACATACATACATAAATTAAATTCTATTATTTAGTAGTTTGTTGCCGGGTTTAACCATACCATGACATTAATTAGAATTTAGAAACCACATCACTACTTGGACCACCGTCAACAATTATAAAAAAAAAAAAAAATACTTGCGAGAGTGTTGTAAAATAAATAGTAAAATAAATAAAGAAGATGTACAAAATATAAAATTAAGATGTGTAAATAGAAGATTCTAATATTAATATAATTAGCTCAATAATAATAATTCATATATGTATTTACTAATATTATATATTATAATGTATATATATATAAAGAGAGAAGTATTCAGTATAAAGAGAGAATATTTATTATTATTAATGTGTATTACTTTTGTATCAGTTCATGCCTATTTATAAACGTACAAGAGTAGTGTCTATTAATCTCATTCTGTGTTGAGAAAGTGAATTATTATTTGTGGAAAGAGTGAACTGTCCATTAAATGGGCATCCACATCATCATACTTATCTTAACACTCTCCTTTGGATGACCATTTAGGAATATGTCTCATTAAAACCTTATTAAAGAAACTCCAATGGAAAAAATTTTAGTGAAGGAAAAAGAGTACAATATCCTTTGTGATGGGGACTGCCTCACTAAAAACCTTGTTAAGAAAAATCCAATGGGAAAAAACTTGACCAAGGAAAAAAGAGTACAGTCTCCCCCTCTTGTCGACATCATTTAATATCTCGAAATCGGCGCATCCCAATCTGATGTACCAATTTTTTAAAGGAAGATTTTTGAAGTGACTTTGTGAATAAATCTGCCAGATTGTCACTTGAGCGGATCTGTTGGACATCAATTGTCCCTTGATTTTAAAGATCATGAGTGAAGAAGAATTTGGGAAAAATATGCTTTGTTCTATCAACTTTGATATATCCACCTTTAAGTTGAGCAATACATGTTGTATTATCTTCAAATAGGACAGTTGGAGCTATCTTCTAATCAATCAGTCCACATGATGACAGAATATATTGGATCAAACTCCTCAACCAAAAACACTCTCGACTAGTTTCATGTATCGCTAGTATTTCAGCATGATTAGAGGATGTTGCTGCAATCGTCTGTTTTGTGGACCTCCATGATATAGCTGTACCACCATATGTGAACAGATATCCTGTTTGAGATCTCCCTTTATGTGGATCAGACAAGTATCTAGCATCTGCATAGCCAACTAATTGTGACTTGGATTCATATGGATAAAACAATCTCATATCAATCGTTCCATGAAGATATCGAAAGATTTGTTTGATTCCATTCCAATATCTTTTGGTTGGAGAGGAACTGTATCTTGCTAGTAAATTCACAACAAATGATATATCGGGTCTTGTATTATTGGCAATATACATTAATGCTCCAATGGCACTAAGATATGTTACTTCAGGACCAAGGATATCTTCATTTTCTTCTTTAGAACGGAATTGATTTTTTTCCACATCCAAAGATCTTACGATCATTGGGGTACTCAAGGGACGTGACCTATCCATATAAAATCTTTTTAAGATCTTCTTTGTGTATATTGTTTGATGAATAAGGATCCCATTTTTTATATGCTCGATCTGCAGGCCGAGACAAAATTTAGTATTTCCAAGATCTTTCATCTCAAACTCTTCTTTTAGAGTTTTTATAATTGTTGGAATCTCTTCAGGAGTCCCAACGATATTTAAATCATCAACGTACACAGTAATTATAATGAATCCAAATGCAGATTTCTTTATGAAAACACATGGACAGATATCATCATTCTTGAATATATTTTTGGCCAGATACTCAGTAAAACGATTATACCACATTCGTCCAGATTTCTTCAGACCATTTAAAGATCTTTACAATTTGACTGAGTATAACCCTTGCGAATATTCATTGGATGGCTTAGATATCTTTAGTCTTTCAGGGACTTTCATATAGATATCTCGATCTAATGAGCCGTATAAATAGGCTGTTACCACATCCATTAAATGCATATGCAGTTTATGATATGCAGATAAACTGACCAAATAACACAATGTTATCGCATCTACTACAGGGGAATACGTTTCTTCATAATCTATATCGAGCCTCTGTGTAAAACCTTGTGCTACAAGTCGAGCTTTGTAGCGTACAACTTCATTTTTCTCATTTCATTTTCTCACAAATACCCATCGGTATCCAACAGGTTTTACATCTTCTGGTGTACGAACTACAGGTCCAAAGACATCACGTTTTGCAAGTGAGTCTAACTCAGCCTTCATGACTTCTTTCTATTTTGGCCAACCATTCATTTGTCGACATTCTTCGACTGATCTAGGCTCAAGATCCTTACTTTCATGCATGATATTTAATGCCACATTATATGCAAATATTTCATTGATAATTGTCTTATTTCGGTCCCATTTCTCTCCTGTAAAAACATAATTTATCGAGATCTCGTCATTTTCACAATTTTCAGGTACCTGAACGTCTTCTGGCGTTAAAATTATATCGGAATTTTGGACAACTGCATGTGTCTTTACTATGTCTTTTTCAATAGGAATGATATTTACCTATTTTCTCTTTCGAAGATTTTTGTCTTCGGAATCGACAGGCCTGCCACGCTTCTGGCGTGTATTTACTTCGGTGGCAATTTGTCCAACTGGGACATCAATTCGAATTGGGGCATTTTCCACTGGTATATAAGACTTGGTTATCCTCTTTGTATCGAAAAATGCATCAGGCAATTCATTTGCTATTCTTTGCAAATGTATAATATTTTGAACTTTTAGTTCACATTGCCCTGATCGAGGATCTAAATGCATAAAGGATGATGCATTTCAATTAAGTTCATTTTCAGGAAGCTTATTCTCTCCCCCCTAATGTTGGAAATTTTGATTAATCAAAATGACAATCCGCAAATCGGGTTTTAAATACATCTCTAGTTTGTATCTCAAGATACCTCACTATAGAGGGAGAATCATATCCAACATATATCCCCAATTTTCTTTGGGGTTCTATTTTGGTGCGATTAGGTGGTGCAATGGGAACATATATCGCACATCCGAATATTCTTAAATGGAAAACATTTGACTGCTGGCCAAAAGCTAATTGCATAGGAGAGAACTGATGGTAACTCGTTAGTTTCAAACGAATAAGTGCTGCGACATGTAAAATAACATGCCCTAAACCGAGGTTGGGAGATTTGTTCTCATAAGTAAGGGTCTAACAATTAATTGGAGACATTTAATAAGTGATTCTGCTAATCCATTTTGTGTGTGAACATGAGCTACTGGATGTTCAACACTTATTCCATTAGCCATACAATAAGCATCAAATGCTTGGAAAGTAAATTCACCAGCATTATCAAGATGAATTGTTTTGATTGGATTTTCTGGAAACTGTACTTTTAATCGAATCATTTGAGCCAGTAATATCGCAAACGTCAGGTTGCGATAAGACAATAAGCACACATGTGACCATCTCGAATATGCGTCTATTAGGACCATAAAATATTTAAAAGATCCACATGGTGGATGAATAGGTCCACATATATCGCCTTGAATTCTATATAGAAATTCAGGGGACTCAAATCCAATCTTTACTGGTGATGGCCTTAAAATTAACTTCCCTTGAGAACATGTAGCACAACAAAATTTACTAGATTTAAGAATCTTCTGGTTCTTTAGTGAATGTCCATGAGAGTTTTCAATAATTCTCCGCATCATGGTTGTTTTCGGATGACCCAATCGATCATGCGAAGTTATAAATTCATTTGGACTAGTAAACTTCTGGCTTACGATGGCATGTGATTCAATTGCACTAATTTTGGAATAATATAACCCAAATGAAAGTGAGGGTAACTTTTCTAATATAACTTTTTTATTTGAATAATGAGTTGTGATACATAAGTACTCATGACTTTCCTCATTCATAGTTTCAATATGATATCCATTTCTGCGAATATCTTTAAAGCTCAACAAGTTTCTTAGAGACTTGGTAGACAATAGTGCATTATTTATTATGAATTTTGTTCCTCCGGGAAACAAAATTATAGCTCTTCCGGAGCCTTCAATCACATTGTCTGCGCCAATAATAGTATTAACATATTCTTCTTTTGGCACAGATAGGTAAAATATATATCATTTTTGAGAATGGTGTGTGAACTTGCACTATCCGCAAGGCATACATCTTCATTATATATCCTTGTCATTTTCTTCAAAGACAAATAATAATAATAATAATAATAATAATAATAATAATAATAATAATAATAATAATAATAATAATAATAATAATAATAATAAAAAAAAAAAAAATGAGTAGTATACACAGTTAAATTGAATACTTGATCGGAATTATTTTTCTAAGAAACACTGTACATAAAAATAATATCATATACTAAAATTTTATTTTAAAACTTGACACCTTTAATGATTTCAAAATTTATAAACATTAATATTTCATTATTTATATACATCATATTTGAAACTTAAATACATAGAAAATAAAACTTAACAATAAGTTATTTACATTATTTATTTACATGGATACTTAACAATCCCACGTATTAAACTATTCCATCATTTATCAAATGGCCAATATTTCCTTCAGGATCCTCAAAGAAATCGGATACATCATAATGAGTGGTGGAATTTTCAGCATCATTTGAAACAAAATTCGACTCTTTTTCTTTGTCGTCCTTTTTCAAAGATGCTTGATAAAGATCGACTAGGTGCCTTGGGGTACGACAGGTACGTGACCAATGGCCCTTTCCACCACAACGAAAACACTTATTTTCTGTTGATTTATTTTGCCTAATATTTCTTTCTTTATCCACTTCTGTTGAGATCCTCTCTTTTGAACATAATTTCTTTTCCTTCCATAATTTTTCTTGTTGCCAAAATCTTGCCATTTACCTCTTCTGGGGTAATGATTTGCCGCATTTACTTCAGAAAATGGGGTTGCGCCAACTAGACGCGCTTCATGATTCCTTAAAAGTAATTCATTGTTGCGTTCAGCAATAAGAAGGTAAGAAATTAACTCAGAATATTTTTTAAATCCTTTTTTTCGATATGGCTGCTGTAGGAGCACATTCGAGGCATGGAAGGTCGAGAAAGTTTTCTCTAACATATCATTATCAGATATCTTTTTCCCACATAATTTTATTCGTGAGGTGATTTGAAACATTGCCAAATTATATTTATTTATTGATTTAAAATCTTGTAGACGCAAGTGCGTCCATTCATATCAGGCTTGAGGAAGTATCACCGTCTTTTGATGATTATACATTTTTTCAAGGTCTTTTTAAAGATCTGCAGGATCTTTTAATGTGAGATATTCATTTTTCAATCCTTCGTCAAGATAATGACGAAGAAAAATCATGGCTTTGACTTTATCTTTCTGGGATACATTATTTTCAACCTTAATGGTATCTCCAAGACCCATTGAATCAAGATGGATTTCAGCATCTAATATCCATGATAAATAATTGTTTCCAGATATATCAAGAGTATTAAATTCAAGATGAGAGAGTTTCGACATAATGAAAATTTGTTACCTGAAGTCTTCTAAAATCTGATCAGAGTCTCGTGCTGATAATGTGTTGTAAAATAAATAAAGAAGATGTACTAAATATAAAATTAAGATGTGTAAATAGAAGACTCTAATATTAATATAATTAGCTCAATAATAATAATTCATATATGTATTTACCAATATTATATATTGTAATGTATATATATATATATATATATATATATATATATATATATATATATATATATATATATATATATATATAAAGAGAGAAGTATTCAGTATAAAGAGAGAGAATGTTTGTTATTATTAATGTGTATTACTTTTGCATCAGTTCATGTCTATTTATAGGCGTACAAGAGTAGTGTCTATTAATTTCATTCTGTGTTGAAAAAGTGAATTATTATTTGTGGAAAGAGTGAATCGCCCATTAAATGGGCATCCACATCATCATGCTTATCTTAACAGCGAACAGCTATATGTGGCTATTTTTAAACTCATAAAAATTGAAAATGCTGATAGATTTATCTATAAAAAAAAAACTAGTCAAATTATTATTTGGATAGTGGATTCTCTCCAATGGAAAAAAAACTAGATGGTGTCAAGTGTTTAATCTAACTCTTTACTGTTTTCTCTTTCATATTTATTTTTGGTCCCACTTATAAAATTAATAGTAGGAGATCACACTTTATTCCCTCAAATATTAAAAAAATTGAGAAGATCTATTTTTTTTATTATTTGTACCTATAAAACAATACAAAAGTACTAATACTTTATATTTGAAAAAACATAGGAGGATAACACACCTATCAAAAAACTTAAATGGCAGTTTAAAAATTAATTTTAAGTTAATGTTAAAAATTAGATTGTGAATTTGAATAATTAGGATGAGGCAACATAACCTCCTCTAAATATACCTCACACCAAACCCTCACACCACGTTCCCATTCCTTCTCATCGCGTCAACCCTCTGCCACGAACATTGGCATAGCCTGCCTTCGCAGTGTGTCGTCGTCACTGTAGCTCCGCCTATGCAGTGCGCCGTTGCCGCTGGTGCGCGTCCATTTATCCCGTCGTCCAGGTCGCCAATGCCGGCTGCTGCCATGCGAGTGATGCCATCGTGCGCATTTTCCATGCGCCACTGTTGCTGTCTCGCATTTCATGGGCGCCATTGTTGCTGCCTCGTGATCTTTGGGCGGCACTGCTGCTGTCTCGTTGCCATCCTCCCTCTGCCACCGTGGTTCTTCTTCTCCTCCTCCACTTCTCCAGATGTTACTTTTGTTTTGCATATTTTTCTTTTTATTAGATGGATGTTTCTTTTAAGTTCGATGGATGTTTCTTTTTATTAGATGTATTTTTTTTTTGCAGTAAAGATTTTGGACGGTGGAAGGTGAAATTGTAAATGTAAAAAGTGAAAATAGGGTTGTGGTGGTTAATTGGAGGTGAAATGTTTTTTTTTTTAAATTTAGTAGGCTTGGGATGCAGTCTATTATTTATGTTATTTGCACCCCTATTATTTATATTTTTTTGAAATAAAAAAATAGGTAAAGCAAAAAAGTGTAAATTTAATCACTTGTATATTAAGATTGTTAGACTCACACATAAGGATAGCAATATAACTCGTATTGCGGGTATCCGACCTACCATATCTGCTATAAATTGCCCAATCTGATGTGAAGTAATTCTTATTGAGACGCGATGAAATCGAGAGCTAGATGTACCCGCCGAATATATTAGGTTAGAATTTTGTTCTTGCTGCCTTGCGCACTCAAGTCAAGCACATAGACATAAGGCCGCTTTCACTAACTCCAAAGAAATACCAATCTTCTTCTTTGTAGAGGACCATTGCATTACAGGCGCCGCCTACCAGCATGCCTCCAGGTTCCAACCTTTTCTTCTCATTACTGTCTCATCGTTCTTGCCTCACTAATTACGATTCGCCAACCTTACATTTTCCTTTGGTTACCTAGCCTCGTCTGCTCCTTGTCGTTTTGTCATCCTTGTCTCACAAATCGCGATTTGTGAACCTCATCTCCTCCTCCAATTTTACCTCCTCACTTAATCCCTACTCTTGTTCTAAAGTTGAAAAAAAATGAAAGGCAGAATACAAAATTTAAAAAGTGTAATTAATAAAATTTAAAAAATAATATTAAATTATTAAAAACCATGTGAATTGATATTGTTAGAAAATAAGAATGGTCAAATTTAATCTATTATCAAATATTGAGTCATTTGAAAAAAAAAAAGAAAAAATTTTGTATTTGATTTGGGGGTGCTCATGATCCAACCTGAGCACGATTACTTTGGGACTAATTTTAGTCCAATTTCATTGTGATTCGATTTGACTCGAGGTTTTAATAAATGGTCTGACTAATTTATTAAATTGGGTTCGAATTAAAGCTCAGATCACCCGAACCTAATCCATTGAAC
Organism: Arachis ipaensis; assembly: GCF_059453495.1. Taxonomy (NCBI): domain Eukaryota; kingdom Viridiplantae; phylum Streptophyta; class Magnoliopsida; order Fabales; family Fabaceae; genus Arachis; species Arachis ipaensis. The sequence continues at coordinate 8,877,690 of NC_142438.1, forward strand.
CCGCATAAAAAAATATGCATTTTATTCTCAGGAGACTTTAAATACGCATTTTGGTATGTAATTGATTTAATTATTATTATTATTAGACTCTAGTTATTTTTATATGAATGTTGCAATGTTATGGAATAATTGTTTTAAAAAATTTAGAAGTTTAAAAGATGTAAGATCCAAATTTTAGTGATGTCCTAATGTATTATAAAATTAATTTTAATATTACTGTTTTGTTTTTAATCAAACTCGTTGAAATAGAAATAGATCAAAGAATTATAAAATTAGAATTTATAGACAAATTTAAATTTAAATATGGATATTAACTTCTCAATAACAAATAAATTTTTTATTTATAAATAAATAATATCATAATTTTTTATAATAAAATTTATCAAAAATTATTTTACTGAATTTAAATTTAGTTTTCATGTGGTCCAAAAATAATATAATTTTATCAAGTCTATAATCGAATAATAATCTCCAAAAATAAAACCAGTCAGTATTTGAAATTAAATCTGGATTAAGACAAATTCGACTTCATCCATGCACATCCTAGTTTGATTCTTGGTACAACCTTACAATAATTCTGTAGAAATTATTAATCTAATAATAATAATTACTTTTATTTTATTAGTTTAGAGAAGAAGTTTTCCCTAATACTAAACAAACGCAGGGAGTACAAGTTGAGAGTTTAGTTTAGACAGAAGCATGTGTATTGAGCATGAGTTGAATTGAATTCAAGGGCAAAGTGGGACCCTTTGGTTCATGCAACAAGATGCAGCCACGTCAGATCGGATGGACCATTATTGTGCAACGTGTATAGTGCTTGATGGACAGTACGTAACAGGGTGGCAGAGCACTGCAATTATGTGATGAGAGAACTCAGAAAAGCATTGGATTCCGTTACCTTCTCTTCTTTTTATGCCAGACACCATCGTAACCCCAAATTTTTGACTTCCATTCTTGCAAATGTAAATTACACAATTTTTATTTCGTAGGGTTCCTACTTTCCTATATTTGACTCTTGCCCCAATCTAATAAGTTAATCACGTTACGATATGAAATTATTTATTGTAATCATAGTTTTACGAGTTTTTGAGCCTTGGCAATTGGTGTATTATTAATTTATTATGTAATAAATGTTCAACATCTTTATTATAATAGAAAGAATTTAATTCTCAAGTTATGGATATTGTTCTACCAAAACAACTTCAATTATTGTTGACAGGTGCCGGTGTATCCGTGCCGGACACGAATTTGACACTGACACTCGACGGATACTTCAAACGAGCGTATCGGTGACGTATTTTTTTTGCGGTGCAGAATTTTGGTGAAGCTGTCACGAATCCGAACGAGTCCGACCCGATTTTGTGGTTTTATGGCCAAATTAATTGATTTTTTTCCATTTTAAAATATTTTAAAATCAAAATAAATCAAAATTTAAATTTAAAAATAAAATAATTAATAGAAACAGAGTTGATGACAACAGTCCAGATCTGAGTGAAGTTTCGTATTTATCTTTAGATGAACCAAACATAGAAGTTGTGGTATTTACAGATGATGGACTTGGAGAAGAAGAAATTGATACATTTTCTGTTAGCGAGATGGGAAGAGTAGATTAAAATTTTTTATTTTTTTTAATAATTGCATAATTTTTAGACTTTTTTATGCAACTATATTTCCTCTTATATTTACAATATGATATTTTATTAATTTAATATATTATTTAAATTTTAATTCACAACGTATCCTAAATGTGTCGTATCCAATTTTTTATAAAAAGAACGTGTCGGCGTATCCGTGTCGTGTCGTGTCCGTATCGCGTGTCGTATCGGTGCTTCCTAGGTTACGAGAGATGTTCAAATCTAAACCGATCTAAATTAAATCGCTCATTCAATTCGATCCAAATCGAAAACCGATTAAAATCGCACTAATTCGGATTTGATTGGATTCTATTTTTTGCAAATCGCTAGATTGGATTGGATTTCAAATCTACTTTTCATAACCGATCCGATCCAATCCAAACCGCAAAATGTGCTATAATATTATTATTTTATTATTATATTTACAATTATACTTATAACATGTTCAATTTATTATACATTTTTCTATTATTCATGTATCATTATTATTTAATAAATATTTTATATTCAAAATATTATTTATTTATTTATTTTAACTAACCTATAATTTTATTTCTATTGTTATGTTATCGTTAGCTTTTTAAGATATTGTTAAGACTTGTTATGTCATTGTTGATTATTTAAAATTTGATGTTGAGACTTGTTATATGTATTTAATTTTTTTATTTAAAAAACCGCAAATCCAAAACCAATCCAAACCGCTTGTAATCGGATCGGATCGGATCAGATTTCCAAAAAAATTTCATCCAATCCAAACCGCACCGCACATAAATTAAGAACCGCACCGCGAATACCCCTAGCAGTTATATATAATTATATATATAGGATAGATATATTTGTTAACTTCTCACTCATTAGCCAAGTCTTTATTTTTTTTTTTAATTGATACTGACGTTATATTTGATTTATAATCAATATTATTACTATCATACTTGTGGGAGGTCTTTGTGTACTTTTATTTTTGAAAAAATTTCTTCGAATTCATGTACTAATTTTTTTTATTATTATCATACTATATCGGTTACTCATAATGACTCAACTCAATTTTATTTTGCATTCATTTTGAGTTTATAAACGATTTTAACGACCATCATTGCCGTTTTCCAGGTCAAATAATCACAACATTGAGCTATATAGCTTAGCTATCAAGTGTTATTATTATATAAGTTGTCTTCCATATCTCTTATCAAAGATTAAGTTCTAGGATCAAATTTGAAGATAAAATCTTTATTCTCTAAAAGCTCTGTGTTCTTCATTCCCCATTTTTTTAAGGTATGTTCTATAGGAATCAAATCATGCTATATAAATTATACATTTTTTAAAACTTTGTCTGAGTATCTTTTGTATGGACATTCTCACATATTTTTGGTACGATCTTGACTACTATATTCAATGAATAGTTTAATTTATGATAAAGAAAAAAAAGCTATTTAATTAAGTTATAACTCAGAGTCACCAAATTCATTTCGGTTATAAGCTCGGATTTCCATAAACAAGTGATAATTCAGTATAGTATTCAATTTTTTTTAAACAAAAACAAGTGGGGTTTTGATTTGTGCATTATTGTTTCCACATAGTAATAGGAGATTTACAACTTACATGGTAGAATCATGATGAAGTTTTTAAAAACGCACGAATATAAGGCTGGTTAAGTAGTGTCCTATCTCGGACAAAGAATAATGAATTTATGGCCCATTTTTACCAAAAAGTCAAGTAATGGTTGTAACTTTTTAAGGTTTTTTCACGTTCAAGATTTTAAAAAGAGCCCCCACTTTGTTGTGTTAACTTTTTTTTTTCTCAAAGAATATTATCGTCGTAAAGTCTGTAGAAAATAACGGTTCGTTTTGTATTAAAATGGATTGAGGCATCTCATGAAGAATAATGTGGAAGCTTGCAAAAATTAGTTAGACATTATAACACGGTCTATTAAAGAACCTAAAATTATCATGGAAGCAATTGAATGAGATAATATTCAAATTGTCCTCTTAAATAATGTGATAATTGGCATGTGGATAAATAGTATTATAATATATGATACTATTGTTTATGTTAATATATCACGTGTCACTAATAAATATATCATTTTTTTATTTCATATAGTTGAATATTATTTTGACACGTGATGCTGACTGTTTATGTTAGTATATCATATCAGCATGGTGTTAAACAAAAATTATTAGAGAGGTTAACAAAAATTATAGAATAAAAATTTATGATATAAATTGAGACAATTAAAATTTTAATAACTAATTTAAAATTTAAAAACAAATTTAAAGAACCAATTTAAGTATTAACTCCAATTAAATTGCTACTCAAATGTTCAATATTATTTACAATGTTTCAAATTGCACATCGTTCAATTGATGTCATTCACGAGATAATTTTGGTTAAGTTGGAATACACTATAATACAATGAGGTAAGATCAACAAACAACAACAACAAAGTCTTGTCCCACTAAGTGGGATTGGCTACATGAATCAAACGATGCTATTGTACTCTGTCATATATCATGTTTACAGAGAGACTGTTTACATGTAGATCTCATTTGACTACCTCATAGATGGTCTTCTTAGGTCTTCCTTTGCCTTTCACCCCTTGTCCATCTTCCATCTCATTCACCTTCCTGACTGGATGTTCTATCGGTCTTCTTCTCACATGTCCAAACCACTTGAGACGCGATTTAACCATCTTTTCCACAATTGGTGCTACTCCAACTCTCTCCCTTATATCTTCGTTCCTTATTTTATCCAATCGCGTATGACCACTCATCCATCTCAACATCTTCATCTCTGTCATACTTATCTTATGTTCGTGTTCTTCTTTAGCCGCCCAACACTCCGTATCATAAAGCATAGCCGATCTTATAGCGGTGCGATAGAATTTACCTTTAAGTTTTAAAGGCACTTTTTTGTCGCATATAAAACCAGATGCACACCGCCATTTTGACCAACCTGCTTGGATCCTATGATTTACATCCTGTTCAATCTCTCCATTATCCTGTATGATGCACCCAAGATACTTAAAACTTTTAACTTTTCGTAGGATGTTTTCTCCAATCTTCACCTCTATATTAGGATTTTCCCTTCTCAGACTGAACTTACATTCCATATATTCCGTCTTGCTACGGCTTATGCGCAGACCATACACTTTTAGAGCTTCTCTCCATAACTCCAACTTCTTATTTAGGTCTTCCCTTGACTCTCCCATAAGGACGATATCATCGGCAAAAAGCATGCACCATGCACAGGCTCTTGGATGTGCTCTATGAGTACTTCCAAGACTAATGTGAAAATGTATGGACTTAAGGATGATCCCTGGTATAATCCTATACCAATAGGAAATTCCTCTGTCACACCACCTTGAGTCTTCACACTAGTTGTGACCCCATTATACATGCCTTTAATTGCACGAATCTATGCGATCCTTACTCTCCTCTTTTCTAAAACCTTTCATAAGACATCCCTTGGTACTCTATCATACGCTTTTTCCAAATCAATAAACACCATATGTAGATCCCTTTTATCACTACGATACCTCTCCATCATCCTTCTTAATAGGTATATCGCTTTAGTGGTAGACCTGTCTGGCATAAATCCAAATTGGTTCTTTGTTACTTGTGTCTCTTTTCTCAACCTCCGTTCTATCACCCTTTCCCATAACTTCATGGTATGACTCATAAGCTTGATCCCTCTATAGTTTTCGCAACTTTGTATATCCCCATTATTCTTGTAGATAGGTATCAAGGTGCTCTTTCTCCACTCATCAGGCATCTTCTTTGACCTTAAAATCTCATTAAAAAGCTTGGTTAACCAGTTGATGCCTTTTTCTCCAAGACCCTTCCAAATCTCAATCGGGATATTATCAGGTCCTACTACCTTGCTATTTTTCATCTGCTTTAGAGCCTCTTTTACCTCGAAGTCTCGAATCCTTCGATAGTAGTCAAAGTTTTGATCTTCTTCCCTTGTGCATAACCGACCAAGGCTCGAAAGAGTCTTCTGTCCCTCATTGAATAACTCGTAGATGTAGCTCTTCCACCTTTTATTAATCTTCTCCTCTTGAGCCAACACCTCTCTATCCTTGTCCTTTATGCACTTAACTTGATCCAAATCTCTTGTTCTTCTTTCACGACTCTTTGCAATTCTATATATACATTTTTCTCCTTCTTTCGTGCCCAAAGACTGATAAGATCCATGAATATTAATATATTATCATGTAGAATGATAATTAAACTTGTATTATGATAATAGAATAATGTTTCTTGTTAAATATGAAAGGGTGAAGATTTGGTCATTCATCTTTCCGTATAGATGAAACTAGAAAGGAGTAAGAAATAAGCGATTCTTTAAAAATTGCACATAATTAGCGATAGGATGGAATAGTCATAAGAATATTATAAAGCGAGCGAGGGATGTTATAAGAATATGAGTTTATAAAGTCCTTATGTTATTAGTATGTATCCCTTTTGGAATGAAGGAATCAGTCTCAATCAGAGAACAAAATATTTAGTCAATTAATGTAATGTAGCACAGTCAACCTTTATTCAAATTTTCATAATAATATATTAAAATTAAGTTCATTATTGCATAACATTATATTAGTCTAAAGAAATACTATCTCCTTTTTTGGAACAAGTTATACCCTAACTCATCCCTTTCCCTCCCCATGGGTTCTATTAGTATAACCACAAGAAATACTATCTCTTGATAATGATTTTTTTTAACAATGAAATAAAAAATATCATTGGGCTGAATAAAACTTTCGAACAAAATGTTTTGCTTGTGCCACGATCGATTTAACAAGGGTACAATTTATGGATTTTTGTAGTTAATTTGGTTTTACAAAATTATTACGTGCAAACAAAAAATCAGCTGCCATCGAGCTATAATTCAATAGTCGTTTCATCCTCACCTTGAGGTCTTGGGTTTAAATCTCTCACTCTTAATTTAAAAAAAAAAAATCAACTACCAAATTAACCACTATGTATTTGTATATAAATATATTATTTAACTCATTTTTAATATATATTTTATATTTCAACATGTATTTTATACAGATGACTAATTTAGCTGTTGCTTTTAGTTTTTAATATTTTTTTGGTGATTTTCTGGTATATAATTTTTTAATATATTCTCTCCCCAAAAGTTGTGTTTTTTTAAGTCATTTACTCATTTATCTATGATCCATTAGATATATACTAATGGGGCCATGCTTTTCGGACCAAAGAATGGGCCACACTTTAAGACTAGCAACAAGACCCGTGCAACATGATAAGTCCATTGCTCCCATACCCAAAAAGTAACGCAAACATTATTTCCCATTCCTCGAGTATGGGCATTGGTGGAAACTTGTAACAATGATACTCATGCAAATCCATTGGCTTCAAGCGTTTCTATCGTATAAATTTTAAATTTAATACTGATTGAAGAACTCTGCACAAAACATCAATCCATAAACTTCAATGTACACAGTCCTTTGTTGTAGTTATATAAAGTCTGAAGTACCATAGAGCCTCTCATAACTTGCAAAATCTGACTCCAGACTCCAGACTCCAGAGTACTACTACTTGGAAACTCTTGAAGCCTCTCTCATCATAAAAATCGGAATAGAGGATATTGCAATGTTAACGTCAAAGAAACGATATGACATAAAAAAGTTAAAAGAAATTTACAATGTTTCCTACATCATATCCTTCAAGTCCTGCATGATTGAGTGGAATCAGCACCAGCCATTTGATACTTTAATGTGGAAAAAAAGTGAGGAGCGAAACAGCATGAAGATTGAAGAACTCTTACAGTTGCTAGAATTAAGATTGAGCCTCACTATCTGCCTGAATTGTCCATGCAAAAGGGAAGTCATCATAAGGCATGTAAACAAGGGCAGAAGAGGAAAAATGCCACCGCGATGGCGACAACATAAGCTACAATACTCTGTGTTCGGGTCGGACCTGAGGATGAAGAACTGCCAGAGTGTGGCCTTGATAAGTACATCATAGTTTTGTTTACCAGAGGAAGCGGCACGCCATCTTTTCTTGCTCCAAGCACCTTTTGGCTGTTCAAGTCGAAACAAAGTACATGGCACATGTTAGATCCATCCAAAACATGACACTTAAAAGCCGAAGGCCGGAGATACAAGAAGAAAACTAGCTATGGATGCACTGGCAATTTTGCCACATTATGCACTACTTAGAAGAAGACACGTCTAACTGTCTAAAGTATGTGAAATATTGAGTGTGCATACCCTTTTGGTTCCATTTTATGATTTGGTGTTAGGATAAGAATCATCAGAATCCAAAACACCACAAAATTTTTAGGAAGCATGACCACTTCTAAGCATATGGAATTATGAATAACTTGTTTGTTTCTTCTGTTCACTAAGATAATTAAAGAGACTTAGAGACTTTAGTTTGTTTACATTGGTTCAGAGATCAAATCATAAATGTAATTAGAAAAACAGCTGACTAACTTCCAACCTTGCAAAGAAAAATTATTGAACATGTAAACCAATTAAATTGTTATGAAAAAATGATTCAAATTACCAAATTCCAATTAAGTATATGATGATTAATTTAGTATATTCGAGAACATAGCACAAAGGAAAAAGCTCACCCAACCAATCCATGAATGGACCCTCAACTTTAGACCACAAAACATGAAGTCAATTATCTACGACATGGACAACGAAACATTGGAAAAAAGAAAATACCAAAAAATAATCCAACCTTCAATAAGCTTCCACACCAATCATGCACTAAAAACATAAAGAATTGCCCAGTTGCCTCACTCACAATTATCAACTAACGCATCTTAGGAAATATAATAATATTAATATACAGCAATATACACTAATATATGAATATAACTATCACTATGACTATCTACTATATGGTCAAAATAGTAATTTTGACTGAGAGAAATTACCTGGTGTAAGGCAAAGGGCAGAAAATGATTAAGTAATTAGCGGAAGCACACGTGTAAGTGCTGGTTTTGTCATCATACGCGTAGCTATACGCGCGTGGGCAAGCGTGTTTGAAGTAAAGCGAGTAAGCCGAAGGGCCACACGTGTCAGGCGTAGAGTAAGCCTCACTGCAACAATACCTTGGGTCCCCAAACGCCTCACACGCGCTTCTGCACGCGACCCCACCACCTCTACCACTTTTAGTTCCATTCCCACGCGCCACTCTCAGATCTGAAGGACACGCACCGTTCAAGTCCACCAGGCACCCGGTGGCGCTGCACCCTCCTCTCGTCCCTCCCTGAGCCACGATCAGCATCGGAAGGTTGTAACCGTCGACCAAGCTCACGTCATAGAAGTCAAGCCCGTCAGCTCCGTTGAGAGTGAACTCCGCTAATGTTGCCGGCGGCTTTGCTCCCCCGCCACCACACTCCACCTTGCCGGAGCCGCAGTCTGCGGTGACGCACGAGAACTTTCCGTCGGAGTCTTGGCCGCAGAGTGTCCTCGCCCAAATCCGACCCGACCAGGACCTTGGGATGGTGATTGTCCTCGATCTTCCGGCGTTGAGGAGGAAGCCGGTGGTCGGTAGCGGCGGCGAGGTGGCGCCGGAGAGAAGCCCCGGCCATATTGGGTGGCGGCACTTGTTAATAACCCTGAACCGCGCTGATTCTACCTCTGCAAAAAGAGAAAGAACGAATTTTGAAGAAAACAGGCCTTATTACACTGCAAAAAGATAGGTTTTTTTAAATCTTTAGTTCGAGTTTCCGAGTGTTTTTTGTTTGGGTTATGAAGAATGAGAAGAAAGAGTATTGTTACCTGAGAAGAAAGAGAATGCGAAGAAGACGATGATAGTGAGAAAGAGGACAAGGCGACCCATTGGGAGGGATGGAAGATTGGCTTAGTTTAACAGCAAAGATCAAAGCTTTGATTTGATCAGATCACAGAATTTCACTTTATTTTCTGTGTGTGAATCAAGTTGAGTGGTGTTTTGGTTCTTTATTTTTGCTTTGCTTTTCTGTTTTTTTTCTTGCTTGGGTAAATTTCTGGTTTCTGTTTGCTGACTCACTTCACTGTTTCTTAGCTGAGTTAGCTCCAATAATAATATAGTCTTTACCGCCAAAAAGAAAAAAGAAAAAAAAATCCTTTCTATTCTTTTTGATTTTGCTAACCTTTATCTTAAGTAACCACTAACCACTAAACACTAGCCACAGGTTCTACTATTTATAGAACGGAACTATGCCACTTACGCCCCATTGCCAACTTTTCCTTATTTTCCTTCTAATACTGAATTTCTTATATTAATAGCATTAGAAGGTAGCACTTTTTAGAAAGAAATTAGATTTGCTTTGATAAAACTATAAAAGAAGCTTAACTGTCTGTCAGTAGTAACCAATAAGCAAGGGACCCCATGCTAGAGTGTTCCTGGTTCCAAGATTTTGCATGTTGTTATAACTTGTGCTTTAAAAAGAGAAGTGGTCTCTTCCCATAAATCATAAATTAGTCATAGCAAATATGATCCCAAGTGAATAAAGAATGCATAGGTAAATATTAATCTCAGAAGAATAGAATTTTTTGTTGAAACATGATTGTCTAATTCTGCCAAATTGACTATCAATGTTACTGCTCTGAGTGCCATAAAGACCTTAACCAAGTTAAACGTCTAGGCCCTTTTATAGTCATGAAAGCAATGGCGTTCTTGTCATCTTTAAGAGCATTAACAGCCTTTGCAAACTCAAACTCATCCAACTCCTCCAATTTCTGCAATTCCACCAAGCAGTTCTTATACATTGTTGCATTGGCTTCATTTCTCTGCTTGGCTTTGCACTTAGCTGCTGTAAAAACCTCATACAAGACGTTCTCTATAGTTTCGCCAAATTTGCAGTGTGCTCTTTTCTTGCGAAATGATTCGCTTGGACTGACAAATTTGTTCTTCTTGATTCGCAGGTTGTTGATCCGGATTATCGAATCAGAATCAAGCGTGCCATCAATTACTTGTGTTGGAAGATTACATGGTTCTGAAGACCGGACCGTTTCTGTGTAGCTATTTCCTTCTTCTGCTGTAGCTATTGCTCCACTTGGAAAATGAGCTTTTGGAGTGCCTCTTTCCCCTGCATTCAACAAGCCATAACTTGTTATTGAATTCCACAAACACCATAGATAAATTGATCGTGGCTTCACCTTCAAATATGATTGCCATCTGTTTATACAGAGGGAAGCTCTTGCGCCGAAAAGGTCTAGCTTCACATCTTACCTAAAAGTAGCACACAAAACATAACACCAAAATTTGATACATAAACTTACATATGCCTTGAAGAATGAAGATACTTAGTTAGTTACCATAATATAACTGTCCCAAACTTTATCATCAGCCACAACCATGTGCCTAGTTTCATCCCAGGCAAATTCCTTGTGACTAAGTAGTGTTTTGACAACACCATAATCTTTCTTCATAACATTGTATCGATTCTTGATTTGATTCTCTTCCAAGTTCAAGCAAAACTTCTTGTTGAAATCCCATGTGACAGCCTTAATCACTTCATTCTTGAATTCATTGTAAGCTGTTCTTCCATTCTTGTGCTGCTCTCTGAGTAGTTCCACCAAGTACGCGTCGCGAGTCGGCGTCCATTCCGCCTTCGATCGGCCTAGAAATCCATCTTGTCCGGCTGACATTTTTGTCTGGGGTAGGAGGTTTAGTGGTTTACAGTTTTTCAACACATTAATATAAAGCCTCCAATCACTTCCTTCTTTGTTTTTGTGACATAGTCAAGGAACATTGATATATCACAAACGATAAGTCTCAAAAGCATATCTATCCTTATGCAGTACGACTAAGATTCAAATTTCAACTCAAAGGCTAAAAAAATCATATGTATAATTCAAAAGCAAACGTATATGTCATTTATGTAATGAATGATTAATCACTAGCTAGCTAGTAAAATAAGTACCTGAAAGAAGTCAATTCTTATATTGTATTTTTGTAGCAAGAAATCAAGAATGGACCTCAAGAGTAAACTGTGACAATCCAACACCAAAAGCTCATAATAATGCTATGCTTGATAACAAGAGAAATCTTTCATGACCAAAATGACGGAATCAGCTGCATAATAACCATTAACCAAGTTATATATATACTGATCTGTCTGCTTCTGGTTTGACCCTTTATGCCACGTGTCATGCCAGCAAAACAAAATCAGATATGGGCTTTCTTGGGATAAAATAAATTAAACTGCAACATTAGTCCATAGCCACTGGCTTTCATAGTGGGCTTGATCTCTGATTGGCCCAACATGAAGATTTTGGCTAAAAGTTGGGCCAAACAAATATTGGGCCTCAAATATGTTTAGTATATACTACCAAAAAAAAAGTGGTAGTAGCAGTTAATGTAATTAATGTCAAAAGTGTCAAAGTGTCAAAGTGTCAAAATGTGTACACTACAAGTGATGATTTGAAGGAATATGTAAGAATGACAAGATAAATAAAGTGGCTGAAAATGATACAGAATATTTGGTTGGATCTTCACAGTGCAAAAGAAGGGACTAAAGTGATGCAAAAAGGTTTATTGTGAAAATGATAGGATTCTTTTGGTCACAGGGGAAGGCCCCAGCATGGAGGCAATAAATATGAGCCTCCTTATGAGTTATGATGGTGTTTGTGGAGAAATCATAACATCAAAAGCAATTATAAAACATACACATTTGCATCTTTGCAAAATAATTAAGGTTGACCAAAGTTGCATCAGCAACTATTAATTGGTGCAAAAACTAAGGACCCCCCCAACACACACACCTCATGAACTTGAATCAATTTCACTAAGTCAATGCAGGTTTTGGGCTGTCCCATGCCTACCCAAAAGCCTAAAGCTCCAAGACCCACAAAAATATCACAGCAAGAAAGGAGATATTATAATGTGTTTTAACCTTTTTAATCATTAAAGAACATATAGTCCTAACGGTCAATTTTATTTTCTCATGTGTTTAAGCATGCATAATTGCATATCAAGATATAATATAGTTTCATAGTTTTTCCTATTATTCATAGTGTTTTAACTTTGACAATCAATTTTGAACTGTATGCTATTTGATGGATGATTATATATTGTATGATCACATTATTGCCACACTAATATAATCAGACTGAGTTGTTGTCATCAATAGTATTCTCTACAACTTTTATCCGAATTGAGAAAGAATATATATCCCTTTGAAAAATCATTGGTCTTTATAAGTTTTTGACTTGTTCATTCTCAAGATCTCTCTAGGAGTTTCACACTTTCATCACCAACTAAATTAAACAGCATATAGCATGCTACCAACTTTAGCAGGCAAAATGGATATCCATGTTGTTTCTTGATTCCGACAGATACAACACAAGCATGCATAGTTTAAGACTTGAAAAATCTTGTTTGTCTCTAAAAACTATATCTATATCATTCCATTGAAATCACACAATGCAACTTTCTGTTTTTCATCCATGGTCCCCTACCTTAATTAAGGACAGTGATATGGCCCAAGAAAAAACACCATGTTGAAACTAGCATGCCTTATCATAAAGTTCATTTTGGTCCAAAGTTTTGATTTGAAAAATAAAAGAAAAGAAAAGAAAAGAAAACAGTTAGTTATTCCTTGTTTGCAATGTCCATAGTAGATCACCAATCAGCAACCACCTTTGTTGGTTAATTAATTAGCTTCAAACAAAAATTGAATTTTGTTGTTTTTCAATTAATTAATTAAGGCCTTATTGTTCATATGATTGGCTCTGTCGTAAACATGAAGCAAACTATTTCATTTCATAAAATATAGTAGATACAACAAACACTATTCTTGGAAATCGGCTATGTAAGTAAAAACTCATAAGTAGTGATAAGAAGTAATAATAATTGATTCAGAAAATGGGGAATTTGGCCTTAGCCTTGAACATCATTTTGCTTCGGAATTGGTTAAAAACGTGCACAACACACTGAATGTGGCTAATTATGTAGACTCCCACGTTAACCACCACTTCACCTGACAATGAAGGTTGCTACAAATTCATTCTATCCAAAGTTAGAAACATTAAAAAGGTACACTTGTCCCATATATACATATATAGCTACATTAACACTAATGAGCAATCAGCAAAGTGCAAATTAAAGGGTGTGTTTGATTAATTATTGATGCAAGGAATTTTCATTAGAGCAAATTAAACCACACACAATGTAGCAATGGAAATGAAGGTGGTCAAGGAGACAGAAGCTACAGAGAATGTTTCTGGTCCCAGTGACTATAGAAAATTATTATGACCAACATTCTTCATGAATATGTTTTGCTATGCCAAAACAATTTTACTTCTTTTGTGGATATTATTCAATTTAATTTAATGTAATTATTATTATAATGATTTATATGTATTTTGGTTATAGTATGGTATGATCAAGACCACGCACTACTACTAGCTAGGTAAAAATGATTTTCTTATTAACATTGATAAAAGAGACAAACTCATCATGGTTTACCATCATGAGAAGAAGGAGAATAATCAGTGATCTCTTTAGCCAACTCACTCAAATTCTTTTCTAAAAAGGACAAATTTGAAGGCTGGTAAAGTGGTAATACCATAGTAACTTTTTTCTTGCTGAGTTGTTTGGACCACAGTCAGAAAATTTCAGGACAATGAAATTGAAAACGAGGGGTGAAAGAAAATGCAACACTTTTTTCATTTTCACCTACTATTGGAAATGTGCTGTAATTTTCTACGTAGCCTTTAAAGGCCTAAAAATGTATTTGCCGAATAAATGCGTGACACAACTCAAACAAAGTTTTGGCTCTTTTTATTTGTTTTATTAGACAGGAAAAATATAAAAAAGAAAAAGAAAAAGTATCACTGTAACAAAATAAAAAAATAGAAAAATAATTGAGATAGTATTATAGCTTTCTTATTGGAAGAAGATGGGGAAAAAACAAAGAGAATCTAGAGGATTATATGAGAGAAAATAAATAGAATATTATTTGTTGTTTCAAGGAGAAGACATTAGAGAATATTAGGGATACCAAGGAAAATCATGATAAATATTAAAAATTGGGGAGATGCATCTGGGCAAGGGCACATGATCTAACAATTCTACCAATGTTTTGTCTATGTATTTGTCCTAATTCAATCCCCTAAGCCCATTACATTATTTAGAGTGTTATACATATACATATACATTGCATAGAATATTCAAGAATAAAGAAGAATAATAAGTGATTGTGAGCTTATATGTGGAAAATAAAAAAAAAAGTAGAAATAAATATAAGATTTATTTGGTATTTACTATGTGTATGGAAATGCAAATGGGAATAAGGTGAGTTTGAAATTGTTGGCCATGTGATAAAAGCAGCTTTGTTGGAGTTGCAAAGCGACCACGCCCGTTTGGCTGCAATCATGTGGTCTACTATCTTATTATTTCCCTCTTCACTCCTTCTCTTAGCTTCCTTATTTTTCTTAATAATTTAATCCTTTTTATTCTGTCCTCTCCAATGTTTTTACCTTGTTCTTCTTCAACAAATCTATACTATATATCATGTGCCGTGTTATATCTTCTGTTTTCCACATGCCAACACCATATATAATTAAACACAGCTAAATATGTCAAGCTATGTATGTATACATTAAATTAAAAGTTTAAAACTATCTAGCTAGTTAGAAGTTTATTGAAGGTAGATTCAACTTTGGCAAATGTAAAAGCATTCAAATTGGTCAAGCTACCTCGAGTCTTGAAGCAAGGACAAAAACTACTATACAGTGTTTGTTAATTGAGTTATATAAATAAATGGTATAATATTCATACCGACTCTGGTATGTTGCAGTAGGTATATAATAAAGAATGGCAAATTGAGGGAAATACATAGAATAGAATAGTGAAGATGATTGATTTTATTTGGTTAATTAAGTGGGAATTCACAGGATTATGATGATCATTATGCTCGGGAAGCGAGGCACCCCGCTCGTGCGGACAAGCCAATCACGCTCCCTAAAATATGCAATTTTATGTTAGGGCCTTTTAATTCATATTTCAAGCAAGTTAAATAAACTTATACTTATATACTAGTGACAAAGAAGCTAACCAAACCAAGATGCGAGCATTAAGGTATAGTAATAAGAACAAAAGTTGTAATTACCATAAAGGGGCTCCATAACCAAGGGATTTCATCGAATGGCACCAACCTAGCTTTTTACATAAAATTACATTACATTATATATTGGAATAATATCAACCCAATAATATCTCATATGTTATGAAAATATTTTTACCAAAGCAGGTTGTTGTTTTAAATCGTCAGATTACGATGATAAATAAATTTATGAGAATTTATATTTTAGATAAATAAATTTTTAAAAAAATATGAATAAAATTTTTAAGATAATGAATATAAATATATTATTTTTAAATGAATTCTTATAATTAAAATAAAAAATTTAAATTTAAATTAACTTGTTCGTATTTATTATTTTAAAAAAATTTATTAATATTTTTTTTTAAATTAATTTATTCTAAATATATATTTTTAAGATTTTATTTGTCATTCTACCGCTTTTTCTTTTTTATGTGAGAGAGAGAGGAGTGTATCTCACAATGATGTGAGAAGAGATGAGTTTTACGCTGGTATGGTTTAAACAATTTAGACCCTCCGATTTGTTTCATTTTTTAAACCAACAATCAGAAATCGGATGGTCCGATTTGTGATTTCGAAAATAAAAAAAAAATTTAATGTTAAAATCGGACCGTCCGATTTTTATAATAAATAAAAAAATTAAAAAATACGAAACGGACCTCCGATTTGTAATATATTTTTTTCTTCAAATAAATCGGACCCTCCGATTTGTAGTTTATTTTTTTCTTCAAACAAATCGGACCGTCCGATTTAAATAAAACACCATATAAAAAAAACCAAATCTTCCAATAACAATGTATTACACATGTATTTAAACAATATAAAAAAAATTAGCCGGATTCCTATTCAAATTATTATTTGTAATTTTTTTAAAAAAAAAGAAATGAAAAAAGAGAGTGGATTTGACTCGATTCCCAAGAATAGAGTGTCTCTTTTCTCTCTTCCTTTTAGTGTTGTGTGGTGTATATATATAGCGCCATCGACACAAGTCTTTTCCAAATCTCATCTCATCTCATCATCAATCACACACCACAACCACTTTCTTAGCTTCCACACCAAGAAGAAGAAGAAGAAGAAGAAGAAGAAACTGCATAAAAAATGGCATCGTCATCAGATAAGGTGGTAGAAACAGTAATAGCGGGTAACTACGTAGAAATGGAAAGCGAAGGAGGGAAGGGAAAAGACATGAAAAGCAGGGTATCAAGCCTGTTATGGCACGGCGGTTCAGTGTACGACGCATGGTTCAGCTGCGCATCAAACCAAGTAGCACAAGTGCTTCTAACATTGCCATACTCCTTCTCTCAGCTAGGCATGGCGTCCGGCATAGCATTCCAACTACTGTACGGTTTGCTAGGTAGCTGGACGGCGTACCTGATAAGCATACTGTACGTAGAATACAGAACTCGAAAAGAGAGAGAGAAGGTGAACTTCAGGAACCACGTGATCCAGTGGTTCGAGGTTCTTGATGGACTCCTGGGGAAGCACTGGAGGAACGTGGGTTTGGCGTTTAACTGCACGTTTCTTCTGTTTGGATCTGTTATCCAACTCATCGCCTGTGCCAGCAACATATATTACATCAACGATAATCTTGATAAGAGGACTTGGACTTATATCTTTGGTGCTTGCTGTGCCACCACCGTCTTCATTCCTTCTTTTCATAACTACAGAATCTGGTCTTTCTTGGGTCTTCTTATGACCACTTACACTGCCTGGTATCTCACCGTTGCTTCTCTCCTTCACGGCCAGGTATTATATGTCTTGTTTTGTTTATTTATTATGCATTCATTCATTCATACATACATATGTATTAATAATGATGGATGGAGTAGGTGGAAGGAGTTAAGCATTCCGGTCCGACCAAGTTGGTTTTGTATTTTACGGGGGCCACAAACATTCTCTACACCTTCGGGGGACATGCTGTTACTGTGTAAGACACATACATGATTCATTATTTATTTCTGTATACCCGAAAATGCCCTTGTTTTGAATGGTTTGTTGTGTACAGAGAGATAATGCACGCAATGTGGAAGCCACAGAAGTTCAAGAGCATATACTTAGTGGCAACAATATATGTGCTGACATTGACGCTTCCATCGGCGGCAGCAGTGTATTGGGCATTCGGAGACATGCTTCTGAACCACTCAAACGCATTTGCTCTGCTGCCAAGATCCCCATTCAGGGACATGGCTGTCATTTTGATGCTGATCCACCAGTTCATAACATTTGGGTTTGCATGCACCCCGTTATACTTTGTGTGGGAGAAAGCAATTGGAATGCATGAATGCAAGAGCCTCTGCAAGCGTGCACTAGTGAGGCTGCCTGTTGTCATTCCCATATGGTTCTTGGCCATCATATTCCCCTTCTTTGGCCCCATCAACTCCACCGTTGGATCTCTCCTTGTTAGCTTCACTGTTTACATCATCCCTGCCCTTGCTCACATCTTCACCTTCAAATCCTCCTCTGCCCGTCAGGTATATATTCTTACATCAAGGATCAAGACAAACACATCTCATCAAAATGCTTCCTATATAACAGAATATTGTACACAGTCCTCCAAACTATTCAAAGACAAGTCACATCATCACAATAGTACCTATTTTCTTTCTTCTGTATCTAAAATTATGAATTCAACTTTTTATGCAGAATGCAGTGGAGCAACCTCCCAAGTTTATGGGAAGATGGGTCGGAACCTATGTCATCAATGTGTTTGTGGTAATCTGGGTGCTAGTAGTAGGCTTTGGATTTGGAGGGTGGGCTAGCATGGTCAACTTCATTCACCAGATTGACACTTTTGGACTCTTCACTAAGTGTTACCAGTGCCCTCCACCACAGCTGCCACATCAGCTCAACGCTACCGCCACTGCCACAGCTGCTGCTCCTTCCCCTCACCACCACTCCCTTCCTCCTCTTCATCATCGTGGTGGTCACTGATGAGTTGATTGAACTGATTATCCCAATCAATGGTGGTGCAAGTGCAATGCATGTTATGTAGTACTCCTTGCTAGCTAGCTATAGCTACATTGTTGTTAATTAATTAAGGAGAGATCGATGTGATGAATCAGAGTTCAGTCATGTCCTGCATTTATTATGTATTGGTCATGCCATAATTAAAACAAACACATAATGTATTCTTCTTTTTCACTTAGTTTGTTTACCCCTTCTAGCTCTCATCTTACACTACTTTACCACTTTAATTTAATTTCTCATGCTCTCTGCAATCTTAATATGTGTGGAATAATAATAATGAAAGGTTCAATAATTAAAGTAGGAATCAAAGCAAAGAAAGAAAAGAGAAGTTCTCTCATGATTCATATAATGTATGGCATATATCCTTGGAAATAGAAAAACATAAAAACGAAATGCCTGCCTTTTATAATCAACAACAATGAATGTACAGGCTTGAAAATGATTAGAGATGAAACAAAGGTATATAATCGTTCAGCCAGGATAGAGGAATGGTAGTTACTACTGATGAGAGCATCTTTTGCTTTTTTACATGTTTCTCAGACTTTTTTTCATTGATTCAAAGAGTA
This sequence comes from Arachis ipaensis, assembly GCF_059453495.1. NCBI lineage: Eukaryota > Viridiplantae > Streptophyta > Magnoliopsida > Fabales > Fabaceae > Arachis > Arachis ipaensis. The sequence continues at coordinate 8,896,939 of NC_142438.1, forward strand.
GCATATGTAAACAGTGATATAGTGTTAGTGTGTTACATAGACTTCTGTATATCATCATCAATAATATACATAGCAAAATTAAAGTTGGAAACTAAAGCAAATAAAGGCTGCTGTGTACGAATACTGTACCAATTGACATAACATATAATAAATGTGTCATGTATAGAGTTAGGTAGGTGGGAGAATCTAATAATTATTAGGTATCTATCTATCTATCTACCTATCTAGATCCATAGCTCCCTTGAAAAGGGTGGCTGAAAAATACAGTGACAATGCGATCTTATGATATACGTCTAAAGCAAATAGACCTTTCATGCGAGTTCTGAGAACACACAGCAGCTTTTCTTTTCTTTTTTTCAATATGTAACAGGCATGCAATGGAAAAAGAGGGAAAAGAAAGAACAATTGCAATAACAAAGCTTTGAGACTTTTCAGTTGAAAGAATATCTTCTCTCATCAACTTTAATCAGTTCATTTGGATCTACCCCTTTTTTTTTTCTCTCAAGGTAAAAGAGGAGAGCCCTGCTATCAACTTTGGAGACAAGCTTTGCTTCTTTCTTTGGTTTCGGCCTAGCTCCAAACTGGTTCTCTTATTCATTGATAGTTATATTTTTATCTTTATTATTTGCTTTTCCCTGAATGGAAAAAGACAAGAGTAACCAAAGTATTCTTCTTGGGACTCGGAGCCTTGTATATATATATGAATTAACAACTAGGTGTTTAGCAATCCCCTAAACAAGTTCTAAAGATATTTGAGTTGATGATATTGACATACAATATTATGATCATTTTGATGTTGGAAAAATATTTTTCATAATTATATACTGGTTGCTATAAACTTGTGGCTTAATGTAATTATAAATAGGTTTTACAGAGATACTTACAAAAAAGAATTGAGCCTTATGTAATATTCAAGTTTAATTTAATTTTAATATCTATCTGCATCTAATTATGTAATGCTACTTCGATAAAGATAACTACTTTTTGTATTGAAGGGGTGAATGATCATCCAAAAAAAACAAATGCGATTAGACTATTATATAAAATATTATACATTTGATTTGAAATTATAGTCTATTCAAGTGTAGTCTTTACTAGTTGTTAACTCTTTTTACATTTAATTTGAAATTAAAAATAATTTAGTTGCATGAATAATTAAGAAAAAATATGTAATATGACATTATTCTATTCCAGATAACTATTTTTAATAAAGTAACAAATTAAACATTAAGCAAAGCAATAGATTTTGTTAATCTTCTTTTCCTTTCGTTACTAGCAATTTCAATTCAATTACCGGAAAGAGTTAAACTTTTAAATATATTTTTTGAGTCTAACTAGAGACCTAACTACTACAATTTAATATCAGCTAACATTTTTTGGAACGACCTTTAACTAGTATTAATCACAAGTTCACAACACTCACCCGTCTAATGTTTCCTCAGCTAAATCTAATCTCAAACTCGGATACACATATTGCAAGACAAAGATCAGAGACCCTCATTCAAGTGAAAATCCCTCTGACGCATTAATAAAAATTTTGTTAAGTAAAACTTAGATAAAAATTTGTCAACTATCATATTATATAATTATTCTACAAATTATACCATGGTTTGAATTTAGTTAAGAAAAGTGTGAAAATAAAAAAATTATAATAGTGTGATGTACTGGGCTGTAACCGGTAAAAGACATAACATCTCTGTGAGTTGGTGTATAATAACTAATAAGTCAGGCGTTCCATTTACCAAAAAAAAAAAAAAAAAAAAATACTCGCATGATGACATTTTTATATTAAGATGACATTGTGGATTTTTAGATAATTAATCAAATATATTTAGTTCAAATATATCAATTCATCTAATGATTCATAATGCTATTTTTATGTAAAAATATTATCATAGGAGTATTCACAAAACAAAATTTTTTTTAATTGTCTGACTAGATAAAATTTTACTTATGTGATATTAGAAATTGCATGATTATATAGAGATATTTTCATCACATTAAAATAGAAAGACCACAAGAGCTTAGTATTAATGCATATCAAGATGATGATGTTGGTTATCAATGGTGTTCCTGTGTGAAAATAGGTCTCCAAGGTATAGCCTGTTTTGCTAGTGCTTAAATTTGCTTTCCTTGAGAGTGAGAAGAAAGAACATCGTCTTCTTGTAAGGATGACGGCGGTGGGCGGCGCACTCCAACACTCAGTAAGAGTAAAAGATAAAGATGAAGTTATTCGAAATGAATAACGTACCTCCTTCATGTCAGGAGTGGATATATTTATAGAATTGTTGTGCTACAAGTGGTTACTACGATACTAGAGTCCCATGATATGGATATTATGCCGATTGCAGAGTTGCAAGGAACCATAGAAAGCCACATCAGCAGAATATTGGAGAAGTCAGAAAAATCAACTGAAGAAGCCCTGAAAAGTCAAGTGAATTTAAACAATGTTACAGAATTAAGTCATACACAAGAAGGACGAGGTCGTGGTTTTAATTTTCAAAGTATAGGCAGAGGAAGTTTCAGAGAAAGAGGTCGTGGCAATTACAACCAAAGAAGTTACAATAATTTTACACCACCTAATCAAGAAAGAGGTGGAACAAGTTTCAGGCCTGTCAACCGAGGAAGAAGTCGAGGCAATTTTTATCAAGAAAGAACCAATTTCAACTGTTTTCATTGTGAAAAGTATGGACAAAAAGCAGCAGATTGCAGGTTCAAAATGGTGAATAACAATTAAGTACACGTTGCAAAAAATCAGCATCAAAAGATTGATGATAATTCGGGTACTCAGACTTTATTATTTACAAGTAATTCATGTATTGAAGATGAAAATATATGGTACTTGGATAATGCTTGTAGTAATCATATGCCTGGTAGAAAGGAATTCTTTTCTTCATTAGATGATTCTGTTAAACTATTATTGAAGTTTGGTAATAGTACAAAGATCCCTATTGAAGGAAAATGACACATACCAATTAGATTGAAGGATGATTTTCTGAGTTATATTTCTGATATTTTCCATGCTCTTGAACTTAATTACAATTTATTGAGTATGGGACAATTATCTGAGAAGTGATATAAGATGATAACTTATCATGGACATTGCACTGTATTTGATAACAATGGAAGGTTCATAGATAAAGGAAAGATGACTTCAAACAGAATGTTTCCATTAAAAATTCAACATGTTAATCCCTCTTGCTCTGTAATACTTGATGATAACTGGTTGTGGCATATGCGGTTTGGGCATTTTTATTTTTCTGGCCTAAACTATCTATTAAGAAAATGACTTGTTTCTGGTCTACTACGGATTCATATTCCCAATTGTGTTTATGAGATTTGTCAACTGGGATTCTGGGAAAGGAGCACAGAGATCCATTCCCTATAGGAAAGTCATGGAGAGCTAGAAGATTACTTGAAAGTGTGCATTCAGATATCTGTTCTGTAGAAGTTCCAAGTAATGGTGGTAGCAGGTACTTTATCACTTTTATTGATGATTTTAGTAGATATACATGGGTATACTTTCTGAAGCAGAAATCAGAAGCATGTGATGTCTTTAAGACATTCAAGGCGTTTGTCGAAAAACAAAGTGGCTATAAAATCAAAATTCTCAGAACAGACAGAAGAACGGAATATCTTGCGTGTTCATAATACTTTAAGCAACACGGAATTCAACACTAACTAACAACTAGATATACTCCTCAACAAAATAGAGTTGCTGAAAGAAAGAACAGAACCATCATGGATATGTTCATATGCATGCTCAAGTCAAAACAAATGCCTAAAGAGTTTCGGACAGAAGCAATCGCAACAGCAGTTAATATTTTAAACAGGTGTCCAACAAAAAGTGTTCGTGATAAAACTCCAAAGGAAGCTTGGAGTGGAAAGCGGCCTTCCATCCATCATTTCAGAGTCTTTGGGTGTATTGCTTATGCCCACATACCAGATCAATTAAGGAAGAAGTTAGATGACAAAGGCGAGAAGTGTATTTTTATTGGCTATAGCACAGCCTCAAAAGCATACAAGTTGTACAATCCAGAAACAAAGAAAGTAATCATCAGCAGAGATGTGGCGTTCAACGAGAAAGACATGTGGGACTGGAACACAAAGATAGAAAAGCAGCTGACTATAATTCCAAATACATGTGATGAAGTAGAAAAAGGCAACCTGACACAACCAAACAACTAGAATCATCTAGAAGATCACAAAGAGAGCGGAGACTACCTGCTAGATTAGCAGATTATGAAGTTGGCAATGACAACGATCCGTCCGATGAAGAAATCATAAAATTTGCTCTATTTTTAGACTGTGAGCCGTTGAACTTTGAAGAAGCCTCTAAAGACAACACTTGGAAGAAAGCAATGGATGAGGAGATTCATGCTATTGAGAAGAATGACACATGGGAGCTGACAGATTTACCAGCAGATAAGAAGCCGATTGGAGTAAAGTGGGTTTATAAAACTAAGTACAAACCCAACGGTGAAGTTGATCATTTCAAAGCAAGATTTGTTGTAAAAGGATACAAACAAAAGCCAGAAGAAGAAGTGTATGTTGAGCAACCTGCAGGATATGAAGTTTTTGGAAAAGAAGATAAAGTTTACAAGTTGAATAAAGCCTTGTACGGGTTAAAGCAAACACCAAGAGCGTGGTATAAGAAGATTAATTCTTATTTTACTCAGAATGGTTTCAAAAGATGTCCGTTTGAACATACTCTTTATATCAAGTTTGTTAAACCTGGAGATATCTTGATCGTGTATCTTTATGTTGATGATTTGATCTTTACTTGGAACAATTTGAAGATAATTGCAGAATTCAGGGAGGTTATGATAAAGCACTTTGAAATGATAGATATGGGCTTGATGTCTTACTTTTTTGGCATTGAAGTGGTTCAAAGAGATGATGGCATTTTCATTTCTTAGAAGAAATATACAAATAGTATTTTGAAGAAATTTCAAATGGAACATTCAAAGCCAGTTCCTACTCCAGTTGAAGAGAAGTTCAAGTTACTAAGAGAAGATAAAGGAAGAGTAGTAAATCCTACATATTACAAAAGCTTGATTGGAAGTCTAAGGTATTTGACTACGACTAGACCAGATATTGTGTTTGGAGTTAGTTTGCTTAGCAGATTCATAGAGAAACCTTGTACCAACCATTTGCAAGCGGCAAAAAGGATTTTTCGATATATCAAAGGTACTTTAAATGATGATATTTATTATGAAAATAGTAAAGAAGTGAATCTTGTCGGTTACACTGACAGTGATTGGACTGGAGATATAGAAACAAGAAAAATTACTTCAAGATTTGTATTTCATCTTGGTTCTAGTGCAATTTCATGGTCATAAAAAAGCAACCAGTAGTAGCATTCTCTACAACAGAAGCAGAATATATAGCAGCATCAAATTGTGCAACGCAAGCAGTTTGGCTAAGAAGAATTCTTAAGGAATTGAACGAGAAACAAAGTACTCCAACAACAATATTTTGCGATAACAAGTCAGTTATTGCACTTTGCAAAAACCAGTATTTCATGGAAGATCGAAGCATATTGATATTTGGGTTCATAAAATTAGAGAATTGGTAAATGAGAAAGAAGTTGTGATCGAGTACTGTCCAACTGAAGAACAAGTTGCAGATATATTTACAAAGCCATTGAAGACCGAGTTATTTTGCAAGTTGAAGAAGATGCTTGGAATGATAAACTCTACAAGTTTGATTTAAAGGAGGCAATGTTAAAAAATTAAATCAAGAATATTCAAGAAAGTAGTACAACTACAACATACTAGAACATTGAAGAAGTTCAAAATCAAATTGAATTGAAATTGAATACAAGTTGCACTCATCATCTTCATATTAGAAGAATGAAGAATTATAAATTGGAAGCTTCAAGATTGATGATTAAGAATTTGACGCAAAATTGAATAAGGAATTGACTAGTCAAAGTTTCTACACGTTTCTTGAATTATGACAACTAGTTTCTTGAATTATGACAACTAGTGCTTAGTTGTTATAAGAATTATTATTTTATTATGAAGGTTTGCTTATATAAAGTCTTCATATGTATGTTGTTATCTATTTCTCTATGAACCAAAATATTTAGTGTTTGTTTCAAAAAAATTCTCTCCTTATTATTATGAGTGTTAGTGAGTTTGAGAAATGAAAAATATGATAGCGTCATTTATACGAGTGAGTAATCCTATGGCCAATTAAGTGTGGATATTATACTTACAAATAGAATAAAATTAAGACTTTTAGAGTGTGGATAGAATTAGAATGGAGAGATTTTTAAGGTACTAGTATTAGGTTTTAAGAAAGTTTTTTTTTTGGGGGGGGGGGGGGGATTATGAAGAAAGTTTCAAGCCTGCAGATAAAGTTAGAATGAAATCCAAATTCTACCCTAGCCATTGTTGACCCTGTTATAAGCACTAGACTAAGACTTTGCAGGAGAGATTCAAAGTTCTAAACAGGTTCTTTCTTCTTTGGTGGTGGAAAGTTCTGAATAGGTTAGATGTGAAAGCTTACAGTTTTTCTTTTATTTGAAGAGGCCAAGGGCCCAAAAAACGTACCTAGTTTCTACATTGTGTTGAACGAGACTAACAGGAAACGGGAAATATAATGCACTAAAAAGTAAGCCCAAATTGACAGGCCTCCAAGGACATGGATTGCATTAAATCAGGGAAGAACCCAATGACGCTTACCACTTCCAATAATACATTAAAAGAAACCGAAATACTAAGCATTACAAAACGAATTCATGGGCTATTCTTGTTGGGGTTATATCAGATATGTTGACTCAGTCCAAAACAGATTAAGTTCCTACATTACATCACTCGAGAAGTTTATTTTCAAGGGTAGTGCTAGGGTGAAATTTGGAATCATCGAAGTTTTTTAGTTTGAAGGCTTTTTATTTATTTATTTTTCTTTTTATGAGAGTAGACGTGATACTTATCCGTTAGCATTTAGACTATTTCCTCTCTCTTAAAATCAAATACAGTTAAGATTCTTAAATTTGCTTTCAAACACAAACAAGCCGAGTTAGATAATTAGATTTTATAATAATAATAATAATAATAATAATAAATTTAGTTTATATGCACTTCCGTTGAAATAAAAGTAACTAATATAAGTCTTACTTTCTCATATTATTCGAAAAATAAAATTTTTCCCAAATCAAACCTATGTCTTTAGTTACATAATATACATTTCTGGCATAGTTAAATTATTGGCTCATGAAATGAAAAATAAGGGATGCGCGGAACCTTAAACCTTTTCAGAAACCGGCAGTGCTATATCCCTTAAATTATTCAGTGCGAATTGATATCGAAATAAAATAATATCCTATTGCGATTAGATCAACAATTCATAATTTTCAACTTACTATACAAAATCGCACTGCACAAAATATCATTCAAGTGAAAAAAAAATAAACAATAAACTCCACAGCAACTGTTAGATTGAACAATACTGGGATTAATTTAACAATCCACAAATTTCAATAGTCAGATTTGAATAAAACAAAAAGCAACGAACTCCACATCATTGGTCAGATTTCCTTCAAATTCTTTCATACCAACAACCATTATGTAACCTGTGGTTATATAATAAATACTAATTGTGGAACACACATTCAGTAAGGAAAAAACATGAAATTTGATATAACAAAGTACACTATTTAAGAGAAGATTTATTCTCAACAATCTGAACTAAATATTTAGGAAAAATTGAACTAAATATTTAGGAAAAATTGAACTAAATATTCTCATCAATCATCAAACAAGAATGCATTCTTAAAAAGCAAACTAGAAATCCAATACTGCAGCTAGCATCAAGTTGGATTTCACCAGCTGGTATTGAGCTTCTGGATTCAATCAATGCTAATAGTAGCAATAGATAATGTACAATGATCAAAACAGAACCATAATAAAAACAAATTAATTGATGAATAACAAAGCATTTTGGTTATTAGGAAACAACACTTAAATTCATTGTTTGAGCTCTGATTAGCATCCCAGAAAACATACTCGAAGCACACAGGCATACAAATCAGCAATATATTCAATTTTTTCTGTATGTGCATTGACACCAAATAAGTGAAATAACAGTAAAAATTAAGGGCTTAAAACAATGTTGGTAGGATTTCATTCTTCAGTACCATTAATTCACAAAATCAATACCAACACATCACCAGATCTCACAGCAAAAGTTCAAAGCAAATCACCAACACCACATCATCAAAAATATAAAAAGCATTGAATCAATCTGGCACCCACAACAATTATAGAAACTAAACCACATGTTCCAGCATGAGCAAAAGTAATTTCAAATCTTGTTCACCATGTCTTAACCAGGCTCGGAAACAGAGAGCCATACATGCAAATGATTTCACAACTTGACAAAAAAATTAAAGAGAGCTCCTCCGTATCCCGAATCCGAACAAAACGAAACACCTAATTTGATTGTAATATTAAGAAAGCAGAGTTGCCAACCACATAATCTAACAGATCCATCATCAAAATAGATAAAACCCTAACATAAAAACTCGGAAATTAAAATCGAGAAACCACCCCCAACAAAACGCAAATCATTGAAAACCCTTCTACCCATTCTCTATGTCAAACGCAAAAAGTAATGAGCAGACACATTAAAACATCATACGTTCTATTTTCAGCGAGAGCCTGTTGGGCAGTCTCTTGCAAAATGCCCAGAATCCCCACAGTTGTAGCAGCTTCCGCCACCACCGCCGCCGCCTCCACCGTACCTGCCTCCTCCTCCGCCTCCTCCCTGGGTGCAATCCCTGGCCATGTGACCCATCCCACCGCAGCTGTAGCAAGCGCCGCCGCCACCTCCTCCTCCTCCTCCGTATCCACCACCACCATATCCACCGCCGCCACGGCCTCCACCGCGAGCACCGCCGCCATATCCTCCTCCACCACCATATCCACCACCATAGCCGCCGCCGCCGCCTCGTCCACCGCCGTAACTCCTTCCACCACCTCCGCCACCGCCTCCACCACGGCGACTCCCCTGCACGTTAGAGCCATCAGGTCCAGTGACATCAACGGCCTTGGTGCGTCCATCAGGATCGGACTCTATGGCGAACTCAACGGATTCACCCTCGGCGAGGCTGCGAAACCCTTCGGATCGAATCGAAGATTGATGAACAAAGAGTTCTTCGCCGCCATCGTCGGGGGTTATGAAACCGAAACCCTTCTGGTCATTGAACCACTTCACCTTACCGCAAACCCTACTCATTCTCACACACACACAAACTCACTCTGATTTTGATTTGATTTTGATTTTGGGAGAATAAGGGTTTCGCACAGGGGAATGGGGCAAAACGGTGCTGTTTTATATCCGCAGCTCGGTTATTGGGACCGACACGTCAGCATGTGAAGGGTGAAAATCACTCCTTGCTGTATCAGGGCTTTATTGGGCTTTGTGGGCCCCCAATTGCCGTTTCATTTTTAAAAGAAATTTGGGTGCTCCAGATTTGGATTTGTTGATCGTGTGGTGGGGGGTGTGGCCTATTGGTTCGTGATGTGTTCTGGGTCGTTGGATTTCTGGGTTGTACCGTCTGAAAACGTGATTGATGGCACTGGCGCCAGAGTGCAGTGGTCAACGCTGCTTCTTCTTTTTCGATTTTGAATGAAGAATGGAGTTAAGCGTGAAGTTTTCTATTTACTCTCTTACGCTGTTTATCACTGTTCCCCAAAATATCTTTCTCCCACGCAGTTAGGTTATGAGTTTCCCTCACCCGCAAACTACTCTTATTTTATAAATCTTTATTCAAAAATACATATTTACACTCTTATACAAATTATTGATTTATTTCTCATTTTCGCAATTTATAAGCAAAATTAAAAATGTATTTTACTTTAATTTCAAAGTCACTGACAATAAAATTGTTTATTAAAGTAGAAAAAATTCACTTTAAATTAAATATGAAAACAAAACAAAACTAATAAAAATAAATATTTAAATTTTGTGTTCTAATTTAAATACGTATTTTCATAAACTTATAACTTTAAAACAAAATTATTAACATTTTTTTAAATTCATTAAAATCTAAAAAATTATTATAAATTTTTAATGTTGAAAAATTAATAAATATCATTATCAAAACATTTGTTATATACTTATTTTTATTAATTAAATAATAATAATTTTTTAATTATTGTTTTACTTCTAAATGTAAAAAAAAAAAAAAGTTAATCTCTTGATATAATTATATTAGGACTCTCTTTTACTTCTAAATGTAAAAAAAAAAAAAATCATATACTCTTGTATTTTTATACTTTATATTAACTTTTTTAATATTATAGGATAATAATTTTTTAGAAGCTAATAAATGAAAAGATAATTTTTAAGAAATCATGAAACATGTTATTTTAAATTCATAAAATTGCACATTTTTTAAAATTTGAATTAAAATACAAAATTTAAATTTTTATTTTTATCGATTTTGTTAATTTTTATATCTGTTTATACTTGAACCTAAAACAGTCCAACTCAATTCGACTCAACCAATGGCTCTTGTGAAAAGAGAGCTCACCTATCCTAACTAGATATAAGTGGGTCGAAATCGAATCGCTTGAATTTGGGTTTCGTAATATGAATTTCGACTACATTTGAAGAGCAAGTTAGATGTTTTTTTACTCCTCAAGTTATCACTATTAAGGTGATAACCAAATCAAGTAATTGTTCATTATTAATAGAAGAGAGTCACTACAGTAATCACTAGAATTCTTGCTAATTTAAAGTCAGAACAAGAGAACCTAGCTAGCATGCATGAGTTACCACTCACCAGATGAGCTTGGACCTTGAAAATTGAACTTAACATGAAAACGAAAACGATCCAATACCAAAAACAGGATGATTTGTTTTCTACTGAACTTCTACTATAAACTCGTTCTTAGTAACACATGTCATTTAAAAAGAAAATAAAAATGAAAATTCGTATTAATATCCTGGAATAAACTAACGATAAAAAAAAGTATGTGACACTTAAACAGTAAACATATACAAATAAGTGTTTCTTTAAAGAACCTACCTAAAGTAGTGATGCAAAAGAAAAACTAAACAAGGCTTTGAAACCATATTTTCAAGGTGATTTTAGTCGCATAACCTATACATATCAGTTAGTTTTCCAGTTTTCTACCAAGGGCAACAATCCCAAAAAAATGAATCTTACCCTAAAATTCATCTCATATGAACAGAAAAGGCTAATGCCGATTAAAAAGAAGAATGATGAAGCATCTATGTGGTTGCTAAATCCACACGGCAAAGGGGGCAAGTAGATTTTCCACTATGAAGCCAAGAGTAAAGACAAGAAGAATGAAACTGATGAGGACACAATCCAAGAGGTTGAATCAACTCCCCATCCTTAAACACTTCCATGCAAATAGAGCATTCAAGAGGGGAGCATCCACTGCTTTTATCTTCAACAACAAAGCTCTTAACCGGTGGCAACACCCTCAAAGCTTTCCTACCCATAGTTATAACAGCAGAATCACCATTGAATTGCAGCCTTGTTTGATGTTCTCTCTGATGAGCCATTAATCTTACAATATGATCCATCACAATAGTATCTCTTATCTGCCTCCTCTCTTCTGTTTCTGTTGTCGTTGATGCCTCTGGTACTCTGCTTCTGTCATCAATCAGTGTTCTTAACAGTGACCCAACAACGCTAATGAAAATATATAAGATCAGCGTCGCAATGGAAGACAATAATACAATGAGATTTGAATCCTCTGTGAACATGGAAGTCACCACAATAGAGATGAGTAGTATTGGAAAAATAAAAAAAGGGTGAACAACAAAAAAATTCATTGTTGGAGATGGAGATAGAAAGAATCACAATGCAGGGTACTAGACAATATTTATAGTTTCAAATTTTAATTTATCCAAATCTTTTTGGAAACATTTCAGGTGCACCGGTGCACCAGTTGTTTTAACCGTTGATATTTATTAATATATATTATATATATTTTTTATAATTCAGATCAACGGTTAAAACAACTGGTGCACCGGTACTCCTGCTGCACTTGAAATGTTTCCAATCTTTTTAAACCCAATCCTTTCGTTACTCTATTATTTTTCATCTTTTAACTTTCGGCTTCTCATATTTTTTAATTTTTTTATGTTATCTTTTTTATCCAATTATACTCTTTGCCGTTAAATATTTGAGTAATCTTGTATAAAAGATAACATTTGAAATTTTCTTAAATATTCAACATTATTAATTGCTGAATCAAAATGTAAAGATGTCAATATATAGAGAAAAATAAAGACTAAATAAAGTAACTTGATTTGCATAACACTTTAAATTTTAGTTTAAATAACTTTGAGATATAAAAAATAACGCTCCATTTAGAAAGATAAAATAGATTAATACATAGATAATTAAGGAGAAAAAACAAACAGAGTAGGTTGGGGTTGCGAGAAATAGATATAGATGATATACAATAAGTCAATAATAAATAATTAAATTTGAAATTCAAGGATACTTGTGATTGTCTTGTGTTATAAATTTATAAATTTTAAAATAGATTGACTGAAGTTTATATATATTAGATTTTTATTAGAGATGGAAAATTAGGCATTAAATTTGTATCTGCATAAAAAAAAATATTTAATTTTTAATCCTAAGATGTATATATTGACGCAGGTAATGTAATACTAGTTCATGATCCTCGGCCATTCAAATCGCGTTCAGTTTTTGGCATAAAATATACGATAACAGCAATTTGAATAAATTAAATCAAACATATTTATAACAATATTGTAGAATAATGATATGCAACGTATGAATATTTCATATAAAAATAGTTCATCTTTTTTCATATTGTACATATGTTCTAGACTAAAGTCTGTTTGGGAACTCTAAAAGCTTTTTTTTTTTTTATTTATAAAAAGTTATATTAATAGTATTTAGTACAATTTTTTAGATAAATTTTTAACTTTTCAAAAAATTATTTAAAAGCTTTTGTTAAAAAATATGATTTCTCCTATTTTCAAAAACTATTTTATCACTCCTATTTAATGTACAATTTTAAAACAAGAATTTTTATAATAACTTTTCAAATACAAAATAACTTATTTAAAAGTTGTTATTAATAAAAGTCTTTATATTTTAAATTTTTTTTTTAAAAATTATTTAAAAAATTTAGTAAAACTTAAAATTTTTAAGTAATAAAAAAATAACTAATAAAAGAATAAAACCAAAATTACTTTATTTAAGCCCAAAACCAAGTGAGGCCGATAAACCAAATTCCTTAGTCATTCATAATAAACATCTAAGGTCCAGTTTAGATACATAACTTAATTAAGTTATTTTTGAAGAAATAGTTTAAATAATAAATATTTATATTAAAAGTAGCTTATAAATAAATTATTTTATGTTTATTTTTTAGTTCTAAAAGTACTTATTTTAGGAGAAAAGTGATAAAAAGCTTTTTATTATGAGAGAAGTTATTTTTTTAACTTCTCCTTAAGCACCAAAATAACTTTTTAGAAAGAGGAGTACTAGGAGACCAATAACTTTTGTATTTTGTAACTATCAATTGGCCATTAATAGTGTTTTTAATTATATCCAATTGTAAGAAATTATTCATTTTTTTTATAGTTAATTGCTGGCCACAAAACACAAAAGTTACTGGCCCCTAAACTTTTAGACTATTACAATTTTTGTTTTAAAAATTGTACCAGACATTAATACTACACCTTTTCATAAATTAAAAGTTAAAAAAAATCACTTATAAACTTATCCAAACAAATCCTTAAGAATGGTTCCAAAAAATTACTTTTAGTTAGGGATGAAAAAAAACTCGCATCTGCAGAGATTATCTCGTGAAAGAGTTAAACGAAAATTCGCAAAATTTTCACAGAAATAAAAACATGCCCCTGCGAATAAATAAGAATGAAAATAGGAATTAAGTACCGTCTTATAAAGATTTGCGAAATCTTCACAAAAAAAAAAGGTTATTTAAATATTTTTATATAAATATATATTTTTAATGATCTTTATTTTTTTAAGCTTTATCAAAAAACAAATTATGATGTGTATAAAATTTAAATTTATAATATTTAATTATTTAGATTTATGTCATTACAATAAAAGAGTATTATTATTAAACTATAACTAACTATCAAGAATTGTTAGAGCTGTTATACATTTAAATATTTTTGGTAATCAAGTCCAATTAAATTGAATCAAATCCAACAAAAATCAGTTTTATTAGGGGAGCGTGAATATGTGCTCCAATAACCTAAATGCTTCCATGTTTCGCTCTTCTTATTTCTTTTTCTTCTTCTTCTTATTCGTGTTGCTCCTCTTCCTTCTTAGCATTATTCTTCTTTTTTCTTCGTGCTCCTCTTCCTTTTTTTTTTTTTTGTGTTCCTTCTTGGTTTTATTCCTCTCAAAAGAGTAAATAAAAAAGAATTTTGAGAAAATGAAATAAGAAGGAAAAGATGAAGAAAAAAGATGAAAAAGAAAAAGAAGACGAAGCGGAAAATGAGGAGGAGAAATTCAAGTGAAACGAAATCAAACAAACCTAAATTAACTAATAAATTAACCAAAATTTCTTAAAGAATAAAAAATTTGGTTAGATGAACCTCAATTAATTCACAAATGAACTTAAATTAGTTCATATGTGAACAAGCAGTAAAAAAATTCAATCATCAACAAAAATATATCGAATTCATTTTTGGATCCAAATGAACCTCAAATAAACTAAGAAATGAACCAAAATTATTTAATAATGGCTCCAGAGAAAATCAGAATCAATAAAAATGTTAGCAAAATGTTGATGTTGTTGGTGATGACAATAACAAAAGAAAAAAAAATAAGAAAAGAGAAGAAGAAGCAACGATAATAAATGTGTGCGCATGAATTTAAAATATTTGGTTGGAATTAGTTAGAATTATGACTTGGATATAGAGATTTATTCGAATTGTTATATTGTTTTGTTGAAAACTTTTATATTTTATTCTATTTTAATTTATATGTTAAAAATTTTGTGTGCATTTTAATTATATTAAATTTGTATTTGAATTATATTTTAAATTGATATATTTAATTAAATTGTATTAAATTTTATTATGATTATGTTATTTTTAAAATAAATAAATTAAATATTAATATTCATAAATATTTGTGAGTATCCGCCTCTTCTACCAAAAAAAAGTAAATGAGAATCTATAATAAACATAGAACAAAAATAAAGAACATTTTATTAACACTTAACAGAAATAGGGGACGAGGTCAAAACCCCAAATTCCATTGCCATCCCTACATCTAATAAAGATTACAAACACAATGATTATTTCAGTACAATATAAAATATACCTAAACATAAGATATTTTTGTAGATATACTTTACATTATTAATATACTGATACATACATCCTTTCTATTAGTTTTCTAAAGTGTCAATTAGACTTGATTTTAAAATAGATTTCATGACAAGCAATAACATTCTATAAAAATAATTAAAAATAAAAAATCATAAATATATATAATAAAAGATATTTTAATTTAGGAACAAAATTTATACATCAAATTCTTTTGTGATGGCATCAAAACTCTTTAGAGAATGAAAACACACAAGTAGAGATATATATATTTAAAAGATTTTTTTGTTGAGTGTAAATGAAAAAAATAATTTTATTAATTTATTATTACACTGACTCTTAGTTTTATATAGTAACTTTTATCGTAGCTCCTAAGATTAATACTAACGACCACTAACTGATGTCATAACTAACTAACCAACTTTGCCAGCTTAGTTTACTGGCTTAGTTATTATTTATCCTTGATATTCTCCCTTAAACTGAGGAGAGTTGTGAAACCGATCTCAATTTGGACCCGAGGCATACCAATACATCATGAGATAGAGGCTTTGTAAGGATATCTGCAACTTGATCAAAGGAGGAAATATGCACAATATATGCATGCTGTTAAATCATCCTGTTTTAAACAAAATGCAAGTCAATTTCAACGTGTTTTGACCTGCTGTAAAGTATTGAATTTATACTCATCAGTAGGTGCTCTGATTATCACAGTACAATGTAGTTGCTAGACTTGAGGAAGGTGCATTTCAAATAGTAGTTCTGCGACCACATAGTATCAGTTATAGCATCAGCTAGCACCCTGAACTCCGCTTCAGTGTTAGCCCTGGACACTGATACTTGTTTCCAACTAGACCAGCAAATAATGTCCGATCCTAGGAGCTCACAATAACTCATAGTAGATTTGCGATCAACTGGATCAGGAACCCAATCTGAGTCACAAAACGCTAAAATTCTGAAGTCTTCACTCTTATGGAACTCAAGCTCCATGTTTGTTGTTCTTGCCAGATAGCGTAGAATGTGCTTCACATCTCTCTAATGCCATTCTAAGGGAGAATGCGAAAATTGTGAGACTTTGTTCACAATGTATGTGATGTCTAGCCTCGTTATGGTGGCGTATTACAAGTCACCAACCACCGATCAATATAGAGTTGGCCTATCAAACACTGCTCTTGGCATGTCAATCTGAAGGCCACTCATCATAGGTGTAGGCATAGCGCGAGCGTCAACCATATCAACCCTCTCGAGCAAGTCCTTTACATACTTCATTTGTTTTAGCACTAAGGAACCAGTAGCTACGCAGTCTCAATACCAAAAAAAAAAAAAATTTCATTTCTCCCAAGTCCTTAAGTGTAAAAACCTCATTTAAATAAGCAATAAGCTTGTTTAGCTCACCTGCAGTAGTGCTAGTCACTAGAATACCGACATATGCCAAAAGATAAACAGTGGAGAGAGAGTTGTGTTTGACAAACTAGCAGGGGTTAGAGGTAGTATTAGTGAACCTAAAACTCTCAAGAGTATTCTTTAGCTTGAGGAACCATGCACGTGGAGCCTGCTTGAGGTCGTATAACACTTCTCTAGCTTACACACTAAATTAGAGCCAAAACTGTAGCTTTCAGGCTACACCGTATAGACATTTTCAGACAAATTGCCATTGAGAAAGACGCTGTTAAAGTCAAACTGACGAATTCACCATTGTCTCGACAAAGCCACTGTCAAAATAGCACGGAGTGCTGCAGATTTAGCCATAGGGCTGAATACTTCCCCATAATCAAAGCCTTCCCTTTGAAAAGCCTTTTGCCACCAGTCGCGCCTTGTACTTCTGGATACTTTCATCCGACTGTCTTTCAATGTGGAGCACCCACCGACATCCAATTGGGCTGTTGCTGTTGAGGTATCTACAAGCTTCCAGGTTTTGCACTTTATCAAGCAGCATACTCTTCGTCCATAGCTACCTCCCACTGTGGTGAGGTAAGAGCCTGAGCAATGGAAGAAAGTTCTATTTGTGTGAGATCAGGAGAGGAAGAGTAAAGCTAGGAAGAGTACGCCTTGGGCTTGAAAATACCTGCTTGACTTTTAGTCACCAAAGGGCTAGTGTGCCCCACCTTTGTCAGAGGCTCAGGGACAACACCATGTAATGATTGTTCAGTAAACCCTGCATTACTCAAGGAAAACTCAGAAGTAGAGTTAGAGATGCAAGTGTCAACAATTAATGGACAAGAATCAGTATAAATAGGACTGGTAAATGACTCGATCAACGTTGGTGGAGGGGTTGAGGTTGGCTCGGATGGGACTAGAACTGGAGGAGGAGATATAACAGTGGTTGACTCTGGAACTATTTCTTGATGAATTGACAAATTAGATTGATGAGGGTACTATTGTGACTGGAAAATCTGTTGAGCGTATTAGACTATTAGTGTTGTAGGTATTAGTGGATGGCTTACATGAATGGAAATAATGATAGGCTTGTTTGTATAAGGAATTGACGCCTTTAGATTTGAGTCTCTGTTAAAAAATAGCAACTGATAAGGAAATTCAGATTTGTCAAAGACTACATGCCTTGTAACATAGAGTTTTTCAAATGGATAAAGGCACTTGTACTCTTTATGGTGCTGTGAGTAACCAAAAAATAGACATTTATGAGTATTAAAGTCTATTTTATTAAAAACTTGATGATCATGCTATTTGTAATTTTATATTGGATTTCTTTAAGATTTTATTAATTTTAATTTTAATTTTAATTTTTTATTTTATTAATTTGTATAAAATATAAAATGATTGAATTTTATATTTGCTTGAATTGATTTTTCTGCGGATAGAGTCGAGTCGGCTAGGGTAGGATTGAGAACTTTAGGATGGGAGTAGAGTTAGAGATGAGAGATTTTTAACTCGCGGGTAGGATAAAGGTAAAGTCCAAACCCTATCCTATCTTATCCGGCCTATTGCCAGTTCTATCCTCAACGACGTTAAACTAACCATAAATATTTTTTAAAATATGATTAACTAACAAAAAATATCAAGAGAAAAATATTATTTGTCTTGTAATTTTAGAATAAAAGTATAAAAAATTCAAACAAAAAAAAGTGTTGGTTGATTCTGATGAAAAAAGAAATATATTTTTGGGATGACATTATTAATGTTACTTATATATATATGAATCTTAAACGTGTGAAAGACATGAAATTTATGCTCATATTTTCAATTTTCCAATACAAAGGCGAATACTCCTGTAAATATAGTTTAAATTCCTCTTTTTCTTACATTACCATGGTACATGATTAGAGGAGGAAATTAAATCGAGAAGAATTTTGTGTTACTTAATACATGTACTGTTTTTTTTTTTAATTTTTCTTTGCACTCCAATGAGCCTCGACAGAAAGAGACAAAGTTGTCGAATCCATCTGCAAAAAATCAAATTGAACTAAAGTTTTGAATCTGTGTCAAAAAAAGTCCTAACTTATCAGGTTGAGCTTATTTTATTCCCTTACATAGCAGACATAGCAGTATATACAACTAAATTGCTGTTGATCTCAGGCACGATAATTATATACTACTAATTTATATATAATACATTATCTTCAAACTAACTTCTAAATATAATAAATTGGATCACAATTTATTATAATATCAAATTCTCTAACAACATGGCACCCTAGATCATTTATATGGATGCCATATATAATTGGGTTCTTCTATCTGGATTCTAAACTCTAGCTTCAATTAGTCATGATAAGTTGTATAGGAGTTAGTTAGAATAGTCTAACTATATATATCAGGTAGTTAGCATTGTAATAAGTGTGATTCATCATTATTGCAAGTTCAATTGTTCATTCTGGAATAAACTAATGATAAAAAAAGTTAAATACTAAAAGTATGTGACACTTAAACAGTTAACTATACAAATAAGTGTTTCTTAAAGAACCTACCTAAAGTAGTGATGCAAAAGAAAAACTAAACAAGGCTTTGAAACCATATTTTCAAGGCGATTTTAGTCGCATAACCTATACATATTAGTTACTTTTCCAGTTTCCACCAAGGGCAACAATCCCCAAAAATGAATCTTACCCTAAAATTCATCTCATATAAACAGAAAAGGCTAATGCCGATTAAAAAGAAGAATGATGAAGCATCTATGTGGTTGCTAAATCCACACGGCAAAGGGGGCAAGTAGATTTTCCACTATGAAGCCAAGAGTAAAGACAAGAAGAATGAAACTGATGAGGACACAATCCAAGAGGTTGAATCAACTCCCCATCCTTAAACACTTCCATGCAAATAGAGCATTCAAGAGGGGAGCATCCACTGCTTTTATCTTCAACAACAAAGCTCTTAACCGGTGGCAACACCCTCAAAGCTTTCCTACCCATAGTTATAACAGCAGAATCACCATTGAATTGCAGCCTTGTTATATGTTCTCTCTGATGAGCCATTAATCTTACAATATGATCCATCACAATAGTATCTCTTATCTGCCTCCTCTCTTCTGTTTCTGTTGTTGATGCCTCTGGGACTCTGCTTCTTTCATCAATCAGTGTTCTTAACAGTGACCCAACAACGCTAATGAAGATATATAAGATCAGCGTCGCCATGGAAGACAATAATACAATGAGATCTGAATCCTCTGTGAACATGGAGGTCACCACAACAGAGATGAGTAGGATTGGGAAAATAAAAAAAGGGTGAACAACAAAAAAATTCATTGTTGGAGATGGAGATGGGGATAGAAAGAATCACAATGCAGGGTACTAGGATGATTCAAATCTTATGGTTTTATATTTATAGTTTCAGATTTTAATTTATCCAAATCTTTTTAAACCCAATCCTTTAGTTACTCTATTATTTTTCATCTTTAACTTTATATTTTTAATTTTTTTATGTTATCTTTTATCCAAGGAGAATGCTAGGTAAACAATGGCTATTTTAAAAAACATGAACAATCACCAATCAAATAAAAATACATCACATTTTAATTTAACGCTACTAATTAAATTTAAAGTTAACTTACTCTTTTAACCTTATTAATTTATATTGTTTACACATTGTTCAAAAGTATTGTTAGTTACCTATACTTTTCCTTTATACAGTTATACTATTTGCCATTGGTTTTAAATATTTGAGTAATCTTGTATAAAAGATAATATTTGAAATTTTCTTAAATATTCAACATTATTAATTGCTGAATCAAAATGTAAAGATGTCAGTAAATAGAGAGAAAAATAAAGATTAAATAAAGTAACTTGATTTGCATAACACTTTAAATTTTAGTTTAAATAACTTTGAGATATAAAAAATAACGCTTCATTTAGAAAGATAAAATAGATTAATACATAGATAATTAAGGAGAAAAAAGAAAAGCACAGTAAGTTGGGGTTGCGAGAAGTAGATATAGATGATATACAATAACAAATAATTAAATTTGAAATTCAAGGATACTTGTGATTGTCTTGTGTTATAAATTTATAAATTTCAAAATAGATTGACTGAAGTTTATATATATTAGATTTTTATTAGAGATGGAAAATTAGGCATTAAATTTGTATCTGCATAAAAAAAATATTTAATTTTTAATCCTAAGATGTATATATTGACGCAGGTAATACTAGTCCATGATCCTCGGCCATTCAAACCGCATTCAGTTTTTCGCATAAAATATACGATAACAATTTTTTTTTATACCAAAGATAGGAGACTCGAACCCGCAACCTCTTAATTAAGTATGGAGAGATTATGCCATTTAAACTATAACTCAGTGGCATATGATAACAACAATTTGAATAAATTAAATCAAACATATTTATAACAATATTGTAGAATAATGATATGCAACGTATGAATATTTCATATAAAAATAGTTCATCTTTTTCCATATTATACATATGTTCTAGACTAAGGGTATGTTTGGAAACTCTAAAAGTTACTCTTTTTAGTTTTTAATTTATAAAAAGTTATATTAATAGTGTTTGGTATAATTTTTTAGATATATTTTTAATTTTTTAAAAAGTTATTTAAGGGTCCGTTTGGAAATTCCAAAAATTACTTTTTTTAGTTTTTGACTTATAAAAAGTTATATTAATAGTGTTTGGTACAATTTTTTAGATAAATTTTTAACTTTTCAAAAAGTTATTTAAGAGTTTTTGAAGAAGTTAAAAAATGTGACTTCTTCTATTTTCAAAAGCTATTTTATCATTCCTATTTAATGCACAGTTTTAAAATAAGGACTTTTATAATAACTTTCCAAACACAAAATAACTTATTTAAAAGTTGTTATTAATAAAAAGTCCTTATATTTTAAGCTCATTTTTCAAAAGAATTTATTTAAAAAGTTTAGCCAAACTAGTTTTCAAGAAGTTAAAAAATGTGACTTCTCCTATTTTCAAAAACTACTTTATCCCTCTTATTAATGCACAACTTTAAAACAAAGACTTCTATAATAACTTTTCAAATATAAAATAACTTATTTAAAAGTTGTTATTAATAAAAGTCATTATATTTTAAGTTCTTTTTTCAAAAGAATCTATTTAAAAAGTTTAGCCAAACTGACCCAAACCTTAAAATTTAAATAACTAATAAAAGAATAAAACCAAATTTACTTTATTTAAGTCCAAAACCAAGTGAGGCCGATAAACCAAATTCCTTTAGTCATTCATAATAAACATCAAAGAATGGTTCCAAAAAGTTACTTCTAATTAGGGATGAAAAAAAAGTCGCATCTGCAGAGATTATCTTATGAAAGAGTTAACGAAAATCGCAAAATTTTTACAGAAATAGAAACATGCCCCTGCGAAAGTGCGAATAAATAAGAATGAAAATAGGAATTGAGTACCGTCTTATAAAGATTTGCGAAATCTTCACAAAAAAAAGTTATTTAAATATCTTTATATAAATATATATTTAATGATCTTTATTTTTTTAAGCTTTATCAAAAATCAAATTATGATGTATATAAAATTTAAATTTATAATAGTTAATTATTTAGATTTATGTCATTACAATAAGAGAGTATTATTATCAAACTATAACTCACTATAAAAAATTATTAGAGCTGTTAGACATCTAAATCTTTTTGGTAATCCAAGTCCAATTAAATTGGATCAAAGTCAACAAAAATCAGTTTCACTAGTGGAGCGTGAATATGCGCTCCAACAACGTAAATGCTTCCACGTTTCGCTTCTCTTATTCCTTTTTCTTCTACTTCTTCGTGTTGCTCCTCTTCTTTCTTAGCATTCTTCTTCTTCCCACGTTTCGCTCATCTTATTCCTTTTTCTTCTACTTCTTTGTGTTTGCTCCTCTTCCTTCTTAGCATTTTTCTTCCTTCTTCTTCGTGTTCCTTCTTCTTGGTTTTATTATTTTCAAAAGAGTAAATCAAGAAGAACTTTGAGAAAATAAAATAAGAAGGAGAAGATGAAGAAAAAAGATGAAAAAGAAAAAGAAGACGAAGCAAAAGATGAGGAGGAGAAATTCAAGTGAAACGAAATCAAACAAATCTAAATTAACCAAAATTTCTTAAAGAATAAAAAATTTGATCAATACTTAATAGCAGCATCAAATGAACCTCAATTAATTCACAAATGAACTTAAATTAGTTCATATGTGAACAAGCAGTAAAAAAACTCAATCATCAACAAAATATATCGAATTCATTTTTGGATCCAAATGAACCTCAAATAAACTAAGAAATGAACCAAAATTATTTAATAATGGCTCCAGAGAAAATCAGAATCAATAAAGATGTTAGCAAAATGTTGGTGTTGCTAGTGATGACGATAACAAAAGAAAAAAAAAATAGAAGAAGAAGCAGTAGTTCTACGACCACATAGTATCAGTTATAGCATCAGCTAGCACCCTGAACTCCGCTTCAGTGTTAGCCCTGGACACTGATACTTGTTTCCAGCTAGACCAGCAGATAATGTCCGATCCTAGGAACTCACGATAACTTATAGTAGATTTGCGATCAACTGGATCAGGAACCCAATATGAGTCACAAAACGCTAAAATTTTGAAGTCCTCACTTTTATGGAACTCAAGCCCCATGTTTGTTGTGCTTGCCAGATAGCGTAGAATGCGCTTCACATCTCTCAAATGCCATTCTAAGGGAGAATGCAAAAATTGTGAGACTTTGTTCACAACGTATGTGATGTCTAGCCTCGTTATGGTGGCGTATTACAAGCCACCAACCACCGATCAATATAAAGTTGGCCTATCAAACACTGCTCTTGGCATGTCAATCCGAAGACCACTCATCATAGGTGTAGGCATAGCACGAGCGTCAGCCATATCAACCCTCTCGAGCAAGTCCTTTACATACTTCATTTGTTTTAGCACTAAGGAACCAGCGGCTACGCAGCCTCAATACTAAAAAAAAAAAATTTCCATTTCTCCCAAGTTCTTGAGTGTAAAAGCCTCATTCAAATCAGCAATAAGCTTGTTTAGCTCACCTGCAGTAGTGCCAGTCACTAGAATATCGACATATGCCAAAAGATAGATAGTGGAGAGAGAGTTGTGTTTGACAAACTAGCAGGGGTTAGAGGTAGTATTGGTGAACCTAAAACTCTCAAGAGTACTCTTTAGCTTGATAAACCATGCACGTAGAGCCTGCTTGAGGTCGTGTAACACTTCTCTATCTTACACACTAAATTATATCCAAAAATGTAGCTTTCAGGCTACACCACATAGACATTTTCAGACAAATTGTCATTGAGAAAGACGCTGTTAAAGTCAAACTGACGAATTCACCACTGTCTCGACAAAGCCACTGTCAAAATAGCATGGAGTGCCGCAGATTTAGCCATAGGACTGAATACTTCCCCATAATCAAAGCCTTCCCTTTGAAAAGCCTTTCGCCACCAGTCGCGCCTTGTATTTCTGGATACTTTCATCCGACTGTCTTTTAAGAGCACCCACTGACATCCAATTGGGCTGCTGCTGTTGAGGTATCTACAAGCTTCCAGGTTTTGCACTTTATCAAGCAGCATACTCTTCGCACATAGCTACCTTCCACTGTGGTGAGGTAAGAGACTGAGCAATGGAAGAAAGTTTCATTTGTGTGAGATCAAGAGAGGAGGAGTAAAGCTAAGAAGAGTACACCTTGGGCTTGAAAATACCTGCTTGACTTTTAGTCACCAAAGGGCTAGTGCGCCCCACCTTTGTCATAGGCTCAGGGACAGCACCATGGTAATGATTGTTCAGTAAACCCTGCATTACTCAAGGAAAACTCAGAAGTAGAGTTAGAGATGCAAGTGTCAACAATTAATGGACAAGAATAAGTATAAATAGGACTGGCAAATGACTCGATCAACGCTGGTGGAGGGGTTGAGGTTGGCTCGGATGGGACTAGAACTGGAGGAGGAGATATAACAGTGGTTGACTCTGAAACTCTTTCTTGATGAGTTGACAAATTAGATTGAAGAGGTGAGGAGTGAGGACTCAAGAAAACTTGATGAGGGTACTATTGTGGCTGGGAAATCTGTTGAGCGTATTAGTGTTGTAGGTGTTAGTATACTAGGGTGTGACTCATGAGGATTTTCCGGAGGTATTAGTGGATGGCTTACATGAATGAAAATAATGATAGGCTTGGTTGTATAAGGAACTGACGCCTTTAGATTTGAGTCTCTGTTAAAAAATAGCAACTGATAAGGAAATTTAGATTCGTCAAAGACTACATGCCTTGTAACATAGAGTTTTCCAAATGGACAAAGGCACTTGTACTCTTTGTGGTGCCGTGAGTAACAAAAAAATAGACATTTATGAATCTTAAAGTCTATTTTATTGAAAACTTGATGATCATACTATTTGTAATTTTATATTGAATTTCTTTAAGATTTTATTATTTTTAATTTTAATTTTAATTTTAATTTTAATTTTCTATTTTATTAATATGTATGAAATATAAAATGATTGAATTTTATATTTGCTTAAATTGATTTTTCTGCGGATAGGATCGAGTCGGGTAGGGTAGGGTTGAGAACTTTAGGATGAGAGTAGAGTTAGAGTTGAGAGATTTTCAACTCGCAAGTAGGATAAAGGTAGAGTCCAAACCCTATCTTACCTTACCCGGTCTATTGCCAGTTCTATCCTCAACGACGTTAAACTAACCATAAATATTGTTTAAAATATGATTAACTAACAAAAAATATCAAGAAAAAAATATGATTCGTCTTGTAATTTTAGAATAAAAATATAAAAAATTCAAACAAAAAAAATGTTGGTTGATTCTGATGAAAAAAGAAATATATTTTTGGGATGGCATTATTAATGTTACTTATATATATGAATCTTAAACGTGTGAAAGACATGAAATTTATGCTCATATTTTCAATTTTTCAATACAAAGACGAATACTCCTGTAAATATAGTTTAAATTTCTCTTTTTCTTACATTACCATGGTACATGATTAGAGGAGGAAATTAAATCGAGAAGAATTTTGTCTTAATTAATACATTTACTGTTTTTTTAATTTTTCTTTGCACTCCAATGAGCCCGACAAAAAGAGACAAAGTTGTTGAATTCCTCTGCAAAAAATCAAATTGAACTAAAGTTTTGAATCGGTCAAAAAAGTCCTAACTTATCAGGTTGAGCTTATTTTATTCCCTTACATAGCACACATAGCAGTATATACAACTAAATTACTGTTGATCTTAGGCACGATAATTATACACTACTAATTTACATATAATACATTATGTTCAAACTAACTTCTAAATATAATAAATTGGATCACAATTTATTATAATATAAAATTCTCTAACAATATGGCACCCAATGGCAGAGCTTAGTTCAAACAAAGGAGGTCATGGCCTCTCCAAACTTTTTATAAAAAATTTAGTAGTACTTTTTTAAAAGATAAAAAATAGTTCAATTAACTTAAATACTTTATTATGACTTAAAGTATTTAATAAGTTCAATAAACAACACTCTCTCTATCTTTAAGTTCAAATATAAAAAATTAGATATTTTTTATTTATTTAATTTAATATTATTTTATATTTTACTATTTATTTAATTTAATTTTTTATATGATAAAAAATAATAAAATTGTTAGAAACAAGAGACTAAACTGAAAAAAGGATTTGTGTGTCTATTCAAGTTATGTTCAATGATACAATATAAAAGAGTATTTATAGAGACTAAGAGAATCGTAATAATAAAGACGTAATATTCTATAATAAATATTCAGATATACTAATTAATTCTAATTGATCCTAATTATATTCTAACATCTCCCCTCAAACTCAAGTGACAACTTGAGTTTGAAACATATTTAAAACAACGAAATAAACAGAAAAAAACTGCATAAATTGATAAAACGGGTGCAGACAGAACTGCCGGAAGGAAGCACAGATGGAACTGCCGCTTGTCTGAAGGAAGCGCAGAGGGAACTGCCGCTTGTTTGAAGGAAGCGCAGACGGAACTGCCGCTTGTCTGAATGAAGCAAAGACGAAATTGCCGCTATCTGAAGGAAGTGCAGATGGAACTGCCAGAAAGAAACGCAGACGGAACTGCCACAAAGAAACACGTAGACGGAACTGCCACGAAAAAACGCAGACAGAACTGCCACGGAAAAACACAGACGGAACTGCCACGGGAAAACGCAGACAGAACTGCCATGAGAGAACGAAACTGCCACGGGAGAACGCATACGAAACTGCCACGGGAAAACGCAGACGGAACTGCCACGGGAGAACGCAGACGAAACTGTCACAGGAGAACGAAAACTACGATGATTTCATCGCCAGGAAAACAACATCTCCTCTTCAAGGAGGATACCATGGCTCTGATACCATGTTAGAAACAAGAGACTAAACTGAAAAAAGGATTTGTGTGTCTATTCAAGTTATGTTCAATGATACAATATAAAAGAGTATTTATAGAGACTAAGAGAATCGTAATAATAAAGACGTAATATTCTATAATAAATATTCAGATATACTAATTAATTCTAATTGATCCTAATTATATTCTAACAAAAATATTCAATAAGTATTAATATTATTGTATTTATATAAATTGATAAAAAAAATTCAATAAATATTATAAATTTTAATATTTGTCCTTCTAACTTTTTCTTTATATATTTCACAGGATATATATTCAAATTTTTATATAAAATAATAATGAAAAATCAAAGAATTGATACATTTTTTAAGAGGAAGGCTAATATTTAAGAAGAAGAATATATAACTTTTATAATAGCAATACTTGTAGATAGTTCTTCTACTTTAATGAATCACGAAAAAAGTGAGATATAACGTTCAAAAGTTCAAAAAGTTACATCTGATGACTTTAACTTTAACTTTTTAGAACGAGATCTTGAAAAACGACTTTAAATTTGGTAATATCACCCAAACCAGAGAGATGAGATTAGACGAGTTTATCTTAAATTGGTTCATATAAAAAATATTTTGACAATTATTTTCTGTCTAGCCCTCCAAAATTTTGTTTCAAATTCCGCCACTGATGGCACCCTAGATAATTTATATGGATGCCATATATAATTGGGTTCTTCTATCTGGATGCTAAACTCTAGCTTCAATTAGTCATGATAAGTTGTATAGGAGTTAATTAGAATAGTCTAACTATGTATATCAGGTAGTTAGCATTGTAATAAGTGTGATTTATCATTATTGCAAATTCAATTGCTCGCCTAAAAAATTTAGATATGACATGCGTGTGTGTTATGCATTGCTATGGAGGATGGGGTGCTATACATGGATATGGGACAGAAGAAATTGGACCATCCGAATTCTGTTAAAAAAAATTGAATTACCAAATCGGATGGTCCGAGTTGTGAGAGAGAAAAAATTTAAAATTTACCATTAACAAATCGAACCGTTCGATTAGTGTTTTTTTTTAATACAAAGAAAATGGACCCTCCGAATTGGTATACAAAATATTTTTTCGAACACGTGAGTTGGTATAAAAGAAAACGGTCCCTCCGTGTTCTTGTATTCAACTCCCTCGGTCCGAGTTGTACTCCCCTAACACTTCCTGTACTCTCCATAAGGCTGCAACACACCAACTTCTTCTCCATATTAAAAATAAAAAGTGCAATTGCTCATTCTGGAATAAACTAATGATAAAAAAAAGTTAAATACTAAAAGTATGTGACACTTAAAGAGTTAACATATACAAATAAGTGTTTCTTTAAAGAACCTACCTAAAGTAGTGATGCAAAAGAAAAACTAAACAAGGCTTTGAAACCATATTTTCAAGGCGATTTTAGTCGCATAACCTATACATATTAGTTACTTTTCCAGTTTTCCACCAAGGGCAACAATCCCAAAAAAATGAATCTTACCCTAAAATTCATCTCATATGAACAGAAAAGGCTAATGCCGATTAAAAAGCATCTATGCGGTTGCTAAATCCACACGGCAAAGGGGGCAAGTAGATTTTCCACTATGAAGCCAAGAGTAAAGACAAGAAGAATGAAACTGATGAGGACACAATCCAAGAGGTTGAATCAACTCCCCATCCTTAAACACTTCCATGCAAATAGAGCATTCAAGAGGGGAGCATCCACTGCTTTTATCTTCAACAACAAAGCTCTTAACCGGTGGCAACACCCTCAAAGCTTTCCTACCCATAGTTATAACAGCAGAATCACCATTGAATTGCAGCCTTGTTTGATGTTCTCTCTGATGAGCCATTAATCTTACAATATGATCCATCGCAATAGTATCTCTTATCTGCCTCCTCTCTTCTGTTTCTGTTTCTGTTGTTGATGCCTCTGGGATTCTGCTTCTCTCATCAATCAGTGTTTTTAACCGTGACCCAACAACGCTAATGAAAATATATAAGATCAGCGTCGCCATGGAAGACAATAATATAATAAGACTTGAACCCTCTATGAACATGGAAGTCACCACAAGAGAGACGAGTAGGATTGGGAGAATAAAACAAGAGTGAACAACAAAAAAATTCATTGTTGGAGACAGAGATGGGATAGAAAGAATCACAATAATGCAGGATACTAGACAATACACTGATGATTCAAATCTTATGGTTTTATATTTATAGTTTCAGATTTTAATTTATCCAAATCTTTTAAAACCCAATTCTTTCGTTATTCTGTTATCTTTCACCTTAACTTTATTAGCGGCCTTCTCATATTTTTTATTTTTTACATTATCTTTTATCCAATTATATTGTTTGCGGTTGGTTTAAAATATTTGAGTAATCTTGTATAAAAGATAATATTTGAAATTTTCTTAATGAGTTGATATGATACACGGAGAAAAGTACCAAACAAATCGCAAAAATAAAACGCCACATTATATATTTGTATATTTGGGAAACTAAACTGTCAACTTTACTCTTGGGATAGAAACAATCATAATTCGTAGATCGTTCCCTTTATCTATTTCACATTGATTAGTAATGCATGTGCATATATATTTTACATTATTAGCTGATAAAAACTTAATTGACACAGTGATACACAAACATCATGCGTAGATATTATATTTTACGATTTGGATTAATTAATATGCACTAACATTATCAATGCGTGTTACTAATGTAATATTTGTTAAGATGAAAACTTTTTTAATTTCTTAATAATCACTACAAGAGAAGCGGAGGATAGCCAGAAATTAGCGTCCGTGTTCGTACTCGTCGGAAATTGGCAGAATGGCGTTGGTTCTGAACTGCAATTTGGCTTCAGCTGCGGTACTGTATTGGATAGCAGCTCTTTAATAAAATAGCTACAATTCAATCGTTTTGGGTATATATAATGCAATATCAGCAGATTTCCTTCGTTTGTTCCTCGGGCAAACACAAACGAGAGCAGAGGCACAAAACACACCTCCGCGCACGAATCCTTGCCGCCGAGTACCTCTGCTTGTCAGTACCAGTTGCATCGCGCTTTCCCTGCTGGTGGGTCCATTGCCAATCTGCTCACTGCTTCCTCTGGTCCGTCCTTAAGTCTGCTCAGCTTCTTGGTTCAGATCATTGGTATCCAAAAAATTTGTCTTTTAATTTTGTTCTGTTTTCTTTTTGGTTTTCTTGATTTGGTTTTAGAATTGTTCACTAAACCGAGAATTTTTGAGATTACAAGCATAAAGGTGCTCCATGAGCCCCCCAAATCTTGTTAACCCTAACTCTTACTCCATGAGCTTTGATTGGCGCTACTTCTGCTGGCCCTGACCCCAAAACGGTGCCCCCTGCTTCCTCTCTACTGCCAAATCTGCTCTATCCGTGGTTCGAATTTGCTGCAGCTGCACGAGTTTCTTAGCACAGTCGCCTTCGGCCTCCATCGATGCTAGCCCCGTCACCACCACCACCATCTCAGGTTCTTCTCCTTCTTCCTTCTTTTTCTTTACTCGGGTCTTTGTTTTCTTATTCACCTTGAAGATTGTTGAATGCTTAGAGAAGGGGGGGGGGATTGAATCTATGCCTTTCTTTAAGTTACTGAAATAACCATTTTTTAGATAAACTTGCAATTTTGATTATGGTTGAACTCAGCAGCGAAAATTTATGAGACAATTTCGTTTTGTTTCATGAATATCATAAAACAGAACAGAGCGGAGAAGAGAAAAGCTAACATCACCATGTATCCTGGTTCGGTTGCCTTGTGCTATGCAACCTACGTCCAGTCTCCACCACAACAGTGGTGGAATTTCCACTATAGTTGAAGTATTACATACACCAATTCCACAGGATTGACACAATCATTTCACACTCAAATTCTAACCTAACTTGACATTGGCTATGCTAATACCTAACTCTTCACTCTTAGTGCTCACCCAACTAAGAAAGGGGTACCTCTCTGGTACAAGATACAAGATACAGACTTACCTAAAGAAATCTGAAAATAACTTTAGACTTTTCTCTCAAGTGTATCACTCAGCCTCTTTTTACTCATTGGCTTTTACTTGAACTCTCTCAATATGCCTTTTCACTCAAGAAATTACAGAAAGATAAATATTAAAAAGTAAGGTACAATCTGTAAAACATGAAGGAGATTGACTTGTTTAACAGCCTCTTTGCTATGTGATAAACCAGATTTCCATATCTCTGATTCAGTTCTTCATTTTTGGCAGAATGCTTCTTTGAAAGAAAATACTGTCCAAGTAGATGAACTTCTTCAGAGAGCTTCTTCACAGAACAAAATCTCAATACTCTGGGTTATCTCTCCTTATCTTTTGAATGATGAAAAATCTTCTTTTATCTCCTTTCATATTGCTGGGTTGCTCTCCCTAGGTCAACTTTTTGAGCTTTGTGCTTTACCAACCCATCAACTCACTTTTTTTCATTAATCTTCAGAATAGAAACTTTGGTTCTGACCTTCTCTTGTTGACCGAAAACCATAGAAAAGCAAAAAACAGATATCCTCAATGGTAAACCCAGATCTTGGCCATTGAGAAGCTACTTGGTCCCCAAGACATACTTGTGACCGTAGATGCACAGCAGTGAGGAACAAAAATTATCTTTCCCATGTATCCCATTTCAGACTTGGCAGAGAGTTGGGAAGAGGAGTAGAAAGCAATATGCTTGCAATAGGAAATGTGTTACCTTTAACCTTTTCCTTAACTTGATTTGGTTTGATTTTGCTGATTTGACCTCAGCCTTTCTTGCCTAACCTTCTCTTTCTTTCTTCTTCTTTGAATAGCTTAGGAACTAAGCACTCTTTCTTTCTTCTGTGATTTCTGACTGAGACAGGAAAAAGTGAACGTTGCCTTGGAAGCAAGGTGGAGGGATTTGCTTGCTGAAATCAAATCAGGCTTGGGTTGGCTATTACTCAAGTTCATCCCGTTAGATTTCTTTCTTTATTTTCTTTGGGCTTTTATTGGCTTGTAGTCTGCCAGCCTTGTTTTTATTTTTTATTCAATTTGGGCTGCCTTTATATACCAATTTTGGCCTGCAACACTTAATCACAAATAATTATTAGTTAGATAATTTGTCCAAAAATAATATTTATCATCATTAATTAATTTTGTTAATTTCTTAACTCAACACACCTTTTTATTCGAATTATTGGATTTGTCAATTAACAACTTAAAGCAATCAAAGGTGATTTGAGGAGTAATTTTTCTCTACATATTTTATATTCAATAGATTATATATCTTGAATTTGCCACTTGATTTGAATACTAATTTTGAAGAGTTAGATGAAACTGATGAAGTCCTTATTTTTTATATGAGATTTTGAGTGCTAAAGACTTTTTTTTCTTGTTAATCTTTATTTGGAAAGTGTTGAAAGCTATACTTGAAAGAGAAAAGAATAGTTCTCCTGATATCTGTAATGACTCATTTTTTTTTATGAAGGTGTGTGATTATGGGTAAGTTTAGTAACATAAATTATTTAGATGCTGTTTCATTTTTGTTTTGGTTAAATGAGAATCTATGATTGTGCTCATTTTTTAGCATGCACAGAATTTTTTTCCATTACTTTGATGATCTAGAGTTATCAGTGGTTATTTTTGTGCTAAAATAATTGCTTTGGTAATCTAGAATTTTTTCTTTATTTTTTTATTTAAAATACACCGAGTTTCATCTTTTTTGGTAGTCATTAAGCATCGGAGAAAACTAGAATTTTCTCAAATGCCTCAAGATGGAAGGTTGTTCTAACCTGGGTGGCTTTGTCCTCTATTCGGCTAGTCTTACTACCCTTTAGCTGTCAGATCTATACTCTCTTTCTAAAATGGTGATTGCTATCTTTCTTTTCTCCTCTTGATATTGTATGATGTGATCAAACTTTAGATTGATAGAACTGAGCAGGCATTAAGAGGGAACTTTAGTTACCAACAGTTGCTTTGAAATGTTAGGTATTTAACTGTCCCCAGTTGAGAGAGATTTCGTTGGAGTTTTTTCGACAAAAAAATGATAGTACTGATCTAACAACTATGATTGAAGGATTAGGCAGAAATTGTTCAAGATTGCAGAATATACATATAAGCTGCTTTGAGGCTTTTTCATGCTGCTGTGCTTGCTCTTACAGTTGCTCGATTGAGGTTTGTAATCTTAAACTCCATTTTCTTACTGTGATTAAAAAATTTTGTTCACATGAGATAATAATCCTGTTGCTTCTATTCTTTGAAAGTTTTGGATTCGATTCCAGCAGCATGATTAATTTCATCATTATATTGTTAAGGGATTTTGATAGGACGAAGATGATTTTGCAGTTCATTGGTATTGATAATTTGTACACTAATTGTTACCATGTTTTATAAGTGTTTTCAATGAGTTTATTAAGGTGAGCGGCAGTGAAAGCATTAGAAGAAGAAGGAGAAGATGAAAGTTGAATTACGACTTCCATGATTGACTGCAACCTTAGCTCTACAATACCATGAAAGGGTTTTAGAGAGAATTGAAAACAATAGAGTGAAAGTGCAATAGCATGAATGAGTATTGAATTAAGCTGGTTCCTTGAGAGTTAAGTTACTTCAACTATATCTACAAATTTTTTTCAAGATATTTGTTCCTATCTTTAATTAATTATATTATATTGGATTTATTGCCTAAGCTTCAAAGGAGATGTCTTTTCTTCTCTGAGCTTTTTTTAAGTGGTTGGATTTAAGCTAAAATGAAAATTTGGACTATTCAATTATTATGTATATATTGAAGTATTTTTCTTGTTCAGAAATTAAAATAACAATTAAAAAATATTTAATTGAATATATATAGTGTTGCTGTGATGAAAGTTACATGTCATCACTGACTTGTTGATTGCTATATATGGAAAATTAGGAAATGATGGAGTGGGAGCACAAGACTTGTTTATTCTTTTTTCTTTGAATTTTTCTGTGTTGAGTCTTATGTTGATTGTTCGGCCAAGGATGAATTTAGATGTCTCATTATATTTTTGGATGACATAGAAACATAAAGGTGTCATTATCTTAGGAAAGAATAGAAAAATAAAATTGATTAAAAAATTTAAATGTGATTAGTTTTCTTTTACATAGTACTAAAAATTAAAATATGCAATTATTTTTTTCAATTATATATCTTTAGTACTTATTAGAAGTGAAACAAATTGAAATTTCATAAATATTTGTTTACATCCTTGCTGTTTCTATAATATGTACTATTGGGGCTGAAATTAATAAAAATATATGCAACAGGGGATGTTGGAATTTTTTTTTTCTGGTTTAGATTACTCATCCACTTGTCCTCTGGTCAACGACCGAGTGAAGCAGTTAGTATATACTTGTATTCGAGCCTTACATTAGAATAGGTAGGATTCATTGGCTTAATTTAACTTCATTAATTTCTATGGGAGTTCTAAATATAACATGCATATGATGGTCAGAAGGGGGTGACATTACTTTCACTCTCTTGTGCTTCAATATTAGGTGATTTGTATGTATCTTATGACATAACCTGAAAACCATACTTCTTATAGAACCTTTTGAAGGATATTCAGCATGATTTTTGTTGTTGCTATACTCTTTCTTTTGAAGCATTACTTTAAAAATCTCTTTTTTGTTTGGTAGATAAATTTTTTTATGTACCGCATGTTTTTGGGTTTCTTGTGCTGTCTTGCTTAATTTTCTTTTACTGGATAGAAATCAGTTGAAGGATCAATTTTTGTTGGCTCCTAAGGAATCTAGTGTAACAGCTATTCGTAAAGGCTTCCAAATCAAATAGCTACTTCAATTACATTTTGCTATTAACCTTTTATTTTTCTATTCAATTGATTTATTATATCTTTGGCTTTGCTAATTGATTTAAAGCATTTTTGATAGTTCACAATACTCTATCTGGTTTAAAGCATTTCTATCCATACTAGGATGCCTTGAAAAATATATTTTATTAATATACTTTCTTTAATTATTCAATTTATTACTTGGTGTGATATGTGTTATTTACAAAGGGGCTTGACTATCTTAATTTTATTTCGACTTTATTAAGATAATCTAATAGGTAAAATCAGTAACTCTTTCTAACTTGTTATACATTGAATTCCTTATTGTGGCAGATGCTTCCACTTGGAACCAACAATAAAGAGCTACTTGAAGATTGTCTTTGTGGGTAAAATATTTTGGTCAGATCTTTGTTTTCTTGTTTAAAGTTTTTATTTGTTGATTAGTTAATCTTTTTTTAGTAGATGTTTGTCAGATCTTTATTTTTAGTATCTATCAATTGTGAATGAATTCATTTAAGATATTCATGCTCGATGGCCTAAGGCTATTGTTCAAGCTTGTTTTCATTCTAGTATATAACTCTCATTGTTCACATAGATTTTATCAACTATTTTATTTCTTTGATTTTTTAGGCACATAGCTATTATCAATTGTATAAATTAACTATGTTTATGTCAAGTATGTTTTTCCTTGGTTTGCAATGTAGGGCTTGGTGTTTTAAAAATGACCATCTAGATAATTTTAAAGATAGCATGGTACACTGAAATAGCTGTCAAAATGTAGAGTTATTTTGGTTTTTTGTAGCAGCAAAAAAAATAAAGAGGCAGACAACAAAGTGTGCTAAGTTATCTGGTCCAACAACAAGGTGGAAGCTACCACCAGACATTGCTGCACGGATGAATTCTTTGGATGGACATGGCGGAAAATAGAAATTAGGATATATATAATATTTTATTTTTCAGTATATGTTTTGTTTAAGTTAACTATGCAGCATTTTTTATCAGCCAAATACTTTACATTTTTTGGTGACTATTGAAATACTCTATTGATATTAAAATAAATATGTTAATTTGTTTTGCTTTTAAATATTTATGAGTTCTCGACATCAATTTAGACTTTTAGAGAAGATCGATAAGATTTTTAAAATAAAAAATACTCCAAAAAATATCCCCAGGTTAATAAAAGAAAACAAACTAAAATAGTATATTTTAAAAAGAAATAGGAGCTACAAATAGCGACAGTTTAAAACCGCTACAACTAAATTTTATAAAAAATGCTGTAGCAAATTGCGACGGTTAAGGAGTATCGCAAATACATAGGAGAAATCACTCTTCGTAATATAGCGGCGATTTTAAACCGTCGCTAATTTAACCGACGCAAAATGTAAGCCTTTATGTATTGCGGACGGCGTTCAGCTGGCATCTTGTTTAGTGGCAGTTCAAAACCGTCGCAAATCAGCAAATAAACTGCTGCAATTATCCATTTGTCTTATAGTGAATTAATGGTTATGGTACTTTAATATGTGTGAAAAAAATATTTTAGACAAAAAATAGATATGAATTGTTCTCTCCTTTACTTTTATATATAGTAGAAATATTAGTAAAAAAATGATATATAATTATATATGAAAGTAAAATTTTGTATTTAATCCTCTTAATTAAAATATGTGTGCCACGTGTGATTTTGATTTATATTTTTGTTTTGATATACTTACGTATGAGTTTCAAATGTATGAAACACGTGCCAAATGTTACTGATGTTAATCCAATTAGTTTTTAAAAAATATTATTAGTACATTAAAATTAACTACTAAAATTAGTTATTATCTATTTTTTTTTGTAACTAAATAGAAAAGAAAGAAAAAAAAGAGACAAAACCAAATTAATTGACTAGGGTTATATCTAAATCTATTAGATGTTGAAGCTCACTCCATGGTTGGCTCCAATTCGAGTGAATGTCCACGACAGAAGCAGCTGCTTTAGCCATACAATCTGCAACACTATTTGCAGTCCTCTGAATTAAAAGAATAGAGACTCTCCAATTCCAATTCATAACCTCCTGTATATGCTTTGCCAAATTCCATTCCGGAATATCCTTACCAAGCATTCTTTGGTTTACCAAGAAAAGAGCTTCTAAACAGTCTGTTTCACAAATAACCTCACGAAATCCACTCTCCCAAGCAAGAAGTAAACCTCTCCAAATTGCATACAATTCAGCAAAAAGAACACTGCACACTTCGACTTTCCCAGTGCAGCCTTTCAACCAACATCCATCAGGATTGCGAATGATACAACCAAAACTAGCATAGCCAGAAGGAGCAAACCAACTAGCATCACAATTCAATTTAACAGAATAAACTGGAGGTGGAACCTAATGCAAACAAAGCGAAGGAGGAGACAGAGAATGATGCATAGCAAAAATAGTGTGAAACTCCCTTACTGAACTACGAATCAAACTCACAACTTTACTAGCACTCTATGAATCATCTATATTAAATAAGTCATGATTCCTGCTTCTCCAAATTCACCAGATGGTCGAAAAGAAAAGAAAAATATTTTCACTCCTTGCACCTCTGTAGAGCCAATCATGTAAATTTGAGTTATCTGAATACAGGCCTAAAAGGTTCCAGACCTCCTTGGCACTAGGGCACTCCCGAAGACAATGAAGAATTGATTCAGAACCATTCTGACACCGATGACAGGTGCTAGATAAAGCTAAACCACGACCCAAATGAAACTCTGCCGTAGGAATAGCATTATGAAGACTGAGCCAAATCAAGAACTTGTACTTCTCAGGAATATGCAGTCGCCATACCCACAACCAATTATCATGCTCATTCCAGTCAAACTTTCTTTTGGCTAGCCAACTGTACCCACTCCTAGCTGAGTAAAGTCTAGAAGATGTCACACCCCACGACCAACCCGAACTCTCTCCAGCATTCAAATCCGGATTATAAGCATTCAAACGCTGTTTGACATCTTCTGGAATGATAGAGAAAATATCATGGAGATTCCATTGACCATCTTTCCAAACGTCTCTAATAGTTAAATCAGAGTCAGATATATGTACAAAAGGGACATCTTGAGCAATTGGGCCCTCAATACTCCAATTGTCAAACCAAAAAGATTGATCAAGTGACCCAACGCACCAAGAGAAGGCATCCTTAAGAGCACCAAAAGACTTTGAGATACTCTTCCAAACATAAGAAGCATTGCAAGGGACAGGGCCATCTAAAACTCCCTCATTCCTCAGATACTTCGCCCTCAATAGAGCAACCCAAGGCTTGTCCTGACAATGAAAAAGTTGCCACACTAATTTACCAAGTAAAGATATATTAACACACGCAGGATCTCTAACACCCAGGCCACCAAATTTTTTTGGAGTGATCACGGTCCTCCAATTAACAAGAGAAAGACCTTTACTATCAACTTGACCCTTCCAAAGGAACTGTCTTATCATAGAAGATAATTTATCGCAAACCCAATTTGGAAAAAAAGATACCTGCATATGATAGACAGGAATAGATGCTGCAACAGAATTGATCAGGCAAAGTCTCCCTGCTTTATTTAGAAGCCTTCCTTTCCAATTAGCTAATCTTCCCCTCACCTTTTCAATCACCGAATGAAAAGAAGCCCTACTGGTACGGGAATGATTAAGGTTAACTCCAAGATATCTTCCTAAGTCCAAAGCAAAACGTATTGAAGAAACACTAGTAAAAATATCTCTTCTACGAGCAGTCACATTTTTAGAACAAAAAGCTTTAGACTTTTCAAGATTCACTTTCATGTCAGATGCCTTGCAAAAAATGTTAAGAGAATGCATGACCATTTGGACCTGACTCTTTGTAGCCTGACAGAAGAGTAAGAGATCATCTGCAAACATCAAATGAGAAAATTTTGGGCCACCCCTAGTGACAGAAACTGGTTTCCACACACTCTCGACCACCTTATGAGATATATAGCAAGCAAGTCTTTCCATACAAAGCACAAATAAGTAAGGAGATATTGGATCGCCCTGTCTAAGCCCCCTTCTAGGAGCAAAACTATCCAATCTATTCCCATTCCACATAATAGAAAGAGATGATGCACGGACACAAGTCATAATCAAATTAACAGTGATGATAGGAAAACCAAAAGCAATGAGAGTACTCTCCAAAAACCTCCAATCCACCCTATCATAAGCTTTTTCAAGATCAATTTTAAAAGCAAGAGTACCTTTCTTGGATTTTGTGTGCTTCATGAAATTCAGAATTTCTTGGGCCACAATAATATTATCAGGATCACCACGACCCGGAATAAAACCTCCTTGTAAAGGACAAACAATATCTGGAAGAAAAGGCCGAAGTCGGTTAGTCAATACTTTGGTGATAATTTTGTAAACAACATTACACAAGCTAATAGGCCTGAAATCCTTCATAAAGGTAGGGTTATCAATTTTAGGAATAAGCACAATCAGAGTTTCCATGATGCTAGGATTTAAGAACTCTCCCAAAAAAGCGCTCCGGACAATATTCCAAATCTCAGTGCCTACTATCTCCCAATATTCTTTAAAAAAATAAGCTTGAAAGCCATCTGGACCAGGAGCCTTAAAAGGACTCATACTGAATACTGCTGACTTGACTTCCGCAAAAGAGACAGGGTCAATTAACTTAGCACAAGCCTTAGTGCTTAGAGTGGGCATCGGAACATCCCGTAAACAATCAACCTCAACCTCTTCCGTTGTACCAAAGAGATTCTTGTAAAAAGAGAGGGCTTCTTCCTGGAGAATATCTGGATCAGTAGACCAAGACCCATCTCTAACATATAATCCATGTACTCTATTATGGTTTCTACGCACCAAAGTCTGAAGATGAAAGAATTTAGTGTTTCTATCCCCATACTTGACCCACTGCTCTCTAGATTTCTGGTACCAAAAAAGTTCCTCTTGCAACAAAAGCCTATTGTAATCTTCCCTCAGTTCAGCTTCTTTAATTCTCGGAGATAACACATCGGTAACCTCCAAACGCCGTTGAATCTGATCAATCTGATATTCCAGCTTATTTTTTCGCACAAAAATATTTCCAAAAATCTTTGAGTTGAAGTCTAAAGAAGCCTATTGAACCATCTTAAGCCTTTCGGTAACGCCTCCAAACTCTTGATTCCAAGCCGTACTAATAACATGTTTATAAGAAGGATGTGTTGCCCACGCAGCTTGGAACCTAAAAGGACGTGAACCTTTCACTCTGGGGCTACCATGACAACGAACTAAAATAGGACAATGATCAGAATGAAGCCTGCTAAGAATTTTAGAATAACCCTCAGGAAACATTGTCATCCATGCCTCATTAACTATAGCTCTATCCAACCTTTTAGCCAAGTCCCTGCCAGCCTGGACTGCTCTATACCAAGTATATCTCCTACCAGTCACTTTAAGATCAAAGAGCTCACAGTCATCTAGAGTAGTAGCTAATAGACTAGCTCTGTGAGAAGAAAAATAAGCACCTGTACTCTCATTTGGTGCCACAATCTCATTAAAATCACCAACGGCCATCCATGGTCTATTATGGCCTGAATTAATAGAACGCAAATGATCCCAAAGCATACATCTTTTTTCGAATTGAGGACTCCCATATACTGCACTACAAAGCCAAACTAAGTTACCCACACTCACTTTCACTGTGATACATTGGTCAATTTGATCAGTAACCACACAAGAAGCATTAGCAATAGAAGATAGAAACCAAATGCCACCCATGTGTCCTACTGCTTCCTCAATACCAACACAATGAAAACCCAACTTATCCCAAAAATTTTTCAAATTATTAAACATGGTATGAGTCTCAAAGAGAAAGAAGAAAGATGGTTTATATATTCTCACCAAATTTTTGCAATGCACACGGGCCATCTTGTTAGACGCACCCCTCACATTCCAGGCTATGATATTGAAACTATCCATAAAAACAGCAAAAAGAGAGCTCCAATAACAAACCCGAGACTCAACATGATGTCCCTGTCTTCGACGATCCTGCCTTTAATGGACTCTCAAGTTGCAGCCCAATTTTCTCCGTCGAAACTTGCACCATACTCGCCGTCGATGCTCCATCCTTATCTACTGGTGAATTCTGCAAAGAGTTTGGGCGAGGACGCTTTCGCACAGTGCCATTTGTTGTCTCACCTTGCTGCTGATGATGAACATTGTGCCGGGTCCCCGAAGAAGCCACACTAACCGATTTTCCAATATTGATGCCCTTGCTTAATTTTACTTTGGATCCAGTTGCATGTGTTGTACGTTGGTGATTAGGCCTTGTCCAGGTATTGGTAGCCTTGTTAGGAGTCTTCTTTACTTTTGGTTGGACCTGATGGGTGCTAAGAGAAGGCTTTTGACCCATTTTATACTTTCCTTTTCTAATCACTTGAGTCCAACCTTTCAAATCCTCATGTTGTGCATGGTCTACATGAACAGCATGCAAATCACTCTCCACCAAATCCGGGACAGTAACATTTACAGTCTCATCTCCAAGATTCTTGCCAAAATGAAAACTTGCCTTTTCCACATGTACTGGATTTTTTGAATTTGAGCTTTCTGGCTGCTTTGCTACATCGCTGATCACCTTGACATTAGTTCCTCCTCATGCATTGCTGTCAGTCTTGCACACCTTCATATCATGACCAAACTTGAGACAGGAGCCACAAATAAGGTGAAGACTTTCATATTCAACCTCATATTCAACACCTTCAACAAGAATCTTCTTAGTCACTGGCAATCCTAAATCTATCTGAACACAGGCTCGAGCATATCGTCCTCTTTCAGCTAATTTTGTTGCCAAATCAACCTTAACGGGAATGCCAACTGCAGCCGCAACACGGAGCATTGCATCTTCTTGGTAGCACCAAATTGGTAATCCGAAAATTCTAATCCACACTAAAGTTGCTCCAAAAAAGTTTTCACTTGATCTAAACTCTTGATCCCAAGGCTTCACAGCCACATAATTTCCCTCGATCATCCACGGACCTCCTAAAAGAACCTTTTCTCGCTCCTCAGCTACATCAAACTTCACAAGAAAGTAGTCAAATCCCACGTCCAATAAATCAAAACCTCCCTTAATCCTCCATACCGTTCGGAGTTTATGAGACAATGCAGTGTAGCACCTTAATCACTATAGCATCCTTATAAGGTTCTGCCAAGCAATTCTTAGCTTCTTGGGTAAACGTGACACTCGGTGGCAAGAGATCTCCTTGCTTCCCAGAAACTACCGCAATGTTATCTCCCGATAAAGTTTCAACAAGTGAAAAAGCTTTAGCAATCTTGGAACCCACAACTTTGTCCCTGAAAGAAACCTTCAAAGGCTTAGAAACCCCTCCCAAAATATGATCCTCCTTTTTCCCTGATGCAATCCCTCCCCCACTCTCCCCCTTATCTCTTCCGCCGACATTATCGGCTGCCTCACCGTGTTTCACCCTCAAAGTCTCTTCCCCGCTCACTTCCACCGCTCATCTTCGATTTCTAAAATTGTACAGAATACGGAGTACGTACTCCCACTAAACCCTAATTTTCTAATTCGAACTATCGATTAGTTGAACAGCTGGATAAAAGTGCGTTATTATCTATTT
This sequence comes from Arachis ipaensis, assembly GCF_059453495.1. NCBI lineage: Eukaryota > Viridiplantae > Streptophyta > Magnoliopsida > Fabales > Fabaceae > Arachis > Arachis ipaensis. The sequence continues at coordinate 8,939,454 of NC_142438.1, forward strand.
GTATATAAATATATATTATTTAATTTATTTTATGTATATTTTATATTTTAATATATATATTTTATATTGATAATTAATTTTTATGTTTAATTTTAATATATATTTAATAGAGTTTAATTTTGATATCATAATCATACAATTATATTTGTCTTTATAGATGATTAAATATACGTATAAAATTATTTTATACTCTATTTAATATAATTGTTAATTTTTTATGGCCGAATACTCCTGAAAATGACTGATCGGATCGGTTTAGAAAAATATCTTTTAAATTCCTCTGATCTTCTCCTAACACTTAGTTCATCGAGTATGGATCAAATTAATTCAGATGAATATTGTTATTGTACGTCTTACAAAAGTAATAGATGAAAATATTCTCTTAATCAATTTTAGGTACAAACCAATCGTGCTTTCTTAACTTGATGGCATAGTCTCTTTCTTCGCTCTTCAGTTCTCTTGCCTCCTCAATTTTTCTTAGTTGCACAAATGCGGCCTGTGTTTGCTAACACTGCATATAATACGATTCATATACCCAACTCTATAATATGTCTCCATTAATTTGCTTAGTTAACTCAGTACAACACTGGCAAAGGCTTGTTATTTTTACATTATTATTCAAAACTTAATAAATGAGTGAAATTTAGAATTATAGCAAAAAAGCAATAAGATAGATAGTATGAGAAAAAGAAATATTTTTATAAAAAAGGCAAAAACAAAAATCTCTTTGTTATAGTGAACATGTAATCTGTGATGAACAGGGAATGATGAAAGAAAGCAGAAATAGAGAGAAGCTAAGGACAAGATGAATATAACTAGCAAGGTAAGTTTGAACTGGGGATTCATGTTCCAAAATTAATATTTTCCAATGGGTATATATAACATAACATAACCCCCAAATCATTTTGTTCTGCTAATTTAATAATATTTATATACACTCATGCAACTAAAAGAGGGAGAGTTGTCATTTTATTGATTAATTAACAGAATAGAATGCCCTTGTTGCTCTTGATTGATAGAGTTCCAAGCGGCTCTTTGCTTCTGGCAAGAGCGCTTCGATGTCAGGGTCAGCCATCAAATGCCCCTGCTTGGTGCACCATTCAAGAACAATAGGAACATCTTCTTGCGCAAGAGCCTCACTCTTGGGCACATGCAACGCCACATAACACAAAAGAATCACCGAAGGAATCTGCACCGACTGCTCGGCGAAATAAACCAGCTGGACCAAGTGCTTTGCGCCACCAGCTTCGATTATGGCGCTGCAATGCGTGTTGTGCAGGAAGTTATCCGTACAAGCGAATTTGTTAAGCGCAATCACAGCTTCCACTGAAACTTCCGGTTCTCTTTCATCTAGAAGCTTCACCAACGGCTCTATGAACCTTGTCTCCGTGGCTCTGAACGTCCTTGCCAGATTTCCAACGGCTCTGACGCACGGTATGAGCAGATCGCTATTGTCTCCTTTCTTGATGACGTTGAGGAACTGCTCCACCACGGCTTTGGCCGCCGGGGAAGTCGGTTTGAAGGCGGAGCGTCTGAGATCGGGGTGTTCCTCTGCCACGGCAGTTATCTCCATCAAGGCCAGAGCTGAGTATCTACGAAGCTCATCCGTGCCTTTCTCTAAGAGAACCGCAAAACAGAGAAGAGCACGTGATTCTGTTATGTTGTTGCAAATGGAGAGGTTTCCTTTACAGAGCTGCCATAAGGCTCTAGCTGCCATTGCCTTCATCTCCGCCTTAGTATTGGGGTCCTCATACTCCCTCCCGCCGATACTACTCGTCCCTGTTATAGTATTCATATTCATATTTCCACCGCCATCACTAACCACCTTTGGGTTAATGTTACTGGTATGATCCGTCATTGCTGGAACTGTGGGTTGGTTACCCTTAACGGCATTAACCAAATTCTGCATCTGTGTACTTGCTTGGTTGGCTCCCATGGGATGAGAGGGGAAGTGATCCTGATTTGAATTCATCATCTTATGCTTGTTGACAACGGCGTATTTACTGTGCTCTTGAATGGTTTCGAAAGCCAGATGGCTAACCAGCAACCTTATGCAATTGTTCTGTGAGAAATGATCTTGGCACTTTGGGTGATTCGCTGCTAATTCAGAAATTGCCCAAGCCACCTCAATTTGAACCTTCATGTGACCGTCTTTCAGGATTTTGGCGAACACGGAGGAAACGCCGGCGTTAACGATGTGCTCCACGCTCTCTGGATCCTTCCCGAGTAAACCGATGGCTCTTGCTGCGTTCTGTTGCCCTTCTAACTTGCCTTCCTTCAAGAGTTTTAGAAGAGGGGGAACGCCGCCTTCTTCCAGGATGAGTTTGCCGTAACGGTCGTTGTCGCGAGCCAGGGAAACAAGGGAGGCTGCGGCGTCGGAGCGTTCCTCCACGGAGCCGTTTGAGAGGAGGTTTGCGATTTGTTCCCAGATGAGGCAGAGGATGGGCTCGTTGGAGGCGATTGGAGGGAGTCCGAGGTACTCGTCGTCGCGCTCGTCTGCGGAGGCGGAGACGCGGAGGAGCCACTGGACGTCGCCGATGGAGTTTTCCAACTGCATGGATATTTTTTTGAGTGCGGTGGTGGGGATGATGGTGAAGAGGCGTTTGATGAAGGTGTTGGCGCGGCATTTATCGACGAGAATGAGGGCCTTGTCGAGGACCTGCTCGGTGTCCTCGATGATCCGGCGCGTCGGCCTCTCGTACAAGTCGTTGCTGTTCCTGGCGGCTTGGCGGAGGAGGGCGGCCAGCTTATCGGTTTTGGCCTTGATGTCGAGGCAATCGCTGCGGAAATTTTGCGCCTCTTCCGCCATCTTGGAGACCGTGTCAGCCATCTGAATCGGGCTGGCCAGGATCTCCTTCACTATGCTCGTCATGGTTTCGCCAATTTACAGCAAAACCAACAACGTAACTAGAAGATCAGATCACACACCCGTCCCTACAACGATTCATATACGTGATGATTGCGAATATCGAAGGCTTAATGCGTTACGTTTCGTTTATTAATTAAAAGTAAAATGGGAGCGGTTTCTTTATTTTGCATTGTCAAGGGGGATGGAGATACGGATGCATACTAGAAGGTGAGGGCGGCAGAGAGTGGCGGCGGTGTTGGAGAGGGGGAGGCGAGGGCTTGGGAAAAAATGATGGGATGGCGAAACGGGTTTTTCTGCAACAAGAATACCATGTGAGAATTTAGGGCCCGGGAAAAGATGAAAATGATGTCGAGCTATATATAGTGGTTGGCGAATGGAAGGTGGTTCAAGTGTCATGCAGTGGGCAGTGGGGAAAAATAAAGATAATGTTGGCCTTATTCTTACGGTGGTACACTTATATTATTGTGCATGTCTCAGATATACATACATATAGAGATGTTCCTCTTATCTTACCGTCATGCTCTTTCATCTTACAAAATAAAATGATGATATACATCCATGTCTTTATACAAAAATAATACAATAGGCATGTAAACGTCATGAACATGTATTATATTAATTAATTTAGTTAAATGTATCAATTTGTTTAACAAAATTTAATTATTTTATATAAACACATTAATTATCATATATATATATATATATATATATATATATATATATATATATATATTGCTTATGTATAATTTTTATTATTAAAAGTTAATAAAAAATAAATCAGTCATGTATAAAAAGTGATATAAGTATAATTTATATTATTAATAAGAAAAAGTATAGGGTACCAACATATTATCTGCCAACTTCTGCTAACTCTTATTTATAATTGTGTTTCATAGAAGTGTGTTCGTGGATGTGTCTAATAATTAATATATTTTAAATACATATATAAAGAGACACATTCAGAAAATATATCTATAAAGACACTTTTATTAAACACAGCTATAAAAAAGACATTCTTATTAGACATATCCACGAACACACTTTCATGAAACACAATTATAAATAAGAGTTGGCAGAAGTTGGCAGAACCGTATTAATAAAAATGTCTTAGTATGTCTCTTAAAAGTATATCCTAAAGGTCATTTAGTATTTGAAAAATTACTCCATCTTTAAATTAGTTATTCAAATTTTTTTAATTAAATTTATCTTTAAAAAATTTAAAATTAGTCAAATTAATCCTTGTTTATAACATCAGAGATATGACATGTTAAGTAACATGTCAGTATACACCTTAAAATCTTAGTTGATTACTAATATGATGTGTTTATAAATTGATGAATTTTAATGTCTCAAAGTTCTCTCTAATTTAAAATTGATTTAATCTAATTATAAAAACTTGTCATATTAACAGTTAATTAGAACTACTAAATATGTGCTATGTTTAGTGTGATATCACTTACCAAACTACATCATTAAATTTTAATGTTAACAACAAAAATGAAGGACTAATTCAACTAACTTCAAATTTTTAAAAAATGAATTTAATTAAAAAAATTTTCAAAAATTAATTTAAAAAATGAGTGATTTTTCATAAATAATTTTGACCTAAAGGTATTATAAAAAATTATTTTGTTAAAAATTATTAAAAATTATTTTATTAAAATTTATTAATTTTTTTTTTATATTTTAGTATAATAAATATATTAACAATTTTAAAAAAAATTATTATCATACTATTAAAATATATTCTTATTATATAAATCAGCTAAATTCTTAAAGATAAAATAATGCATCGTAATTTTAAAAAAATAAAATAAAGGAAATTATTATTGGAGGAAAAGTCACGTGACCTTTATCATTCATCTGGCTTTCGTAATGCTTGCGTCATATTAATGCTGCAATGGACGGAGTTAAAGCAATTAGGCAAGGGCAACTAGCAAATCACGTGCTTATATTTTGCCGAAAAAAATTATATTCACTAAAATTAGTCAATAATATAAAATATATGTTAGAATATAAATATATATTAAAAATAAATTAAATTATATATATATTTATAATATATTGATGATTAATTTTAGTATATAAATAATATTTTTAAGTAATTTATTATTGATGAATAATTAATTCACTAATTATTTTCTATTTCAATTAGTTAAAAATAAAAAAAGGCTCTGTTTGGGGTCAACAGTTACTTATACTAAGAAATTTACAAAATTCTGCACTAACATCTATTTTTTTAGGAGTAATGTTCGATAATCAATATTATACTAACTAATTTTAATCGATATTATCATAAGTTATCAAATAAGATTAATATAAAATTTACTAAAATTAAATTTTTGTTGAGTTTAAATTTAAAATAATTTTTTAATTAAATTTTAAATATTTTTTCTTATATTAAAAATTGCTATAATATTAGATGCATAGTGTTAATTCTCAAGACTTTTTAATTATCATAGTTAGTAATACATTTGTCCTGCAATTTTTTTGAGGAAGCAAATAATCAACCAGAATGACAGTCGTTTATCTCAATACCAAAATTAAATTTATAATTTCAAGTTATATACTTGTTTATTTACAAAAATATTAATTAGTACGCATAGAAGTACTACTGTTCAACCAAATATTTGTATGTGCACAATTTTATTTTTAAGATAATAAATAATGGAATCAATTTTTTTATTGATATAATAATATATAAGATTAGATTTTTGTATAAATTACGCTATAATTAAACACAATTTAAACCCTTTTTACTAACCCATCCATTGTTCTTCACATAGATCAACCTACTATGTGAACTACAATAATAAGGAACACTTGAACCGAAAATTTTCTATTTGAAGCACGTATTAACGTATACCATAAGAATTGAACTTATGAGATTTAAAATGCAAGATCAATTATTAAGATCATAGCTAGTTTCTATACTTTGAATTCAAAATTTTACGTATCATTGCTAGCATGCATGAACTATTAAAGTTCCTTTATATATATCACATAACTGTATTTTTTTTTTTCAATTCTTGAAATGTAAACTCTAGACAATTTATTAAAAAACAAAAAATTTATATCATCATGACTAATTTTAGAAAAAAATTTAAGGGCTTATGAGACTCACATGTGTATTTACCAATCAGTTATGTGTAATTAAGTTAATAACAGTAATTAATTAAAGTAAGTTTCTAGAAACAATTAGTTAGTTAGTTATTCCCTCTAATGTATAAAATTAATATTTTTCATTCATTTTCAATATACACAATTATTCTAATTCTCTAAAATTATTGGTTCAACATGATCCTGAAGAATGACAGATCCTTGTGCGTTCAATGCGGATTGCTCAGATACACAATGAACAAATGTTACAAAATACATGGATATCCTCCAAGCTATGGCAAAGGAAGAGGAACCAAACCGACTGCATATAATATCACTAATAGCTTCGCTGATACACATTGTCAATAAGCCAATTCGAGTCTGACTTTGAATGCCACCCAAATATGACAATTAATGAAGTTGTTGAATAGCCACCAGATTCAAGAAATACCAACAAGTACAGCAACTGAAGTATCTATTCTAGTAAATATTGTCCTCAACACCTCAATTTCAATATCAAAATTATAAAAAATATGATTGGATTTTTGATAGTGGAGTCACTATCTACATTGCTTGTATACTATGTCTTTGAATAGGAATTTCACTTACACAGAGGAAGTATACTATGTATTTGCTCAAAAACACCAATTTTTTGGACTGCAAGTCAGCTTTGATTCCAATGGAGGCAAATCTTAAATTGAGAGCCAAAGAAAGTGGCTGGGTTGACGATGCATCAGCCTATCGAAGACTGATTGGTAGACTTACATATCTCACCATTTCAAGACCTGTCATAATATTTGCAGTGACAAAACTAGCACAATTCATGTCTGATCCAAGAGTTTCACACCTACATGCAGTCTACTAAGTCTTAAGATACTTCAAGGCAGCACCAGACCAAGGTATTCTTTTCTCATCAAACTCAAAGCTCAACTTGTCAATTTCCATCGATATAGATTGGGGCAGTTGCCTCGACACTAAGAGAACTACCACTGGCTACTGCACTTTTTCGGGAGATTCTTTGATCTCTTAGAAAAGCAAGAAGCAACATGTCGTGTCCAGAAGCTTAATCGAGGCTGAGTACATGCCGGACTATGACCAACGCTGCTTGTGAAGTTGTATGGCTCACCAACTTGCTGAAGTTAATGGATATCACAGTTTTCTCTGCCATGCTTTTTCGTAATAATCTTCTAGTTATTCAATTAGCTTCTAATTCAACTTTCCATGAAAGATCTAAGCATGATGAGATAGATTGCCATTTCATTAAAGAAAAAATTGAAACTGGTTTCATTAAATTGGTACACATCTCCACCAAACACCAATTAGCAGATATTCTTATAAAAAACCATTCTCAAACCCCAATTTCTTTTTCTCATGTCTAAATTGGGAACATATAATCTGTATGCTCTAATTTGAGGCAAGATATTAGACTCACATGTATATTTATCAATCAATTATGTGTAATTGAGTTAGTAACAATAATTAGTTAGAGTAAGTTTCTAGAAACAATTAGTTAGTTAGTTGTTCCCTCTTCCGTATAAAGCCAACTTCTCCCATTTATTTTCAATACACACAACTATTTTAATTCTCTAAAATCATTGGTTCAATAGGGCCTATTAGACTCACATGTGTATTTACCAATCAGTTATGTGTAATTAAATTAGTAACAGTAATTAGTTAGAGTAAGTTTCTAAAAAACAATTAGTTAGTTAGTTGTTCCTTCTTATGTATAAATTTAACATCTTCTACTCATTTTCAATACACACAATTATTTTAATTCTCTGAAATTATTGGTTCAACATGATCTATAAAGAAGGACAGACCTTTGTACGCTCACTGTGGATTGCTCGAACACACAATAGACAAATGTTATAAAATACATGGATATCCTTCAAGTTATGGCAAATGGAAAGGAACCAGACAGATTGCACACAATATCATTGATAGCTTCGCTGATGCACATTTTTAATAAACCAATTCGAGTCTGACTTTGAATGTCACCCAGATACGACAATTAATGAAGTTGTTGAATAGCCACAAGATTCAAGAAGTACTAGCAAGTACAGCAACTGAAGTATCTACTCCAGTAGATATTGTCTTCAACACCTCAATTTCAAGATCAAAATTACAATACTTCTGGCAGTTAGCGGCGGTTCTGGAGCAATATTGTAGCGGTTTTAAATCGCCGTTAAATATTTTGCGACGGTTAAATAACCGTTGAAAGATAGGCCGCGGGCAAACGGTTAGCGGCGATTTATGCTAACCGTTGGAATAACCGCCGTGAAATATAAATTGATTTTGTGGTGGTTTTTACTCGCTACCATAGCTGGCCGACAAAACGTCTACAATTTTGCGGTGGTTTGCAACCACCGCTAAATAGCAGGTAAATGAAAACAGCATTTGTTTTGCGATGTCAGATTCAGTATTCCCATTCATGTCGAATCGGGAGTGACCAACCGTTAAACCCGCGCTTTCACCAATAGACCCACAACGCGTGGATCACTCGAACCTTGAACCTGGGAAAAGGAAAAGTTTTAACAATGTCATGCTGCCAGTAAGCCAAATGACTCTTCAATGTATATAGAGCTAATAATTATATATATCATATCAACACATTTAATTGCCACACAATTTTTTGTTATATACTTTATATCTGATCATAGTTATTATAAGCACCTTATATATTACATATATATAAAGGCATGGATCATATTATAATTTATACATAATTTAATTAAATTAAATTTAAATAAAGATTTTTTTATATTCATATTTAATTGTGATCGGTTCAATCGGTTCAACCTGTGACTCATTGGTTGAACCACTGATCGGTAACCTAGTTATATGACCGGGTCGATTGCCGATTCGATTCTGATAACTATGTTCTTGTTACTTTTTCATTATTTTGTCTGATTTTCAACTTTAATTTATTAGAAATTAATTAAAATAAAAATTTTAAAAATTTAAAAATTTAATGGTTGATTGAACTTTGTTTGCCTCTTTTATTTTAACACTTAGGTTGATTACTTTAATTTAATGGTTTTGGGTTGCAGTATTACATATTTGTCTACTTTAAGAATTTCGATCTTTATGCTCGATTGAACTTTGTTTTAATATTAAAAAATTCAAACGTTGACTTATTTTTTTCTTTTATAGTTATGCTTGAAGGCAAATTTAAAAGATCTTATAGTAAACGAAGAAATCCAATTTGTAAATCTGTTCACATGATTAATCAAAATATGTTATTGTAACTGATTAATTTTTTTCGTAAAACAAATACAAAAATAGTGTAACGATTTAAGTAATAGTGATTCAAAGATATTTCTCAAATAAAGTAATGAGAACTAAGCAGAACATACCCGATTATTTAAAAAAAAAAGAAACGAGTTAGACGTATTTTGTGGCAGTTGGAAACAAACCACCGCCAATAGCTTATCTAGCGCCACAATAATCTATTTTGCGGCGGTTATATCAAAACCGCCGCAAAATGCCAAACAATTGGCAGCTCTCCTCTTATCCGCCGCATCAAACGCTGCAATATTTCATTTGGTGGCAGTTTTCGGTAACCGCCGCTAAAAACCCACCGCAATCGGCCGTTTTTGGTGTAGTGTACATTGCTTGTATACTATATCTTTAAGCAGGAATTTCACTTATACAGAGAAAGTATACTATGTCTTTGCTTGAAGACACCAATTTTTTGGACTGCAAGTCAGCTTTGATTCCAATGGAGACAAATGTAACACTCTACTATACAAAGCTTTACACTTAAGCCGTAAAATAGAGGTAGTGTGGTATTATGACTTCTACTTATATATATATAACAGCAAAGAAATATAATAAACTAGGAGTCTTGAAAAATAGGTGAAACAAAATCGTGAAAATAAAAAACGCAACGCTCAAAAAATGAGATAACTTGCCTGCTAAGAAACCTAAAGATTATAGGGATAAAGGTAACTAAGCAGAAAACGGGAGTAGAGGACCAAAAGTACAGAATAACAAGCTCTTAACTCAGCCTGCAAAACTAAGGCTGGCCGGAGAATATATATATATATATATATATCTCCCGAAAACCCAAAGTACATAATTGAAAACTTAACTCTCCTCAACCCTCTAGGAGGGACAAAATAAGCAAGTTTCTTAGAGAGAAAGCTAAGTATTTATTCATAAAGCTGTACAACAAAATAAACCCAGAGACTACTCTACTTCAGAGTCCAGATGCCTAGTGATGAGCCTCCCGACCTGCATCTGAAAACAACAACACAGTATGGGGTGAGAACCGGAGGTTCTCAGCATGGTAAAGGTGCCACGCATATAATATACAAGGTCTTGGAAATGCCAGAGGCAATTCTAGAACGCCGATATTCATATTAAAAGCCTTAAAGTTTTAAACAGAAACTATAAAGGGGGTGGTTTTCTAGGGATATCCAAGCTTATCATATCTTAACCTTAGTCCTATCTCCTCTTCGCCTTTCCTCCGAACCTCCATCTCCGATAGTATACCACACACAATTAAACAGATAAAATCAAACACAAGAAGGGTACAAGTACTGCAGATAATAATTATACAAATAGCATGGCAAATACATTTAGGCACTCTCATTTATTGCACAACAAGTAATTCAGGTAATATGCATATGGTGCATGCCTGTCCTATGGCTGATGAGTCTCATCTGTCAGTTATTAAGCCAACCCGACAAGTCCGTTTGCTAAACCTTTGGACTATTCCCCGACGCACATCCCAAGAGTCTATGCATAACTTTTTCTCATATTATAAATTGCTCAATGGGGGTTAACCTTCCCGGGAATTTAGAGTGCCCAGTCACATCTTACGTCGTAGGGTCAACAGAGTATCGGGCTCAACCTGGAACACGTGGTGGCAAGCCACGGTACTTTACCCAGAGACACCCGTATCTCAGATAATTTAAATGTGTATGCCTTATACATTTCATAGTAATTACAAAAATCAATTATTCAAGCCTTAGCATCATAAATCTTTCAAACATACTTCTCTTTCATATACGTTTCATCATTTTAACCTTTACTTCACCCTCAAGTTATCATAATGTCCTAACTTCACATCAGTACTAAGCTTCCTAATCAAGTTTAAAACTAATTGATATGAGAATAGAGGTTTAGAAGTTTGAGATTCAGTTTAAAACTAAAAATATTTGTGTGTGTGCAGAAAACAGGGCCACGCGTATGCGTGGGTATGCGTTTAGCCCAAGACGCGTACGCATCCCCTGGTTACGCGTACGCATATAAGCAAGGCAGAAGCGAACCATTGCGAACGAGGAATTCGCATACGCATAAGCCCCATGCCATGCGTACGCGTGGATGCACGATTTTCCAAAAATTTTCACCAAGTCTGAAACTGCAGCTTTGCCATTTTAAACCCCGAACTTCCGGCACGTATAACGCTTCCGTCTTAAAACATTTTTCCTCCATTCTTCGAACGGCGTAAACTTTGCGGATCCAATTTTCATATAAAACAGTTTTGAAGTCATTTGGGGGTCCGGAAGCCGAGTTATGAGCCGCTGAAGTTTGGCCAAAAACCAAATTCCACAAAACTTCAAACCTCATTCTCATTAAAGAAAACCATTCTCATCTCAATATCAAACCTGCAAATTATTGACAAGCACAACCCCCTCAACACTACAACAATCATCATGATACACCATATCTCAACCAACATTTTCATACATACACTTCCCAATACACCAACAAACCATAATTCACCAATTCAAGATTATATATATATATATATATATATATATATATATATATATATATATATATATATATATATATATATATATATATATATATATATCCATGTCCTCCAAACTCTAATCTTCAATTCATCAATTGTCATTCAGTCAACAAGCAGCAAACTAAAACATTCCTCTTATCAAGGGCACCAAACAATAAATATACACATACGTTCCAACTTATCCGATGGTCATCTAGCCTAAGTTTTCACAAAACATTACATATTAAATACGCAAAACCTAAACCATACCTTGGCCGATTTTCACATTTAGTCCAAGACAACACTTAAGCCACACACACACTGCTCCACAATTCACAAAATCACCAAGAATTGACACCAATCCAAGGCCTCCAATGTCCACAATTTCATGTTCCAATTACATACACACCACCTAATACAAATATACAACACATATATACCCAAACTCAACATCTATTACACAAATTCAGAAATTAGATAAAGTTATGGTTTCCTCACCTTACCCAAGCTTTGTATAAGCAAGAGTGAACGTTTTTCTCAAGCTAATTGGATCCTAATACATCAAAAAGTAAAGAAATCCAACACCACTACATAATTTTTTGAAAATTGGGGGGAAGGAGAGGCTGGAGTGTTAGAGTAACTTACCAAATAAATTGTTTCGATAGAATTATAAAGCTCGACGCGCTGGACGCATAGCCGCAAATAGTGCGGCGATCGGAGCTTAAATGGAGGAGTTGTGGCAAAGGGAGTGTTTGAATGAGGGTTTGGAAGCTTTGGGTGTTCTTCCTCCTCTTTGAGTGTTTCCCAGCGTGAATGAGGAAGAGAATGAAAAGAGGAAGCTGTGTCCTTATTTAATGGATGGGCTCGGTTGGACCTTTGACCCATTTGGGCCCGGTTCAACTGGTTCAGCCCAATCTTGGGCCAAATTCTTCGAAATTAATGTCAAAATTTTCGTTTTAAAGAGCTCTATCCTATTTTAATATAAGATTTTTATTTCTATTTTTTCTTATTAAAATTTGATTTATTGGCTAATTATTTATTAATTTTAGCGGAATTTACAACAAACCTTAAATTGAGAGCAAAAGAAGGTGGCCGGGTTGAAGATGCATCAGCCTATCGAAGACTGATTGGTAGACTCATGTATGTCACCATTTCAAGACCTGTCATAACATTTGCAGTGACAAAACTAGCACAGTTCATGTTTGATCAAAGAGTTCCACACCTACATGCAACCACCAAGTTTTAAAATACCTCAAGGCAGCACCAGACCAAGGTATTCTTCTCTCATCAAGCTCGAAGCTCAACTTGTCAATATACACCGATGCAGATTAGGGCAGCTCCCTCGACACTAGAAGATCTACCACTAGCTACTGCACTTTTTTGGGAGATTCTTTGATCTCCTAAAAAAACAAGAAGTAACATGTCGTGTTCAGAAGCTCAACCGAGATTGAGTACGTGCCAGACTATGACCAATACTGCTTGTGAAGTTGTATAGCTAACCAACTTACTGAAGTTCATGGATATTATAGTTTTCTCTACCATGCTTTTTTGTAACAATCTTTCAGCCATTCAATTAGCTTTTAATCCAACTTTTCATAAAAGATCTAAGCATGTTGAAATAGATTGCCATTTCATTCGAGAAAAAGTTAATTGATTTCATCAAATTGGTACACATCCCCACCAAACACCAATTAGCAAATATTCTTATAAAAAACCATTCCCAAATCTCAATTTTTTTTCCTTATGTCCAAATTGGGAACATATAATCTGTATGCTCTAATTTGAGAGAAAATATTAAATTCACATGTGTATTTATCAATAAGTTATGTGTAATTGAATTAGTAACAATAATTAATTAGAATAAGTTTCTAGAAACAATTAGTTAGTTAATTGTTTTCTCTTCTGTATAAAACTAACTTCTCCCATTTATTTTCAATACATACAATTATTTTAATTCTCTGGTTCAATAGAGCCAATAAAATTTATTATTTTTTTGTTAATATTTTTAGCTATTAATTTAATTTTTTTTATATTTTAATAATTTAATAATATATTTTAACTTATATTTTTAAATATTGTTGACTAAAAATAATAAATTTTGTTATTTTTTAAATATTTTTTTAATTTTATATTTATTATGATATATTTAATAAATAAAATGATGAATTTACAGTCACGTTCCAATGGTTATTATGAGAAAGAATAATCAATAATTGATAGATAAAGCATATAGAAAAATTGTTAAACACTTAATTTAACGTAAATGAATCAGAGAAAAAGTAAAAAAAAAAAAAAAAAAAAAAAAAAAGCACAGAATTGGGGTGAAATTAAAGTAAGATTCAAATAATGTTGTTGGTGGACCTCACAGAAAAAAGCTAAAAAGACCACAAGGCTCACTAGTCTCTAACCATAGGTGTACCCTTTTTCTTTCTGGCTATGTATGTGTGGCTTTACATCTAAAAAGATAAAAGACTATGTAACAAATAAATTCTTAGAATTTATTTGTTGGATAAAATAAAATCTTATAAGATAATAAATATAGATAAATTAATTTAATTAAAATTTATTAACTTAATCATAGAAATTAATTTAAAAATAATGAATTCACATCTAATATTTTAAAGATTTTATTAGTATTTTTTAAAAAAATTAATTTATCTGAAATATAAATTTTTAGAAATTTATTTGTCACTTTACTCAAGATAAAATAAAAGAAAGTAATTAAAATTTATACTTATTACATAATGATATTCGATATCTAAAATAAACCTTATCTTAAATAAAGGGTACTCGTATATTTAGATAAGTGTCGAAAATTTAAATTTCACTTCGTACATGTAGCAATTCATTGACCAACAACAAATTTATAAATAAAATTTTGAATAACAAATTAATTCTTAGTTTGCCAGAATGAAAAATACAGCAAAAATTCAAACAAAATATTAATATAATCTCCTCCAAAATAGAATGGAGTTTACACAATATGTCAACAAGAATTAGACGAGTCGAATATCATTTTTTGTTGCTGTTGTATCAATCCATATTAGCCGCAATAACTAATTATGTTTAACTTAGAGAAGAAAAAAACTTCATGTGGGAGAATTGGTACCATCAATATCAAGGTCTACATCTAGTAAGGTAGAATGTTAGTTTCATCTAGTAGTGTTTAGGGTTTAGAGTTTGATTTTGATCATTTACTTCACCAAAACTGCGCACAATAGCTTTTTGATACGGAGATTTACAAATCGGATCTTGCCAAGCCAAGAAAAAGAAACAAACTTAGCATACGTGATAAATGACAAATATATCATAATATCAAGCATAGAAATTCAACATATATGATCATATATCAATAACTAACTTCAACTTTCATAACCTTTCAATTTCCCATGAATATCTTTCTATTACATTAAAGACAAATTAGCCTCAGTGTTATGTCATCATGAAAGCATACATATGGATTGACTAACCCTGATTAATACTATTATATTTGCTTTAGATCATGCTAATAATTAAGACATATTAAGATTATTATTATAACTTTAGATCTGTTGATTTGGCGGCTTTCTTTAATTTTTCATCTAGCATACAAAAGGAATAGTGTTTTGATTGAATATATACACTGTTAAAAATTGTATCTAATACTAATGTTTTACGTGGAAAATGAATTCCTTTTGTATTCTCTATCGTATTCTATAGTGACATATTTAGCTGTTGCTTTTATTTTCACATATGCCATGATTCTCAATTTTTTTATTTTTATTTTAGGGTTCTGCATATTTTATTTTCTTGCTTATCATCATATTATTACTTTCATCAGAAGTAAGATTCCTTCTTGTTTGTCTTCACCTTTTGAAAATGATCTATGAAAAATGCAAAGTAAAGACAGGCCAGTTTGAAAAAACATCATAAATTGTGCATATCTTCTTTTAAATGTAACACAAATAGCTCTATTCTATTTTTACGTCAAACACAGAGTGCAAGTCCATAACTGTACACCAAAATTTTTAATATAATCCTTAGGCTCACTTTTGGAATTTATTAACCATAATATAATATGAAGAACAATAGTCAATTTCAGTTGCAGTTTTTCATGAATATAATTCAAATAACATGAAGGATGCAGAATTTTGTTTGCTCCATTTGGTATGATGAGTGTAAATAAAGTTTTGATTGATGTAAATTATTCTATATTGCCGGCAGGTATTTTTCCGATGTGCTTTCATTGAGAAATTTTTATTTTTATCCTTTATTGATAGGGCTAACTCAATTAAAGAGAATGACCATATGGTAGGTTGCTCTAGCAGATGTAGGTATATACTTGAATTGGCATAATTTATTTATTTTTTCATTTTTTTTTCTTTTAAATCGATCGAGATAATCAGTGATTAAGGTTCTTAGACAAATGCTCTTTAATTTAACCTAACCTGTTCTGCATCACTATACTAGATAAATGACCAATTTAGTATTTATGCATAAGATTGAATATAATACATTTTAATTGGTTGGTTCTTGGATAGGAATGATGACCACAGCTTGAAGACAAGTCATTAGAAATAATGAAGAGTATGGGCTGCAAAAACATGCAATAGAAGAAACCTAACAAAACCAACTAGTCAATCTTAATTTGAAATTTTGAATTTAGTAAAAAAAAAAATGTGCCACTCACTGTGAATTAGTGATAAGACTCTAAAGACTAAAGAGACATTCATTCTAGAAAACACATGATTGATGCAAAACATGATTTCACATTGTGATAAGGTCAAGTTAGAATTCTAAGTTGGTGGTAAGGTCACTTGGATATCAAGAGTATAGACAAGTGAGAAAATTGGCCACATATCATATCTTTCTTGAATCTCTTCTTATCCAAAACCTAATTGCCAACCATACACATATAAAGTCAAGTGGTCCACCTCAGGCTTACGTGTCTCCATGTATGTGGTTACCACTTAAATCAAATCCATTCAAGCTCTTGTAGATCATGTATCCTTAAATATGAAATACTTATATATTAATATATGTTTTAAGAACACTTCTAAGTTCTAACTATACTGATATTTCTAGTAAAGCTATGGAGTATAAGACTAGATGGGGTCATACTCATACACTCATAACATATAGTAAAAAGACAAAACACAAATCCCCAAGTCAAAGAAGATCCTATTTGGTTGTCAAACATTTTTAGACACTGGTATATATCCTCAGTTAATACGAGAGAGATTTTGTCCTTTGATGCATGTCAATTTGCAATTAGATCTATGCTAAGGTCAGATCTACGTTCCTGGCACATGCTTCACTCTTCCCTTGATCAGAACACTTTGTTATTTTACAACCATGCTAGCCGTTACTATAAACTACACATTGAAAATAAATTAAACAATACATGTATTTATACATAAATATGACTGATTTTAGTGTACAAATAATATTTTTTATTATTTTATCCAAAGTTTTTATTATCTTTATTTTGATTTAAGGAAAATAAAGGGTTAACTCGTGAATCAACTTCCATATAGTAGTGTTGTTTAATTGTGTTCTCTACTCTCTAGGATCATGTATATTGTATACTACTATTCATTTCTGGTTTTATATGTAACTTGTAAGATAACAAACGAAAACGGGTACTAGCTAGTAAATATTCTTAGAACACGCATTGATCAGAAGCGTACAAAAAAATGGCATTAATACAATGTAATACAATACTACCAACATTGATCTGTTTCCCACTTCCTCCCTTGTTGAGAAAATGATTGGTATGTTGCAGACATAGAAGCTGAAGTAGCCATGTTTGATGAAGATCTCATCATGATCTTGTGTCCATAAGTTTCTCTATCATACTTAGCTCTCTTATCTGGGTCTGAAAGTGTTGAATAAGCTGAATGGATCTTGATGAACATGTTGGCCGAGCTTTCCTTCTGATTCATGGCCACAACATCAGGGTGGCATGTTCTTGCTAGCTTTCTGTATGCAGCTTTTATCTCATGCCCGCTTGCTCCCATTGAAATCCCAAGCACCTCATATAGTGAAGCCATAACACAAACAGAGTCCTCTGTTTTCAGTTATGCTTTTAATTTCTTGAACAAGAATACAACACTTTGGTAAGAAAATGGAACACTCTTGAGGGTATACACTATAGAGATTGAAAATGGATAAGGTTTGAGGAGTAACATATGCTATGTCTCATTATATAGAGAAGAAGAGAAGTAACATATTTCATTGCCTTTATTCTTGATATTTTATTTCACTTTTGACTGTAGTAATTTAATAATACTCTCTCTTATTTACTTTTGTGTTTGTGTTTTTAATATTAATGTACAGAAAAGAAAACATATATATTATGAAATATTTAAGAATTTCTCTATTAGATGTCTCAGAATTATAATTGTTGTGAGTTGTGAATGGCTGAGTGTGGATGAGGTTGCATCCATGTCAGTGTATGTTTTGTTTTGTTTATTGATTCTGTTTAGTGCTGAGTCAGCACACTGTCTTCAAATGGATAGGGTTTGCGCTTTTGCATCATGTCATGTGGACCTATTTTCCTTGTCTCCAAAATCCTATTGAGAAATAGAGGTTACTTTTTTTTATATTTTTTTGGTTTAATTTGAAGTTTTCAACACCTTTTTCCCCTGAAATATTGGGGGTATGATTTAGCTTAACAAATGTAAAATCGTCTTTACTTGTCACATGTTAGTCTTTATCTGAAATCTCATTAAAAGGATTAAAATAAATATGAAACTCCAAATCCTGAAAATGTTTTTTATTTCATTTTTAAATTTTTGTTAGACTTGTATGTAAGACATTTCCATATTTGTAATTATGGCTCAACACTTATATATGATATTGGGCTAAAGATTTAATAATGCAATAACAATAATCAAATGTAATTGAAGGAGAAGATAATAGTGCCAGCACATGCACTTAGCAAGATAATGAATCAACATCAAACACAATTATGATTGATATACCAAACAAAACACAATTATGTCTTCTTCTAATGCTGCCACTAATGACAATTTGACCTTTTTCTTTAAGTATGTTTTTGTCTAACAGATCTTCTTAAAAGCAGTGGTCTTCCACAACATTAATGTTTGGCATTGTTCATCATTTCACTGAATTTTACTTTTATTTTCATTATTGGCACAACAAAAACTATTTCTATTGTTCATCATTTTACTGTATTTTTTCCCATAAATTCCTCAAGTTATCAACTCTTTCTAAGCTGTTGTCTCATGTTACTTCGTTTGGTCCCCTCCCTCTATTTTCTGTTCTTGTCAGCCATATACGCATTGGTCTTAAATCCGTGACCTTAAAGTCACATAGAGAGAACTCAACCATTGTTTCAAGGCAAAAGAGCTAAGATGCAAACTTAGTTATATATGTTTTAGTGAATCACATAATTCATTAACTTTGGTGGATTATGTAAGAAAATCTGATTTCTGAATGACTAGAATGGTGGTAGGCCTTGGATTAAGCAATAGGATATAACAAGTTGGCTGAATATCAAATATCAAATTGTACTCATTTTATGTTAACTAAATTTTTATCTCATATATTTCTCCGAGACATCTTCACAGTCTTGTAAAAGGAGGTTGACTAGAGTGTCATCAATTTTTTTCGTTGTCCACGGTATCTCCAACCCGACAGGCTAATGAATAAGTAGATCTGAGTTCCATTTAAGAGTCTGCTGCTGGCTAATGAGTTGTTGTATGCATAAGACGAGATTCGAACTCCCAACACTTGTTTAAGCAGACGAGTGAGCTGACCACTTTACCCACCCAAGTTGTTTATCAATTAAATGTATTAGAAATCACACATTCTTTGGGAATATGTTCATAATAGCCCTCAAAAGTGTTTGATAATACTTACTTCTTAAGCAGTAATTAAGACTAGTTAATGCTATTGCTGAGAATCTGAATTAATGTCTATAGTCATTTTAGCAGGTTTGATCATTTAAAGAACGGTTTTGCTAGGTAGATAATGACTTTTGTAAACAATATGAACAATGGGCTCTAGAAATGATCCAATAACATAAAAAAACACTCCACCCCCAAATTATCTCCTAAATCCTAACATTAGAATAACCATCCGCACACCTAATGAATTGAACATTCGGCATATCCATTGTACTAAAGCCTAGAGATTCAACACAATCCTCCTTTTCCTTAAATTACCTTATTGAAAGTTATTTGGGCCAACACTTTATGTAATAGTGCACCTTTTCTGTTTGCAGCAGAATAACAAGTGGTCTAAACATTGGAGGAAGCTATCGACCAAAAAAAAAACATTGGAGGAAGCTTTAATCAGTTTATTCTGTTTAGAAAAAGATCAGTGTGGTTTTCTATTCTGATTCCTCATCATTTCAGCTCCCAAAATGTTCTTGTAAAGTTTGAGTGGATTGAATTATTTCTAGCAGCATTCCAGCATTTTGTTCTGCATAATGCTCCCTGAGTGTGTAGAATGTTGTTTAATTTTATTATTAATAAACAAAGAAGTGTATGAATAGTTAAAGTCTCTATTTAATGCTTTTAGGCCCACAATTCCAGATTTTTGTTTTCAATATTGGACCTGAGATATTTCTCTCTGTGGAAGACATTTGAGTACGTTTTGACCCTACAATGTCTTCCAATTTGGAGAAATTGGTGATAAAATCATGTTGGCATGAAGCTTCCTTGATTGGAAATCAATATGGTCTTTCTTTTATGCTATTTCTAATTTTAAAGTGATTAAACTCTTTTTTTTTTTCTTGTAATCCAATCATATATGCTATTTCGTCAAAACAAGTTTTATTTCCCTTCAAGTATAGGTACATATTTTTGTTACAACGTGAACGTATCTTCAAGATTGATCTCTTAAAATTTTTAATTGCTTAAGGCTCATCCAAAATTTAATAACCTGAAACTCTTGCAGGTTGCACTCTGAATTTATCCCATTGAAAAATACACGCCAATTCCATTATTCTATGATCAATCAACTAAAACTAACTAAACATATTAAACAACCGATTAGTTTTGCAATAAATTATGGGACTTAAAATTATATTCATTCCTCTGATATTTCTGGTTTTCTTCATGGGAATTAAATTACACATCCATTTTTCCCCTTACATCATAACTTAAAATCAAATACAAATAAATCTGTACAATTAAAAAAAGCTAGAAGGATAACACACATCATCAATCATCAACACATGAAGAAAAACATAACAGAACTTGTTTCATGCAATACCCTTCACCCTTGCATATGTGAGTCCAACACAAGCACCAACAAAATCCTCATCTATAAAATCTGTAGAGAAAATCTGCAACCTATCACCAATCTGTTTGGTGAAACATTGAGATATGAATAGCCTTGCAAAAGCATGAATCCTTTCAGTCACTGGTTTCACACACACAATGGGGTTATCCGGCACCGGAGTAACCGTGTTCTCCACCCTATAAAAGTACTTTCTAGTATTCACAGGTTCTTGTTTGCTCAAATAATCCAAGTTGCTTTCAAACTTTGTTTCTGGCAAATCAGTGTTGATCCAATTATCCTTCAAATACCCTTCACTCCACAGCATGCTACCAGCTTCAGGCTTTGGCAATTTTCTTGGCTTCCAAACACAAATAACCCTCCTTGGTAGCACTTCTCCAATGGTTTTATCAAAAACTTGTTCATCATTTGGTATAAGGTAATCCCCTAGTTTTTCCTCTAGATACTTATCAAACTCTGGAGGATCTTCATGTCCATATTCTGTTCTAACTTCAAGGATTATGATCTCTGATTCGGTTTCAGACAAGAACTTCTTGATATCATTAAGGACAATATCTACACTGTAAGTTGTTAGAATTCCATGGCATACCTTTCTATCCTTCTGCACTCTTATGTCTAAAACGCGTGTCCCCATCAAAAGTTGTTCGTATATGGAGTCAGATTGGCATTGAGCAAAAGGGCGAGTGATGAATGGGATTCCAATCTTGTCGGTTGCAGAATCATGGGTTCCAGGCCAAACTATCTTCTTGATTTGAAGCTTTTCTGGGTTGAGATCATGCATCCATGTTTTCCTGTTTATAAGGAAGTAATCAGAACCTGGATAGTCTTCACCTTCGAATCTCATGAGATCATTTAGAGTTTTCTTTTGTGTTTGAATTGCTCTGCGCCTCTCAATCTGTTTGGAAACCACATCACCCATCTTAATCTGTTTGATGATGATGATGCTGATAATGGTGTTGATGTTGATGAAGAAGAGGAAGAACAAGATGGCGTTGAAGTTCTTCCAATTCTTCTGTGATCCTGAATTTTGTTGTTTTCTTTTTGTGCAGCTGGAGTTAGCAGTTGTTGAAAGAGTGTGTTATGTTGTTGGGAGCTAATATATAAAAACATGGTCACACGTCAAAAATGGACTGTTTTGTTTTATAATCAAATGAGTTCTTAACTATCTTGCTGAACTGGACAAAAGGGTTTGTGTAAATTATGAAATGATTGTTGTTGTGCTTTCTTCACTCAATTTGTTTATCAAGTGTGTTTTGGCTTTGCTTCATGGGAACTTTCGCCCTAATTATTGGTAAGGAGTTATGGTGTTGGTTTTTGCTTTTGATTGGTCCACTTGTATGGCTCTACAACCTCTTCTGACTTGGTATTTGTTTTGGTTTCTTGTTGGTTATGAACTTAACATAATCCCTATTTTAAATGATTACGTGTAAAGCCAACAAACACAAACGTTTGACGAAAAGGATTTGCTAAATTTTCCTATACTTGAAAACCAAATATTCCACCTGTTCCGGAAATTACCTGAGATGGTAGTTTGGACCTGAATGTGAGGTCCAGACTCGAGGCCGCATCTGACTTAGGTGCTACTGTCCAAGTTTCTCGTGAGGAGGTAGTACCTGCAAGAGGCTCCGATAACTTAAAGTTAACTTTGAGCAGATTTTTAGTAGATTAAGATTTGAATATACCTGAGGGTGTTAGTGTATTTATAGTAGAATAGATAATGAACTTTTGAAGTAGTTCCACATTTGTTGGCAGATAATTGTTCCCTTCATCTTGGGAGTTTGTTGAGATCTATCTTCTAGAAAAGATTTAGGAAGGTAGTTACTTATCAGATAAGTAAGACTAGACCTCTTTTGTGTCGTACCCGACCTCTTAATAAATCGGGCAAGTGACCATCTTTTTTGGGTGGATCTTTATCTTTATTGGCCATGACTTTATGTTTTTGGATCAGGGTATAAATACCACCCTCTTTATTATTATTATTATTATTATTATTATTATTATTATTATTATTATTATTTTTTTTTTTTGTCTATTAAATCAATATAAATTAAATCTAGTTCAATTAGACATCTAGATGGCAATAAATAATAATATAGAGAATCTCTTCTATAATTGCGTTATATTGTAAACTACAACCTCAAACTTCATATAAAAAAAATAGAAGCAAAGCTCATAAGGTTTAACCTCTGATGTTTATCATTTTCTTGTTTTATTCCATTTGAGAAGAATACACATTAAAGATACAAGAAAATCTTTCATTAATGACTATATTCTTCTGTTCTTCCTACCAGTCCCTTTCTCATTCCTCCTCAATCTTTTTGGAGGAAAACATCTCATAAGTATACCAATGTGGTATAGTTCAACTCTGCAGAATCCAGAATTAATAAAAAAGATTGAAAAAAAGAAAAAATACTAATAAACAAGTTGTGGAAACTATAATCCTGCGCTCTACAAAAAATGATCTACTGAAAAAAGATGTCTCCAACTTTCACATTTCCAAGTTAGGTAATGCTGTAAAGGTACATTTTCTTCCATCTGAGTACTGAAGTGTCCCAAAGCCGGTTATATAGTTTCCCTCAGAGGGTGTCACCCGTCTGGTACAGCGAAAGCGTGAACCTTGTTTTGAATTTGAACTCAAGTGACGGCTTGATTGAGCCTCAAACATTGCTCATGCATAATCTGTCTCATTTTCTCAAGAGACCCCCTTTTCACGAGTGCAACATACACACTTGAAAGTAACAAGTAAGCAGCAGTGGATTGAAGCTGCAATCTAATAGGGAATTTATGTACTTCTCTTTCAAGTTTTGTACTTTCAAGCTTTCTCGATAGATCATGCGAACTATTCTCAACATGCTCACCTGGCTTGTGATCCATCACTTGTAGATCATTCCCTGATTCATTAAAGCATCCAGCGCGATGCAACAGATTAACTAAGCATGCATAGTGTTCTTGGTCTGGGACAACACCATGCTCACTAGTCATGGACATGAAAAACTGAAGCCCTTCCTGCACAAGACCTGAGTGACTGCAAGCATTAAGAATTGAAACAAAAGTGGCCTTGTCTGGCTTCACTCCTGATCTTAGCATATCGTTTAGCATCATAATTGCTTCTATACCATAGCCACAGTAAGCCAGCGCCGATATCATTGAGTTCCACAATACTACATCTTGCTTATTTCCATTTATATTAAACACTTTCTTGGCAGTTTCTAAAGTTCCACATTTTGAATACATGTCAATAATAGCACTAACAACAACAGTATTAGGTCTGATGTTATTTTGCACCAAATATGAATGTAATTGTTTACCATGTTTCAATGAAGCAATAATAGCACAAGCCAAGAAACAACTATGAAATGTATACTTATCAGGTCTAACTCGATGCTGGATCATCTTTCTAAACACTCGAAGAGCTTCATGACCCATACCGTTTCTAGCATAACCTCCAATCAGCGATGTCCATGAATAAGAATTCTTCTGTGGCATCTCACAAAAAACTTCAGCAGCTGATTCCATGTTCCCACATGCTGCATAACCCGAAACTAGTGTTGTCCAAGCAGGGATATCCCTCACGGGCATCTCATCAAACAATCTCCTCGCCTCCTTCATCTTCCCACACTTTGCATAAGCGTCAACAATCGAGCTGGATACAACTACATTGGTCAAAAATCCAACAACCAAAACCTGCGCATGAACCTGCCTAGAAAGCTCAAAGTCCTTCAGCTTCACACAAACAATCGACACACTTGCAAAACTAAACCCATTATACCCAATACACAATCTCCTCAACTCCCCATAAAACCTCAAAGCCTCACCAAACACCCCATTACGCGCATACCCAACAATCATCGTATTCCACGACACGAAATCCCTCTCAGGCATTCTATCAAACACACGCCGAGCCTGCTTCATCATGCCCAATTTCACATACCCAGAAATCATATTGTTCCAAGAGTACAAATTTCTAGCCTCCATTTTGTCGAACACCTTGCGGGCACTAACAAAATCGCCGCAACAAAAGTACATACAGATCAAATGGTTGGCCAAATACGTAGTGGGGCGTTTGAAACCGGTGAGCTTGAGATGCAAATGGACCAATTTGCCCTCACGGTAGGATTTGGAGGCGGAGCAATGGCGCAAGAGGATGGCGAGAACACGAGAAGGTAAGCGAATGCCCTTAGGGTGGAAGTGATCGAGAGATGAAACGGCGTCGTAGAGGGAAGGAGCGTTGAGGAGGGACTTTGAAATGCAGAGCTTGAGGGATTTGAAGCGCTTGAGCTTGTTGAGGGGTGAGAAGGAGAGAGGCGATGGCATTGCAGAGGAAGAAGAACATGTGAGTTGCTGTTACGGTTCGTCGTCATCTATGTGTACGTGCGGTGGTGGAGAAGCTCCGGCCACCATGGACGGGGGATCTAGGAGAATGAAGGTGGTGGCGGCGGATAATAATGAAAATGGTGGTGGGTGAACCACATACAGAACCCGAACGCACAGTACGTGTCAAAATCATGGGCCTCTTCATCTTGCCGAAAAAACAAGTACTATTCAACAACAAAAACTTAACTCACACCAAAAACATTAAATCATCTGACCAAAAATCGGAAATTTTAAAATTAATCCAGATTTACATATATATATATATATATACTAGTTATTATAAATATTTTTTATGAGTTCAATTTTAATGTGATAGTGTTTAGATAATTTTTTAAGTATTAAATTTAAAAATTAATTTTTTTATTGCTGTGATAATATATAATTAGTTACCAATTTAAAAAAAGAGAAACTCTATGAAACTAACTCTAACATAAGCCAATTCAGTTAACTTTTCTTTATTTTTAATTTTCAAATTTTAAAAAATAGGAGTAGTGGAGAGTTATTTTATTATATTTTAATGTAACTAGCATAATTTTCAACTAGTTTAGTATAATTAGTTATAGCCCAAGTTAGTTCCTATCGAAATCCTTAAAAAAAATCAAATATTTACAATTAAAGCTTGTATTAATGTACATAGTAACTTTTCTATTTTTTTCTCCAAAAATATATACAAAAGATATAAGAACAATAATATATAAATTAAATCATATCATAAAATTAGTTGAGCAATCACCCTACTTGTAATGTCAAAAGTTCATATTTCACTTTATATATACAATAATAATTTATTGGCTAGTAGCACACCTTAAATGTAGTTCTTATGTTTATATTTTATTTTGAAATTCTTTTTATTTATATTATTTGAAAGAGTAAAAATTAATTTTGATTCCTAAAGTAATATACATAGTTGAACCTTAGACATGTTAAAAATTAAAAGTTATACCTAAAGTCATATATATGGATACAAAAGCAAAGAGGAACGGGTACATAACTCAGTATCGTGAAAATCCCAATGTCTACATATCTTGAGGCGTTTAGACATGTTAATACAAAACCATTGAATGAAAGAATAGCATCCAGTAGAAATTCCAGGAAAATGCGCTCTGTCTTCGGAGGATTGTATGCTTCCATCCGAATAATGCCCATGGGCATTGCTTGTTACGTACCTTGTAGATAATGTCATCCATTTTATGTTATGCATCTAAATTAATTTTAATTAGAAGAGAGTTGTTAAAAAATAACATAAAGAGCAACAGTAAATAAAGGTTTTATTGATGAATCAAACTGAAGCGATATAAGATATCATCAAATGGTGATGCTAAACAAAAAAGTGCACAACGGAATCTAACATCTTACAATACCATATTTTTCAATTTTCATATTAATGGACGAGGGTGACATTGTAGCCAACAATGGCATCGCCATTGGTGGGATTCAACCAGACAGTATGGGCGAGTGCAAACCCACGCGCCATTCGGAAGAGTCCGGTGCCTCCTACAATGGGCATCTCGCGAACCGGGCTCATGGCGGAGTTCTTCCCCATGAGCGCGAACGAGCTCCCATTGTAAGGCCCATCCGTGAATGAGAAACTCAAGGCCATCAATAGGCCTAATTCTTGTTGGCAAGACGATCCATACAGACCCTGCGCCCGGCCCACAAGCTTAGACTTTGGGTCGGACGTTTCGGTCAAGGGATCATCAGCCATCATGATGGAACCAAACATGGTGAGTGTGGACTTGTTCTTGTCAAGTGGCTGAGCCACCTGAATGGCACTTGGATTTTGTCCGCTGAGTGTGTCGTGGAAATAGAATTGAAGGTTTGTCACTGTCTCCTTCTCGGACTTAACACTCACACCCCAATTCCCTGCCTTCAATTGCATGCATTGAATCCCTCGCATTACACTTATTGTAACCATCATCATCATCAACACAATTTGCTTTGACATCTTTAACGCTAATTCTCTAATGTTTCTTTACTATAGAATAATAATGTGCCGATGATAATAGGTATGGCTCTAGTTCTTGCTTTATATATAAATAAATGGGTAGGACCGAAAATCTTTTCTTAGTTTCTTCTTTTCTTACTTACCCTCGGTGTCAAGGTTTGGTATTACTCTTTTTCTCTTTCTAGAAGACGTTGTTGCTGGTGGTTATGTGCATGGACATTTTGTTTTGTTGTCCCCAACAAAATTCAAAGGAGCGTTTAACCATCTCGTGTCATACAAAGTACAAAACAGCAAATTCAGTTTATTTTATTTTAGTTTATATAATGTGAAAGGGGCAAGTATGTTATAATGTCATCAAATTTTTCTTTTATATAGCATGTGGTTGTTTAGCTACTTTATATGAAGGGGTATGCATGCATAGTTAGGAGCTAATAATAATGATCCATCTGAATAATATTAAGGCATTTTGTGATCTAAGAAAGAGACTAATGTAAGAAAAGGTTTCTTAATTAGCGACCATGACTCAAAAAAGGAGCTTGTAATAATACAAGAATCATCCAACCGAAATTCAAGCACACCAAACTACCTAACTCTAATAGGTAACAGCTAGTCGGTGCCGCAACCGGTGCTGGTCAAGCAAAATAAATTTGAACCTCACATTGATAGTAAGAACTAAGAAGTAGCATAGTTTTAAAAATGTTTTAGTGATTCAATAAAATCACATATCTTTGAAACAAATAATGAATATACTTGAGATAAATATCTTTTTGTTTCTGCATGAATAAAATTTCATATTTTGACTTAATTTATGAGATAAACTCACTTTAGAGCCAAGAAGCTAAGATACATTAAACATAATTTTGTTCAACCAGAACACAGAAAGAGAAGAATGTTGTTCTTTGTCGGTCATTTAAACTGGAGGAGATTTTCTGACTTCAAAACCACCTAAGTTTATGCCAAATGGAACACACTTACTATCATACCCTGCAGGCACATTTATTCCAGGGAATCTTCCATTGGGAAGCAAAGTTGCAACAGTTGAACCAGGTGTTACCAATGCATCAAGTTTATAATCACTCACCAGTTTCTCAAAGCCTTCTCTTAATAGTCTTTCTAGATTGGCCAGCTCTGCCTTCTCTGTCATGCCATATTCATTGATCTTTCCCTGAATAGTAGTTACTTGAATACAAGAGGTAAACATTTAAGTCCATTTTGATTAAGAAATTGTTTGAATCCACCTCGAGGTATATACTTAGACCAAGTTGTAGTTGTAGTTACTGGATCATTGTTTGAATTACATCAAGAACATAGACAGCATATCAGATACTGTCCTATTAATGGCCCTGCCAACAAGTACAACCACAAATTCATAATTGTCAAATAATGGGCCTAAGATTTTGGAACAAAGAGAAGAATATAATGAATTGTAGCAATCTAATGCTCTGATTGGTTGCTTCAATTCAAGAGATCATAATCTTAATCATCACATGCAACTGAATTGGCTCTTGATGGACATAAAATTGAGACCACTCGCCCCCCCTCCCCCCCCCCCCCCCCAACACATTGCTATTCACCGGATGATTATCTGTTTCCGAGTTAATATATAAGTAATATACTGGTATTCTACAAAGAAATTCAGCACATACACAAACTCACCAAGAAGATGCTAATTGCTATGCCTCCATCACTATTTTGTTCGGTATTTACAGGAGTCACTATTAAGAATCAACATTCAATGTAATTTTATGTTGTATCAAAAAAGGACCAAGACATCCAGTAGTAAATAGCATCATAAGAACTCATTGGATCAAATAATTAACCTCGCTAAGTGACTATAGGCGAGATTATTAAACCACTCTTCCACCTTAGCCCATGACAACAATAAAAAAGTCTCACATCCCACAAATTCAACACAACAGAATACACAAATTCAATTATAATTTTAGTCTTTATTATTATCTTATCTTTATTTATTTTTATCATATCTTTATTTATTTTTATCTTTCATACGTCAATGTTCTATATATATTTAGTTTTACCTTTATAGTTTACAATTCAATTAATCAAGAAATACCTCTCTTCTTTTCTTATTATTTCACAATTTTATCAGAGATAACATAGTAACATTTAATCCGGTTAATACTCAGCCGGATTGGGTTAGTCGAGTTCCTGCTAAAGGATTTGAGTGGTTTCATTTGGACTAAAAAAAATAGGGTAAAGTACTAAATTGGTCCCCTATGTTTGGACGTAATTTTATTTTAGTCCTTAAGGTTTAAAGTGTCTTATTTGAATCCAAAAAAGTTTCATTTAGCATCAATTTAGTCCCACAGTTAGGTCAAACTTAAATAATTAACGGAATGTCCTAAATAACAACAATACAAGAACAAAATCGATAATCTGGAGAACAAGTACAAGCTACAGAGGCACAAAATTAACCGTTGATACATCAATACATGTATTTATCATTCTCTTTAGTTCTATAGAAAATATTTTATTTATATTATAAGAAAAATAATAAATAAATGTATTGATGCATCAACGGTTGATTTTGTGCCTCTGGAGCTTGTACATATTCTCTAGATTATCGATTTTGTTCTTGTACTGTTGTTATGCAGGACATTTCATTAATTATTTAACTTTAACTTCACTGTGGGACTAAATTGATGCTAAATGAAACATTTTTTGATTCAAATAGGATACTTTAAACCTTAAGGATCAAAACAGAATTATACACAAACATAGGGAACCAATTTAATACTTTACCCTTAAAAATATTCAAGTGTAGGAGAAGTTGACCATAAAATGTAAAATGTCCAATAGAAATGCTTTTCTTTCTTTTTTTTCTTCTTCTTTTTTTCATATTTTTATTTTTTATCTGAAATGGTTTTTTATTCAATTGAATATGAATTCTTACTAACCGAACATGTTAAGAAGCTACGATGCATGTATATGAGATCCTTCCCTACAAGTTCTCATCAATTTCATTAGTCATCCATCAAACAAAGTTAAAAAAAGAAAATGAGACGAAGACGCCAAAGATCAATAAATTAAATGTATCATTCAAAAAATTGGTACTGCCATACAGAAAATGTTTACTAAATGATGACAAAGATTGGGTAAAAAAAATGCTGCAATAATTGAAGGAGTGCAGGTCAAATTGGAAGTTAATACGTTACTGATCTATTAAAAACTAAAAAGCATGCCTCACTTGAGAGTATTTTGTTTTGTTCATAATAAAATAATAAACTACTCACTACAAGAATGTTAAACTAAATTTTTTCCCCCAAGGAAAAGCTATGACCCCACCACTAACTAAGCAAAGCACACGTGCATTGAATTTGGTATATATACAGGGAGCCACTCACATAAAATTACTTAAAATGTATCTTTTAAAGATTTTTTTAATAATTAAAAGAATAAATTATCATTTGTACCCATAAAAGTTGAAAATGCCGGCATCTATTCATAGAAGAAAAAAATATAAACTTTTGCTAACAAAACTATCCAAATCCAAAAAATTATTTGAAATTTCCAAATTACCTTACCACCACCACTTACTTCATACCACCACTTTTCCAATCCCAAACCCACCACCGAAACTCTTCCTCACCATCACCCTAAACCCTAACTACCACCATCACTCAAAATGCTTCCCGTGCCTCCGACGAATATTCCAAAAACAACGATTATTTCAACCAAATATAAAATAAGTACAAACTTCAACCATGTCTTGTCGTAATTCAAAGAAAAGAAAAAGACGCACCTGGATTTAGGGTAGAGTCCTTCCATTGAAGGGGTAGCAGATGTGACGGTCATAGGATACAGATCCCAATCCATTGGTTCTCATGGGAGCGTTTTATGGCCGCCATGAGGGAGTTTGACACCGAAGGTCCGTCGTCCTCGGCGGTGGAGGAGGTCGATGAGGGTTTGGAGGAGGGGAGGCAGTCGAGGAACACGCTGACAGAGAGTTCTAGGGCACACAGCTGGAGGCGCGGGGAGACGGTTACGGCTGCGGCTACAACGGTGACGGCAGTGTGCGATTGGGTGATTGCGTCGCGGGGGAGGAGGAAGGGAGGGCCAAGAGAGTGGAGACTATGTGGAGGGAAGTCGTCTAGGAAGCTTGCGGATTTTGGATGGCAGCAATGATGGCGGTAGTTGGGGATGAGGGTGGTGGTGGGATTCGATATTAGAAAAGTGGTGGTGAAGATAAGGGTAATTTAGGAATTTTAGGTAAATTTTTAGTGTTTGGATAATTTTGTTGTGCGGAACCCGTATTTCATGAGTACAAATGGTAATTTCCTTCTTTTATGGATAGATGTGTCAGCGTTTTCAACTTTCGTGGGTAGAAATAGTAGTTTACTCTAATTAAAATTCAACTTATATAATCGATCAAACTGTGTTATTTTTGTCAAAATTAGACTAAACAAATCGGTTTGATCGAAAAATCAATAAACCAAATCTTGAACCGATCTAAATTAATATTTTTTTATAAAAATAACTACAATATCCTTGTTATAGAAAATGACTTAATATATATATATATTTAAAAAATTCTAAATCATAACCCTTCTCTTCTCTCTATGTCATCATAGGATTAGAATTTAGGATTTTCAAGATTAATATATATAATAAGAATATTTTAATTATTTTTTTATAATAAGAATATTATAGTTATTTTTTATATAAAAAAAATATTAATTTAGATCGATTCAAAATTTAATTTATTAAATTTTTGGTTGAATTAATTTATTTGATCTAATTTTGACAAAAATATCACAATTTGATTGATTATATAGATTAAATTTTAATTATTAAAGACTTTTTAAGTAACTTTATGTGGGTAGCTCCCATATATATATCTTTCCCCATCTTCAGTATGCATCTCATTTTCGTAAGAACTAATCCTTATTATTGTTGCATAATCAAAGTGTACACATACAATGGATTGCATGAGAATCCAAAGCACCTTGTCTCACAGCCACAGTAAGAATTGGAAATATGATGTGTTTGTGAGTTTCAGAGGCGATACTCGCTTCAACTTCACCGATCATCTTTGTGCTGCTCTCCGCAGACACGGCATACTTGCCTTTAGGGATGATACTAGGCTCGAGAAAGGAGGACCTATATCAGCAGGTCTTCTGCAAGCTATTGAAGGATCACAGGTTCTGATTGTTGTCTTCTCTATGAACTATGCTTCTTCCAAATGGTGCTTGCAAGAACTCGCAAAGATAGCTGATTGCATAAACATACCGGGACACCGTGTTCTGCCTGTTTTCTGTGATGTGAGTCCATCTGAGGTGAGAAAGCAAAGTGGAAATTACGAAAAAGCCTTTGTGGAACACGAAGAAAGATTCAAAAAAGATGCAGAGATGATGGAGCAAGTGCGAAGATGGAGGGCAGCTCTAACACAAGTAGCCAGTCTCTCTGGCTGGGATCTCAAGGATAAGTAAGTTACCAGTTATCTGTTTTGCTATTTATTCTTTTGAAATAATTTGCTCAACACTCTTAACATTAACTAACACGTTTCAAAGATTTCATTGATCTGTTTATTAAACCGAGCGAACGAGAGGAAGCATAAAATTTATACTTTCAACACAGAGAATATCAAATATTTTATTAAAAGATATGATATAATAAAATTATAAAATTAGATAATATCTTAATCAAATCTTTAACGAAATATATAATGGTATTTGTAATATTTTACCCAAAACTAGGTCCCAAAAATACACTCACAAAATATATCGATACTCAAAACCAAATGATAGAAATACTTGGTCCAAAATATGGCAGCTGTCTTCTTAAAAACAACCTCGTGCTATAAATTATTCATGATGAATAAAAGAATGGTGGAAAGAGCTTTTTGATCGACGTTTTTTCTACATCATGTCATTTTTTTTATAGAGTCCGGTTTCTTCTCTTTGATATCAAGCACAATACTAACGCACCTTGTATAAACAACTATCATACTGAGCTTTTCACATTTTAAAGTTGATGCGATCATCAAATCGTTAAATCTCAATTCTCGAATTTTATAAATGACATCTTTAAAATAAGTTTGACATATAATTT
This sequence comes from Arachis ipaensis, assembly GCF_059453495.1. Classification (NCBI taxonomy): domain Eukaryota; kingdom Viridiplantae; phylum Streptophyta; class Magnoliopsida; order Fabales; family Fabaceae; genus Arachis; species Arachis ipaensis. The sequence goes on from NC_142438.1 coordinate 8,972,811, forward strand.
CACTTAGAGCTCTAATAGCTCAAATGACATAAACTCCCCATACTCAATTAAGAGCTTAGAAAACGAAGTGTGCAAGCAAAGTATATATAATAACCAGAATGAATAAATAAATAAATAAAACGGTGGATCCATTTCTACCATAGTTATAATATATAAATATCTTTCATCAAATAATTTACTTTTATTTAATTTATTTTAATTTTAATTATAAATTTACTCATTCTTAAATTAATTATATTTTTATTTAACAATAATTATAAACTTATTTTTTTAAAATTATATAATATCTATTAATATTATTTTTTAATGAATACTTGTAGTATATAATAGTATAATAAATATAAATTAATTAATAAATTATTAAAATTTAAAATAATAGTTATTTTAATATAAAAATAAAATAAAAATATTTATGATAGAGTAAAATTAACAAAATACTTATTATTCCTGTTCCATATTATTTTAGAATAGCAAAATATTAATAAAAATATGTATTTTAAATTTTAATTTTAAATTTTTTATTATTTTTTATTTTTTATTTATATAAGACTGAGTCAATCAATTCAACCCGTGACTTACCAATTAAACCAATAACCTAATAATCCAATAACATAATCAGTTTGATCACCGATTCGATTCTGAATTTTTGATAACTATGATTTCTACCTATTTTTCTTCTTTCTCTAATTCTATCCACACACCCACATTCCTCACTCACTCTCACAATCTGAAATGATGAAGAAAAGAAAAGATCAGGAAAATAGAGCGAGAGGATGAAGGAAGAAAAGAAGAGAGGAAGGAGAGAAAGGAAAGTTGTAGCTATTGTCTTCGCGGCTGAAGGTGTGGAGGCCCGAAGAGAGAGAAAGAATGAAAGAGAACACAAGACGGAAAAGCGTGGAAGAAGGAAAGGAAATATAGAAGAGAAGTAGAAGATGACGGCACCGGAGGAAACAAGGGAAAGCCGTTGCCACCGTTGAGCTAGAGAGGAATAGAAAGAGACGAACGAGGAGAGAGGTGGGATGCGAGACTGAAAGAGAAGGAGATGTGATGAACAGAGGAAGGGAGAGGAGCTCGTTCCTGTCACCGTCATTACTGGCATTGCTGCTGCTAATGTCGTCGTTGCGGTTGCAGAGTTGGGGCTTCAAAGAGAGAGGAGTTCGCAAAGAGAGAAAAAACGCAAAGGAGGAGGACCATCCGCTGCGGCTACTGTTACCGTCGCCGTCGCCGTTCGAGTGAAACTTGGTTGCTACTGGAGCTGAACCGTTCCTTTCACAAACCTAAACTATCACCAGTTCCACCTTGTTGCTGCCCCAATCCAAATTTTGCGCTCAATCGTTTCATTCTACTTCAATCCTCCTCACTTTGGATTTTGGCACTCCGAGTTCAGTATCTTCGATTCCTTGGAACCAAATAATGAGTAGACTTTATATTTATAATTATTTGATTGTGCATCTATAATTATTTTGACATATATCTATTATGATCTTTAGATTATACTCACTATATTTGCCTTGAACGATTTTAAATTGATTAGAATAATTGATTTATTAGAATCGAATAATTCCTTTTTGTGAAGTTTATACTTTAGGAACTATACATGATACCAAACTTATTAAAACCGGACCAAATTAGTCGGTTCGACCGAAAATTTGGTAAACCGAATCTTAAACTAGTCCGATCTGCTGATTGAACCGAACAAAGTAGAGAACCGGTATGAACCGGTCAAATGCAGAGTAAACCGGTGAAAATCGGTCAAACTCAATAAGACCGGTCCGACCGAACTGCTGGAAGTTAAAATTTTTCAAAACGGGTGGGGCGGGTTTCGAACCCTATCCTCAATGAAAAAAGTGACAGTCACAACCACCAGGCTGTCTGTCACAACCCACAATGAGCCATGACTGGCGCTCAGGGAAATAGTCCCTAGCAAGCCTAATAGATTCAAATTTAAGATAAATAAAAGGTTACAAATATTTTTGATAAATTTATAGTTTCTAGAATGAATAATTACATATTTTTAACAAAAATAAAATAAATAAATAAATAAATATAGATGGATCCTACTTGTGACATATGGAGCAGATGACATCTAAGAACTCAACAAAGAATAGATACAAATTGCAGATCATTACTCTTGAATAGAAAGGCTCACATAATCTATTTATTCCTAAAAAATATTTTTAGAAAAATGGAGTGAGTTTTGCAACCCAGTGACTAGACAGTACATCTATAATTCACATGAGACCATATAAATACTATTATAAAAATAATTTTAGTTAGAAAATAATAATTTATATGAATGAGTGAATCAATAAGAGAGTTCTCATACAGAAATCAAATCAAATAGTCCACACTATGGCAGCTCCACCTCTAAGGGTAGCAATTTCCTCTCGTGTGTCCGTACGGAATAACAGATCCAACGTGTAGCCTACACGTTAAGCTAGCAACGCCTCTACTAGCTGAGGTATGAGCCAGATGCATCTAGGTTAACGTCATAACCGCCGTTAACTACGGTTTTCTAATACGAACCTCCCAAACCAATTCAAAACATATAATTTCAAATATAACAAATTCTTCAGTCTTCAAACATATAATATATCAAATCAAATCAAATAATACTTTTTCATCCAATTCTTTTTCAATCATATTTTTCCAATCTTAAGGCATTTCAAACATATTTCACAATTTCAAAATAAGCGAGTAGCAACAAATACTTCAATGCTTCAAAAGAATCATATTTGAATAAAATTAAATATTTTAAAATAATATAAAGCTTCATCAAACATGCATATAGCCTCATAAAAATATATAGTCTTGTTCATACCCTGTCCCAACGCTAAGGCCCAGGATCCAAGTAAAAAGGCCCAACCCAAAAGAGTTGAGCCTCACACTACGCAAACTAGATGCCACGAAGTCGGCTATCTTCACGACTTTCTCTAAAGAAGTCGGTACGAGGATCAGCTGGCAGATAAACCCTCCCTCAAGAGGATAACTGCCTCGAGAATCTCTCTAACCACTTCCAAGAGCCATATCTCAACCCCCCTAAGATAAAGGGACGGTTATTCCCCTTAAAAGGTGGAACTACCCCAACGGTGGTTATTGGTCCATCCCTATAAATACACTGACACTTCTCAGGTATCTCAGAAGCCAATACTCTCTAGACCTGTTTTGCTCCCTTTGCTGACTTTGGCATCGGAGTGTCTTTGCAGGTACCACCCCCACTCGTTCATACTCACAAGTCGGACGGAGGCCCCCAAGGTGCAGACCCGCTCGAAGGCTTCCTTCCTCAGACGGTTGGGCCAACCTAGCGAGTCCAGCCCAACAATCTCCGGTTACCCATCGTAACATTGGCGCCGTTGCCGGGGACCCGAGAGATCAACCAATGATGGCGGACAGATCCCCTGAGGAGGGTCATGTGGAGACAGATTCCGAACAAGAGAATCTGGACACCGGAAATAATGACGTGGACCTAACCCTCCACCAGGGAACCAACGATCAACACAGAGAAGGTACCTCCGGAGTCAAAAATCCGAAGGTAAATTCCTCAGAAGGGCGCGAATCGGAGAAGGACGGGCAGTCCCACGCAACTGAACTTATGGGATTAGTCCATGTCCACCAAAGCCGCCTGGAACAATTGGAACAAGAACGGGAGCGACAAAGGGAGACTGAAAAGAACCTAAAAGAGGAGATGGAACGGCGAAAAGAGTTAGAAAGAAAACTCTTGAAGTTAGAATCCTCCCTCAAAGGTCGGAACCCCCGTGATGATTGAGAGGAGTCGCCCCTAGGAGGGGAGGACCCCTTCAGCGAGGATATAATGAGGGCAAAAGTTCCGAGGAACTTCAAAAGCCCCGATATGGACCTCTATGACGGAACCACAGATCCGAAGCACCACCTAAGCAATTTCAAAAGTCGGATGTATCTGGCTGATGCCTCTGACGCTACGCGATGCAAAGCTTTCCCGACTACCCTGTCGAAAGCAGCAATGAAGTGGTTCGACAGCCTCCCCCCGAGGTCGGTCACCAGTTTTGAAGACCTCTCAAGGAAGTTCTTGATGAGATTCTCCATCCAGAAGGACAAAGTAAAACATGTGCCAAGCCTCCTGGGAATAAAGCAGGAGGTCGGAGAATCCTTACGAGCCTATATGGAAAGGTTCAACAAAGCATGTTTGGAAATCCAAGACCTGCCCACCGAGGCAGTCATAATGGGGTTAGTCAATGGGCTTAGAGAAGGTCCCTTCTCACAGTCCATATCTAAAAGACACCCCACCTCCTTAAGTGATGTACAGGAAAGAGCTGAAAAGTACATCAACATGGAGGAAAATGCTAGACTGAGAGATTCGAGTTGGCGACCTGGGCATCTCCCCTCAACAAAAGAGAGGGAGAGGGAGCCCAAGAAGAAGGAAGAACTCAGTCTCGATAGACCAAGGAAATATCACTTTTATACTCCTCTAAAGGTTTCCATAGTGGATGTATACAGAGAAATTTGCAATACTGAAAGGCTGCCACCTCCCAGGCCCATTAAAAATAAAAAAGGGGGGAGTCGCAGTGACTACTGTGAGTACCATAAAATATATGGTCACTCGACAAACGACTGTTACGACCTTAAAAATGTGATAGAAAAACTGGCTAGAGAAGGCCGGCTCGACAGATATCTCATAGAAAGGTCGGATGGTCATGCGAAGAGAAAGCGAGACGATATGGATAGAAGAGACCCACCACCACAGACTCCGGAGAGACATATCCATATGATCTCAGGAGGATTCACGGGAGGGGGACTCACCAAGTCCTCTCGCAAAAGACATCTCAAGCGAGTCTACCAGGTCGGAGGAGAGTCATCCGACCTCCCCACTATTTCATTCACAAGAGAAGATGGGCAAGGAATAATCCCTGGGCATGATGACCCAATAGTAATTACTATGATCTTGGCCAATGCCCATCTCCACATAACCCTATTAGATCAAGGGAGCTCAGCGGACATCCTTTTCAAGCCCGCTTTTGACAAACTAGGGTTGGATGAGAAAGAATTAAGAGTCTACCCCGACACCTTGTATGGACTGGGTGACACACCAATAAGACCACTAGGATTTCTACCCCTACACACTACCTTTGGAAAAGGGGAAAAATCCAAAACTCTGAGTATAGACTTCATAGTCATCGACGTAGGGTCAGCATATAATGCTTTGATCGGCAGAGCTACCCTTAATCGACTCGGAACGGTGGTGTCAACTCCGCACCTTTGCATGAAATTCCCGACCCTAGCAGGAATAGCAACGGTGAGGGGAGATCAAAAGTTGGCAAGAAAGTGCTACAATAAAAGCCTCAACTTGAGGGGAAAAGGCAAAGAAGTCCACACCATAGAGCTCGGCGGTGTAAGGGCCCGAGAAGAGCTGCGACCACAGCCGGGAGTAAAAACTGAGGAAATACAGGTCGGCAAAGAGGAAGGAAAAAATACCAACATAGGAGCCAACCTAGGGAAAACCCTAAGGCAAGGGTTGATTAAGCTTCTAAGAGACAATTCTGACCTCTTTGCCTGGAAAGCCTCCGACATGCCCTGGATAGACCCCGAACTTATGTCCCACAAGCTCTCGGTATACCCAGGGTCCCGACCTGTACAGCAGAGAAGACGCAAGCTCGGTCCGGAACGAGCCTTAGTTGTAGAAGAGCAAGTGCAGGCACTCCTAGAAGCCAGCTTCATCAGATAAGTCAGATATCCAACATGGCTAGCAAATGTGGTTCTAGTCAAGAAGCAAAACGGCAAATGGAGAATGTGTGTCGACTACACCGACTTAAATAAGGCATGTCCCAAGGACCCTTATCCACTCCCGAGTATTGATACCCTTGTAGACTCTAGCTCAGGGTATCAATACTTGTCGTTCATGGATGCCTACTCGGGATATAACCAAATCCCGATGTATGAGCCAGACCAGGAAAAACATCATTCATCACGCCCAGAGCAAATTTTTGCTATGTGGTCATGCCATTTGGATTAAAAAATGCGGGAGCCACATACCAAAGGCTGATGAACAAAGTGTTTGCTCTCCACCTTGGGAGCTCAATGGAAGTCTATGTAGACGACATGCTGGTGAAAACCAAGAAAGAGGCCGACCTCTTAACAGACCTCTCACAAGTATTTGACACCATAAGGTCACACGGGATGAGGTTAAATCCCGCAAAGTGTACCTTCGCGGTGGAAGCTGGAAAATTTCTAGGGTTTATGCTAACTCAAAGGGGGATCGAAGCAAATCTCGATAAGTGTAGAGCTATCCTAGAAATGAAAAGCCCGACTTGCTTAAGAGAGGTCCAACAGCTAAACGGCCGACTTGCTGCCCTCTCCAGATTCTTGGCAGGATCAGCACTAAAATCCCTCCCACTGTTCTCCTTATTGAGAAAGGGATGTCAGTTCGGGTGGACTCCTGAATGCGAAGAGGTGTTCCAGGAGTTCAAAAGATTCTTGAGTCAACCTCCGATTCTGACCCGACCTGTAGTTGGAGAAGACCTCGTCCTATACTTATCTGTAGCAGACAAGGCTGTCGCGTCAGTCCTGATAAGAGAAGACGAGGTCGGTCAGCATCCGGTGTATTTCATCAGTAAAGTTCTACAAGGCCCCGAGCTAAGGTACCACAAGCTAGAGAAGTTTGCCTACTCCTTAGTGATAGCCTCACGAAGGCTACAACCTTACTTTCAAGCTCATACAATAAGAGTCCGCACGAACCAACCCATGAAGCAGATCCTCCAAAAGACGGACGTTGCAGGGAGAATGGTTCAATGGGCAATAGAGCTCTCCGAGTTCGACTTGAGATATAAAACTCGGACGGCAATTAAAGCCCAATGCCTTACCGACTTCGTAGCAGAATACGCAGGAGATCAAGAGAAAAAGCCAACTACATGGGAATACTACGTAGATGGATCCTCAAATAAGACATGGAGCGGTGCAGGCATAATATTAGTGGACGAAAGGGGAACCCAAATAGAGGTTTCCCTCAAATTTGAATTCCCAGCCTCAAATAATCAGGCAGAGTATGAAGCCCTAGTTGCCGGGTTGAAGCTGGCAGAAGAAGTCGGTGCTACAAAAGTGATGGTATATAGCGACTCCCAAGTGGTGACCTCCCAGATAAGTGGAGAGTATCAGGCAAAAGACCCAAATATGAAGAGGTACTTGGAAAAAACTCTGGAGCATCTTGGGCGCTTTGCAGAAACCGAGATCAAACATATAACTCGGGATCTAAATAGCAGAGCAGACGCCCTATCCAAGTTAGCAAGTACCAAGCCAGGAGGGAATAACAGAAGCCTAATCCAGGAAACTCTCCAGGAACCCTCTGTGGTAAAAACGGAGGAAAAGCAAGTGGTCCTTGAGGTAACCGGACTAAACCTCAGATGGATGAACCCCTTGGTCAAATACATGAAATTCGACATCCTCCCCTAGGAGGAAAAAGAGGCTAAGAAAATCCGAAGGGAAGCACAACACTACACTCTGGTGAAAAATATTCTCTATAGAAGAGGGATATCAACACCATTGTTAAAGTGCGTACCGACCTCGAGAACCACCGAGGTATTAGAGGAGGTCCACAGTGGGATCTGCGGAAATCATCTCGGAGCCAGGTCGCTCGCCAGGAAAGTAATCCGAGCTGGATTCTATTGGCCGACCTTGCAGAGAGATGCCAGGGAATTTGTGAAAAAATGTCAAATGCATGCAAATTTCCACGTGGCTCCCCCTGAGGAACTAATCAGTATAACTTCCCCATGGCCCTTTGCAAAATGGGGGATGGACCTGTTAGGCCCTTTCTCCCAGGCCCCGGGATAAGTCAAATACTTGATTGTGGGAATAGACTACTTCACAAAATGGATAGAAGCAGAACCACTAGCATCCATCACAGCCCAGAGAAGTCGAAGGTTCCTCTACAGAAATATTATCACAAGGTATGGGATACCATGTTCCGTCACTACAGATAATAGAACCCAGTTCACCGACTCTACCTTCAGAAGCCTGGTGGCCAGTATGAAGATTAAACACCAGTTCACCTCGGTGGAGCATCCGCAAGCAAATGGACAAGCCAAGACAGCCAACAAAGTCATACTGGCAGGGCTAAAGAAAAGGCTACAAGATGCAAAAGGAGCCTAGGCTGAGGAGCTCCCACAAGTGTTATGGGCTTACAGGACAACGCCCCAATCCGCCACTGGAGAAACGCCCTTCCGATTAGTCTATGGCGTAGAAGCCATGATACCAATAGAAATCAGCAAACAAAGTCCAAGGGTGATTCTCCATGATGAGATCGGAAACATACAGGGGCACAAAGAGGAGCTCGATTCGCTCCCCGAAGTCTGAGAAGAAGCCCAGATAAGAGAAGCAGCGCTGAAGCAAAGAATGACTACAAGATACAACAAAAAAGTCATTCGAAGAACCTTCACCCCAAATGACTTGGTCTTGATCAGAAACGACATTGGAGTTAACAAATCAGGGGAAGGAAAACTCGCTGCTAATTGGAAGGGACCATACAAAGTCAATGAGGTCTTAGGAAAAGGTTATTATAAAGTGACCGACTTGAATGGCACCGAATTACCAAGGTCGTGGCATGCTTGTAATATGAAAAGGTACTACAGTTAAAAGCGAACTCTACTCCCTGATGTACTCTTTTCCTAACTTCATGATTTTTTCCCGAAAGTAAAAAGGTTTTTTCTGGAGAAGGGTTTTTAACGAGGCATCATAGTAGAGGCTAAGGAAAAATAGGCTGTCAAAAACCCTTAGTAGCAATAAGGTACCTCCCCAATAAATAAAGATCTTTTTTCATTTTACAAATATCTCTTATAAATTCCTTCTAGTTTTTTCTTTCTACGAAACGCGCCGACTTAAGCTCGACAAAGCGTGAAAATCCCATGAACCGACCTAGATGGTTGTCAGGATAAAACGACGAGGTACAAGTCGATGTAAAGAGGTTATAAAAGTCGATCGTAATAAACTCAGAAATTATCTGACTTACAAGTCGGAAAAACCGAGAAACAAGGAAACGCATTGCAAAAATAACCTAAATCATAAGAGTTCAATAAATCAAAAATTGAGTATAAGGAATACCAAAAAGAGATCAGGAAACCTATTGAAAGCACCAAGGCAAAAGGCTGTCCCGAGTTGTTAAGGAAAACTTAACTTAAAGAAAGGGACAGTCAGCCAAGGAAAATGTTTTTCAAAACAAAGATAAAAAAGGTTTTTTCGAAACCTAAAACAGAAAAGCATGCACACAAAAAAGGTAACTAAAAACCCTTATACCAAAAAGGTTATTTTCTTTTTGGTATTAAACCCTTATCCAAAAAAGGGTACTTATAAATATTTTGTCTACGACCTTAAAGGGGCCAGAGAAATGTTAAGTTATCATCACCACCAACAAACAATAAAGAGTTAAAAAAAAGGGGGGACCCACAGGCCGGGTCTCCATATAGCCAACAAAGTTATTTTTTCAGAGGAGTAGATGGATCGCCACCAGAACCAGGAAGAATAGTCGGAGCAGCGTTAGGACCAGGGAGAGAAGTATCCATAGGAGTCGGAGAGGAGGACCCTTGAGGCTTCGAGAAACTCGGAGCATCCTTCGAACGAGGAGGGGACTCAATGATTCTTTGCCCCCGAGTCTTCAAATCTGACTCGGTGACAACCTGGGGAACTGGGGGATCAACTATGGCCCCATCAATTACAACCTTGTCGGGATCTAAAGGAGAAAGATCCAAGTCAGGGGCAATGACCACGACTTGCTCCTTAAAAACCCTCCAGGCCTCCTCAGATCCCTCAGCAATAGAGTCCTCCAACTCGGTGTAAGCTGTCCGAGCACTCAGCAAATCTTTTTTAACGACCACAAGGTCCTCGAACAAGCTCTGGTAACTCTCCTGTGCTGTCTTCCTCAGGCCCACCTCCATATTACACTGAGCCTGCAGCTTGCTCTCCTTCTCCCGAAGGCTGTCTCTCTCCTCCCTTAAATTGATAATTTCCTTCTTCAACTCCCTCTCATGCTCCTGATACATGAGAAGCCTTCCCTCTAGCTCTTCAACCTTTGAGGTTGAACCCAAAGAGCTAAGAGGGGTCTTCTCGAAAATATCTAAGAGCTTGGCACAGACCCCCGCCGCCCTGATACTCTCCTCAGCCAGAGAGGTAAGGTGGTTCCGGACAGAAATATCATCCATACCTACACGAGTATGGGGGTAGATGTATTTTCGGATGAATGCAGGGGCATCCATTTTTACCTCACCCTCCAAAGAAGAGTCAGGCTCCAAAGCCTTGCGCTTCTTCCTCTCTGGCTCAGGAGAAGGTCGGGGAGAAGGGGGCGGCTGAGAAGAGGCTGAAGAAGAAATCACAATGGGTTCAGAAGGAGTCCCCAAATTTCGGGGAGGAGGAGGGGGAGAGATAACTGCCCTGGCACCACCAGTCCTGGCCCGGGACCTCGCCCTAGCCTCCTGGACCCTCTGGTAAGACTCATTCGAATTCCTCCTCGCCATCTCTGTAAAAACAAGTAATAGCCAAAAGGTTAGACAAGTCGGAAAAAGATAGTCAGACAAGTCGGAAATCCAATAAAACAAATAAAAGCTACCTAATTGTGTCTGAACAAAGGTCGGAGACCCTTGGAGAAATTTTTTAGTATCCATATATGGGGCCCTCCCCCATACTTCTCGGAGGAACCCCACAATGGCAGCCTCCACCTCATCCAGGTCATCCAGATCATATTTCTCACAGGGGGAGGCCTCCAACCAATACAGAGGGAAGCGAGGGGAAGAATTCTCATCCAGGAAAAAGGGGTGGTGACCCTCTACAGCTTGCACTTTGAAAAAATAATTTTTGAAGTCATGAAAAGATTCATCAAAAAGGGTGAAAACCCTCCGACCTTGTATAGCCCGGAAGGACACCCATTGTTGTTTATTATTTTGCCCACTAAAGGGCTTGGTCATATGGAAAAGATAGAAGAAAATCTTCAAGGAAGTCAGAAACTCCAGGGCTTGGCTGATAAACTGGTAAATTTTCAAAAAACCCCAAGAGTTGGGGTGAAGCTGAGTAGGAGCAACTCGGCAGTGACGCAACACAGACATTTCGAAGTCAGAAAATGGAAGAAAAATACCCAAACGGGTAATCATGCTCTCGTACATAAAAAAGAAAGGAGGGGCCGCCTCAGTGACCCTCCCGAAGCACACCCGGTCCTCCGGACCTGGGACCACTAACTCATACTTCGGCTCATCCTCCTCAGAAGTACAAAGCCTGTGATGAGTGCGAAGGTGGGTGATAAATTCGACGTCAACCAAAGGTTCCTCTCCTAAAACCGTGACATCGACCCATTGAGCAAGAATTTCTACGGAGACCATTTTTTTTCCTAAAAAGGTGAGAAAAACCTACAAAGGAAAAAGGAAAAGAAAAAAAAATATGGTCTCTAAGGGGAATACGGAGTCAGAACCTACGAACCAAATTCTCTCTAAGAAATAAAAACATGCAAACAAGAAACATTTTTCGTGGAGAAGAGAAGAAAAGGACTAACCTTTGTCTGTGAGTGAGAGAAAGGAAGATGAAAGCCTTCGAACGGAGGTTACACCACGAACAAATGAAGAAGAAGAGGAAATTCAAAAAATCATAGAAACGAAATAACGAAAGAGAGGGAAAGTATTTATAAATGAACTAGGGGCACAATGGTAAAAATAGAGCAGTCATTAATAAAAATGCACCGTTACCAAGGCCATCAATCCCTACGCAAATCCCTAACAGACGCGACGTCTAATTAGACGTAACTGTAAGAACCAAAAGGTCACAAACAGACACGTCGGTTCCAGACCATCACGTCGGTCCCCCAACAAGTCGGCTACGACCCCGAGTAGAATACTCGAACCCAAATCTTGAAGAGAAATTGTGCTCGAGTAGGGGCACTGTTCATACCCTGGCCCAACGCTAAGGCCCAGGATCCAAGTAAAAAGGCCCAACCCAAAAGAGTTGAGCCTCACACTACGCAAACCAGATGCCATGAAGTCGTCTATCTTCACGACTTGCTCTAAAGAAGTCGGTACGAGGATCAGCTGGCAGATAAACCCTCCCTCAAGAGGATAACTGCCCCGAGAATCTCTCTAACCACTTCCAAGAGCCATATCTCAACCCCCTAAGATAAAGGGACGGTTATTCCCCTTAAAAGGTGGAACTACCCCAACGGTGGTTATTGGTTCATCCCTATAAATACACTGACACTTCTCAGGTATCTCAGAAGCCAATACTCTCTAGACCTATTTTGCTCCCTTTGCTGACTTTGGCATCAGAGTGTCTTTGCAGGTACCACCCCCACTTGTTCATACTCACAAGTCGGACGGAGGCCCCCAAGGTGCAGACCCGCTCGAAGGCTTCCTTCCTCAGACGGTTGGGCCAACCCAGCGAGTCCAGCCCAACAATCTCCGGTTACCCATCGTAACAAGTCTCATATGCATATTAAGATGAACTTAACAAAGATAAATATTTAGTTCTAATAAATCGATTATTCAATCTAATTTAAAATCCTTTGATTGTAATATGTAAGTGTAATTATAAGTTCAAAGCAACGTATATCAAAATAAAATAATTAGAGATGCAAAGCCAACCAACTATAAATGTAAAGCCTACTCACAAATTGGTCCCAAGGGACCGAAGATACTAAACCCGGAGTTTTAAGATAAAAGGTGAAGAAGATTGAAGTAGAATGGAATGAAAGAGCACGAAATTTGAACCGGGGCAGTAGAAAGTTGCGGCTGCAACAACATAAGCTTCATTCCTACCAATATACACACAAATCAATGGAGCAATGACAACATCATCATTGGCAGCCCTAGTAGCAACAACATGGGACAACCATAGTAAAAAGGGCAGCGAATCCAACAAGAGCAAAAGCAAAAAGAGAATCAAGATAGGATAGAGTCAATAATAGAGCTTTACGGCAAGACAAGATAGAACAAGATTAGTCTTACCAAAGAAAACAAGGGGATGGAGCATGAGCAGCTCCAGTGATCCTCTCCAGCATCGACGGTAAAGGACATAGCAGAACAGCGGTGGCGGCAGTTCCTCTCTAGCAGTGACTCCCGCAGCAGCACCACAAGCTTTGACGAACAGCGGAGAGGCAGGGCTCAGTCCCTAGCGAAGCAGAGCAAGGGCAGAATGCGAAGCAGGCAGGCAGGGGATCTAGCAGCCTCAATAGCGAGCTCCATCGGTGGCAGTTGCTCGGCGGTGACATTAGTACAACTCCATTCTTCTCTGTCGCAGTGTTTCGTTCTCTCTCTCTTGTGCGCGGGTTCCTCTTCTGTTTATCTCTCTCCTCTGTGACAACGACACGATGGCGATGGCAATGGTGGCAGCAGGACCAAACCTTGTCATGCGGTCTCTCTCTTCCCTCCCCTCTCCTCTTCTTCCCATCTTCTTCCGTTTCCCCCTCTTCCTCTGTTTCTTTTTCTCTCCTTTCTTTCTTTCCTTGTGGTTTCAGATCAAGAGAGAGTGTGAGTGAGAAGTGTTAGTGCGTATGTATGAGAAGTGAGAGTGAGTGGGATTTAAAATTAGGATTAGGTAAAAAAAAAGAAGTAAGGAAATTTTAGGGATTTTAATAAAATTAGATAGTAGAGTAGTAATTAAAAATTAAATGTATTTCATTAAAACTATTATAAAAATATTGTTTATTTATCAACTTGCTAATTAGTTTCTAATAAGTACTTTAATATTAAATTAGAGATAGTTCAATTAAATTCTTTTTTTTTAAGTTCATAAGATTAAACCATTAAATTCCAAATCTCAATTATTCAAAATAAATAATCAATTTTTTTATTTTTAAATTATTACAACTTTTAAATATTAAATAAGAAATTATCTAATAATTATGAATATTATATATAAGGGTCCTAATAAATTTTTAAATTCAAAATATCATAAAATTTAATTTAATTACTATTAATAAAAATATTTCCGAAAAATAAAATCCTAAACAAAGATAATGAATCATAAATAAATCATTATTTAGTTTGCAAAAATTCGGGTTACATTCTACCCTCCTTACAAAAAATTTTGTCTTCGAAAATTTACATAATTTGCAAAATGTTACGGAATTTTTTTTTTTTGGCCATATAATAAACATGAGAAAGAAGTATAAGCTAGTGCCAGTGTTATAAAATAGGTTTGTGTTAAAAAGTTAACATTCACACACATTCTTGTTCTCTTGATAAGACAAACACATATAGCACTCTTCAACTTGTACCATATTTCCTTAACTTTCTCCTCAGATCACTCCTACTTCATAATCTCTTTATTCTATTGCACATATGTCATATATCCATGGTAGCAACCTGTCTCACATCAAAACTTGGAATTTCAACTTTTCAAATTTCAGCATAACTTATCTTCACAACTCCTTGTAACGTTGCACACTTACAAGTTTCACCTTTTGCATCCACAATTCGTGTTCTATAGAACTAACGTATCACTGGCTATATCTAGGAATCGCACATGACATCGAAACAAGTTCGAATTTACTCAATGGGATACAAAACTTAGGAAGAGAAGAACAAACATCACGGACGGTATTCGCAGGAATTCAAAAGGGTGTTTAGGATCACAATTAAGCAATAATGTATAGAAACAACAAAGTCTTCTAGAAAGAAATCTGAATCAAGAAACTTTGATAAGAACAATAAAAGGAAAGATAGAGTATTAAGTCGAAAAAGTTCAAACTGAATAAAAGAAGTACAAAGCTCACAAGAATTGATCACTAAAGTCAATGGCCATATTCACAAAGATTTAAAAGAATATTAGGAACACAATCAAATAGGACATTCATTAATAATTGATAAAACTAAGAGAGTCATTTCACGTGCTCAAAGAAAAAATATGAGACGAACATTTCAAAAGAATGAAAAATGCATAAATTCTATCACGTCAAACGGAATTAAGTTAAAACAAAGGATACAAGATTCATAAATTGGTTCTTAATAGCAGTTAGGGGCAAGGGTTTTTGCTAAAGATCTCTGGAGGATACCTAGGTGCACAATTAAACAAGGATATGCATAAACAAATGAAATGTGGTTGAAAAAGAATCAAGTTGTGTTCAAAGAAAAAAAAATTGAGGTGAAAGTCTCCTATAAAGTTAATAAAAGAATAGGTGGTGTTAATCATTGGAATTTAACTTCGAACAAAGATTTTTCTTTAATATTTCTACCTAAAAGCATTGTACAGCTTCTTTGAGTTAATGAATTGAACCACAAATAAGTAGTTGTAAGTGAATTGTATTCGAGTATAAAATGAGTTATATTTTGATGCGTTAAAGTTGAAGAAGGCTGCTGATGGTCAGAATAGAGAATGTGATGCAGCGAATATAGAGGGAGCAGAAATACCATTACATTCAGAAGCAATAATAATCAGCAATCTCATATCACATAACAATAGCAAACTAAAGATCAGTAATCTGCCTATATAAAAGTAGAGTTGAGCAATTCTCATAGTTCTCTCTTTCTTCGCTCTCATAGTTCTCTCTTTCTTCTCAATGTACTAATTATTTCAAATTCTTTCATTTACTATTTCCTACTTGAAGGGAAGAAGGGTGCAAAAATCATGAAGTTTCCTTTCTCAATTAATAACCTTACCAAATAATAAGGATATAACATTCTTTCAAGTATGCGAATCTTTTCTTATAAATCTTTTCTCAATAACATTACCAAATAATTTTTCCTTTGTTTAATGAAAATCAAGTATGAAATTTGGGATTGAATCAGATGCGACAACTACAAACCAAGGTTCAAAAGCAAAAATGACAGATCAGTAATTGAATTCATCGAAATACTAAATTCCATAACAATAGCAAATCAAGGGCCAAACTGATTCATTCATACTCCTCATTATGTATTATGTTTATGTTGATTGTATTGTCCAGACATATTCCTTCAAATATTGACAATCCTGAATTCTCATAAATGTCCAAATTCAGTACAACAGTTAATCAAAGGAATGCAAGAAATTAAAGGGAAATAACATGTAACAATGAAGCAAATGCTTTTACTCAGCACTTTGAAATGTTTTATGTCCAAGATCCAAAAAGGAATAAAAGATAAATCAAGAACTACAAACAATTACATGCAAGGTAGTGAAAGAACTATTACATTGTGTTTAATGAAGATGGATTAGTGAACCTAAATGGCAAGCAAAAATAAAAATAAAAATAAAGCAAACTAAGGCCTATCTTGTTATCTCCTTTCATTTATCTTTAATTAACTTCAAATGACAAGGAAATTAAGGCTCCATAATGTTAATTAGTTCACCTTTACATAAAGTAACAAGGTTTAATCATACATAGGCAAATCAAGACTCTATAAATTAAGCTTAATCACACACTGTATTTTCACCTCATAAAGAGGAAAAACACCTGAACTAATATAAAAAGATAGAAATATGAAAATTGAACTAATCTATATTCTAAACAGAACAAGTAATCAATATTCAATAATCAATTATTCAAAAATCAAGATGTCAAGAGAAGTACACAAACTAGAAGAGAGACATTACATAGCTACAGCGATGGTGGAGAGAGAAGACGTAGCAGCACGATTAGATCGAGATATGTATAAGATGTAGGAGATGAAGCAAAAGAATCAAATCACATTTCGAGAAGAAATAAAACAAGGAGCTCCCAATATGAAGATAAAAGATAGAATGATACGTCAAATCATGCGGCATGATCAAAGCGCATACTTCAACACAAACTAACCTAAGAAGAACACCTAGCATTCCCAAACTTAACGATTAAAGGAGGAGTTTAGAAGAACTATTCCTCGCATGTTATAATTTTCTAACCCTGTATGCATCATGCCCAACAACCATACCACAAAATGTGACAACGCTAGATATTTTAACTCACGATACATGATTTATAATAATCAGTTGAAAGTAACAAGGGAAAAACTCTTGTAAAAAAAATTGTTTAACTTTAAGGAATTAGATAGTAATTCACAGCAAACACAACTCGAATCTTCCAAGTAATTCCTAAAATACTGACGTTAGAAATCATAGAGAACAACATGAAGATGAAGAAGATTAAAGCATACATTCGCCAAAAATCGGGGAGGATTAAACTAGCTACGAGAGAAATCGCGAACCAGAACCCAAACTGAAACCATTACAAAAACACGTTCAACAAAATCTACCAAAGGATAAGTTAAGATTGGGTACAAGAAAAAGGACAGGAGTAGTAAGAAGCGGAAAATGACGCATGATCACAATAATCAGAAGAGACAATGACACAGAGAACAAAGATGACATTCTTATAGGCCTTTGATAGTGTCACAATTTGTACAAATAGGCGCCATTACAAAAACACGTTCAAAAAAATCTACCAAAGGATAAGTTAAGATTGGGTACAAGAAAAAGGACAGGAGTACTAAGAAGCGGCAAAGGACGCATGATCACAATAATCAGAAGAGACAATGACACAGAGAACAAAGATGACATTCCTATAGGCCTTTGATAGTGCCACAATTTATACAAATAGGCGCGCTTCTATTTATACAATTGTGATCCTACCACAAGACACTTGCTCCATATTACACAGATTAAACCTAAGCTCTGATACCACTTTGTCACAACCCACAATGAGCCATGACTGGCGCTTAGAGAAATAGTCCCTAGCAAGCCTAATAGATTCAAATATAAGATAAATAAAAGGTTACAAATATTTTTGATAAATTTATAGTTTCTAGAATAAATAATTACATATTTTTAACAAAAATAAAGTAAATAAATAAATAAATATAGATGGATCCTGCTTGTGACATATGGAGCAGATGACGTCTAAGAACTCAACAAAGAATAGATACCCATTGCAGATCATTACTCTTGAATAGAAAGGCTCACATAATCAAATATTTATTCCTGAAAAATATTTTTAGAAAAACGGAGTGAGTTTTGAAACCCAGTGACTAGACAGTACATCTATAATTCACATGAAACTATATAAACACTATTATAAAAATAATTTTAGTTAGAAAATAATAATTTATATGAATGAGTGAATCAATAAGAGAGTTCTCATACAGAAATCAAATCAAATAGTCCACACTCGGGGGGCTCCACCTCTAAGGGTAGCACTTTCCTCTCGTGTGTCCGTACGGAATAATAGATCCAACGTGTGGCCTGTACGTTAGGCTAGCAACGCTCCTGCTAGTTGAGGTCTGAGTCAGATGCATCTAGGTTAACGTCATAACTGCCGTTAACTACGATTTTCTAATACGAACCTCCTAAACTAATTCAAAACATATAATTTCAAATATAACAAATTCTTCAGTCTTCAAACATATAATATATCAAATCAAATCAAATAATACTTTTTTATCCAAATCTTTTTCAATCATATTTTCTCAATCTTAAGGCATTTCAAACATATTTCACAATTTCAAAATAAGCGAATAGTAAAAAATACTTCAATCCTTCAAAAAAATCATATTCGAATAAAATCAAATATTTTAAAATAATATAAAGCTTCATCAAACATGCATATAGCCTCATAAAAAAATATAGTCTCATGTGCATATTAAGATGAACTTAACAAAGATAAATATTTAGTTCTAATAAATCGATTATTCAATCTAATTTAAAATCTTTTGATAATAATATGTAAGTGTAATTATAAGTTCAAAGCAACGTATATCAAAATAAAATAATTATAGATGCAAAGCTAACCAATTATAAATGTAAATCCTACTCATAAATTGGTCCCAAGGGACCAAAGAAACCAAACTCAGAGTTTCAAGATAAAAGGTGAAGAAGGTTAAAGTACAATGGAATGAAAGAACACGAAATTTGAATCGGAGCAGCAGAAAGTTGCGGCTGCAATAACATAAGCTTCATTCCTACCAATATACACACAAATCAATGGAGCAATGTCAGCATCATCACTGGCAGCCCTAGTAGCAACAACATGGGACAACCACAGTAAAAATGGCAGTGAATCCAACAAGAGCAAAGGCATAAAGCGAATCAAGATAGGACAGAATCAATAATAGAGCTTTACGGCAAGAAAAGACAGAATAAGATTAGTCTTACCAAAGGAAACAAGGGGATGGAGCATGAGCAGCTCCGGTGATCCTCTCCAGCGTTGACGGTAAAGGACACAGTAGAACAGCGGTGGCGGCTGTTCCTCTCCTCTAGCAGTGACTCCCGCAGCAACACCACAAGCTTTGACGAACAGCGGAGAGGCAGGGCTCAGCCCCCAGCGAAGCAGAGCAAGGGCAGAACGCGAAGCAGGCAAGTAGGGGATCTAGCAGCCTCAATGGCGAGCTCCGACGGTGGCAGTTGCTCGGCGGTGACAGCAATACAGCTCCATTCTTCTTTGTGGTAGTGTCTCGTCTCTCTCTCTCTCTCTCTCTCTCTCTCTCTTACGCGGGCTCCTCTTCTATCTATCTCTCTCCTCTGTGATAACGACATGACGGCGATGGCAATGACGGCAGCAGGACCAAACCTCTTTGTCGTGCGGTCTCTCTCTTTCCTCCCCTCTCCTCTTCTTCCCATCTTCTTCCGTTTTCCCCTCTTCCTCTGTTTCTTTTTCTCTCCTTTCTTTCTTTCCTTGTGGTTTCAGATCAAGAGAGAGTGTGAGTGAGAAGTGTTAGCGCGTATGTGTGAGAAGTGAGAGTGAGTGGGTATTTAAATTTGGTAAAAAAAAAGAAGTAAAGAAATTTTAGAGATTTTAATAAAATTAGATAGTAGAGTAGTAATTAAAAATTAAATGTATTTCAATAAAATTATTATAAAAATATTATTTATATATCAATTTGCTAATTAGTTTTTAATAAGTACTTTAACATTAAATTAGAGATAATTCAATTAAATTCTTCTTTTTTAAGTTCATAAGATTAAACCATTAAATTATAAATCTCAATTATTCAAAATAAATAATTAAATTTTTATTATTTTTAAATTATTAAAACTTTAAAATATTAAATAAGAAAATATCCAATAATTATGAATATTATATATAAGGGTCCTAATAAATTTTTAAATTTAAAGTATCATAAAATTTAATTTAATTACTATTAATAAAAATATTTTCAAAAAATAAAATTCTAAACAAAGTTAATGAATCATAAATAAATCATTATTTAGTTCGCAAAAATTCGGATGTTACACTGTTATACTTCTAGTTAATATATTTATAAATTATAATATATATATATATATATATATATATATATATTTTATCAAATAATTTATTTTTATTTAATTTATTTTAATTTTAATTATAAGCTCACTTATTTTTTAATTTTTTATATTTTTATTTAATAATAATTATAAATTTATTTTTTTTATAATTATATAATATTTATTAATATTATTTTTTGATAAATATTTGTAGTATATAATAGTATAATAGATATAAATTAATTAATAAATTATTAAAATTTGAAAATAATTTTTATTTTAATATAAAATAAAATAAAATATTTATGATAGAGTAAAATTAACAAAATACTTATTATTTCTGTTCTATATTATTTTAAAATAGCTAGATATTCTTAAAATGTTAGTAAAAATATGTATTTTAAAATTTTCACTATTTTTTATTTTTTAGTTAATAAGACCGGGTTAAGCGGTTCAACCAGTGACCTACCGGTTGAACCAATGACCCAATAATCCAGTAGCCTGATCGGTTCGGTTCTAACAACTATGCATGATACAATATATATTTTTTATGAAGTTTTACATTATTCCAAAATGTTTGATTTTACTTGAATATCTGTTTTTGAAGCATTGAAGTATTTGTATGTACTCACTTTAAAATTGTGAAATATGCTTACAATTTTTTTGATTGAAAAAATATGATTGGAAAAGATTCCTGATGAAAAAGGATTATCTGATTTGATTTGATACCTTATATATTTGAAAGATCAAAGATTTGTTGTATTTGAAATTATATGGTTTGAATTGGTTTGGGAGACTTGTATTAGAAAACCGTAGTTAATGACGGTTTTGACGTTAACTTAGATGCATCTAACTCAAACTCCAGCTAGTAGAGATGTTGCTAGCCTAACGCGTAGGTCACACATTAAATCTGTTATTCTGTTAGGACACACAAGAGGAAAGAGCTACCCTTAGAGGTGGAGCCGCCCAAGTGTAAACTTTTGATTTGATATTTCAATAAAAAAATATAATATAACAAAGTTACAAAATTGAATAAGTATTCTACTTTAACAAAATCTCTAACGAAATATAAAGTAAGTGATAATTTTTTCTATTTTATGCAAAACCAAAATCCCAAATACACCCACAATAGCTATTATTACTAAATTAAATGGTGTAAACACTCAATTCAAATATAACCAAGATAAAAAAAAAATACAAGATAGATCTTCTCTAATAAAAAAACGACTAATTACTTGATATATATAAAACAAATTTGGAGCCATACCACTCAATAAAATTTTATAATTTTCTCTTTAACACCTGTTGCATTACTTAACTTGTGGAATGCAAAATTAAGTTAACTCAACCACCTATTTATACTAATTTATAAACAATTAAATTACACTACAATTTTTTTTTTACCAAAGATATGAGACTCGAACCCGCAACCTCTTAATTGAGTATGGGGAGATTATGCCATTTGAGCTATAACTCATTCATCGGCTCTAATTTGGAAAGATATGTGACTCGAACCCGCGATCTCTTAATTGAGTATGGGGAGTCTATGCCATTTGAGCTATAACTCATTGGCTAATTTGGAAAGATAGGAGACTCGAACCCGCAACCTCTTAATTGAGTATGGGGAGTCTATGCCATTTGAACTATTACTCATTGGCATAAATTGTATGATATTATCAACTTGTATAATTCATAAATTGTAAGTTAATAACACTCAAGCCAATGAGTTATAGCTCAAATGGCATAGTATCCACATACTGAATTAAGAGATTGGGGTCGAATCTCCTATCTTTGATAAAAAAAAAAAAAAAAAGTTAATAACACTCAAACCAAAATCTTCTACTAAGTAATTTTCTTTTAATATTATCTTTCAATATAGTCAAACTTGATAACTAATGCTACTTTTACTAATATCTATATTTTTCAAGTTACATTATTTAAACAAATAAAAAATGATTTTTATTTCTTCACATACACAATTATGGTTGATACTTGATAGATTATCTATTACAATATCTTATATATGTAGGTTTTCTTCTGCTGTCTTGTGTGAAGATTTTTGTTTCTCTCTTCTTTTTTTTCTTGTTCTTTCTAGGTCACATTCTGCTGAAATTGAAAAAATTGTCAAAACAGTGACCAAGATATTGGGTCCCAGATCATCATCAAGTCTATCTAATGATATAGTTGGGATGGAGTTCCCTCTACAAAAACTAGGAAAGCTTCTAGTTTTGGACTCAGATGATGATGTTCGAGTTGTAGGGATTTGTGGAATGGGTGGTATAGGAAAAACAACTCTTGCTAGCAGATTATATGAAAAAATCTCTTATCAGTATGATGTTTCATGCTTTATGGATGATGTAAGTAAAACATATAGAGATTGTGGTTCACTTGGTATGAAAAAGCAGCTTCTTTGTCCAGCTTTCATGGAAGAAGATTCTCTAATATGCAATATTTTAATGGCAGATAATTTGATTGAAAATATGTTACACGATAGAAAGGTTCTGATAGTTTTGGATAATGTTGATCAGAGAATTCAGTTGGAGAAGTTGGCTTTAAAACGGGAATGGTTAGGTAGAGGGAGTAGAATAATCATAGTTTCTAGAGATGAGCATATATTGACAGAGTATGGAGCGGATGAAGTTTTCAAAGTTCCGCTCTTAAATGATGAGAATGCTCTCCAATTGTTTTGCAGAAAAGCTTTCAAATGTAATCATGTTGCAAAAGATTATGAAGGCCTCACAGATTCTGCATTAGCATATGCTAATGGACTTCCTTTAGCAATTAAAGTATTGGGCTCATTTTTGTTTGGGCGAGATGTCTCTGAATGGAGTAGTGCATTGGTTAGACTAAAAGAAACTCCAACAAAAGATATTATGGATGTGCTTCGAATCAGTTTTGATGGACTTGAGGATCCGGAAAAAGAAATATTTCTTGATATTGCCTGTTTTTTTCCCAATGACATTGAAAACTATGTAAAAGATATTTTACGTATTCGAGGATTCCATCCTGATAATGGTATAAAAGTTCTCATTGAAAAATCACTCATAACCCGTGATCGGTGGAAGATCACTATGCACGATTTGTTGAGAGACTTGGGAAGAAGTATTGTTCGAGAAAAATCACCCAAAAAACCGAGAAAGTGGAGCAGGTTATGGAATCATAAGGATCTAAGCAATGTCTTGCGAGAAAACAAGGTAAAAATAGTTATTTAAAATATTGTTCTTAGCTAACATTTTTTAAAAATCTGATATTCTAAAAAGGTGTGATGTTTCAGCCAGCAGAGAATGTTGAAGCCATAGTTTTGCCAACAAATGATGAAATAAGAGAAGAGTTGTCACTAAAAGCTTTATCAAAAATGAGTCGCCTAAAGTTACTCAAACTTGGCCAAGTGAAAGTGAATTTCTCAGGCAAGCTGCATTTTCTTTCTAATGAGTTGGGATATCTTTCTTGGAAAGAATATCCTTTCACATGTTTGCCATCAAGATTTCAACCAACTCAACTCGTTAAATTAATCCTACGTTATAGTAACGTCAAAGAACTCTGGAAGGGAATAAAGGTATAGTAGATATCTTATCGATGTTGATTTTATATGAATGAAAACAATAGGACAATTTTTTCATTCTTTCTCTTTTCTTTTTTATTGCAGGATCTACATAAATTGACACATTTAGAGCTATGTTATTCCAAAAGTCTCGAAAAGATACCAAATTTATCTCAGGCTCCAAATCTTTCGCACATAAATCTTAAAGGATGTGTGAAACTTGTTCACCTTGATAAATCCATTGGTGCTCTAGAAAAGCTTAGTTTCTTGAATCTGGCAAACTGCAAAAGTCTTGTTAGTATTCCGAGCAATGTATTTGGTCTTAGATCTCTTTGTGATTTAAATTTATCTGGCTGTTCGAAATTAATTGGATATCGGTTGTTAGAGAAACCAAAAGAAAACGAGCAAAGTGTGGCATCCTCCATATGCAAAGCTCTTACAAGGCCTCTCAATTTTTCGTCTTCTAGAAGGCGTGCCGATTCAGTTGGTTTATTGGTGCCTTCTTTGTCTCATTTCCCTTTGGTAACTCTTGACATAAGTTTTTGTAATCTAGTTGAGATCCCGGATGCTATTGGACTGTTACATTGTTTAGAAGATTTAAACATAGGGGGAAACAATATTGTTACGCTACCTCATTCCATCAATGAACTTCCCAAGCTAAGGCAGTTGAACTTGCAGTACTGTAAGCAACTAAAGTGGTTGCCAAGTACCCTTTTGCCCATAGGAGAAGGTAGCCATGGAAGACTTTACTATGGAGGAATATTTGTGTTCAACTGCCCTAATTTGAGTGACACAGAAAGTTGTGGTGTCACAGTTATTTCATGGATGATAAAAATGATTCAGGTGCCAGCTTCATTTTCTCATCCTTTCTTTTCCCTTTTTATTTTCTCCCTGTATATCTAATTTGTATGGTGCAGGTGAACATGCAATCTTCTTCACCTAGATGCGTCATTCAAGTTGTTATTCCAGGAACTGAAATTCCAAGGTGGTTCAACAATCAGAATGAGGGTAGTTCAATGAAGCTGGATCCATCTCCTATTCTGAATGACAATAATTGGATTATTGGCATTGCATGTTGTGTGACATTTGTTGTACATGATACTCCAACTCAATTGCCTGAAGAACCGAAATATCCTGGTGATCTTGGATGCGGTTTTCGTCTTCGGTCTGGGGGAAGTTATTTTGCGGTTCCAATACGTCTTAAGAAAGATTTGATCACAACTGAATTAGATCATATGTTGCTAATATTTTTCTCCCGGGACAGGATCATTGATCATTATACAAGTCATTTAAAAGAGGGAAGATGTGATCTTGATGGTATTGAATTGGCCACCTTGAGTGAATATCCAAAAGAAATAATACAAGTGAAGAGTTGTGGTTACCGTTGGGTATGTAAGGAAGATCTGGAACAATTAAACTCAACAATGATGTATAGTGCCAATTCTTCAACTCAGAATAAGAAGGGCAAGTTTTTGGCAATTCAATGAAAATGTTGTATCTGTATTTTCTCTATACTTCTGCTTGTATCATATATTCGTATTAACCCCTTCCAAAAAGTCATTTTCTAAATATTGAACAACAATAAGAGTATATTGTAACAATGCAATTAATAAAAGAAAATATAGAAGTTGCTAAAGTGAAAGATGTAGTTGTAGTAAGTCTACACGGCACCCAAGATATGCAAGATATTTTGTTACAAACTAGCTAAAAACAGAAAAAAGTTATTCATACAGAACGAGAATACATTCACTTTAGCCAAGAAACTGTTATTAGTTTATTACACGTAAATTTGTTCAAATAAGACACATAAAAAGATATTAATATATTATACAACAACAGTATTGAGGCAAATTGACTATATATATGACAAAGTATTGAAAAACTTAATGGTCTTATTCTTGCAAGTTAAACTGGAAGGGGCTTTCTTCAAATTCATATGCAATCTCAATTAGCTTTGATTCTGAGCCTTTCAAACCACCAAAGTTTATACCAAATGGAACACCTTTACTATCATACTCTGCAGACACATTTATTCCAGGGAATCCTCGAATGAAAAGCAAAGGTGCAACACTTGAACCAGGTGTTACGAATGCATCAAGTTTATAATCACTCACCAGTTTCTCAAAGCCTTCTCTTGATAGTCTTGCTGTCGCGCCAATTCCATTTGTTGTTTGGGCTAACAAGAAGATGTCTTGACCAAACTCATTGATCTTTTCCTAAATAGTTATTTGAAGCAAGAGTTAATCACTGTGAACTTTGATGTTCTGCATAAAATTAATCAAGTTTTGTCAATGAAGGAAACATTTGATTATACAAACCAAATCTGCATTCTCATTGGTTGCTTCAATTCAAGAAATCATAACCCTAAACCATCATACAACAATGAACAATTATCCGAACTATTCCATTGATTATGGATCCTTACAGATCTTAGCCATCCATCACAGAGAGTTATAAAAGGAATGCGCGTCAAATTTGAAGCTAATAAAGGTTAACGCGTTTCTAGTAAAAACTAAAATGTATCTCCCACTTCAAAGTGTTTTCTTTTACTCAGAGTAAACTACTCAATAATCAATACAAGAATTTTCAACTAAAACAAGCCCGTTGACTTCTCTCTCTCTCTCTCTCTCTCTCTCTCTCTCTCTCTATATATATATATATATATATATATATATATATATATATATAGCATCTCATTTCCATAGAAGTAATCCTTATTGCATTCATATTCACAGTTCAATAGTTCACACAGTATATTCCCTGTACAATGGAATGCGTGAGAATCCAGAGCACCTTGTCTCATAGGAAGAATTGGAAATATGATGTGTTTGTGAGTTTCAGAGGCGAGACTCGCTTCAACTTCACCGATCATCTTTTTGCTGCTCTCCACAGACACGGCGTACTTGCCTTCAAGGATGATACAAAAATCGAGAAAGGAGGACCTATATCAGCAGGGCTTGTGCAAGCTATTGAAGGATCACAGGTTCTGATTGTGGTCTTCTCTATCAACTATGCTTCCTCTACATGGTGCTTGCAAGAACTCGCAAACATAGCTGATTGCATTCAAATCCCAGGACACACTGTTCTGCCAGTTTTCTATGATGTGAGTCCAACTGAGGTGAGAAGGCAAAGTGGGAAATTTGAAAAAGCATTTATGAAACATGAAGAGAGATTCAAAGATGATGCAGAGATGATGGAGCAAGTGGCAAGATGGAGGGGAGCTCTAACACAAGTAGCCAATCTCTCTGGCTGGGATGTGAAGAAGGATAAGTGAGTAACCAATTTTATGTTTTCTGTTTATTCTTTTGAAATAATTTGATCACCAATCTAACATTAATTAACACATTTCAAAGCTTTTATTAAACAATTATGGTTGGTGTCTCATCTATTGTCGTTTTCTTGTGCTGTCGTGAAGATTTTGTTTTTTCTCTCTTTTTTTTTCTTCTCCCTTGGATCTTTGTAGGTCACAATCTGCTGAGATTGAAAAAATTGTCAAAGCGGTAACAAACATATTGAGTCCCAAACCATCATCAAGTCTATCTAATGATGTAGTTGGGGTGTACTCCCATTTAGAAGAACTAGAAAAGCTTCTAGTTTTGGACTCGCATGATGATGTTCGAGTTTTAGGCATTTGTGGAATGGGTGGCATAGGAAAGTCAACTCTTACCACCATTTTATATGAAAAGATCTCTCATCAATACGACATTTCATGCTTTATGGATGATGTAAGCAAAACTTATGCAGATTGTGGTCCACTTGGTGTGAAAAAGCAACTTCTTTGTCAAGCTTTCGTGGAAGAAGAATTTCTAATATGCAATCTTTCGGCAGCAACTAATTTGATTCAAAATAATTTATGCCATAGAAAGGTTCTCATAGTTCTGGATAATGTTGATCAGGGGATTCAGTTGGAGAAGTTGGCTTTAAAACGGGAATGGCTAAGTAGAGGGAGCAGAATAATCATAATTTCTAGAGATGAACATATATTGAGAGAGCATGGAGTGGATGATGTTTACAAAGTTCAACTCTTAAATGATGAGAATGCTCTCCAATTGTTTTGTAGAAAAGCTTTCAAATGTAACCATGTTATAGAAGGTTATGAAAGCCTGACAAATTCTGCATTAACATATGCTAATGGACTGCCATTAGCAATTAAAGTATTGGGTTCTTTTTTATTTGGCCGAAGTATATCCGAGTGGAGGAGTGCTTTGGTTAGATTGAGAGAAAACCCAACAAAAGATATTATGGATGTGTTACGAATAAGTTATGATGGACTTGAGGATATGGAAAAGGAAATGTTTCTTGATATTGCATGTTTTTTTTCTAACGAGAATGAATATTATGTAAAGAACATTTTATGTATTCGAGGGTTTCATCCTGATATTGGTATAAGAATTCTCATTGATAAATCACTTATAACTTGTGACTGGTCGGCCATAGTTATGCATGATTTGTTGAGAGAGTTGGGTAGAAGTATTGTTCGAGAAAAATCACCCAAAGAGCCAAGAAAGTGGAGCAGGTTATGGAATCAAAAGGATCTAAGCAATGTCTTGCGGGAAAACAAGGTAAAATAGTTATTGAGAATATTGTTGTTGGCTGCAATTTTTGGAAACTGAATTATTTTAAAAGTTCTAATGTTTCAGATAGCAGAAAATCTTGAAGCCATAGTTCTACCAAGATTTCTTGAAATTAGGGAAGAGTTGTCAGTTGAAGCTTTATCACAAATGAGCTGCCTTAAATTACTCATACTCACAGAAGTGAATTTTTGGGGATGCCTTAATTTTCTTTCTAATGAGTTGGGATATCCTTTCACATGTTTGCCATCAAGCTTTCAGCCAAATAAACTCGTTAAATTAATCCTGCATCACAGCAACATCAAAGAACTCTGGGAGGGAATAAAGGTATGGTAGATACCACCATCTTTACTCATGTTGATTTTAACAAAAGTAGCTTCAAATTGTTCTCAAATCCTTAACATTTTTCTATTATTACACGTAGTCTTCCTTCTTTGTATTATGGCTTAAGATTCTTCTTACCTTTCTATCTCACTCTCTTGACATTATAGGATCTACATAATTTGACACATTTGGAACTATGTTATTCCAAAAGCCTTGTAAACATACCAAATTTATCTCAGGCCCCAAATCTTTCGCGACTAGATCTTAAAGGATGTGTTAAACTTGTTCGCCTTCATCCATCCATTGGCTGTTTAAAAAACCTGGGTTACTTGAATCTGGAAAACTGCAGAAGTCTTGTTAGTATTCCCAACAACATATTTGATCTTAATTCTCTTTATGATTTAAATCTATCTGGCTGTTGGAAATTACTTAAAGATCAGTTGTTAGAGCAACCAAGGCAAAGCAAGCAGTTGAATACAGGTCAAAGTGTACAAAGGCACATGACATCCTCCATATGCAAAACTCTTACAAGGCCTCTCCATTTTTTGTCTTCTAGAAGGTGCTCCAATTCAATTGGTTTGTTGGTGCCTTCTCTGTCTCGTTTCCCAGCTTTGGTATCTCTTGACATAAGTTTCTGTAATCTAGTTGAAATTCCTGATGCAATTGGACAGTTATGTTGTTTAGAACGTTTAAACATAGGGGGGAACAATTTTGTTACACTACCTCATTGCATCAAGGAACTTCCCAAGCTAAGGGAGTTGAACTTGCAGTACTGTAAGCAACTAAAGTGGTTGCCAAGTACCCTTTTGCCCATAGGAGGAGGTAGCCATGGAAGACTTTACTATGGAGGAATATTTGTGTTCAACTGCCCTAATTTGAGTGACACAGAAAGTTGTGGTGTCACAGTTATTTCATGGATGATAAAAATGATTCAGGTACCAGTCTCAAGTCCTCCTTTGTTTTGCCATTTTGCTGTTGTCTCTGTATGGTATGAACTTATGCTGTTATACATACCTAATTTGTATGGTGGCAGGTGAACATGCAATGCTCTTTCCCCAGATGTTCAATTAAAGTTATTATTCCAGGAACTGAAATTCCAAGGTGGTTCAACAAACAGAATACAGGTAATTAATTCAATGAAGGTGGATCCATCTCCCATTGTGGATGACAATAATTGGATTGGCATTGCTTCTTGTGTGGCATTTGTTGTACATGGTGCTCCAACTGAATATCCTCCTATTCTATTTGGTTGTGGTTTTCGTCGTAATCCAGATAAGGCCGTTTGTTCCATTGCTCCAATACGTCTTAAGAAAGATTGGATCACAACTGAATTAGATAATATGTTGTTAATGTTTTTATCCAGGGATGTTTTCATTAATAATTATGTAAGTGTTTTAAAAGAAGGAGCATCTGATCTTGATGGTATTGAATTGGTTGCATTGACTCGTTATCTAGAAGAAGTAGTAGAAGTGAAGAGTTGTGGGTACGGTTGGGTATTTAAGGAAGATTTGGAACATTTAAACCTAAAGAGGATGTATAGCGCCAACTCTTCAGCTCACAATCAGAAGCACAAGTTTTTGAAAATTCAAGATGACCAATAGCTGGCAATATTTATTCATGAAATGAATTAAAATGTTGTATTGGCAAAGGTGGAAAGTGTTTATTTGTTTCCTTGCTTATTGTAAATGAAAAGTATTATTTTAGCACAATGCGTCTTTTACTTCTATTTTTCATGTTTATTCATTGGTCCCATAAATGATCCCAAGCCAATATGATATAAGAGTCTATAAATTCCAGCAGTCTTAATATTTAAGAAAGAAGTACAAAGGGCAATCTTAAAAGATAATGGTTGAGAACCTCATTACTTGGACTAAATAACAAAGAATTATTAGTTTTTGTTTAGAATTTGAGTTAGCTAGCTGGGAAAAAAAATATACAAAAGTTGCTAAAGTGAAAGATCAATTTGTATTATGTCTACAAAGAATCCAAGGTATATATCTTTTTTACCAATTAGCTAAAAATAGAAAAAAAGCTAAAAAATAGTTATATTGAGAAAGATAACCAGACAATAGTTACTTTAACCAAGAAGTTAAGATTCATTATTACACATAAATTTTTTCAAATAGGACACACAAAAAGACATTATAGTTAAACAATAGTATAGTTCATGAGACAATTGACAACATGTATGACAGTATTAAAACAGATAATTGTCTTATTCTTGCAAGTTAAACTGGAGGGGCTTTTTAGTTGCTTGTTTAAATCCATATGCAATCTCAATTAGCTTTGATTGATCCTTTCAAACCACCAAAGTTTATTCCAAATGAAACACCCTTATTATCATACCCTGCAGGCACATTTATTCCTGAGAATCCTCTAATAGTAAGCACAGATGCAACACTTGAATCAGGTGTTACCAATGCGTCAAGTTTATAATCACTCATCAATTTCTCAAAGCCTTCTCTTGATAGTCTTGCTAGATTGGCCAGTGCCGCCTTCTCTGTTGTGCCAATTCCATTTGTTGTTTGGTGCTAACAAGAAGATGTCTTGACCAAACTCATTGATCTTTCTCTAAATAGTAGTTATTGAAACAAGAGTTAATCATTCTGAACTTTAAAGTTCTGCATAAAATTAATCAAGCTTTTTAGTGAAGGAAAAAATTGATTATACATACCAGAGCTGCATTCTTTTGGTTAAAGGCTATAACATCTGCCAAGGATCTCACCGGCGAAACCACCAAGTTCTTGAGATAAGAATTGAAGGATAGTTTGAACTCAGAAGCAAGTGCTACTGCTTCACCACTTTTGGTCACATTTAAGATACTATTGATATTGGTTATCTGGAGATTATCTACTACAACTGCTCCTTGATGTCTTCAATTTTCATGTTATATATACATTTTCATTAGGTAGGCGTACTGATTGAGAAAATGAAATATTTTGAAAATTAAACATTTAAAGCACTAACAAAACCACTAACATCATTCACTATCCAAACCACTAACAAAACCACTTGTATGACAATCCTATCTAACTTAGCAACGGTACATAATGACTACCATTCTATCACACCAAAGGTAAAAATATATATAAAAAAAATAACTGATTCGCTCCTATTTTAAAAGAACAAGTTCGCACTAACCTCTTCATTGATAACACCAGCTATATGGGCTATTCCATCCAAATGATAAAGTCGGTCCAGATTATCCCCCATCGGCTAAATATTCTGCTCAAGCCTTTGTTGGAGTCGTACGGAGGTCATTTTTTCTGGAATTTGGTGGGGCATGGATTTAGAATAGTGGTTCGAATGAGGTTACTTCGAACTCTTTATATAGGGAAGGTGCATGTAATTCGAATGAGTAGGATTCGAATTACCAACGGCAGCCAAAACAAAGAGTAATTCGAAACAGCCTGTTTCGAATTACTATGGGCACGAAATTCTGGCTAGTTTGAATGATGCTAATTCAAACTAGTATGTGTTAGTGTGTATAATTCGAATTAGGGTAATTCGAATTAGTATGTGTTAGTGTATGTATGATTCGAATTACTATGAGGAAAAAAGACAGATAGGTCCCTGACTTTTTAACTTTTTGACAAATATATCCCTGACAAAATTTAAATACAAAAAAGTCCCTGACTTTAACAAACGGAGGACAATTTAGTTCTTCCATCTATTTGTCTCTCATACACCGAACGGAACTGGCTGACGTGGCTGAAACGGTGTCCAGGTGTCCGTTACGGTGCCACGCTGGAAGAAGAATAAAGTTCGAAGGACAAATAAATCCTTGACGTCATTTTACAAATAAAGTTCGAAGGACAAATAGGTCCTTGAGAATTTTTTTTTTCAAAATTAATAAACTCCTTTCCTAAATTCTCTCATCTACCTCTCTCTATTTTTATTTTTCTCTACTATTTTTACTCTATATATAATTATATTTTATATTAGTAATTTGACAAATTAAAATATATTTTAGATATTTTTTACAATTAAAATATTTTAAATGTAAAAATATACACATTAAATTATTTTAAAGTTTAGATAACGAATGTTAAAATTAATTATTAACAAAAAATTAGACTTTTTCTTATAAAAATAATAACTAAAAATCTTATTATTTAATTTTTTATCTGCAGATATCTTGGTATTCTTAGTCAAAAACTTTTGTCAATTTATGACTTTTTTGTAAAAGTAGTTTGATTTTATAAATCTTTTGTGTCATACATAATTTATACTGTTAGAACAAAGTGAACTATAATTTAAAAAAAAATTATTCTCGTAATGTTATTATGGATAAAAATACTAGTTCTAATATAATACACAAATGCACTAATGCTAACTTAATACATGAATGAACTAATGCTAACTTGATGCATAAATGAACTGATGCTACCTAATGACACTGGTATGATGAAAACTGAACTAATGCAATTTAACAAATTCTAATATAATACACAAATACACTAAAACTGAACTAATGCAATTTAAGAAAAAAAAGTAGAGTTAATAGTCATTTTCGTCCCTGAAAGATACCTCGATCTCCATTTTCGTCCCCTAAAGTCAAAATTAATCAAAAGCCTCCTCGAAAAATACCTGACTTGATCACGTTCGTCCTTCCGTTATCTCCGCAGTTAAGATGGCAAACGTCCGCTTATGTGACCCGTTAACTGCCAAGGTGGCAAAGAACCAAAACGACGTCGTTTTGGTAGAATGCCTACTGGCGTCGAAATGTCGCCGTTTTATCTTCAAAAGGGGGTAAGTTTCCGAATTTCGATCACAAACAATTGTTCATCAATGGATTCTTTCTCCCAAAAACCTAAACCCAGAAACTCTCACTACCCAGAAGTAATCGATTCCAACCTCGAAGCCAATTCGTCCTTCCAAAAACCTAATCATCAACAGCAGAGTTCTCTCTACCCTTCCCTTGACGTTGATGACCTCAGCGACCTTGTCCAAACCCTATTTCCCCGAAATGACACCAGAAGCAGCGATGGTAGTGTTCATTCGCCGTCTGCTCCACCGGCCGCTACCGAGGAGGTCCTCATCAGGATCCCCGGCGCCATCCTCAACCTCGTCGACACCCACTACAGCGTCGAGCTCGCTTCCGGCGACTTCTCCATCATCCGCCTCCGGCAGGGTGACAGCGCCGTCGCCGTTTACGCCTGCGTTGCCGACAAGATCCAATGGCCCCTCGCCAAGGACGAAACTGCCGTCAAGGTCGACGACTCTCACTACTTTTTCTCCTTCCGACCTCCCATGGGCTCCGAATCCAATTCCGATTCCGACGAAGAAGATCAGCGTAGCCGCGGGTAAGATAAGAACGGTTCCGATCTGCTAAGCTATGGGTTGACGATTGCGTCAAAGGGGCAATAGGGTTCCACTTCCCCATTCTTCTGCTACTCTCTCTTCATCTTTCTCTCTTTCCACCTCTCACTCTTCACTCTTCAAACCCAGGTACCCCCTTTTTCTGTTTCTTTACATGTTTTTGCATATCAATAAACTTGGTACCCCAATTTGTTGGGAAAAAAAGGAAGAATTTTTAGTGCCAACAACCCAACAAACGCTTTCTAAATGCCCTTTTCTTCTGCTTTGTTTTGCTGAATATTTAAACCATGAGGGGTTGGTTCGTTTTGCGTTTTAACACTGTAACATTAAGTGATGAGAGATTTTGTGGTTTTAATAGGGTGAGTTTACAGCTGGGAAAGTTGCCTAGTTTCCGTTTGGTGCAAAATGGTGTCACACCAAGGGCGTATTATGTCTTCACTCTCAGCAGCTGAAACTTCTCAGAAGAGTGAAAGTTCAAAAGCTTATGGTTCTGATCAAATTCAGGTATTTTTTTAGTTAGTTCATATCTGGATTAATAATGCAATTTAATGAAACTAGTTAACTGCATATTGGAAGTGATTTGTGCTATTGTGTTGAAAAGAAAATTGAGTGCCTGTATTTCTTGTCACTTATTGTGGGTTGCTTCACCAAATATGCTTTAGAAGTGGCACAGGCTTAATATAGTTGTAACTTTCATAGGTACTTGAAGGCTTGGATCCTGTTAAGAAAAGACCTGGAATGTATATTGGAAGCATTGGCCCGCGTGGGTTGCATCATAGTTTTGTGGTGTATTTTATCTGATTGAACCAGAGTGCATCTTAGGTTTATGAAATTTTGGATAATACTGATTTTGCTGTACATAGTATACTGATTTTGCTTTCTATATTAATCAAGAACTATGCTATGATATTGTGCATATGGAATTACTAAAATTTGCAGTACATCTTTTTCAATGTTTTTAGCTCTTGAAGCTTCTACTGTAATAAGTAATTCCATTTTGAAAAGTTAAATCTGACTTTTGAGCTATTTGAGCTACTTTTACTATCTGTTGGGTGATTTTGAGCTTTTAACTATACATACTAATTTCACTCGTGGAATGCAGATTCCTACCGACTTACATTTAGTTACAAAAAAATTGCCTTTGGGGAAAAAATTAAAAAAAATTATATAAGGACTAATTTGATTATTTTTTAAAATTTTAGAGATGAAAATGATTTACATATGAATTTTTAAGGACTATTTTGATTAAAAATAACTTTTTCACATGTCAAGTGACACGTGGCATGCCACGTGTCACTGATCCGACACGTCAACCAATCATCTCGTGACACATGGCATCACCCACCACGTCATCATGTGCCACGTGGCACTTAACGTGACACGTCATCATCCAACTGACGGAAGGACTAACGTGACCAAGTCGTGTATCTTTCGGGGACGATTTCGATTAACTTTATCTTTTGAGGACCAAAATGGAGATCGGGGTATCTTTCAGGGACGATTTTAAATATTAACTCAAAAAAAGTAGAAACAGAACAAGCTCAATTTCTGCAATTTCAATACAAATAATTTAAATTACAGAATACAACAAGTTAACTAGATTTCAAAATACAAGCATAATTTTATAAACTAAATTCTCATAATAGAAACATAATAGAAGTATAATAAAAAAATTTCTCAAGAACCTATTTGTCCTTCGAACTTTATTCCCCTTTAAACATGGTACCGTAACGGACACCTGGACACCGTTTCAGCCACGTCAGCCAGTTTCATTTGGTGTATGAAAGGTAAATAGACGGAAAAACTAAATTGTCTTCTGTTTATTAAAATCAAGAACTTTTTTATATTTAAATTTTGTCAGAGATATATTTGTCAAAAAATTAAAAAGTCAATGACCTATCTATCTTTTTCCTTTACTATAGTATGTCAGTGGCTCTAATTTGAACTATATAAAAAAATTCTCTTGATAAAATTTTGTAACGTCTTTATATTTAGTGAAATTGTCCAATGCGTCATTTGCCCAAAATTTTACCTAACCAAAGTATAATTGACTGTAGCATGTGTAGGTGCTATAAGCTATGGGATTATGTAAATTATTATTAATATAAAAAAAAAAAAAAGCAATCTTCTTATATGTATTATATAAAATAAGAATAATAATTAAGAGTTTTAATGCATGTTTTTAATTATCTTTTTAACACGTAAAAAAGTAAATGTATATATTATTTTCAAAAAATATAAAAATAAAAAATACAATATTTTTTAAAGTTAAAAAAATAATTAAAAAACAAATCAGAATTTCCAACCATTTTTTATAAAATAATTTTGAACCGTAGATGATAAAGTATTGATTCTCCAAAGTTAACATAGTGCATACGGGACATTAGGACAATGGCTATATCATTGGCAGTTTGGCACTAGTCAACAACTATTTCTTGTTCTTCTTTTGATTGTGTCAAATAAAAAAAAAAAGAAGATAAAATCAAATCAAAAAATATATTTAGTCGGCCAAAAAAAAAAAGAAGAAAAAGAAGAGGGTAGAAGAAAAATAAAAGAAAATTACTAAGTTTACACAAGCGACAAAGCTTGATTGTGAATCATGGATTTGATTTTGAACTTTGAGGTGAGCCTCTGTCACTTTCTTTTATCTTTTCTCTTTTTTTCGAATCTGGTTTCGTTCCATTCCATTCCAAGCTCAACCGCACACGCATCCTAATCAAATCAAACAGGGTCGCAATTCTTTAGAATTCTACCAAATTGCGCGTTTCTTTGCAGCATTAATTTCCTGCTTCCAAATTCCCATCACATTGAATCTCTCCACCATCACAAAGGTTCCTGCTCTTTCTTCACCGTTAATCAAAATTATTTTTTCTTTTCCTTTTAATTTTATTATGAAAATCCCAATTTTGTGAGAAAAATTGGACCCTTTTTTTAAAAAAGGGAAAATGATCTTATCTTGTTGCATGTTTAGTCAGAATTTGTTACCATTTGTGTGTTGGTTGTTATGGCAGGACTGCACATGAGGTTTGATCTCATTATCAAGCAGTAGTTACCTGAATCTGATTCCCATCACTTGAACATTGTGTTTCAGGATTAAAATTTAGGTATTTTGTCTTGAAAGCTTTCATGCTTCAGTGTTTAGTATAGAGCTTGGAGGTGTTTGATGAAAGGCATGGCTTGGAGTACTACATCTAAAGGCTCTTCCATAATTTCTTCGAATCGAAAGCCGATTTCGTGGATTGCAGTTTCAGTAGGAGTACTTGCAGTTTTCTTAATTTATGCTTCTTGGGGACTTGTATCATACCCTATTGGATCCACTGTTCATAGTCATTTTTATGGTGTAGATAATACAGCAAAGATAGATGTGTCAGTACCTTCAAAAAATGAAAATTCTAAGGATGCTCAATTGAATAGTAGTTCAGATCTTGTTGATAATAAACAACCTTTGGATCTAGATTCTCCCACGGTTTCATCTGATCAATCTAGTGGTAGCAGTATAGAACAAACTGATAGTAACTCAAACTCACAAGCAGGGTTGAGTGAGCAGACATCAGAGCAATCTCCGGTTAACAAGGAGGTGAATGAAATAGAATCTACTGATAGAGCGGGTTCTGATTCGCAAGAATCTTCAACTTCATTTGATGGAAGTAAGGATGCAGTCAATAGTAGATTGCCTTCTAAATTCGATTCACAGGTTGATATGGTTTCGACGGCAACTTTGCCAGTGGCTGGTAATGATACAAGTATTGTTAAAAATGAGGAACTGGCCTCTGTGGATTTGACCAGTCAGTCCAGTGCATCTGATGAGGAATCCGTGTCATCTAGTGATTCCACATCAAAGGCAGTTCCAGAGCCAATAGAGAAGCAAGATAGCGCATCTTCTGCTGGTTCAGCTAATCCAGGTTGCAGTTGTGATAATCATATTCTTTTATTGTATTACTCTTGATTTATATAATCAATTACAACATAAAATTGTTTTTTTTTTCTTCGCCTCTTTTGGGAACACATTGGAGCAATAATTTCATTATTAGTTTAATTTTATTATTATGACTTGGAACATGCTTATGAAGTGATTTATGTGTAATACTTGTTTATTATGTGTCCACTTAACTTGATGAGGGGAATATAGATTTAGTATTCAACATATGTACTACATACAGCCTCACACATTAAAGTTTTTCTATCATAGAGTATAGGCTTCGGTGGGGAGAAAGAGATTGAAATAGTATAGCCAGAAAATCATTTTTTTTCTTTTCCCTGTATAATAGGATGGCTGTAGCAATCTTACTATTTATATATTTCTATAACTCCTACAATGAAGGCTTGAAATTACATTCCTTGCTTTTACTTGTATAACTTGATGCTGGTATGATTTCATAGTAAGCGCTCTTTTAGTTTGATCTTTGTTTATATATAAATTATGAGTTAATCAATAGATTTGTGAAAATTATTAGATATCTTTTAGGTTGAGATAGGATAATAAAACTAGTATTTGTATCTTATTACCAAAACTGTGACTGTCATATAACCTTTTTTTTCCAAAATAATTTTGGTTCAAAATACTATGTATATCTTTGGTGATGTTTAATTGGTTTTTCTTATTGGATTCTGTAGAGTGCGATTTGTACCATGGAAGCTGGATACACGATCCATGGGGACCATTATATAGAAATGATACATGCCCAGTAATTACACAGATGCAAAATTGTCAGGCTAATGGGAGGCCTGACAAGGATTATGAGAATTGGCGCTGGAAGCCATCTCAGTGTGACCTCCCAAGATTTGATCCAAAGAAATTTTTGGAGTTGATGAGAGGGAAGACCTTGGCATTCATTGGAGATTCCGTTGCAAGAAACCAGATGGAATCATTGCTGTGTATTCTCTGGCAGGTTATTTCTTTTTAACTTGTGTATCTGCGTTGAATGGAAAATTAAATGATTCCTAGATAACAGGGAAATTCAATGTTTTGCGAATTTGTCATTCTATTTTTTCATGGTTGCTTTTGATATTAGTATATTAGATTTATGATATATATGGTTGGCCGAGCCCGAGAAACACATAACAAACCGTAGTTTGTCCACTTCGTAAGACAGCAAATTAAAGACATGGAATAGAAAAAGGAATTCTGTTTCAAGGAAGAACCTCAATAATCCTTTAAAGAAACCTAAGGAATGATGAACTTGGCCTTGTGATGGGGAGTTTGATTAGTTAGGATTTAGTATAAATAGGAGGGAGAAGACAGTGGGGTAAAATCAGCCGTGGAATGGAGTGAGGAAAGATTAAGAGAGTAGTGGTCCCCCGAAAATCCTCTCTAGTAGTTTCATGTGCTGTGGTCATCTTGATCAAGAACCATTAGTGAACAGAATAAACTCCTGGTTTGATTTTGATGATCTGAACCAATTCCGTCATATAACTGCTGAGCTGATGTGATGTTACTATCAGCCTTTGAACATAGTTTACGGATATTAATTGATCTGGATTATCTGAGGAAGTCAGTTATCTATCACATATTACGGGTGCTTAATTTTAAGTATCATTCTGGCTGCTAGGTCAAGAATTGTCTTCGTGTGGCATTCGAGCTGCAGCTGCACCTGCACCATGCTATGTTCATGATCAAATTCAATGGTTTCTTTGCATAGAATTTACTTTATACTTGCATACATACATTATATGCGTGCTTGTTTTTGCAGGGTGCATGATAATGTGCATTCATTTCGCATAGTGAGAAGGCTAACTTATAAAATGATACTTTCAGGTAGAGGTACCGAAGAATCGGGGAAATCGTAACATGCAACGATATTATTTCAGGTCCACATCTGTAATGATTGCGCGGATGTGGTCTTCGTGGCTTGTCAAACATTATCCTGAGCCATTTGATTATGCCGAGGCTGGTGTGGATAAGCTCCATCTTGATGCTCCGGATGAGAAGGTGATGGAATTCCTCCCAATGTTTGATGTGGTTGTTCTTTCTTCCGGTCATTGGTTTGCCAAGAAGTCTGTGTACATTTTGAACAACGAGATTGTGGGCGGGCAGTTGTGGTCGCCGCCCAAGTCTCATCGGAACAAAATGAAGATTAATAGTATTCAAGCATACGGTATATCTGTTGAAACGATTCTTACTTCCATTCTTGTGCATCCAAATTACAAGGGGCTTACAATTGTGCGCTCTTACTCGCCGGATCACTACGAGGGTGGTGCCTGGAACACGGGTGGATCGTGCACGGGGAAGGTGAAGCCTCTTGGTCCGGGCGAACTGGTGGAAAACGAATTCACAAATGTCATGCATGCACAACAGGTTAATGGTTTCAACCGTGCTGTGCAGAATGCAACAAATGCATCAAGGTTGAAGTTAATGGATATCACTGAAGTTTTTCAGTACAGGCATGATGGCCATCCTGGTCCATACAGGAGCACTGATCCAAATAAGATCACAAAGCGTGGACCGGATGGAAGGCCGCCACCGCAGGATTGCTTGCATTGGTGCATGCCAGGCCCTGTGGATACCTGGAATGAGCTCGTGATGGAGATCATTAGGCGAGAATATGAAGGATCAAGTGCATCGTGATTAGTTGAATGACTCTGTAGGAAATGAGAGTTTCTTGGGGAGAGACAAAAATAGTTAAGTTGTATCTTTTCATAGAAGAAAATATTAACATTGTAGAGAAATTAATTTATTTGTATATGGGTTCGGATGATAAAGCTATTTGCTTATTCCTTAACCCTCAAAAGCCATTAGTACACCTGATATGGCTACGTATGTCATTACCAAGTTTTGATTTTTAATATACCACATCATATTTTTTGAACATCAGTTCGCATTATTTTATCTGATAATTTTGGTAGTGAGTTTTAGTCCTCCTTTGTTTTGCCTTTTTGCTGTTGTCTTTGTATGGTATGAACTTATGCCGTTATACATACCTAATTTGTATGTTGGCAGGTGAACATGCAATGCTCTTTCCCCAGATGCTCCATTAAAGTTATTATTCCAGGAACTGAAATTCCAAGGTGGTTCAACAAACAGAATACAGGTAATTCAATGAAGGTGGATCCATCTCCCATTGTGGATGACAATAATTGGATTGGCATTGCTTCTTGTGTGGCATTTGTTGTACGTGATGCTCCAACTGAATATCCTCCTATTCTATTTGGTTGTGGTTT
The DNA here is from genome assembly GCF_059453495.1 of Arachis ipaensis. NCBI lineage: Eukaryota > Viridiplantae > Streptophyta > Magnoliopsida > Fabales > Fabaceae > Arachis > Arachis ipaensis. The sequence continues at coordinate 9,013,854 of NC_142438.1, forward strand.
TCGTCGTAATCCAGATAAGGCCGTTTGTTCCATTGCTCCAATACGTCTTAAGAAAGATTGGATCACAACTGAATTAATCATATGTTGCTAATGTTTTTATCCAGGGAAGTTTTCATTAATAATTTTGTAAGTGTTTTAAAAGAAGGAGCATCTAATCTTGATGGTATTGAATTGGTTGCATTGACTCGTTATCCAGAAGTAGTAGCAGAAGTGAAGAGTTGTGGCTTGTGGGTACCGTTGGGTATTTAAGAGATTTGGAACATTTAAACCCAAAGAGGATGTATAGCGTCAACTCTTCAGCTCACACAATCAGAAGCACAAATTTTTGGAAATTCATGATGACCAATAGCTCGCAATATTTATATTCAGGAAATAAATTAAAATGTTGTATTGGCAAAAAGTGGAAAGTGTTTATTAGTTTCCTTGCTTATTGTAAATGAAAAGTATTATTTTAGCACAATGTGTTTGTGACTTCTGATTTTGGTGTTTATTCATTGGCCCTATAAATGACCCTAAACCAATATGATATAAGAGTAAAGACCTGTAGAGGCCTATAAAATCCAGCAATCTTAATATGTAAGAAAGAAGTACAAAGGGCAATCTCGAAAGATAATAGTTGAGAACCTCATTAGTTGGCTAAGTAACAAAGAATTATTGGTTTTTGTTTAGAATTTGAGTTAGCTAGCTGGAAAAAAAAAGTATATGAAAGTTGCTAAAGTAAAAGATCTAGTTGTATTATGTCTACAGAGAATCTCAAGATATATCTTTTTTACCAATTAGCTAAAAATAGAAAAAAGCTAAAGAATAATTGTATTGAGAAAGATAACCAAACAACTCTCACTTTAGCCAAGCTAAGATTCATTATTACACGTAAATTTGCTCAAATAAGACCACAAAAAGACATTATAGTTATACAATAGTATAGTTCATGAGGCAATTGACAACATGTATGACAAAGTATTGAAGAACTTCAACAGTTAATTGTCTTGCTCTTGCAAGTTAAACTGGAGGGGGCTTTCTGACTTTAGTTGCTTGTTCAAATTCATATGCAATCTCAATTAGCTTTGATTCTGATCCTTTCAAACCACCAAAGTTTATTCCAAATGGGACACCCTTACTATCATACCCTGCAGGCACATTTATTCCTGGGAACCCTCCAATAGCAAGCACAGGTGCAACACTTGAACCAGGTGTTACCAATGCATCAAGTTTATAATCACTCATCAATTTCTCAAAGCCTTCTCTTGATAGTCTTGCTAGATTGGCCAGTGCCGCCTTCTCTGTCGCGCCTATTCCATTTGTTGTTTGGGCTAACAAGAAGATGTCTTGACCAAACTCATTGATCTTTTCCTAAATAGTAATTATTTGAATACAAGAGTTAATCATTGTGAACTTTGATGTTCTGCATAAAATTAATCAAGTTTTGTCAATGAAGGAAACATTTGATTATACATACCAGATCTGTATTCTTTTGGTTAAAGGCTATATAACATCTGCCAAGGATCTCACTGGCGAAACCTCCAAGTTCTTGAGATATGAATTCAAGGATAGTTTGAACTCAGCAGCAAGTGCTACTGCCTCACCACTTTTGGTCACATTTAAGATATCATTGATATTGGTTATCTGGAGATTATCTACCACAACTGCTCCTTGATGTCTTCAATTTTCATGTTATATATACATTTTCATTAGGTAGGCGTACTGATTGAGAAAATGAAATTTTTTGAAAATTAAACATTTAAAGCTTATATTAATTTTTACCTTAAGGTCTGAAAATGCTTCTCAAAGTGTTGAACCACATCAGAGGCTAAAAGGCCAAAGAATGGGTTCCTTACTATTCCAAGTCTCTTCCCTCTGAGCCCATTTTGATTAAGAAATTGTTTGAATCCACCTTGAGGAATGTACTTAGACCAAGTTGTAGTTGCTGGATCATTGTAATCAATCCCAGAAATTACATCAAGAACAAAGACAGCATCAGATACTGTCCTACTAATGGCCCTGGCAACAAGTTCAAACACAAATTCATAATTGTCAAGTAATGTGCAATGAATTGTAACAAGCTAATTCTCTGATTGGTTGCTTCAATTCCAGAGACCATAATCTTAACCATCACATGCAACAAGTGTTCTTACCCAACAGTATCTTGTCTAGGCGAAACCGGGATGACTTGATCCCGGCTAGTGAGACCAACTGTTGGTTTGATGCCTACAACTGAATTGGCACTTGATGGACATAAAATTGACCCATCAGTCTCAGTTCCAAGTGCTACTGTCACCAAATTAGCAGCTGTTGATATTGCTGATCCACTACTAGACCCACATGGATCAGCAGATAAAACATATGGATTCTGAACATTACACAAAAATGATATTAATAATGTCAATATGTCAGCATTCCTATTCAATCTGAAATGTAAAATGTTTTGCTAAGCAAATTTCTTAAAACTCTTATAACATATTGCAACTTTTTCATGCTGCAAGTGCTATGACTAACCTTTCCTTGGCCACCTCTTGCACTGAAACCATTAGGAGCCTTTGTAGACCTGAAGGCAGCCCATTCACTCAAGCTGGCCTTCCCCAATATGATTGCCCCGGCTCTCCTCAGTTTCGACACCACACCGGCATCACGAGGCACCACAGAACCAAGCAAAGCAAAAGATCCAGCAGTAGTATTCAGCTTATCCTTGGTTCCAATGTTATCCTTGAGCAGAACTGGAATACCGTGCAGTGCAGGCAAACTTGTCGACGACTTAGTTTTTCGGTCGCAGTCGGCTTTATCAGCTTGGGACAATGCATCTGGGTTCACTTCTATGACACCCTTAAGAGTTGGGTTCAGCCTTTTGATTTCTTCTATATAAAACTCAACCAGCTTCCTTGAGGTGAGTTTGTTTTGCCTGAATGCAAGTTGAATCTCACTTATGGTTGCTTCTTTGATAGAGAATTGTTGTGCTGTTATGGTGTATGACCCTTCTGATAATATGGTCAAAAGAATGATCAACATGAATGAGAGTATAGACATAGTTAGTGACATTATGGTAGCCATCAAACTCAGCAATGTGATTAGTTGTTTGCATGAATGACCATTGTTTAGTTACACCGTTATTTATAGTATAAGCTTAGAACTGCAAATTTAATTAAGAAATTGTACTTGAATAATATGTTTCAACTATTTTTAGTAGTTTGGAGTTCATGGACTTGATTAAGTAAATAAATAAAGCACTAGGTTGTTACTTATGTGGAATTTTGCTTAATTATCCGGCCATGGTCAGAATATTCGGGAGTAGATTGAATTATTGAATGTCACTTTGGAAGAACATATGTTTTTATAAGTTCAGGACCATAATTGCTCGTTACAAAATATTGACTAGTTCATTGCCTTTGCCGGCGTTTAAGAGTGTGTAATGTATTTTTTTATTTTTCATTACTGAAGTTGGTATCTTCATCTTTAGTTGGCAATTAATTTATTGAAATGAGACACAGAAGGTACAATATAATGTACGTGCAGTGATTTGTTTATACATTTTGGACCCAATTAAGGGATAAATCATCCTCAAGATTCTTGGTAGAGCAATGCCATATTTTTTGTTTCTTTCTGCTTGTAATGTCGATTAGTTGTAACACTCTTGTATCCCCACGATTAATTAACAAACTCATTTTTGTGCAGTGTTCTAAATCATGCAGTTTGGTATATTTAAGGCGAAGTTTCTTGTGTAGAAGGTGCTGCGCTTTCTACATGTGTAGACATGGCGTGGTTGCTAGCAGCTTGTAACAAGTGTATGAGTTGAGAGGCAGATATGACATGTTGCAGTATTGGTCCCCTCTCATGTTTGTTTTTTTTTTTTTTTTTTTTTTACCAAAGATAAGAGATTCGAACTCGCAACTTCTTTTTTTTTTGAAACAAAGGAAGCTCAACACATTAAAGTGGAGCAAATAAAAGAAAAAAGAAGACACATAACTAGCTACCAACAAATAAACCAACCCCTACTATCCCCAGTACTCTCATCCTCCCCCAGGATCACCACCACTCCATTCCGTGTAGCTCATCAACGTCCTTGTGTGTATGACCTCCAGGCTTGCTCTTGCATTCTTGAAGATTCGTGCATTCCGTTCCAACCAGATGTTCCAAATCACTGCAAAGAACACTGACATCCACATCTTCTTCCCCTGTTGTCTATTATGCATTCCATGCCAACTCTCAAACATTTCTTTAACAGTTCCGGGAATCACCCACTCCCTTCCTAGTAACCTCAGCCACTTGCATCACACCTGCCATGTTACCTCACACCTAAGGAATAAATGCTCAACAGATTCTAATTCCTTGGTACACAGTACACACATACTATCCCCCAGAATGTTGACTCCTAGTTTAGTCAGCCGCTCCTTGGTGTTAACTCTACCCACTAGCACAAACCACCCAAAGAGCTCAATTCTCGGAGGAACGAAACCTTTCCAAATGGAACTCGTGAAGCTATAACTCGTTATCTCAGCTGATAATGTCTCCGCTTGTATAGCCTGGATCACAGAACTAGTAGAGAAAATACCTTTATTTTCAAACTTCCACACCACATTGTCCTCCCTACCTGATGACACCCTCACTGGCCTTAACCTCTCATGCAGTTGATTGACAAGCTCTAGCTCCCATTGGAACAGTGCCCTCCTCCATTGAAAATTCCAAATCCAATCAAGCCCATCCCAAAAACCACACTCCCCGATGACAAGTCCTTGCTGACTGGAAATAGAGTAGAGTCTCGGATGACTTCCTTTCAGAGTACCACCTTGAACCCAGTTATCTTCCCAAAATCGAGTCTGCATACCATTGCCTACTTCCATTGCCAGTCCACTTACCACTTTATCACGAATCCGCGGTTCTTTTATATTCAGCTGACATATGTCCTTCCAAGGGCCACCCTTTACTGGTAAAGGCTGAGTTGCTAACATGACATCCGGGTTCAACTTATTACACGAACACACAATCTTCTTCCACAGCGGGCAATCCTCCTTTGAAAACCTCCACCACCACTTAAACAGAAGCGCTGTGTTTCTCAGCACTGCATCACCAACCCCCAATCCCCCAACCTTTTTTGGAGCCTGAACTATCTCCCACTTTACCATAGGTATACCATAGTTCCCGTTCTCCCTGCACCACATAAAGTTCCGTTGTAAAGCAATCAGCTTGTCCGCTACCGCCTTCGGCATCTTGTATAGACTAAGGTAGTAGATGGGGAGACTATTCAGCACCGATTTGATAAGGACCAGCTTACCTGATTTATTCAAAACCTTGGCTTTCCACAAACTCAGCTTCTGTTCCACCTTATCAATGATTGGTTTCCAAGTCTTCACCAAGCGCGGATTCGCACCTAGAGAAACTCCCAAGTATCTAACCGGTAGAGAAGCTTGTTGGCATCCCAGCAGTCCACATGCCTGATCAATCCATCCTTGCTCACAGTTCACCGATATCAGATTCGATTTATCAAAGTTAATGCTCAGCCCAGACATCAACTCAAAGCACCGTAACAGTCTCTTATAGTTTACAATTGTTTCAGTCTCCGGCGGGCAGAATAAAATAGTGTCATCTGCAAATTGTAGGTGTGACAGTTCAATAAGATCTCCCCCTACCAGCAGTGGAGCAATGCGGCCATTCCTCACAGCCTCCCCCAACATCCTATGCAACACATCTACAACTAATACGAATAGCAATGGAGAAAGTGGGTCCCCTTGTCTTAGTCCCCTCTCCATCTTGAATGGCTTGGAAGGTGCCCCGTTTACCAAGACTGCCATGGTGGCCGTAGTAACACACTCCTTCACCCAGCTCCTCCATTTTTGGCCGAAGCCCATTTTCTGTAGCACAATGTCAACAAAATCCCATCTCACTCTGTCATAGGCCTTCTGAAAATCCAGTTTGATAATGACTGCTGACTTTTTCCGAGTCTTCAGCCAATGAACCGTCTCGCAGGCTATGAGTGCACCATCATGAATTTTTCTTCCCTTTACAAATGCAGTCTGAGTCTCTCCAACCAGTCCCGACATCACAGATCGCATCCTGTGCACCAACACTTTCGAAATCACTTTGTACACACACCCCACCATACTAATCGGCCTAAAATCCTTCACCTCCTTTGCACCTTCAAACTTTGGAGCTAGTGTCACCCACGTTACATTGACATCCTTTGGCAATTTCGCACTTTGAAAGAACCCCATTACCGCAGCAGTGAATTCCGGCCCAATGTCATCCCAGCATTTCTTTATGAAGTTCATGTTAAACCCATCACTCCCTGGGGCCTTGGAAGATTCGCAGTCCCACACAGCCTCCTTAATTTCCTCATCCGTCGGCATCACTTCTAAAGCTTCAGCCTCATCCCTATGGATACACTTTACTAACCCATCTCTGATTCCAATCCTCGGAACATATTCCTGTCGATATAAATCCTTGTAGAACCCTCTAATCGCACCTTTTATTCTCGCCTGATTCCGCACAAGTCTTCCATGTAACATCAGAGCATCAATCCTGTTATTCCGTCTTCTGGCCGAAGCAATGTTATGAAAGTATCTGGTATTCCTATCCATGTTTGCAGCATGCTTAGACCGAGACATCTGTTTCCAGTACATTTCCTTTCTAATATACCATTTTGATCAAAAGCTCACAAGCGCCTTCCTTCTAGCCTCCGTCGTACCATCATAAACTCCATCACTGACTGAATTGTCCAGCTTGGTGAGCTCCTCCTCAAACCTCATGAGTCTCTTATCCATGTCCCGGAAGTTATCCTTGTGCCATTGCCGCAGTTGTATTGCTAGAGCCCTCAGCTTGCACGGGAACTGCGTTTCTCCGAGGCTTCGCCACTCATCCTTCACCATTCTCAGAAATCCCTCATGCGTAAACCAGGCGTCTAAACTTCTGAATGGTCTAGGGGGCCCCGTTACTCTTGTTAGTTCCATGATCACTGGGCAGTGATCAGACAATCCCCTTGGGCCACCCTTAATCCTAATATCCGGAAACACCTCAGTCCATTCAACATTAACCATCACCCTATCAATCCGACTACAGGAACGCCCCCTAAACCATGTATACTTCCTATCAGTAAGAGGCAAATCTATCAACTGCATGTCTCGCACCCATTCCTTAAATTCCTCCGATGACGCCATCAAGCTAGTAGCTCCTTTACGATCCTCTACTTGTAAAATTTCATTAAAGTCTCCGAGAAAACAGAAAGGAATCTGACACAACCCCGCCACATAGCTCAGTTCCTCCCACACCCCCCTCTTTGCCTCCCTCCCATGCGCCCCGTACACCAAACAGAAAGCACATCGGAAGTTGGTCTTTGTTAAAACGCCTTCAACACACAGCCACCTCTCACCTTTATACCTTTGATCTACTTGAAACACTCCTTCATCCCAAATTAATAGCAGACCCCCCGCCATTCCTGCAGATTCCACAAACTCCCAACCAGCAGTACTAGATCCCCAAAGCCTTGCAACCTCATATTTAGTAATCACTTCTTTTTTTGTTTCAAGCAATCCCAACATGTTCAAATTATATTTATTTTTCAAAGATTTCAGCATGCTTAATTTACCGTCCCCCCTCCACCCCCTAATATTCCAACAGCTCACAATCATTTAAATAAAGATTTGCTCACCTTATTTTTATTTTTTGGTCGACTCCTTCTCGCCTTTTCCTTTTGCTTCGCCAGTTTTCTCTTAGCTGCTATTTCTTCATTTTGTGCTTGCAAAATCGCCATAATATCTTCTTCCTCATCGCATAAAACCGCTCCTGATTCCACAGCCAATGCCCAGGTTGCTTGATTCTCCTGGCGCTGCTCTTCCTGTGTCCCCTCGCCTTCTAAATGGCTAACTGTGCCCAGCCTAGCCCCTGCTCCTGCCCCCCGGGCATTGCCACAGGCAGCCACCTCCGGGACGTCCCTCACTGCGTTTCCCTGTGCTCCCGAGGTACCATCCTTCCCCATTAGGCAGCTCAATCCCGCTTGGGATCCCTCATCGTGCAAGCCGGCCTCACTTATCCCATCCTGCGCCCCTTGCTCCTGCCGGTGGACTGCCGCCCTGATTCCCGTCCCCTCCTGCGCAACCCTTCCCCCATCAAGCTCAACTCCCACCCCATCGATCGGTCCTCCGCCCCCCACCATCTCCTCTAGTTCCGGGTTCTTATCCACCGACGGATCCCCGAGTTTAAGCGGCAACCCTCTCGCCTCAGGATCCTTCTCCGCTGGTGAGCACCCCAGCCCTCGCAAACCTTCCATCGGCGCCGCTTCAAACAGCTCCCGTGGATCCCTCCGGATCCTCAGGCCGCCCGACCCGTCGTGGCCTCCAATGGAAAGAAAACCATACGCCGTTTCAGTTAGGAGGCCATCCTGGCCCAGGCCAACAACAGGCTCCTTCTCAATACGTCATGTCCCTTACGGTCAGCCTCCCCCCTCCGTTCTTAGTTGGTGTTGGGCCAATTGAATGCGAGCCCATACTGTTACAATACTCCAACCGTGTCCCAGCTTGGTCCCAATCCGGATGGGCAGCCCACTTTGCATGAACTCCTCCCACCCCTCCCCATACTTGCGTGACTGTATTCTCCGACTCCCCCTCATGAACTATCTCACATCCCTTCAAACCCGCTACTTCACCGTCCTTGGTACTAGCTGAATCCGGTACAACCGTATCCTTTTTGAATTTCAAAAAGGCAACGTCCACATCATTCAATAACACATCAGAGATTACTATTCTGTCCTCACCGTGCTCAGCCTCCGTAGGCCTACCAGTAACCAGTTCCGCCGCCGGGTCCCAACTACCCTCCCCCTTCTTCATGGCCGTGCCAGCGGTGCCAGAAACTTCATTCTTCGCATAGACACTTCTGCTTCTCCCCATGCTGACCGCACCGCCCTCCTGTGGTTCTACCTCCTTCACAAAGATCTCAAACACCGTCTTCCCAACAACAATTTGCATCCATTCTCGGATTACATCGAATACCCCCGTCTCAACTTGAATCCTCCCTGCTTCAAACGATGCTCCTTCCCCCGTCATTACATCACACTGGACCACGTTGCCCCACTGCCCTCCTATTCTCTTGAACGTTTCCGGTGCCCATGCATGTAAAGGAATTCCGTAGCACTCCAGCCACGCTCGTCGAGTAATACACCGTTCCGATTCCTCCCAACGCGAGATCCTATGGAATACTTGCAACAAATTATCCATCTTGAATGTAAACACTCCCTCCGCATGCTGCACAGTATCAAATATTACCAGCACTTTGCACGGCCCGATCTCCCTAACATCCACAATGTTGGGCAGATTTTTAGACACCACCGTCTTCACTGATCTGAGGTCCACTGGGTGTAACGTGTGCCCCACTAAACTCCTCGCCAACCATTCCATATTTGCTTCGACTACCGGCACATCAATTCTTTTCACAGGTCCATTCCCCTCTGTGGCATTCTTATGGTCTCGCACTGGCTGTTCCTTCATAGCTTTGGCCGCAGCCACCCCATTCCCCTTATAAGAATCCACTACTTCACCGCCATTGGGACTTGTTATTTCCTTACGCACTGTGCCACCCATCTGAAACTGTCTTCGATACTTAGCTTCCCCGACGGTAATTACCTTCCCCCGTAATCTCCACTGGTTCATTTCTGCAATCGCCTTGAGAGCGCCCCCTTTTGTCGTGTACCGAACAAAGGCAAATAAATAGATCACACCACTCTTTCGTTTCCGGCCAAGATATATGTCGTTAATTCTTCCCGTCCAACAAAATAAGTGATACAGCTCCCTCCTTGAGATATCAGCCGGTAGATTATCCACAAACACAGAGAATGAATCATTTTCCAAACGATGATATGCCTCCCGATTCCAAATTCTAGGATCCTTTGGTATTAACTGTACTCCTCTCGTACTACCCCTGGAGTACTCACCTCTCACAGCCTCTCTGCCTCCCATTTCAGTTATTGGCTATCAACTCGCAACCTCTTAAATGAGTATGGAGAGATTATGCCATTTGAGCTATAACTCATTGGCGGTCTCCTCTCATGTTTGAGTCTGCTGCTAACATGGTGTGATATGAAAATGTTGTTAGCTTATGTAATTACTAATTACATTAACGATAGTTTTTTTTGTTTGGAAGGGTAGTTAATTAGTGTGAGATGAAGTTAGGCCTAGTTTTGTTCGAATTATTGCTATGGTAGTGAAACAATGATATAAAGAAACATGACAAATTTATGAACGGACTAAAACATCAGTGAACTTAAAAATATAATTTTAAAAATTCATTCTAAAATTTAAAAGGAAAAGGCAAGTTTGGACTTTTGTTTTTAAATAAAAAACATATAAATACATACCCAAAAAAATTATTTTATAACATTAATTATTGTGCAATAAAATTTTAATGTATTAAAAAATTTTATATACATTTTATTTTGATTTTAAAATATAAAATACTTAAATTATAAAAATTATTAAAAAATATTAGTATGTACTCTTCTATTATTCAGTATAATAATAAAATAATAATGATGGTTCATAAACTCAAATTAAATTTTTATCATACCGAAAATTTAACTAATTTAATTTAATTGATTAAAACTTTTTTAGTCTATTTATTTTAATAAAAATATCGTAAAATGAATAGATATTGAATCAACGAGATACAACAAGATAGTGGAGTAAAATAAAAATAAAATACATAAAATGTTATATCTTCTAACCGTTTATGATGGTATTCAATTTTTATATAAAATTCATGATAGTAATTAATTTTCACATACATTTCTACGCTATATAGCGATTTATGTATAAATTTGAAACATTTACGCTCTATAGCAGATTATTGATACTTTCTAAAATTTATGTAATTATATAATTCACGTATTTCGTTTTCTGTATATTAATGAGCTAAATCCTAAAATAGTCCATAAAATTGATGTTGTGCATTAAAATCATTCTTGAGATTTCAATTGCACCAATGACATTTTTGAGATTGACAAAAGTGCATCATGTTAGTCTCTGACCTATTTTTTATTAATGGCGTGATTATTATTAGTGACATGTGTCACTCTATGGTTTCGCCACGTGTAATGATATGATGATGGGTTCACTAGTGACACGTGGCATGCTGATATGGATGGTTGTGCCACGTGTCACGATGTTATTTGAACATGTGTCAATTTGTGCCACGTGTCACAACGTTATTCGCCCACGTGTAATCCGTCATGTTATCATTGTAGATACACTAAATTAGTCTCTCAGTTTGCATAAAGTGACTCATTTTAGTCTTTGAAATTGAATATTGTGCACTAAACTAGTCCTATCACCAATTTTTTTCTCATTTTTTTAAAATTTCAAAATTCTCAATATTTTTGGATGCACTAATTCCAACTCTATTTTTTTACATATCACTTAAATACAAGTGCTTTTATAATTTTTTTTTAATTTTAATTTTAATTATATAATTTTTTCTATAAAAGTTTAACGTCGATAAATTTTGTAATATAGAAGTAAATGGGATAGATTGAAGGCACTTCAAGTATCCTCACTACCATCTCCAACCTCTTTCGTCTAGCCTGGACAAAAGAGGTCGGAAATAGTAGTGAAGGTGCTTAAATGCCTTCACGTCAACTCCAAGACGACGGTTAGAGATACTTGCAAGAGAAAAAAATATTTTATAAAAGTACTTGTATTTAAATAATGTGTAAAAAAATAAAATTAAAATTAATGCATTTAAAGATATTAAGAATTTTGAATTTATAAAAAAAGAAAAAAAATTAGTAGACTAGATGCACGACCTTCAATTTTATGGACTAAAATGAGTCACCTAATGCAAAATGAGGGATTAATTTGGTGCATCTACAATAATGACATAATAGATAACAGGCGGACGAATGTCAAGGACTAACATGGTGTGTACTTTTGTCGATCTCAAAAACGTCATTGGTGCAATTAGAATCTCATGAATGATTTTAATGCACAACACCAATTTTATAAACTATTTTAAGGTTTAACTCGTTAGTATACAGAAAATAAAATGTATGAATTTTATAATTATATAAATTTTAAAAAATATCAATAATCTGCTATAGGGTGTAGATGTTTCAAAATTTATACATAAATCGCTATATAGCGTAGAAATGTATGTGAAAATTAATTACTATCATAAATTCCTATGTGTAAATATTTATGTAAAAATTGAATACCATTATAAACGGCTAGAGGATATAATATTTTATGTGTTTTATTTTATCTTCTTTTGCTCCACTATCTTGTTGTATCTCATTGATTTGATATCTATGTATCATTTTACGGCTGATTTTTTTTGTATGAAAAAATATTGGTGTTTTTTTTTTGGAAATGGAATTATTTGGTGTAATTACAGATAAGTGAATTTTATAGTTGAGAAGTCAACACGTGGGGGCGTGTTGGACACGTGACAGCATATTGGCCAACACGTGGGGGCGTATTGAATGATTTCCACAATACTGTAATACACTTCAAATATCAATATTCAACTAAAATACCATTTCCATTTTCATATTAAAAATAATTTCTATCTTTTACGATATTTTTATTAAAATAAATAGAATAAAAAAATTTTAATCAGTTAAATTGAATTAGTTAAATTTTCGGTATAATAAGAATTTAATTTGAGTTTATGAATCATCATTATTATTATATTATTATACTGAATGATAGAGGAGTGCATAATAATATTTTGTAATTATTTTTATAATTTAAATATTTTATATTTTAAAATTAAAATAAATATGTATATAAATTTTTTACTACATTAAAATTTCATTGCACAATAATTAATGTTATAAAATATTTTTTTGGTATGCATTTATATTTTTTTATTTAAAAGCAAAAGTCTAAACTTGCCTTTTTCTTTTAAATTTTAGAATGATTTTCTTAAATTATATTTTTAAGTTCACTAATATTTTAATCCGTTAATAAACTTGTCATGTTTCTTTATTCCATTGTTTTGCTACCATAGCAAATAGAGCCCCACTAATTTTCCCTAGTCATTCCAAAAATTAAAAAATCCCAACAAAATTAGGCCCAACTTTATCTCACACTAATTAACCACCGTTAATCTCATGTTAAAAAAAACAACCATTAATATAATTAGTAATTACAGAAGTTAACAACATTTTCATATCACATCATGTTAGCAACAGACTCAAACATGAGAGAAGACTAATACTACAACATGGCACATGTGTCCCCCAACTCATACACTTGTCACAAGCTGCTAGCGACCACGCCATGTCTACACATGTAGAAAGCACAGCACCTTCTACACCATAGACTTGACCTTTAACTAAATTACAATTCACATTAGATGGAAATGTTAGTTGAAGCACTTGAGCATCCTACAATTAAAAACATGCTGCTGAAGCTGAATTACAATTAATCAGATCTAAAAATATGAAAACAAGAATTGATCTTCAAATAGTGTCTTGAAGTAGATGACAAGTAGGTGGAGGCTTCCTTGCATTAGTAGCTTGTTCAAAGCCATAAGCAATCTCAATGAGTTTTGGCTCTGTTCCCTTTAGCCCTCCAAAACACACTCCAAATGGCATTCCCTTGCTGTCATATCCAGCTGGAACAGTGATTGCAGGGTACCCTCCAATTGCTAGAACCGTGGCAGCATCAGATCCAATAGTCACCAATGCATCCAATTCATTCTCCTTCATCAATTTCTCAAACCCATTTTGTGATAATTGCTCCATCATCTCCAATGCCTCGATTGGAGGAATGCCATTTGTCATTTCTGATGCAATAAACAAATCCTGCCCATACTCATTCGTCTTTTCCTACAAAAGAAATAAAGCAAAAACAGTTCATTAATGCCAAATCAAACTAAGCATTCTAAACCAACATCAAGTTGGTATATGTTTTGATGCTTTAAAAATCAATGGCCTTTCAATGCTATTGTCTGTGTAAAAATCATACTACATGCTTACTAAATCAGGGTGCTTGATGTTGAATTCAATAATCTCAGCCAGCGATCTCACAGGAGAATAAACCAGTTCTTGCAGGTACTCATTGATGGATGACTTGAACTCTGCCAGCATTGCTAATGCTTCACCACTTTGGAAAGGGTCAAGAATGATGCTTGAATTCTCTATTTCCAAATTATCTATCACCATCGCACCTCTTTGCCTTAGATTTGCGAAAACCACCACAACATCGGTGTTAATATAAAATATGATCATTCACTTGTGTGTGTGGGTGTGTTATGCATTCTATATTTACCTGAAAATGTTAAGATGGCTCTCAAAGATAGAAATGGCGTTGGATCCATTATAAGGAGTGAAAAATGGATTCCTAACAACACCAAGTTTCTTTCCTTTGAGGCCTTCTTTCCTGAGGAACTGCTTGTAACCACCTTGAGGTATAAACATAGCTGCTGACTTTGTAGCATTATAGTCTCTGGGATCAAACCCAACAATGGCATCAAGAACATGAACTGCATCTGCAACTGTCCTGCATATTGGCCTGTGCAAAAACACACATTTTCAGACATAAAAAGACTAGTGATATGATAACTAATTGTTTTTTCATGTTTATTGTTTGCTCATATAAGAAAGAGATGAGTTACTAAGACATTTGTTGATACAAGAAGCGATTTGTTACCCGATTGAATCTTGGCGAGGCGAAATCGGTATGACACCAGCCCTGCTGGTGAGTCCAACGGTGGGTTTGATCCCCACAACTGAGCTGCGGTCAGCTGGGCAGATAATGGAGCCATCGGTTTCAGTCCCCAGAGAAACTGCAACCATGTTGGTGGCCACTGAAATGGCGGATCCAAAGCTAGATCCGCATGTACTTCCCCCCTCCACATAAGGATTCTGCTTGTTACATTACACACATACATAAATTATGACTACATTTTTTTTTCCACTGAAATAATCTTATCATGAACCTGAACTGCAGATAGATATGCTGGTTTAAATCAAAGCAACCATAGCGAAATTGCCTTAAACATTGATCGTAAATAAAAATTTCAACCTTAGTTTAACATATCTTGCTGAACATAATCAAATATCTTTAACACTAGTTTACCCCGAAATGGAAAAAATAGAATATATAAGATTATTATAATGGCTAATCATTAAAGTCCATTCAACAGAATATAACAAGACTACATTTTTAGTTGAGGAGAATTAGGGCCAGCAATTTTTGTAATTTTGTAGTTATCAAATAGTTATCAATGATATTTTTAATGGTATGGGATTTTATCCAATGATGTGAGATTACTCACTTTTTTTTTTGTTAGTTACATGCTAATCAGAATTTAATAAAATTGCTGCCCTAAACTTTTCCTTTTTGGTTTTAACACTAGTCTACAATTTTTGTTTCTGTTTTACGTTTATTGAACTCTTACTAGCAGTTTTATTTAATATAGTATAATAAAATAAAATGTTTATAATGCTCTTTTAATTAAAAAAAAGTTGAAACTTTCTGCTTAGTTAAAATAATCAAATAGGTATATAATATTTATATATTATTGTTATTGTTATGCTTCTGCAACATTAAATAACCTTTTTAGTTTGTAATTTTTAAAAAATATAACTACTAAATTAAAACCTTATCTCTTAAATATCATTTTTTCTGAAAAAAAAATGTCTTAACCCTAAATACTTAAAAAATTAGTGTAATATATTTGTTTTTAATTAAAATATGCAAAAACAAAAAAAGTTAGTATTAACGTAGTTTATGTTTAGTAATTTTTATTCAAAATGGATTATAGTAAACTAAATATTGTTTGGATTACATTATTCAAAATCACTTTTAGATGAAAAATTACAGAAAAATGACATAAATTTAAATAATTATTTTATTTTAGATATTTAAATAAATTTTAATATATTTTTTAATACTCTCAGTACTCTTTAATACTCTCATAGAATTAATAGAATCATAATACAAAACAAAAAAAATATTCCATACAAAAAAAATAACAATAACAATAACAATAACAATAAAAGAATTTATATAAACAAAAAATAATAAAAATTTTATAAAAAAAATAATATACATAAGAAAATATTAGAAAAAAATATTATAAAAAAATAAACATATAAATAATAAAAGATAATTGGTATATAAAATATAAATTTCAAACATAAAAAAGTAAATAAAAAAGCTAAAATTTATAGCTTTTAACAAACGTGAGTTGAAGATAGAAATCACTTCTCCATTTAGAGGATAAAAACATTACCAAACATAAAAATAAAACGTTCAAAGAATTCAAACACACTTCTCTCTTCTTTAATACAAAACCAAACACATAGATAAAAAATGTTGCCAAGTATAAAATGAAAACATTTAAGGGATTCAAACATACTTCTCTCTTCTCCAACATAAAATCAAACACACTTAAAGACCTAAGTTACTGCTAATTAACTATAACTTAAATAAAATAATATTTTCCATACTCACCTAAAGGTCTAAAAAGTTTTGAGAAAAATAAAATAAAATAAAAAATAGAAAAGGAGAAGGATAGAGAGCAGAGTACTAACAGTGGCATATCCACCTCGTGCGCACCAATTTTCCGGCGCTTCCGGAGACCGACAACTGTACCACTCGGACAGACTAGCTTTCCCCATAATCACCGCACCAGCCTCCCTCAGCTTCATCGTCACGTGCGCGTCACGTGCTACTTTCGACCCCAGCAGCGCATACGACCCTGCCGTCGTGTTCATCTTGTCCCGGCTCCCAATGCTATCCTTCAGCATCACCGGAATCCCATGCAGCGCCCCAACCACCTCCCCGCCTCTTCTCTCCCGATCGGCCTGCTCCGCCTGATCGCGTGCGTCCGGATTCACTTCCAGTACGGCGCGGAGCATCGGATTGAGTTTCTGGATCCGCTGCAGGTAGAAGTCAACGAGTTGACTCGAGGTTAGGTCGTTGCGGGAGAACGCAGCTTGGATTTCCTCAACGGTTGCTTCGACGATTGTGAACTCAGAAGCATTTGTTGCTCTGGAATGAGAAGTCGCAGATGAGTTCAAGATGAAGAAAAAGAAGAGAGGAGAAAGAGAAAGCATGGATGCCGCCATGTTTGAAGGCACATGTATGTTAGAGAGAGCTCTTCTGCGTTTTTTTTTTTGGTGACTTCTGCGTTTAAATAGTGTCAACTACTGATACTGTCAGTAAGGCCACTATAATACGAAAAAAGAGAAAGTCTAACCGACAGTAATTTTTATAATTTGTGGTTAGTATTTAACTAAAAAAAAGTGGGTGATTTTTTTATTATTAGATGTAATCCCATATTATTAAAAATAATATTAATGATGAATTAATAATTACAAAATACAAAAACCTTAACACTACTCTACAAAAAAGAGGAGTAACAGCAACTTTTGTGATTTTTTAATTTTATTTTTATTTTTACTATTAAAATTTTTTTAAATACACTAAAAAATTAATGCACCCAAACAAACATTTAGTATCTCAAACAAAATAAAAAAACTCATTCTCAGCCTTACCACAATTTTCAAAGTACTTTTATTTAAATAAATAAATAAAATATTATTTTTCAAAATGTCCACGAATTGAAATGTAGCCCAAAATATGCAAGATCAATCCACAATTATTGCTTGCTTTAATTCAAGAAATCATAATTTAACCTATTTTTGCTAGGTAAACAATAATTTTTGTGAACAATGAATTCTAAAAACATTTCACTCAAATTACCTCTTAAATTCCAACATTAAGATAACCATCGACATAATTAATAAATTGAACATTCGACATATCTATTATTGGTTTAGTATTCTCATTATTTTCCTAATACTTTTCCTAACCTTAATCGTCACATACAACAATTGCTCTTACTTGATCCCGGCTTTGATGCCGACAACTGAATTGGCACTTGATGGACGTAAAATTCAGACCAATTATTTTTTTTTTCCCGTATTGCTATTTACCAGATGATTATCTGTTTTCAAGTTAATTTTACTGCTACCTTAACCTGGTTAACAAACATGTTATAGTATTTAGCACTTGTTTACTTCTAAATTCAACTAATGATATATATAAGTAATATATACTAGTATTTCTACAAATAAATTCAGCACATACATAAACTCACCAAGACGATGCTAATTGCTATGATTCCCATCACTATTTTGTTTGGTGTTTACAAGAGTCACTACTATTCAATGTAATCTTATATTATATCAAAAAATGACGAGATATGAAGGAGTAAATAGCATCATAAGAACACAGTGGACCAAATAATGAAACCTCGTTAAGTAACTCTAGGCTAAATAACACTCAGTCAGATTGGGTTGATTGACTTCTTGGTAATAGGACTAGAATGGTTTAATTAGGACTAAAAAAATATTCAAATACAGAAGTTTACCATAAAATATTCAGCAGAAATATTTTTCTTTCTTACAATTGATGTACATGAGATTCTTCCATGCAAATACTCGTCAATTTCGTTAGTCATCCATCTCTCTGAGTCATAAAAGGAAAATGAGAAGAAGACCCTGCTAAGATCAAGAAATCAAACATGTATCATTCAAAAGATTAGTGCGTGCCATTCAGAATCATGACATAGATTTGGAGAAAAATAATTGAAGGAATGCGCGTCAAATTGGAATTTAAGGTAGGTTAACACGTTACTAATACTAGAATGAGATCCGCCCATCGTGAGTAAATTAATGATAATACATAATAAATATTAAAAATTATTATGTTCCGTAGAATTAAATTAAATATGTGTAAATTAAGTCATCAAAAAAAAATATGTGTAAATTAAAGTTAAATTTAAAAAGTGTTTTATTTAAAATAATTTGTAATACAAAAAATTTGGATGTTGAAATTGTATAAAGTGACATTTTTATTTGGTGGTTTGATTTTTGCATTTATTTTAGTTGATGGACTTAGTCTTCTTATGTAATGCTCATTCTCCTTTTTTTATTGGTTGTTGTTAGAGTTGTTTTTTTCTTTCTAGGTTCTTGTGAATGCATGTTCTTTTTGAATTGTTGAGTTGTATGCACTTTCTATTGTATTGTTTGTTCCATCTTTACATGTATGTTCTTTTTCCGAAAATGTGTCTTAAATTTGTATGATTTTCTTTTTCTTTAATCACTTGATGGGTATGTGATTGATGAGCGGATAATTTATATACTTTTTGGCATTGTTTTTACTTAGTTTTTAGTATGATTTAGTTGGTTTTTAGTATATTTTTATTAGTTTCTAATTAAAAATTACATTTCTAGACTTTACTATGAGTTTGTGTGTTTTTCTGTGATTTCAGGTATTTTCTGGCTGAAATTGAGGGAGTTGAGCAAAAATCTGATTCAGGCTGAAAAAGGACTGCTGATGTTGTTGGATTCTGACCTCCCTGCACTCAAAGTGGATTTTCTGGAGCTACAGAACTCCAAATGGCGCGCTCTCAATTGCGTTGCAGGGCTTTCCAGCAATATATAATAGTCCATACTTTGCTCAAGGATAGACGATGTAAACTGGCGTTCAACGCCAGTTCCATGTTGCAGTCTGGCGTCCAGCGCCAGAAACAAGTTACAAGTTGGAGTTCAACGCCAGAAACAGGTTACAACCTGGCGTTGAACGCCCAAAACAGCCCAAGCACGTGAGAAGCTTTAGTCTCAGTCCCAGCACACACCAAGTGGGCCCCAGAAGTGGATTTCTGCACTATCTATCATAGTTTACTCATTTTCTGTAAACCTAGGTTACTAGTTTAGTATTTAAACAACTTTTAGAGATTTATTTTGAACCTCATGACATTTTTAGATCTGAACTTTGTACTCTTTGACGGCATGAGTCTCTAAACTCCATTGTTGGGGGTGAGGAGCTCTGCAGCGTCTTGATGAATTAATGCAATGATCTCTGTTTTCCATTCAAACACGCTTGTTCCTATCTAAGATGTTCATTCGCGCTTCACTATGAAGAAGGTGATGATCCGTGACACTCATCACCTTCCTCAATCCATGAACATGTGCCTGACAACCACCTCTGTTCTACATCAGATTGAATGAGTATCTCTTAGATTTCTTAATCAGAATCTCCGTGGTATAAGCTAGAATTGATGGCGGCATTCATGAGAATCCGGAAAGTCTAAACCTTGTCTGTGGTATTCCGAGTAAGATTCAAGGATTGAATGGCTGTGACGAGCTTCAAACTCGCGATTGTTGGGCATAGTGACAGACGCAAAAGAATCAAGGGATTCTATTCCGACATGATCGAGAACCAACAGATGATTAGCCGTGCTGTGACAGAGCATTTGGACCATTTTCACTGAGAGGACGGGAAGTAGCCATTGACAACGGTGACACCTTACATATAGCTTGCCATGGAAGGAGCCATACGTGTGTGAAGAGGAGTACAAGAGAAAAACTGAAATAAAGAAGACAAAACATCTCCAAAACCCCAACATATTCTCCATCATTGCACAATAAGTATTTATATTTATGCCCTTTGACTCTTTACAATTGAAGTTGAAAAACACTGTTGTTGGCATCCTGACTAAGAATAATAAGATAACCATAGCTTGCTTCAAACCAACAATCTCTGTGGGATTTGACCCTTACTCACGTAAGGTATTACTTGGACGACCCAGTGTACTTGCTGGTTAGTGGTACGAATTGTGAAAAGTGTGATTCACAATTCGTGCACCAAGTTTTTGGCGCCGTTGCCGGGGATTGTTCGTGTTTGGACAACTGACGGTTTATTTTGTTGCTTAGATTAGGAAAAATTTTTCTTTTTGGTTTAGAGTCTCTTATTATTGTTCTTGTTAAAATTTTAGAATCCTTATTTTCTCTTTCAAAAAAAAAATTTTCGAAAATTATTTTTTTTATTTATTGACTTTTTCTTGTTTGATCTCTGGTTTTTCTTGTTTTGTGATTTTTCTTGTTTTCCTGTGCCTTTTCAAAACATTAGTTTTCAAAAAAAAATATTTCTTTCATTCTTAGTTATTTAAAAAAATACTTCTTCAAAACAAGTGTTACATTTACTGTCCAATTGGCTAGAACGTTGGTCTAAGTTCGTGGCAATTTGGTATACTCTTTTTAAAATCTTTTTTTTTCAAAAAAAAAAGAAATAATTTCTCTATTAAATTTTGTGCCAAACTTTAAGTTTGGTGTTTTCTTGTTGATTTCCCTTTGGTTTTCGAAAATTTTAGTTTGGTTTTCTAAAAATTTTAAGTTTGGTGTTCTTTCTTCATGTTCTTGTGTTCTTGTGAGTCTTCAAAGTGTTCTTGAGTTTTCCTTGTGTCTTGATCTTAAAATTTTTAAGTTTAGTGTTCCTTGGTGTTTTCCCTCCAAAATTTTCAAAAACAAGGAGCATTAGATCTAAAAATTTTAAATCTTGTGCTATCTTATTGTTTTTCTCTCTCCTCTTTAAATTCAAAAATATCTTTTCTCTCTATTTTAAAGCAAATTTTCGAAATTTACCTTTAAAATTCAGATTTTTATTTCAAAATTTAAAACCTTTTACAAAAATCATCATATCCTTTTCAAAACTTCCTGACCACTTTCTCTCTCCTCATTTTTTCGAAAATTTTCAACCATTTTTATTTATTTTATTTTAATTTATTTCATTTTTGAAATAAATAAATAAATAAATAAAAATAATTTTCTTTTTTTACATCATCTCCCTTTCTCCATCATGGATCTAAGTGGAAATGAACAGTCCAGAAGGACTCTGGGGTCATATGCTAACCCCTCTACTGCTTCATATGGGACTAGTATCTGCATACCCTCCATTGGAGTCAATAGCTTTGAGTTGAATCCTCAGCTCATTATCATGGTGCAGCAAAGCTGCCAGTATTCCGGTCTTCCACAGGAAGAACCTACAGAGTTTCTGGCACAGTTTTTACAAATTGCTAACACAGTACATGATAAGAAAGTAGATCAGGATGTCTACAGATCATTACTATTTCCATTTGCTGTAAAAGACCAAGCCAAGAGGTGGTTAAATAACCAACCTAAGGCTAGCATAAGGACATGGAAACAGCTGACAGAAAAATTTCTGAATCAATACTTTCCTCCAAAACAGATGACACAGCTAAGGCTGGACATCCAAGGCTTTAAACAAGGAGATAATGAATCCCTTTATGATGCCTGGGAGAGATACAGAGAGATGCTACAAAAATGCCCCTCTGAAATGTTTTCAGAGTAGGTTCAATTAGACATCTTCTATTATGGGCTTACAGAAAGAGCTCAGATTTCTCTAGATTACTCAGCTGGTGGATCTATCCACATGAGAAAGACAATTGAAGAAGCTCAAGAGCTCATTGATACAGTTGCCAAAAATCAGCATCTGTACCTAAGCAGTGACCCTTCCATGAAAGAAGAGGTTAAAACAGTAACTGCTAAGCTCAGTCCTGTAAAACAAGCTGCTGAATTCAATCAGCAATTGGACTTTCTAACAAAGCAGTTAGCCGAATTCAAGGATAGACTACAAGAGACAAGGATGGCTAATATAAATATGGAAGAACAATTGAAGCAAACAAAGCAGCAGCTGTCAAAACAAATAACAGAAGAATGCCAAGCAGTTCAATTAAGAAGTGGGAAGACATTAAATACCCTACCTCAAGGCAGCAAGAAGCCAAGAAATGAGCAAACCACCCAAAATCCACCTGAGGACAGTAAGAGCCCAGGGAAAAATAATTCTGGCGCTAAAACGCCAGAAATTGGGTGGAAGGCTGGCGCTGAACGCCCAGACCATGCTCAGGACTGGCATTCAACGCCAGAAACAAGCAAGGATCTGGCGTTGAACGCCCAAAGGAAGCACAGTTCTGGCGTTCAGACACCAGGAACAGATGAGGAGTTGGCATCTAACGCCACTCCAGCTTCCAACCCTGGCTTTCAAATGCCAGTGAGGAATCAGACACCTGCAAGTGCTGATAATAAATCCCTCAAGAAGGCCTCTCAACCTACCTCTGTAGGAAATAAACCTGCAGCAACTAAGGTTGAGGAATACAAAGCCAAGATGCCTTATCCTCAAAAGCTCCGCAAAGAGGAGCAGGATAAGCAATTTGCCCGCTTTGCAGACTATCTCAGGACTCTTGAAATAAAGATTCTGTTCGCAGAGGCACTTGAGCAAATACCCTCTTATGCCAAGTTCATGAAAGATATCTTGAGTCATAAGAAGGATTGGAGAGAAACTGAAAGAGTTCTCCTCACTGAAGAATGCAGTGCAGTCATTCTGAAAAGCTTCCCAGAAAAGCTTAAAGATCCCGGGAGCTTTATGATACCATGCATATTAGAGGGTAACTACACCAAAACAGCTCTATGTGATCTTGGGGCAAGCATCAACCTAATCCCTGCATCCACTATCAGAAAGCTTGGCTTGACTGAAGAGGTCAAACCAACCTGGATCTGTCTTCAACTTGCTGATGGCTCCATTAAATACCCATCAGGCATAATTGAGGACATGATTGTCAAGGTTGGGCCATTTGCCTTCCCTACTGACTTTGTAGTGCTGGAAATGGAGGAGCACAAGAGTGCAACTCTCATTCTAGGAAGACCATTCCTAGCAACTGGACGAACCCTCATTGACGTTCAAAAAGGGGAGATAACCCTGAGAGTCAATGAGGATGAGTTTAAGTTGAATGTTGTCAAAGCTATGCAACATCCAGACACATCAGACGACTGCCTGGGCGTTGATATTATTGACTCCCTGGTGGAAGAGGTCCATATGACTGAGAGTCTCGAATCAGAGCTAGAGGACATTTTTAAAGATGTTCAGCCTGATCTGGAGGAACCAGAGGAAATAAAAGAACCTCTGAAAACTCCTCAGGAAGAGGAGAAACCTCCTAAACCCGAGCTCAAACCACTACCACCATCCCTGAAATATGCATTTCTGGGAGAAGGTGACACTTTTTCTGTAATCATAAGCTCTGCTTTAGGGCCACAGGAGGAGAAAGCACTAATTCAGGTGCTAAGGACACACAAGACAGCTCTTGGGTGGTCCATAAGTGATCTTAAGGGCATTAGCTCAGCCAGATGCATGCACAAGATCCTATTGGGGGATGATGCTAAGCCAGTGGTTCAACGACAGAGGCGGCTAAATCCCACCATGAAGGAGGTGGTGCAGAAAGAGGTCACTAAGTTACTAGAGGCTGGGATTATCTATCCTATTTCTGATAGCCCCTGGGTGAGCCCTGTCCATGTTGTCCCTAAGAAGGGAGGAATGACAGTGGTTCATAATGAAAAGAATGAACTGGTTCCTACAAGAACAGTTACAGGGTGGCGTATGTGTATTGACTACAGAAGGCTCAATACAGCCACCAGGAAGGATCATTTTCCTTTACCATTCATAGACCAGATGCTAGAGAGACTAGCAGGTCATGAGTATTACTGCTTTTTGGATGGCTATTCAGGTTACAACCAAATTGCAGTAGATCCTCAGGACCAAGAGAAAACAGCATTCACATGTCCTTCTGGAGTGTTTGCCTACAGAAGGATACCTTTCGGTCTGTGTAATGCACCTGCAACTTTTCAGAGGTGCATGCTCTCTATCTTCTCTGATATGGTAGAGAAGTTTCTAGAAGTCTTCATGGATGACTTTTCAGTATTTGGAGACTCATTCAGCTCCTGCCTTTACCATTTAGCACTTGTTCTGAAAAGATGCCAAGAGACCAACCTAGTTTTAAATTGGGAAAAATGTCACTTTATGGTGACTGAAGGGATTGTCCTTGGGCATAAAATTTCAAATAAGGGAATAGAGGTGGATCAAGCTAAAGTTGAAGTAATTGAAAAATTACCACCACCTGCCAATGTTAAGGCAATCAGAAGCTTTCTGGGGCATGCAGGATTCTATAGGAGGTTTATAAAGGATTTTTCAAAAATTGCAAAACCTCTGAGCAATCTGCTAGCTGCTGACACGCCATTTGTGTTTGACACAAAGTGTCTGCATGCGTTTGAGACCCTGAAAGCTAAGCTGGTCACAGCACCAGTTATTTCTGCACCATACTGGACATTACCATTCGAACTAATGTGTGATGCCAGTGACCATACCATTGGTGCAGTATCGGGACAGAGGCATAACAAGCTTCTACATGTCATTTATTATGCTAGCATTGTTTTAAATGATGCCCAGAAAAATTACACAACCACAGAAAAAGAATTACTTGCAGTGGTTTATGCCATTGACAAGTTTAGATCCTACTTAGTAGGATCAAAAGTGATTGTGTACACTGACCATGCTGCTCTTAAATATCTACTCACAAAGCAGGATTCAAAGCCCAGGCTCATAAAATGGGTGTTGCTTCTGCAAGAGTTTGATATAGAAATAAGAGATAGAAAAGGGACAGAGAATCAAGTAGCTGATCACCTGTCCCGGATAGAACCAGTAGCAGGAGCATCCCTCCCTCCTACTGAGATCTCTGAAACCTTTCCGGATGAGCAATTGTTTGCTATTCAGGAAGCTCTGTGGTTTGAAGACATTGCAAACTATAAGACACAAGGTTCTCCTTCTGTAACCATGGAGAGGAAGCATGAAAAGCTTCTCTCACTGCAGAGTCAACCAAAGCCCCCACAGTCAAACTCTAAGTTTGGTGTTGGGAGGCCACAACCAAACTCTAAGTTTGGTGTTGGGAGGTCCCAACCTTGCTCTGATTATCTGTGAGGCTCCATGAGAGCTCACTGTCAAGCTATTGACATTAAAGAAGCGCTTGTTGGGAGGCAACCCAATGTTATTTAATTATATCTATTTATTTTCCATTGCTATTTTATGTTTTCTTTAGGTTGATGATCATGTGAAGTCACAAAAACAAATGGAAAATCAAAAACAGAATGAAAATTAGCATGAAAAATAGCACACCCTGGAGGAAGATCATTCTAGTGTTTAAACGCCAGAAACAAGCATCTGTCTGGCGTTTAACGCCAGAAACAAGCACCAAGATGGCGTTTAACGCCAGAAACAAGCATCAGTCTGGCGTTAAACGCCAGAAACAGGCTGCATTTGGGCGTTTAATGCCAGAAACAGGCAGCAGTCTGGCGTTAAACGCCAGGATTGCACAGTAAGGACATTTTGTACGCCTAATTGGAGCAGGGATGCTAAATCCTTGACCCCACTGGATCTGTGGACCCTACAGGATCTCCACCTACCTCACCATTCAAATTCAAACAATTTCCCTCCCAAACCCACCCATTCACACACTTCCATCTCCTCCATCTTCTCCACTTCTCTCTTCTTTTGCTCGAGGACGAGCAAACCTTCTAAGTTTGGTGTGGTAAAAGCATTGCTTTTGTTTTTTCATAATTCAGTGGTAGAGCAATTGACTGTAGATCAAAGAGCTATGAGAAAAGAGCAACAAAGGCAAGGAAAAGACATAGAGGAGCTCAAGAGCACCATTGGTTCTTCAAGAAGAGGAAGATGCCACCCTCATTAAGGTGGACCCATTCCTTAATCTCCTTGTTCTTATTTTCCTGTTTTTCGTTTACTATGCTTTATGTTTAATTATGTTTGTGTCTTTACTATATGATCACTAGTACCTAAGTGTCTATGTCTTAAAGATATGAATGTCCTATGAATCCATCACCTTTCTTAAATGAAAATTGTTTTCTGAAAAAGAAAAAGAAGTACATGAATTTCGAATTTTAAAACAGTTTAATTATTTTGATGTGGTGGCATTACTTTTTGTTTTCTGAATGAATGCTTGAATAGTGCATATGTCTTTTGAATTTGTTGTTTATGAATGTTAAAATTGTTGGCTCTTGAAAGAATGATGAAAAAGGAGAAATGTTATTTGGTAATCTGAAAAATCATAAAAATGATTCTTGAAGCAAGAAAAAGCAGTGAAGAATAAAGCTTGCAAAAAAAATAGCGAAAAAAAAAAGAGAAAAAGCAAGCAGAAAAAGCCAAAAGCTCTTAAAACTAAAAGGCAATTGCAAAAAGCCAGTAGCCCTTAAAACCAAAAGGCAAGGGTAAATAAAAAGGATCCCAAGGCTTTGAGCATCAGTGGATAGGAGGGCCTAAAGGAATAAAATCCTGGCCTAAGCGGCTAAACCAAGCTGTCCCTAACCATGTGCTTGTGGCGTGAAGGTGTCAAGTGAAAACTTGAGACTGAGCGGTTAAAGTCAAGGTCCAAAGCAAAAGAAGAGTGTGCTTAAGAACCTTGGACACCTCTAATTGGGGACTCTAGCAAAGCTGAGTCACAATCTGAAAAGGTTCACCCAGTTATGTGTCTATGGCATGTATGTATCCGGTGGTAATACTGGAAAACAGAGTGCTTAGGGCCACGGCCAAGACTCATAAAGTAGCTGTGTTCAAGAATCAACATACTGAACTAGGAGAATCAATAACACTATCTAAATTCTGAGTTCCTATAGATGCCAATCATTCTGAACTTCAAAGGATAAAGTGAGATGCCAAAACTGTTCAGAAGCAAAAAGCTAATAGCCCCGCTCATCTAATTAACACTGATCTTCATAGATGTTTTTAGAATTTATTGTATATTCTCTTCTTTTTATCCTAATTTATTTTTAGTTGCTTGGGGACAAGCAACAATTTAAGTTTGGTGTTGTGATGAGCGGATAATTTATACGCTTTTTGGCATTGTTTTTACTTAGTTTTTAGTATGATTTAATTGGTTTTTAGTATATTTTTATTAGTTTTTAATTAAAAATCACATTTCTGGACTTTACTATGAGTTTGTATGTTTTTCTGTGATTTCAGGTATTTTCTGGCTGAAATTGAGGGAGCTGAGCAAAAATCTGATTCAGGCTGAAAAAGGACTGCTGATGCTGTTGGATTCTGACCTCCCTGCACTCAAAGTGGATTTTCTGGAGCTACAGAACTCCAAATGGTGCGCTCTCAATTGCGTTGGAAAGTAGACATCCAGGGCTTTCCAGAAATATATAATAGTCCATACTTTGCTCAAGGATAGATGACGTAAACTGGCGTTCAACGCCAGTTCCATGTTGCAGTCTGGCGTCCAGCGCCAGAAACAAGTTACAAGTTGGAGTTCAACGCCAGAAACAGGTTACAACCTGGCATTGAACGCCCAAAACAGCCCAAGCATGTGAGAAGCTTTAGTCTCAGCCCCAACACACACCAAGTGGGCCCCAGATGTGGATTTCTGCACTATCTATCATAGTTTACTCATTTTCTGTAAACCTAGGTTACTAGTTTAGTATTTAAACAACTTTTAGAGATTTATTTTGAACCTCATGACATTTTTAGATCTGAACTTTGTACTCTTTGACGGCATGAGTCTCTAAACTCCATTGTTGGGGGTGAGGAGCTCTGCAGCGTCTTGATGAATTAATGCAATGATCTCTGTTTTCCATTCAAACACGCTTGTTCCTATCTAAGATGTTCATTCGCGCTTCACTATGAAGAAGGTGATGATCCGTGACACTCATCACCTTCCTCAATCCATGAACATGTGCCTGACAACCATCTCTGTTCTACATCAGATTGAATGAGTATCTCTTATATTTCTTAATCAGAATCTTCTTGGTATAAGCTAGAATTGATGGCGGCATTCATGAGAATCCGGAAAGTCTAAACCTTGTCTGTGGTATTCCGAGTAGGATTCAAGGATTGAATGGCTGTGACGAGCTTCAAACTCGCGATTGTTGGGCGTAATGACAGACGCAAAAGAATCAAGGAATTCTATTCCGGCATGATCGAGAACCAACAGATGATTAGCCGTGCTGTGACAGAGCATTTGGACCATTTTCACTGAGAGGACGGGAAGTAGCCATTGACAACGGTGACACCTTACATATAGCTTGCCATGGAAGGAGCCATGCGTGTGTGAAGAGGAGTACAAGAGAAAAACTAAAATAAAGAAGACAAAGCATCTCCAAAACCCCAACATATTCTCCATCATTGCACAATAAGTATTTATATTTATGCCCTTTGACTCTTTACAATTGAAGTTGAAAAACACTGTTGTTGGCATCCTGACTAAGAAAAATAAGATAACCATAGCTTGCTTCAAACCAACAATCTCCGTGGGATTCGACCCTTACTCACGTAAGGTATTACTTGGACGACCTAGTGCATTTGCTGGTTAGTAGTACGAATTGTGAAAAGTGTGATTCACAATTCGTGCACCAGTGATCTTCGTCTGATGATATTAGTGTTGGCGAAATTGGTTCCTATAATCAATGAATAATTTAAATAATTTACTTTGACTTCAAATATAAATGTGAGGTTGCACAAATTTTTCAATTGAAGTAGTGCTTCAATGTCATTACTTTTCTGGAATGTCATTAGATTTGAAGCAGTTGTGCCCAACAATTTTTTTTGTCGCCATCCAATAGTACAAAAATTGTTGTAGCACTTTGATCTTAAATAAGTATTGGGTTAGTAACTAATAATTTGATAGATGGGATTATGAAGATAATATAGAGTTACCTTATTGTTAGATATTGTGGTGTTTGATTTCATGTGTCACAAATGTAGTTGCCTCATTTTCTTCTAATATAATAATTTATAAACAAAGAGGCTCCTCTTCATTTGTGGGTATTAATGTTTTTCATAGACGAATCATACAAATTTTGATAAACTAATTGTCTTATTTTGTGATATTGTCCAAAAAATGATATTTTATTGAGTAAGTTTGAGATGTTGTGTAATTCAAAAATAAATTTTTTGTGCTAAACTTGATATTATTTGAAGAAATAATGATAAGAGACTTATATAAGTAGGTCAAATAGTATGAAATTTGAATATTTATAACGTAAAATTTATTATGATTAATAATATTATATTGTTATGACATTTGTAATATGGATGTTTATTACATTTAATGAGTTATTTATACAAATTAATTATTGGGATTATAAATTTATTGTATTGTTTATAACGGTAAGATCTAATAAATATAGTAGGAATATGAATTCTTTGTAGGTTACAAATTTGGTTAGACACATAAATTTTTAGATTTTTTTGTATATTTTATTTTATTTGCTGATTTGGAAATATAATAGTTGATTTGGCAAAAATTGAGTGGTTGATTCTAAAATTTTATCAAATAAACGTTGTTAGTAGGAGAAAAAACATATCTTAAAAGTAATTTGTGTAAACTTATCCATCTACATCTATTTTTATATATTAGATAGTAAAAAATGGTGACTACTCCAACGAAGATTTAATAATTGTCATAATGTGAAAATACATTATTTTAACTATTAGATGATAAATTGTAGAACTTAATTTTTATTTAAAATAAAAGTGTTACCTTTATTTAAAAGTATTGTTAAATAAATAAGTTACACTTTTTAAATAAAAATTATT
Organism: Arachis ipaensis; assembly: GCF_059453495.1. NCBI lineage: Eukaryota > Viridiplantae > Streptophyta > Magnoliopsida > Fabales > Fabaceae > Arachis > Arachis ipaensis. The sequence continues at coordinate 9,044,069 of NC_142438.1, forward strand.
ATAAAAAGATGTTTTTGACATGTTCGTAGGAGTAGTTGCCGTAAAGAATTATGAGCCACTTGAAAGCGATTAGTTTTGTTCATAATAAACTACTCAATGCTTCAATACAATAATTTTCAACTGAACTTCCTATCAATTATCCAAAACACGTCCGTTGACTTTAATATATATACCCTGTCCTCAGTATGCATCTCATTTCCATAAAATCTAATCTATATTGCATTGTATATTCACAGTGCACACAGTATATTCACTACACAATGGATTGCATGAGAATCCAAAGCACCTTGTCTCATAGGAAGAACTGGAAATATGATGTGTTTGTGAGTTTCAGAGGCGAAACTCGCAACAACTTCACCGATCATCTTTATGCTGCTCTCTGCAGACACGGCATAGTTGCCTTCAGGGATGATACTAAGCTCGAGAAAGGAGGACTTATATCAGAAGGGCTTCTGGAAGCTATTGAAGGATCACAGGTTCTGATTGTGGTCTTCTCAATGAATTATGCTTCCTCCACAAGGTGCTTGCAAGAACTAGCAAAGATAGCTGATTGCATTCAAATACCGGGACACCGTGTTCTGCCTGTTTTCTGTGATGTGAGTCCTTCTGAGGTCAGAAAGCAAAGTGGAAACTATGAAGAAGCCTTTGTGGAACATGAAGAAAGATTCAAAGATGATGCAGAGATGATGGAGCAAGTGCAAAGATGGAGGGGAGCTCTAACACAAGTAGCCAATCTCTCTGGCTGGGATTTGAAGGATAAGTGAGTAACCAGTTCTATGTTTTGCTGTCTATGGTAACAAGCATGCTGAGTCCCAAACCATCATCAAGTCTATCCAATGATATAGTTGGGATGCACTCCCCTTTAGAAAAACTAGAAAAGCTTCTAGTTTTGGACTCAGGATGATGTTAGAGTTGTTGGAATTTGTGAAATGGGCGGTATAGGAAAGTCAACTCTTGTTACTATTTTATATGAAAAAATCTCTCATCAATACGATGTTTCATGTTTTGTAGATGATGTAAGTAAAACTTACGAAGATTATGGCCCACTTGGTGTACAAAAGCGACTTCTTTGTCAAGCTTTCATGGAAGAAGATTTTCTTTTATCCAACCCTTCATTGGCAAATAATCTAATTCAAAATAGGTTATGCCATAGAAAGGTTTTCATAGTTCTGGATAATGTTGAAAAGGGGATTCAGTTGGAGAAATTGGCTATAAAACGGAAAAGGCTAGGCAGTGGGAGTAGAATAATCATAATTTCTAGAGATGAACATATATTGAGAGAATATGGGGTGGATGGTATTTACAAAGTTCAACTGTTAAATGATGAGAATGCTCTCCGATTATTTTGCAAAAAAGCTTTCAAATGTAATTATGTTGCAAAAGATTATGAAAGCCTCACAAATGTTGCATTAACATATGCTAATGGACTTCCGTTAGCAATTAGAGTATTCGGTTCATTTTTGTTTGGGCGAGATGTTTCTGAGTGGAGTAGTGCATTGGATAGACTGAAAGAAAATCCAACAAAAGATATTATGGATGTGCTTCGAATTAGTTTTGATGGACATGAGGATATGGAAAAGGAAATATTTCTTGATATTGCATGCTTTTTTTCCGATGAGTTTGAAGATTATGTGAAAGATATTTTATTGTTATAAGAATTTTCATTGATAAATCACTCACAACTCGTGATCAGTGGAAGATAGTAATGCATGACTTGTTGATAAAATTGGGTAGAAGTATTGTTCGAGAAAAAACACCCAAAGAACCAAGAAATTGGAGCAGGTTATGGAATCAAAAGGATCTAAGCGATGTCTTGTGGGAAAACAAGGTAAAATAGTTATTAATAATATTGAATTTATCTGCCATTTTAGAATCTAAATAATTTTAATATTCTGAAGTTTCAGACAGCAGATAACATTGAAGCAATAGTTCTTCCAAGATATGAAGAAATTAGAGAAGGATTGTCAGTTGAAGCTTTATCACAAATGAATCGTCTGAAATTACTCATACTTGGCAAAGTGAATTTTTCAGGATGTCTGACTTTCCTTTCTAATGAGTTGGGATAATATCCTTTGACTTGTTTACCGTCAAGTTTTCAGCCAAATAAACTCGTTAAACTAATCCTACTTTATAGCAATATCAAAGAACTCTGGGAGGGAATAAAGGTATGGCACATCATATCATTGCCTCTAACAATGTTGAACTTATTAAAATAGAAATAAGAGGACAATTTTCTCTCTCTTTTTTTTTTCTGTTCACTATATTATTATCTTGTGCTATCGGTCTTCTTTTTATTCTTGCAGAATTTACATAATTTGACACATATGGAACTATGTCATTCCAAAAATCTCATAAAGATACCAAATTTATCTGGGGCCTCAAATCTTTCGCGCCTTGATCTTGAAGGATGTGTTGCACTTGTTTACCTTGATCCATCCATTGGTTCTTTAGAAAAGCTTCATTTCTTGAATCTTGAAAACTGCAAAAATCTTGTTAATATTCCCGGCAGCAGATTTGAATTTATCTGGTTGTTTGAAATTACTTAAATATCAATTGTTAAAGAGTCCGTGGCAGAGAGAGCAGTTGAAAAAGTTGGATCCAGATCAAAGTGTAGAAAGGCACATGACATCCTCCTCCATGTGCAAAACTCTTACAAGGCCTTTCCAATTTTTGTATTCTAGAAGGCGTGCCAATTCAGTTGGTTTGTTGGTGCCTTGTTTGTCTCGTTTTCCAGCTTTGGTAACTCTTGACATAAGTTTCTGTAATTTACTTCAAATCCCCGAAGCTATTGGAAACTTACGTTGTTTAGAAAGTTTGAACATGGGAGGAAACAATATTGTTACGCTACCTCATTGCATCAAGGAACTTCCAGTAAGCATCTAAAGTGGTTGCCTAGCACCTTTTTTCCCATAGGAGGACGTAGCCGTGGAAGAGATTACGATGCAGGAATATATGTTTTCAACTGCCCAAATTTGAGTGACACGGAAGGTTGTCGTGTCACAGTTATTTCATGGATGATAAAAATGATTCAGGTGCCAGCTTCAGTTCCTCATTTGTTTTCTCATTTTGCTTTTGTCCCTCTATGGTATGAACTCATGTTGTACGCACACCTAATTTCTATGGTGCCAGGTGTACATGCAATGCTCTATCCCCAGATACATCATCGATGTCGTGATTCCAGGAGCTGAAATTCCATGGTGGTTCAACCGACAGAATACGGCGGGTAGTTCAGTGAGCCTGGAGCCATCTCCCATTCTGGAGGACAATAATTGGATAGGCATTGCTTGTTGTGTAATATTTGTTGTACATGATGCTCCATCGAAATGGCTTGAAGAAGCCAATCATTCTCCTGTTCTTGGTTGTGGTTTTCATGGTTATCAGCTTGGGGGCAAATATGCCGTTGTTCCAATCCGTCTCAAGCAAGATTTGATTGCAACTGAATTAGATCATATGTGGCTAATATTTTTCTCCCGGGAACTTTTCATTAATGGTTATATAAGTGATCTAAAAGAAGGAGCATCTGATCTTGATGGTATTGAATTGGACACCATGAGTGATTATCCAGAAGTAGTAGAAGTGAGGAGTTAAGGTTCCCGTTGGGTATACAAGGAAGATATGGAACAGTTAAACACAACGATGACGTATATATAGAGCCAATTCTTCAGCTCATAATCAGATGTACAAGTTTTTGGAAATTGAAGGATCAATATCCCGCAAACCTTATATTCATGATTGAAAATGTTGCATCGGATACCCCTCCCAGTAATTATAACGCTTTTGATTTTTGGTGTGGGAGAGAGAAAGGTGTATAACAATATGGTGTAAGTAGAGGGGTGTTTTATTTGGCTATGGGATGACACAAATCGGAAGCACCAATTTGTTTGCATTGTTTTGTTTTTTAAACAAACAATCACAACGGACAGTCCAATTTGTGATTTCGAAAATAAAAAAAAATTTAATGTTAAAATCGGACGTTCGATTTTTATTTTAACAAATAAAAAAATAAAAAATATAAATCGTACCATCCGATTTGGAGTTTAATTTTTTCTTCAAACAAATCGGACCCTCCGAGTTGTAATTTATTTTTTTCATCAAACAAATCGGACCGTCCGATTTGAATAAAATACCATATGCAAAAAAAACACCTAATTTTCCAATAACAATGTATTACACATATATTTAATCAATATTAAAAAAAATTAGCCTAATTATAAATCAGTATTGTTTTCTGGTTCAATTTAATAATAATAATAATAATAATAATAATAATAATAATAAGAGGTAATGACCAAATCAGTACTTGAAATATTAAAACGCTGACATGGCGGTACCTGACTATTGTAAACGACAAAATGGTACCTGGTTGATTTTAAAATCAGACAAACGTATCCATAACCTGGCCGGACCTAAGCTCCGGTGAGGACAATGCTTACGTGGTCACCGGATTATGCTGACAAATCATGTTTTAATTGAGTTGTCATTTCTAATTAATTAATTTGCTAGCCTAGGTGGAAATTAGGTTAATTGGAATTCAATTTGTCCCAAATCATTAGTCTTTGCCCTAATCCCAAATCAACAAAGCTTGTTACTGCTGGGTGACTTACTGTGACTTAGTGTTTCACTAAGAGTAAAACTGAAAGGTCACGTAAAGAGGGAGAGACGTTGCCCTGATTACTTGGCGTGAAGAAGAACGAAGAGGATTTGAGAGACATTGTCGAAGCGTCAACAGGGAGGGGTTGGTAGTGGCATCATCGCAACCCCAGTCTTCGCAAGGAAGAACGCTACGTAGAGGTAAGTTCATCTTCACTCCATACTCTCATTTACGTGCCTTCTGTCGAGAGCATTATTATCATGTTGATTGTTTTATTCATTGTATCTTCCCTCTACGATTTTTTAGATGGATCGTCTAGTTACCTTTGTTTATCATCACATGGGTGCCTTGAAAAGGGGTGTTGATGGTAATGTGATATACGACGGGGGTTTAGTAACTGAGATACACAGGGTGAATGTGGAGACATGTAATTTGTTCTTTGTTGAGGGTTTATTTTTAGACTTGGGTTACCCTGGATACAATGAGGTGTACTGGCTAGTACCTGGTTTAGAGTTAGGTAAGGTAGCGTTTGTTTTGAGGTACTGAGACGGAGACTGGGGGACTCCGTCTCAGTATTATGTTTGTTGGCCTAGAGACTGGTACTAAAATTTCAGTCTCTGTCTTAAAAATTTCAGTATTTCAGTACTTCCAAAAAGTAGGGACACAGAGACAGAGACGGAGACAGAAATTTTAAATAACAATTTATGTCCAAAATACCCTCATTCTAATTATCTAATTCCTAATTTGCCCTTTTGACCAAATCAAATAATCAGGGTTGGGTTTTTCAATATCATGTCAATCAGACCTTGGAGCTAACCCTGAAGCTGCTGCCGCTGCCCATCGCCGCCTGCAAGACCACTACCTCGTCGTCGAAATCGTTGAACCACCGTGAGCAAGGTTAGTCGCCGTCACACCTTCATCTTCGTAGGCATATTTTTCAATTCATGGTATCCTCGTGAAGCTTCTATTTCTCTTCTCTTCTCCTCCATATTTGCATTTTGCTTGTCGTCTCTTCGTGTATCTTTCGCATTTGTGTTGCTTTTTATTGCAGTTTTATAGAAGTTGTATGGAGTTATATGATTTTTTATTCAAAATTTCTACTGCTCTGCTTGTTGAAATTTTTGGTAAATTTCAACGCCTTCTGCAGATTATCTTCTATTTCGGTATTTTCTGTTTTTGTTAAATGTATTTGAGAAGTGTGTTTTATGTGATATGTGTATTCAGTTCATAAACCATGGTGTGTGGAGTGTGGACCAGTCATGTTTTTTCTTATCTTATTTAGAACTGATTTTGTATTCTCTCTGACCTATATGTTTAGTGAAATTAAATCCAATGTGTGAAGTATTATTATCAGAAAAGTGTGCTGAATCTTGTTCCCTGGTACTATATATATTGTCGTGGATCATATGTGTTGTTGTAAATTGGTTTGGTGCTACTGAAAGGGTTAGTTAATTTGTTCATATAATAATAGAGTTGAATTACTTGAATAGGACAAATTTATTTTCCTCCATTTAATAATGCCAATGCCTTGCATGTATAAAATAAAATCTTTTCTGATTAATACATCTCTTAATCATTGTGTTATATAATCTGCATTCAACATTTGCCTCAACTTTATTTTAGCATATATAATGAAATGAAAATTAAATGATTATCAAACTTCCAGACCGTGCCATATATAATGCAATCTGTATAGTCATAATTAAAATTTGTACTCGAAATTGCTTGCCTAGAAATTGTTGTCATGTTTTTGTTATGCACTTTTCTGAGACGAATCCCTAGCTCCCTTCCGGTGAGTTCATCTTCACACCTACCATTTGTCTCTGCCCGCAGTTTCGTTCTTATTTTTTCAATTTTTAATATCTAGCTCGTATGGTACTCGATTTACATCTCACAAATTATTCTGCATTTATTTGCAAGTTGAAAAACTTTTCTGTAATAACCAATGAAAATTTTTGAAGCTAACTTTTTTATTTCAAATCTAGAATTACAATGCACAGGGTATCTAATTAATTCATGGTCTATGCAAACTGCAAATGCATGAATTTTTCTAAGTTGTGTTGCTTCTTATTTTGTTTTTTATTTTTATTTTTCCCCTTTTGACCCTTTTTGCTAATAAAGCTGGCTTTATTTGTGAGGAACAACGTTTTGATGCTCAAGGGGAGCACCATAGTAATGACCCTTTTGAGTATATTAGAATTCAGAACTTGAAAAAGTAGACAGCTTACAAAATCTGCATCAAATATTAGAGGATGTTAGCAGTTGATGGCACTTATTTATTTATTTAACATCTTTTACCAATAGAAGAACCAAATATATGAGTTTTATGATTTGCTAGGTTACTTACTTTTTGAGCTGAATTTGTGCTCTATGATACTCTAATCTTTACTCTCTGATCTTTGGAGCCAGAAATGCTAGTTGTGTTTGTCTTTAGCAGAAAAATTAGTTGGTAGTTCATATAAATATTGGGAAGAAAATTAGTATTTTAAATAAAGTTATTAACTTTTGTTGTACAAATAATATTACTCCTAAGTTCTTAGGAGTATGGAATTAATTGATTATTTTTTCGATACATGGGAAATTGTAAAGAGGTACAGCATGCAAAACAAGGGTGATAAGGTTGATGTGGGTATGGTACTAACCATATATTAAAAAAATCAGTGGTACTGGTTTATTATAAATTGTACTACTTTGGCTATTTGGCTATTTGGCTATTGACATGTTCTTATTTCAAGTACATGTGACAAAAGACATTGAATGATTATATCTAGTTTAGATTTTGATTTGAGTAAATTGAATGTTTATGCTTATTTTTATGAAATGATTTTGTTAGGAAGGAATGGAGCGGTCGGAGATTATTAAACGATGTGTTTCTTTTTATGAAACGATGAGATCGAAGCATGATAATTTGATGTTAAACTTTGTTCTTACATTATTTGTGTACTTTAGGAATAGAAGTAGTGGAGAAGTGTCATTAGGCGGAAGAATGAATAGTAGAATTAGACGTGATGCTTTAGAGCGTATTATTGGTGAGGGTGATAGGAATTGTATTTGGGAGTTAAGAATGAACACAAATGCCTTTGCTAATTTGTGCGAGTTGCTTCAAGTCCAAGGAGGACTTTGTGAGGATGGTCAAGTAAGCTTGCCGGAACAAGTTGCAAGTTTTTTAATTATCTTAGCTCATCACAAGAAAAATCGTAGTCTACAAGTTAGATTTTGTAGGTCTGGGGAAACAGTTAGTAAGTATTTCAATAAGGTTTTAAAGGCTATTATACGTATGCAAAACTTGTTATTCGCCAAGACCTCACCGGTTGAAGAGGATTGCATAGACCCAACATGGAGAAAGTTTAAGGTAAACCTAAATGGATTATATATGTAATTTGTTTTAAGCCTGGAAGGATTGTCTATCTAAAAGTTGTAATTTTTTGTGAATTATAGGGTTGCTTGGGAGCATTAGATGGCACTTATATAGAGGTGACAGTCCCCGAGTCTGATAAGTCAAGATATCGAACAAGGAAGGGTAAAATATGTACTAATGTCCTAGGAGTGTGTAACCGAGATATGAGCTTTGTTTATGTACTTAGTGGGTGGGAGGGATCGGCATCTGATTCAAGAATACTTCGAGATGCAATCACTCGTGGTAATAGTCTCAAGATACCTCATGGTAATATCTAATTTATAAGTCATAAGTTAGATTTTGACATTAAGCTTGACTGGAGAGTTGTAGAGCTTATTTTGTTTATATGTAATATTTATAGGTAATTACTATTTAGTGGATGCGGGTTACACAAATGGTCCTGGGTTCCTAGCACCATATAGAGGCACTCGCTATCATGTTAGAGAGTGGGCTCAAGGAACACGTGCACCTCGCAACTACCAGGAGTATTTTAATAGAAAGCATTCTTCTGCTAGGAATGTCATAGAGCGATGCTTTGGATTACTTAAGAAGAGATGGTCAATTTTAAGAAGCCCTAGCTTTTACCCTATAAAAACACAAAATCAGATAATAATTGCTTGTTGTCTGTTGCAAAATTTTATTCGGAAGAACATGGATATGGATCCGGAAGAGCAAACTAGCTTCTTAGATGAATTTCTGCCCGTCGAAGAGGAAGCACCAGATGAGTTGATCGATGTGGTTGAAAATACGAATGAGTGGACACAATGGCGTGACAACATTGCAATTGAGATGTACGAAGAGTGGCGAGCTAGTCGTACGGAATAGGATAGATTATAGGCCCAACTTGAATCTCCATGTTTAATTTGGCATGAAACTTGTTATGTAATAGCTAAATTTGTGTGCGAAAGACTTTCCATTGTTTTGTTGGATTTTTTGTCATTGAAATTTTTAAAAGGTTATTGTAAGCCTTGTTTGTAATATTCATAATTATTAATATGACTAATTATTGCATTGGTAGATTTCTATTATCATAGGTGATGTTTGATTTTAATGGATTGTACAACTTATTGCATGTTACATTTCTTCTTAGATGACAATGGACAAACGCATGTGGACTGATGAAGAAACTGAAGCATTTGTTGGTTTCATGGAAGAGTGTGTTGTTGATGGTTTGAAAGCTGATTGTGGACAATTTAGACCAGGAACTTTTGAAAAATTAGCCTTGAAGATGTTGGAAGCATTCCCAACTTGTACGGTAACGGCCAAGCATTGCAAGAATAAGCATAAGCGACTGAAGGAGAAGTATCAATATGCCTCTGAGATGCTGGCATGTAGTGGATTTGGGTGGAATTCTGAAAAACAGTGCGTAGATGTTGACAGTAGAAACGTTCTTGATGCGTGGATGAAGGTTGTTAACAAACTTACTTGAAATTATTTTATTAGTGACTTTAGAATATGTATACTAACTTCTGTAAGTTTCATCACAGGCACACCCAACCAAATTTTATACTCCTGGTAAGCCATTCCCTTTGTTCCACCGATTAGAGGGTATATTCGGAAAGGATCGAGCCACGGGTGCAGGTGCAGTTAGTGGTTTTGACGCACAGGAGCAAGTTCAAGAGGAGGAGGAAGATCATTGTCCAAGTTTAGACGATTTTGGAATGTCAGCAAATGTAAGTTTTCATGAAGGACAAGGAGCAGGTTCACACTCTGATGCCTGTGCAGCTAGCGGAAGGCATTCGGGAAAGAAGCGGAAGCAAAATGATATTCTAGAGAGGATGGTTGAACAGGTGCAATTTTCGACTGCTGAACAAGGAAGGAATGCCCAAGTTCTTGCTGATGCTATATCTGGGGTGAATGAGAAGTTCATGGTCGGTGAGAAGCTTGAACAGCTTGGATTCGATAACGATGAGGTGGTGCAGGTTGCAGTGAAATTTGCTAATAATGCACAGATGGAGAAGGTTTTCTGGGGTTTGAAGGATTCTCAGAAGAGTGGTTATGTGCGATCCATTCTCAATTAGAATAAGTTGTTCTAGTTAACGATTCTTGTTGAACATAGTTAGGATGATTTAGTTATTTTTATGAATTCAATAACTAGTTAGAATGATTTAGTTATTTTTATGAATTTAGGATGATTTAGTTATTTTTATGTAGTTATGTTTATGAATTCATTAACTTATTAGGATGATTTAGTTATTTTTATGAATTCAATAAATTATTAGGTGAACTGTCCTGATTCACAAGTTATTATTAGATTCTGACTTTTCAAATTATTGCTTCATAAATTTTCAAGGTAATATTAGATACTGAATAATCAAACTAATGCTTCATGAATTTATATTAATAAGTTCAATATGTTAAATTCAGTCTCCTTCCATCTGTTATTAGCAAGTTCTTATTCCTATCTATATTAAATGCTCTGTATGATATTAATGTCAACAATCTAATTTCCCAAGAATTTCAAGAATACAAGAATTTCCCAAAACAGCCAATCTAATTTCAACAATTTAATGTCAACAAATCAGTCAAGCTAATTCATTCCTATACATGCTTTTACAACATGTTTACAAATACAAACAAATTACACACAAATACTCCTGCTGCAATTTAAAACCCAACACTATAACTTAATCTGTAGTTCCGTTTGCCTTCAAGAGATTCGGTGATGCATAAGTTATGTATCCACTAGGTTTCTCACTTGTATATCATTAGCTTGCTTGGAGAGGGGTTGTCCATTGATAGAAATGCCCTGGAGGTTTACGTTGTAATGAGGTCTGAATTTTAAGAAAAGAAATAGTCAAACCTACATAATATATCTCATAAAACTATCAATTAGTTGTACAGCAAGCATAATAGGATAACAAATATTTTAAGAACCCAATTCTTGAGCAACTTCATATTTTATATCCATAAATTTCTTTTAATATTGCTTTTGAAAAAATAAAAAAAGCGGGTCACTAGCAAGGGGCTAAAGTAGACAAAGTGCAGAAGAACTTACTGTGATGGAAGCAGTGGTGTATAAACTATATTTAGATCCAAAATATGACCAAGAACTAGTATGCCTCCTCCATTGCCATCTCCTTTTAAACAATTAGAGAAAACTTTGGGTGTTATACCACGCAAAGACAATTGTGATACAACAGATAGAGGACCAGGGCCAAACCCAATAATTCCATCAACTGCTTTATCTGATTTAGTCAATTCTCCAGACAAATAGTTGCTACACCTATTAACAAAATAATCATCAACCGAACCATATACGCATCAAAATGAACATAGGAATAATAGCAAAACCAATAGATGAGTAAGATGACACATAAACCTTATTCACAGTAAAAAGCACACATACTCACCCAAAAACAACAGTCGCTGAAGAGTTAGCAAGTGAAGACTGTCCCAGGATCATATCAAAATACACTGCATCAGAAATATAATATCCTGTCGTTCCACTTCCATCTCCATACTGAAATGTATAGCTGCACTGATTAGCCTGAGAACATTCAGTAGCTGCACCTTGAACCTCAGAAGCACATATCGAGTCTGAGCATGGAACCAATAAGCATATCAACTGCAAGCAATTTGGCAGAGTAAAATAGTTGCAACCAATAAGCATATCAACTGCAAGCAATTTTGGTTCTTGAAATACAATAAAAAACAGCAAAGACAAACTAGGTTATGTGAAAAATAACTTTTCAATAAAAACTCAAAATAACTTTTCAATAAAAACTCAATCACCATGTAACCATTTTCTCCTTTTAAATTTCAGACACCACAAACTCAAAATCACTCACTGTGAAAAATAACTTTTCAAATCGTGACTTTATTCAAAGTTAACAACGATGCTAACTATCTCATATCAGTGTTATCATTGAATCATCAGAAATTTGGTATCAAAATTATCATAATCATCAGCTTACATACCTTATTCGGAGGATAGCCCCTGTTTCCAGCATGAATACCAACCAATTTGCCCCTGCAACCAACAGAAGAAAGTGAGAGAGAGCAAGAGAGAGAGAGATCGAACGTGAGAGAGAGAGACAGATGGAGAGAACCGTAAGCGAAGGAATTGATGAAACGGTGGCAAGGCTTCCTTGTCGACGGCGAACTCGACGCCAAGCAAGAGATTGAGACGGCGAAATTGGGTGAACTGACGGGAGATTAGGGATTGAGAAAGGAGGAAGGGGAAATGGTTGTCTGAAGGATTGGATTTGGGTTTTATATTTGTTTTTTCTTTTAATTAGTAGGGATAATTTGGTCATTTCATTTAGTTTAGTCTCTGTATTATATTTTGAACAATATTTTATACCAAACATAATACTGAGACTTATTTTAATTCTTGTCTCTCTGTCTCTGTCTCTCAGTATCTGTCTCTCAGTCTCTGTCTCTCTACCAAACGCTACCTAAGGGTCTTAGAGTGCTTAGGACAGACGCTGAAGTCATGAGAATGTGTGAGAGTGCGATGAAGAATGAGAACACTGTACACCTATATTTTGATCACCCCATTGACGCAAACCCTGAAATCATTGATGAAGAAGTCGTGTCTAATGGTAGTAGTGATAGTGTGGTTGAAGTCAATCCAGATGGTGATAGTGTCAAGGAGGATGAAGTTACTAATAAGGTTGACGGACATGCTAATGAGAAGGAGAATGATGGTGTGAATGAGACCAGTGGTGAGGTTAATGAATTGGAGATGGTGTTGAGTGTGGCTGTGAAGGAGAATATGAATGACGGTGTAAATGAGGCCACTGTTGATGTTAACGAGTCGAACAAAGGTGAGAGTGGTGCAGGAGAAGAAGCTGCAAATGACGGGAATGCGGAGAAAGACACTGAAGGAGCATCAGCTCCGGAGAAACCTGCTAAGAAGGTTAGAAAGAAACATCCAAGACCAGCCCCTAGTGGTTTACCCCGAGAAAAAAGAGCTGCCGAGAATGAGGGTGTAAATGAGAGTAACCATGGAGAAGCTGAAGTTGGGAATGAACCCACAGAGGAGACCAATGCTGATGATTTTGCTGGTGTCAATGGGGGTTCTGAATTTCGAGAACCTTTCGTGGATGAGGAAAGGGCAGAGGAACCTGTTACAGAAAACCCAACAGGTAAATTAGTTTTTTTTTTTAAGTTAGAGTATATGTAAATATAAATTGCTTCAGTTCTCATGTATCTCAACTGACTTTGCAGCAAATAATGTAACACAAACTAGTGGGAGGGACAATGCAAGGAGAAATCATCCAAGGCCTCAACCGTTTGGGCAAAGAATTGTACCTAGAAAGGAGGATGAAGCACCAAGGGTAGATGTGCCTAACCCGAATAGAGAAGATGGTGATAGTGAACCTGAGATGTACCAATATGAATCCGAAGAACTCTGTAGCCCCCCTGCAACTGATGACGAAGAGGAACCTGTATTTTCTCAACATAATCCCAACACGCCATATGGAAAAATAACTCTGGAGTTGAATATGGAGTTTGAGACCATGGAGCAGTTCAAAGCAGCAGTGCAGAAGTATAACATACAAATTGGGAGACAGGTGTTCTACATTAGGAATGAGAAGAAGAGGTGTAGGGTGATCTGCTATGATCCAGACTGTCCTTGGTTGTGCTACTATGCCAGGACCAACTACCCAGCATCCTTTCAGATAAAGACATTTGTGGACGAGCATACGTGCCCCAGGAGTAACAAGAGTAAATTTGTTTCATGTGCTTGGGTTGCTGAGGAACTGGTCCCAAAGCTGAGGATCCATCCCAACATGCTGCAGAGAGAGGCACATGAATGGTTTAAAGTGGAGTATGACATCTCAGTCAACGAGAGGATGATGTTTAGGGCTATGGTCAAAGCCAAGGAAGTTATCGAGGGAACAGAGAAAGATCAATACCTAAGGCTCAGAGACTACCTTAACGAAATCATGAAGGCTAATCCTGGTTCAAAAGCCAACATGGGGACTACTCCACAGCCAGAGGGGTTGCCTAAGTTTAGAAACTTATACATCTATTTGGCTGCTTGCAAAAATGGCCTTAGAGCAGGGTGTAGGCCATTTATTGTTTTGGATGGGACGTTTCTGAAAGGGTACTTTGGAGGGCAATTACTAACAGCAGTTGGTCAGGACGCGAACAATCAGCTGTTTCCAATAGCGTATGGGGTTGTTGATGCAGAAACTAGAGAAAATTGGAGATTCTTTCTAGAGGAGTTGCAATAGTCAAGTACCGCAATGTCAGCGTTTTAATCTTTCGGGTACTGATTTGGTCATTACCTCTAATAATAATAAAAAAATGGGTCACACAGGATACATGCCCCCACTTAACCCTCTCTTTTTTACCTAAACATTCACCCGATCTCCTCCTCTCTTTTGCCTTATTGCTTATTGTAAATGAAGATCTAATCTATTTTTGTAAAATTTCTGTACTATCTATCAATTTTTATGCTCAATATCTTTCCTGAATATATAAAGGAGAAGAAAGAAAAGATGAACAAGAAGACAATAATTACGATGATGATCAGGAGCGAAATTAGATGAAATATTAGAGGAGAGTAAAAAATATTTACGTAATAAAATAAGACTAAAATAAAATTTTAAAGGAGACTAAACTGAAATTTACATTAATTTACATGTAAAAAATTAAAATTAGGGGTCATTGCCCCTCTTTGCCACTATGTGGCTCCGTAAGACAGTGGTGACAAGGATAACGACAGTCGGCAACAATGACAACAACGTTGAAGAGAGAAATGTGCAAAAGAAGATAATCAAGAAGGAAGAAGAGGAAGAATAGGCAGCAAAGCAATACATATGTAGGAAGAAAAAGAAACACACCCCATACTTGGTTGGAGACTTGATTTTAAAAATGCTTGTTCGTCTAGCTTTATTGTTTTACTTTAACTCAAACTAATTGAGCAATCAATTTTGTACTGTTCCATTCCATAGTGCTTGGATAGAATTCCCCCTTTGCTTTCATGCAAAAGTGGAATGTGTTTATTAGTTTCATTGCTTATAATGAATGAAAATCCAAACTATTATGTATGCACAATGTGTGTGTTATTTCTGTTTCTAATGTTTATTCATTGGCCGCCCAGAAATGGCCCTGGGCAAGCCAATATGATAGAAGAGTAAAGAATAAAACACAAATTCATATTTTCTTCTTTTTACATGTGTATGGAATGAAATATGTGTTTAATCAGTTACTCTATCATTCTTCTTTTAACAAAACTATATGAAATTACATTTTGACATCATTTCTATTCTCAAAACCATAGTTTAAAGCGAAACCGTAATTTGAAACTATAAATCAATTCACTCTTTAACTAATCTTATAAAAAAGGAAGCTCTTCGTGTTGTTTGGAATCTAATTTGCATATCAAAAATTCATTTTATCAGAAGAACATCCCTTTTCACTTTTAAGTCCTTAGGCAGGTGAACACGAATAGCAGTCAAGGGAGGAGGAGGATGTGGAAGACAAACATGAATACAAGAAACGGCACTTCACCACCAATAGAAAACTTGTACATATTATAAAATAGTGAGACAACCAGAGTAACAGTGACAAATTTGGTTACCAACATAGACATAAATTAAATACTAGAGAGTAAAGACTACCTAAAGCAAACCTATTAAAATTATCTTTTTCAACAGTTTCAGTACAGTGTCTCATAATAAACACAAGTTCAGAACAAAACTTTCAATGGTAAACAAAAAAATTTGATATCCAATGTTCCTTTTTCCTTTCCAACTCTGTTATCACTCAGCAGGGACAAAATTGACAGCTCCTCAGTTTTCTTCAACATGTTCATCCTCCATTTTCTCAGAATCAGCACTGCATTAACACAAGAAAACATGTCAACAATGTCAAAATGGTATATATGGAGAAAACGGAAACTCCAAAGATCTTCCTCAGATGTCTCAACCAAGCAGAGTTGTCCTCCATGAGAGACAGCACCACTATGTGCCATGTGGTAATAATCAAATTTAAAGATAATGCAAACCTATGAGTGGCATGATGCAAATATAGCAGAAACAATTCAGGAGGAGTAAAGAAAGACTTTCAAGTTATCATAAGCACCTTCTTCCCTCAATGGTATTAGATGATAAAGAAGCAACATATCACACAACTGAATTGGTTTAGCAGACAAGAAGCAACTCATTAACTGTTAACAACCTTCTCCACTTTTCTTTTCCCCAGAGGGCTGTGTTCTATTCTATCAACATCATCAAAATCAAGATAAGCCTAAAACTAAAGTACCTAACTGCACTATCAGATGTACTAACAAGTATGCCAATTTCCAAAATCACATCATCAAACAACTAATAAAGCCTTGACCAAGGTACAACTACTTGGTTGATACCTTACTCTATCAATGACATACCTTTTCGGACGACCATCATCAGATTCCGGCTTGCTCTCGGTCTCAGATTCTGCCTTCCGCTCTGTCTCGGATTCCGGCTTCCTCCAACTCCGCTCAGTCCTGGCTTCAGACAAACTAGAACCACGTCCATTGCCAGAACCAAAACCCCTCTTTCCAAAACTCTCTTTTTTCTCAGCAGCCTCCTTAATCTTCACGCTCTCAAGCTGCTCATCAATCTTCTTCCAATCCTGCCCCTTCTCCGCCAGCACCTCCTCCCTCGGTCTCGCCTCGCCGAATGGGCTCGGACCCTTTGGTTTCACCACATTACCATTACCATTACCAGCACCCTCCTGGCTCTCATTGTTCACAGGCGCTGTACGAGGTTGCAGAACAAGCCTAGGTCTCCCACCACCACCTTCACTCCTCTCACTTCCACCGTTAAATTCAACCTTTTTCTTGTTCCAATTATCAGAATCTGCGCCGCCGCTAGACCCAAACCCTACCTTCCTCTCTCTTTCAAACCCAAGACCACCAGAACCGCCGTTGGAACCGAATCTCCGACTCTCTGACGGCACAGAACTCTTGTTCGTAACCCAACTATCGGATTCATCAGCACGCGATTGGGAATCGAAAAAACCGCTCCTTTCCCTATCCCTATCCCTTTCCCTCCTCTCGAAACCGTTACCGACCGTTGATTTCTTCGCGGCGGCCCAATTATCAATCTCATCGGCGCGGGAAGGAGCCAATTCGCGATTCGAATCCCTAAACCCACCGTTCCGCCTCGGCTCGTCAGAAACCCTAGAGGAACCCCACCTCGAATTGGAGGAATCATCACCACCACCGGAGCTTCTGTTGGCGCGGTCACCGCCGTAGTTCCTGAAGCCACCACCAAGACGGTTGCGGTCGCGGTCGAGCTCCTCGGCGGTGCGCTGGCGCGGACCGGTGGGGAGCACGATGGGATCTTGGTAGTCCGTTTTGGCGGCAGTGAACTCAGCAAGGGAAAAGGTCTGGCCTTTCTTCTTCTTGGGTTTTGCGGCGGCCGCCACAGCCAAAGATGGGAAGTCGGCTAGTGGTTTTCCGGTGAGGGCAGTTTCGTTATTGTTGCTAGTTTGCTGTTGAAGGAGCTCAGCTTCATGTTCCTCAGAATCCAAAGCCCACGCACCTGGCTTCGACCACGCAGAAACGGTAGCCGCCATTCTCAACTTCTTCTTCTTCTTTCTCTCTCTCTTGATTTGCTTGCACAGCACAAAGGTTTGCGTTTTTTCGGTGGAGAAAACGGAGGCGCGAGGGACATCATTATATATGCATCAAACGGTGGAAGTTATGACTTTGGACCACCATGCCTGGTCATCATTATCAACGGTTCAGATTAGTTTCTTATCTTTTTTTAAAAAAGAATATATATTCTCTTGAAAAAAGTTTTCACAGACAAGGTTTAAGTTAATTTGGTATTGGTTATTGGTTATCCTATCTGATCTCACAAGATTATCTCATTAAACAACAAATCTTTATAAAATATTTTTTTTGTTTTAACCAACTTCGTTAATCTTATTGATTAGCCAAGTTATAACTATTCTGGACTAAAACAATCTGCAAATTCAACTGAAAAACAAAATATACAGCTTACCATACTAATCTTAAGCTCTATTATTTAATTTTTTTTTTTTACGACTCCTCTTTGTATCTCTTTCTCTAATACAATTTTGTATAATAATTAAATATTTTTTTACGACTCCTCTTTGTATCTCTTTCTCTAATACAATTTTGTACAATAATTAAATATGGATAAAGATCCTTTATTGTTTTTACTATTCACTTATTATTTTTATATTGAATTAACAATGCTATTTTTTTTAGATTATAATTTATTAAAGTATTAATTTTAAATATGTTACTATTTAATTTGAAGTACATAAATAAAAAAATTTGATTTCTAAGAGGTAAATAAATCGAACTATTTAATTTCTATTTCTAAAAAAATAAAAAAATTCGAGGTACAGAAATTGAATCCTCTAATTTGTGTACTTTTTACAAATTTAAAAAATACAAAAAATTATAATAGTTAAGTATATAATTCATCTCCCTTTCATAAAAAAAAAATTAGCCTTTACTATTGTTATCTTCTTTTATATCTTCTATATTGAAGTTTATTTTATTCTTATCTTTTATATAATAAAATGTGAGAGAAATTTAGTATAAAAGTTTTTAAAAAATATCATTCATAAGATATAAATTTATGAAAAAAAATTAAAGCTGCCTGTTAAGATTGCTTAAAGTATATATTTTTAAAAATTTTCTTCAATAAATGTACTTCTTTTAAAAAAATTAGAAACTTCAAATTTTTTATATTCTTAATACAAATTTTTCACATTTAACGCATTAACAATTGCTTTCATATTTAATACATTAAGGCATATGTTAGCTAAATCAGCTACGTTATTTATATTACAAAATATTCCATGTTGTATCGTCTTTCAACTTATGAAGCTCATCATATATTGTAATTTTTTTTAAGAGATTCAAGCTTTTCTCCTTATCTATACGAATAAAAGCACCTAGCATTTTATGGAGAGACGGGTTTCTCGCCCATGCTTACAATGGTTAATTCAAAATAAAATAAATAAATAAATAAAGCCTTTGACAAAGGTATAAACCATATTCAGACTAACAATATGCGTAAGTTAGCTTAGAATCGAAGCAACACTTAAAAGAATTTTACGAAAAAAATGCAAAAACCTAAAGTACGCTAACTTCGTCACCACTAATCCACTAGGCACACTTTGTTCAGACCACTGTAGATTCTTCTACACATTCCTGAGTCAACCATCATGTTAACTATGTCATCTTCCTCTCATAGTGCGCTTAATCTAAACACAATAATGATTGGAAAAAACAATATGATCCTTGTTGCAGAAGATCTTAATAAACATTTCAACGAAACAAACTGATACTATTATTTGCCACCACCAAGAAAATTATCAACATAATCCAATAATCAATTGAAAAAAGTATAAAAATATATACATAAACAAGTGCTGACCTACCACCAAAATTGTGAAAGGGAAAATTACACAGGCTACTATGGACATTATATCACATAGCATGATATCACTTCAAAAATCTGAAACTTTTTGAGACGAGTTAGCAATCCCCATTTCGGCCGTTGAACTGCACCGCATCAGACATTTTGAGATCACTCCAAGGAGGGTGGAGAAATGGTCAGAAAACTTTAGCACTCCGGGATGCTTGAATTCAAGCCCCAGGATCAAAGACATGAATGCAATGCTTGCTGCAAATGCATCGTATCATGAGCTGGGCTGTGTCCAAATTGTTATTCCATTGCTGATTCATAGAACTTGCTCTCATACATCAACCTCACAGGAAAAGTCATTGTTCCAAAAAATCCGAACCATGTATAAGGATCAGGTGTTCATCTTCAAGGCCCTTCATTGAATCCTCGCCAACGTAGAATTTTAAGGTCCCTGAATCAAATAGACAAGTTACTACTCTGCGTAAGGCAATCAACAAATTCGTTAGCAAACAAAGGGGAATTGGCATGCATTACTTTGCATATCGGACTCTTCCTGTTTTCTGGTAATATGCAATATCATTGTTCCTGAAAGAATGGTGATGAACCCACATATCTCAGACGCTATGCTGGTGGCATCCTGACCAGACCAATCCTGCATGGAAGCTCCATGAAAGTGAGTACTGAAGCTCATCACATCACATCATGGTCTTCAAGAAAAAAGTTTTGCAGTCATAACGAGAGACAGAAATATGAATCTGTTATGAAATTATCATACCTTAAACATTATTGCACTGGCAATAATGGTGAGAGTTGTGAACATGACATAATATACAGGGGAAACAATAGCTGCATTGAATGTATCCAGTGCCTGAAATATAGTTGGAAAGTGAAAATATGCTCAGAAGTTTTGGCCATAAACAAATGATAACAAGATTGATACCAGTGGGATGCCAACCATGGAGAACAAGCTATAACTAAACATAACTAATTACACCACTAAGTGTACACCTTATCTTTTCTCACTTCTTATCAATCACTTTTTATACCAAAATGGAAGATGTACGTACAAGGTAAGGTATACACAAAAGTGATGCATACAATGCTCTTCTTTAATTTAAACATTTTAAAAGAAGCACTTAGGAAGTAGGATACTGCTCGGTGAGGTGTCCTCTTGAAACAACTCTATAACAGAAAAAAGAGTTGTCCGGGGAAACCATACTAGAATAAAGAACAATAAATAACTCATCCCAGGCAGGCCAAATCAGCAAAGTTGGATAACTGTGCACTCACCCTGTTAAGGTAATTCAGCTGTGTGATAACACATATTGCTGAAACTGTGAGAAAAAACCAAGTCTGAGGATAAGCTATTTGGTTAATTCCATCAAGTGTTAGCTTTATTGCAATACCAATGGCCTTGATGCTCACAACCTGACATCATCGTAAATTGAAAATCGAAAAGGGCAATATACAGTTAGTTCATGTGTTACATTATCAACATAAAACTTCCATTTATGTGATCGGCACAAAACATAATTACCGTAAATGAGCCCATTAATGAACAAATTCCCAAGTAAACCAGCATATTAGACTGTCCATAGCGAGGTTCGAAGTGTAAAATCAAAGCCAAAACTAAAGAAATTGTTGCCACGGCATAAAATAGAAATGCTGTTGAAAAAAAGAAAACATCAATGACATTAGTTAATGGACCGGACAGTAAAGCAAGGAATCTTAATACCAAAATGTAAACAGGAGCAAAACAGGAACCTGGTTGAGTGGCCAAATCCCATATTTCTTGGACAGAAGTCGGAGTTTGCTCTTGAGGAGCATGGATGACAATGACAATTGATCCCACAATGCAGGACAGACATCCTAAGACCCCCATCGTCTGAAGCCGCTCATTCAGCAAGAAGTGAGCCAAAACAGCACTAGAAGCACAGAACTGAATATGTTAGTTCCACCAACAATAGTCACAACTCACAGCATTCAAAACAATTAACTACTTAGCATTTTAGATAGACTAGAGATCTATGTACCTGACAATAATACTGATCGCGCCAAGCGGCGTAACGAGTATTGCCGGAGCATAAATATAAGCCACAAAGTTTGCTACCTCCCCCACAATCACTGCACCAAAGTTGTTCCAGTGTCCAGATGTAATCAAACAGTCTCATCCTCAAACACACAACCAAGTAGGGAAAAAAGAGAAAATAGGAAGGTTCCTCCAAAACTTACTTGAAACCATGCCAGCCCACCAAAGTGGCTCTAGTAAATAAGTATAACCACCAACACCTGCAAATTTCAATAATAACAAATTCAAATTATAATGTAAACATAATGCTATCACCAGAAAATTAGCATTAGGTTCATATGGATCTGATCTAAAAATACAACCTTGACAATTAATAACAGATAAACACAATTGGGAAAAAACATAAAAAAAAAATCCGAATCCCCAAATTGATTTTAGAATTGAATAGGTAATACTAGGTGGAATCAGCATAGAATTGAAGACCTGCACGAGTGCCGGTGGCAGCAGCACGCTTGAGACCCTTCTTCTTGAGGATGAAGCTAGCACCAATGAATGCACTCGAACCCAACGCCAAAGCCAACCCCGTCGAGTTTTCTGAAACCCCCATAATCTCTGTGATCAATGTAATCTCAAGAAGAAGAAAACCCTTGAATTATGAATGATTTGTGTGAAAACTGCAATGAAGAAACGTAGTCTCTCTCTTTTTTGCTTTTCTTCAAAACTGAGACTCTGATGAGATGAGAGTTGAGAATTGACTTGTCAGAATTTTGCGCCGTAAAACCGCGGAACTGATCCTCTGCTTCGCCAGATCATGGTACACATGCGCCTCCGTTGGTTCGTTGATGCTGCTGTACCGCGTTTTAGGTGTTTACGTGTCACCATCCTATTGGTTTTCTTTTACTGTCTTATGTTGCAATTTTTTAGTTCATACTCAACGCGCAAAGCCCAACGGCCACAAGCAAAATTTCATAAACAAAAAATAAGTTTTAATTATCCTATCTTATAATTTTATTAAATTTTTATATTTTTTTAATTAAATTCTTATATCATATCAAATTTTATAATTAGATTTTTATTGTGATAATAAAGAATATTCTGTTAATTTATATAAAATATTTAATTAAATATTAGATATATTTATTTTATTTAATTAAATATTATGTTAATTCTAACGTTTTTGTCACTACATAGACTTAATTACAAAATCTGATATAGTATAAGAATTCAATAAAAAAAAACAAAGAAAATATAAGAAGTTAATTAAAAATTCAGTTAAATTATAGAGACTTATACAATAATTAAATCAAAAAATAATTATTATTTATCCAACTATACTACTGATGGAGATAAATATTCTTAATTAAAAAAATTTTAAAAATATGTATAAGAATTAATTTTTAATTAATTAACATTGGTTAATCTTTATTATAACATTATTTTTTAATCTTATTTTTTTAGAGAGTTTAGAGTTTAGTGTTAGAATTTAAAATTTAAGCTTTATAATTTAGAGTTAAAATAATTAGTTGATATTGATCGAAAAAAAAATAATTATCTATCTTAATTCAAAAAATAAATACTAGTCAATAAAATAGAAAAGTAGTAAAATATAAAAAATAAAACAAATATTGACCGATTATTAATTAAAAATAAATTTAATTCATAATCTTTTTTCGAGATTATATTTATACAATAGGTCAAAGAGTGTAACATTACTGATCAATTAGGCTTTGGTAGGGATGGCAAAACTTAGACGCAGGAATTTCTGCCGGGACGGTCTCGAATGGGGATTTGACGGTGGAAATTTTTTTTTATAGGGATGAGGATGGGGGACAATTTTCTCAAGGCAAGCGCGGAGATTCGAGTGGGGATCCCCGCCGTATCCCTGCTAATCCCCAAAATTTATAAATGTACTGAATTGTTCTTAATAGTTTATTTTCATATATGTGTTTTAGTCATTTTATATATATATATATATATAAACCCAAAACTCCTAATCTGCATTTGTATAACCCTTCTTCAATTCAGAGATCCCTAACACTGTCCATACTCCATCCAATCTATCTGCAGTCACTCTCTCGCCACTCTCCCTTCTCACTGCATCGTCACAACTCACGGTGCCATCACCCTCACTGCATCATGCTCTCTATTTGCGGTGTTTCTTTCCATAAATATGTCGTCGTGTCCATTTTTCTCTTTGTTGTCGTGTCTCCTACTTCGTCTACTGCTCTGGCATGCCGTTGCATCCCCACTACATCATTTTAAAAGAAGTCATCATCTTGTCATTTAGACTTTTTGTATAAAATCTTGCTATTTTTGTATATAATGGATACTTGCACCTCTATTGTATGGAAATTAATAATTAGTTAGAGCTATCACATAGATGGAGAATGGGATCCCCGCAAGAATTGAGACCCTGTGGAAAATGGGGATAGAGAGCGATATTTTCCCACAGTAAGAAACAGGAATGGAGACGGGAAGCAAATCTGGAGGGCGAGGATGGAGAGCAGAGAAGCATTCCTCGCCCCCGCCCTGCCCCGTTGACATCCCTAATCTTCGGTCAGATTAAATTAATTTATTAATTATAATAAAAGTATACTAGCATTTTCTATACATTTTGCAAGAATTCCTCAAGTTCACCATTATATGATAGTAGTAACTATGAAAATGGTGATTATTATAATGATATAATATTAAAATCTGTGCCATTAATAGGGGCATTTGTAAGTTAGGGAAATTTTTAAAATGTACTAAACTTTCAGGAAACAACCCAACACCGTAAATGAAAGTATGCTGTGCTTTGCAAAAATAATCGTCACATGAAAATGATTCCGTAAAATTAATTAGGTACCCAGCTTCAACTAGTAATAAGTAACAAGTAGTACTAGTACATTTCCAACATTATTTTGCTTTTTAAAAAAAGAAATATGTTTGCCACAATCATTATGTCACGTTTTCATTTTATATATCGTGTTATACAATATGAAGATTAGTAATATTTATGAATATATAGTTGAACCATTGATGGTGTCAAATTAATGTGGCATGCACTCAGTACACATTATTTGCTCATACATATAAACAGTAGGGTTTGATCCTCATTCATTTTGCAGGTTTGTGTTCGTTATTGTCCAAACGTATATTTGAAGCTTAACCAGGATTACACTTTGCTTCTATTGCACGAACAAAGTACAAAATGTTGTTACGTATATCTATCTTCGTACTTAGATGAGTAGAATTTTATTTTAATGCACTTAAATATGTTAACCTTATTTTTATATAATTATTCAATTAAATTTATATAATTAGATAATTCTTTTATTAATAAATTTAAAAGTTAGTTACTTTTAATTATATAACAATATACGCTTTAATATATATAATCTTTTTTAGGTTGTCGGCAACTCGGCATAACAATTAAATACTAGTAAGTTTTGATTTTTTTTTATATGAAAATATTACTCGAGTTTGAGTTCCTTATTAAGAATTAAATTGTTATAGTAGTTTCAAATTAGAAGTTCCCTATTTAACATTGTTTATTTAATTTTCGTAATACAACAATCCCACTTAAGTGAATCGATCTGATAGCATTTAATTTGATGATTAAAACCCATAACAAAGCAATCAAGCAACACGTCATCAAAATAGGCTTGTGTTCACGAGCTTCTAAAATAAAAAATTTTTTTGAGTTATTTTTTTTCTTAAATTTTATAAAAAAATAAAAATAATATTATATTTAAATATCTCATATAATTTTTTTTATATATATCAATTATGTTTGGGGGTTTATTTGGGTGAGTTCTAAAAAAAATTTTTTTTTAAGTTATCTTTTTTTAAAATATCTTATAAAATAGTAAAAATAATTTTATGTTTGGATATTTTATACAAAAATATTTTTTTATTTATAAATTATGTTTGGGTATAACTATATAAAAGTATTTTTTTGTTTATTTATTACATAAAAAATCTCTTTTTTAAAAGAAAAAATATCTTTTAAAAAATATGTAAATTATAGCTTCTCAAAAAAGATTTTTTTTTATTTTTCTAATACTTTTATTTTTATTACTAGAAATTTACCAAACATGTTAAAAAATAAAAAAAATCTTTTTTTATTGAAAAAAAGATATTTTTATCAATTTAATGATTCTCAAATAAGCACTAAATATAACAATATAAAAGTATTTTTTGTTTATTTATTACATAAAAAATATTTTTTTTTAAGAAAAAAAGATGTAAATTGTAGCATCTCAAAAAAATATTTTTTTTAGTACTTTTACTTTTATTACTAGAAATTTATCAAATATGTTAAAAATAAAAAAGGTCTCTTTTTATTAAAAAAAAATATTTTTTTATCAAGATAATCACACTCAAATAAGTACATAGAATACTCAACTTAATTTCCACGAGAAATGATTTTATTTAAACGAGAGTGAGAGATTGCACGATGTATAAAAAGATAAATTAATTATAGTATATAGTATATTTTAATAATTGTTATATTATTTAGAGATTAATTATATAATATATAAATTAATATTAAATTTAAATTATTTTATATTTAAAATATTTACAGAATATTTATTTAATAATTTTTATATAATTATTTAACTAAAATACAATATAAATTAAAATATAGTTTATTATTTTAAAATTTAAATCCGTTTATATTTAAAAAAAGCATAGGCCTTTTTATATTAAAATTGTACAAAATTACATCTTTATTTGTTACTTTTATTTTTGTATTTGTTTTAGTTGTCATATTTTATCTTCTGATACGATATTTTTTGGGTTATAAATAATTAAAGAAAAAATTTTTAAAAATGAATGAGAATGAGAAACACCAAACATATAAAATCAGTTTTATAATCATGATATATTTGAATATACTTAATAAGAAGATGTATTAAATTTGAACTTACGTACTTGGATTTAGAAAAATAAATGAAAATAAACAATATAAATATAAAATTATGAATTAATTTTATAATCATGATATATTTAAATATATTTAGTAAAAAAATATGATAAATTTAAACTTACTTGAAGGAATTTTTGCTAATTGATATGAGAGATTAAAAAATAAAGAGTAGTAAGGATCTTATATAGCATGCATAAGTAAACTGAATAACGTAGTAGTAAGAGTATTAATATATTTGAGTTGTATATTTTTAGCTAAAAATACTTATTTTATAGAAATATAATAAAAAATAGTAATATTATGAGAGAAGTCATTTTTTTTAACTTTTCTATAAACTTTTAAATAATTTTTTAAAAAGTTGCAATTTAATTTTAAAAATTACACCAAATAATAATATTACTATTTTTTATAAGTCAAAAATTTAAAAAAACTACTTTTTTTGAATCTTCCTAAAAGGACCCTATATATAACTTCCTTTTTTATGATTTTAAATTGCTGAAAACTTAAAATAACTTTCTTTTTTGGTATTAAAATGGCCCTTTGCCCAAAAGAGAAAGCAAACTAGATAGGCATGTATTACATTTTTTTTTTTTGGTAACGAATGTATTACTTATATTTCTGTTTCCTTTTTGGGTTGATTATCCATAATCTTTGAAGTTGAATATAATCTGCCCGAAATATCTAAGCCCATTTCATAGGATCCTAGTCCATATAGTAGACTTTGCCACCCCGTCCAAAACAAATAAGAAAGACTTTGACCCAAAACAATGAGGTAGGTAGATAGAACACGAATGAACATTCGGTTAACAAAAGAAATAAAATCCAGGTCCAAAAAAAAAAAAAAAAACTAAAGAAATAAAATCAAATTAGTCCACGCGTTGTTGAAAAGTAATGTACACCGAAACAAGAACAAAGGGATATAAAATCATGTTTAGTATATAAAATATAGATATAGACATTATATTCCAAAATATTAAATTAGTATAATTTATATTATTTATATCAAGAAGGATAAAAATACTAACAAAAAATACAATCTACTTTTTTATTTTTTATTATTTATATTATATTTTTTATAATTATGTTTTTATTATTATATTTTTTTTCTTAAAATTTTTGTATTAAAAAAAAGATAATAAATTAGATTTTTGTAATTTGTATTTTTTATATTTAGTTTACTACTAAATAAAATATAAAAATATTAATTTTTGTTTTTCTATTTTTTATGTCTTATTTTTAATATTTTATCTTATTGTGTCTTTATAATTAAATATAGTCTAAAAGAGAGAGCATTTTTCAAATTTATCTTGAAAGATTTTTTCAATCAAATCAGTTCGTTAAAGATTACAAATTGATCACATTTATCCTTTAGTCGATTTATTAACAATTTTTGTCCATAATTCATAATGTGAAACGTTAATTGACAATATATATAATACGACGTGACATGTCTAATTAGACTCTTATCAGATATGTTTATGAAAATCTATTAATTCAACTTATTTCTCCAATTACATAAACCACATTCCCAACGTGATCTAACAACTAAATTAATAGATTTTCATAAACATATTTGGTTAACGTTCAATTAGATATATTAGGTGTCATGTATGCTATTAGTTAATATTTTATAATCGTTGACAAAAATTGTTAATGGAGTGGTTGAATTACAAATATGATTGATTTGTAATTTTTAAAAGACTAATTTAATTGATAAAATTTTTTAAAAATAAATTTAGATAACATTCCATCTTTTAAGACCTAATTTAATTATTAATCCTAAAATCTTCAGATATTTTGGTTAATTTCTCAATATAGTATGTAAATACTTCTAAAATATAATAACACAAGTTATGTATGGGATAAAATTGAAATTATAATTTTAAATTATTAATAATTAAAAAATATTAATTATAACAATTGCAAGTTTTTAAATAGAAGAAATAGTCTATAATATATAATTATTTGATTAACAATAAGGTTATATGATAAGTTTTGTCAAGGGTATTAATTCGAATATAGTTATTAATTTTTTTTATTAATTTATTTTGTTGAATAAGTCAGACAAGTATGTCCAATGTCAAATTAAATCATTGAATAATATTTAAATTGACAATCAAATGTGTAAATGTTGTTTTACTAAAAAAAAAACAGATCAAAATTTGCTCAAAACAAATAACTGGAAATAACATATCTATAATATATTGTTGAAATAATAGTTTAGTTTGTTGTCATTAAATACTACTGTAATGATATGAAATAACATTAAATTATTAAAACATTTTGATGTATATTTTTCTCAAATAAATAGTAAATAATTTAAAATCATTAAAAAATAACTCGATAGAGCTATTTGATGTATTTAAAATATGCACTTAAAACAATGATATGTTAATATTAGTATATAAAATTTTATGACTGACATAAATTAAAAATAATTTACTAAAAGAATAAATTAATACAGATTTTTATGATAAATTTAATAGTACTCGTAATTGGTATACATACATTTCAAAATCCAGTATATCTAAATGGTAATTACTATAATAGCCAATTATTGATAAAAATTGATGAGATTTAACTTTGTATCTAAATATAATGCAAAAAACACTGATACTGTCTCCTCTATCCATTGTGTTTATCACATTATTTTTGCGTGGTATTTCAATATCTTCCGATTCATAATCGATATCATCAATGACATCAATCACTATTTTTTAATAAGAAGATATTATTAATGAATTAACTAATTATTAATTTCTCATATTTTTACCAAAAAAAATAGAATTAGAAGTTAATTCCAACCTTATCAAGAATTAAAAAAAACATAGATATATACCTTCATAATCTCTAAGAGAATCAAAGTTAAAATTTTAATGATTTGAATTGATGATTGACCAATGTAATGTTTAAGAATTTTTATACAGTTCATTTCTACTCTTTGTTATAGACTTTATAACTTGTGAATTTTCAATAGGAGTCTTTCCAATAGTTATTTTAAGAGTAGAGTATCGTTTTTATCTTTAATATTTGGGATAAATTCTATTTATGTTTATAATTTTTAAATCGTCTTATTTGTATCTCTAATATTTATAAAGATAATTTAATATTATCATGTCGTCAATTACACATCATGAACTTTAATTTGAGTTTTAAAAATATTTTTTTAAAGTTAGAATACAAATATCTGTGATAAAACCGATGATCTGCTCGAAAAAATAGCTCATCAAAAGTTGAAATTAATCTCTATGACATTTACATAATTCACTTTTTTAGGGATATAATTGAACCTAATAAACACAAATAGTCGATACAATATTGAAATCGAACACATCTAAGTGAGACTTAATTGAGAATAATTAAAAAATACCATCTGATTTATTAGTATAATTGACGGCAGGATAACATGAATTACTTTTATAAATGTTAGGAATATAAATAAGACAACTTACACGTTAGAGATACAAATAAGACTTATTCCAAACATTAGGGAGAAGAACAATATTTTATTCTTATTTTAATATCAGTAATATTTTTTACAAAAATAAAAAATAACTATTCAAACGGATAAAGTTATATATATATATATATATACTTCAAAAAAAGACCCAAATATAAGTTATTAATATTTATAAAATAAATTTAATATTACTTAAAATTTTTTAAAAAAAGAATCAACTAATATTATTATTCATTAAAATCGTAAATAGTTTTGCTCTAATTAAACTTAGATAGTACTTTTCAGTTTTCACAATCTTATAATTTTTACTTTTATTTTTTTTATATATTTTTTTATCATTCAGTAAAAAGAAATAGTTGAATAAAAATTATGTATAAATTCTCTAAATAAACAACTATGACAAACATATAAGGAAGAATTCATCATTGCTCATTATATATATTAATAATATACTAATAATACTAATAATTGAGAAATAACTGTGAACATATTTTTGAGATAAAATAATAATGCAAACAAATATTTTTCTCTTTTTTAAACGAATAATACGATCCTCCCCTTTTTTTACTGCTATGTTTAGAAATTACTATATATATACTTGTCTAATATTTTCTTCGTTACAATATCAAGTTCAAATAATTATAACATCATATATTTATTTACTAATATGGCAAGAATCACAATAAATAATCTTATAATATTGTTTAAATAAATTTAAATAATTATAATATCATATATTTATTTACTAATATAGCAAAAATTATAATAAGTAATCTTATAATATCGTTCAAATCATCCAAATAATTATATTATCGTTCAAATTGTTGTTCAAATCATTATAATCTTGTCAAATGGTACGCTTCTAAAATACTTTTACAAAAAACAAAATCGACATATTTTCACTTAAATGCACCATATTATTTATGTTTTATTAATATATATATGCTTAGGAACAAAAGATTTTGGCACAGTTTGTGAAATCACTCTTCACTCTTCACTGCTCATCACTCATCACCAACAACTCAATTTTTCAATCCTGGTAGTGGTATGGTTTAATCTTTTTAGGAGCTCTCTCCTTTATTTATTTATTTGAATTTATTTGTACATATGTTTTGCTTTTTTGAATTTATTTAATTCTCTTTATTATTTTATTCTCATTGGATTATTAGAGCCTCATAATTAAGAGAAGAGACTAGAGAGTAAGGGAAGGCAGCGAATTAAACATGCCTATGATGAAGAGAGACAAAAACTTGAGTCTTATTCTTCTGCTATGCATCATCCTTTTTGCAGGTTTGTTTTTCTTGTCTCCTACGCAAATTAAAGCTTTAATTACCATATGAATATGACTACGCCTGTCACCATCACCTGACATCACCGTTATCATAATTTTATTACGATTTAGTTATTCTATTAGTCTTTATAATTTTATTTAATTTTTAATTAAATTTATATATATATATATATATATATTTTAAAACTAATATAATAATTTTTTTAAAATATATAATAAAAAATTTAATTAAATTTTTAATTATAAATATTTTTAATTTATAAAAAAATTAAATTAAATTTTTTTAGTTAATTTTAATATTTTTTATATTAAAAAAGATTTAATTATAAAATTAAAAATAATATAAAAATTTAATTAAAAAAATAAAAAAAATTTAATTACAAATTTAATAAAATTATAAAGACTAACAAAATAATTAAATCTTTCGTTACGAGTAATTTTATTGAGCACCATATGATTTGCTTCTTTTGAAAAAAAATAAATTAAAACACATATCACTACCATCATAATAAGTTTGCTGATTAATATTTTTATTTTATTTTTTACTTTTATTCTTTTATCTCTCTCAAAAGGTACTTGTTTTAATTCTTCCCTTAACTCAATGTAATTATTTAAACCTGCTTATCGTGTTTTCTTTTTAGTTAGCTAGTCTTGTATACTTTTTTTTTTTAATTATTATGTATATGAATTGAAAAAATAATTTAAAATGTTAATATTAGAGCAACTTCAGTATATTTTATAAAATTATATATTTTATTTTGACATATATAGCTTCTCTTTTTTAAGGTTTAATTACTTGGTTAGTTTTTATAGTTTTATCAAATTTTTAATTTAAGTTTCTATATATTTTTTTTTTCAATTAGATCCCTACAAAATTAAATTTTTTTAGTATAAAAAATGTTAGAGCTAATTGAATATTTTTTTTAAATTAAAAAAATTTATAATTAAAAACCTAACTAGATTTTTTATTGCATGTATTTTGGGAGAAATATTTTGTTAATTTTAATATTTTTATATAAAAATGACCTAATTACAAAATTAAAAGTAGTATATAGACATAATTAAAAAAAATATAAAAACCTAACTAAAAATTTAGTAAAATTATAAGACTAATAGAATAATTACACTTTAAATAAACTTTTTTGAAAGGTAAGTAGAGAACTGAAATTAAGTAATTGTTTGTACATCTAGTAAATGTTTGGAATAATTGTAAAAGAATCTGATTTGAATTGATGTACAAATAATTTATTACGTATCCAATTTATTATTAGAATCAAATTTGATTTTATTTGATTTAAGTTAATCATTGTAAAGTTATTTCTTTCTACTACATCTCCGTCGCTTTTTGCTTCTTGGTTATTATAAAAAAAATAAATTAATTAAATACTTGCATTCTTTGATAAAAATAATAATAATTACATGCTCAAACATCAAATAAAGTTTCGTATAGTAGTTATTAGATGATTATTTCATTTAAAATGTTAGAATTTTTTTATGCCGTTTCATCAGTGATTTAATTTCTATCATAAACATTCAATTATATAAAAAAAATTTAAATCAAAATAGTGTCACTCAAACTCTTCAGCAAATCGAAAAGACTTTAGTTTATTAATATTACTACTACTAGTACTATTATTATTATTATTATTATTATCCTAGT
Organism: Arachis ipaensis; assembly: GCF_059453495.1. Lineage (NCBI taxonomy): Eukaryota > Viridiplantae > Streptophyta > Magnoliopsida > Fabales > Fabaceae > Arachis > Arachis ipaensis. The sequence continues at coordinate 9,076,769 of NC_142438.1, forward strand.
TACAATAATGTTCAACTTTCAATTATTATTATTCTTTTAATAATTGTTTATTCTCTCAATTCAGCTGTACTTCCTAACGATCAAAGCTCTGCTATGCTGTGATGTATTTGATTTTCCTCTTAATTCTTATATGTTACTAATTAAAGAACATATATTAATGTTAAGTCAAAATACATAGCACCAAAGTACTAAACTACTTACTACTATACTGTATTTGAATATGACAACACTAGGTTTTGGAGCTGAAGCTTTATCCTATGATCACACTGTCAGCATTGAAGTAAGTCCTTCCCTCTAACAACCCTTTTTTTTTTTTGTTAAATTTTATATTTTCTAGGATAGGACCTTACTGTTAATGTCACTGTTACATTTACACATAACTTTAATTATGTGGGTCCTAATGTTTTCATCAATTTCCACCTCAGTGTTTGACACACCCTCATAAGCCACAGTACAATGGAGGAATCATCCAAAACCCAGAACTGAATAATGGATCACAAGGTTGGATTCAATTTGGTGAATCAGCAATACAACATAGAGAATCATTAGGGAACAAATACATTGTGGCACTTGAAAGAAAGCAAACTTATGATAGTGTCTCCCAGAAGGTTTTCTTGCAAAAGAACAAGCACTATGCTTTATCTGGTAAATTTAATAAATTTGTACTAAAATAAATTGTCTTGGTTTTATATTAATGAAATATCAAGAAATTAATTAACTTGATTTTGTTCTTGGTGAAGCTTGGATACAAGTGAATGAGGGAAATAATGTTGAAGTAACAGCAATGGTTAAAACAAGGAAAGGGATAAAATTTGCTGGTGCCACAATTGCTAAGTCTAATTGCTGGTCTATGATAAAGGGTGGTCTCACAACAGATACATCAGGAATTGCTAAACTCTATTTTGAAGTAATATTATTGTTCAAATTTCTAAAAACAGATATTAATTTTTTATTTTTATTTATTTTTTAATTTGATGAAGAAAATGCTGAACTGTGTATTGTAGAGCAAGAATACTGATGTGGAAATATGGGTGGACAGCGTTTCCTTACAACCCTTCACAGAAGAGGAATGGAAGTCTCATCAAGATTACAATATTGAAAAGGTAAACATTGTTTTGCTGATAGTTTTTGTTTTTGTTTATCTATATAATTTTATTATATAGAAGTTAATACCTAGTTAGTATGAAAGGAGTTTATGTCATATAATTATTTTTCTTTTGCAGTATCAACTATTTTAAATAGGTGACAATTATTAAAAAAATTCTCTTACCATTGGACTATGTCAACCATCTTGAATAGGTGATAATTATAAAAAAAAATTTCATGTATTATGCAGTTTTAAATCTTTACTATAAAAAAATATTTTCCTAATCAATACCCTTAATTAATTAAGTTTACTAGATATCATTATACATTTTAATTATAATAAAGTAACGGCTAATGCAATTAACACTTTATATTAAAATTGTAATAACAATAACAATAATAATAAAAATAATAACAATTATCAATTACAAATAATCAAATACATATACAACGATACTAATTATGATGGTTATTATCATAGTAAGAATTATATAAATTAATTTATAACTAATTATGAAATAAAAACTCATCTATTATTTTTTATTATCTAAAAAATAATATACAAAAATTCATAATATTAGTTTTTCGTGCATTACGCGAGTCTAAATCTAGTTCAGTTTAATGATAAAAGAAAATGAGTAACAAGTAAAAACAAGAAAGAAAAATATAGTTTAACACTCTGTGAACCATAATTGGTGCTACATTCCCCAAATTTGCCACAAAATATATGAGATTCTTGAAATTGTGTAACTTGGCAGGCAAGAAAGAGAAAGGTATCAATCCAAATATTGGATAAAGAAGGAAAACCTCTTAGAAATGCAAGTGTATCACTTCAACAAACAAGGGCACGCTTCCCATTTGGAAGCGCAATAGACAAATCCATTCTCAACAACCCTGCATACCAAAAATGGTTCCTCCAAAGGTTCACAGTCACAACATTCACCAATGAAATGAAATGGTACAGCACAGAATCCGTCCGGGGCCGGGAGGACTACTCGGCCGCGGACGCGATGCTAGGCTTTGCCAGGAGAAACCGCATTGCTGTTAGAGGCCACAACATATTTTGGGATGACCCCAAATTCCAACCTGGTTGGGTCCCTTCACTTTCACCACAAGAACTCAATATAGCAGTGCAGAAGAGGCTTCAATCTGTTGTTTCAAGATACAGAGGCCAAGTTATTCATTGGGATGTTGTTAATGAGAACATGCATTTTTCATTCTTTGAGAGTAAACTTGGACAAGATTTTTCAGCTAAGGTTTTCAGTGTGGCTCATGGGATTGATCCACGTGCTACATTGTTCTTGAATGAGTTTAACACAATTGAGGATAATAGAGATAATGCAGCAAACCCTGCAAGGTATATTCAGAAGCTTAGACAGATTCAAAATTATCCTACTTTTAAGAGCAGGGGAGGAGTTGTTGGAATTGGCCTTGAAGCACATTTTCCTAATTTTCCTCCTAATCTGCCATACATGAGAGCTTCCATTGATCAACTTGTTGCCACTCGTTCACCAGTTTGGATCACAGAAATTGATGTTGCACCCCAAAATAGTCAGGTAAAGTTTACTACTCTAAACATCATAGCCCAAGTTATTTCAAGATTTCTATTTTGGTTTTAACCAACCTTAACGTAGCGTTTGTTTTGAGGTAGTGAGAGAGAGACTGAGAGATTGAGATTCAGTATCATGTTTGTTAGTTTAGATACTGGTACTAAAATTACTGTCTCTTTCTCTAAAATTTCAGTATTTCAGTACCTCCAAAAAGTAGGGACACAGGGGATTGAAATTTTTAGAGATGGAGACTGAAACTTTAATAACATTTTATACCTAAAATACTTTCATTTCAATTAATTAATTCCAATTTTACCCTTTGTGCAAATTAAATTAGAGTTTCATTCTTATTTCAATTCATGTCTCCCATTTTGCACCAAACAGAATACTGAGATTTATTTCAATCCCTGTCTCTTAGTCTCTGTCTCTCAGTTTCAGTATTTCTATCTCTGTCTCTCTACCAAACGCTAAGAATTTCTTAATAAATACATTTGAATTTGTGTGTAGGTGCAATCCTTTGAACAAGTTCTAAGAGAAGCACATTCTCACCCTGGTGTCCAAGGAATTATAATGTGGACAGCAAGATCACCACAAGGTTGCTACAGAATTTGTTTAACAGACAACAATTTCAACAACTTGCCTGGAGGTGTTGTTGTGGACAAGCTTCTTCATGAATGGGGCCTCAGACCATTCTCAGCAAACACTGATCACAATGGCTTCATTCATGTTTCTCTTTTCCATGGAGATTACAAGCTGGAAATCAATCACCCTCTCATCAACAACAACAATTACTCTTTCACTCACCACCTTCAAGTGAATCCAATACATCATCATCATCATAATAATGGGTCCCACTTAACTACACAGATTGTTAAGCTTTCTGTCTAGTTATTATTATCAATGATTATTCCTAAAGTGGTACTTTCTTAGTTTCTTTTTATGTAGAGTTTATCTCAGGTATATATTAAAAATAAATAAAATAATATGTATATTTATATACTAATAATATATAATAATAATAATGACTGATTTTTAATATGGATAACATTTTTTAAAGTATTTAACATATGAGTTTATGACACAGAATAGTCTCTTCTATTTATCTTTTGCCAAACAATAAATTGTAATTTTCTTAAATTTTAAACATTTTTTCATGTCTATTTATTCTTATGTTTATGTCCTATATTAAGCAAACATTAAGGCTAGAAACCTTATAAAGGAAATAAACCGAATAACATCAATTTTTCTACACTAATAAGGAAAATAAATATTAATGATTCCAATTATTGAGTGAATTGATTATGTGTAAACGTGTAATGTGTTAATTTACTGTATCTAAAATCAATAGCAACAATGCACAAATAAGAAATAACTAAATATAAAAGATTATTTACCTCTCAATAGATCTAAACATGAATCATGGACACTTTGAATGACTTTGATACTAAAGATTTTCGGCAGTCGCAAATCACATGGATCTGGTGACTATAATTTGTGAAAAAAAAAAGGAAAAAAAATATTTTTGATTCCGAAAATAAGATAAGACAAAATATTAACACAAAAATTAGTGTTCTTGTATTTTATTTTATCATAAATTAAAATAAATTATAAAAGTATAATTTATTATCTTTTTATTTTTACCAAAGATAGAAAAACTCGAACTCGCCACTTCTTAGATGAGTACGAAGAGATTATGCCTAAGTCATTAGCTTATTTTTTTTTATTTAAAAAATTAAAAAATATATATAATAATAAAAAAATAAATTATATATTTCGTTAATATTTCTGTATATTATAATAAATATAAAATATACTAATTTAATATCATTACATGTAATATTTTTATTTATATCTTATTTATCAAAATATAATTTTATATTTTTATGTACGAGCTTTTGAAAGAACCAAAATATACGAGCGCATGGTCTCTTTTCTTCAATAGTGTAGTACCTACATTTTCGGCAACTGTCTCGAGTCAACGAAACACAACCACAAACCCATGACCCTTCTCACTTCACACCCACATTTTTTCTTTTATTCCAAAATTTTCTATACTCTAGCATCTCAATTTTCAACACCAAGTAAATTCATTTGTATTACTTTATTTATCCAAAAAAATAAAAGAAACAAAACGTGACAGCTGGCAATAGTCAATGATCACTACTTAGTTTGATTGAACACGAGTTCAACTTCTTTATTATTATTGTCACATACACTTCCCATTACTTTGCAACACGTGGCAGCTCATGGTTTTCTCTTCTTTCTTTTTTTTTTTTTTGTGAAAAACCATTTATTTATTGCTGTTTTGATTTGCCTTCAATTCGCTCACCAATTTCCTGAGATGAAAGAGAGGGGTCCTTTGTTGAGAGAAAGGAAGAAAGAAAGAAAGGGAAGCATGTTCTTTTCTGTCCTTTCTTTCTCTCTCTCATCAGACACTCTAATAATACATTCATAGAAGCATCATTTCATAAACCCTCCTTTTCCTTTCTCTCTCTCAAATTATTACCACAAACACCATCCTCACACTTCTCAAATCAAATTATAGTAGCTGGAAAACCTGCACTTGCACCATGTGTGTTTCAGTTTTACTGCCACAAACTACTGTTGCTTTTTGTTTTTTGACCCAATTCCAAAACAAGTTAAAAAGTTAAAAAGCTGAAGCCTTTTAGAGCCTACATCATTCATTCATTCCATTCAGTAGTAGCTAGTTAGTGTGTTTTGCAATGATTCTAATGAAGGAGAGTTTTATTATTGGATCCTCCCATAACTTCAGCAAAGTTATCAAATTGCCAAAATCCATGAGAATGAGCAACCCAAGAAAGTAAGTATTATTATTATTATTGCTACTACTACTACTACTACTACACTGTACTCCAATTAATATATGCATGGTGTTTGTGTGAATTGTGATTGTCTCTATTAATGTACAACATATATACTACTAATTCTATCAATAAATAAATGCACACTTGTTTTTGTTTTGCTTGCTTTGTTGGTTAACAATAAAAAAATAATGTTGTTGGTGTTGGTGTTGGTGCAGCGCAGATTGAGAAGAATATAGAAATCATAGAAAGTAGAAAAGAAGAGAAAAATGGTTAATTTGTGAGATGATTTTCACGTGAGAGTTCTGCCATAGTGTTCCATGTCCGTGAACAATAGTTTCCAGAAACCAAGAAGGCAACACTTCAACCACATTAAGTGTCTCCATTTTTATGGATCCTCAGAGAAAGAAGAGCTCTTTTACTTTCACTTTCACTTTCACCTCCACTTCCACATTCACAGTGTTGTTCTTCTTTGAAGCTGAAGATCTCAACTTTAGTGTAGTCAATAGCTTGGGTTGAAGTGTTGAACTCACATTTTGAAGCAACAATGGTAGATCTGACTGAAAGTCACACCAAACAGGAAACAAAGAAAAATCAAAGATCTCTTATTTGGTCAGTGAACACTGTGCATTATTTAAGAATTTGTCGATATTTATTATGAGGACCCGAATCTGGTGAAAAAGATCCAAACTTTGTGCTGTCCCATTTTTCATCCTCCATTTCCCTTTTCAAAAGACACAAAAAGAGAAAGATATGGGAAGAAAAAGAACAAGATCCTCTGTTTTCTACTCTGTTTTCTTCGTCTCTGTTCTCTGTTTTCTCTCTCAACTTGCAACCTCAGAGGACGATTCCCAAGCGCTTTTGGCACTGAAATCTTCCATAGACGCACTCAACAAGCTTCCATGGCGACCAGGCAGCGATGTCTGCACATGGCAAGGTGTCAAAGACTGCTTCAATGGAAGGGTAAGAAAGCTTGTTATAGAATACTCCAACCTCACCGGAACCTTAGAATCGAAGATCCTGAACCGTTTGGATCAGCTTCGAGTTCTAAGCTTCAAAGGGAACTCACTCTCTGGTCAAATTCCACAACTTTCAAGCTTGGTCAACCTCAAATCAATTTTCCTAAACGACAACAACTTCTCCGGAGAGTTTCCGGCCTCTGTTTCCGACCTCCACCGTGTAAAAGTCATAGTTTTGTCAGGGAACAGAATCTCCGGCGACATTCCGGCGTCGTTGCTGAATCTCCGGCGACTCTACATGCTCTACTTGGAGGACAACTTGTTCACCGGGAAAATCCCGGGGTTCAACCAAACAAGTCTCAGGTACTTAAACGTTTCGAATAACAAACTCTCCGGCGAGATCCCGGCGACTCCGGCATTGGTACGGTTCAATGCATCTTCGTTTTCCGGCAACACTAATCTCTGCGGCGATCAAGTCCACGTGCCATGCAAAAGTAACATCCTTTTGCCTCCTTCTATGAGCCCAAGTTCCTCCACGGTTCCAACAACAGCAAAGAAAAAAACATCATCGAACCGCACGAAACTAATCAAGATTATTGGAGGAACCGTTGGTGGTGTTGTTTTGTTGCTCATTGTTTTGGTTCTTGTCTTCTTCACCATTTGTAGAAACCGTAGGAAGAGGGTAGGTGCTGGAGCTAGAAGGAAAGGAAATGGGGTTGGAAGTGTGGAGGAAGTTGAAGATGTTGGCGGCGGAGGAGGCGGCGGCGGGGGCGGTGGCAGCAGTGGTAACAACGAAGGGAAACAAGGTGGTTTTGCATGGGAAGGTGAGGGTCTAGGGAAGTTGGTGTTCTTAGGAGCAGGGGATAATAGGGAAATGAGTTACACACTAGAGGATTTGCTTAAGGCTTCAGCTGAGACACTTGGGAGGGGCATTATGGGAAGTACATATAAGGCAGTTATGGAATCAGGGTTTATTGTAACTGTTAAGAGATTGAAGGATGCTAGGTACCCTAATTTGGATGAGTTTAAGGCACATATTGAAGTTCTTGGTAGGCTTAGGCACCCTAATTTGGTCCCACTTAGGGCTTATTTTCAGGCTAAGGAGGAAAGGCTTCTTGTTTATGATTATTTCCCTAATGGCAGCCTCTTCTCTCTCATTCATGGTATGTTCATGTTTTCTTCTCAATCACTATTATTTTATTTATTTATTAATGTTGGAATTGGCTTGACTTGTAGCTTTCTTGTTGCTTTGATTATTCTTCTTGGTCTTTCTATGTCTCTTACCAATTTATAATTCTTATAAATTAGTGGAGCCACAACATTGATATTGATATGATTTTAAGGTAAAGGTGTTGGTGTTTATCTATCAGATTGCAATTACCAAACACTATATTAGTATATTAGAAGTGATTGTATTGGTGTAGCCATAGGATTCCACATGGGTTGGTAATATTATTACTTGGGGCATCATGTTCCTAGACTAGTTAGCTTTGTTGTTGTTGTGGTTCCAATCTGGTTTACAAGAGTGGGTTGGAAATTGGAATATGTGGCCTTGCATGCGTGGGAAGGTGATTTATATAATGATAGAACAATTATAATTATAATGATATATAATGTAAGTATTTTTTAAGGATGAAAAGGAGGGTTTGAGAAGGACCTAAAAGTTTATTATCTTTTTTGGTGTATAATGGGGGGCCTCCTTTGATATCCAATGATATCTATGCACTAAAGCTTTCCCTCTCTCTTAGATTTAGTTAAATAGGGACACAAGGTGTTGCTTTCCCTCTCCAACTGTTTATTATAATTTCAGACTTTATAAAGATTTCTGCTTTCTATTTGACAACTCATTTATATGATTCTGGCCCCATGTTAGTGCTGTCCCATTCAACTATTGAAAAACTAAAGAGAATTTTCATTGAGTCTCTTTTTTTTTTTTTTTTGTAGGCTATATAGTGTTATTATTAGATTGGATGCCACCCTGATGAACATCTACTTCTACAGTTATCTAATCCCAACTTTCATTGGTGTCACAAATTAAACCATGTATATTGAGTCTTTTCTATTGTTCAAATATAGATGCATCTTATGATGGTTCATTGTTGTTGCTTTTTAAAGTAGTTGAAGATAAACTACTGAATTGGTACTTGAAAGTTGATATAACTGACCAAAATATCTCTGAAAGATGTAACAACAAATAAATTTCAGAAAATTTAAAAGGTGATTAAAAACAATATATATATATATATATATAAAGGATTTTAGAGATCGAGTTTTGATGTATTTTTTGCAAGCATATTAGAAAAATAACTTTTTCATTTGTAAATTTGGTATTCAAGTGATTTTTTCCCTTTTTCTGTAAATAATTGAACTTAAAAAAAAAAAAAAAAGAGGTTCAGAGATAGAATTCTGCTGATATTTTGCATGCACCTTCCAAATAGGTATCTAAATATTTTTCAAAAATTCAGATCCATTGTAGATGTTATATATCAAATGCAAAAATTGATTGCTATTTATAAAAAAGAAGTATTTTTTATTTTTTTGGTATGTTTCTAAACATTTTTTGGTTTATCTGTTCATATCTTTTGATATTATTTTCCATTAGTGATATAAACTCTTAGATACTGTTTTGGTAGTTTATCTAAGTTGTTACTACTGTTAATTAGTATTTTATTTTAAAAGACCATGATAAATTGGTAGCTAACTCCTCTGTGCTAATAATAATAATAATAATAAAGGCCTAGTTTACACATTGGTGTTGTTGAGCATGATAGTAAATTAATTAAGAACCTTAGTTCTGTCATTGTCCCTTCTAAAACATGTTATGTAGAAACCAGCCACGTGCCCTCTTATTGGAATTCTCTCCCAAAGTAAAAGATGAAAGGCAAGTGTTCCCATAACTGTTAAAAAGCTGTTATATTATCTCTTCTTGATAATGCAATACCAATTTTGTAATAGGAAATTAAAAAGGGTGTTTTAGTATTTGAGGGAAAAGCATATGTTCCTTGTATCACAATCTATTCCAATTACAACAACCCCCTTGTTCATTTCTTATAAAGGAAGAGAACTATAAATCAAGATATCATACTATGTACAATGGAAAAAATAAGGACTATTTAACCTTATAATTGTGATTACTTAGGATTAATTAAGGCAAGTTACACTTCTAATACTGCATTATTATTAGTAAACTTCATCTCTAGATTTCTGGTAATTACTTTGTTATTATCTTCCTCTGTTAATCTTCTGATGAATGTAACAATGCAGGATCAAAAACATCCGGTGGAGGAAAGCCTCTTCATTGGACATCCTGCCTCAAAATCGCCGAAGATCTCGCCACCGGCCTACTCTACATCCACCAAAACCCCGGCTTAACTCATGGAAACCTTAAATCTTCTAATGTCTTGCTGGGTTCGGACTTCGAATCCTGTCTTACTGACTATGGACTCACCATGTTCCTTAACCCTGACTCAATGGATGAACCAAGTGCCACCTCTTTATTCTACAGAGCACCCGAATGCAGAAGCTTCCAGAGGTCTCACACGCAACCGGCCGATGTATACAGCTTCGGAGTCCTTCTCCTGGAACTCTTAACAGGAAAAACACCCTTCCAAGACCTTGTCCAAGAACACGGCTCGGATATACCAAGATGGGTTAAATCGGTTCGTGAGGAAGAGACAGAGTCCGGGGATGATCCTTCCTCGGGCAATGAAGCGTCCGAAGAGAAGCTTCAAGCTCTCTTGAACATTGCAATGGCATGTGTTTCGCTTGTGCCGGAGAACCGGCCTACGATGAGGGAAGTTCTGAAGATGATAAGAGACACAAGAGGGGAAGCTCAGGTATCATCAAATAGTAGTGATCATTCACCAGGTAGATGGTCAGATACAGTTCAAAGCTTTCCAAGGGAAGAACACTTGAGCATATGATGTCAAATTTTTCCTTTTTTATTTTTAGGTAGGTGGTTAATAATAGTCTGATTTAAACCTATGCTTTTGATGCTGATTTTTCTCCTTGAATTATTGGTTATTGATTTTTCCAATGCATCATTCTAGGTGATAGAAAACTCATGCTGTAAACACCTTGATTCTTAATCTTCTTGTTCTTTGTGAGTATATGCACTTTTTAAGAGATTCATTCATTTTCTAGACTCAAAAGATTCATCACTGCCATTGCAAAAGATTCCAAGTATTTATAGTGTTTCCTTCTCTTATTACAGCATATTCATCCATTTAAACAAGTGTTGGGAGTTCGAATTTCGTTTTACGCATGTAGCAATCTATTGGTTAGACCCTTAAATGGAATTCAAATTTACAGCAGATTATTCCTCAGTCTGTCGTGTTAGAAGATACTATAGACAATAAAAAAATTATTATAATAATTACAATTTATTTTGAAAGATAATTACAAGAGAATCATATCTCTTATCTCATAGAACAATATATAAAAGACATGATAATCACTTTAAATCTCTCCAGGAACTAAAATTAAACGCCATTAATTAGTTAACTACATTAAAAAAATCAAATCAAATGGCTGATGAATTATTTCTTAAGAATCTATTGTTTCCTTTTTTTTTATATATATGTAAAGGGTCAAATAGTGTATTACAAGTTTTATATTTCTAAAAAAAATCTCATCTATAAATGAAACTGATGAAAAGGTATTAGTGTATTACAAGTTTTATATTTCTAAAAAAAATAGTATTCAGAGATTTTACAATAAGTATTGAAATATTTTTTATCTTTAGAACGAAGTTAACTTTTGAAATGAGTTTAGTCTATTCAATTTTAAAAATAGACAAAAAATTTCAGAGATTTTATAGAAAAACTAAGGACATGAATATCTATCATTAAGTTGACGTGTATATATGGCAGAAACTAATTCCTTTTTTTAATATGAAGACACAATAATGCACCATTCAACTTTCGTACCGACAATTTTTTTTTTTCATTTAGGACTCGGATTATTAAATATCAAACAATATTTTACTTTCTTTTTTTGGAAAATAAAAATATAAAAATCAATTGCTGGTTTTTGACTGATTATTTAATTTATCCTAGAAATTGATGCATCTATGAAGAACATCATTTTTTTTAATGAAAATATGGTAGACGTGATGAAAAGATTGATGATGAGTAGTATCAAATTCTGTTTGTCATGTATTGTATGTCTTTGCTAATTAATTAATTGGAATTCATAAAGGACGAAGCTATATTTTTTGTATAACCAAAAATATATAAAAAGGTTTTTTAGATGGTTCACCAATTTCTAAAAGGAGAACAATTATGTACTAATAACAATTATTGATAAAAAATTGTTATGTGTGTCAGAATATTAATCCATCAATCACAGATCGGTATTAACAGCTTAATTATTTTAGAACAAATCGAGGTTATAAATAATTATTAATCTGAACCAACTAAAAAGATGTCTTTGCAATTGTATATATATGATGTATCTTCTAGATTAATAAACGAGGGAAAATTAATTAACGTCAAAAAGAAAATAATATTTGAATATATTTTTTTCTAACTATTTTAAGTGTTCGTATATCTTATATCTATTTAAATATTTGATCTTTTTTGGTTGAAATTCTTTATAATAATGAATGAACAACATGTATGAAAATCTAAAAGTGCATGTGTTCACAAAAAATATAGTTAAATAATTTAATTTATGTTTAAAAAGTTTTATTTTTGAGCGAACCAAAACAATCCAAATTAAAATATAATTAAGGAACTAGCCGAAAAATAATGAATTGTCACAATATTTTTCTCTGCCTGTTTTCTCACCATCATGACATTCTTTTTAATTATAGGATGAGTTTTTTTTTTAAATAATGTTAAGTAACTAATTTTTTTCAGCCAGTCAATTTTTTTAAAATTATTTTATTTATCTTAAATTTTAAATCCTAAATCATCAATTATAAATCCTTACTTCTAGATCATGCATTATAAATCCTATATAATTTTTTCTTTTTTTTTTCTTTCCAGTTCTTTCTGGTTAAATAAAATATTTATGATAATTTATTTTTTCCCCTTTTATTACTTTTTACAATATTTCGTATATGATTTGCTAACATACACGTATTTTATATTCTATATTCTATTTCATATATATTGGATAAGGATAGAGACACATGCAAATTGAAAACCAAGTTGTTCGTAGTTTTGTGACAAACGGAAAAATGCTTTGTTGTTGGTTAAGAATAAAAACTTCGAATATGTGTTGGCTTTTTTTGTGTCAAAGGGAGAAATAGCTGTGTTTTTCTTTCGTTATTATAAGAATAAAATTAAAAGCTGAAAATGAAATATAGAAAATGAGTTTACCTGAAAAAATCCGTAGAGCTTACCAATCTGGTTAATGCTTAGTGGGACACCATGGATTTCCATTCAAATAATATTACTACTAAAATTCATGCCCCTTCAAATTATCCCCACCGTCATGTATTCTATAATCTAAACATTCAACAAAAATAGACTTAAATAAATAACATAAAGTTTGGTAATGAATATAGAAAATAATAACCAAGGAAGCAAAATATTGTTTGTTTTTTTGGGTATGGTTAAATTGGATCAATTTCAATTGTAAGTTTATAATGAATTACACATAATCTTGAGATGATGATAAGTTGATAAGTGACAGTTTTCAACTAACCAAACGGTCAAAGTAAGTACATGTTTACATCTCACCACTCTTTATGAGATTCTCTGATCTGCATGAAGCCAAACCAAAGCCACCCGTTAGGTTCGAAACGAGGAATGAATAGATTCTACCACATATTAACTTTTCACTTAATTTAACCATCATAATAATAATAATAATAATAATAATAATAATAATAATAATAATAATAATACCAACGAGCTATAGTTTAAATGGCAACGCACGTAAGATAGTAGGTTAAATACGATTTTGACTCCTAAGGTATAGGCCGAAAATTTGTTTCGTCTCCAACATTTTTTTTTTACATACAAAGTCGTCCCTAAAGTTTAACTTGGTTTTTAAAATAATCCTTATCTTAGGAACCAAAATCGTATGGAGGTGACATTCTTTCTTTTTTCCTTTTTCTTTTCTTCTTAGAGCATCTCCAATGGGTGATCCCCATTCAACTTTTTCCTGACACGTTGAGGAACTTACCGTTGGAGAAGCAGAGAAACAAGTTCCCTCACAGAGTTCGAAGTAGATGAGTCCCTGCTCAGAAGGACTGAAAGACAATCAATGGTAACTTGCTACCTTTTAAATAAATAATTATAATTTTATTTAATTAATAATTTATATTAATTATTTATATCATAATTATTTTTGCACCATACCATCAATTTCTCCAAAGAAATGTCCAACTTCGAAATAGGCAGTAGCATAGACAATTGAAAGAGGACTTGATTGAACACATATGGCAATTTCACAATGCTTGTCGTCAACTATAGAATTTAATTATGTTCTTTTTTTGTATTAAGTAATTTTACAAATTAGTGTAATCCCGAATTATATATTGTGTATTATTGTTATATATAAATTTATTTAATATTAATATCTTTTAATAGTGAATTATTTTTAAATTTAAATATTTAAATTACATTATTAAAAAAATTAATTACATTAATTTCAAGTATTTTAATTAATTAATTAAGTGGGACCACAATAGGGACTAAACCTAATGGAGAAGAGAGATGCTTTGAGTTCCTATTTACTGTTTATGACGCAAAAACTGATGTAAAGTTATTTTTTATGACAGGTAAGTCATAAACAGGAACTGGGATGAGTTCTCTACTGGAGATGGTCTGATCTTAGGAATCGAAACACTCTCTTTTTCTTTTTTTTTTTAATTTTATAATTTTTTTGTTATGGATAATTTGGTCTACAATTTTAATATTTAAATAATAACGATTTTAAAACTTGGTTTTAAATTTTAGGAACGATTTTGTAGAAAAAAAAATTAAAAACAAAAAAAGTTTTCAATCTATACCTTAGAGACAAAAATCGTATTTAATTCTAGCATAAAATAATCTATTTCTTATATAAATAACCTACCCCATATAAAAAATAATAATAAATAAGGATTGTATGAAAACAAAACAGCTTTTTCGAAAACAAAAAGTTTGATATATTAAATATACTGAAAATATTAACTTTTTAAATATTTTTTCCCGTGTGATATTTTCAACAAATTAAATGCTTTTAAAATACTAGTATATAATTATAAATAAATAACTTTATACTAAAACATTTTTTTCCAAAATTTAATATTTTTTACATAATATGATATTAAAACTTTCATGATAAAAAATCTAAAATTTAATCTGTTGTTGGTCTAAAAAAATAGCATAAAATAAATAAAAAATAACATATATAAAATTTATACAAAAAATTATTACATAAAAAGTCATGTTAAAAATATAAATATTAATATAAATTTGTCCTACTATCAACTTAAGTGTTTGAAGAAATGATTTCATGAAAATTATTAAATTAAAAATTATATATTAATGAATTACTATTATAAAATTTGGTATGAATTATTTAAAATAATTGAACATAATTTGTTTAATAAAAATTTGAAGTGCAGGAAAACGAAGGGCCTGATTGAATTGAAAGAGAGAGTGGCAGAACGATGGATGTAGGTAAATGCCAAGATGAACATTGACAGCACTGTCATGGATTGTAGTGGGAGGATGGAGTGGGTGGATTGGTGCGATGCTGTCACCTTTATTATTTTATAAATACCCTTCCAAGACCTTAGGGGTCCCATTTCATTTTGGACCCAATTCATATTTTCAGATTCATATTGCCTCTTTTATTTTCAAGCTAGCCTTATTAATTTAACCAATCAACTATTTAATCATGCCATATCATACCCTAGCCTGCCATTATTATTTGCTAAATATTTTTAGACCATTTCTCTAAACTTTATAGCCAAACAGTGCTACTTACTCTTTTTAGTTATTGAAAGATATAAATAATGTTACTACTACTACTAATAATAATACTGAAAATTATTGGTTAGTTAATGAATGAATTATTTAATTAGAACTGATATCAGGATACTATAGCGGTGACTACTTGTCAAGATTTTAGAGATCTGATTCTTTTCCTAAAATGTGATACTTATGTAACTCAACTAACACTAATGTTCGGAATTTTCCTAAATAAGCATGCTCATGGGGATAGTAGTACTACTTAAAGGTAAGAGAAAGGATGGCCTAAAATTTTCAATTTTCAATTTTTTTATGTGTATTTTTTAAAATAAAATACCTTATTTAGATATATTTCTATTTAAAGAAAAGTATTTTTAGGGTCATTTTTTTTTGTATTAAAAAGATTCATTCTTTCTCCTAGCTTGGGTCAATTAGGAATGTCACATGTAACTTTGTTATAAGCGGACCTACCAATCATTCTTTCTCATTTTTTCTAAGATATTATTCGATAATTAATAATATTATCAAACTTATTTTTTTATCTAAACTAATAATATCTAAATAAATTAAAAGAACCAAAACATTATGTATGCCTAAATTTATTGGCTAAAATTAAATTCTTAAATAAAGTTCAGATTCACAATAAAATAATTATTGATCACACGAGTTAAAAGACACTATAAAAAAATAAATACCAACACATATAGTCTTATATTATTATATTTTATGCTCACCTATTATCTTAATTTTTGGTACCAACTTAGTGAATTTACACAATTAATGTAAAATTTCAAATCAAATACTATTAATTTAATGGTTTAATTTAATACTCTGTACCTATTACAAAGAGAAATAAAAGTGTTTGTATTTAATGACTATCTTTTTGTCTCTCTCACATTTTTTTTTTGATATAATAAAATTGATGTTTAAATAAATACAAATATTTTTAAAAAAGTATAATGATTCCCCCACCTAAAACTAATAAAAGTATTGGTTGTGACCCTCCTCCTCCCTCTTTGGGTTGCAGTTGCACTTGCACACATTCCATGCTTGAATTTCTTCCAAGTTGAATGAAGTGAAAGTGCACATGTTTTAACATGGGAAGTGCAAGTAAGACCTTATACAATGATCATTGCCACTTTGACCAACCTCCATATATAGCTTCACTTCCTCTTATGTCTACTTCTTCTTGCTACTGTCTTTTCCTTTCTTTTTCTTTTCCCTTAAAAAGATAATCAAAATTTCAATTTCAAATATTTGTTAAATTATTGATGAATTAACAAATTATTTATTAAAAAATAAATAGTTTTTACCATATGTGTTGTATAATTCTACTATTAATCCCACACTCAATAGGGAAAAAAAAAAGGGAAAAATTAACAAAAAAAAGCAGAGGTGGACTCCACAATGATTAGCATCAAATGCTTATTGGGATTCGCACTGTTGCTGAATTCCAAGATCCACAACCATCCATTATTATCTTTTTTATTTTTCCTGCAAAAATATAAAAACTTTTTTGCTTACTTTATTTTCTCTTCATCTGTTTCCTTATTGGTGGAGCTGTTAAGCCATTCTTTGTCTCTCTCTCTCTGAGAGAGAGATACAGAGAGAGAGAGAGTGTTGAGTGTGTCACAAAGCAGAGAAGAAAGAAAGAAAGAAAGAAAGAAGGGTACCCCGCAACCCCAGAAAGTATCAAATGGCAAATGGTGAGTGATTCAGTAAATAGCATTTTTGAAGTGAGAGAAAACCCCCAAAACCCACAAAAGCCACCCATCACCACCAACTAGCCCTCTCAGTCGGAAAGGTAACAGCTTTCTCTCTCTATCACTTTCTCTCTCTCTATCCACTTCCCCATGTTCTGTTTCGACACGTTCAATTTTTATTTTTTTCTTCCATCTGTTGCTTAGGGCTTTTATCATTCCACCTTTGCAGCACCTTTGTTGCTCCATAATTGACTCCTTTGAAGCTCAAGTTTTCATCTTTTTCGTTTTTTGTTGCAGGCCACTGATTTGGGTTTCTCTCTGTTGGAGGGACTTCAACTTCAGCCATCGCCTTTCTCTGTGGGTTGCTCTACCTTTCTCTTTTTTTTTACTCTTCTGAGTTTCTGGAGCTAAAAGTTTCGATTTTTGAGTGTTTTTAATCGTGGGATTTTAAAAATTTTCCTGGTGGATGAATCTGGTATGTGTTTGAAGTAAGGTAGTTTGATGAACAACCTTTTTGTTCTGCTGGGTGTTTGAGCTGTAATTTTCGCTGGATTTTCCTTTTTTCCCTTCCTTTTTTGTGAGGAATATAAATGATTCTGGTTTTGGATAGATACCCTGAACTTGTCAATTGGTTTAGACTTTGTTATTTGTATGAAAATGCTTTTAGCTACTATTTGTAGCTTATGGTGATTTAGGGGTAAATCGTTAGAGACGACTCTTAAAGGAAATAAAAGGGTTTATAAAGGGATGGCAGCAGAGTCAAACGCTGGGTTTCACAGTGAAAGTTTAGATTCTGCTTTGAACAGGCACGCAATATCATTTCAGCCTACTGCTATGAATAGCTTGTCTGAGATGGTTCCAATGGGAAATTATTTTGGGTTGAGTAGTAGTTCTGGTATGATATATTCTCCAAATTCATCCATCATTAGTAGCACCAGCAACCCTGTCATAAGTCAAGCTGGTAATTCATCTGGCTCCTCACTGCTTCTTGATTCGGTCCCCGGGCTGAAGCACGACGCAGGATTGGCTGTTGAGTGGTCTGTTGATGAGCAGTACAAATTGGAGGAGGGTCTTGCAAGGTAAGTTGTTTGATGTGAATAATTATTTTTAGCTTCCCGCCTCCCCTCAATATATGTCACATTGATGCGTAGTAACTTGCTGCTAGATCACTTCGGTTTGAAAATAGTTTTTGGTGGTGAGACTTCTAAGTTGTTATTAGGGATGAAATGATTGTATCAGCGACTTGTTTATCCATACTGTCATCCTACCATGATGCCTCTCAATTCTATTTGCTGACGTTCTTGTGTTGTTTTTCTTATTATAACCCTGCCTTCAATTTCCAAATATGGGTTGCGATTGGCATTTGAGTCATTATTTGTTGTCCTACATTCATTATTGTAAAGTATGCTTATGTCATTGTGCTAGTATTGTCTTGCTTGTTCTATAGTCTTATGTTTCCTAACCCTTGTTTTCTTGATTCTTCTGTTTTATCACTAGATATGCCGATGAGCCAAGTATAATGAGGTACATAAAAATTGCTGCCACATTGCCTGATAAAACTGTTCGCGATGTTGCTTTGAGGTGTAGATGGATGACAGTAAGCACCTTTTCTTTCAACAGATTCTCCAATATTTGTATTTTGAGCATTATTAGTGATGCCTATGCTGAACATGGGTATAGAAGAAAATTTGAAATTTGCAATGCATTATGCTTTCTTGAAAATGTTGTGATTATTTCATGCTATTCAAAATTTAGTTGTCTCATTTCCTGCCACCCAATTCCTCATTTACCGTAGTTTTTTTATAGCTGCAATGACTATGAAAATCTAGATATGCAAGAAATTTTTATGACAACGTAAGTTATCAGTGGTTTAAAGGCAGGGATTTAGATTTTGGTCGTAGTCATGGTGGCAGTTCCAGCAATTGGATAACAATTCTGGACAATATAGCTGATGGAACTTGCAGTTGGGTCAAATATGGTTGCTGTAGCGCGTTGTGGCCATAATTGCCATTGCCAACTGCGGTAGTAGAAAGTTACTTTTCATCTCATGTTGGTTAGATTATACGTTAGGCTTGTAGATGAAGTTTTATCCACAACAAATGAAAATTTTGCACCATGTGAACGTAATCCATTAATCATTATGCATGGGAGATGGGTGGTTATGCTGTGATTGCACTGTATTGTCCTATTATGGAAGCTTAAAATACTGACAAAAACCTTTTCACAGAGAAAGCGGAGGAAATCGGAAGACCACAATCTGGGAAAGAAGGTCCATAACAGAAAGGTAAGTGAATAGGAGGCGTATCCGATAGCCAATACTGCCATATTTTACTGAATGGTTCTATATTTTCACATCTAGTCTATTAGAATTGACTCAAACTTCTCCAAATTCACAAACATACACATATGATATTATTGTGGGGATATTAGTAAATTCCTCATTGATGTTATTGTTGTTTGTGACCAGACAGGTACATTATACGAAAATTAGTTCCTTTGAGTACTGTCAACTTGCTTAACTTGACTGTCTTGTCAATGATGATGATGGTGATAGCACTAGAAGTAATGATAATCAGAAAATTAGCTGTGTTGCATCCCATAAATAGGATTCCTGTTTTGATAATTGAATCAATGTCTTTAGGATCTAATGTTGATTGAAGAACCAATAGTCTAAAGTCATGCTTCTTCAGGATAAACCAATGGACTCAGCTTCGAAGACAAACATGGCTCTAAACCCTAGCATGGCCACATACATGTCACGCCAGACTGACCGAAGTCAACGAATAATATATGATGGTTAGTATATCTTCTATTTTTATCATTACTATCTTAGCAAAAGTTCTCATCATCTCTTAATTGTCTGCAACTCAATTATTTTAAAGTTTTATACTTACTACAAGTTGAAACTGAAAGTAGAAATACATTAATGTATGATACAAGTAGCCCATGCGGCGCTGGATCCCCTGAAATTTTGGGACTACAGTTTGATCCCCAAATTCCATTTCTGTCCCCATTATTTTAGTTGGTCCCCAAACAACAAAAAACGACAGAAAAAGGAAGGGGGAGAAAAGAAGGGGGGGGGGGGTTCACATTGTTAATATTACTCATTCTTTATCGATTCAATATCTTCATGGTGTTCTAGGGTGTAATTCACTGTAGTTACTGTTCAGTAATCTTTTATATTCAAACGACTTTCTGGTAAGCCTTTAGTTTGTATCAGGTAAATGAAAGGCTAAGATATCCTTACTTCGTCCTTGTTTTTCGTCCAATGAGAAAGTATTCTTTTGGTTTGGTTATTCTTTATTTACTTATTTATTGTACTTGGTTATGTAATATCAGATTCTTGCCCTGACCCCAGCTTTTAATGTCACGGGGGATCATTGTCCTTATTAAATCAAGTGCTTTCTTCCTTGTGTACTATCAGGAATTTGTGGTCCTTTGAGGAAACTCATGGAGCAGAATGCTCAAGCATTTAATCAAATCACAAACAATTTGTCTAGTTACAAGGTGAATTGCTCAACCGAACCAGTCTATTGTTTTATTGCTGATTATAAATAGTTGCAGCTCTTTGCAAATATTTATAATCTTAAACTATGTTACTAACTAGTTCAGTGTCTAAAATATTATAAATTTGTGGCATTTCACCAACCTAGGTTTTTTTCATGGATAATTGATTGATATCATGTTTAGGAAAGATGAAAGTGTTAAGTAAAAGAAATCATCGCATTCACATATGGCTTCAAAAGTTGTTTTTCATGGAACACCTGAGCCATGAACTCTCTCTCTCTCTCTCTCTCTCTCTCTCTCTCTCTCTCTCTCTCTCTCTCTCTCTCTCTCTCTCTCTCTCTCATTGATTCTAATGTATAGCTGTTATTAGAGCTTAAGCTTATTAGAAATTACTATGGGAAAAGACTAAATACTTGTTATTTGTGTAATATGAATTAAGCATGAATTTATATGCAAGTGGTTTTATGCTTTTGGATTTATTTTCCTTTCATGTGACTTTTGTTTACATTATCTGCCAAGTGATTTTATGCTTTTGGATTTATTTTCCTTTCATGTGACTTTTGCTTACATTCTCATGTGATGTATATAATGTTGTTTTGAGTCCATGCTGCAATAATGATAGTGTTCTTTGATAAACAGTTGCAGGATAACATTGATCTCTTTTGCCACACAAGGCACAACATTTGTTCCATTCTTAATGAGTATGTGAATCCTCTGAATAGGACTTGATTAATACACTAATTCATTTTAGTTTTCATCTTCATCTTCATCTTCATCTTCATCTTCATCTTCATCTTCATTTTCATGTTGTACTTGTAATCGATGTATATAATCTTAGTGAGATCTCACTAATAAAGTTTGTGCAGCATGAGAGAGATGCCTGGGATTATGAGTCAAATGCCACCGCTGGACGTCACCATTAACGATGATCTTGTTAGTATTATTTTACCTGATAGAACTTAGGTAGGCTCTTCAATTTCTAGTATTTTATATATGTATAACCATGCTTCCTTTTGTTTACGTCTGTTTTGTTTTATATTTTCAAGCACATGATTAATTAAAATCAATTGTCCACAGAGAAAATAAATAGCAATAATTATGAAAGGAAGGAAATGAATAAAAAGAAGAAAAAGTATAGCAACCACTTTATGATATGATTTAGCTAAATTACCTAGTTTGTTATGTGAAGTTTTGAAGCATAGAATATAATAATGTATAAACAAATAAATTATAGAACTTGATTGGTTTATGTATTAGCAATTCAAGAGGACAAATTGCTGACTCCATCAAGATTGCCTCAGTGTAGAAGAGATTGGCATTTTTTACGCGGAAGCCTACGCTTCGAGCGTGGTGGTGCTGAATGCAATTGAGGAGCCAGGGCATCACTGAATCTGCACAATCTCAAGAGTCTCTAATCCATCATCATCTTTGATCTCACTGCTTTCTGGTTTATATTTTTTGTTTGAAGGGAAACCTGGAACTGCTGTTGTATAAATAAGAAACATTTCTCCTTGCAAAAAATTGAAAATAGGAAAGCATTTAATATAACAATGGCTTGAACTCAATGCAACCCTTATTGTTTTTCATAGTATTATTGGTATGTGTAGGAGGAATTATTGTAGATCTATGATTATATGCTAGTTTGCATTGCAATGGAAATATCATTATTTGCATTACTTGTTCATTATTTATTGTACATTAAAGAATCAAGTTGGTAACAGATTCCTTCTTGAGGGGGATGGATCTTCAAATAGTTTAATTGATGCTTGCAATATAATATTTCAGAACTTTACTCAAAAGGGTGCAGGCCTCTTCTATTTGTTTATATTTATATATTAAAATAATTAGGTTTATGCTTTAGACTGGTACTAGTAGTTAGGAAAAGATTAAAGTATCCTTTAATTCAGTTCCTTAAGTGGAGCATGCATTTTAATTAAGCATAGCATGCCACAAATATAATGGACTTTATATTCCTCTGATCAGTGCGTGCTCTGATACCAATTAAAGTACTAAAAGTAGTTTTGGAAAAAAATACTTTATTTAATTAGGTGCAGCCATATATTATATTTATATATACTGGTTTGCCATATCATTTATATGTACATAGCGAATCTAATAACTTAACTAGAATTTTATGCATCTTTAGACTAGTGTATTTTAAAATACTTTTGCACCTAAGTATACAAAATTATCAACATACACATTTGCGGAGTAAATCAGTTTTTCTATTTGGGTCTGAATTTGTTAAATAATTTGGAGGTTGACAAACTATTGGAACGTGTGAGGCATCACATCATGCGATTCTTTGTTCAATTCAACTTATTCTTGTAACCAACAACCGGCCCTGTTGAATAAATAATGATAATAATAATAATATTTTTTCAAAAAAAGCATCAATTAAGTGCCATTGGTGTTATAACTAAAGTGCCACTAATAAATAGTAGAAAAATTTATTACCATGAAAGAGTGATGCTTCTACTCTCTCAAGACCTAAGAGAGATTGATTCCAAATTCAAAATACTTATTGGCATGAATTATGAACAAGAGAAGTGGCAAAGGGAATTCAGGCCTTGAGAAATTCCAACTGTTGAAGATTTATAGGTACAAAAGGAGGTTTTGCTTTTTAAGCTTTTAAAGTAAAACATATAATATAAGATATATATCTTTAGGACTTCACTCATTTATAGGTGTTGACTCTTATCAAGTCTAATCTCACACAGGTTTCACAAATCATTATCCAATCTAGTATAAATAAAAAGTCTAGACCTCCTAATTAGCTAAGTTTATGCCTATAGCCCTATACTTCTAAGATGGATCAACTTTCAATCTTGGTAGAATTGTTATATTTATAACATATTAAAAAAAGACCAAAGTCATATTAGACTATATACTATGGATAGGAAATACTTTCTAAAAGAAAGAATTAAGTATTAATCTTTTTTTTTTTTATCATTGTTAGAATTTAATTTTTATGAACCATTACGTAGACAACTAATCTTATATTGTTACATCAATAAATGTAATCAATTTTTAAAACTCACTTTTTAATATTTTTTACAATGGTTGTGTATCAAAATTAAATGTTGAAAATATTAAGATACTATATACAAATATATTATAAATAAAATCAAATAGCTTCCTTTTTTCAACAAAGAATATATATTTATCTTGAAATTTTTTTGTCTATTATATAATAAATTGAAGAGTAAAGTATTATTTTGGTCTTTAATATTTGGGCCGAATTTTGATTTAGTCCCTAACGTTTCAAACGTCTTATTTTAGTCCAAAAAACTTTCAAACATCCTATTTCAATACTAAAAAAAGTTTTAAACGGGTCAATGTTTTCCATCATTAAATTTGACACAAACAATTTGCATATTGAAGAGCCAATAGCATTCAATTTCAGTATATAAGTAAAATTGATCCACCAATGATTACTAATATAAAAGTTTTTTCTTTGATTTTCAAACATTGATGATTAATTGTTAGAATTTGAAATTTTGTACAAAAAGAAGATTGGGGAGAAGAAGTGTTACATGAAAGTTTTGGTTATATTTTTCTGACATATAGAAGGAGATATGATTTAATGATAGGCTCACATTGAACTTGTTTAAAATTTTTTATGATAGAAATAGCACACTTAAAACGTTAAAAACCAAATTAAAATTTGACACAAATACTAAAGATGAAAATAATACTTTATCCTAAATTGAACATAATATCGAGACTCATATTTCTAAAAGCAATGACCTACTTGCATTATTATCAGATTCTCTTATTTACCTTCCTGATATCATTTGACTTGAATGGCAATATAATCAAAACAATATAAATAGAATTTTTATCAAGTCAACTTGAGTTAATTAAGTGATTAGTTTACTTATTCATTAAAACATGTATCAGAAAATTCAAATTTTATCTCATTTTGTACATATAATAATTAATTTGCTAGCGGTTATTACAGTGGTAAAAAATATTTACCAAAAGTTATTATGAAAGTGGTTGTTAAAACAGTAATGTCACCTTATTCTCACAATAGAATATCTCACCTGTATTTTCCTTAACTATATTTTCTATTTGTGCAAGTGTTTACCCTAATGAGAGTTTTCAAATTGAGAAAACTAATTGTATAGCTATAGAGATGATCATCATCAGAGACTAGACATATTGCATTGAGCAGTGATTTCGGCAAATAGATGCAAAGACAATAAAGAATGAAGACAGAGGTAAGACATAATGCCATTAAGATAGCAACAAATTTCGTTGGACATTGAAGAATACTACATACAATGTAAGACATTTAGGACAGATCAACCACCCAATGAGCATTTGCTATTTATCTTTATGCACTTTTGGTGGAATATCCTGTTTGGCAAGCAATCATGTTTTGTGTCTATTACTCTTAAAATTAAAATACAAGTCAAAAGTGTATACAAACCTAATATCCTATAAAACATTCAATATTCATTATAACTTAAGGGTCTATACTCTATAGTATACTCTATGTATAATGCTGACCATAAAGGTTTCTTTCCAACCGTGGGATCTATTTCTTTAATTTTATGTCTCTTAAGTCAAAATATTAAGTTAGGTTCGTTTGAATCCTCGTTCGTTCATATTTGCCAACTATATATATATTCTTTTCTTTTTGCTTATGACCTTTAGAATTTACACTTTTTTTTAGTATCATTCAACACTTGGCTGTCTCTCTGACAAATGTCAAGGCCTCCACAGTCCGGTTTGTCCTCAATGTTTGTCCATTTCATACCCTAGACAAATATTTAGATAGAGATTTAATCGTAATTGTATTTGCCTGAAGTTAATCGATGAGAATTATCATATAATAATTTAGATAAATATATTAAATTATTTATATTTTTAATTATTAATTTTACATAAAATAAATAAATGTGAGTTTCTATCAAATATTTAAGATGTTAAAAGTTTTTTTTAGTCTAAATTATATGTATTCTTTTATAAAAGATAATTTTGTTCAAAATGAACAAAATTACTAAAATATTATCTTTTTAAAATTATAACGTAATGACCAACGAATTATAATTTAAATGGCATAGTTTTTCCATCCTCACTTAGAGAGATTCGAGTTCAAGTTTTAAAAAATTATAACGTAACGACTCACTAAAGATTTGACGCAAGGTTTTTAGTTAAAATAAACTGTTTTTTTATTCTAAATTACGTACTGACTAATCATCTTAAAAATATTTTTAATCTCACGTTTTAATCTATGGTGGTTAAAGTCATATAGAAAACAAAAATATAAGTAATTATAAATATTTTAAAATATGAATTAAATATACTCAAATAACATGAATTCTTTTTTCTCCTTTTCTAGAGCACGTACTCTTGTCCCTACTCTCCAATCCACCTTATAAATGCATTTATCAACTTAGTCTCCAATAGGTTTTTCTTCCTTCTTCTACTACTACTACTCATCACACACACCCCAATACAAAAACAGCTAAGTTAGCTATAGCCAATAGGTGCAACAATGATGATAGATTCAAACCCTCCACTCTTGCACCATTATCAAGCACTTCTAAGGAAATCTGCCAAACTCCAACATGCTAATAATAACAATAACAATAATAGAACTATTGAAATCCACAATGATCCTATAGTGGATGAATGTGAGCTTCCACTGATAGACCTTAGTGGTCTTGAAAGTTGTAATGCCACAGAAAGAGTGGCTTGCACTGCAGCAATATGCAAGGCAGCATCAGAATGGGGATTCTTCCAAGTAGTAAACCATGGAATAAGCACTGAGCTACTGAGGAACATGAAGGAAGAGCAAATGAAGTTGTTTAAGGTACCCTTTGACAGGAAGGTCACTAGTGAGATTCTGAACAATCCTTACAGATGGGGAACACCAACAGCTACTCGCTCAAACCAGTTTTCTTGGTCAGAAGCCTTTCACATTCCTCTCACCAAGATTTCTGATGCAGCTTCCTGGGGTGAATTCACTTCTTTAAGGTATATATATCACTCTTATGTATATTGCTTTTGGTGACTTATAATCTTCCTTCTCAACATGGTTTTCTTAATACCTTCTCAAAGCTCCGATTCAAGAATAAAAGAATTGATGTTGGTTAGAGCCTTAGATATTTGACAATCCTGTATTTTAGTTGAAAATCTTTCTAGTTTTTCCATCCAAAAGGCTGAAAACTCTAAACTTTGATTAAGGAAAATAAGTGTCACATCACTTAAATCAACTTAGCACTGGTATGCACAAGCATTGCTAGTTTACTACACAGTCAAAAGAATGTAAATGGAAAATTTGAAGAATTATGAGAGTTTTTTTATCAGTCAAGCCATGCATATGGATAACTTGTTTCATAGGAAAGACACCAACCATGACCAAAATCACATGATGGAAGTGTAACTTTCTCTTCTAAATCCTTGCATTATGATGATAGTTATTTGAGGTTTAAGAACCAATTCAAAAATTTATTAAAATATGTAGAATGAGTGAATGGTAACTACTAGAATCAGTTATTCCATATCTTGACAGGTTGGCTTTCAAAAGTTTATTGTTGTACATGCACTGGTCCCTCTTGAGTAAAATAATAGTTTGGAACCAACCAGAATTCAGATAACAATTTAACAATGGGACAATAGAATTATTGCACATGCATCATGCATGATCTCACGTTTAGGAACTGCAACTTAATTTGTTTGTTTCTAACTTTTGGATGCAGGGAAGCAATCAATGAATTTGCACCAGCTATGTTAAAAGTTTCTAGATTATTAGCAAGCATTCTAGCAGAAAACTTGGGCTACCCAAATGATGCAATTGAAAAACTCTGTGATGCAAGCACATGCTTTCTGAGATTAAATCACTATCCATCATGCCCAAAATCCCAAGATGAAATTTTTGGATTAGTACCTCACACTGACAGTGATTTCCTTACAATCCTTTATCAAGATCAAGTTGGTGGCCTCCAACTCATGAAAGATTCCAAATGGGTTGCTGTAAAACCAAATCCAGATGCTCTAATTGTTAACATCGGTGACCTTTTTCAGGTAAAAACTTATATAGAGTTATTAGGTATTATTGAAACTATTCAAGTAACCATAGTTACTCTATTTTGTTACTACCAGTAGCTTCCTTTCACTTTCAATCAATCATTTTTAACATATATATCATTCTTAAATAGTATGACCAACTACCAATAAGAAAGTTATATAATAATACTAGAACTAAACACGACACATGCCAACTTTTTCTCTATTATATGCATAAGAGTCAAAGAATCTATAATTCATCCTTTGACAAGAATAAAATGGGCCACTTATTACTTATAATACATTAATACCTTTGTCTTTAAATAAACTATGTCTTTTTGAAGGCTAAGAATTAAAATTGAAAGAAACCTAAAGTGAACCGGCTTAATTACTCTCCAACATATTCAATAATAGAATGATTGCTGAACACAAATTGGGTAGTGATACAACCCCTAGTGCCAAAGATGGATGCATATTCAAATTTTCACATCAATTCTCTAATAATACTACCTTGGCTATAGAAAAAAGAAAAGAAAAGAAAAGAAAAGAATTATTATATGGTCAATTATATATTAATGGATTCATTCACTAACAATGGCTTTCATTTTGGAAATCCAAATACAGGCATGGAGCAATGACGTGTACAAAAGTGTGGAGCACAAGGTAGT
Organism: Arachis ipaensis; assembly: GCF_059453495.1. NCBI lineage: Eukaryota > Viridiplantae > Streptophyta > Magnoliopsida > Fabales > Fabaceae > Arachis > Arachis ipaensis. The sequence goes on from NC_142438.1 coordinate 9,105,002, forward strand.
GGCAAATGACAAAATGGATAGATATTCCATAGCATACTTCCTATGCCCTTCTTACAGTACAATAATAAATGGCTACAGGAAACCTTCTTTATACAGGAAATTCACATTTGGAGAATACAGACACCGAATTCAGGAAGATGTCAAGAACATAGGACACAAAATTGGACTATCAAGATTTCTGCTTTAACATACAATTATGACAACCAAGAAAGCACTAGAGAAAATGGGCAGTTCCAATATTTTTTATTCCTAAATAAGCTTTTCTGTCCAGGTATATAATATGTAATGAAAAAAAAAAAAAAAAAAAAAACAGAGTGAGCAGTGCTTACAATGCACCCAAGTAGAAGCACCAGAACAACATAGTTTTATCCTTTCCTATTCTATATTAACATCTCTTAAACAAATATGGATGTACTTTGTATCAAGTAAAGACGATTGAATGATTGTGCACCCAACATAAAGTTATCCAATGTGAGAGTGGTATTCAGATCTCTAAAGCTATATGAGAGACAAAACTCAAATAGAAATTGTAGAGACAGAGAAAGGTTTGGTTGTTTGTTCTACTCAAGGGCAGGTGTTGCAGGTAGCAGACAAAATGCATACAAAGGCACAGAAAATGAAAATTAGATAATCTGATTACATAGAGCTATAAAGAACATGATCATATTCATGCAAAATCATCAAAACAAAAGAGCCAATATCATATGTAAAGTCTGAGATAAGTCTTGTTCCAAAGCATGTATATGCAAATAGATTTTGCTTTTGCACTTAAGGCACTACAGAAAGCACTCTACCCCAACACATGGTCCTCCTTTCGCTGGCTATGACTCTAAATATAATTTAGATAAATGTCTAAAGTTAGCCAAACAGAACTAAACCCCACTTTATCAATGAGATAGACCGAACATACTATTGATGTAATTGTTCCAATCTCTTATTATTAAATTATATGTCAAAATATAGAAAAATTCACAAGAAGATTCCTCCATTGATAATTAACTAATCTGAACTAGGTAAGAACTGTATAATAATCAGCCAGAAACATGCATATTCCACAGTCATTGCAATTATTAAAGTTAATCATATAGGATCAATATAAACTATAAGTTCTCTATAGATGACAGAAAAACAAGAGCTCATATGTTTATTATGTGTTCCCTTATCTTCTACGGTTGAGCTGATGATAATGTACAATGTAATCTATACAATAGCTGCGTCTAACAACCTATTGCCTCATGATGTGTCAAAGAAAATGCTTTACTGTTGTGTCCCCTAGCGATGAGTGTTTAGCATTTCAAATACATTGTATCAGAATTTGAGGTATGAGGAGCTTTACACCCTAGCAAAAATGATTGACTTACAACCAATCTAGGATAAAACGTAACTTCTCGAATGATTTAACAGGTTTTAGTCAAGAAACATTGCAACCTTGTCTTTCAAAGTGCTTTTTTTCTTCGTCAAGGGGACCACTTCTTCTCCAACATGATCATCTTGACTTTGTCTAGTGCACTCATAGGTAAATTCTAAGTTATGTACAACAGATTGCTTTTCTTCCTCCTCGAGGGGTTTGAAACCAAAGTACATCTCCAGAAATTCTTTAGCAGGATTAGCTTGTTGAAAAGTGCTTGTAGTAATTAATTTACCAGGTCGAGTGGAACCACATAGAGTTTCCCTTGAAGAACTAGGTGTTTTTGTGTTCTTGCAACAGGAATCAAGAGCAGTGCCTGGTTCACTTTTAGTTGGAATTTGAGATTTTGATTCACCCTGTCTATTGGATTTTTCTTGCCTCTTCTTGTATTCATGTTCTTTGACATACTGCATGCACATGACAATAGTTTGAATGCTCTATTATGATGACAAAAATGGTGAACATGTTTCGATTTAGATTACTTGAGCAAACTTTCAAAACACACAAATTTTCTCCATCAATCTTAACAGAGAAGAAAATTACCTGTTCTGCTATGGTCATTAAATCATCCACCGTCAACTCCAGATCATTTTCATCATCAGATGCTTGACCTGGAATTACATCAGTACTATCACGTCTATGATCCTCTAAATTTCGGCATTTCTTTCTAGACGACTTACGAGCTTGATCCATTGGTCCATTGCCTTTATTCTTCTTCTTTTGAATGGTACTACCGCTGCTTCCATCACCTTGGCTTGATTTTCTTTTTCTCTTAGCTTCACCCTTTGCATTTAAGTTTGATTTCCTCCTTGAAGCTCCCCTGTTGTGATCTATCTCTGCATTTTCCTTTTCCTTTTGAGTTTTACGATTTCCACCATTCTCTGTAGCTACGTCCCCTTTGTCCACAGAACAAGTAGTTTCACCAACATTGTCAGAGTTACTCACATGATTGGTACCAACCTTCTTCACCATCCATGACGGTAACTGACGTTTAATTCCCTCAACAGAAGTATCCATTCCTATTATCAAAGAGAGAAAGCATTTTTAGGTTACAATCAAGCAGGAACAATAATTGAATCACCGACACAGAATACACCAACTTTCCAGCACACAGCAAGCATGGTGATTTTGTTTTTGAAGATTGTGAAAAACAAAAAATAAGCAAATTTACAGTGAAATTAAGATTTACCCGTGGAATTAGTAGCAAAATAATGTTAACAACTTCAATTTGGGGGAAATAGGGTTTCGCAGAACAGTGTTGTTTGACATTTAAAATAGGTTTCGGAAGGGGCGAAGAAACTCCAAATTAGTAAGAAGTAAAATTTGCACGGAGACAAGGAAAAAAGAGAACGTTGGCTTCACCATACCTTAGAATTTTAGGGTTCCGCTTCGATGCCCAAATGAAGCGTAAGCTGATTGGAACTGTTCAGAGTACAGGGAATTCGGAAGGAAGTGGCGTTACCTGACTAACTGTCAACCGTCAATTGATTCATTGGAAATTGCAATATTTTCATTTTATGTATTTTCAAAAATTATTTGATCATTTATGGCTAATTTTTTTTATATCGGTGTATGCCCAAATGGTATAATCTTTTGCTATACTCACATAATAAAAGTTACATATTTGAGTCTCACTCTTAGTTTAAGAAAAAAAATAAATAAACGAAAGAGTATTATTAGTCCCTCTGATTAATATCTTTTATTGTTATTTATATTAAAATTTGATTAATTGACAAAGTTCTTATTGATTAATTAAATTATTTGCCGATAATTTAATAAATGATAAATAGGTCTATGGTTTTATATCTAAAAAAAATTATTAATTAAATTTAAAAATATGAAAATGTCTCCCACTTTTTAAAATGTAAAAAATTTTAAAATTGCTCATTTCGAACCATTAATAAATAACTATAATATTTTAATTTTATCTTTAACTTAAAATCTAATAGTTTAAGTGTTAGCACCATCTTGCCTTTTTCTTTTTTTCCTTTTTCATTTTTTGCTAGTAAAGACTTGCGTAAATTATTTTAATGTGAATTTAATAATTAAAAATTATTAAATAATAATTTAATTAAATTTATTAAATTATTTACTAATTTTTAAATATTAATTTTATATAATAATAAATATTAATAACTGCATGTAAACTTTTAATTTTTTTATGACTATTTTTATCATCAATAAATAAATCTTATTGAGAGGTCATATTAGTTTTATATGAAGTAGATATTAAAAGACAACACAACATAACAACCAATAATTAAGAAAATCAATAATAAAACTTGACTATATTTTTTATTTTGAATAAATGACCATTTGTACCCATGAGAGATGAAAATGCTGATATTTGTACCCATGAAAGCTCGAAACTAATCTTGTACCCATGATAGATGCTGTCCGTGTGACAAAAATGTCCTGACTTGGATCTGAGCTTGGTTCGTGGGTTTCCGAACCTACGTGGCACTCCCAACCCCCTCCCCCCAATCTGAGCCAGCCATTCACCATCATCATCTTCATCTTCTTCACCATCACCATCACCATCACCATAACCTCCATAACCTCCATCACCATCACCTCAGCACCGCCAGCCACCTCCCTTCACCACAACCTCCTGCGACAACCCACACCGCCGCTCCCCTTTCTCTTCTTCTTCCCCTCTTCTCACTTCCGCTGAGCCCAGAAACCACAGCGTCAGCTCCTCCTCTCCACCAAAGCCCAGAGCGGCGGCGGCCACCTTCTCCATTCCTGGGTCTCCTCTCGTCTGCCACCAAACAGCCGCGACACCCAACCTTCTCCGCAGCATCCTTATGGCGTTCCAACCCGTCACCACTCCCCCGTCCGAACCCTAGCTCCGCTTCATCCAACGAAGACACAGATGAAGGCGAAGATGAACGTGACAAGCACGTACTGGTTCCCAAGAAGCCTCAACCGCAAATGGTTTCCAAACCCTCGTCTTCTTCATCTGAAGTCGAATCGGATTCGGAGCCCGAGCCCAAGCCTGAGCCTGAGTCTCAATTGGAAAACGCTAAACCCTCTTCAAAGTTGAAGTCTCAACCTTCGTCTGCTGTCAGCAAGCCAAATCCGGGTCAAAGCGCGCAGCCAAGAACAGTATCGACCACTCGAACCAACCAAAATGTGGGAAGAAGGCACGGGATGATGACGCCGCCAGCTCCGATGAAGAGGATCCAAATAAATCACGTGACAGTCCATATCCATCTTTCAGAAGGTTTTCAGTGAGAAAGATGAGAAGGCTGGGAAGAGTACCCCAAAGAAGGCACTAGTGCCTTTGGATTCAAATGAAGGTAAAAGGATGAGTGAATTGTGTGGGACTGGTTTAGCTTTGACTTCAATGTTGAGGTACGATGGGACTTTTGGTGAGCCTTACGGTGAAGGTTATATTAGAAAGGGAATAGAGTTGCTTGGAGTCTTAGAGAGGGAAGAGATCGAGGCTAGGTGGAGGAAGTTCGAAGATGCTGAAAAAAAAATGTATGCGGAGAGGGGAAGAAGAAGAGAAAGGGGCGCGGCGGTATGGGTTGTTGTCGGAGGTTGTGGTGAAGGGAGGTGGCTGTGGCGGTGCTGAGGTGATGGTGATGAAGGTTATGGAGGTTATGGTGATGGTGATGGTGAAGAAGATGAAGATGATGATGGTGAATGGTTGGCTCAGATTTGGGGGGCGGGTTGGGAGTGCCACGTAGGTTCGGAAACCCACGAACCAAGCTTAGATCCAAGTCAGGGCACTTTTGTCACACGGACAGCATCTATCATGGGTACAAGATTAGTTTCGAACTTTCATGGGTACAAATGTCAGCATTTTCATCTCTCATGGGTACAAATAGTCATTTATTCTTTTATTTTTGAAGTTTATCAATAAAATTTTAAATTTATTCTATTTTAATTTTGTCTTCGAAATCTTCAATTTGTATCCAATTTATTTTTAACAATTAATTTTTTAAAAATTTTATGATCAATTCAATAATAATTTCATAAAAATAATCTTTAACATAAACAAATCAAATACAATTACCATCTTGTCTTTTTCTTTTTTTTCTTTTTCATCTTTTGTTAGTAAAGACTTGCATAAATTATTTTTATGTGAATTTAATAATTAAAAATTATTAAATAATAATTAATTAAATTTATTTAATTATCTAATAATTTTTAAATATTAATTTTATATAATAATAAATATTAATAACTGCATGTGAATTTTTAATTTTTTTTATGGCCATTTTTATCATCAATAAATAAATTTTATTGAGAGGACATACTAATTCCATGTGAAGTAGATATTAAAAACAACACAACACAATAACCAACCATTAAGAAAATCAATGATAAAAAGTTGGATAAACTATATTTTTTATTTTTAAAATTTATTAAAAAATTTTAAAAAATTTTAAAATTTTATTTTATTTTAATTTTGTCTTAAAAATTTTTAATTTATGTCCAATTTACTTCTAACAATTAATTTTTTAAAAAATTTACAACCAATTCAATAATAATTTCATAAGAATAAGCTTTAACATAAACAAATCAGACATAGTTATCATGCATTATTATTAAATTGGTCTTAAATATTTTTGAAAATTTATGATTTAATTACTCTGTTAGTCTCTATAATTTTACTAAATTTTTAATTAGGTTCCTATACTTTTTTCTTTTCAATTGGTCCCTACAATACTTTTAATTTTGTAATTAGATCATTTTCATGTCAAAAATGTTAAAATTAACGGAATATTTCTCACAAAATACATGCGTTCAAAGATTTAATTAGGTTTTTAATTATGAATACCTTTAATTTGTAAAGAAATATTCAGTTAACTCTAATATTTTTTCACATTATAAAAAACTTAATTATAAAATTAAAAGCAACATACAGACCAATTGAAAGAAAAAAGTATAAAAATATAATTACAAATTTAGTAAAATTATAAAGACCAATAGAATAATTAAACTAAAATTACAAATAAATTTTTTTTTTGGATAAAATTAAAATAAAATAAAACTTAAAAATATTTTTAAAATTTTTAACAAATTAAAAAAAAAAAAGTAAAAAACAAAAACTTTACCCTAGAAAGGTTCTATATATACTCCATCAAATCAATTGTCTCTTTTAGTAACCTTAACTTGCAACCCATGCTTCATGTGTAGCACAATATATAGAAACAGTTGGAGTTGGACGCACAGAATATCCTTCCACCACTTGGAAGTGAAAGTTCCACAGCAAAGCAATGGCAATGATCTTCAACTGGATAAGGCTTATTTTTTAGCCCAACAAGATTTGGGGCCTGCATTAAAAGTTATGAACTTGTACGATGGTACGTGTATACTGTTTCCTTTATTCAAGATTTACTACTTTTCACTTTTCAGGCTTAAATTCCAAGCAGTCTTTTCCCCATATTTATTCCATTCTTTCCATTGAGTATATGGAGTAATACACCATAGTATTGACGGAACATGATCTCCATGCAAGTAAATTAGCTTGTTAAGGTCTTCCACCCCTAAAATGAGCAAATCTTCTTTGTCAATTTTAAAGTTCACTCTAATTCCTTCAAGGATCTTGGTTTCAACATTAGGGTGTGTTGAAACAAGCCAGAAAAACCAACATAGACTTGCACTGGATAATACATGATCATGCAATAATTGCTCGAAAATTTGTAGGGAAACAATGGATGATCTCAGGTCCAATTTGGAGCCATCTTTGCAATTTCCATAACCATTCGTGGAGGATAGCATTTTGTTGAAAGCTTTCTCAATAGCATTTAATTAAAATTGTTTTCGGGCCAAACTGACGTGGCTGTATTTTAAGTATTCATAAATTAAAATCCATTTTCATAACTCATATTACAATCAAAGAATTGTGAGTAAATTATACATTTAATACGATTAGTTGCTACAATGTGATACATTTAATTCAAGGGAACCAATACTTCTACAACATTGCAATCTTGACTTGTCTAGTGAACTCATGGGTAATTTCTAAGTAGAACCACGTAGAGTTTCCCATGAAGAAAACTAGGCGGTATTGTGTTCTTGCAAGAGGAATCAAGAATAGTACCTGGTTCACCGTTAGTTGGAAAATGCGATTTTGATTCATACTGTCCATCGGACTTTTCTTGCCTCTTCTTGTACTCACGATCTTTGACATGCTGCATGCATGCACATGACAATATTTTGAACAACAATGCTAGGAAACTAAGAGGTATCAACAAAAAATTAGCCAAATGTCTCTGGGTGAATCCAAAACCTCTATGTGGATGGTACTTATACTAGACATTAAGATGTTTCTTCTACTAAGTACCAGAATATTTTTTTTTTCATACTAAATGGATGTTCTTTTATATATTTTATAAATTTTTTTATATACTAAGAATTGGGATTGTTGGAAGCAAAGTTCCGTGATCCCCGCTCCTAATTCTCCAATGTATCGTTCATAATTTTAATTTGGGGTGGGAAGCAATTAATATCAAATATTATAAATTAAAAACAAATAAAATTAATTAAATATAATTATAAATTAATTAAATTATTTACTTTTTGGCTAATCACCTCTTGATTCCATGTACTTTTCTGAAATATTTAGGAGCTTGATCCATTGGCTCATTTCCCTTTTTACTTCTTCTTTTGAATAGTATTATCCGCTGCTTTCATCATCTTGCCTTGATTTTCTTTTCCTCTTAGCTTCAACCTTTGCATTTAAGTTTGATTTCCTCTTTGAAGTTCCCCTCTTGTGACCTATCTCTGCATTTTCCTTTTCCTTTTGCTTTTTACCATTTCCACCATTCTTTATAACTATGCCCCCTTTGTCCACACAGGAATTAGTTTCAACAACACTGAGAGTTACATTATTGGTACCAACCATCTTTAATATAGTGTTTTTTCTTTCTTTAAGTCATATATAGATATATACATTAATTGACTATTAGTAGTGAGAATAAACTTTAAAAATCATTCATCTGGAACCATTAATAAATAACTGTTATATTTTTATCTTATCGTTAACTTAAAATCTAATAGTTTAAGCGCACAGGGCTAACACCATCAATAAATAGAGAATTATGTTACCTATTCATCAAAAATCAATTATCAAATCACTCAGCGGTATAAAATATATAATTAAATATAAAATATATATTTAAAAATAAATTAATTAAATATCACATATATTTATATACGAATATATATTATTAATTTAATAACTAATTTTTAATGTACACCTAATATTTTAAATAAACAAGTCTTATTAAGTAGTCACACTAGTTGCATGTGAAGTAGCAACCACAAATAGAAAAACAACAAAACATGCGAAGTAGCCATCACAAACAAAAAAACAACACAACGTCAATGATGAAATGTCCCATACTCCATCAACTGCCTCTTTTAGTAACCTTGACTTGCAACCCATGCTTCATGTGTAGCACAATGGAAACACTTGGACACACGGAATTTCCTTCTACCACTTGGAAGTGAAAGTTCCACAGCAAAGCAATGGCAATGATCTTCAACTGGATAAAGCTTATATTTTTGCCCAAACAACTTCTTGGGCCTCCATTAAAAGCCATGAACTTGTATGATGGTACTTGTATATTGATTCCTTTTTCCGAAATCCACCTTTCTGGCTTAAATTCCAAGCAATCTTTTCCCCAAATGTGTTCCATCCTTCCCATTGAGTATATGGAGTAATACACCATAGTATTTGCATCAACACAATCTCCACTTGGAAGTATATCAGATTTGATGGCACATTTGTGCTCAAATGGCACCGGAGGGAAAAGCCTCAGAGCTTCACATATAGCTCCATGTAAGTAAATTAGCTTGTCAAGGTCTTCCACCCCTGAAATGAGCCAATTTTCTTCATTAGTTTTGAAGTTTGATCTGGTTTCTGCAAGGATTTTGGTTTCAACATTAGGGTGAGTTGAAACAAGCCAGAAAAACCAACATAGACTTGCACTAATTGTGTCCCTTCCAGCAGCTAAGAGATTAACTGCAATGTCTCTTAGATACTTGTGATCTACCTGTTCCATTCCACTTTCCTCTACAAGAGCTTTAAGCATGTCAAAGTTTGATTCATCATCTTTGGTGTAGTTGAATCCACTTTTCTCTTCCCGACTGGATGATATACGATCATGGAAGAATTGCTCGACAATTCGAAGGATAGCAATGGAGTCCTTCTCATGTCCAATTTGGAGCCATCTCTGCAACTTCCAGAACCATCTTGGGACCAGATGTCTATAGAGAATTGTATCCTCCATTTTGTTGAAAGCTTTCTCAACAGCAACCTCAGGGAATCGAGTGAGCTTGTTAGGAAGGCAATTGGGATCAAATGCCAACACCATGGAGCAAATACTGTCAAAAGTGAACCTTTGAAAGATGTCTTGCAAGTCCACAATAGTTCTTGATTCTGAAATGTCATTCAGAAGTGGAAGTAGGTAACATTCTAATTTCTTATGAATGACCTTTTTAACAAAGTTCTCAAAGATGTTTTGCTTAAACAATGATTGTAACATGTACCTCTGGTACTTCCACTTGTCTGAATCAGCATTAAAGATTCCATCTCCAAGAATTTCAAAGATCTCATGAAACTCAGAACCTTTGCCGTAGTTGGCAAAGTTCTTACTTGTAATGTGGTGCACGTTCATAGGATCACTAGTGAAGTAAAAGTTGATGTTTGTGAACAAGGGTCCTCTAAACTTAAAAGTACCTCCATAGTATCTTAAAGCTGTGGTCGCATATTCATGAATATTGGAACTATTACATAACACGGCTGGTAGCATTCCAAATAAGGGCAAATTTGGGATAGGTAAGTTTCTATTGATCCTCCAAATGTGGATGGAAAAGAATGAGATGATGGCTGCAAATAAAGCAAAGTAATCTAGGAAGTACATCATGGTGGTTGAAGGAGCTTGATTCTAAGTTGTGTTGAGGTGCAAGAATGGGTGGTTTTTCTCATCAATTTATAGGCACAAAGTTTAGATAACTAGAAGTAAATGATTTAGTAAATAAGGTTTTAAAAATATGCAGTTTGATTAAATTAAGGTTGGATTTGGATTTAACATAAAATGTTTGTAATTTTAGAGTATAGAAGTAGATGACATTTTTTAAGTTAAAAAAATAGAATAATAAGTTTAATTTTAATTACTATCAATGTAAAAATTTTTATATGATTATTCAATTAGATTTATGCATGTATTTAGATGATTTTTTAAATAATAAATTTAAAAATTTGTTATCTTTATAAAATTATTTTTTACTGAACGGATATAAAAATTAAATTCATATTATATATATATATATATACTCACCTCTAAATAGGGATGTACATGTGCCGGGCCATACCGGATTTGGCTTAATTCAGACCCGACTCAAAATATAGACCGGGTCTAATTTTTGGACTCTAACCCGATACTAAACCCGGTGAAACCTACGCATCTTCGGATCGGGTGAAAACCGGGTCTTTAGCATGTAAAAATCACTTAATCTCTCACCTTTATTTCACAATTCACATAGTAAAATTCACTTAAAAAAATATAACAAGAACCAACCCTTCTCTAAAATTATAGCGTAACCATAATCAATACTAATATTGTCTAACACCAAATATTTAAATCAATACAAATAACACAATATTATGCATTTGTCTAAAGTCTTATGCATTTTAAACATAAAACATTAACTTATAATCTTATAAATGACTAATAACACAAAATATTAATATTTACAATATTTAAATTCTATATAAGAATAGCCATCATCTATTACTAATAACACAAAATATTAATTGTGTATGATGATCGGGCCACCGGGCCGAATTCGGATGACCCGAGCTATGGCCCGGACCCGACCCGAAATAATGACTGGGTCTATCTTTGAGACCCTTACCCGGTCTTAAACCCAATGAAATCACACTAAATTAGCCCCTAAAGCGTTCGGGGCCGGATCGGGTCTTCGGACCGGGTCGGGCCATATGCACCCTTGCCTCTAAAAGTACAATCACATAACTTTTATATATGAATTGCTAACTTTATATCATTATAAGAGAATTAATTTATAATTTTATAGTTAAATGAGGAGTGGTTTTATTATTTTTTTTTTGAAAAAGAAAAAATATAAAGCTTAGAATATTTTGATAAAAGTATAATTATTTTAAAAATATGAGAGTTATTAGAAACAATTAGATATAATTAATTTAAGACAATTGTTCTGAAAATGTTAAAACTTAGAATAGTTTAATAGATTAGCCACTCGTATAAGTTAAAAATGATCCACGCGTCACACTACCTCCTAAAAAAGATCTAGTCAGCTAGTGGAAGCTTTAAAGTAGATTCAAATAAGATGATCCCTCCGAATACAAAGTATAAAAAAAGAGTTAAAAATTTACTCCTTTTCCAAAACATGTCAATTCTTATCCTAATTAATCGCATTATCATACGAATACTTACTTTAATATTGAAGTATCTTTGCAGGTGGCTCTACCCGCCGACCCACCAACAATTGTAGCCGCACTCTTTCTTGTAAAGCTCGCGTACCTCACACCTCTAATTGCTCTCAACCCAACACCCGACCAACACCTACTCCTGAGGAGCAACCGAACACGTGGAATAACAATTAACAGCTGAAATGAATAGATGACTACGCGGTGCAACAAATTATCATACAGTATCTCTTTCTCAATTTATGTTTTGATATTTATTTCATTCATCACTTCCAATGCAAGGGGCGCTTGGTAGAGGAAGAGCAAGACAAGTTCTGCTTTCTGCCTTATTGGGAATTGAGAGGAGTTAAAGGAATCAGGAATTGAGAGAATATAAAACATGGTAACAACAAAGACCTTGAGAAAGATTACTAGATGAAGACAGTAAATATGTGAAAAGAGATTTGGATAATAGTATTTTGTTTTTAATCTGTAAAATATATATTATTAAATCAAATTTAGAATAACTACTTCACTTAAACTTTTAGATGTATATTAATTGGAAAGTTAAAATATGATTTAAACTTTTCAAAGACAAACTTCTTATAAATCTACCTATTAAGTGAACATATATAATCAGGAGAATAACATAACTCAATACAAATGACTAAAGTTCTAATACGACAAATGCTAATGCAATTTAGAAAAATAAGAAATGTAGTGTTTTCTGAAAACAATTAGCAGAAAGTGTAAAACACCTATGATTTATAAAGGAAAACAGGTTTGAGATTGAAAACAGATAGAGAAACGTAATCTGGAAATGTTTAGTATTGAAAGGAATGATTGATACAACTACAAGACAAGCTATTTATAGAAAGAGCTCTTAACAGAAAACAGAATTGCAACAAGAATTCTCTTATTGACTATTTCTGGAAACTAACTCAGGAACCAATCTTAAAACAACACAATCATCTTGATTTAATCTTGATATATTATCCTATATACTCTGTTACCTTATTTAGTAAAGAGCATCTATCTATCTATCTATCTAAAAACGGATTATACTATGTAGTTGTGTACACTAAAATCAACTATTAGTATAAAATACATATTAAAATATAAATACACATTAAAAATAAATTAAATTACACATATATTTATTCATAAATACATTAATAACTAATTTTTGTGTACAAATAATATTTTTGTACAAAAATTAATACTAATATTGTCACAAAATAAGAAGTTGACAACTTAACATTCTACCATTCTATAATTTTGTCACATAAGTATTATTATAGAGGTGTCTATTTTTTCTTTACATTACCATTTAAATTTCTTTTCTGTCTATAATATTTTTAAAAACGGTTAGAATTGCATTATTTTTTTCGGTAATTATAATCACTATTTCTCATTCATTACTATCATAACTCATTATTATTAACTACACATAATATATTCTATCATTCACTCGTTCTCAAATCATTGTCATAGAATTCATTCTCTTATTCTTATACTCACTTTTTTTACTCAGATTTACTATATAAATCAATATCTATTTCATATTTTTTAATCTTTTATAGATAATCTCATGTCTCTTCTTTTATCTTTTTTTTTATTCTTGCTAATATTTTACACATTATTTTCATAATTAATTTTTTTTCTTATTTTATTACACACACATACTCTCTTAAAAACTGAAAATTATTTTCAGTTATTAAAATATTATTGTAAGTAATTTAAAAATAGTACTCATAACATCTTTTAAGCTATTTTTAAATTTTATAAAATTATTTATAATAATTACAAAAAAATACTTACAATAAAAAATTTTAAAATTTTATAAAAATATTTAATTTAAAATTATTAGCAAAAGTTTAGTTGTATTCGTTACAAAATGAATAATTATAATGATATGAGTATTTTAATTAAAAATCAACACAAAGCTATTCAAATTTCATACAATATTATTCTTCTATCCATTTTTGATAGCTCATAAATATTTTGAAAAAGTCTCATAAATTTTTGAATAATATTATTTTTTTAATTTTTTAAATTATTAATTAAATAGAAGAGTATTGTATTTGAAATTTGAGTAAATATATTTTTAATAAATTTTTTTAATAAATTTATTTAAATTATACCACAAATCCTCCTTCTAAAATATACACAATTTTTTTCCAAAATATTTATGAGTTATAAAAAATGGACGATAGAGTATTATATGAAATTTGATATAAAAAAATTTTATATACCTAAAACCACACTAAATCGAACTTACTGTATTTGATTTATTTACTTTATGCCATTGCTTATAAATTAAATTTACACGATTCAATTTACTAGTATCGAACTACATTCGTTGGTAAATCGAGTTAAGTAATGTTGATTTACCCCAATTTCTACTAATTCTAATCTTGTCAATTAGATTTAGTAGCTAATTCGAATTCTATCCATTCTATTCATATAAAAATATGCATGAGGACATGCACATAACATTTTTTGATTTGAGACTTTCACGTAATTTTGAGATATGTTTGATTTATATATACGTTTTACCTTATAAAATACTATGAAAAAAATTATGTAACGAATAAAATTATTATTTATTAATGTTTTTAAATTTATATATTCATCTAAATTAAATTTGACGCAAAATGCAAGTCTGAAGCTAGTTTAAAGATAAACCCATTAACATCATCTATCTTTTTCTTATTTTTCCCCTGACTTTTTTCCTGACCATTTTTTTGGTATCATCAATAAATATGTCATGTTAATTAAGAGGTCATACTAGTTGCATGTAAAGTAGCAATCACAAATTAAAAACAACACAACAACCAACAATCAGAAAAATCAATGATACTGATCATGCTTCCATCAATTGGCTCTTTTAAGTAACCTTGCAAGTTGCAACCCATGTTTCGTGTGTGAACACTTTGACACACACAACGACCTTCCAAAGCAAAGCAATGGCAATTATCTTCATTTCAGTGAAGCTTATATTTTTTTTATATAAACTTATATGATGGTATATGCTCCCTTCTTCCCAAATCCACATTTCTGGTTAAAATTTCACGTAATCATGGTTAAAATTTATGATAATAAACAAAACTAAATTTGATATTCAGATATTGTTTATTATTTCATGCTGTTTATATACAACAAGAAATATCGGACTAAATAAATATATGAAATCAATACAAAATATACTTAAATACTATATTAATATATATGCATTAACATGAATAGTAACTGTATCAGATTTAATGGTACACTTGTGCTCCAATTGAACCGGAGGGAAAAGCCTCAATGTTTCACATATTGCTCCATGCATGTAAAGTTGTAATCTAGTGAGCCAATTTTTTCATTGGTTTTAAAGTTTAATTTGCTTTTATTTTTTCAAAGATCTTGATTTCAACACGAGGGTAAGCTGAAACAAGCCAAAAGAACCAACAAGACCTGCACTAATTGTGTGAACCTGCTGCCAAGAGATTTAATTGCACTGTATCTTAGCTTTACAGGAAAATTGTGTTTGATAGATGAAACATAGACAGAAACATTGTGTTCAAAGACACTAAATTAATATATTTTTATATCTATCATGATAAAAAAGACACAAAAATACTAACAAAGACACAACTTATTCTTTATTTTTTCTTTTATTATTTTTGTTAATTTTTTATAATTATATTTTTTCTCAAATTTTTTAGATAACAAAAATGAGAATAAATTTTATTTTTATAATTTATTCAAATTTATCAACAAATAAAATACAATAATACAAAATTTTATATCTTTATCTTTTATATCTTATTCTCAATATCTTATTTGGTCATATTCTCAAAAACAAACACAAACCTTCTAGATTTGTAATCTATTATTTGCTCTATTCCACTTTCCTCCTCCACAAGAGCTTTAAGCATGTCAAAGTTTGATCCAATTTGGAGTGCTTCTCCTGTCCAAATTTAGAGGCATTTTGCAACTTCCAAATGTCAAAGTGAGTTTGTTGGGATTTAGGAAGGCAATTGGGATCAAATGCCACATTACTCGAGCAAATAATGCTTTCAAAAGTGACCCTCTAGAAAATGTCTTGCAAGTCCACAATGAAATTAAAGTAGGAATCCTCTTAAATTACAGTTTAACGAGAATTGATTTAATTTGTTTATAATTTAATATTTATATTTTTGTATGTCTTTTATTTATCATATAATTTTCGTTGCTATGACTGGATTGCTATTAGATTTCTACTACCTTTTCTTCTCTTTAAATTCTCTCTTTTGTATTAATATTTAAACAAAAATATTATTTGTATTATACTAAAATCAACTATAATATATTTGTATATAAATATACATATATTATTTAATTTATTTTTAATATATATTTTATATTATAATATATATTTATATTAATAACTAATAATTTTAATAGAAACATAACATGGTTGTATCTATAAAGTAAAATATATTTTTTACATATTTAACCCACTAAATCCTAAAACAAAAGAATTTGAGTTTAGTTAAAGAATTTCATAAATTTATAATTCAAACCAATTCTTATTTTATATATAGAGGTAATGACCAAATCAGTACTCGAAAGATTCAAATGCTGACATTTTATTGGTACCTCACTATTGTTATTGACAAAATGGTCCTTAAAAGGTTTTAAAATTTGACAAGCATACCCACGAGTTCACCGGAGCACATTTCCAGCAAGCACAGTGCTGATGTGGCCACCGTATTTTGGTGACTTGGCAAACCACCCCCAAAGTTCCCTCTCCAACGCACACTCCCTCTCCTTCCCTCTCCCTCCCTGTCACAACCCCCATCCCCAACGCACACTTCTCCCTAATCGCAGTCCCCGCCGCATCACAAGCCCCTCCCCAAGGTACACTTTCCCTTCCTCCCTCAACACCACCATTCACAGCAACAACAACTTTAACATCAACAGCAATAACAACCTTCACCACTCTCTCTCTCTCCACCACTCCCGCTTCCCCAACGCACACTTCCCTCTCCCTCCCTCAACACCACTATTCACAGCAACAACAACCTCAACATCAACAGAGTTGCCCCAAATCATGAATTGTCCCAAGTTTTTAGGTTAAATTATCATTCAAAAAGATTAATCACAATAAAACTCAGAAACAAATTCATATACAATAATCAAAATAAAATAAAATAAAATAAAATAAAACTTAATACAGACACCACCAAAACAAGAATAGAAGAAGAACACCAGACATAGAGGGGGCAGGACACGATAGAGCCAAGATGGAACCCAGACAGAGGAGGCATGGCAACGACTGGGGACTAGCAGCAAGCAGATACAAGCAGTGAAGGCGACAGCGGTGGAGGTGTGCAGACAACGCAATGCTACGAAGGAGACACTGGCGGACGCAGAAGACCCGACGACGAGATGGCGACAGTGCGGTGTCGATGACACTGGCTCTGTAAGACTGAGAAGGTTGAGCTCTACTGTTGTTTTGGGGGAGAGTTGAGAGTGTGAGACACTGTATTAGGAAGGAGATTATAATTCAAAGAGACAAGGGAAGGGGATTAGGGTTTAGAAAGGGGGATTTTGGACTGAGGAGGGGGACGTGCGTTGGAGATGGAGAATTAGGGTTAGAGAGGAGGAGGGAAGAATTAGGGTTGGGGAGGGGGGAGAATGCATTCAAGAAGGGGAAGGGGGGAGTGCGTTGAGGAAGGGGAAGGAGAAGGAGAAGAATTAGGATTAGAGAGAGGGAGGGAAGGATTAGGGTTGGGGAGGGGGGAGAATGCATTCAGGAATGGGAAGGGAGGAGTGCGTTAGGGAGGAGGAAGGACAAGGAGAAGAATTAGGATTGGGGGTATTTGCCATGTCATCAAAATGTAATGGCCATGTCACACTGTGCTTGTCAGAAATGTGCTCTGGTGAACTCGTGAATACGCTTGTCAAATTTTAAAATCTTTTAAAAATCATTTTGTCAATAACAATAGTGAGGTATCAAAATGTCAGCGTTTGAATCTTTCGGGTACTGATTTGACCATTACCTCTTATATATCACAAACAAAAGTTTTCATTTCCAAATCAAATATATTCCAATCTAGTCCAAATAGACCGTTACGCGCGGGAAAAAGATCCAATGTAGGCCGAATCCCAGATAATTTATTATCCTGACACCGTTGGCTACTTGGCTTTCATAAATCTATGCTCGAAAGAAGTGTATGCAGCTGGTGGATTTAGAAGCAGCCAGTAAATTTTGTGATTTATAATTATTAATTAGTTATTATTTATATTTTAAATAGTATAAGATTTTATCTAATAATATAAGATTATTCATTTTTTTTATTGATTAAATACGGATTAAATTTTAATAAAAATATTGATTTCCTAAATTTTTTCGTGAGCATGGTCTCTCCAGCAATTTTTTTTAAATTTTTTTTATATATTGATGATACATGTAATTTTAAAATTAAATTATTAATTTAATGATTAATTAAAATATTTTTTATCTTATGACCTGTGTTCAAATATTATTTATTATATTTTGAATATTAATAGTATATTATAATTTTTTAAGTCAATTATTTTAATCAATAAATTTTTTTAATTTTATTATCGTATAAAAAATACTTTAATTTTTATAACAAATTTTAATTAAATAATAAAAAAGTATATACATAAAAATTAAATTATTTCAACATTTATTTATGTTTTTATGATATTAAAATAATAACATATTAAATAAATTGTATATTAGTATAAATATTTTACATATTTTATTCATTAATTTATTTTAAATGCATTTAATTTATGAATAATATCAAATATAAAATTATTATTTTTTAGTAGATTTTTTTATTTTAATATAACATTTATTAATAATTTTTTATTAAAAATAATAATAAAAAATAATATCACCAATTATATAATATAATATCTAATTATATAAATATTTAATTTTGACTCCCTCCTTAAAAGATTTCTAGATCAGCCTCTGAGTGTATACACTATACACTGATCCCTCCGAGCAATATAATAAATAGTATATGACAATCCAGCTTCTGATAATTAACAAAGGACAATTGAATTCATTTGCATGATTTTACCCTTAAAAGTGCAACCTATTTAATTATGTCTGACTGAAGCTGCAGGCAAGAAATGAACGAGTTAGCAGCTGCTATGTTAAAAGCCTATAGAGTATTATCTTATTAGCAAGTATTCTATGTAGCAAAAATTTTGCTTATTCATCCAAACTCTCAAAGGTTGCAACTGAAATACTGTGATGCAATCAATTGCTTTCTGAGATTTAAATCACTGTCCATCCTGACTCCAATCCAAAGAAGAAAATTTTGGATTAGTGCCACCTTCTACATTGATATGTTAGTTGGTAGGCTCAAACTCAGAGAAGTAAATTTTCACTCATATTTTGCACATTAAAATCAATACACGTCCTTCTATCATTAATTAGGTATATATTTAGACTCTAATGTAAAAAAAAAAAAAAAAAAAAGTACATTGATACAAAAGTAATATTTCTCTCAAGTTACTACAAATTGATTTCTTTACTTATTTGTAATTACTACCGAAAACTGATTTGACCAGAATATTAAATTATTAGATCACTAATTCAATTGTTGAGTCATTAGTTAAATTAATTGACTAAGTTATAATTAAATATGTATATAAAATTTTATTTTATTTTTTTATAATAAATATTTTTAAATTTTATTTTTGTATTAAATTTATATTATTTTTAAATTTTAATAATTTATTAATTAGCTTATATTTATATTATATTTCAAGTATTTATTGAAAAATATTATATAATCATAAAAGGAGAAAATATATTGTGATTAAGGATATCTTTATTTTTTTTAATTTGTAAATATTTAATAAAATTTAATATTCATTTTAAGAGTTGTATATAATTATATTAAAAAATATAATTAATATGAGAAAGAATGAATGTAAAACTAAAACTAAAATTAAAATTGAATTAAATAAATATAAAAGAATTTAGTTGAGTATATATATATATTAAACGTGTAGACAAAAATCAACTATTAATATAAAATACACATTAACAAACTGGTTTATAAGATACAGCAGTTGTAAATTTGTAATCGATTTCAATTTTCAAAAGCTTCTTGAGACTTGAGTCCAAATCTGCAGAGGTAAAAGAGAGTTTTTGTTTTATTTGTTTATTTTTCAATTTCATTTGTTGCTAAATATTGAAAAGTTTTTGTTCCTCTAGAGTGAGGACAGTTTTTCCGGGTTGGGACTTTACCACCCAAACTGCCACTAATACATGTGAATATTGAATGCTTTATAGTCTTTCAAATTGGAGCAACAATCTTCAGGGTCCATCCTTCTAACTTATGTAAGCATCACCATCACTCGTGGTAACCTTAGATCTTGATATTATCAATAAAATACCATTGGGCCAAATCATAAATATTTTATACTGTTGTTTGCTTGTGTGTGGTAATCTTTTTTTTTTTTTTTTGTGCAGAAAAATCAATTCTTTAATCAGAAACAGTGGTGAAGATCATGTTGGTCAGGACGCTTTATAAAAAGTCTTTATATTGGGGAAGATCATGTTCCTTCTCCACACCAACTTAATTGCAGAAACATTTCTTATATTGAATTGAACCGATCAGAGTATTGATATTTTGTCTCTCCGGTCCAATTCTAATAACTATGATATAGTGAACACAGTGATTAGCTTTATTTATTTTTGCATGTTTTTGTTAACTTTATATTATAGTGTACACTGTACATAATACATATATGATCACTGATTATTAAAAGACTATACTAGCTAGTTACATGTGAACTTGTGAAGTAGCAATTACAAACTTAAAAGACACAATAGCCAATCAAGAAAAACAACGATGAAATTCCCTATACTTCCATCAATTGCTTCTTTTGGTAACATGAACTTTCAAGCCATGCTTCATGTGAAGTATAACAGAAACACTTGGACACACAGAATGACCTTCCACCACTTGGAAGTGAAAGTTCCACAGCAAAGCAATGGCAACAATCTTCATTTGGATAAAGCTAAGATTTTTACCCAAACAACTTCTTGGGCCTGCATTGAAAGCTATAAACTTATATGATGGTATCTGTATATTGCTCCTTTTTTCCGAAATCCACTTTTCTGGCTTAAATTCCAAGCAATCTTTACCCCATATTTGTTCCATCCTTCCCATTGAATATAGAGAGTAATAGATCATAGTATTTGGACCAATACAATCTCCACTAGGAAGTATATCAGATTTGATGGCACATTTATGCTCAAATGGCACTGGAGGGAAAAGCCTCAAAGCTTCACATATAGCTCCATGCAAGTAAACTAGCTTGTTAAGGTTTTTCACCTCTGAAATGAGCCAGTTTTCTTCATTAGCATTGAAGTTTGCTCTGATTTCTTCAAGGATCTTGATTTCAACTTTAGGGTGAGTCGAAACAAGCCAGAAAAACCAACTGAGACCTGCACTGATTGTGTTCCTTCCTGCCGTCAAGAGATTAATTGCAGTGTCTCTTAGAAACTTGTAATCTATTTGTTCCATTCCACTTTCTTCCACAAGAGCTTTAAGCATGTTAATGTTTGGTTCATCTTCTTGAGTGCAATTGATGACTCTGCTATGCTGTTCATCAAAATTGGATGATATACATTCATGCAAGAACTTATCAATAATTTGTTGGGATACGATGGAGTGCTTCTCGGATCCGATTCGGAGCCATTTTTGCAGCTTCCACAAGGATCTTGGGACAAAGTGCCTATAGAGAATTGCATCCTCCATTTTGTTGAAAGCTTTTTCAAAAGCAACCTCTTGGAATTCAGTGAACTTGTTGGGAAGACAATTGGGATCAAATGCCAACATTATGGTGCAAATGTTGTCAAAAGTGAACCTCTGAAAGATGCTTCCAAGTCCACAATAGTTTTTGATTCCGAAACATCATTCAGAAGTGGAAGTAGGGAACCCTCCAACTTCTTATGAATGGATTTTGTAACAAAATTCTCAAGAATGTTTTGCTTGAACAATGATTGTAATATGTCCCTCTGGCGTTTCCAGATGTCGTAATCAGGATTGAGGATCCCATTTTCCTCCAAATATGGATGCAAACGAATGTGATAATGGCTACAAATAAAGCAAAGGACTCCAGTGAGAGCATCATGGTGGCCTTAAGAGCTTGTTTCTAAGATGTATCTGTGCATGAATGGTTGTTTTTCTCATAAATTTATAGGCACAGATGGAAAAGAAAATTAAAAAAAAAAAACTAGAATTGAAAAAGATGGAAAAGAAAATAAAAAAAAAAAACTAGAATTGAAAAAAATATCGATGTGTCGAACCTTTGAAGTGGGGAGAGAAAGACCACTTGAGCTAAGACTCATTGGTCAAGAAGAAGCAGCTTTATCAATTAGTAGGGGCTAACCTATGGGCTGAAGAGGCCAACCTCTTAACGTTTGGAGCCATTAGGGGCCGGGACCAACAAAAACCCATAGACAGGGTTGAAATTTGGTGAGGCTAGATAGTTGAGGTTGGAGGCCAGCTCTAATGGCTTGGGCTGAAATTTGCCCCTTTTTGCCAATGAAATTGTTTCTTTTCTTCAGAGCCTCGTGAATAATATTATACAAGCCAAACGTTTTTGTCAACTAAATTCAATTAAGTTGGTCTAATATTAGTAAAAGTTACTTTTATCATTTTCACTCACCTAAATCTTATAATTCAACTTGGTTAAAAAATATATATATATGTGTGTAACATTTCTCTAAAAAATGATAAGAGATGGCTGAATCATTTGTCCTGGCCGCCTCCTGAAAAAATTTGTTGCCGGGCCAAAAATAAGATGGATGTGTTTTAAATATTCAAAAACTAAAACTAGTTTTTATATGTGTTTTTAACTAAAATGTATTCACATTATAGCAACAAATGTATTTAAGGATCGGAGAAAAATGTGCTTAGAATTAATTTGATAAAACAGTAATGTCAGGGAAAAACTTAATTTAAGGTCATTTTATTTAAATGAATATTTATAATTTTATGTATACACTATTTAGACTTATATACTTATTATATATAATATTATCAATAGGAAAAGTCTACGGGCCAGCAGTTTTGTTAAATTTTGGCTAACATGTAATCAGCAGATAAAGGTGAGTCATTGGATAAAATCTCACACCAATCTCACACCATTAGATCATCATTGATGGCTACCAATCACAAAAGTTGCTGGCCCCTAGCATTGCTCTTATCAATAATTAATAACAATATTCTCTCTTTTATACATAACAATAATCAATAATAATATTCTTTCTCTTTTGTACTCTTCTCTCTCTTTTACATACGACACTACTTATATTAGTAATATATATATATATATATATATATATATATATACAAATTACTTTTATTATATCAAGATAATTATATTGGTGAACATTAATACTAGCATTTTATATTTATATTTCTCTATCTTATATTTATATCTTTCTTATTTATTTATTTTACAACACGTTATCAGCAGTTCAGCACGAGACTCTGATCAAATTTTAGGAAGACTCAGGTAACAAATTTTCATTATGTCAAAACTCTATCATCTTGAATTTAATGCTCTTGATATATCTGGAAACAACAATTTATCATGGATATTAGATGCTAAAATTCATCTTGATTCAATGGATCTTAGAGATACCATTAAAGCTGAAAATAATACATCACAAAAGGATAAAGCCAAAACCATGATTTTTCTTCGTCGTCATTTTGACGAATGATTAAAAAATGAATATCTCACAATAAAAAATCCTGCAGATTTGTGGAAAGACCTTGAAGAAAAGTATAATCATAAAAAAACGGTAATACTTCCTCAAACCCGATATGAATGGACGTCTACAGGATTTTAAATCCATAAATGAATATAATTCAGCAATGTTTCGAATCACCTTACAAATGAAATTATGTGGGGAAAAGATAACTGATAATGATATGTTAGAGAAAACTTTCTCGACCTTCCATGCCTCAAATATGCTCCTACAGCTGCAGTATCGAGAAAAAAGATTTAAAAAATATTTTGAGTTAATTTCTTACCTTCTTGTTGCTCAACGCAACAATGAGTTACTTTTAAAAAAATCATGAAGCGCGCCCAACTAGCGCCGCCCCATTTCCTGAAGTAAATGCAACAAATTATTATCCTAGAAGAGGTAAATGACAAGGTTTTGGCAACAAGAAAAATTACGAAAGGAAGAAGAATTATGTTCATAAGAAAATATCTCACCAGAAGTGGGATAAAGAAAGAAACAATAGGCAAAATAACTCAACAGAGGATAAGTGTTTCCGTTGTGGTGGAAATGGCCATTGGTCACGTACCTGTCGTACCTCAAGGCACCTAGTTGATCTTTATCAAGCATCTTTGAAAATGGATGACAAAGGAAAGGAGACGAATTTCGTTTCAAATGATGCTGAAAATTCCACCGCTCATTACGATGTATCTGATTTCTTTGAAGATTTTGAAAAAAATATTGGTCATTTGATCAATGATAAAATAGTTTAATATGTGGGATTATTAAGTATTCATGTAAATAAATAATGTAAAAAATTTATTGTTAAGTTTTATATATTTAAATTTCAAATATGATGTATATAAATAATAAAATATTAATGTTTATAAATTTTAAAATCATTAAATGTGTCAAATTTTAATGATAATAATAATAATAATAAAATTTTAGTATATGACACTATGTACAGTTTCTTAGAAAAATAATTTCATTCAAGAATTTAATTTAATTGTGCATGTACTACTACTCATTTTATTATTATTATTTGTCTTTGAAGAAAATGGCAAGAATATATAATGAAGATGTATGTCTTGCGGATAGTGCAAGTTCGCACACCATTCTCAAAAATAATATATACTTTACCCATCTTGTGCCAAAAGAAGAATATGTTAATACTATTATTGGCTCAGGCAATGTGATAGAAGGCTCTGGAAGAGCTATAATTTTGTTTCTTAGAGGAACAAAATTCATAATAAATAATGCACTATTGTCTACCAAGTCTCTAAGAAACTTATTGAGTTTTAAAGATATTCACCGAAATGGATATCACATTGAAATAATGAATGAAGAAAATCATGAGTACTTATGTATTACAACTCATGATTTAAATAAAAAAGGTGATATTAGAAAAATTACACTCACTCTCATCTGGGCTATATTATACCAAGATTAGTGCAATTGAATCACATGCCATTGTAAACCAGAAGTTTACTAGCCCAAATGAATTCATAACTTGGCACGACCGATTGGGTCATCTGGGAACAACCATGATGCAGAGAATTATTGAAAACTCCCATGACATTCACTAAAGAACCAGAAGATTCTTAAATCTAGTGAATTTTGTTGTGCTGCATGTTCTCAGGAAAATTAATTTTAAGGCCATCACCAGTAAAGATTGGATTTGAGTCCTCTGAATTCCTAAAAAGGATTCAAAGTGATATATGTGGACATATTCATCCACCATGTAGATCTTTTAAACATTTTATGGTCCTAATAGACGCATTTTCGAGATGGTCATATGTGTGCTTATTGTCCTCTCGCAACCTTGCGTTTGCGAGATTACTTACTCAAATTATTCGATTAAAAGCACAATTTCCGGAAAATCCAATCAAAGCAATTCGTCTTGATAATGCTGGTGAATTTACTTCCCAAGCCTTTGATGCTTATTGCATGGCTAATGGAATAAATGTTGAACCTCCAGTAGCTCATGTTCACACACAAAATGGGTTAGCGGAATCACTTTTTAAACGCCTCCAGTTGATTGTTAGATCCTTACTTATGAGAACAAATCTGTCAACCTCGATTTGGAAGCATGTTATTTTACATGCCGCAGCACTTATTCGGTGAGGCCAACGAGTTACCATCAGTTCTCTCCTATGCAATTAGCTTTTGGCCAGCAGCCAAATGTTTCCCATTTAAGAAAATATTCAGGTGTGCGATATATGCTCCCATTGCACTACCTTCTCGCACCAAAATGGGACCCCAAAGAAAATTGGGAATATATGTTGGATATGATTCTCCCTCTATAGTGAGGTATCTTGAGATACAAACTGGAGATGTATTTAAAGCCTGGTTTGTGGATTGTCATTTTCATGAATCAAAATTTTCAAGGGGAAAGAATAAGCTTCCTGAAAAGAAACTTAATTGGAATGAATCATCTTTAATGCATTTAGATCCTCGATCAGGGCAATGTGAACTAGAAGTTCAAAAGCTTATACATTTGCAAAGAATAGCAAATGAATTGCTTGATGCATTTTCCGATACAAAGAGGATAATCAAATCTTATATACCAGCGGAAAATGCCCCAATTCGAATTGATGTCCCAGTCAGACAAATAGCCACTGAAACAAATTCACGCCAGAAGCGTGGCAGGCCTGTCGGTTCCAAAGATAAAAATTCTCGAAAAAGAAAAGAGGTAAATACTATTCATGTTGAAAAAGACATAGTAGAGACACTTGCAATTGTCCAAAATTCTAATGTAGTTTTAACGCCAAAAGACGTCCAGTTACCTGAAAATTATGAAAATGACGAGATCTCAATAAATTATGTCTTTACAGGAGAGAAATGAGATCGAAATGAGATAATTATCAATGAAATATTTGCATATAATGTGACATTAAATATCATGCATGAAAGTAAGGATCTTGAGCCAAGATCAGTCGAAGAATGTCGACAAAGAAATGATTGGCCAAAATGGAAAGAAGCCATGAAGGTTGAGTTAGACTCACTTGCAAAACGTGAAGTCTTTGGACCTGTAGTCCGTACCCCAGAAGATGTAAAACCTGTTGGGTATAGCGGGTATTTGTGAGAAAACGAAATGAGAAAAGTGAAGTTGTACGCTACAAAGCTCGACTTGTGGCACAAGGTTTTTCACAAAGGTCCGGTATAGATTATGAAGAAATATATTCCCCTGTAGTAGATGCAATAACATTGCGTTATTTGGTTAGTTTATCCGCATATCATAAACTACATATGCATTTAATGGATGTGGTAACGGCCTATTTATACGGATCATTAGATCGTGATATCTATATGAAAGTCCCTAAAGGACTAAAGATATCTAAACCATCCAATGAATATTCACATGGGTTATACTCAGTCAAATTGCAAAGATCTTTATATGGTCTAAAGCAATTTGGACGAATGTGGTATAATCGTCTTATTGAGTATCTGGCCAAAACGGATTTAAGAATGATGATATCTGCCCATGTGTTTTCATAAAAAATCTGCATCTGAATTCATTATAATTGCTGTGTAAGTTGATGATTTAAATATCATTGAAACTCTTGAAGAAATTCCAACAATTATAAAGACTTTAAAAGAAGAGTTTGAGATGAAAGATCTTGGAAAGACTAAATTTTGTCTTGGCCTGCGAGCATATAAAAAATGGGATTTTTAAGAGATTTTATATGGATAAATCACGTCCATTAAGTATCCCAGTACCCCAATGATCGTAAGGTATTTGGATGTGGAAAAGGATTAATTTCGTCCTAAAGAAGAAAATAAAGATATCCTTGGTCCTGAAGTACCATATCTTAGTGTCATTGGAGCGCTAATGTATCTTGCTAATAACACACGGCTCGATATATCATTTGATGTGAACTTATTAGCAAAGTATAGTTCCTCTCCAACCAGAAGACATTAGAGTGGGAATCAAACAAATCTTTCGATATTTTCATGGAACGGTTGATATGGGATTGTTTTATCCCTATGGATCCAAGTCACAATTAGTTGGCTATACAGATGCTGGATACTTGTCTGATCCACATAAAAGGAGATCTCAAACAGGATACCTATTCATATATGGTGGTACAGTTATATCATGGAGGTCCACAACAGACGATTGCGGTAACATCCTTTAATCGTCCTGAAATACTAGCGATACATGAGGCAAGTCGCGAGTGTTTTTGGCTCAGGAGTTTGATCTAATATATTCTGTCATCATGTTGACTGATTGATCATAAGATAACTCCAACTGTCCTGTTTGAAGATAAGGATGAACATATCAAATGCGATAGAACAAAGCATATTTCTCCCAAATTCTTCTTCACCCGTGATCTTCAAAATAAGGGACAATTGATGTACAACAGATCCGCTCAAGTGATAATCTGGCAGATTTATTTACAAAGTCACCCCCAAAATCCTCTTTTGAAAGATTGGTACATGAGATTGAGATGCGCCGATTTACAGATATTAAATGATGTCGACAAGAGGGGGAGACTGTACTCTTTTTTCCTTGATCAGATTTTTTTCCCATTGGGTTTTTCTTGATAAAGTTTTTAACGAGGCAATCCCCATCACAAAGGATATTGTACTCTTTTTCCTTCACTAAAATTTTTTTCCATTGGATTTTTCTTTAGTAAGATTTTAACAAGGCAATAATCGTAAATAGTCATCCAAGAAGAGTGTTGTGATAAACATGGTGATGTGGATGAACATTAATATGGGCGGCTCGATTTTCCTATGTTGAAAGAAGCAAGTTCTTATGGCAAAACAAAATTAATAAAATTTAAAAAGTAAAATCTTGTATGCATATAAAAGCATATACGGGACAAAAGGATTATACACAACAATAATCAATAACAATATTCTCTCTCTTTTATACTCTTCTCTCTCTTTTACATTCAATACTATTTATATTAGTAATATATATATATACAAATTATTTTTATTATATCAAGATATATTAGTGAACATTAATACAAAAATTTTATATTTATATTTCTCTATCTTATATTTATATCTTCCTTATCTATTTATTTCATAACAAAAAATGACTTTTAAAGATGCCAACATATTTCTATTTAGATTACTTAGCAAACTATCAAAAGACACAAATTTTCTCCATCAATCTTAACAGAGAAGAAAATTACCTGTTCTGCTATGGTCATTAAATCATCCACCGTCAACTCCAGATCATTTTCATCATCAGATGCTTGACCTGGAATTACATCAGTACTATCACGTCTATGATCCTCTAAATTTCGGCATTTCTTTCTAGACGACTTACGAGCTTGATCCATTGGACCATTGCCTTTATTCTTCTTCTTTTGAATGGTACTACCGCTGCTTCCATCACCTTGACTTGATTTTCTTTTTCTCTTAGCTTCATCCTTTGCATTTAAGTTTGATTTCCTCTTTGAAGCTCCCCTTTTGTGAACTATCTCTGCATTTTCCTTTTCCTTCCGAGCTTTACAGAACAAGTGGTTTCAATAAAATTGTCAGAGTTACTCACATGATTGGTACCAACCTTCTTCACCATCCATGACGATAACTGACGTTTAATTCCCTCAACAGAAGTATGCATTCCTATTATCAAAGAGAGAAAGCATTTTTAGGTTACAATCAAGCAGGAACAATAATTGAATCACCGACACAGAATACACCAAATTTCCAGCACACAGCAAGCATGGTGATTTTGTTTTTGAAGATTGTGAAAAACAAAAAATAAGCAAATTTACAGTGAAATTGAGATTTACCCGTGGAATTAGTAGCAAAATAATGTTAACAACTTCAACTTGGGCGAAATAGGGTTTCGCAGAACAGTGTTGTTTGACATTTAAAATAGGTTTCGGAAGGGGCGAAGAAACTCCAAATTAGTAAGAAGTAAAATTTGCAGGAGACAAGCAAAAACAGAGAACGTTGGCTTCACCATACCTTAGAATTTTAGGGTTCCGCTTCGATGCCCAAATGAAGCGTAAGTTGATTGGAACTGTTCAGAGTACAGGGAATTCGGAAGGAAGTAGCGTTACCTGACTAACTGTCAACTGTCAATTGATTCATTGGAAATTGCAAAATTTCAATTTTATGTATTTTCAAAAATTATTTGATTATTTATGCTACGTGTAAAATTAAAAGAGAATGCGAATTATAAGTCAAATGGTATAATATTTTGCTATACTCACATAAAAGTTGCATATTTAAGTCTCACTTTTAGTTTTAGAAAAAAAAAAAAAAAAAACGAAAGAGTATTATTAGTTCCTATGATTAATATCTTTTATTGTTTTGATTGTTATTCAAATTTATATTAAAATTTGATTAATTGACAAAGTTCTTATTGATTAATTAAATTATTTGCCGATAATTTAATAAATGATAAATAGATCTATGATTTTATATCAAAAAAAATTATTAATTAAATTTAAAAATATAAAAATATCTCTTATTTTTTAAAATGTAAAAAATTTTAAAATCATTCATCTCGAACCATTAATAAATAACTATAATATTTTAATTTTATCCTTAACTTAAAATCTAATATTTTAAGTGTTAACACTTAACACCATCTTGCCTTTTTCTTTTTTTCTTTTTTCATTTTTTGTTAGTAAAGACTTGTGTAAATTATTTTTATGTGAATTTAATAATTAAGAACTATTAAATAATAATTTAATTAAATTTATTAAATTATTAATTAATTTTTAAATATTAATTTTATATAATAATAAATATTAATAACTGCATGTAAATTTTTAATTTTTTTATAATTATTTTTATCATCAATAAATAAATCTTATTGAGAGGTCATATTAGTTTCATGTGAAGTAGATATTAAAAGACAACACAACACAATGATCAATAATTAAGAAAATCAATCATAAAAAGTTAGGTAAATTATATTTTTTTATTTTTGAAGTTTATCAATAAATTTTAAAATATTTTAAAATTTTATTCTATTTTAATTTTGTCTTAAAAATCTTCAATTTGTATTCAATTTACTTCTAACAATTAATTTTTTAAAAAGTTTATGACTAATTCAATAATAATTTTATAAGAATAATCTTTAACACAAACAAATCAAATATAATTACTATTTTGTCGTTTTCTTTTTTTCCTTTTTCATGTTTTGTTAGTAAAGACTTGCATAAATTATTTTTATATGAATTTAATAATTAAAAATTATTAAATAGTAATTTAATTTAATTTATTAAATGATCTAATAAATTTTAAATATTAATTTTATATAATAATAAATATTAATAACTGCATGTAAATTTTTTTTTATGACCATTTTTATCATCAATAAATAAATCTTATTGAGAGTACATACTAATTCCATGTCAAGTAGATATTAAAAGACAACACAACACAATAACCAACAATTAAGAAAATCAATGATAAAAAGTTGGGTAAACTATATTTTTTATTTTTGAAGTTTATTAAAAAATTTTAAAATATTTTAAAATTTTATTTTATTTTAATTTTGTCTTAAAAATCTTCAATTTATATCCAATTTACTTCTAACAAATAATTTTTTAAAAAATTTATGACCAATTCAATAATAATTTCATAAGAATAACCTTTAACACAAACAAATCAGACATAGTTATCATGCATTATTATTGAATTGGCCTTAAATTTTTTTGAAAAATTATGGTTTAATTACTTTGTTAGTCTCTATAGTTTTACTAAATTTTCAGTTAGGTTCCTATATTTTTTTTTTCAATTGGTCCCTACACTACTTTTAATTTTGTAATTAGGTCATTTTCATGTCAAAAATATTAAAATTAATAAAATATTTCTCACAAAATATATGCGTTCAAAAATTTAATTAGTTTTTTAATTATAAATACCTTTAATTTGTAAAAAAATATTTTATTAATTCTAATATTTTTTTCACACTATAAAAAATTTCATGTGTAGCACAATAGAAACAGTTGGACACACAGAATGTCCTTCCACCCACTTGGAAGTGAAAGTTCCACAACGAAGCAATGGTAATGATCTTCAGCTGGATAAGGCTTATTTTTTAGCCCAAACAAGATCAAGGGCCTGCATTAAAAGGTATGAACTTGTACTACGTGTATATTGTTTCCTTTATTCAAAATCCACTTTTCATGCTTAAATTCCGAGCAATCTTTTCCCCATATTTGTTCCATTCTTCCCATTGAGTATATGGAGTAATACACTATAGTATTTGCATTGACATGATCTCCACTAGGAAGTATATAAGATTTGATGGAACATTAAGTTCTATGCAAGTAGATTAGCTTGTTAAGGTCTTCCACCCCTAAAATGAGCAAATCTTCTTTGTCAATTTTAAAGTTCACTCTGATTTCTTCAAGGATCTTGGTTTTAACATTAGGGTAGTGTGTTGAAACAAACCAGGAAAACCAACATAGACTTGCACTGGATAATACATTATCATGAGAATTGCTCGAAAATTTGTAGAGAAACCATGAATGATCTCAAGTCCAATTTGCATTGGAGCCATTTTTACAATTTCCATAACCATATTTGGAGGATAGAATTCTCCATTTTGTTGAAAGCTTTCTCAATAGCAACCTCAGGAAAATGAGTGAGCTTGTTGGAAAGACAAATTAGGACCAAATGCAACACTATGGAGCAGATAGATAGACTTGTGAGATTGTGAATAAATAGATAGGCTTGACATAGCAAATTGACGTGTATATTAAGTATTCATAAATTATACAATTAAAGAATTGTGAGTAAATTATACAGTTAATATGATAAGTTGCTATAATGTGGTATATTTAATTCAAGGGAACCAATACTTCTACAACATTGCAATCTTGAGTTTGTCTAGTGAACTCATGGGTAATTTCTAAGTAGAACCACATAGAGTTTTCCATGAAAAAAATTAGCTAGGCGGTATTGTGTTCTTGCAAGAGGAATCAAGAATAGTACCTGGTTCACTGTTAGTTGGAAAATGTGATTTTGGTTCATACTGTCCGTCGGATTTTTATGGCCTCTTCTTGTACTCACGATCTTTGACATGCTGCATGCATGTATATGACAATATTTTGAATGCTCTATAGTAGAGCAAATATTGACATGCTGCATGCATGCACATGACAATATTTTAAATGCTCTATAGTAAGTGAAAGATAATTTTTATTTTTAAAATTTGTTCTCAAAAGCTTTTATCAATTAAATTAGTCTTTTAAAATTATAAATCAATTATTTTTATTCTTCATCAGTTGCTTCATTAACAATGTTTATTGATCATATAGAATGTTAAATTGACAGCATATGTGACACTTAGCCTGTCTAACTAGACACTGAACAAATATGTTTATGAAAATCTATCAATTTAGTCGTTAGATTATATTAGGATTAGAATTTATGTAGTTGAAAAAAAGTGACTAAATTAATAGTTTTTTATAAATATATTTAGTTAGCCTTTAACTAAACATCATGCATGTTATCAATTAACATTTTACTTCATTAATCATTAACAGAAATTATTAAGAGTGACGGAAGGACAAAAATAATTAATTTGTAATATTTAAAAAACTAATCTGATTAATTTGTCTGTGGAGCTCGGGAATGGCAGAACAATTCGGTTCTAGAAGGATAGCTGGCTACCGGTTGGGGTGTTGAAAGATATGTTTCCTAGACTTTTCTCGATTTCAATTTTTCATGAATCTGTTATAGGAGATTGTGACTTTTGGGATGGGTTAGAGTGGATTTGGAGCTTTTCAGTGGAGGAAAAAGTTGTTCCAGTGGGAGTTGGACTTAATAAACCAGCTTTATGAGATCTTACAGTCATTCAAGCTCACAACTGAGAGAGAGGATAGAGTGGTATGAAAATTTGATAAAACAGGTGTTTATTCAACAAAATTCTTTGTGCAAGTGATGCATGAGAAATTCTACTGGAGGAAGTCACCAGTTATAGCTTCACTAGTGTTGTTTGGAAAGGATTCGTCCCCTGAGTATTGAACTCCTTTCTTGGTTTGTGTTGGTCGGAAAGGTGAATACGAAGGATCGACCGTGCAGACTACAGTTCATTGACCAACATGACAATAGGTGTATTCTATGTTGTAAGCATGTGGAAACTGCTTATCATTTGTTTCTTGATTGCGAGATCACATGGCAGGTGTGGTGTGCTTGGCTAATGGCCTTTGAACAGAGGTGGAGCTTTCCAGGTACACTAAAGGAACACTTTGAAAGCTGGACGAACTTTACAGAAAGGAAAGTAGACAGATAAAGGTGGTTCATTGGGTTCTTTGTTGTTATCTGGACAATTTAATTAGAAAGAAATGACAGGCTCTTCCGAATTCAGAGCTCACGGGTGGTGAACATTATTAACAGATCGGTTACGTACTACGAAGAATAGAGTGGTGGTGAACCCTTTAGTTGTTGATGGTCATGCCAAAGTGTCTAAGAATTGTATGTTATCTTGTTTTTTGTTATTGTTGTAGCTATGCTATTTGCTTCACTCTATTGTGTTGAGTTCCCTTTTGATTTAAAAAAAAAATAGTCCATCTTTCAAAAATTAATTTAACCGTTAACCGAAATATAAAATCTCTTTTTAACTTTTCATTGAGGGGTTACATTTTAGATTCCTCAAATATATGAATAATGTGATGACGAAACTGGTTAACATATTTAGATTACTTGAGCAAACTTTCAAAAATAAGCAAATTTTTTTCATTGATCTTAACAGATAAGAAAAATATATGTTCTGCTATGGTCATTAAATCTTCCATCAGAGGCTTGACCTGGATCTACTTCAGTACTATCTACTTTAGTACTATCATCTTCAGTACTACTATCTGTTCAGTGCTAGCACCATTTTTTTTCCCCTATTTTTATCATCAATAAATAGAGAATTATGTTACAGATACATCAAAAATTAGTTATCAAATTAGTTATCAATATAAAATATATATTAAAAATAAATTTAATATCACATATATTTATATACAAATATATATTATTAATTTAATAGCTAATTTTTAGTATACACCTAACATTTTAGATAAACAAGTCTTATTAAGTGGTCACACTAGTTGCATCTAAAATAGCAACCACAAATAGAAAAACAACAAAACATGCGAAGTAGCCATCACAAACAAAGAAACAACACAACACAGCAACCAAGAATCAAGAAAATCAACATGAAATGTCCCATACTCCATCAATCGCCTCTTTTAATAACCTTGACTTGCAACCCATGCTTCATGTGTAGCATAATAGAAACACTAGGACGCATGGAATTCCCTTCCACCACTTGGAAGTGAAAGTTCCACAGCAAAGCAATGACAATGATCTTCAACGGGATAAAGCTTGTATTTTTGCTCAAACAACTTCTTGGGTCTGCATTAAAAGCCATGAACTTGTATGATAGTACCTGTATATTGATTCTTTTTTTCAAAATCCACCTTTCTAGCTTAAATTCCAAGCAATCTTTTTCCCAAATTTGTTCCATCCTTCCCATTGAGTAAATGGAGTAATACACTATGCATCAACACGATCTCCACTAGGAAGTATATCAGATTTGATGGCATATTTGTGCTCAATTTGAACCGGAGGGAAAAGCCTCAGAACTTCACATATATATAGCTCCATGTAAGTAAATTAGCTTGTCAAGGTCTTCCACCCCTGAAATGAGCCAATTTTCTTCATTAATTTTAAAGTTTGATCTGATTTATCCAAGGATTTTGGTTTCAACATTAGGGTGAGTTGAAACAAGCCAGAAAAACCAACATAAACTTGCACTAATTGTGTCCCTTCTAGCTGCTAAGAGATTAACTGCAATGTCTCTTAGAAACTTGTGATCTACCTGTTCCATTCCACTTTCCTCTACAGGAGCTTTAAGCATGTCAAAGTTTGATTCATCATCTTTGGTGTAGTTGAATCCACTTCTTTCTTCCGGACTAGATGATATACGATCATGGAAGAATTGCTCGACAATTCGAAGGATAGCAATGGAGTCATTCTCATGTCCAATTTGAAGCCATATCTGCAAATTCCAGAACCATCTTGGGACCAGATGTCTATAGAGAATTGTATCCTCCATTTTGTTGAAAGCTTTCTCAACAGCAACCTCAGGGAATCGAGTGAGCTTGTTAGGAAGGCAATTGGGATCAAATGCCAACACCATGGAGCAAATACTGTCAAAAGTGAACCTTTGAAAGATGTCTTGCAAGTCCACAATAGTTCTTAATTCTGAAATGTCATTCAGAAGTAGAAGTAGGTAACATTCTAGTTTCTTATGAATGACCTATTTAGCAAAGTTCTCAAAGATGCTTTGCTTAAACAATGATTTTAATATGCACCTCTGGTACTTCCACTTGTCTGAATCAGCATTAAAGATTCCATCTCCAAGAATTTCAAAGATCTCATGAAAATCAGAACCTTTCAAAGATCTCCAAGAATTTCTTACTTGTAATGTGGTGCACGTTCATAGGATCACTAGTGAAGCAAAAGTTGATATTTGTGAACAAGGGTCCTCTAAACTTAAAAGTACCTCCATTGTATCTCAAAACTGTGATCGCGTATTCATGAATATTGGAAGTATTATATAAAATGGCTGGCAGCATTCCAAATAAGGACAAATTTGGGATAGGTAAGTTTCTATTGATCCTCCAAATGTGGATGGAAAAGAATGAGATGATGGCTGCAAATAAAGCAAAGTACTCTAGGAAGTACATCATGGTGGTTGAAGGAGCTTGATCCTAAGTTGGGTTGAAGTGCAAGAATGGGTGGTTTTTCTCATAAATTTATAGGCACAAAGTTTAGATAACTAGAAGTAAATGATTTAGTAAATAAGGTTTTTAAAATATGCAGTTTGATTAAATTAAGGTTGGATTTAGTCACCAAAAAAATTAAGGTTGGATTTGGATATAGAAGTAGATGATATTTTTAAGTTAAAGAAATAGAATAATAAGTTTAATTTTAGTTACTAATAATGTAAAAAGTTTTATATGATTATTCAATTAGATTTATGCATGTATTTAGATTATTTTTTAAATAATAAATTAAAAAATTTGTTATCTTTATAAAATTATTTTTTACTGAAAGGATATAAAAATTAAATTCATATTATATATATATACTCACCTCTAAAAGTTCAATCACATAACTTTTATATATGAATTGCTATTTTTATATCATTATAAGAGAATTAATTTATAATTTTATAGTTAAATGAGGAGTGGTTTTATTTTATTTTATTTTTTTTGAAAAAAAAAATATAAAGCTTAGAATATTTTGATAAAAGTATAATTATTTAAAAAATGTGATGGATATTAGAAACAATTAGACATAACTAATTTAAGACAATTGTTCTGAAGATGTCTAAACTTAGAATAGTTTACGAAGAATTGGGTGTTTTGGTCCAGTCCAATAAAGATTGAAGGTCTATTTAGCGGATTACGACCTGTACGAGTAAAAAATGACCCGCGCGTCACACTACCTCCTAAGAAAGACCTAGTTAGCTAGCGAAAGCTTTTAGGTGAGTCCAAGTAAGAGGATCCACCCGAGTACAAAGTATAAAAAAATAGAGGCCACTCAGATAAGAACGCCTAAAACGTCTTTTTTTAAAGATGTTTCTATGTTGTGTTTTAATTGATTTCTATATAATTTATTCGTGTTTCTCATCACATATTATTAAATTCCTCAAAAGATTTTCTTTCCAAAAACAATAAAAAACATTTAATTTGGACTAAAACAAAAAAGGTAATAGACTAACTATTAGATTTTTTAAAAGATTATTTACATAAAAAAATATATCACATTCATCAAAATATATATATATATATATAAAACAAGCTCTTAACATTTTTATAAATAAAAAAATAATTAATTTTTATTCGTATAATATATAAAATAATTACTATATTATTATTATATTATAGATTAAAATTTACTAATTTAAATTTTGTTTTTATTTTTAATATAAGCATTAGAAATAAATAAATTTTTTATAACAAGATGTAATGTAACAAAATATATATAATATTAATTAATTTTTAAAAAATTTTGAAAAGATGATTTTTTCTAATAAAGTGTTATTAAAAATTAACATTATAAAAACTAATTTCAACCAATATGATATAATAGGTTATTAAATATATTTAATACAAAACACATTGAATATAAATTTTATTGAGTTTAAATTTTAAATAATTTTAATTCAATTTCGAATATTTTTATTTTAAAGAGTTAGAATATTTTAACATTATTTTTTTCGTATCTTTTTAATTGAGTCTTTGATTTTTTAAATTATAAACCTTGTTTATAATAAGAGTAATGTTTTAACACCACCAATTAGTCACACATATAAAAATACAAGAACAATTCTATTGTCATAATTATAATCTAACTTTATAAGTAATACAATACAATAAAACTATATATAAGTAATATAACTAAATTTTATCTACATCTATAGTCACATTTCATAAATAATATAATTAAATTATACTTAGTTTATAATTAAAATATGAATAAAAATACAAAAAATTATCAGGATAGTTAATTTTTTCGTTCATATTTTTTTTATTATTTTTGTTGTGAAAAGTTTAATTATTTTAATAATTAATTATTTTTTAAAAAAGATAATTAAATAACAAAAAAAATTTTATTAAGAATAATTTATTTATATATGATTAAAAAATAATTGAATAATTATATATGGTAAAAAATTAATATTATTAAAAATAAAATTAAAATTTATTTTAAAATTAAAAATAAAGTTTATTTAAAAATAAAATTAAAAATCATGTTTTTTTTCTTTTTTCCAAAATTTATCTACGAGTAATTCTATAAATATTTTATGATGAATAAAAATATTAAACTCGTACTAAAATTTATTCTAATAAAATTTATTTTTATTCTACTAAACGTTAAATAAACTATTGAAAAGAATTTTGTTCCCTCCATTAGAGAAGAATGATAAACTTCCATACTTCTATTATGTTATGGTAATAATTTGGCCTGTTATTTTTTAATGTACATAATAATAATAATAATAATAATAATAATAATAATAATAATAATAATAATAATAATAATAATAATAATAATAATAATAATAATAATAATAATAATAATAAACAAGTATATCACAGTAAAAAAGGAAGTACGTCACCAAATAATTTATCATCCGAATTATATATAAATCAAATTGATAATGAGAGCTAACACTACAAAAATCGATAACAAGATTAGGGACTTATAAAACCTTTCTTAAGATCATAGAAAAAAAACATTTATATTTGTGTGATATATAAAACAATTATCATATTATTATTATTATTATTACATTATATATATATATATAT
This sequence comes from Arachis ipaensis, assembly GCF_059453495.1. Classification (NCBI taxonomy): domain Eukaryota; kingdom Viridiplantae; phylum Streptophyta; class Magnoliopsida; order Fabales; family Fabaceae; genus Arachis; species Arachis ipaensis. The sequence goes on from NC_142438.1 coordinate 9,143,899, forward strand.
ATATATATATATATATATATATATATATATATATATATGAGCAAAAAAAAGTCCAACTGTTTTAAAGTAAAATTTTCTTTTAATATTTGATTAAATGTTCTTGTATTTAGTACTTTTTTTTTACACTTCCTCTTAGTTAAAAATGTAATCATTATAATTTTTTAGTTATTATTGCTAGGGGTGTTTACAGATGGGATATGGCTGAAATTTCGATCCAATCCGCACTAAACTCATTAGATCAAATTCGATATTCACACTTTTTATGTTTGGATCAGATATCAAATATATTCATAAAATAAAAAATATTAAAAATTTTTATTTTTATAAAAAAAGTCAATAATTTTTTTGTTTACTTTTGTAAACATATTTACTTCTATCTGATTAGAGTGTGGATCCGATTTGATCCAATCTGATCATCTTACAGATCAGATCATATCCTCAAATTACAGATCAGATACGGATAAATACGGTGGATTTATATGGATATGATCTAATCGTTGCAAAAGAATGCTTCTTTTATTATAAACCATTATTAGATCTTAATTACCATTAAAACAACTTAATTGTCAACAAAGAGATAATATTTATTGGCCTCTGAAATTATGTTCGTATTTGAATCTATAGTTATAAAAACCGAACTGGATCGGCTGGTTCGACCGAAAAACTAGTGAACCGGACTAAAACCGAATCCTAGTTCGGTTCGGTTTACTCCTTAGAACCGAATTCTAGTTCGGTTCGATTTACTCCTTGGACCGTTTAAGGAATAAAACCGGTGTGAACCGGTAAGATTAGAGCAAAAACAACCTCCACTTGCCACTTAGACATTGCACTTCTAAGTATTATATTTGACAAATACTAATTATATAGTATACATAAATATCTAATTTAATTTAATTTTTGTTTTTTCTATTTTTAAAATTAATAATATTTTAATTATATACCATTATTAATATAAATATAAATTTCACTAAAAATTTATTAATTTACTTGATCTATTTTATTGCTAGTATTGTGATTAAGGTTATTTGTTTTGATGTTAGTGTTAAAATCTACTGATATTATAGTTAGATGATAGTCTTTGTGAATTAATTATTTTTTTATTGTGTCAAAATAAGATACTATTGTAGTATTACAATTTTATGATTTTTTTATATTAGTTATTTTTAGAAGTTGAGACTTGATTCTTCATAAAATGTTAGTGAAGATATGTATTTCAAATTTTAATTTTAAGTTTTTAACTATTTTATATTTTATATTTACGTGAGACCGATTTTATCGGTTCAACCAGTGATTTATCGGTTGAACCAATAAACCAGTAAACCAGTAGCTTGACCGGTTCGATCACTGGTTCGGTTCTAACAACTATGTTTCAATCTAATTTCAAAAATTTCGATTTACTCAATTTAGTCTCCCAACTTAATAGTTATGACTCACATTGGTTCCTAATCTTATTTTTGTCACTGTCTCACAAAATCGTTAACGACATGTTGAGATGGACTAACGACTGTTACGTTATACATTCTAGCGACTGTTTGATGTGACAATTGAAATTTTTTTTACCTTATTTTTTTTCAACGAAACACTTAAACCCTAATATTAGTCACGGATACCTAAGTTAAAAAATCAAACTAAGTAAATTGAAACTTTAAAAATCAGATTAAAGCTCGAATATAACTTCAAAATAGAACTTTAACTTATGTAGTGATTAATTTAAATGAGAATCAAATAAATCAAAATTCAACATAATTTTTATCAATGTTTTCAAATTCGAAATTTCTATACCAAAATTAACTAGGATTTTTCTTTAAATTAAAAATTTAATGAAATAGTGACTTTAATTATCTTAACTAATGTCCTAATTAATTACTTTTATGTCTTAAAAAAACTGTATATGAGAAGAAAATAATTAATTTGTCTATTTTAATAAATAGTTATTTTACTAAAATGAAAGAAACTATTTTTTAGAATTTTTTTAAAACTAATTAATATTATATATATTTTGTTACACTATATTTAGTTATAAAAATTTTATTTATTTCTAATACTTATATTAAATGACTAAAGTTCTAATAACAAATGAAAATACGACAAATGACTAAAGTTATAATACGACAAATGCTAATGCAATTTAGAAAAATAAGAAATGTAGTGTTTTCTGAAAATAATTAACAGAAAGTGTAAAACACTTATGATTTATAAAGGAAAACAGGTTTGAGATTGAAAACAGATAGAGAAAAGTAATCTGGAAATGTTTAGTATTGAAAGGAATGATTGATACAACTACAAGACAAGCTATTTATAGAAAGAGCTGTTAACAGAAAACAGAATTGCAACAAGAATTCTCTTATTGACTATTTCTGGAAACTAACTCAGGAACCAATCTTAAAACAACACAATCATCTTGATTTAATCTTGGTATATTATCCTATATACTCTGATACCTTATTTAGTAAAGAGCATCTATCTATCGAGGGACAGATGCACATGTATAAGTGTGGGGGCAACTACAATTTAAAATTTTTTTGAGTAGTATATGATAATAAAATTTATTTGCCCCCATTAAATTATTGAATTTGACCCCACAATAATTTTTTACTCAATTTTTGGTACTTCATCGTCAATTTAAGAATTTTATATTAGATATCGTTAGAATGATCAATTTTCAATTTAAATGAAATTTGTGTTTTTTCTTATAAATCGACTCGAAAAGAGTATTATTTATCTTTTTTTTATATTAATTTTAACTTTTTTTGTAACAATTACATTAATTGAAAGAACTTTTTTAACTATGAATTTTTTAATAAAAATTGGCTTCTAATTGTATGAGAAGTAAATTTCTAAATAAGCATATGTGTGTGTGTAAGAGTAATACTACACATTCAAATATTTTTATAAACTAAGTCTAATCAAGTTAAACAATAAGACTTTGAATAATGATAGCCATAACTGATTTTTGTTATCTTAGCTAATTTGGTTGGAATTAGTTAACAAAAAAAAAACTTGAATATGTAGCATTATTCTATATAAAAAGAGAGATATTTCCATTGTATTATTAAGAAAAAGATTAATCAATTTTTTTAAAATATAAAACCTAAATAATAAAATTTTAAATTATATGTTATCATTTAAATTACTATTTTAGTGTTTTAATTTGTAAATTATATATTTTAAAGACTAATCATATTATATGTACATAAAAAATAATCACATGTATACATATTGAAATAAAAAATATAAATTAAAAATACATATATTTATATATAAATATATAACGATTAATGAATAATTTGATAACTGATTTTTATGTACACATAATATTTTTATTATATTATATATATTTTGCCCCCACTATCAAAATTTTCTGGATCCGTCACTGTATCTATCTATCTATATTATATAAAAACAGATTATATTATGTGTACACCAAAATTAATCACCAGTATAAAATACATGTTAGAATATAAATATATATTAAAAATAAATTAAACTGCACATATATTTATACATAAATATATTAATAACTAATTTTAGTATACAAATAATATTTTTGTACAAAAATTAATACTAATATTGTCACAAAATAAGAAGTTGACAACTTGACATTCTACCATTCTATAATTTTGTCACATAAGTATTATTATACATGTTGATGAGTTTGGAAAACTCTAAATTAATATTTGTGATGACTAAACATTATTAAAATTAATTAATTGCAAAATTAATTGATCTGAATTTTTATTCAATATATTGATATTATAATTTTGCTGCAGGTTTTAATAATGGGCCGAAAACAAATTTGTTGTGCTAGCTCAAATTACTCTCAGCCATTGGTTTTGATAATATATGATGAATATAGCTAAGTTGATGCTACTTGGGCCCAAATGATTTTTTGATTGCTCCAAGCCCAAATGTGTTACATGCTTTTCATTTGCTTTGTGCATATTCCAAATTTCATCAGGAAAGCAAATGTTAATCAATTGGGCCAGCTTTAATTTCAATACTACAAGCCCAAGTCTTACAAAGTGATGAATGTTTTCAAGCTTTGTCCGAAAACATAGAAAAATGAAAGCCAAGTGCTTCCAACGGAACCAAGTTTCAACCATGTGATGGATTTCAAAATCTATTACATTATTAATTAATGCATGGGGAACATGAGAGAGAAAGTTCAGCTGAAATTGATTGATGGTTATTATGACTTACACGCCACTCTATACTAGGGAAGTAAAAGCAAGCTATTCTTATTCAATTTGATTAACCACTTTGCTTTACTTTTCCTTCAGATTTCTTTTACTCTCTCTCATCATTCTCTTCTTCTTTCTTCGGTCCTTAACCAGAGAACCATGGAAGCTACACCAAGCTACAATCACCGAAAAGAAGAAGTTGCATGCATCAAGACCATCACAATGATGGCAAGAAAACATACTAAAATAAAAATGAGCTGTGGCTAAGATACTTACCAAATGTGGTCAGATTTGGTGAGGTTATCTTGAGCTTTGCATGCTCAAAAAGGAAGAAGAAGATCTCGGCCAGCAAGGGAGATTCTTGAAGCATGGCTTGTCTTTGATTCTGCTCAACCACCACAGGGAGTAGCTAGAGTGGCGAAGTGATGGTTGAAGGCAGAGATTGAAGCAGATGAAGTCATCATCATCATGAAGCATCAAGGGCCAGAATTTCATCTTGGAGAGCAAGCCAAGGATGGAGAGCTCGGATTGATGAAGGGTGATGATCAAGAAAGGACTAGAGGTAATTGCATGTTGGTTAATGCATGGTTATCTCTTCTCTCTCTATGTGGCCGAACCGGTTTTTTTTGAAGGAGGAAGAAGTTGGTTCGGTTTTGGCTTCAAGTGTGGAGGCTTTCCTCTTCTTTAAAAAGGGGGAACAACCACTGTTTGAAGCAAGGAGAAATATTGAGAGTGCAAGGCACAGTGTTCTCAGAGCTACCTGAGCTAACAGTTTTCTCTTCTCCTTCAATGTATTCTGTTTTGTATTTTTCTGTTTAATTTTGTCATGTCTTGAGTCTCATGGTAAAAGGCAAACAGTGAGGTTTGTAATGAAAAAGCCATAGAGCGGAAAAAGGCAGAGAGTGCAAAATTAAAAGAAAAAGCCATAGATGTCTTAGAGTTCCTTTGTTCATCTATGTTGTGTTTCATGATTCTGTGGGAATCCCCTTGTAAGTTGGGTTAGCACTTTACAAGTTGTAATCAGATTGATTATAGTGAAATTCCATCATGGTTGTGATGGAGACTGGATGTAGGCTGCACTGCACTTAGCAGCTGAACCAGGATATATCTGGGTGTAATCTTCAACTCTTCTCTCCTACATTTCTATTTCTACTGGACAGGAGCAAAAACTAATATTATCTCGTGCCAAGTGACGAGACAAAAAGAAAAGTCTCGTGGCTAGGGACGAGACAAAACAAAGTTGCTCGTGTCCAGTGACGAGCAAAAACAGAAAAGTCTCCTCTGAGTTCAGCAAGTGTTAGCAACTTAAAAAGGGGGCTAAGATTCAACCCCCCCTTCTCTTAGCCACTGAAACCATCAATTGGTATCAGAGCTTGGTCTCAAAGAGATCAAGCTTTGCAGCTTGGAGTAAAGATCCTTATGGCAGAAAACAGTGGCGCAAATGTGGTGTCTTATAATCTAACTGAAGGACAATCAAGCAACAGACCCCCTCTTTTCAATGGAAAAAATTATACCTATTGGAAGGAGAGGATGAAGATATTCGTACAAGCAGTGGATTACAGACTTTGGAAGATTATCCTCGAAGGGCCTAAATTTCCAACTACCACAAGTGCAGAAGGAGTTGTTTCTCTCAAACCAGAAGCAAGATGGACCGAGGAAGATAGGAAGAAGGTGGAGTTAAATGCCAAGGCAATAAATCTGCTCAATTGTGCTATCAGCTTCGAGGAGTACTGACGGGTATCAAGATGCACAACGGCAAAGGAAATCTGGGACAAATTGCAAATCACCCATGAAGGAACCACCATTGTCAAGAAGACTCGGGACAGATATGCTAAATAGAGAATATGAAATGTTTGCAATGAAGGAAGGAGAGTCCATTGATGAACTGTTCGAACGGTTCAATGCTATCATTGTTGGCTTAGATGCTCTGGGAATTACACATTCTGATTCTGTGCTAGTAAGAAGAGTGTTGAGATGTCTCACAAAAGAGTGGGAGACTAAAGCTCTAATTATTTCTGAGAGTAGTAGTCTAGACTCCATGACACTTGATGATTTGAGAGGAAATCTTCTTGCTTTTGAAAATACCTATTTGAAAAAGGATACAAAAAAGAAAGGAATTGCATTTTCGTCTGTGACTAACCCTCTGGATGATGAATCCAGTGATAACTCTTCTGAAAATGAGTTTGTTTTATTTGCAAAAAAATTCAGGAAAATGGCTAAGCTCAAAGGCAAAGGCAGCAGCACAAGGAGAATAAAGAAAGACCTTAGCAAGGTAACTTGCTATAATTGCAAGGAAATGGGGCATTTCAAATCTGATTGTCCCAAGCTGAAAAAGGAGGAAAAATCGAAAAGAGGAAAGAAGAAAGGACTAATGGCCACATGGGAAGACTTGGAGAATGACTCTGATGATGATGATGAAGAAACCGAGACCAAGTCACAAACATGTCTCATGGCAGACCACATAGATCAGGTAGTCTTTCATAACCCTAACACTGAAGATCTCCATCTTATGATAGACCACCTTTCTGAAAAAATAAGATGTTTTCTGTTGGAAAATCAAGAACTTGAACAGCAAATTACCATTCTTAAGGCCGAAAACAGTTTTCTAAAAGAAAAAGTGAGAGAGGCCGAAACTGCTTGTGATCTTGTTGAAGAAAATAAGCAGTTAAGAGCCCAAGTTAGGAGCTGTGAAAGTAACCATTATGTTCTTGCATATGTGGACTGTTTTAAACAAAATGAAGAGTTGCTTAAAAAGGTTAAAAGACTTGAGGGAGACTTGGCCAAATTTACACAAAGTTCTGAAAGTTTAAATCACATCTTGGCTAGTCAAAAACCTCTTTATGATAAGGCTGGGTTGGGGTTTCATAAATCTGAAAATTCACATTTTGAAAATATTGCTTCATCTTCTAATGACACAAGATTTCAAGATCCCACCTACTTTAACAAAAAGGCAACTCCAAGGTTTTGTAGACTATGCAATCGGAATGGACACTTTCCCATCCAATGTTTTTTCGGTGAAAGAATGGTTGGTGACAAAGTTTATAAAATTGTTTTTGATTACAATGGCTTAGGACATAGAAGATGGTTTAACGTAAAAGGATCCAAAAAGATTTGGATACCTAAGGTTACTTAAGCATTATTTTGTAGGTGTGCCTAGCATCCAAAAGGAAGGAAAATGTGTGGTATATGGACAGCGGATGCTCTAGGCATATGACCGGAAAGGCAACCTTCTTCATAAAGCTTGATGACTATGATGGAGGACTTGTCACTTTCGGTGATGATGCAAAAGGAAAAATTGTGGCTGTTGGGAAAGTTGGTAAAAACTTTTCTTCTTGTATAAATGATGTTCTCCTTGTACATGGCTTGAAACATAATTTGCTTAGTGTTAGTCAACTTTGTGATTTGGGTTTTGAAGTTATCTTTAAGAAATCTGTTTGTTTAGTTGTGTGTGAAAAAACTGGGAATGTTCTTCTTGAAGCTAAAAGATGCAACAATGTGTATGGATTAACTCTTGAGGATTTAAAGGAACAAAATGTAACATGCTTCACCTCTTTTGAATCTGAAAAATGGCTTTGGCATAGAAAGTTGGGACATGCTAGCATGTATCAAATTTCTAAGCTAGTCAAAAGAAATTTGGTTAGAGGAATCCCAAACATCAAGTTTGATAAGGATCTTACTTGTGACGCTTGTCAATTAGGCAAACAAGTAAAATCCTCTTTTAAATCAAAAGATGGAATCTCAACCAAAAGGCCATTGGAAATGTTACATATTGATCTTTTTGGTCCTACTAGAACTCAAAGTTTAGGAGGTAAACATTATGGTCTTGTGGTGGTAGATGATTACTCTAGATTTGGTTGGGTACTTTTCCTTGCTCATAAGAATGATGCTTTTCATGCTTTTTCCACCCTTTGTAAGAAAATTCAAAATGAAAAGGATTTGAAAATTGCCCATTTAAGAAGTGATCATGGAAGAGAATTTGAAAATCAAGATTTTGAAAAATTCTGTGATGACTTAGGGATTTCTCATAACTTTTCATGTCCTAGAACCCCCCAACAAAATGGGGTGGTTGAAAGAAGGAATAGAAGCCTTCAAGAAATGACTAGGGCTATGTTATGTGAGAGTGAAATTCCTAAATTCTTATGGGCTGAGGCTGTGAACACAGCATGTTATATTTTGAATAGAACAATCATTAGAAAAGGGTTAAAGAAAACACCTTATGAGTTATGGAAAGGAACTCCTCCAAATCTTAAGTACTTTCATATTTTTGGATGCAAATGTTTTGTGCTTAATAATAAGGAAAACCTTGGAAAATTTGATCCAAAATCATATGAAGGAATGTTTGTTGGATATTCCACCACAAGCAAGGCATATAGAGTTTATCTCAAGGAGCATAGGACAATAGAGGAATCCATACATGTTACTTTTTGTGATTCTAACTTAATTCCCAGTATTGTGAAGGATATTGATTCAGATTGTGAAGAGGCTACAACAAGTAAAGAAAATCCCAAATCTGTGCAAAATGAAGAATCTGTCAGCCCGGTTTTATCTCGTCAGATTGTAGGAGAAACTTCCATTTTATCTCCTGAGCAGACACGAGAAACTGAAACAGTGAGACCACCAGAAGTTCATCAAAGTTCAACACCTGGCCGAAAACCTAGAGAATGGAAGTCTATGAGGGGTTATCCTCATGACTTCATCATTGGTGATCCCTCTCATGGTGTAACAACAAGATCCTCCACCAAAAGGCAAACCGAACCTAGCAACTTAGCTCTCTTGTCACAAATGGAGCCCAACAATGTCAAACAAGCTCTTGAAGATCCATCATGGGTCAAGGCCATGCAAGAGGAGCTAGCTCAATTTGACAAGAATGAGGTTTGGACATTAGTACCTTATTCGGATGGTATGAAGGTAACGGGTACTAAGTGGGTCTTTAAAAATAAACTTGGTGAGGATGGACAAGTTGTTCGTAACAAGGCTAGATTAGTGGCCCAAGGTTACGATCAAGAAGAGGGTATAGATTTTGATGAGTCTTTTGCTCCGGTAGCTAGAATGGAAGCAATTCGGTTGCTTCTTGCCTATGCCGCCCATAAAGGTTTCAAAATGTTTCAAATGGATGTTAAATGTGCTTTCCTTAATGGCTTTATTGATAGAGAAGTGTATGTGGCTCAACCCCCCGGTTTTGAACATAAAGAGTTTCCAAATCATGTTTTCAAATTAACTAAGGCTCTTTATGGTCTTAGACAAGCTCCAAGAGCTTGGTATGAAAGGCTTAGTGCCTTCTTGTTGGAAAATAAATTTCAAAGGGGTACCACCGACACTACTTTATTTATTAAAGCATCTAATGATGATATACTTCTTGTTCAAGTTTATGTTGATGACATTGTATTTGGTTCGGCCAACATTTCCTTGTGTGAAGAGTTTGGAAAACTCATGACTAGTGAGTTTGAAATGAGTTTAATGGGAGAGCTTACTTTCTTTCTTGGCCTCCAAATTAAACAAACTCCTAGTGACACTTTTATTTACCAAGGAAAATATGCAAAAGAACTTATTAAAAAATTTGGCCTAGAAAATTCCAAAGCAATGGGCACTCCAATGCATCCTAATACAAAACTTGAAAAAGATGACGATGGCCAAGATGTGGATGAAACAAGGTATAGAGGAATGATAGGTTCACTCATGTACCTTACCTCCTCTAGACCGGATATTGTTCAAAGTGTGGGTGTATGTTCAAGATTTCAATCTCACCCAAAAGAATCCCATCTTACGGCTGTTAAACGCATCATTAGATACATTAAAGGAACTTGTGATTATGGCTTGTGGTATCCTAAATCTGATGAATTTTGTGCAGTAGGGTTTTGTGATGCAGATTATGCGGGAGATAGAGTGGATAGAAGAAGCACGTCCGGCATGTGTTGCTTCCTTGGAAGCTCACTCAACATGTGGTCAAGCAAGAAACAAGCCACAGTGGCTTTATCCACCGTTGAAGCAGAATATATTTCCGCATCTGCATGTTGCACTCAATTAATTTGGTTAAAAACACAATTGGAAGATTACAAATTAAAAATCAATAGTATACCCCTATTTTGTGATAATATGAGTGCAATAAATATTTCAAAAAATCCTGTTTTGCACTCAAGAACCAAGCACATTGAGATAAAGTATCATTTTATTAGGGAACATGTGCAAAAGGGTACTATTGATATTCAATTTGTAAAATCAGAAGACCAAATTGCTGATATTTTTACAAAACCCCTCTGTGAAGACAGATTCTGTACCTTGAGAAAAAGTTTGGGAATGTTTGATTTAAGTTTTATTGAAAATTTGTGAATATTTGATTCTGATCAGTTTTTGCTCGTAGGTTTGGACAAGAAACAATAAATGGCAGAATAGAAGAGCTGTGGTCAAGGGGGAGGCAACGCAGAATTCGAATTTTATGGGCCCCACCAAAAATTCTTTGACCCCACCATGACAGTTTTGTTAGTTTTATTTCTTTTGAAAAGATTAAATCAACAAAATCCCTTGGTTGTCTCATCAAATCTTGTTGGAAGAAGCATGTTGTCAAATCAAATCTTTCCCTCCAACTAATCCCTTGATTTAGAGAAACCTCTTTTCAGTTTTTGAAACCCCCTCATGGATAATAACCGCTCTCTTAATGGGTAATAACTTCTCTCATTCTCTCTCCAATTAAGCATTTAATGCTTCTCTAACCTCCCATCACTCACCTCACTATTCGGCCACCCCTTCATCTCCAACTTCCATCTCCATTATGAAAAAGAAAACAGCCCCAAGGAAGAGTGAGAGAATTCGCCAATCTCAAAAACCCTCTACACCTCAAACACATACTCACATTCACATCCATTCCACCTCTTCTTCTTCCCTTTCACCACCCTCCAAACGAACCGAGACTATGAGGCGCAAGGTCATTGCTCAAAAATCCTCTGGAAGAAGAAAGAGCGAGAAGGTGAGGGAGCCAAGCGTTGAGGAAGAAGTAGAGGAGTCTCAGACCTCACCTCCTCCATCATCGCCGAAGAGAACCACCCCTCATGCATCACGGAAGAGCTCCAAGAAGGCAAAGGACTTCGAGTTCCATGAGACCAGAGAACCCACGAACCTTGGGTCAATGGAGTTCAAAAACAAGTTTCACAAGCCACACTCACATTTCGATCCTGCCAGGTTCTCTACATGTGCTGCGTTTGAATTCCACAAGGAAGTCATTGAGAAAAGGCATTTGTGTCTCTCTTACCTAGTGAATCTCGAGTCTCTAGCATCCAAAGGAATCGACTTGCAACCCATGTTTGAAGGTCTCAAATGGACACCTCTGCTCCATATTCATAAACTGGTATACCCTGGGCTGGTCAGGCAATTTTATGCAAATCTAAGGTTTATTGATGGTGGCCTTCATTCTTATGTGAAACGGGTTCAGATCACTCTGAACTCTGAAACCATCTCTGCTGCCCTTGGATACATTGATGAAGGGCCAAAGGTCTACATGAGTGATAGATGGGACTCGCATGTTGGAGTTACATACAAGCAGGTCATTCATCAAATCTGTGAAAAGTTGTCTGGTCTGGATGGAACTATTCCGACTCATAAAGCCCTGGGACAAACTAACTCTCTGCTGCACCGCATCATCACACACATTCTCACTCCTCAAAGTGGATCTCACAATAGGGTAACCGTATCTGACTGTCTTATTATATTTGCTCTTGTTACTTCAACTCCCATCTCTTTTAGCTATATTATGATTCGTCACATATGGGAATCCGTGAAAAGTACAAAAAAGGCCAATTTACCCTATGGAATGTTTCTTACATGCATTTTTGAGTACTTTAAGGTAGACTTAACAAATGAGGCTGTTGAGAATAAGGTCTCCAAGATCAGGGCAGGCGGGACTGCGAAAAAAGGAAAGAAATCCGTGGCCTCTTATGATGATTTTGAAAGCCATCCCGAATCCTCAAGGATGACCGGGTCTCGCAGAGAAATTCTCACAGAATTCATCAATATGTCTGATCTCATGGTTCAATTTCACAAATCTGCTCGCAAACTTGCTTATGAGCATGAGTCGGCATGGAAGAAATGCCAAGAGAGGGTCAGTCTGATGTTGGAGAAATTTGAAGGAGAAGCTGGCAGTGATGAAGATGAGGAGGAATATGACTTTAATCTGTTTGATGATTAAGTTTCTGGTTCCTGTTTGACATTGGCACAATTTGGCTCAATTAGCTCTTTTGTTTTTTGTTTAGGTTGCAATTAACAATAGCTGCCTAGGTGATACTTTGATGACACTGTTTGGTTATGTTTTGAACTGTTATATTGCATGTTCTGTTTTCTGTAAACAATATTTTGTGCAGGTACCCCCATGATGACAAAAGGGGGAGGAAACTTAGGTTCCAAAATTGAAATTGGAACAAAACAGGGGCTGGATGAAAACAGGGGAACAGGGGATGAAATTTTCAAAATTGAAAATTAATGATCACCCTTGTTCAAAGAATGCATGTTGTCATTACATTCACCATGGTTGTTGCTTAGTTTATCATGATGCATTCACTAATGTTGCTGCTTAGTTTATCAGGATTAATTAATGATCATTTGGCATTTGATTTATAATGATGGATGAATTATTTTAATGCCTGATTACTGATTCATCATTGATAATTTTTTTTTTATTAAAAACTTATTTTTGGCAGTTCCTTTAAACCATGTATTAAAACTGCCTTGTTTGTTTGCTCAAATACTTTTCCATCATGCTGTTTTGCTCTGATATTTTTAACAGGAAAGGATTTGAAAAATATTTTGATACTTTTTGTATGAAATAGTTTGAGCAGTAAATCAGTTCGTGATATCAAAAGAGATTTGATTATCAATTAAAACTGCTCATAAATCAAGCATTTAGCATCATAAAATATGCTAAATAACATTGTCATTAGAAGCTTGATTCAAATGTTACAGGTTTATGCTTCCCTTGGAAAAATAAGCATACATCAAGGGGGAGCTATGTGACATTTAGAAAGGGGGAGAAATTCAAATTCAAAGGGAGTATCCTTTACTCAATCTCTAAATTTCTTTCCATTTCAATTTTAATATTGTTTGTCATCAAGGGGGAGATTGATGAGTTTGGAAAACTCTAAATTAATATTTGTGATGACTAAACATTATTAAAATTAATTAATTGCAAAATTAATTGATCTGAATTTTTATTCAATATATTGATATTATAATTTTGCTGCAGGTTTTAATAATGGGCCGAAAACAAATTTGTTGTGCTAGCTCAAATTACTCTCAGCCATTGGTTTTGATAATATATGATGAATATAGCTAAGTTGATGCTACTTGGGCCCAAATGATTTTTTGATTGCTCCAAGCCCAAATGTGTTACATGCTTTTCATTTGCTTTGTGCATATTCCAAATTTCATCAGGAAAGCAAATGTTAATCAATTGGGCCAGCTTTAATTTCAATACTACAAGCCCAAGTCTTACAAAGTGATGAATGTTTTCAAGCTTGGTCCGAAAACATAGAAAAATGAAAGCCAAGTGCTTCCAACGGAACCAAGTTTCAACTATGTGATGGATTTCAAAATCTATTACATTATTAATTAATGCATGGGGAACATGAGAGAGAAAGTTCAGCTGAAATTGATTGATGGTTATTATGACTTACACGTCACTCTATACTAGGGAAGTAAAAGCAAGCTATTCTTATTCAATTTGATTAACCACTTTGCTTTACTTTTCCTTCAGATTTCTTTTACTCTCTCTCATCATTCTCTTCTTCTTTCTTCGGTCCTTAACCAGAGAACCATGGAAGCTACACCAAGCTACAATCACCGAAAAGAAGAAGTTGCATGCATCAAGACCATCACAATGATGGCAAGAAAACATACTAAAATAAAAATGAGCTGTGGCTAAGATACTTACCAAATGTGGTCAGATTTGGTGAGGTTATCTTGAGCTTTGCATGCTCAAAAAGGAAGAAGAAGATCTCGGCCAGCAAGGGAGATTCTTGAAGCATGGCTTGTCTTTGATTCTGCTCAACCACCACAGGGAGTAGCTAGAGTGGCGAAGTGATGGTTGAAGGCAGAGATTGAAGCAGATGAAGTCATCATCATCATGAAGCATCAAGGGCCAGAATTTCATCTTGGAGAGCAAGCCAAGGATGGAGAGCTCGGATTGATGAAGGGTGATGATCAAGAAAGGACTAGAGGTAATTGCATGTTGGTTAATGCATGGTTATCTCTTCTCTCTCTATGTGGCCGAACCGGTTTTTTTTGAAGGAGGAAGAAGTTGGTTCGGTTTTGGCTTCAAGTGTGGAGGCTTTCCTCTTCTTTAAAAAGGGGGAACAACCACTGTTTGAAGCAAGGAGAAATATTGAGAGTGCAAGGCACAGTGTTCTCAGAGCTACCTGAGCTAACAGTTTTCTCTTCTCCTTCAATGTATTCTGTTTTGTATTTTTCTGTTTAATTTTGTCATGTCTTGAGTCTCATGGTAAAAGGCAAACAGTGAGGTTTGTAATGAAAAAGCCATAGAGCGGAAAAAGGCAGAGAGTGCAAAATTAAAAGAAAAAGCCATAGATGTCTTAGAGTTCCTTTGTTCATCTATGTTGTGTTTCATGATTCTGTGGGAATCCCCTTGTAAGTTGGGTTAGCACTTTACAAGTTGTAATCAGATTGATTATAGTGAAATTCCATCATGGTTGTGATGGAGACTGGATGTAGGCTGCACTGCACTTAGCAGCTGAACCAGGATATATCTGGGTGTAATCTTCAACTCTTCTCTCCTACATTTCTATTTCTACTGGACAGGAGCAAAAACTAATATTATCTCGTGCCAAGTGACGAGACAAAAAGAAAAGTCTCGTGGCTAGGGACGAGACAAAACAAAGTTGCTCGTGTCCAGTGACGAGCAAAAACAGAAAAGTCTCCTCTGAGTTCAACAAGTGTTAGCAACTTAAAAAGGGGGCTAAGATTCAACCCCCTTCTCTTAGCCACTGAAACCATCACATGTGTCTATTTTTTCTTTACATTACCATTTAAATTTCTTTTCTGTCTATATAATAATATTTTAAAAAACGGTTACAATTGCATTCATTTTTCTCGTTAATTATAATCACTATTTCTCACTCATTATTATGATATTATCATTAACTACACATAATATATTCTATCATTCACTCATTCTCAAATCATTGTCATAGAATTCATTCTCTTATTCTTATACTCACTTTTTTTAGTCAGATTTGCTATATAAATCAATATCTATTTCACATTTTTAAAATTTTTTATAGATAATCTTATGTCTCTTCTTTTGTCTTTCCTTTATTCTTGCTAATATTTTACACATTATTTTCATAATTAATTTTTTTTCTTATTTTATTAAACACACACTCTTAAAAACTGAGAATTATTTTCAGTTATTAAAATATTATTGTAAATAATTTAAAAATAGTACTCATAACATCTTTTAATTTATTTTTAAATTTTATAAAATTATTTACAATAATTACAAAAAAATTTACAATAAAAAATTTTAAAATTTTATAAAAATATTTAATTTAAAATTATTAGCAAAATTTTAGTTATATTCATTATAAAATGAATAATTACAATGATATGAGTATTTTAATTAAAAATCAATGCAAAACTATTCAAATTTCATACAATATTCTTCTATCTATTTTTGATAGCTCATAAAAATTTTGGAAAAGTCTCATAAATTTTTGGATAATATTATTTTCTTAATTTTTTAAATTATTGATTAGATAGAAGAGTATTGTATTTGGAATTTGAGTAAATATATTTTAATAAATTTTTTAATAAATTTATTTAAATTATACCACAAATCTTCCTTCTAAAATATTCACAATTTCTTTTTCAGAATATTTATGAGCTATAAAAAATAGACGAAAGAGTATTGTATGCAATTTGATATAAAAAAAATTTATATATGTAAAATCACACTAAATCAAACCTATTGGATTCGATTTATCTACTCTATGTCATTGCTTATAAATCAAATTTACACGATTCAATTTACTAGTATCGAACTACATTAGTTGGTAAATCGAGTTAAGTAATGTTCATTTACCCCAATTTCTACTAATTCTAATCTTGTCAATTCAATTTAGTAGCTATTTTGAATTTTATCCATTCAATTTATACATACATGAGGATATTCATGTAACATTTTTTTATTTGAGACTTTCACGTAATTTTGAGATGTGTTTGATTTATATATGTGTTAGTTTTACCTTATAAAATACAATGAAAAAAATTATGTAATTAATAACATTATTAATGTTTTTAAATTTATATATTCATCTAAATTTCACGCAAAATATAAGTCTAAAGCTAGTTTAAAGATAAACCCATTATAACATTATCTATCTTTTTCTTATTTTTCTCCCTGACTTTTTTCTGACCATTTTTTTGTATCATCAATAAATGTATCTTAGCTTGTTAATTAAGAGGTCATACTAGTTGCATGTGAAGTAGCAATCACCACAAATTAAAAACAATACAACAGCCAACAATCAGGAAAATCAATGATACTGATCATGCTTCCGTCAATTGGCTCTTTTAAGTAACCTTCCAAGTTGCAACCCATGTTTCGTGTGTGAACACTTTGACACACACAACGACCTTCCGCCACTTGGAAATCAAAGTTCCAAAGCAAAGCAATGGCAATTATCTTCATTTCAGTGAAGCTTTTATATATATATATATATATATATATATATTGGAAAAGTATAGGTAACCAATAAAATTTTTGAATAATGTGTAAATAATGTGAATTAATAGGGTTAAAAGAGTAAATTTAATTAGTAGCATTAAATTAGGGTGTAGTGTATTTTCATTTGATTGGTGATTATTCATGTTGTTCAAAATTTTCATTGTTCCCCTAGCACTCCCCATATTTTATATAAACTTATATGATGGTATGCTCCCTTCTTCTCAAATCCACATTTCTGGTTAAAATTTCACGTAATCATGGTTAAAATTTATGATAATAAACAAAACTAAATTTGATATTCAGATATTGTTTATTATTTCATGCTGTTTATATACAACAAGAAGTATCTATCCATAAGTCAATATAATATCAAACTAAATAAATATATGAAATCAATACAAAATATACTTAAATACTATATTAATATATATGCATTAACATGAACTCCACTAGTAACTGTATCAGATTTAATCGTACACTTGTGCTCCAATTGAACCGGAGGGAAAATCCTCAATGTTTCACATATTGCTCCAATTTAAGTTGTTAAACCGGTTTAATAAATATATTCAATTATATTGTAACACTCATAGCATCTTTACAAAAAAGTGTTTTAGATTCACGTTTTGTGAGTATTTGCCAATTGAAAAAAGTGATTAAATTAATAAATTTTTATAAATATATTTAGTTAGCGTTTAATTAGATATCATGCATTTATTAATTAATATTTTACCTCATCAATCATTAACAGAAATGATTAAAAGAGTGATGAAAAGATAAATATGATTAATTTGTAATACGGAAAAATTCTACATCTATGTAAAAATTACATGGATGTTATCCAAGTCTCTTCCACTCCACGTCCCACACACTTGTTTGTGTACACGTGCCTCATATAACGTATATAACTTAATCCTTATTTTACGTGATCAACCTTTCTCAACGTAAACATTTTCATACAACGTCAATCTTCTTCAACCTAATTAAATTCGTTGCTCTCCTTTATTCGCGTTTTTCTTCTCTGCATTATCGATTTGGATTGACTTCAATGTAAATTACCTTCGTCGTTCATCTTCTTCGATCTGCACTTCTGAATTAAAACAATGAATGAATCAACTTCAAATCAGTTGAATGAGTGAGATTTGGATAATTCTTCTAAAACGTATCAATTTGATGAGGTTTGGACTATTGAATTTTGAATCTAATTCAATGGAATGAAATTGCTAATTTTATTTGAAGTGAATTGAAAGGACTGATGTGATCTATATCTGAATTGAATTAAATTGAATTGAATTGATAATATGTAACTGTGAGTGTGAGTAACTGTGACTAACTGTGAGTAATTATGAGTAACTTTTCGGTTCGGTAAGTACTAAAGAGTTGATTCACCATGTGCATGTGTTTAGTTCGGTAAGCAGAAAGGAGTCTAAAAAAATTAGATGAATATATTCTGTTTTGTTCCCTAAGCACTATATAATCATTTCACCGTAATTAAGATTTCGGTTCACCATAATTAACATTTCGGTTCACCGTGCAGACCAGCTGTGTTGTGGATTAAAAATTTGTCCCAAAGGTGGGAATGATTTTCAAGACACTAGAAGAAGATGGAAAGTTCTACAAACATTATTCCAAACTTGTTGGTTTTTCTACCAAAATAAGGAACACGACTCGGGACGGAGACAAGATTAAGAATCAACTAATTGTATGCTCCAGAGAGGGGAGGTGGAAATCAAAGATATCTCCAACTTTGAAGACAAACCCTTCAACTTGGTTAAATTGTCCAGCCAGAATTTACGTACACATAAGAATTAATGTAAATTTTTGTTCACCCATGAGGAAATTTTAGTTCATCATGGTTATAGTAGGTTTAATTTTTGAATGTTGATAGTCTTTAATGAATAGTCACTTTTTTTGTGAAATTCTATATTGATATATGCAATTTTTCGATTCGTCTAGTGTATTAATTTCTAAGTTGAATAATTAGAATTTATTTTTTGGTTCATGGTTTAGAGTTCAGAGTTCAGGGTTTACGGTTTAGGGTTTATGGTTTAAGGTTTAGGGTTTAGGGTTTCAGGGTTTAGGGTTTTAGGTTTTAGGATTTATGAGTTCAGGGTTCAGTGTACAGGGGTTCAGTGTGTTTCAACTTTCAGTTCGCCCCGTGTATTAATTTTAGTTCACCGTGTTCATGGTTGAGGGTTTAGGGTCTAGGGTTTAGGGTTTAGGTTCAAGGTTTTAAGGGTTTAGGGTTTTAGGGGTTTAGGGTTTCAGGGTTTATGGTTTAGGGTTTAGGATTTAGCATTCAGGATTCAGAGTTTAGTGTTCAGGGTTCGGGTTCAGGGTAGCATTCAGGGTTTAGAGTTCAGAGTTTAGGGTTTAGGTTCAAGGTTTAGGGTTTAGGGCTGGATAGGAAAGCAAATGGCTTGGAGAGTTTTATTGCTTCAGATTCCCAAATCACTTGGTCTCTGATTTTGTTCTTTTCATGAAACAGAAGATTTGGACCATATTGGTATCTGAACCCATCAATATCTTTCTACATTTCAATTGAAATGAATTAGTTACATAAGAAATGAACCCAAATAAAATAAGAACAATATCATTCAAAGCGCTAATCATATTGTAAAAATGCAATCACAATAACCCTAAACCCTGAACATATTAAATATCAATTAAATCAAAATCACATTAAATAACAACAAATTTTATTCAAAGCCTTAGTTATACTGTAAAAATGCAATCACAGTAAACCTAAACCCTGAACAAATTAAAAGGAGGCCATCGAAGCGAAAAATATTTACTTGGTGAATCAAAATTATAAAAACTACCGAACCAAAAATTGTTTATGTGGTGAATAAATAGTGATCAAATTTCAATCAACAAGAATAGTATTTCTGCATGGAAAAGAACTATTGAACAGAGTAACAACCAACTTCAAAACTCTAGTTACAATATCAACTTAACTGAATGAAATAAGAAAAGAAAGAACTTTATTAATTTAGAAAGTACTTACTTGTGTCCAAGCTTTATATTTATATCTCTTCCCACTTTTTATTTTTTGTGGATTTATTGTTTCGAGCCATTTCATCACGTATATTCCACAATCATAGCTAAGCAAGAATTGAGTATAATACGATCAATAGTATATAAAATAAAACACATTAAAAATAGCACTAAAGAAGAGAAAGATTCTTACTTTGTATGTTGACCATTCAATTGGATATACTCTGCTTCCTCTCCCAGTCTATCCTCAATTAAGGGTTCCGCCCCAGCGTACACCTTCATCTGGGAAATTATTAAACCCTGAAAGAGACAAAAAAGTAAATAAACAGAACCAACAACAGTGAACCAAACTCCTCTCATGTATAGAATAATTTGAATAATTTACAAGAAAATAACTTACAACAAATTTATTCAGTTGCTTTCTCGAATCAGGTATATTTTCTGGCTCCTTGTTGATAGGGTTAAGGACATAGAATTTCTTTTTGTTTACATCAGCAATTCACAACCACCAATGCCCTCCATTGCAAATTGGGACAAATAGCTGAAATTTCGGAAAATTAATGAATATTTCATTCGAAACAAAGCAACAAGAGAATTATCAAAGAATTTTTAGATATTACAACTTACAAATGCATGTGATGCAAGTTTTCTTTTGTCAAGAAACTGGCGGTGGTAGGCATACTGCTCAATATCAAACCTATAGGCTTTTTTTGTCCTCTTATCAATGTACTCCATGCCATGTGTTCCCAACATAAAATTCTGCAAAATGAACATTAGTTAAATCACATTTCACTGAACCGAACACAAATCATATGCTGAATAAAACATAAAAAATATTTAATCATCAAGAGAAAAGTTTTCTTAATGCAAAAGAACTCAATAGAAGACATAAGAATCAGGTGAACCAAAATTAACATTCTCACTGAACCGAAAAGTAATCAGCAGTGAATAAGGAATTTACTTACCACAATATCTATGAGTACAATGTATATTTGTTCTTGATACCGCTTAGTTTTTATTTCGTTGAGAATCAAGCTGTGTATACTAACCACCTACAGGATAAAAATTTATGAGATATACTATATAATAGTGTTTAAAAAATCATTAATGTTAACGCAATTGGCAAAGGATTTACCACGGCATGCACTTGTTCTTCAGGCATTAGAGACATGAAATATTCTCTTAATCCCTCTTAGAGTCCCTCATGTTTCAAGACAAATACTGGTTCATATTCATTGCTACTATCTTTTATCTGTTTCACATGTGTCATCCAATGATATCACTTTTCAATCAGCTCATTCGTGATTTTTGTCTTTTTCTGCGGGGTTTTGTAAACTTGAGCCGCTGGTAAGCTTGGTTCTGAAGATCTTCCTTCAGCAAATTTTAATGCTGCTGTCACTCCAGCATCTACCACCGCCTCTGCTAGGATTTCAAGCTGTGAATCACTCTCTTGAGAGGGCTGACTTGGTTGAGATGCTGGTGGACTTATCCCAAGGCTAAAGGAAGGCCTTTCATCTTCCCTTTTCCTAGGTTGAGCAGCACTGCAGGATGATAGATATTTAATAATGATATTAAATAAAAATAATATTTAATCACTATAGTGAACCAAAATCCAAATAAATAGTGAACCCAAATCCAAACTTAAAGTGAACCAAAATGATATTAAACAAAAATGTTATTAAAGAAAAGCAAGTAACATACCTGTCAAATGATGATAAGATTAGAGTTTCTTTTTTTGATTGCCATGCCACCGGAGGTTCTTGGGATTGTTCTTCATCAGAAACTTGATATACATTGGCATCCTTGAAAAACTCTTCAATAACAGAGCTTGTAATAGACCTCGTAACACCCTACTTTGTGGGTTCTGGAGGGCAGCTATAAGAAACAGAAGAGAGTCCAAAGACTTCAACACATTGAATTCATTTCTGGTTTCAGCCGAACCATAATTAAACCATGTATAAGTAGTAAACATTATCGATATTTATATAAGCAATAAAACTTACACATCAACAGGTGCTTCTTGTTTGGATTGTTTCGCTGTTGGTTCTTTGTAGGGCTGTTGTTGCTGTTCCAGAGGTCTGCTTCATTAAACAGTAAATATTTTTATAATTATCCCAAACTATTATCATATTTAACAATGATATTTAACAGAAATTATATTAATCAGTATAATGAACCGAAATCCAAACTTATAGTGAACCTAAACCCAAACTTATAGTGAACCGAAATTATATTAAACAAAAGTGATATTAAAGAATTTTATACTTACACATTAACAGGTGCTTCTTGTTCTGATTGCTGTTGCACCAGTGGTTCTTGGGCTTGTTGCTGTTGTTCTTTGGCAGGGCTGTTGCATTAAATAGAAAACAGTTCAATAACAACCATTAAAATTAATAAAAATAATTTTAATGTGAAACTTACTCTTCATTAGAAACTTCATACACATAGTCATCGTTGAATAAGTCATCAATTACAGAACTCGTAAGAGACACTGTAATACCATGCTTTTTAGCTTCTTGAGCGCAGCTGTAATAAACAGAAGAGAGTCCAAAGACAAGAACACATTGAATTCATTTCTGGTTTCAATTGAATCATAATTAAACCATGTATAAGCAGTAAACATTGAACAAGATTCATGTGGTGAATAAATATTTATTAACTTACTCATTATTAGAAGTTTATTGTGTTTTCTTTTGTGGAGGGACATAGATGAAGTCATCCTTCATCAACTCTTCCTGAACTGAACTTGGAAGAGACAATGCAAGAGGAGGTCTAAGGAATGTAAACAAGGATAAAGTTAATGTTGAATAATTAGAATTTGTTTTGAAAAATAGGAATTTGCACATTGAAAAACTCACACTTCCAAAGCTTGAGAACGAGTTTGTTCTTGAAACTCAACGATTTGTAGGTCAGAATCAGGTGTAGCTCTAGTGACATTTAAACACAATTTCCTTATGATTAATTAAACAAAAATTATTAACTAAATCTAAAAAGGTAACATAAATATTTTTAACTTACATTGGTGGAGTTTTAAGAGTCTTTTTTGGGAAGATTTTATTTTTTCTAAAATATTTGACCGTGCTTTCCGGGGCATTTTTCCTAAAAAAAGATAATAAATTAAAATTAGAAACCAAGATTAAAAGCAGAGGTCTAGAAACACATTAAATCTATTTTTGGGCAACCACCGAACCGAAAATACAATATGTAGTGAACCAATTTACCTGGTATTACTCGCAGCATTTACAGAAGGTGTAGAGCTTCCTTGAGTCTGTAAGATTTGCTCACTATTCATATTTACAGTCGGCACTCTAAGCAAGATAAATAAATATTAGTAATTGAATCTAGAGGAATTAGAAAAGGTTGTAGCAAAAGTAAGCAAAGTAAAAAAAAGAATTCGGGAATAATAAACTGAATCTTACGTCTGAGAGAATTCATTTTGTGCCTGTGGAGAATCAAACTGATCCGGAACAACGTTTGCTGACTGAGCTCCATCATTTCTTTTCTTTGATCTTTTTTCTCTTATCATTTCCAATACTCGCTTTCTTCTTTCCGCAGCATTGTCTTTTTCTTGTTCAGTTTTGAAAGTTCACAAAATAAGTATCAAAGAATTTAGAACATAAGTATCAATAAAAGAAAATATGATTCGAGAAACTTCCTCCTTGTGAGGTTGGGCTGGTGTTTTTGCCACCCTTTCCGATTGTTTTCTTTTTATTACGGGTGTTTTCTCGATTTTATTTTCTCTGTAAAACAAATAAACACATTGAATTTATATCGGAGATAAGACACTAACAATGAAGTCAACCAAACTCAGAGACACCACCGAACCGAAATAAATTGAAGTGATAAACCGAAAATTAGAATCCCACCGAACGGAAAATAAATCATTTGCTGAACAAAACGTGATATATATGCAATCAAAAAAACGTCTCACAGAAATTATGCAATACTTACTCGTTTTCAAATTCGCTTGTGCTCTCTGAATTAATCGGCACAGGCTTTGTTTTTTTGGTTTGTTTTGTAGCCACCTTCGGTGGTTGTTTTCTTTTTTTGTTCCAGTTTTTTTTATTTCTTCTTCTCTGTAATACATAAGAACAAGTGCATAAGAACATATTTAAGCAAATACAAGTTAAATGAAATCATTATGAAAATTAAACTTACTGGCTTTCGGATTCAGATTCGGAAAGTCTTTCCTCTTCCGAAGAAGAATCCGCCTCAACAATTTTCTTTTTTATTTTCTTGTCCAAGTTACTTGTTTTTGTTTTTTCTTTCTTTTTTTTCCTTTCTGTACAGAAGTCCCTAAAACAGAAACAAGGACTCAATTATTTAATCATCAAGAAAACACATTAACAATCCGGTGAACCAAATGAAACAATCCCATCGAACCGAAATATGTTTATATGCTTAATAGTACATGACAAGTATTTAATCATCAATAAAAATGTTTCTTAATGCAGAAACTTTCAAATCAACAAACTAACAATTGCAAGTAGGAAAAATAAATTAATTATAACCTAAAACAGAAGTTTATTTAGTTAGTAGAGTATGTTAAAAGCATTTGAAAGCAAATTTTTCTGGAAATTTTAGTAGAGTATTTACCAATGGTTGTGTTGCTTCGTATGAAATCCGTTCAAGTATCATTTGCCTTGTCCAATGGGCCACCCATGGTGCAGGGGGAGCATCAGGTGCAAACGGGCGGGGGAACTTGGTTTCGTGAAAGTATATCAATATTAATACAAAAACACTGGCATCAACAGACTGTTTCTTCCCCTTTCTCTTGTTTTCAACGCCTTTCATCAAGAAGTTGAGCACATGCTTTGCCCAATCCCATTCTCGAACGTTGTCCACATAAAAGATCAGTGGCTTATGGATTGGGGAGGCCACACTCACCGTTGTGGGGAGCAAGAAGCACTTTTGTATGAAGACAACAAAAGTCCTCTTGAATTTTTTCCGGTTCTTCCCCCCTTCTACACTCATATCCAGCACATTCCTTGCCAAAATCGCCAAGGAAATATTTTTGACGTTGTTAAATATTTCCTTGTCTGCTGGATTAAGGTTGTTGTAATCAACCTTTTCAGGAAAAAGATTCTCTACAATATTTTAATAGCAAACATCAGACAAAAACGGTCAATTTAATTTTCTAGACACCAATGAACTGAAAATAAGCAGTAAGTGGAAAACTTTTTACCTCCATTGGTTATGCCAAGGGCAGCTGCTACTTTCCGAGAAGTTATGTATATTCTCCCCTGGAGAGTTTTCAGGCATTATTTCTCTTCATCAAACCGATCAAGCAATTCTTTCAACAGTGTATTAGAGACGTTCATTTCTGGAACATTTGCCAGGGCACCAAATCCCATTTCTTCCATAATATCTTTCTTTTCTTGAGTCATTTCCCTGTACACTGTTGCTATTGCTATTGCCTTTGTTTGGCATCTGCAATAGTGAGTTTTCTGCAAGTTTTGAAACAGAATGTGAGGATTATTTATAATACAAAATAGATATTTTTCCAATAAAAGCGGATAAATATATTTAATCTGCTTACGTTATAATGTGCATTCTCCTTCATTGTTGCCATTTTCTTATTGTGTTTTGCTGTAATGAAAAAATTTGGTCAATATTTCATTCAATATATCAACAAGCACAAGCATGTATATCTTAATCAAGTCAATTAAAATACCACAACCCACCGAACCAAAAATCGTTCACCCACAGAACCAAAATTACAAAGGCTACCGAACCGAAAAATGTTAATGTGGTTAATAAATGATGATCAACTTTCAATCAACAAGAATACTATTACTCCATGCAAAATAAGTACTGAAGATAGTAATAATCATTTTCAAAGCTCTAGTTAAACTATCAACAAAAATAAGAACAACCACGTATATCTTAATCAAATCAATATCTTCCAAAAGAAAAGTTTTTCAAATTTCATGAATTAGGTGTTCTTTTAAAATGACATTTGCAAATTGTCTTCTTTAAAAACTCTTACTGAAACTTGTTAGCTTTCTTTAAATATCAAGATCAACTACCATTCGTGCTAAAATCTATCCAATATAATGAGACAATTTGACAGTAGTATGGCTTATAAAAGTGAAATAGTTGTCTCTAATGTGAATTGTCCTAACAAAACCCATTCAATACATCAACAACCACAAGCATGTATATGTTAAACAAGTCAATTAAAATGACACAACCCACTGAACCGAAAATTGTTCACTCACAGAACCAAAATTACAAAGGGTACCGAACCGAAAAATGTTCATGTGGTTAATAAATGATGATCAATTTTCAATCAATAAGAATATTATTCCTCCATGCAAAAGAAGTACTAAATATAGTAACAACCATTTTCAAAGCTCTAGTTAAACTATTCACACAAATAAGAACAACCATATATATCTTAATCAAATATAATGAGACAATTTTACAGTAGTATGACTTATCAAAGTGAAAGAGTTGTCTCTAATGTCAATTGTCCTAAACAAAACTCATTCAATATATCAACAACCACAAGCATATATATCTTAATAAAGTTAATTAAAATGCCACAACCCACCGAACCGAAAATTCTTCATACACAGAACCAAAATCACAAAGGCCACCGAACCGAAAAATGTTCATGTGGTAAATCATTATCAACTTTCAATCAGCAAGAATAATGTTCTTCAATGCAAAAGAAGTACTGAAGATAGTAACAGAGCTCTAGTTAAACTATCCACACCAATAAGAACAAACACGTATATCTTAAAGTTCTAGTTATACTGTAAAAATCATTCACAATAGTTCAATCTACTAAACGAAGAAAATCAAACCAGTAAAACTAAAATGAAACTAGGAGAAACGCGACATTACAAGATTTTAAATGAACAATAGTTTTCTCATACCTTTTGTAGTCTTTGTTGCTGTTTTTGTTTGTTTCTATTTGTTGCTTGCGAAATCTTCTTCCGATTCTTTTGCAGTAATGATTTCCACAAAGAATGTGATTGAAATTTGAGTGATGTTCAGAGAGATTCGAAGAGAATGAGTGTTTTAGTGTATTGGTTTCGTGTTGAAGATGGAACGTTCTTTCATGATGAAGCGCGAATGGAAAAGGAGGGGTTTTCTGTGTCTGGCGCGTGTTTTTCACTCTCCATTTAATGCGCCTGAATCTATTTGGGCTTGGGCCAACTTGGTTATATGGTTATATGGATGTGTAGCAGCCCTGTTTGTAATATTTGAAGAAATACTTTGATTGATAAAATCTTTCAAAAATAATTTTAAAAAAGAATCCATCTTTCAAAAATCTTTATCCACATCCACAAATCTCATTTATTCCTATTCATGTTTTGTGTTGTGAACAGACATTTCTATTTATATAATTTTTATTTTTTATTTTTCTAATATATAAATATTTTAATTGATCGAATTTGTTTGACCTAAAGATGATTCTAGTTTCTACTTTATCATAAGTAAGGTTATGCTTTTACTAAAAAAAGAAACATTTCTTATTTTTCAAATCGATTTTTCTTTTCATTTCTTTAGTATTTATTTCAATTTTGAATATAAAAAAGAAATTGTTTTATTTTTGAGTAATCTTATTATTATTAGAAGAACATGAAATTTCACCTTAACGACAAAGATCGTTATCCGAAATATAAAATCTCTTTTTAACTTTGCATTGACGGGTTACATTTTAGATTCCTCTAATATATGAATAATGACAGTATGATGACAAAACTGGCTAACATATTTAAATTAATTGAGCAAACTTTCAAAAATAAGCAAATTTTCTCCATTGATCTTAACAGATAAGAAAAATATATGTTCTGCGATGGTCATTAAATCTTCCATCGGAGGCTTGACCTGGATCTACTTCAGTGCTATCTACTTCAGTACTACTATCTGTTCAGTGCTAACACCATCTTTTTTTCCCTATTTTTATCATCAGAATTATGTTACGTATACATCAAAAATCAATTATCAAATTAGTCGTCAATATAAAATACATATTTAAATATAAAATATATATTAAAAATAAATTAAATATCATATATATTTATATACGAATATATATTATTAATTTAATAACTAATTTTTAGCATACACCTAACATTTTGGATAAACAAGCCTTATTAAGTGGTCACACTAGCTAGTTGCATCTGAAGTAGCAACCACAAATAGAAAAACAACAAAACATGCGAAGTAGCCATCACAAACAAAAAACAACACAATACAGCAACCAAGAATCAAGAAAATCAATGATGAAATGTCCCATACTCCATCAATTGCCTCTTTTAGTAACCTTGACTTGCAACCCATGCTTCATGTGTAGCACAATGGAAACACTTGGACATACGGAATTCCCTTCCACCACTTGGAAGTGAAAGTTCCACAGCAAAGCAATGGCAATGATCTTCAACTGGATAAAGCTTATATTTTTGCCCAAACAACTTCTGGGGCCTGCATTAAAAGCCATGAACTTGTATGATGGTACCTGTATATTGATTCCTTTTTCCGAAATCCACCTTTCTGGCTTAAATTCCAAGCAATCTTTTCCCCATATTTGTTCCATCCTTCCCATTGAGTATATGGAGTAATACACCATAGTATTTGCATCAACACGATCTCCACTTGGAAGTATATCAGATTTGATGGCACATTTGTGCTCAAATGGCACCGGAGGGAAAAGCCTCAGAGCTTCACATATGGCTCCATGCAAGTAAATTAGCTTGTCAAGGTCTTCCACCCGCCAATTTTCTTCATTAGTTTTGAAGTTTGATCTGATTTCTGCAAGGATTTTGGTTTCAACATTAGGGTGAGTTGAAACAAGCCAGAAAAACCAACATAGACTTGCACTAATTGTGTCCCTTCCAGCTGCTAAGAGATTAACTGCAATGTCTCTTAAAAACTTGTGATCTACCTGTTCCATTCCACTTTCCTCCACAAGAGCTTTAAGCATGTCAAAGTTTGATTCATCATCTTTGGTGTAGTTGAATCTACTTTTCTCTTTCCGACTGATTGATATACGATCATGGAAGAATTGCTCGGCAACTCGAAGGATAGCAATGGAGTCCTTCTCATGTCCAATTTGGAGCCATCTCTGCAACTTCCAGAACCATCTTGGGACCAGATGTCTGTAGAGAATTGTATCCTCCATTTTGTTGAAAGCTTTCTCAACAGCAACCTCAGGGAATTGAGTGAGCTTGTTAGGAAGGCAATTGGGATCAAATGCCAACACCATGGAGCAAATACTATCAAAAGTGAACCTTTGAAAGATGTCTTGCAAGTCCACAATAGTTCTTGATTCTGAAATGTCATTCAGAAGTGGAAGTAGGTAACATTCTAATTTCTTATGAATGACCTTTTTAACAAATTTCTCAAAGATGCTTTGCTTAAACAATGATTGTAATATGCACCTCTGGTACTTCCACTTGTCTGAATCAGCATTAAAGATTCCATCTCCAAGAATTTCAAAGATCTCATGAAACTCAGAACCTTTGCCGTAGTTGGCAAAGTTCTTACTTGTAATGTGGTGCACGTTTACAGGATCACTAGTGAAGTAAAAGTTGATGTTTGTGAATAAGGGTCCTCTAAACTTAAAAGTACCTCCATAATATTTCAAAGCTGTGGTCACGTATTCATGAATATTGGAAATATTACATAACATGGCTGGTAGCATTCCAAATAAGGGCAAATTTAGGATAGGTAAGTTTCTATTGATCCTCCAAATGTGGATGGAAAAGAATGAGATGATGGCTGCAAATAAAGCAAAGTAGTCTAGGAAGTATATCATGGTGGTTGAAGGAGCTTGATTCTGAGTTGTATTGGTGCAAGAATGGGTGGTTTTTCTCTTAAATTTATAGGCACAAAGTTTAGATAACTAGGAATAAATAGTTTAGTAAATAAAATTTTAAAGGGTAAACCAGTAAAATCGTTCATGATTTATTAATACGCCTAAAAAATAAAAAAATATTATTTGTATACTAAAATTGATAGGAATAAAACACACAATTCTCTACTTACAAGAATAAGAGGAGCAATAATACGCACTCACAACAAGTAATAACAATAGTACAATAATACTTAATAGTAACAGAAAAATTACATAAACCAAAAAATAGAGACAAGCTAACACATCAAGATTTTTAACGTGGAAAACCTTCTCAATGTAAAAAGTAAAAACGATGAGTCACCAAGATCAGAAAATATTTCACTATGATGGAAAATAAGGTACAAAAGAGTCATAAATTACTGCACAAAATGTGCGTGCAAGCAACAAACCAAAACAACCTAAGCTTCAAAGCTCATAAACAAGAACAAATAAGATGAAGATACTACAAAAATAGAGTCTCTATTCGAGCTCGGTTTCTCTAACTGCAGACCTTCAATCAAAATCTCCACCATTCAGAATGAAGAGCAAGATAAGATGAATATGCATGCCAAATGTCACTCTGATCCAACAGTAAACGGGTGAGAAACAAATGCTCAAATTCAGCTGCTTTGTTGAAAAATGTGAATAGTGTTCTCTCTTCTCTTTCTCTCTCAATGTTTTGTTTTTGACAAAATGAGACTCCTCTTTGTAACTCTAGCACATCCTCAATAACTTTAACTATCCATGGGCCTCGATACCAATATATGGGATTTTCTCCACATAGGAAGAGAGCCCAAAAAACCCAACAAATTTCTCCCTTACGACTATGTGGAACTAGCCGCCAATCCGGCGATTAAGCAACAAACTTTAAACTTCCACCTTGGTAATACCTTGGTCATCATATCAGAACTATTCTCATCAGTATGAACCTTTTCAAGTTCCAACAACTCAGCATCCAAAACATTACATATCCAATGATGCCTCACATCAATATGTTTGAATCGAGAATGAAAAGTAGAGTTTTTACCAAGATGTATAGCACTTTGACAATCATAAAATAATGCATACCTCTTTTGAGTAAATCCGAGTTCCTTCAAGAATTTTTTCATCCAAAGCATCTCCTTGCACGCTTCGGTCATGGCAAAAAACTCGGTCTCGATAGTAGATAAAGTAACACATTTTTACAATCTAGACTGTCAAGACAAAGCTCCACCCACAAAGTTGATCAAGAAGCCTGAAATAGACCCTCTAGAATCAATATTTCCTACCATGTATGAGTCAGTGTAACCAATAGAATAGGCTTCTCACTTCCATAACATAACGTCATGCTAAAAGTACCATGAAGATATCTCATTATCTGTTTTACAACATTCTAATGCTCTCTGTAAACCCCGTAAAATTAATAAATAATTAGCCAATAGATTAATTATTATTCAAAGAGATTAGAAAATTTAATTTTTATAGTTTAGAGAAGTAGAAATATTTAAAATACGAATTTTGACACTAATTTTAAAGATTTTGGCCTAAAATCAGGCCAACGAGTTGAATCGATTGAACTGGACCCATATTGGGCCTAAGGCCCAACCCATTCACTCTCTTATAAGTGGCTTCGGCTGCTTCTCCCTCAACAAAAGGGAATTCATGCTGCTGGATGAAGAGAGGTGAGAGAGAGGTTAGAGACGCTATTCACCGTTAACTTTTGTAGCCTATAACTTTCAATCTGGAGTTTCGATTGACGAATCATCAGCAGCCACATTTTCGTCTCGAAATTCTCTTCAATTCTATCTGAATAAAGTGGTAAAAAATTTGTATTTCTCGCCCAGTTCTTCTCCTCCTCAATTTCGTAAATTTTGAGCTTGGATATTGAGGAATTGAATGATTTTGATGGTTTAGGTGAACTCTAGCAGCGGATAATCACTGGGTTTTGTTCAATTGATCCATGGATAAGGTAAGAAACTGTTGAACCCTTGTGAATCATTGAATTAGTGAATCATATGAAGATTATAGTGATATTGTGTGAATTAGATTGTGTTCTTGTTGATTTGGAGTTTAATTGGGCGGTTTGGAACGAAATCCAGGTGATTAATCTTGCGGAATTGGTATTAAGGGCTTGGAACTTGTGAAAGAGTGCATTTTTGAGGTGTTCTGAGCTTAGGGAAGAATCGGCCAAGGTATGGTTTTAGTTTCTCGTAGTTAATGTTTAATGTTATATGAAAACTTAGGCTAGAAGACCTTAAGATAGGAATAAACCAAATAAATTATTGATGGATTATGTATATGGTATACGATGTATTATAAAAGATAAATGAATTTGTATGTGTTGGATTATGACTTTGTGAGTATAAAATAAATATGATTGTTGATGTGTTGAGAATTGATGGTGAGTTTGTGAAATTGAATGGATTGGTTGAGAGATGTGTGGTTCAATTTTATAAACAATTTTCTATTGGAGTTGGTTGGTTTTGGAAAAAGATTTAATATTAGAAATGATTTGAATGACCGAGAGATATTTGGTTTGGTGGTTGGGACCCTTGAAGAGTGGCAGAAATTCGAGTTTTAAAGGAGATACTGCCGAAATTTCCATAACAATTAGAGTTTTATTTGAAGTATTATTTTAAAAAGAAAAAGATTATTATATGGCTTGTACATTTGAGACAAATTGTTAACCCTCTGTCGCAAGATGTGACCGGGCACTTTAATTCCCCAGGTTTCCCATGGGCATATATATATATGGAATATTATTGAGCTTGGAGTTTGACTCCATGAAATATTATATTTGAGTTTGGAGTTTGACTCCATGGATATTATTTTTGAGATTGGGGATGCACGCATAGAGGGACTGTTCAATGTTTAACTACCAGGACATGTCGGGTTAGCTATATAACCAACAGATGAGGCTCATCAGCCATAGGATAGACATAAATCATGAGTATTTGTATGTTTTACTTGAGTATGCATTGTTTTAGTTTGCTTAATTGCTCAACCCTGCTTATCTGCTACTTGTTCTACTTGTTGTAATTGCACTTTTATCTGTATTTTCTTTGCTTGAATTGTATGTATATATTTTCTGAGAGACCCCTCTTGGCGGAGGTGTGAGGAGGGTAGTTGTTCCACTGGTGATTCGGAGGATTGGATGAGACAGAAAGTGATGTGTTAGGTTAAAGTTAGATTTAGAACTTGAATACCTTAGATAACTTACTTAATTTCTAGTTTAGTTGGATTTTTAAGATGAAATCCGAGTGTCGGAGTTTTAGAAATGTCTCTGGCTTTTTCGAGACCTTTTATATTAACTATGCGGGCACCTTTATCGTGGTGAGGGCCCCCGGTTCTCATTCCATACATATTTCTGTTATTTTTCAGATGCAGATCGAGAGGCACCTCACTAAGGACACTGGAGACCTTCTGGAAGCGAAGAACTATATTTTGGGTTTAGCATTTTGTCTCTACTTGTATATTTATATGTACATAAGTCTTTTCCGTACCTTGTATTTTGTATTTTATCCCTCCTAGAGGTTGACTTGGAGAAACAGGTGTTTATACTGTAGTTTGAATTTTCTTCTAGGTTGTATAAATATATATAATTACATACTCTGGCCGGCCTTAGCTTCGTAGGTAGAGTTTGGAGCTTGATATCTGTATTTTGGAACTCTGATATGTATATTATATTTTTTTAGCCTTCTTTTGATCTTAACTATCCATTTTACGATTATCCATGCGAGTGTGACACGATTTTCTGTTTTCACTTTTGCTTAACTTCTTCTTTAAGGCTCCTAGTTACAAAATTCTTTCAACTATATTTATATACGTCTTTTATTTTAGAGGTCGTAATACCTCACCACCTCTACTTTACGACTTAAGCGTAAGGCTCTGTGTGGTTGGGTATTACATTCTCTTCCTGGGTTTGAAAGCTAACACAACTAACAGCACGAGCTATATCCGGTCTTGTGCACACCATAACATACATTAAACTACTCACGACTAATGCATATGGAACTTTTTCCATGTCTTTCTTCTCTTCATCACTTGATGGACTTTGCTTGCAACTCAATTTGAAATGTGTAGCAAGAGGAGTACTAACAGCCTTTACTTTCTCCATTTGGAACCTGTGCAACATTGTTTCTACGTATTTCTCCTGTGACAACCAAAGTTTCTTCTCTTTTCTACCACACTCGATTCTTATACTAAGAATCTCCTTTGCTAGCCCAACGTCCTTTATTGCAAATGATATTATAAGTTGCTTCTTCAACATATCAATCCTAGAAGCATTTTGACCAACAATAAACATGTCATCAACATATATCAAAAGGATAATAAAAGCATTACTAGAAAGCTATTTAACAAATATACAATGATTAGAAGTAGTATTCTTTTAGCCTTATTCTGCTATAACAGACTCAAACTTCTTGTACTATTATCTCAGAGCTTGCTTCAAGCCATACAAGCTCTTTTTCAATTTGCAAACATGATCCTTTTTTCCTTTTACCATGAAACCTTCAAGTTGTTCCATGTAAATTTCATCCTTAATATCACCATGAAGAAAAGCAGTTTTCACATCCATTTGTTCTATTTCTAAATCAAGACTTGCAACCAGACTCAAAACAGTTCTAATAGAAGATCTTCTCACAACCAGTAAAAAGATTTCATTATAGTCAACTCCCTTTTTCTGCCTATAGTCTTTGACCACCAATCTAGCCTTGTACTTTGGATATTGGAAATTTTCTTCATGCTTCAACCTATAAATCCACCTGTTTTGTAAAACTTTCTTCCCTTTTGACAACTTCACAAGCTCAAATGTTCAATTATCATGCAAGGATTTCATTTCATCTTGCATTGCATTAAACCATTTCTTATGGTCGTCACCTTTCATAGCTTCCTCATAACATTTATGTTCTCCCCCATCAGTCAAGGTCACATATCCATCAGTAAATTTCACATATTCATTAAAAGGATACCTCGTTAAAGGTTGTCGCTCTCTAGTAGACCTCCTAGGATGAAAACCTGGTAGATCTTTAAGTAGCTCAAATTGATTATCAACATCATCATCAACTGGAGCATCAATTGGATCTCCCATCACCTGGTCATTAGGAACCAAAGGCTCATTTTGCTGCATATGCTCCTTATCTTGATTCTTTGCTAGTTCTAGTGAAGGAGGCGGCTGAACTGGATCTACATCAGTCAAGTCACTACTCTCTTGTGATTGACTCTTCTCTACCTTATCAATGTATTCAATTGTTTGGTCTTTAATAAATTCTACATCACGGCTTCTTACAAGCTTGTTTTCAACTAGATCATAAAGCCTGTAACCAAACTCATTTTGACCATGCCCAGTAAAAATACACTGTCTTGTCTTCACATCTAACTTGGACCTCTCATCCTTTGGAACATGAACAAATACTTTGCATCCAAAGAATCTCAAGTGACCATATGAGACAACTCTGTTCGACCAAACATGATCCGGAACATCATTGTCCAAAGCAATTGTAGGACTCAGATTAATCACATGAGCCGTTGTAATAGCGCTTTTAGTAAGCATACACCTAACTCTTTCAATCAGTGTTCTATTCATTCTTTCTGCCAAACCATTCAACTGAAGTGTTTTAGGAGGTGTCTTTTCATGCTTAATGCGTTGCTACTTGCAATACTCACCAAATGGTCCATGATATTCACCACCATTATCAGTGTGAATATATTTAAGATTTTTACCTGTTTGCCTCTCAACCAAAGATTGGAATTATTTGAAAATTTTCAAAGGTTGGTTCTTTGTTTTTAAAGCATAAGTCCAAAGCTTTCTTGAATGATCATCAATAAAAGTAATAAAGTAAACAGCTCCACTAAAAGACCGTACCTTCAAAGGACCACAAATATCAAAGTGCACCAATTTCAAGAAGTCTAATTTTCTTGAAGGTTGATGCTTCTTGAAGGATAATCTTCTTTGTTTGCCAGCCATGCAATGAGAACATTTCTCCAACTCTGCATTCTTTAAACTGGAAAGAACATTCTTTCGAGCCAAACAATTAAGTTCTTTTTCACTAATATGACCAAGTCTTTTGTGTCACAAGCTACAAACTTTTTTACTTTCAACCGCATTCACACTACTTTTTGCAATCATGTCATGCATCACATACAAACTTGAAGTACCTTTTTCTTGAGCCACTACTAAGTTGCCTTTAGTAAGCTTCCATTGTCCAAAGACGGAAGTGTTTACAAAGCCTTCATTATCGAGCCTTTTAACTGAAACCAAATTCAAGAGAACATCTAGAGCGTGTCTAACATCTTTGAATAGCAACTTCATTCGCATATTAGTCTTAAGACAAACATCTCCTATAACAATTACCTTGATAAGACATCATTACCCATCTTAAACACTCCAAAATTACTAGGAGTATAAGAAGTGAAGAAACTTCTTCTTCGGTGTAACATGTATTGAGGCGTCACTATCAATTACCCAACTAAACTCATCATCAGAAATAAGATTGACTTTGTACTCATAATCAACAATATCAACAGTAAGAAGATCATCTAAAATAGCAGATACATAATCATTACCACCACATCCTTCTTTTCTTGCTTACCTTTATTCTCTTTTTTTCGAAGAAAGCAATATTTTTGGATGTGCCCCATTTTATAACTATAATGACACTCAACATTCTTGTATCTTGACTTGGATTTACTCCTACTTTTATCTCTACCCTTTTGACCTTTGTTCTTATTTCTCTTCCTATTTTCAATGACTAACATTTTAGATTGTGACGAAAAATTATACGTCTTCCTTCTCATCTCTTCATTTAAAATACCACCTTTGGCAAGTTGCATGCTTACTTTACCATTCAGAGAAGAATTAGTAAGAGAGATACGAAATGTCTTCCAAGAATCTAGTAGAGTATTTAGCAACCACAATCCTTGAACCTCATTTTTAAACTTGATCCCCATGCTTGACAACTGATTCAGAACCCCTTGAAATTTATTCAAGTGATCTAATACCTGTGACCCTTCCTTGTATCTCAAATTTATCAACATATTCAACAAGTACAATTTATTATTGCCAGACTTGGAAGCATACAAAGATTCAATTTGATTCCACAAAGTCTTAGCATGAGTCTTGTTAGCAATGTGATTATAAACATTATCATCCACCCATTGCCTAATAAAGCCACAAACTTGTTGGTGTTCAAACTCCTATTTTTCATCTGTTTTAGATTCTGGTTTCTGTGTAGAAAATACAGGTAAATGTAGATTTTTTACAAATAACAAATCCTTCATTTTGCCCTTCCATAGATGATAATTAGTGACATTTAAACTTATCATCATAGTAAAATTATTTACAACCATCTTTCATGTAAGTTATAACTAAATGCCTAAAATCAGGCTCTGATACCAAATGATAGGAATAAAACACGCAATTTTTTACTTGCAAAAATAAGAGGAGCAACATAACAAGTAATAATAGCAGCACAATAATACCCAATAGCAGCGAAAAAATCACATAAACCAGAAAATAGAGGCAAGCTAACAAATTAAACTAAGATTTTTAACATGAAAAACCTCTTCAATGTGAAAAATAAAAATTACGAGTCACAAAGACCAGAAAATAGCTTCACTATGATGAAAAATAGGATACAAGAGAGTCATAAATTACTGCACAAAACGTGCATACAACAAGCCAAACAACCCAAGCTTCAAAGCTCATAAACAAGAACAAGGAAGATGAAAATACCACAAAAATAGAGCCTATGTTCGAGCTCGATTTCTCCAACTGAAGACCTCCAACCAAAATCTCCCATGAAGAACAAGATGAAGATGAGGCGAATATGCAGTTCAAATTTCACACTGATTTAACGGTAAACGAGTGAGAAACGAACACTCAAAGTCTGCTGCTCTGCTGAAAAACGTAGATAGTGTTTTCTCTTATCTTTCTCTCTCAATGCTTGTGTTTTTGACAAAATGAGACATTTCTTTGCAACCCTAGCAAATTCTCATCAACTTCAACTATCCATGGGTCTAGATACCAAATATTTTGACTTTTTCTCTACATAGGAAGGGATCTAAAAAATTCAACAAAAATAATCACCAAAATCAGTCACTATGTATTTGTAGTGTACAAATACATATCTTCTTTTAACTTATTTTCAATGTGTACTTTATATTTCAATATATATTTCAGATCAATAGTTGATTGTGATAACTGATTTTGATGTACACCTAGTATAATTGTTAAAAAATACTTTATATTTTTTATAACGTTAAATACATATTCTCAAAAAAATGCTTTAGATATTGAATTCTGATATGATTGCTTGTATTGCAAATATAATTAAAGAAATGAGATAACTTTATCTATAAAATTTGATGATTTTATGGCAAGTATTTTTTTTTTTACAATTCTTTTTGTCAAATAATAAAAATACTTTTAAAAAATAAAAAATTCTATTGATCGAAATTTAATCTGATTTTTTTATATATTTTACAAATATTAATCTAAATATTTCTATAAAGTTATGGATTAAATATATGAGTACTTTGATAAATACAAAAGCTGAAAGTATTTTTATCGATATCTTCGAAAATTGGAAGCAATTTTGGTAATTTAATCTATTTTTAAAATATACTGGTTAATTAATTACATTGAATTCGGATTCAAAATAATAGTACAGCTGTAGATAAATGAATGCATTTTTAGAATATCGATAATATATATATATATATATATATATATATA
This sequence comes from Arachis ipaensis, assembly GCF_059453495.1. Classification (NCBI taxonomy): domain Eukaryota; kingdom Viridiplantae; phylum Streptophyta; class Magnoliopsida; order Fabales; family Fabaceae; genus Arachis; species Arachis ipaensis. The sequence goes on from NC_142438.1 coordinate 9,182,364, forward strand.
TATATATATATATATATATATATATATATAATTCATGAGGATTTTGCTTTGAAATAAATAAAATCAATTATTTACTGATATACCTTTTTTAAAATTATTTACATTTTTTCTCTTATCACACATATCTCTGTTATTGTCAAGATGATGCATTTAAAATAATTTTTATATTTATATCTTGTTTGTCATGACAACGAAATATTTTATATTATTTATCTTATTTTTAGTGACAACAAAGATACACATGTAAATTTTGTTATAATGTATCTCATTGACGACGATAATAAGATGCATATTTTTATCTCGTTGACATTACAAAAGAAAATATATAAATATATTTTTAAAATATGTTAATAAATGCTAAATTTTATTTATTTATTTTAAAATTAATTTTGACTTTTTTAGTTAGATGAGGAGTGATTTTAATTTATTCTTTTGAAAAGTAAATAAATATAAAGCTTAGAATATTTTGATAAAAGTATAGTTATTTAAAAATGTGACAATCAGTTATTAGACATAATTAATAAGGCAACCACTCAAATATGAAGATGTTAACATATCTTCTTAACAATTGAATAGATGACGTGTGGTGAATATAGCATGTGATGCATGTGCCTCAATGTCACGTATTTTTTTTTTTTTAATAATGAAAATTATTTTAAAATTAGTATCTTTTTCAATAATCAACACGTATTTTATTTATCTTTGTTAATTAAAAATAATTTAAATATATAATTAATTAATAATAGTCGTATTTTTATACGAAAATAAAGATTATTTGATATATAAGTAATGTAATTGAATTAACATATAATATTTTTTCTCAATTTATGTTTTGATGATGTTTATTTCATTCATCACTTCAAATGGGTGAATGGCAAAGGAAGAGGTAGACTAAAATTAATGTTTTATGCGTTACCAGATTTTCGCAACTAAAATTAATTAATTTTTATTCACAAGAAATCATTTAATAAAAAATCTTAAAAATTAATATTAAATTTAAATAAAATTATAAAGATATTATATATTTTAATATTTGAAAGAATTAGTGATTTAATACATATGTTTAGTAAACTTAAATGTTATAGCACAAAAATAAAATTATTAGATGTAATACAAATATGAATATAATGTTCCAATAATTGAAAATATATAACATCTATGAATTATGACATAATGTTTTTTAACATTATTATTATAATTAAATAATTTTAAAAATATAAATTATTGAATAAAAGTGATATATAGTGACAAAGATAATATACAATTGATAAACATACTTAGATTAAAAATAACAAAAGAAAATTTTAAAATATTGTAAGAATTTCATACATTATAGTGTTTTAGGAGTTCATCTTTCAATTTATAGCAAATTGTTTAGTAAACTAAAATAAAAAAATGGCCGTAATAATCATCAACCAAAATTTTCAAATAATTGTGCAAAATATTAGCAATGATAAAAGAAAAAGAGTGAAAAACATAAGATTATGTATGAAGAGATAAAAAAAAAAGTTGTGTAAAGTGAATATTAATATATATATATATATATATATATATATATAGTAATAATATGAGTGATAATAAAAAAGATAATGAATTAAATTTTATTAACCAATTTATATCTATTAAAGAAAAATAACATTACTATTAAAAGTATAGAATAATCTACATAAAAAAAATTAAAAAAAAAATACAAAGTAAGGCTAAACACTACCTAAAAAGATTACAAAATAATATAATGATAGAAAAATTATAAAATAATAATTTTACTAAAATATTTATGTGATAATATTAAAAATTATCAAATATATTGTCAAGTGTTTATTGTGTTATTTTTTTTATTTTGTTTATATATTATAAATAAATTGATACATAGATAAATAAATAAATAAATTTTTATAAAATGAAATTTATTTTTCAAATAAAATATGTATATTAAAATTTAGATTATTTATTCAAATTAACTTTTTTTTGGAAAATTAAATAATTTAATATGTAGCCAATGAATAATAGCTCAAATGGCATAGTCTCCCCATACTCAATTAAGAGGTTGCGGGTTCGAGTCTCCTATCTTTGGTTAAAAAAATAATTTAATATGTAAATTTGTGAGATTTAGATTAGTTATATAAATATTATTTTTTATGATAGTATAAATATAAATCTAAAATAAATATTTTTTTATATGTTATTATTATAAATGATATGATAATTTAACATGAAACATAAAGTTTATATATTATTTATTTATTATAATACTACTAAACTCTCTCTTAATATATTATAATAGATTGGGAATTTGATGACTAAAAGAAACTAAGAATTGAGGAAAGATGATAAAAATAAAGGGAAAGTACAATGAGCTAATGGAATATTTATACAATGTGTATAATAGAAGTTTAGAGAGTATTAGAGATATAATCATTAGTGTTACCTTTTTTATCAACTGAAACTTTTGAGATGAGTGATATCATACATGGTACGATATTAGAGTGTTAGATCCGAAAGGTCAAGAGTTCGAGATAGAATAAATGAATGAATTGAGTGTGCAGATATATAGTAGACACTAGATAGTGACGTATGAACAATGAAGAAAGCATTATCACAATTACAACCTCCTTCAGCCCATCCATCATCGTGGATAGTTTTGCACCACAATGGTGTTTATTCACGCAACAGCCCTGTTCGAAAAATATAACATTATTTCATGGTACAAATACAATGGTTTACGACTTCGAAATTGGAGTAAGGTATTATTCTTGTTTTCAATGTTTGAGTAAGTCTTAAAATTATTTTTAATATTTAAATTGTTTTTTTTTATTTTTAACGTTTTAAAATTAATTTAATATTATTTTACGATTCGTAATCTATTAATAGAATTAACAGTAGACAAAACTAAAACAATTTTAAAATATTAAAAACTTAAATAGAACAAAAATATTAGAGATAAAAATAATATATTATTCTTAAAAAAATTTCTAAATCAAATAAAATGATAATAAATTTTAACAAAATTATATTATGAATTCAAAATTTTTATTATACTTATAAAATGACTAGTATATAAAACTTTTTAAAAAGAAAAAAAAAGAACATACATGTACATATACAATAAAATATAAATTATATTTTTTTATCTCTAATATACTGAACTTTTTTAATATTTAATTTAATTAAATTTTATTTTTAACTTTTTAATGAATTTTATTTTTTTTCAATAATTTCAATTTTTTTATGACAGATAATTATTAAATTTATTTTTAATTTTATTCTTAATAAAAAATAAATTTACTTAGAATAAAAGTTTTAAGAGTAAAATTAAAAAAATAAATTTATTTAAAATAAAAATAATATAATTAAAAATAATTTATTTAGATACAATTAAAAAATAATTGAATAATTATCTATTATAAAAAGATGATATTATTAAATAATAAAATTAAAATTTATTTTAAAATTAAAAATAAAATTTAACTAAATTAAACATTAAAAATTTTAGTACATTAGAGACAAAACGTATAATTTATATACTTTATTGTATATATATATGTACCAAACTCTTTTTATTCTTTCGTAAGTTTATTTACTAGTCATTATATTCTACAAATATTTCATGATGAATAAAAATTTTTAAAAGTAAAATAAAAAAATTTATTTAGAATGAAAGTAATGTGATTAAGTGTATTAGATGCGATTACAAAATAATTGAATAACTACGTACCATAAAAAAATGATATTATTGAAGAATAAAATTAAAATTTATTTATAAGTTAAAAATAAAGTTTATTTAAATTAAACATTAAAAAAATTCAATACACTGGAGATAAAAAGATATAATTAATTATACTCCATTATATATGTATCATATTCATTTTTTTTGAAAATTTATCTACTAGTCATTCTAGAAGTATTCTATGATGAGTAAAATATTAAAATCTTAAATTCATAATACAATTTATTCCGTTAAAATTTACCTTCGTTTTACTTGACTTGGTAATTCTTCTAAAAAAAATGTATTTTTTTTGTTCCTAATATTTTCATCCTATTTAAGTTTCTAACATTTTAAAATCATCTCAATTTTATTTCGCTATTAATTATGTTAACAAATTCTTAATTCTGCTTCTGCATCTTCTGTTTCGTCTTCTACTTTCTACTTTTGCTTGAGTGCTTCTGCTTCTGTATCTTCTGGGTCTGCTTCTGCATCTTCTGTTTCGTCTTCTACTTTCTGTTTCTGCTTGAGTGCTTCTGCTTCTGCATCTTTTGGGTCTGCTTCTGCTTCTACTTCTAATATATTTTTAATTTATTATTTTCTGATTTTATCATTGTTCTATGTTAATTTGTTGAATCTGGATTTGAATAATGGATTTTGATTTTATTCTTGTTTTTATTTCTGAATTGCTGTTGCTTTTTTTTTTGTTTTTGGATTTATTGTTGATTTATTTTTGGATTTCTTGAATTTCTGATTTTGAGTTGTGTGTTCTTTTTTTTGTTGAATCTGTATTTTTAATTTATTAATGGAAGAAGAAGAACAAGAAGAATGAAATGGTGAAAAAAATGGTATTTTTGTTATTTAGAAAAAAATTTATTAGAAAAGACGATTTTAAAATGAAATGCAACATTAAGGACTATTCTAAATCAAAAATTACATCAGGGACGGTTTCGATTCTAACCCTCAACATTAGGGACCAAAACAATACTTATTCCCATCATTTATTTACATGGTTGATGTAGGGCACCAAATATCATCTATCATTTATTGTGCCATATTTAAAAAAAAATAAAAAATTAAAATATACTATCATTTTGATCTATAAATAAAATTAATATTTGACATTAAATTTATATGTATATTTTGAAGTGATAAAAATATCTAAAAATCAAAATATCATTTTCTTTTTATCTAAAACGAATAATGTGTAGATGGAATTGTGTGAAGAAGTCCGAGGTGATAAAAAATGCGTCTGAAATATCTTTACGTCAACTTCAAGAAGGCAATTGAAAAGTACATACAAAAGACTTAATATCTAAGGCTGCCTTTGAGCACAACAAAATAAGACATGAAGAGCAAAGACACAAAAATTAGTGTTTTTGTATTTTATTTGGTAATAAACTAAAATAAATTATAAATTTTTTATTTATTCTAATTTTTTTAGTAAAAAAATTTAAGAAAAAAATATAATTTTAAAAAATAAATTATGTCTCTTGTTAATGTCTCTTGAGCCTTCCTATCAGGATAAACACAAAATACATTAATTTAATATTTTTGGAGTCTGGACATAATGTTTTTGTTTATATCTCATCTGTCAAATATAATTTTATATCTTTGTATTTTTATCTCAGTGTCCTATGCTTATAAACAAACACAACTTAAATAAACAAAAGCTTAAATAAGTTTATGTGAGAATTAGATTGAGAAATACTTGAACCGTAAGGGTACTTATAAAGGCAGATACTTGATCATCTGGACTTTTTTGAAGTAGATAACAACCCTAATTCTAATTGACGGCTAGCAGAATAAGGTTATGAAATTAGATAAAATCCATTTCAAATTGAAGAATTTCAATGCTTTAAGGTCTCCTTTTATCAATTTGATTTTGATTTAATTTTACAAACTTATCATATTAACAACCAATTAGGACTCTTAGGTATGCATTATGATATCACTCAGGACTCCAAGCTCTCTCTCTCTCTCTCTCTCTCTCTCTCTCTCTCATGATTTTGATTCTGAGTTATTTATGTTAATTTTTTTTATTTTGAGTTATTAATTTTGGTTGCTAATTTTTTCTTATTCTAAATTGTTAATGGTGCTATGGTGCATACTTAACTGTATTATGCTAGAATAATTTTTTTGATTTTGAGTTGTTTATGCTATGATTCTGAGTGTTGATTCTGGTAATTATTTTTCCATTCTAAGTTTTTGATGGTATTATGGCAGTAATTCACTACATTGTTTATGCTAATTTTTTTTTAATTCTGAGTTGTTTATGTTTTTTTTTTTTTTATTCTTAGTTATTGAGTCTCGTCATTGATTTTTCTGATTTTATTTTATTTTTTTGGTTAAATAATTTTTATGAAATTAAAATAATTGTTAGTGGTAGAATATTATGTCTTTGTTATTTATTTGTATTTTGATTTTCGTTAGTTGTAAAAGTTGATGTTTAAACTTTAAAGTCATAATTTATGAATAATTTATTATGTGAAATTGTAAAATTTTAAAAATTTTATTAATTTAAAAATTATTGAATTTAAATATTTAAAATTATATATTAAATTTTTAATAATTTTATTTTATGAAAAATATTAGAGGATTATCAAAATTTTTTTGTGTTTAGCTATCACTTAGTCATCAACTCAATTTTTTTAGTCTAGTAATCTAACCACAAACTTTATCTCATACTTTTTAAAGAGTAAACTATCAGCTACAAATTTTCTTTTTGTCAATTCCATAGCATTTGCTTCTTATGTGATCTATCATTGTTTTCTTTGTTTTTTTTGCTTATTGCTTCACGTGAAGAAGATGATGATGGAAGTATGAGAAGATGATAATGGAAGTATGATTTGCTATAGGGGCATTAGATGGTAGCATTCTATTCTGAGTTGAATAAAAGTTAAAAACGATGATAATAAGAATAATTTGAGGTTTTTAGACGATTTTTCAGTGTTTGGATAATTTTCTTGTGTACAATCCATGTTTTATGGATACAAATGGTAATTTTTTTTTTAATAGGTAGATGTGTCAGCGTTGTCAACTTTTATGGGTAGAAATAGTAGTTTACTCTACTTTTAAATATTGATGGTTAACTGATGGCCAAAAATCATTAATTGTGTGTTTGGATTGTAGTTCGTCAAATAGAGTTTGAATGAAAGTGATTTTATAGAATTGATTTGGAATAGAAGTAAGTTTGTGTCAATATGATTTATATTTGGTAACTCTATGCTAAAATTAATTTTAATAAAATAAATATTGTTTGGATAATATTAGTTCAAATCACTTTTAGATAGATAATTACAAAAAAAATATGACATTAAATTATAATGTTATTTTTTTTATGTACTTTTTTCAGATATATTTTTTATATAGTATATTTTTAGTACTCTTTTTTAGTACGTTATGATTTATTATTATTATTATTATTTATAGTTAATTTTTTTGTTTAATTTACTTTACCAAATGGAATTAATAAATTATATTATAAAAAATAATAATAAATATAATACACAAAAATTATAATTATTAAAGTATATAATATCAAATAAAAAGTTAATAAAACTAAAAATAATAAATAATAAAAAATAATTCATATAGAAAAATAATAAAAATTTCATAAAAAATATAATAACATGTATAAAAAATAAAATTGATAAAAAAATAAATATTAAATATTAATGTCTAAAAATCCATTAATAAAATATAAAAATTAAGAATGGTTGTTTTTGTGAAGGTAATTTTAAATATAACAACATTTTTACGTTAATAAACAGAAAAATTAACTAAACTAGAAGTTAAAATTTTTGAAAAATTGAACATATTTATTAAATACACCCTAAATCAATCACTCTATCCATTTATTAACCAACTTGCTCTATTCTGAAATATATTCAATGCAGGTCCCGGATATCTCATATCAAGATACGGTAGGTTCCAAAAATAAAAGAAAGTTGAATTTCGCCATGCATGATTTTCACCCTAATAACTGCAATCTAATTTAATTGTGGTTAATTTTATAATATCTTTTATTTGGTATTTAATTTTTATTTAATTTTTTATAATAAATTTTAAATATTTAAAATTTTTTAATTTTTAAACTTTTAAATTTAAAATTAATTATTTAATTTTTTTATTCATTAGATAATAAATTTTAAACAACATAGCAAATACCTTTAATTGTTTCTGGTTCTGTCTGACTCTGACAGCAGAAAAGAAATAAATGAGTATGCAGCCTGTTAATAAATGACCGACAAATTGATAAGACATGTTTACTCATAAATAATTTGGCCATGTCCGCTTATTATTTTTGGTGTGTTATAGAGAGATGTGTATCATAAAATGGTGTAAAAAAAGTGTTTACGTTCACGTGAATTACACAAATCGTTTTCTCTAAATTCTTTGTATTATTTAGCTTTTTAAACAAACAGTTATAAATTGGATGATTCGATTTGTATTTTTAAAATTAAAAATTTTTAATATTAAAATCAGACGGTCCAATATTTATTTTTAAAAATAAAAAATTTAAAAATATAAATCAGACTCTCCAATTTATAATTTATTTCTTCTTTTCAAATAAATCTAACGTCCGATTTTATTAATATCAATTAAAAAAATTGATGCCATATCAAAGAAAAATATCCAATCTTCTAATAACAACGTACATATATTTAATCAATACAAAAAAAATTAATCTAATTTGTCCTATATGAATAATTTTTTTTCTTTTTTGAACTAATTTTCCGGTGAATTAATTGTTTTGTATTTTATTTCAAGATTTTTGCAATTTTTTTAAAAGATTTCTATATTTATTATAAGAATTTTTAGTATGTTTTAAATAAATTTTTTAATTACTTTTAGAATTTAATTTTGATGTACTGAAAGTGTAAAACATTTTACATAATTACAACCGCTCTTTTTTTTTTATCAACGATAGGAGACTCGAATCCGCAACTTCTTAATTGAGTATTAAAAAACTATGCCATTTAAACTATAACTCATTGGTTTATAATCGTTCTTTTGATAATGTAACATTATACGATTAAATTCATGTATAACACTCGTACTACATCAAAATTAAATTCTTACTTTTATTCCTTACTAAGTCACCAAACAAAATTCCCTACTAAGTACACTACAAATATCCTAAACACATTTTTGTGGTAATGTTTCTTCTTTCGCTCCTCCTATGCTGATGCTGTTGCTTCTGTTTTGTTTTTGTTGTTTACTCCGGTAATTTTGTAATTTTTTTCCTTTTCTTCTTTACTTAAAGCGGTTTCTCGCCTTTTTTTTTTATATTTTTTGTATTATCTATTTTTTATTTTTTATTCCTCATTTGTTTCTTATTTTTTATTTCTCAATTTTTGAGTATTATTTTGTTCCCGACGTTTGAGGTGAGTCCTATTTGTGGCTCTAACGTTTAAATAGTCTTATTTGTATCCATAACGTTTATAAAAGTGATTCAATATTATTCTACTATCAATTATACTAACAAATCATATTATATTTTTCAATTATTCTGATGTATTCATTCTCAATTAGGTCTCACTTGGATGTGTTCGATTTTAATATTATACCTACTATTTGTGTTTAGATTCAATTGTCTCTGAAAAAGTGAATTATGTAAATATTGTAGGAATTAGTTTCAACTTTGATGAGCTATTTTTCGGAGTGAATCATCAATTCTATACCAGACATTTATATTCTAACTTCAAGAAGAGATTTTTAAAACTCAAACTAAAGCGTTCATGATGTGTAATTGAACGTAAGATAATATTGAATCACTTTTACAAACTTTAGGGATACAAATAGGACGATTTAAACGTTAGGGACACAAATAGAATTTATCCCAAAAGTTAAAGACAAAAATGATACTTTACTCTCAATTTTTTTTTCTTCATATCTCCAACCAAGTGAAAAAAATGCGCCATACATATTCTTTTTCGCTCGTTGTTATGTGTCTTTTGGGATTTTTTTTAAATAAATAAAAAAATATTATTTTTAAAAAATAGTGATTTTTTTTTAATTTATAATAAAAAAATTCTTGTTATATATAATTTATTTTTGTGAACCTGTGTATTTTCGAAGACAATGATATTAAAGAAATCATGCTTATTGTTCATGTATTTTTATGTACTCCTATATAAAAAAAATGTATCATAATATTTAAAATTAAAATAATTTATTTTTAAAAATAATATTTTTTATTTTAAAAAAAATCCATTTTTTTGCGTTTTCTTTTTCTTTTATATTCGGCATATTTACACAAATTTTTTGTATTTTTATCTAAAATTTATCTGTTTTGTTTCAAAAAGAACGTAAAAATAAAAGCCAGAGAAAAAATGAGTATTTTATTAGTGTAAATTCTAATGTTGATAATAAATAAATATTATATATAAATACTAATTAAAATTAGTTTAAATTGATAATTTAGTATAATTATAATTATTAAAGTATTTTAATATTAGTGATTAGCAAAATTTAATAACTAATTTTTTTGTTATTATATACAAATTAAATAAATAGTTGATAGATAAAATTTTAAAATTTGATACTTATCTATATCAATGATTTTGTCGAAGAAAAATACTTGCACCAGTAACTTTTAGTATTTTTTTATTAGCATAAATATTAAATTATTTTTAATAAATTAATTTTATCAATTTATATATGCAAATTTTAAAAAATATAGATATAAATTATATTAATTTATGTGTGTACAAAATTATAGTAAATATAAATACAAAAATATAAAATATTTATAAAGGATATAAATTATTACTGATAAAAAATGATAATATTTACTAATAATATAGTATTTCTTTGTCAAAAACTATTAATTAATTATATTTCTTTTGAATTTTGATGCTATAAAACAAATCTAATCGAAATTTTTTTTCTAGAATTCTTACCAATATAAAAATAAAGGGATATGTGGTCATTGGTCAATTATTTAGTTAGGAAAACTTGTTTTTATCACTCTTACAAAATATTTAACGTATTTTTTAAGATGAAAATTCAGGTGGAATCAACTTTATATGAAGTTTATAGTTGAGAGCTGTTAAATGATTTGAATGATTTGATTAAATTTTCATCTAACAGTTCTCAGTTATCAACGTTGACTGCACCTGAATTTCTACCATATTTTAAAGATAAATAATGCTATATATTCAAGTTTTTTTTATTAATCAAGTCCAATTAAATTAATCTAATATATATTAACAAAAATCAGTTATAAATAGTATTAGTTCAAGTCTTATTATTTTTTTTTGCCAAAATTAATTTCATTTTATTGCTAAAAGAAAATGAGCTTTACACCTATTGCACATTAAAATAGAAAGTGGGGTATCTCAAATAACCTGATATGTGAAGTAAAATAGCAAATGTCTTAAGAGAAATGATGAGTAAAATTAAAAAGAGGGGATTATGGTGTTCGTGTTAGGAATAAATAGTATGACTACAATCTAATTAATTATGTGTCAAATAATTTGTTATTATTATTATATTAAAATGTTAGTATAATAAGGTCTTTGATTAAATTTAGGAATTTATTATTGTGATAGTGATCATAATATTGAAAGATAAATCTTTTATAATTTAATCTAAATTGTTCTTGGTCATAAGATTATTAAAAAGGACATAATATATATATATATATATATGATAGTTTTCATTGGATGAAGATTAATATATCTCATTTATTAAATTATATATATAGATGGTACATATAGAGATATGACCATTGAACTGACTCACTTTGAGAATTCTTAATGGTTATAATTACCGCATATTTGTTAATAGGATATTCTCAAAATGAACATAGTAATAGAGTTTCCTTTGACCTGCGACTGTCATAGTAATTAACAATGTATTTATTATCCTTTGATTCCGGATACCTAATACCCTAAGGTGCTAGTTGGATGGATATTGGGTATGATTTAAATACTTGTAGAATTAATGATTAGTCAATAAAGAATCTGTCAATTCTCGGTAAAGAGTTTGAGCTCTATGATTATAATGACTGAGATGAATAAAACCTTGGCTAAGAGAATTGAATGAATGAAGAAATGAGTTTCTTAGGTCATTCACAATTCATTATAATAATGGTAACAAGTTAGAGTTTGACAATTAAACCATACTTTAAGGGTTAACCAAGAGCTGAAAAGATGGAAGGAATTATATTTTATTTTTCTCGGATTCTTAGTAAAAATATATTACTTCATACTATCGGCGTTATGGAGTGTTGCTAGACGCCAACCTTGATTAGTAAATTTAGTATGACTAATTTACTACCCGCTTAGTATTGAACCTTTGGAGTCACACACTAATGAGTGTTCTAATCTTTGTTATATAATTATTTAATTATTATTTTGATTTGATCAAATAAATAATTATATTAATTCAAATAAAATATTATTATATTCTTTGCTAGCACCAAGAATATAATAATATGATAATTGAGAATATTAAATGAGATTTGAGAATAATTAGTTATTCTATTTCTAAATTTGAATTCTAAATTTGGATGAGATCCTAATTGATTCTTTTTCAAATTATGTTATGATATGATTTATAAATTTGAAAGATTTAAGTTTAAAATAACAAGATATGATTTACATTTGAATTGAGATTCAAATTTGAAATCAGTAACAAATCTCATACTATATATATGTATGCAAAGAGTAGAGAAAAAAAAAATAGCAACACACAAGTGTTTTATTCCTTTACCTCTCTACACATAAATGTATGTGAATTCAATTCTTGGAGAAGAATTTTATGGATTGCAAAGAGTTGCAAAGAGATTTCTCAATTTAGATCAGATGTCCATTGGTCAAGGAGTTGACAACAAAGGTTGGTCTTGGTGTGGATACGCATAGCGCCTTCGTACCATCAAAGAAGAAAGTGATTTTTACTAGTGTACACAGGTATTTAGATCTGATCTATATATAAATTTTATTTGAATAAAATTTAAGTACAAAATAGATCTTTAGTATTACTTTCTTATCTTCCACTGCGTGTTATGAACACATGATAATCCTTCGGTTCGTTGAACCATTGAAGAGTGCTGCATGAATTCCTCCGCCATTCGTCGTTTGGAAGAGTGAGTCTTCGGATCTCTTTTTAATTGCTCGAAGACAAAGGTATTTCTATCCAACCATGCTTGCCATAATAGGTAATCAAATTTGGTACTCCTTTTGCTAAAATCTAGTTGTTTCTTCAAGATTTTCATAGATTTTGACCACCAATCGCATATTAATATATTTGGATTTCTGGCTATTACGTTGGTTACTGGTGAAATGTTCCACAAGGGCATGGCTTCTGAGCAGAAAACAGCGGCGTGCAAGGGATTCTCTAGCAATTTCAAGCATCTTGGGCATATTTATTGACTTGTGGTAAGCGACTTTTAATTCTGGTGAGTGCTGGTATCCCCTCATGAATAATTTTTCATATGAAAATTTTGATCTTAGACTGGCATTTTAAGTCTCATACTCTATTCCAGAGAACTTTGTTTCCATACTGAGGGTGAAGGCTATCAATTCGTGGATGGAAGAACTGGAACGCTATTTTATATCCTAATTTAACAGTATACTCCCCTGAATTTGTATGAATCCAATAGATTGAATCCTCTTCTTGTTTTATTGGGATTTGGTAGATGATTTGTGTAATCTCAGACTGAATTTGTTGCAAAGAAGCTCAGAATTTCACTCCTTGGCGTCTGTGAAAAGTTGTCTAATCCAAGTGATATTCTCATCTCTAAATCCTGGATCTATTAATCTCAATGGTGGCTAATTACCAAACCATGGGTTTTTCCGAATTCGTATTCCCCCTTCTGCTGTAATATTCTATTTTCTCATTTTTTTTATAATTTTTTTCCCTTCCAATAGGCTCTGACAGGTTCAAGAGGGTCTTGTTCCAGACTTCGCATCTAAGAAAGATGAAAGTCTAAAATATTTGTTTTTAAAAACCTTAAAGAAAAAGGAGTGTTGTTTTGTCAGCAGTCACCGTCCTTGCTTAGCTAGCATTGCTATATTAAAGTCTTTAGGTCTTTAAATTCCAATTATCCACTGGTCTTTTCTTTGCTCATAGTGTCCCAGCTCAGTCGGTGCATTTTCTTTTCATTTTGTCTCTTGACTCCACCAAAACTGCATCATCATGCAGTGAATCTCATCAATCAAACTATTCGACAACCTGAAACAACTTAATATGTACACTGGAATAGCTGTTTCGACTGTCTTAATCAATACTTCCTTGCCTCCTATTGATATGAAAGTCCTTTTTGAATGTGAAAGTTTTTTAGTCACTTTGTCTTTCACAAAGAGAAAGTCTCTTTCCTGTATCTATGCACAATGAACAGAAGCCCATATACTTATCTTGAGTGCCTATATTTGGGACTCCAAGAAAATCAGCAAGATCTTGCTTTACATCATTAAGAGTGTTTTACTGTTCAGCCGAAGTTCCTGGTAAAGGTTATTTAGCATATTTTAATATTTATTATAGGATATTACGTCTTGCTCCTGGTAAAGGTTATTTAGCATATCTTAATATTTATTATAGGATATTACGTCTTTATTATTTCGATTCTTTTAACACCTATAAATAAACATAAAATAAGAAGACACTACATCCAACTCAAAACCTTAAGGTAGTAAGTTAATGAGTCCCTCGTCTTATCAACTCCTCACTTTTCCTTGTTTTCTTTGATGTGGAACTAACTTCAGACACTACTCTTCACACTTGCAACATTAACAATCTCCCCCTCAAGTGTGAGTCTTCATATCAAGCATCAACTCATCTTTAACTCCTACGTAATATCCTATAATAAATATTAAGAAATGCTAAATAATTATAATGAAAGCTAATTGATCCTAATATATTCTAACATCCCTCTCAAACTCAAGTGACAACTTGAGTTTGAAACTTATTTAAAATAACGAAATAAAGAATAAAAACTGTATAAACTGATAGAACGGGTGCAGACGGAACTACTGGAAGAAAGCACGGACGAAACTGCCACAAAAAAATGCAGACGAAACTGTCACAAGAAAATATAAAGAGAATTGCCATAAGGAAACGCAGACAGAACTGCTGCAAAAAAGCGCAGGCGGAATTGCCACAAGGAAGTGCAGACAAAACTACCGCACAGAAATGCAAACGGAACTGCCACAAAGAAAGCACAGTTGGAACTGCTGGAAGCGCATACGAAACTGTTAGAAGGAAACACAGACGAAACTGTCGCAAGAGTGACCAACTGTCGAAAAATGCTAAAAAGATGGCGAACTACTGGAACACTGTTGAAAAATGACAAAGTGCGAAGAGATGACAAACTATTGGAAGGTGATAAAAAACATATAGTTTCTCCATGAGAATAAGTAAGTAGGAAATGAGCTAATCGGCTAGGTGAAAAAGCATAAAAAACATTGACACAAGAGAAGAAAAAAATGGCACAGAAAAAAGTATGAAAAATATAGTGATTTCACCAGAAGAAAAACAACCTATCCTCCTCAAGAAGGATACCATGGATCTGATACCATGTTAGAAAGGGTAAGAAAGAGCAGTAGAGAAAGGATTTGTGTTTATTCAAGTTGTGTATAGAATGGTATTTATAGATGTTAAGAGAATCAAAATAATAAAGACGTAATATCCTATAATAAATATTAAGATATGCTAAATAATTTTCTCGAAAGCTAATTGATGCTAATATATTCTGATACCCAATTTTTTTTTATCATAAACCAGACTTAAATGTGTTATTGTTTAACTTAGATGAACTTAATCCATAAAAAAAATTTAAATGTATAGTATTACTCTTTAAAAACATTCATAGTTAGTTATGTTAATTTATAATATAAATCATTAGTAACAAAAATTGAAAAACTAATAGTTGTAATAATTTGAATTAAAAAGGTATTAAGTGAACGGAAAATGTGAGCGTTAAACTCACATTATTAATTTTGTAGTGAAAAATTAGAGTTAATACTTAAAATGATCCCTAAAATTTAACCTCCAACTAAATTTAGTTCTCTAATTTTCGATGGATCCAAATTGTATCCTAAAACTTTAAGGTATGACTCAAGTTAGTTCTTCCGTCACTGAAAAGATGACATTACACGATTAAACGACGTCCTTTTGATGTTTATACTTAAACGATGTCGTTTTACTCCTCCTCCTCTTTTTCGTTCTCCTCAATGTCCGAACCTCTCACCATCCCCATTACCACCACCCTTAATCATATCTTTCCAACCCACTATTCTCACTACCACTACCACCACCAGTCCACCACTACTCTCCTCCTCCTCACCTCCCTTTCCTGTTTCTTTCTCCTCTTTAATTTGATCAATTGACAATAAGGAAGAAGAAAAGTCTCTTCGGAAATCCCAAGTGAGTCCATATTGAATTAGAGTTCAGAAAAAGTTTAGGGAGCTAACACTTTTATTAAAATTTGTCCAGCACTTGATCAGTAAAATAAAAATGAATAACCCTACAATATTACATATAATCTCATACTATTAAAAACACTATTAATAACTACAAATCACAAAAGTTACTAACTCTCTAACACTTTTCTTGCCTCAATTGTGTCAAAACCCATATGCTTGGATTCCTGTCACAAGTCACAGCAATAAATCATGCAAATTAAAGCAAGCCATTATGTTATTGACCTAGCACAACAATAACAAATGACTAATTAGAAACAAATACAGAGAATTCTCAGACTCAAAATTTCGAAAAAAATTCTCTAAAGTAACAATGCTAATAAAGTGATGTTTTAACCACCTTTAAATTTATAATATTTATTATTTGTGAGTCTCATTATCTTAATTCAAAGATAATTAATAATATATATTTTTAAAATGACATAACTTTAGAAGAACAAACTCAACAAAATCTTTGAAAGCAGAAGGACCTTTGGAAATGGTGTGCTCAGCCCAATCACCAGTGCTAACGTACACATCATGGTAATGAGCCATGTCGACCACTTCTTTGAGAAGTGACTTTGGCATCAAGATGTGAGACCCTCCAGAAAACTTCAACCGGTCAACGTATTCTTCTATTGATAAAATTGGAGTGGAGGAAGAAGAAGAGGAGAGAAATAAAATGATATTATTTAGATGTAAATAGTAAAATGATATTATTTAATCGTATCATGTCATTTTTTTAATGACAGAAATAGACGAAAGAGCTAATTTGAATCACACCTTAAAATTTTAGAGTATAATTTGAGTCAATTGAAAATTAGATTACTAAATTGAGTCAAAATTTAAATTTTAAAGATTATTTTAAATATTAACTCAAAAAATTTTAACCAAATGAGCTAATCATAAACTATGAAGACGTTGGAGTAGTATTTTTGTAAAAGCTCCGTCCCTAAAAAACCAAAAATAAATATAATACATTAATACTACGTACGAGCTTCTGACTTAATGATGGTATACAAAAAATTAATTGAATTGGCAAAGGCTAAGACAGAATTATAGGAGGGTCACAGACATTAAAAAAGCGGAAATATTTGGTAACGAAAGAAAATCAAGCAAAAACAGCCATAACTTGCTTTATTTAGCATTTATTAATTGTTGCGACAATTAATTAATGCTAAATAAGGCAAGTTCTGGCAACTTTTTTTGTCTACCTAGCATTACCCTAAAAAAATTGGTGTTGATGTAATGGATTTGAATTTGGAAGTTGTTACGATGGGTAACCGGAGATTATTGGGTTGGATTCGTTTGGCTGGCCCAATCGTTGGAATGAGGGAGTATCCAAGCGGATTGATGCTCCAAGGCCCCTGTCCGACTTCGGTATTAGAGAATGGGGGGTGGTACCTGCAAAGACACTCCGATGCCAAAGTCAGCAAAGGGAGCAAAACAGGTCTAGAGAGTATTGGGCTTAGTGATACCTGAGAGGTGTCAGTGTATTTATAGTGGCGAACCCATAACCACCGTTAGTGTAGTTCCATTATTCATGGGGAATAACCGTCCCTTTATCTTAGGGAGGTTGAGATATGGCTCCAGGAAGTGGGTAGAGAGATTTTAGGGGCAGTTACTCATTTGAATGGGTGTTTATCTGCCAGCTAATCTTCGTCCCGACTTCTTTAGAGCAAGTCGTGGTAGGAACCGACTTCGTGGGGTGAAGGTCGGTATAGAGCGAGGCTTAATCCTTTGGATTGGGCCTTTTGTTTGGACCTGGGCCTTATCATTGGGCCATGGTATGAACAGTGCCCCTACTCGAGCCCAATTTCTTTTAAGATTTGGGTTCGAGTATTCTACTCGGGGTCGTAGCCGACTTGGGAGGGAACCGTCGTGATTGTTCGGAACCGACGTGATTTTCGTGACTTTTGGTTTTCACAGTTACGTCTAATCAAACGTCGCGTCCGTTAGGGGTTTGCGTAGGTTTTAATTACCTTGGTAACGGTGCGCCCATTAATGACTGCTTTCCGTTTTTACCATTATGCCCCTAACGTGCCTATAAATGCCTTCCATCTCTTTCGTTGTTTTGTTTCTGCGTTTTTCAATTTTTTTTCTCTTCTGTACATGGGGCATTCTTTGTTTGAAGGCTTGCATCTTCCTCTACCTTGTTTCTAGGCAAAGGTTAGTCTTTTTCTCCTCTTCTCTTTTATGAAATGCTTCTGTTTGCATGTCTTTATTCTTTAGATAGAGAGAAGTTGATTCGTAGGCTCTGATTCTGTATTCCCCTTAGAGACCATGTTTTTTATTTTCTTTTCTTTTTCCTTTGTAGGTTTCACTCACCTTTTTAGGAAAAGAAATGTCTTTCGTAGAAATTCTTGCTCAGTGGGTCGATGTCACAGTCTTAGGAGAGAAACCTCTGGTCGACACTGAGTTTATTACTGACCTTCGCACTCGTCACCGGCTCTGCACCTCTGATGAGGATGAGCCAAAGTATGAACTGCTTTCCCCAGGTCCGGAAGACCGGGTTTGCTTCGGGAGGGCTACTGAGACGGCCCCTCATTTCTTCTTTATGTATGAGAGCATGATTATCCGTTTGGGTGTTTTTCTTCCATTTTCTGATTTCGAAATTGCTGTTTTACGTCACTGCCGTGTTGCACCTACCCAGCTTCACCCCAATTCCTGGGGTTTTCTGAAAATCTACCAGTTTATCAGCCATGCTTTAGACTTTCCGACTTCTTTGAGAATTTTCTTTTATCTCTTCCACATGACCAAGCCCTTCAGTGGGCAAAATAACAAGCAACAATGGGTGTCTTTTCGAGCTATACAAGGTCGAAGAGTTTTCACCCTTTTTGATGAATCCTTTCATGACTTCAAAAATTATTTTTTCAAAGTTCAAGGCGTAGAGGGTCACCACCCCTTTTTCTTGGATGAGAATTCTTCCCCTCGCTTTCTCTTGTACTGGTTAGAGGCTTCCCCTTGTGAGAAATATGGTTTGGAGGATCTGGATGAGGTGGAGGCAGCCATTGTAGGGTTCCTCCGAGAAGTATGGGGGAGGGCCCCATATCTGGATACCAAAAAATTTCTCCAAGGGTCGTCGTCTTTTGTCCAGACACAACTAGGTAGCTTTTATCTACTTTGTTTCTGACTTGTTTCTACCGACTTGAAGTTAACCGACTTGTTTTACTAATTGTTTTCTTTTACAGAGATGGTGAGGAAGAATTCCAATGAGTCTTACCAGAGAGTCCAGGAAGCCAAGGCGAGGTCTCGTGCCAGAACCGGTGGTGCCAGGGTAACTAGCTCTCCTCTTCCTCTTCCTCCCCCTTCTTCCCGAAATTTGGGGACTCCTTCTCAACCCATTATTATCCCTGTTTCGGCTTCTTTTCAGCCATCCCCTCCTCCCCGACCTTCTCCTGAGCCAGAGAAGAAGAAGCGCAAGGCTTTAGAATCTGGCTCTTCTTTTGAAGGTGAGGCTAAGGTGGATGCTCCTGCATTTATCCGAAAGTTCATCTATCCCTATACCCGTATAGGTATGGATGATGTTTCTATTCGGAACCACCTCACTATTCTGGCTGAGGAGAGCATCAGGACGGCGGGGATTTGTGCCAAGTTCCTTGATATTTTTTAGAAGACTCCTCTTAGCTCTCTGGGTTCAACCTCTAAGGTTGAAGAGTTGGAGGGAAGGCTTCTCATATATCAGGAACATGAGAAGGAGTTGAAGAAGGAGGTTGCCAAATTGAAGGAGGAGAGGGATGGCCTCCGAGAGAAGGAGAGCAAGTTACAAGCCCTATGTAACATGGAGGAGGGCTTGAGAAAGAAGGCGCAAGAGAGTTATCAGAGTTTATTTGAGGACCTTGTGGCTGTAAGGAGGGACTTGTTGAACTCTCGAATTGCCTATGCCGAGTTGGAGGACTCTATTGCTGAGGGGGCCGAGGAGGCCTAGAGGATTTTTAAGGAGCAGGTCGGAGTTCTTGCTCCCGACCTAGATCTTTCTCCTTTGGATCCTGACAAAGTCGTTATTGATGGTGCCATAGTTTATCCCCCAGCTCCCGAGGTCGTCACCGAGTCAGATTTGAAGACTCGGGGGCAGAGAATCATTGAGTCCCCTCCTCGTCAAAAGGATGTTCCGAGTTCCTCAAGACCTCACGGCGCCTCTTCTCCGACTCCTATGGACACTTCTCTCCCTGGTTCTGATGGCGCTCCGATTCCTCTTCCCGACTCTGGTGGTGATCCGACTACTCTTTAAAAATTTGTTGGCTATATCGGGGCCCGGCCTGTGGGTCCCCTCTTTTTTAAACTCTTTATATTTGTGGTGGTGGTATGTTGACATTTGCCTTGGCCTTTTATGGCCGTAAACAAAAATATTTATAATTGCCCTTTTTTGGATAAGGGTTTTATTTAACAAAAATACCCTTTTTGGTATAAGGGATTCAGCTACCTTTTTGTGTGCATGCTTTCTGATTTTGATTTTTCGAAGTCCCTTTAATCTTTTCTGAAAACCTTTTGCTTGTCTGTCTTTCTAAGCCTTTTTGCTTTAAGGACTTTAGGACAGCCTTTAAGCTTTTTCCTAGGTTTTTCGATCTCTTTTTTGTTATTCTTTATACTCAACTTTGTTTTATTGAGTTCTATAACTTAGGTTATTTTTGCGATGCGTTTTCTTTTCTACTCGGTTTTTCATTTCGACTTATGAGTCGGAATGTCTCCGAGTTTCTCACGATCAACTTTTATAACCTCTTTACACCGACTTGTACCTCGTCGTTTTATCCTGACGACCATCTAGGTCAGTTCATGGGATTTTCACGTTTTGTCGAGCTTAAGTCGGCGCGTTTCGTAGGAAGAAAAATAAATGAGAAGGAATTTATAAGAGATATTGTAAAAGATCTTTATTAATTTGGGAAGGTATTTTGCTGCTACTAAGGGTTTTTAATAATCTTTTCCCCCTTAGCCTCTACTATGATGCCTCATTAAAAACCCTTCTTCAGAAAAAATCCTTTAATGTTTGGGAAAAAATCGTGAAGTTGGGAAAAGAGTACATCAGGGAGTAGAGTTCGTTTTTAACTATAGTACCTTTTCATATTGCAAGCATGCCACGATCTTGGTAACTCGGCGCCGCTTAGGTCGGTCACCTTATAATAACCTTTTCCTAAGACCTCGCTAACTTTGTAGGGTCCTTTCCAATTGGCAGCGAGTTTTCCTTCCCCCGATTTGTTGACTCCTATGTCGTTTCTGATTAAGACCAGATCGCTTAGTGCGAAACTTCTTCGAATGACTTTCTTGTTGTATCTGGTAGCCGTCCTTTGCTTCAGCGCTGCTTCTCTTATCTGGGCTTGTTCTCGAACTTCGGGGAGTAACTCGAGCTCCTCTTTGTGCCCCTGTATGTTTCCGATTTCATCATGGAGAATCACTCTTGGGCTTTGCTCACTGATTTCCACTGGTATCATAGCTTCTACCCCATAGACAAGTCGGAAGGGTGTTTCTCCAGTTGCAAATTGGGGTGTCGTCCGATAAGCCCACAGTACTTAGGGGAGCTCTTCTGTCCATGCTCCTTTTGCATCTTGTAGTCTTTTCTTTAGCCCTGCCAGTATGACTTTGTTGGCTGCCTCGGGTTGTCCATTTGCTTGTGGGTGTTCCACCGAGGTGAACTGGTGTTTGATTTTCAAACTGACCACTAGGCTTCTAAAGGTGGAATCGGTGAACTGGGTTTCATTATCTGTGGTAATGGAGTGAGGTATCACATACCTTGTGATGATATTTTTGTAGAGGAACCTCCGACTTCTCTGGGCGGTGATAGTGGCCAATGGTTCTGCTTCTATCCATTTTGTGAAGTAGTCTATTCCCACAATTAAGTATTTGACTTGTCCTGACACCTGGGGAAAAGGACCTAACAAATCCATTCCCCATTTTGCAAAGGGCCATGGAGAAGTTATACTAATGAGCTCCTCGGGGGGAGCTATGTGGAAATTTGCATGCATCTGGCATGGCTGGCACTTTTTCACAAATTCAGTGGCATCTTTCTGCAAGGTCGGCCAGTAGAATCCAGCTCGGATTACTTTTCTGGCTAGCGACCTGGCTCCGAGATGGTTTCCGCAGATCCCATTGTGGACCTCCTCTAGCACTTCAGTGGTCCTTGAGGTCGGTACGCACTTCAACAATGGCGTTAATATTTCTCTTTTATAAAGGATATTTTTCACCAGAGTGTAATATTGTGCTTCCCTCCGGATTTTCTTGGCCTCTTTTTCCTCTTTGGGGAGGATGTCGAATTTTAGGTATTCGACCAGAGGATTCATCCATCAGAGATTTAGCCCGGATACCTCAAGGACATCTTGTTTGCCCTCTGCTTTTACTACAGAGGGCTCTTGGAGAGTTTCCTGGATCAGGCTTCTATTATTCCCTCCTGGCTTAGTACTCGCTAACTTGGAGAGGGCGTCTGCTCTGCTATTGAGATCCCGAGTTATATGCTTAACTTCGGTTTCGGCAAAGCGCCCGAGGTATTCCAGAGTTTTTTCCAGGTATCTCTTCATGTTTGGGTCTTTGGCCTGATACTCTCTATTTATCTGAGAGGTCACTACCTGAGAGTCACTGTATATCATCACTTTTGTCGCACCAACCTCTTCTGCCAGCTTCAATCCTGCAATCAGGGCTTCATATTCTGCCTGATTATTTGAAGATGGGAATTCAAATTTGAGGGATACCTCTATTTGAGTTCCCCTTTCATCCGCCAGTATTATGCATGCACCGCTTCCTGTTTTATTTGAGGATCCATCTACATAGAGTTCCCATGTAGTTGGCTTTTCCTCTTGGTCTCCTGCGTATTCAGCTATGAAGTCGGTGAGGCATTGAGCTTTGATCGCTGTCTGAGTTTCATACTTCAAATCAAACTCGGAGAGCTCTATTGCCCATTAAACCATTCTTCCCGCAACATCCGTCTTCTGGAGGATTTGCTTCATGGGTTGGTTCGTTCGGACTCTTATTGTATGTGCTTGAAAGTAAGGCCGTAGCCTTCGTGAGGCTATTACTAAGGAGTAGGCAAACTTCTCTAATTTGTGGTACCTTAGCTCGGGGCCTTGTAGAACTTTGCTGATGAAGTAGACTGGATGTTGTCCGACCTCGTCCTCCCTTATCAGGGCTGATGCGACAGCTTTGTCTGCTACGGACAAATAAAGGACGAGATCTTCCCCGACTAGAGGTCGGGTTAGGATTGGTGGTTGACTCAAGAACCTTTTGAACTCCTGGAATGCTTCTTCGCATTCCGGAGTCCATTTGAACTGGCATCCCTTTCTTAATAAAGAAAACAGTGGAAGGGATTTGAGTGCTGATCCTGCCAAGAACCTGGAGAGGGCTGCAAGTCGGCCATTCAATTGCTGAACCTCTCTTAAGCAAGTCAGGCTCTTCATTTCCAGGATAGCTTTACACTTATCGGGATTTGCTTCAATCCCTTTCTGTGTTAGCATAAAACCTAGGAATTTTCCAGCCTCCACCGTGAAGGCACACTTTGCGGGATTTAGCCTCATCCCGTGTAGCCTTATAGTGTCGAAGACTTGCGAGAGGTCTGATAAGAGGTCGACTTCTTCCTTGGTTTTTACTAGCATGTCGTCGACGTAGACTTCCATTAAAGGGCGAACACCTTATTCATCAGCCTTTGGTATGTGGCCCCTGCATTTTTTAATCCAAATGGCATGACCACGTAGCAAAAATTAGCTCTGGGCATGATGAATGATGTTTTCTCCTGGTCTGGCTCATACATCGGGATTTGGTTATATCCCGAGTAGGCATCAATGAACGACAAGTATTGATATCCTGAGCTAGAGTCTACTAGGGTATCAATACTCGGGAGTGGATAAGGGTCTTTGGGACATGCTTTATTCAAGTCGGTGTAGTCAACACACATCCTCCAATTGCCGTTTTGCTTCTTGACTAGAACTACATTTGCTAGCCATGTTGGATATTTAACTTCTCTAATGAAACCGGCTTCTAGGAGTGCCTGAACTTGCTCTTCCACCACTAGGGCTCGTTCCGGGCCAAGCTTGCGCCTTTTCTATTGTACAGGTCGGGATCCCGAATGTACCGAGAGCTTGTGGGACATGAGCTCGGGGTCTATCCCGGGCATGTCGGAAGCCTTCCAGGCGAAGATGTCGGAATTGTCTCTTAGGAGCTTAGTCAACCCTTGCTTCAGGGTCTCCCCTAGGTTGGCTCCTATGCTGGTATTCTTCCCTTCCTCTTCGCCGACTTGTATTTCTTCAGTTTTTCCTCCTGGCTGTGGTCGTAGCTCTTCTTTGGCCCTTGCACCACCGAGCTCTATGGTGTGAACCTCTTTGCCTTTTCCCCTCAGGTTCAGGCTTTCATTGTAACACTTTCTTGCCAACTTCTGGTCTCCCCGCACTGTTGCTATTCCCGCAGGTGTCGAAAATTTTATGCAAAGATGGGGGGTAGACACCACCGCTCCGAGTCGATTCAGGGTAGTTCTGCCGATTAGGGCATTGTATGATGACTCTACGTCGATGACTATAAAGTCTATACTCAGAGTTTTGGATTTTTCCCCCTTTCTGAAGGTAGTGTGGAGGGGTATAAATCCTAGTGGTTTTATTGGCGTATCGCCTAGCCCGTACAAGGTGTCGGGGTAGGCTCTTAATTCCTTTTCATCCAGCCCCAGTTTGTCAAACGCGGGCTTGAAAAGGATATCCGCCGAGCTTCCTTGATCTACTAGGGTTCTGTGGAGATGGGCATTAGCTAGGATCATAGTTATTACCACTGGATCGTCGTGTCCAGGGATTACTCCTTGCCCATCCTCTTTTGTAAATGAGATAGTGGGGAGGTCGGATGATTCATTTCCGACCTGGTATACTCACTTGAGGTGTCTTTTGCGAGCGGACTTGGTGAGTCCCCCTCCCGCGAATCTGCCTGAGATCATATGTATATGTCTCTTCGGAGTCTGCGGTGGTGGGTCTCTTCTATCCGCATCGTCTCGCTTTCTCTTCCCATGATTGTCCGACCTTTCTATGAGATATCTGTCAAGTCGGCCTTCTCTGGCCAGCTTTTCTATCACATTTTTAAGGTCATAACAGTCATTTGTCGAGTGACCATATATTTTATGGTACTCACAGTAGTCGCTGCGACTCCCCCCTTTTTTATTTTTAATGGGCCTGGGAGGTGGCAGCCTTTCAGTATTGCAAATTTCTCTGTATACGTCCACTATAGAAACCTTTAGAGGAGTATAAGAGTGATATTTCCTGGGCCTGTCAGGACCGATGTCTTCTTTCTTCTTGGGCTCCCTTTCTCTCTCTTTTATCGAGGGAAGGTGCCCAGGTCGCCAGCTCGACTCTCTCAGCCTGGCATTTTTCTCCATGTTGATGTACTTTTCAGCTCTTTCTTGTACATCACTCAGGGAGGTGGGGTGCCTTTTTGATATGGACTGTGAGAAGGAACCTTCCCTAAGTCTATTTACTAGCCCCATAATGACTGCCTCGGTGGGCAGGTCTTGAATCTCTAAGCATGCTTTATTGAACCTTTCCATATAATCTCGTAGAGGTTATCCAACCTCCTGCTTTATTCCCAGGAGGCTCGGTGCATGCTTTACTTTATCTTTCTGAATGGAGAACCTCATCAGAAACTTCCTTGAGAGGTCCTCGGAGCTGGTGACCGACCTTGGAGGGAGACTATCGAACCACTTCATCGCTGCTTTTGATAAGGTGGTCGAGAAAGCTTTGCAGCGCGTTGCATCAAAAGCATCAGCCAGATACATCCGACTTTTAAAGTTGCTTAGATGATGCTTTGGATCGGTGGTTCCGTCATAGAGGTCCATATCGGGGCTTTTAAAGTTTTTTGGAACTTTTGCCCTCATTATGTCCTCGCTGAAAGGGTCCTCCCCTCCCGAGGGCGACTCTTCTCGATTTTCACGGGAGTTCCGACCTCTGAGGGAGGATTCTAACTTTAAGAGTTTTTTCTCTAACTCTTTTCGTCGATCCATCTCCTCTCTTAGGTGCCTTTCTATCTCCCTTTGTCGCTCCCGTTCCTGTTCCAGCTATTCCAAGCGACTTTGGTGGACATGGACTAGCCCCATTAGTTCAGTTGCATGGGGTGGTCCATCCTTTTCTGACTCACGCCCCTCCGAGGAATTTGTCTTCGGATTTTTAAATCCGAAGGTTCCTTCCCTGTGTTGGTCGTTGGTTTCCTGGTGAAGGGTCAGGTCTGCGTCGTGGTTTCCGGTATCCAGATTCTCTTGTTCGGAATCTGATGCCACATGACCGTCTTCCTGTGACATGTCCGCCTTTACTGGTTGATCTCTCGGGTCCCCGGCAATGGCGCCAATGTTACGATGGGTAACCGGAGATTATTGGGTTGGATTCGTTTGGCTGGCCCAATCGTTGGAATGAGGGAGTATCCAAGCGGATTGATGCTCTAAGGCCCCCGTCCGACTTCGGTATGAGAGAATGGGGGGTGGTACCTGCAAAGACACTCCGATGCCAAAGTCAGCAAAGGGAGCAAGACAGGTCTAGAGAGTATTGGGCTTAGTGATACCTGAGAGGTGTCAGTGTATTATTTATAGTGGTGAACTCATAACCACCGTTGGTGTAGTTCCGTTATTCATGGGGAATAATCGTCCCTTTATCTTAGGGAGGTTGAGATATGGCTCCAGGAAGTGGGTAGAGAGATTTTAGGGGCAGTTACTCATTTAAATGGGTGTTTATCTGCCAGTTAATCTTCGTCCCGACTTCTTTAGAGCAAGTCGTGGTAGGAACCGACTTCGTGGGGTGAAGGTCGGTATAGAGCGAAACTTAATCCTTTGGATTGGGCCTTTCGTTTGGATCTGAGCTTTATCATTGGGTCAGGGTATGAACAGAAGTATTAGCAATAGCAATAGCATTGTTGCATTAATTTAAACAGAACAACATGCGATGAATACGTATACGTATGTTACCGGTGTGTATAAAATTATACATAAAAGAGTTTAAGATTAGATAAAAGTATATATGTAAAATTCGTAAATATTAAAATACACTTTAGAGATGGTTTTAGATGAACAAAAAAATATAATACTTGTGTGAATTTTTTTTTTTAAAAAGTATTAATTTAGCCTCTAAAATAAGTGCTAACTGTTAATTTTATTCTCAATATTTAAAATATTTTATTTTTTTTCAAAACATCTTATTTCATCTTATTTTGTAAAAAAAATATTCTTATAAAAATACACTTTTCTATTATGATTTTCTTTTAGATAATATTAAACTTGTAATTGTAGTGATTATTGTGGATATTGTAATGATCTAAGAGTGAAAATTACAAAAAATATGGAAAAAATAATGATAGAAAAAAAATATTTAAAAAAAAAATTAATTTTAACTGGAGGATAAAAATAAAATGAAATAAAATATTTTATACAGAAATAAAATATTTTAAATGTTAAAGATAAAATTAGAATTTAATCAAAGCATTAAGGACTAAAATAAATTTTTTTTTTAATATTGTAACTCATTCTTCTTAATTTTTGTTTTAGTTAATCATTCCCCCCAAATAATAAAAAGTTTATATCTTGGGTTGACAGCATTATCCAAATCTACAGATATCCAACTCGATCCAATCTAGTTGGAATAATTTAGAGTACGGATAGGATTTGAGTTGAAGAGTTTAAAGCTCCGAATACGGTTAGGGCCAACTTTAAACCGTATTTCCTATTCTATATATTACCACTAGGAACGACAATGGATCTCCATAGGAGCGGGACTCTTCTCCCACCCTTCATACCCATTTTGTAAAATGTCCTCTGTCTTTGTTCCATCCCGCCATTGATCCTCGTTTATTTCTCTCTGCACAAGAGGCAGGTATCTGCGAATATTCATAGATATTAAGTTTTATTTAAAAAAATTAATACAACTATTAAAATTTTTTATACAATTTAACCAAATATATCAAGCATAATTCAAACATAAATTTAACATAATAACATAACATAAAACTTTTAAAATATGAATTAAAATAAAATAAATTAAAATTACTTACGCAAGTTATATATATAAAAATATTTAAATAAATTTTTTTTCGTAGAAATTTTGTGAGTCTCTATAAAATGAATACCTTAATCCTCCATCTCCATTTATTCACAGAGATGAATTCTCATCCCCGTAAAAATTTTACGAGTCGTTAATTTTTTGGTCACAAATAATCTCTGCAGATATTTGCAGATGTGGGTTTTTTGCCATCTCTTTACAACCCTTAATTATCTATAGCATTCTCCTCCAAACACTTTGTCGTGCGAAAATGATTTGCAGGAAATGTTTACCGAATCCCTCTCCTAAGGTGTATCCCTAATACTCTTTCTTGTGAAATCCCGTTGAATAGTACATTGTTGTGACCCTCTACTCCTAAAGTGTATTCTTATTACTCTTTCTTGTGAAATCCTGTTGAACAGTGAATTGTTGTGATCCTTTAGGTGCCGTCTATGATACCCATAAATTTTGATGGTTATACCGGCTATAAATAAACAAATTTCATTGTTTGACTTACGTACTTATCACTTTTAAAGTAGTTTTTTGTTATCGTAATTTCTTTAGTTTGAACAATGGTAAATTATTTTTCCCTTTTTGACTAGAATCTTTTTTTTTTTTCAACAAATGGTATCCCACATTAAAAAAAAATTAATAGAGAAAACAAAAAAAGTTACAACAAAAGAATCAATAAGGTCAAGCTAACAACTCAGGGAGACAACAATTCAGTTTCGTACTGTCACTCAATCAAGAAACGGAGATGTGCGAGATGGGGAATACAGAAGTGGTGGGTATTGTTAACAACCTCTCCATGATGGTGGGGTAGTTAGGGATACTGATCGAAAATTGCAGTTCAAAGGCTCAAGGATGAGTATGCGACGCGCGCTTAGGTTGTTGAAGCCAATGTTTTTGCGACCTATGATTGAAGGCGGACTGACATGGCAGCCATGGAGATCGGTTCAAAAGATGCTGCGAAGAAGAATAGGACAGCGTCGCTATTTTAGAGGATACGATGACATTGAAGAGTAAGCCATGTAATTTGAGACAATAACAGCGTTGTCAAGTCAAATGGCCGGAGGCTGCACCAACGGCGAAACCTCAGGCTTCATAAGATTCATTAGCCACCATCCATGGAGCAGCACATAGCATCCTCCGAAGAAGATGGTGGACCGCACCACAGTGCGTGGTGCTCCGGGTCAGGTCTATTTGTTGACCTGGTCCATAACTCCCCCCCCCCCCCAAAAAAAAAAGTCATCTTCAACCTCAAGTATTTTTTTATCAAAGCTAAAAAATAGAATATTTATAAGGGGAGTGCTAGGTAAAACAATGACTATTTTGAACAACATGAACAACTACCAATTACATTAAAATATACTACATCATAATTTAATACTACTAATTAAATTTAAGATTAATTTACTCTTTTAACTCTATTAATATCACATTATTCACACATTATTCAAAAATATTGTTAATTATATTTACTTTTCCTATTTACAAATGTTAGTTCAAAAATCTCCACACTATTATTGAAAAAATCGTTCCCTCTCTCACTAGAAATGGAGTCACCAAGGCCCAAAATTTAAGAAATGGCAGCCTCTAAAAATACTTACGTTGCATTATTCTTTTTCTTCATATTAGTAAATAATCATTTATTCCTTTTATTTTTAATTAGAATGACTATTTTATCCTGTAGTAAAAGTCTAAAATCTAAAGTTACTATCATTAATTAAGCTCTAATACTAGTTAAGTGAAATTCAAAATTGCTAATTATAAAAAGTATCATGTCATGTGTCACTATTGGATTGATCGGTCAATGTATAGGCATCTATAGCCACCACATTAAAGCCACCATAGTCGTAGCCACCATATTTAGAGTTTGCTATTAGCTCCATATATAATATCTTAGATTGCATTCATTTCTGAAAACATGTTGATAGATAAAAAACTGAAAATAAGATATAAAAAATAAAGACACAAAATTTTATATTTTTTTATTTTATTTAGTGATAAATTAAAATAAATTATGAAAATTTAAATTTTTTTTATTTTTTTATTCAAAAAATTTGAAAAAAAAATATGATAATAAAAAATATAATTATAAAAAATTAACGTAAATAATAAAAGAAAAATTGAAAAAGTTGTGTTCATTGTTAGTACATTTATATTCTTTCTGTTAGGATAAATACAAAATACATTAATTTAGTGTCTTTGGACATAATATCTCTATCCATATTTCATGTGTCAATTATAATTTTGTATCTTTGTCCCACCCTATAAACAAACGAAGCCATAAATTATGTTTTGATCATTAATAAATCTAAATATAATTTAATAATTTTATTATGTGGTCACTAATTTTTATTCAATGTATGAAATGTACTATTAAATTTTATCACTTTTGATACTTCAAAAAATGAATTGATTTAGAATTAAAATCTGCATTAGAGTTAATTTATGAAATAAAATTGGTATCATTTTAATAGAAAATCAATAAAATTTTATTATTAGTATAATTATGTTGATGACATAATTTAAAATAATATAAAATTTTAATTAAACTAATACTACGTATTGAAAGAGTAAATTTTATTTTTAATTTTAAATTACTATTTATGATATATAGTTTCACAAATATCTTTGTAAGATTCAAAATGAAATAAAATTAAAACTGATATTGGAGATGTTTAAACTAAGTATTTCTTAAACATAAAAATATTTATACAACCTTGTAAGTTAAGCCTGAATAAACAAACAACATTAGAAGTAGTCAAATTATCTCAAAAACAACAAGCACACCTCAAAAACACGATTTATTTCCGCTTGTGAAACTACTAAAAGTGCGAACTTATTTATCTAAAAAAGGAGTCCACATAAAATGCACGTTTTGACTCTAATGTTTAAATTTAGACTTGTTCAACAAAATAAAATTTAAAAAAACTTCCATCTGTAATAAATACATTAGAAAATTTTAATATATGACAAAAAATACTAGAAATTATTTTTCTTATGAAAAATTTGTTAGTATTTTGGCTGAATATTGGGGAGTAGGATCTTTTGTCGATTAGTGGAGGTCACAGTCAACACACAAAGGACGTAGTAATCCTGTTCGTCAGAAGTGTGTCAACATCCTAGCAACACGTCGGGGTGTGGTGACGCGGCGTGCATGCAACTTCCTGGCAGCACGCAGAAAGTGTGGTGAAACTGACTTTGCAGATTCTCAATATGGTCTGCAACACGAAGTGAGCGTGTTAAAAGTTGCCTGCATGTAGGGGACAACTCTTCCACCCTGATAAATAGCAAGTATTGGTCATGGCTCTATATAAAGAGCCTCCCCACCCCAGTTATATATAATAGTGATAGTGTGTTAGTGAGAGAAGAGTTGCGTTGGTTTTTATTAGAAAGGAGAGGAGGGATTGCAGGAAACAAAGAAGAAGGGTGGAAAAAAATAGAAAAAAAATATTACTTTGTATTTATTTTAAAAAATGGTTTGTAATTATATCGTTTCGAAAAAATATATTATAAATTATTTAGATCATTTAATTTATGTAAATGGATAAATTATATTTTTACTATGTATTTAAATTTCTGTTATTTTTTGTTATTTAACATGTTAGAATATATTTTTTTTGTTATTTTTAGATTTATTTTATGTTATAAAAATACTATAATAAAATATATATTCTATAATTTTTGTTATAAATATACTAATGAATAAATAAATATTCGAAGTTTTTGCAAATAAATATGCATGTTGAACATATTCAAAATTTTAATATATAAATATTAAAATAATAAATAAATAAATAAATATTAAAAAAATATATTGTTATTAAATATTAAAAAAAATATTTTTTGACCTTCGAGAAAAAAAATCGGCTCGGTCATTTATATTTATTTAAAAATAAGTGTATATAATATTTGAAGAAAAAATTGTTAATATATAATTTTTTTATTATTTTTCTTAGAGTAAGGTATTTCTCCGTGAGTTTAATGAATAAACAGTTTGTATATTAATAAATAAATAAATATACTTTTTAAATAATAAATATGCTAACATACGTTAATTATTTTAACAAATAAAATATTAAAATAAATATATAAATATTAATAAATAAATACATACATTTTATAAATAAATATGCTAATACTTGTATATTAATAAATGAATATTTATTGTTTATCTAATCTAATAAATATATTTTTGTTGATGCAGTCTAATAGGAATTTGTTGGTGTGTAAACTGGATCCACCACAGACGTGGAATCCAATGGTCGAAAACTACTTACGCGCCACGGGATTCTACCGCGTATCTAGGATTGGGGTGATTAGAAAATTTCACCCCTTATTAGCTGCTCTAGTTGAAAGGTGGAGGCCGGAGACTCACACTTTTGTATTGCCGGTGGGTAAGGTTACAGTGATATTGGAAGATGTTGCTCATATATTTGGCCTACCCATTAATGGAGAGCATGTGAGTAGATGGACTGATAGTAGTAGCGACTTCCTTCAGAGTCAGAGCATCGCATTATTCGGTCGTGAACCAGTAGTCAGTCAATCTTCGAAATTCTATATAAAGCTGGGTTGGGTTCGACGTATCAGAGACGCGGAGCCGTTGGACACTGAAGAGTCCATAAGGAGATATGTCAGATGTCAGATTTTCTGTATATTAGGGTCGATCCTATTCGCGGATAAATCGACTGCATACGCCGACGCGAAGTATCTACCATTGCTTCGCGATTTCGAGCGGATCCATACTTATAGTTGGGGTCAGCATGTCTCGCATATCTTTACAGAGCACTATGCCGTGCATCACGATATGATACAAAGGAGATGGATGACCCTCTTAATCTGTTGTTTATTTGGGCATGGGAGCGAATGCCGTGTATTGCGCCCGTACCGAGACATACCCTTCCACCTGCTGAGATACCAGTTGCCATGAGGTAATAATTCTTAGTTTAGTCATGAGTTATATTCACTATGCATGTTTCATTTACGGTTACTTATGTAAATTTTTTCAATGTATCATGTTTCAGGTGGAGTCATTTGGAATGGACCATAGCGTGGTTATCAAAGACCGTAGCAATATTTAGGCATGATATAGATTACAGAGACCGTTCTGAAGCTCCATTAACGTCATGGTGCATGGAACCACAAACGAAAATGGATTCTAACACACAAACCTCACTCGCTCATGAGTATTACGTATTATCTCACCGTTGTAATACACCACCAAATTTTCGGTACCCTTCATTACACTACCAACACACTCAAAGAACACTCACACACTCTTACTCAAAATGAAAATGGTACCGAACTCTACCTTATATAGAGGGGAGCATTCACCATGCCCCCCACGTGCTGACTACCTCAGCCAACCACGCTTTGCCACGTGTCAACACGCCCCCACGTGCTGTTTGAGTGAGCCAATCACGCTTTGCCACGTCATCACGCTCCCGACGTGCTGACTCAGCACGCCCCCCACGTGATTCCTGCTCCGATCAACTAGATCGTGCCACGTCTCTTCACGCCCCCTACATGTAGCAGGTAACACGCTCCCTGCGTGTTGACCTTGCATTTGACACGTCCATCTAGAGATAATACACAATATTCTCCCATTTTCAGCCAAAACACCACCATCTATTCCATATTCAAATTCTTGAGCCAAAAAATACTGACACAAACAAAAAAAAATACATCGTTCTTCACTCATCTTTAAAAAACTAAAAGGCAAGTCACCAAAAAAAGAAAAAAGGCAATAACTAAAAAGGCTTTTCAATGACTATCAATCACTTCAATACTATTTAAACAAAAAAAAAAAAAAAAAACAAGGCCTTGCCATTTAATAATCTCACCTATGTCATGAAGTTCAAACTGTTACCTAATCATATCTATGAATCTATATATCTAACTAATCAATAACAACGCCATCTAAATAACAATTAGTATAAGGTCAATTATAGAGTACAGATGCCCTTATACAGATATTCTCATTTGATGAAGGTTATGCAGACATTTGGCAATTTACTGTTTGGTAGACAGTAGCTTATCAGAGCCTGTCGCAACATGTGTTATCCAGCCGAGCTACATCCGAACTGATGTGAGCAGCTGCAACCCTGTAAGAGTTTACTGTTGGGCTTCGTTTCATATATAGCCCAATGGCTATGTTTTGAAGACACCAAGAAAGAACTTCTTTTTTTATTTTATGGGACAACAAAAATAAAAAGGACTAATATAATCCTAAACTAATTACTTTAAAAAAATTATATTTGTGCAAAAAATCACATTACCTTTTACATATTAAAAAAATTATTATTTAAACATCAACTCTTATTCTCTCTTATTTTAATCAAATTAAATTATGAATCTCATTAATTTTGTTCACATTACATTTGTCACCTCTAAAATTATATTCAAAAGGTATAAAAAAAACTAATTTTATGCAGATTTTTTTTTGTAATTTTAATTTAGATGACATTATATGATATTTGCCTCCCAAAATATTTTTTCAAGATTTTCGCTAGAAATTAGTAGTTACATGGAACATAGGTTTAAGATTAGCAAATAAGAACAAGTCTTGAAGCAGAATATGTTTAATATAAGTTTTATAAATATTGATAAATAATAATCATCAGTTTTTACCTTTTATAATTAAATTTTATCAACAATAATATATAGTTATAGATAAATTTAGATTAATATTGTGGCTAAGTTATTACTAATATATCTATTTCACTTATTAATGATAGAAGATTGTTTTTAACAAAGACTCATAATTAAATTTTATCAATGATAATATATAGTTATAGATAAATTTAGATTAATATTGTGGCTAATTTATTACCAATATATCTATTTCATTTATTAATGGTAGAAGATTGTTTTTAACAAAGACTCATTTTTTACAAAAACACTATACGTTCATGGTCAAGTTGACATAAAATTAGAGTTCTTTAGGTTAAAACATTTAATGCTAATTGAATGTGCAAGAGTATTAGAGTTTGTTTAGAATATTTGGAATTATAATTCACTCAAGAGTTGAATTCTTTTTTTTTTTAGAATAACTAAAAATGAATGATTTGAATTCTTTTGAGATTTCTAATTCTATTTTTTCTTCCTTTGTAAATCAGACAAAAAATGATTTAATTTTCAAATACATTCTTCCACTCTTCAAATTTAATTCTATTTTATTAATATATCATAGTAATTTTAAATCATGAAATTAAGTTTTAAATAGAAATAATTTTTTTAAAAAAAATAAAATTCTTTTTTCATGTTAAATAATTTTTAAATAAGCTCTTAGAATTTGATTGATAGTTAAAATACTAATCAATTATCTATAAATAATACAATATGTCTTTGAGTGGAGGAATTGTTGACTTTGGTAGAGAGTTGCAGGAAGATTCGAATCCTCATTAAAATTAGAAAATGGACAATATGTGTGAGTGTGAGTGTGTGTATGTATATAGCCTCTAAAATATATCATTATAATAAATTATATATATATTGTCAGAAATTAAACTAGATTTATCCACATTACACAACTCAAAATACATAATGTTTGCTATTCAATTATGCATTTATGCATGAAAAATAATCATGCAATTTTTTAGTGTTATTTAATTTAACAAAAATATTATTTGTACATTAAAATTAGATATCAAAATTAGTTATTATATATTTTTATATAAATATATGTATAGATTAATTTATTTTTAATATGTATTTTATATTTTAATATATATTTTGTACTAATAATTAATTTTAATGATTAATTTTAGTATACAGCTAAAATAGTTATTTAATTAGTTATGTAATGCTTGGTTTTGTTATGTAATTTATTAAAGATATTTAATTAGTTTATGCAATTTAATTAACCAATAATTTTGAATTATCTTCATTTTAGTTGTTTATATAAATATAGGTGAGTTAGCTTGTCTTATTTCAATATAAATTAAAAATAATATAGAATAATAAAAATTATAATGGTTTAATCTCTAGTAATGTTATATTCTTATTTATTTGATATAATTATTTACGTACCTTTATTTATTAAACTTATTTAAATTTTCATTTTCTAATACAATTAAATAACTTTATCCTAAAAAGAGTTTTATAGTCATTTGAAATAAACTATAATGTTATTAGTTTTTTGTAATTAAATTTAAATTTTTTAATTTCTGGTACAAGTAAACAAAAATTAATTTTAAAAAAATATTTTAGACTTTTTAAAATTACTTCCAATTATTTAACATTTTAAATAAGAATTTTTATTTTCTTTTATTATTGTTACTACTACTACTACCAGTTTGTATATTATTATTATTATTATTATTATTATTATTATTATTATTATTATTATTATTATTATTATTATTATTCCATATACTTTGATATATTTTCAATTGATAGTTAATACTAATAATATACTTTCAATTGGTCACATTCATGTAATGGTAGGTGTTTGCCTAGTAATTGAACATTTTCTATATGTGTGATTTTAAACATACATATTTTCTTCCATTTCCTTTTTGTTTTGAGTCAAATTTTTTCAGCACATGATGCAAATTTTTTTTTTTTGACCTTATATTTACTTGACTTATAATACATAATAAATGAATTAAAAAGATTAAGATCCAATATCCTCCAATAAAGCCCAAAATACCAAGATCCTATTAACGAAACTCAACTGTGCCAATTTTTATTATTCTTTGTAAGAGCAGGCTAAGCCACAACTAAGCCATAATTCTACTCCCTTTGTTCTCAAACTCTGCACCCAGCTACAACACGTGTCAAACAAAGAATAATCTCTATAAATCTATATCAATTAACAGCTGTACCATGGAGTGACCCTTAGTATAAATGTTGCATAACAATTAACATCTATTTAATTCTATCTTTACTTTTAAATTTCATTATTTTATTATTGATATCCTGAATTATATACGTTAATTAAAATATAAATCTTTTATTATATTTGTTGGGAATAAGTAGTATGACCATAATCCAATCAATTACGTGTCAAATAATTTGTTATTGTTATTATATTAAAATGTTAATATAATAACGTCCTTGATTAAATTTAGAGATTTATCATTGTGATAGTGATCACAATATTGAGAGATAAATCTTTTTATAATTTAATCTAAATTGTTCTTGGTCATAGGATTATTAAAAAGGATATTAATAATCCGAAAAGATCAATATATATATATATATATATATATATATAATGGTCTTCATTGGATGAAGATTAATAGTTCTCATTTATTAAATTATATATATAGATGGTGCATATAGAGATATGACCATTGAACTGACTCACTCTGAAAATTTCTAATGGTTATAATTACCGTATATTTGTCAATAGGATATTCTCAAGATGAACATAGTAATAGAGTTTCCTTTGACCTGCGACTGTCATAGTAATTAACAATGTATTTATTATACTTTGATTCCGGACACCTAATACCCTAGGGTGCTAGTTGAATGGATATTGGGTATGATTTAAATACTTGTAGAATTAATTATTAGTCAATAAGGAATCCGTCAACTCTCGGTAAAAAGTTTTAGCTCTATGATTATAATGACTGAGATGAATAAAACCTTGGCCAAGGGGATTGAATGAATGAAGAAATGAGTTTCTTAGGCCATTCACAGTTCATTATAATAATGGTAACAAGTTAGAGTTTGACAATTAAACCATACTCTAAGGGTTAACCAAGAGCTGGAAAGATGGAAGGAA
Source organism: Arachis ipaensis (assembly GCF_059453495.1). Lineage (NCBI taxonomy): Eukaryota > Viridiplantae > Streptophyta > Magnoliopsida > Fabales > Fabaceae > Arachis > Arachis ipaensis. Next base: position 9,220,182 of record NC_142438.1, read on the forward strand.
TTATATTTTGTTCTTCTGAGGTTCTTAGTAAAAATAGATTACTTCAAACTATCGGGTCGTTGAGGAGTGTTGCTAGACGCCAACCTTGATTAGTAAATTTAGTATGACTAATTTACTACCCGCTTAGTATTGAACCTATGGGGTCACACACTAACGAGTGTTCTAATCTTTGCTATAGAATTATTTAATTATTATTTTGATTTGATCAAATAAATAATTATATTAATTCAAATGGAATATTATTATATTCTTTGCTAGCACCAAGAATATAATAATAGTATGATAATTGAGAATATTAAATGAGATTTGAGAATAATTAGTTATTCTATTTTTGAATTTGAATTATAAATTTGGATGAGATCCAAATCGATTATGTTTTAAATTGTTATGATATGATTCATAAAATTTAAAGGATGATTTGGAATTTAAAGATATGATTTAAATTTGAATTGAGAATCAAATTTAAAATCAGTAATAAATCTCATACTATATATATGTATGCCAAGAGTAGAGGAACATGGTGAAAAAAAACGAGAGAATAAAACACAAGGATTTTATTCCTTTACCTCTACACACATAAGTGTATGTGAGCCTCATTCTTGGAGAAGAATTTTATGGTGTGCAAAGAGTTGCAAGAGGTTTCTCAATTTAGATCAGATGTCCATTGGTCAAGGAGTTGACAGCAAAGGTTGGTCTCGGTGTGGATACGCATAGCGCCTTCGTACCATCGAAGGAGAAAGTGATTTTTACTAGCGTACTCAGGTATTTTAGATCTGATCTACTATCTATATATTATTGGAATAAAGTTTAAGTACAAAATAGATCTTTAAGGATTACTTTATTTTCTTCCGCTGCGTGTGTTATGAACACATGGTAATCCTTCAGTGGTATCAGAGCTTTGGCTTTTTGTGTTTAAATTTTATTCCTATTTTCTTAAATTTGTGAATTAATATGATTAATTCAAAATTTTTTTTAAACATGCGATATAGTTATTTCCATTGAGATGGTTTTCTAATAAATTAATAGTTAATTTATTTCAACATTAATTATTTAATTGTGATTAAATTATTATTTTTTTAATATAAAAGTTATATTTATAATCAAATATTTTGTTTGATTTTATTTATATATTAAATTTTATTGTGATTTTGATTACAATAAAAGGAATAATATGCAAAATATCTTTTATTTGTTTCTTATATATATAAGTGTATATATAAAGGTCAAATTTGATTTGATAATTTTTTAAGGCTAAACGTTAGTACATGAAAAATCAAATTTTGATTTGATTATGTGTTTTGAACACTATAATTTTAGAAATTAGTTTTTCTAATGTTCTTGATTATAAAGAGCGGCCTGACAACCAGGAGTTTTATTTTCAAGATAATAATCGGTGTATACATTTGATGTATTAAGGATTAAATTTTATATTTTTTCCTAGACAACCTGGGAGTATAAAAATTTAATCCAAGAATACTGGTAGAAATTCTCTAACAATAGAGATAAGTCCTAAAAGTTAGGATATTGTCAAAAATAAATTTATCTCTTGTTTACAAGGAACAACCTGACAACCAGGAGACTTGTACTCAAAGATAGAATTTATTCATGCATATGATGATGTATAAGGAGAATTAATTTTATACTTGAACCTAGACAACCTAGGAGTATAAAATATAATTCAGTTAAATAATTGTCTGACAACCAGATAATTATTTGGGATTATAATTGTATGATATAATTTAATCATATTTATTTGGAATAGGTATGAGTAACAACTTGACAACCAAGGTACTCATTCACGATTCTAAATAATTTTGTCATAAATATAGATTTCTTATTTACTTTCATATTTTAAATTTTTAAATATGTCCACCTTTTGTGTGGCATACTTGAAAGTAATATATTAAATACAATTTGAGAATTGTATTTTCAAAGGGTTATCATTGAGATGATAATATTCTCCAATAAAATTGACTTTGGAATGGTCAGAACTTTTGATGTATTTATAATATTATTTTACATGGGTTGTTTTGACAACCATAAGTTCTAATTTCAAAGGCACCTCCCCACTATTTATTACTGAATATCTTGAGAAGATGTATGGTGCCCAAAATAAGATAGTATGACTATCAAAGTTTTATTTAAACTAGTGGGAGTATTGGACAATATATTTTGAATTAAACAACTTTAGAAGTTGGAATGCCATTAGGCAAATGGTTTTAGCGAGAATTGTTCTTGCAAGCATTTTTGGATATTTATTTTGTTACAAACAAAATTTTTCTTAATATGATTAAGGTTTGTGATCTTTTTTAGAAAAATTCAACATGAGTATTGAGGATGCGAATCAAAATTGTTCTTAAGGGTTGGTTTGACCAATAATAAAAATATTGAGTATTTTTATTATAAGAGTTTAAAGTAAAATCTCTAATATCTAATTGATATTCTATTGAATAGAGAATGAAATTCTCTTCATGCATAAATACTAGTACTCTATGTACTCCATCGTGTTTAAGAAACATGAAATTTGATTTAGTTGAATATCACTATTTGTTAAATATTTAGACTACGTTTTAGAAATATTGCTAAATTAATAAATTTTTTACCAAATCAATTTTTTATCCATATGAAATATGGAAAAGGCATAAGCTGAAACTCAAGAACATTAGAGTTTGGAGATGTCTTATATGTGTTAAGAGATTGCACAACAATAGAATTGACACTAGGTCCGATAAATGAGATTTATTGGATACCCTAAAGAAATAATGAGATTATTTTTATCACCCTTCTTATGACAAAATATCTATGATAAGAGGTTAAACTCCTTTTTAGAAAAGGAATTCCATTTTAAAGAAAGAGTGGAAGTACAATTACTTTTATTAGAATTGTATACCACTCAATAGAGGATATACTTTCTCTTGAAAGTATAAAAGGTTTGATCGTCAAACTAACTTTTCAAAAAAGTAGCCTATTTGTATAATGATACAATTCTATAAAGATAAATCTAATGGTTACTTAGATTTTTTTCATAATCATGTTCAATAAGGATTGTCTTTAAAATAAAATTATGCACTATTGTAGTGGGAGATTTCATGTTTTGAGAAAACGTGATATTTATTATGCACTAGGTGTATTTTACAAAAGGTCAAGCAAACATGCTCAAGAGCAAAGATGTTTAAGGTCAAAAGAGTTTTGATAAACACAGATGTGCATTGAAAAATTATACACATGATTGATTGGCTCTAGTGCAAGTGGGAGATTATTGTGATAATAGTATGCCCAAGATCCAATCCATCATGATTGGCTCTCGTGCAAGTGGGAGATTGTTGGGAATAAGTAGTATGACCATAATCCAATCAATCACGTGTCAAATAATTTGTTATTGTTATTATATTAAAATGTTAATATAATAACGTCCTTGATTAAATTTAGAGATTTATCATTGTGATAGTGATCACAATATTGAGAGATAAATCTTTTTATAATTTAATCTAAATTGTTCTTGGTCATAGGATTATTAAAAAGGACATTAATAATCCGAAAAGATCAATATATATATATATATAATGGTCTTCATTGGATGAAGATTAATAGTTCTCATTTATTAAATTATATATATAGATGGTGCATATAGAGATATGACCATTGAACTGACTCACTCTGAAAATTTCTAATGGTTATAATTACCGTATATTTGTCAATAGGATATTCTCAAGATGAACATAGTAATAGGGTTTCCTTTGACCTGCGACTGTCATAGTAATTAACAATGTATTTATTATACTTTGATTCCGGACACCTAATACCCTAGGGTGCTAGTTGAATGGATATTGGGTATGATTTAAATACTTGTAGAATTAATTATTAGTCAATAAGGAATCCGTCAACTCTCGGTAAAGAGTTTTAGCTCTATGATTATAATGACTGAGATGAATAAAACCTTGGCCAAGGGGATTGAATGAATGAAGAAATGAGTTTCTTAGGCCATTCACAGTTCATTATAATAATGGTAACAAGTTAGAGTTTGACAATTAAACCATACTCTAAGGGTTAACCAAGAGCTGGAAAGATGGAAGGAATTATACTTTGTTCTTCTGAGGTTCTTAGTAAAAATAGATTACTTCAAACTATCGGGTCGTTGAGGAGTGTTGCTAGACGCCAACCTTGATTAGTAAATTTAGTATGACTAATTTACTACCCGCTTAGTATTGAACCTATGGGGTCACACACTAACGAGTGTTCTAATCTTTGCTATAGAATTATTTAATTATTATTTTGATTTGATCAAATAAATAATTATATTAATTCAAATGGAATATTATTATATTCTTTGCTAGCACCAAGAATATAATAATAGTATGATAATTGAGAATATTAAATGAGATTTGAGAATAATTAGTTATTCTATTTTTGAATTTGAATTATAAATTTGGATGAGATCCAAATCGATTATGTTTTAAATTGTTATGATATGATTCATAAAATTTAAAGGATGATTTGGAATTTAAAGATATGATTTAAATTTGAATTGAGAATCAAATTTAAAATCAGTAATAAATCTCATACTATATATATGTATGCCAAGAGTAGAGGAACATGGTGAAAAAAAACGAGAGAATAAAACACAAGGGTTTTATTCCTTTACCTCTACACACATAAGTGTATGTGAGCCTCATTCTTGGAGAAGAATTTTATGGTGTGCAAAGAGTTGCAAGAGGTTTCTCAATTTAGATCAGATGTCCATTGGTCAAGGAGTTGACAGCAAAGGTTGGTCTCGGTGTAGATACGCATAGCGCCTTCGTACCATCGAAGGAGAAAGTGATTTTTACTAGCGTACTCAGGTATTTTAGATCTGATCTACTATCTATATATTATTGGAATAAAATTTAAGCACAAAATAGATCTTTAAGGATTACTTTATTTTCTTCCGCTGCGTGTGTTATGAACACATGGTAATTCTTCAATATTTTTATTTTAAAAAGTAGAAATTAGCTTTAAAAACCTTTCTGTGAAAGCTTCCGAAAGCTCTTCTTGCTGAAAGTTGGGAGCAAAAGTATCTCTTCTTTTTTGATTATTTTTTAAGGGGAAAAAATCAGCATATGTTAGTGCCACCTTCTACATTGATATGTTGGCAGGTTCAAACTCATGGAAGTAAATTTTCACTCGTATTTTGCATATTAAAATCAACAAAAATATTATGTACGAACGAAATCAATCAACATATATTTGAGTATAAATATGTATATAATATAATTATATTTTAATATATTTTTTATACTAATAATTAATTATAATAATTATTTTTAGTATACATTTAACATGATTGTAAAATTAATACATGTTCTTCTATCATTAATAACCATATTAGATACTAAAATCAGCTACTAGTATATAATAATATTAAAATATAAAATATACATTAAAAATAAATTAAACTACATATATAGATATAGTGGCTAATTTTAGTATATAGCTGATTTTGATATATAAATATTATTTTTTTAAATTATTAATTAGGTATGTATTTAGATTCTAATATAAAAAAAAGCAAAATAAGTGCAATTTTTTTACCTAGAATTAATTAGGGAATAGATTCAAGCTATTCAAGTTAATATAACTTATTTCTTTTTTTTTTTGGTGGAAAAGGGGTCAAAGACCCCAAAAAACAGAAAAGAAACAGAAACTAACAAGAGCCTCTCGGCCTTAGAGAACCATAACTATCTAACCAAAGAGAATTTCTAACGTTAGGAGGCGGAGTATCAAACAGATGAAGACCAAGAGGAAGATACTGTCCTTTCTTGACAAGAGTGTCAGCTACAGTATTCGCTTCTCTCAGGGTTTGCTTCCATTCAACCTTATGAATGCGGCTACTTAACAAGCTTATATCATCAAGGAGAGGTTTGCAAGGATGAGAATTACTACAACCTTCTCTTATAAAATTAATAGCCATGGCTGAATCAGACTCAATGAGAACATGGGAGAATTCATTTGCTACCGCAATGTGCAGACCCTTTACAATGCCCCAGAGCTCAGCTTGTGTGATGGAGCAGCTACCTAAATTGCAAGAGAAGCCAACAACAAATCTGCCAAGATGGTTACGAAACACTCCTCCACAAGCTGCATTGTTTTCTCGCTTGAAAAATGATCCATCCACGTTTAACTTCATGCAATTCTCTACAAGGGGATACCATTTTATCATGCTTCTAGCTAAAGTATGACTCCTTTTCAATTGGGAGCTTTTCCTCAAGATGCTCAACATCTCTTTTCCACGGGATTTAATAACTTCAAAAGCTGCTGTTGGGTGCATCCTTTTACCTTCAAAAATATATTTATTACGGAAGAACCAGAGACATGAGCTTGCCACTCCAAAAATACATGACCAATCAGTTTCATTAGATAAATTGGCAAAGAGCCAATCTCTAATAGTCATGTTGAAGAAATCTGTAATAATGTCGTGAGCCTTGAGGAAGATCCAAACCGCTTTGGCAAACGGACAATCTCTAAGCACGTGGAGAATATCTTCATCCGTTGCATTGCAAATCGAACATTGAGCAGAATTGGACATATGTCGTCTTCTCCGTTCTACATTTGTTAGAAGCACGTTGTGGGCCGCTAACCAAAGGAATGATTTGATTCTTTCAGTTCCTTTCCATTTCCAAACCAATTTAAAGAGTTCATCCGAGGGTGTTGCATCATCAATAATTGATTTATATGCTGATTTGAGGGAGAAAGAACCATCTGATGTACCAGACCAAGCAATGCTATCCATTCCTTTCCATGGCGATAGAGGTGCCATTGCACTAATCCTCTTGATTACTGAGTCCGGGAGCCATTCGCTGAGCTTCGTTAAGTCCCAGGACCCTGAAACAGTAAGGAAGTCCGTCAAATTACAACAAGTATCTAAAGGACTGATTACCTGAGTTGCATGATGCTCAAGTTTCCCAAGTTCTGGCACCCAATTGTGCTTCCAAAAATTTATGTTTGTTCCCTCTCCAATACGCCAAATAGTATTTCTTTCCACCCCATTCGAGGTTTTGCATATGCCTTTCCACAAGTTGAAAGCCTTATTTTTCCTAGAGAACCTTGGGAGCAGATCTTCTCCACAGTTATATTTAGATCTCAGCACTCTGGCCCATAAAGAGTCCTTCTTTTCTATTTGACCTCATCCCATTTTCATCATGAACGCATGATTAAGATCCTTTGCATGTCTAATACCAAGGCCTCCTGATTCTTTGGGACTATTTATCTTCTTCCAACTAACAAGATGAACCCTTTTTGATTGATCAGTTTCACCCCAAAGGAAGGACCTGCATTTACGATCAATTATGTCACAAGTAGCAACTGGTAAAATAGCAGTTTGCATTGTATAACTAGGTAAAGAAGATAAAACAGATTTCACCAGTGTTGTCCTTCCGGCCAATGACAAAGATGAAGCCTTCCAATTATTGAGCCTAGTATTCAACTTATCAATAATCCCACTATAGGTATTCTTCGACACTCTAGAGTGAAGGATAGGGACCCCCAAATATTTACCAAGATCATCAGTTCTTGAAAATTGGAGGGAGTTGCTGATTTCACTTCTGACAGTATTACCCACATTAGCGAAAAAAAAGATACGAGTTTTCTCATTGCTGACTTTCTGTCCTGAGCTCGAGCAAAAAGCATCTAAGACTTTATTAATAACCTCGGCCTGTTCCATGCTAGCTTCGGCAAAAAGAATGAGATCATCCGCAAAACATAGATGGGATAGCTTAGGGCCATTTTTCTTGAGACAAATAGGCTTCCAAAACCCCAAATCCACTGCAGAGGTAATAAGTTGAGAAAGTCTTTCCATGCAAAGGACAAAAATATAGGGTGAGATGGGATCTCCTTGACGGATTCCTCTTATGGGAGAGAATTCTTCTAAGACTTCTCCATTCCATAGAATTCGCATCTTTAGAGTAGAAATACAGCAAACAACCAGATCAATGAAATTCTGAGGGAGACCAGCATCCTGAAGAGTATCCTTGATAAAGCTCCATTTGAGTCTATCGTAAGCTTTTTCTAAATCAATCTTTATTGCCATCCAACCTTTAGAGCCCTTCTTGAGTCTCATGGAATGTATCACTTCTTGAGTAATGACAATGTTATCTGTGCTATGTCTTCCTGGGACAAAACTACACTGATTGGGTTGAACAAGTTTTTCCATCACTTTTTTCAATCTGTTGGCAATGATCTTTGTAACAGCTTTGTATGAGACATTACACAGACTAATTGGACGCATTTGCTTTAAGTGAGTAACCGGCTCCACCTTGGGAATAAGGGTAATAAGAGTTTCGTTAATCTCCTCAATCTTGTGAGGATTAGAGAAGATACTCTGCACCAGCCGACATAAATCAGTTCCCACCACTTCCCATTGATGTTGGTAGAAGATGGCCTGAATGCCATCCTTACCTGGTGCTTTCAGGCTGCCCATTTGAAAGATGGAATCTTTAATTTCTTGATTAGTAACATTGCTGCCAAGAAGATTGATCTCATAATTATTCAGGGATGGAAAAGCATGATTCAAAATAAAAGGACTTTCTGGAGTGTCATCCTGGTAAAGATTCACATAGAAGGTAGTAGCCATGACTTCAAGAGTGGAGTTGTCCGACACCCAATTCCCATTATCATCCATAAGGGAATTAATTTTATTTCTGCGCCTTCTAGCCATAGTCGTGCCATGGAAATACTTAGTATTATGGTCTCCAAATTCTATCCAATTGCATCTTGACTTTTGAAACCATAACAACTCTTTTTGAGAGAGGATCTGCTCATATTCTTTCCACAAATTTGCTTGCAAGTCTTCTAAAAAAGAGTTGCTATTCAAATTAAGACTGGTGGCAATACCATTTAATCTACGAAGGATCCTATTCTTTTTGAAGAAGATATTTCCAAACACAGAAGAGTTCCAAATTCTAACAGCATCTTGGAAATTTGAAATACAATTAGACTAAGAGTTCTGCCAACTCCAATTATTTTTAACAACATCACCGAAATCTGAATGAGTAAGCCATGCTGCAGTAAAACGAAAGGGTTTCCTTCTTCTGTTAAGGGGTTGAGAAGAAGCAAGCTGAAATAAGAGAGGAGTATGATCTGACTTCATCATAGCCAAGTGTTTGACTTTAACATCAGGGAAGGCAATCTGCCAGTCCAAGTTGCACAAGCCTCGGTCAAGTCTCTCAAATAAATTCCCTTGCTTCCAAGTAAATGGCCAGCCAAAAAAACCCAAATCCATCAACCCGCATTCAGACACGCAAGCTTGGAAATCAGTACAAGCTTCTTGGATTTGATTCAATGATCCTCCCTTCCTTTCATGAGCGTGGAGCATAGCATTAAAATCACCAGCAATACACCATGGGGAAGAGATATTCTGACTAATAGAATTAAGGCAACTCCATAACTCCTTTCTCTGACCTCTTTGAGGACTGCCATAGACAGCTGTAAAGAGCCAGGGAACAGAATTTTTACCAACAACCTGCATATGAACAAATTGAACATGGTGGTGGAGAACAATAACTTGCCAGAAATTAGTGTCCCAAAGACACCAAATACCTCCCGAGTGCCCTCTAGATTCCTCCACAAAGACGCCATCAAAACCCATCTTTTCTCGAATCTTATTGCCACGGTCCCCACTAACATGGGTTTCAAGAAGAATTATGAAATTAGCTTCAAACTCTCTCTTCAAATCTCTAATCAGAGTATGAAAACCCTTTCCACCAACTCCACGACAATTCCATATAATAAAATTCATAAATAACATAAATGGAAGAAAAAAAAAACAGTCACCAGAGACCTAAGCTTAGGACAAGGCAATGCCCTTCCCTCTGTCATTAATCTGACCATATATGCCATGGTCGTCCTTGTTAGAGCTACCACTTGCAATCTCCACAGCTTCATCTGGAGGTTTTTTCAGTTGGTCACCTTCTTTTCGAAACATCACCGAATCTCCAACTACGAAGTTTGGTTGTTGTTGCTTTTGGATTTGGACCATGAATTCATTCTTGACCACATGCTTCTCAAGGATGTCCTGCACTTGTTTTGTAGCTTCATACGCCCCTCTCTCCTCTTGTTGGAGTTTTCGCATGCTTTCAAGTATGGCAAGTTCCATCGCTTCTTTCTCTAGATTCTTCGATGATGAAGGTTCACTGGAGGAGTGGCATTGAGTAACCTTGCTTGTTTTGGGAGAATTTTGGTTAGTCTTGGTTTTGGGCTTTGAATTCTTCTCACCATTGTTAGGTCCATACTTAAAAGAGGTATTCTTCTTAGATGATTGAGGATTTTTACCAGCTCCAGCTTTGAGAATCTTTTTTGCAATAGAATTATAAGGTGTAATAACCTTTTGGGCTTTTGCTTTTGTTTTTGCAAGCCCAACATGCTTAGCCTTCTCTTGGATCAATCCTTGTTCTGGACCCACATGCATAGCCTCTTCTTCATGAGCATTTCCATGCAAGCTTTCCTCACGTGGCTTTTCACTAAAATCATCACTCAACACATTAAAACGTGACCCCTCCTTATTACTAGTCTCTTGCTCAATATTTGAATCTTCCTTATTAGTGCGTATCTCTCTTCCAGATTCGGCTCCCTTGTATTTCGGCGTGGATTTATCAAACTTCCTTCTTATAGGTCTTCTTACCATCATTCAGGGTCCAAAATTAGGGGGATCTTGATTACTTACTCGATTATTATGGGAATTAGAATCTCCTTGAGTAGCACTATTAACATTAATATCCTGATTCTGATTAGCTTCTTCTTCCTTTGGGCTGCTGGTACCGATATCTACTTCCTGGTCCTCTTCGTGGCTTACTGCTTCGCTACATTGCTCCGCCTTATGTCCATACTTGCCACAATTAAAGCATATGAGATGGAGACCTTCATATTCGATATTTAGAGTGGTTCCAAGGACCGAAATTTTGGGTACCAATTTTTTAGACAAATCAATTTCTACACAAATTCTTGCAAATTTTCCTCGAGAGTGTATGGACGTAGCAGGATCAATTTTTAACATAGTACCAATGGTTGAACCAACCCTCCACAAGAACCTATGGTTGTATAGTTCAATAGGTAAATTTGGGATGCGAATCCAAGCAGCGATCTTCTTAACTGCATTTTCTGTTGATAGAAAAAAAGGTCTCCACCTTTGAACAATAAGATAATGCCCTGCTATCATCCAAGGACCTCCAAGGAGTGCATGAGAGTAATCTTCCTCATCTGAAAAATGCACCAAAAAATAATCACGATCCATATCAATAACACTAATTTTACCTTTTTTCACCCAATCTCGATTCAGTCGTTGTTCCATGAATCCCAAGTGCACTCTTTTTCCTAATACTTTGACAATCAAAGCCGCATGCCAGGGTTTACACCACTCGTCAAACTCTTCTCTCGACACTGGTATGACTGGGCATGGATCGAAGGGCTTATCCGTCTTCTCTATCACCTCTTCATCTTTATACCACCTGTCCTCTGGATCAGATTCATCTTCATCAATAGCCCCTTCCGGAATTATATTATCGTCCATCTTCGGACCTGGCGGTGATAGCAAAGAGTCTTTATAGGACATATAAGCTATTTTTGGAGAGTTAAGGTTTTTCCCGACCTGAATATCCATGCCGTTTCCATGCTTGTTGAGATCAGCAACCTCCCTTGTTTTAACTTTCTTTGTGCTCCTTTGCACGAGATCTAACTCTTGTCGTGATGCTCTAGGAGAGCGTTCACCAGACATATCACTTTTTTTCTCACTTATTTCTTTACTTATTGGTAGTTAACACAATCATTAACTTTATTTATTTTTGTATCATATTTTAACTTTATATTCATATATTGTAACACTAATCCATATTTTAATAGTAGAAGAACTGCTATTATGAGGTACATCACTGATTATTAAATATACTAGCTAGTTACATGTGAAGTAGCAATTACGAATAACTAAAAACACAATAACCAATATAATTAAGAAAAACAATGATGAAGAGCCATATATTTCCATCACCTGCTTCTTTTAGTAACATGAACTTTCAAGCCATGCTTCATGTGAAGTATAACAGAAACATTTGGACACACAGAATGCCCTTCCACTACTTTGAAGTAAAAGTTCCATAGCAAAGCAATGGCAACAATCTTCATTTGGATAAAGCTAAGATTTTTACCCAAACAACTTCTTGGGCATGCATTGAAAGCTATAAACTTATATGATGGTATCTGTATATTGCTCCTTTTTTCCGAAATCCACCTTTCTGGCTTAAATTCCAAGCAATCTTTATCCCATATTTGTTCCATCCTTCGCATTGAATATAGAGAGTAATAGATCATAGTATTTGGACCAATATAATCTCCACTAGGAAGTATATCAGATTTGATGGCACATTTATGCTCAAATGGCACTAGAGGGAAAAGCCTCAAAGCTTCACATATAGCTCCATGCAAGTAAACTAGCTTATTAAGGTTTTTCACCTCTGAAATGAGCCAGTTTTCTTCATTAGCATTGAAGTTTGCTCTGATTTCTTCAAGGATCTTGATTTCAACTTTAGGGTGAGTCGAAACAAGCCAGAAAAACCAACTGAGACCTGCACTGATTGTGTCCCTTCCTGCCGTCAAGAGATTAATTGCAGTGTCTCTTAGAAACTTGTAATCTATTTGTTCCATTCCACTTTTTTCCACAAGAGCTTTAAGCATGTTAAAATTTGGTTCATCTTCTTGAGTGCAATTGATGACTCTACTCTGCTCTTCATCAAATTTGGTTGATATACATTCATGCAAGAACTTATCAATAATTTGTTGGGATACGATGGAGTGCTTCTCGGATCCGATTCGGAGCCATTTTTGCAGTTTCCACAAGGATCTTGGGACAAAGTGCCTATAGAGAATTGCATCCTCCATTTTGTTGAAAGCTTTTTCAAAAGCAACCTCTTGGAATTCAGTGAACTTGTTGGGAAGACATTTGGGATCAAATGCCAACATTATGGTGCAAATGTTGTCAAAAGTGAACCTCTGAAAGATGTCTTCCAAGTCCACAATAGTTTTTGATTCCGAAACATCATTCAAAAGTGGAAGTAGGGAACCCTCCAACTTCTTATGAATGGATTTTGTAACGAAATTCTCAAGAATGTTTTGCTTGAACAATGATTGTAATATGTCCCTCTGGCGCTTCCAGATGTCGTAATCAGAATTGAGGATCCCATTTCCAAGAACTTCAAAAATCTCATGGAACTCAGAACCTTTGTCATAGTTGACAAAGTTCTTACTTGTAATGTGGTGAACGTTCATAGGATCACTAATGAGGAAAAAGTTGATGTTTGTAAACAAGGGTCCTGTAAACTTAAAAGTACCACCATAGTGTTTCAAAGCTATGGTAAAGTTTTTTTTTTTTTTTTTGAAAGAAGGAGCTCAACACAAGTAGTGGAGCAAGGACAAGAACAAACAACAAGCAAAAATAAAAAACCTAACTAAAACGAACTAGCCATAAAACCCATTTGTCATCTCCGGCATTGCCATCAACAACTAAAAGGGTCAGCACCTAACCACTCAGTGTAGCTCTGAACAGACAAGTTTATAATCTCCTCTACTCTTTTTTCTTTATTCTGGAAAATTCTCCTATTCCGTTCCAACCAAATGTTCCACATAATGGCACAAAAGCACACCATCCATCTCTTGCACTCCTCCTTGTTAATTGCTACCTCAGTCCAACTGTAAAAATGTTCCTTGACTGTACCCGGGCATATCCATTGTAGACCAACATGAGATATCCAAGTACACCAGACCTGCCATGAAAAATTACAGCCCAGAAACAAGTGGTAATCATTTTCATCACCTACTTTACATAAGACACATAGAGCATCTTCTTGGTTAATAACCCCGAAACGACGTAGTCTCTCCTTCGTATTAACCCTGCCAATCAATCCAAACCAAACAAATAACTCCACCCTAGGAGGGACAAGCCCTTTCCAGATTGATCTAGTAAAGCTATAACTTGATATATCCTCCGGAGCCATTTCTACCTGCAACACCTGCACAAATGAGTTAGTAGAAAAAACACCTTGTTTATCATATTTCCACACAACTCTATCCTCTCTCCCACGTGCAAGTTTAACTATGCTCAAAGTATTGTGAAGCTGGTTTACTAGATCCAACTCCCATTGGAACAGTTCTCGCCTCCATTGGAAGTTCCATATCCAAATTAACCCATCCCAAAACCCACAATCCCCTATCATTGATCCTGTTTGGATTGAAACAGAGAAGAGCTTTGGGAACTGATCTTTCAATGAACCTCCAATAATCCAGACATCCTCCCAAAACCGAGTACGTCTCCCATCATCCACCTCTATAGTCAATCCAGTAATCATCTTTTGCCTAACTTCTTGATTCTTAAACTGCAGCTGACAAATGTCCTTCCACAGACCTCCCGATCAGGCAATTTCTGAGAGGATAATAGCTCATTTGGATTCAAGTTATTACAAGAGCAAATAACCTTCTTCCACAACAGACAATCTTCTTTAGAGAACCGCCATCACCACTTAAACAGAAGGGCTGTATTGCGTACCACAGCATCTCCAACTCCCAATCCGCCCAACCTCTTAGGAGCCTGCACCACTTCCCACTTTACTAAGGCCATACCAGAGCTCCCATCATCCTTACACCATAAAAATCTTCTTTGCAAAGAAATCAGTTTCTCTGCAACAGCCTTTGGCATCTTATAAAGGCTCAAATAATAAACCGAAAGGCTATTCAACATAGATTTGATAAGCACCAACTTACCAGATTTATTAAGCGCCTTGGCTTTCCAAAGGCTAAGCTTCTGCTCCACCTTGTCTATTATTGGCTTCCACGTCTTGACCAACCTTGGGTTGGCGCCTAGTGAGATGCCCAGATATTTGACTGGAAGGGAGTCTTGCTTGCATCCTAGAACACAACACATACGTTGCACCCACTGCTCATCACAGTTGATAGGAATTAAACTCGACTTCTCAAAATTGATACATAAGCCTGACATCAACTCAAAGCACCGAAGCAACCTCTTGTAGTTCTTAATGGTCTCATCTTTAGGAGGGCAAAACAAAATAGTATCATCTGCGAACTGTAGATGCGACAACTCAATATGATCTCTTCCAACCAACAATGGAGATAAGCGACTGTTCCTTACTGCTTCTTCAAGCATTCTATGTAAGACATCCACTACAAGTACAAAAAGGAACAAAGACAATGGATCACCCTGTCGCAGGCCCCTTTCCATCTTGAACGGTTTAGAAGGCGAGCCGTTTATCAACACTGACATTGAGCACGACGTCACACACTCTATAACTCACGCCCTCCATCTCTGCCTGAAACCCATCTTCTGCAACACGAGGTCGACGAATTTCTACTTTACTCTGTCATATGCTTTCTGGAAGTCTAGTTTTATTATTGCCGCTTCCAACTTCCTCAGTTTGATCCACTGAACCGTTTCACATGCGATAAGTGCCCCATCATGAATCTTCCGACCCTTGACAAATGCACTCTGCGTCTCACCTACTAATCCAGGCATAACGGCTCTCATCCTCCTCACTAGCATCTTTGAGATAACCTTATATACACACCCCACTATGCTGATCGGCCGCAAATCTTTGATTTCCTTAGCACCAGTAAACTTCGGGGCCAGTGCCACCCAAGTTACGTTAGCATCTGTCGGTAGCCTTGATGAATGAAAGAAATCCAGTACAGCTGTCGTGAATTCAGAGCCAATGTCACCCCAACACTTCTTTATAAAGTTCATGTTGTATCCGTCACTTCCTGGAGCTTTGGACAATTCACAATCCCACACTGCCTCTCTAACCTCCTCAGGTGTTGGTAACATCTCTAGAGCTATAACATTCTCATTGTTGATCCTTTCCACTAGTCCGTCTCTGAATCCCACCATCGGAGAATCCTCTTGACGATATAACTCCTTGTAGAACTCCCTTATGGCAATCTTAATCCTAGCTTGATTCCTTATCAACCTCCCATTAATGACCAGAGCATCAATTCTATTATTCCTCCTTCTTGCTGAAGCTAAGTTATAGAAATATCTCGTGTTTTTATCCATTTGTCTCGCATGCCTAGACCTCGACATCTGCTTCCAGTGAATTTCTTTTCAAACATACCACTTTTCACAGCAAGTAACTAAGTCCCTCATTCTAGCTTCCACTTTTCCATCATATGCCCCATTAC
The DNA here is from genome assembly GCF_059453495.1 of Arachis ipaensis. Classification (NCBI taxonomy): domain Eukaryota; kingdom Viridiplantae; phylum Streptophyta; class Magnoliopsida; order Fabales; family Fabaceae; genus Arachis; species Arachis ipaensis. Next base: position 9,236,382 of record NC_142438.1, read on the forward strand.
CAACCATGTCATCAATTTTCTTAATTTTTTCTTTAAACATAGTGATTTTCTTGTCCATGTCACCAAAGTTGTCTCTGTGCCATCTTCTCAAAGGACTCGTCAAAGCCTTCAATTTGTCAGTGAATTGTATAGCTTCCAACCCTCTCCATTCCTCCTTGACCATCCTTAGAAATTCTTCATGAGTAAACCACGAATCAAGGCTGCGGAATAGTCTCAAACAATCCCTTATCCTCTTATCTTCCACTATAATAGGACAGTGATCTGACAAACCCCGTGGTCCACCCCTCAAATGGGTTCCTGGAAACACCTCAAGCTATTCTAGGCTAACCAGGGCTCTGTCAAGGCGGCTACAAGAACGTTCTCGAAACCACGTAAACTTCCGATCAGTAATCGGCAAGTCCACCAATCCCATACCATTTATCCAATCCTTAAACTCTTGTGCTGACAAAGACAAGTTATCAGTGCCTCGCCTCTCCTCTACATGTGTAATTTCATTAAAATCTCCTAAAAAACAAAAGGGCCCCTGGCATAACCCAGCCACATAGTATAACTCCTCCCACACAACTAGTTTCTCATCTCTAGTATGTGCACCATACACCAAGAAGAAAGCACAATTAATAGAGTTTTCTGACAGGATACCTTCAACATACAATCATCTCTCACCTTTATAGCTATTTCTTTTTTTAAAGAATTCATCATCCCACATTAACAACAACCCCCAGAAGCACCATCAGATTCTACATACTCCCATCCTGCACAATCTTTACCCCAAATTTTCAAAACATCAAATCTTGTCACTATCTGCCTTTTGGTTTCTACCAGACCTAACATATTGAATCTATATTTGTTCTTAAGATCTTTCACCATTCTCAATTTTTCGTCCCCCCTTAGCCCCCTAACATTCCATGAACTAACAATCATTTTAAATTAATGTTACATACCTTATTGTGACATTTAGGTCTGCTCCGCCTTACTTTAGCCTTCTGTTTTGCAAGCCTTCTTTTTCGGGTAATATCTTCATTTTGTTCTTGAAGGATAGCCATTATGTCGTCCTCTTCATTGCATAGCATTGCTCCTGACTCCTTTGCTAAATCCCAAGTCTTTTGGTTCCAACATTTGCTCATACAAGCTTGCACCCTCGTTTCCTTTGTCCTCATCATTATTGCCCTGCCCTTCGTTTTCCACATGGTCTTCAATGTCTTCATAGCCCTCTCTCTTATTCTGCCCCATCAGGTTGTTATTATCAAGTGAGACGTGACCCAGGCCTTCGTTAGCTTCCTCTGCATTAGTAATTACCTCCTCTGGTATAAGCCTTCCATTCGCATCTTCCCCTAGTTGAGCCCCTTCAGATACCGCCCCTACCCCTGCATCCTACTTAACCTTATTAGCATCACTACCCTCTTGACAATTTTGCTTCGCTCCGGGACCAAGGTGTCGTTCAAGACCTTTAGAAATTTCAATATCTTTCAACACGGTACTTCTACCTATTCCTTGCTCTGTCCTCAACCCCTGTACAACCTCTGGTTCCAACCGGTTATCCCTTCCCATCCCCCCGTTGGCCCCTCCGCCCGCCTTCATCTCACCATCAACTAAGTTTAGCTCCCTCGCTCCACCAGCAAACCTAGGAGCAGCTTCTATTTCGGCCAGCAGCCCCTTCGACTTTCCATCGCGCACCCTACCCTCGTGATTGGCACAGCCATACTGCACCGGAACGAAACCCTCCTCACGGTCCAGGCGGCGCCGCAGAACAACGTCTTCAGTGGGTCCAGTGTCCGTCCCTTCCTGGTTGCTACGGAGCCCCCTGAGTCTATGAGGTCGCACTTTCAACGCTGGATCAGCGCTAGACCTGGGACTGGTGATCGGTCCACTTACAGCCCGCCCCATAGCTCCTTGACCCAGCCCAGAATAACCCACCACTTTACGCTCCTTTCCATACGGTAATGTTCTTTGAATCACTTGGCCAAATACCCTCCTGTTGAGGTGATAGTTATTGTTGGCCCAATAGTTGTCTCTCATGCCATGATTAATTTTTATTCCCCTTGCAAGCCCAACAAGATCACCGTACCGTTATAATTCCACGGGATGGTAAGCTCTGAGTCTACTTCAAAACTCTCCTCATATCCCCCAAGTTCAGCCAGGCATTCAGTATCTCCATTAATATGTTGATACGTTAATAAATTGGTTTGATTGGGTCTTAAGTTGTCATAACTCCATTCATTCAAAATTGATTCAGAATTTACCAATCTGTCCTCATCTTCAACCCATGTCGTTCGAACCTCCATAACTACTATTGCTGCTTGATCTCCAGTATCTATCAACTCTGATGCTCTAGACAGCGTTATATCTACACCATCCGAGTCCTTTATGATTTCGTTACTTTGGAGAATATTACCATTAAAGTCTTGCATCTTATTTTCGAAGTTACATTGCGAACTATATACTTCCTGTCCCATCTCCTTTACCAGAACATCAAATCTACTGGTACCTAATGTGATATGAATCCATTTATTGATCACATCCATAACACAAGTATCAATTAGTACACGTCCAACACTAAAAGAGGATTGGGATTCCGTCGCTTTATCGCACCTAACTACCTCTCTCCATTGACCTCCTATCGTCTTGAACGTATCCACTGACCAAACATGCAACGGAACTCCAAAACACTCTAGCCAAACTTTTCGAGATTCACTTCTCTCCGATTCGTTCCACCTCCAAACACTATGAAAAATCTAAAGTAGGCTATTCATCTTGAATGTGTACGTCTCTTCAGCATTCAACAGGCTATCAAAAGTCAATAACGCTTTATATGCTCCCATTTTGCATACTTGGACAACTTGTGGGAAGTTCTTCGCCACCGTATCCTTCAAGGAGCCAAAGTCAATAGCCTTCGTCGTTCCACCTATCAGGCTTTTCTGCAACCAGTCCAAATTTTCTTTCGCCACAACCACTTTCAACTTTTTCGTCCACCCCTTCCCACTTGAATCTTGGGTCTCTTTATCCTTTCTCTCATCTTTAGAGCCACTAGCAGGGGGTAGCGGCGCATTTTGATGTTCTCGAAGCGGATGGTGAACAATTCCATTTCGCATGTCAACTCCTACCTATACCCTTCGCGGGTCCTTAGCATCCGACGACGCTCTTCTGTATTTTGCCTCACCAACAAACACGACCTTGCCTCTCAATCTCATACGATTCATTTCTGTTATAGCCTTCAACGCCCCTCCCTTCGTAGTGTAGCGTATGAACGCAAAAATGTACATTCTATCTCTCTTTTGCTTTTGTGATAGATATATGTCATTTATGCGTCCAGTCCATCGAAAAAGTTGAAACAGTTCTCGCTTCGAAATGTCCTCCGGGAGATTGTCTAAAAAGATCGAAAACGACTCATTCTCCAGTCAACGATACTCTTCTCGGTTCTAAACTCTAGGATCCTTGATTTGATTCCTAAAACTACCTCTCTCTCACCCCTCTCTCTCATTCTCTCTCTCATTCTCGCCAGTGTTTTTATTACGAGTTTAATCGGTCATACTAATCCTGTAAAGCTATGGTAAAGTATTCATGAATATTGGACATATTCCACAGCATAGCACGTAGCATACCAAACAAGGGTAAATTTGGGATAGGTGAATTTCTTTTGATCCTCCAAATTAAATGTGGATGCAAACGAATGTGATAATGGCTACAAATAAAGCAAAGGACTCTAGTGAGAGCATCATGGTGGCCTTAAGTGCTTGTTTCTAAGATGTATCTGTGCATGAATGGTTATTTTTCTCATAAATTTATAGGCACAAATGGAAAAGAAAATAATAAAAAAAATACTAGAATTGGAAAAAATATAATGTGTCTATGTATATAATTGTCATTTTTTTCCTAAAAATTAGGAGTGAGACGCAAATTTGAGACCTCTAAATAAAAACGAAGAGATTATATCATTTGAATTATAACTCGTTAATGCGTATAATTGTCATTTAGCTAAGAGGAGTGTTAGGTAGCCAAAGAATAATTACAATATAGAAATATCACGTAAAAATTCTCATTCTCTTGATAAACAAGTGATATACACCTCCTTATCACTTACCATTTTGCTGCATGTTTGAAGTCATTACTATTCTTTCCAAAATCAATTTCAGTTTCTCCCAAATCAAATCCCTAACATCTTTCAATCACATTATTATTCATTAAAATGCAATAATTTTCTGCAAAAATTATAGAAGTTAAATTAAAAATTTTTAACAACTTCTACTATATAATTTATATTTTACATATAGACTATTAAGAAATAAAAAATAAAATATAAAATATAAACAAAAATTAAAAAATAAAATTTTAAAAATAATTATGAACCCGTCATATTAAAATCAATAAATAAGCATACATACGAATATTAAATAAAAATATTAAAATAATTAAAACCATGACCTATTAGTACACATATGAGATAATTTGAAAAATACAATAAGACGTATAGTTTAAAATTTGATTATATTGATTATAAAAATTTATTAATTATAAGCATCATATGTATGAAATTATGAAAATTATGAGTACAAAATTATGGATGTTATTAATATGAAATTATGAATGTTATGTGTATGAATTTATGGATGTTATGAGTAAATTTATCAATTGAATAAATTAATTTAAGAATTTGACATTTTTTAAATTTAATTATGATAAAATTTAAAAACATCTGTGTTAATTTTATAGTTACTTAAGTAATAACTAAAAAATGATATGTGTATGGATGTAATATCTAATAAACATAAATTTAATTTTTAGATGTTAGTTGTATATAATTATGAATGTTATGTGTATGAACTTAGTTAGTACAATATAATTATAAATGCACATAAAAATACACAAAAAAATTAATCAGTTTATTACCATACCTCATCAAAACTAGTGGAGTTTTTCATATTCTCGAAAATTGATTAACTGACAACAACCTCATCGAGTGAGTCCATCTGTTGTATGTTCAAATTCTTCAGCACTTTCTACCATAGGTACCGTATTAAGGTAGAATTCAAATGACATACTATTTGTAATGACAAATTAAAGATGATTTCTTGTAAAATTCCTTAACCTATTCTAATTGTGCTTGCAATGGTATTAGAGTTGTGAATTTTGAATGAGAATAATTGAATTAACGAAAACAAAATCATATTAGGATAGCTTTCAGATTTTGTATCTCTCCATTGAATAATGATAAATGACTTAACAAAAATAGAAAATTAATTACAATAAAAAACGATGATGATAATAATAATAATAATAATAATAATAATAATAATAATAATAATAATAATAATAATAATAATAATAAAAAGCGTTTATGATAATAACCAATTACAATTATTAAATTTATTTGATATTATCGTATCTCCATTAGGCAAAAGAGCAGAGCAAGAATCAATTACAATGATAAATAATCATAACCGTTATTAATTATTATTATTAATTTTTATTATATTTTTAAATATAAAAATTAAATTATAAAAGAAAATATTAAGTATTGATTACAAGAATGTCTAATAGTAAAAAATATGATATTATAATTAATATCATTAATAAATGGAGTTGATAAAAATATGATAAGTGAAATGATAAGAGAGTGGACTAAAAAATAAAACTATTATTAAATGATATAAATAAAATATATTATAAAAAATTTTGGCTAATTATGACTGAAACCTTTTTTTTGTTACCAAACTTTTTCCTTTAGGTAATTGGTATTTAAGCAAAGACATTTTTCCGTACCACAAGCACATACATAAAAAGAAGAAGCTTTATCGATTAGTAGGGGCTAACCTATGGGCTGAAGAGGCCAACCTCTTAACTTTTGGAGCCATTAGGGGCCGGGACCAACAAAAACCCATAGACAGGGTTGAAATTTGGTGAGGCTAGATAGTTGAGGTTGGAGGCCAGCTCTAATGGCTTGGGCTGAAATTTGCCCCTTTCTGCCAATGAAATTGTTTCTTTTCTTCAGAGCCTCATGAATAATATTATACATCTAAATTTTTCTATCAACTAAATTTAATCAAGTTGATCTAATATTAATAAAAGTTATTTTTATCATTTTCATTCACCCAAATTTTATTATTTAATTTGATTCCAAAAAAAAAAATATATGTGTAGCATTTCTCTAAAAAATCATATGAGATGGCTGATTCTTATCTCTGAGGCATTATGTTTGTCCTGCCCTCCTGGAAAAAAATTGTTTGGATGTGTTTTAAATATTCAAAAATAAGATGGATGTGTTTTAAATATTCGAAAATTAAAAGTGGTTTTTATATGTGTTTTTAACTAAAATGCATTCACATTATAGAAACAAATGTTATTTAAGGATCGCCGAAAAATGTGCTTAGAATTAATTTGATAAAACAGTAATGTCGGGGAAAAATTAATTAAAGGTTATTTTATTTATGAATTAATTTCTACATATAAGTGTTTTGCATTTATAAGCTTTACAAGTATGAACGAAATCTACTCATTAAACGCTGTTTATGTTACGTGTCTTTTTAACAGAATTTTAAATCAATTCAAATCAATTAACCCACAAATATATAACTTTCATTTTTCAAAAGATTTCGTTTCTTTTTTTTGAGTTTCTTGCCAAATTTGTTGGATCTCCTTCGTGCATTCTCTCTTTGCTTCGTTTTTTTCGATTTTCATAGTTTCTGAAATCAAGCTTTGAAATCGTTTTGAATATAATAGAACTTTCGAAATACACCTAAACGATTACATAAATACACCCAAACGATTACAGAAATACACCCAAACGGTTACAGAAATACATCTAAACAGTTACAGAAAAGATTACAGAAATACACCCAAACGGTTACAGAAATACACCCAAAGGATTATAGAAATACACCCAAAGGATTTAAGAAATACACACAAAATAGGGTGAGACAGTATATTTCTTCTTGAAATATTTTAATGTTTTGCTGGTTAAGGATGAGGCACATGGCAGAGACAATCTAGAAGAAAAACCTAGAAGAACAGTAAAACAGTACCTTAAATAATGTTTCTTCCTTTTTTCTGGTGATTTTTTATGGAGATTTGTATCTTTTCTTCTTGATTTCTTCTACTCTTCGCGAGGAGTTGGAACATTTCTGCAGAATCGTAGTAGTTTGTTTCGAATGTCCCTTGAATCTTGATGGTTTGCGTTTTGATTAAGGAAGAAGAATAAGAGTGAACGTGTTGTGGAAGCAGCGCGTGTTTTTTTTTTTTTTCATGGTTTGCGTTTTGACTGAGGAAGAAGAGGAAGAGTGAATGTGTTGTGGAAGGGGCGCGTGTTTTTTTCTTGAACTTGGAGCAACTTGTATAGCTTGTAAGGCAAAAAAATTTGTTTGTGTAGCAGACCTCTTTATTTAAATTAATATTTATAATTTTATGTATATACTATTTATACTTATTACATATAATATTATCAAATCATTCTAATAGTAATCTAAAACTTCAAAATAAAATAATTTTGGAATACTTTTGCCTAATGTTTTATTGTATCTCACTTTTTTTTGGGATAAAAATATACTAGTTTATGTATCTAAAAGCTTAACAACATAAATACAAGAGTAAACTATTAAAATAATGGTACCTAAAAATTCACATTGCTGACAAAAATTACTTTTAAAGATGTTAACAATAAATAAATTTTTAAAAAATTTAAAAATGTAACAAAAAGAACTAGATATTAATAAATATATATTTTAAAAAATGACTTTAGAGATCAGAGTTTTAATGTAATTTTTGAAAAGCATATAGAAAAATAAGATATTTTCATCTTTAAAATTTGATAATTTTATGTCAATTAAATTTTTTTAATTTTTTTTATTGTGAATGACTAAATTTAAAAAAATTCTAAAGATAAAAATTTTGCTCTGAATTTTTGTGTGCATATTTTAAATATTTATTCAAATCTTATTATAAAAATTTTAGATTAAATAGATAAGTTATTTACTAAATACGAAATTTTTTTGTTATTTAAAAAATATAATATTTAATTTATTGGTTATCTTTTATTATATTTTCAAATCATTCAAAAGACTATTTTATCAATAATATCTTTTAAAGATATTTTTTGTCAATGCCCAAATCTTTTGGACGTCAAATTAATTAGTTGTTAACTCTAAATACAATTATATAGAAATAAACTATGGATTAAATTTTTTGAAAACTAGCTGATTTATAAATTTCTTTTATATATATATATATATATATATATATATATATATATAAAGAGAGAGATAGATGTGTGAGTAGGAGAGGTGAATTCTATGTGGTAGTTATGATTATAGTAGTTATAGTGGTTATGAAATTTTGAAAATACTTAAAAAATATTGTCAAATAGTAAAATACATCATTTTAATTTTAGTTTTTTTTAATATTTGCATCACTTTTTGAACAAATACTAGTGTATTCTAGAAAAAGGAAGAAATACATTATTCTTTTAATTTTAAAGTCTAAATCTTAGATTCTTAATTTTAAATTTTATATTTTAAATTCTAATTCTTAAATTTTAAATTCTAAATTTGAATTATTGATCTAAAATTTAATAAATTGATATTTAAAATTTATTAATTGATAAGAAATATTCTATTTTTTATTTAATAACGAGTGTTTAAGAAAGAATCTATTTTGTCTATTATTTTTTTATATTTTATATTGTAATATATATATATATATATAAATAATAGCTTGGACACACATATACACTTACTAAGATAGCCTGATGTAAGACCTATAATTTTTTTTTAAAAAAATATTATTATGGGTTAATTTTAATTTAATTATTCATAAGGAGTTTATTTTCAGAAATTATTTTAATAATCAAATTTTGATAATTAAATAATATTTTTAAAATAATTTTTGAGGAATTAAATTAGATTTCAAATTAATACAATATAACCTAATTTGATTTAGAATTTACTAAACTCCAATTAAATAAAATATCCCTAATTTCAAATTGCCCCAAACCAAATCCTAATCTTAAAAATTAAACACAACACCCTAATCCCTTTTACCCTATCAGTCGCCATCTCTAACACACAATATCCCAGGTGTTAGAGAGGACCGCCGCCGTTGAAGGAACCATCGCCACCAGAGCCCTAGCCGTCGTCGCCGTCGGAGCTCGCTACCACTGTGAAGATGAACCGAGGCAAGCATTCTTGCTTTTGGTTTCCGTTATGTTTTTACTTTTGGTTTTTGTTCTGTTCTTGCTTCTAGCTTTTGTTCTGATTATTAGGGTTTGCGGTTCCATCCCCTTTAAAGCTACTATCGGTTGTTTTGAAGATTTTGCCGTAAATCTCACCGTCAAGCCCAGAAGGAGTCACCGTTGTTGTTGTCTCGGATAGCACTATTCTTCCTATTTTGATTTCAACTTCTTTAATTCTGAAATTTATAATGTTTCTGCCTTTGTCCTACTGCTATTTGGTTTCCTTGTGCTACCCTTACTCTAATTACAGAAATATATTTCTATTCTAGCCACTGTCGATTTATCTATTATAAAGTCATAATTGATAATGGAACTGCTAAGATCATTGCTGCTGCCATGAATTGGGGATACAGGAAATTATTGAGTTAAATTCTGCTATTGAAACATCGAGGTAGGGGCGCCTTTCTTAAACTTGTTTTACTTTCTAGAGTTGTTATAAATCGATATTAACGCGTGGAATATATTTTTGTGATTTCGTAAGTCTTATGAATTGAATTGAGTTGTTTTGGATAAATGAGATTATTAGTTTGATTGATAGATTGATCGATTGAGAAAGTTAGATATTTTGATTAATTGATTGATGTTGTTAAAGTGGTTTTTCTTGAATTATTATTGGAGGAGATTTATTATTGGCATTTAGTTTAATTTTGGAAACGGTTTGATTTTAGAAAAGATTTAATATTTAAATTTGATTTGATATCGAACCCAATTTGATATCGGAAACTGATTTTAAAACAAATTTGGAAAGGACTTGATATTTGAAAACGTATTTGTTTATTAAGAATAATTTACTATTTTGGGAAATGGTTCGAGCAGAGTTTCAGGAATGTTTTGGTTTGAAACTATTTGAGAAGGTCAAGAGTTCTTAATTATTGATTGATGTTGTTGAATGAAGTTGCTTTAGATTGCGGTTTATAGGATTGGTTGATTGGATTCTGGATTTTGTAATTTCATTGGGTTGAGTGTGGTTGTTGTGAAAATGGTTATTGGAAGTGATTTGAATGATTAACAGGCATTTGATTTGGTTTGGTTGGGACCCGAAAAGGGTGGCAGAGTCCGAATTTTAGAGGAGATGCTGCCGAAATTTTATAAAATTAGAAGTTTCATTTGAAATAATTATTTAAAAAGATTTATTTTTAAACATTATATGTTTTAAGATTGATTTATAATGAACGGAATGGAAAGAATGATGATGAGGATTTTCTTTGAAATATGGATTTTGAATGAATTTGGAAATGAGATATGGATTGATGAACGATGATGATGTTGAGAATGTTGAGAATGTTGAGATATGATCTTTGAATTATTCATATGGCTTATGAATTTGAATTATTTGAGATACGAAGTTCCCTGGATAAAGTACCATGGCTGGCCACCACGTGTACCAGGTTGAAAATTTGATACTCTGTTGACCCTATGACGTAAGTGTGACCGAGCACTATATATATTCCCGGGAATGTAACCCCCATTGAGCAATATTGATTATTTGAGAAAAAGCTATGCATAGACTCTTGGGGATGCACGTCGGGGGACAGTATAAGTATTTTCAGGCTTGTCGGGTTGGCTGGATAACCGACAGATGAGCCTCATCAGCCATAGGACAGACATGCGTCATATGTATTTGTATGCTTTGTTTGGGTTGAACTTGTTTTGGTTTGCCTAATTGCTAAACTGTTCTTAACTGCTACTTGAACTATTTGTTGTAATTGCTACCTAAACCTGTGCTTTCCTTGTTTGTCTTGCTTGTGTTTGTCCTGGCGTGCTACATTTAAGAATGAACTTTGGTGCTGGATTAATGATTGTGTTGTTTGATTGCGTGGTTGGTTTCTGATTGAGATTTTCCTATAAGAAAGGAAAGGTTTTGGATTTCTAAAAGATTAAACATTGTTTCTTTGAAAAGGTTTTGAACGATTACCTATTAATTTTTAAAAGATTCATAAGGCAATGATAATCACTGAGCTTGAAAACAGTTTTCTTATTAAATATCTTCTTATGACAACTTTGAAACTCCGTGGTGAGACCATGTGGTTAGGTTCTCACCCCCATACAGCTTTACCTTTTCAGGAACCGGATGAAGCATTATGAAGAGTTATATTGTGTTTGGTTTATATGTTGTTGTATTAATTAGATTATTTTCCTCCCTCGTCTTTGTTATTACGAGTTTGTAAGAGGGATAGGAGTTGTATGTTTTATATGTATATAATATTATGAGATATTATATAAGGAGTACTGTAAATGAATCTATGCTTGCTTGTATTTTTCTTAAGATTAGTATTTATTTCCAGTTTTCAAAGAAATCAGCGATACGGTGTCGAGTCATAGCTCACAGGCTCCTATTTTAATATTTAGTATATAAAGTAGTCGTAATACTTCTTGCTATCAGAGTGGCTGATGAGCGAATAATTTATACCCTTTTTGGCATTGTTTTTACATAGTTTTTAGTATGATTTAGCTACTTTTTATTATATTTTTATTAGTTTTTATTCAAAAATTACATTTCTGTACTTTACTATGAGTTTTTGTGTTTTTCTATGATTTCAAGTATTTTTTGGCTGAAATTGAAGGACCTGAGCAAAAATCTAATTCAGAGGCTGAAAAAGGATTGCAGATGCTGTTAGATTCTGACCTCCCTGCACTCGAAGTAGATTTTTTGGAGCTACAGAAGCCCAATTGGCGCGCTCTTAATTACGTTGGAAAGTAGACATCCTGGGCTTTCCAGCAATATATAATAGTTCATGCTTTTCCTGAGATTTGATAGCCCAAACTGGCGTTCAAAGTCAGCCTAAAACTTCTGGCGTAAAACGCCCAAACTGGCACCCAAGCTGGCGTTTAACTCCAGAAACAGCCTAAGCACGAAAAAGCTTCAATGCTCAGCCCAAGAACACACCAAGTGGGCCCCGGAAGTAGATTTCTGTATTATCTGCACTTAGTTACTCAATTTCTGTAAACCCTAGTTACTAGTTTAGTATAAAAACTACTTTTAGTGATTTATTTTAGATAATCTTTGGCAGTCTTATTTGAATTATCATAGACCATTATACACGTTTGGAGGCTGGCCTCACGGCCATGCCTAGACCTTCTTTCACTTATGTATTTTCTACGGTGGAGTTTCTACACCCCATAGATTAAGGTGTGGAGCTCTGCTGTTCTTCATGAATTAATGCAATTACTACTGTTTTTTTCTTTCAATTCATGCCTACTTCTTCTCTAAGATATACTCTTGTTCTTAATTCAGTTAAGTCAGAATGAAGGGGTGACCCGTGACAATCACCCAATCTTCGTTACTCGCTTAGCCAAGATCCGCGTGCCTGACAACCACAAGCGGTCTACATGATGTTCAACGTAGTCATTAGACGACAGCCGGAGTATATTCTCTTGGATATCTAATACATGGACCGAGTCCATGAGATTAGTATCTTCGTGGTATAGGCTAGAATCATTGGCAGCATTCCTGGGATCTGAAAAGTCTAAACCTTGTCTGTGGTATTCCGAGTAGGATCCGGGAAGGGATAAATATAAAGAGCTTCAAACCTGCGAATGTTGAGCGCAAGTGACAGTGTGCAAAAGGATCAATGGATCCTATTCCGACGCTAGCGGGAACCGACAGATGATTAGCCATGCGGTAGCTGTACCTGGTATTTTTCATCCGAGACGAGAAATTCGACAGTTGATTAGCCATGCAGAAACCGTAGAGGACCATTTTCACTGAGAGGATCTTACAACTTGCCACGGAAGGAAGTAACGCATGGTTGGAAGAAGGCAATAGGAAAGCAGAGGTTCAGAAGCAACAAAGCATCTCTATACGCTTATCTGAAATTTCCACCAGTGAATTACATAAGTAACTTTATTTTATTTTATGTTTTATTATATTTTAATTATCAAAACCTCATAACCACTTGAATCTGCCTGACTGAGATTTACAAGGATGACCATAGCTTGCTTCAAGCCGACAATCTCCGTGGGATCGACCCTTACTCACGTAAGGTTTATTACTTGGACGACCCAGTGCACTTACTGGTTTGTTGCACCGGAGTTGTGAAAAGTATGAATCGCAATTTTGTGCACCAAGTTTTTGGCGCCATTGACGGGGATTGTTCGAGTTTGGACAACTGACGGTTCATCTTGTTGCTTAGATTAGGTAATTTTATTTTATGTTTAAGCTTTTTATTTTTAATTTTTGAAAAATTCAAAAAAATAAAAATAAAAATGTGTTCTTCAGAGTTTTTAAGAATGAATTCTAGAGTTTCATAAGATATGTTGAAGCCTGGCTGGCTGTTTAGCCATGTCTAATCTTTTGGACCGAGGTTTCTACTTATCTTTGCAAGAGCCTTTTTGGTTCCCATCAATTTGGCTGTTGTATGTAATGCTCTGCTAAAGCTTGGCTGGCCATTTGGCCATGTCTAATTCTTTTGGACCGAAGCTTTAGCCTAACATTACATGATTCCTGGATTTCTTATTAAAAATTTTGTATCCCTTTACTTCTTTCTCCAAAATAATTTTCGAAAAATCCAAAAAAAAATTAATAAAACCATAAAAACAAAAAAATTTATGTTTCTTGTTTGAGTCTAGTGTCAAACTTTAAGTTTGGTGTCCATTGCATTCTTTTAATTTTCTAAAAAATTTCGAAAATTCATGCATTGTGTTCTTCATTGATCTTCAAGTTGTTCTTGATGATTTTCCTTATTTGATCTTTAAATTTTCTTGTTTTGTGTCTTTTCTTATTTTTCATATACATTTTCGAATTCATAGTGCCTAAAGTTTAAAAATTTTTAAGTTTGGTGTCTTGCATGTTTTTCTTTTCCTAAAAATTTTCAAAAATATGTTCTTGGTGTTCATCATGATCTTCAAAGTGTTCTTGGTGTTCATCTTGACATTCAAAGTGTTCTTGCATGCATTATTAGTTTTGATCTTAAATTTTTATGTTTTGTGTCATTTTATTATTTTTCTCTCTCCTTATTAAAAATTAAAAAATAAAAAAATAATATCTTTCCCTTATTTACCAATAAATTTCGAAATTTTGGTTGGATTTGGTCAAAAATTTTTAAAATTTAGTTGTTTCTTGTTAGTCAAGTCAAAATTTCAAATTAAAAATTCTATCTTTTTCAAATCTTTTTCAAAATCAAATCTTTTCTCATTTTTCTTTCATGTTTTTCGAACATTTTAAAATTAATTTTCAAAATCTTTTTCTTATTTTTATTTCATGATTTTCGAATTTATCACTAACATTTAATGTTTTGAGTCAAAAATTTTCAAGTTGTTACTTGCCTATTAAGAAAGGTTAAATCTTTAAATTCTAGAATCATATCTTTTAATTTCTTGTTAGTCAAGTAATCAACTTTAATTTTCAAAATCAAATCTTTTTAATTTCCTTTTTAAATCTTTTTCAAAACAAATTTCAATCATATCTTTTTCAAAACTTAATTTCAAAATCTTTTTCTAACCTCTTATCTTTTTAAAATTTATTTTCAAATCTTTTTAAATTAACTACTTGACCTTTTGTTTGATTTTAAAAAGCTTTCTATTTCAATCATATCTTTTTCAAAACCACCTAACTACCTTTCTCTCTCTCTAATTTTCGAAAACTACTAACCCCTTTTTCAAAATTCTTTTTAATTAACTAATTGTTTTAAATTATAATTTTATTTTATTTCTCTTAATTTTCGAATTCTAACTTAATTAGTTAAATAAAAATAAAAATATTTTCCTTCTCCCTCTTTTTAAAATTCGAAATTCTTCTCTCTCTCTCTCTCTCATCTCTTTTTGTTTATTTTATTTATTTACTAACACTTCTCTTCTTATAATTCGAACCCTCTCCCTCTCTCTATGTTCGAATTCTTCTTCTTCTCCCTACCTCATTCTTCTATTCTTCTCTTCTTCTACTCACATAAAGGAATCTCTATACTGTGACATAGAGGATTCCTCTTCTTTTCTGTTCTCTTCTTTTTTATATGAGCAGGAACAAGGATAAGAACATTCTTATTGAAGCTAATCCTGAACCTGAAAGGACTCTAAAGAGGAAGCTAAAGCACAACACTCTGAAGAGGACCTAACAGAAATTT
This sequence comes from Arachis ipaensis, assembly GCF_059453495.1. Taxonomy (NCBI): domain Eukaryota; kingdom Viridiplantae; phylum Streptophyta; class Magnoliopsida; order Fabales; family Fabaceae; genus Arachis; species Arachis ipaensis. Next base: position 9,251,658 of record NC_142438.1, read on the forward strand.
TTGAAAAAGAAGAAGTCATGGCAGCCGAAAATAACAATAATGGTGGAGATGCAAGAAAGATGCTTGGTGACTTTATTGCACCCTCTTCTGATTTCTGTGGAAGGAGCATCTCAATTCCTGCAATTGGAGCAAACAACTTTGAGCTTAAGCCTCAATTAGTTTCTCTAATACAGCAGAATTGCAAGTTTTATAGACTTCTATTGGAAGATTCTCATCAATTTTTAGCTGAATTCTTGCAAATCTGTGACACTGTCAAGACCAATGAGGTTAATCACGAGGTCTACAGACTTATGCTTTTCCCTTTTGCTATAAGAGACAGAGCTAGGATATGGTTGGACTCACAACCTAAAGATAGCCTGAACTCTTGGGTAAAGTTGGTCAATGCTTTCTTGGCCAAATTCTTTTCACCTCAAAAATTGAGCAAGCTTAGAGTGGAAGTTCAAACCTTCAGACAGAAGGAAGGTGAATCCCTATATGAAGCTTGGGAAAGATACAAGTAAGTATATTCTATGATAGTCTGTCTGAATTGTCCAAGATGTCATTGGACCACTCTGCTGGAGGATCTCTTCATCTGAAGAAGACGCATGCAGAAGCCCAGGAACTCATTGAAATGGTTGTAAATAACTAATTCATGTACACTTCTGAAAGAAATCCTCTGAATAATGGGACAACTCAGAAGAAAGGAGTTCTTGATATTGATACTCTGAATGCCATATTAGCTCAGAATAAAATATTGACTCAGCAAGTCAATATGATTTCTCAGAGTCTGAATGAAATACAAGCTGCATTAGGCAGTACTAAAGAAGCCTCCCCTAAAGGAGAAGCTTATGACCCTGAGAATCCTGGAATGGAAGAGGTGAACTACATGGGAGAATCCTATGGAAACACCTATAATCCTTCATGGAGGAATCATCTTAATTTCTCATGGAAAGATCAGCAGAAGCCTAATCAAGGCTTCAATAATAATAATGGTGGAAGAAACAGGTTTGGCAATGGCAAACCTTTTCCATTATCTTCTGAGCAACAGACAAAGAATTCTAAGCAGAGCCTCTCTGAATTAGCAACCATAGTCTCTGATCTATCTAAGACCACTCTCAGTTTCATAACTGAAACAAGGTCCTCTATAAGAAATTTGGAGGCACAAGTGGGTCAACTGACAAAAAGAGTGACTGAAACTTCTCCTAGTACTCTCCCAAGCAATACAGAAGAGAATCCAAAGAGAGAGTGCAAGGCCATTAATATACCCCACACGGCCGAACCTGGAGAGAGTCAAAAGGCAGTGATTTCCAATGAGGAAGACCTCAATGGACGTCCACTTACCACTAAGGAGTTTCCTAATGAGGAACCAAAGGAATCTAAGGCTCACATAGAGACCATAGAGATTCCACTGAACTTACTGTTGCCATTCATGAGCTCTGATGAGTATTCTTCCTCTGAAGAGGATGAAGATATTATTGAAGAGCAAGTTGCTCAGTATCTAGGAGCAATCATGAAGCTAAATGCCAAGTTATTTGGTGATGAGACTTGTAAGGATGAACCTCCATTGCTCATCATTGAACTGAATGCTTTGGGGCAACTAAAGTTACCTCAAAAGAAACTGGATCCCGGAAAGTTCTTAATCCCTTGTACCATAGGCACCATGACCTTTAAGAAGGTTCTGTGTGATCTAGGATCAGGAATAAACCTCATGCCACTCTCTATAATGGAGAAACTAGGGATCTTTGAGGTACAAGCTGCTAAATTCTCACTGGAATTGGCAGACAAATCAAGAAAACAGGCTTATGGACTTGTAGAGGATGTCTTAGTGAAGGTTGAAGGCTTTTACATCCTTGCTGATTTCATAATCCTAGACACTGGAAGGGATGAGGATGAATCCGTTATCCTTGGAAGACCCTTCCTAGCTACAGCAAAAGCTGTGATTGATATGGACAGAGGAGAGTTGGTCCTTCAATTGAATGAGGACTACCTTGTATTTAAAGCTCAAGGATCTTCTTCTGTAACTATGGAAAGGAAGCATGAAAAGCTTCTCTCAATACAGAGTCAAACAGAGCTCCCACACTCAACTTCTAAGTTTGGTGTTGGGAGGCCACCATTAAGCTCTGAGTCTCTGTGAAGCTCTCTAAGAGCTCACTGTCAAGCTATTGACATTAAAGAAGCGCTTATTGGGAGGCAACCCAATGTTATTTAATTATATTTATTTGTTTTCCATTGCTATTTTATGTTTTCTTTAGGTTGATAATCATGTGAAGTCACAAAAATAACTACAAAAATAAAAAATAGAATGAAAAACAGCATAAAAAATAGCACACCCTGGAGGACAGGCTTACTGGCGTTTAAACGCCAGTAAGGATAGGAAAATGGACGTTTAACGCCCAGTCTGGCATCATTCTGTGCGTTAAAAACCAGAATGGGCAGCACTCTGGGCGTTTAACATCGGAAAAGGGTGTCTGGCGTCTAGCTGGCGTTAAACGCCAGAAAGGGGCAGCAGACTGGCATTTAACGCCAGGAAAGGTAGCAGAGCTGGCGTTAAATGCCAGGATTGGCACACAGTGGGCGTTTGAATGCCAGAATGGTGCAGGGAGCAGAATTCCTTGACACCTCAGGATCTGTGGACTCCACAGGATCCCCACCTACCCCACCTCTTCTTCTCTCCTCTTCACACCTTTCCATAACACTCTTCCCCAAATACCCTTGACTAATCCCATCAATAAATCTTCCCCAAATACCCTTCACCTATCAAATCTTACCCTCTTCTCCATAATCTATTCACCACTCACATCCATCCATCATAAAACCCCACCTACCCCACCATTCAAATTCAAACCATTTCCCTCCCAAACCCAGCCCCTATTACAAGAATTCCCTCTCCACTCTACTCCTATATAAGCCCATCATCACTCCTTCATTTTACACATCATAACCACCTAATACCCCCTTGGCCGAATCCATCACACCCCTCCATTTCCTCCATTTCTTCTTCCTCTAATCCTTTCTTTCTTCTTTTGCTCGAGAACGAGCAAACCTTTTAAGTTTGGTGTGAAAAAAGATCTACTTTTTATTTTTTCATAACCATTAATGGCACCTAAGGTCGGAGAAACCTCTAGAAAGAGGAAAGGGAAGGCAATTGCTTCCACCTCCGAGTCATGGGAGATGGAGAGATTTATCTCAAAAGCCCATCATTAAGAAAAGGATGGAGCAAACAAGAGAGCCCACTCATGGACCTCAACAAGAGCATGAGGAAATTCCTCATCAAGAAATCCATGAGATGCCTCAAGGGATGCACTTTCCTCCACAAAACTATTGGAAGCAAATCAACACCTCCTTAGGAGAATTGAGTTCCAACATGGGGCAACTAAGGATGGAGCACCAAGAGCATTCCATCATCCTCCATGAAATTAGAGAGGACCAAAGAGCCATGAGAGAGGATCAACAAAGGCAAGAAAGAGACATAGAGGAGCTCAAGCTCTCCATAATATCTTCAAGAGGAAGAACTAGCCGCCATTACTAAGGTGGACCCGTTCTTTAATTTTCTTGTTCTTATTTTTCTATTTTTCGAAAATTATACTTTATGTTTTATCTATGTTTGTGTCTTTATTACATGATCATTAGTGTCTAGTGTCTAGTGTCTATGTCTTAAAGCTATGAATGTCCTATGAATCCTTCACCTTTCTTAAATGAAAAATGTTTTCTGAAAAAGAAAAAGAAGTACATGAATTTCGAATTACATCTTGAAAATAATCTAATTATTTTGATGTGGTGGTAATACTTTTTGTTTTCTGAATGAATGCTTGAACAGTGCATATTTTTTATATTGTTGTTTATGAATGTTAAAATTGTTGGCTCTTGAAAGAATGATGAAAAAGGAGAAATGTTATTGATAATCTAAAAAATCATAAAATTGATTCTTGAAGCAAGAGAAAGCAGTGAAAAGCTTGCAGAAAAAAAATTTGGCAAAAAAAAAAAAGAAAAAAAAAGAGAAAGAAAGAAAAAGAAAAAGCAAGCAGAAAAAGCCAATAACCCTTTAAACCAAAAGGCAAGGGTAAAAAGGATCCAAGGCTTTGAGCATTAATGGATAGGAGGGCCCAAAGGAATAAAATCCTGGCCTAAGCGGCTAAATCAAGCTATCCCTAACCATGAGCTTGTGGCGTGAAGGTGTCAAGTGAAAAGCTTGAGACTGAGCGGTTAAAGTCGTGGTCCAAAGAAAAAAGAGTGTGCTTAAGAGCTCTGGACACCTCTAACTGGGGACTTTAGCAAAGCTGAGTCACAATCTGAAAAGGTTCACCCAGTTATGTGTCTGTGGCATTTATGTATCCGGTGGTAATACTGGAAAACAAAATGCTTAGGGTCACGGCCAAGACTCATAAAGTAGTTGTGTTCAAGAATCAATATACTAAACTAGGAGAATCAATAACACTATCTGAATTCTAAGTTCCTATAGATGCCAATCATTCTGAACTTCAAAGGATAAAGTGAGATGCCAAAACTGTTCAGAAGCAAAAAGCCACTAGCTCCGCTCATCTAATTAGAACTGAGCTTCATTGATATTTGGAATTCATTGTATTTTCTATTCTTTTTATCCTATTTTGAGTTTAGTTGCTTGGGGACAAGAAACAATTTAAGTTTGGTATTGTGATGAGCGGATAATTTATATCCTTTTTGGCATTATTTTTACATAGTTTTTAGTATGATTTAGCTACTTTTTATTATATTTTTATTAGTTTTTATTCAAAAATCATATTTCTGGACTTTACTATGAGTTTGTATATTTTTATATGATTTCAAGTATTTTCTGGCTGAAATTGAGAGACCTGAGCAAAAATCTGATTCAGAGGCTGAAAAAGGACTGCAGATGCTGTTGGATTCTGACCTCCCTTCACTCGAAGTGGATTTTCTGGAGCTACAAAAACCTAATTGGCGCTCTCTCAATTGCGTTGGAAATTAGACATTCTAGGCTTTCTCGCAATATATAATAGTCCATACTTTGGCCGAGATTTGATGGCCCAAACTGGCGTTCAAATTCAGCCTAAAATTTCTGGCGTAAAACGCCCAAACTGGCACCAGAATTGGAGTTAAACGCCCAAACTGACACCCAAGCTGGCGTTTAACTCTAGGAATAGCCTAAGCACGAAAAAGCTTTAATGCTCAGCTCAAGCACACACCAAGTGGGCCCCAAAAGTAGATTTCTGCATTATCTGCACTTAATTACTCAATTTCTGTAAACCTTAGTTACTGGTTTAGTATAAAAACTACTTTTAGTGATTTATTTTAGATAATCTTTGGCAGTCTTATTTGAATTATCATAGACCATTGTACACATTTGGAGGCTGGCCTCACGACCATGCCTAGACCTTCTTTCACTTATGTATTTTCTACGGTGAAATTTCTACACCCCATAGATTAAGGTGTGGAGCTCTGCTGTTCTTCATGAATTAATGCAATTACTACTGTTTTTTCTTTCAATTCATGCCTACTTCTTCTCCAAGATATACTCTTGTTCTTAATTCAGTTAAGTCAAAATGAAGGGGTGACCCGTGACAATCTCCCAATCTTTGTTACTCGCTTAGCCAAGATCCGCGTCCCTAACAACCACAAGCGGTCTACATGATGTTCAACGTAGTCATTGGACGATAGCCGAAGTATATTCTCTTGAATATCTGATACACGGACCGAGTCCGTGAGATTAGTATCTTCGTGGTATAGTCTAGAATCATTGGCAGCATTCTTGGGATCCGGAAAGTCTAAACCTTATCTGTGGTATTCCGAGTAGGATCCGGGAAGGGATGACTGTAAAGAGCTTCAAACCTGCAAATGTTAGGCGCAAGTGACAGTGTGCAAAAGGATCAATGGATCCTATTTCGATGCTAGCGGAAACCGACAGATGATTAGCCATGCGGTAGCTGTACCTGGTATTTTTCATCCGAGACGAGAAATCCGACAGTTGATTAGCCGTGCAGAAACCGTAGAGGACCATTTTCACTGAGATGATCTTACAGCTTGCCATGGAAGGAAGTAACGCATGGTTGGAAGAAGACAATAGGAAAGCAGAGGTTCAGAAGCAACAAAGCATCTCTATACGCTTATCTGAAATTTCCACCAGTGAATTACATAAGTAACTTTATTTTATTTTATGTTATTTATATTTTAATTATCAAAACCTCATAACCACTTGAATCTGCCTGACTGAGATTTACAAGGATGACCATAGCTTGCTTCAAGCTGACAATCTCCATGGGATCGATCCTTACTCACGTAAGGTTTATTACTTGGACGACCCAGTACACTTGCTGGTTAGTTGCACCAGAGTTGTGAAAAGTGTGAATCACAATTTCGTGCACCAGTGGCGCAGCCAGAAGCGTAACATTCTGGTAGTGAGGGTGTTACATTATGGTATCAGAGCAGTTCATCCTGATTACAGCCTTAGGGATGGACTGACTATGCTTTATTGCATTCTCTGAGTGTCTATCATGTTGTAGGTCTTGTCTAAGTGACAAGAATTAGAATCTTATGCACATGACTGCCTATTAATTAATACTGTTAGCTTACCATTGCATATCTGTTGATGTTAAGTCTAGCCAACTTAATGTTGATGACTTATGTGAACAGGAAGTTAATAGGTTATTATAGGCGAATTGGAATTGATAAGAAATAGATAACGCTTACCGCCCGGCTTGGAAACGTTAGCAGTTAATTCTCGAGGATATTCTTTTATGTGTTTTGAAAATTCTATTGATGATTTGTAACATGTTCTTTCATAGTGTGCCTTGAAAATCCTTACTTGAGATTTCTTTTTGAAAATTAGTTGATTATTTTTCAACCTTATCTCTTGTTGAAATGTATTCTCATTTAATCCTAACTGTCTATGTTTACTTAAATTTTTTGGAGGATTTGTTTTTGTCATGTCTTGTGAATTCTGTTCAAGTTCTTTGATTTAAATTTTTTTCTCAAAATGTGAGTGAGTTTTCTTCCTTACATCTCTCAATCTTCTTAAATATCTTTATGACATTGTGATTTCAAAAAAAAATAAATAAATAAAAATACACTTGGAATTTTAGTTTTAAACTTTTTAAAAGAGATTTTCGATTTTCTTAAAAAAAATTTCAACTTAATCCTTTCTGACCTGATTGTACCTATAACCATTCTTTAAATTTTGATAAAGGTATTTTGAATTTGGCATGTCTTTATTCATATGTATTTTTGAAACCATACCTCAAATTTTCTTTTTCAAACAGAATTTGAAATTCCTTTCAATTTTACTGTAATTTCTCTATATATTTCTAATTGACTAAATGCTTGAGTATCTTTTGAGATTTTTAAAGAATTACTTGTGGTTCTTAGTCCAATTAGATTCCATCTTTCAAATTTCACATATTTTGTCTTTACCTTAGAAATAGTTTTGGCAAAAAAAAAAAAACTTGATTTCCTAACAACCTCGCTTTGTTTTTATGCAAATTCTTAATTGATTATGTAAAGTACCTTTCAAGGTTGTCGAGAAAATATTTCATCCTTAGCCTAGTTAATTTTCATTTTCACAAATTTTGCATAATTTAGTTCGACTTGAATTTGTTTTAACATGACACAATATTCACATTTTTTATGATTCTCTTGAATCTTGTAAAGCGATTGCCCTGTTCTCCTCTATAGTTCCTATTAGAGTTCTTTAAAATCAAAATTCTTTTCTATTTGTATTTTGATTCTTCCTCCCGGCATACTTTATGACCATTCCTCCATATTTTTGTGAACCTTGTGCTCCTCTGATTTGGTTTTAGTTTATTTTGATCTAATTTACTACTACCCTTCTCTTGTACCTTTTAGAGTTTCTAAATTAAATATTTATTGTTATGATGCGAAATGACTCTTTCCGAAATGTTTTCTCGTGCCTGTACATCATTGCTTAGTTACAATCTTGCACCTCCTTCCGAATTCATGAGAAACATAATTTTATCGCTTATTTTTCTCTTCCTGCAAATTGTATCTCTTTGAATGTACTTGTACATATCTCAGTGTCACACGTGATCCTTAGAGGTAAAACCGATGTGTTAGCTCTTTAGGGAATGACTGGTAGAAGAGAAGGTTTAAGTTTTCAGTAGTTCGATTGAAAACATGTTCGATGTCTTATGCCTAGTTGATCTTGTTTGAACTCCCTTGATTTAAGATCCTTTTTCATATGGCCTGATTCCTTTTTAAGTACATCTTAATATATTTGAATGTTCTTATGTGATGGCATTTTTATTTTGATATGAACTCTTAAAATAAGTTTTGGATTCTCTTCTTAAGAAATTTAAATCAATTTTTCTCGCTTAAATTGCATCCATAACTATTCTTTAAATTGACAAAGTTATTTTGAAGTTGACATGCACTGTTTTAGATAAAATTTTGAAAACCAACTTATAAGCAAATTTTTATTTCGAAGTTCTTTTCTAAATAAAGTTTAACTTTTTCCTCTTCTATATTTGCTATAATTTTTATACACGCTTGATTGAATATAAACTTTGAGAATTTTTAAACAAACGTTTGATTTTCTTACAACCTTGCCACGATATCACTGTATACCTTCATTTGATTGAATACCTGAATGTCTTTTAGGATTTTCGAAAAATTGTTTTAGCCTTAACCCAATTGACTTTCCCTTTTCAAACCTCACCTATTTTGTCTTTAACTTGTAAATTATTTTGACAAGAGGCAATTTAATTTTCTTCTGAGTTTTATGCCTACTTTTGGTTAAGAGGTGCACCTAACTATTTTTCTCAAATATTTGAGGGAATATTTTTGTTCTTAGCCACATCGGTATTCATTTTTTTTTTAAATTCTACATAATCTATTTCAACATGGAATTATATTAACATAATGCCACAAATATACTTTTGTTATTTCTTTTACAAAGTGTTTGATGCGCACTTTTCCTTTAAAAATGTAAAATAATTTTTGAAATATTTTTCATTCTCTATGAGCATTCGTTCAGAAGTATCCTTAATTCTACTCGAGACTTATGAGCCTTGTCTTTGATCTTAGACATTCTTTTTCTGTAAACCTCATACTCCTTGACTCGACTTAATTTTGCTTCAAACTACTGCACTACTTTTTCTTTTGTAATTTCTATCGGGTTTTGTTGATTCGGCATTCTTGAGATTGCCAAACTAATTTTCTATCTGACACTCTTCATTTCTTATGCATTCCTGATTATTTGTGATTTCAACAATCCTTTCAAACCCTGGCGGATTTTGTCGCTTGTCTTTTTTCAAGGTCTTGTATTCTTTTGAATAGACTCGAGGATTATCTTAGAATCACATATGACTTTTAAGGGTAGCAAACGAAACTTAAAAAAAATGCTGTTTGTAAACATGAAAGATGGATTGGTAAGTGTGCAACGTTATGAGGAGTATTGCAGTTTATTCCTCGTAAAAGTTTGCAGATGTTAGGATTGTGACGGGTTATGGAGTTGAGAAATGATTGATGGAATTGGAGAGTTAAGGTTCTAAAATGGGTAAAAGATCTGTGAGCGAGCGTTATATCTGTTGTTTTATACCAGCCTGTTTGCAGCCCTTTTTCCCACACTAGCTACTGTTTTATTTTGTGAACGCCTATCTTGATTTGTACCCTATTTTGTTCCTCCAAGCTTTTGTAAAGTTTTGAACATTTATATATGCATACTAAGATTTCATGCTTTTCTATGAAGTGTATAAAAAGTAGAGTGCAAAGACTATGTATTGCCTTATATATATATTAATTTAATTTTCGATGACGAAAATTTTTATAAGATGGGTAGGATGTAAGACCCATAATTTTTTTTTAAAAAATATTATTATGGATTAATTTTAATTTAATTATTCATAAGGAGTTTATTTTCAGAAAATATTTTATTAAAAGTAATTAAATCAAGTTTTGATAATTAAATAATATTTTTAAAGTAATTTTTGAGGGATTAAATTAGATTTCAAATTAATATAATATAACCTACTTTGATTTAGAATTTGCCAAACTCCAATTAAGCAAAATATCCCTAATTTCAAATTGCCCTAAACCAAACCCTAATCTTAAAAATTAAACACAATACCCTAATCCCTTTTACCCTATTAGCCGCCATCCCTAACACACAATATCTCTAACACTTGCAGCTTCAGCCAACCAAAGAAAGAAAGAAAGAAAAAAAGAAAGAAAGAAAAGAAGAGAGGGTTGCGTCGGGGAGGAAGGAGTCACGCGGCACTGCTGGGTTTGCCGCCGCCGTCGAGTTGCAGTCAATGGAGAGAGAGAGCCGCCAGGAGCTGCTGTGTCGCCATCATCGTCGAAGGACCAGCTGAGGGAGAGCGGCGCCGAAGAGAGAAGAAGACGCGAGCAAGGGCAGAGAGAGATGAGGACCACATCAGCTCGCAGTCTAGCTCAAGCCTTGTCGTCGATTATGTTAGGGAGAGGGAGAATCGTGAGCGACCAGAGGAGGAGAAGAACGCGTGGTGGTGGGTGTTCTCTTAACCATCGCCGTCGAAGGATGCTCCACCGCCGCTGCTGGAATCACGAACCGGGGAGAAGAGGGAGGCTGTTTCCATCGCCATCCCAGGTGTTAGAGAGGACCGCCACCGTTGAAGGAACCATCGCCACCAGAGCACTAGCCGTCGTCGCCGTGGGAGCTCGCCACCACTGTGAAGATGAACCGAGGCAAGCATTCTTGCTTTTGGTTTTCGTTATATTTTTACTTTTGGTTTTTGTTCTGTTCTTGCTTCTAGCTTTTGTTCTGATTATTAGGGTTTGCGGTTCCGTCCCCTTTAAAGCTACTACCGGTTGTTTTGAAGATTTTGCCGTAAATCTCACCGTCAAGCCCAGAAGGAGTCACCGCTATTGTTGTCTCGGGTAGCACTATTCTTCCTATTTTGATTTCAACTTCTTTAATTCTGAAATTTATAATGTTTATGCCTTTGTCCTACTGCTATTTGGTTTTCTTGTACTACCCTTACTCTAATTACAGAAATATGTTTCCATTCTAGCCACTGTCGATTTATCTATTACAAAGTCATAATTGATAATGGAACTGCTAAGATCGTTGCTGCTGCCATGAATTGGGGGATAAAGGAGATTATTGAGTTAAATTCTGCGATTGAAATATCGAGGTAGATGCGCGTTTCTTAAACTTGTTTTACTTTCTATAGTTGTTATAAATCGATATTAACGCGTGGAATGCATTTTTGTGATTTCATAAGTCTTATGAATTGAATTGAGTTGTTTTGGATAAATGAGATTATTAGTTTGATTGATAGATTGATCGATTGAGAAAGTTGGATATTTTGATTAGTTGATTGATGTTGTTAAAGTGGTTTTTTTTTTAATTATTATTGGAGGAGATTTATTATTGGCATTTAGTTTAATTTTGGAAACGGTTTGATTTTAGAAAAGATTTAATATTTAAATTTGATTTGATATCGAACTCGATTTAATATCGGAAACTGATTTTAAAACAAATTTAGAAAGGACTTGATATTTGAAAACGTGTTTGTTTATTAAGAATAATTTACTATTTTGGGAAATGGTTCGAGCAGAGTTTCAGGAATGTTTTGGTTTGAAACTGTTTAAGAAGATCAAGAGTTCTTAATTATTGATTGATGTTGTTGAATGAAGTTGCTTTAGATTGCGATTTATAGGATTGGTTGATTGGATTCTGGATTTTGTAATTTCTTTGGGTTGAGTGTAGTTGTTGTGAAAATGGTTATTGGAAGTGATTTGAATGATTAACAGGCGTTTGGTTTGGTTTGGTTGGGATCCGAAAAGGGTGACAGAGTCTGATTTTTAGAGGAGATGCTGCCAAAATTTTATAAAATTATAAGTTTCATTTGAAATAATTATTTAAAAAAATTTATTTTTAAACATTATATGTTTTAAGATTGATTTATAATGAACGGAATGAAAAGAAGGATGATGAGAATTTTCTTTGAAATATGGTTTTTGAATGAATTTGGAAATGAGATATGGATTGATGAATGATGATGATGTTGAGAATGTTGAGAATGTTGAGATATGGATTGAGAATGTTGAGATATGATCTTTGAATTATTCATATGGCTTATGAATTTGAATTATCTGAGATACGAGGTTCCCTGAATAAAGTACCATGGCTTGCCACCACGTGTACCAGGTTGAAAACTCGATACTCTGTTGACCCTACAACGTAAGTGTGACCGGGCACTATATAAATTCCCGGGAATGTAACCCCCATTGAGCAATATTGATTATTTGAGAAAAAGTTATGCATAGACTATTGGGGATGCACGTCGGGGGACAGTCTAAGTATTTTCAGACTTGTCAGGTTGGCTGGATAACCGACAGATGAGCCTCATCAGCCATAGGACAGGCATGCGTCATATGCATTTGTATGCTTTGTTTGGGTTTGAACTTGTTTTGGTTTGCCTAATTGCTAAACTGTTCTTAACTGCTACTTGAACTATTTGTTGTAATTGCTACCTAAACCTGTGCTTTCCTTGTTTGTCTTGCTTGTGTTTGTCCTGGCGTGCTACATTTGAGAATGAACTTTGGTGCTGGATTAATGATTGTGTTGTTTGATTGCGTGGTTAGTTTCTGATTGAGATTTTCCTATAAGAAAGGAAAGGTTTCGGATTTCTGAAAGATTAAACATTGTTTCTTTGAAAAGGTTTTGAACGATTACCTATTGGTTTTTAAAAGATTCATAAGGCAATGATAATCACTGAGCTTGAAAACAGTTTTCTTATTAAATATCTTCTTATGACAACTTTGAAACTCCGTGGTGAGACCATGTGGTTAGGTTCTCACCCCCTACAGCTTTACCTTTTCAGGAACCAGATGAAGCATTATGAAGAGTTATATTGTGTTTGGTTTATATGTTGTTGTATTAATTAGATTATTTTCTTCCCTCGTCTTTGTTATTACGAGTTTGTAAGAGGGATAGGAGTTGTATGTTTTTTATATGTATATAATATTATAAGATATTATGTAAGGAGTATTGTATATGAATCTATGTCTGCTTGTATTTTTCTTAAAATTAGTATTTATTTCTGGTTTTCAAAAAAATCAGCGATACGGTGTCGAGTCACATGCTCCTATTTTAATATTTAGTATATAAAGTAGTCGTAATACTTTTTGTTATCAAAGTGGCGCAGCCAGAAGCGTGACATTCTGATAGTGAGGGTGTTACATAAGTTAAGGAGTCTTATCAGTTAGGCTTAGTTTGGTAAATCTTTTATTTTTTAAAAATAGTTTATAAAAGTTAATTTTTATAAGTTGTAGTATTTAACTTTGAAAAATCAAATTAAAAATAGCTTTCAATAAACACAAGCAATAACAATTACCTTTGGTAAAATAGCTTTTAAAATTTAAATACTATAATAGACATAAATGTGAGCGTTAAATTTAAAAATTAATTCACATATAAGATTATATTAGACTTTTAAATTTTAAAAAACACAAACCAATTTTAAAAAGTTTTACCTTAAAGTGTTTTTAAAAGTATCTCAATCTTTTAAAAATTACAAGTACAAGCACATAATCTTTTTTATTTACCAAATACAAAAGGAGGAACTTAAACTTTTAAAAAATACAAAGACCTCTTCAAAAAATTTTACCAAACCAAATCTCAACCTAACCAAGTTAAATTAGCGTCTTTAATTCATAGTTTTTAGGGCAAAAAACTAGAATAAGCCAAGGCAAGAAATGTGTAACCTAAATACGCCAAAGTGAAAATCGTTTCAGCAATAAGCCAAACGTGAATTTTATGTAATTCGAACCAGGGTGGTTCGAATTACAAATCTTAATAATTCGAACCAAGGTGGTTCGAATTAGGTGAAGAGGAGCTTTGTGTGTAATTCGAACCAATGTGGTTCGAACTACTAACCCAAGTAATTCGAACTCCTCTAGTTCGAACTATAGCCATTTGTGCAAACTATGTAATTCGAACCAGGCTGGTTCGAATTACCCTTTTCATGGTCCTTCATAAATCGAACCAAGCTGGTTCGAATTAGGGGTGATTCGGCTATATAAGGAGTTCGAATCACCCTCATTTGAACTATTATTCCTTCCCCCTACCCCACCAAATCTCAGAGAAAACGACCCAGATTCTCTCCGAGGAAGACCTGAACGGAATACTCTGCTGATGGGGGACGATCCGGCACGGTTATATCGCTTGGACGGAGTCGCTCATATAGCCGGGGTCATCAACGACGAGGTTAGTACGGAAATATTTTTGATTATAGCGGTATTTGTGACTTAGTAGTTTTGCATGTGGGTTAGATGGTGGTATATGTTAGTGGTTTATGTAGGTGGTTTATGTTAGTGGTTTAAGTTAGCGGTTTAAGTTAGTAGTTTATGTTAGTGGTTTAGGTTGGTGGTTTAGGGTAGTGGTTTATGTTAGTGATTTAAGTTAGTGGTTTAAGTTAGTGGTTTTTGTTAGTGGTTTATTTTGGTGGTTTATGTTACCGGTTTTTGTGAGTGGTTTATGCAAGCGGTTTATTTGAGTGGTTTAGGGTAGGTGGTTTTCGTTAGTGGTTTTATGTTGGTGATTTGTTTGACGTGTTTCATTGTAGTTGTTTTACGCTAGATGTTTTATGTAAACCGGTTTAGTTAAGGTTTTTCTTGTTAGTGGATCTCGTTAAGCCGGTTTATGTTAACGGCTTAGTTGTGCGGTATATGGGTTTGTTTTCCAGTTGCTTATTTTTCATGTAATGTTATGCGGTTTTATTTAGCAGAATGGTTTGTTGATGATTTATCGCGTTGCTTACGGTTGTGGTTGGTTTTTAAGCTGGTTTTAACTATGCGGTTCATTACTACTCGCAGCCCCAGCGATGCATTAGGATGTACCCGCAGTCACATGTCCGCGATGCAAGCGATACTCTGTAGGTACCCAAGGAGAAAGAACCAGTCGGAGTGGTCTCTGCTACAGTGAACTCGGAGTTATCCCGGTCATACAACGTCACCGTGAAGCACCTGGCCGTCTTCAAGTTGGCCTCAATACACTTCACCAAATGCTGACTGAATTGTTGTCCGGTTCCCATCTGCGCCTCAGCCTCTCTCCCCTTGCGAACAAAGAGTTCCGCAAGCCTACAATATGTTGCCTTGACCAGGGATGCTACAGGGAGATTTCTGACCCCCTTGAGGATTGAATTCACACACTCGGAGATGTTCGTCGTCATGTGACCAAATCTCCGACCCTCATCACGATGCTGAGTCCACAAGGAGTAGTCAATCCGGTTCGCCCAGTCACACATCGCCGGGTCTTTAGACCGAAGAATATCAAACCAGTAATCAAATTCAACCTCGGTCTTCGCATACGCCGCGTTGACTAGTAGCCTCCTAGCATCTTTGCCCTTGAAGGTAAGGGCAAAATTAGCCGCTACGTGTCGTATGCAGAATGCACGGTACGCAGATGGCGGCAGCCAACCTCCGTCAGGGGCCTCAAGCGCAACCTTGATGCCGTTATGCCTGTCCGATATAACCAGCAGACCGGGCTGCGGGGTCACGTGCTCTCGAAGGTGCGAGAGAAAGAATGTCCACGACTTTGCATTCTCACCCTCCACCAGGGCGAATGCGACTGGTAGAATGTTGGAGTTCCCGTCCTGTGCAATCGCGATGAGCAACGTTCCCCCATACTTCCCATACAGATGTGTGCCGTCAATGCTGACTAGCGGCTTGCAATGACGGAATGCCTCGATGCACAGAGGGAAAATCTAGAAAAGTTTGTGGAAATACGCTTGAGACTCGTCCACCTGTCCTCCAACTCGAACCGGGCTCGTTCTGAGGACCGCAACACTTCCAGGCATCGTCAGCTGGACACCCAACACCCACCTAGGGATGTCGTTGTATGACTCATCCCAGTCACCGTAGATGAGGGCAATAGCCTTCTGCTTTGCCATCCATACCCTCCTGTAAGTCGGCCTAAAACCAAAGTGCGCTGCCGTGGCGTTTAGGAGCACCTTTATGCTCACGGATGCGTCAGCCCTAACCATTGGCATAATGAACGCCGAAATCACATGATAATCCAAACTCCTGTGGTCGCTAGAGATGGATGTGGCCAGGCAAGTGTGAGGTCCGTTGTACCGTTTGACTTCCCAAAGACCCTTGCGCTTCCGGAGACTCAGTCGAATCAACCATGTGCACCCATTCCCAAACTCGAAACACTTGCCCACGTACCTCCGGTGATCGGACTCCAGCACCTTGTACTGTACCCCTCGCCGGATGCTGTAACTCTTCACACTTAGCAGGGCCTCGTCTTTATCCTGGAATTGCTGACCAACCTGGAACTCTGTCAGACCAGCAGTCTCTTCCGCATCTCTAGCTCCGAATCCAACAGCGTGCCCTAAAATCCCCTCATGCCTCATGGCGTCCAAGTCCAATGAGGAAAAATGTGGTGGATATTGCTGTGTGCCAGAGCTAGAACCACCGCCCGCCAATGCAGGACCAGTCGCTCCAACCTCGTCGCCGCTGTCATCCTCAATCGTATCCGGCTCGACGTCGTCCTCATCTGCATCACCCAAGACTCCGTCTCCGACGCCAACCGGTGGAACGCCCTCTAAAGCGTTCGGCATAATATCAAAGGATCCTGCCTCGTCGCCTACGCCGTCATTCAGATCAACCGCAAAAGACGGGGAGGCGACAAGTTGGACCGCTGGCTCGTACACTGGGACGGACGAAGAAGTCACGGCAGCCCTGGAACTGGAGCCAGCTGCCGTGGCTACATTGGTGGTATTCCGGTTCGAACCCCCTGAGCTGGATACCACATCAATCAGCTTTGTGAGCAACTCTGGTGTCCTCACCTCCGGAAACTGCCTCCGACAAAGAAACATGACTTGCAGGTCCTCATCACTACCAATCGTGAGACAATCATACTTCACCGTATCGTGCAGGATCGTGACTGGAATGCGATAGAAAAACTTCTTAACCCGCTTCGCACCTTCCAGGCCAAGTTTCATCAGCACAGATCTAACAAGGTCATCATAGCTTGTCGTCGGATTCACGACAATACAGAGAGGATCCTTATCTGTGAACTTCACTCCGGAACGAGTTTTCCTCTTAATGGATCCTCTGTGGTGAACCAGAACAACAAAACTCTCCTCACTAGCCATCTTACTGGTCTAATGAGACCAACTCACGCTTAGAACGGTTATATAGAGGTCTATCTCCCACTAATTCGAACCGGCCCGGTTCGAATTATGGTTTGTGTAATTCGAACCAGCCCGGTTCGAATTACTCAGGCCGGATCTCTCTCTATAATTCGAACCTACCTGGTTCGAACTATGTCCAGTCAAGGTTCGAACCAACCTGGTTCGATTTATGAAGAATATTTTGGTGGGAGTTCGAACCACTTTGGTTCGAATTACATTCAAAGCTACTCTCCTCCTAATTCGAACCACCCTGGTTCGAATTACTAAGGTTTGTAGTTCGAACCGACCTGGTTCGAATTACATAAAATTAGGTTCTGGATTATTGCTGAAACGATTTTCAGTTTGGCGTATTTACGTTACACATTTTCAACGTTGGCTTATTAGGGTTTTTTGCCCTAGTTTTTATTTATTGTCGCCAATATTCTTAGATCCGATATATAAAAAATTAGTTTGTCATAAATTTAATATTTAAATATTTATTATTAATTAATATATGACTACATAAAAAAATAAAATTTAAATTTTTTAATACTTATTTAAACAGATAAATAAATTTGCCGTTCTATCAGCTCAAATTGATTCACACTTGGCTAAGCCACCAAGTTTTTTTAATGAGTTTGTGGTACGGCGGTAATGGATGGGACGCAAAGTCGCAAAGGCTTTGTCGTCCCTACTGCATGGAAATGTCACTTGCTCATTTAAATAACCAAGTCATAATGATATTCAATCATGCATGACCCACCCCACATATTTAATATCTTCAGAAGTTGTTGGCTTTAAAAGATTTTATGATTGAAGAGCATGCATATATCTGGCCATCCTGCTCCCGATAACGGACAAAGGAACGATGAATTCCCATGCATGCTTAATTAATTTGATTTTTTCTTCTCTTATCCTTTTTGATAGAATGTTATATATGGAGACAGTAATTTAAAATTATTTTATTTAATTTAATATATATAATTTTATTTTTATATATATAATATTTAATATTTTATATATTTATTTTAACAGTAATGATTAAATACAAATAAACAAATTATAACTATCTTTGACCCCAATTTTAGCTAAAACATTTTCGTATTATTAATAATATTTGATATAGACATGCATACAGCAATTGCATAATGGGGGAAGTATGTAGAAGCATTGGCAATCACAATCCACAGATAGATCTAAGACAAGAAAACCGTTGATGCTGCTGGAACATACATGCTTCTATCAATTGCCTCTGTTATATTTGATGTAAAGTGAATTTTATGGTATTTATGATTTGGTGTTTAATTTTTGTCTAATTTAATTTTTATGATAAAATTTAATTATTTAATAATAATTTATTTTTATATTTTTAAAATTAAATATTAATTTTTTATTTTTTAATAGATTAAACAAATATTTTTAAACATCATAACAATTACCTTCATGTTAAACACCTCAGAAACTTTTTTTCCTCAATCATAAGCTACGCAGCTGATACTTTAAAGTAGCTCTGTTGTCGCACTTCAAAAGCGTGCCTTAAGGGACATTCATAAATACAAACTCTACACTTCTGCAAATTAGGCCACATTTTTGTAAGCGACATCTATCCCACCATAGCCTATTTTCTATTCGTTTCTTTTTGTAACAAACTATTTTTTTTTTTTTGCAATGGCTTTTATTTTTTAAAACATCAGTATTATAGGACTAATATAAATATTATTTAAAATTGTTGATTAAAAATATAATATTAAACTAATGGACTAAAAGTATTGAATTGGTAACTAAAAGTAATGATGTCTAATATAAATTAAAATTGTTTGTTCTTAAACTTTTTCCTTTCTGAAAAAAATGGCCTCTAGTGGAAACTTATAGTGACCCTTTAAAGTATGACATATATATGTCTTGATCTTATTGCCATGCTTTTTCAAAATTATGTGAAACAATAGGTTATTATAAATTTGGATCTTTTAAATTTTGAATTTTACTTTTAGAGGATAGAGTATGATCTATCACCATTTATTTCATAGGTGGAATCAAGAAAAAACATGAAAGAAAAAATATTCAATGATAAAAAATTTTACTTTATCTTTTAAAATGAAGATCTAAAATTTAAAAGATCCAAATTCGGTTATTATATATATGATGTTTGATTTAGATTTAGTGTTATTAAATGAAATAGATTAAATATTCTATAAACAAAATTACATATTCTAAACGGTTATATATCCAAATATAGAAAAAATTTACCATAACAAAATGTTAAAATATAAATATAAGAAATGAAGTCTTACAACGGTTGAAAATGGATTAAGTGAAAAAATATATAATATAAAGGACCCATATGCATAAACTCATTAATTTAAAATTTTGAATCAAAATATGATCTCGAAGGCATTCTTACTTAATCTACTTGTGTATTCCACCAACACAAGTAGATAGAAGATAGTCACACCAATAATATATATGATAGTTATTTTTCATATTATATATAACCACGGTTTCGCTAGCTAGATAAATGAAAATTTAAACAAACGTGAATAATTGGTCTATATTTTGGTCCACTAAAAAAAAAAAAAAACCACCTCAATCAAGTAACAAAAAATTATTTTATCTTACTTTTTCAACTTTTTAACTATCTGATGCTGTTAAAAATTTTATCAGCGCCATTGTTACTCCACTAGTTCTTCATTGGATTTGCAACAAGAACAATCATCTATTTTATATATAAAATGAATATTCATCTTTTTTATATGTAAAATAAAATATAATAATAAATTTGTATGTAAAATATTATTATCTTTTTTATATGTAAAATGAACATCCATCTTTTTTTTATATAAAATAAAATTAATAATAGATTTACAATAAGAACAATCATCTATTTCGTATATAAAATGAACATCCGCATGCAAAAAATTAAAGATTTATAGAGATAGATTTGTAAAGTATAATAGTTTTTGAAATTATTTGAACGGTAACAAATGTAAAAATTTTAATAAAAAAAAATTATAGAAGTCAGCTTCATAAAAGATTACTTTCTTTAAATTAACTATGAGCAATAAGAATATGTTATATGAGTTTGATAAAAAATATATATGTTTTCTGCTAATTTTATTGCCTAGATGTTGTAGGAAAGAGTGCGAAAATAAGAGATGTGATAACTTATAATTACGTTAAGCCAATTGAATGGGATTGTTCTCTTCACGGCTGTCTGCACGAGCTGCGGAGGGACAACATTGCACTGTTAGACTGCACCTATATTGGTGTGGTGGTGCGGTAGCGTCAACACGGGCACGGACATCAGTGTGGGATGAGGCTGTGGCGGCGTGCACGGGCGGTTAAACGGTGGCGTTATGATGCATCGAAATGGCTGTCTCCGAAACCGATGCCGAGTTTTAGGCATAGTGTGAATGTATTTAATTGTTAATCCTAATTTTTTAAAGAGAAAATTTGGAAAATCAGTACTTTTATTAAAATTTGGTCAGTACTTAACCAATAAAAGAAAAACGAATAATTCCACACTATTGGATATAATCTCACCCCACTAAAAACACTAATAATAATTAATTGATAGCTACAAATTACAAAACCTGCTGCCCCTAGCACTCCTCTTTTTCAAATTTTAAAATTTAAAATTAAATAATTAATTAAGAATCTCATTTTTATTTTTTAATTTACTTTCCTTTTTAAATTCATTGTTCACATCGTTTATAATCATCATTATTCCCCTATACTTTCTCATATACCAATATCAATATCAATATCAAATACAATTTCTGTAAAGATGATGAAGAAATACATCAGCTGATGATATGCTTATTCCTTCTTCACTTAATTATATATCTTATACATATGACAAGATGATATATAAATATAGTGTTCGTACAATAATGGAATCCATATCATATAGATTACAGAAGATGCCCCTAAATCTAATTAATAATACCTCTTTTAGTAACCTTGACCTTCAAGCCATGTTTCATGTGAAGAATAACAGAAAGACATGGGCACACATTATGCCCTTTCACCACCTCAAACTGAAAATTCAACAGCAAAGCAATGGCGATGATCTTCATCTGAATAAAGCTTATATTTTTACCCAAACAACTTCTTGGGCCTCCATTGAAAGCTATGAACTTGTAAGATGGTACGTGTATGATGCTTCCCTTTTCAGAAATCCACCTTTCTGGCTTAAACTCCAAGCAATCTTCTCCCCATATTTGTTCCATTCTTCCCATTGAGTACAAAGAGTAAAGTATCATAGTATTTGCATTAACACGATGCCCACTAGGAAGTATATCAGATTTAACTGCACATTTGTGTTCAAAAGGAAGTGGAGGGAAAAGTCTCAATGCTTCACATAAAGCTCCATGCAGATAAACTAGCTTGTTAAGAATTTCTAACCTTGAAGTGATGACCCAATTTTCTTCCTTGGTTATCAGGTTTGCTCTAAATTCTTCAAGAATCTTGGCTTCAACAAGAGGGTGGGTTGAAACCAGCCAAAAAAACCAACTGAGACTTGCACTGATTGCATCCCTTCCTGCTGCTAAGAGATTAAGTGCATTGTCTCTTAGAAACTTGGGCTCTATTGTTTCCATTCCACTTTCCATTACAAGAGCTTTAAGCATGTTAAATTTCGATTCATCATCATCTTTGGTGTAGTTGAATTTGTTTTGCTCTTGGAATGTGGATGATATAAATTGATGCAAGAATTGGTCAATTATTTTTCGACATTCACCGTAGCTCTTCTCTTGTCCAATTTGGAGCCACTTTTGAAGCTTCCACAAAAATCTTGGGGCAATGTGTCTGTAGAACATTCCATCTTCCATCTTGTTGAAAGCTGTCTCAAAAGCGTTTTCCGGGAACTCATCCATGAGCTTGTTAGGAAGGGAGTTAGGATCAAAGCCCAGCACTATGGAGCAGATGTTGTCAAAGGTGAATCTCTGAAAAATGTCTTGCAAGTCCACAATGGTTCCAAGTTCCGATGCATCATTGAGAAGTGGAACTAGGCAACTCTCCAGCTTCTTATGAATGGTTTTCACAAACGAACTCTCAAACGAGTTTTGTTTGAACAACGAGTGCAGTGTGTCCCTGTTGCGCTTCCATTTGTCGGAATCGATGTTAAAGATGCCATCTCCCATGATTTCAAAAATCTCATAGAACTTAGGCCCTTTAATGTAGTTGTCAAAGTTCTTGCTGGTAATGTGGTGCACGTTCATAGGGTCAACGGTGATGAGAAAGTCAAGGTTTGTGAGCCAGGGACCTTTGAACAGGAAAGTACCTTGATAGTGCTTCAAAATAGTGGTTGCATAATCATGGATATTGGATAGATTACATAAAAGTGCTGGTAGCATACCAAAGAAGGGCCAATCAATTACGAGGTTATTTCTGTTGGACAGCCATGTGTGGATGAAGAAGAATGAGACAATGGCTAAAAAAATAACAATTAAATCTAAGGAGTCCATCAAGATTTGGCCTTATTTTTCGAGGGCTTGTTTTGAGTGATGTCTGATATATGCATGATGTGGTTTCTTTGATCATAAATTTATATAGGCACATAATCTTTCTAACCATGAAGATAATACTACAGAAAGAAAAAATAAATAAAATAAATAAATACGATACTTAAACGTGTTTTAGTCACCAAAAAAAACGTGTTTTAAAATATTTGTATGTTTGTATTTTATTATTTATTCGTTTATATAATCCCAAAAAATATATGTATATCTGTTTACATTAAAAAAATATTTGCAATATGATTTTAACCGACTTAACAAAGATATAATTTAATTTTATTGAAATTATTGTATTAATTTAAAAAAAATATATTATTTATATACTGAAATTAATCAATACAATTTATTATTGTGTATTTATGTATAAATGTATATTTTATTTAATTTATTTTTAATATATATTTTATATTTTAATATATATTTTATATTAATAACTAATTTTAATAGTGGATTTTACTATACATTTAATATTTTTTATTAATCTAAATCACAATGTAAACGCTTTTTTAAATTGTCTAGTAGCCTGATTTCATTTATACTAACTGCAAAGAGTGATTTGAAATTAAAAGTGATTTATATTAACGCTTTTTTTGGAACTATTTATTATAAATAATGATTTAAAATTAAAAATAAAATTTATTTTTTTAATATTTGATTTTAATTTAATTAAAATTTTATATTATTTTTAATTATTTTATCAATATAATTATACAAGTGACAAAATTTAATTGATTTTCTATCAAAGTAAAAATATTTTTATACATCATTTAACCATCCTCAACTAACTACAATAAATTTTTATTATTTTTATAAATTTTTTATAATTATATTTTTTATTATTGTATTTTTTTCAAATTTTTTGAATAAAAAAATAAAAATTAATTAGATTTTTATAATTATTTTAATTCATCATCAAACAAAATATAAAAACACAAATTTTTTCACCATTGAGTGCATAAACGGCGAGGTGAGGTCTGTTAGCTGGAATCCTGCTTGCCTTGATGATGAGGCTCGCAAAATTGGCTGCCGTTGTGTGAAACGCACTTGTTTATTGTCACCGAAATTGGAACCAAAATTGGTTGTGTCATTGGTCGGCCGTCATTGAAATGGTGCCATTGGCTCTGAAAGGTGTGGCGACGCATTTAAACCAATATTAATGATGCATTTCCTACTTGTGTGCAACTTCTTAATATGATTAGTACAACTATATAATTATGCTTAAACGACTGCATTTGTACAATATTTCGTGGCTAAACTTTTTTATATCAGTGATTTTAATGTGAAATGTAAAAATATTTGATATTTTAATGTTTTATACTATTGTAATAGTAATATATAATAAAAATAATTTTTTAATTATAAAAATTAAAACGTCATTCATATTTTATAGTAAAAAAATTTACTTATAAAAAAAAGTGTTTTGTACTACTAATAAAAAAGGAAAAGTCTAGGGGGCCAGCAGTTTTGGTGAATTTTGGCCAGCATATAACCAACAGAAAAAGGTGAGTCATTGGATGAAATCTCACATTAATCTCACACCATTAGATCATCATTGATGGCTATTTGATGGCTACTAATCACAAAAGTTGCTGGCCCTAGCATTGCCCAATAAAAAATGCACAACCGTTGGGGCAAATTTGACTTTCACTAGTATAAAAAATGCTCACTTATCCAACCAATTAAAGCCCCACATACATTGTGTTCACGTCATAAATCATTGAAATATTTTTAAGTTAAATTTAAATGCTTTTTAGACACTGACGGACTGAAATGGCAACCTCACCTGAAATGTTTCCGTATACGAGCTCATTAATTATGATGTGGAAATAATACCAACTAAAATAATGTTACTATTTATTTAAATTAAATAAATAGTCTAAATGAGATCTACCGGTTCCAGTTATTCCACATATCTTGAGAGGTTGCTTCCAAAATTTTATGGTGGATATGCATTTTCACAGTTAACAAGTACTGCTCATCAATCAGAGGAGTGCCAGAGGATAGGATGATCATGCACATGCCAATTATTAATAGAAAAATCTTTGTATTATTTAACATTTAATTTTTTAATATTAAAATTAGTTTTTCTAATGTTTGAAGGGTTTAAAATTTAGTAGTTAAAATTTATGATATAAAAGTTAGCTAGAGTGGCTAACGAGAATAACAAATAAAATGGACTAAATACTTGAACTGAAATTGTAGTCATGTTAAGAATGCACGGTGTTAGGAGAAAGAAAGAAAAAAGAGTAGAATAAAAAATAATTAAAAAAGCCAAAATTAATAAAGCTGGCTATAAAAAATTAATTCTTTAATGAAATTGTTTATTTTGCGTGTTTTTATTATTAGGAGATTTAAAGTAAAAATAGAAACAATAGATAACATCTACATTTACTATGTATATATATATACATTCAAATATATGTCATGATTAATAAAATTTATTTATAATTTTATATTATATTTTTTGCATTTTTTATTCCAATTATTTTTAAATTTATGTGATTCATTTATAAAAAATATTTATACCAATAAAAAATAAAATTATTTTTTAAATTTAATGATATTAGACAAATGAGTCGATTATTCAATCAAATAAATTAGTTCAATATAATACTTTTAAATTTGTAATAATAATAATAATAATAATAAATACAACTTTTTACACAGGTCTTAATCTAATTATTTAAATTCATAAACTCATAATCAGCTTTAGACTGATTTATCATTTCTAAAATATTTTCAGTTATTTAATCTATAGTTAAAGTCTCTCGCATGTTATATAATCTATCATTTGTTAAAGTTTGTTAGTTTGTCACATTATTCCTGCATATTAATTATACTACACATTTATAGAAATATCTAAATTTTTATAATCATATTTTATAAGAATAATTATCTAAATAAGATGATTAGAAAAATCTAAAAAAATAAATAAATAATTCAATTACTAAAAATATAAAAAATAATATTTAAAAATATCTAAAATAATATCTAATACTTAAAAATATCTAGAAGTATTGATTAGCCAATTTTAAGAGTCTATAAATAGGTCATGATAGAACTCATTATAATCAAGTGAGCTAACACACTCAAGTCTCATTAATTTTTGTACTCTTTTTTCTAACGAATTTGAATCCTCTAAAATGAGAAAATTGATAAAATAATAAAATAAATAGTTAATTATAATTAATTTTGTAACTTCCATAAAATATATGTTTTATTATCTTAATTTAAGAGTGATTAACTTCTCACTTAAATCAATTTTTTTATTTTAAAAGATCTTAATCCCTTTTAAATTATTAATAATGTAAGTATCAAATTTGTCTAACCATTTATCTAAGTTATTTCTTTATCAAAACTATTGTTACTATTTTTGCTACAATATTTAAGTCCATAATACACGAAATCAACTTCAAACTATATTTCATAAAACTATCGGTGGTACTTGAGCTATGTTTGATCCATCATTTATTGGGCATAGAATATTTTTTGATAGCTTCTCAATTATACATATTCATCATATTATAACTCACTCTAACAAAATTTTCTATAACCATGATTATCTCAATGCAACTATAAGTATTCTCATACCTAGATTATTCAAAAGACAATTATGAAAATTGACATTCTCAAATAAAAACTTTTCTATAAACACAAAACTGGTGGAAGGTTGTCCACAAAGAGTTCACTATACTAAAAAATCAACCAACCTTTTCCGCTATAGAAATAAAGAAATTAAAGGAAGAACAACAAAAAAATTATATTACTTTATACTTTCTCCAACAAACTGTGACCAAGATAAATTTCTCAAAGATAGAAGAAATATTGTCAACCAAGGAATTATGAAAAAATTTGGAGCAGTGGTACTGAGCTGACATAAAGGTACATACAATCTTTTTCCAATCTCTAAGAAAATCATATAGAAATATGAAAACAAAAAATTATAAAAAAATAAAAAATTACTATACAATATTAATGAACTCAATAACTGAAATGAAAGTTTGGAAATCATTTGCTAAATAAAAAGATAATAGAAAAGATACTAATTAGTTTAGTATCCAAATTTGATCTTAAAGTGTCTAACAATTGAATACACTAAGGATTCATCAAAGTTAGTGTTGGTACAAAAAATGAATTTTTTTTTTCAATAAGAGAGCGTTTTGACTGCTAATGGTTTCGACAACAGAAGCGGTGTTTCGACAACAAAAGTAGAAACAGGTAAGCTGAAGTCAAAAAAGATGGTACAAAGAGCGTCGAAGTCAAAAGGGAGTTATTACCTTTTCTTGATCACTAAGACTTGCTATTCGACCTTCAAGTTGAGTAGAGAATATAGGTGCGGAAATTGAAGAGTATGCTAAAGAAACGTGAGGCTTGAAGATCAAGAAAGATGTGAGTGTCAAAATTTAGGAGTCAAAATTCTTCATGGTCAAGACAAGGTCATGACTGAGAAAAAAGAAGAAGTAAGATCATGGACAATATGCTCCATGGTAACACTATTTTCATGATTTATAAATAGTAGAAACTTAAAAGAGTTTTAAGACTTCTTCAAAAACACTAGATTATCACACATAAGTCTTCGCTAAAATTTTCAGTCTCCGTGATGCAATGAAAGAACATGGAGCACAAGTACATGTAAGTGTTGGAAGTCCATTTTTATTTGTTTTTATTTTATTTTCTTTTTTCGTTTCTTTTCATTTATTTGCTTTACGCATTCTATTTTTTACTTCTGTTCTTCAAGAAATTTGTTTTCTTTCAATTTCAACTTTAATTTAAAATTTTATCTACTTTATTGCAATTCTTTATTATTTGCCACTATTCAAGCAACTCATATATTTTGACATGAACGCTAAGTAATTCTCAGGTCGAGCCCACTCTTTTTCAGAGGAGTTGTATCTGCTCCCTGATATTTAAAATCTTGAGACAAGCTCGATTCGACATCCTGTCAAGATATCCTGTCAAGGCTACCAAAAATCGAGTGAAACAGCTAGTATTAACAAAGTTAATAAGCTCATTACATGTTTTTTAACAAAGGATACCATGACGAGGTGGCGATGATGAAGCTGCGGGAGGCAGCGAAGACTCTGCTGGAGGCGGCGATGATGCTGCTGGTGGTGTTACGTTGACGATTTCGTTAGACACGGCGATGACGAGGGAAGATCGATTGGAGGAGGTCGTAGTGATGATGAACGAGAATGGAGCAGGAGGCGCCGACGCTGTTGAACGAGCGCGGTGCATGACGTGGCAATGTTGAGGCAGTGACAGTGACTAGCGATGAGAGTGAGTGATGGTGGCGGTTACCAACGAAACGATAGCAAATGGTGGCGATGGGGGTTGACAGAAAGAGAGAAAGAGAAAGGGGACACAAGTAAGGTTAATGATGTTGCAAAAATGGAGGAGAAGGATTTGCAAATTTGAATTTATGGTCAATTTTACCCGCAGATTTATGCGTCGCCTGTGACTAAAATGGTATATTTCATTTAATTACCTTATCGTCGAATTTTTTTGTCCCTAAATCCAACAATAATGATCGCGCCAATTTTTCTTTTTTCCCCCTCCAATTATTATCAGTGAATTTATTGTTGGAAACCGAATCCGATGTAACTTGTTTACCCGATTGACGAATTTATTGCCAAAGCAGTTGATAAATCTGTCACTAACTTCCGACGGTATTAAGCGTTTTTCTTGTAGTGATAGTAGAACTAAGTATATAGCTATCAAATATTATTTTACACGAAAAGTTTTATTGGAGATAAAAGATATAGATTGAGTATTGCACCACAGATGAACAACTAATTAACTTCTTCAATAAGGCGCTCCCAAAATCAAAGTTTAAACGATTTCAAAAAATATTTGAAGTTACACAAATTTACATCAAAAGAAGTACGTTACACATTTGTAAAAATATCTAAATTTTTATGATATTTATTTTTATCTAAATATTATATTAAAAATTTTAAAAATACATAAATAATTCAAGTCTAGAAATATCTAGGATAATAACTAAAAATATTTAAGATCGTATATATCTAAGATAATATCTAATATCTAAAAATATCTAGAAGTATTGATGAAGCAATTTGAGAAACTTATAAATAGATCATGATAGAATTTATTGTAATCAAGTGCGCTAACACACTCTTTTTATTAGTCTTTGTACTCTCTTTTAAACTATCAATAATATAAGAGAAAATTTCACCGCTTTTTCTGCGAGATACTAAAATGACACTCTTCTTCCCTCTATTTTATAAATGTACATTTTTTTCCTTTCTAATTTTTGAAAAATATCCTTTTTAATCCACTTTATAAATTTTTTGTGTTAACTAATATTAACTTTATCCATTTTTTAAGAAAAAATAAATTATTTTTTTGAAAAAATACCCATTAGCAAAAATTTTATTTTTTATCACTAAATTTTGCTTACCAAAATGTTTTTCTAATAAATTATTTTTTTATTAATTAAATTATATTTTTATTAAAATACTTTTGAAAAAACTAATAATTAAATTATTTTTTTTCTAAAATACTTACCCTTTAATAATTTTTTAATTATTAAATTATGATTTTACTAAAATTTTTGTTAATCATTATTTTTATATTTTACTATTAATTTTTTGATATCAATATATATTATTTTAACATTAAATAAAAAATCTTACCACTGTTAATATATATAACAATTAATATATATTGATATTAAAAAAGAATCTTACTAAAATTTTTTATTTAATGTTAAAATAATATATATAGATATCAAAAAATTAATAGTAAAATATAAAAAAATTGTTAACAAAAATTTTGGTAAAATTATAATTTAATAAATTAAAAAATTATTGAAGGATATTTTTTTAAAAAAAATTATATAATTATTAAATTTTTTAGAAAATACAATTTAATCAATAAAAGAATAATTTATTAAGAATATTTTGGTAAGCAAAATTTAATGATAAAAAATAAAATTTTTATTAATGGGTATTTTTTTAAAAAATAATTTATTTTTTCTTAAAAAATGGATAAAATTAACATTAGTTAACACAAAAAATTTAAATATGAGGTTTTTTAAAAATTAGAAAGGAGGAAAATGTACATTTATAAAATAGAAAGGAGAAGAATATCATTTTAACATCTCATAAGAGACGGAAGTGTAATTTTCTCATAATATAATTATCAAATTTTTCGAATTATTTGTTTAAATTACTCTTTCATTATCAAAACTATTTTTGTCGCAACATCCAAATTTATAAACACTAAACCAACTTCAAACTATTTCATAAAATCATTTTTGCAAAACAGGTAGACAATTACGCTAATTATATAATATAATTATTTTCATATTATATATGATCCATATCAATTACAGACATTGAAAAGATGATGAATATAGTCAATACATGCATCAGCTGATGATATGCTAATTACTTCTTCACTTATTTATCCTATACAGATGACAAGATGATATATAATGTCCGTACAATAGTGGAGTCCATACCATATATATAGATTCCCCTAAATGCTAAATCTAATTAATAATACCTCTTTTAGTAACCTTGACCTTCAAGCCATGTTTCATGTGAAGAACAACGGAAAGACATGGAGACACATTATCCCCTTTCGCCACCTCGAATTGAAAATTCCACAGCAAAGCAGTGGCGATGATCTTCATCTGAACAAAGCTTATGTTTTTACCCAAACAACTTCTTGGGCCTGCTTGAAAAGCTATGAACTTGTAAGATGGTATGTGTATCTTTCTTCCCTTCTCAGAAATCCATCTTTCTGGCTTAAACTCCAAGCAATCTTGTCCCCATGTTTGTTCTACTCTTCCCATTGAATATTGACAATAAATACCATAGTATTTGTATTAACACGATCCCCACTGGGGAGTATATCAGATTTAACTGCAGATTTGTGCTCAAAAGGAATTGGAGGGAAAAGTCTCAATGCTTCACACAAAGCTCCATGCAGGTAACTAGCTTGTGTATAAAGTTTGCTCTGATTTCTTCAAGGATATTGGCTTCAATAAGAGGATGGGTTTGAAACTAGCCAGTAAAACCAACTGAGACCTGAACTAATTGCATCCCTTCCTGCTGCTAAGAGACTAAGAGCATTGTCTCTTAAAAACTTGCGATCTATATGTTCCATTCCAATTTCCTCCACAAGAGCTTTAAGCATGTTAAAGTTTTTCCTTTTAAGCATGTTAAAAACTTGCGATCTATCACTACAAGATTAATGTTTATTTGAGGGAGTATTTTAGTAAAGGTTTTTAAAAACTTCCACAATGCATTTTATTTATGACAATTTAAAAAACCTCCACTTATAATTCATTAAAATTCATAATTTCAAAACAAAGCTCATTTTCTCTTTCTCCAAAATGAGAAGCGTCAAGTTAGCTGAGAGAGTGGCTATGAAACCCTAGGTTTTTCACCTCCATTTTCGCCGCCATTCCGGCTGCCGTTTCCGCCGCCGCCGCCGCCGACGCCGACGCCGTTACCACTGCCATATCCGTTGCAGCAGAGACCTTCCCTTTGAACTGCTGCTGGTACTGTTTTTTCTTCTTCCGACGCCGTTACCACTTCCGAGCTTCTTCTTCTTCAACGCCGCTTTCTGTCACTCCAATTTCTCTTTTGAACTGCTGCTGGTACTTCTTTTTCTTCTTCTTCCCTATTAATTTGTTGATATTTCTTCTTTGTTAACAATAAATTGCATTGTGGATTTTGTTTCTTATTTTTCTTTATACCGTTGAATTGGTTCATTTGGTTAATGGTTTCTTAATCGAACTTTAAGAAATCGTTAATTTATTTATATTAATATATATTTTTTTTGCATTGTGTGGTACTTTGTCTTCGATTAATATATTTTATGTTCGCTGCAATTTTTTTGTTTTTCCGGTTAAATTTCTTTTAATTTTGTTGCTGAAAATATAACTTATTTTTATGTCTTTTCATTTTTTAATTTTGCTCTTTCGTTCTTTATTCACAAATTGTATTCAGTTGAACGAAATCCATTGCAAGACTAGAACTTAGGTTGATAAGTTAATGTTAGGTGAGGGCACGTGGTGGTAGGTCCTTTGGGCTCAATTATCTGCTATTGCTTTACATAATTACATGGAGTCCTTCACGGACCATGATAATTGTGTGGAATGACTCATCCTAACTTCATATATGAGTGTGAAGTGTGAACCTTTGTTTTTTCCTTCCAATTATTTGAATTTAATTTCTTAATTAGCTGTTTTGCAAATGGATAATTCTAGATTATCTCTTCTCTTAATTGATCATCTTATAGATTGAGTATTGGATATATAATATAATAAGCAGCATTTAAAAACTAAGCTCTTTTATTGACATAACATCAAATGATCCAATAGGTGGCTTTTGAATTAGCTCTGTGGCTTCTTTAGAAGAGAAGGAAAGAAAAAAAAGTAAAAGTTAAAAACTAAAAATTGATCTCTTTTTTTTTGGTGATTTCTGAAAGCTTATTAGCAAGATTAAGATGCCTTGCCCTTTTGTCTCAATCAGATAATTCCTCCTTGCTAGTTAGTTTCTGCCAATCAATCTAACTCTTACAACAGAAAAAAAGCAGGAAAAAAAATAAAAATAAATAAATAAGTAAATAAATAAATCTGATCTTTTGTGCTGACAAATATCTCAGTTTCAGTATCCACAGAAGTCCATATTCTTTTGGCAGGAGCTGTTCCAGGATCCTATACCAACATAAATTAAAACATGCCCATTATTCATTTTTCTATGATGTAACAAAACATAAACTCAAATAACATTTTTGAATAAGAGTCTCTTATAGTTTTCTTTTCGTGTTCAAGATAGATTGTTCTGTATCTCTTCAAAGCTGAAGCCTGTGAGTTATTTAGTCGCTGTACCTTTGTTTCTGATTCTCTTGTCTCAGTTTTGAATCTTTGCTGTGAATAGGGCCTATTGAGATGAACTTTGGTGTGTAAGCTTCCTCGTTCAACTTGAATAGATGAGAAGGAACCTTGTAAATGCAACATTCATCAAGCACCAATGGTTCAAAATATTTCTGGAATGTTAATTAATATTTCCTGAATCTTAGGTTTTGTTTCTCCTTCTAAAGCATTATTGTTGTTAATGTTTGGAGAAGCCATTGCAACCTAACTTCTCTTATTGCCTAATAGAATCCATCACAAAGTGAATATTCAATAAATCACTTAGCTTCAAATATATAGTAACATATATAATCTTGAAAGGGTAAAAAATTAAACTGAATCTCTTTTAATTTATACAAAGCAGAGATATAAGAGAAATTCCCTGAATATATTTTACCAAATAGTAATGATTTTTTTCCCTAAAAGAACTTGCAAATACCAATTAAAGTGCAAGAGCTAAATGACTAGTTGCTTTTCAGTTTCCATTATTCATATATTTTCCTTTATAAGGTTTGAAGCTGCCTTTTGATGTGTTTTTTTCTTTCATGTCTTATAGTAATTAGTTTTGCTAAAGAGTTCAGTGATACTGATTTATTATGCTTTCATTTCAATTGAGTTAAAGTTGAAAATTGCTTCAACAAAAATAGCTTTTTATTTCAAGCTCTTTTGTTCCTTATTTTTGGTTTATATGTCATGCCCCTGGGTTATAGTTCACTATTCTTCAGAGTTCAGGCTGCTTATTGCTTCTGTACCACCTCTTGTCATTCTTAGCTCAAACTGATTTATAGTGTTGCACCTTCCGAATTCATTATGTTTCCTAAATAATCATGGGGAATGTATTGTGTATCAGGAGGGGAGAGCCCAACATCCAGAAGCAGTACTCATACTCATACTTGGATTCAATTTTCTAATAAGTGATACTTGCACCGTCCATGATACTACATTTTTCAGTGAGTTAAACAAATCTTCAGCAACCACAATTTTCATGGCTTGACAAGATACTGCATTTTTTAACGAGTTAAACAAATTTCCCAAAGTATAAAAAAAAATTGATTACTATTTTCCATTACTACAGTTTATAATGCTGGATTGCTGGCTGAAATTGTCCAAATTTTGGTTTAAGACCACACCATCACATACAGAGTGGCAACGTGCAATTAGAGATTAGAGAGTGATAACACTTTCTATTTAATAATAATAATAATAATAATAATAATGATAGCACTTTCCATTTAGCTGGATGCATGTCACCGTCACTTTTATTGTTTTCTGGCTCCTTTCTTTAATAAAATGTTAGTTATTTACTATTTACTAATTACTATTTAGTATTTACTAATTAAGTATATGGCTCCTTTCTTTAATAAAATGTTACCTTTAGTGAAAGTTTCTTGCATAGTATCACTGTCAAACAAAGAAAAGGAGAATCAATTTTTTATTAAATAAATTAAACATGTATATTTTGAACTTGGTTATATTAACAATTAATGCATTTAAGTTATTATGTTATTATAATTTGTAATTTCTCCTGCTTGAATGTCCAGAGAATTATGGAAAGGATTTATCTTGTGCATTCTTTAGTAATGAAGGGATAATAAATAATCTTGCACTTGTCTGCGTCTATTTATCTATTTGAATGTCTTGTTATTTTGTATGGATCTATATTAACTTAAAGACCTGATGTTTAATAATTAGTAAATGAAGGGAGTTAATTACTGTAAATGGGAGGTTAGTAGTTTACATTTCACATGGCATTTTCTTGACATTTTTGTCTGACATCACAAATGCTCAAAGTTATTTTCTAATACACTAATTGTTCTAACTATAATGAAGCACTTGATTATTTTTGCTGATTTTACTGTCATGCTTTTGTAATAACAGACTAGTCTTATTCATAAAGGTATAAAAGTATTTTAATATTAGATATTGGACATACATTTTTGTGAATTAAATGTGAATATTACCTGCTTGATATATAAATTTTGAGCAGGTTGTGTAGTTGCTTTGCTGTCACAATTCTTATATGCTGATTTATACTTATGCTCGAACTTAAAATGTAGAGGATTTTTTACTATTCTCAATTCTGAGAGAAAATTTGTAACATTTGTCAATTTTGTAACTTTATTCATAAAAAACTTGTAACTTAATAACAATTTTTTGTAACAAGTTAAGAAACGAGTGAGAATCAATGGAGACTCATGATTTTTATGTCTCTCGTAACAAGTTAGTATAATGTCTAATTATCTTGTGTGCTTAACAGTTTTGTGTTTGTTAATATGCAGTCATGCCAAGGGAAAAACGCATAAAAAATCCATTGAAGTTTGTAGATGAGAGGGAAAACAACAATGCTTCTCGTTCACTTCAACCTCCAGCACCAGCAGCATCTGAAGATACCACTAATGTAGAGGCTAGTGAGACTCCTTCTCAAGCCGCTGCAAATTCCATTTCATCTGATGGAGCCACACGTTGTTCTAATTCAAAGTCTTCATCTGCTTGGAATGTGGAGATAATTGGTATTAATTTATATTGCATAACTAGTGTAGAGGCAACTGATTCACAATATTAATTTTAATAGATAGGAAAACTTTAAAAAATCCTCATAACTTAAAATGGTAAATGATGATAACTGCCTCTTTTTGAGATGTAAACCTCCCAATTTCACTAAAAAATTTCACTTACCACTCACTCACGCCTCAGATTATGATGATGGCTTTTATTTTATTTTATTTTATTTTCTTTTGGCTATTATTTGAGATTTATATATTATGGAAAATAATGGGATTGTAGCAACATTGTAACAGCATGTATATATGCTTCGGGGAACTTGAAGAGTCACTTATTAGCTAGTTTATTATAACACTATTCTTTTATTTATTTATTTTTTAATTACTTGTTTCCTGTATTCATTTCTCCCATACCCCAGGGTTCTAATGTCTTTTTCCAATCACTGCTTCTATTTGTAACAAATATTATACACTGTTATCATTTAAATCATTCTTATTTTTCTTAAGACTCTACAAATGTGAAGAAGAAGGCTAAGATCAAAGTCAAGGATGTTTGCAACTTACTTAGGGGAGACAGTGTAATTGTAGAGGTTGACGAAGAGGGTGCGATATATGGTGAAGCACAAGGTTTACTTGCTGGTTATTGTGGTATATTAGCAACTAATGCACGTATCTTTCCAATTAGCTTTGAAAAGTGGTCAGGACAAGAAAATGGTGGCATACCTAAGTCTTTCAAGGATGAGTGCTTTGATACAATGATAAAGGTAAAATCCATTTTATTTGAAACTTCTATTAGTTCAAGTAATTATTTATTTATTTATTTATTTTTTGTTTGAAGCCCCACTTCTATTTTACAAGCACAGAAAAGATTGCCTACAGGTATTGCATTCAAAGTATTGCAAAGAAGTGGGCAACATATAGGCAAAGATTGTGAAATGAGTTCTATGATCCAACCATGAGAAGAGAAGCATTGGTGAACAATGTGCCTGATGATGTTCCAAGAGATCAATGGGCTTGTTTTGTCAATTATCGACTAAAACCGTCTACAATTGTAAGACACTAAACAATTCATTTAGTTATTGTTCTACTTTAATTAAAAAAATTATTAATTAAAGTTATTATATTTATTTTTAGGAGCTTTGCATGAAAAATAAGGAAAATCGAAGCAAGCAAACCATTCCTCACACTTGTGGATCTAAATCCAACTCTCGGAGGCGACATGAGATGGTATATATATACACACACTTGGTACATGTGTGATTTTACTTGCATTATATATGTTAATTGTTTAACTCTTTATTCCTTCTTTTTTAGTACTTGGAAACGGGAAAGAAGCCTAGTAGAGGAATAATGTACATTGAAACGCATAAGAGGAAGGATGGGTCTTTTGTAAATAACAAGGCATTAACTATAGTGGTAAGTGTTTTATAAACCTTTGCTGTCTTATCTTATTTTATTTGTATGTGATCATGTGAAAATGGGATTTGAGTGTAGTTGCTTGTGGATTGAGATATATAATGATTATAGGAAAGTGGTTCACTTCACTTCACTTTTCATTTTAAATTTTTAGTTGTGATAATGGTCTAGGAACATTAGAATAATCATAATCTGTAATGCCATTGATTACATGTGTTGTTACTTTTAAATTGAATAGTTTCTATTTACTACTTTTAAATAGGAACAAATTGAGCTGAATATGACACAGTCAAATACACAATTTGAGGTGTCCCCTAATGATGCTGTTGGTAAAGTTTTGGGGCCTGAACACTCTGGGAGAGTTCGTTGCATGGGCATGGGAGCAGCGCCTACAAATACCTTTAGGAATGTGAAAACTCGGCTTAATGGGATGACCATCTCCACTAATTCAGCTGTATCTTCTTCACCTACTACTGCTGCAATTTTACAGGAAAAGATCAATAATTTGGAGTCCGACTTACATAATTCACAGCAAAAGGTCATTAGTCTAGAGTCTAAGTTACAGCAATCATTTGATATGATGAAAGCATATCTAATGATGAAGGAAGGAGGAATTCCCGAAGCACTTGTTGGCTTCTTTTCTGCCCGCGAGGTAACTTTATAATAAATTCATTTGTTAGGAATATAAGTTTAGATGGAATAATACTCATTAATAATGGAGTCTAATTATTGAAATTGAATATGTTCATATCATTAATTCTAATTATAGAAAAGGGAGTGTTATGTTAAAGTTGTTACATTATTTTACCAACTTGTTTCATTATCAGTGGTAACTCACGATATAATAATAATTAGCCGAATTTCAGGAGTTCGGCACCAATTGACAAAATAGTTGCAATAATTAGTTATTAGGCAATTACTTAATTATATCAATTTGGTCATAAATTAGTGCAAGTTGTCTCTGATCCTATTTCAGGATAATGATATCATTTTGTAGTAAGCAACCAAGCATATCCGCATGTTTCTGCCTCTTCAATCGTACAGCTGCAGTTTTCTATTTTCTTATACTAGGTTTAGATGCTCTTTAAAATTGAGTTGTAAGGATTTTATATCGAATTATCTTGATGCTTAACTTTACTGAAATTACTAATAACATCTTATGTTTACATATAGGCTAATGATGCTGAAAGCGAGCCTACTACTCCCTTTGATGCTAGGAGATCAGTTGGTGATAGCAACGGACATCCGAGGACAAATATTTGAGATTTTTATGTAATTAGATGATATTAAAATATTGAATATTTTTACTTTTTAAAGAAAAACAGTAATAGTTATGTAGAACAATACCATATGGAATTATGTTTGGAACTATTGATATTGAGAATTTTTTTATATATAGAGTTATGTCTTATATTATTGAGGAATTGTGTTATAAAAGATTTAGTTTTTAAATTTTGATATTAAAAAATAAATTTTTAATTTGAGAATATGTAAATGAGTTGGGATTAATGAATGATTTGAAATTAAAAATAAATAAATAATTATAGGATTTGTGGAGGTTTAAAAATCTCACAAAATAGTTAATTTTTGTTAAATTAAAAAATTAATTTATGGGGATTTTAAACCGTCACAAAAGTGATTTAAAATTGCCACAAAAGTATAATATAAAACCCCCACTAAACACACATAAAACCCCCACTGAATAGATTGTGGAGGTTTTTAAAAACCCCCACAAAAGACCTCGTGGCACCTCAAATTTTGGGGGTTTTGGAAACTCCCACAAACCATTTGGTGGGGGTTATAAACCTCCACAAATAGGAAAAAAAACCTCCACAAATAAACAAAAATCTTGTAGTGTATGTAGTATACTTTTAAGAAGATTTATGCACCATAAGTGACTAAAAAAACTAAAACACTTCTAGCAATAGTAAAGATGAAAAATAAAAGTTTTTCGCTAAGATGGAATTACATCATGGAAACTTTATTAAATGCACAAGAAGATTATTCATGATTGTGGCATCGAAGCTTTGGTCATTTTCATTTTTATGGATTAAAATTGCTACACCATAAGCAACTAATGAGGAATCTATCAAATATTACAGAGATTAATCAATCTTATAAAGGTGTTTCCTTGAAAAACAATATTTTCAACCATTTTCTTTTTAGAAGAGTTTAGTGAGCTAAGGAGATACTTGAATTAGTTTACAATGATGTCTGTGGACCGATGAAAACACTATCACTCAATAACAATAGGTACTTCATTCTCTTCATTGATGATTATACTAAGATGACTTAGGTATATTTCCTACATGAAATATCAGAGGTTTTGGCATTTTCAAGAAATTCAAGCAATACATGGAGTAGTAAAGTGGTTGTAGTATCAACGTACTTCGTAGTAACAGAGGAACTGAATACACTTCCAAAAAATTTAATAAATTTTGTGAAGAAGAGAGTGTCGACTGTCGAACATCAACTCACAGTTGGATATGCTCCTGAGTAAAATGGAGTATATGAGAGAAAAAATAGAATTATGATAGAGACGGCACGCTTGATCCTTAAGGAGAAAAATCTATCAAACATCTTTTGGGCAGAAACTATATACACAGTAGTAGTATACCTTCTAAATCATTATCCCACAAAAGTAGTAGAAAATAAAACTCCAATTAAAGTATGGAGTGGACGAATGCCTTCTACAAAACATCTAAGAGTTTTTGAATGTCTATGTTATGTCCACATTCTCACAAAAAATTATCTCGATGAGAAGACAGAGAAATAAATCTTTCTTGAATATAGTGTACAACCAAAGGGATATCATGTGTATAACTTGCAAACAAATAAACTGATAATCAGTCGAGACGTGGAGTTCGATGAATATATTTCATAGAACTAGGAAGATGAAAAAGTCGAGAAAAAAAGCATTGAAGTATCACAACAACCACCTACAAGACTAGAAGAACAAGAACGTGAAAAAACAAGTACAACTAC
Source organism: Arachis ipaensis (assembly GCF_059453495.1). NCBI lineage: Eukaryota > Viridiplantae > Streptophyta > Magnoliopsida > Fabales > Fabaceae > Arachis > Arachis ipaensis. The sequence continues at coordinate 9,291,055 of NC_142438.1, forward strand.
TCCAACAGTAGAGCAACCATTGATTTTCCTCCAAAAAAAAAAATTAGACCTCTACAAGATGTATACGAAACATCTAATTTTGCCAAGATTGAGCCTAAAACTTTGAAGAAGCAGAAAAGCAAGAAGAATAGAAAAATACAATAGAAGAAGAAATCAAGATTATTAAAAAGAATAACACACAAAAGTTGGTAGATCGCCCTTCAAATAAAGATGTTATTGGAGTCAAATAGTTATACAAGACTAAACTCAATCTTGATAAATCTATTCAAAATCATAAGACTTGGCTTGTTGTTGCAAAAGGATATGCACAAATTACTGGGATAGATTATACAAAACCGCCGTCAAAGGGTAAGTAGTTTTATTTTTGAATATAGCAATGGTTATGAACCGCCACAAAAGGAATCCATAACAAAATTTTGGTTTGTAGTAATTATTCCAACGGTTTTCTAAAACCGTCACTAATAGTTCCTTGTTTAACATTATTCAAAATTGCAAATTGACATTTTTTAAAATATTTTTACACAATGGTCATCATCCCAATCATGTAAAATCCACTGCTAAAACAAAACAAAGCAAAAAAAAAAAAAAACTAACAATATTAATTGCCTTTTCCAAGAGCAATCCAATTTATCAACAAGCAAGTACGCTAATTATTTTCTTTTTTTTTAAAAAATTATCAATATAGATGAATGAAGTTTTACATAAAAAAATTAATGTTTATTATTTAGTGATCAATTCTGTTTAATTCAAAATATAGAAATGTTTAGATATATTGGAGTGGTTGGAGAACTGCCGCTGTTGAGCTCTGAAACTGCCGTTATCTGTTGTAAGTGTTGTAGAGCTCCTAGATACAATAAGGGCACTCATTGCTTTAACCGCACAAAAATAATGAAAGATCTATCAACACCTTGATGACGTTATGCATTACTTCTATTCTACACTTGAATTTTTTAGAATCAAAAGTAACACATAATATCATCAAAGCGTTTGTTCTACACTTAAATTTCACAAATTACATGATAATTTAATTGATATAATTTTTTAATTATTTTTTAAATTACATATTGTATAAATATAGTTGGTCTTTTTCTATTGTATAACTATCTGTTACTTCTGACTCTGAAAAATTCTAAGTTCTAACTCGTATACTATTTTGGAGGACTACACTTTATAATAACTTTTTTAACATTAAAAGTTTTGGTAATGATTCTTTATATGCTAAAGAGTTAAAAGACATTTTTAATAAATTTTTAGAAATTATTTATTGTTCTATTTTAAATTCATAAGTTTATAAAAATATATATCTTTTGGAATTTAAACTAAACCACAAAATTTGAATTTATATTCTTATTTGTTTGATTTTTTTATATTTTACTTGAATTCAAATGGGGATATTTCGTAAATCGAATCAACTACTTGTGTAACACATACATGATAAATCGAACCAACTTGATTTTTATTTACTACTAATTGTGCAACACATTCATGGTAAATTAAATAAATTTGATTTGATTTACATGTAAATAGCATAAATCAAATCAATTTGATTTGGCATGTAACTAATTCTGGTTTAAGATATTTGTGTAATTTTGAGCTAAATAATTTTATTTATGTGATTTACCCTATTTTTAGGTACTAGATATTCTCTTAGATATATATTATCTTAAATATTTTTAGTTATTATCTTAGATATTTCTAGACTTGAATTATTTATGTATTTTTAAAATTTTTTAATATAATATCTAGATATTTATTTTTACAAAATATTATCATAAAAATCTCGATATTTTCACAAATGTGTAACATAATTAATACTCATCTTTGATGTACATTTGTGTAACTTCAAACATCTCTTAAAATTGTTCAAACTGTGATTTTGGGAGCGATTTAGTGAAGATGTAAGTTAGTTGCTCATCTGTATTGTAATACTCAATCTTTATCTTTTCTTTCCAATATAATTTGTCATATAAAATAATACTTGATAGCTAGCTATATACTTGATTCAACTTTAATTTGATGAACTCGATTGATTGTCATTGCTATTGCTAATTTGCTGCCACACAATATAATTGTTGGGTCTTCTTGTTGTTTTCCTATATCTTTAAATATTTTCCTTAGTCATATTGCTTGACTGGTAGCTTTCGACTTCAACAGATTATTAAGCCACAGTTTCTTGTTTCTTTGATACCCAAGAGAATACTCCAAATCCTAGTGTAAATATATATATATATATATATATATATATATATATATATATATATAGAAGTGCTTTTGATGTCATCAATTGAGTTTGTCCAAACACTATCAATATATCCAAATAGTTTTAGATCTTCAGTAGATTTGTAGTGAATGTCATATCCCTTTGTGCCTTGTGATATCTTAAGATTCTTTTTGCAGATCCATAGTGCTTTTGACTTGGTTTTTGCATGAATTTTGATAGTAAACTTGTTGCATACATAATGTCCAATTTTGTGGTGGTTAGATAATAAAATGGGTTAAGTACGATTTTGGTCCCTAAGATATATGTCAGAAATTTTATTCATCTCAAACTTTTTTTGCATTTGAATTCGTTTCTAAGGTTTAACTTGGTTTTAAAATCATCATTTGAGAAAAATTTTTTAAAGATGATTTTACCCTTAGCTTGTGTGTCGTCATTTCATCTTCAACTCCGTCATCTTCTCTCTATACGCCTTTTTAATCATCCTCTCCCTCTCCCTTTCCTCAAACAATGTGCCGTTCCTGCTCACATGCACCACAAACACCAGCTTGTTCGAGTCATGGGATGAAGGTATCACAGATCTCTTAGCTCGTAGAGGAACGACTTCATCGATGTCCATCGAAACTGTGCCGCCATTTTTGTCGGTGTTCGTGTTGATTCCATCTTCGGTGTCAGCTTGGGGTTTTCCCGCCGAAACCCTCATCAAGGAAACGGAAATCAACCATGCACGCTATCGTTGTGGTAAAGTGTGATATGCAACAACGCGTTCGTCTTTCAGCATCTTTGCCACTTGCCTCTTTACTCTGTCTCTACCCACCATCTCTGTCGTGGTTGTTGTCCCGCTTTTGCCCACCGTCTCCCTCATCCCTACTGGTAAGATATTTTGATACTCTTAATTTCTGCATTAAATTTGCTTCAAGATTCATGGATTTCATTAGTAATTTATCCTAATTTTTACCTTGTTATTGAGTGCTGCTTATTGTTTGATTGGAGAATTTTGTTAATTTCATGAATTTGTAATTGAGGTTGATCACTTTGGAGAAGAATTGTGAATTTTAAGATTATAAGACTTGGTTATGTGAATTGTTTTTGGAATTCGGTTTTTATTGTTTATGTGTTGGTTGAATGGGTGGAGTAAGGTTGGGACAAATAAAATGTTCGGCCTATATCTTAGGGACTAAAATTGTACTTAATCCTACTAAAATATGTTTCCAATAAAACTTCTGTATTATGAAGTATCTATATCTTTAGATTCATCTTTTTTTTTGTTTTTTTTTGTAATTTCTCATTATGGACTAGAGAAATTGACACTGCTTTACAATTACTCATCTTAAACTTTTCAATAAATTTTGAGTATATTTCTTTTACAAAAAAAATATATTTTTATTTTGATTTACCTCATTATCAAGAATATAATGCACCAATCTTAAGTCAACCATATCAAATTAAATGTATGCTTCATCTCTTTTTTGAAGTCTTTGATCATTGTCTCATTGTATTTTTTTTGTAGATAAGATAGACGTCCATATACAAAGAAATGATAAAAATATTTGAATTACCTTTTATATATATATATATATATATATGATCAATTAAATATTTGTTAATTTGACTATACCATAGAGCTTGCTTGAATCGTCCATAGAACACTTTTAATAATAGATAATTTTTAGCACCCACATATCTTGAATATTATTAATGTTAACGATATTTTTATATAAAAATAATAATTAATATTATAAATAACTTAATATATTTAACATAATATATGTTTATATTTTAGTTATGATTATGGCATAAAAAATTGTGTGGGAAGAATCACCTAATACTACCTAACAAATTAGAAAGTTGTATAATGTTAGAATTCTAGAACTAATAATAATTAACATGCGTAATGTTAGAGAGAGAATAATTTAAAGTTATGTTATTTAATTTGATATCGTCTATAATATATATATATATATATATATATATATATATATATATATATATATATAATATTTTAATTATTCACTATTAATATTACTTAATTATTTTGATAATAATTAAAAAATATAAAATAAAATAATTTTAGATTATTTTAAATTAAGCGTTAAGTACTTTTTTCGTCTATAAAATTGTCTCCAACCTTTTTTTTGTGTTAAAATCATCCTCAACGTTACAAAACGTTATAAAATCGTCCTTTTGTCCATAAATAACGTTTTTCAAACGATTTTGTCCTTAAAAAAAACCCTCCCGTTCCCCACTAACCCCAACCCCCTTTATCATCATCACCGAGTCTCTTTCTCTCTTTCTTTCTCCCAGATTCCTAGCTACTCTCCCTCACCAAATTACCTCTAATTAAAGTTGAGAGAGAAAGAGAACTCCGGGGAGGCTTGGCATCGGGATGGGTGATAGAGAAAGTGGAAATGAGTGGCCTGAAAAGCATTGTGATCGGAGGAGGGACGTTCAATGGGGAAGCCTTCGAATTCATCCTCATCCAGAAATTGAAGGTGGTGGGAGGCAGTTTCGGGAGATCGGAGGATGCGGCTTTGGGATCGGGTTGGGGATCGATGGGGGTAGGAGGAGTGAGGTCAGTTGTGAGAGGTTGGGAAGGTGGAGAGCGGAAAGTGGTGGGATCGATAGAAGTGTCTTCGAGTTCGTCGTCTTCAACTTCGAATCCCTCGACATGGTGGCGCTGTGACGTGTTTTGGGAAGGGAGAGGCGACGCTTGTTGTGGCTGCTGGCTTTCGACGAACGGCGACAGTGGGTGGCAGTATGAAGGAAGAGGAAGAAGAAAAGAAGGGGAGGCAGAAGGAGGGTAGAACCGGCGCACTGAGGACGGCGGCAGCCAGAGGTTGGTGGCAGTAGGTTCTCGCACTGAGTGTCGTTCTTCCTTTTTTTTTTAAGAACATAAACATCATTTCTTTCTTTTTATTTTTTTTTTAATTTCTGTTGTTGCTGATTTTGGATCTGAAGTTGTGGTTGATGATTGCTGACCTGTTGTTAAATCTGAAATTTCTGTTGATTTTTTTTGTAGATGTTGTTGTTGTTGATTCATTTTGTTGTTGCTATTGTTAAAAGTGTGTTGTTGTTGCTAAAATTGCTGAATTTAGTTTGTGGGTGGGTAATAGTGATTTAGAGAGGAAGAAGGTATGATGGTTATGGTGGCAGTGGTGATGACGATGAAGGGAGAGGGAGAGAGAGGGAGAGGGAGAGAGCTGCGCAGCGATGATGATGATGATGCAGAAGTTAGTAGTGAAGGTAAGGAGGGTTTTTATTTTTGTTTAAGGGTAAAATTATCCGAAAAATATCGTTTATAGACAAAACAACGATTTTATTACGTTTTGTAACGTTGAGGATGATTTTAATACGAAAAAAGGTCAAGGACGATTTTGATTTTGACCTCAAACCTTAGGGACGATAAAAGTACTTAACTCTTACATTATTCTTTTATTGTCTATAAAATATTTTTAAAGAACATATGTCATGTTAGAGAAAAGAACTTGTGTTTTTACTATATACTTAGTGTGTGTCGCATATAATAAAAAGTACCAATTATTTATAGATGTCAACCAAATAAAAATAAAATCACAAAAATAGTTATCTAATTTAAATTTAAATAAGTCACCAAAAAAAAATTTAAATATAAAATTTAATCTGACTAATATTCAAATGTTATTCCAACACATGTCGAATTGCAATAAAACAGTGACACGTTCCAACTTTTGCCTGCTCCATTATTATAAGCATCAATGCTGCAAAAAACGATACTTAACATCAAGTAGTTGAAACTCGCCTCTCACATTCCACATAATAAGTTTTATTTGTGTACATTAACGAAACTAATAAATGAGATGGTTAAATTTAGGATTTTTTATATATATAAAATAATTAGAAAACAAACATTTTAAATTATTCCAAAAGAATTTTTATTATAAATTTTTCCTCTATTTATGTAAATTACTACAGATACATAGTTGTTACCTAAACATTTTGGTATTCTGATGTTTTAAGGGATTACACTACGTACTAAGTCCCGGGCTATGGAGTACGGAGTACAGATTATTGGGTATTAGTCTATTAATTAAAGACGACACACATAATTTAGCATAAAAGGCCAAACAACTAAAATGTAGAAACCTGCAACAATATAGTAAGAGACGTATTTAACTCACTAAAACCCTAAAGGTGGTAGCAATTTATCATCACTGAGCCTGAAGCATGCATCCATTTAGCTAGATTCATTGTTCTTGTTCATGTGGCAGATTTCAAAAACAAAGATTCCGATATTTTTTTATTTTAAGTATTTTCATCATATTTATCTCACTAGATTAGATTATTTCTTGTGTTGTTGTTGAAGTAAATGGTGATGATAATCTAGATGAGATTATATTTAGTTACCAATAGAATAAGTAAGATTAGTAGAAAATGTAATTTATGTTAGATGATACTTATAATAATAACAAATTCTTATATGAATGACATTTACAAGTCATAAACCATGCCTCAAACAAAAAAAAAAGTGACAGTGAATCGTCTAACCTCAAATCCCCTTTCAAGCTTGAATGGCCTTGTTGTGGTACCTTTCGTCAATATCGAAATTGACGTTGTCAACAAACATATCCTCAACCAATGCCTCTATTTGGCTCCAAATTCCATATTCTTCGTAACAAAGTCTACGAAATAGCCGTTAACTAGTCATTTTATAAGGATGCTTTAACATCTGCATTTGAGTGGCCGCTTAATATAAGACCCTTTAACGCGTTAATTTAAAATTTTGGATCAAAATATGATGTGGAAGGCATTGTTATTACTTAATCTAGGCTAAAATCTCGTGTCATTCCACCAACACAAGTAGATAAAAGATAGTTACACCAATAATATATGATAGTTGTTTTTCATATTATATATGATCAATATCAAATACAAACATTGAAAAGATGATGATGATATGCTTATTACTTCTTCACTTATTTATCTTATAAAGATAACAAGATGATATATATGTTCGTACAACAATGGAGTACACACCATATAGATGCCCCTAAATCTAATTAATAATACCTCTTTTGGTAACCTTGACCTTCAAGCCATGTTTCATGTGAAGAATAACAGAAAGACATGGACATACATTATGCCCTTTCACCACCTCAAACTGAAAATTCAACAACAAAGCAATGGCGATGATCTTCATCTGAATAAAGCTTATATTTTTACCCAAACAACTTCTTGGGCCTGCTTGGAAAGCTATGAACTTGTAAGATGGTACGTGTATGATGCTTCCCTTGTCAGAAATCCACCTTTCTGGCTTAAACTCCAAGCAATCTTCTCCCCATATTTGTTCCATTCTTCCCATCGAGTACAAAGAGTAAAGTATTGTAGTATTTGCATTAACACTATCACCACTAGGAAGCATATCAGATTTAACTGCAGATTTGTGCTCAATAGGAAGTGGAGGGAAAAGTCTCAGTGCTTCACACAAAGCTCCATGCAAATAAACTAGCTTGTTAAGATTTTCTAACCTTGAAGTGATGAGCCAATTTTCTTCCCTGTGTATAAAGTTTGCTCTAATTTCTTCAAGGATCTTGGCTTCAACAAGAGGATGGGTTGAAACCAGCCAGAAAAACCAACTGAGACCTGAACTAATTGTATCCCTTCCTGCTGCTAAGAGACTAATAGCATTGTCTCTTAAAAACTTGCGATCTATTTGTTCCATTCCACTTTCCTCCACAATAGCTTTAAGCATGTTAAACTTTGGTTCATTTTCATGTTTAGTGCAGTTGAATTTGCTTTGCTCTTGGAAAGTGGATGATATACACTGATGCAAGAATTGGTCAATTATTTTCTCACATTCACTATAGGTCTTCTCTTGTCCAATTTGGAGCCATTTCTGAAGCTTCCATAAAAATCTTGGGACAATGTGTCTGTAGAACATTGAATCCTCCATTTTGTTGAAAGCTTTCTCGAAAGCGATCTCTGGGAACTGGATGAGCTTGTTAGGAAGAGAGTTAGGATCAAAGCCCAACACTATGGAACAGATGTTGTCAAAAGTGAATCTCTGAAAGATGTCTTGCAAGTCCACAATAGTTCCTAATTCCGATGCATTATTGAGAAGTGGAACTAGGCAACTCTCCAGCTTCTTATGAATTATTTTTACAACTAAACTCTCAAACGAGTTTTGTCTGAACAATGATTGTAGTATGTCCCTGCTGCGCTTCCACTTGTGGGAATCAGTGTTAAATATGCCATCTCCCATGATTTCAAAAATCTCATAGAACTCAGACCCTTTAATGTAGTTGTCAAAGTTCTTGCTCGTAATGTGGTGCACGTTCATAGGATCACTGGTGATGAGAAAGTTGACATTTGTGAGCCAGGGACCTTTGAACATCAAAGTACCTCCATAGTGGTTCAAAACGGTGGTTGCATAATCATGGATATTGGAAAGATTACATAAAACTGATGGTAGCATACCAAAGAAGGGCAAATTAATTATGGGGTTATTTCTATTAGATCTCCAAGTGTGGATGAAGAAGAATGAAGCAATGGCTACAAAAATAAGAATAAAATCTAAGGAGTCCATCAAGTTTCGGCCTTGTTTGGAGGGCTTTGTTTGAAGTGATGTGTGATATATGCATGATATGGTTTCTTTGATCATAAATTTATATAGGTCGCTCATGATGCTTTCTAATTCTAATGATGTTTATAAGAAAAAACAAATAAATAAAATCAATTCCATACTTAAACGTGTGGTTTTAAAAATATTTTTATTTTTATATTTTATTATTTATTTCGTTTATAATTATTATAAAAAATATATGTACGAAAAATGTTACGTGAATAAGATATTTTAATAACAGAAAAATATAGAAAATTAACTCTATATAGTAGCAAATTTTTCAAAAAAAAATCATGTTTTTAAAATAAAAAAAAAACATGGGCTATTCTCATTTTTCTTCACCTCCCTCCAGAAAACGTAGAAGTTGCAACATTTTGTGCCATCTCTTACCGCTATATTTTTTAGTTTTTGGATGATTATTTTAATAATTTTAAATATTTTATTTTTTTAAGTTTTGAATATTTTATTTTTGAACGTGTATTTTTATAGGTTTTGAATATTTCTTTTTTTATATTTTGGATGTTTTTTATTTTAAATTTTGGATGATTCATTTTAATAGTTTTAAATGTTTTATTTTGGATTAAGTACGATTTTGATCTTTAAGGTATAAATCAAAAATTTTTTTCGTTTCCAATTTTTTTTTTTTATATACAAAATAGTCTCTAAGCAGTGGCGGATTTAAGGAGGGCCTAAGGTGGCCATAGTCCTCAATTTTTTAAAAAAAATTAATACTATTAGTTTATTATTATTATATAATTAATATATATATTATAGATTAAATATATTTTAATATATTAACACACTAAAAAAATTTTATATATTAGTAACTTAATATGTATAAATTATAATGTTGAAAAAGTAGAGAATGGTTCAAAATTTATTTCAGATGATAAATTGATAATTTTAGTTATATAAAATATCGAAAACAAATTTAAAAATACAAAAATCCTAAAGTATGTAGTTGAATGTTGATTTCCATATAATATAATTATTAATTTTGACCTATATACCATAAATTATATTTTGTTGACTTTTTATTATGTTATATTTTAATTTATTTTGTATTCAATTTGGCCTCCTTCTTATAAAATTTCTGGATCCGCCATTGTCTTTAAGGTTTAATTTGGTTTTAAAATCGTTCCTAAGATTTAACTTGATTTTAATTTTTTACGGCGAAAGCGGAGACAGAGGTAAATTGTGGACAGCTTCTTCTTCTTCTTCTTTCTTTCCCCCTTCTTCTTCTTCCCTTTCCCTTTCGCAAGAGCAAAAACACTCTTTTTCTCTTATTTTTCTTTTTTTTTATTTTATAATTTTTTTGTTATGGATAATTTAGTCCAAAATTTTAAAATTTAAATAAAAAAGATGATTTTAAAACTTAGTTTTAAATCTTAGGGACAATTTTGTTTACGAAAAAAGGTTAAGAATAAAAATTTTTTTCGACCAATACGTTATGGACCAAAATCATATTTAACTCTTTTATTTTCTTAAATTTCATACGCTTCTTTTTTTTATGTTTTGGATGTTTAATTTTCTTTTGTTATATTTTGGAGTTTTTTTCTCAACAATTTTAATTTTTTTATTTCGTTTGACTTTAGATATTTTTTAATATTTTAGATATTTTTTATTAAGTTTCATGTGTTTCTTTTTGCTAGGTTTCATATATAATTCTTTTCATAATAATTTGGGATGTTTTCTTTTGAAATTTTCGGACATTTCTTTTAAATGGTGAGGCAAAAGAAGGGACCGCTTTAACAACAACGATGGATATATTCTTAAAAAAAATATTTGATACTTCTAAAATTTATACATTCGAAACGTAGGTATAAAAAAATTCAAAATGATACTTTCATTTTTCATAATTTACTTTTGTTTAGTTTTAATTATATATTCTCAAAAAAATATCTAATATCTCTAAAATTTAAACCTTTAAAATTTGAGTACAAGAAACATCTACAATGATATCTTCTTTTTTAATAGTTTTCTTTTATTTATTTTTTGTTTGCCTTCTCAAAAAAAATATTTAAAATTTTTAAATTTTAAATATCTGAAATTCAAGTATAAGAAATATTTAAAAGTGATGTATTCTTTTTTACCATAATTAAAAAGAGTTTTTATTACGTTCAGATTTTTTATTTTTTTTTGTTAGATTTTGGATATTTTTTTTACAATAATTTTAGATGTTTATTTTCATTTGGTTTTAGATTTTTTTTTTTAAATTTTAGATATTTCTTTTTATTTGATTTTGGATATTTTTATTGATTTGTTTATAGCCAAACTAATAGTTGATGTTGTTGGCTGGTACGCTAATTAGTTACCAAACATGATTGGTTTGTAACTAAGTTTAATCAAATATTTGTTCTTTTTTAATTAATTTTTATTATGTCATTAAATTATTATACTAATTTAGTTGAACTTGATTATCAAAATTATTTAATCATGTAATATCACCCATTTTGAATAATTGGCTCTTAAATAAAATGTTATATTAATTCTATGATTTAAAAATAAAATTTAAAATTATTTTTAATTATTAATATAATAAATTTAAAACTATTATTCTCTTAAAAAATATTATTTTTTGAACAAACTCCTCCTTTAGTTAAACCTACCACCCCTCCTCTCCGTCGTTCAAGCTCCGCAAACCCTTGCCAAATGGGCGTCTCGCCACCTCATTTCCTTCGTCGTGCCAGAAATTTTTCAAAAAATCACTCACTCATCAGTGGTAATAACTAGTAATTAAACCATTCATGTGTTATAGTAAGGTTGTCAAACGGATCACACCGACTTATCTAAATTCGGTCCATCTAAATTTGTAGATTAAACAGATTGGTCTATTTATGTTCGTTTTATTCATGAGCTATAATTTTTTCGTTTTAGATCATTTATGATCAGACTAATAGGTTAAACAGACTAATTTATTTATCTTTTTATTTTAATTTTAAAAATATTTTAACAAAAAAATTATGTTTAAATAAAAAATCTTAAATAACAATGTCTTTTTTAATTTATGGATCGAATTTTTAAATGAGATTGAAAGATATATTGATTAAAAGTATTAATTTCTTTTTAAAAAATATAAACAAAAACGAATTACTATTTAATCCGTTTAACCAGTCATTTTTTTGAGTTAATCGAACTCAACCCATTTAACTTAAAATTTAAACAGACTTACAGGTATTAAACGAATAAATAGATTGGTTCAATAAATTTAGTCCATTTTTTCAATTCTACATCATAATGCTCAAAATAAAAATAAATAAATAATTAAAAATTTTAAGCTTTGCCTGTTTTAGCGAAGTGGTGGAACGTTCCCATTTTAAGGGCTGGGATGGAAATGAAAAAAAGAAAAAAAAAAGTGATACTATATATACAAATTTTTTTGTAATTAAATCTAATTGATTAGCTTAATTATAATAAAATTATTTTCAAAATAAAACGCGTGATATGGGCTCCAATGCTTCACTAGCGTACAATTCAAAAAGCTTGGACTATATGTACAAACTTTTTCATATTTTTTATAACACACAATTTTTATTAAAAAGCACACAAATTTTGAAGCATAGCACATAAAATTTTTAAGTATAGTACACAAAAATAAGAACGTAACACAAGCTTATCGATATAGTATACAAATTTTACACACAGTACACAAATTTTTGAATCATAATACACAAATTTTTAAAATACAGCACACAAATTTTTGCTACACCAAACTTTATGTGTATATTTTTTTATTGAATTCTATTACACATTTATTTTTTCTCTTTTTTTTCATAGTGTATAAACCGATCACTATTTATTGTAAACTAATGTTACATTACAAGTTCTATTTTTCAAAAAAAAAAAAACACACACACACACATAAAAAGGTGCTGTTGACACTCTTTTTAAGTATGTCATCATGGCTCGTGGCTATTAATTTCGATGTGCATGCAGTTCCAATATTTTTTTGCGGTTATGGTCCACAGAAAGTGTGGCAATCTCTGGGTGCATTCAACACATCTCCTTTGTGTTCATAGAATGCTGCCCTTAGATGTAAAAGGTATAAATCAACTTTGAATACAGTTGTCCATCAATACTGTAAACACTATACCACATCACATGTGTAATTTAAATAAAGTGAAACAACAGACGTCTCCTTCATTTTCATAGTACACAAGTAATCGAAGCTAATAACTTGATAGCTCACACTAATTTGACATATATTATTAAACAAATTCTAGTTTATCATAGCACACAAATATTTAAGCGTAATACACATTTTTGTTCAGCATAGCATACAAATTCACATATATAGCACAAAAATTAGAATTATAGAATAACACTATTTTTTCAAACAACTCAATTAAAAAAACTAAAATCATCATAAATAACCATAATAATATATATCGAATATAAAAAAACAACACAAGTAATCAAAACTAATAGCCTAGTAATTCACATTAATTTATCAAAAATTATTAAATAAATTCTAGTTTACTATAGCACATAAATATTATTTAAACATATAGCACACATTTTTGTTCAACATAGCACACAAATTTATACATATAGCACACAAATATTGAGTATAGAAAAATAACATAAAAGGTATTTGTATTTTTTCAATTCACTCAATAAAAAGATACATCTAATTTACAAGGAAAAAAATTAAACAACAACAACAAGACGTTGAAAAAGAAAGAAAAAAGAAGGAACGTAAAAAGAAGAAAACGAAGAAGAAGACAATGGTAGCAATGACAGCAGCAACAATGACAGTGGTGGTGGTGACAACAACAATGACAATGTTAAAGGAGGAATAAGAAAAGGAGAAAGAGAAAAAAAAATGTGACTGAAATTTAAATTAAATTTTAATAACTTAGTTAACTTGGTTAATGAAAATATTTAGATATATTTAGTATTTAAAAAAAAATGTACTGATTCTAGAATGTAAGAAACGGTGGGGTTTACTGCTTTGTGCAGTTTTCAAGCTTTCTTAGCTTGTATTTTGAAGTCTCAAATTTTATGGTTTCGTAATGAGGTGTGGGACTGTTCAAATTTGGGAAACTTGTGACTCGAGTTCAGAAAAAAAAAAAAGAAGAGATTCAGATTAAAGAAAAGGTTTGGTACACAAATTTAAGTGGTGAACCTCACAAATCAGGAGTGGGAGGTTGCTGTTATATAGTAAAGTTAACTCAGCATAGCTAACCTAACTAATTTGCTAAAATAATGTTACAGGTAGTTACAGCTAACTTAAAGCATAGCCAACCTAACTAATTTGCTAAAATAATGTTATTAGCTTAAGGGTATCAACATCCCCCCTCAAGCTGGATAGTGAAAATTCACTAATCCAAGCTTGGAATACATCTGCTTGAAGAGTCCAAGAGGCAAAGCTTTGGTGAATACATCAGTTGTTTGGTGAGCTGAAGAGATTGGCAGTAGCTTGAGTATCCCAACTTGAACCTTTTCCCTTGTGATATGGCAAACCACTTCTATATGTTTGGTTCGCTCATGAAAGATGGGATTGGCAGCGATATAGAGTGCGGATTGATTGTCGCAGTACATTGTGAAAGGCTTTGGATGATCGACATTGAGGTCCTTGAAGAGATAAAGAAGCCATTGTCCTTCGATGGAACCAAGGGCCATTGCCCTGTATTCAGCTTGGGATGAAGAGCGAGCCACCGTGGCTTGTTTCTTGCTCTTCCAAGAGATGAGGGAAGTGCCAAGAAAGAAGCATTGTCCAGAGATAGAACGACGTGTATCGGCACAGGTTGCCCAGTCAGAATCTGTGTAGCCAGATAAAGAGAGGTCAGAGTCGCTACTGAAGAAAAGACCAGCTGCTGGAGAGGCTTTGAGATAGCGAAGAAGATGCATGCCAGCTCTATAATGATCATTAGTAGGACAATCTAGATATTGACTAAGTTTGCCAACCGCGAAAGAGATGTTCGGACATGTGTTAGTAAGGTAGATGAGGCACCCAATGAGTTGCCTATACTTGGTTGTATCTTCGAGTCTAGTGCCTGAAGTCTTTGTAAGTTGAGAAGTGTAACACATGGGAGTGGAATTTGGATGTTAACATACCAAAATCCTTGAGGAGATCAAGGGTATATTTCCATTGATAGAGAGCAATTCTCTTACCATTTCGAGCAATTTCCATGCCAAGAAAGAACTTGAGTTGACCAAGGTCCTTGATGGTGAATTTCTTGTCAAGAAGTGTCTTCAGGTTGTTAATCTCTTGCATGTCATCCCCAACCATGACGAAATCATCAACGTACACTAAAACTGCTGTAAATTTGTTGCTAGTTTGTTTAGTAAACAATGAATAGTCATGCCTAGACTGCACATAACCCGCTGCTGTGAAGACAGAGCTGAGCTTCGAATTCCACTGCCTGCTCGCTTGTTTGAGTCCATAAAGAGACCTTTCAAGTTTGCAAACAGTATTGGAAGGGACTTGTAGTCCTGGTGGTGCTTTCATATAGACTTCTTCGGGTAAATCGCCATGTAAAAATGTTGTATTGACATCCAATTGGTGGAGGTGCCAGCCTTTTACTGCTGCAAGAGCCAAGATGAGTCTGAATGTTGTCATTTTAACCACCGGACTGAATGTCTCGAAGTAGTCAAACCCGCGGTTTGAGTAAATCCTTTTGCAACAAGTCTTGCTTTATGTCTTTCAATGGTCCCATCATACTTGTACTTTGTTTTGAAGATCCATTTGCAACGGATTTGAATTCTCTAAATTTTGAATTTCACTTTAGAGATTAAAGTGTGATCTCTCACCATTTATTTCATAAGTGGGAATAAAAGTAAATATGAGAGAGAAATCATTCAATAATAGAAGATCACACTTTACCCTCTAAAGTAAAAATTTAAAATTTAGAGGATCCAAATTCATTTGCAACCTATTGCCTTTTTCCCAATAGGGAGAGTTGTGAGAGACCAAGTTCTATTGCTTTCAAGAGCCAAAAGTTCATCACTGATAGCTTTCTTCCAACAATCTTCCTTCACAGCTTCTTTAAAAGACTTGGGTTCAGTGTTAGATGATATGGTGAGGGAAAAATGTCTCTGAGATAGTGAGAGTGCATCATATGATAAGTGAGCAGAAATTGGATACCTGCAAGGACTATTGGTAGTAGCTTTAGAAGATGAAGTTTGCATGCAATGATAGTCCTTTAAGTAATTTGGTGGCTTTCTTGTTCTGCATAGTCTCTCATTCAATTGTGATTGTATGTGTATTTGTGTGAGGTAATGGTGTTTGTGAAGGAGGAGATGATGATGCATGATCAAAAGTTTGTTGATTTAGTGAATTTGAGGAATTTGGTGTGGGTGTGTGATTGGACTGTGTATTAGATGCTAATGTTTGATCATGAGATGATGAACTATATATGTGGTGGTGCGTGATTATGAGTGAGATTGTCTAGTGTATGATATATATGTGATGCATGAGATGTAATAGTAAAAGGATCTATCTCGTTAAAAACGGTTAAAGATGACTTCAAAAGTCTTGGGTTCTCAATTTGAGTGTTAGTGCTCTTTGTGATAAGAGGAAAATTAGACTCATAAAACACAACGTTCCTTGAAATGAAAACCTTTTTATTTGTTAAATCCATCAAAATGTATCCTTTAGCGTTTGATTTGAATCTGAGGAATAGACATTTCCTGGCCCTACTGTCAAGCTTCTTCCTATTTGCTATCAATGTACAAGCAAAAGCAACGCAGCCAAACACTTTTAAGGAGCTAATGTCAGGTACCCTTCCATATAAAATGCTAAATGGTGAGTTCTTCTTTAGCTTAATGCTAGGTATTCTATTCATCAAGTGCACAACATGATTTATTGCATGAGGCCAAAGACATTCGTGAAGGTTTGATTGAAAAATAAGACCTCTAGTAATGTTAAGAATGTGCTGGTGCTTCCTTTCCATAACGCCATTTTGTTGTGGAGTTTCCACACATGAAGTTTGATGAATGATACCTTTAGATTGGTAAAAAGAGGTGAGATTAAATTCTGGACCATTGTCGGATCAAATGGCCTTTATTGTTTTGCCGAATTGAGTTTCTATCAAGAAAATAAAATTTTTAACCAAATTTAAAACTTCATATTTCAGTTTGAGGAAGTATACCCATGTATATCTACTCTTATCTTCAACTATTGTAAAAAAATATTTGAAATCGTTGTTTGAAGGAATAGAAATTGGTCCCCATATATCAAAGTGCACTAAGTCAAAAAATTCATTAGATGTAGTAGAACTAACAGGAAAGGGCAGTCTCTTTTGTTTAGAGAAATGGCAAACATCACATGGTTGTTTAAATTCTTTACCATCTACAAATGGATAAATGTCATGCATCAATTGTAATGTATCTTTTGGTATATGACCTAGTCTAAGGTACCACAGATTATTAATATTGCTAGTGTAACTTATTGTGCTATTGGAAAGAGAAGTGTCATTGCGGCATGCTCCATCATGTGTAGTATGTGGAATTTGTGATTGTTGAATGAGAGATGAGGCAGAATTTTGAACCAGTTTAGTGTTGGGTTGAATAGTCAAAGAGTATAATCCTCCATTTTCCTCAGCTGTGCCAATCGTCCTCCATGTATTCAAATCCTGTATCTCACAGCTCTTGTCAGTGAAAGAAGCTTTGCAGTGTAAGTTTTTAGTTATTTGAGAAATTGAAATAAGATTGAAATTGAAATTAGTAATGTATAAAACGTTTGTAAGATAAAGATCATTTGAAAAAAGAATGGTTTTGGAAATAGAAGTGATAGTATGAGAACCATTAGGTAATTTGACCAAAATTGGTTTTATATGAGTGTAGTTGATAAAATTAGTAAGTGTGTGACATACATGATCAGTGGCTCCTGAATCAAGTATCCAAGAGTTGGAATAAAATGATTTCAATGACAAGAGGTGTGATATGTGTGTGCTCATGTGTAGGGTGTGAGTAAGAATACCTGACTCTGAAGAATTAATTGTGGCACCAAGAGACTGAGAAGGAGATTGTTGCAGTAAAGCTATGAGTGCTTGTTTTTTATCTTGAGTGAAAGAGAGCTCAGCACTTCTACCTTCTTATTGTGGAACAAGGATTTGACCTCTAGTTTCATTAGGTTCTACAGTGATCATCACATTCATTGTTAATGTGTTGTGCTTTTGTTGTTGCTTGAGATGGGGTGGTAAACCATGCTTTTTGTAGCAGGTGTCTACAAGATGACAAGTCTTGTGACAGTAGGAGCAAGTTTTGGATGGTGGCCTTCCAAATCGGCCACCTTTTCCTCTAACCCCTCTACCTCGTCCTCGAGTAGCCAGATGCTGAAATCCAAGAGAGGTGTCAAAACTGGATTGAGCAGCTAGAATTGTTTTTGATTCAAGAATGTCAAGGGTGGTTAATTGTCGTTCTTGCTGGGTCAAGAGTGCAAATGCATCATTAATTGTTGGGAGTGGGTTCATTAACATGATTTGTGATTTCGCTACAGCATATTGTTCATTGAGACCCCTTAAAAATCGAACTAAGTAGCTGTCTTTTCTATAATTTCTAAAACACTGAGTCCACAAGTACAAGATTCTCCACAATTACAATGAGGAATTGGCCGAAAGATGTCTAATTTTTGCCATACAGCTTTCAATTTAGTGAAGTATGAAGTAATGCTCAACTCAACTTGTTTGATGGAGAACAACTCTTCCTCAAGTTCAGCTATTCTAAACACGTCCCCCTAATAGTATCGATGTTGGAGATCACGCCAAATATCAGCAACATTGTCATTCTATATTACACTATGAAGAATTTCTTCACTGATCCAGGAAGTTAGCCAAGACACTACATGGGTATTGCACTCCTCCCAAGCCATGAAATTGGGGTCATTTTCTTGAGGTTTCGGGAGACTTCCACAAAACAGAGCTTGTTCTTTCCTTTCAGCGCCAATGTCATGACTCTTGATCATGAGTTGTAATTATGAGTGGTTAACACAACGTTAATGATGGAGATGCCAGGATTTTCTCCATGATGCAAGACATAAGGGATTGATGGGTCAGAGATGGAATTGACTTGAGTTCTTGGCATATGTGATTGAAGGTTGGATATCTGAGATAATAAACGAGCTAGGTTTTGAAGATCAGAAACTGAAAAATTTGAATTCGGATTTTTATTGTTGGACCCTGAATTCACCACAATTGGAGGCTCTTAATGGTGTGCCATGGTTGTTTAAGAAAAGAGAAGAAAGAATTTAGGGTCAAGAAGATGAAGGAACACGAACGGAGTCACAAGACGCTCACCCACCATGTTCAAACTCGGGAAACTTGTGACTCGAGTTCAAAGAAAAAGAAGAGATTTAGATTAAAGAAAAGGTTTGGTACACAAATTTAAGTGGTGAACCTTACAAATCAGGAGTGGAAGATTACTGTTATATAGTAAAGTTAACTCAGCATAGCTAACCTAACTAATTTGCTAAAATGATGTTATTAGCTTAAAGGTATCAACAGGAACATTCCCATCCAAGAATTTGCATCGAAATGACAAAACATAGGATTGATTCTAGAAAGAAGAAATGGTGGGTTTTCTTTGTTTTGCATTTTCATGTTCCACTTACACTTTTAAGTACCCACGTACAATAATGTATTGATATATGAAAAAAAAACAGTCATATTATATATCCAAGTTTTTAGTAATTAAGTTTAATTAAGTTAGTTTAAGTTTAATAAAAATTAATTTTATTGGTGAGAATATAAATACACGTTCCAACAACAGAAATGTTCTCGTGTTCTTCTCTTCTTCTTCTGTCTCCTTCTTCCTCTTTGTGTTTCTTTTTTTTTTTTTTTTGCGTTCCTTCTTCTTTTTCGTGTGTTTTCTTCTCATTGTATTTTATTCTTATTGTTGTTGCTATGTGTTTCTCTTCCTTCTTTTTTGTGTTCTTTCTTTTTCTTCGCGTATTTTTTTATCGTCTTTTATTGCTGCTGCGTTTTTTTTTTCTTTTTCTCCTCCTCTTCATAGTGTTTTGACATCATTTTGTATTTTTTCTTCTTCTTTGTTTGATTTTTTTGTTTTTATTCTTGTTAATAGAGTAAAATCAAAAGAATAATAAGAAGGTAAAATAAAAAAAAGATGATGAGCAAGAAAATAAGAAGATGATGATAATAATGAAGAAGAATGAGGAGAAGGAGTTTTGAGTTCAGTGCATTCTGAATTTGAATTTTGGTACATTCTGGTCTTAACTTGTTTTAAACTGAGTTCGTTTGTTTGTCATCATCATTAAGGAATTTCGGTGCATTCTGGATTTGAACTGTTATACATATAAAAAGAAGACAACGATAATGACAATAACGATAACGATAATGATAATAATGATGACGGAGGAGGAGGAGGAAGAGAAGAAAAAGGAAGGAGGAGATGGAAGAAATTCAAATGAAAGGAGGAGGAGGAGGAGGAGGAGGAGGAGGAGGAGGAGGTGGTGGTGGTGACGACAATAATAAAGGAGAAAGATGAAAAAAAAGAGGAGGATGAAAAGAAGATGATGATGATGATGATAATGAAAAAAAAGGATGAGAAGTTGAGTTATCATTTAGTAATTTTAGTGCATTTTGGATTTAATTTTGGTACATTTTTATCTGAACTTGTTTTGAACTGAGTTTGTTTGTATGTCGTCGTCATTAAGAAATTTCGGTGCATTCTGGATTTGAATTGTTATATATATAAGACGATGATGATAATAACAATAACAATAATAAAAACGATGATGATAATAATGATGATGGAGGAGGAGGAAAATGAATGAGGAGATTGAAGAAACAAATGAGAAAAGAATTGAAAGAGGAGGAAGAGGAGATGGAGGTGGTGGCGTGGTGGTGGTGACTGGTGACAACGACAATAATAAAAGAAAAATATGAGAAAAGTGGAGAAAAAGGAGGAGACGAAACAAACAATTAAGGTGGAAAGAAGAAGAAGAAAGAAGTCGTCGATCAAAAGACAGTTATAATATAGTGGCGTGCAGTGATGGAGCTTAAAAATTCTGAGGGGGCAAAAAATTTTCATATAAGAAATACATAATAACATTTATATAGAAACAAAATTTATAAATATCATTATTTTTAAAGTTTGATAATAAATAAATAATTTTATAAATAAATTTTATAAAATATTTTAGAGTAGTATTTTTTGAGTTTTGAGTAACTTAAAATATTTATTAATTGAATTAGAACTAAATTTTTAGTATTTTCATTATTTTTATTGTCTAATTCTAAAAAATTAAGATCAAACTCATTAGATGCAATTCTTTAAATATATAAACGGTAACATATGTAAAATAAATTATAATTATAATGATAAAAATTGATATAATACTTATTGAATATTTTTCTTACAAAAGAAAAATTCAATTAAAGAAACCAGTAAAATAATATTAAATTAAATTAGATAAAAAATTATTTAATTTCTTAAAGATGATATAAGAAAATATAATTGTATAAAATTTAATTTGAAAGATTTAAATTATATAAATTGTGACTTACAAATTTTTTATCAATTTATATAAATACAATAAAACTAATATTTATTGAATATTTTAATATTTTTTATCTAAAAAGTTAAATTGAAAAACTAATAAAACACAAAATAATAGTTAAAAACAAATCAATTATTCTAATGATTATGATGATGGCAAGTCTTGTTGTATTCTACAAAATTATTATAATTTTCAAAAATCTATTAGTGTATAATTTTCAAAAACCAATTAATAAAATATGTAATAAAATAGATTAGTTATCATTAGTAAAATATGATAAAATATATCGAGTGAATAGAGAGATATGACTTATGAGTCGAAAATAGTGTTTCTAAATTAGTTAAAAAAACTTGAGCTAACTAAACTAGTGATAGTCACTGACAAAAAAAAAAAAAAACTAGTGATAGGCTATGATATATAATTATTTGTATAATGAAATTTTTAGAGGGGCCATAGCCTTCATGGTCTATGAAAAGATCTGCCAGTAGTGGCTTCTTTAATGGCGCATGAATATCAATTAAGTTATACTAATTTAGTTATATTTAGTTGGATAATTAACTTAATTTTAGAGTATTATTATTTATATGTAAATATGTGATAGTTTGTTATGCTAGCATGTTCAAAATGCAAAGATGGTTTCATGCATATCATGATCGGACTCTGAGTAAATCTGGCCTTGATGCTGTTAAAGTTTCTCCAAAAGCTCCAAGAGTAGGATTCCACGGTTGGGAGTTGGGGGTTGACGCGTACGGTCACTTTGAGGGAGTGGGTTGTTGGAGGTTGGGTATGATCATTAATTATTAGTATAAAAAATATATTAATTAATTATATATTAAAAATAAATAAATTAATATATATTTTTATAATTTTTTTTGTTATATACATAATATTTTTTATTTTTAAAATATACACACTCATCTTCTATATAAATTAACTAACATATACTTTAATAAAATCGACTAAAATACTTTTCAATAATTATTGTAATTATATATAATAGTAATAATAATATAAAATACATTATTATAATAGATTTTATATATTTTAATATTTTAACTTGTTACAAAAATATTTAATTTGAAATTTTTACATATTTTATGATTAATGGTCAAATATTTTAAATAAATAAAAGGATAATTTACACATTAAAAATAATTAGAAAGCATATTTATACAATTACAATATTCTAAAAGAATTTATATCTTGGTTCTAATTCTAATTTATATAAATCGCCATATCCTGTAGGTTTTACACATTTTTATGTAAACTACCGTACCTACGTGATAAAAATATGTTACTTTTATAATTTGTCATTTTTTTTATAATTATTAGAGACTGATTATTTAAAATAATAAAAATAACATATAGAAAATGACAAAATATGTTGTAAGTAAAAAATTGAAAATAATATACAAATAAACTAATAGTTTAAGATATTAACATAAATGAGTATTAAATTAAATTATAAAACTCTAATAAAACATATAAACGCTAGCTATACAAAATTAGTATATGAACACACTATTATTTCTATTAAAAATATATAAATTTTAGTTACACACACACACACATATATATATCATCAAATATGTTATTTTTTTAAGTATGTTTAATTTTTTTCTAGTATTCTTTTTTGTAATACTCTTTTTAGTACGTTATTATTTATTATTATTATTATTATTATTATTATTATTATTATTATTATTATTATTATTATTAATTTTTTATTTAATTTACTCTATTTAATGAGATCAATAATTTATATTATAAAAAGATAAAAATAATAAGCATGTATTTTCCAAATATGTCAATTGCCCTTGGAAAAATGAAAAATTATAATATGGATACATATTTGAAATATATATGTTTACTATTATTTTTTTAAATGTGTGAATTGCCTTGAATAAAATATGACTATGCTACATATACATTAAAATCAGCTCTCAGTATAAAATACATGTTGGAATACAAATACACATTAAAAATAAATTAAATCACATATATATTTATATATAAATACATTGGTAACTGGTTTTAGTAGTTGATTTTGGTGTACGAATAACATTTTTAAAATAAAATTATTTATCACTTTAATATATATATTTATTACTACTATTTCATAATATACAATATTTTAACTTGTTATAAAAATGCTTAATTTAAAATTTTCAATATATTTGATTATTAATGTTAAAATACTAAAAATAAATAAAATATATTACATTTTAATACTTTTATATTTTTATATTATTATTTTTCTATGATAATAATATATTTTTAATAAGTTAAATATTAAAAAATAAATGAAATTTACTACCATAATTAATAAAAATATATATTTTATGCTAGTATTTTTTTTTTAAATTATCAAATAATTATTACTTATTTGTCTATATATGATTATAATTATTAAATTGAACCATATTTTAGTCAAATGGATTAAGGTGTATGTTATATTAATTCTTGTATGTATGTAAAGAGAGTGTATATTTTAAAAATATAGAAGATGAAAGTGTGACTCTTATTATTTAGTATTTTATTATTTTAACACAATAGAAGATAATGTCATTTTCTCTTATTATTTTTATTGGAATAAGTTTGTTAAAAAATTATGTTTCTTAATAGAAAGATCATTTTAAAAATTTATTATAAAATTAGAGACAATTTTGAAAAAGAAATTAAAAATGATGTTAATTTTAGACAAAAAATTTAAAGACTAAACTTATTTAAAAAATATATACATAATATTTTTTTATTAGATATATGAATAGAAAGTGGATATTATTGTTCTTATTTTGATAATATCACTTTTTCATAAATTTATACAAACATATAAGGTATTATATTGAAGCTGTTCAATAAGCAATAATTAGTCTATTTGGTATATTAGTAGTACCCTCTAAAGTTCACTTTTAATAACGAATAACTTTTAGCGCCCGTATATCTTGAATATTATTAATAATAAGGTAATTATTTATATAAAAATATTTTTATATAAAAATAATAATTCATATTACACATAACTTAATATAATTAATATAATATATATTTATATCTTAATTATGATTATGGCATAAAAAATTGTGTAGGTGAAAAACCACCTAATACTACCTAGCAATTAGAAAGTTGTATAATGCTAGAAGTCTAGAACTAATAATAGTAAGTTAATAACGAACATGCCCAATAATAATTTAAAGTTATATTATTTAATTTAATATTATCTATAATTTTATATATATAATATTTTCAATTATTTATTTATTACTCTTATTATTATTATTATTCAATTATTTTGATAATAATTAAAAGATATATAAAATAAAATAATTTTAAACTATTTTAAATTATTTTTTATTATCTACAAAATAGTTTTAAATAACATATGCCATGTTAGAAAAAAGGATTTATGTATTTACTATGTATTTAGTGTGTGTGGCATATAATAAAAAGTACTACTTATTTATAGATGTCAAACAAATAAAAATAAAATCACAAAAATAATTATCTAATTTAAATTTAAATATAAATTCTAATTTAACTAATATCCAAATGTTATTCCAACACATGTGGAATTGCAATAAGATAGTGACACTGACACATTCTAACTTTTGCCTACTTCATTATTATAGGCATTAATGCTGTAAAAGAAAATACTTAAAATCAAGTAGTTGAAACTCGCCTCTCACAACTCACATAATAAATTTTATTTGTGTATATTAATGAAAATTATTAAATAAAATAGTGAAATTTAGAAATTTGTATGTATATAAAATAATTGGAAAACAAACTTTTTTAGATTATTCCAAAAGAATTTTTATTATAAATTTATCCTTTTTTTTATTTATGTAAATGACTGCATATATAGTTGTTACCTACAACATTTTTTACATTCTGATGTTTTAAGGGATTACACTATACTAAACCGCGAGCTATGCAGTACATACAGATTATTGGGTATTACTGTATTAGCCTACTAATTAAAGACATACACCATCATTTAGCATAAAAGGCCAAACAACTAAATTGTAGAAGCCTGCAACAATATAGTAAGAGACATATTTAACTCACTAAAACCCTAAAGGTGGTAGCAATTTATCATCACTAACACCCTAAAGCATGCATCCATTTAGCTAGATTCATTGTTGTTCTTGTTCATGTGGCAGGTTTCAAAAACGAAGATGTTAGTTGGATATTTTTTTTTATTTTAAGCATTTTCATCATATTTATCTCACTAGATTAGATTATTTCATAGGTTGTTGTTGAAGTAAATGATGATGATAATCTAAATGAAATTATATTTAATTACCAACAGAATAAATAAGATTAGTATAAAATGTAATTTATGTTAGATGATACTGGTAATAATAACAAATTCTTATATGAATGACACTTACAAATCATAAACCAAAATAGACTTACATACATAATGGCGGTCACCCTACTGCATAGGTTTTGTACACCGATTTTGATTCCAATCCATACAGTACACATTTTGATTCATCCAAAGAAACAATTTCAAATCTAGCAAGTCTTAGCTTTTTCTAGTGTGAAATTTTATCAAAATAACAAACTACACAAGAAACTCAACACACGAGGAGGAATTAACCTCTATCATAACTTTTTGATAAAATTAAACATATTAGGTTCCACTCCTAACTCCATCTCTACAAGAAACCATCCCAAACACCACCGTCACAAATGGAACAATTACCATATGAAGTTGCTCTATATAGTCTTGGATATCTCTCTCGTTTTTTCACTTTCATCAACAAATCGTGCCAAAATTTAGCCTTCGTCCCATCCCCAACCTGAATCTACAAACCCTCTTTATATAACTCAAACAACTCTGGTTCCTTATGCTTCAAGCCACCAATATCTGTCATACACCCCATTCTTTCTTATTAATTAATTTTTAATAGGCCTACTACTTCCATCAAAGTCATTACACAAACACACTACTTTCTTTCCTAACGGACACTCTTCTTTATTAAACCTCTACCACCACTTAAACAAATGACCAATATTTTCTAGCGTTACATCTCCCACTACTAAACCCCTTAAGTTCTTCGGCCTTTGTACAACAGATCACCTCATAGTTGGTATTCCCCTCCCACGGGTTGACTTAGTCAAAAGAACCTTGATCACAATGCCATAAGCTTTGCCGCCACTACCTTTGTAATTTTAAACATGTTCAAGCAATACATCGACAAATTATTGATGAGAACCAATTTAATCATCAGCACTAGTTTTCTTGCTTTTGTCAAGTACCTCTCCTTCCAATCCTTAAGTCTCTCCTCCACTTTTTTAATAATCGGATCCCATGTTCCCACCCTCTTCGAATTTGTTCCTAATGGAATTCCCATATAACGGATCGGTAAATTAACTGATCTGCACATCCCAAATTGTTGCATGACAGCTTAAACTCTTCTGTTTCGCAATTTAATTAAATAATTGACGACTTCTCAATAATATCACATGTAGTGACGCTTATAAATTTTGACATATATCTTGATCTTATTGCCACATTCTTTTGAAAATGTGTAAAAGTATATATAAATATATACAAATATTTATTAGTAATTGATTTGATGATTTGTTATTTATAGAGTATTTTATTCCCTTGATACCTTAAATGAGATAGATTAAATATTCTATGAATTTAGAATGTTATATATCTATCCAAATATATATATAAAAAAAAAACTTACCACAATAGAATATTAAAATATCAAGTATAAAAAATAAAGTCTCACAATAGTTCAAAATGAATTATTAAATAATAAAAAAAATCATAAAACTCATTAATTTAAAACTTTTGGTTAAAATGTGATGTCTAACAGATAGTTATTTAAACTGATGTTTTACTTCTAAAATATTTTTTGTTATTTAATCTATTAGCTAGTTAAAGTCTCTCGCATTGTTACTACAACACAAGTAGACAGTTACGTGAATTATATAATATAGTCATTTTTTATAAATATGTTACACTAAAATTATTTATTAAGATTTGTTCTTATATATTTGTATATAAATATAAGTGTAGTTTAATTTATTTTTAGTGTGTATTATATATAATGATGAATGATTTTTATGATTGATTTTAGGATGCACTTAGTTGTATTTTTCGTATTACATATGATCAATATCAAATACTAATTGTTATCGGTGACTAAGAGAAGGGGAGTTAAATCTTAGTCTTCTTTTCTGCTGAGTTTAACTTTCGTTTTTAATAAAGAGAATTCAGGAGATATTTTTGTTTTTGGCTCCTGTTGAGTTAGGAGATACTTTTCTTTTTGTCTCCTGAATTACAGAAATAGTAAAAGAGCAAAGAAGAGAGAGTGACACTCAGAAATATCCTAATTCAACTACTCAGTGCAATATAACCTACATCTAGTCTCCATTATAATTATGATGAAATTTTTTACTATCTTTTTCACAAGGTACATATACCAATCTTTTCCTAAAATCTACCCAATCATATATGGGACAAATCCAGATTCTAACCCAATTTGAATTTGACTAGATCTCAATCTAGCTTTCAACAGCCAAGTGCTAACCCAACTTATAAGAAAATTTCCACATGATCATAAAACAAAACAGAAAGATGTACAAAGAAAACTGAGACATCTTAAGGCTTTTTCTCCAAATTTAACTTACTGCATTTTACCTCTTATTAACTTTTTCTTACAAATCTCACTATGTTTGTCTTTTTCAATGAGACTCAGACAGACAAAACTGAAAAAAATAAACTACTAAATGAGAACCATGAAGGAGAAGAACTCAACAAGCTTA
This sequence comes from Arachis ipaensis, assembly GCF_059453495.1. NCBI lineage: Eukaryota > Viridiplantae > Streptophyta > Magnoliopsida > Fabales > Fabaceae > Arachis > Arachis ipaensis. The sequence goes on from NC_142438.1 coordinate 9,319,126, forward strand.
GAAAGCTATGAGAACCGAACTCTGTGCTTAGTTCTTACTCTCTTACCTTCAATCCTTGGCCGTTCACCTTTATTATAGAAGAGTGAAGTTTTCAAGGTTGAAGCTAGTTCAAGGTCCATCCTGTCTTCTTCTTCTTCCTCTGAGCTTGCAGCGACTTCGTCGGTGATGAGAGAGAAGTCCGAATCTATTGCATGCAACTTACTCATTCTCTCTCATCCTTTTTCTTCAAGCTTCTTTAATCTTGATCGTAGAACTTTGCTTTGTCTTCAAGTTTTGATTTGAATCGTGAATCTTCTGCTATCCAAAATTGACTTTGATTTCTCCATGGTTGTTTGATTTATACTTGTGATTTTGTGAATTTCTTCTTGGTTTCTTGATGTATGTAGTACAAATGAGGAAAGATGTTTTTTATGAGCTCTGATCGAAGTGTGATTAGCTTCTTAGTTGTAGTCTTTTTTTTTTTATTTTGAAACAAGTTTTTTATTCTTCAACACATCATAACTTCTGTCCTTTCCATTTTCTTCTTTCTTTTTTATTGAATGACGTGACCGAATAGAAGAGAAAAAAGAGAATTTGACTTTCGGTAAAAGTCAAGATAAATTAAATTGAATTTGAGCTTAGGCATCAAGTTTCTGTTAGTGATGAGTGTAGGTTACCAAATAGACTAGAAGGGATTTTGGGCCACTTTTCTTCCTTTTCTCTTATTTGGTTTAGAGGCTTGTTATAAAATTTGGCTTAGTTGTGATGGATCAAGGTCTATATTTGTGTGGACTTAATAATTTCTATTTTAGACAAATTGTTTTATTTTTCTCTCTGCACGTTAAACCAAATATATTAAACAAACAATTGATAATTACATAGAAAAATACTAGTTGTACAATACTAATCAGCCTTTAATCAAATTTAAATAATATTTAATTATTTTTTATTGTAACATGTTCCTATTTTGTACATACATATCTATAATTAGATTTTAATTTAAATTTTAAAACCTACCCACTTTATTGGTGGTTACAATGACTTTGCTTTACTTTCGTAACTTCACGTAACAGATACAGTTTTTTAAATTCCTTATTGTACGGAACATTCACACGCATTAGTGAATCCCAAACCAAAAAGGACGCTGACAGCTGAATTCTCCGTTTCGTCTTCATTGGTGAAGACTATCACCACCTTCCAACTGAAGCACTCTCTCATTTTGTATTGGTGAGGATCTGTTTTACGAATTTTTAGTGATAAATGGTCGAATATAATTATATTCACAAACTAAAATATTTTTAATTGTAGTTTTTTTTCAATTGTAAAACATCTAAAATTATTAAGTTATATAAAAAATATTTTTAAAACACATCCAAAATCATAAATCTAAAATTTAAATTTAAACATTAAAAAATAATTGTAACACATCTAAAATTATGAAGTTATACGGAAAATATTTTTGAAACACATCCAAAATCATAAATCTAAAATCTAAATTTAAATATTAAAAAATAATTGTAACACATCTAAAATTATTAAGTTATACAGAAAATATTTTTAAAACACATCCAAAATCATAAATCTAAAATTTAAATTTAAACATTAAAAAATAATTATAACACATCTAAAATTATGAAGTTATACAGAAAATATTTTTGAAATACATCCAAAATCATAAATCTAAAATCTAAATTTAAACATTAAAAAATAATTGTAACACATCTAAAATTATAAAGTTATATAGAAAATATTTTTAAAACACTTTCAAAATACAGAAATTACACATGCAAAAATAATTTAACATTGCAATATATATGAAAATCTCTTTAGGCCATTTTATTCGATTTTTATTTCAAAAAAATCAAAATTTATACAGAATAATAAAAAAAAGTAATGGTGTCAGAGACCCATCCAAACCTCAGGTAAGTTTTCGGCGTGGACGAACGGCGACGAGGAGAAGAAAGGCGGCGTGAGCGCCAAGAAGGAGGAAGACAGCTTCAAGTGTTTTGACATGGGGCAAACGTGACTTCTCTACTTTTTTATTTTTTTAATCTTTTTTTACTGAAGATATGAGACTCGAACCCACAACCTCTTAATTGAATATGGGGAGACTATGCCATTTGAGGTATAACTCATTGGCAACGTGACTTTTCTGCTTCTTTGAGTGTTTTGTACGGGTTTAATTAATAATTTGATGGTTTAAGGTTTATTTTATAATTTTAAAATCAAATTTTTGAATTTTGAATAATTTGATTTTTAGATATGTATTTAAATTATAATATATTAATAATTAAATATATTAAATCTCAAACAGAAATTTAAAATTTAAAATTTAAAATTTATTTTTTTTAGATTGTATTTAAATGTGTATTTAATTTTAAAAAGACAATAAATTTATTCATAATTTTTAAATGTGTTTGTTTTAATTTTTTTTAAATTATTGTAATAAAAAGCTGAATATTGTACCACTTTTAAAGAATACCTAGTTGAATTGAATTACATAATAATGTTTGTTCCACCTGAATTAGTTTTTCAAATTCAATAAGTACAAACTTTGTGAAGATCCATGATGAAAAACTACATCAGCTAAATGATACGCTTATTACTTCTTCAATTATTTGTCTTATACAGATGACAAGATGATAATATAATGTCCGTACAATAATGGAATCCATAACATGTAGATTCCCCTAAATCTAATTAATACCTCTTTTAGTAACCTTGACCTTCAAGCCATGTTTCATGTGAAGAATAATAGAAACACATGGATACACATTATTATGCCCTTCCACCACCTCAAACTGAAAATTGCAGAGCAAAGCAATGGCGACGATCTTCATCTGAATAAAGGTTATATTTTTACCCAAACAACTTCTTGGGCCTGCATTGAAAGCTATGAACTTGTAAGATGGTATGTGTATGATGCTTCCCTTTTCAGAAATCCACCTTTCTGGCTTAAACTCCAAGCAATCTTCTCCCCATATTTGTTCCATTCTTCCCATTGAGTATAAAGAGTAAATCCCCATAGTATTTGCATTAACACGATGCCCACTGGGGAGTATATCTGATTTAACTGCAGATTTGTGCTCGAAAGGAACCGGAGGGAAAAGTCTCAATGCTTCACACAAAGCTCCATGCAGGTAAACTAGCTTGTTAAGATTTTCCAATCTTGAAGTGATGAGCCAATTTTCTTCATTGGTTATGAAGTTTGCTCTGATTTCTTCAAGGATCTTGGCTTCGACAAAAGGGTGGGTTGAAACTAGCCAGAAAAACCAACTGAGACCTGAACTAATTGTATCCCTTCCTGCTAATAAGAGACTAATTGCATTGTCTCTTAGAAGCTTGCGATCTATTTTTTCCATTTCGCTTTCCTCCACAATAGCTTTGAGCATGTTAAACAGTTTCTTATATAAGATGATTAGGTTAACCTTGAATGTCATTTACTATTCTCTACAGGAAATGGAGGCATATATACGAGGTATTATCCCTAACTTAGCACAATTACGTGATATGCCAGAAGCCTTTGTTCAAATGCAATGTATTGTCGTATTATTATTCTAAATTATTTATAAAAGCATATATTGTGAGTAGTTCATTTGCATCTTATAAGACTTTTTTTATTTCTATAAGCATTACTTTGGTAGTGTCATAATTAGTATATGCTTATTAATTTGTTACGATATGAAATTAAAGAATGTAGATTTCAATTTGTGGTTTTATATATATAGCCCTGATCTTATCATTTGCATCTTTGGTTATTAGTGAAGGGGTAATGCTAGTTAGACAAAAAAAAAAAAAAAAAACAGTCAGAACTTACCTTATTTAGCAAGAGCAGAGTTAGAAGAAACATTAGAGAGGGCTAAAAATATTTACACAATAAAATAATATTAAAATAAATTTTTGAGGGGGACTAAACTGAAATTTACATATAATTTACATGTAAAAACTTAAAATTAGGGGGGCCGTTGCCCCCTTTCGCAGTATGTAGCTCTGCCCCTGTTATTTAGCATTAATTAATTGTCGCAACAATTAATGAATGCTAAATAAGACAAGGTATTGCTGTTTTTGGCTGATTTTCTTTGGTTACCAAACATTTCCGCTAGTGAAGCAAGGAGTGGATCCAAATATTAATAGTAGAAGCAAAATATATTGGATTTGTAAGTAGAAGAAAAATATATTGGAGATCTTGTAAAAGGAGAAACTAGATATGACTATTAAAATCGACGGCAATGTTATCAATTTTTAATGTAATAATAGACAAAATATGTCGGTAATTAAATAATTAAATCGACCGCTAATTTCTCAATTTTAATAAATCAAATATCAACACAAGCATCGTCGATTTTAGATAATATTATCGACAACCAAGGTGTCATTTTTATTAAATATGTGAAAATCTTAAACATATATTGTAACACACTACTACACAGAGCTTTACGCTTAAGCCATAAATCAGAGGTGGTGTGGTATTACGACCTCTAAAAGTAAAATTTATATATAACAGTATTGAAAAGGAATAATATACGAGGAGCCTTGAAAAACAGGTAAAACAAAAATCGCGAAAATAAAAGCGCAACACTCAGACAACGAGATTACTTGCGTGTGAAGAAAACTAAAGTAAATAAATAGAAAGTAGGAATAGAGGGTCAAGGATACAAAATAACAAGCTCCTAACTCAGCCTGCGAAGCTAAAGCTGGTCGGAGAATATTTATATACATATATACATAACCCTAATTAAAACCCAAAATATAAGCAAAACCCTAGTTCTCCATAATCCTCTAAGAGGTACAAAATAAACAAATTGTTTGGAGAGAGTTAAGTTATATATAAGCTATACATCAAACTAAACCCAAAAACTACTCCGCTTCAGAAGTCCAGACACCTAGCGCGAGGTGCCTCTCGACCTGCATCTGAAAAACAACAACACAATATGGGATGAGAACCGGAGATTCTCAACATGGTAAAGGTGCCACGTATATAAGATATAAGGTCATGGGAATGCCGAAGGCAATCTTAGAACGTCGATACTCAAATTATAAAGTTTAAAATACTAAATAGAATCCATAAAAAGGGTGGTCATCTAGAGAGTTCTAAGCCTAGCTTAACTTAGATTTATTACTGCGCCCCTTTCACCTTTCCTCCGTACCTCCATCTCCGGTGAGTTTACAAAGACAGATAAACAGACAATTTCAAGCACAAATAGAGAACAAGTAGTGCAAGTAGTAAATATAATAGTTAACATAATGTATTTAATTAGGCACTCCCAAGTAATGCATAGCAAACAAAGCAAACATAATGCATATGATGAATGCCTGTCCTATAGCTGATGAGGCTTATCTGTCGGATATCAAGCCAACCCGACAAGTCCGATTTGCTAAACCATGGACTGTCCCCCGACGCGCATCCCCAAGAGTCTATGCATGACTTTTTCTCAAATATATAAAATTGCTCAATGGAGGTCAACCTTCCCGGGAATTTAGAGTGCCCGGTCACATCTTATGTCGTAGGGTCAACAGAGTATCGAGTTTCGACCTGGAACACGTGGTGGCAAGCCACGGTACTTTACCCAGAGAAACTCGTATCTCAGATTAATTGAGTGTATAATGCCAAATAATGTTCATAATCATTGTAATCTTTGCATAATCATATCATATAGGCCATAGTATCATATACACTCCAAATATACTCATTTTCATATTTACTTCACCAGTTTTCCTACTTTACTTCGCCCCCAAGTTACCTCAATTCCCTATCTCCATCTAACTACTAGAGCTCACACTATAATTTAAGGCTAAAAGAATGAAAATAGAGGTTTAGAAGTTTGAAAATTGACTTAAAAACACAAAATTTATTTTTGTTGGAACAGGGGCCACGCGTATGCGTAGGCGTGCAAAAAATCTTGCTCGCGTATGCGAGTATCCCAACTCGAAGAGGTTGGTCGCGTCGTGTGCAGGTGGTCGTGTACGCAACCCCTTAAAATCAATGTTCGCGTACGCAAGCACCCAAACCCGAAGAGTTTGGTTGCATTGTGTGCAGTGGTCGCGTACGCAAGCTGAGCAGGATCAGCAAAGTGCTGAATGCTGCAGAATTTTCAGTTTTACCCTCCAAACTTTCGACGCACATAACTTTTTCGTTTTAAAACATTTTTTATCTGTTCTTCAAACGGCATAAACTTCACGGATCCAATTTTCATATAAAACAAGTTTGAAATCATTCGAAGGTCCAGAAGCTAAGTTATGACTTGCCGAAGTTCATCCAAAAACCAAATTTTTACAAAAACCTTCCAACCCCTATTTCATTGATTCACCATACAAGTATCAACCATTCCACACTTAAAAATGAGTCATTAACATGCAATATCACAGCAACATAATTCTACACCCTTCTATCATCCATTATACATCCACATTACATAATTTTACACCTAAATTCTCAGTTTAAATATTAAGACTATAAACAACCACCAATTATGCACAAACAATCTTACCAAGAAACCAATTTTTGTTCAAATACCACTTTGGCTTTTAATTTCAACATAATTATAATCACTAACATATACTCAATCTATGTCGTCAACCATTATCACAAACACTAACATTCAACATGTTTAATCGTTCCAACCTATCCTATAGTCCTCTAGTCTAAGGTTTCACAGAACATTACATATTAAATATGCGAAACCTAAATCATACCTTAGCCGATTTCCACGTATTTCCCGAGATACTACCAAGGCACCAAACACAACCCTCAGGGTTCAAAATCTCCAGGGCAAGGTCTCCCAAACTCCACCAAGCCTCCAATGTACTCAAGCAAGCTCCAACATACACATATACAAGCCTAATGCACATATATCACACATACACACTCAATTTTAATATCCAACACACTAAAACCAAGAAATTAACTAGGGTTAGTGATCCTTACCATACCCACACTCATCAAACGAACCAAGTCCACTAATCCTCGCAAGCTAGATCGAACCTAAAGTACCAAATTCAATAAAATCTCAACATGGGTATATATTCAAGATTTTTGAAATTTAAGGGGTAGAAGAACTGGGATGATAGAGTGGCTTACCTATGAAATTGTTTCGGTAGAATCGTAGAGCTCGACGCGGTGGTCGCGTGACCGTAAACGGTGCAGCGATCAGAACTCGGAGCGGGAAGTTATGGAGGTTGGAATGGATTCAAGGGTTTGGAACCTTCTTCCTTGCTCTCCCTTTCCAGGAACGTGTTTCCTTGGTTTGGGATGAAATGAGCTGAAGCTCATTTGGTTAATGGGTTGTGGGTTGGGCCTTAGGCTAAATTCTTTAAAATTAGTGTTAAAATTTTCGTTTTAATTAGCTCTATTCTAATTTAATATAATATTCACATTTCTAATTTTCTTTATTAAAAGTTAATTTATTGACTAATTATATACTAATTTAATAGGGTTTACATATATTATCAATACGGTAGCCGTCGATTTTATTGAAAGTTTATTGATAGCATGAAAAGCCATCAATTTTATTAATTTTTTGAAAAATCGACACGTTTTAAAGCGACGGCTAAAATCGTCGATTTTACCGTCAATTTTTAATATTATTGACAGCAAAGCCGTCGATTTGGCCATCAATTTTAACGGTGTTTCTTGTAGTGCAAAAAGTGTGGTGTGGTAGTGGCGGTGCTGAATGCTGGTAGCAATAATGACAGTAATAATTACAGAAATGGGATGAGAACATGAATATTGGTAAAAAAAATTTAGCAAAAACAACTGTCTCATCTTTGAAATTGTGATTAAAGGATTGGAAAAATGTGTAAAATAAAAGTTAGAGAGACAAAATTCTAATTATTAGTTTTTTTCAAAATTAAAATAATGGGTTCAATCCGTAAATATTTTTATTTTGGTTAATATTATTCTCTCATAAAAATGAGAGTAATGACTTGGTGACCTAAATTATTAATCTAAAAATATTAGACTGATAACTAAAAATATTAACGAATATAAATTAAAATTGCTTGTGACCCTTTAAAGTATGACATATGTCTTGCTTGATCTTATTTCCACGCTTTTTTAAAATGATGTGAAACAATAAGTTATAGGGATCTGCTACACATATAAGCTTACAAGCTTACAAGTTGGCCCAGCCCAAATACAAGTCACGCGCATCAAGAGAGATTACATGGAGCGTCACCTTCACGCGCTCAACACTCAAACGGTTACGTATGGCAAACTCTTCCACTTCTTCCACTTCTCAAAATGCTTCGAAAACAAGGAAACCCTTCCATTTTCGAGCGAAAATCAAAGTTCAAAATATACAAGTCATTGTTCGAAACCTCCGTCAAAACACCATCAAACTCTCCATCAAAAATCTGAAGAGAAAACAAAGCAACAATACTCAACGTAAGTTCATTAAGATTCCTTTATATTTTCCATATTACAAACTACGTTTTGCTTTCCTTCTACGTCGTCGTTCTAGGGTTTACTGTTACTCTTGCTTCTTTGTTACACTGTTCTTCTACGTTGTTGTTCTAAGTTATCCTGTTATTCTTGTTGTTCTAGATCTTCTGGTAACTGATTTTTGGGAGTTTATTCCGTAGATTGGGGGGTGTATACTACTTGACCTTGTAATGTGGCTTGATATTGAAGCATGTTTGAGTGATATCTGACTGATATATATGGATATAATATCTGAATCATATCTATGGGAGTATCTCACTGTTATCAATGGGTGTATCTGATTCTTACATATCGGTGTATCTTACTGTTATCAATGGGTGTATCTGATTTTTACATATGGGTGTATCTGATTCTTATATATGGGTGTATCTTACTGATATCTTTGGGTGTATTTTTCGTTTCAGAGAAAATGGCAGCAAGAAACCAAACAAAAGACCTTAAGTGTGCCACACATCTCCTAAGTGATAAGTTCAGAAACATGAGTGAGGAGAAGAAGGCGATTGTGAGGGATCTCGAATTCGGTGGGTTGATGCACATCCCACCACTGAGGGTGGATCACCAACTGTTAAGGGAGCTGGCAAACAACTTTAAACTTGGGGAGAACAGACTGAAAACAGGATATGGTTCTTTCCAAATAACACCAAAAACAATAGGTCATGCGCTTGGCATCAATGCAACAGGTAACTAGCTTAAAATTATAGGTGTATATTAAGTTGATGCTTGGGTGTATTTAGGTTGATGCTTGGGTGTATTTGAACCGACTTGGATACTTTGTTGTTTTCCTTTTTGTAGGAGATCTATTTCCTGAGAAAGTTGAGTATAAGAAACTTTCTGATGATGACAAAATAATTTTTAGAAGATTCCAAGGTAAGACCCTCAAAAGTCTTACCGATGAGTGATGAATGGATTTTTGATGTGGCTTAGAATTCACAATTGAAATCTCGTTGTAAAGTATAGCTTCTAAACCAACAATAATCCTTTCATGCAAAAATTTGTTTGTCACAAGTACAAACCCCTAAAATCTATAAACCAAAGTATTCAAACCTCGGGTCGTTCTCCCTAGGAATTACAATAAAGTGTCTTGTTATTGGTTATGAGTTATTTTGGGGTTTTGGATAAGAAGCATGAAAAGTAAATGGCAATGAAAATAAACTAACAACTAAAAAAGGCTCTTGGTTTGGTATGAAAATTAGAAGTCCTATCCTAGTTATCCTTCTCAATTGTGATGAGAATTGTTCATTGCTACCACTTAGTCAACCCTTACTAATTAAAGGAAAGTCAAGTGGATGAATTGACTTGAGCCACAAGTCCTAGCCAACTCCCAAGGAAAGACTAGCTTTAGTGCACTCCAAACCAATTAGCAATCTCTCCAATTGCCAATCAACAAAGGAATTAGATAACTCAAGCGTCACTAATTGCTCTACCATAGCCAAGAGGAACAAAATCTACACTATATCTAGAAGAGGCATTTCAACAAACACATAGAGTGCAATAGAAGTAAACATTATTAATTGCAAGAATTAAAGGAATCTACAACTACAAAGGCAAGAGATCAACAATAGAAAAGCAAAGAAGAACAATTATTATGAATTACCTCTTATTGAATTGGAAGAATGTAGAAGGAACAATACTAGATCTATAACAAAATATAAGAACAACATAAAGGAAATTACAACAAAAGAGTAGAAGAAGATGAATCTAACAACAAAGAATTGAAATGTAGAAGTAGAAGAAAGCAAAGATTAAACCCTAGATCTAAGAACTAATCCTAATCCTAATCCTAATTCTAGAGAGAAGTGAGAGCTTCTCTCTCTAGAAACTACTTCTAAACTAATCCTAATGTGTGTGTAATGAATGGAATCCCCCTTGCTCTTCAATCCTTGGCTTTAAATAGCATCTTTGGCGCCAAAGTTGGTTGGGATTGGGCCCCATAACCCCTGAGAATTCGTTGGTCACGTTTTCATTAAAAAATCATAAACCAGCACCGACGCGTACGCGCACAGCACGCGTACGCGTCCATGGGGTGATTCGCAGGTGCGCGCAAGCGCCAGGTGTGCGCGCGCGTCCATGGGCGAGTTCAACTTCTTTGACTTTTCATGATTTCTCCACTTTGTATGCTTTCCTCTTCACTCCTTTGATCCATTCCTAGCCTTTTCAATCTGAAATCACTAACAAATATATCAAGGCATCTTATGGAATCAAAGGTGAATGAAAAACCATCAAATTAAGGGTCTAAAAGCATGTTTTCACATCTAGGTACAAATAAGGAGACAATCACAAAACCATGCTATTTCATTGAATACATGTGGGTAAAAGGTGATAAAATCCCTTAAAATCAATACAAGATAAACCGTCAAAATAGGGTTTGTCAACCTCCCCACACTTAAACCAAGCATGTTCTCATGCTTAAACCAAGAATGAAGTAAAGGGCATGGCATTTATTTAATGGAAACTACTAAGTGCAATCTACCTAAATGCAACTATCTAAATGAATACAATTGCTTGGTCGAAATAAATCAATTCCCAAGAAGCATATATGCACAAGGGCTAAGGACTAGCAAGTCTAATCCACAATTGAATTGAGCTATTAAATATTTTCACAAACTTGCATGAAAGGAGATGATCATAGGTGGAGACATGTAATCGAGCATCAAACCCTCACCGGTAGTGTTTGCACTCTATTCGCTCAAGTGTTTAGGGTCGATTCTCTCAATTCTCCTCTATTTCATGCTTTCCAAGATTTGTTTTTCTTCTAACAATCAACATTTATTTCATGCATGCATACAAGTATCATGAGGTCTTTTCATTGGTTGTAATGGGGCTAGGGTCAAGGTAGGATGCATATATGGTCAAGTGAGCTTGGAATTTGAATCTTTGATAAGCTTAAACTTTCCACTTAACCCATATAATAACCTATACAATTAGATTCTACTCTAACTGCCCATTCTACTCACTTTTTCACATACTCATGCATCCCTTTTTATTTCACAACACTTATGCATTGATCTTATTGAGCTTCGCTTTGGAGCATTTTGTCCCCTTTTTATTTCTTTCTTTTTCGTTTTCTTTCTTTTTCCATTTTTTTCTATACTTTTCATATTTTTTTTTTGTTTTTCTCATTTTTTCTTTCTTTCAAACTATATACAAGAGTACCAATGCATAAGGTCTATACATTTAATCAATACATGAGCATGTACCCAATTCCCAATATTTACAATAATAATACAAAACTACCCTTTTATTCACCCAATGTCCCAAGGTTCCCACACTTGAATGATACACACACTCTAGCCTAAGCTAATCAAAGATCCAAATAAGGACATTTATTGTTTTTCGCTTTAAGGCTTGTAATGTGCTAAATTAAGAACAAGTGGGTTAATCGTAGGCTCAAATTTGGCTAACAATGGAAGATAAAAGGTAAGGCTATTTGGGTAAGTGAGCTAATAAAATGATGGCCTCAATCACATAAATGCATGAATACACAAAATAATGGACATAAAGAATCAAACAAATCAAAGATTACAATCATAGAAAGAGAATAATGCACACAAGAAGGAAAAATAAGTGGTTATAAGATGTAACCACACCGTTAGGCTCAAATCTCACAAGCTTGTGTTCTTAGCTCAGAACATGATCCATAATATATATAATTCAAGCAAGTTCTATGAAAAGTTTTCACTCAAATCAATTGACATGCCCTATAGATAGAAATCTTGAAAAATTCTCATTATTTTGACTAAGCTTATTGTGTATATATATGCAAAAATAAGAAAATGCAACAAAAATCCAAAAAACCTAAAATAAAATGCAAAAGTGTTGGGATTAGAAATTTGTCACCCAAAATCGCCGATCGGTCGGACGACCTCCCCACACTTAAAAGTTTGCACCGTCCTCGGTGCACTCAAAGATGAGCAATGGGGTACGACGACTCTCCGGATTGCTATGTGTTCTTTCTTCCGCTTCCATGGTTGCTTGTGGTGTATTCGTTATGAAAAACAAAAATATAACACCATAAGATGAGAAGATATAAAAGCAAGGAAGCATACATTGTTGGAATGAGGTAAATCACTAGAATGAGGTGAGTGAATTAGTGTGACATTAAGAAATATTAGGTGTGTGAATTCTAAATTGCGCGGTTTAGAACACACATTAGTATAAAGAGCTATGTCACAAAAGAAGCATGCACTGTACTCATTCTAGTGGGCTTGAGATGCTTTAAGTAAGCTTGTAAGGTAAGACAAGCATTAGAGAAGCATGAAAGCATTCAAGTCAAACATATGGATGGATATAATCATGAACACAATGCATTAAGGTAAATGCACAACATCATCCATCAAGAGGTTGCCTAATCGAGGGAAAAGGATCCAAATCACATGGTGGCTAGCTACAACATGCAATTCAAAAGAGTTATAAGCTTGAAGACAATTCTCATCACTTGGTATTTTTTTCAAAAGGTAAGCATGAAGAACTCAAAACCAAGTAACAAAATATAACCTCAATCATAGAATCCAACAAAGATTATCTAAAAACATTCATGCTAAAATAGCATTTAGGCAATAAGGGATATAGCAATGTATAGTAAACAAAGTCAATACTCCAACACTTATGATGAAAAGAGAGAAAATAAAATGAAAACTAAACTAAAACTAACTAATTAACTAACCAACTAACTAATTTGTTAACTAAAATAAATGGTTGTCAATGGTGTTTGGAAGTGTTGGATGAGGGGTAGGAGGAGGGAAGAAGAAAGGAGAAGGAAAGAATTGGAAAGAGGAGAAGAAAAGAAAAGTGGATGGGAGAAAGAAATCTGCGCGTACGCACGCATGGCGCGCGCGCGTCGTTGGCTTATTTTGAGAGTGGCGCGTACGCGTCATGTGCGCGTGTGCGCAAGTGGGGTTTGTGCCAGAGGCACAACGTTGGCGCGGTGCAGGCACAACTCTCTGGAAAATGTATGGAGGTTGGAACTTCTCAATCCACGCGTACGCACGCATGGCGCGCACGCGTGGATGGTCGAAAATGCTGGAAGTGCGCGTACGCGCCATGTACGCGTACGCGTGGATGGTGCTCTGTTTTTCAAAAAAAAAAATTTCTATGTTTTTGCACCAATCCAAGCATTCCAGACCTCCAGACAGCTACCAAAACACCCTAAAACCTTATTTAACATACTAAACTACCAATTAAACTCAACTATCTAAACAAAACATGAAATTAAACTAATTTTATCAATATGTACAAAAGAGAAAATGAAAGGATTTTACCATGGTGGGTTGTCTCCCACCTAGCACTTTTGTTTATTGTCCTTAAGTTGGACTTATGGAGAGCTCCTCATCAAGGTGGCTTGTGCTTGTATTCATCTTGGAACTCCCACCAATGCTTGGTTCTCCATTGTGCCCCAAGATTCTTCATGGATTGAGCCAAGTCTTGATGGAGTTCTTCACAAGCTTGGGGCTCCCAATGTTGATCCTCATGTGTTCCCGGATCCCATATTTTGTTTTCACACCCATCTCCAAGTTGATTATCATTAATCCATGTGGGTGGTGAGCAAAGTGAATTCTCAAGGAAATGACCAAACATCCTTCTAGATCCAAGCGATCTAGTTCTACACCAACTCTTACAATTAAGCTTTGAGCATGCAACCATAATGAACCTAGAATGATATTTCAAACCACTAACCATCTCCTTTTTACTCTTAAAGCCACAAATATGTCTTAGTTGACCATCCGTCTTAAGCAAACCATATTCAAGGGGAATAATAGAGCTTGAGCATAAGGAATTTACCCACTTGAATGAGAGAATGGATGGTGGTGGCTTGGGGAGAGGTATCTCCAATGTGCTAGCAAGCTTCACTCCCTTGTGTTCTTCCTTGTCAATCTCCACCTCTTCATAAACTTCTTCATTCTCAATCCTTTGTTCATCAACTTCATCTAGCTCGTCTCCATCACTCAAGTCATAAATGGGAGGTTGAGAGAAATCTACCTCCACATCACTTTTAAATTCATTGGGAGAGGATTCTTCAAATTCAAAGGATTCTTCACCAAGAAGATTGGATGCATGATCTTCATCACCAAGGGAACTCAATTCTTGCTTCATTCTCTCCAAGTCTTCATATAGAATATGCCTTGGAGGTTGTGCACATTCCTCCTCAACATCAAATTTACTCTTCTTGGAGGGATTTTCTTTGATTTTAGCTTCCCATGGAAGTTCCGCATCTCCTAAGTCTTCAACCACTTCTTCCTCTTCTTCAATGGTCATAGGTTCCTCCAATTGTTCTAACACAAAGTAGCCTTCCTCCTTTTCCACCGGAGTTTCCAATCTCTCCTTCATGCTATGCTCTTCTTGAGCCATGGGAGTTCCTTGAGTGTCCAAAAGTTGGGATGCTAACCGGTTTACCACCGCATCCAAGGCGGTCATGAATTGTTGCACATCCCTTGTCATCTCCTCATGTCCTTGAAGAAGAACACCAAGGGTTCCATCCATTAGAGGTTGGAGTGGATAAGAAGGTTCATTGTCTTGGAGAAAGGGTTCATTATAGGAAGGTGGTTCTTCTCGATGAGGTGGTGGTGTGTATTGAAGTGGTTCTTGGGAGTAGTAATCTTGGAATTGTGGTTCCATGTATGGCTCATATGGTTCAAAAGGAGGTTGGTATGGTGGGTAAGGATCATGGTCATGTGGAGGTGTTTGTTGAAAATAGGCTTGTGAGTGTGGTTGAGGGTCATGTTGAGGATATGACTCATAGGCATATAGTGGTGGTTCTTGGAAATCACAAGGAGATCCACCATAGCCATTTGATTGATATGCATCAAAGAATGGCTCTTCCTCATAGTGCATTGGTGGGGGTTGTTGCCATGATGATTGATCATAAGCATATGGCTCTTCCCACCTTTGGTTGTCCCATCCTTGATACACATCTCCATTATAGTCCTCATCACCTACAACATAGTTGTAATCACACTCATAGCCAAAATGAGAATTCATAATGGAAAGAGAAAACAAAAATCAAAAGATAATGGAAAATAAGAGAAATAAAATTCTACAACTAGCAAATAAAGCAAAAAGCAAGATATTCACACTATTCACATATGTACAATAACCAATAACATAACACCATTGCAATTCCCCGGCAACGGCGCCATTTTGACGATTGGATTTTTGATGGTTTAGAATTTCACAAATGAATTCTCGTTGCAAGTATAGTTCCTAAACCAAACAATAATCCTTTCATACAAAAGATTGTTTGTCACAAGTAACAAACCCCTAAAATTAATAACCGAAGTATTCAAACCTCGGGTCGTTCTCCCTAGGAATTACAATAAAGTGTCTTGTTATTGGTTATGGATTGTATTTTGGGGTTTTGGGATAAGAGACATGAAATGTAAATGACAATGAAAATAAACTAACAACTAAAAAGCACTTGGCAAGGTTGTGAGAATTAGAAGTCCTATCCTAGTTATCCTTCTCAATTATGATGAGAATTGTTCATTGCTCCCACTTAGTCAACCTCTAACCATGGAGGAAAGTCAAGTGGATGAATCAACTTGATTCCACAAGTCCTAGCCAACTCCCAAGGGAAAGACTAGCTTTAGTGGTATCTAAATCAATTAGCAACTTCTAATTATCAATCAACAAAGACATTAGATAACTCAAGCATCACTAATTACTCTACCATAGCCAAGAGGAATCATTTTGATGAATGGATTTTCGATGGTTTAGAATTTCACAAATGAATTCTCGTTGCAAGTATAGTTTCTAAACCAAACAATAATCCTTTCATACAAAAGATTGTTTGTCACAAGTAACAAACCCCTAAAATTAATAACCGAAGTATTCAAACCTCGGGTCGTTCTCCCTAGGAATTACAATGAAGTGTTGTTATTGGTTATGGATTGTATTTTGGGGTTTTGGGATAAGAGACATGAAATGTAAATGACAATGAAAATAAACTAACAACTAAAAAGCACTTGGCAAGGTTGTGAGAATTAGAAGTCCTATCCTAGTTATCCTCCTCGATTGTGACCACAATTGTCCATTGCTACCACTTAGTTAACCTCTAATAATGGAGGAAAGTCAAGTGGATGAATTAACTTGATTCCACAAGTCCTAGCCAACTCCCAAGGGAAAGACTAGCTTTAGTGGTATCCAAATCAATTAGCAACTTCTAATTATCAATCAACAAAGACATTAGATAACTCAAGCGTCACTAATTACTCTACCATAGCCAAGAGGAACAAAATCTATACTAAAATCCAACCAAGCATTCCATCAAACACTTGGAAGGCATAAAAGAAAAGCAAAGTAAATTGATAACAAAAATAGAATCTAACAACAATTATGGCAATGGATTAACAACAACAATCAAAAGGAACACAATTATTATGAATTACCTCTAATTGAATTGAAAGAAAATAGAAGGAGCAAAAGTAGATCTACAACAAAATGTAAGAACAACATAAAGGAAATTACAACAAAAGAGTAGAAGAAGATGAATCTAACAACAAAGAATTGAAATGTAGAAGTAGAAGAAAGCAAAGATTAAACCCTAGATCTAAGAACTAATCCTAATCCTAATCCTAATTCTAGAGAGAAGTGAGAGCTTCTCTCTCTAGAAACTACTTCTAAACTAATCCTAATGTGTGTGTAATGAATGGAATCCCCCTTGCTCTTCAATCCTTGGCTTTAAATAGCATCTTTGGCGCCAAAGTTGGTTGGGATTGGGCCCCATAACCCCTGAGAATTCGTTGGTCACGTTTTCATTAAAAAATCATAAACCAGCACCGACGCGTACGCGCACAGCACGCGTACGCGTCCATGGGGTGATTCGCAGGTGCGCGCAAGCGCCAGGTGTGCGCGCGCGTCCATGGGCGAGTTCAACTTCTTTGACTTTTCATGATTTCTCCACTTTGTATGCTTTCCTCTTCACTCCTTTGATCCATTCCTAGCCTTTTCAATCTGAAATCACTAACAAATATATCAAGGCATCTTATGGAATCAAAGGTGAATGAAAAACCATCAAATTAAGGGTCTAAAAGCATGTTTTCACATCTAGGTACAAATAAGGAGACAATCACAAAACCATGCTATTTCATTGAATACATGTGGGTAAAAGGTGATAAAATCCCTTAAAATCAATACAAGATAAACCGTCAAAATAGGGTTTGTCAACCTCCCCACACTTAAACCAAGCATGTTCTCATGCTTAAACCAAGAATGAAGTAAAGGGCATGGCATTTATTTAATGGAAACTACTAAGTGCAATCTACCTAAATGCAACTATCTAAATGAATACAATTGCTTGGTCGAAATAAATCAATTCCCAAGAAGCATATATGCACAAGGGCTAAGGACTAGCAAGTCTAATCCACAATTGAATTGAGCTATTAAATATTTTCACAAACTTGCATGAAAGGAGATGATCATAGGTGGAGACATGTAATCGAGCATCAAACCCTCACCGGTAGTGTTTGCACTCTATTCGCTCAAGTGTTTAGGGTCGATTCTCTCAATTCTCCTCTATTTCATGCTTTCCAAGATTTGTTTTTCTTCTAACAATCAACATTTATTTCATGCATGCATACAAGTATCATGAGGTCTTTTCATTGGTTGTAATGGGGCTAGGGTCAAGGTAGGATGCATATATGGTCAAGTGAGCTTGGAATTTGAATCTTTGATAAGCTTAAACTTTCCACTTAACCCATATAATAACCTATACAATTAGATTCTACTCTAACTGCCCATTCTACTCACTTTTTCACATACTCATGCATCCCTTTTTATTTCACAACACTTATGCATTGATCTTATTGAGCTTCGCTTTGGGGCATTTTGTCCCCTTTTTATTTCTTTCTTTTTCGTTTTCTTTCTTTTTCCATTTTTTTCTATACTTTTCATATTTTTTTTTGTTTTTCTCATTTTTTCTTTCTTTCAAACTATATACAAGAGTACCAATGCATAAGGTCTATACATTTAATCAATACATGAGCATGTACCCAATTCCCAATATTTACAATAATAATACAAAACTACCCTTTTATTCATCCAATGTCCCAAGGTTCCCACACTTGAATGATACACACACTCTAGCCTAAGCTAATCAAAGATCCAAATAAGGACATTTATTGTTTTTCGCTTTAAGGCTTGTAATGTGCTAAATTAAGAATAAGTGGGTTAAGCGTAGGGTCAAATTTGGCTAACAAAGGAAGATAAAAGGTAAGGCTATTTGGGTAAGTGAGCTAATAAAATGATGGCCTCAATCATATAAATGCATGAATACACAAAATAATGGACATAAAGAATCAAGCAAATCAAAGATTACAATCATAGAAAGAGAATAATGCACACAAGAAGGAAAAATAAGTGGTTGTAAGATGTAACCACACCGTTAGGCTCAAATCTCACAAGCTTGTGTTCTTAGCTCAAAACATGTTCCACAATATATAATTCAAGCAAGTTCTATGAAAAGTTTTCACTCAAATCAATTGACATGCCCTATAGATAGAAATCTTGAAAAATTCTCATTATTTTGACTAAGCTTATTGTGTATGCATATGCAAAAATAAGAAAATGCAAGTAAAAATCCTAAAATCCTAAAATGAAATGCAAAAGTGTTGGGATTAGAAATTTGTCACCCAAGATTGCCGATCGGTCGGACGACCTCCCCACACTTAAAAGTTTGCACCGTCCTCGGTGCACTCAAAGATGAGCAAGGGGGTGCAGCGACTCTCCGGATTGCTATGTGTTCTTTCTTCCACTTCCACGGTTGCTTGTGGTGCATTCGTTATGAAAAACAAAAATATAACACCATAAGATGAGAAGATATAAAAGCAAGGAAGCATACATTGTTGGAATGAGGTAAATCACTAGAATGAGGTGAGTGAATTAGTGTGACATTAAGAAATATTAGGTCTGTGAATTCTAAATTGCGCGGTTTAGAATACACATTAGCATAAAAGGTATGTCACAAAAGAAGCATGCACTTCACTTATCCTAGTGTGCTTGAGATGCTTTAAGTAAGCTTGTAAGGTAAGACAAGCATTAGAGAAGCATGAAAGCATTCAAGTCAAACATATGGATGGATATAATCATGAAATACAATGCATTAAGGTAAATGCTCAACATTATCCATCAAGAGATTGCCTAATCAAAGAATACGGTTCAAATCACATGGTGGCTAGCTACAACATGCAATTCAAAAGGGTTATAAGCTCGAAGACAATTCTCATCCTTGGTATTTTTCAAAAGGTAAGCATGAAGAACTCAAAACCAAGTAACAAAATATAACCTCAATCATAGAATCCAACAAAGATTATCTAAAAACATTCATGCTAAAATAGCATTTAGGCAATAAGGGATATAGCAATGTATAGTAAACAAAGTCAATAATCCAACACTTATGATGAAAAGAGAGAAAATAAAATGAAAACTAAACTAAAACTAACTAATCAACTAACCAACTAACTAATTAACTAACTAAAATAAATGGTAATGCATGGTGTTTGGAAGTGTTGGATGAGGGGTAGGAGAAGGGAAGAAGAAAGGAGAAGGAAAGAATTGGAAAGAGGAGAAGAAAAGAAAAGTGGATGGGAGAAAGAAATCCGCGCGTACGCACACATGGCGCGCGCGCGCGGATGGCTTATTTCGAGAGTGACGCGTACGCGTCATGTGCGCATGTGCGCAAGTGGGGTTTGTGCCAGAGGCACAACGTTGGCGCGGCGCAGGCACAACTCTCTGGAAAATGTATGGAGGTTGGAACTTCTCAATCCGCGCGTACGCACGCATGGCGCGCGCGCGTAGATGGTCGGAAATGCTGTAAGTGCGCGTACGCGCCATGTACGCGTACGCGTGGATGGTGCTCTGTTTTTCAAAAAAAAAAAATTTTCTATGTTTTTGCACCAATCCAAGCATTCCAAACCTCCAAGCAGCTACCAAAACACCATAAAACCTTATTTAACATACTTAAACTACCAAACATACTCAACTAACTAAACAAAACATGAAATTAAGCTAATTCTACCAATATATACAAAAGAGAAAATGAAAGGATTTTACCATGGTGGGTTGTCTCCCACCTAGCACTTTTGTTTATTGTCCTTAAGTTGGACTTATGGGGAGCTCCTCATCAAGGTGGCTTGTGCTTGTATTCATCTTGGAACTCCCACCAATGCTTGGTTCTCCATTGTGCCCCAAGATTCTTCATGGATTGAGCCAAGTCTTGATGGAGTTCTTCACAAGCTTGGGGCTCCCAAAGTTGATCCTCTTCTTGTAATCCGGGATCCCACACTTTGTTTTCACACCCGTCTTGAAGTTGATCATCATTATTAATCCATCCGGGTGGTGAACAAGATGAATTCTCTATGAAATGCCCAACAATCCTCCTAGACCCATCTATTTGAGCACTACTCCAACCTTTATATCTCATGTTTGATGCATCAACCATAATGAGCCTTGATTTGCAACGCCAACCACGAAACATCTTTCGCTTACGCTTCATCCCACAAAGGATCCTAAGTTGACCATCCGTTTCAAGCAAGCCATACTCAAGTGGGACAATAAAGCTAATAGAAAACAAAAGAAACAAAATTCTACAACTAGCAAATAGAGCAAAAAGCAAGATATTCACACTATTCACATATGTACAATAACCAATAACATAACACCATTGCAATTCCCCGGCAACGGCGCCATTTTGATGAATGGATTTTTGATGTGGCTTAGAATTCACAATTGAAATCTCGTTGTAAAGTATAGCTTCTAAACCAACAATAATCCTTTCATGCAAAAATTTGTTTGTCACAAGTACAAACCCCTAAAATCTATAAACCGAAGTATTCAAACCTCGGGTCGTTCTCCCTAGGAATTACAATAAAGTGTCTTGTTATTGGTTATGAGTTATTTTGGGGTTTTGGATAAGAAGCATGAAAAGTAAATGGCAATGAAAATAAACTAACAACTAAAAAAGGCTCTTGGTTTGGTATGAAAATTAGAAGTCCTATCCTAGTTATCCTTCTCAATTGTGATGAGAATTGTTCATTACTACCACTTAGTCAACCCTTACTAATTAAAGGAAAGTCAAGTGGATGAATTGACTTGAGCCACAAGTCCTAGCCAACTCCCAAGGAAAGACTAGCTTTAGTGCACTCCAAACCAATTAGCAATCTCTCCAATTGCCAATCAACAAAGGAATTAGATAACTCAAGCGTCACTAATTGCTCTACCATAGCCAAGAGGAACAAAATCTACACTATATCTAGAAGAGGCATTTCAACAAACACATAGAGTGCAATAGAAGTAAACATTATTAATTGCAAGAATTAAAGGAATCTACAACTACAAAGGCAAGAGATCAACAATAGAAAAGCAAAGAAGAACAATTATTATGAATTACCTCTTATTGAATTGGAAGAATGTAGAAGGAACAATACTAGATCTATAACAAAATATAAGAACAACATAAAGGAAATTACAACAAAAGAGTAGAAGAAGATGAATCTAACAACAAAGAATTGAAATGTAGAAGTAGAAGAAAGCAAAGATTAAACCCTAGATCTAAGAACTAATCCTAATCCTAATCCTAATTCTAGAGAGAAGTGAGAGCTTCTCTCTCTAGAAACTACTTCTAAACTAATCCTAATGTGTGTGTAATGAATGGAATCCCCCTTGCTCTTCAATCCTTGGCTTTAAATAGCATCTTTGGCGCCAAAGTTGGTTGGGATTGGGCCCCATAACCCCTGAGAATTCGTTGGTCACGTTTTCATTAAAAAATCATAAACCAGCACCGACGCGTACGCGCACAGCACGCGTACGCGTCCATAGGGTGATTCGCAGGTGCGCGCAAGCGCCAGGTGTGCGCGCGCGTCCATGGGCGAGTTCAACTTCTTTGACTTTTCATGATTTCTCCACTTTGTATGCTTTCCTCTTCACTCCTTTGATCCATTCCTAGCCTTTTCAATCTGAAATCACTAACAAATATATCAAGGCATCTTATGGAATCAAAGGTGAATGAAAAACCATCAAATTAAGGGTCTAAAAGCATGTTTTCACATCTAGGTACAAATAAGGAGACAATCACAAAACCATGCTATTTCATTGAATACATGTGGGTAAAAGGTGATAAAATCCCTTAAAATCAATACAAGATAAACCGTCAAAATAGGGTTTGTCAATGAGATGATAGAAATCGGCGTTGGCAACGAAGAGGAACGCCTGATGTTCAAGAAGATATTCATCCTCTATATACAGATGGCGTTCCTTTTGCCAACGACGATAAACAAAATATCGCCTGTGCACTTGGCCCCAATTTTTAAGATGGACGGCATATCGGAGAGAAACTGGGGGGGCATGTTTTGACCTTCATGGTAAAGGGCATCACAGACTACAAGGAGAAAAAGAAGAAGGCAATTGATGGCTGCCTCTTCGCCCTGATGATAATTTACTTTCATCTTTCAAAAAACAAAGGCAAGAAGAGGGCTGAAAGACCACCAAAGCCCTGGATTGCCAACTGGACTAAGGAGCAGTTGGTGGAAAGAATGACTGCAGAAAGAGAGGAAATTTTGGTAAGTAAACATAATATGTTGCTTGTATTTTATTTACCTGAATGCTGCTAGCTAAAATATCTAATATTTCAGGGGATTGTGAAGATGGCAGAGACAAGAGCAAGAGAAAAAATGAAAAAAAAAGAAAAAAAAAAGAAAAAAAACAAGAAATAAAAAAAACAAAAAAAAAGAAGGCGAGTTCAACATCGTCTTCGGAGAAAGAAACAACTACTGATAGTGACACTTCTACCTCTGAGGCTGAGACTCAAGAAGACTCAGGGGATTCAGGAAGAAAACACCGCAGCAAAAAGGGGAAAAAGTAAGTACCATACTTGGGTGTAATTTCTTTTTCGAGTTAGGTGTATTTTGTTGATCACGTTGGGTGTATGTAGTTTATTAAGCTGGGTGTGTTTCGTTTGCTGCGTTGGGTGTATATTGTATATTCAGTTGGGTGTATCTTGTGCATTCATTTGCGTGTATTTTTTAGTATGTTCTAAATGATGATTGTTTGCCTTCCAGAATGGACTCCAGAAAAAGAAAGAAGAGTCAAGAGGAGTCAGATTCTGATTCAGAATCTGAATCTGAATCAAGTGATGAGTAATGTCCTGAAATTATTACTCCTTTCTTTTGCCTTCATTATAAAGATTTCGTGTATTAACTGAAATGTCTCTTATTAACTTATAGGAGCGAAGAATCATCACCGGTGGAGAAGGAAAAGAAAAAGAAAAAGACAAAAACATCACCAAAAAAGTAAGCACTTCTTTGGATAATATTCTGTGATAAAATTAATTTTTTATTTCTGATTGGTACTCTTTTTTTTTCCACCCAGAACACAACCAAAAAAGAAAAAAGTTGTTATGGAGGATTCACCTCTTGAAGAAGATCAATACTTTGATGGGTACAGTACCTCGTAAGCTATATTACCGTCTATCATCGTAATTATTTTTGTTAACATCTTCTTTTATGAATGTAGTGAGAGATATGAAATATCAAGTGATGAACTGGATAAATGGCTAAGGCAAAACGTTGATAAATCTGTTGCAGAGGGGTATGTCTTGGTGGGGTGTCTACTTCAGATTTTGGTGTGTTTTGTATGCTAATAATTGTTTCTTATTTCGCAGGGAGAACCAAGCTGACCTACGATCGACAGAAGGTTGCTATGTGTCCTCTGAAACGTAAGAAGCTTTATTTAATAAAATCTTGTTATCATGATTTGGGTGTATTTTGTGGAACCATTTCGGTGTATTGTGTTGATCAAGTTGGGTGTATGTTGTTTATTAAGTTGGGATATTTCGTTTGTTGTGTTGGGTGTATATTGTCCATTCGATTGGTTGTATCTTGTGCATTCATTTGAGTGTATTTTATACCTGTATCTTATTTTGTCTAAATAACATGAAATCTGTTTTAGAATACCGGCTGTGAACTTGGGAAGTGATGATCCTTCCTCTCAAGGACGCACAGAACAGAGTAGTGTAAACCAGCCGTCACAGAGCATGTAATTTCTCTTTCAAATAACCGTTACTTTTGTTCTTCTATTACCCTTCTACTTCTAATTATGTATATATTTTTTTTTAGAAAAAAAGCTCTTTATTATTTTATTCAAGAAAAAAAAGGCAGGAAAAAAAAGCAAAAACTGCAAGTATGTAAGTTCTCAAAAAACAAAGCCTGTCTTCTTTTTGAATTGTTCGGGTGTATTTTTTTACTTTCTTTGGGTGTATTTTAGGTTGAGTCCGGCTGATTTGAATGTGATGGTTGTGAGGGAACAGACACCGTCGGATGCGCTTGCAATGTGAGTTTTCCAAGAATATTTAAACCTTATAACCTTATTATTTTCAAAAGCGTTGTTAACCCTTCTTTTTTCTTCTTGTTTAGAGTCCCGATTCAGGTTTTTGTGCCAGCATCCCAAACAACCACTGAGACAGATTTTGAACCAACCCCTATGCTACAGATTGAAAGGACTACAGAAATGTAAGAAATAGTATTGGGTGTATATTTGTTTAGAGTTTGGGTGTATATTTGCTAACAGTTTGGGTGTATATTGTTCCTGATTAATTTCTTTTGATGCCATGATTAATTTTGTGTAACTGTGCAGCACTCCTGAAACCCCCAAACAACTTCAAGAAACCACACCCACGCTTCCCCCAGCTCCAACTAAAATGTAAGTTCATCAGACTAAAATCAATCTTTGCTTATCATCCGTATATTTTTATTCTTATTCTTATACATGATGACGCAATCATCCAGCCGTAGAAGACGCTGCTGCCCTGTTGATGATGGCACGAACAGCAACCTATGTTCCTAAAACAGATCCAGGGGTGCCATCATTCAGCCTTGGATTGACTGATTCAAGCCAGGAGGGGGCGTCAACGCAGGAGACAGAAAGGGCAAAATCTCCAGAAGCTGCAAATTTGATAGAACAATTGGACGATTTGGTCCAAAAAATAGCAAGCAGTGCGAAGGGAAAAAACAAAAGTCCACAAATTCAGAGGGAGACTGGGGGAGAATGTTCTGGGAAGTTTGAAACTCCTGGGGCAACAAATCAGATTACGGATGATATGAAACAAAAGTGCTACATCTGGGGGACGAGACTGAAGGAAGACGCAGATGGCAATACTAACGAGTATGAGGAGATGTGCACTCTTATTGCCCAAGATGAATACATTTTGATGAGAATGCACCTTGCATCCCTCCAGGCAAAAAGTGATATAGAATCTCAGGTAATATTAGAATAACATTAATGTTTTTACACCAAAGTCAACTGCAATATTTATTAATGTAAAATTGATTTCGGCATATATTTCTAGATTGTATCTGCCATCTGCCTCATCCTCAACCAGAAAAATGAAAAGAGGTTTCAAGAACAAATATACTGTCTCCCCCCCCCCCGATATTGTGGTAAGTGTTACTTCTTCGAACTTTGGGTGTATTTTCTGTATTGAATTGGGTGTATTTTTTACGTTCGATTGGATGTAAGTTGTGTATTTTCAGTATTTCATTTCTTGTTTCGCAATTCTTGCAGAGCATGGCACTTTCGGATCACCCAAATGGGGAATTTATATCACTGAAAACGAATAAGGAATTTAGGGTGGAAGACTACCCGAGTTTTATTCCCTTCATAGATAGAAAAAAATTAACTTCGCATCCATATGTAAGTTTTCGTTTGCTAAATTTGTTAGTACGCTTATTTACTTATATGCCAAATAAAATAACGCACTGTTGAAATGTGGCAATCCTTCAGATTTTTGCACCTGTTTGCCACTCGGGGCATTGGTGGTTATGGCTGATAAATACAACGAAGCGGAAATGTCATATACTTGACCCGCTACACAAAAAAGCTCCAAGCGATGAGAGAAAGCAGATTAATAAATTCATTGTAAGTTGCCTCTGTCTTCTTTACTTTAATAGATAGGTCTATTTCGTTAGTTGTGTTGGGTGTATGTTGTCCATTCAATCGGGTGTATTACTGATTTGTTTTGGTATTTAAGGGATATGTATTTTCAAGATTGAGAGCATATGCCGGCGGAGAACCTCTTCAGAAAGACGAGAAGGAGAAGGAAATTAAAGCATCATATGTTAAAATATCAGGCCAAAAAATAAGGTATAAATTTGTGACTCTGAACATTAAACTTTCGTAAATGAGATTTGTAATTTATTTTCTTCGTTTTCAGCTATGACTGCGCTATCTACGTTATGAAGTGGCTTGAGTTAATTGAGCCGGAAAACATTAAAAAGGGGAAGTATGAATGGGATAATTGGCCACAGGTAACTGTCTTTAGAACTATATAACTCTGTATTACTTTACTGAATTAATATTGTTGTTTAAACAGAATATACTTTTTAATTGTAGGAGGAGGTGGACCACTATAGAGTGGAGTATGCTTCACGGATACTATTCAATGAGATGAATAAGGAGAGAGATCAGGCAATTAGAGAGAGTAATGCTATAAGGCTGTCAAAGCCATCCTCTGTATTATTGAGTCCGTTTTGTCAGATAAATTCTGCTGATATAGAAACTGCGTAATCCAACTGCTGGGTAGTTTGTAAATTGAACAAATGCTGTAAATATTTGCCATTTATCAACAACTTCTATTCCATGTATATTTTTTTCCATAGTTAAACTATCTGTGCTGTTAAACTGTCTGTGCTGTATTCAAAAGCTGTATCACAGGTGGTAAAATATGAAGGAAAAAATCAAAGCATATATAAACGCAAATTATAATCTGTTACACCCAACGCAGGTCTAATAATACACCCAAGATTGCATAAAATATACACCCAAACTCTCTGTGCTGTATTCAAAATGTATGAATTACAAGTACTAAAATATGAAGAAAAACATCAAATCAAATATACACCCATAACCTGCGAATTTTTACAGCTTTTGTTCTATAAGTATCTATATATGTATCTATATGTAAATTGTCAATGAACAAAAATACACCCAAAAGAACCGTGCTTTTACACCCATATTCTCTAAAACTATACACCCAAAGAGTTATCCCCTGCTGCTGGTACCCTGAACTGATAATTCATAACGTGTCCTTGATATTGGCTGGAATTTGAATGCACCGCTGATGCAGCATCAAACAAGTTTATCTGAATATAACACTCACATATTAGCTAAACTATTAACGAGAAAAATAAACTCAATCGCCACAAATTTAAAGAACATTACTTTTACCTCGCTTAAAACTTTCGTCTTCTTCTTCTTTGTGGCATTTGCAATCTGTTTGTCCAGCTTTGAACCTAGCCTATTTTTTGGACGTCCTCTTGTTCGAATCCTTGGCGGGCTTTGAAGCTCGTTAACGGATTCTAAGTTGGCATCTTCGTGGGATAAAGAAGATGTCCCCTTCCTTTTGGCTTTTAATGATTCCATCTCGGCCATGACGTTATCGTACGCACGGTGCAGAATTGCAGTCAGCTCCTCCGATTCGGATGCAAATTCGCAAATATTTTGCGAACGAAAAACCAATTGGTCGAACCTCTTGCTTCTTGGCTCCATTAGTGGCTCGTCGTGGCTGCTCTTGATGTGTGTGTGTCGCCTTTTTACCTTCTTGCTCCATCGTTCCAGTATATATCTAGGTGACACTTGGCTTACTTGTTCGAAGCTTAACACGCTTAGTGCGTGACGGCACAGTATCCCTCTCGACTCGAATAATAAGCATTGGCATTTTACCTCGGCTGCAACTGAGTCGTAAGTAACCACGAACTTGTTGAATATTGAGCTGGAAACTTGTTCTCCGACTTCGTATACTGAATAGCCTAGAGCGGAATTCTTTAATCTGGTGATGCAATTCGCCTTTCCTCTGAATTGCGCTTGGACTTCCCTAAACTTGGCATGAGTGTACGCATCTTGAAACTGAGCTTCAATGGAGGATTTGGTTGCACACGGTATGACCGTATGAAAATCTGCAGCATCTGATTCTCTCTCTGCTTGCTCCCTGCTTCCGAGGCAATTATCGTATTGTTTGACGAACTGAATAAGCGAGCTGTTCCGGGTGATATACTTGTTAAAAAATGAATGCATGCTCTCGCTCCTTTGTGTGCTTCTCATCCCTGCCCAGAAGTGGTGATCCAGATAGATAGGAACCCATATGTGACGGTCTTCGTACAGATCTGCATAATACACCCAAACACAGACTATAAATACACCCGAGAGAACATGCAATATACACCTCTGCTGCAGATTTTAAAAAGACATTACCTGAAAGCCACTTGTTGTCCGCAAGACCAAAATTCAGAAGAAAATCATTTCAATTCCTATCGAATGAGTCTTTGCTATGAGAGTTCCAAACAACTTGGCTCATTTCTTGTTCAATATCGGCATGTCCCTTGTACCCGTTTAATTTGCTTGGAATCTTCTTCATGATGTGCCAAATACACCAACGGTGAATTGTCGTTGGCATACAGGCCTCTAAAGCCCTTTTCATTGACGCGCACTGATCGGTGAGAAACCCTTTCGGAGCGTTTCCTCCCATGCAACGAAGCCAGCATTGAAATAACCATTTGAATGATTCAATTTCTTCGTTCTTCATCAAAGAGCATCCGAGAAGTGTTGACTGACCGTAGTGATTCACCCCGACAAAAGAACCACATACCAAATTATACCTGAAACAAATTACCATAGTCCAGAATGCAAAATCATTAGGTACACCCCAACAAATGCTTCGTATACACCCAATGGAACAGCCAATATACACCTCTGCTGTAGATTCGTAAAAATAAATTAATTTAGCATCATAAACAGGGGTAGTTTGTTACTTGTTTGTATTGTAGGTGGTGTCGAATGAAATGACGTCTCCGAAATACTCAAAGGCGGCTCTGCTTCTTGCATCGGCCCAAAAAGCCAGCTTAATCGATTGATCCTCCTCGAGTTCGAGCTTAAAAAAGAAATTCGGATTCTTCTCTTTCATTCTTAAGAAATATTTTCCGAATTCCTTTGCATCTTCTTGTTCGGAAACATTCCGCACTTCCCTGGTAATGTAATTCCTCACGTCCTTTTCGATAAAATTTAACTCGCGGTGACCCCCGGCAGCCGCGACAAATGATTGGTAGGTTTTGCTTGGTCTGATACCGGCCTCCTCGTTATTCTCTATCGTACGACGAATGGATATGCTTAGTTCCCTGTGCTGTTTGAGCATATCTGTTTTACTTGGATAGCAGGGGTGTGAATGATCCAGCACAACCTTTGAAATGATCCAAGCACCGATATCCTTCAATGTGTGTATATAAATTCTTGCAGGACAGTTTAGACCGGCTGTCGGATTGGTCTTCTCGGTCGGAGATATTTTAGATTTCCATTTTCCCTCTCTGCTACATGTAATCAGTTGATTCTTAATCTCGTTTCCCTTCCTATTTGTGCACCGAACTCTTGTAGAGAAACCTGCAGCCTTGGCGTAGTTCCTATAAAATTTTTCAGCATCTTCAAGGGTGGTAAAGGTCATTCCAACCTTCGGAACAAGCTCGTCATCAACAACCGAGAGAGGCTGCACAATACACCATGTCAGAAACTGTGAATACACCCATAGATATGATTCAAATACACCCAATCATGTCTAATATGATACACCAGAACCGCAACAACTCAACTACAGAATGACCTTTAAAGCCATAAACTGTAAATACACAGGCTGCAGAATACACCATGTCAAAAACTAAAAACACACCCAATCATGTCTGATATAATACACTTGAACAACAACAACTCAATTAAAATAACAAAAAACCAGTAAAGTGTAAATGCACCCGAGCGTTTGCTATAAATTCCAGATAATTAATCACAATTAATACATTGAATCGACAGATTCATGTTAACATGTTACTTTCACAGTATATGTTCAGCAATTTTTCAACTACACAATGCTATAGAAATTACTGAAAGAAAATTCATTATGTAAATCAAACCTCAGGAACTTCGTTAGATTCAAATTCATAATCCACTTCGCCTGGATTCAGCTGACAATCTGAGGTTGAATGATCCATTATCTTCAAAACGAGTTCAAACTTTGATTTCAGAAAACAACAAATCAAAATAGAAAACGAAGCTCGAGTTGCAGAGAGAGAAAAAAGTAACGTAAACGAAGAACATACCAGTGAGAAAAGGAGAGGAAAAGAACGATGGAGAAGAAGGAGGGAAGACGGGCGAGAAGAAGAACAACCAAATCTCAAAATAACGAAAACGAAGAAGGAAACAAATATTTTAAATTTGGTAGTTAGATATACGCGGGATCTTATATAGCGCGTGTAATCAATGTATGTGGAGCAGCGCGTATTTTGGTTTTATTGTTTAATGAACTTGTAAAGCACACAAGCCTTAATGGCTTGTATGCAGAGCTTTTCCATAAGTTATATATATGATGGTTGATTTAGATTCAATGTTATTAAACGAAATAGATTAAATATTATATAAACAAAATTACATATTCTAAACTGTTATATATATCCAAATATAGAAAATTTTACCATAACAAAATGTTAAAATATAAAGAATAAGAAATGAAATCTTAACAGTTGAAAATGGATTAAGTAAAAGATATATAATATAAAAGACCCATAAACTCGTTAATTTAAAATTTTGGATCAAAATATGATGTCCAAGGCAATCTTAATCTAGGCTAAAATCTCTCGTTTATATATTCCACCAACACAAATAGATGGCATATATGGTGCCGTCTATAGTGGCAGTTAAGGTTTAATGGTTACAATTGCTAAGCTCTCTGAATCAGCAGGTGTCTGACACTTGGAGAGTTGGAGGTGGCTTAACTCTCGGTTTAACTTTGTCAATGACAGTAAAATTGTTAATGAAACACAAAAATATGGGTAATGCTAGGTAGACAAAAAAAACAGCCAAAAATTTCTTTATTTAGCATTCATTAATTGTTGCGATAATTAATGGATGCTAAATAAGGAAAATTATGGCTGTTTTTGGCTAATATTTTTTGGTTAAAACTGAATTAAAAAAAAATTCACCCAAAAAAAATTAAAAGAAAATTAAATTTTTATTAAGTATTTGATTTGGAAAAAAATGAATTATACTTTTGTTGTGCTGCTCGTGAGCCTATTTGCCATAGGGGATTCTTCTTTTCTATGAGCGACTTGGTGGCCATGTGGAGGAGGAGTTGTCACTGATAGTGTGACGTTGTTAGTGTTGGTGGAGAGTGTCTTCAAAAGCATGGGTGGAGCGTTATGGGTGGAGCAAGTTGGTGTTCGGTTCATACATCGCCTCCAAGTTAGTAGTTACTACCTTCTGCTCCGGAGGCTGAAGCACACCTGATGACTAACTATAACACGCTGGTCCTATAACGAACGACACTATTTCCTGCGGCCGACAGCGGTGCCGTCTCTCGCCAATACCCATTGAACCCATTGACATTCATACCCTTGCTAAAAGATAACAATTTCCACTAATATCCACGGTAAAAGAGATAAGAGTTACTGTAGTTAATCACTTAAAACAAAAATTAACTTAACTAACACTAACGTCACTTGACGGTCAATAGAAAGCCACCAAAGCTGCGGCTACCAGAGACGTGACATATATATATATCAAATACAAACTCTGTAAAGATGATGAAAAGAAATACATCAGCTGACGATATGCTTTTTACTTCTTCACTTAATTATCTTATACACATGACAAGATGATATATAATGTTCGTACAACAATGGAATCCAATCATATAGATTATAGAAGATGCCCCTAAATCTAATTAATAATGCCTCTTTTAGTAACCTTGACCTTCAAGCCATGTTTCATGTGAAGCACAACAGAAACACATGGACACACATTATTATGCCCTTCCACCACCTCAAACTGAAAATTGCACAGCAAAGCAATGGCCATGATCTTCATCTGAATAAAGGTTATATTTTTACCCAAACAACTTCTTGGTCCTGCATTGAAAGCTATGAACTTGTAAGATGGTATGTGTATGATGCTTCCCTTTTCAGAAACCCACCTTTCTGGCTTGAACTCCAAGCAATCTTCTCCCCATGTTTGTTCCATTCTTCCCATTGAAT
This sequence comes from Arachis ipaensis, assembly GCF_059453495.1. Taxonomy (NCBI): domain Eukaryota; kingdom Viridiplantae; phylum Streptophyta; class Magnoliopsida; order Fabales; family Fabaceae; genus Arachis; species Arachis ipaensis. The sequence continues at coordinate 9,351,589 of NC_142438.1, forward strand.
ATAGAGAGTAAATTACCATACTATTTGCATTAACACGATGTCCACTAGGGAGTATATCAGATTTAACTGCAGATTTGTGCTCGAAAGGAACTGGAGGAAAAAGTCTCAATGCTTCACACATAGCTCCATGCAGGTAAACTAGCTTGTTAAGATTTTCTACCCTTGAAGTGATGAGCCAATATTCTTCTTTGGTTATAAAGTTTGCTCTGATTTCTTCAAGGATCTTGGCTTCAACAACAGGGTGGGTTGAAACTAGCCAGAAAAACCAACTGAGACTTGAACTAATTGTATCCCTTCCAGCTACTAACAGAGTCAATGCATTATCTCTTAGAAACTTGCGATCTATTTGTTCCATTCCACTTTCCTCCACAAGAGCTTTGAGCATGTTAAATGTTGGTTCATCATCATCTTTGGTGCACTTGACTTGGCTTTTCTCTTGGAATGTGGATGATATACACTGATGCAAGAATTGGTCAACTATCTTTTCACATTCAGTATAGGTCTTCCCTTGTCCAATTTGGAGCCATTTCTGAAGCTTCCATAAAAACCTTGGGACAAGGTGTCTGTAGAATATTGCATCCTCTGCCATGTTGAAAGCTTTCTCGAAAGCAACTTCCGGGAACTCGATGAGCTTGTTAGGAAGGGATTTAGGATCAAACCCCAACACTATGGAGCAGATGTTGTCAAAACTGATTCTCTGAAAGATGTCTTGCAAGTCCACAACAGTTCCTGATTCTGATACATCGTTGAGAAGTGGAACTAGGCAACTGTGGAGCTTCTTATGAATGGTTTTCACAACTAAACTCTCAAACGAGTTTTGTCTGAACAATGAATGAAGTATGTTCCTGCTATGCTTCCATTTGTGAGAATCAGTGTTAAAGATGCCATCTCCGAGTATTTCAAAGATCTCATAATACTCAGAGCCTTTGATGTAGTTGTCAAAGTTCTTGCTAGTAATGTGGTGCACATTCATAGGATCACTGGTGATGAGAAAGTTGAGGTTTGTGAACCAGGGACCTTTGAACAAAAAAGTACCTCCACATTGCTTCAAAGTGGTTGTTGCGTGATCATGGATATTGGAAAGATTACATAAAACTGATGGTAGCATACCAAAGAAGCGCAAATTAATTATGGGATTTTTTCTATTAGACCTCCAAGTGTGGATGAATAAGAATGAGGCAATGGCTACAAAAATAAGAATAAAATCTAAGAAGTCCATCAAGATTTGGCCTTATTTGGAGGTCTTGTTTTGAGTGATGTGTGATATATGCATGATGTGGTTTCTTTGATCATAAATTTATACAGGTCCGTGATGCTTTCTAACGGTGAAGATAATAGTACAGAGGAATGCTAGATTCAGCAACTTTTATGATTTGTAGGTATTAAGTAGTCGTTAATGATATTTTTAATGGTGTAAGATTTTATTCAATGGTGTGGGATTACTCACTTTTTTTTTTGTTGGTTATATGATGACCAAAATTTAATAAAGTTGCTAGTCTCTAGACTTTTTTAATATTATATAAAAAAAAGTGGATATTACAATAAAGATTTTATAATTATTTTCATCTGAAAATATTTCTTTTTGACCCTTGGATGATGAATTGTATGGTTAAATTTTAATATTTATAAAAGTGTTGTCTTTATTTAAAATGTAGTTAAATAAATAAGTCACACTTTTAAATAAAATATCTTTATAAAAATATATTTTTACCATCTTCATTTGAATAGTTACTTAAAAAAATAAGTAAAATCAATTCCATACTTAAACGTGTGAATTTAAAAATATTTATATTTTTGTATTTTATTATTTACTTTTTTATAATAATTGTAAAAAATATATGTACGAAAAATATTATTTGAAGAAGATATTTTAGTAACGAAAAAATATAGAAAATCAATTCTATATGCAGCCCATTTATTAATATACCAGCCAATTTTTTTAAAAAGATTCTAACTTTAAAATTCTATAAAACATATGCCATTTCTATTCTCCTTCGCCTCTATCCAAAAAATGCTGAAGTTGCAATGTTTTTCGCTGCTTCTTACCACTATTTCTTGTCTTCTTGTTCTTCGAAATAATTTCCGTGCTCTTTTTCTTCTTCTTTTTAAGTTTTGAATTATTATTTTTAATAATTTTAAATTTTTTTATAGGTTTTGGACTTTTTTGTTTTAGATTTTTTTTTAGATTTTTAATGATTTTTTAAATTAATTTTCAAATATTTCTTTTTTATATATTTTAAAACATTCTTTGTTATGTTTTGAATATTTTTTTTAATAATTTTAGATTTTCATTTTATTAGATTTTGGATATTTTTAAAATAATTTTAGATATCTCTTTTTAATTTGGTTTCGGATGTTTCTTTTATTAAATTTTAGATGTTCTTTTTTTAATAGTTTTAAATTTTTTAATATTTTACAATTTTTATTAAGTTTTAGAAGTTTCTTTTTTACTATGTTTTATTTGTATTTTCTTTTCATAATAATTTTAGATGTTATCTGTCGTGCTTTTTTGGATGTTTCTTTTAAATAGTGAGGCAAAAGAATGGTCGGTGACGGATGATAAAACACCATGTGGACACATTGACAATAACAATGGATACATTCTTAGAGAAAAAACATCTACCTCTAAAATATAAACATCCAAAATTTGGATATAAAAAATATTTGAAATGATGTTTTTTTTAAATATTTTTTATTTATTTTTTATTGTACATCCTCAAAAAAAATATCTGAAACATCTAAACTTTAAATATTTGAAATTTAAGTATAAGAAACCTGCAAAAGTGATTTTTTTTTTTTATCATAATTAAAAGCATTTTTATTATGTTTAGATTTTAAATATTTTTTTTTGTTAGATTTTGAATATTCTTTTTACAATAATAATTTTAGAAGTTTGTTTTTATTTGATTTTAGATATATATTTTTTAATTTTAAATATTTTTTCCATCTAATTTTAAATATTTTTATTAACTTATTTGTAACTCAACTAATAGTTAGTTATTATTTACTAATACCTTAATTAACCTAGCATGATTGGTTTATAACTAAGTTTAATCAAATTATTTTTTCTTCCTTTTATATATGCATCTCTTCCTTTTTTTTTCAATTAATTTATATTGTATCAGTAAATTATTAAATTAATTTAGTTAAACTTAATTATCAAAATTATTTAGTCACGTAGAATCACCCATTTTGAATAATCGGCTCTTAAATAAATTGTTATATTAATTCAATGATTTTTAAAAAAAATTAAAATTGTTTTAAAAATCATTTTTAATTATTGCTATAATAAATTTTTAAAACTGTTATTCTCTTAAAAAACTTTATTTTTTGACAAATCCCTCCTTTAGTTAAACCTCACCATCCGCTCTCTCCGTCGTTCAAGCTCCGCAAAGCCCTTGCCAAATGGGCGTCTCGCCACCTCAACCTCCTTCGCCATGCCAGAAATTCCCGTGAAAATCGATAACTCAGTGGTAACTAAACCATTCATGAACCATGGCTCCCGAAATAAAAATAAATAAATAATTAAAAGATTTGAAGAAGTCGCAAAATTCTACTCTTCTTTTTTTTGCCCCCCTTTTGATTAGCTTAAAGTTTTAAGCTTTGCCGCCTGTTTTAGCGAAGTGGTGGAACCTGGAACGTTCCCATTTAAGGGCTGGAATGGAAATGGAAAAAAAAAAAAAAAATTGTACTGATTCTAGGATGTAAGAAACGGTGGGGTTTACTGCTTTGTGTAGTTTTCAAGCTTTCTTAATTAGCTTGTAGTTTGAAGTCTCAAATTTGATGGTTTCGTGATCGATGAGGTGTGGGACATTCCCATCTAAGAATTTGAATCGAAATGACAAAAAATAGGATTGATTCTAGAAGGAAGAAATGGTGGGTTTTCTCTAATTTGCATATTCAGGTTCCACGTACACGCACTAAGTACCCACGTGAATAATGTATGTATTGATATATATATGTAAATATGTGATACTTTGTTATGGGAACATATTTGAAGTGGAAAGATGGTTTCCTGCATATCATGGTCGGACTCTGAGTACGTAAATCCGAGAACATAAAGTTTCACCAAAGCTCCAAGATAAGGGTTTTAGTGTTGGGAGTTGGGGGTTGACGGTCACTATGAGGGGGTGGGTTGTTGGAGGTTGGGTAGATTTGCGGGTGGAGGCCAGGCAAGGTGGAGTGGGGGATTAGAAATTTCGTTAGGATAGGGAGATTTTTTTTTTTGGAAAAGTCTAGGGCACAGCAATTTTTGTATTTTTTGGCCAATACTTAACCATCAAAATAAAAGTGAGTGATTTTTTACTATTAAATGTAATCTCACACTATTAAAAACACTATTGATGGCCAGTTAATAATTACAAAACACCAAAATTGCTGCCCCTAGCATTCCTCTTTTTTTTTTAGTTTATCTTAAGAATAGGTCTTAAATTTATAAATTGAAAAAGTTTTAATTTTATTAAAAATACAAAAAATTTAAATTTTTAATGTGTTTATTTTACCTATGTTAAATACAAAAATTTAAAATATTCTATTAATAATAAATTTATTATGTATCTTAATTTTATTTTATTTTAGTTTTGTAATTATTATTTGAGAAAATGACGTTCTTCTTTTTCTTTCAGGGTATCATAATGATAATTTTTCTTCTATTATTTTTAAATAATTATATTATATTAAAAATTAATCACTAAATTAATTATTAATGTAAAATATATATTAAAATATAAAATATATATTAAAAATAAATTAAATAATATATGTATTTATATATAATTTTTTGGTATACACATAATACTTTTTATTTTTAAAACATACACACTTTTATCCTATAAAAATTAAAGAGTAAAGTATTGTTTTGTCCGAAATATTTAGGATAAATTTTAAAATTGTCCATAACATTTAAATTGTCTTATTTAAGTTTTAACATGAAAAAGTATAGGTACACAATTAAAATACTAAACAATGTGAACAATGGATATATCGGATGTTCAATTCATTAGGTGTGCAGATGGTTATTCTAATATTAAAATTTAAGTGGATAATTTGGGGGGTGTAGTGTGTTTTACTTTATTGGACCAATTTTAGAGTCTATAGTTCATATTGTTCACAAAAGTCATTGTCTACCTAGCAAAGTCCAACTAATATTTCAAAATCGTCTCAATGTTGTCCTGCCGTTAGTGATCTGTTAACAGAATTAATGGTGGGACAAAATTGAGATGATTTTAAAACGTTATAAATTTAAATAGGACAGAAATGTTACATAAAAAAAATGATACATTACTCTTAGAAGAATTATCAAATCAAATAAAATGACAGTAAATTTTAATGGAATGAATTATATTACGAATTCAAGATTTTTACTCATATTTATAAAATGGCTAATATATAAACATTTAGGGAAAAAAAGAGCATGATACATATATAATAAATTATAATTGATACCTTTACTCTTTAATATATTGAACGTCTTTAATGTTTAATTTAATTAAACTTTATTTTTAAATTTTAAATAAATTTTAATTTTTTTAATTATTTGAATTTTTTTATTATAGATAATTATTTAATTTATTTTTTAATTTTTTTCTTAATTAAAAGGGTATCATTTATATTTTATTGTATAAGTACTTTGCTTTTTTTTCTTTTCTGTAAGTTTATGCGTATTCATTCTATAAAAATTTTATGATGAGTAAAAATTTTTAAGAGTAAAATTAAAAAAAAAAAGATAAATTTACTTAAAATAAAAGTAATGTGATTAAGAGTAATTTACTTAGATGTGATTAAAAAATAATTGAATAACTATGTATTATAAAAAAATTAATATTATTGAATGATAAAATTAAATTTTATTTCAAAAAGATATAATTTATACTTTATTATGTATCATATTCATTTTTTTCGAAAGTTAACTACTAGTCATTCTACAAATATTTTATTATGAGTAAAAATCTTGAATTCGTAATGTATTGTTTTTATCCCCAACATTTTCGTCCTATTTAAGTCCTTAACATTTTAAAATCGTCTCAATTTTATCCCACCATCAATTCTATTAATAGATCATTAACGGCAAAACAACATTGAAACGATTTTAAAACGTCAAGAACTTAACTAGGACGATTTAAACGTTAGGGAGAATTTTAGGACTTACTTCAAACATTAAGAACAAAAACAATACTTTATTCAAAATTAAATAACATATACTTTAGTAAATTTGACTAAGATATTTTTTAATAATTATTGTAATTATATATATAAGTAATAATAATATAAAATGTATAAAACTTCACTAGTAAGAATTGTGAGATGGATTAGGGACTCGTCGGTCAAGGTGGTGACACTGTTACAGGACTATATTTTTGAAATGGCGGAGAGTGATACCTGCAAAGGCACTCCAACGTTCAAGTCAGAATGGATCTAAGAGGTATAAGTGAAAGTTAGGAATATGTAACGTACCTAAGAGAGCTTTTGGCTTCCTTTTTATAGTTTAAAGTTGTTATTTTATCTTGTCGGATAAGATAAGGAAAGTATTTGAATTTGAATATTGGATAGAATTTTATAGATAGCGGGTCAGTTTGGGCCGCGATGGTGGCCCGGATAACCGGGTCGTAGCTGCTCCGATTAGGGATCTAGAAATCGGGTCCAGAACATAAAATATATTATTATTATAAAGAGTAAAATATATTTTTTGTCCTTAAAATTTGTTAAAGGGTTTAGAAATATTTCTAAGTTTTATGTTGTTTTAATTTTGTCTCAAAAGTTTTCACTTTGCATTAAATATATTCCTGGCAGTTAATTTTTTTCAGAAAATTTAGGATGAATTTAGCAATAATTTCACAAAAACAACCTTTAACACAATCAAATTAGACATAGATGTCATGCATTATTGTTAGATTGTTCCTAAACTTTCTGAAAATTTAACTGTCTGGAGTATATTTGATGCAAATCGAAAACTTTTAGGATAAAATTAAAGGGGAGTGTTAGGTAAATAATGACTATCTCGAACAACATGAACAATCACCAATCAAATAAAAACACACTACACCACCAAATTACCCACATAAATCTTAATATTAAAATAACCATCGTATACCTAGTAAAATAAACATCTGATATATCTATTGTCCACATTGTTTAGTATTTTTATTATTTATCTATACTTTTTTAAAATTAAAACAAAATAAAACTTAAGGTTATTTTTAAAATGTTTAACAAATTTTAAAAATAAAAAATATATTTTACTCTTTATTATAATAATATATTTTATATTATTATTACTATTATATATAATTATAATAATTATTAAAGGGTATTTTCGTCAAATTTACTAAAATATATGTTATTTAATTTTTATAAGATAAGATCAGAGTGTGTACGTTTTACTTGTTACAAAAAATATTTACTTTAAAATTTTTTACATATTTCATGATTAATGGTAAAATATTTAAAATAAATAAAATTTATCACTTCAACGGGGTATATATATATATATATATATACTATTAAATAATATACAATATTTTTACTTGTTATAAAAATAATTAATTTAAAATTTTAAAAACATATTAGAGTAATACTTATATATTTTTATATTATTATTTTTCTATGATAATAATATATTTTTAGCAAGATAAAATATTAGAAAATAAATTAAATTTATTACAGTAATAAATAAATATATATTATGTTATTTTTTTAAATTATCAAATAATTATTACTTATTTGTATATATAATTATAATTATTAAATTGAAGAGTAGTTTAGTCAAATAAATTAAAATGTATGTTATATTAACTCCTGTATGAAAAGAGGGTGTATATTTTAAAAATAAAAAAAATGAAAATTATTTTTCTCTTATTATTTAATATATATTTTAACACAAGAGAAAAAAGTATCATTTTCTCTTATTATTTTTATTGGAATAAATTTGTTAAAAATTTATGTTTCTTAATAAATTTGAATGTTATTAATGTTAACGTAATTATTTATATAAAGATATCTTTATATAAAAATAATAATTGATATTATTAAATAACTTAATATATTTAACATAATATATGTTTATATCTTAATTAGTCACCAAAAAATATCTTAATTATGATTATGGCATAAAAAATTTTGTATGCGAAAAACCACCTAATACTACCTAGCAATTAGAAAAATGTATAATGCTAGAAGTCTAGAAATAATAATAACTAACATGTCGTAATGTATGTTAGCGAGATAGTATTCAAAGTTATGTTATTTAGTTCAATTATTCTGATAATAATTAAAAATATAAAATAAAATAATTTTAAATTACTTTAAATTAATTTTTTATTATTTATCAAATATTTTCAAATAGAGTAATTAAGTATAATTTTGGTCTTTAAAATATAGGTTAAACAATTTTTTCGTTCTTAATTTTTTTTTTGCATACAAAATCGTCTCTAAAATTTATTTTGGTTTTAAAATTGTCTTTTTTACTTAAATCTTAAAATTTAGGACCAAATTATCTCTAACAAAAAAATAAAAGAGAAAGAGAACGGACGTTGAGAGAGAAAAAGAGAATCATGGAGAAGAGAAGAAGAAGAAGGGGGAAGGGAAGGTGGTAACAACGCCGCTGAGAGAGGACGGACGTCGACGCTAGCAGATCGGCGAGGAAAGACATACATCTGCCGCGTCGCCGTTTCTGTTCCTCCTTCTCGCTAGCTCGCCATTTGCTGCTGCTCCTCGCCACTCCCCGCTCGCCGCTGCTCCTCCCTAAAGTTCTAATTCTGATTTTGATTTGTTGATTTTGTTATTTTTTGGTTTTGATTCTGACTTTGATCCAATTTTTTTGCTTCTGTTTCTATTTTTGTTGTGTTCTTTGGAGTTGAGAGAGATGGTAATGATTTCTCTTTTCTTCTCTTTTGTTGTTGCTGCTAGTTGAAATGAATTGTGCTTTTTTTTTTTTTTGTTTTCCACGGTATGTCCCAACCCGATAGGTCAAGGACTAATCCGTCGTAGATCTGAGCTCCATTTAAGGGTCTGCCGCTGGCCAATGGGTCGCTGCATGCACAAGGCGGGATTCAAACCCCTGACCACTCGACAAACTCAAGTTGGTTGAAATGAATTGTGTTTTGATTCTTCAATATTTGAAATACAGATTTGTTTTTTCACTTCTGTTTCTATTTCTATTTTGTGATTTTATTTTTTATGTTTATTACATTAGTTCTATTTCTGATTTTATTGTTGTTGTTGTTAATGCTGTGAGAAAGAAGAAGAAAAAAAGAAAAAGAGAGATGCTGCTGTGACGAAGAAAAAGAAAAAAAATAGAAATTAAGTATTTTGGTGAAGAAAAAGGGTATTTTAGTTCGAAAGACGATTTTAAAACCACGTTAAACTTTAGGGACGATTTTATATGAAAAAAAAAGTTAAAAACAAAATATTTTCAACTTATACCTTAGAGATCAAAATCGTACTTAACCCTTTAAATAACATATTATACCATGTTAGAGAAAGGATCTGTATATTTACTATGTATTTAGTATGTGTCGCATATAATAAATAAAAAGTACCACTTATTTATATATGTAAAACAAATAAAATAAAATCACAAAACTAATTATCTAATTTAAATTTAAGTATAAATTCTAATCTAAATAATATCCAAATGTTATTCCAACACATGTCGAACTGCAATAAAATAGTGACACATTCCAACTTTTGCCTGCTCTATTATTATAGGCATCAATGCTGAAAAAAAATACTTAAAATCAGTAGTTGAAACTCGCCTCTCCCAAGTCACAACCCACATAATAAGTTTCATTTGTGTATATTAACGAAAATTAATAAATGAGATGGCGAAATTTAGGATTTTTTAAGTATATAAAATAATTATTAGAAAACAAACTTTTTAGATTATTCCAAAAGAATTTTTATTATAAATTATCCTCTTCTTATTTATGTAAATTACTACAGAATACAGATACATAGTTGTCACCTATAACATTTTGGTATTCTGATGTTTTATTGTTTTAATGGATTACGCCTATGAAACCGTGCGCTGTGGAACACAGATTATTGGCTATTAGCCTACTAATTAAAGACGACACACCATGATTTAGCATAAAAGGCCAAACAACTAAATGTAGAAGCCTGCAACAATATAGTAAGAGACATATTCAACTCACTAAAACCCTAAAGGTGGTAGCAATTTATTATCTTCACTAAGACACTGAAACATGCATCCATTTAGCTAGATTCATTCTATCGGTTAGATGACATTTCTCATGTGGCATGCATGTTTCAAAAATGAAGATGTCGGATATTTTTTCTATTTTAGGCATTTTCATCATATTTATTCGATTAGATTATTCCTAGATTGTTGTTGAAGTAAATGGTGATGATAGTTTAGATGAGATTATATTTAATTACCAATAGAAAAAATAAGATTAGTATAAAATATACTGTGATTTTCTATACATTGCGAATTTAAATTAGTTGACATTGGTAGAGCTTGTGTGATAAGATATGCCATACAAGTATTCAAAATGTTATTCCTATATTAAAATCAGCCACTAAAATCAGTCACTAATATATTTGTGCATAAATATATGTGTAATTTAATTTATTTTCAATGTGTATTTATATTCTAACATATATTTTATAGTAATGGCTGATTTTAGTGGCTGATTTTAATATACATATAACATAATCAACAAGTATTACAATTAGAAAAGGAATATAAATGAGATTTATATATTTTTTATTTTTTTGTTGCTTATTTAGTTAGATTTTTCAATAAAAAAATTTGATTAAACGGGAAATACAACAAATTAAATACATCTAGTGATTCTTTAAATATTTATAATATGTGTTCTAAATCCAAAATATGTTCTCTTCGTTGTAACTGACTCGTTTAGGGTAATTAAAATAGCATCAAGTATGTCGAGTCGATCTATTTAATCAGATGAAGAAAAAACATTATTATTTGATTCGTATTTATCCCTTTTAATATTGTCGTAAAAAATAAATTATAGATCATAAATTTTTAACAAGTCCTAACAATTACACCAAAATACCCCCTACCCAAAGAGAACCATTCAGATAAAGACGTTTAAAACGTCTTTTTTAAAGGGATAAGTATTGTTTTGGTCCCTAACGTTGAGGGTCAGAATCAAAACCGTCCCTGATGTAATTTTTGACATAAAATCGTCCTTAATATTGCATTTTATTTTAAAATCGTCCTTTCTAATAAAATTTTTTAATTTATTCATAAACAACCCTACTATATTAAAAAAATTATAAAATTAAAAAAAACGCGTTTGGATGGGGGAGGGAAAGGGTATACGAAGGGGAAGGGGAGGGAAAGGGGGAAGGGGGAAGGGGAAGGGGGAGGGGGGACGACGACGGCGGCTCTGTGGTGGTGGTGATGAAGGAGAGGGGAGGGGAAGTGGAAGAAGCCAGAGAAGAAGAGGAAGGGGACACGGGTTCGGGGTGGGGGGAAGGGGAAAGGGGGGACGGCGACGGCGGCTCTGTGGTGGTGGTGATGGAGGAGAGGGGAGGGAAAGTGGAAGAAGTCAGAGAAGAAGAGGAAGGGGACGCGGGTTCGGGGTGGCGGGAAGGGGAAAGGACGCGGGGTGGGTGGGGGGAAGGGGAAGGGGGGAGGGGGACGGCGGCCGCCTCGCAACCTCACCGCCTCGCCGCCTCGCCGCCTCAGCTTTGCCGCCTCCGCCTCGCCGCCTCCGCCTTGCAACCTCGCCCCCTGTTTTCTTGCTTCTGCTTTCTTGCTTTCTGTTTCCTGCTTTCTTGCTTCTGCTTTCTTGTTTTCTGTTTTTGCTTCTTGGTTTGGTGTTGTTTGGTGTTGTTGCTGTTGTTTGGTGTTCTTGGTGTTGGTGGTTGGTGTTGGTGGTGGTGTTTGTGTTGGTGGTGGTGGTTGTGGTGTTGGTGGTGGTGTTGGTGGTGGTGATGGTGGTGGTGTTGGTGGTGGTGGTGGTGGAGGAGGTAATTGTGTTGGTAGTGGTGAGGGTATTTTTGTCCAAAAAAATTAAAAAGACGATTTTAATACGAAAAAAAAACGTTAAGGATGATTTTAAATCCAAAATTATAATGGGGACGGTTTCGATTCGGACCCTCAACATCAGGGACCAAAACAATACTTATCCCTTTTTTAAATATATTTTTTAGTAATTAAAATTTAATATAAATAACTAATTAAATCGTATTATTTTTATCAAAATTGGATTAGACAAATTGATTTGGCTAAAAAATCAATAAACTAAATCTTGAATTGGTTTAAATTAATATTTTTTTATAGAAAATAACTACAATATCCTTATTATAAAAAATGACAAAATATTCTTATTATATATATATTTTTTTAATTATTTTTTATAATAGAAGCATTGTAGTCATTTTTTATAAGAAAAATAATAATTTATACCGATTTAAAATTTGGATCATCGGTTTTTTTGTCAAATTGATTTGTTCGATCTAATTATGATATAAATAATACAATTTAATTGATTACATATGTTAAATTTTAATTGTTGAAAAACATTTAAAAAAAAAGACATTTTAAGCGTCTTTATCTAAGTGACTCCATACCGAAAACACACCAAACTACCCTCATATAAAATGCAATAACCCAAATAGAAATATTAAATAATAAAACAAAATCAACCAAAAATAGTTAGAACTTATCTTATTTAATATTTATTAATTATTGTAAATTTATTAATTATTACAATAATTAATAAATCTTAAATAAAACAAATTTTGAGGTTTTTTTTTCCTCTAACTCAAAAAACATTCGAGCAATTATTCCATGCCTTCCTCTGCACTCAGCAGTTGCACTCCTATATAGTTGTGGTTCGCTTTCTTAATTAGCTCAAGATAGAGATCCATATTGTAGCCCCCCGTTCTCATTCTCAACGATAACTCCTTATTATGATGATAACAAATAACAAATTGCACTTTCACATATTGACCATCAACAAATTCACGATCATACCTAACCAATCTAATAATAACAAATTCTTATATGAATGACACTTACAAACTCCCAAGAACAGGGACGTGAGACCAAACAAGTCCAAGAACAGAATACAAAACAACACAAAGCTAAAGCAAAGATACCAATCAATGAACAGGAAACTGAATAATACTAAATCACATCACTATCATAGCATAAAGCCTCCATGAGAACCATCCTCGTGCCCTGCTGCAAACCACATACAGGAATATACATCATACTCATATCCTTATACTCTTCAAACCGCCGTTCAGTCCTTTCCCTAGTCTATAATGCAACACAATTTATAACCTCATTTTTCAATAGGTCAAAGTTAATTTCCCCTTTTCTAAAAGTTTTATTATTTCTCACCTTCCAAATACATCATGTAACAGCGAAGAACAATGTCATGGGCACCTCTTTTTCATCCCTTTTTAGACTTCTCTCCATCCATAATTCAAAACAAATTTTTACATCATTCGGCCCCACCCAACACACGGTATGGAGTGGATCATCTCCAGTGAAAAAAAACTGGATGGTATCCAGTGCTTAATCTAACTATTTATTATTCTCTCTCTTATTTATTTCTGGTCGCACTTGTAGAATCAAAAGTAAGAAATCACACTATATCTTATCAAGTGTTAAAAAAACTGGAGATGATCCATTTCCACACACGGTACCCTCCAGCGATTTAAAATACTCCCCAAGGCTTATGACATCCAAAAAACAAATTAATTTCAAATATAGCAAGTCTTAGCTTTTTCTAATGTTCAATTTTTCCAAAACAACAAACCACACAAGAAGCTCAACACGAGGAACTAACTCTTTTCAAAACTTTTTGGTAAAACTAAACATATTAGGTTCCACTCCTAATAACTCTTTATACACCACATGTAAAAAAGATCTAATAAACCAATCAATTATAACTCAAATGGTATAATCTTTTCATATTCATTTAAGAGGTTAGTGATTCGAATTTTCTATCTTTAATAAAAAAAAATATTTAACAAAAAAATTACTTTTTTTTAATGGTGTCTTCAAACAAGAGAGTCCACTTTCATTCCATCACCAACCTGAACCTACAAACCCACTTTATATAACTCAAACAACTCTACCCTCTTTATGCTTCAAGCCACCAATATCCGCCACACACTCCTTTCTTTCTTATTAATTGATTTTCAATAGGCCTACTTCCATTAAAGTTATTACACGATCACACTACTTTCTTTTACAACAAACACTCCTCTTTGTTAAACCTCTATCACCTCTTAAGCAAAAGACCCATATTCTTCAACACGAGCACCCATATTCTTTGTTAAACCCCATATAGTTGACATTCCCCTCCCACGGTTCGACTTACCCAAAAGAACCTTGATCGCAATGCCATAAGCATTGCCGCCACTACCTTTGAATTGTAAACATGCTCAAGTAATACATTGACAAATTATTGAGAACCAATTTAATCAGCACTAGTTTTTTAATTTTTTTGCTTTTGTCAAGTACCTCCCCTTCCAACCCTGGAGCCTTTCCTCCACTCTTTTTAATAACTGGATTTCATGTTTTCACCCTCTTCAGGTTCGCTCTTAATGGAATTTTCCGATAACGGATCGGTAAATTAATTGATCTACACATCCCAAAATATTGCATGACAGCTTAATCTCTTCTGTTTCGCAATTTAATTGAATGACTGCCGACTTCTCAATAATATGGGAGTGGATTGAGAAAAAAATTAGATTGTGTATAGTGTTTAATTCTACCATTTATTACTCTTTCTCTTATTTAATTTTGGTCTCATTTATAAAATTAAAGGTGAGAAATCACATTGTATTCTCTCAAGTATTCAAAAGAATAGAGAGGATCACATGTACTGACGCTTTGAAATTCCTGACATATATCCAAGGGATTCATGGATCCGATTTGCATATCTACGGTATTTATTTGAATTCAATATGAGAATTGTAGATATAGATCTGATCCGCAAGGCTATCGGATCGGATCAGATCAAACCCGCACACTTATAGGCTCTAATTGCGGATTTTATGGGCATATCCGCGGATCCGCAAAAATAAATAAATAAATAGGGAGCCATTCAAATAAAGACGCTAAAAACGTCTTTTTATAAAGGTATTTTTTAATAATTAAAATTTGACACATATAATCGATTAAATCGTGTTATTTTTGTCAAAATTAGACTAGACAAATTGATTTGACCGAAAAATGGTGAATTAAATCTTGAACTGGTCTAAATTAATATTATTTTTTATAGAAAATGACTAAAATACTTCTATTATATATATTAATTTTGAGAATCCTAAATTTTAGTCATTTATTTTTCTATCGTAGGGTTATATATATATATATAATAAGAGTATTTTAATCATTTTCTATAATAATAAAAGTATTATAGTCATTTTTTATAAAAAAAATAATATTAATTTAGACCAGTTCAAAATTTGATTCACCATTTTTTCGGTTAAATCAATTTATCTAGCCTAATTTTGACAAAAATAACATAATTTAATCAATTATATATGTTAAATTTTAATTATTAAAAAACATCTTTAAAAAAAATATTTAGAGATCTTTATCTAAGTGACTCCCAAATAAATAATTAAATATTCTTCTTATGTTTTATTTCAACTAATAATGATCATATATGTTATATTATTTTAATTTTATTATTTAAAAAATTATGTTAAATATTATTTTAAAAATAAAAATATTTAAAAGAGTAAAAAATAGGAATTTTATTAATAAAAATAAGATTTTAAAAATATTTTCGTGTTTTGCGGATATATCCGATATCTGATATCCGATCTGCAAATGTGTAAATCGGATCGGATCCAAATTTAAAAACTGCAGATATTGGATTCGATGATTTTAATGCAAATCGGATCGAAATTTTGGTCATATCTAATTCGATCCAATCTGCGTTTACCCATGATATCTTGATCTTATTGTCACATTTTTTGAAAATATGTAAAATAGTAAAATCTGTTATATATCTCTAATTTTAGAGGCAAAATGTGACATGTCACTTTTTCATTGTAATTGGAATCAAATCTTTTTCCTCTAAAATTAAAGAATTCTCCTTTCCTCCTTACTAATTTTACAACCAAAATGTGCCACATATCACTCTCATTGTAATTAAAATTAAATCCTTCCCTCTAAAATTAAAGAATTCTTCCCTCCTCCTTACTAATTTTACAACCAATATGTGCCACATGTCACTCCCTCATTGCAATTGAAATAAAATCTTTCACTCCAAAATTAAAGAGTTCTTCCCCCCTCCCTCTTCCCTCTTCCCTCTTCCTTCCTCTATTTCTCTCATTCCTTCAACACTCTATCTATTTTATATATCTTTATCAATATCAATGATTAATTACTAATTTGACAATCAAAATGTGCAACATGACATTCTATAATCGCATTAAAATTGAAATTAAAATATTAAAATTGAAATTGAAATATACCTATATTATGTATCATATATTACTATCTAATTTAATAATCAAATGTGTCACATGATACTCTCTTATTAAAATTGAGAGAAAATATTTTTTTTCAAAATTAATAAACTTCCTTCCTAAATTCTCTCATCTACCTCTCTCCATTTTTCTATTTCTCTCTACTATTTTTACTCTATATATAATTTATATTTTATATTAGTAATTTGACAACTCAAAATATGTCATTCGATATTTTTTTACAATTAAAATAAAAATTTTTCTTCAAAAATTAACAAACTCTCACTCTCACTATCACTCTAATTCTTCATCTTTATCTTTTATTTCTCTCTTTTCTCTCATTCTCTATTTTTCTATTTTTTTCTTCTACAGAAAACGAAATTAACAAAATAATATAATTTAAATAAAAATATTATTATTGTTATTATATACATAGTTTTTTAGTTTTTTATTTAGTTTTAAATTTTCACCGCTTATCTTTTTAATCTATATTTTCATTTCTCTTCTTTCAAATATTTATTACATATAATTTTGAGAGAATACTAATGTTATTATAATTAAAAGTTAGAATCAAGATTCAATTATTTAAAAAAATAATTTTGAGTTAATTTTATAACTATCAGTATAATTTTTTTATGCTAATATCTAATTATATTTTTATATAAATAGAGAGAAAAAATATTATTTTTAAATAGCAAGTATAAAAATCAATTATTTCTATTTTGCAACAGACTTAACAGTTAACACCTAATTAAATGTAAAAGTATGTAGGTTAAATTGTTTTAAATTTTAGATAAGGAATATTAAAATTAATTATTAATAAAAAATTAGACTTTTTTATATAAAAATAATAACTAAAAATCTTATTATTTAATTTTTTATCTACAGATACTTTGGTCTTTTTAGTCAAAGACTTTTATCAACCTACGATTTTTTTTTTATAAAAGTAGTTTGATTTTATAAATCTTTTGTACCATGCATAATCTATACTGTCAAAACAAAGTAGACTATAATTTTAAAATATTTATATTTCCGTAATATTATTACGGATAAAAATACTAATACAAATAAATATATAGAAATATTTAGGATTAATTTGATGATTTGTTATTTATAGAGAATTTTATATTTCCTTGATACCTTAAATGAGATAGATTAAATATTCTATGAATTTAGATCGTTACGTAGTATCCAAATCTATAAAAAAAAACATTACCGAATTTTGATCTAATTTTATAATGTTGAACAGAATTGATATAGTTTTGGATTTTGAATTGCTGTAATTCTGAATTTTTCTATAATTACTGTAATAGCTGAGGTTTTATTTTGCTGTAATTGCTGTATGTACATTTGTAATTTGGTTCTGTTTTGTCCCTTTGTTTTATGATCGTTGAAGGTATGCTATGTTGTAAGTTGTAACTGCAACTGAAATATGAAGTTGGGTTTTAGACTTTTCTTCTTTGAGGTTGTATCAATTTTTATTGTTGAGATTGGTTCATAGGTATTTCTAATTAGTAATTTGGCATCAATTGAGTGAGTTTTGTCTAATTAAGTAATTGTTGACATTATTATTGATTGTTGTTGATTATTGATTGAATATGGATATAGAATTTTATGCCATGAATGATTGAATTTAAATTTTAAAAAATTTATATTGTATCTTTAATAATTTTATTTTATATTTAACAAAATCGGTTTAATTACGGTTGAACTATTAAACCATTAAACTATTAAACTAATTATTTGATTGGTTCAATGACCGATTCGGTTCTCGTTGATTTTTATAAAAAACGAACTATATTATATAATTTGCGTAACTGTCTCCTTTTGTTGTAGTAACAATGCGAAAGACTTTAACTATTAATGGATTAAATAACAAAATATTTCAGAGACGATAAAACATCAGCATAAATAACAATGTGTTAGACATCACATTTTAACCCAAAGTTTTAAATTAATGAGTTTTATGATTTTTTTATTATTTAATAATTCATTTTGAACTATTGTGAGACTTTATTTTTTATACTTAATATTTTAATATTCTATTGTGGTAAGTCTTTTTTAATATATTTGGATACATATATAACAGTCTAAATTCATAGAATATTTAATCTATCTCATTTAAGGTATCAAGGGAATATAAAATACTCTATAAATAACAAATCATCGAATCAATTACTAATAAATATTTGTATATATATATATACTTTTACACATTTTCAAAAGAATGTGGCAATAAAATCAAGATATATGTCAAAATTTATAAGCGTCACTACATGTAATATTATTGAGAAGTCGTCAATTATTTAATTAAATTGCGAAGCAAAAGAGTTTACGTTGTCAATTTAGGACTGGAAGTCAATTGAGTTGAGCTAATAAGGAATCAAGTTTAAGTTTGGTACACAAAATTTGGGCTTGGTTCACGACTCGATTCATTAACAGTCAAACTTATTTTTTAAACTCAAATTCGGCTCACCGAAAGCTCATGAGCTAGCTTGAGCTCACGAGTTGGCTCAAATAATAAGAACTACATAATCTATAATTCTATACTAATAAATTATAACTTATATATTTAAAAAATATTTAAAAAGATTAATTTTATATATTCTCTATCTATCAATAAATTATAAATTTTTTATTTATGTCTTACATCAAAATTATATATAAAAAATAATTAAAATCATTAATATATATATATATATATATATATATATATATTACTATTTTATATGTATATTTTTTTTTGTTATCCACGGTATCTCCTAACTCGACAGATTAAGGACTAATCCGTCGCAGATCTGAGCTCTATTTAAGAATTTGTCGCTGGTCAATGAATTACTGTATGTACAAGACGAAATTTGAACTTCCGATATCTACTTAAGCGAATAAGTGAAAATATAACCTTTATTCACATGAAGATCATATCGCCATTGCTTTGCCGTGCAATTTTCAGTTTGAGGTGTGGTGGAAGGGCATAAAAATGTGTCTATGTGTTTCTATTGTGCTTCACATGAAACATGGCTTAAAGGTTAGTAATAGAGGCATTATTAATTAGATTTAGGGGCATCTACATGGTATGGACTCTATTATATATTGTACGGACATTATATATCATCTTGTCATCTATTGTATAAGATAAATAAGTGAAGAAGTAATAAGCATATCATTAGCTGATGTAGTTTTTCATCGCGTGGATCTTCACAAAGTTTGTATTTGATATTATCATATATAAATTATTTACCAATATAAAATATATATAAAAATAAAATATAAAATACACACTAAAAATAAAATAAATTATATATATTTATATATAAATAAATAATAATAAATTTTAGTAATTGATTTTAGTGTATCAATAACATTTTTATAAAAAAATGACTATATTATATAATTGGCGTAATTGTCCAACTACTTGTGTTGCACTAACAATCCGAGAGACTTTAACTAACTAATAGATTAAATAACAAAAATATTTCGGAAACAATAGAACATCAGTTTAAATAACAATGTGTTAGACATCACATTTTAACCCAAAATTTTAAATTAATGATTTTTTATTATTAAATAATCCATTTTCAACTATTGTGAGACTTTATTTTTTTATACTTGATATTTTAATATTCTATTATGGTAATTCTATTCAGCATTCAAAATTCAGAATTCAAAATTATATCAAAATTAGGAGGATTATTAGAAGAATACATTACAGAATATAGAATTCCAAAATACGTGATCACTAGTTTTCAACATTTATTCTCTATACCCTGATACCCTTGTATTCTGTTAACAGAAACATAAAGAAGATTACGAATTTCCATAAACAATGCAGT
Organism: Arachis ipaensis; assembly: GCF_059453495.1. NCBI lineage: Eukaryota > Viridiplantae > Streptophyta > Magnoliopsida > Fabales > Fabaceae > Arachis > Arachis ipaensis. The sequence continues at coordinate 9,371,862 of NC_142438.1, forward strand.
GAAGCAATGCATTATAGTACTATCAACTGACAATAAAAAAAATCAGCAACAAGCAAGTGAAGCAACTCAGAAATCAGAATAAATAAAAATAACGAATAATCAATGACTCGTTCCACACACAACAGAAGAAACAAATAAAAAACTAAAGTGAAAAAGGAAGAAATCAGTGAAAATAAAGAAGACCACGAAGAAGATGTTGAGGGACAGCGAAGACTGAAAAACTCACGGCGACGGCGAATCGTCCACGGCGGCACAGGTTGCACAGAGAGTGGTGCTTGACACAGAGAGAGAGATAGCTCGGAGACAGAGGCGTTTTTTACGACGAGAAAGAGGCGGTCGACGACGGCGAGGACAGAAGCGGGCTTCACGACGAGCACAAAGACGGTGAGGATGAGAAGAGTGGCGGCGACTGAGAGTGAGAGTGAGAGAGATTGGGGGATTTTGTAGCTTGTTTTGCAGTAACCATGAGAGACACTGCAACAATGGAAGAAGCCATGCATATCAACCTTCAGAGACAGCTCCACCGCCTCCTTCCTCCGCCACTGCCGTCTCCAACAAGGGCTTCGACCATTCTTCCGCTGCTCTTCAAAGCTGCCACCTTTGAAATTAGGGATGTAGCATTTTGGTGAGACTGAGAGTGAGAGAGAAGAAAAAGGGGATTCAGTAGGGGTGTTCATGGATCGGATCGTATCCGCAGATCCGCGGTAAATATCTGCATCCGATCCAAAAATTGCGGATACGATCCGATCCGCAAATTGATGGTGCGGATCGGATTGCGGATATCTGCTCTACATCTGCATATCCGATCTGCAGATCCGCACTATAATAATTAAAAAATAAATAAATATATATATGTTTGGTATTATATTTACTTGTTTGTATGTTTTAGTTAGTAATTATTATTCATATATTGTATTATTTTATTTTTGTTATTTAGAGAGAGTTTGATTAAAAATATTTTAGGAATAAATAAGTTTAAAAGTATGAAAAAAATATTTTTATCGAATTCTTTTACATAGAAATATGATTAAAAAGAGAATGTTTAATTATGCGGATATATCCGATATCCGATCCGATCCGCAAATGTGTGGATCAGATCGGATCGGATCGGATCCGGCACTAAAAAGTGTGGATATCATATCCGATCCAATCTGGAAATTGTGCGGATCGGATCGAATTTTTGACCATATCCGATCCGATCAGATCCGCGGACACCCCTAGGATTCAGGCATTTGGGGGTGCACGTTTTGTTTTTTGTTTTTTGTTTTTTGTTTTTTTCAAACCAAAACGATGCCGTTTGGAGCTGGGTGGGAGAATCGGACATTAAAAAACCGTTCGGTTCGTCTGGTTCACCGGTTAATCACCGGTTTGGCCCTTTTTTTATCAATTATTTGTAGGTCGATTTTAGATATTAATCGAACCGGACAAATGATCAGTTCTTGGTTAACCAAATCGAACCGACCGGTCCGATCTAATTTTCAGAATCTTGATAAAAATGCTATTTGCACACTAAAATTAGTTACTAAAATTTATTATTATATATTTATATATAAATATATATATAGTTTATTTTTTTAAGTTTGTATTTTATATTTTTATATATATTTTATACTGATAAATGATTTTTGTCATTGATTTTAATATGCACCTTGCTGTATTTTTCATATTATATATGACCAATATCAAATACAAACTTTGTGAAGATCCATGATGAAAGACCGGATCAGCTAATGATATGCTAATTACTTCTTAAGTTATTTATCTTATACAGAATATAAGATGAAGAGGTATGTTATGTGTACACCAAAATCAGTCACCAAAATTAGTCATTAGTATATGTGAGAATAAAAGAACGGAAGAGAGAAAACAAAGGAGGCAAATAAAGGATGGAAGAGAGAAAATGGTGGATAGTTAAAGAGCTTTTATAGGAAACTATTTTATTTATAGAAGTTAGAAAACTATATAAATGAGTGAAATCAAAATGTATTCAATTCAAAAAAAAAAAAAAAAAATCAAAGGAATTCACATATCCATAGCAATTATTCATTTTCTTTCCTTTTTTTTTTCTCTTTAGTAATTATATAGCGAGTGCATTATTGTGAGTAGTGTTCAATTTCATATTACTTTGTAGCTATTAGAAGTCAAAATTCCGCTGCAGACTCAACAATTGGTATCAAGAGCCAACATTATATTATTCATTATTTGAGTGGTAAAATTCAATTTTGAATATAATGGCTTCTACTAGTAGTAATGTCAAAGTAGGCAAATATGAAATCGAGAAGTTCAATGGAAAAAATGATTTTTCCTATTGGAGGATGCAGATGAAAAATCTGCTTATATCACAAAAGTTACACAAGGCACTAGCGGGAAAAGAGAAAAAGCCGGAAGGAATGGAAGATGAGGATTGGGAAGAATTAGATCTTGAGGCACGGGCTGCAATAATCTTATGCCTTGAGAGGGATGTTGCTTTCTTGGTGAACGAAGAAGCAACTGCAGCAGGCGTCTGGTTAAAGTTAGAGAGTAACTTCATGACAAAGACTCTAACTAACAGGATCTACTTAAAATCCAAATTGTATACATGCAAGATGGAGGAAGGCACCTCAATCCGAGAATATATCAATAAGTTTGATAGGATCATATCAAACTTAAAGGATATAGATGTGAAGGTTGATGATGAAGACCAGGCACTCATATTGTTACTTTCATTACCGAAGTCCTATGAAAATCTGGTGCAGACATTGATGCTGGTGGGTGACACTCTGACCATGGATGAGACGAGGGCATCACTTTTAGCAGATGATCTACGTAAGGTTGCTACAAGTGTAATGTCATCTTCAAATGGAAGAGAGTATAATGATCAAGCACAAGGATTATTCGCGGCTAGAGGAAGGACTAATGAAAGAGGAAAAGGTAATAACCGTGGAAAGTCTAGGACAAAATCTAGACCTCACGCGGAGAAAACATGCTTTAAATGTGGTGAAGCTGGACATTTCAAAGCAAATTGTCCAAATAAGAAGATAGCTTTCAAGAAACAGAACAACGAAAACCCAAAAGAAAAGCAAGAAGCAAGCTACGTCTCAAATGATGAGGAAGATTGTTACTCTGTGACAGAACAATCTTATGAAATCTTCGATAAGTGGATTCTTGATTCAGGAGCCTCTCACCATATGTGTCCAAATAGGAAGTGGTTTACTACCTATGAAAGCATAAATGGTGGCACAGTTTTAATGGGCAATGATCATGCTTGTAAAACTGTGGGGTTGGGTACTGTAAGAATCAAGATGCATGATGGTGTCGTAAGAACCTTAAAGGATGTGAGACATATTCCAGACTTGCGGAAAAATCTAATCTCCATAGGTTTGTTGGAGAAAAATGGTTGCAAAATAGTTGCGGAAAATGGGGTACTGAAAGTTGTTCGTGGTTCTTTGGTAGTGATGAAAGGAGTTCGTCACGGTAATCTTTATTCTCTTTTAGGGACAACGGTTATAGGTGAGTTAGCAGTTGGAATCGGTGGAAGTAGAGATCAAACAGATTGCACGAGAATATGGCACATGCGGCTTGGACATATGTCAGAGAAAGGTCTATCATTGCTTTGTGGACAAGGTTTGCTGAAGAATATGAAGAAACCACAAATAAAATTTTGTGAGCATTGTGTGTATGGAAAGGCACATAGGGTGAAGTTTTCTACAAGCAAGCATAAAAGCAGAGGGTTGTTAGACTACGTGCATACTGATGTTTGGGGCCCGGCTAAAGTTACTTCCAAGGGTGGTTCCAGGTATTTTGTTACTTTTGTTGATGATTATTCCAGGTATGTTTGGATTTACTTCCTCAAACATAAGAATGAGGTATTCGATACTTTTAAGCGATGGAGAGCAATGGTTGAAAACCGAACAGGTAGGAAGCTGAAAACTCTACGATCTGATAATGGCACAGAGTACACGGATGGGGCTTTCAAGGAGTTCTGTGACCGAGAAGGCATTACAAGACACTGGACAGTTAGAGAAACACCACAACAGAATGGAGTCGCCGAACGACTGAATCGTACGCTACTTGAGAAGGCAAGGTGTATGCACTCTAATTCCGGGTTAGGCAGAGAATGGTGGGCAGAATCGGTTGCTACAGCTTGCTACATAGTGAATCGATCCCCACATTCTTCTCTAGATGGAGACACACCTTATAAGGTATGGTCAGGAGAACATGCAGATTACGAGAAACTCAGAGTCTTTGGATGCACAGCCTATTATCATGTCAAAGATAATAAGCTTGATGATAGAGCTAAGAAGGCAATCTTTTTGGGGTATCCAAGAGGGGTTCAAGGCTATCGCCTTTGGAGTGTAAATGATTCTAAGTTTGTAATTAGCAGGGATGTTACCTTTGATGAACAATCTATGGTAGCTTTGTCTAAAGATGTGGTGCTAGATGATGGTGATGTTGGAAAAAGTTCAAATACTCAAGTGGTGGAGATAGAGTCTAAATACCAACAAATAGACTCTAATAATGTTCAGGTGGAGCATCCTAATGCTACTCGAGATGACGCAGAGGATGAACTTGATCATGAGGAAATTCAGCGAGAAAATGCACATGCATTACAACAGCAGCAGCAGGATTCTTTGGCATCTACTAGGCCAAAGAGGAATTATAAATTTGTTCAGAAGTTCGGGTCAGACAAGCCTTTGAGACATTATGGGCAGCTAAACTTGGTAGATTATGCACTCTCAGTGGAGGATGATGAGCCGGTCACCTTCAAACATGCTATCAAAGACAAAGATAGAGAAAGTTAGTTGGTCGCTATGGAGGAAGAGATGCAATCTCTTCATAAGAACAAGACATGGGATGTGGTCCCATTGCCCGTGGGAAAGACTGCAATTGGTTGTAAGTGGGTGTATAAAAGAAAAGAAGATCCTACTAAGTCAGATGGTACAAGATTCAAAGCTAGGTTAGTAGCAAAGGGATTTGCACAGAAAGAAGGTGTTGATTACAATGAGATATTTTCTCCTGTGGTGAAACACACTTCCATACGGGTGCTTTTAAGTCTTGTCGCTCATGGTAATCTTGAGTTGGAACAACTAGACGTGAAGACTGCATTCTTACACGGTGACTTAGAGGAAGAAATCTACATGTATCAACCTGAGGGTTTCAAGGTTGAGGGTAAAGAAAGTCAGGTATGTCGCTTGAGGAAATCGCTATATGGATTAAAACAATCTCCTCGGCAATGGTATAAGCGATTTGACTCCTTTATGTTAAAACAAGGTTTTTCCAGAAGTAATTATGATTGTTGTGTATACATTCGTAAGCTTCCTGGAGGTGATTATATCTATCTTCTATTGTATGTGGATGACATGCTTATTGCCTCTAAGAGCAAGGTAGAGATAGATATGTTAAAGGTTCAACTTGGTAAAGAATTTGAAACAAAAGACTTGGGTGCTGCACGAAAAATATTAGGCATGGAAATTAAAAGAGAGAGATCAAGCCAAAAATTGTTCTTGAGCCAAAGAGGATACATTGAGCGCGTCATTGAAAGATTTGAAATGAAAAATGCTAAATCGGTGGTAACGCCGTTGGCTCCACATTTTAGGCTCTCTGGTAAACAATCTCCCACAACAGCAGAGGATAAGGCTTACATGGAAAATGTACCTTATGCTAGTGCAGTCGGTAGCCTAATGTATGCTATGGTGTGTACACGCCCAGATATTTCACAGGCAGTCAGTGTTGTTAGCAGGTTCATGGCAAACCCGGGTAAGGCACACTGGGAAGCAGTCAAGTGGATATTAAGATACTTGAAGGGTACCATTGACACAGGTTTATGCTTTAGTGGAAAATCATGTCAAATTAGCGGCTTTGTTGATTCTGATTATGCTGGTGATCTAGATAGAAGACGTTCTATGACTGGTTATGTATATAAAATACAAGGTGCTCCAGTTAGTTGGCGATCGATGTTACAAGCTACAGTGGCACTATCTACTACAGAAGCTGAGTACATGGCAGTAGCAGAAGGGGTGAAAGAAGCATTGTGGCTAAGGGGTCTTCTAGATGATTTGGGGTTGAAGCAAGATTGCGTGAATCTGAGTTGTGATAGTCAAAGTGCAATTCATTTGGCTAAAAATCAGGTTCATCATGCTCGTACCAAGCATATTGATGTAAGATATCACTTCGTGCGCGATGTTATAGAGAAAGGTAACATTTCTCTTATAAAAGTACACACAGATGAAAACCCTGCTGATATGTTGACTAAAGTAGTGTCAGGAAACAAGTTCCAACACTGTTTGGAATTGCTCAATATTGCTTCATGTTAGGCATTACATGGAGAAATAGAGGAACTACGATTGGTTTGATCCTGAACAAGGGTACGTAGGCAGTCACTGTAAAATTGACGCAACCAGATATGAATACTATACTTTGATCGTCCAAAATTTGAGTAGATTTCAAATTGTGAACGAGGTGGAGAATTGTGAGAATAAAAGAACGGAAGAGAGAAAACAAAGGAGGCAAATAAAGGATGGAAGAGAGAAAATGGTGGATAGTTAAAGAGCTTTTATAGGAAACTATTTTATTTATAGAAGTTAAAAAACTATATAAATGAGTGAAATCAAAATGTATTCAATTCAAAAAAAAAAAATAAAAATCAAAGGAATTCACATATCCATAGCAATTATTCATTTTCTTTCCTTTTTTTTTTCTCTTTAGTAATTATATAGCGAGTGCATTATTGTGAGTAGTGTTCAATTTCATATTACTTTGTAGCTATTAGAAGTCAAAATTCCGCTGCAGACTCAACAGTATAAAATATAGAATATAAATACATTTCGAAAATAAATTAAACTATACATGTATTTATACACAAATATATTGGTGGCTGATTTTAATAGCCGACTTTAATGTACAAATAACATTTTTGTAAGATGAAATATAATGTTCGTAGAATAATGGAGTCCATAACATGTAGATGCCCCTAAATCTAATTATTAATACCTCTTTTAGTAACCTTGACCTTCAAGCCATGTTTCATGTGAAGAATAATAGAAACACATGGACACACATTATGCCCTTCCACCACCTCAAACTGAAAATTGCAGAGCAAAGCAATGGCGATGATCTTCATCTGAATAAAGGTTATATTTTTACCCAAACAACTTCTTGGGCCTGCATTGAAAGCTATGAACTTGTAAGATGGTATGTGTATGATGCTTCCCTTTTCAGAAATCCACCTCTCTGGCTTAAACTCCAAGCAATCTTCTCCCCATATTTGTTCCATTCTTCCCATTGAATATGGAGAGTAAATTACAATAGTATTTGCATTAACACGATGTCCACTAGGGAGTACATCAGATTTAACTGCACATTTGTGCTCAAAAGGAACTGCAGGAAAAAGTCTCAATGCTTCACACAAAGCTCCATGCAGGTAAACTAGCTTGTTAAGATTTTCTAATCTTGAAGTGATGAGCCAATATTCTTCTTTGGTTATAAAGTTTGCTCTGATTTCTTCAAGGATTTTGGCTTCAACAACAGGGTGGGTTGAAACTAGCCAGAAAAACCAACTGAGACTTGAACTAATTGTATCCCTTCCTGCTGCTAACAGAGTCAATGCATTGTCTCTTAGAAACTTGCGATCTATTTGTTCCATTCCACTTTCCTCCACAAGAGCTTTGAGCATGTTAAATGTTGGTTCATCATCATCTTTGGTGCAATTGACTTTGCTTTTCTCTTGGAATGTAGATGATATACACTGATGCAAGAATTGGTCAATTATTTTTTCACATTCAGTGTAGCTCTTCCCTCGTCCAATTTGGAGCCATTTCTGAAGCTTCCACACAAATCTTGGGACAATGTGTCTGTAAAACATTACATCCTCCATCATGTTGAAAGCTTTCTCGAAAGCAACTTCCGGGAACTCGATGAGCTTGTTAGGAAGGGATTTAGGATCAAACCCCAACACTATGGAGCAGATGTTGTCAAAACTGATTCTCTGAAAGATGTCTTGCAAGTCCACAACAGTTCCTGATTCTGATACATCATTGAGAAGTGGAACTAGGCAACTGTGGAGCTTCTTATGAATGGTTTTGACCACTAAACTCTCAAACGAGTTTTGTCTGAACAATGAATGTAGTATGTTCCTATTATGCTTCCATTTGTGGGAATCAGTGTTAAAGATACCATCTCCGAGTATTTCAAAGATCTCATAGAACTCAGAGCCTTTGATGTAGTTGTCAAAGTTCTTGCTAGTAATGTGGTGCACATTCATAGGATCACTGGTGATGAGAAAGTTGTGGTTTGTGAACCAGGGGCCTTTGAACAAAAAAGTACCTCCACATTGCTTCAAATTGGTTGTTGTGTGATCATGGATATTGGAAAGATTACATAAAGTCCCTGGAAGCATACCAAAGAAGGGCCAATTGGTGAGGCGGTTATTTCTATTAGACCTCCATGTGTGGATAAAGAAGAATGAGACAATGGCTGCAAGAATAGCAATAAGCTCTAAGAAGTCCATCAAGATCTATATGCATGACCATTGACGAGGTTTCTGACAATGCTAAACTTATATAGGCGCACAATGCTTCTAATAAAGATAATATTATACTGAAAAAAAAAATATTTATACACCAAAATTACTTATCAAAATTACTTATTATTTATTTATTTTATTTTTAACGTATATTTTATATTTAATATATTATTTTATTTTAATAATTAATTTTAATATACAACTCGAAAAAAAGATACAATCGAAGTCAGAAGATATGAATAGAAAGAAATTTAAAATTCATACCACATTAGCAACGATTTAAATGCCAAAACAATTAATGATTTATTTGATTTGATCGAAAAAATATTAGATTATTGAATATTTTTTTGACCACATTAAGTTATTTATTATAACTAATTAATTATATTAATTTTTATTTAATTGAGATAGATATCAAATTATTTAATATTTTATTTAACCATATTAACTATAACTAATTAGTTATATTAATTATTTGATTTGACTGAAATAAATAAATTGATTTTGCTTTAATTTACATTAATTTTTTTGCCTTATATTTTTTAATTAATAATTTTTAAAAATATATATTATAATTAATTATTTATTTAATTTGATTTAGATAAATATCAAATTTTTTAATATTTTATTTAACGACATTAACTATAACTAATCAATTATATTAATTATTTGATTTAACTATAATAAATAAATTATTTTATTTTAACTTGCATTAATTTTTTTGTCTCTTATGTATTTTGATTAATAATTTTTAAAAATGTTATAATTTTTACATACCATATTTATAAGATATCTTTTATTTATTTAACTTATTTTATTGAGTCAAATAATTATAACTAATTTTTTATATCAATGATTTAATTTAATTAATTCAAATTTGATTCAATTTTTTTATCATATTAATATTTAAGTCGTTATTTACCAAAATTTTTTCTTTATTTTTTTTATCTTAAATATTTTGATTTTAAATTTTAAATTTTTATTTATTATTTATATTTTTTATATTTTATAATCAAATTTAATATTTCTATTAATATTTTTTTGTAATTTATTATCTAATAGTTATATCCACCATCAATTATATAATCGTAAATATTTTTTTAATTTATTAAAAAAATATAATTTTTTTTTATTTTACTTATTTTTATATTTTATAACTTATTCATTGTAAAAAGACATATATATTAAAAGAATTTATTTTTTTTACCAATTACTCTTTCTATTGGTAATAGTATTTTTTTCTCCTATGAAACATTATTTCTATTACTCAACTTTTTTATAAATTATAAAAGATTATTATCTTTTTTATTTTACCCAACACATTATTACTTAAGAGAAATATTAGAAGCATCATAATTTATTATTTTTTATTAATTTAATTTTTTAATTTAATATTTTTAATTTAATAATTTAATAACATACTTTATTCTATATTTTAAAATATTAATGATCTAATGGTCAAAAACAACATATAATTCGGATGACCAACAATATATAAATCTTATTAGAAAAAGTATAGGTAACCAACAATATTTTTGAACAATGTATAAACAATGTGAATTAATAAGATTAAAAAAGTAAATTTAATTAGTAGTATTAAATTAGGGTGTATTGTATTTTCATTTGATTGGTGATTGTTCATATTGTTCAAAATAGTCATTGTTTACCTAGCACTCCTGTCTGATTAAAGCCTCCCGTCATCATATTCCTCCAACACAAGTAGATAGTTACACCAATTATATCTTTATCTTTATCTTTATAGTAATACAAATGGAGAGCTCATATGCTGACGTGGTGTTCATACGTTGAGTCTGGAAGTCTATTTGCTTAGGTGTCGTCACTAGAAATTTTTAGATTTATATTTATAAATTATAAATTATTATTTGCTTAGGTTGTTATTTTCAAATTTTAAATTATTTATTTGGGTTGTTATACTTAGGTTGTTATTTTTTAAATTTTAAATTATTTTACTTAAGTTGTTATTTTTTAAATTTTAATACTATTTTTTAAAAATTTGTTGATTTTTTTAGCACTATTTTTTAAATTTTTATAGATTTTTTTCAAAAATTACAGCTACATACCTAAATTTAAATATATATTTACATTAATTTAGAATTTTAAAAATTGTTAATATATTTATTTACTTTAATTCAAATTTAAATTAAAATCAATCAAATTTAAAAAATTTTAGCTATGAGTCAACTATAAAAATATAAGTTATGAGATATGTGTAGCACCACAATTTAAAGTACATCAAACCCTTTCTTTACATACATCCAAAGTCTAAAATTTCTCTACTTATTCCAATGGATGCTATTTACAAAATCGCAGAAATCAAACCTACAATCGACAATTTGTGTGTACGTATACGAGTGATACGGTTATGGACGCTATAAAATTACGATAATTCTTCGTTGTCATACTCAATTGAGATGGTTTGGTTGGATGAAAACGTGAGTTTTCTACTAATATTTTTTTATTTTATTTTAAATTTATATTATTTATATTTTAAATTTGTTTGTTTATTCCCATCTAATTGTGCTTTGATTTTTGTGTAGAGATACTTGATCCACTTCTATTGGTAAGTTCTAACTAATATTTATTTCTAAAAATATTAGTGAAAATATTTTTAATGTTAATTTTTATATTATTTATTATTAATATATTATGTAATACCATGCAGAAAGGAGATCTATCGGATACACCTACACTTTTTCTCAATCTAATAGATAAGATCTTTCTCTTCATTGTTGAAGTTTAAATATCTGATAATCCACATTTTTCACCTTTTTATAAAGTTAAGAAGATGACTCATAATGTGGACCTTATAAATAAATTCAAAAAAACTCACTCTATTCAAATTGTGAGTACAGCTATAAGTGTACTCTCCGTTAAAAAGAAGTTTATTTTTCTCTTCCTTGATCATTAGTAGTATCTAATTTATAAATAATAATTAATAACTAATTATAATTTTAGGATGTTGACTACACCGGTGGTTTGTTTCCAACTTCAAAGGCTTCATCAATCATTGAAGGGAAAAAAGTAGAAAGTGTTGAGGTATTTGTTAAAAAAATGAATTTTTTGTTTGTTTATTTTCTCAAAGTTAGATCTTTATTTTATTAAAAAAATATTATTGAGATAAAATCAAAGGTGAGAAGGAAGTCTTTAATTTAACGTAGTATTTTGTATAGAATTTGTTACTTAAATTCTCCAATGAAGTTGCAGACAATGATGAATTCGAAGTATTGGAAAATGCTTTTACACCAACCAAGCGACTATACTCGGAGTCGGAAGATTCGAAGGTGCAAGGAGATACCTCAACTTATAAGAAGATCACGATTGAGAATGAAACTTGAGAGTTGAGAATTTGGATGCACATGTTTTAGAATCCCTTTTAGAGTATATCTAATAAAATAATGCCAAGCATATGTTTGTTTTGGTGGAAACATTGTCTTTTCTTGAGTTGTTATTTTTCTTTTGGTTCTTTTGGATTTTTATGTTCGGAATTTAGAATTTTTTTAAATATAAATTGAAGTTATTTGGTTATTACTTATGATTTTATTTTTAATTCGATTCACACTGTTGATATTCTATTAATTTCTAATTTAGTATTTAATGTCATAAAGTTATAAATTTCTCATATGAATTATTATTGATATAATTAAGTTAGTTATTGATTTTTAATGTGTATTTATTTTTTAAAAAAATCTAATTATAATTTTTAATTAAAGTATTATGTTTAAAATTTTAAATTTAAATTCAAATAAACTTTTTTTTTGAATTTTTAAGTAAGCAATTGGGTTTGAGAATATTTTTTAAAATTTTATATAATTTATAAGTTATTATGCTAATTACAAAAGATTATATTAAAGTAAATAGAATTACCAGTCTTATTAAAATGTGCGGTTATTTATACTATTTAAAAGAAAATTTTAATTTGACATTTTTCTATATTTAATTCTGTTTCTAATGTTACTCCGACAAAATTGAATTAATTTATAAAATTTTATTTAAAAATTTAAAATTTGAAATTCTAATACTAATTCCTAATTAAGTGACTTCTTAACCGTTTCGATTTTTAAATTTAAATTTGTTTACTTGCCACATTTATAAATTTTTTCTTTACTCAATTTATATTGTTATCTTTTAAATTGTTTCTGCACAATAGAAGTACTTTCATTTTTTTCTCTTTTTAAATATTTTTTCTAAATTTACGTAATTTATAAGGTTATTAATTTTTAGATTGTATTTAATTTTATTTATTTTTATTGACAAATAATAGGATTGACACTATTTATGATGAAACTAATAAAATTATTTTTAAATTAACAAATTTCTATATTCCTGATGAACAACGAACATTTTAATTAAAAAATTTTATTTAAAAATTTAAAATTTGCACTAGCTAATTAGTAAACTCTATTTAAAAAATTGAAATTTGAAATTCTAATACTAATTTCTAATTAAGTGAACTGTTTCGATTTTTAAATTTAATTTTTTTATTTGTCACATTTATAACTTTCTCTTTACTCTATTTACATTGTTATTTTTTAGATTGTCTCTGTACAACAATAGAGGTGCTTTCATCTTTTTCTCTCTTTTTAATTATAAGCTATTCATTTTCAATTTCTTTATTCAAAGAAATGAATAAAAAGATTTTAACTATTAGTTGAATTTATTGACTGGGAGATTAAACTTATATTTATTTAAAAAAAGAAATTTTTGTGAAAAAATATATATTATTTTTCGTAAAATATATTTACGTAATTAAATAAATGAGAATGAAAAGAAAATTACAATATTTTCTATACATTATTTAGCTATTGACAAGTAATAAATTATTAGTTTATATTGTCTTCGTAATATTTTATTAAATTTGTTTATAAAAAATTTACAGGAAATCCGAGTGATAGTTCCAATGGTGTGCATTTTGAATCGGTGTTGTTGGACATTACAAATAGCAGCATCAATACAGGTTGATTTTTGGATGAATTTTTTTTCTAAAACTTGCTTATGTGAATATGCATCCACTTTATGTATTTTGATTTTCCTACCATTTATTCAATTATAAACTTTAACAGAAAATCTGTTCAAAACTAATGTCTCGAATTATCTTATTTAAGTAATAACCCAACACCATATCGACCAAGATCTCCAACTACTAATCCACACTTTGTAGGTGAAAAAGAACAATGTACCAATATTAATAGTATTAGTAATTCGGGTATCACACGTGGAGTATATGATAGCATATGTCATCAAACAAGTCAACAACAGCTTCAACAAACATTAAATAATATCGACCAGTTACAAAGCCAGCTTATGTTAATATGCTTTTATTACCTAAAGATCAAACATTTAAATTTTCAATTGGTCTATTAAAAACAATCTTTGGTATATGCTATATAATTATTATAGATTCATTATAGCACACAAATTGAATTAGATTGGTCTTCAGTGATGAGATTAACCTTTCATTTGCCTGGAGAGCAAAATATCATCTTTAAAGACGATGATGATCTTCAGAAAATCGTGGAAGAAGAGAAAAAAAAATGTACGATGTTCTTAGCATGGATGGAGGCCAATAAAAAATTTGAATAAGGTCAAATTTTGACATATACTGAATTTCCAAATCAATTTGTTTATGATAGAGAAGCAAGGGAATGACATCCACGCAAACAAGAGTATTATATCGGGAGGTTAAACTATGTTCCATCGGGTACAAGTAATATTTATTATATGAGAATTTTGTTAGTTGTTCAGAGAGGTTGCACAACATATGAGTCTATTAGGACAGTTAATGAAATTACATATTCTAGCTTCCAAGATGCTTGATATTCTATGGGACTACTATGCGATGATAGAAAATTCATTACACCTATTAATGAGGTAGCTGAACTTGCATCTGGTCATCAATTGAAAAAATTATTTACAATACTACTGATATTTAATAGCATTAGCAATCCAGAGCGTGTTTGAAATGCAACTTGAATGTTATTAGCTGATGGAATACTATATGAGAGGAGAAAAGTTTTGAAAAATCAAGGTATTTTACTACGTCTTTTTTTAATATCAAGATTGTATTCTCTTATTATTTTTATTTTTATTAATAATATTAATAGTTTTATTTTGGAATTACTTATTAAATATTTCATAAAACCACCATGTGCTTTTACTAGGACTAAATATGACTGATGACAAATTGAAAAACTTCTGCCTTTTTGAGATTGAGAAGATACTCAACAGCAATGCGAGATCTTTAAGAGATTATCAATCAATGTCATATCCTGAGATGTCTGATGTTCGCCTTTTTCAGAATAAGCTAATAGAGGAGGAGTTAGCATATGACACAAATGAGTTGACTCATACAAACTTATATACGGAACAAAAGATGACTCATGAGCAAAGGTTAGTATTCGATGAGATACTCAATGCTGTTATTACAGACTCTGGTGGTTTTTACTTCCTTTATGGGCATAGTGGGTGTGGTAAGACATTTATTTGGAATGGACTTTCTTCTGGTATTCGGTCTAGAGGAAAGATTGTTTTAAATGTCGCATCCAGTAGAATTGCGTCTTTACTCCTATTTGGTGGCAGAACGGCTCATTCTAGATTTTCAATACCCATTACAATTACTGATGAATTTACTTGCAATATTAATTATAGCAGTTTGAAGGTTGAGCTGCTCATCCAAAGTAGCTTAATAATTTGGGATGAAGCTCCAATGCTCAATAAAATGTGCTTTGAAGCACTTGATCGGACGCTCAAGAATCTTATGTCAGTTACCGATCAACATAAGACACATCAACTATTTGGTGGTAAGGTTGTTGTTCTAGGAGGTAATTTCAGACAGATACTTCCGGTGATACCGAAAGGGAGTAGACACGATATATTAATATCATTTATTAACTCATCCCATCTGTGGTCGTTTTGTAAGGTTCTGAAACTGCATACGAACATGAGGCTTCTAATGTCTTCTTCAGATCAAGATGAAGGTGAAATGAAGAGATTTGTTAATTGGATACTTGATGTTAGAAATGGAAATATTGGTTTTGTTGTTGGTGATGAATCAGAAATTAAAATTTCAGATGATCTATTGATTACAACTATTGATGACCCTCTCTTTCATTTGATAGACTTTGCATATCCAAATTTGTTGCAAAGTATGTCAGATTACATGTATTTTCAAAGTAGGGCAATTCTTACACCCACGCTTGAGAGTGTCGAGAAAGTAAACGATTTTATCTTGACAATCTTTTCAGGGATGGAAAAGGAGTATTTGAGTTCTAATACATGTCAAGCTGATGAGAATGAAGATGTACAATAAGAGTGGTTCACACCAGAGTTCTTAAATGACATCAAATGTTCAGGACTACCCAATCACAAGTTGACTTTGAAGCCAGGAGTCGCTGTAATGCTACTGCGAAACATAGACTAGACTTCAGGTTTATGCAACGGGACAAGATTAATAGTTAACGAACTTGGCAGCAACATAATTGGAGCGACGGTAGTGACCGGTAGAAATATTGGAGATAAAGTGTACATTCTAAGAATGAACTTGATTCCTTTAAATTTAGGATTGCCATTTAAGTTTCAACGGAGACAATTTCCATTAACAATATGCTTTGCAATGACCATTAACAAGAGTCAGGGTCAATCATTATCACATGTAGGACTTTACTTGCCAAAATCAGTGTTCACCTATGGACAACTTTATGTTACTTTGTCAAGAGTTAAGAGTCGCAGTGGCTTCAGGGTTTTAATTCTAGACAAAGATGGCAATCCAAAGTCATCAACAACAAATGTCGTGTTTAAAGAAGTTTTTAATAATATTTAGATAAATAATATTATTTTTATTTTAATAGCATGTTATGATTTACACTTTTATATAAATATTTACTATAGATATAACAAATTTATCTATAATTTTGTTTTCAGATTTGAGATGAAATGTGTAACAAGAAGTACATCATATGCCAATTGCTTTTCTATTGAAGTTAGTAAGATACTAGATTGTCGATAAATTTTTATTAGCCTTTTAATATAAAATTTAATATAAAATTGACATACTATTATTACAGTTATATATGTTCTTATTTTTTCATGTTTCTCTTCTTATGGTTCAAGAATATTATAAACTTTAAACTCTTCTATTTGCCTTTTATTTTGAATACTAGTATATGTATATATCAAATACAAAGTTTGTAAGTTAAAGATCGATGACGAAGAAATACAGCTGATAATATGCTTATTACTTGTTCACTTAATTATCTCATACAGATGACAAGATGATATATAAAACGTACAACAATAATGGACCCATATATATATATAGATACCCCTTAAATATATTCTAATTAATACCTCTTTTAGTAACCTTGACCTTCAAGCCATGCTTCATGTGAAGCACAACAGATACACTTGGGCACACATTATTATGCCCTTCCACCACCTCCAATTGAAAATTCCACAGCAAAGTAATGGCGATTATTTTCATCTGAATAAAGCTTATATTTTTACCCAAACAACTTCTTGGGCCTGCTTGAAAAGCTATGAACTTGTAAGATGGTATGTGTATGATGCTTCCCTTTTCAGAAATCCACCTTTCTGGCTTAAACTCCAAGCAATCTTCTCCCCATATTTGTTCCATTCTTCCCATTGAGTATAGAGAGTAAATCACCATACTATTTGCATTAACACGATGCCCACTGGGGAGTATATCAGATTTAACTGCAGATTTGTGCTCGAAAGGAACCGGAGGGAAAAGTCTCAATGCTTCACACAAAGCTCCATGCAGGTAAACTAGCTTGTTAAGATTTTCTAACCTTGAAGTGATGACCCAATTTTCTTCATTGGTTATGAAGTTTGCTCTGATTTCTTCAAGGATCTTGGCTTCAACAACAGGGTGGGTTGAAACTAGCCAGAAAAACCAACTGAGACCTGAACTAATTGTATCCCTTCCTGCTAATAAGAGACTAATAGCATTGTCTCTTAAAAACTTGCGATCTATTTTTTCCATTTCACTTTCCTCCACAATAGCTTTGAGCATGTTAAAATTTGGTTCATCATCATCTTTGGTGCAGGTGACTTTACTTTGCTCTTGGAAAGTGGATGATATACATTGATGCAAGAATTGGTCAATTATTTTTTCACATTCACTATAGCTCTTCTCTTGTCCAATTTGGAGCCGTTTTTGAAGCTTCCACAAAAATCTTGGGACAATGTGTCGGTAGAACATTGTATCCTCCATCTTGTTGAAAGCTTTCTCGAATGCAACTTCCGGGAACTCTTTGAGCTTGTTAGGAAGGGAGTTAGGATCAAATCCCAACACTATGGAGCAGATGTTGTCAAAACTGAATCTCTGAAAGATGTCTTGCAAGTCCACAACAGTTCCTAGTTCCGATGTATTATTGAGAAGTGGAACTAAGCAACTCTCAAGCTTCTTGTGAATGGTTTTCACAACTAAACTCTCAAACGAGTTTTGTCTGAACAATGAATGTAGTATGTTCCTATTATGCTTCCATTTGTGGGAATCAGTGTTAAAGATGCCATCTCCAAGTATTTCAAAAATCTCATAGAACTCAGAGCCTTTGATGTAGTTGTCAAAGTTCTTGCTAGTAATGTGGTGCACATTCATAGGATCACTGGTGATGAGAAAGTTGAGATTTGTGAGGCAGGGACCTTTGAACAAAAAAGTACCTCCACATTGCTTCAAAGTGGTTGTTGTTTGATCATGGATATCAGAAAGATTACATAAAACCCCTGGTAGCATACCAAAGAAGGGCCAATTAGTAACGGGGCTATTTCTATTAGACCTCCAAGTATGGATAAAGAAGAATGAGAGAATGGCAGCAACAATAGCAATAAACTCTAAGGAGTCCATCAAGATATATATATATGGCCTTATTTTTTGGGTTTGTTTTAAGTGATAACCTGTGATATATGCGTGATGAAGGTTCTGATCGTATACTTATATATAGGCGCACAATGTTTGTAATGATGAAGATAAGATGAGCAGAGCAGAATTAGTAATAATAAATTATATTAGTTTTTTAGATAATAATATTATAAAAAATGTTAAAAAATTATTAAAATTTATTATTTTATATCATCACTTAGTTATTAATATTTAAAAATATGAAATAAAATATGTTGTTAGTAAAAGTGAAAATAGACTAAATCAAACTTTATAACAGAATTTGAGTTGACTTAACTTAAAACCTGATAAAAAATTTGATATATATAATTTTTATTAAAATAAAAAATAAAAAATATTTATATGTAATATGTTAAATTTAATTTTATAATAATATTTAAATTTTTAAAGTATTTAAAATATAAAAAAATATTTATTTATATTTTAACAGACTTAAATAAATTTGATAAACTTATTAGACTATTTTATAAGTGTTGAGTCTGATTTTTTTTTTTGGTGACTAGTGTTGAGTCTGATTTATTAACAAAATTAAGTTTTTAAATTAGTTTAAATTTAAAATTATTTTATGATAAGTCAGACTAGATTAAACCAAATGCAAGTTAGATTATACGTCCTTATTAAGTTATCTGACTTATTTTCATTCTTAATTATTAAATTAAAAAATTATTCTAAAATAATTGAGTTGTTGAGTAAGTAATAAAATCAATAAATTTTGAAATAACATTTCTCTAATATTATATACTAGAAAAAGACAAAAGAGACAGAAAATATTATCTAAGAGGAAGGGTAATTTAGGTTATTAAACTAACATTTATTTAATTTTATGCGAATCATTTAAAATAAAAAACGTAATGTGAATCACTTTAATCACATCTTTATGCAAATCAAAACAGAAAGATTAAATTTAATTAAGTCTTTACATAAATTAAAATAGTCAAATTTAATATATACATTTTTATATAATATCTTAATAAATCTAATCAACTTATTTTAATTTATACTTTAATTTATATATGTATACATGATATCCTAATAAATCTAAAGATAGTGTTTTGATTTAGTCATGCAGATGAGGCCATAGTCATTCAAAACAATCTATTTTGCGTAAAATTAAATGAATGTTGGTTTAATAATGTAAATTATCTAAAGAAAAATATCCAGAAGAGCTTTAAAGTCACACCACATGATAGTGACGGTTTACATGCCAAAACAAGCCCTCTTTCCGTATATCCATAAAATTTGCCAATTATTACTTATCTTTAATGAAAGTAATCAGTGATATGGTTGAATCTTCATTACATGCTTTTTTGTTTATTGTGATTGGGACTATTAGACTAATTAATCTCTCATTGATTTATAGATATTTTGATAAGTAGGATCATTGCTTTAAATTTTTAATTTTTTTTTTCACATTCAAGACAAAAACTAAACCATTTTGACATTTGGTATAATATAATTATAAGCTTATATAATTCTAATTAAGCTTTCTATGTATAATATAATTAAGCTTGTAGATAATAAAGTTATATACATAGTAATAACTAGCTCATGAATTATTAATTATCAACTAAAACAATGTTAATATTTGTTTAAATAAAAAAAATACTAAAAGACTATTAAAATTTATTTTTTTTTTTGGTCCGTAGTTACACATCAATATTTGAACGTATGAATTAAAGTATTTTATTAGATTATTAAACTAAAAAAATTGAATTAATAACTAAAATCAATAACCAAAAAATAATAAATTTTAATAATTATCTAGTATTTCTCTTTAAATAAATAGACTCAATGAGAATTCTTGTATTACTGGTTGCGGTTATTTTTTATACTATACAAAATATTTAAAAAAATGTAAAAGATGCAATTATCATCTCTTAAATTTTGATATGTTTGATATGCATATGCACAAATATTATTGAAAAGTACCGTAATTTAGGACGATTATGGTATGGTGTATTATTGTATCTTTTAATAAAGAGTACATATTATTTTTTTATTAAAAACAATCACAAAAAGTCATGTGTGTAATGTTATATATTTTTTATAAATTAATAAATTTATTAAAAATTTTCATTTTTTACTTAATTCGCTTTTCATAAAAAATTTCCTTATGCACATCCAATAATAATTAAATCCACTTGCATGTATGCACGAATTCACCCTTAGAACTGCATGTAAAGTGTTTCTATTTTATTTTCCGAATTTTTTAATTTTATGAATTAAAAAAACAGCAGAAACTAATTATATTCGAATTATTTATTTCTAACTTTGGTAATGTATTTGCTCACATGATATAAATTTTTATTTGAGACATTTATTGAATTGAATGTAGGATTAAAAAAAAATAAAAAATAGTAATTGTAATAAATCAAATGTCTAATAATATAGTAAAAACATCAATTATTCTAGCATTCGATCGAACATATGTTTCATCTATCTATGGCATACAGAGAAGCAATAAATGAGTTTATACGTAGGGTACCAGCCACTTTAAAGTCTCTAGGTTATCAATCCATTATTACTTTAGGATTGGACACCAAATATATATATATATATATATATATATATATATAAAGGAGAGAAAAAGAAAAGCTGCTATGAATTATAAGAAATTAAAGATTTGGAGAGGAATTGTGGCGGTCCAAAATTGATGTTTGTTTCCAAGTATTCATATAATCTATATCCTTTTTCAAGTTAAAGCTAAGTTAGCTATGCTCAAAGCGAGTCATGAAAAATTCTAGATGAGTTGTTATTATAAAAATGTGTTATTTATAGTTGAGTGGTCAGCTCTAAAAAAATAAAGAATAATGTATTATATTAAAGCTATTCAATAAGCCATAATTAGTTTATTTAATTAGTTACTTATATTAATAGTAACCACTCACTAGATTGTTCATCACTTTCAATAATGAATAACTTTTAGCACCTGTGTATCTTGGATAATATCATACTAACTACCAATTAAAAAGTTATGTAATGCTAGAACTAATAATGACACATGCCAAATTGCCTATATTAAAAAAATATAATATAAATAGGGACACATTTCAGCTTTGATATTTATATTATGGTGTGTAAAAAATATTGTTTAATGGCTAAAATAGGTTAAATAATTAATTTTAAATTTAAAAATTAAAAAATTTTAAATATTTTAAAATTATTATAAAAAATAATTTAAACAAAAATTAGACACCAAACAAAAATACCATAAAATTAACCTTTAGCTTTTGTCTGCTCCATTATTATAGGCACCTACTCTGCAAATGAAGATCTTAAATCGATGAGGATCATTTATTTATGGTAGTCAGTATAAATGTAAGTTGAAACTCACTTCTCTCAAACCATATAATCAATCAAGTGGTTAGTTAACTTGATCAACCCATATAATCAGAGGTTTTTATATGAAATATGATCAGCCAACCATAGTATATAGTAACCGCCGGTAATTCTCAGGAAGATAATAATTTAAAATTATTGTATTTAATTTAATATTTATAATTATACATTTATAAAAATAGAAAAAAATAATTTTAGAATATTTTATATTATTTTTTATTATCTTTCAAATATTTTTGTATAATAATACTAATTATTTTTTCTTCTGTGACCACAGCAGTAGTAAGCCACCGTCACCAAAAACAAACCCCGGCCCCCATTAGGCTGTTAGACACCACTACCCAATCTTGTCACCTCCTCCGTCGTCTCAAGCAGGCAAATTAAAATTGTTAAGAAGCATTGTGCCAAACATTTTTTAATTTAGTGGTTGACTTTTTATTATCGCTTTTTAATAGTTTTTATTATTTTGTAAATTTGATGTTTTATGTTGTGAAAAATTAACTATTTCCGAGAGAATCCGCACTAATTATTTTAATTTGATTATGTAATCGATCCATGACCTATATACATATAGGCCACAAGTACTAACTACAGTAGTAGACTTTTTAAGAAAATAAAAAGATTACAGAAATACTATTTATACATCAAAATCAACTACTAAAATCAGTCATCAATATATTTATATATAAATACATATATAATTTAATTTATTTTTAATGTGTATTTATATTTCAACATGTATTTTATACTTGATACGTTACCTGTATCCTCGGTCGCCCGAAATACTCGGCACGTAAATATCTGAGGCTGGCGTCACATTAAACAAGCTCGGAACAAGAGCAGATAAGCTCGGCCTCACCCATTCGAATAAAAAGACACGTGCATCATAAAGCTCGGTCCCGTATCAGCCGTCCGAAAATCTCGGCACGTGATCAGGACCGAAGCAGCATCACCCAACTGAAAATAAGAAACGTGCTCAGCTGGTTTATAGCACCAAAACAGAATATCATAACCAACCTACAAACTAGGACTTATCCACTAACGGGTAAAAACCAACTCCTATAAAACCTAGCTAATATGCTCGGCTAGGTCTCAGGTTCTATCACTCTCATTTTTCTACTCTTTACTCTTAACTCACTCACTGAGAATCATTACTGACTTGAGCGTCGGAGTATCTTGTGCAGGTATTCCCGCCGCGGTGTTTGACTTCCGGCCGACGTGAAGCTCTTCCTCTTTGGTGTCAACTCACTCGGAAGCACTCAAGCTCGGCCTCCCTAGTGTTCGGACGAACCACTTGGCGCCCACCGTGGGGCCCGGAGTACATCTAACCCCATTTTCCCTTCGTTTAGTCTTCTACTTTATTTTGTAGGATTCCCGATCCTCGGACATGGCTGACAAGGAAAATCCACAACTCTCATAGGACGACCTCCTGGCTCAAATCGCCGAGCTTCAAGCGGAGGTACGAAGAATAGCCGAGCTCTCAACACAGAACAATGGAGAGAACTCCAAAGGCTCGGCTCAAAGTGCGGCGAACCCTTTAAACATCGTCCCGCTAAAGGAGAAGCTCACCCTTGACAACCCTTTCTCCGAGGAGATCACAAACTACCAGATGCCGAAAAACTTTACGCTGCCCACCGCGCTAGAACCATACAAGGGGTTCGGCGACCCTCGGGCCCATGCGAAGAAGTTCCAATCAATGATGTTTTTCAACGGCCCTAACAATGAGCCCGTCCTCTGCCGAGCATTCCCCACGTACCTAGATGGTGCTGCGTTACTCTGGTTTTCTAAACTTTCTGCAGGTTCGATTTCCTCCTTTGAAGACCTCGCCAAATCATTCATTGATTATTTTGCTGCATCAAGAATCTACGTACATGGCTCGGACTATCTCGGCACCATCAAACAAGGTCAGCACGAGAGCCTGAAAGACTACATGACCAGATTCGCTGACGCCACTATGGAGATCCAAGACTTGGACCCAGCCGTTCACCTGCACGCTCTCAAGGCCGGCCTTAGGCTTGGAAAATTTCGGGAGACCATTGCCATAACAAAGCCGAAGACGCTAGAGGAATTCCGAGAAAGGGCGGCAGGTCAAATGGAGATCAAAGAGCTCCGAGAAGCCCAAAAGTCGGACAAACAACCACATCGGAGAGACGAAGAAAGGACTTTCAGATCGCCAAGCAACATGGACACTAAGAAACCTTCTAAGCCCGCGTCAAAGTACAACACATACACCAGATTCAACACCAGAAGAGAGAACATCATCAGAGAAATCCTCAACGCCAAAATCATAAAGCCACCAGCCCGAGCAGGGAACTACCATGATCAACGGTTCGTGGACAAGACGAAGCATTGTGCCTTCCACCGGAAGTTCAGTCATACTACGGATGACTGCATCGTTGCGAAGGACCTCCTGGAAAGGTTGGCACGCCAAGGGCTCCTGGACAAATACATCGAGACCCGGAAAGGCAGAGGAGGAAACTTGGACAGGGTAGAACATAAGCAAACAATCGCCGACGACAAAAAAGAGAGGACGACTCCTGATCCACCAAGAGGAGTCATCAACCACATATCAGGGGATTCGCAGGCGGAGGAGAAACAAGCTCGGCCAGGAAACGAAGCTATAGAGCGATGCTGGCAATCGAAGGAACTATACAACCAAAGAAGGACAAAGAACCAGATGTCACAATATCCTTCAACCAAGCAGACTTCAAATCGGCAAGCCCTAACCTCGACGATCCCGTGGTAATTTCAATCCAGGTCAGAGAACTGTTGGTAAGAAAAACATTGTTAGATCCAGGTAGTAGTGCTGATGTTTTATTTTACTCTACTTTTACAAAAATGAAATTATCAGAAAAATTGATACAACCCTCCTCCGGAGAGCTAATTGGGTTCTCCGGAGAGAGAGTCCCCATCATGGGACACATATGGCTAAAGACCACAATGGGAGAAATTCCTATGTCAAAGTCGATTGATATTCAATACCTAATAGTAAACTGTTACAGCCCTTACAATATTATACTTGGGAGACCCGCCCTGAATATATTCAGGGCAGTGGTTTCCACATTACATCTGTGTGTCAAGTTTCCAGTGCAGGAAAACAAGATAGCTACGGTGTATGCCGACCATCAAGAAGCTCGGCAATGCTATAACGCTGGTCTAAAATCAGTACAAACAAAACAGGAAGCTCGGCCCCAGGTTCAAGCAATCCACACGTCTGCCAACACAACGACACTAGCCGATCTCGACCCAAGGGAAGACCTCGGCGAAAAACCTCGGCCAATGGACAATCTTCAACAAGTAACACTGACATCAGACGACAAACAATGCACATATGTTGGAGAAGCATTAGAAGGGGCAGACCGAGCAAAACTCATTCACATACTGCGTCAGAACGCCGACCTTTTTGCATGGACACCAGATGACATGCCCGGAATCAACCCAGAAGTCATCTGCCACAAGCTAGCAATCGACAAAACAATCCGACCAGTTGCACAGAAGAAAAGGAACCTCGGAGAAGAGAAAAAACAAGCAGCACTCGAAGAAACCCAGAAGCTCCTCAATGCAGGCTTCATCAGAGAAATTCGCTTCACCACATGGTTGTCCAACGTGGTAATGGTAAGGAAGAGCTCAGGTAAATGGCGCATGTGCGTCGACTTTACAAACTTAAATAAAGCTTGCCCTAAAGATGCATATCCACTGCCTTGCATTGATAAATTAGTTGATAACGCCTCTGGTTTCAAAGCTTTGAGTTTTATGGATGCATACTCTGGCTATAACCAGATTCTAATGCACCCAGAAGACCAAAGCAAAACAGCTTTTATAACAGAACATGGGAATTTTTGTTACAAGGTAATGCCCTTCGGCCTAAAGAATGCAGGTGCGACATATCAAAGGCTAATGGACAAGGTATTCCAACAACAGATAGGACGCCATATGGAGGTCTATGTAGATGACATGGTAGCAAAAACACCTATGCAGAGGTCACACTGCGACGACTTAGCAGAAATCTTCAGACAACTCCGAACATATAACATGAGACTCAATCAAGACAAATGTGCGTTCGGAGTACAAGGAGGGAAGTTCCTGGGATTCATGTTAACATCTCGAGGCATCGAGGCCAACCCAGAAAAGTGCAAGGCCGTACTGAACATGACAAGCCCAAAAACAGTAAAGGAAGTCCAGCAACTTGCAGGACGAATAGCTGCCCTGTCACGTTTCCTACCTGCAGTGGCAAACCGATCTTATCACTTTTTCCAGACATTCTCTAAAGGCAGGAAGTTCAACTGGACAGACGAATGCGAAAATGCTTTTACCGAACTTAAAACAACACTTGACATCACCACCAATCCTCCAAAGACCAGAGACAGGTAACCCACTGTACTTATACCTATCAGTATCTAACCATGCTATAAGCTCGGTTTTAGTAACAGAAACAGGAAGAAAGCAAAGCCCAGTATACTTCATCAGTAGGGTGCTACAGCCAACAGAAACAAGGTACCCGAAGATAGAACAACTGGCGCTAGCACTAATTACCACAGTAAGAAGACTGCGGCACTATTTTCAGAGCCACACAATCATAGTACGAACAGACCAACCGCTAAGGCAGATATTAACCAGACCCGAGCTCGCCGGCAGATTGATAAAATGGTCGGTCGAGCTCTCCGAGTTCGACATCCAGTACGAATCAAGGAAAACACTGAAGTCACAGGTGCTAGCCGACTTTATATCGGAGATGACTAATGACACACATAATACAGAGGCCAGTTGGAGCATACATGTGGATGGAGCGTCAAACACAGAAGGCAGTGGGGCAAGGATACTACTAAAAGAAGGAGACAAAGTGGTGGCCGAACAGTCACTACAGTTCCGCTTCAACACAAGCAACAATCAGGTAGAATATGAGGCCCTACTTGCTGGACTAAAGCTCGCCCTACAACTACAGATACCTCGAATAACAGCCTACTGCGACTCTTCGTTAGTGGTACATCAAATAAAGGGCGAATTCCAGGTAAAAGATCCTTTGTTAGAGAAATATTGGCTCATAACAAAGGATCTAATTTCAAAATTTAAAGAATTCGATATTATTCATGTAAACCGAGAACAAAACACCAGGGCCGATGTGTTATCTAAGTTGGCCACGACTCGGCAAGCCAAAAACACATCGACACTGTCCCAGCTAACACTTGACAAACCGAGTTTTGAGCAGGGTACAATTTTGAGTATAACACAGGTCCCAGATTGGCGAACACCTTTTCTCAATTACATAAACACAGGCACTATACCAAATGACGAACCGAACTTGCCGCTCTTCCGAAGAAGAGCAAGCTTCTATACAGTGCTCGGAAACACCCTATACAGGCGAGGACATTCACAACCACTGCTCAAGTGCATCAGCAGAGAGGAAGCCGAGGAGGTTATGGCTGAAACGCATGAAGGAGTCTGTGGAAACCACATCGGCGGCCGAGCATTAGCAGCAAAGATCTTGCGAACAGGATACTATTGGCCGACGATAAAACAAGACTACATCACAAAAGTCAAAGCATGTGATAATTGTCAAAAGCACGCCACCCTCTCAGAGACCCCGGCCGAGGAGCTCCATACCATAGAGGTAAGCTGGCCTTTCGATAGGTGGGGACTGGATATCCTCGGACCCTTTCCGAAAGCGCCAGGCCAGGTAAAGTTTCTTTTAGTGTCAATTGACTATTTCTCTAAGTTGATAGAAGCACAACCACTAGCGCACATAACAGCAGAGAAAGTGCGATCTTTTCTATGGAAAAATATCATATGCAGATTTGGTATCCCAAGAGAGATAATCTCGGATAACGGGAGACAATTTACAGATCATAAGCTCGCTACCTTTCTAACAAACTTTAACATCAAACATCATTTCAGCTCAGTAGAGCACCCGCAAACTAACGGACAGGTTGAATCGGCTAACAGAATTATCTTGCAGGGATTAAAGAAAAAGCTCGGCGATGCTAAAGGAGAGTGGGCCGATCTCATCCCAGAAATCCTATGGAGCTATAATACCAGCATTCAGTCCGCCACGGGAGAAACTTCTTTCAAACTGGTATATGGCGCAGAAGCACTCATTCCAGTAGAAGTCAGCGTCCCAACATTAAGGACCGACCTCTACGATCAATCCAATAATTTGCAAGCTCGGACAGCCGAATTGGATCTTGTAGAAGAAGACAGAGACATTTCCGCCATAAAGCAACGAGCCAGAAAACGATACCTAGAGCGAAGACACAACAAAAGAGTAATTCACAGGTCTTTCAACAATGGAGACCTTGTACTCAGACGAATAGAAGATGCTCGGAAACCACCAGCACATGGCAAATTAGCAGCAAATTGGGAAGGTCCTTTCCGAGTTCTTCACAATCTCGGAAAGGGGGCTTACAAACTAGAAACCCTCAAAGGAGACCAGCTACCGGGAACATGGAATTTCTCCTCTCTAAAGAAATATCAGTCATAACATAGTATGCAAAATAGCGAATGATGGTACTCTTTTTTCACTCCGAAGGTTTTTTCCCAAAACATATGGGTTTTACTCGGGAAGGGTTTTAACGAGGCCAGACGCAACAAATCATTGTACCCACACAACTCAATGTGCAATCAAAACAGTTCTCATTCTGACAGTTAACATACACTTCAGTTCATAAACACTTCAAATTATCCGAGCATAATCCTCGGAACCCTAACATCACGAGCCGAGCTTATTCCTCGGAAAACCTCGATCATAAGAACGAGTCAAAGTTTTTCCCAATGAACAAACTAGTCCGAGCTTCATACTCGGAATTCTAAATGCACATACCGAGCATAATACTCGGAAAAAATACAACAAACATCAAAATATTTAAACAAGTCCCAAGAGATCAACCAGCCATAACCCTTGTATTAGAGCTACTGCTCTCTTTACCAACAATCAAGAAACAGTTGCAACTGTCACCAACACATAATCATGAATTCATCCAAAATATCAGTTTTTACAAAGTCATAACTAAGCCGAGCTATATGCTCGGAAAACAAAAGTATCGCAACCGAATTACATACTCGGTACCCAAAACGTTATCGCCAAATATTCGAAAACAGAGTTCAAGATAAATCAGCCACAAGTTTCAAGCATGCTACAAATATACAAAATAAACAAGATCAAATACTAAAAGCCTAGTCTGCCTTATCACCTATGCTAGATCCCTCACTCTCAGCAGCACCTTCATCTTCGACAAGTTCACCATTAACAACCACTTTCATGACATCAAGTTTCGAAGGATCAGCTTCCGGATACACCACCTTGACCTGGGAGACAGCACGGTCAAACCCTTGGGCAAAGGCCTCATAAACTCTGCCTTCCAACTCTTTGACCCGGGCAGAGAGCTGATCATTCTCAGATTCCACAACCTTCAATTTTTCAGACGAGGACTTTTGAAGTTTTTTCTCATCGGCCAACTCCAACTCCTTTTTCTCCATAGAAGCAGCAAGCTCAGCAATTTTCTGATCTTTTTCCTGAATGATCCCAGACAGCTCTTCTACACGGGAAACTTCAGTCTGCTCCCGATCCAGGGCAAGCTCCTGTGCTCGGCCAATGGCAACAATCCGAGCACCAATCACCTACGAAAATAAAATAACGAAATAAGAGACATCAACAAAAGGCCACAACCTCAAACAAAATAACCTATACCTGTAGAAACCGACTAACACCAGCTCGGCCAACTTCCTCAATCATTTTCATATCGTCCGGAAAGCAACACAGTTCGTCAGCCATAGTACTGAAAGGATACAACTTTGCCCACAGAGACCTAGCGTGCTCATTCTCGTCATAACCGTGAAGCCTTTTCTGCGACTCATATGCAGACTCAACCTTCTCCAAAATCATAGAAGACTCCCCCTTACCCTCCAAAACCTCGGCAAGGCTGCCCTGGGCTTGTCCCCTCTTCCTCTTATGTTTCGGCCCATGATGAATCAAGGCAGCTAAACCTTTCCCAGCATTCGAAGACACCTCCTTTTCACCTTTCTTGCGCTGGTTGAAGAAAGATTTCAGGCCCGCAGTTGTAATCGCAGGAGCCCTCTCGGCTGCAGAACAAAGACAAGCGAATAAAAACCAGAAAGAGCACCTTATAAAGGAAAGACAGAAGCATGACAAATTAAGTTACCTATGTGATCATAAACAGCCTGTCTATTAGTATCCCATTTCAACATCTCGGCAATCGATAACAACCCCTTCGGACCCAATGATTTAAATAAGAAGCTCATCATAATATCATCATCTGGATGCCTATCATCTACGTCTAATACCTGATAAGGTTCGGGACACCAAGACAAGGGAAATTTTTCGACCAAGTGCTCATTCAAATAGAAGGGAAACTCCTCGGGTACACTCCTCACCTTAACAAACATCGACTTAAAATCCTTAAACGAAGATTTATACAGACCAAAGATAGCCCGACGCGGATAACTGCTAAGATTTACCCACAACCCACGTCCCACCCCCTTAGCCTGAAACAACGAGAAGAAAAGCCTCAGAGAAGGGGGTAATCTAATAACTCCATCAATACCTCGAAAGCCCGTACAAAACCCCAAGAATTCGGGTGCAGCTGGGTAGGGGCGCAGTTCAACCAGTATAAGACCCCACATTCAAATTCGGTAAAAGGCAGTTTGACCCCCAATTCAGTAAACAAACAGCTATACATATAAAAGAAAGACCAATCCCTCAACTGGTCACAGACTCGGTCCTCTTTACCACACGGCAACAACTCTATCCTAATGTTACTACCTTTTCTAACCCACAAATCCGACCCCATTAACTTTACTGACTCCTCATCATCAAACTGAGATGCATATTCCCTCACCCTGGAATCAACCCACCCACACGGATCAACCACATCACAGTTCTCCATTGCAGACAAAGAAAGAAAAATAAAGCTCAAAAAGGTAGAAGAAAATGTGAATTCAGCACTGACCTTTGCTAGACATTCTCAGACAGGAAACCAAACCAAAACTCCTTTTTTTTCCAAAAAACAGCAGCAAATAGGAATTACAAAAAGCAAAGGTAATAAAGGAGTAAGCCCAGTAACCTAAACGGTTACACAAAACCCCGCATTAAATCCTCGTCGTCAAAAAAGAGAGGCATTTAATGACCACGAAATCCAACGGACAGGGGTGCCTGGGGATGCGGGGCACGTTTCACGTCAATCATGTCAAATGGCGCGAAGAACGAAGCAAGTATTAAACACATAAAAAACCGTTTCGTAGTCCAAACAAAACCAAGCCGAGCTTGGGGGCTACAAGGACCATATGCGACAAACAAAATCGGCAACCGAGGATCCAGTACTCTTGGTCCGAAAGCTCGCCTTAGTCCTGTCCACACCAAGGCAAGCTTGGGGGCTATGATACGTTACCTGTATCCTCGGTCACCCGGAATACTCGGCACGTAAATATCTGAGGCTGGCGTCACATTAAACAAGCTCGGAACAAGAGCAGATAAGCTCGGCCTCACCCATTCGAATAAAAAGACACGTGCATCATAAAGCTCGGTCCCGTATCAGCCGTCCGAAAATCTCAGCACGTGATCAGGACCGAAGCAGCATCACCCAACTGAAAATAAGAAATGTGCTCAGCTGGTTTATAGCACCAAAACAGAATATCATAACCAACCTACAAACTAGGACTTATCCACTAACGGGTAAAAAACAACTCCTATAAAACCTAGCTAATATGCTCGGCTAGGTCTCAGGTTCTATCACTCTCATTTTTCTACTCTTTACTCTTAACTCACTCACTGAGAATCATTACTGACTTGAGCGTCGGAGTATCTTATGCAGGTATTCCCGTCGCGGTGTTTGACTTCCGGCCGACGTGAAGCTCTTCCTCTTTGATGTCAACTCACTCGGAAGCGCTCAAGCTCGGCCTCCCTAGTGTTCAGACGAACCAATACTGATAGCTGATTTTAATGGCTAACACGTAGCATAATTCTTAAGATTATTTACATATACATGAAAAAATATCCACATAGAAGTATAGAACACAAGGCAAAAGGCCTTTGACAAACCTACAATAATACCATAGTTGTGTAAACCAAAATAAACATAAAAAAAAAAAACTACAAGACGCTGCCAACAAGAGTATGTAGGGGCAAGTACTAATTAGTAATTAAAGGAGGATGGTGAGTTTAATTTAAATTTGGCAAGTACTAATTAGTAATTAATTAGTAGGGGCGATGACCTAAGATGTTGCCTGGAGGGTGATAGTAACAAGTAACAAGAGTTCTTCCATTAAGACAATTGGCTCTAGCACATCCTACATAAGTAGATGCCTTGGAAACAACTTGAGTGTAGGCAACACAATTAGCAGGGTTACCACCAATGCAAGTGTTGGATCTGTAGTCGTAATTTTGTTTTTGTGCCACCCACTTTGCCACAGCAAATGCTCCTGTAAGGCTTTTGGATGGACCACTCAAAATGTTTTGACCGTACATAGGATGAGGGGATATAGATACCCTATCAAGGCAATCCACAATGTGTTTACTCAAAAACGTGTTGGCATGTGATTCTAACTCATTATCCCACAACAGAGGATTAATCCCAACTTCTGCACGTGCAATATTGTGACCTTCAAGATAGTCTTGTGGAGAGTTTTGTGCCAATAAGCATAATGGGATTAGCGTTATAAAACTTGTCATTACCGCCACAATATGCGACCTCCCCATTCTCTTTGTTTTTTTCGTTGTTATGTGTCTGATAATTATTGCAAGGAAATGTGTTTAGAGTTAGATAATATTGCAATAGATTTTGGATATATATAATTGACAATATTAAAATATAGTTTTTTATTTTTAATATCTTCAATTAATATTTTTATAACATCTGCTGGCAAAAATATTTGTGTTGATATATCAATGAATTGAGAAGACAGTAAGAAATGAAAGTAATTTAATGTATGTTAATTATTAGAGAAACGGAATGATGAAGTATAACCAATGAACCTTGACTTTTCATAACTTGAAGGATCGAAAAGGCTTGTGAACGCCTCTTCCTCATCGTCAGTATGATCAGTCTCATTTGTGTATTAATGAAAATTAATAATTGAATGGGTAAATTCTATAATCTTAGAATAAAGTTCTATAACTAAATAAAATACCACCTAATTAAATTTAACTAAGTTATTATCAAATATTTTAAATTATTATTATTATTATTATTAGAGAAAATTCTACTCCTCTCTCCTGCGAGATGTTAAGATGACACTCCCCTTTTCTCTATTTATAAAATATACATTCTCCTCCTTTATAACTTTTAGAAAACCTCATCTTTAATCTATTTTAAATTTTTTGTGTTAACTAAGGTTAACTTTATCCATTTTTCAAGAAAAATAAATTATTTTTTACAAAAATACCCTTTAACAAAAATTTTATTTTTTTGTCATTAAATTTTGCTTACCAAAATACCCTTTAATAAATTATTTTTTATTGATTAAATTGTATTTTTATCAAAATTTTTTTAAAAAATTTAATAATTAAATTATTTTTTTCTAAGATATCCTTCAATAATTTTTTAATTATTAAATTATGATTTTACCAAAATTTTCGTTAACATTCTTTATATTTTATTATTAATTTTTTTATATCAATGTATATTATTTTAACATTAAATAAAAAAAATTTACTATTATTAATATGTATAACAATTAATATATATTGATATTAATATTGAAAAATAATTTTATTAAGATTTTTTAATATAAAAATAATATATATTGATATCGAAAAATTAATAGTAAAATATAAAAAAATATTAATAAAAATTTTGGTAAAATCATAATTTAATAATTAAAAAGATATTGAAGGGTATCTTAGAAAAAATAATTTAATTATTAAATTTTTTTAAAAAATATTTTGATAAAAATATAATTTAATCAATAAAAAAATAATTTATTAAAGAGTATTTTGGTAAGTAAAATTTAATGACAAAAAATAAAATTTTTGTTAAAGGGTATTTTTGTAAAAAATAATTTATTTTTTTCTTGAAAGTTGGATAAAATTAACATTAGTTAACACAAAAAATTTAAAATAGATTAAAGAGAATGTTTTTTAAAAATTATAAGGGAGTAAAATGTATATTTTATAAATAGAGGAAAGAAAAATATCATTTTAGCATCTCACATGAAAATGGAGTGAAATTTTCTCTTATTATTATTATTATTCACCTGTGTTGTTGCTGACGTTTCTTCTTCTTCTCCTCATTTTTCTTCATCTTTCTCTTTTATTATCGTTGTAGTAACCACCACCACCACCTCCTTTGTGTTTCTTTTTTTAATTTAAATTTATTCTCTTCCTTCTTTTTTCTCATCATTGTCTTTCTTTTTATAAGTATTGATGTTATCATTATAGTTATAGTATTTTTTTTAAATTATTTTTAATTTTTTTGCTTCTTCTCTATCCTTTTAACTACTACTTCTCGCCGTCCATAATGACCACCCCAAAACAACTTTATGTTGTGTGGTCGTCAAAACTACTTTTCATCATAAAATGACGCAATAATTATAAATTGATTATGGAAAATATACGTTATTAGAACTCAGAACCATGATATTATGAGTACCAATTGAGGACATTTTTAATTATTAAATGAAAAAGTATACCCACATATATAGATTATAGAACAGAGGGCAAAAAACGTTTGACAAATTAAACATACACAACCATATATAGTTGCAAAACAAAAAAAAAAACCATAAAAAACTGCAATACCAAGAACCATATTACATAGTGCAACAAACTTATTTAGTAATTAAGGGATATGTATGTAGCTGCGTTTAACTTGGATTATTATTTGGTAAATACTAATTAATCATCAATAGGGGCGTTGACCATCATCGTTACCCGGGGGGTCATAGTAACAAATAACAATGGTGCCTCCATTATTGTTACACTCGTCTCTAGCACACCCTAAATAAATAGATGCCTTAGAAACCACCTGAGTATAGGTAAGACATTGAAGAGTACCATCTATGCAAGAGTTGGATTCGTAGTCATAATTTTGTTTCTGTGCCACCCACCATGCCACAGCATCTACTCCTGTAAGGTTTTCTGTCGAACCACTAATAAGCATGTTCCGCGCAAACGGACTAGGGTCGATATAATCCACCCGCATACAATCTTCAATGTGGTTACTCAAAAACTTGTTAGCATGTGATTCTAACTCAGAATCCCACACTAGAGGTTTAACCCCAACTCTTGTACGTGCAATATTGTGAACTTTAAGATAGTCTTGTGGAGAGTTTTGAGCCAACAAACATAATGGAAGTATGCTTACAACACTTGTTGTTAGCACTGCCAGAATCGGCAACTTTCTCATTCTCTCTCCTTTTTTTCTTTTTTTTGGTTATGTGATCATTGCAAAAGAGTGTTCGAATTCTTATATATATGTGTGTAGTAAGAAATTTTAGAGGACAATGATTTCTTTTTAACAGTTAATATATTAAGTTGTTGATATTTTATCAATTTTTACATACATACATGTTGAAGTTGATATATATATTAAGTCGTTAGAAAAATTAGTCAAATCAGTCAAATCATCTAACAGCTCTCAATTATCAATTTCACGTGAAGTCGACTACACCTAAATTTCCACCTTTTTATATATATACAACGTACATGGATATATGAATCGGAATAATTAGTACAATAGACACAGATTAATAAAGAGTGCATACATAAATTATTATATTTTTTATAACACTTCTATAAGGACTGGCTATTATGTTAATTACAAAACTACTATCTACTTAGCAGAGTTCAAATAATAATAATAATACACTATTTATTTCTAGATTAGCAAAAAATGTCGTAAAGGCATTCATTAAGGAAAAAATATTGAAAAGTTTTAATTTAGTTATTCATAGAATTTAATTTTAATATACTAAGAGTGTAAAGTAGTTATACAAAAATAATCAATATGAATTAGGTATCGTCATATCAG
This sequence comes from Arachis ipaensis, assembly GCF_059453495.1. Taxonomy (NCBI): domain Eukaryota; kingdom Viridiplantae; phylum Streptophyta; class Magnoliopsida; order Fabales; family Fabaceae; genus Arachis; species Arachis ipaensis. Next base: position 9,407,614 of record NC_142438.1, read on the forward strand.
TAAAAATAATCATATTTTACAATCAAAGCATACCTGGATAGTCATCTAAATTAAAAAAATAAACATAATTGACCAACAGTATAAAATAATTTATATTATTAATGTATCATATTTGTATTATCTATTAAATTTTTTATTTTAAATATCTTTAATATTAAATATTTTTAAGATTCTCGTTAGCAAGATTTTTATTCGTTCAATTATACCATATTTGGTATTCAGCTTACTTGAGTAAGTGTATTAGTTAACCAAAGGATCAAGAAGGCAGTATACATCAAAAGTATTAAAAAAATTTTATTATTATATTTTAAAATGTGTTTTTAGCATACAAGTTAGTTAAATCTTTAAATAAATTATTATTTCTAATTAAAAAATTTGAATGATTACATATCTAATAATGAAATTTGTAAATTAATTTGAAGATTGAATTGGTTTGATATATAGAACGAACTACTTAAAACGAGTAGTTTTGTATAACTACTATAGTCTTTGATGGATATAAAATAAATTTATATCTTTCATAGTTATAAATATTTATTTATTTATTAAAACATTAGAATAACATCTTCACAAATAAAGATAGACTTTATTATTATGTCTTTAACTATATTTCAAGATAAGAAATCACACGGTTAAACTTAAAAATAAATAAATAAATAAATCAAACAATGCATAATTTATCAAAGAAGTTAATAGCAATTACAAATGAAAACTCACTTCTCTCAAACCATAATAATCAATCAAGTGGTTAGTTCACTTCATCAATCCATATAATCGGAGGTTTTTATATGAAATATGATCAGCCCACCATAGTATACAGTAATGATGCTAGTAATTCTCAAGAAGATAATAATTTAAATTTATTTTATTTAATTTAATATTTATAATTATACACTTATAAAAATATAAAATAAAATCATTTCAGATTATTTTATATTATTTTTTATTATCTTTCAAATATTTTTATATACTAATACTAATTATTTTTTCTTCTGTGAACCACAGCAGCAATAAGCCACCGTCACCAAAAACAAACCCCCGCCCCCATTAAGATGTTAGACACCACTACCCAATCTTGTCACCTCCTCCCTCGTCTCAAGCAGGCAAACTAAAATTGTTGACAAGTATTACATAGAAAAATTACTGAAATATTAGTGTACGGATACACTTGAAAGTTTTTTATGAAAAAATACCCACATAGAAGTCTCGAACACAAGGCAAAAAGCCTTTGACAAACATACAATACCATAGTTGTGTAAACCAATATAACCATAAAAAAAAACTACAAGACGCTGCCAACAACCATAGTACAAAATACAGTTTATACTTAATATATAAAAATGTTAGCTAACCAATATTTTTTAAATTTTTTGTTTTATATTTAAATAAACAATAACTAATTCTCTGTTTTTAATCATTAAAATATTAATTTCGTAATATATTCTATCATATATTGTACCGAAAATTGATAACACAACTAACGTTTTGATTTATTTTACGATTATGTTACGTATACACTAAAATCAACCATCAAAGTAAGCTACAAGTATATAATATATATATATGTTGCAATATAAATACACATTAAAAAATAAATTAAATCACACATGTATTTATACATAAATACATTAATAACTAATTTTAGTGACTGATTTTAATATACGAATAACATTTTTATTTATTTCGTAATAATAAAGGAGGATGGTGAGTTTAATTTAAATTTGGCAACTACTAATTAGTAATTAATTAGTAGGGGCGAGTACCTAAGATGTTGCCTGGAGGGTGATAGTAACAAATAACAAGAGTTCCACCATTATAACAAATGGCTCTAGCACATCCTACATAAGTAGATGACTTGGAAACAACTTGAGTGTAGGCAAAACAATTAGCAGGGTTACCACCAATGCAAGTGTTGGATATGTAGTCGTAATTTTGTTTTTGTGCCACCCAATATGCCACAGCAAATGCTCCTGTAACTGTAAAGCTTTTGGATGGACGACTAATCCAAATGTTTTGACCGTACATAGGATGAGGGGATTTAGATACCCTATCAAGGCAATCCACAACGTGTTTACTCAAAAACGTGTTGGCCTGTGATTCTAACTCATTATCCCACAACAGAGGATTAACCCCAACTTCTGCACGTGCAATATTGTGAGCTTCAAGATAGTCTTGTGGAGAGTTTTGTGCCAATAAGCATAATGGGATTACCGTTATAAAACTTGTTACTACCGCCACAATATGCAACCTCCCCATTCTCTTTGTTTTTTTTCGTTATGTGTGTGATAATGGTTGCAAGTGTGTTTAGAGTTAGATAATATTGCGATAGATTTTGGATATATATATATATAATTGACAATATTAAAATAGTTTTTTATTTTTAATATCTTCAATTAATATTTTTAAAACATGTGCTGGAAAAAATATTTATGCGTTGATATATCAATGAATTGAGAAGGCAGTAACAAATGAAGGTAATTTAATAATGTATGTTAATTATTAGAGCAACGGAATGATGAAGTATAACCAATGAACCTTGACTTTTCATAAATTGAAGGATCAAAAAGGCTTGTGAATGCCTCTTCCTCATCGTCATTATGATCAGTCTCATTTGTGTATTAATGAAAATTAATAATTGAACGAGTGAATTTCTATAATCTTAGAATAAACTTCTACAACTAAATAAAATATCACCAAATTAAATCTAACTAAGTTATTACCAAAAATTATTATTATTATTATTATTATTATATTATTATTATTCATCTCTCTTGTTGCTGCGGCTCTCTCTTCTTCTCTTTTTTTCTCATTTTTTTTATTCTCGTCGTAACCACCACTACCATCTCTTTTGTCTTCTTTTCTAATTTAAATTTATTTTTTTCCTTCTTTTTTCTCATTGTTATCTTTTTCTTATACATATTATTGTTATCATTATCGTTATCGCTATTGTTATAGTCGAATTTTTTCACTTTGTTTCTGGTTAATTTCGCTACGTTATCAAAAGATTTTTTCACTTTATTTTTTCTATCAAAATTTGTAAATTTGTAACTCAAGTCTTTATGAGATATGTTAGTTCCACCACCTCATTTGGTTAGAAATTTCGGTGTTAGAATATACACATTTCGATGTTATTTTTGTTTCTACAAGAATTTAATCTAATAAGCGTGAATCTACATTCCTTCAACTAAATAAGATATTTCGGTGTTATATTTTAAACTTTTATGTGTTATTTTATATATGAGATAAGTAGGGGTGAACGCGGATCAGTTCGGATATGACCAAAATTTCGATCCGATCCGCAATAAAATCATAGGATCAGATCCAATATCCGCATTTTTTATGTTTGGATCTGATCCGATCCGATCCGCAATAAGATATCGGATATATATACGCAAAACACAAAAATATTTTTGAAAGTTTATTTTATTAAAAGATATCAATAAAATTCATTTTTTATATTCTTTTAAATATGTTTACTCTTAAAATAATATTAAACATACTTTTCTTAATAATGAATAAAAATAATACAACATATATAATAATTATTAGTTGAAATAAAATATAAAAAGAATATTTACTTATTTTATTTATTTTTGCGGATACGCAGATATGCGGATACTTACACAAAATCCGCAATACGATCCTATTAGTGTGCGCATTGGATCCATATCCGCAATTTTCGGATCGGAATCGGATAAACACTTCGGATATGCGGATCAGATCCGATCCATGAACATCCCTAGAGATAAGCATTCAATTAATTGAAGGTGTAGTAATTTTGGAAATATTTAATATTTTTTGTGTCGTATTACTGAACTTCTGGTGTCAATTTTAAATCATTTTAGTACTATCTTGTTTTATTTTATAAAGTCTAGTAATCTTTTAGTATGGAATTTACTTTTTACATTCTGTATTATTATATTTAAATTTTGATGTCAATTTAAATAAATTTCGGTGCTATTTTTTGTTTCTGACAAGAATTCAATCCAATAAGTGTAAATATACATTCATTTAGCTAAATAAGATTGTAATATAGTATAGACATATTCATTTAAGTCTAATATGAAAAGTAATGTTTCTAAAAGAAGAAGTAAGAGCAACAGAAAAAAAAATTAATAATAAGAAGTAATGCTTCTAAAATGCACGTGCAATATTGTGAGCTTCAAGATAGTCTTTTGGAGAGTTTTGTGCCAATAAGCATAATGGGATTACCGTTATAAAACTTGTTACTACGGCCACAATATGCAACCTCCCCATTCTTTGTTTTTTTCGTTATGTGTGTGATAATTGTTGCAAGTGTGTTTAGAGTTAGATAATATTGCAATAGATTTTGGATATATATAATTGACAATATTAAAACAGTTTTTTATTTTTAATATCTTCAATTAATATTTTCAAAACATTTGCTGGCAAAACTATTTGTGTATTAATATATCAAAGAATTGAGAAGGCAGTAAGAAATGAAAGTAATTTAATGTATGTTAATTATTAGAGCAACGGAATGATGAAGTATATATAACCAATGAACCTTGACTTTTCATAACTTGAAGGATCAAAAAGGCTTGTGAATGCCTCTTCCTCATCGTCATTATGATCAGTCTCATTTGTGTATTAATGAAAATTAATAATTGAACGAGTGAATTTCTATAATCTTAGAATAAACTTCTACAACTAAATAAAATATCACCTAACTAAACCCAATTAAGTTATTACCAAAATTATTATTATTATTATTATTATTATTATTATTATTATTATTATTATTATTATTATTATTCATCTCTGTTGCTGCGATTCTCCCTTCTTCTTCTCTTTTTTCTTCACTTTTTTTTTATTATTATTTTCGTCGTACCCACCACCACTACCATCTCTTTTGTCTTCTTTTCTAATTTAAATATATTTTCTTCCTTCTTTTTTCTCATTGTTGTCTTTTTCTTATATATATTGTGGGGTAATGTTCAAATTCGTCCCTGAAAGATCACACGATCTTCATTTTCGTCCCCGAATGATTTTTTTTAATTAAATTAGTCCTGAAAGATAAACTATTAGTTAAATTAGTCCTTCCGTCAATTAGATGATGACGTGACACACGGCATGATAACGTGACACGCCACGTGACAGGTCAGTGACACGTGTCACTTGACATATAAAAAAGTTTTTTATTAGTCAAAATAGTCCTTGAAAGTCCAGACGTAAGTCATTTTCATCCCTCAAATTTTAAAAATTAGTCAAACTAGTCCTTATATAATTTTTTTTTTATTTTTTCTTCATAAAATTATCTCTCTCCTTTAATTCTTCTCAAAATCTCTCTTATTCTTTTCTAGTCTAAACCCTTTTTCTTATCCTTTAATCTAAACAAAGTTATACCATTATTTTTTTTCTATTACATCTTTTTTTCCCCATTACGATATTACTTATATATAGGATGTAATAGTAGTGATACTTAGAGTCAAAATTCAAGAAGATCCACAAATTTTGCTTCAATTCCAAACTTTACAAAATATTGAAAATTTGTTGGTTAATTATTATTATTATTATTATTATTATTATTATTATTATTATTATTATTATTATTATTATTATTATTATTATTATTATTATTATTATTATTATTATTATTATAAATGAATTGTTTCTTAAGCGTAATACGTGCAAACATCATAATAAATTTTTGGGGTTAAGTACTGAAATCGTCTCTAAGGTAAGTGGCGAAAATCAAATTCGTCCCCGACGTTTTTTTGCTATTAAAATCATCCCGAACGTTCAGAAACACTTTAAAATCATCCTTCGCTGCTTAAAACAAATATTTTGGACAGTTTTGCCCTTGTAGCCGTTAAGTGTCTGTTGCAGCTTTTAATGAATAAAATAAATTTATTTGTTTATTTATATATTTATATTAAATGGTGGTTTGGGGAGGGTTGGGTTGGGATTAAATCAGAGCTGTAATCCCTAACCAAAGAAGCAGTGCAGGAGATAGGGCTTGCGGAGGTTAGTGAAGCCATGGCTGCCGAGAGCTCACGGTCGTGTCAGAGTAGATCATCTGCGCCGAAAAGGGAGCTTGTGTGTCGGCATGGGGAGAGACCCGTGCTTAGAGTTTCTGGAACGAGGAACAACCCTGGGCAACGATTTTGGGGGTGTGTCTACTATGAGGTCAGTGATTTAAGTTTCTGTAGGTGGGTGATGGCAATGTGTTGTTCGTTCTGGGCACTGACTCTAGTGGGTTGCTGCAAATCCAAGAGGAGTGTGATTTCTTCCGATGGACAGACCCAAAAACAGACAGTGACGATCCTCATGTTGCAAGGATGAAGAGGAAAGTTGCGGCCATGAAAGCAAAAGTGAGGGACGTTGAGTGGAAGTTCAAGGTTGCTGCAGTGTTAGGGATTTTTGGGTGGGCAGTCCTATTTTGCTTCTTGTGGCAGATTTGGTTTAGTCAGAGACAGGGGGTAGCATGTGTGATGCCATTGAAGTATGGTTAATAAAATTAGGGGAGAATTTATGATGCAGTTTGGATTTGTCTGATTGGGTCTGAGTAATGTAAATTGAGTGTTACTGGATGTTGAATGAACATGTGGGTTTGGTTGAGGGTTTAGGTGATTAACTATGTGAGTGAAATGATGTCCTTGTAATTTGACAATTAATTGGAGAATAATTTTTTCATGTTAGCCTGCAATTTTTCATTGATGAGTTGTGTTAATGAACTTTACAGCATATGAACCTAAAGGTGAAAATTGATTAAACAGAAGCAGAATAATTCTAGCCAGAACACAATCATGGGTAATTGATTAATAAGCATAGCAATATAACACCAAAAGGTGGAAACTTCAGTCACCATGATTTCCATTACATGGACACAGAACAAAATATAGTCTGTAAGCTAAGGAAACAACAACAAAAGCTGGATTCCTAGGATATCTAGAAACATAGAGCAAGACTGTTGCTCACTAAGAAAGTATCACAAACCATTAAATATAAGTTTCAAACAAACCAAAACAAGTGTCACACACATTGAGTCTACTCAATCAAAAGTACATTAATAATAGCACAGAACACAAATCTTCATAATAGTCTAAAGTTTTTCCCAAAGTCTTGGAGGAAATTTTGCCATGAGACTCAGCTTTCTTGGAGAAACATGAAGTGGAAATTTGTGGCTGAAGGAGACAGTCCTATCTGCTTGGCTGGAGCTGGCTGCACCCATCTCCTTTAGTGCTGGTGGTTGCTGTGTCTTGCTTCTGGTGGACTTTGTCTTGGGCCTAGTTGAGGATGATGTGGGCCTAGACCCAGATTGGGTTGAGTTGGGCTTGGATGTTGTGGTGGCTGGTTGGGGCTAAGATGATGATCTAGACCTGGTGGACCTCCACAGACCCCCACTTTCAGATTGCATAACAGGCTGTGATGAAGCCTTAGAACTGGTCATGGGTCTGCTGGATGAAGCCTTCCTCCCACCTCTGGTTCTCTTCCTAGCAGGTTGACTAAGATTTTGGTCCTGAAACACATTAAAGAATGCAGTTGATGAATAAATGATAATGTAACCCTAACATACATGAAATGCACACACTTACATCTAGGGACAGCTTCTTGCATCCTCCCCTCTTGTGTCCAGATTCACCACAGTTTAAACATCGCTGGATTTGTCCTCTCCTAGACAAGTGGGACTGGCTGCTGTCCCGGGCTTCATCTGGTCCTCTCTTCCTCTTCTTAACTGGTCTGTGGCTAGGCTTTCGGTAGGGAGGGGCATGACATCATCAAATTTGGTTATCTCCCATAAATCTTGTCCATTTAGAGGATTGATGACTGAATCATAGCACTTGACATATGCAGCCTTCTTGTAGCAGTCATCAACAAATGCATCTATGTCAAGGCCCTTAAAATTGATGCAGCTTATAGCATGTGTGCATGGTATACCACTAAGCTGCCACTTCCTACAAGAGCACTCATGAGCAGAAAAATCAACAGCAAATTTATTCAGTCCATTAACAACCTCATACGTTTGTGCAGCAGACCAGTAAGGCCTCCACTCACCAGCAGATCTGCCTCTCCTCTCTAGTTTCATCCTAATGCGAGGTAGAAGTGTACCATTAAAGTTTTTAATTCTTTCTCTGTTAACAGCCCATCTAATCATCAAATAAACCCTGATGTCCTCCAACATTGTCACTATAGGTTTCTCCCTAGACTCTACTATTGCACCATTAAAGCTCTCACACATGTTGTTGACAAGAGTGTCACATTTAGAATGAAAATTAAACCTGGATCTGCTCCAAAATCTTGGAGGAATAGCATTCAGATGTTTGTGTGCATCCACATTGATGGTCCTGATGATTTGCATCTCTTTCTCCCATTCCTTCCAATGTGTAGCCTTTGCAAACCTCCACATCAGCTATTTCAACTGTAGGCCAAGAAATTTCTTCCTGAAGTTGCTGTAAAGATGGCGGACACAGAACCTATGGTCTACTCCAAGGATGGCTTCATCGAATGCAGGCAAAAGTCCCTAAGATAACAGGTAAATCCCATTATTTATCAAACAATGTAATCAATCTTCAATGTATTTAGTAACCAAACTAATCAGTCAATCAATTTACATATCAAACAATTTATTTATCAATCAATATATTCAGCAAGCAACATATTTATCAAGCAATTTACCTTCTGCTGATCAGACATGAAGATTGTTTTCCCAATGATGTCTACTTTAAAATCATCAATTAGCAACCTGAGAAACCACTTCCAGGTGTCTTTGGTCTCTGCCTCCACAACAGCGTACGCTATAGGAAGCATTTGATCATTAGGATCTCACCCAACGGCTGTCAACAACTGCCCTCCTTGAGGTGTCTTTAGAAAACAGCCATCCAATCCCAGAAACTTTCTACACTACAGGAAGCTCTTCTTACAAGCAGCTAGACACACATATACCCTTTGAAAGATGCAATAATTGTTTAACCTCTGGTGCTGGTCATCAACCTCAAAATCAGGGGACCGCTGGACCTTGAGTGTGACTGATGACCCTGGATTAGCCCGTAGCAGCTCCGAGCAGTAGTCAGCAATCCTTTTATACTGCTTTCGGTAAGCTCCCTGAATCTCTTCCAATGCAGCTTGTCTAGACCTAGCTGCCATCGAAGTTGTCACTGTCAAATTCCATTTCCTTTGTGCCTTGTTGACCAGATCCTTTATCTTTACCTTAGGGTTACCTTGCACTTTCTTCCTAAAAACCCTACTCAGCCAACCAGTATGGAGTATCCCTACCCTGTGTGACTGGCCACAGGTATGCTTAAGATTCATTGACCTGAGCTGCCAAGTCTCTTCCTCACTCATTTTTGCTGCGTACAACCAAAACAGACACCCCTCTTGACAAATAGCCCTTACTCTCACCAAGTCCAGCTTCGCATACCTAAGTCCCCTTCTTGTTTGCACTGCATAAGCTGTCACAGTGTCCTTGAATTCCTCCCTTGAAGCATATACATTTCCAACTTCCAATTTGTAAGTTGTCATGTCTTTCACATCCCTATGTATTGGATACCGACTAGCTTCATGGTTATCATCATCCTCACTGTCCTCTTTCTTTGAACCACCACCAACTTCATATTCCAAATCAACTTCATCACTATTGAACCCTTCCTCATCACTGAAATCACCTCCTGCTACCCCTTTTCCTTTATCAACCCGATTACCATCAGTCCCACCTCCTACTTCATCAAATCCACTCTCATCATCGTACTCCTCTTCACTGTCAGTAAACACAACATCATCTGCATTGTCAACCTCATCAGCAGATGGAATGAAATCCTCATCATCGCTATCCTCGTCACTATTCGATTTGCCCTGCTCCTCAACATACTTATCTCCCTCATCAACCTTCTCCACATTGTCCATTTCCCCCTCCTGACCCAGTTCACCCTGAAATATCACCAACTGCTTCTCATTATGTACCTCTTCATCATTGCCCTTCTCCACCTCCTGATTATGTTCACTCTGGCCTCCAACATCAAGAAACCCTACCTCAGAAAAATCTTCAGCATCATCAACCTTATGGACCACATAGAGCTCAACGTGACCACTATTCCCCGCTATTTTACACATCTCAATGGCATTTCTGTCTCCCTCAAATAACTTCAGATCCTTCTCTAACCATTCAGAATTTGGGTCCTTATACCAAAAACTATTGAAATCTTTTCCTTTGTATACCCAAACTGTCCTACCTCAGCATATGCCTCAAAAAGAGACTAGCAATCCATATCGATATCTTTGATCACTGTCCTTTCTCCACCTATATACTCCAATGTACCATTGTCATATCCAAATTTACCACCATGGTAGACACTCAGGTTAAAGGTTCCCATCACCTAAACCCTGCAAACAAAAATCGCACCCAAATTCCATTTGTAAACTAACGAATACCCATGAGTGATTATGTAGTCCAAGCTCAAAAAAACCGAAACAAATGCGGCACACATAGCTGATTCGAGATGGCTGACACGAGAATGAGCTCCTTTCCCACTCTTTCCCACGCAATGCAAATGCAGTGACGATTCTACTTCAAGGGAGCTATCACTCTGTTAGGGCATCATTGAAGGTGAAGGATCGGTTTTCCTGGGGTTAACGTTACTCAGAGAAGGAACATCTTTCGCGGGAATATAACCCCAAGCGTCAATTGGGCCAAGAGCAAAATTGGAATTAAAATTTTTTTAATGCGCTTGAGGATGATTTTAAAGTGTTTCTGAACGTTCGGGATAATTTTAATAGCAAAAAAACGTCGGGGACGAATTTGATTTTCGCCACTTACCTTAGGGACGATTTCAGTACTTAACCCTAAATTTTTGTGTGTTTCATATGTTTGAGATAGATTATATAATTTTTCTTTTAATTTCACAAATCAATGAGATAAAATGAAATAGGAAATATTATACCTATGCATAACACAGGCTACTCCACACTAGTACATTATATAAATAGATATGCTTTGTATTAAAATAAAATTTCTTTTATTTTAAATGAAATATTTAAAAAATTATATTAGAATATTAAGATTCAAAAAGTGATTTCATAAACCAGTTTTTCAATTATTGAGTTTTACTATATAAATTAAATAATAATAAAAGTTATAATTTTAAAAAAATTAAAAGATTTAAAATTTAAAATAATTACTATATTATTTAGTAAAATTTAAAATTTAAAATTTTTAAATATATAATCAACAATAATTTGATAAACTCATTTAATTAAAAAAATTCACATAAAAAATTATAATTTGAAAATGTAAAATTTTAAAATACAAATGACAAAATAACTTTATAAAAATTTAATTATTTTTATTATTTTATGTAAAGAGAATTTTATTTATTAAGATTTAAAAAATAATATTAAAATTAGTAGTATAAAAAAATATTATAAATTTAATATTATAAAAAAATTATATAAGGACTAGTTTGACTAATTTTTAAAATTTGAGGGATAAAAATGACTTACGTCTAGACTTTTAAGGACTATTTTGACTAATAAAAAACTTTTTTATATATCAAGTGACACGTGGCATGTCACGTCATCATGCCACGTGGCATTTAACGTAACACGTCATCATCTAATTGACGGAAGGACTAATTTGACTAATAGTTTATCTTTCAGGGACTAATTTGATTAAAAAAATCATTTGGGGACGAAAATGAAGATCGCGTGATCTTTCAGGGACGAATTTGAACATTAACCTTACATATTGTTATCATTATCGTTATCGTTATCGCTATTGTTATAGTCGCATTTTTTCACTTTGTTCTAGTTAATTTCGCTACGTTATCAACATATTTTTTCACTTATTTTTTTTAATCAAAATTTGTAAATCTGTAACTCAAGTCTTTATGAGATAAATTGTTAGTTCCACCACCTCATTTAGTTAGAAATTTCGGTATTAGAGTGAAAGTATTTCGGTGTTAGAGTAAACACATTTCGATGTTATTTTTGTTTTTGCAAGAATTTAATCCAATAAGTGTGAATCTACATTCATTCAACTAAATAAGATATTTCGGTATTATATTTTAAATTTTTATGTGTTGTTTTATATATGAGATAAGTAGTGGTGAACGCGGATCAGTTCAGATATGACCAAAATTTCGATCCGATCCGCACTAAAATCATAGAATCGTATCTAATATCCGTATTTTTTATGTTTGGATCTGATCTGATCTGATCCACACATTTGCAGATCCGCACATTTGCGGATCGGATCGGATATCGGATATATATATATATATATATATATATATATATATATATATATATGCAAAATACAAAAATATTTTTAAAAGTTTATTTTTATTAAAAAATATCAATAAAATTCATTTTTTATATTCTTTTAAATATGTTTACTCTTAAAATAATATTAAACATACTTTTCTTAATAATGAATGAAAATAATACAACATATATAATAATTATTAGTTGAAATAAAACATAAAAAGAATATTTACTTATTTATTTCTTTATTTTTGCGAATACGCAGATATGCGGATACTTATACAAAATCCGCAATACGATCCTATTAGTGTGCGCATTGGATCCATATCCGCAATTTTCGGATCGGATTCGAATAAACACTTCGGATATGCGGATCGAATACGATCCATGAACACCCCTAGAGATAAGCATTCAATTAATTGAATGTGTAATAGTTTTGGAAATATTTAATATTTTTTGTGTCGTATTACTGAACTTCTGGTGTCAATTTTAAATAATTTTAGTACTATCTTATTTTATTTTATAAAGTCTAGTAATCTTTTAGGATGGGATTTACTTTTTACATTCTGTATCATTATATTTAAATTTCGATGTCAATTTAAATAAATTTCGGTACTATTTTTATTTCTGACAAGAATTCAATCCAATAAGTGTGAATATACATTCATTCAACTAAATAAGATTGTAATATAGTGCAAACATATTCATTTAAGTCTAATATAAGAAGCAATGCTCTTAAAAAAAGAAGTAAGAGCAACAGAAAAAAAAAAGAAAGAAAGAAGAATAATAAGAAGCAGAAAAAAAAATGCAGCATTAAAAAAAGATATTTTTGTGTTTTTTAAGTAAAATTTCGATATCAAAATTAAAAAATTTCCGTGTTATGTTTAAAAAATTTTGATTTTATTTTTCGATAAATTTCTCAAGCAAATTTTTTATGTTAAAATTAAGAATTTTTGTGTCACGATTAAAAATTTTGATGTTATTTTTCAATAAATTCAGCATAATTCTTTCATCCTCCTTTTTCTTTTTTTTTTCTTGTTTCACATTTTCATAATTCTTGTTTCACCATCTTAACGAAAATTTGTGTTACGGTTAAAAAGTTTCGATGTAAAAAAATTGAAAATTTTGTGTATCACACTTACAAAATTTTAGTATTATTTTCTGATAAATTTTGCATAACTCAAAACTCCTCCTCTTCTTCATCATTATTATTATGTTCTTTTTCTTCTTTTTTTTTCTTGTTCATCTTCTCTTTGTTATTTTACCTTCTCATAATCCTTTTTAATTTATTCTCTTAACAAAAATAAAAATAAAAAATAAAAAAACACATAATACTACAAAATCACTTAAAAAAAACTCTCTATTCTTAAAAAAAACACACACACACATAATTCATTATCGTCTTGTTTTTTAAAATTGTTTTTAATTTTTTTACTTTTTCTCTATCCTTTTAACATCACAATTTTATCTATTCACTACCAGCTACTACTTCCCGCCGTCCATAATGACCACCCCGAAACAACTTTATGTTGTGTGGTCGTCAAAACTACTTTTCATCATAAAATGACGCAATAATTATAAATTGATTGTGGAAAATATAAGTTAGAACTTAGAACCATGATATTATTAGTACTAATTGAGAACATTTTTAATTATTAAATGAAAAAGTATACCCACATATATAGATCATAGAACAGAGGGCAAAAAGCGTTTGACAAATTAAACATACACAACCATATAGTTGCAAAACAAAATAACCATAAAAAACTGCAATACCAAGAACCATATTGCATAGTGTAACAAACTTATTTAGTAATTAAGGGATATGTATGTAGCTGCGTTTAACTTGGATTATTATTTGGTAAATACTAATTAATCATCAGTAGGGGTGACCATGGTTACCCGGAGGGTCATAGTAACACATAACAATGGTGCCTCCATTATTGTTACACTCGACTCTAGCACACCCTAAATAAGTAGATGCCTTAGAAACCACCTGAGTGTAGGTAAGACATTGAAGGGTACCATCAATGCAAGAGTTGGATTCGTAGTCATAATTTCTTTTCTGTGCCACCCACCATGCCACAGCATCTACTCCTGTAAGGGTTTTTGTCGGACCACTTGTAAGCATGTTCCGCGCAAAGGGACTAGATTCGATATATTTGACCCGCATACAATCTTCAATGTGGTTACTCAAAAACTTGTTAGCATGTGATTCTAACTCAGAATCCCACACTAGAGGTTTAACCCCAACTCTTGTACGTTCAACATTGTGAACTTTAAGATAGTCTTGTGGAGAGTTTTGACCCAACAAACATAATGGAAGTATGCTTACAAAACTTGTTGTTAGCACTGCCAGAATCGGCAACTTTCTCATTCTCTCTCCTTTTTTTTTTTTTTGGGTTATGTGATAATTGCAAAAGAGTGTTCGAATTCTTATATATATATATATATATATATATATATATGTGTGTGTGTGTGTGTATAGTAAGAGAAATTTTAGTGGACAAATGATTTCTTTTTAATAGTTAATATATTAAGTTGTTGATATTTTATCAATTTTTACATACATACATCATACATGTATATATGAATCGGAATAATCAGTACACCAGATTAATAAAGAGTGCATACATAAATTATTAATATTTTATAACACTTCTATAGCCTATAGGGACGGGCTATTATGTTAATTACGAAACTACTATCTACTTAGCCGAGTTCAAATAATAATAATAATAATAATAATAATAATAATAATAATAATAACAAGAAAAAGTTTAACGAGCAGTATTTTAATATTTTTATTAAAATCTTATCAGTACTTAACCAGTAAAAGAAAAATGAGTAATTTTATATCAATATATAAAATTTCACATTATTAAAAATATTAATAATAGCTAATTAATAATTATAAATCACAAAATTTGTTAGTCGTCTATCACTCTAATAATAATAATACACAATATTTATTTCTAGATTAGTAAAAAAATGTTGTAAAGGCATTCATTAAAGAAAAAATATTGCAATGTTTTAATTTAGTTATTCATAGAATTTAATTTTAATATGTGTAAAGTAGTTATATAAAAATAATCAATATGAATTACGTATCGTCATATCAGTAAAAATAATTATATTTTACAATTAACACATGTATGAATAGTCATTTAAATTAAAAGAATGAACATAATTAGACAATAATATAAAATGATTTATATTGTTAATATATCATATTATCTATTAAATTTTTTATTTTAAATATCCTTAATATTAAATATTTTTAAGATTCTCGTTAGCAAGATTTTTATTCGTTCAATTATACCATAGTTGGTATTCAGCTTACTTGAGTAAGTGTATTAGTTAACCAAAGGATCAAGAAGGCAGCATACATCAAAAGTATTAGAAATTTTCTATTGTTATATTTTAAAATGTGTTTTTAGCGTACAAGTTAGTTAAATTTTTAAATAAATTATTATTTCTAACTTAAAAATTTGAATGATGACATTTTTAAGAATGAAATTTGTAAATTAATTTGAAGATTGAATTGGTTTGATATATAGAACGAACTACTTAAAACGAGTAGTTTATTATGTAGCTTTGTATAACTATTATAGCCTTTCATGGATATAAAATAAATTTATATCTTTTATAGTTAAAAATATTTATTTATTATTTATTCATTATTTAAAAAAAAAGTGGAAGAAAATATTAGAATAACATCTTCACAAACAAAAATAGAATTTATTATTATGTCTTTTATATGTGTGATAGACACATATCACCTCAGGCTGGAATGGAGGGAACAGCTAGAGCGATTTCAGCAAATGGAGACTCAGATAAAAATATACTAGAATCAGATGTGCGCCGCTGGTGGCATCATTCTCGTTGGTGGCAGCACCGCTATTGATGGCCCACAAACATCACTGCCTTATGCGCCGCCTCATCAGGGCCACAGAAACGACGACGAGGACGACTACTTGGATCTTTAGTATTTACTTATTTAGTGCTTTATTTTATTGTTTCATTATATTTATTTAATTTACTTGACTTTTAATTTATTTGTAAATAATAGGTTTCTATTATTTATAAATTGACCATTAGTTGTGTGAAAAATAAATTTAAATAAAAAATTAAAATTGACCATTAGTTCACAATTTTTTTTTTAAAAAATTGACATTACCGTCGGATTTACTAATGGAATAATTCGATGATAATAGTGCAGGAAACAATTAATTGTGGCGCCAATATTATCGTCGAAAAAATTCATCGAATAGTTTTTCGTGCAGATAATCCGTTATTTACCGGCGAAATTTATACCGTACGATTCTTTTTTACGGTAAATCTGATAGTAACAATTTATTTTTCTGACAATAAATTTAACGATACTCAACGTTTTTCTTATATTGAGAACCTCCCAAAATTATTCAGAACATAAATTATTCCATATTTATAAAATACCAAATCTGAGAACAAATAAGCAGATATTAATTTCGAATAATACTTGTATGGTATTTCAAAACTATGACATAATAACCATCAACATTTTAACCACAATTACTACTTTCTGTGTCTTTTTTTATTAATTTAAACTTTAAAAAATTAATATTAAAATATAATATCAAATCTTCTATGACAAAAAAGTCTAGTTCTTCAATCCTTATTAAATTTCAAAAAATAAAAATATCATAAGACAAATAAAAATAATATTGATACAAAATTTACACAAACAAAAAAAATATATTAAAAATATAACTATTTATATAACTTAAACTAACTTTTATAAGTCACACCAAAACCATTTCAACAATCATCACCTATCACCAAACCCCATGTATACCAATTACCAAACATTCTTAAATCTTAAGTGGTTTCTTTTGCCATCTTCTTACCGTTTTTACTAGTTTATGAACTTGACGCATGTATATATATGTTTTGTGTGGTCGTCAAAACTACTTTTCATCGTAAATTGACGCAATAATTATATATTGATTGTGGAACGTATATATATGTCCCCGCCATGAAATTATTAGTACTAATTCAAGACTTTTTATTATTATTAGAATTTAATTTTAATACATTATTAATATAAAATAATTTTACATGTACATTTAATTACATAATATTATATCAATAAAAATAATTACTTTTTATATTGACCACGTGATAATTTATCTAAAAAAAAAAAAAACGTTATTGCATGACTGTGTATCAAAATTAAACTCTTCTAATTATTACATGAAAAAGTATACCAGCATATATAGAAATAGAACACAAGGCTTAACAAACATACACAACCATATAACTGTAAACCAAAATAACCATAAAAAAACTGCAAGACCAACAACCGCAGTACAAGTGCAACAAACTTATATATATCATATCCAGATTACATTAGATTCACACTCCAAATTAGTCTTTAAAAGAATTTAATTGGACACATAGTCTTAATAATAAATTTAAATTACCAAATCAATCATCAATTTTTTTATTTTATTAAAAAAATAATCACACTTCATATCTTGGATAAAAAATAAAATATAAATCATTCTTCATCGTTATTTAATAAAAATACCAACTCTCATAATATTTTTTAAAAATTCTTAAATAATTCCATCCACGCATTACGCATACGAGCAATTTGATATGAGAATTAATTTGTTTAAGAAATAAAAATGTAATGTAAAGTCTGATTTGGTAATTAAAATTTGTTAAAGATTAATTTGAAGTATTAGTCTTTGAGTTTAATTTGGATTATTTGGTAAAGGGGATGCTCCCATAAAAGATGTAGAAAACGTCTTTTTTTAAAGATACTTTTTAATAATTAAAATTTAACACATATAATCATTTAAATTATGTTATTTTTGTCAAAATTAGGTCAGACAAATTAATTTAACCGAAAAACAGTGAATCAAATTTTGAATCCGTCTAAATTAATATTATTTTTTATAAAAAATGACTACAATACCTCTATTATATAAATGACTAAAATACTTTTATTATATATATTAATTTTGAGAATCCTAAATTCTAGCTCTTTTCTTCTCTATCGTTATAGAGTTAGAATTTAAAGTTTTCAAAAAATATATATATAAAATAGGGATATTTTAGTTGTGTTTTTATAATAGGGATATTGTAGTAATTTTTTATAAAAAATATTAATTTATATCGGTTCAAAATTTAATTTATTAATTTTTTTGTTAAACTGATTTATCCTATCTAATTTTAATAAAAATAATACAGTTTAATTGATTATATGTGTTAAATTTTAATTTTTAAAAAAATATCTTTAAAAAAAAAATATTTTTGTTGACATCATTATCTGAGTGGCTCCTTTGATAAATACTAATTAATCAGTAGGGGCGTTGACCTGCAATAGGAGCAGGATGATAGTAACACCCAACAAGAGTGTCTCCATTGATGCACTTGACTCTAGCACACCCTAAATGAGTAGATGCCTTGGAAACAACCTGAATGTAGGTAAGACATGTAGGGGTACCATCAATGCAAGAGTTGGATTTGTAGTCATAGTTTTGTCTCTGTTCCACCCATGATGCCACGGCATCTGCACCTGAAAAGTTTTCAAATGAGGAATCATATGATGCAAAGTTCCGGCCATAGAGAGTATACTGAATCTGTTCCACCCTCAAACAGTCTACTGTATGCCTACTCAATAATTTGTTAGCATATGATTCTAACTCAGAGTCCCATAATAAAGGTTCAACTCCAACTATTGCACGTGCAGCATTGTGAACTTTAAGATAGTCTTGTGGAGAGTTTTGAGCCAACAAACATAATGGAAGTATGTTTACAAAACTTGTTACCACTGCCAAAATCGGCAACCTTCCCATTCTCTCCCCTTTCATTCTTTTTCTTTTTTTTTTTTTTCTTTGGGTTATGTGATTTGAATTCAGATATATATAACCGTAGAAATTTTAGAGGGCAGATGATTTTCTTCTAATAGTTAACTAATATACTAAGTTGTTGATATTTTTCAATTTTTGTACGCATATATCTATGAATCCATATAATTATTAATAACCAACGACCTTGACTCTTTCATTACTTGGAGGGTCAAAAAGGCTTTTGAACCACCGATTCATTAGTGAAATTAATAAGTAAAGGCAAGGGTCATAGCCTCATATATTTTACTACTTAACTTAAATGTAGTTAACCTTTCAGCTCGATCATTTCGCCATTCGCTTCTCTAATTATTATTATTATTATTATTATTTAGTCAATAAGTGTTTTACTGACAATTTTAAAATGTTAAATGTCGAAAACTTGTATTAAAAGGGTTTTGCACTTTTGCTAATTTGTGCCCTAGGGTATAAATTGAACATATTATAAAAGAAAATATTTTATAAAAATTATTATAAAAATTAATTTTTTTTTTTATGTTTTTAATGTATTGAATACATCAAAGGTTAGATTAATTTTGATAAATAAATTATGATGACAAATATTTATTGAATTTTTTTTTCGTCAAAAATATTTATCGGATTAAAAGTCCAATTATGGATTAATATGTGTTTTAGTGATTGAGGCCTATTATTCATTTCTCGTCTAATAATATTGCCTGAATATTCCTTTCATACTTCAATTCAATGTATAAGCCCAATACCTTTCACAAGCATCGTTAAGCAAAAATGCAAAAGAAGAAGGTTCTGCATTTGCAAAGTAACAAAGTGATAAAGGAGCATTTGTCTTCATTTCTGGAACAAAAGGACATTAACAACATAACAAAGACAGTTGGAGTTCTAGGAAAGAAACAAAACACAAGGACAACGTCACTACTACAAAGACATCAGAGGATCAACATTCATAGAAAAGAAAGAGCAAAATGAAACAGGCAAAAGCAAAAAAGCAATACAATGACAACAGAGTAGTGAAAAAATTTCATAAAGAGCAGAGGTGGTGGAGCAGCTCCTCAACAAGCTGAGTTAGTGGAGTAGAATGAAAAAAATATTGCATGCCAATGGAGATAGCTTCAACAAGCAGATGGTACAAGAAATTAGAAGAGGCAATGAAGAAGAATATGTAGATCAATATGCATCTATAAATCTGGCCTCACTTCACCATTGGAGAACAAGAAAAATAGAGCAAAATTCAAGAGCATCATCTCAACATATTTGAGCTGAATTCTTTTTCTTCTACTTGTGCTTCATTTCTGATTTTCATTGTTATGTTTATCTAGTGTCATCTTTCCGTAATTGAGAAAAAAGCTAATAATGTGAGTAAAACAAAAAAAAAAGTCATGAGAGAAAAGGTTAGAGAGATGCATGAAAAAAGTCAAATGAATTGTTTCTATGTAATTTGGTTTTAGTGAACTAGGATTAGTTCTCCTTGCCAAGTTGGGAGAGCACTTGGTGGTGTGTTGAATCTGTTTGGGTTCCCCTTCTAAGTTGGGACAGCACTTGAAAAGTTGAGCTTTGGTGAAAAAAGCTTAGTGGTAGATACTAGATAAATTAGATTATAATTCATTAGTATCGGTGATTGTAATTTGGTTGATTATAGTGAAAATTCTACTATAGTTGTGGTGGAGACTGGACGTAGGTTTCATGACACTTGGAAATCGAACCAGGATACATGCTGGCCTCTATCTCTTCTTTTCTTCTTTGTTTCTATTTGAGTATGAGACAAAACAAAAAAATCTCCTGCATATTTAACTTTCGCAAAAACAAAACATAATAAGTTCTATTTTGAGCTAACTTGATTCAATCCCTTCTGAAGTTCTAGCAGTTATATTAAATTTTTTTTATTATTATATTTTAAAATGTATTCTTAGCGTATAAGTTAATTAAATCCTTAAATAAATTATTATTTTTAACTGAAAAAATTTGAATGATGACATATTTAATAATGAAATTTGTAAATTAATTTGAAGATTGAATGGGTTTGATATATAAAACGAACTATTTAAAACGAGTAATTTGTTATGTAGTTTTGTGCAACTACTATAGTCTTTGATGGGTATAAAATAAATTTATATCTTTCATAGTTAGAAATATTTATTTATTCATTATTTAAAAAAAAGTAGAAGAAAACATTAGAATAACATCTTCACAAAGAAAGATAGAATTTATTATTGTGTCTTTAACTATATTTCAAGATAAGAAATCACACGGTTAAACTTAAAAATAAATAAATAAATAAATCAAACAATGCATAATTTATCAAAGAAGTTAAAAACAATCACAAATGAAAACAATAAGACAAATAAATCATATGAAGCCCCATGCATGCTTGATGCTTCCATTTCCATCCATCAAATGCTTCTTTTAGTAACATTGACCTTCAAGCCATGTTTCATGTGAAGGACAACAGAAACACTTGGACAAACATTATGACCTTCCACCACCTGAAACTGAAAGTTCCACAGCAAAGCAATGGCAATGATCTTCATCTGAATGAAGCTTATACTTTTTCCCAAACAACTTCTTGGGCCTGCATTAAAAGCTATGAACTTGTATGATGGTATGTGTATATTGATTCCTTTTTCTGAAACCCACCTTTCTGGCTTGAATTCCAAGCAATCTTTTCCCCATGTTTGTTCCATTCTTCCCATTGAGTACAAAGAGTAATATATCATAGTATTTGGACTAACAGAATCTCCACTAGGAAGTATATCAGATTTGATGGCACATTTGTGCTCAAATGGCACTGGAGGGAAGAGCCTCAGAGTTTCACATAGAGCTCCATGCAGGTAAACTAGCTTGTTAAGATCTTCCACCCCTGAAGCAAGCCAATTCTCATCATTGGTTCTCAACTTTTCTCTGATTTCTTCAAGGATCTTAGCTTCAACAAAAGGATGAGTTGAAACAAGCCAAAAGAACCAACTAAGACATGCACTAATAGTGTCCCTGCCTGCTGCAAGGAGATTAATCGCCGTGTCTTTTAGAAACTTGTCGTTTATTTGTCCGATTCCTCGTTCCTCCACAAGAGCTTTTAGCATATCAAAGTTTGATTCATCATCTTTCGCGCAATTGACTCCGCTTTGCTCTTCATTTCTTGATGATATACATTGGTGCAAGAATTGGTCAACAATTTGTTGGGATTCATTGGAGTTCTTCTCTTGTCCAATTCGGAGTCGTTTTTGTAGCTTCCACAAACACCTTGGGACAATGTGTCTGTAAAAGATTGTATCTTCCATTTTGTTGAAAGCTTTCTCAAAAGCAACCTCTTGGAATTCAGTGGGATTGTTGGGTAGGCATTTAGGATCGAATCCCAACACAATGGAGCATATGCTGTCAAAGGTTAACCTCTGAAACATGTCTTGCAAGTCCACAACAGTTCCTGATTCTGAAGCATGATTGAGAAGTGGAATCAAGCAACTCTCCAGCTTCTTATGACTAACTTTTTGAACAACATTCTTAAAGACGTTTTGTCTGAACAATAATTGCAGTATATCTCTATTGTACTTCCATTTATGGGAGTCAGAATTGAATATTCCGTCTCCCAAAATCTCAAAAATCTCGTGGAACTCAGAACCTTTGCCATAGTTGCCAAAGTTCTTGCTTGTAATGTGGTGCACGTTCATAGGATCACTGGTGAGGACAAAGTTAATGTTTGTGAGCCAAGGTCCTCTAAACTTAAAAGTACCTCCATGGTGTTTCAAGACTGAGGTAAGGTGATCATGGATATTGGGCAAATTACACAAAATCCCTGGTAGCATACCAATTAAGGGCCAATATGTGAGGGGGGTATTTCTATTGCACCTCCAAAGATGGATGAAAAAGAATAAGAGAATGGCTACAAATACAATAACAAACTCAAGCAAGCTCATCATCTTGGTGGCCTTGAGAGCTTGTGTTTCAAGTTGTGTCTGAGATACATGAATGGTGGATTTTCTGATGAATATATATAGGTACATTATTCTGTAAATGAGGATAACGCTGAGAATAAATGTAAATTCATTAGTGTTCTATTAAACCCCCAACAGTTTGCACCTGAACTACAAAACCAATGTATACCACCCCATTTACCTAAATAGCGTTTAGGAGTAACAATCAAGTGTACCAAACAAATTTAATCCCTTACTAAAAAAAAAAAAAAAAAAAAGAACCCAATGCTCTTTAGGATTATTAAAGGTACCAAACCATTGCACATACCTACACTGCCGGACGAATAATAAACCAGTGTATTAAAGTGCTCTTTCGGATGAGAGTAATAAATTGCTCTCCAGAACAATAGAACTGATGTATACCGTAGAATACCTGAAGTGCACTTTGGGCCAGAGTATTAAACCAATATACATATAACTTGGACCATCAAAACTCCTAACTAGAATTTAATGTGCATTCTCAATCAGCCCATCCCTCGTGAAAGATAAGTTAGAAGTTAACCATTAGGCGCCAAGACACTCACTACATTTACACATTAAAACACAACCATTGGATCATCTAATTTTCACTTTAGGAGTATATTTGCATGTGCTTGTAGCATAGCTTGTTGCTTTAACTTTTAGGCATTTTTTATTTTCCACATAAAATGTCTTCCACATTTTTGAAAGTACAAGATAATACACACACGATATAATTCCACATTAATAAATTCCATCAAGCACCTCGAATTTGAAGTGAGGGCAAAACATTAATGGTTTTCACATCTAATCCAACGAAGGCATCAAAATGTGCCTTGTTTACACATCTGTACACGTGCTTTTCTGATTGAACTTCAAACCAAAAAATCAATGAATGTAAAGTACACAATAAGATATAGCACATTACTATAATAATTGTCATTTCTCAATTAAGCAGTTTTTGTCTTGTAAATTGGATTTTGGAGTCTCAAAATGCAATCAGCAGAGGTTCGGTTTCATAAAAGGAAGGAGCTGTTAGTCTCCGAATTCCACACCATATCAAAGTTTTAGCTGCCACCTGCCAGATATTGGAAAAACCGATGGGAAGCCAAAGGTTAAGGGTCAATTCAACACAATTAAATGACTTTTTGAGGCTAATAAACAGGGATCAATAAATTACAATATTCATCTTTTTTCCTGAGAGCGAGATATAGTTATTGGTTCTACGGCCTTCAATGTTATGTTCAGAACTCTTCTAAATAAGAAGTGAACATAAAATAGAGCAACACTTTTTGTAAGTAACTTGAATATATTAAGATTTTCATTAGAGGTGTTCATGGGATGATCAGAAGCATTCTCTATAATAGCAAGAAATATGGGGACTCGGGTGAAATTCAGTTAAGACATAGGCACATACTTAAATAAGACATAAACTCATTGTGCTTGATAAACAAAAGATTATCCTCAACATCGTTAAGTGTTAACTCAATTTATATACCGTTTCCATCTTTACTGGTGTTCAGCAAGCATGATGAATAGTTCTTCGTCGGTTATTGCCCCCATCTCCATTGCTCTTTCAAGTACAGTGAGTCCGCCGGCATCTTTAACTGACGGTCTAGCACCCCTGATTAATTTGCATGTAAGTCTTGAAAGTAGGATAAAGATACTAGCAAGCTTAATACAACTCTCTCTCTCACACGCACACATAAGTATATGTAATTGATGCAAAATAAAACATGAAAAGCTCGGCAGAATAAAAGGAGAATAATGGAAACACAGTAAAACAATGGCTTAAACAAAAAGTATTAGTTTATTACCTTCTCAACAGAAACTTCGCCAGTGAATTTTTTCCACCGGTGATGCAATGGTGCAAGGGAGTTCTACCATGATAGTCTTGCATGTTTACATCAGCAGCAAATTGAAGTAACAACTCAACCATTAGTGCATGTTCAGAATGACATGCTAGATGTAATAATGACCAACCATGGAAACACTTCTGTGTCTCATTAGTCTGTTTAATGCTGAGGCAAGATTCAGAATCCTGCTCATGGCCTTCCAATATAATACATTCTAAGTCCAGGGCTTTAGCATCAGCATGGGAAACCACATCATCATATTTTGTATTTACTACATTTGAGTTTGAGATTACAATAAGGCGATATACTTCTCGTACATCCATAGCTTGAACTGCTAGCCAGAGTCTTACAGAAACTGAAGGATTCCCGGGAATATCCTCTTCTCTGATAATTAATGATTTCTGTACATACTGATTACAAAAAATAAAAAAAAAATTATATCAGAATAAAAACTGAAGAAAGCATAGGGTTCCTTATCTAGTACATCAATCCATAACATAATGCCAAGCTGCAAGGGTTCTGATAACAGTATCACTCTTTCGTCTATAATAACTCCCTAACACGTTTGGACATAACTACGACTTAGGATCATTCAAAAGCAATTATAACAGATTCCAAAATGGTAGTGGTTATGGATGTATTATCTATAAATACCTCAATAAAGTCAACAATAATATTTCTTTGAAAATTTTTCCTGTGCCTAGAAAACCAATCAGGTAATGCATAAAATTAAAAAACCTTATAAAACAGACAAATTGTGCCTATCTTACACGGAGAAAATAAAAATTGCATTTTAACACATCAAGCTGCTCCTACTACCATAATCCACATACATAGTCACATGCAGATAAAAAGTGAAATTGAACTGAAATTCTTACCTTTGCCTGTATGTACTTTTCCTTATCTTGGAAGGCATCCATGAAACATGGTTTTGCTGGCCCATTTGATTCACCTACTCTGCAGATAATTGTTCCCAAAAAGAAAGGATTACAAGCTCAACTACTAAATAAATCAACAGATATGTAGCACATAATGTACATTGGTTAATGAGCCAAAATTTTACCTTTCATTACCAAGTAGAAGCATGCCTTCCCATATCGAATTACAATAAGCATTACCCAACTTATCAAATAACTCCAAAATAGTAGGCTCCCATACCTTAACATCTAATGTTATAGATCTCACCTGTGGTTGGCAGATAAAATATAATAAACTTCAGAAAATGGTAACAGTTTGTTAATACCAAAAAAGAAAACAAGTGTCCTTCAGACAGAAAGAAAGAGATTCTACAAAAATATGTTAGCACTGTAGTGCAATACTGCCATATGACCATCCCAGAGAACTAAGATCAAGAAGTAAAACCTTTAAATCACAAACTAAGGAAAATTAAAGGTAAACTTCAAAACAAATTTCACCCAGTTTATAAATTTTTTCTCATTTCCAAGTAGAAGTAAAATAAATGGTTTTCCTTTATATATTAAAGCATGCACCTTCGAGATATGAACTCCAAGATTTCGATGCACTCCAGAGCATTCTATACAGAGTAATATGCCAAGGTTTAAAGATGCCCAGTCCGGATCAGCAGCACTGCATTCAGCACATTTATCATTCCCAGGAATTCCCCTTAAAATCTTAGAGACACTATGGACTTCCTTTGGATATATGTCATCCATCAAATATTTGTCACCATCCTCTGATTGACTAGTTGACGAAGCACCAGTTGCTGAGTTTCTATTTTCTCTATCATAACGAGGCTGCAGAAATTACAATGGAATAGTGTTAAAATCTTATAAGGACATTATACATAGTGCTATGCTTCAAAACGTGCAAATAGATAACCTGTTGAAGAAAGTGAGAATTAAAGAGCGACGTGACAGCCCCAGTAATTTTGTTTACCCAGTCCATCCTATCAGCTTCATTTTCTGCCTGATAGAAACAATATGCAGAGTCAACTAACAAAAACCAATATGGAACTACAATAAACCAGCACACGGCCTTTGATGCAAGATATAGAGAAGAAACTAAACCTAAAACATTCAATGGTACAACTTTAACAAACAGAATGTCCATAATCCCCACGTTAGGTTCTAAACAAGAAAAAAATTTATCTCACACGAATGAGAGGTAAGTGCAAGAGAAATTTATGTTTTGTTATCACCATGATAAGCTCACACATTATTATAGAGGAATATCTAATGATTCGTTACTTCAAATATAAGAAATAAGTCAACCAGTCACCTGCAGAGTATATGTTTTTGAGGGAGAAATTATACGGAAGCAAAGACGTAGATCTGTATCCTCTGCATCCATCTTTATAGAGGATGTGCACAGATCAATTGAACAACAACCCAAAGCATCCTCATTTTGTGATGATGACCTGTTGTGCCTTGATCGAAATCTACCAAACATGCCACTATTTTGTTCAGGAGGACGATTATAATTATATGACTGAGCACCCTGGGGGACAGATTGGAAGAAAAGAATTAACAGTTCATCAAGAGGTAAAAACAAAAATATGAAACAAATATGTATTAGTACAAACAGTAATAGAAGTTAGTGAAGTTATTGATGATTTGATGGTAAGATGAAATTGATGTCAAAATTCAGCTGCATTCGGACTAGATATCATATTTTCTTTTAAGGCTAAACTGGTGTCAACTTCAAAATGTTAGGATTATATATATTGCCTTATTAGCTTTGAGCTATATTGTTTGTTTGTCTTCTTTGACTGATGAGAGGAGACAATTTCCACCAAACAATTTGAAGACATACACAGACCCACCCTAATTAGAATGAATAGTAATATAAGTGACTTGGGTTTGGTTGGTTTGTGTTTTTATTTCCAATTTTCTCTATTTTCAAGATTTTGTGAAGAAAAAAATAAAAACAATAAAATCTTGTTTCCAATTTTTATTTCTTATTTTCACTTTTTCTTTACAAAATCTTAAAAATAGAAAACAGTGAAATTGAAATTGAAATTGAAAATAAAAAATGAAAACACAAACCAAATGGAATGATATGAAGAAAGGATGAAATAGATTTCAAAATTCAAAGTATCCAGACTAATAGTACAAAATATGTTTTTGAAATAAATAACTACCTTGGGTTTGGGTCCCTTCATGCTGTAATAAAATAAACTCCCCTGGTTATCAAGTACAAAGAACCTCCGTTTCCAATCTCCTCGTGAGCTTGAAGAGCGTTTTAATAGATAGCCCTGTTTAACTGTTTGAACCTAAAACCAAGGGTGAATAAAAGAATTACAAGTCATAAAATAAAAATAATAAACAAAATAAATGAAGAGGTAACAATGCATATAACATGTGCAGGAGAACTTTCATATATTTAACCAGAAAAAGGCCATTTACTTGCCTCCCCTTTGGCCGCAGGCTGCATCCCTCCTTCAAAGCCTTTGTAAGTGTTCAAACCTACAACATGTGTGCCATCAGCACCTGGCAAGGGTTCCGTGTTGTTAGAAGCTCGTGTGCTTTCCAACTCAGCCTGTGTTCTGTATTCTTGGATTCGTTTTGCAAGCTTATCTTGTTCAATATTAGCCAGTTCTTTAGATTGTTGTGCACATGTTAACACCTATGTTCAAGACAAAATATAAGATTGTGTGAAATTTCATGGTGCAATCGGGTTTTAATCATTGAAATTACAAAAGCAAATATTGAAGAGATTATTTCAAAGTTAATCAAATTTTGCAAATAGATGTGGAGTGTAAATCGCATTTTCAATGAAAGGCTTTTTGGACAATGAAACAAAACCCCATTTGTACCTGGTGAATATACGGTTCCATTTGGCTCAATAACTCATAGCCCTAAAGTATAAGAGAACTTGTCAAATACAAAAGGAAAAGAAACTGAAAGTTTACAAATGAAAAATTAGCAAACCAAATAACAGACCAGCTTAAAGTATCTTAGATGAGCATCCATTATCGCACTAATGGACTCCAAGAACTCATACTTCTTTTTCACTTCGATATTCATGAGAGAGTGTACCTGCACTCCTTAAAACCCAATAACCAGGTTCATAATATGAAAAAGATTGTAGAGATGCCAACAAATAACAAAGACAAAAGATACATAATTGTACAAGACATACTAGATTGAAGCGACTTTTTTCAAATGCTGACTTCGAATTTTGTAGATCCTGTCATGAACCAGAACAGCGAGATAATTGATTAACTAATTTCACTCGGTCAGTAGGACTATGCCAAATATAACAATAAAAGTGTATAATTAGATAACCATGTGAGCAAATATGTAGAGTCATCTGTGAATCAAGCCAAAATTTCAGATCTAGCAGCAATGCATATTTCCAAATGATACATGGTCATATAAGCAATACACACCAACACTTAAAAATGAAGTTCGGGCCTCCTTCAAATTACAACAGATCAACCCTTTTAGATTCAGATGAATGTAGATATCAGCGTGTGCCAGTATCAACCTGACTGATATTACAGACTAATATTGCCTTTCAGTGTGTGCCAGTATCAACCTGACTGATATTACAGACTAATATTGCCCTTTTCATGGTACACCAGCTATATGTTTAACACAATATATAACTAACATCACTTTTTTAGGTTGTCACGTCTGAAATAATCACTTATTGAAGAAAGAACAATGAACTATCCAAGAATAAGTTTAAACAATTTGGGCAGAGATGAGAAAATAAAAGTGATAACTTTATCAACATTTTGCCACAAAACACAACTAAAGTTTCGATCAGATAAGAACCACTTACATATACTCATTACGATGACTATAATAAATTTTAGATTTATACAGAAAGTGATGAAATACATTCTACACCAGTTATCAATGTACACTCTGGCCGGAAACTTTAGTATGCATGCACGGAATTTGAAGAAAAAGCAACTTTTCACAATCTAATCATTTATAAATTGATAAGGCAAACCTCTTCTAATTCAGCAACAACGTCTTCCGGCGTATTTTTCTTCAAAGATACAAATTTTTCTCGTGACTGAAAATTGAAGAGATACATGAGTACCTTTAGAAATAGAAACCAATCAATAGCAACTGTGAACAAATGACTTCAAATATGGTCCAAATAGGCTTAACCATAGGAAGGACTACAAGCATATGTGCAACACTCTTCCGAGGAATTCTAAAAGCTAAAATATAACCAAAAGAAGTCAACTAAAACAAGAAGAAAGGGGTGAAATAAAAAGGATAAAGTAGACATCACATGAAGAATATTCAGGTAGCGAGAACGGAAAATGATTATCAGCTTGACAGTGTGGATCACAAGCACTGAAATGGAAGAATATATATATTGCAGGGACAATCAAAACATTGACTTATCAACATAGATATGATTCACTGAAATTACTAACTCTGGCCTTTTCTCAGATTCTAAAATTAGTGGTTTATAACTTCAATTTATATAGAGCTAAAAAAGCTGCTCTTTTCAGTTTCCACAACAAAGCTGAAAACAGATTTCTTTTTTAGGCTCTAGTTATATATATACTGTAATTCTATAAGTGTGTTTGTGTGTGGGGGGGGCGCGCACGAGAGAGAGAGAGAGAGAGAGAGAGAGAGAGAGAGAGAGAGAGAGAGAGAGAGAGAGAGAGAGAGAGAGAGAGAGAGAGAGAGAGAGAGATGATGATGTTTTTAATTCTAAAACAAAAAGGAAAACAATTGGCTAGAAAAAGGTGACAAGAACATACTGTATATTTTGATATATAAACAATGTGACGAATAAAGTCATCAATTTGATAAAAGATAATTTTATTTTCTAAATACCTGATCATAAGAATGCATAGCTTTGTCAAAACGTTTCCGAGAATCCTGACACAGCCAACAAAGGATAATTTAAACAAAAGTATACAGCATGCATATTATTAAGGAGAAAAAGAATAAAACATAGAAGCAAACATTCATGCTTGAGACAAAAAGGTATTAAAAAAAAAACCTTTGCCTCTTGCAAATCAACATTCATAAACTCTGCGAGCCGGTCAATCATCACATGTTCAACCTATACAAGAAATCTGTCAAATAATTACCAAACAAAAAATCGATATCAATTGTCAACAAAAAAGGGGAAGATTGGAAAACGGCTTTGGATCTCGCAATATTCAAGAAAAAGTATACTTAAACAAAGAATGGATTCTCAAATCTCTACTTTAATTTATTTTTCAAACAAAACACTCCTTGAACCTTCAAAACATTTTGTCTCTGTGTAAACATTTAAGTTTCATTTATTTTCCAAATTTTTAGAGGAATTTTCATTTATTTTTTTATATCTTCAAGTGAGGCCTGCTTTTGGCATGACGCATCTCACACAAAACAAAGCAACATAACCATTTTACTATTACTACATTCAGGAAAATATATATATATATATATATATATATATATAATCCACACAATTTCCATAAAGATCTTTGCATACCATCAGTAAATGGGTACTTCACTACAACAAACCAACTTATCATCCTGGCACACTCACTATGATTAAATGTGTATGGCAAGTTTTTGCTTTGATATTTAAAAGATGATATATATATATATATATATATAGACACACACACACACTAACACCCCCCCCCCCCCGGCGCGGGGAGGCGGGAAAAAAAGATCTAAGCTAGTAAATAAAAGACCAGAGACCGTTGCATTCATGATAAAATACACCTAGCACAAGGGAAGTTTTGATCGCTACATGAAACCTCATGAAAAAGGTGCAGCATTATGTTCAATGGCTTACCTGCGAACGAAGAAGCTCTTTAAAAGTAGCTAGCTCACGTAATGTAGTAACAAATCTAGATATGACCGGTCCTGGAAAAGAGATAACAGAGAAAGCAAATAGATTCTATAATACTTACACCTACAAAAATATAGCACTCACATAAAATACAGAACATGAACCTTTAAAACAGAATATATGTAAAATCATGACTTTTAACAACCTCCAATTGACACGCTAACAGGGTCATCCAGGCCACCGCCAAATATTTCTAATGAATCAGCAAAGCCAATTTCTCCATTATATGCTTCCCCCAAAGCTGTCCTGAGGAGATACAGATAAAAAATCAACTACTTTCTAATTTGCAATTCCAAAATAGTCTGATGGGCTAAACCACGTATTTTAGATACCATAATCATTCAGTAGTAAGCTTTCACTTGGAAGACCATACAACAAGTCATTATTCTGAACGATCTAGCAGTTTACTAAATTAAGCTACATAAAAGACTTAAAATCAAAAGCCAAGTTAAATTTTCTTAAAATCGATGTCACTATAGATAAACAGAGTCGATACATCATCAACCAAATTTACAATTACAAAATCCATATTACATATATGCACACTTATTCACAAAGAGATGAGCAAGGATACCTGAGAGTAGGATAAGAAATTTTCTCAAAAAGAATTATTAAAATAAAACACCAAGATTATACACCCACAAATGCAACAAAACATTTAATTTTTTTGCATATGATTGATAGAAATTCACTTGAAACAATCATGAGCAGAGGAGAAAAAGATCCTATTTCTTCTTATATGAAAAAAAAAATAAAAAAATAAAAAAACACTCATGTATAAAGTTATATCTTTGAAATCTCGGGCAGACTGTTTTTGCATAACAATGGCAATGATTGATTTAAAAAAATAGTAGATCCAATATAGGAATACCATAAAGAACTTACATAAACTTCTTACATCCTTTGAACAGCTTCTGGCACCGATCCTTTAACTCATCAGCATTTGCTTCAAGAGACAATACCTGTCCACGAAGAAAACTAAATTATTGGCAAGGAATCATCTTTCATTCTTTCTACTTTCGGTACATGACTATTAACCTTTCTAAAGCATCCATGAATCAAAGAATCTTGATCAACATCGATACATGAGAAGTGCAAGTGCACATACTTCTTTAGGGGAGAAACAGACAATTTACCTTCACATAAATTGAAGAGAAGGCAAGTTCTTTTTCTTTAAAAAAAAAAATAAATAATGAATCTTTATTTATTTCTACTAATAAAAGCCAATCAATCCCATTGCCTACTAAGACATAGCTGACACCATAGAGCAGACAAGAGTCATCCATCCTTACATAAATTAACTTCCATTAATCCTCATTTGCTTACTCATTCCAAATCAAGGAAAAAACTATAGAAATTAAAAAAGAAATTTTCAAAATTAGCAGAGCAAGCAAACCTAATGCTCATCCCAAAGGACCTAAACGAAATCCTCATTCCACAATCTTCCACAAACCACAACACCTAATTCAATCCTAAACTAACTAACCATTCAAGATTCCAGCTCATATCGTTGTGGTTCACTATGAAACAGTATCTCAGAGAACAAATCGAAACACTACAACATGCCTTCAAATCATAGCATAAAAAGATTTTCACAACAGTGAAAATGAAAACAAATCTGAAATGAAGCTGGATGCAACTAACGAATTGGATTGCGAGAAAGTGAAAAAAGGACTAGAATGGAGGCTGGATGCAGGTAAAGGTAGTAATAGTTTACCTGCTTCTGGAACATTGGAGAATCATCGAGCTTGACGAACGCCGAAGCCATCATTGATGGTGTTCGTTTCTGAGTTGCGTTTTGCGGTGTTCGTGTTCGTTGTGTTTCGATGTATGTGGCTTAGTTAGATCGCATCATAACATTAACATAACATAATAACACCATCTTATGCCACACTGTTTTTTTTTTTTTTTTTTTTCTTCCCCATCATGCCAACATGATTCATTATCACATCACATGCTTCTCTATCAATTGACCATTTTGTCCCGCCGTAAACTTAAACCCTCGCTTCTTAGTTCTTACCACTTGGTCCTTTTCCACACCCCTGTAAAGTGTAAACTAATTACAGAAATAAAACAATTCAAACATAATTTTTTTTTTAGAAAGAAAAATAAAGTTAGCTAAATGTTTGTAAGAAAAAAAATCCTTTTTTCTAAAACTTTTCCTTATTATATAGTTAGCACTTGGAATTTGTTTATCTAGTTGATTATTTATCTGTATGTGTTCCGAAAATATACAAAATTCTCTTATAGTTAGTTATCTCAAGAGCTGTAATAAATTTAATTATACTTTTATATTTAATGATTTTATTATGAAAAAAATGTGTGTTATAGTTATAGTTATAAATTTTAATTATACTATACTATAATATTAGTATATAAATCAACAAAAAGAAAAATGTTCTCTAAATAGATAATAATGGCTAATTATATAAGTGTAACTACCATTTCTCGTGGTATATGATTGCATTTTTCTTTTTCAACCCGTATCATGAATACATGAACTAAGCTTTCACTACTACTCATTGTAGGTATGATTACATTTTCTGATACAATGAGCATATATACTTAGTATGAGTTAAATCCGTCATTTTCATTGGTTATGACGTTATGTGATACGCATCTCCTCTTGGCCTGAGCCTAATAAGAAAAAGAAAAGTATAGGTAATCAACAATATTTTTAAATAATGTATGAATAATGTGAATTAATAGAGTTAAAAGAATAAATTAATTTTAAATTTAATTAATAACAATAAATTAGGATGTAATGTATTTTTATTTAATTAGTGGTTATTTATATTCTTTAAAATGATCATTGTTTACCTCGCACTCCCTATAAGAAAATCTCTATTTTATAACGGGTAGAGATAGGTGACATAATAATGACATTAAAGCTAAAAGCTTAGCGCTTAATTTAACAAGCCAAGAATGACAGCGCACTTGAATTATTTAACTAATTTATGAAAAAGCATGAAAGCAAATGAATAATCTGTTTTTTTCCAACCAAATCCGGGACCAACATTGATTGCCTCATATCACAGCTATCTTTGTAATAGTGATATTTCCGTTTTCTAATCCTATCTTCTGAAAATAAATCAAATATAAGTCTATGATACTGACTATATTTAACTAAGTATGGTTTGTAATTTGGCCATTAACTGTGTTTCATTGGTTAAAACTTCTCATTCCACCTTTCATTAAGGATTTTTGTTGAAACTATCATCAAATTATATATCAGTTTAATCAAATATTTAACTCAATCATAAATCATTTTTGTTCAAAAGTCAAAACAAGTATATGCATTGGAGATCATATAATCCAATATGGTAATATCTTTTCTTCAACCCATAATTATCAAAACCGAACCGATAATTAACCCAACCAAAATATAAATTATTGAATTACTAATTTATTTGTTAAATTACTAACTAAATTGGTTAACCCAGTATAATTAAATAATTATATAAAAAAAATTTATATAAATATTTTTATTGTTTTTTATAAAAATATTTATTATTTTTAAATTTTAATAATTTATTAATTAGTTTATATTTATTATATTATTATATATTATAAATATTTATTAAAAAATTATTATTATTGCAAAGCACTGGAGAGCCGTAGGTTCACCCGCATATGCGACCCGAATACTTCGGTTAGGTCGATATTTACTAAATTTGACCGGTTCTTTTTGGTTCTTAACTTGAAATAGTTATGGTCTTGGACCGAACCGATTTAAGATATAACTCACCGATATTTCGATCGAATCGATCAATGGGATTCGAATTTGATAACTATACTTCAACTGACAGATTATGAGAAAACAATTAGAAATATTACGCAGTCAACACTTTTTCTTTGTTTTTGCTTTACATTTAAACCAACACTAGCCACTTCTCCCATTTTTACTTAGCACAGCCCAAAAAAAATCCGTTGCTCTAACCAACCATGTCTTTAAGATTCAAGTAGGCTAAAATCTTCACACACTCGAACCAGTTTCAGTTGCAACACTAAGTTATCCAACATCGAATATACATCAGATGATTCGTTATGTGAATGATCAAACGCTTTAAACTCATGAATCAAACCATTCACTTCTATCCAACTGCACCCTGGAGTTTTCTCTACCTTTGTTCCTTTCATGAGCTTCCTCATAAGTGCAGCTCCTTCCCAGTTTTGACACATTGAATACAAGTTTGCCAGAAGTGCATATCTTCCACTATGGTTCGGCTGCAAATTTATCAAAGACTTACCTATAATTTCACCCATCTCATAATCCTTGTGGATCATGCAGGCACCAAATAAAGCTCCCAAAACACCAGGACCAGGCTTCATTGGCATGTTATCAATTATGTGCTTTGCATCTTCTAAGTACCCTGCGCGACCAAGCAGATCAACCATGCAACCATAGTGGTCCATTTTCGGCTTCAAATGATACACTTTGATCATCAACTCAAATAACTTTTTCCCTTCCTCTACAAAACCGCCATGAGAACATGCAGCAAGGACACCAATGAAGGTAACTTCATTAGGATGAATGCCACTCGTCAACATGCGCGAGAAGAGCTCCAACGCTTTTGAGGCTTCCCCGTTAACAGCCATCCCATTAATCATTGCTGTCCAAGTGAAGACATTCTTGACTTGCAAGTTTTCGAATATCCTCAAAGCCTCATCTATGCATCCACATTTTGCATACATATCCACCAATGCCGTCCCAATTGCTGAATTCAAATTTGCCTTATTACTACTCTCTATGTACTGATGAACCAACTTTCCGTGATCCAATGCTCCTATGTGAGCACAAGCACTAAGAACACTCGTTAGCGTGAATTCATTAGGCACAATATCATCCCAAACCTTGTCCCAAAATACTCGAATCGCGTCTTTGAACCTCTTACAATGCACATAACCAGCTATAAGCACAGTCCAAGATACTACATTTCTATAAGGATATTCATCAAATACTTTGCATGCATCACCACAAAGACCGCACTTGAAATACATATCCACAAGGGCGCTGCAAACATGAGCATCTAAACACACTCTCCCTGCTACAACATAGAATCCATGAACCCACTTTCCAAACGAAGCATCACCAGCAAACGACGCAGCGCGAAGAATGGCAACAACAGTGACCCCATCAACTCCAATCCCCAAAGATCTCATCTTCACAAAACACTCTAGTGCCTCCCGAGGATACTCATTCTTCACATACCCATTGATTAACGCAGTCCAAGCAACAACGTCCCTACTGGAACTTTCATCAAACACCTTGCGTGCACTCTCAAGAAACCCAGAATTCGCAAACGCCGAAACAAGACCGTTACAAACGAATTGATCAAGGTTGAAGCCAAATTTGATAACTTGAGCAAAAAGCATAGATGGGTCTTGACGAAAAATATTGGGGCTAGAGAAAACCTTGAGGAGCAAAGGGAAGGTGTGTTTGTCCGGAACGACGCCGTTTGATCGCAATGAGGAGTAGCAGAGAAAGGTGGTTTGAGGGAGGTGGGAGAAGGTTGCGATCATTTTGTTGAGGAGGCGAGTGGTGGGAGCATGGAGGATAGTGTTGAAGGGAAGGGCAAGATGGGAATTTTGACATTGGAGATGAAAGAGGTTGCAGAGGAAGATTGTGTCTTGTGAGAGAGAAGAAGTGAGGATGATGGATTGAATCTGCTTCGATTGTTGTAAGGTTTGGTGTGTGTTTAGAAGGGACACAACTCTGTTGCGTAATGAAGCTATGTTTAACAACATTGTTGGATTCCTACGACAATAAATAACCTAGTACTAGATTCGGCTTTTATTTATCCTTTGGATTTTTTTTTTACATGACATCTAACTTATTCAGTTATTTGTATTTCCTTTTTGTTGATTTTCTTAAAATTTTTATCTCGTTTGTAATGTTTTGGTCGTCTTCATGATCTTTAATAATTGTAATATAATATAATTTGAAGAAGAAAATAAGATAAATATAGTTTTAAGAGTTTAATTTTTGATATATTGTTAATATAAAATCTTTTACCAAATTATTTAATTACGTCAGTTTTTTTAGATAATTATTTATATAAATATTTAAAATATAATTATTATTAATATATAATTGAATGTATGTACAAATTTTTTTATATTTTATATTAAAATTAAATTATTAATAATATTAATACTCATTAAAATTTATCATTTTATATAAAGTTAATTTGGTCTATTTATATAATTTTTTAAATATTATTAAGAATTTTGGTGTTCTTGTTGGTATGTTTATGTTTTATTTTAGTATAATGAGAAAAAAAACCAAATGAATATTATACTAAAATATGAGAAGAAAAATATATTAATTTGGAGAAAATGTGTATATTGTATACAATTACTTTTATGTAAAGTTGATATTTGAACATCGTTAAATAATTTGATAAGTTTGACTAAATTATTATTTAACGATTCTCAATTATTAACTTTACATAAATGCAACCACACGTGAGCCTTTGCCTATTAATTAACATAATTTTAGAAAATTATCTAAGATATGCAATAGTATAGATTTGACGAGTTAAAATGACAAAATGAAACATAATTTTTCATAAATTAACGTAGAAATTAAAAAATCATAGAAAAATACTTTTGTTCGGTAAGTCGGTTACCGGTCGGTTCGGGTGAAGATCCTGGGAGATGGTAGGGGCTCGTCAGGTCGTGGACTGCCGGTCAGGGGTGTGCGAGGTCTCGAGTACTTCGTGTGAAAGGGGGTGCCACTTGCAAAGACACTTCGACGCCCTTATCAGTAAATGTGCCTGCAGAAAGGGTGATGTGATATCTGACGTACCTCGGGGGAAGAGTAAATCTTCCCCTTATATATTGCCAAAGGTGGGCCCTATGAAGGCAGGCTCACTATTCCCGAGACGTTTCCTTCACAGCTATGGGTGAGCTGTCACGGACGCGTGTCCGGATCGGCGATGGAGCGCCCTACTTCTGACCGTTTGGGTCGGGTGGAGCTCGGGTCGGCCCAAGCCAGCGGGGGGTTTGGGCCAGGCCGTAACAGTGCCCCCACGCGCCGGTGGTAGCCGTGAGGACTATTGGTGGTGCGTTTTTTCTTTCTTCACGCGTCGTCGTCAGATCGGCCGCTCGTGGGGTGGACGTGCCCCCTGCGCGCGTGTCTTTTGGTTACTGAGGTAACCGTTCATCGCTTCGTTCTCCATGCTGAGCATTGAATGCTCATAATGAGTTGGGAAATCCCGTACGCAAAGACTATTCTGCCCCCAGTCTTTCGCGCTTCTTGGGAGGCAGTTTTAAATGGTTTGTTTTCGCTTTATCTCTCTTCTTTACACTCTTGCTTCTTCTATTTCCTTGCTATCTCCTCCTTCTCCTTTCGAAGATTTCAGAGCATTGTCGCAATATCCTCGTGCATCTTCCCTTCGTCCTTCTTGATCTCTCGCAACAAATTTAGGTAACCCTTGGGCCTCTCTCTTCTTTACCTTGTTGTTGAATGTTTGTTGCTTGCATTTGCTTTCGTGTTCCCTGCTGTCTCGTTTAGTTTTTGTCACTGGGTGACCTTCCAGTGCTTAGGTAGATGTGTTAGGGGAGGGATACCATTCCAGGGTAGGTTTTTAGGTGGCTTGCTTGATAGGTGTAACTTCGGTCATGCTTGATTTTAACTGCTCAGTAGGATGAACATAGTTTCTGGGCGTTTTTTGGGCTCCCGATCTCATAGTCTAACGGAGTGGTACCCCACTGTAGGTATGCCTCGCGTCGTTGCTCGGACTTCTACTTCTGCGGCGAATTACGACCCTTATGCATGGGTGACCTCCGATGTGAAAGATTCCCCGAATCAAATGGATCTGGAGGAACTGACGGAGTTTCGGCAAGCCAGGTACCTCTGTGGTGGGACAGACGAGGAGCTCAATTACGAGACCTTCGTTCCTGCCCCCAGTGAGCGATTGTATGAGATCAACTTCCACGCTCCCCGGGTTGCCGATTGGGTTTGGTTCTACAAAGCCATGTTCACCCAGGTAGGCGTCTGGATACCGTTTTCTGATTTCCAGATGGCGCTTCTTAATCGGATATCAGTGTCGCCGTCACAGCTCCATCCGAACAGCTGGGCTTCTATCCGCTGTTTCGAGATGGTTTGCGAATACCTCGAGCTGCCGGTGTCGGTGAACGTCTTCCTCTTCTTCTTCAACCTTACCAACCCCTCCAAGCAAGGGAAGGCGAGAAAAGGGTTCCTGTCCTTCCGATCTGCGCAAGGTCGGAGGGTGTTTGGTTTGTTTGAGGACTCCTATCACGGATTCAAAGACAAATTTTTCAAGGTCCGCCCCGTTAAAGGTCGCCATCCCTTTTGGTTATCGTTAGAGGGGGAGCGCCTC
Source organism: Arachis ipaensis (assembly GCF_059453495.1). Lineage (NCBI taxonomy): Eukaryota > Viridiplantae > Streptophyta > Magnoliopsida > Fabales > Fabaceae > Arachis > Arachis ipaensis. The sequence goes on from NC_142438.1 coordinate 9,447,624, forward strand.
ATCCCAACTTACTGGAGTTTTGGGGCAGGATCTAATTCTTTTATTAAGGTGACGTACAAAGGGATGTCACCTGTAAATAAGAAAATAGTGATGTGTTGTTTGCTATCTTTGGGAAGAACCCCGTGAATCCCCATCTCCTTATGGGTGAACGGGAGGCCGCCAGGAGCTATATCCGTGAGTCGTTTTGTTTTGTCTTTGTTTTGTTTATCATTGCTTGTTTTACTTGATCTAACGACTGATGTGTTTGTTTGTTTGCTGCAGTGGAGATGTCTGCCTCAGTAACGGGGCTTAAAAATTTGATGAAGACCTTCTTCGAGGACAGTAATGAAGAGAAAACTGAAGAGAAAGATGCCGGGAAGTCGGGGGGCCCTTCCGGGGAGAAGGATGATCTGGCTGTGCCCTCTCCCCAGGACACCGCTATGTCGGAGAAGAACTCGGCCGGGGTGCAAGCTTCCCCCATTCCCGACAAGGTGGTCGTTGGTGGGCATTCGCCCTCTGCCCATCAGAAAGATGATGATGTGGAACTTATCCATACCCCTAAGAAGCGGAGGGCGTCTGCCAGCCCGGAAGGGACTCTCACCATTATGGAAAGAAATTTTGATGCTACAAAGTTTATTGACTCCCAACTGATCCCTGGGACGGAGGAGCATTTTCTTGGAACCGACCTGGCCGGACAGGCGAGGTGGATGTACCGGACTCTGCTCCGGGGGGCCGTGATAGCCCGAAAGGCTGAGTTCGAGTTGTCGGGAATGCAGGCTCTCCGGAGGAAACTCGAATCTTCAGGCAAGGCAAACAATGATTTCAAGGTGCAAGTCGATCTGCTCCAGAGTCAGCTGTCCGAGATGGGAGAGAAGCTCAAGGCTTCTGAGGAGAAAACGACATCTGCCGTGGAGAAATTGAAGGCTTCCAATGAGACGGTGGCCCGTTTAGCCGAGCGGGAGATGACCTTGGAGAGCCAGCTGAATGCCACTCAGGGTCGGGTGGCAGCCTTGGAGAAGGAGCGTGACCAAGCCGTTTCGTCGGCTAGAGCCGCTAAAGCCGAGGTTGAGGAGCTCAGGAAGAAGCTTAAAGTGACCAAGGAGCAAGGGAAGAACGCGATCTCCATGACTGAGGATGCTCTGAAGGCCCAGGTGAAGATCGTGGCTCCTGACTTCGACACATCGGCTATTGGGATCTTCAAGATGATCCAGGACGGTAAGATTGTCGATATGCCTAGAAAGTGATTTCTTGTAACTTTGGGTTGGTGTGGATTTGTTGAAAATTTCGTTGTGAACTTATTACTTTTATACTTAGTTGGTCGCTTGGTTGACTTGTCGTTATTGTTGTTTATCTTGTTTGGCGTTTTATTTTCGTTACCGTCTTTTGGGGCGGGCTTATTGCTTGTGCCCGTTTTGCCGTTTGCGTTGGTAGCCCGATTAGAACCATTGTGGTTTTATTTATGAAGCCGCTTGGTATGGCTATGGTTCCATTGGCTTCCCGGGGTGATCAGTCCCGGGTTGCCGTTTACGAGTATGATTTTGTGAGGTACGCATTGGAAGATAAAGATGGAAGAATTTGGACAAGTAAGAATTAGTCGCTAGCTAGAAAAGTTTGTGAACATATTAGGCATTTGATAAAAGTGAATAATTGGGAATTAACATTTGATAAAGGCAAAACTCTACCCAACTTATCAGGCCGCTTGGCCGGTAAGCCCAAGCTACGAGTAGAATCTCCTCAGGTTACCTGCGTTCCAAGTTCTCGGGATCTCCCTGCCATCGAGTCTTTCCAGCTTGTAGGCACCTTTCCCGAGCACTTCTTTGATTCTGTAGGGGCCTTCCCAATTTGCCGCCAGTTTTCCTTCTCCTGGGGTCGGTAAACCGACGTCGTTGCGTCGTAGGACGAGGTCTCTTTCCTCAAAATCCTTCTTGAGGAATTTAGTGTTGTAGCGCAGAGCTATTCTTTGTTTTAATGCTGTTTCTGATAAGTGGGTCATCTCTCTAGTCTCTTCCACCAGGTCCTTTTCCACCGCTTCGTCTACACCTGCAAGTAGTAGCCGTGGGCTTGGTTCGCCGATTTCGACGGGTATCACTGCGTCGACCCCGTATGTTAGGCGAAAAGGGGTTTCCCCCGTAGAGCTTTGTTTGGTTGTTCGGTAGGACCAGAGGACCGACGCGAGTTCGTCGGCCCATGCACCTTTTTTGTTGTCTAAGCGCTTCTTGAGGCCGAGTAGGATGACTTTGTTCGCGGACTCCACTTGCCCGTTTGTCTGGGGATGTTCCACCGAGGAAAACTTCTATTTTATCCCTAGGCCGGTGAGGAACTCCGTGAACTTCTTGTCAGTGAATTGCGTCCCATTGTCCAAAATGACGACCTCCGGGATACCGAAACGGGTTATCACCTGTCTCCACATGAACTTCCTGCAATTGGAGGAAGATATGCTGGCTAATGGCTCAGCCTCTATCCATTTGGTGTAGTAGTCGATGGCGACTATGAGATGTTTGACTTGTCCTGGGCCAACCAGGAAAGGTCCTAAAAGGTCAACTCCCTATTGAGCGAAAGGTCGTGTAGACGTCAGCAGACTCAGCTCGGAAGCCGGCGCTTTGTGGAAGTTGGCATTTTGTTGACACTTTACGCACTTTCTGACAAACTCCCTGGAGTCTTTCATCATTGATGGCCAGTAATATCCAGCTCGAATGAGCTTCCTCGCTAGGGCCTTGCCCCCGATGTGATGGCCGCAACATCCCTCGTGGACTTCTCTAAGTACATAGTCCGTCTGGTCGGGGTGCAAGCACTTCAATAGGGGTTGGCTCAGCCCCTTTCTGAACAGTTGTCCCTGTATGATTGCGTATCTGGCTACCTCCCTTCTCAATGTTTTAGCTGCCTTCTCGTCGTCAGGTAACCTGCCGAGTTCCAAGAAGTTTGTGATGGGGTCCAACCAAGAGGGGCTTGACTCCGTCAAATGGAGGGCGACTGTTGGTTCCTTCACCATGCCCTGGATGAGAGACCGGTTACCCGCTCCCGGCTTCGTGCTCGCTAGTTTAGACAGGAGGTCTGCCCGTGTGTTCCTTTCTCTTGGAACGTGTTGGACCGTGACCTCTTGAAACTGCCTTGTTAATTCTCTAACCTTTTCCAAATATTTTTGCAGGAGGGGGTCTCTGGCTTGATAGCTTCCGTTTACTTGCGAGGTGACCACTTTGAGTCGCTACATACTTCCAGTCTTATTGCCCCGACTTCCCGGGCTAATGTTAGTCCCCCTAAGAGGGCTTCATATTCCGCTTGATTGTTCGACACAGGGAACTCGAACTTGGTTGATTGCTCGTAAATGACTCCTGCCGGGCTTTCCAAGATGACCCCGGCTCCCCTGGATGTTTGGTTGGAGGCCCCGTCTACGTGGAGCCTCCACCGTGTGCCCGTTTTCTCAGGGGATCCCCCGTTACCTCTACCAAAAAATCTGCCATTGCCTGTGCCTTGATCGCGTGCCGGGGCTCATATTGCAAATCATATTGGGAAAGTTCGATGGCCCAGGTCATCATCCTTCCAGCCAAATCAGGTTTTTGGAGTACTTGATGAATTGCTTGATCCGTTCTGACGACTACACGGTAACCCTGGAAGTAATGCCTCAACCTTCGGGAGGAGGTTAGGAGTGTCAGCGCCAGTTTTTCCAGTTTGCTGTATCTCAGCTCTACTCCTTATAGAGCCCTGCTTACGAAGTAAATCGGTTGCTGAGCTTTCCCTTCTTCTCTTACGAGCACTGTTGCGAGCGCTTCTTCTGTTACTGCTAGGTAGAGGTAGAGTGGCTCTCCGGCCTTGGGCTTCCCGAGCACCGGAGGCTTTGCTAGAATCTGCTTGAAGTGGTTGAATGCTTCCTCACACGCTGGGGTCCATTCAAATGCTATCCCTTTCTTCATCAGACAGAAGAAGGGCAGGGCTTTTGCTACTGATGCGCCGAGAAAGCGGGATAATGCCGTCAACCTTCCTGCCAACCGTTGGACGTCTTTGATACAACCCGGGCTCTTCATCTGGAGAATCGCTTGACACTTCTCGGGGTTGGCCTCTACTCCTCTTTGGGTGATCATGAATCCCAATAACTTTCCAGCCTCCATGGCAAAGGCACATTTGAGCGGGTTGAGCCTCATGCCGTGTTGTCGGAGGGATGCGAATACGCCCCCCAGGTCACTTAGGAGGTCGTCGGGACGTGTGGTCTTCGCAAGGATGTCGTCCACGTAGACTTCTACTGTCTTGCCTATGAGCTCACCAAATATCTTGTTCATCAGTCTTTGGTACGTGGCGCCAGCGTTTTTCAGACCAAATGGCATCACCTTGTAACAATAGGTCCCTCATGGCGTTATGAACGCTGTTTTGTCCTTGTCGGGACAGTGCATCGGTATCTGGTTGTACCCAGAGTAGGCGTCCATGAAGCTCAGATACCGGTACCCCGCCGCCGCGTCGACGAGTGCGTCAATGTTGGGGAGGGGATAGCAGTCCTTGGGACATGCTTTGTTGAGGTCGGAATAGTCTACACACATTCTCCACCTCCCATTGTGCTTTTTTACCAAGACCACGTTCGACAGTCAAGTCGAGTAGTCAAGTTCTCGGATGAACCCTGCCTCAAGGAAGCTGGCCGTCTGCCTGGCCACCTCCTCTGCCCTTTCCTGTGACATCTTCCGCCTTCTCTGGGCTACTGGCTTAGCCTCCGGCTTGATGGCCAGATGGTATGACATGAGTTGGGGATCTATCCCTGGCATGTCGGCTGGCATCCATGCGAAGAGGTCGGCATTGGCTCTGATCATCTCCATCAAGGGTTCCTTTAATTCATGGGGGATGTTTCTGTTTATGAACGTGAACTTCTCCTCCCCATCACCGACCCTAAATTTTTCCAAGTCCCCTTCTGGCTCAGGTCTGGGCTTGTCATCTATTCTGGCATCCAGGTCGGCAAGGAAAACCCCAGATGCTTCTTTGGACTTTTTCCTAAGAGTGAGGTTGGCGTGGTCGCAAGCGACTGCCGTTTCCAAGTCTCCTCTGATGGATCTTACGGATCCGTCATCAGTAACAAACTTCATTACGAGCAGTTTCGTACTAATCGCTGCCCCAAGGTCGTTGATGGTTTTTCTCCCCAGGATGATATTGTAAGCTGTGGAGTCTCGTAAGACAACAAAATCGGCCATTACCATCCTTCGCCTTTGTCCTTGTCCCAGGGAGGTCGGGAGTGAGATGATCCCATCTGGCTTGATGAAGTGGTCTCCCAGCCCTACCACGCCGTGCTGTTGGGTCACCAGATCGGCATCATGCAGTCCCAAGGCATCAAAAACGTTACGAAACATGATGTTCGAGTCCGCTCCCGTGTCTACTAGGATCCGTTTGACGAGTCCGGTTCCGACTCTGGCCGTGATAACCATGGGGGGACTTTCCGGTACGTCGTCGAACCATTGGTCCTCGGGGCCAAAAGAGATGGATGGGAGTCCTCGGGAACTTCTAGCGGATGAGGAGGAGACCGCCAGGACCTTGGCGTCTTTTTTCTGCGCCAATTTTGACCTCGGGGCGGAATTCCTCGCTGTTACTACGTTCACCACCGTGAGACCGTGGTCGTCCCCCTCGGGCTCTTGACGTCATCTTGTCGCCTGGGACCTATCCTCGCCATCGTGATCCCGATTCTGTCTCCTCGGTTCCCTTATGAGGTGGGAGAAGTCGGCAAGCTTTCCATCCCTGATTGCCTGCTCCAGGGCATCCTTTAGATCGAAGCAGTCTTGGGTTTTGTGCCCGTATCCCTTGTGATATTCGCAGTAAAGGCTTTTGTTTCCCCCGTCCTGTCCTTCAGAGGTCGGGGTCTCGATAGTATCCCTTTCTCGGCTATCTGTTAGTAAACTTCCGTGATCGGTGCCGTGAGCGGGGTATAGTTGGTGAATTTCCCGACTTGGGGAAATGGCTTTGGCGTCTTGCTCGGACCGCCGTCCCTGGCGTGTTCCTTCTGTTTTTCTCCACCCTCGTAGTGTCGGGCTTGGTTGTAGGGGGGTTGCCGTTTATTGGCAGCCACGACCCTGCTGACTTCTTCGTCGTTAATGTACTCCTTAGCCACGCACTGGATCTCCTGCATGGTCCATACCGGCCTTGTGGTAAGGTGCTTTCTGAAGTCTTCATTCAGGAGCCCATTCGTTAAGCACAAACTCGCCACCGAGTCCGTCAGCCCGTCAATTTCCAAGCATTCGTCGTTGAAACGATCTAGGTATTTCCTGGTCGGCTTCCCGGCTCTCTGGGTCACTCCCAACAAATTGATCGGATGCTTAGCTTTGGCGATCCTGGTCGTGAACTGGGGCAGGAAGGCGTGGCTGATGTCGGAGAATTGGGTCACCGAGCCCTGCGGGAGGTTATTGAATCACCGTATTGCAGGTCCCACTAGGGTGACCGGGAAAGCGCGGCACCTTACCTCGTCTCCCACTCCTTCTAGGTTCATCCTGGCCTCAAAGGCCGTGAGGTGTTCCAGCGGGTCTTGCGTTCCATCGTACCTCATGTCCGTTGGCTTGTCAAAGTGTTTTGGCAGCCGGACTTCGAGTATGGAACGGTGGAATGGGGTCGCTCCCATTATTACGGGTCCCCGTGTTTCCGTCGTTCTTCCCTCGTCGCTTTCCCGACGAGTGTCCTCGTCTCCGCGGTTCCTGGTACGCCTTCCCTCACGTCTGGCATAAATGACGGGGTCACGACGTCTTCTCGCGCGCCCTCTCCCCCCGGTGCTTTCGGATTCAGCTTGGGGGCTAGGCGTGCGTCTGGAGCGACTCCTGGAGCGAGAGCGGGAGTGACTCTGCTCTGGGGTGTGTTGATCGCATTCCCTATCTGCTAGCCGGCGCTCCAAGTCTTGCATCCTGTGGCATAGCTCTTGCATTATTCTGGCGTGGTTGTCTCCGGTCCCCCCAAAGGGGCGTCTCTCATGTGATTGGGTTGCGTCCCTCGGGGGTGACCTTGGATGTTGTCGGGTTTCCGTCCCGGCGGCGTCGCCTCCGGGTACGGCCTCGCGGCCTGTCTCCGTTTCGAGTAGCACGAAGTCCATGGACGAGTCCCCACAGACGGTGCCAGTGTTCGGTAAGTCGGTTACCGGTCGGTTCGGGTGAAGATCCTGGGAGATGGTAGGGGCTCGTCAGGTCGTGGACTGCCGGTCAAGGGTGTGCGAGGTCCCGAGTACTTCGTGTGAAAGGGGGGTACCACCTGCAAAGACACTCCGACGCCCTTGTCAGTAAATGTGCCTGCGGAAAGGGTGATGTGATATCTGACGTACCTCAGGGAAAGAGTAAATCTTCCCCTTATATATTGCCAGAGGTGGGCCCTGTGAAGGCAGGCCCACTATTCCTGAGACGTTTCCTTCACAGTTATGGGTGAGCTGTCACGGACGCGTGTCCGGGTCGGCGATGGAGCGCCCTACTCCTGACCATTCGGGTCGGGTGGAGCTCGGGTCGACCCAAGTCAGCGGGGGGTTTGGGCCAGGCCGTAACAACTTTGAACCAAACAAACCACCCCAACTCTCTCTTTCTTGTCAAACATGCTATAAAATTTAATTTTTAAAGTATATCTTTTTAGTTTGAGACTTTAATTGAAGTGACAAATTAAAATAATTTTTAGAGAAAATTTCACTTTTTTTTTTAGAAAAATGTTAAATAACATTCTATTTTTTTATTTGTAAAATATATACTTCTTTCCTTTATAATTTTAAAAAAAATTTTCTTTTTAATCTATTTTAAATTTTTCTGTTAACTAACATTAACTTTATCTATTTTTTAAGAAAAAATAATCTTTAGTAAAAAATTTATTTTTTGTGATTAAATTTTATTTATCAAAATACCTTTAATAAATTATTTTTTTATTGATTAAATTGTATTTTTTTTAAAATATTTTTTTTAAAAAAATTAATAACCTAAGATACCCTTCAATAATTTTTTAATTATTAAGGAACTTATTTTGTAAAGATGTGAAGGAATGAGATGTTAATATTTTAAATTTAGGATTTATCTATCTCAATTTATTTTTAAGTTTTGATAAAGTTGTTAATAATTTTTAATAGTTCTATGAAATAAATTATTTATTAATATTAATTGTTATAACAAAGGTAAGATTTTTTTAATTTAATATTAAAATAATATATATTGATATCGAAAAATTAATAGTAAAGTATAAAAATAATTGTTAACAAAAATTTTGGTAAAATCACAATTTAATAATTTTTATTAAAAAATTATTGAAGAGTATCTTGGAAAAAAATAATTTAATCATTAAAAAAATTTAAAACAATATTCTGGTAAAAATACAATTTAATCAATAGAAAAAAAATTATTAAAGGGTATTTTAGTAAATAAAATTTCATCACAAAAAAATAAAATTTTTACTAAAAGGTATTTTTGTAAAAAATAATTTATTTTTTCTCAAAAAATGGATAAAGTTAACGACTTAACGTTACTTAGTACAACAAATTTAAAATGGATTAAAGAGGGGATATTTTTAAAAGTTATAAGGGAGGGGAGTGTACATTTTATAAATAGAGAGGAGGAGAGTGTCATTTTAACATTTCTCAACAAAGGAGAGTGAAATTTTTGCTAATTTTTAATATGTTGTATTTGAGGTCGATACAAAGTTGGTGTAGTGAGTCAATATGTGTGAGTTTGAGTGTATACCCATCTAGGATATGAGCTCTATATGAGAGTTTGGTTAATGTATTGCTACATGTACAAAATAAAATTTGAACCTCCAAATACCTATTTAAGTAAACAAGTGAGCTAATTACTCGATCAATCAAAGTTAGTTAAGTATTTATAATTTTTTTAGACATATAGTTAAGTGTTTATAATTTTTTTAGACATAGACTTACATTGTGTATGTAATAGAAATTGTTTTTTCCAATCTACTTTCTTCATTTCATAAACCACACATATATACATCTAATATTCTCATACAACAGCAAAATTTTTCTAAAATATGGAGACTAATTATAAACTAAACAATAGAAATCTTCCTAAATTATATACAAATTGATACTATCTATATTTACTTATATTTCCAAATTACAACTTAGCTATTGATTGATATTTTCTATATTTGGTAAGCTTTATGTTATTTTCTATATTTAGCTAAGTTTTTCGTTATTACCTCACCTCAAGTTGGAGCATGTAAGTCATGAATGTCCAACTTGACCAAGATTGTTGTAAATTTGTGTTGGGACATATGATGGAAGAAGACGCTACTGCACAATTTCATCCCGAATAAGGTGGACCTCAATGTACTTCGTGCGTTCGTGAAAGACCAAATTTTTAGCGATGTACAGGGTTGCTTGACTATCACAGTATAGGCAAATGGGGGCAGGATAAGGTACGAATAAATCAGAAAGAAGATCCTTAATTTACTTCAGTTCGCGTGTCATCATAGCCATTGAACGATACTCAGCTTCAGGCTTCAGCAGAGGAGGCATAGATTGTCTGTTGTTTCTGAGTTTTTCATGAAATGGGAGAGTTGCCAAGTTGAGCAAACCACCCTGTGAGAGACTTGCGAGTTAGAAAACAACTCACCCAATTGGAGTCAAACCATCCATACAAGTATAAATCATTGTTCCGTGGGAGCAGAATACCTTGGCCAGGATGGCTCTTTGAATAACGAACAACTCTCAAAGCAGCTTACTAGTGTTATATGCGAGGAGTTTGCATAAATTGAGACAAAATATTCACACTGTAAGCTAAATCAAGTCTAGTAAAACATAAATAAATCAACCTTCCAACAATTCGGTGATAGGTACTAGGATCATAAATGATAGGACCAGTAGCTGATGCCAACTGATGATTTTCATCACACGGTGTAGTGGCCGGCTTAGCACCTAACATCCCCGCTTCAGTGATGATGTCCAAAGCATATTTTCTCTGACACAAGAAAATATGAATGAGAGACCGAGTAACCTCAACCCCCAAGAAATACTTTACCCAGTCGAGATTTTTCATGTGAAAGTACTGGTGCAAATATTGTTTAAAATTATTAATTGCAGCACCCTTATTTCATGCAACATACACAAGCACAACCAGTTGTACACCAGAGCGACAAAGACTAAATAGGGAATAATCCTTTTGAGATTGATGAAAACTATATCGAATAAGAGTAGAAGACAGTTTCGTAAACTAACAGTGAGGAGCTTGCTTTAGCCCATACTAATATTTTTGGAGCTTACAGACGACACCTTGTTGAGACACTTAAAAATAAACCAGGAGAAAGCTTCATATAAACAACAATATCAAGGTCTCCATGTAGAAAAGCATTGTGGACATCCATCTGGTGTAGTTTTCAGTTCTAAGCTGTTGCTGCTACTGTAAGAGTCGTTCGAATGGTGACGATTTTCTCAACCGAGAGAAAGTTTCATTGTAATCCAATTCTTCCACCTAATTATTTCCCAAAATGACTAGTCTTGCTTTGAACCGTTCGATTGTCCCATTAGCATTATATTTTATTTTGTATATCCACTTACAGCCAAGTGTCTTCTTTCTTGGAGAGAGAGTAGTGAGCGTCCACGTATTATTGATCTCAAGAGCATGAATTTTGCGAGACATAGCTTTTCGCCATTCCTCATCTCTCACTACTTGAAAGAAAAACAGAGGCTCCTATTCTGTTTGGAGAGCAGCAAGGAAAACACGGTGTTGTGGTAAAAAAGAATTGCAATTGACAAAATTTTGTACAGGATAGGACAGTAGGACACACCTGAGGATTCTGATGGAGAGGAAGACTGGACGGATGGGCTCATTTGGATTGTGGTAGCGGTGACGAAATTGCAAAGACGAATAGAGGATGCCTTCACACGATGGCCGCAACCGAGTGAAGCTTCCATTGTTGGTGGCAAATCAGTGGACGGGCGCATCCACAGATGGTGGTTCAGTGAATGGCGCTGAGTCATCTGAGTTATCCAGTCTTGGGTCCAAGGCAGTGGCAGCATGGTCGTCAGTTTCAGCCTCGAGTGCATGACCCCCCTATTGTTGGTAGAGTTTGCAACTGTGTGAGACTCCCCCATACATTCATTTTGGTTAGATGATTGGGGCGCAGGTATTGAAATTGACCGTGTCCTATGAAAAATTCTTCTTCAAATATTTCTTCAATCATAGGGGCCCGCGTAAGTGCTGTTCCAAGAGCATTGGTTTGGGCTTGTTTGAAGGAAATATATGCTTAACGAAACAAACATCACATGACACGAAAAATAATTTATTTTCCAAGTCAAACAATTTCCATTCTTTTTGTCCAAATGGATACCTTTTCGACTTTGACCTTTAAATTTTTCCTTTTGTCAGTTTTGATTGTGAACATAGCAAAGGGAGCCAAAGATTTTCAAATACTCGCCGAGACGTCGCTTGGGTCACCAATCTTGGCGAGGTTAACAACCCCACTATGGTGACATAGTTTAGATTCACCAATCTTGGTGAGGTTAGCAACGCCACTATGGTGAAAATAGCCATAAACCCACCTTGGTTGGCCAAGCCAAAGATGCACCTCTTACTCTCAAAGAGCCTATAGGAAAATAAGCACACAGCTTATTTCATATTCAAATTAACTTCAACTCTTTTTCATAAATAAAAGGTACATGAGTTATTTATACTAGTGGGAGAAGGAAAAGTCTTCATAACTTGGACGATGTGGGACTAATACATAACACAAAGTTCACTATTCTAAACAATATGAGACTTGTATTTCCTTATTATAATTAACTAATATAAATAACCTACTAACTCTACTTGCTCCCGCATCACATAGCTTGGAGCTTTTCCATGAAATACTTTATAGGGAGTTTTTCCCTGCAATATTTTTTATGGAGTTCGATTAATTAAGTACCCGGCTATCAACACACATTCTCCCCAAAATTGAGTAGGAGGATGGGCTTAAAAACGTAAAGATTGGGCAATATTCAGGATATACCGATATTTATGTTCCACTCTTCCATTTTGTTGTGGGTGCCAATGCAAGAAATTTGGTGAACAATTCCTTGTTGAAGAAAATATTGTTTTAAACAGGCTTGTTGTACTGTTGATCAACTAAGATTTTTTTTTCAAAGTAATTGAAACTTCTGTCTTTTCTTTTAACAAATATATCTAGACTGTACGTGAACAATCATCCACAATAGTTAAGAAATATGATACTCTACATGAAGAAGGGGTTCTATAAAGTCCCCAAAAGTCACAATGAATTAAATAAAAAATATTTGATGCATGATACTTACTCAAAGGAAATTTGTTTCTTGTTTGCTTGGATTTTTCACAAACTTCACAAATTTTGTTCACCTCATTACTGGTACATTTCTCATTTAAAACAGGAAGTATTTGCACAATTTTAAAAGTTGGATGTCCTAATATCTTATGCCAAATATCGAATTGATTCTCTGTTTTGATGTGACAAGCTTGAGTCTTGTATGTGTCACGATATTAATAAAACCCATCTTTTCGTTCACCTACTCCAATCAGCATCCTGAAAGTGCGGTCTTGCATAACACAAACTTTGTCAGTGAAATTCACAACACAATTTTTTTCATCTATTAATTGAGAGATTGAGATCATATTGCATTTTAATTCGGGCACATAAATAACATTTTTCAACCCACGCCCTCCGTCAAGGATCACTGTTCTTGGCTTGCATGCTACCCACATGTTCACCATCAGATAACCCCACTAGGCACTCGCGTATAATTTTTCTTTCCCATAAATTTTTCAAAGTTCTAGTCATGTGGTTGGATGCATCACTATCAATGATCTACAAATTAAACATTCTCTTACCGGTCATTTTTTCAGAATCATCAGGTTTTTGCTTGCCAATCATATCTAGTATCACTTTCCGTTGTTCATTAATAAACCTACTTTCTCAAGTTTATTCGCGTCTATATCATTGGCCTGACTTCCATTAACATGCATCACATTTACCCGTGCTTGATCTCCACAGTTTTGAGCCCCTTGATGCCATGAACTTTTGCCATTGCTCTTTCCTTCATATTTGGATCGGTTGCTCCACCATTCCGGATATCCCGCAATTTGAAAGCATTCTTTTACATCATAGTCATTCTTTCACATTTCAAGCAAGTCACCGTCTTTTTTCCATAGTATCCACGTCATCTCGCCTTGCTTCCTATTTGTATTACAAGGCCCACAACCATCCCTCATTCTTCTGTTGACTTCGTGATTGTTCTCACTCTCTCCTCCTGGATCAGCATCGTGTAGACATGGCTCAATGAGGGCAAGGGATCTGCTGCCCAAATATTTTACCTTACCGTGTCATAGCTTGTATCATCCAATCCCATCAGCAGATGATGAACCTTCTCTTCCTCTTTTCGTTTCTCAAGTTCACTCCTAATTCCGCACTTGCAACCGTCACAGGTACAAGTGAACATTTGTTCACAATTTACTAGTTCATCCCATAGAACTTTTAATTTTCCAAAATAGATTGTCATGTTCATACCCTCCTGCTTGCATCTTGACAAATCAGCCTTTAGTTGCTGGATCCACAGGCCATTCACCACAGAAAACCGTTCCTTGATGTCTTCCCACAACTCATGTGCGGTTTCTGCATATGCCACAATCGATCGCAAGCTTGGTTTGATTGTATTCAAGATCCAAGATACGATCATGGACTGCACTGTCCACCAATCCTCTAGTTCGGCTGGGGTTGTCGCTCGCACTGAGATCATATGACGAGTAAGTCTTCTTGGTCCCTCCTTCTGAGAATTTTTTATTTTTCTCCAATGTTCTTCTCTGGTTCTGCAATTGATGCCATGGTTTTACGCTGCCCTTTGTTCTTTTTTTTTTTCGGATATCAGAGCACGCACTCTGATATCATAATAGAAATTGTTCTGTCTAATCTACTTTTTTCATTTCATAAACCACACATATATACAAGTATACAACTGATATTCTCACACAGCAGCAAAACTTTTTTGAAATATTGAGATTAATTATAAACTAAACAACAGAAATTCTTCTAAATTATATACAAATTGATACTATCTATATTTACTTATATTTTCAAATTACAACCCAGTTATTGATTGAGTATTTGCCTAAATTTTCCGTTATTTTTTATGTTTGGCTAAATTTTTCGATATTAGTATGTGACTTTTTTTGGGCTATATTCCAATTTTATTGGGCTCCTGTTTCTTTTGGATTGAGAACCAGGTAGGGGCAGCTATAATAGTTTTCGAGATGGTGGATTTAAGCCAACTTTCGTGGTATGTGGATTAAAAGAAAACTAGAAGAAAAACGTGTTTGGTTGGCCTATTTGGGCCTACAAGGCTTGAATTGTAATTATTTCAAGAGGAAAAGAAATCATGAAAAAAAAAAAAGAAAAAGAAATATATTTGCAAAAAGGAACACTATGTTTTTCTTGATAAATTGCAACATTTTAAGTAACAAATTCACTAATTAAATTATCAATACAACCAACCAAGTTGGGTTGGTCTAGTGGTTAGCTCACTAGTCCGCTTTAGTAAGTGTCAGGGGTTCGAATTCCGCCTTATGCATGCAGCAACCCATTGACCAATGGCAAACCCTTAAATGGAGCTTAGTATTGCGACGGATTAGTCCTTAACCTGTCGGATTGTTGATTAAATTACTTCTCAACAATTTATTTATATGATTAAATATTTAAAAGAATGTTATCTTCAACAATGACCAATATAGATAATGAAAATTTTCGCATATTAGTCTAACTTTCCTCTTTTTCAATCAGAATATAACGGATCTTGATATTTCAAAACATAAAGTACATAATAATTTTTTGTTAGCGGATATATTAAAACTATAAATTACTATTAAGATGTGAATTCAACAACTATATAATTTCATGACAATAATTATACAAAAACCAGCGTTGTTATGCATACTTCATCTCTCCTATCACTTCAAATCTATATAAAATAATTGTGCATAATACCCATAATCAAAATCTAAAGATTTTAAGTGCCAACTAGGTACGGTAACATTAATTATATTTCCCTTCCTAAAAATGGGTAACTAAGAATGCAGCAGGAGTATAAAACTCCCCCCAACTTTATTATTCATTTGGAACCAAGAATCTTGCACTTCTGTTATAAGATTTTGATGTTAGAGAATAAATACAACAGGAAAACTGTGGGCTGCTATATAGTACTGGGATATTATATAGTACTACTATCTTTTAACAATTATGAAATAATGGTTGGCATATACTTGAATTGTTACAAATTTGTTGGTGGGACAGTATTATTCAGTCTGAACTAATTAAATTTCTGCCTACTTGTGTGATTCTCTGAGCATTTTAATTACATGAATTGAAGAACATGGCCGAATATAAGGAACCCATATTACAAATAAATGAGTCTATATTATGACGTAGTACCAATATATATTGATGTGTTTGTTGTTTAGTAAATAATCATCTTTGGAAACTCTTAACACCATTAAATTGATTTATTTATACGTGTTTTACATATCCTTTTAACAAAATAATCAGATATTAATATAATCAAAATTTTCACACTATCTGTCGATAAGTGACTTCATTTTTGGATTTTTTTTAAATAAAAAAATATTTTATTTATTGAAATAAATAATATGTAAAATAATTACAAAAATACTTAACATATCTTATCTCGTTTACGGTGTAAATGAAATAAGACAGATGGAATGACATGTGTATATCTCGTTTAGTGTGACTCACTCGTTAAAAAAGAAGTAAGCGTCTGACAAAAAATAAATGATCAGAATTAGAAAAAATAAAGTCCTAATAATTATTGACATAACAAACTGATTTAACTATTATATACATTTATTTAACAGAAATTTATAAATATGTACTAACTGAATTTATTTAAATAAAACTTTTTACGTTCATAATTACTAAGTTAATTAACAAATATCTCCTCAATACGTTAATTAAAATAAAAATATTTACTAAAATAATTAACAATCTAATTAATAAATTTTTACTTAGTAATTTAATTTAGGTAAAAACAAAATTACATAATTATTTAGTTAAAAAATAATTTTTACTTGGATAGTAATTATTAAATTAACTTTATGAAAAATATCTACTACAACATATAATATCTAAATTAATAATTATGTGCTTAATAACTTAATTACAAAAAAAATAGAACCACATTCCTAAAATCATATCCTATCAGTAAACCGTTATTAAGATACATTCAGCTACCTAAACCATAAATTATGTACTAGTTCTTGACAAGTATTCTAACCATGGCTAGAATAGAAGAGAAGAAAAAATTGTCGAAAAATTAGAAATGGAGCCCGAAACGTCCCTGTTAACCACATATATAGGCCGCACCCACTTTTTTTTCGTTTACAATGTAAACAAGATATACACATGTCATTCCATCTATCTTATTACGTTGACATGCTACGTATTTTCATAATTATTTTACAATTTATTTATTTTAATAAATAAAATATTTTTTATTTATTTAAAAAAATTCCTTCATTTCTTTCCGTAAGTCGATCAATACAGTAAATTAATTAAAATTTGTATCATAAATGCAATAAATAAAAAGCAGCCAACAATATGTTCCTTTAAGCATTTCTCATATAAAAGATATAACGCCACAACGAAATGACAGATTAGAAACTACTTTTTTTTCAAGTCATACATTTGAATTTTGAAAGCGTTAAAGTTAAAAGGTAAGAAAATTTTCAAATTTTCCAAAAGCATTAGTATTTTAAGAAGAGTTTAAGTAAAATTTTTTACACAGTCGTATAATTATATCTGTCATTTTTTTAGATGACTATTCACATTTATTTTTGCTAATAATGTGGTGTTACTTAATTGGATGTATTAAAATTAAATTCTTTTAATAATTTTAACTGTTTATATATAAAATAAAAATCAATAGCTAAAACTGTCGGCACAAAACACTTAAAAACCTTCCTAAACTATCTATTTTGGATTCGCATTGCAAATACAAACAACTTTACATTATTGCATCATGCACACAATTTTGACAGATCTTCGAAATGATTGCCTATGCTTGTTCATTTCAGTGTGATGATTCATTGAGTAATCCCTAAAACTGAAAGTAATTTTAGTTTATTATAATTTAACTCTCAAAGTTTATATTAACTACTATATAAGTGATTCGGATTTATACAAAAAGAAGTTACACTATTCTTGCTGTCTGGAGTAAACTTAGAGAGTAATAATAATACGTACACGTGAATCCATTAAAATTATACGTCACTAAGAAATAATGATTATTATAAAATAATAATTATTGTGCTGTGTGTGTGGGTGAGTTGACAGATTACTTATAATATAAGGCAAATTGCTAGTAGTCTAGTACTTAAGCTTTTGATTATTGCAAGTTGCTTTAATGGTTGATACAGAGAAACCCGTGATTAGAGCTTTAATTAATTAATTTGTGGTTGTAGCATATTTTGGAGGCAAATTTTCAGCCATCAAAATTTTTAAAGTAGTTCATTGATATTTCGTACGCACTATTTTCCCTTTGCCGACCGATTTATTGGACCAAAAATTTGGCACCGACGCTGCTTCCAATTAATTCAAATATATCAAAACAAGTTACTTTAAACCAAAGCAAAAGGATCATAAATTAAGGAACAAAAGTAAAAACTCGAGAATAATTAAGTTAGGATAAGGCTATTTTAATACAATAAAAATAAAAAAATATTGTCTATATACATTATTAGTCGACACACATTTTTTTAACAAATACTTATTTTATATTAAATTGATGAAACTTTTTCTCATCATATCTTGACATATTATGACCTCATATAGGATGAAATAAAAAATATTATATATACATAAAAAATTATATTTGTGTATAAGGAAAAATATAAGTAATTAACAATATTTTTTAACAATGTGAATTAATAAGGTTAAAAGAATAAATTTAATTAGTAGCATTAAATTACGGTGTAGTGTATTTTCATTTGATTGGTGGTTGTTCATGTTGTTTAAAATATTCATTGTTTACCTAGCACTCCCCTTATGTATAAATGTATTATTGTTAAATTTATTTGTATTATTGGAGCTTCTTTCACCTTGGGAGGAGTTTAAGAGTAGTCTTAAACGGGACTGTCCCTCTATTTAAGCAGTTCCTTGTTTTGTTTTTTTTGTTTTTTTTTGTTTAATTTATTTCAGTCACAAAAAAAAATATTTTATACTAATAACTGATTTGATGATTGATATTTTATGATATTTAACATGGTATCACTATGAAATATATTTAATAAGTTGTCTATGATGCACAGAACACTGACACGGGACACGACACGACACGGGACACGCCGACACGCAAATTTTAAAATCTTGCATGACACGGGACACACATACATATAAAATATAAAGCATTTTTTAGATAAATTGTAATGATATTTTGATATTTTATTGATATTAAAATATAAATTAAAATTTTTAATTATTTTTAATATCTTATTTTAATTATATCAAGTATTTAAAATATTTTTTTGTTTTAATAAATAATAATATATACTATATCTAAATTTATTTTAAGAATATATGTTAAGAATAAGACTGGACACGCTGATACGTGATGGTATTTAGGTGTGTTTAGGTGTGTCCGAAAAAGAATTTTTTATTTTTTATTAAGACACGGTTGAACACAATAAACACGCGTGTCGGACGAATATCGGTGAGTGTCATATCCGAAATGTATCCGACACGTAAACACGACAACTCAGCAAAGTATCTGTGCTTCATAAATAATAACTATAGATTGAAATTAAACTCTGATCTGAAGCAAGTAATAATGTAATATGATGCATATAGCTTGGAAAAAGATTAACAGAATAATCACTTGTTTATAAATAAAATTGCACATTTATAATTTGTCTTTTTTATACAATTTCATGGACGTAGTAGGGTCCATGTTCACATGTTCCGAAACTGCATCATCACTCATGCAAAATCTAAAGAAAGAGCGAGGAACCTTATTTGCATTACGTGACAGAAATGAGGAAAAGAAAGTGCGTTGGGTTCACGTACTTAATAACGTGGCAGTCATACTGTTTTGTTTTCTGCATCAGACAGAATCCTCACATAAGGCGTTGCTATTCGTTCCACCAACATGCATATATATATATATATATATATAATTATCTTTTTAACTACCAAAAACATTTTGTTTGATTTAATTTGATTCAAAACTTTGTACTTAATATACTATATAATTATTCGTAGGGTTGAACAACTTGTGGGTACGTAGATAATAAGGACAATTTAGGCAAATTCATGTAGGGCATTATCTCCTGTGACTACACGTCTATTAATAATACCATAACTTGCCATATGGATGGGACATATACATGGGATCTGTCATATAAACTAACCAAAACTAGATATTATATTTAACACTGTAGAGTCACGGCATAAAATCAATTAAAATTCAGTAACAAAACAAATCATCACTATGTGGAATAAGAAGGAAGAAGCAAGAACGATGGTAACAAGCCAATACAATCAAATAAGATAGGTCAGAATAATTTGGTGGAAGTTTTAGCTTAAAGGAGGAGCATATAATTTAGGATAAACTACACTTATTTGTTTTGCAGTTAACTTACACTACACATGTTTAATTTGTCATACTTGTACTGATGTTTCCAAAGGAAAAAGTAGTGTCACAGTTTTAACAAAAATGCTATTTGTATATTAAAATCAGTTATTAAAATTAGTCACTGATGTATTTATGTATAAATATCAATATAATTTAATTTATTTTTAATATATATTTATATTTTAACATATTTTTTACTAGTAGTTAATTTTAATATACAAATAATATAATTATATCTTTAAAAGGGGAGTCAATTATAGCGTGGCTATGTTAATTTGATAATACTTAAAAAAATATTGTTAAAAGAACATTATCTTAATTTTAAGGATATGTTTTAAATATTATCAAAATTGTAGAACTATTATAAATCCTAGTAATAATAGCCATTACAGCATGCAACTTTTAAAGAATATATAAAAATTAGGTACTACTCAAATAAAAATATCAAAAATATTTTTTCGTAAAGATGTTTTGTTTTAAAAAATATAATTTGTTTATTTAGCTACATTTTAAATAAAGTCAATATTTTCATAACATATCAAAATTTAATCTTATAATCTATCATTTAAGGGTAAAAAAATATATACTTTTATATAAAGACAATTATAAAATCTTTGTTGGAGTATCATCTAAAAATTAAACCTTTGAAGAGTAAGTGTTGTGATATCTCCTATTCTATGGAGTGTTCACTCTACAATTTAGTCAGACAAGTTGCGAATGACCAACCAACCCCCCCCCCCTCTTTCTTTTCTTTCCTTTTTCTCCCTTTTTTTCTTTTCACTCCCTCCTCATCTGCATATATTAAAACTAAAAAGTCACCAAAAAATAAATAAATAAATAAATAAAAAAGAAGGTACCCCACTTGGGGCTAAAAGATTAACATATATAACCTGGCCATAGTGTGATGATAATAGAAGATTAACATATTCAATCATTTTGTCCCCCTCTCAAAAGGACTCATCACATATACAAAATCAGAGTTTTATCTGTCTTTGTTCAGTGCATGAAGTAGCTATGCCGAAGCATTGTGACATGCAAATCAATATTGATGGTCAGCAGATATTCCTATTGAAAGAGGTACTCATTTAGTGTTATTTGATAATTATATTCAATATATACCATATATATGATGAGTTCATGATGTTTCAATCAAGAGAGGGGGGGGGGGGGGAAGCCATACATAATCACCAGATTTTCAAGAGTGATGATTATTCTAGTTCACTTGTTTTTATTGCAGAAGGTTATGTCAAAATACTGTGGAAAGTTGAAGAGAATCTTGAATCATCAAAAGAGATGTAATGTTACGAAGTTGGGGATTAGAATCAATAACTTCCCTGGAGGCCCAGATGGGTTTGAACTTGTTTCAAGGTTCTGTTACAATAACGGCAACATTCCAATCACTGTGGCTAATGTTCCTCTCCTCTATTGCTGTGCCATTTATCTTGGAATGGCAGAAGGGGTTTTCAGCAACAATCTCTTGCAACAAACAGAAACATTTCTTGATAGAATCTCTCAGTGGAAATGGCATGATATAATTGAAAGTCTCATGAATTGTGAGCATGTGTATGCATATGCAGATTGCTATGGCCTCTTAGAAAGGATCATTGTTGGTGGAGTGTTACCAAAGATTAATCAAACTCCAAATTCTTCAGATGTAAGCTTCATCAATTCATGTTCTTCACCATCCTCATATTCTTCCCCAGAAAGCACTTCTGGTAATAAGAGATTCTCTTCCTCATCAAACAAACTGGCTAATACTCCAGAAAAAATCAGGTCAACTTTGCCAAGCAAAGCATGGTGGTTTGATGATTTGGCAACTTTACCCCCAAAGATCATTGAGAAACTCTTCCAATTTCTTGGTGCATACAAAACTGACAACAACAATTTAGTCCTCACAAGGTTTTTGTT
This sequence comes from Arachis ipaensis, assembly GCF_059453495.1. Taxonomy (NCBI): domain Eukaryota; kingdom Viridiplantae; phylum Streptophyta; class Magnoliopsida; order Fabales; family Fabaceae; genus Arachis; species Arachis ipaensis. Next base: position 9,469,078 of record NC_142438.1, read on the forward strand.
GCATTATCTGAGAAAAGCAACTCAAAAAACCAGAGTTGTTGATTGCAAAAACAGCAGTGAGAGTGAGTATGCCGCTCTTGCAGAAACAGCAGCTTATGGTGTCATTTTTGTTGGAAAGGAAACATTTTCATGCAGAGGGCTATTTTGGGTAATAAGGATTGTATCCGGTTTTGGTTTGAGTAAAGGTTGCAGGACTGAACTTGAAAGATTAATTGGTGGTGTCCTTGAACAAGCTACTTTGGATGATCTTTTGGTATCTGGCCATGATATGGGAGTTTATTATGATGTTAATTTGGTCATAAGATTGGTTAAACTCTTTGTTGATATCAATGGTTCTGATGAAGGGGTTTCATTACAGAAACTGAAAAGGGTTGGTAGGTTGATTGACAAGTATTTGAAGGAGATATCACCTGATCAGAATCTCAAGATCTCTAAGTTTCTTGGAGTAGCAGAATGCTTGCCAGATATTGCAAGGGATAGCTTTGATGGGGTCTATAGAGCCATTGACATCTATCTTGAGGTGAATATCACATACCCTTCTTTTACTGTTCTTATCTGCAGCATCATCTTTTAGCACAAATAATATTGTTTTGGTTAATAAATTTTTCGTTCTTGTAAAATTGTCGATTGATGATTTTTATTACTGTGAAACTTTTTCTTGTGGTTTTGGTCTCCAAAAGGTTTCCAAATTGAAAGTGGTCCTTGTCATCATTCTACCTGCATATTACTTTACACCTATGGTTCAAAACATAAGGAACTGTCTTCGAATTGATTTGTATGAGAGATATGGTAGGGACCAATTTTACTTATTTTTTAAAATTGTTTTTACTAAAACCACAGAAAATTTTTTTCATAAAGTCCAAAATCATAAATCACTAATTTACAAGATAAAACTTAATTAACCCTGATAACATTCAGGTTTTCAAATCTACTTTGTTTTGTATGGGACCTCTTTTTAACTTAATCTGTGTAGTAAAGAAATTAAGATGAAAAACCTTAAAATTGTCACTTTTACTCACCTTTAGTTGTTTCGTTCAGCCTAATAATATATATTGCTCAATCTTTGTCATGTGGTTAGTATTATGTGTCAAGTGCAATAAATAAATAAATAAATAAGATGGAAACAGGAACTAAAACGGAAAGGGAAAGGAAGATGCATGTCCAGATTACATACAAAACTATATCCATAAAAAATTCCATGCATTATTAACTTTATGCTTGGATTTATGTATGTAAGAATATAATTTTTTGTTGACATATTCAACATCAAATATGACTTAAAACCCATATTGTATTTTTCTCGTCTTTCTCTAAGTGTATCTCTAGCATTGTCTATAGTGCTTCGGTAGTCAAAATACAAAATTAGATGTTTTATTGTCAGATTTTTCATATTAAGATTTTTTGTAATTTGTATTTTTGTTTTTTCTTTCACCCTTCTGTTATTGTGGTCTAGAAATCTCATCATCCTTCATGTGCTTCGTCATAGAGTAGAGTAATTTGGATGTATTATTAGATAACATGGGGAAAGGGAAACATATATAAATCCAAGGCATGTGCATACTGCATTGTGCCCCTTAGTCTAGGAATTCTCACACCTGCGTGTCTGATACTGCTGTAGAGTTCACATTCAAACAAGTGTTTTAGACTGAGGAAATGAAAACACTTGTCATTCATAGACACATGCTGTCATTGATCTTGATTCTTGAATATTTTCTGAGTAATGTGGACAAATAAAACACAGAGCTGGCCACCCTTAGTATTTGTTTCTATATGCAATTAACGTTACCTTTTTTACTTTTTTCTTTGACAGCACATATTATTACTTTAACCTAGCAGCAAAAGTTTGTTGTTCATTAGATTTGTTACTTATACTCACTTTTATCTCATACTTTATAACCTTTTGTAATTATTAAATTTTGTATTTTCCTAATTTACTCCCCACCTTGTTCAATTTTTTTCACAAATATTAACAACACTTAATATAATAAGCTCTCGTCATGCATGTATTTGACAACTAGTATATTACATTATTATTATATAAATTTTTCTAATTTTGGTAGCCAATGAAATTGCAGTCTCATCCTATGATCACATTCGAGGAAAGATCAAGATTGTGTAGATGTCTTAATTACATTAAACTCAGCTTTGAAGCTAGTAAGGATCTGGCCAAGAACCCCAGAATACCTCCAAGGATTGCAATGCAGGCTCTTATTTCTCAGCAATCAAAGATTGCAACACTGGACTATGATGAGACTGAGACTCCAAGAAAGAAGAATCCTTATCAATTAGTTTTGTACAAAGAAGGTAAGAGGAACAGCTTCTCCAAGGAGAAAAAAGACATGACACTAAACATGGATAAAATGCAATGGAAGGTAGTAGAATTGGAAGAATTATGCAAGGAAATGAACTCAAAGATGGTTAACCGGAATGCATTGTTTAATCATGCTCGTGCCAGATCCTCACCAAGATTATGCTGATCATCTTCAACTTGTGTTAGTACTTGAATTGTACAAAGCTTAAATTGTATTTTTATTTTGTATTGGGTAGAATCTCAAATTGATACAAGATATAAGAGATTCCTGCATTGTTGCGGGCTGCATTTATTCTCAACTGGTTTGGTTCGATTTTTGAACCTAAAAATCAGTATGTGGTTTGGTGTGGTTTTTCTAGTGAACCAAATCATGCCCAGTACTAATTGCAGCACTAGAACCTATTGAAATACATAAGTAATATTCGATAAGATTGTACAAAACTAGGACCATAATGGGTATAAAGTTTTTGCTACCTAGTCATTGCAAGTTTGAGGAGTTGCATTCTGCTTAAGACAATATACAGCTACGTGAATTTAATTGATAGTATTACATTATACATATTTTCCTTTTTATCCATTCACAAGTACAGGAAGTGATATGCTAGCAAACTTAATATGCATATTATGTTAGAAATAAGTAAGTAAAGAGGATATTGGAGAAAGAAAAGATAGCGGTTATTAGAAAGTTATACTTGTGTCATGAGGCAATACTCTCTTTATATTGCACTATGCACTTCTCAACAGTCAACACCTATATCTTGTTACTTATTTGAGTTAACTAACATTGTTTATCTTCAAATACACAAGTAAATGATTCTGTGCATTTCAACAATTGCAACCAGAAAATGACATGTAAGCACCAAATTTCATCTAAGTTGGCAATTAATTAAACTAGGGTGAGTAAAATTGTGATTGTGACCTCTTGGAGCTTTCCAAGTGCTTGATCCCGGAAGCTTTCCCAAATCAGGTTGCAATATGAGATCCTTCTTATAGCACGCAAGAATAACTTAAATTCTGATGCAATGGATCTTCAGAAAGACTTGGATCCTATTTGCTTCATGATGTTGTGACCAATGAAGACAGTTACATGCCCTTTTATAAAAGCATTGCTGAACCTATATTTACATCAGCTAGCAGCACAACGAACATAAACAAAATTAGAGGAAGAGAAAGGCGCCCGGGGGGGGGGGGGGGGGGTGGAGGGAGTAAGCAGACTGATAATAGTAAGTGATAATGATGAGCAATAACTATTTACAAACTTCAGAAGATATTAAAGAATCCCTCACCCACAATTGGCACCGTCCGCAACCATGGTTCATGAATCAACAAAAACACCATTCTACAAGTTCAGCAAAAAGTAAAAAATGAATCTAATAAAAGTCAAATTTGATTAACTTAAAAGTTAAAATCACAATCTACACATAATGTTCTTACATCCTTCACTATAATCTTGTCTGGAAGTCCAATTCTTGGTAATAACCATTCCAACACATACAATGAGGAGTTTTCAGAATTGTTTATAACAGGTTGATCATCTGAAAAGCAAGAATATGCTGAAGTCATGGCTGATGGATAAAAAAAATTAGTTATTAACAACGGGAATGGAGCCCAAACCTGAACGGCGTAGAAGTATTCTATGTGTAACAAAGGACTGCAAGAACGTAAGGGGCGCCATAAAATTAGAAATATTAATAGTGACTGTAAAAAAAAAAGGTACAAGACATAAGCAACATTAGGAGCCAACATCAACCACTTCATAATATACATGATGTACTAGTAACAACCTGTACCTGCCAGACTGAAGGCATGTACTCACGATACTGAATATGTTGTGGGCTTCTTGTTACATTTCTTGAACACCTTTTCAAGAAGTACAGTAATATTAAAATTAGAACAGAAACTACGGCTTCTCAGTAATGAATTTGCAAAGCAACACAGTAAAAACGTTTAATACAGAAATGGAGACCAATTGGGTATCATTTAATTGTCCTACCTTAAGAATGTGCTGAAAAACAAGAAAGAGATAAATAAGGACACAGAAATAAAAAGGCCTGAAGGTTGCATTGCACCATAGTTTCGACTTCATACATTTATTTATACTAGAAAAAAGTGTATATAATAGGGTGATTGTCGATCAATTTCTTCTTAGTCTACCCCTAATTAAATCCTCTTACTAATCACCATTGAAAAGGGTCAGTACTTCTTTAGCTCATGACTTTCATAAACAATTTAACACGATCGATTCTCTTGACATAGTGGAAGAATTTTTATTGAAAGCAACCGTTTTCAAAAATACTTTTCTCTCTAGACACAATTACATACAATATTTCCAATTAGTCCTATACGGATAATGAAAGAAACGTGCTTTAATTTCTCTAACCACCATGGATTGATGGAACTCACCCGTTGACCTCCTCTGAAGCCGTAGAGTATGTATTTCCAAAAATAACCGACTTTGTGGCTATAACTAACATAGGATGCACCTGAAGTAGTTTTTTAATATCTTGAACTACAGCTTCTGATACACTCTGTAAGAAAAGCTTTTTCCTGCATCACAAATAACATCTTCAAGTTAAACTTTGCATATACCTGAATCATGGATACTATTAAGAGAAACTCTTGCAATTATCAACTTTCCCTTGCTTTCTGTCTATGTTTTTACCCTTCATTCAAAAAATATATATAGAAAAAAGAAAACAAGCAAGCCACAGAATGATCATCTAAGAATTCTAAATATAAATTGAACTTCAGAGGATTCTAAAGCTTGGAAAAAAAAAAAAGCGGCATGCATCAAACAAGGGTGGTGATGGGTATTAGTTACCTATTATGTTCTTTTAGAGACAAGAACATTGATGCCCGATCTACCCAATGAAAAGCTCCAATGCTGTCAAATACAGTTTGGACACTCAAACTTTAGTTATCAAATCAAAATGTAGTTTCTGCATAATAATGAGTTAATGATGCCATTTCAAGTAACATTGATTAATTTGATAAATTTTGTTTTTTAAAGAAAAAGCAGCAAGAAACCAACCTGTCAATCAGTAGCAGTTGCACACTAACCCCATGATCTTTCTCCCTTTTTAAGCGATAATGTAAACTCTGTTGGTCAAGAGATGCATAAGCAGGTATTAAAAATAATAAACAATGTTACAAGGTAGTGTGCTCTCTCCCCCATAAATTTTTTTGTGCTGTTTGTGTATAGAAATTAATCTTATATCTTCATCACAATGACTTTAAGTATTTCACATGAATCCAATTAGGCTTTATAACTACTTGGACTAATATCAAACATTCTCTCATGCCAACAAAAGTAACTACCTTTCTCCCTCCGCTACTTGAATCATCATAAAACGGAATTGAACCTAAGTGGATCGTCACACCCTCAATGCATCAAGATTAAGCTAATTGAAGTAACTTTAGAGTAAGAGTGGGTATAGGATGAAGTGACCTTGAGAGTCTGAAGGAATTCGAAGCTGTTGGAACACCGGGCATACAAGAAGCGTTGCATGCACAAATCATACAGGGTCTTATCACAATCCCCAATCGCATTACCTTCCATAATCCGATGAGTGAGCATTTGCGAGAAGCGCGAGATATCGAAGCGACAATCGAGGTCAAGAAAGAGCACGGAATGGTCAAAACCACCGTAGCGAACCCCGTTCCATTCTTTCGGAAGTACACAATTTATAGCAACCTGAGATTTTTCAGTTATTGCAAATTAAATTTTGATGAAATAGAAAAGAAATTTTTGTGTGTGTTAGTGTTACGGTTGAAGAAGTTGTTCAAGTAGGTACTTGAATGAGAATTTGTGTTTTGGCGGAGGGTGAGGGACCGAAGATCTCGATGACGTTGCCGAGGCGGAGCGGAACCCTGTGCAGCGGCGGAACGAGGAGGGTGGATCGGAGGGCGGAGATCCTACGTAGCATATAGTGAGCGGTTTCATCGCCGTCGATCCAACCTTTAACTCCTCCTTTCTCATTCTCCTCCTTCTTGTTCATATGCTATCAATTAATCAATGTTATGAATTATGATTTTGGTTTTCAACCTCTTCTTTTTCTCTACTCTTCCAATTCAGTTCTGTTCTGATAAACGATAATCATATGAATTAAAATTAACCTCTCCTCAGCTGTCGACGGATTCTGCACCGGACTGCTTCCCGCGCAAACTAACCATTGGGCCTAAAGAGATACATGTTTATTGGGCTCGGCTCTTCTTTTTTGGTCAAGTTGGATTCATATAAGTGTGAAAGTAATAAATAATTTGATTAATCGAGTGGTTAATTCATTTATCTATTTAGATAAGTATATGGAGTTTGACAGATTAATTCTTGATCTGCGCAGCTTAAAAATACCGCCAAAAGAAAAGTATGAAAGGTATGTTTTTGGCAATTTATTTACTTTGTTCTTTGAATTTAAAATTTAGCTGAAGTCAAATCTTTATAAAGTATTATATGTGTAATATATGTAAATTTATAATGTTATAATATTTAAGATTGGAATAGATATAAAAGTTATATACTTATATTTTATGCAATATAAGAAATGTGATTAAGTGAGAGGGCTTTATTCTCCCTTCTTTATTTAAACGTGGCGGAATTTTTTTATTATTTTCATGTTAAAATAAAAATGGTTGATGATATAAATATTATAGTTAAAATTTTGATTTAACTCTTAACATTTTTTAATATTATAATTTTAAATAAATTTATTAATTTTATAAAATTTATACTAAATATAATAATTTTACTATTTAAATCTTATTATAATTATATATTTTACGTACTTAATGAACTTTTTTTTTTATTTTAGTTAAGATCTCGATTTTTTTTATCTTGATACAAACACACGACGCTAAAATGAATGTTTGACCGAGATGGTGTAGCAGAGTGGAATGCATACGCAGGCATGCGGTTTGCACATGGCAGTTTGTGGTTGGCGTTGCGTAGAAGAAAGACAACACGTGAGGCTCTTATTTGCCTTAAAATTCTCACTACGTAACAATTTCTATTGTCCACAATTAATTCATTTAATTAGTTACTTCCTTTCTCCCACCTCGTCTTAGTTGTTATCTTTCTCCACGCACCACCCTCTATTTCTTGATAATATTAGCAAATCAATAATAATTTTATAATAATATTACTCTACTAAAATTGCACCTTCAACCGTCATTAAGAGAAAACACAAGTTCCATAAACCATTTTTGTACCTGAATTTCATTTGTACCAGGTTTGCTGTCTTTGCTAATTGCTATAGTAAACCTTTAACATAGTTTCATGTCTTTAGATTCTGTGTTTTACTCTTTTGTCTCTTTTTGCCATAAGCATGTTTGCATGATGATTACTTGATGAGATTTTTAGCTCATCTTTTGGTTTTGATGATTAATTTTTACACAAAAACAGGGGGGGAAAATCTCATTCCACTGTTTTATATCTGTTATTTCTCTTGTTTCTTGTTTTGGTAAAGTAGAATCAGGTCAATTGTTCAAACCTTTGATATAGGAAGACCTTTTTGATATACTTACTTGATGCAAGTAGGATGGTTACTTAATTGTCTCTATATTATCTTATTCATGGTATTTTGTTCATACATTAGGTAATGATTTCAAGTAGTTTGATAACCAACTTAGGTTGGTCAAATGGTTAGCTAACTCGTCTGCTTAATCAAGTTCGGGTTTTAATCTCGCCTTGTGTATGCAAATCTGAGAAGTGCTCAAATCTGCGGCATACTAGTGTTAGGCCTGCCGAAGTAGGGTATAGTGGGAAACCAAAAATATGATGATTTCAAGTAGCTTTATAATTGTTTTCCTTAAAGAAGGTCCGGAGTTTGAGTCTTGTGAATGAGAAGATTAAATTCAGTGCTGAGATAGCTTTATTCTGCAGTGACGTGGCACGATGAACATTATGTCGACCAACCAGTGTGGTTGGCCTCTGAGAGTTCACCATGATCATCATACTGATAAAGGAGGTATTATTAAGGCTCCGTTTTTAGGATCCAGAGGATTGGACTTTGTTAATGCTGCTCATAAATGTCATCATCATGGTGCAAGGAAATGTAGGCCAATTTCTTGCAGTGCAGTGAGTGACAATGTGGATCCTTACGACTCAGATGACATTCAAAAGAACAAATCTCAGAAGGGTGAAACTGGAGGAGTATGTTCACTTCCCAATTTCCCTTATTTTCATGTAATTCATTGCATTGCAATTGAATCATTTGTTTTTATTGTTTTTGACCAACACTTTTATCCATTAGTCCAATTCCTTTAGTCTAACAATCTAACAATATACTTTTAGCTTACACTTCTAAACATTTATTTGCTAACTGTTGGCCAAAAACAATAAATTCTGCTGGCCCTCCAACATTTCTCGTAAGCTTATTAGGTGATATTATACGCGACACTCGTTTGTTTGTCATGCATATTTTTTTTAGTTTTCTTTAAAGGATTAATTTTATGTTTGCATTAATTCTTATTCATACTTTTAATGATTAATATGTTGATTATTAACTTTCGTTTGCTGTGCATATATCCGAATCTGATATGTTTTGTGAAATATGCTTCAGGTGAATAGTGAAATGCTTAGAGAGAGTCTTGAGAAAATAGTTGGTACTGATGATTCCACGTTTAGTGGATTTGACCTTGCTACACTCATTAGGAAAAAATATGGCAGGTCTTATGATGTTCAGCTAATAAAGAAGGTAAGCTTTTGACAAAGTGCAATTAAGTGCGAGATTAAAACTTGATATCGGTATGATGTTTATTTCTTTTGTTCTTTGGTTATATTTCCTTTCCTTATTTTGTTGTTACATGATTTGTAATAGGAATTCATGGGAAGAAATCTGCTTGCTTTGAATGTCATGTGGAAGTACATGGAACAGGTAATGTAAAAGCATTTCTGTGCTACATCTGATGGTTTCATACCCTAGGCTACATGATTGTACATTCTTTTTCCTTTTCCATTGAAATCTGCAATATATTATGAACAAAAAATGAATGGAAAGTACTGGACAAACAGCATTTGAATAAGTACTTTGAATTGCTAAGGCATTGTTTGTATACAAGGAGATTACACTTGAGAATAATGAGATTCTTATCCTTGTATGATAGCTCATCCTTACATGCTCTTTACTAAGTACTTTACACGCTCTCTGTTAATTAAACAAATCTTAGCTCTCCATTTATTATATTTTATATCAATGGTTCAGATTTATAATTTAGGATTTAAGATTTAAAGTTTAGGGTTTAAGGTTCAGAGTTAAAGGGACGTTGCACTCCTCATTTTCTCTGGAGTGCATTAATATTTGCCTATATGACTAACGACTCTTTTCATTTTTTCTATAGAGATCATTTCCATTGACCGAAGAAGAGTATATTTTGAGGCTTGATGATGTGGCAAACACATTGAAATGTTGGGGAGCTGTCTCACATATTCGGAACAGCCTACAAAATTCTAAAGAACGGCCTCGGATAGGGAAGGTAAAATTATGCTACTTCCATCCTATGTTACTAACTTACTATTAACTCAAATATAAGTTGAACTATTACAAGAATGAGTTTTCTTATTTTTATATACTGCAGGCCGTAAGCATTTTCATTGATATGGATGAGTCCGGTGCTCGTTCAAACGAGTGGATATACAAATAGATTGCATTGATGAATTGAAATTCATCTTAATTCAGTCACTGAATTCCATTCCATAACGTGACAAGGGAGGAACCCATACTCATTACTCAGCAGCATCACTTTTGTTGAACTTTATTGAATTCAGTGAATTGTCATCTTAACAAAATCTACAGCCTCTAAAGTTTCTGTTGGCACCAGGTCATGGCACCTATAATTTTTGTTCTTCCCTTAAGTTCACAATATTGATGTAAAATGTGTTAATATAAGGAAGCATCCAGGTTATAGTAAATTTCTCTCTTGTTTGGAAAAGATACCATGTACTTGCCCCCATACTAATTCCATGCAATTGCAAGCATTTATATAGTGATTAATCCAAGAAAACCTGAGTAGGATGAAACTTCCCTGTAGGGATGTAATAATTCATAATAATAACTTTGAAAGCAACAAACTCTAATCCATTTCAGTAATTGCCAACTACAATTTACATGCTATGTAATAATCCATCTTTGCCTGCGTTCTTTACAATAAATATGACATGACCTAGCATTACCATCTACACAAATAACCTCTCCTTGATACATTCAAAAGTTACACAAACCTCTATCACATACTCGCTGTAAGGAGCCGGTATTCTTTACAATCAAAGATCAAGACTGAAAAAAGTTAATTTCTTTTCTTTTATCTCTCTCCTGGGCAGAGAGAAAAGTTAATTCTTTACTATGAAGGGATAAAGATCCAGTAGTTGTTTCCATTTTTCTTTTAGTCAAAAATTGAAAGAAAACCCAGAATAGGTATATTCTAGGAGCTGCTATTTTGAATTGGCTGTGTAGGACACTGGTCCTCTAAAGCTGGTGAGTTTAAGAGCTTCCTAAGGGAACGGTACTGCAAGCGGACATTCTCTCCAGTTTCAATAATCTTGAGCAAATACCTGTACAAAAAGTATATTCAACTTCAAATTAGATTTTCATCAAATCTGATTCAACATACATAGTTGTATAAGAATGAATGTGCAACAAAAAGGATGGGAAATATTTTTACAAATTAAGCATGTAAAAGTTTGAAAGCATTAAAAAACAAGTATCAACTGGCAAACCCTACTCACCAAAAAAATAAAACTGGCAAACCCTACTACCAATAGTATCCTATCCGCTATTGTAAACAAAAGCACCCTAAATGTCTAACATTGACACACATTTTGTAAAATCACAGTGAAACCACCTAGTAATCGTCATCTAATAATACAGCTTTTACATTGAAGGTAAACTTATTCATAATTCACGATGCATCCATATATTAGCTACCATTCAATGCAAATTTAACAAATTTAACTCACCAGCCATTAAGACACTGAGACGTAATGACAGCTTCTTTCCCAACAAATTTTTCTGGTGTTCTCCTGTTACCCTGCATATAAATTGATTGACCAGGATTACCAGCCTGTACCATTTAATACACAAGTTCCAAGAATTAGAAACATAAAAACCAATTTTCTTACCTTAATAATAACCTTCTCATTTACTGAAAATGGATATTGTACTCCCCTTTGCAGTCCATCAGCAGCAGTAAAATCTCCATTTTCCTGCAAAATTAAGTGCTAGTACCCATGAATTTCACTCTTGGAAACAAAATACTTTACAGTGTTGAGCATTTTATTCAGTCAGAAATTTGTTAGTTATGGATGCCAGCTGCTAGGTCTCTTCAAAATACACACATCCACCATGAAGAGAGGTCACTTTTTTTAATGGTTTATATAAGGCAATTCATAATACAAAAATTTTGAGAAACCCAGCAAGCATTTCAGTGGCAATAACTTGTTTTTGACAACTTAAGGCTACCGCCAAGGTGTTTAACAAAGACGAAATTACAGTTCACCACACCTGTAAAGAAGACTCCGGAGATTTACAACAGAAAACCCCTATTCTATAATATCCCTTAATAATGATAAATTATGACACTGCCATGAAAAGGAAAAGAGAACTCCGTTGAGACAAAGAAATTAAAACAAGTTTTCTGGCAAGTGTTAAGTTAGTGATCATAGAAATTAGCTAAACTTATACTATGGCTATTCTATTAAAAAGCCAAGAATGACATGATACTTAAGTAATATACCCTATTCACTCTTCTGATTGGATCGATTTGGTCACCCATTTCTTTTCGCCGCTTTCGTAGAGCAGCATTGCGAAATAACCTTCGATCATCCTCATGCTTAACAGCAACAGCTGCAGCTCTAAGAGCTGGAAAAGAGACAAGTTTATGTCACATCGGACGAAATAAAAATAACAATCAAATGCCTGCAAAAATAGATGAAACAAGAAAGCTAGAGAGGAAATGGAATATACCAAGGTTAGGGATCAAAGAACTTGTCTCTACATCAGCATTGCAGACAGTACATCTCGACTGTGACGGAAACAATAACTGTAATTATGATTCTTGTCTCTCTCCATCTAAGAGTTATAATTCCATAATGAATGTGAAAGGTATCATAAATGAGACAACAATGTACAACCAGAATAACAATCCACCAAGAATGTAAAAAGTTAAATACACAGCAAACATAAATCATGGAATAATTTGATTCTCTAGTTGGACAATCAGGACATTAGCTATATTAAAGAAATTTATATTATTTTATAGAAATTTTAGCATTTAAGACGCCATCATAAGTTTTCACCTTTTAGCTATATCATTGGTAATCTCTATATTTACTGCATAGTATATAGACTAGAAGTATTATAAGGGATTCTACAATTCCATTGAGCTTCAGCTACACAAATTTTTAAATGTCAAATCCAAATATCTATTACTGAGCCTTCAATAATCAGTACATCAAATAGTGTTCACAGCATTGTACACAACCAGTCAAATGTAATATAAACCAACCTTTCCTTCCCCAAATCAAAGCATAATGTTATACAAAAAAATATAAATATAAATTAAAAAAAAAAATTCTATGTCTATGTATTTTTTACCCCTTAGTCTCCAAATAATCTAATCCCAACGGTAGGACATTTCATTTGCTGCAGCCACCAAACTTCCAGCAACCAGACAGCAAGTGAAGTTTAATATGTTAACTCAGTGTGAAATCTAGCAAGACAGACTATGTCCATCCACCTAACTGACATTTTAGTACCCTATGGACTATCATTTCTTATTGCAGACACATGATCAGCACATGCTTATAAAATGTATATAAGAAAAACCTTACTTACTGTTTCAATGACTCTCCTCAGCATGAGACCACCAAATGAGTGTCCACATGAGACAAGCATGGCATCTTCAAGGAATGCACCACTGAAAAATAGGTTAAAACAGAAAAGTGTAAGAGATATCAGAATAAAGTATAACCTTTGTTAATGATGAATTACACATCATCTTCCCCCCCCCCCCCCCGGTGCCTTTTTTCTCTTTTTTTTGGCAAGTCCTACTGTTGATTTTTTCTTTATACAGTTTACAATATCATTAAGAACAGATCGCAATAAATCAGGAAAATGAACATTAAATAAAGGATTTCAGATTATCTAGATCATGGCATGCTCTAAGAGTCATTGTCAAGAATGTCTGTAATCACTATAAACACTTCAGGGTAAGGATTAGCAGAATGTTTTATAGATTTACCTAAGTGGATTAATAAATGAATTCTTATCTCAGCTTCAATTTCTTTTTTTTTTTTTTTCTTATGTCACCTCTTAATACAAATCACATAACACAAAAAAACATGCTCCTTTGATAAAAGGACAAATCAGTTGAATAGTCAAATTTAAACTTACGATAATGGATCTGATAGAACACTTCTTAATGAGGGATCCTTATTCACATTGTCTTGAGCAACCTGTTAGTAAAAATTGCATAAGCTTCCTCTCATACATAAAAGGAAAAATTCTTACTAGAAGGGAAATGGCAACAGAATATTTACAAGAGGAACCACGAAATTAAATACGATAGAGCTGTTAGAAATGTCAGGGAAACAAGGGAAATGCCTCCATGATCAACCAGATGTGACAACACCAACAAACTTATACAAAAATATTAAATCTGTAATTTTTCACCTATAGATTAGAGACACAGCAGCCATATGAGAGAACATTAGGAGAGATAACTTACATCATCATTATCGCTTCTGCTACCTATGAGTTCTTCAGTAGCCAGGTCATCCATAAACTGGCTAACAGATATTGGAACATAGCTTTGGGGTATAACATGGCCAGCTGCTGCAATTGGAGAACAATCTAATATTGCATTTCCCTGTGGCATGAGTCTATAAGCAAGAGAAGTCCTACAATCACAAAGCTCCAAAAGGCATCATAAGTAAGCTTGTTATAAAACACAAGTCATCACAAATACAAGATAAAGAAATATTTAAGTGTGTATATATATGTACCTTCCTCCACTATTAGAACCTAGAAAATAATCAGGAGAAGCTCTATATGATGCAGCAGGACGTAGGCCTGCAGTAGCATGGCTAAGTGCCTTGCCAGTTATCAATAAAAGATCCCCTGGCCCAGACCCACTGTCTGCCAGATACCAGCGGCCATTGGGGTCACATACCTAAAGAAGAAAACAGACTATTTAATATTAAACTGGCCGGGGTGATATAGAAATTCATCAAGCTAATAAGGAAAAATCCTCAATATACGATAAAATATACACGACTCAATCTTGATGAATAGGATGGGACCTGTTGCCACTTGTTTTTCCTTCAGCAAACCACCCCCTGGTTTTACAATATAAGTCAAATAAAAAATAAACAGAAACACACACACCTGAAGACCAGGAGTGTCTGTAGATATCAATGTCAACAATCCCTTCTCCACTTCTCCATTGACAGTAGGCTTGCCCCCTCCAATAGCCCCTTTTCCATTTTGCAAAGAAGAATGTGAGTGAGTGGCAACAAGAACTGATGAAGATACCTCATTAGCAGGCAAGGGAGCATCATCAAGCAAATGGTTAAAAACACTGCACAAAGTGACTCTTTTCTGTGAGCAAACCCAAAAGAACGGAAGAAAAAAAAAACAAAAAAAAAAAAGATCCAAGAATATACATATGAAGCAAGTAAACTAAAATCTAAGAAGGAAAGGTCCTTCACAGACATCCTTACTCGCTTCGGAGGCGCAGATGCCTGGCAATGGCACACAAAGCAGATCGAGACGCCTTTCCCATGCACCTAAAAATATCAGCCATACAAGGTGGAGATGAATCCCAATCCTCGAAAGCCCTGATACAAGTCACCCATGAACTATAATAAATAAACAAGAGTGATACCGTATAAAAATAAATAAATAAGAGTGGCAGCAAACGTGTTCAAATTTTTTTTTTTTTACAAAACAAAAAAACAATTGAACAACCACGATTTCACTTAAATATTTGTGGGGGGATTAATTCTTCTAAGAGCAATAACAGCAAGAAAGTTCCCTTGGTTAGGTTTGCTCGAGAAATCAGCATCCAGGTAGTAGTTAGTAAATGAAACCCGCTATCTAGCTCTCAAGTTAAGAATTTCTCTTGGTGTGAGTTAGAAGTCACCATTAAATGACAATTCATGGGAGATTTCATGATGCATATATCCTACTGGTTATCATTTCTCTATAAATAACAGTAGCATGAGGCCAAGGCAAACATATATCTACATACCA
Source organism: Arachis ipaensis (assembly GCF_059453495.1). Lineage (NCBI taxonomy): Eukaryota > Viridiplantae > Streptophyta > Magnoliopsida > Fabales > Fabaceae > Arachis > Arachis ipaensis. The sequence goes on from NC_142438.1 coordinate 9,484,633, forward strand.
AATAAATAATTATCATACAAATATGCTCCAGACAGTAAGAAACTAACAATATAACAAGAGAATCATCACTGTGTTCAGTTCATACCTTCCTGCTCTGTACATGTAAACCCCACGGCTTCCCTTCCCATCACCCAATTGAGCCCTGCTCCTGAAGAACAATCTTGAACCTTCCAACCCGCACCGCATCAGAGCCGAATCCTCGCTCCCCAACTCGATCAAGGCCGCATTGTGCCTCATCAGCGACCCAGACAAAGCTTCCACAGCCCTAACATAGGGCCCCGCCGGTGCCCCGTCGTAAGGCGCAATGTCCGATAGCCGGACTCTCGCCAGTGGAGACGTCACTGACACCACCGGGGGGTCACCAGCACCAGACGGCAGAGCTGCGGCGATGGGAACCACCGCTCCAACAGCATGGTCAGGTGGCAGCGGCACTGAGGAGAGCAAGGGTTGCCGCTGCTGAATGGGAACGGGAGCAAGAGAGGAAGGCGAAGATAGCTGAGAGTGTCCAACGGCAGTGGCGGAGGAGGAGGGTGACCTAAGGGAGGTGACAGCTGTAGCGGCGGCGGAGGCGGAGGAAGCTGAAGACTGAGCGTTGTTGATGTGTTGCGGCGGCGGCGGCTGCGGCGGTGGAACCAGTGCAGAGGGGTTCTGCTGCTGTTGTTGCATGATCACCACCATGAATCATTCTGAAACCGGGGAAATTGAGAATTAGGGTTTGGTTTTGGAAACGTCGTCGTTTTAGGGTTTTGTTGAATGGTCGCAATTTCACTCAGTTAGTAGTAGTTTTGCGATGGATCGTGAAATGTGAAGGGTGATCCATCTTCATATGCTGACTACTCCGTGAAAGAGTGAGTGAGTGAGTGAGTGACTATGCACCAAGCTAGAGCTGTTAGTTTAGAATTTAGATTATAGAACTTGAAGAACTATAACTGCTTTTTTTATTATTATTATTTTCTTTTTTCCCCTGAGAAAGCAGCATCATAAACTACGCACTGTGCACAAGCAAGAAACAATTTTGTTCATGTTCAACGCTCTCTTTTTTATTTCATTATTTTCTTATCAGGAGAGAATGTTTGTCCTTATGCTCGAGTTCGAAACTATGGTTATAACCATAATTTTTAAGTTGCTATTTTCTATGTTTTAAAAATGATCATTTAGTTCTTAATAATTTATTTTAATATTTGGTTTAATATTTTTAATATAACAATATAATAAAATAAATATATGTAAATGTTTTGTAAAAATATACTATATTAAAAATTAATCACTAAATAATTCATGCATGTTTATATTTAAATACATACGCTGTTTACATGTTTTAATGCGATGATGTTAAGAGGATAATAATTTTATATATATAATTAAGAAATATAAAATAAAATAATTAAAAATTATAAAATAAAATTATTTTATCTTATTTTAGTTTTTTTTTGTATTTTAAATATTTTTATTTTAATATATTTTTTATATAATACTGTTAATTTGATAATTAATTTTTAATATACATATAAAATATAAGATAGTTGATATTGAAAAGATAATATGAAAAATAATTATAGTGTATTATAATTTAGTAGGCAAATTATATTGATAACAAATTTAAGTAATATAAAAATAAAATTCAAAAGATATATAATATAAAATAAATTTAATTTTAACATTATTATAAAATAATTTTATATATATTTAATTGCTAATGAGTTATAACTCAAATGGCATAGTCTCTTCATACTCAATTAAAAGGTTGCGGGTTCGAGTCTCCTATCTTTAAAAAAAAATTATATATATTTAATTATGTAGTATTAATATATTATATTAATAAAAATATTATTTTTAAATATTAAATATATAAATTATCATCTAAATAAATTAATAAATAATTATATAAAATATTTTACACTACGATAAAATTACATCCATGTCACAGATTGGATCTTCCATGTTGGCCATGCGTCAAATGTTTTTCCACTAATTATAATCGTCCATAACCATCTTATTTGGATGCAAGAAAGTGGCTTACACTAAGTCAAAGATGTGAGAGAGATGACAAAGAGAAGAAGGAGAGAGGGGTGTATTTTTTTTTTTTTCGATTCTATTGAGGAACTAATTAGAGGTGTAGTTAACTAGAATCAATTAGTTAAAAAATAAATTTATTATAAAAAAATAACTCTTTAATATTATAATTTTTTAAATTTTAAAATTAAAAATAAAAATAAATAATTAAGTTAATTTATATTATAGTTAATTTTTTAAATGGCATTTATTTAAATAAAAATGTTAAAAATATCTTTTTATAAAGATCTTTGTATTAAAAGTGTATTTTATTTGTTTAGTCACACTTTAAAAAAATAATATTTTTATCATATATTAAAATAAAATTTTACTATCTATCATCTAATGATAAAAAAATATCTTTATATAAAGACAATTGTAAAATCTTTATAGTAATATCTATCTTTTTAAATTTTTTCTTATTTTTTAGTCCAATTACATTGCGCCCAATCTCATTTAACTGCCCCACTAGTGAATGTATGATATTATTATATTTATAGCTAATTGTGTCATTACCTCTACATGTATGGCTTGGAGTAGTTTTATTAACTCATTTTTCTTTAACTAGCATGTGATATATCACGAAAATATATTTCTTAAAAAAATATTTAACTCATGCATGTAATTATTTGCAAAGCTTAAACATATAATCTTTTAATATATATGTTATGATCTCATAAAAAAAAATCTAAATTACAAATTAAATTCTATACACTTAAAATTAGTTGTATACACTAAAATGATTTTCAAGATACTAATTATCCTATAAATGTTTTTCAAGTTAAAAAAATTATACTATATTAATCTCCCATCACTTTTTTTTCATCAAATTACTCCTTGCAAAGTTAGTGAGATAATGATAATTAGACTAAATAACAGTTAGCTGAACTACCATTTAAAATTGACTGAACTAATATGATCCTTTTTCTTTTGATAACCCTAAATTTCAATAAAATTTTATCCTCTGTTGTCTTTTTTTTCTTATTCTTTTTTCATCGTTATAGCATTGTTGTGATTTAGAAACATGATTGGATGTGAGTATAAGGCACAATAGAATTCTATTGGATATGAATAACAAAGACTCTAAATGGTAACAAGACTTCATGAAAATTTGACATGTATAAAAGGAAAACTATTTAGTTAATTTTAAATATCAAATTTGCAATTAGGTCTTTTCCACGATTTAAGTCCTTTTTAGATTTACATTATTAATACGAAATAAACTTCACAAAATAATTATATAATTTTATGGTTAACAAGGATGTTGATTTTTCTACAATGATAAACTATTTTAGAAATCACAAATATTTAGTATTTATTTAAAGGAAATCACTTAGATAAAAACGTCTAAAACGTCTTTTTTTTTTAAATATATTTTTTAGTAATTAAAATTTAACATATATAATCGATTAAACTGTGTTATTTTTATCAAAATTAGGCCAAACAATTTAATTTGACAGAAAAATAGTGAATCAAATCTTGAACTGAACTAAATTAATATTATTTTTTATAAAAAAATATTACAATACCTTTGTTATAAAAAATGACTAAAATACTCCTATTATATATATTAATTTTGAGAATCTTAAATTATGGCCCTTTACTTCTCTATCATCATAAAGTTAGGATTTAGAGTTTTCATATATATATATATATATAGGAGTATTTTAATCATTTTCTATAATAAGGAAATTGCAGTAACTTTTTATAAAAAATAATATTAATTTATACCGATTCAAGATTTGATTTACCGTTTTTTCGGTCAAATTAATTTGTCTAGTCTAATTTTGATAAAAATAATACAATTCAATCGATTATATGTATTAAATTTTAATTACTAAAAAATATCTTTAAAAAAAAGACGTTTGGCTCCCTTATTTAAAAATTACAAGATATAAATGATACTCAATTATATATATATATATATATATATATATATATATATATAATAGGAGTATTTTAGTCATTTTCTATAATAAGAATATTGCAATAATTTTTTATAAAAAATAATATTAATTTATACCGATTCAAGATTTGATTTACCATTTTTTCGGTCAAATTAATTTGTCTAGTATAATTTTGATAAAAATAATACAATTCAATCAATTATATATATTAAATTTTAATTACTAAAAAACATTTTTTTAAAAAAAGACGTTTGGCTCCCTTATTTAAAAATTACAAGATAGAAATGATACTCAATTATTCTATTTTTAGACTTCTTTCCTCTAGTTTAATTTTTCTATTCATACTAATGTCTACTAGTAGATTGACATAGAAAGAAAACTACAACATTAGAGACCAAACTTGATAGCTTGCAATCCCTTTTATCTAAGCTTCTTGCAAAACAAGCTACGTGAGTATTTACTTCTTGATGATTGATGATTGAAAATGGAAGCACATGATGTGACAATGAAAGAAAAAAAAAGTTGGTGTTTGCTTCGGTACGACGGTAAACCATAAATTTATACGTACTGATATAATAAAAATGTGGACAAATTAAAACACGATATGTGGATTATATTTTCTACGTTAATAATTTTTTTTATACATATCATATCAAAGATTTTACTAAATCACCCTTATACTTTAATAAAATAAAAAAATAAATTTTATTTAATTTTTATAAAAAATTTAAATATTTTTTTTTTGTATTGGACAAAAACAATCCTAATCCTTTTAATTTAATCAAAATTTAATTAATTTTAGTTTTATAATTTTAAATTTGAATCAATTTAAAAATCAAAACCAAAATACATTTCATTATTCATAATTGATTCCACCGTCGCCGTTGTGTCCCTCTGGAAGATTATTTTCCGATATCACCAATGCAGCATTGCCAGCAGCTCTCGTGATGTTGATGGAGCCGCCATGTGTCTCTTAAATTTGGCCCACAAGATTGGAGCTTTGAAGGTGTTGATGGCCACGGCGATCAAAAGGTGGTTTTTGTAACGGCGTTGGAACCATCGCGATGATCGAAGGGAAGATATAGCGGGAGATTGTTGAAGCTGAAAGGGGAGATCGAAAGATGATCAAAAGCGTCCTCTAGGGTTTGAATCTCAAATTTTTCATTATTCATAATTGAATCAGGATAATGAAATGTGTTTTGATTTTGATTTTTAAATTGATTCAGATTTAAAATTATAAAGTTAAAGTTAATTGAATTTTGATTAAATTAATAGAATTACGATTGTTTTTGTCTAATACTAAAAAAAAATTTAAATTTTTTTATAAAAATTAAATAAAATTTATTTTTAAATTTTATTAAAATATAAAGATGATTTAGTAAAATTATTAATATGATATGTATTTAAAAAAATAATTATTGACATGAAAACATAATTCACATGTCATGTTTTAATTTGTCCACATTTTTATTATATCAGTATAACGGTACGTATAAATTTATCGTCGTATCGAAGCAAACACCAAAAAAATTTATTGAAATTTTAGGTTATAAAAAAGGAGAAGGATCACGCTAGTTTACCAAATTTAGATTGTCAACTCAACTAGTTGTTACCTAATTAAGCATGGAAGGATAAATTCCATCCTACTAACGGTGTGAAGAATAATAACTTGATAGAAAAAAGAATAAGAACTAATATGGTACAATTTTTTTAATACGAGATTTTATAATTTAATTAGAATTTTGATTACCATTTGAAAGTAAATGATTAATGTCAGAGATCATTTTTACTGTTTAACTTTTAAAAATCCTAACAATTTTATGTATATAGTAAAAAAATTTATCAAAAGCTAATTATTAAACCACTCTTCTCTGTTAGTTCATGATAATAATAAAGATGAGAGGCAAAATAAAAATAATAAAGTTTAACTAGAAAACCAAATCAAGGAAGTTTAAAACTGAAGATGAAAGAGAAACCAAATGCTAGCATCGCCACCGTCTATCAAGCACCCAATTCTGAGACTGAGTACTGTACAGAGGTAGCAATCTACGACACCAAACACTAAACAAGATACTTAAGGTAGTTCCGCCAGAGACATAGCTCACGAAACATTTATTCATAATAATAGATGTAAAAGCATGCTGAAGCCGCACGGTTCATTTGGCAGCTTTCTTGGCAGCAGATTTAGTGATCTTAGCAGAAGCATCCTTCTTCTCAACGCTCTTGATGACACCAACAGCAACAGTTTGACGCATGTCCCTCACAGCAAACCTTCCAAGTGGAGGGTACTCAGCAAAAGTCTCAACAACCATTGGCTTTGTGGGAATCATCTTCACCATACCAGCATCACCATTCTTAAGAAACTTGGGCTCCTTCTCGAGCTCTTTGCCAGAACGCCTATCAATCTTGGTCTGGAGCTCAGCAAACTTGACAGCAATGTGTGAGGTGTGGCAGTCAAGGACTGGAGCATAACCTTGGCCAATCTGGCCAGGGTGGTTCATGATGATGACTTGAGAGGTGAAGCTTCCAGCCTCCTTAGCAGGATCATCCTTTGAGTTAGAAGCAACAAAGCCACGCTTCAACTCCTTCACAGAAACATTCTTAACATTGAAACCAACATTGTCACCAGGGAGAGCCTCAGGGAGAGACTCATGGTGCATCTCCACAGACTTAACCTCAGTCTGGAGTCCAGTGGGGGCAAAGGTCACGACCATACCAGGCTTGAGGATACCAGTCTCTACACGACCAACTGGAACAGTTCCAATACCACCAATCTTGTAGACATCCTGAAGTGGCAACCTGAGAGGCTTGTCAGAGGGTCTCTTTGGCTCATTGATCTGGTCCAGAGCCTCAAGCAGGGTAGGTCCCTTGTACCAATCAAGCTTGGTGGACCTCTCAATCATGTTGTCTCCCTCAAAACCAGAAATCGGGACAAATGCGATCTTCTCAGGGTTGTAACCAACCTTCTTCAAATAGGATGAAACCTCCTTTACAATTTCATCATACCTAGCCTTGGAGTATTTTGGGGTCGTTGCATCCATCTTGTTGCAACAGCAGATCATCTGCCTAACACCAAGGGTGAAAGCAAGCAGAGCATGCTCACGGGTCTGGCCATCCTTGGAGATACCAGCCTCAAAACCACCGGTGGTGGAATCGATTATCAGAACAGCACAGTCAGCCTGGCTGGTACCAGTGATCATGTTCTTGATGAAATCACGATGACCAGGTGCATCGATCACAGTGCAGTAGTACTTCGTGGTCTCAAACTTCCACAGGGCGATGTCAATGGTGATACCACGCTCGCGCTCTGCCTTGAGCTTGTCGAGAACCCAGGCGTACTTGAATGAACGCTTGTTCATCTCAGCTGCCTCCTTCTCGAACCTCTCAATCACACGCTTGTCGATCCCTCCAAGCTTGTAGATGAGGTGGCCGGTGGTGGTCGACTTGCCGGAGTCCACATGGCCGATAACGACGATGTTGATATGACTCTTCTCTTTTCCCATTCTCTACAGAAAAAAAACACAACGAAATACAGTGAAAGAAGATGATTGAAGGATGAGAATCACGAGAGGGTGCGATCGCGAATGTGTGAACAAAATTTTATTGATTGTTAAATTGATTGAATTATGAAGGTAAAATTATATATATATATATATATATATATATATATATATAGAGTATTATTTATAAGAGATAAAGAAAGATGAAATAAGATAAGAAGATAATATAAAGATAAGATAATATAATAAAGGCTACAATTTAAGTATTTAACTAGGTATTCTTTAAAAATTGTACAATATTTAATCTTTTATTATAATAATTTAAAAAATAAAATAAATATATTTAAAATTATAAATAGATTTAGTGTCTTTTTAAAATTAAATACATATTTAAAATACAAACTAAATAAAATTGAAATTTAAAATTTATTTCTGTTTCTATTTAATTATTAATATATTATAATTTAAATACATATTTAAAAATCAAATTATTCCAAATTTAAAATTTTGATTTTAAAATTTTAAAATAAATCTTAAACAATCTAATTATTAAGTAAACTCATACAAAATACTCAAAGAAGCAGAGAAATTACGTTTGCCCACATTGAAAATTCAGAGGTGCACATCGAAAATCCAGAGAAGTCATCCTCCGTCGGTGTTCATTCGCGCCACCTTCCTCTTCCGCGCTCATCCTCGACGTTGCCTTCTTCCTTCTCGACGCTCATTCACAACGCCGCCTTCCCCCTCCTCGTCATCGTTCGTCCGCATTAATGTCGCTATTCGTCCACGCCGAAAACTTATCTAAATGGGTCTCTGATACTATTACTTTTTTTTATTATTTTGTATAAATTTTTTATAAAAATAGAATAAAATGGCCTGAAAAGATTTTCATATATATTGTAATGTTAAATTATTTTTGCATATACAATTTCTGTATTTTGGAAGTGTTTTAAAAATATTTTCTTTATAACTTCATAATTTTAAATGTGTTACAATTATTTTTTTAATGTTTAAATTTAAATTTTAGATTTATATTTTTGGATGTATTTCAAAAATATTTTCTGTATAACTTCATAATTTTAGATGTGTTATAATTATTTTTAATGTTTAAATTTAAATTTTAGATTTAGGATTTTGGACATGTTTTAAAAATATTTTTTGTATAACTTAATAATTTTAGATGTATTACAATTGAAAAAGAAACTACAATTGAAAATATTTTAGTTTGTGTATATAATTATATTCGACCATTCATCACAGGTCTGCATTTTATCAAATGTACAATAAGTAAGGGATTAATTTTTTTCTAAATGAACTGACTTTGAATTTTTTTCTGTATATACAAATTGAAATATTGTAGCAGAATAGAAGAAAGAAGAAAACTGTGTTACCGAGGAAAAAAGAACGTAAAAGAAGGAAATAATAACTAACTATGAAGTGAGTAGGAAGTTAGAGAAATTTTAGTTTTTAAAATTTAAATTAATCTTAATTATAAATGTGTATCCTAAAAAATAGGAATATGTTTTAATTAAAAAATAATTAAATGATATTAAAGGCTGACCAATGGCTGAATTTTGTTGTACAAGTAGCATTTTTTCTAAAGACTAAAATTGTAACTGGATTTGTGTATTTTGTTGGGTTGAATTTGTGGGCGGTGAGACTTCTTTATTGTTGTCATGTGTTAAGGTGGAGGAAGAGTAGGCAAATTGATGGATGGAAGATGTCAATAATCCACACAGCCTGGATGAAACTGTTGAGGAAGACGCGTCTCGCGTATAGAGCGATAAAAAAAAGAGGGCGTGTGAAGCGCAATAAGAGTGCAGATAGAACTGCTAAAACAGAGTGCACATTGAACTGCTGAAGCAAAATACAGACATGACTGCTCAAACATAATATAAATGAAACTGCCGGAAGAAGATGCAAGTCATAATGACTATTCCATGAATGATAGTTGTTTCTTATTATAACAAAATAGGGTATTTGATATTAGATTTTTACTTGGATGAATGTAATAGAGATTGGTTGAATTTTGAGCTAAATTGAAAATTGATTATTCATTATGGTAGGGGGTTAAAAAAGAAAAAATGTGATTTTTTACCGAAAAGATGATAGCTTCTGTATTTTTTTCAAGGAGGATACCATAATAAAATTGTAACTGAATTTATGTATTTTTTTAGACTGAAATTGTGGACTATAAGACTTCTTTTTTGTTGTTATGGATTAAAGTAAAAGAGTAGTTTAATACTAATTAAGATACCGTACAATGAAAACAAAATAAAGATTCAATATATGCAAACTTGATAAATAAATCACGTATATAAATACATCTTAAATAACATGACAATTAATTTTTTGAATATGTTCTATTGCTACATGAAGGGAAAAAATATGGGAAATGTTAGGGGAATAATGACTATTTTGAACAACATGAATAACCACCAATTAAATAAAAATATACTATACTTTTAAATTAATTATCTAAATTTTAATATTAAAATAACCATCTGTACACTAATACAATGAACATCTGATATATCTATTATTTATCTTATTTAATATTTTTATTGTCTATCTATACTTTTCCAAAAAACATAGTTAGAGCCTTCATAAGGAAAAAAAAGAAAAAGAAAAAAGAAATAGAGGGTTTAGGTACAAAGGTAACGAGTGTTAATAATGTAACTTAATGTATGATTCATAATTTATAGCTCTATGTATTAATCAAAACTAACAAATCATAATGACCAAAGAAGAAAAACAATAGAACATTAAATACAAGATTAATACCTTTCCACAAAATAACAATCTGCTAATACTCTCCCTTAAGTTGATGAAAAAATGTTAATGATTCCCAACTTGCTGATTAAGTTCTTAAATAAGATAAGCTGTACAATTTTTGTTAAAACATCAGCAAGCTGATGTCCTGACTTTATATGCACCAGTTTCACGGTACTGTCCTGTACACGTTCTCGAACAAAGTGACATTCATTTTAATATGCTTGGTACACTCATAGAAGGTGGGATTCTCTGCAATGTGGATTGCAGCTTTGCTGTCACAGAAAATGAAAGGCGGATCAACTTGTATCTCAAAATCCTGAAGCAGTCGCATAATCCACACAACTTCAGCAGTGACATTGGCAAGTGCTCGATACTCTGCCTCAGCCGTGGACCTCGAAACGGTGTCTTGTTTCTTCGACTTCCATGAGATTAGAGAATCGCCAAGGAAGACGCAATAGCCGGTAGTGAATCGTCTGGTTTCGGTACACCTTCCCCAATCAGCATCCCCATATGCCTTGACCGATAAAGGGGAAGAAACCGAAAAAAGCAAGCCATGCCAGGTGCAGCCTTCAAATACCTCAAAACATGATAGACAACATCCAAATGGGTAGTGCGAGGAGAAGACATGTATTGGCTCAGCTTGTTCATAGCAAAGCAAATATTCGGTCTTGAAATAGTGAGGTAAAGCAACCTGCCAATCAACCTCCTATATTCTCCCACATCCTCAAGCAAATTCCCATCAGTGACAGTAAGTTTTATGTTTGGATCCAAGGGTACAGAGGCAGGTTTACAATCCAAAAAACCAGTGTCTTCAAGCAAAGAAAGGGTGTAATTTCGATGAGACAAACAAATGCCTTCCTTAGATTTTGCTATCTCCAATCCAAGGAAGTACTTTAAGGGGCCAAGCACCTTGAGTTTGAAAAGTCCTTGCAAAGTTTGCTGAGTTTGGGCAACCATATCACCAAATTTACCAGCAACAATGATGTCGTCGACATATACAAGCACCATAACAAGTGAATCACCTGTTCCTCTATGAAATAGAGAATAATCTGATTTGGACTGAGTGAAACCAGTACCAAGTAAAGCAGTGGAAAACTTGGTAACCCATTGCCTCAAAGCCTGTCTCAAGCCATAAATTGACCTGTTTAGTTTGCATACAAGCTTCTCCCCCTGCTCTCCCTTGCTGGCATATCCCTGAGGTAGTTGCATATACACCTCCTCATCAAGATCACCATTCAAGAAGGCATTATTAATGTCTAGCTGCAACAATTTCCAATTCTTCACAGCAGCAACAACAAGGAGTAAACGAACAGTGGTGAGTTTGGCAACGGGTGAAAAGGTATCCTTATAGTCTACACCAGCTTGTTGAGTGTTTCCTCTAGCAACCAAACGAGCTTTGCATCTATCAACTGACCCATCTTGCTTGCGCTTCACCTTATATACCCATCGACAACTAATACAATGTTTTCCGATCGGAAGCGGAACCACCTCCCATGTACGGTTATTCTCCATAACTTGTAATTCCTCAGCCATAGCCTGTTGCCATTGAAGATACTTGGCAGCTTGGTGATAAAATTGGGGTTCATAAAAATCAGAAACTTGCATACAATAATCCTTATATGCTGGACTCAATCTCTCATAAGAACAAAAGTGCACCATCGCCAAAGGATTCACCACATTGTTGCAATGGTAGTCTGTAAGATAGGTAGGCACACTATGGAGTCGCTGACTTCTTCTCAACGGCTGTGGGTTCTCAGCTTGTGGCTGTGTCACAATAGGGACAGGTGTAGCCGGAGCAACGAGTTGAGGTGTATTAAGGAAAACTTCAATTGGCTTAGGAAGGACATGATCATCAAAAGGATCAGGTAAGGAAGAATAAGTGCTGCCAATCTTGAAGGAAAAATTTAATTCATGAAAAATCACATCCCTTGAAATAAAGAACTTTCTATTCTTGAGATCATAGAGTTTGTACCCTTTGTAACCTCGTGGGTAGCCAATAAAAACTGCTAGAATGGCTCTTGTTGAGAACTTGTTCCTAGAGGAAGGTAAATTCGAAGCATAGGCAAGGCATCCGAACACCTTCAAGTCTTCATATGCGGGTGCCTTATTGTAAAGTAATTGATAAGGGGACTTCCAGCCAAGAGTATAGGAGGGAGATCTATTGATCAAAAAGGCTGTAGTAGTAACACATTCACCCCAGAAATAAATTGGGACACCGGATTGATAATACAAGCTCCTTGCCACATTCAAAAGATGTTGATGCTTCCGTTCCACCACCGAGTTTTGTTGTGGTCGCTCAACACAACTGAATTGGTGGAGAGAACCTTTTGATTTTAAGAAATCAGTAAGAGATAACTTAGGTGCATTGTCAGACCAAATCTTCTTAATCACACAGCCAAACTGAGTGTGAACCATGGCAAAAAATTCTTTAATGATGGTCGTAGCATCAGACTTGGCTTTCAACAAATAAATCCAGGTATATTGACTATGATCATCTACCAAAGTGAGAAAATACCGCTCCCCCAAATGCGTAGCAACATGATAAGGACCCCAAGTGTCGCAGTGTATCAATGAGAAGCATTCCGACTCCTGATTATTGTTGGAAACAAATGGCAACCGTTTTTGCTTGGACAAGGACATATGTCACAAAGTGAATTTTTATTAGAAGATGAAGAATTACAATTCAAGGGCAAATGTTGCAAAACAGGAAAAGATAGGTGGCCTAATATATGATGCCATAATATTGCACTTATTGCATTACAAGGATCAGAAATGGCTAACGTATTCGCACAATCGGCACTATTACATGTAGGTTCATTAACATTGACAACTGGTGTGTGTGTGTGTGTAAACATACAATCCGTGTTTCAATTCACCTTTCCCAATCATCTTGGAGTTCAGGTGGTCCTGAATCACAAAACCAACATCAGAAAGAAGAATATAAAAATGCTGCTTTAATAACAAGGAACTCACTGAAATCAGGTTAATTTTGAATGAAGGCACATACAAAACTTCAGTGAGTGTGAGGGTTTGAGATAAGGAAACAGAACCAGAAGCAAGCACAGGTACGCGAGTATGATCAGGGAGAACCACAAACTTATTTGCAAACCAAATTGAAGGTTTGAAATTGTCCAAAGTACAGGTCACATGGCAAGTAGCGCCAGAATCTAAGATCCATGATTTAACTCCAAGTGCATAAATTAAAGCAGCAGAGAAAAGTTTACCTTCCCCTGCGCTTGAAGCTTCAGCAGTGATAATAGGGGGCATTGTGGATGGAACTTGTGTGGATAATAGTGATATTAATTGTTGATACTGTTGAGAAGTGAGCTGAAGAGGAATGTCCTGACTTGTGTCCACATGATTGACCCGAACTGTGGCTGGACTTTGCTTCTTGTAATTAGGTGGATAACCATGTAACTTGTAGCATTTATCCTTGGTGTGGCTGAGTAAACCGCATTGAGCACAGAGCGGCTTATCTTTCTTCCCTGGACGGATCTTGGAGTTATACTGTGTGTTCTTCACGGCAAAAGCCAGTTGCGTCTCATTGCTTGTTGGAGGAGCAAGAGTCAATCCTCGTTGCCGCTCTTCTTGAACGATTAGCGAGAAAACTTCAGAGATGCTAGGCAAAGGCTTCATCAACAGAATTTGGCTCCGAACTTGATGGTACACATCATTCAACCCCATCAAGAAGACAAGAACATATTCCTCATCAGCATGAGCTAAAAATTCACGAGCACCACCACAATTACAGTGTACTGAAGGTCGAAAATGGCATAATTCCTCCCACACACACTTCAGCTTAGTAAAAAATTGAGAGATAGAGAGAGAATCCTGTTTCAGATTGATTAACTCTTTTCGCAGTTCATAGATTCGAGGACGGTTCTTTTGCTGAAATCGGTGACCTAGATCTATCCAAATCTCATGAGCAGAACCAGCAAAGATCAAGCTCGATGCGATCTCCTTGGAGACAGAGTTGAGAATCCAGGTGCTGACGATGTCATTCAGACGATGCCAGTGGAGCTTGAAAGAGTGAGACGCACCTTCCTCAGGCGGCAGAATCGTGCCGTCAACGAATCCAAGTTTGTTTTTGCCATTGAGCGCCATTTCCATCGATCTCTTCCATGAAGGATAATTGTCACCGGTGAGCATTTGCGTGACCAAGGCAAGGTTCGGTTGATCGAAGGAATGGAGCAGAAAAGGATTGGCGTCATCGATCACCGCCATTGCAGAAAGAAAATTGAAGGTTGGAGAGAAGGGAAAAGATAAGAAATAGAAGAAGGTTCGAGAAGAGAGGGAAAGTGAAAGGGGAAAAGAAGGTTCGAGAAAGAGGGAAGAAGATCAGAGAAGAACGCAGAGAAGTATGAGAAATTCTTCTGATACCATGTTGGAACCAAAATTGGTACTGAAAATGATTTTCTGCTGCATCTCTATTAGCTTTGGGTGGAATATATACACATACACACATCAGGCTAACAAACTAACAGACTAGGCTAACAAACTAACAAACCCCTAATCTAACGGAAAAGATTCCTCTCTAAATAAGGCTAATTAACTGCAGTAAATAAATAATAATCTGCTAATAACAATTGTAAAAATGAAAATTGCTTACTTGAAATAAAGGTTAATATCTAACAATACTCTAGTAGTTTATGAGTGCATGCATTATCTTAAATAAAAAAAAGTCAAGCTTGTAGAATAAAATGACTCTTAAATTAGATATGAGTAAGATTTATAATAGAGTTAAGTGAAATTTTTTATAGTTTATTATGGAAAGGAGATCTTGATGTTAGATGGATTTTGTGGATTAAAGAACTGGTTTTTATTGTTTCTTACTCTGTACTTATGGAAGGTCAACCCAATGACTTCTTCAAGCTAACAAAGAGTATCCGTCAAGGAGATTTCCTATTACTATATCTTTTTCTTTTCTATGTGGAAGGTCTTTCCTTTCTGCTATACAGGATAGAGCAAAATAGAGCTATTTAGGAGATACAAATTTATAAAAGATGTCCGGCGATCAACCACCTCCTTTTCGCAGATGATTCGGTTTTATTTTGTAAAACATTGGGAGAATCATGTGCTAATATTCTGACTCTACTCTATGACTACGTGATCATTAGTGGTCAGAAAGTCAACTTGAACAAAATGCGCAATATTTTTCAGTCACAACACCCCTCTTCCTACCAAACAATAATTAGCAAACTCTCTGAATATTATTTATATAGGAGCTCAGGTCAAATACCTAGGTTTTCCTTCGATTATCCATAGATCTAAAAAAATCACTTTTGAAGTCATTAAAGGTAAGGTTCAGAAAAAAAGTTCAATCTTGGAAGAAAAATCTATTGTCAAGGGGTGAAAGACATGTTCTGATTAAACACTTTATCCTGTTTTAAGTTATTTAACTCTCTTTTAGATGAAATCCACAGGATTTTAACACAATTCTAGTGGGAATAAAGAGGATCAGAGAGGAAAATGACATGGATCGGCTGTGATAAAATGATGAGATTCGATAGAGAAAGTAGTTTAGGGTTTAAGAACTTGCGAGCTCAAAATATAGCTCTATTCGGGAAGCAATTTTAGAGGCTGACCGTTAATCCTAACGCTCTTATCAGTTGAATGCGAAAGGGTAAATACTTCATATATAAATCACCATTAACGATAAAAAAAGGGGTAAACTCATCCTAGGAATGGCAGAACATTTTGGAGGGTCGAAAAGTAACGGAAAAAGGTTTGAGGTGAAACATCGGGTCAGGAAAAGAGATTAACATTTGGCACGATCCCTGGTTCCCCCTGCCTTCCCCCTTACCCATATCATATCAGCCTCAGCAATCAACCCAGCAATATCAGTTTTGCAGGAATCAATAGAGTGAAGGATCTACTAATCTCAGATAGAAGATGGAACAGGGAGATTTTGGAATCAATTTTTTTCCTTGGAATAAGCTCTTGAATCCTCTCCATTGAGCTTAATAACGATGGGAATGACTTTGTGAGCTGGCTTTGAACTCGAAAAAGATGTATGATATAGCATCTGGTTATCTGGTAGCATATAGCTTCACACACGAGTCGATTGAACAACTCTCTACGATTATGCAAAACTCTATGATTTGGAGGAAAAACTAGGGACTAAAGTTGCCAACAAAAATTAAAACATTTGTGAAGATCTGTGCATGAAATATTACACGTTCTTAGTCTCATTTACCAATTGTTCCATTCGATGCCATTGTTGTGTCCTAGGTGCAAAATAGCGCTGAAAACTATCACCCATTGTTTACCATGGTGCGACCTTACTCAGGAATTTTGGAATGAAGTGGATTCAAAATTGACACCTCCACTGCAAGGAGAACCAACTTTTGCGGTGTGGTGGCTCCGGGTTCTATCAGATGTTGGAGTGGAGAGAGTTTGGCATGATACCCTCAATTTCTTTGGTGCTCTTAATTGGTGATTGTGGATAACACGAAATAATGAAGTGTTTGAAGGTGAAAAGACTTCTGCCCAATAAATTCTAATCTTACCTACAAAGTTCTTGGGGAAAATTAACCAGAATTAAGTTCTGTAGCGTTCTAGTGTTTCTCTTTTTTTTTTTCAATTTTTAATTTATATTTTAGCCGATTAAATTTTTATAGTGGTACTTGAGATTCACGACTTTTATTATTTTAGTCCTTTAGATTCAAAAGTCCCCGAGATCCAGTTCCAGGCACCATATTAGTCCCTGAACCCTTTTCGATTTGAGTCAACAAACGGAATGTTGATCTCAGTAGCTCTGACTTGCTACGCTAGACACATGGCTAAATAGCGTCTTTTCATTTTAGATCTTAAATAATACAAAAATATGGTCGTTTTGGAGAATGAATAGAGATAAAATGATTTGCACACATATAAACTCTTATTCCTCTTCGTCATATTTAAGTGCCAAAACAAAACAACGTTGTTTAGCCATGTGTACGGCGTGGCAAATCAGAGCTAATTCAGCACTTAATTTGCTTCTATTAGAAAGAGTCGAAGGACCAATATGGTGCCTAAAACTGAATCTCAGGGACCAATATAGGTCATTTTGAATTTGAGGGATTAAAATGGTGAAAGCTCTGAATTTTAGGGACCATTTTGGAGATTTAGTCTATTTTAGCCGTTTATGGCTTTACTTGGGAGAACTTCATTACTGTTTTATTTGTCCCACATCAGACTGTGTATCACTTCTATCAAGTAATGCAATTATCTTACTTTTGAAAAAAAAATACGTTTAGAGAAAATACCCAAACTTCGTCCTTATCCATTTTTACGAAGCACAAAGTGATTCCTGTAAAAAAAAAAAGACACTTCGACTTTCAATCTTTTTATTTTGAAACAATACGATTCTTCTGTTAAAAAATCCGTTAAATAAAAAAATAGTTTTGTGGGAGTTTTAAACTCCCACAAACTATTATTAAATTTGTTTTTGAAGAATTCCTTCACTTATGGTAGTTAAGTGAAGAAAGATGATGGAAATAATGTCTCAAGAAAAAAAGTAATTGTAATACGAATACTTTTTAAAGGAAAAAATAATATCGAATAAGAAATAAAATAAGAGAATATTAATGTTAATAATATTGGTATTGGTTATGATAATTGTAGAAGAGATAATAATGATGATAAAGTATAGTTACATAATAGAAATAATAGAGGTAGAAGTGATAATGATGAAGATAAAGAAGGTAGTGGTAGTAGCGGTCATAGTTAGTTATATTGTTGGAAAAAATATGAAAGTTTAAAACTTTCACAAAATACAAATAAAATTTTCAGAAAACTAATTATTATTATTATTTAACAGATTTTTTAATAGAAAAATCGTATTATCCCAAAATAAAAAGGTTGAGACCTAAAATGTCCATTTTTTTTCATAAAAATTGCTTTGTCCTTCGTAAAAATGAACAAAAATCGAATTAAATCTTTACTCAAATGCTTACTTTAATGGAAAAAAAATTTAAATAAAATAGATTCCAAATGTCTAACTAAATAATGTTACATACAAATAAAAAAAAGGTGATCACGAGGGATACTTAGGGTCCGTTTGGAAACTCTATAAGTAACTTTTTTTAACTTTTGACTTATAAAAAGTGGTAGTATTAATGTCTGGTGCAATTTTCAAAACCAAATTGCAACTTTCTAAGAAGCTATTTTGGAGCTTATAGAGAAGTTAAAAAAAAATGACTTCTCTCATAATACTTCTACTTTTTATTACATTTCTATAAAATAAGCACTTTTAGAGTTAAAAATCCAAACACAAAATAACTTATTTATAAGTTATTTTTAACAGAATCATTTATTGTTTAAGTTATTTTATCAAAAGGAACTTAATTAAGTTGGTTACCCAAACTGGACCTTAGGCCCAGTTTGGATAAACAACTTAATTAAGTTACTTTTGAAGAAATAACTTAAACAATAAATGCTTATACACAAAATAACTTATACAATTAAGTTATTTTGTGTTTGGTTTTTTAGTTCTAAAAATACTTATTTTAAGAGAAAAGTGATAAAAAAACTTTTTATTATGAGAGTAATTATTTTTTTTTAACTTCTTCTTAAGCACTAAAATAGCTTTTTAAAAAATCGCAATTTTATTTTGAAAATTGTATCAGACATTAATACTACACATTTTCATAAATTAAAAATTAAAAAAGTCACTTATAAATCTATCCAAACGAACGCTTAATAGAAGAATAAAAGAAATTAAGGCTAGGTACTCATTAGTCAAATTTCCTTAAAGACAAAGATACTTATGGATCACAATCATAGCATAGAGAATAATATAAATGAATATGTAACATATAATTGAAAAACAAAAAATTAGAAAAGCCAATTCGCACATGGGCTTGATATTAAAAAAGAAAAAAACTGAAAATTATAAAGGTAATTCACCTTGACAAATTTTCTTTCTCAAAAATAAAAAACTTTCATTTTGCCACACAAATTAATAATTTAAAAATATCTTCGGCAATTTTACTTTTTCTTCTATTCCCATAAATTTCCCATAATCTTCATTGGATTTTGGATTTCACTTATCATTCAACGATATTAATTTTTTTTATCTATTTTTTTAATCCCTAACTATATAATAAAATTATACATTCAAGTCATAATCCTAATCAAATTCAACCAAATATGATTTAATAATCAAAATCGTCTCTGAAAGATACTTCAATTTCCATTTTTAT
Organism: Arachis ipaensis; assembly: GCF_059453495.1. Classification (NCBI taxonomy): domain Eukaryota; kingdom Viridiplantae; phylum Streptophyta; class Magnoliopsida; order Fabales; family Fabaceae; genus Arachis; species Arachis ipaensis. The sequence goes on from NC_142438.1 coordinate 9,504,052, forward strand.
CCCCTAAAGATATTCTACCTGATCACGTTTGTCCTTCCGTCATCTCCTTCACTGAGTTGGCAAATATCCGCTGACATATGTCGTTAAACGTGACAGACAATCAAAACGACGCAGTTTTGGTACAAAACTCTCCTAGCCTTGAAACGTCGCCGTTTAGTCTTTAGAAGAGAGATTCAAACGTACTTGAGAGCTAGCTTTCTGTAAGCAGTTTTAATTTCTTGATCAAAAGAGTCCCTTGACATAGACAACACCTCATATGGGTCACGACGATTTGCTGGGGTAGACGGTCCTTCCAATTTTGAACCCATCTCCATTAACCAGCCAGTCACTCCCTTTCTCTCTACCCTCTTTAAACACAGAGCTAAACCCAAAAATGATAAAAAAAATCACCTTTTAAATTTCGAACACTATTGTGGCATGTTATTCATCGACCTAAGCGAGAGAATTCAAAATTTAAAGATAGATGAAGGGGAGCTCCGAAAGAAAGCAAGGAATTCAAAAAGTCATTGGATCGAGCATGGTTTATGGTTTCCTTGGAATGGAAAAAAAGTGGAGATTTTGCGAGGTATGAACTTGGGGATCTAAGGGAAGGTGCATGAAGGTGAGGTCAATTTGAAATGAAATCGGAGATGGAAAAGAAAAGGGTTGGATTAGGTTTGAATTTTCAGGAGAGAAAAAAGAAGAAGGAGATGATGATGGGGTAAGGCTTTGCAACGTTTGAATCTCTCTTCTGAAGACTAAATGGCGATGTTTCAAGGTTAAGAGATCTTTGTACCAAAATTACGTCGTTTTGATTGTCTGCCACGTTGGCAGCTAACGACACACGTCAGCAGACGTTTGCCAACTCAGCGAAGGAGATGACGGAAGGACGAACGTGACTAGGTAGGGTATCTTTGGCTAACGAATTCGATTAATTTTATCTTTCGAAGACGAAAATGAAAATCGGGATATCTTTCAAGGACGATTTTGACTATTAACTCAACCAAATATTTTAAATTCATGCACTTGTTGTCGCTTCTTCTTTTTCTTCTTATTCTTCTTCTTCTTCGTTATCTTTCTCTTTCGTTATCGTCATCACCAACAACACTACACTTCATCCTCCTTCTTTTTTCATTTGAATTTCTTCTTCTCCTTCCTTTTTCTTCTCCTCCTCCATCATCATCATCATTATGATCATCATCGTTATCGTTATCATCATATTTTTCTTATACATATCGTCGTTATTGTTATCGTCATTATTGTTATTGTTGAATTTTTACCATGTTTATGATGTTGTCTAATCCAAAATTGATTTTCGATGTGTTTTTGTTCATGATTCAGTCTTGTTTGTGTGATTGTTTTCAAACTGAGTTAATTGTGTCGTAATTATTATGTAATTTCGGTTCATTTATGAGTTAATTGTGTTGCAATTTATTATGTGATTTCGGTTCATTTCTGAGTTAATTGTATTGCAATCATTATATAATTTCGGTTCATTTTTTAGTGAATTAAAGTATATTTGGACTCGTTGTCCTGCACATTCAAAACCCTTTCTCCTCTTTATTAAGGTGTATTTAGACTCGTCATGCACAATTCAAAACCCTTTATCCTCATCTTTTACTGCTGCTGCTTCTTCTTAATCATCTTTTTCTTCTTCATATTCACCTTCTTATTTCATTTTCTCAAAATTCTTTTTGATTTACTCTTTTTTTATAGGAATAAAACCAAGAAAAAGAGAAAAAATATCAAACAAAAGAAAGAAGTAAAAAAATATTAATGACGTTCTCTGATCCAAAATTAATTTTGAATGTGTTTTTGTTCATGATTTAGTCTTATTTATGTGTTTATTTTCGAATTGAGTTTATGTACCCTAATCATTATGATAAATTTCGATTCATTTTTGAGTTAACTGTGTCGCAATTTTTATATAATTTCGATTTATTTATGAGTTAATTGTGTCGCAATCATTATATAATTTCAATTCATTTATGAGTGAATTAAGGTGCATTTGAACTTGTTGTCCTGCACAATTCAAAACTCTTTCTCCTCATCTTCTACTGCTTCTCATCTTCTTTTTCATCATTTTCTTCTTCATCTTCTCCTTCTTATTTCATTTTCTCAAAATTCTTCTTGATTTACTCAAATTTAACACAATTTTTGAGTTTATGTGTTAAATTTGAGTTTAGCTCTTGGACAAGGTCTTAGAAAATAAGTAAAATTAAATAGAAAAAACATAAGAAATAATGAATACAATAAATATCTTTTAAGTATTTTACAAAGACAGAGAAAAAAGCATTTCATCAACCTTCACAACTCTAGAAAATGAAATCTCCCAAACAATTCTGATATGAATTATGAATTTAATATAAGATACCATGAATATACTCTTTTTCTCTAAAAGATATTTTTTAAAAATATTTTTCTCTATTGTAGCTAAATTCTCCTCAGTTTATGTTGAAAATATTTTTCTCTAAAATATTTTTTTAAAAATATTTTTCTCTAAAATATTTTTTTAAAAATATTTTTCTCTATGCAAAAATTTCTAAGTTTATGTTGAAAATATTTTATTATTAACATCCATTGCTTCTCAAACCTGCAGATTTTTTATCATTGTTCTCTGCTTCTCTTTCTTTCTGAGTTAATTGTGTCGCAATTATTATGTAATTTCTGTTCATTTATGAGTTAATTGTGACGTAATTATTATATAATTTTGATTTATTTTTGAGTGAATTGAGGTGTATTTAGACACGTTGTCTTACACAATTTAAAGTTTTTTCTCCTTACCTTATACTGCAATAACAACGATTATAACAGCAACAAAAGAATAATGATAAAAAGAAAACACGTGAAGAAAGAGAAGGAGAAAAAAAAGAACAACAACGATAATGTAGTCATATAATTATATTCTTTTTAATAAGAATAATTTTGTTGGTGTTGAATCCATTTAATTAGATTTAGATGACCATGATATTGTTTGAATAGGTAGCAAGTATGAGAAAAATGTAAGTTGCTCTAAACTGTGTAAGGAAATTAAGAAAAGAAATATTTTTTTTATCAATCAACCATATTAAATTTCTTTTACTCATTTTTCTATAAAATATTTATAGAGTATAATTTATTATTGGGCATTTGTCTTGTCATAAATTATTTTTAATATGGAAAGAGAGATGGTGTTTTGGTTGAATATTGATATTTGAAGTGTATTACAGTAGTATGGACAAATCATTCAACACGCCCCCACGTGTTGCAACACGCCCCCCACGTGTTGGCTTCCCACCCAAAAAATCCACCCATCTGTAATTACACCAAATACTCCTATTTTTAACAAAAACACCAATATTTTTTCCATACAAAAAAAATTAGCCTTGTCTTGTTGTTACTAATTAAAAAAATATAAGAAAAGAGGGTAGAAAAGAAATAAAAAAAGAAAGAAAGAAAGAAAGTAAGAAGGATTGGCATTTGAGTTTTGAGGCGGAGTGAGGAGAACAGAGAAGTAGTGTGGCTGCAAGAGGAGGAGGAGAAGAAGAAGAAGAAGACAACCCTGACAGCACAAACTCACAGATCTATTGCTTTCTGCTTCCGTCAATTCGTTCATCCAGTTCCGCGTAACTTCTCAATTTCCATTTGCCCTTTTTTAAAATCTTACTCCGCAATAATTTCGTTTTCCTGAGGCCAAAACGCAAGCTTCAATCGTCATTTCCAATTGATGTATTCAATATTTCGATACTTTAGACTTGTGCACTCTGCGATTTTCAACTGATGAAGCTTCTTTAGTGTTATTTCAAGATTTATTTATTTAATTAATTTGCGTGTGCGTGTGTGGTTTTGTTAGGGCTCTGTCGTGGTTCACTGTTGGTTCTGTTTCATGAAATTGAAACCCTAATGGCAAGCCATCAAGGGAAAGTTCCTCCTTCGAATGGGTCTGTGTATGTATGCAACTTGCCTTTTGGCACTGACGAAACCATGTTGGCTGAGTATTTTGGCACCATTGGTTTGATCAAGGTATGGATTCGATGCACCTATACTTCAAAATTCGTACTATCTTATTGTTTTGATTTCATTATTATTATTATTATTATTATTATTATTATTATTATTATTATTATTATTATTATGAAAAAAAACAGAAATTTGCCTTTTCTTTTGTTAATACATAATATTGATGTCATATTGTTAATGTATTTGTATGTAAAATGATGTTATTTTAATCTGTGCAAAGCAAGGTTTTATTTGGGGTTTATATATATGAATATGAAGACTGAAGCACACAATAATTTGGAGTTTTTGATGAATTGATTGATGTTTATTGCATTTCTGCCCCCCTTCTATATCCTTTGCACGATATTCTCCTTCTGAACAATCGGTCCTATTTCATCTGATGTTTTGCAGAAAGATAAACGGACCGGGAGGCCTAAAATATGGTTATATCGAGACAAAGAGACTAATGAACCAAAGGGAGATGCCACTGTAACATATGAAGATCCACATGCAGCTGTAGCTGCTGTTGAATGGTTTAACAACAAGGATTTTCATGGTAGTACAATTGGAGTTTTTATAGCTGAGTCAAAAAACAAAGACGAGCAAGCCTATAATTCAGTGGCAGAACCGGCTGTTGCTGGTAATGTTGGTGGGCTAGAGGAAACTACTAGAGATGTTAATGGGGGTAGTGGAAGAGGTAGAGGTCAAATTGATTCTTCTGGCAAGGCTTGGCAACAAGAGGGCGATTGGTTGTGTCCGAATACCAGGTCTGTGATATATGAGATTGGTGAGCAGCTCTTTCTTGCTCTTTTACATTATGTTTTTCACTCTTTCCTTAGACAATTGAGTGTGGAGAGAATAACCATTTTTCTTCTCATATCAGTTGCTCCAATGTAAATTTTGCTTTTCGTGGTGCTTGCAATCGCTGTGGAAGTGCTCGTCCAGTTGGTGCTGCTGGTGTTGCTGGGGGTGGTGGCCGTGGCAAGGGACGTGCCAGTCAAGGTCAAGAGTCAGGGGGTGTTGGCCGTCCAGTTACCGGGGGACTCTTTGGGCCGAATGACTGGCCTTGTCCAATGTATGATTTATACACATTGCTCTCACATTCTCTTTCTTTTTTGTCTAATTCCTCTATAACCAGTTTTCATTCAGAATTTCTCTTTTAAATTCAATTTTATTAGGAGTAATAATTTGTAGAGTTTCATTAAGTACAAAACATGCTGATTACTTGCTTAGCTACATACGTTCATCAATTTATTACATGTTTTCTTATAATGGTTAGGAAGTAGCTTAGGCAAACTTTTTAAACAGGGTAGATTGGTACATGATTGTGAGATATATGTTCATATGTATGGTACATAACCTAACCTGTATATGTGCATAAAGATGACCGAAACAGGTGTTACTGCTTCCCTTATTTGGTGCCGATTCATTGTAAATGCTTTTGCACTTAATAAGTTTAGCGTCATGATATTTGCCAATTTTAATGAGAAAGTTTAGATGCCACCTTATGTATAGGATCCATATTGCAGTGCATTTTGTCTTAAATATCAATTTTGGCATATCCCAATCTAGTCTTAGCATCCCATGACAAATAGCCCCTGCTATTCCAGTTATCTGTAACTTGTATAGGAAAGAACAATTGTGTGACTGAATGTAAATCTGGATGCCTTTCCAAATTCAATTGAGGTCAGTTGGTTCTGTCACAACTTTGTGTTTAGCTATAGATGATAGGATGATACACTAAAATTGACCTCCGGTTTTATTCGAAAAAATACCAGTGAGGTAAGCAGTTATTCCTTTGACTCGTGTGTTATCCTTTTTTATTGATGGTTATGTGGCCCTATTTTCTAATTGTCATCTGTCCTTACGGGACAGTTGATTTTACATTTTCGCTGCATTTTTATTCCAGTTGTTACAATATAGGTGGCATTGTTGCTAACTATTGGCGGCACTTGGGAGATTATGCATGTTGGTTATGATCTGTGGTGATTTCTATCATCACCTGTTGTCTTTGTTATTCACAAAATTTATTCATTCACATGTATTTTGTTATTTTACACATTGCCTGTGGTAGTTATCCCTAACACTCAAACTTGGACACAAACGTGTCCCTGTAGTTCTTTTTTCAAATATTAATTCAGTGTAATGATTTCTGTTTCTTGTGCTCTTTTTCCTTTAGGTGTGGTAACATCAATTGGGCGAAGCGGACTAAATGCAATATTTGCAATACAAATAAGCCTGGCCATAATGAGGGTGGTGTAAGGTAGTGTATCCAATATATTCTCTTTCTCTGGTGATAGGAGATATAAGACTCTGTGATTAGTTTGCACTGACAATTTATAGGAAAACGAAGTTTCAGTTATTGATTCAGTTTTTTCTTTGTTAGTCCTGTTTATTTTGATTAGAAATTTCAAAATATCATATTTGCCATATCATACTTCTTCCCGTCATTTTAATTATGATGTTGCATTAAATGTCCACCTTACTGTTCATCTCGTTACACTTCATTTATTATGAAACCGTCAGAATGACTATGCTAACTTATGGATTGTTTTCTCTAACCTAAACAGAGGAGGGCGAGGTGGAGGTTACAAAGAGCTGGATGAAGAAGAAATTGAGGAAACTAGACGTCGTAGGCGGGAGGCTGAAGTAAGATTGATTAAAAGTTAGATTCATACAAGTTATGGATGTTACCCTGGTTTTTACGATCTTGCTTGTTTAATGTCAGGATGATGGGGAGTTGTATGATGAATTTGGAAATCTTAAGAAGAAATTCCGTGCTAAAACACAGCAGGCTGAAGCTGCAAGAGTGCTTCCTGGTTCAGGGCGTGCTGGGTGGGAGGTTGAGGACCTAGGTATTCATATACATTCATGATCACATATCTTTTATATTTCCTCTTGATATTTCAGTTTCATTTTCCCTTTTTAGCAGCCTTGTTTCTCAGACTTTATGTCAACTGTTGTTTGTCATTATATCTGATTTTCCTTTCAATCCATGCATAGGACTAAATTTAAAGTGGTTTTTGGTAATCTTGCTGTACATATACCAGTTAACTGTTGGACTCTACTTCCAAAGTCCTACATAAAACTAAATAAAAGTGGTTGTTAAGGCGCAATGGCGTTGTTTGATCCATAAAGCCAACCCCGCCTAGTGGGATAAGGCTTTGTTATTGTTGTTGTTAGTTTTGGAGCATATTGCAAGGACTTACGGAGGATTGCCTTGTTAACTTGGCTCTCATTGTTAAGTCCTGTGAGGATATTTAGAGCTCTTAGTTTCAAGTTAGAATACCTAATTCATCAAAAGAGAGCTAAGTTATTTGACGCAGTGACTGGTGATCATTGACGAGTTCAAATGAAGTTATGAATTGGTTCGGATGGCATTAACCAAGTGACGATGTAAATACCAATGGCAGGGATTGACAGGGATTCCAGAGAAAGAAGTAGAGACAGGGTGAGAGATCGTAATGATGGGGAGAGCAGGAACAGAGATCGAAATGAAAAAGAGAGGCCAAGCAGTCGGATCAGAGAGAGGGACAGGGGAAGGGATCGTGACTGGGATTATGATGATCGAGATAGAGATTATGGCCGTGATCGAGACCGGGACCGGGACCGGGACCGGGGTAGGCATCGTCACTAAACTTAGATGTAGAAGGGCATTTTTATGGATTGGCTATTATGATGAACTTGTGTTGGGTCTTTTTGTGCAAGGATTCCAATTGCTTTGAATCATATCCTTTCATGTGGGGATTTACATCATTTCATCTGATGAACGCCCATTTTACTTGGCATGTAGCTTTTGTAGAAACTTCGATATATTTTTTATGTGATTAGTTGTTACTTGCAAGGACAACATATCTGTCTGAGAATGTTCGCCTTCGGCTTGCATGAATTTTGAGTGTCATTAACGCCCATTTTACTTGGCATTTAGCATTTGTAGAATCTTTGATTTTTTTTTTTTTTGAGATTGGTTGTTAGTTGCAAGGACAAAATTTCTGTTTGAGAATGTTCGTCTTTTTCCCTCTCTCTCATTTAATGGTTAGTGTTTCTCCATGCAACTATGTTAAGGAACACTAAAAATTAGTTATGAAATTGGTTATATGTATAAAATATGGTAAAAACTCAGGTAAATTGATTTCACGTGAAGTTGATACCTCAAAGTCATTAGATAAAAATTTAATCAAATCAGTCAAATCATCTAACGGCTTTCAAGTATTAATTTCACGTGAAGTCGACTGCACTTGAGTTTTCACCGTAAAATATATATTGAAATATAATATATTTATATATAAATATATAATAATTAATTTGGTAGCTGATTTTTAGTATGTATTGTATATAGCATATAGCATTTTTATTCTGCATATAGTGGCGAAAACGATTGGGTTTTAGATTAAGACGAATTTGATTTTTGATTTATAGCGTAAATATGTGGTCTAAATTTATATCTATTATTTATTATATGCATTCTTTCATATTTGAGATTGATTTGTTTAAAGATACAATAAGCCTAAAAATTTGTTTCATGAATTATAATAAAAAGTTATAAACTTATAATTTTAAATAAATGTTAAATATATTTTAGAATTTATAATTTATAGTTTATTAGTATATTAACCATGTTCATAATCATATTTACAACTATAGTATATAAAGTTATAAATATAAATTAGCTTTAAAATTAGAGTTTAATTTTGATGCACCAATAATGTAAAGTGTATTACGCAGTCGTGCGATTAATGTGAAATGTAGTTATTTTTTACTAATGTGGCGTTATATAATTGGATTTAGATGATTATTTAAGCGATTAATATGAAAAATAGTTATTTTTACTGATGTGATATTACATAATTAGATGCACTTGTAAAATTACTGACCGTGAATCACAATTAAATTCTTAAAATTATACTTAAAAAATAATATCTAAACCATATATATATATTAGACCTAGACCCGGCGAAGTAGCAAGTTTGAGTATTTGAACATTTTCTTAATAAAAGAAATGAATTAGTACGAAATTGAAAACATATACAATTTTATATAACAAATCCACCAAATATCAACAAAACACAAAATTATCTCATGATCCAAAAATTTTTAAAACAATAGTTGTTGTCCACAAGTTATAATTACCAAAATATTATATATATAATAATTCATTGGAAGGTCGTTAAATAAAGTTTAAATTTACGATAAATTTAATTTTTTATTTGTCAAATTAATAAATTAAACGGCCCACCTAATACATTTTATGTATTTTTTCAAAGTCTATTGTCTAACTTATTTAATAAATTTTTTTATTGTTAAAATTTAAATATAAAATTTCTTACTTCAAACATAAAATATTTATCCTATTAACTAATCTCACATTTCTACAATATTATACGCATTTCATAAATTAAAATGTGAAATAATAATTTAATTTTTATAATTTTTTGAATCCAGAATCCAACCAAATTAAATCCAATAAATGCGTACCAATCAAGGCGATATTATAAAGGGAAAAAGACTTGTAAAATAAAAGAAAGAAAAAATGGAAAAAGAAAAAATAGAACGGAGAAGAGTGAAGATTTGAAAATCAAATCAAAGTTGAATTGACGATATTAGTGTTACCTAAAAAAAAAAGGAAAATCGAAATTGAAGTGTTCTACCGTGTAACAAAATCAAAATTGAAATAGGCACGGGGTAATAAGTAATAACACACGTGGGGTAAGGTTCGGCTATAAGGAACCGCCATGTCGCCAATACCTCCTCCGTTCTCCCAAATCTTAAAGCAGTTTTGTTTTAGATTTTCTCTCTCTCATTAATTAATAACTCTCCTACATTAACATTATATTATAAATAAATATATTATTTTTAATTAAATAATTTATATATTAATTTTATGCTTTAGAATAAAATTTAACACAAATAACCAATCTTATATTATTATATTTATAAAAAAATTAAATATAAAAATTTTATTTAAAAAATAATTTTAATACATAAATTTAAAGTAATAATTATATAAAATTAATTTTTATACTGTTAATATATTAATATTAAATTTAAAATTAATTCACAATATGAATAAAAAACAAAACAAAGAATACATAATAAGAATATTTATTTGTTTCTAAAATATAAAAAATTTCCTTTCTCGTTCAATTCAATTTCTATGGAAAGCGCGTTCCATGCATCCCACCCCCACCGTGTTCCCTCCTCTCCTCTTCTTTCCGTTCGCAACAGTTTCTCTCTCTGTCTCTGCCCCTCTCTCTCTCTATCCCCCTGCCTTCTTTTCAATTTCACAATCTTCTCTCTTCTCTTACATCCTCTAATTCCCAACCCTTATAAATAAAACCCCCTCTTTCTTTGTTCTTCTCTCTCTTCCTCTCTCTACCGTTAGGGCACACCCTCTGCGTTCACCCCACCCTCTTTCTTGACTGCGATTCGTCGCCGGTAAGTTCCCTTCTCTTTCGTTCTCTTTCGTTCTCTTTCTCCCACTGTTTGTTTTAGGGTTCCCCGATCAATTCCTTCGATCGCTGACGACAAACTTTTCGGTATTTCCTTCGATTTTTTTTTATCAACTCTTTATTCAGTTTGTGCGCATCGGTTTAATGTGTGGAAAGGTGTTTGAATATATAACCTGATTCTCATTCTGCGTGCTGATTCTTGTTTAATCTGTGCTAATATCTGTATTATTATTATTATTATTTCCCCTGATCAGCGATTAGTTGCTGATATTGGGAGTTTGGGACCTGTTATCGTACTATGGGTAAATTAATTGGTGGGCTTTGGTATACAGATGATAACTTTGAGTACTGAAATCTCACAATTTTCTCGCGAAACATTCACTGAATCAACTCATTGTATTGGCAAGCATAAACAGTTGAACTCCTTTAGGGTTCTGCAGACCTTTTTTTTTTTTGCCTTTTGTAGTATACTGAAAGTTAGCTATAAGAAGGAGATCAATTAGAGTTAAACTAAAATTTTATCTACTGTGGTGCCTCTGAATGGCTGTACACAGTAGAGCAGGCCTTATGTTTGGAGATCATCGATTGTTTGCTTTTTTTTTTTAACGGAATAATTTATATATTCGGACCATAAAGATTACTTCTTCTAACCGCCTAGAACTGCCTATGATAACCGCTTTTGTGAGGCATAATATTCTAATTTCTATGGTGTTATGTTATTGGACTTTGTAGGGTTTGAGTTGCATAAGATAATTTCGTACCAAGATGAGCACTCGGTCAGGCAGGGGGGCTATAAAAAGTTACAGACGGAGGAAGACAGGTTTGGAAATTGACCTTAATCAGGAGCCTGGTGGTGAGAATCGTGAGCTGGAAGGACCTTCAACTCAGGTGGAACCCCAACAAGTTCAAGCTTCCCAGCAACAGCAGGCTGTACAGATGCCACAGCCAGCACAGCCTGCAACAATTGATGTGGAGGCCATTGTTGATGATGATGTTGTTGAATCTAGCCCAAGGGCTTTTGCTGAGGTTTATACTTTACTACATTACTACCTTCTCCTTGTGCTTTGTTTTTATAATTCTTTCAGTATTTCTAAGAAGTTCTTGGTGAATATTAATCTTGTTTTGTTCATTTTCCTTTGGCCATAGGCTAAAAACAATGCCAGAAACAATGCGAGAAGAAATCGTGAGAGGACTATAGTTGATGTGGATTTAGGTGAATGCTGAAACTCATTACCCCACTTCCACTATGCTTTCTTAGTTGCAATGATTGTTTGACATTGAGTTCAAGCATTTCCATTTTCTGGCAGCAACCGACCTAAATTTTAACCGATGCTTTATTATGCTGTTGGGGACTTGGGGTTACAACGTCTATTGTTTTCAATTGAGATCTGTTAGTTTAAGCCATGTAATGGTAACCAAATTTAAAGTTGTGCAGGATCCATGAACACCACTATCTAATTCAATGTTTTTTACATAGCTAGAGATTATTTATAATTTAGAAGTTGCAGTAGCAATTAATAGTGCATTGAAGCTCTAAATATTAGTATCTTATTACTTGTGTAAGAAAAAACGTTGTTGCCACATCATATCATGCTGATTATCTTGTTCATTCATTCTCTATGATCTGTTGGGTATCAGTTTGCTGGTTCCAACATGTAAGGGTTAGGTGCTAGGTGCTTTCTGTACTTGTTACATATGAAATGGAGTCTTCTAATCAGTGTGTTTTTTTATTAGTATCGATCATGATGGTTCTCTGTCATTCATGACTATTGCAGAAGATCAGAATAGGATAACCAACTATTGCCGCAACAAACGCAGAAGAGAGTCCTCAAGTCGAACAGTTATTAATTGTGATCTTTACATTAATTTGGAAAGCAGTAGCAGTTCTACGGTAAAGCCAAAATCACTTTCTACAAGTCTTGATTATGTGCATTGCTTCGTTAGCCCTCAACAACTTGTATTTTTACTAAATAAATTGGCTATCAGATAACGGCAGCCTGGTGAATGGGAGGATAGGAGCAACAATTGAGTTGTTTCCATGTGAACTTAATGGTCATGGGTTCAAGCCCTGTGATCAGCTACTGATGCTTGCATCAGGTTAGGCTGCCTACATTACTCCCTATGGGTTAGGCTGCCTAAATAGTTATTGCCATGTAGGAAAGATATGTTAGTTTTAATTCTTCTCTTTTGCAGCATGCTACATGAAAAATCTTAGTCAAATTTCAGTTTTTTGTTGTGAAAGAGAAAGTAACAACAAAAACAAGATTTGTTGTCTTCATTTTTTTTTACAAAATTATGGAAGCTGAAAATACTAAAGTTGAAAACAAAGACTTTACCAAACAAACCTTGTGCTTTCCAATTGATGTACTTTTTTGCCTCCAAAGTGCAAATTTGATCAGCTATCAATAATAGACCATTGCCTTAAACAATTAAACAAATAAAGGTCTTAAACCACTAGGATTGATCTATGGTGAGGGCCTGATCGCCTGAGGGATTTGGGTAGCATGCATGAGGTTTTAGATTCAAACCTCATTGCCTTAAATGTACCGACAAAAAATAAATAAATAAATAGAAGACTTAAAGACAATTGAGAATGTTCAATGTTGTTCAAAGTTCTGTATTGACTTGGATATTACTTTTGCAGAGGGAACCTGTTCAAAAGGCCCCTGAACCTCCAAAGGAGCCTGTCTTCAACTGTCCAATATGCATGGGCCCCCTGGTTGAAGAGATGTCAACAAGGTGTGGTCATATATTCTGTAAGAGTTGCATCAAAGCTGCAATAAGTGCTCAGAGTAAATGCCCTACATGTAGAAAAAGGGTTACTGTGAAGGAGCTTATAAGGGTTTTTCTGCCATCGACTAGCTGAAGGTATGGTTAAATTCAGTGAGGTTTATGCATTTTTCTCGAGTGCTTTTTTGTTTCTTCTGCATAAGCATTGGTGATTGTATGGCATTGCAAACTAAGCTTAAAACTTACAGCACGTTGATTGAAACTACCTTGTGTTCTTTAAATTGGATGATGGATGTAATGAACTTTCAAGGCCTTTTCTTTTTATTCTGCTGAACAAAAGACAAATAATAGCCTCTTGTTTTTTGATATCTTCTGCGCACTTTTTCAAATAATATGTATTGACATGCATATTGTGCTAGTATGCTACTATGCTTTTGTTATGTTTATTCAATTTTTTGATGATCCTTTTCTTATATTTACTTAGTTGCTCTTTTGACATGCAACAGGATTCTCATTACAGCTCTTTTAGAGTGGGGAGTGGATGAATTTTCTGAGTGGCTATATTTCTGATATTGTTCCCCACGGCAGAAGCTTTATCATTTGTTAAAGTAGCTGTTTCTCTCCTTTAATTTATGATAATATCAATGTCAATTACACAAATTTCCTTGACAGATATAAATTCCTTGCTCAGTTTTTTTGAGCTTCAAATTGTGAACCCTCCTTCAGTCTTTTTTTTTTTTAAATCTTCGGTGACAATATGTGGCCAGAGGCCGCTTATGACCCATTCTTGAATATTGGACTCAAGGGATTTGTGTGTGTATATTAAATATTAATACCCCTATGAGTGTAGTAATAGGATCTCTTAGTTGCCAGCAGCGGCAGCATCATCATCATTATTATTATTATTATTATTATATATACGTGCTTCTGCTCGGTGTTCTTTACTTAACAAAAGGCTTGCAACTTGCAAGGGCTTTTCAAATGGGAATATATGTTTCTTTTGCTGACTATAAAATCAGAGATTTTTAAGATGCAACAATCAAACCGTGTCTATTTTATATTAGATTCAATTATAGATACTTTATAAGAAAGATTTTATGCACTATCCAGGTGATTTAATATACCAAAAAGCAGGTTAAAAATTAAATAATAATAAAGTATTAGTAACCTCTTAGTTCTACATTGGTTTAATTTGTTAGAAGAGTAATTAAGTGTTTGTAACCTTTCAACTTCAAGTAGTTACAAATTGAACCTGAGCTTGATATTATTCACCAAGTATCCGAAATTTTAGAATAATCCAACTAAACGAGAATAGAGTAACATGTTTTCCGAAGAGTAGCACTAGCATCTAGCATGCCACATAACATGGTACATGGACTAGAAGATAATAGCAGGAAACCGAGCATGTTCAAATAGCAGCCAAGCATGTTCAAATAGCAGTAAACCGAGCATGTTCAACCTGTTTTTGAATACTTCTATAGATTAAACTTCCTTCTTCAATCATATAAAAGATGCGATACTTGCAAACAAAGGTCGCATCTAAAATGTTCAATTAAAAGACTGAACATCCGTGGGTGTTCTACTAATGTAGGCTATTAAGATTAGATCTAAAGGGTAAAGGCATATGTTGAAAAGTATATAACAAATTTAATTGGGTAAAATACTAAATGGGTCCCTACGTCTAGGCGTAATTCTGTTTTGGTCTTTAAGGTTTAAAGTGTTCTATTTGAATAAAAAAAAATTTCATTTAGCTTCAATGTAGTCCCACCATGATGCCAAAGTTAAATAATTAACGGAATGTCTTACATAACAGCAGTACAAGAACAAGGTCGATAATTTGGATAACAAGTACAAGTTTCAGAGGCATAAAATCAACCGTGGATGCATTAATACATTTATTTATCATTTTTTTTAGTTCTATAGAAAATAAATGTATTGATACATCCATAGTTGATTTTGTGCGTCTGGAGCTTGTATTTATTATCTAGATTATCGACTTTGTTCTTATACTGCTGTTATGTAAGACATTCCGTTAATTATTTAACTTTGATCTCACGGTTGGACTATATTGAAGTTAAATGAAACTCTTTTGGATTCAAATAAAACACTTTAAACATTAAAGACTAAAACAAGATTACCCCAAATGTAGGGACCAATTTAGTACTTTACCCATTTAATTTATAGATGGAGTATTAAACTCAAAGATATAGTAAACGACTAAATTAGGTACTTTATTTTGAATAAATAATAATAAAACATATCAATCAATTAATATAAATAAATAATTTATTTAAATAATAGTTGAATTATATAACAAATATGAACAGAATAATCATTTAGTAGCAAAAATATTTTTAAATAACCAATATATACTTTAAATAAGTATTAATTATTATGGTGTAAAATTAATTAATAATTATAAACAAGTTTTCAAACAAAAAATTGTCTCAATTCTTATTTTCAATTTAGTGAATATAATAAATAATAAATAATACAATATTAATATATATGATATCATTGAATATAAAAAATGCAACATTTATTTATTGAATTTTAAAAATAGAGTTAAATGGCATATTGTTTACGATTTTATTTGTATCCTCATGCTTGTGCTTTTTAGTAATTTTATATCCAAAAATTTTATTTTTCACTATAACAAAAATAGAATATTAGATGTCCCAAACTATTATTAGAACATTTTAAAGCCAGAAACATAAGTGCCTGACCGCAAGGACAATATTAAAAGAATCAGGAGCTTGGTGCTTTTGTTTTAGTTTAAAAAACACCTCAAGCAAATGAAACAATAAATAATAGTGAAAGGTTGATATTTTATTTTGATAAGATTTTGTTGCAGATGTGCTTTTCTTATTAAAACTGTAAAGCTGTGTTTGTTTCGGATAAGAGTATAAGATAAGACACTGAAAACAAAACTCAAATAATAGAGACACAAAATTTTGTATCTGTTTGATGATAAATTATAACAAATTATGAAAATCTAATTTATTTTTATTTTTTTTCATTTAAAAAATGTGAGAAAAAAATATAATAATAAAAAAAACAAAAATAATGAAAGAAAAAATAAAAAATAAGTTGTGTTTTAGTGTTTTTGTGTCATTTGATGGACACAAAACACACTAATTTAGTGTCCCTGGATACAATGTCTCTATCCATGTTTCATCTGTCAAAAACAATTTCATATTTCCGTATAGTGTCCTGTTTCTGAAAACAACAAGAAGGACACAAAATACACTAATTTAATATTCTTAAACACAATATTTCTGTCCATGTCTCATCTATCAAACACAATTTTATGTCTCCGTATTCCTGTTTCATGTCCCGTCTATGAAAACAAACCAGCCTAAAAGTGATATTGGCATCCATTTAGGAGTAACAATATTCACCCATCAATCTTAGATGCTTGATTTTGAATTTTTCACATATCTTGGGTGCCCACACGAATAAACATACTTAACCTCACAACCTTATGAATGCTCATGCATGTATGTAACTAGAATTTGTTTCCCCTTGATAATCTCAATAACAGTTTCTTTTCTTTGTCATGATATCTTTTCACACTTTTTACTCTGAATTTACTCATTCATACTCTATTATTTTTACTCCTGGTATTTTAAACCAAAAGATGTATAATTTATTGTACATATTTTCACTTAGAATTTCTTATAAAATTGTTAAATGAACAGTTAGTTAAGGGCTTGAGGCCTTCGTCAGTTTAATAATAATTAAATTTTTTAAATTTGTAATTTTCCTTTTTATTTTAGTATTAAATTTGCCATTTTTTTCCCTTTTTTTTTTGTCATGAATTTATCCATGTTTTTGGTGTTCGATTTTGTGAACTCGTTTCTATCGGCCTTCTCAGTTTTGGGCCTTGCACACACTTTTGGACCCTTAGTAGCATTCAACTAATTTATTTTAACAGTATAAATACGAAAACTAGGGTTTTAGTTTTGCAGCAGCAAGCATTTTGCAGAAGCCGAATCAGTGAGAGAAGCTTGCAACGCAGATATGGTAAGGAACAACACGAAGAAGAAGAAGATTGTGTACTTTAAGCCTTTGTTGTTGATCCAATTAGCTTAGAAATTTTACTGATTCACTTTTTTTCATTGTCATGTTCTGTTTCTTAGGCTCCTAAACGAGGTGGAAAAGCGCCAGTTCCAGCTTCGAAGAAGAAGCCTGTAAGTTTCTCCTCCTTTTGTTTTCTTGTTGTCAGATTCACGATTATGATTCTAGGATTTCATTTTCTGGTTTTTTTATTCATTGTTTTGATTCTCATGCATTTCTTCAGGAGAAGGTTACGAACCCGTTGTTCGAGAAGCGTCCTAAGCAGTTCGGGATCGGAGGAGCATTGCCGCCAAAGAGGGATTTGACTCGTTTCGTGAAGTGGCCTAAGACCGTACAAATCCAGAGGAAGAAGAGGATCCTTAAGCAGAGGTTGAAGGTTCCACCAGCTTTGAACCAGTTCACCAAGACCCTTGACAAGAACCTTGGTGCGTAAATAATTATCTCCATTTTGTTTCATTTGCCTTGTTTTATGTTTGTTTAATGCTTCAAGTGTAGTAATATGTCCTCTTATTTATTTAGAAATTTTTTAATGTTAATCGTAGCTTTTATTGGATACCTTGCTATTTAGAAAATTGTTGTTTCATGCATTGGACAAGGCCTTGTAATTATTCTGACTACACTGCTTTGCATCATTATTGTGTCTTCTTATCAGTTTACATCTTAAAACATTAGATTTTGTTAGCATGATTACTTTTGCTTAATTCACTATTAATAGCCGAGTAGTGAGTTGTGTGACTTTAGTGTGTTTGATGTATTATCTTGCTGTCAGTGTAATGATTCAATATTTAACAAGTACATTGGTTGTTTCGTTCTTGTTGCAATTTTGATTTAACATTCGAACTTTGCATAGCTCATGAGTTGCATTGTTTATTTACTGTAGGTCATTACATGTTCATTACTGGTCGAAATTGTATTAGTGTGTCTGTTAATATCTTTGGGTTTATTCTTCTTTTGTTTGCATTAGTTGTTATGGTCTTCATTAACATTTGATGATCTTTCATGTAGCAACCAGCCTTTTCAAGATACTTCTGAAGTACAGGCCAGAGGATAAAGCTGAAAAGAAGGAGCGACTTTTGAAAAGGGCCCAGGCCGAGACTGAGGGCAAAACTGTTGAAGCTAAGAAGCCTATTGTTGTGAAGTATGGTCTCAATCACGTTACCTACCTTATTGAGCAGGTTGTATTCTATTTTAACATGGAATAACATCAGCTTTTACACCTTAATGTTCTTTAATATTGATTATTGACCTAAAAAGCTATCTCCTTGCAGAACAAAGCTCAATTGGTTGTGATTGCTCATGATGTGGACCCAATTGAATTGGTTGTCTGGCTTCCCGCATTGTGTAGGAAGATGGAAATTCCATACTGCATTGTCAAGGGCAAGGCTCGCCTTGGATCGGTAAGTCCACCCACCCGCATTTCTCTCAACCGTGACTTCACACACTTGTTGACACTAGTGGTTATTTGCGACAACCCTATTTGTGGCTGATTCAATTTGTATCTACTCTACAGATTGTCCACAAGAAGACGGCATCTGTTTTGTGCTTGACCAGTGTCAAGAACGAAGACAAATTAGAGTTCAGCAGGGTCCTAGAGGCTATCAAGGTGGTGGTTAATTTCAACTAAATTATCTTAGTTATTGTATATTCACGCTCTCAAGAAAACTGATTGTGTCTTATGTATTGGTTTGTTTCCAGGCTAACTTCAATGACAAGTATGATGAGTACAGAAAGAAATGGGGTGGCGGTATCATGGGTTCTAAATCCCAAGCCAAAACTAAGGCAAAGGAGAGGCTTCTTGCTAAGGAGGCTGCTCAGAGGATGTCTTAGAGTATTCTTATATTTTGTTGCTTTAGAGTTGCTATTTTTGTGTTTTAATCTTTGATCTTTTAATTAAATCTAAGGATATTTTTGGGAGACTACTCTTTGTATTGTCACAATATATACGTTTGGTTTTCAAATGAGCTGAGCATTTCATTGTTTATTTTTCCACCGCCCCTTAGTCCTTAATGGAAACAAGGTAGCCGTTCACATATTCTCGTGGATCTAAAGATGACTTAAATTGGTATAGATCCAAATTTAATTGTTCGAGTTACAATATTAACTTGATACCGTCTGCTTTGTTTTTAGATATTATTGCTTGCCAAATTTTAACGAGCTCATGGATCCTTATGTTTTCTCCTAACGCGGGTCTCGTTTTTAGATTTGCCTGCGTTATTGAGATTGCTGTGCTTTGAGTTAACTTGAGACGAAGCAACTAATAAATCAAGCGGTGGTATGTATGTAAAGGATATGAATGAAAACGTTGTCTCGCCCACTATTAATTTGTTCTGAATTAGTCGCATCCTGGGTAGAAATCAGAACTCCGATGTTGTTTTATTTATCAGTTTGCACATGATGTTAGCTAATATAAGCGAGGTCTCACTATGTTGGGGTCAAGTAACTTGCTTTAAACTTCCTTTTAGATCAGGTATGGTTTTTATGTATACAGTATACACGGTGTTAATGTATAAAATAAAGGGATTACACTGTTGTCGCATAAATCTTAAGAAAATTGATGAATATTTTGTTTGGTTTTGCTGGCGAATTAATTTCTTTTAACCACAATCTTCTAACAAAATAAAAATTGAGCAAGAAAGTTTGAGTTATTGTGAAGATAGAATATAAATATAAAAGAAAAAAGAGAAATATTGTCTCTTAGGCTGCGTTTGTTTTTAGAGACAGGACAGAACATGACACTTTTAGAGACAGGACAGAACATGACACTGAAACGGAGACACTAAAAATTATCTTTTGTATATTGTGTTTGGATACGATGGACAAGACACTAATGTAATGTCTAGTATTATGTTTGGATACACATAGACAAGACTAAAATATTATATGAAATGACTAAAATAGCCCTGTGATTCCAAATTTTCTACATCAATATAAATTAATTTAATAAAAAATGAGTACGTAGGAGTACAGACAGAACTTGAAAAAAATATTTGAAGAGGCAAAAAATTTTAATAAAAAAATATATTAGTATTTATATTAAAATAAAATTTATAAATATAATTATTTTATTTTAAAATTTATTATTAATATGTAGGAATACATATGGTTAAAATTAACAAAAAAAATAAATTTGAGTTTGATTAATAAAAAAATTTGTTTAAGTTAATAAGCCAAATTAATTTTAAATAAAAAATTAATTTTATAAAAAATCCATTTTTACATGAAAAAATAATTAGTTTTTGAATATAAAAATATATTTTTATTTAAATTTTTTTTTTAATCTAAAAACTGATTTTTTTTATAAAAAACTGATTTTTTTTTAAATTATATAAAATCAATTACAATTTATAAATTATTTTTTAACATTTTAAAAGATTAATTTTACTTTTGCTAATATTTATCTTTCAAAAATTTCAAGATTAATTATTTTTGTTATTATTTTTATTACAAATCAAATAATATAATATAAGTTTAAAATGGTATTGAAGTAAAACGATAAAAAGAAAAGAATTATCTACCCCCAATAAAAAAATTTTACAAAAAGGAGAGAGTACCTGGAAAAGAAAGAGATAGAGGAAGAAAAGGAAGAAAAAAAAAGTATCTCTAAACAACGCAATAGGAAAAATAAGAAGGGGTAATAGTGGAAAAAAGGAAAACAAAATTTATAGAAATTGTCCGTGTCCACTCTTCCAAATCCCGTGTCCATCATTGTCCTTCGTGAAAGAATGGACACAAAAGTATAAAAAACTGTTACGGAGACAATATGTCCACTGTCCATGTCTCTGCTTCCAAACACTTTTTAAACAAGTGTTGTCCATGTCTCCGTGTCCTGTCCCCAAAAACAAACGCTACCTTAGTGACAAAAAAAAGTTCCTTCTAATTTTTTTTTCCATTTACTAATAATCAAAGAGCAGAAAAATTGCATGAAGATACAACAAAATTTATAGAAAGCATAACGGTTCAAATAAATAATTCATTAACGTATTTTGTATTACCAGCGACAATATTTTGTTGTTACGATGGGCAACCGGAGATTAATGGGGGGATTAATAGGGGGTGGTACTTGCAAAGACACTCCGATGCCTAAGTCAGCATGGGGTTAAGTAGGTTTAGAATGTATTGGAACTTAGTGATACCTGAGGGGTGTTAGGGTATTTATAGTGGTGATCCAATAACCACCGTTGGAGTAGTGCCACCTTTTTAGGTGGATAACCGTCCCTTTATCTAGGGATTGTTGGGATATGACTTCTAGAAGTGGGTTGAGAGATTTTAGGGGCAGTTACTTATTTGAATAAGTGTTATCTGTCAGCTATCTCTTGAGCCCGACTTCTTTAGAAAGAAGTCTGTGTTGAGTCCGACCTCTTCTAAAGAGGTCGGTGAATAACGAAGGCCAATCTTTGGATTGGGCCTTTTGGTGTATTTGGACCTGAGCCTTAGTGTTGGGCCAGTGTATGAACAGTGCCCCTACTCGAGTTCAATCTCTTTTTCTTA
This sequence comes from Arachis ipaensis, assembly GCF_059453495.1. NCBI lineage: Eukaryota > Viridiplantae > Streptophyta > Magnoliopsida > Fabales > Fabaceae > Arachis > Arachis ipaensis. The sequence goes on from NC_142438.1 coordinate 9,525,756, forward strand.
AGAGTTGGATTCGAGTATTTGAACTCGGGCTTGTAGGCTCTGTATGATTGGTTTTACCACATCTTGCTTAACCAAAGAATATTTCTTGTCCTAGTTTCGTACAACTCGTTCAGTTCGAGTTGTTTTGAGGATACATGACTTGTTTTAATACAAATCACCTTTCTGAAACTTATTCTGATTTCTTACGACTTGTTTCGATACAAATCGTTTACTTCAAAAATCGTGATTATTTATGAGTATAACCTCATCTAGCTCGTTCGATGTGAGTAGTTTTAAGGTCTTACGATTTGTTTCATTTCAAATCGTTTAATTAAAACGTGGCTATTTCTTGATCTAATTTCATACAACTCATTTAAATTTAAGCTGTTTTTAGGATTCACAACCTGTTTCAGGTACAACTTGTTTATTTTGAATCCTTTTAAAGTATCAGATCATCTTTATAACCATCGGACTTCGTTGCTTTATCCATTGTGCCCCTTCTCGAGGTTGAGCTTTATGAAGTTGGACTCGAGCAATCAAGCAGAAAGGATTTTCGAATGAAGCCTTTTTTTGTTGAACTCATTCATTCTGAGTTTTTTATAGAAGACTTGTTTTTTCCGACTTGTTTTGCTGACTTTAGCTTCTTAATTGCTTTTACAGAAATGGCGAAGAAGAATTCCAGAGAGTCTTACCAGAGAGTTCAGGAGGCCAAAGCGAGGTCCCGCGCCAGAGTTGGCGGCGCTAGGGTAACTGGTCCTTCTCTTCCTTCCCCTCCCCCTCCTTCTCACAATTTGGGGACCCCTACCCGACCTATTGTTCTTTCTTCCACAGCTTCTTCTCAGCCATCCCCTCCTCCCCGATCTTCCCCTGAGCCAGAAAAGAAGAAGCGCAAGACTTTAGAGTCTGGCTCTTCTTTTGAAGGTGAGGCCAAGGTGGATGCGCCTTAGTTCGTTCGGAAGCATATCTATCATCATACTCGTATAAGTATGGATGATGCTTCTGTTCGAAACCACCTTACTATTCTGGCTCAGGAGAGTATCAGGGCGGCAGGGGTGTGCACAAAGTTCCTTGATATTTTTGAGAAGACTCCCCTTATCTCTCTGGGTTCATCCTCGATGGTTGAAGAGCTGGAGGGGAGGCTTCTCTTATATCAAGGGCAGGAGAAGGCGCTGAGGGAGGAGGTCGCCAAGTTGAAGGAAGAGAGGAATGGTCTCCAGAAGAGGAAGAGGAAGCTGCAGGCCCAATGTTCTATGGCGGAGGGCCTGAGGGAGAAGGCGCAGGAGAGTTATTCGAGTCTGTTCGAGGATCTTGTGGAGGTGAAGAAGGATTTGATGAGAGCTCGGGAGGCCTATACAGAGTTGGAGGACTCCATTGCTGACGGGGCTGAAGAAGCATGGAGGATCTTTAAGGAACAGGTCGGGGTTCTTGCTCCCGACCTGGATCTCTCTCCTTTGGATCCGGATAAAATTGTGGTCGACGGAGCTATCGTCTCTCCTCCCTCTCCCCGCTATGTCACCGAGTCTGATCTAAAGGCTCGGGGGCAGAGGATAATGGAGTCCCCTCTCCGATCAAAAGATGCCCCGAGTTCTTCGAAGGCTCCTGGGACTTCTACTCCATCTCCTATGGACACTTCTCTTCCTGGCCCTGATGGCGTTCCGACCGCTCTCCCTGACTCTGGTGGTGCTCCGACTACTCTCCCTGACTCTGGTGGTGACGTCCTTCCTAGCTGAAAAAAAAATTTGTTGTGGCTATATGGGGCCCGGCCTGTGGGTCTCCCTCTTTTTTAAACTTATTTGTTTTTATGGTGATGGTCTACTGACATTTTTCTTGGCCTTTTAAGGCCGTAAACAAAATATTTAGAAATACCCTTTTTTGGATAAGGGTTTAGGTTATTTTTCTTTTTCTCGTTGTGTGCATGCCTTTCTGTTTTTAGGTTTCTAAAAACCTTTTTGATCCTTTTTTTTGAAAACCCCTTTTTCTTGGCTGACTGTCCGTCCTTTTAAGTTTCTTTTTTCTTTAAGAACTTGGGACAGTCTTTTGCCTTGCCGCTTTTAATATGTTTTTCGATCTCTTTTTGGTATTCCTCATACTCAATTTTTTGATTTATTGAGTTCTTATGACTTAGGTTATTTTTGCGATGCGTTTTCTTTGCTTCTCGGTTTTTCCGACTTATGAGTCGGATTTTCTGAGTTTCTCACGATCAACTTTTATAACATCTTTACACCGACTTGTACCTCGTCGTTTCATCCTGACGACCATCTAGGTCGGTTCATGGGATTTTCATGTTTTGTCGAGCTTAAGTCGGCGCGTTTCGTAGAAAGAAAGAAAAACGAGAAGGAATTTATAAGAGATAAAAGATCTTTACTTATTTGCGAAGGTACTTTTACTGCTACCAAGGGTTTTTTACTATCTATGATCCCTTAGACTCTACTGTGATGCCTCGTTAAAAACCCCCCCTTTAGAAAAAACCCTTTTCTTTTGGGAAAAAATCATGAAGTTGGAAAAAAAGTACATCACGGAGTAGAGTTCGCTTTTAACTATAGTACCTTTTCATGTTACAAGCATGCCACGACCTTGGTAACTCGGTGCCGTTTAAGTCGGTCACCTTATAATAACCTTTTCCTAAGACCTCACTAATTTTGTATGGTCCCTTCCAATTAGCAGCGAGCTTTCCTTCCCCAGATTTGTTGACTCCAATGTCATTTCTGATTAAGACCAAGTCGTGTGAGGTGAAACTTCTTCGGATGACTTTTTTGTTGTATCTGGTAGTCATCCTTTGCTTCAATGCCGCTTCTCTTATCTAGGTTTGTTCTCGAACTTCAGGGAGCAGTTCAAGCCCCTCCTTGTGCCCCTGTATGTTTCCAACCTCGTCATGGAAGATCACCCATGGACTTTGCTCGTCAATTTCTACTGGTATCATGGCGTCTACACCATAGACAAGTCGGAAGGGTGTTTTCCCTGTGGCAAATTGAGGCATCGTCCGGTAAGCCCATAACACTTGTGGGAGCTCCTCAGCCCAGGCTCCTTTTGCATCTTGTAGCCTTTTCTTCAGTCCTGCCAGTATGACTTTGTTAGCTGCCTCGGCTTGTCCATTTGCTTGTGGATGTTCCACCGAGGTGAACTGGTGTTTGATCTTCATACTGGTTACTAGGCTTCTGAAGGTAGAGTCGGTGAACTGGGTTCCGTTATCTGTGATAATGGAATGAGGTATCCCGTACCTTGTGATGATATTTTTGTAGAGGAATCTCCGACTTCTCTGGGCTGTGATGGTGGCTAATGGTTCTGCTTCTATCCACTTTGTGAAGTAGTCTATTCCCACAATTAAGTATTTGACTTGTCCTGGGGGCTGGGGAAAATGTCCTAACAGATCCATTCCCCATTTTGCGAAGGGCCATGGAGAAGTTATACTGATGAGCTCCTCGGGGGGAGCCACGTGGAAATTTGCATGCATCTGGCATGGTTGGCAATTTTTCACAAATTCTGTGGTGTCTTTCTACAAGGTCGGCCAGTAGAACCCAGCTCGGATTACTTTTCTGGCTAGCGACCTGGCTCCGAGGTGGTTTCCACATATCCCATTATGAACCTCCTCTAGTACTTCAGTGGTCCTTGAGGTCGGTACGCACTTCAGCAATGGTGTTGATATTCCTCTCTTATAGAGGATATTTTTCACCAGAGTGTAGTATTGTGCTTCCTTCCGGATTTTCTTGGCCTCTTTTTCCTCTTTGGGGAGGATGTCGAATTTTAGGTATTCCACCAAGGGATTCATCCATCCGAGGTTTAGCCCGATTACTTCAAGGACATCTTGTTTGTCCTCTGCTTTCACCACAGAGGGTTCTTGGAGAGTTTTCTGGATCAAGCTTCTATTATTCCCCATAGTTTGGTACTTGCTAACTTGGAGAGGGCGTCTGCTCTGCTATTAAGATTCCGAGTTATATGCCTGATCTCGGTTTCTGCAAAGCACCCAAGGTGCTCCAGAGTTTTTTCCAAGTATCTCTTCATATTTGGGTCTTTGGCCTTATACTCTCCATTTATCTGGGAGGTCACCACTTGAGAGTCACTGAATATCATCACTTTTGTTGTACCGACCTCTTCTGCCAGCTTCAAACCTGCAATCAGGGCTTCATATTCTGCCTGATTATTAGAAGCGAGAAATTCAAATTTGAGGGAAACCTCTATTTGTGTTCCCCTTTCATTAATCAATATTATGCCTGTACCGCTTCCTGTCTTGTTTGAGGATCCATCTACGTATAGTTCCCATGTAGTTGGCTTTTCCTCTTGGTCTCCCGCGTACTCCGCTATGAAGTCGGTGAGACATTGGGCTTAAATTGCCGTCCGGGTTTTGTACTTCAAGTCGAACTCGGAGAGCTCTATTGCCCATTGAACCATTCTCCCTGCAACATCCGTCTTTTGGAGGATTTGCTTCATAGGTTGGTTCGTTCGGACTCTTATTGTGTGGGCTTAGAAGTAAGGCCGTAACCTCCGTGAGGCTATTACTAAGGAGTAAGCGAACTTCTCTAGTTTGTGGTACCTTAGTTCAGGGCCTTGTAGGACTTTGCTGGTGAAGTACACGGGATGCTGCCCGACCTCATCTTCTCGTATTAGTGCGGATGCTACAGCTTTGTCTGCCACAGACAAGTATAGGACGAGATCCTCCCCAACTAGAGGTCGGGTCAGGATTGGAGGTTGGCTCAAGAATCTTTTGAACTCCTGGAATGCTTCTTCGCACTCTGGAGTCCATTCAAACTGACATCCCTTTCTTAGTAGAGAGAACAGTGGGAGGGATCTTAGTGCTGATCCTGCCAAGAACCTGGAGAGGGCTGCAAGTTGACCATTCAATTGTTGAACCTCTCTTAAGCAAGTCGGGCTTTTCATTTCTAGGATGGCTTTGCATTTGTCGGGATTTGCTTCAATCCCCCTTTGCGTCAGCATAAACCCCAGGAATTTTCCAGCCTCCACTGCGAAGGTACACTTTGCGGGATTTAGCCTCATCCCGTGTAACCTTATGGTGTTGAAGACTTGCGAGAGGTCTGTCAAGAGGTCGGTTTCTTCCTCGGTTTTTACCAGCATGTCGTCTACGTAGACTTCCATTAAATTCCCGAGGTGGGGAGCAAACACCTTATTCATCAGCCTTTGATATGTGGCCCCGGCATTTTTTAATCCAAATGGCATGACCACGTAGCAGTAGTTTGCTCTAGGCGTGATGAATGATGTTTTTTCTTGATCCGACTTGTACATCGGGATCTGATTGTATCCTGAGTAGGCATCCATAAACGACAAGTATTGATACCCCGAGCTAGAGTCCACTAGAGTATCAATGCTTGGGAGTGGATATGGGTCCTTGTGATATGCCTTATTCAGGTCGGTATAGTCGACGCACATCCTCCACTTGCCGTTTTGCTTCTTGACTAGTACTACGTTTGCTAGCCAGGTTGGATATTTAACTTCTGTGATGAAGCCGGCTTCCAGGAGTGCTTGTACCTGCTCCTCCACCGCTTGAGCTCGTTCTGGGCCGAGCTTACGCCTCCGCTGGTGTACAGGTCGTGACCCCGGATATACCGAGAGCCTATGGGACATGAGCTTGGGGTCTATCCCAGGCATGTCGGAAGCTTTCTAGGCAAAGAGGTCAGAATTATCTCTTAAGAACTTTGTCAATCTTTGCTTGAGGTTTTCTTCCAGGTTGGCTCCTATGTTGGTATTTTTTCCTTCCTCTTCGCCGACCTGTACTTCTTCAGTTTTTCCTCCTGGTTGTGGTCGCAGCTCTTCTTTGGCTCTCGCGCCGCCGAGCTCTATGGTGTGGACTTCCTTGCCTTTTCTTCTCAGGTCCAGGCTTTCATTGTTATATTTTCTTGCCAATTTTTGATCTCCCCGTACCGTTGCTATCCCCGCATATGTCGGGAATTTTATGCAAAGATGAGGGGTAGACACCACTGCTCCGAGTCGATTTAGGGTAGCTCTGCCAATTAAGGCATTATATGCTGACCCCACGTTGATGACTATAAAGTCTATGCTCAGAGTTTTGGATTTTTTCCCCTTTCCGAAGGTCGTGTGGAGGGGTAGAAATCCTAGTGGTTTTATTGGCGTGTCGCCTAGTCCGTACAAGGTATCAGGGTAGGCTCTTAACTCCTTTTCATCTAACCCTAGTTTGTCGAACGCGGGCTTGAAAAGGATGTCCGCTGAACTCCCTTGGTCTGCTAGAGTTCTGTGGAAATGGGCGTTGGCTAGGATCATGGTTATCACCACTGGATCATCGTGTCCAGGGATTACTCCTTGCCCATCCTCTTTTGTAAATGAGATGGTTGGGAGGTCGGGTGCTTCACTCCCGACCTGGTAAACTCGTTTGAGGTGACTTTTGCGAGATGACTTGGTGAGTCCCCCTCCCGTAAATCCTCCCGAGATCATATGTATGTGTCTCTCGGGGGTTTGTGGTGGTGGGTCTCTTCTGTCTCCGTCATCTTGCTTTCTTTTCCCACGATTGTCCGACCTTTCCATGAGATATCTATCAAGTCGGCTTTCTCTGGCCAGCTTTTCTATCACATTTTTGAGGTCGTAGCAATCATTTCTTGAGTGACCATACATCTTGTGGTACTCACAGTAATCGCTGCGACTTCCTCCCTTTTTATTTTTGATGGGCCTGGGAGGCAGCAGTCTTTCAGTATTACAGATTTCCCTGTATACATTCACTATGGAAACTTTTAGAGAAGTATAAGAGTGATATATTCTCGGTCTGTCGAGACCGACCTCTTCTTTTTTCTTGGGCTCACTTTCTTTCTTTTTTATCGAGTGGGGGTGCCCAGGTCGCCAACTCGGCTCTCGTAGTCTGGCATTCTCCTCCATGTTGATGTACTTTTCTGCTCTTTCTTGTACATCACTCAAGGAAGTGGGGTGCCTTTTTGATATGGACTCCGAGAAGGGGCCTTATCTAAGTCCATTTACTAGCCCCATGATGACTACCTCAGTGGGCAGGTCTTGAATCTCCAAGCACGCTTTGTTGAACCTTTCCATATAATCCCGTAAAGGTTCTCCGATTTCCTGCTTTACTCCCAGGAGGCTCGGTGCGTGCTTTACTTTATCCTTCTGGATGGAGAACCTCATTAAGAACTTTCTCGAAAGGTCCTCAAAGCTGGTAACCGACCTTGGAGGGAGGCTGTCGAACCACTTCATCGCCGCTTTTGACAGGGTGGTCGGGAAAGCTTTGCAGCGAGTTGCATCAGAAGCATCAGCCAGATACATCCGACTTTTGAAATTGCTTAAATGATTCTTCGGATCTGTGGTTCCGTCATAGAGGTTCATATCAGGGCTTTTGAAGTTTCTTGGAACTTTTGCCCTCATTATGTCCTCACTGAATGGATCCTCTCCTCCCAGGGGCGACTCTTCTCAGTCGCCACGGGAGTTCCGACTTCTAAGGGAAAATTCTAGCTTCAAGAGTTTTTCTTCTAACTCTTTTCGTCGCTCTATCTCTTCCTTGAGATTTCGGTTCGCCTCTCGTTGTCGCTCTAATTCCTGTTCCAGCTGTTCCAAACGACCTTGGTGGCCATGGACCAACCCCATTAGCTCGGCTGCATGGGGTGGCCCTTCCTTTCCTGATTCTCGTCCCTCCGAGGAGGGTTAGGTCCGCGTCGTTGTTTCCGGTATCTAGGTTTTCTTGTTCGGAATTAGGGATGGCAGCAGTACCCGTACCCGCGGATACCCGCCCCGCCCCTACCCGGAGTGGGGCGGGTTTGAACCCGACCCAGAGCGGGGCGGGTCTGAATCGTGGCGGGTTGATGAGTGGGGCGGGGCGGGGTCGGGTTCAGGCTAAACCCGCCCCTACCCGCCCCGGTGTGCATATATATATATATATATAACTTTTTCTTAATTAGGGTTAGTTACTTCTCATAACCTCAGTGGCTCAGTTCTCGCCGTCACTCTCACTCACTCAATTAGGGTTAGCAACCCCTTTGGCCCTTTCTCAATTCTCACTTCCTCTGTTCCTCAGCTCTTCTCCTCTCCAAGACCATAGCCTCGCCACCTCGGTTCAGTTCAACCCAGTACCTGCCGTCGAATTTGCTTCAGTTCCGCGTCTCCTTCAAACCGCCTGTACCTGTCGGCTGTCGCTCCTCCTCTGCGCAACTCGTCTCTGCCATCGTAAGTTCGCAACTCGTCGAATCGTCTGATTCGTCTCATTGCCACTCCTCCGCAGCGCGTCTCTTCCGCGTGACCGCGACTTCTTCAAGCCGCCTGTGCTGGTCGCTCCTCCTCCGCGCCGCCTCTCAGTCCAAAATCCTCTGCGCTCCCTCCGCCCTCCGGCTTCCAAGTCGCGCACTAGACGAGCCACCCCGTGCCTCCTCTGCATCGGAATTGACCCTCGTCCAGTCGTCCGCGCCTCTCCTGATTCTCCTCGGTACAGTTCTTGCCCCTATCCCAGCCTTTCTTTTCTGTTTGAATGATTTGATATGTTTAATCTGCGGCTAATTTTGGATGTATCATGCGAATAGACAAAGAAGAAGTTCTTTTATTTTTGGGTGATAACAGATTGTTTGGGTAGTTTCCTGAGTTTGTAACTAAGTTGTAACTGAGTTTCCTGACTTTCCCAGCTTATCTTTTCTTTTTGAATGATTTGATATGTTGAAACAACTTGTTTGGGTTGAATCACAAACTGTTCTGTTTCATTTGTTAACAAAATATGCAGTTAGTTGGAATAAAACTTGAAAATTTGAAGTTGTTTTGGCTTCTTTGTTGATTGGTTATAAGCAGAAGTTGTTTTGGCTTCTTTATCATTCTTATGCATTCTGGAGTTTATTTTATTCTGATTTTACAATTGTCATAGTCTTCTAATTGTGGAGAGAATCACAAACTACATACTGTTCTGTTTCCTTGGTTAACAAAATATGCACTTAGTTTTATGTTGATGTTAACTTTGATGTCATTGAGTTCCTTCAGCCTCATCACAATTTGCAACTTTTGGATATTTATGGATACCTTAACTCCACATTCCCAAGGTGGGTTTCAGATCCTTCATTCAATAATCTTAGCTCAATTACTTTGGAGGAATGTGTCTGTGAATAGCTCAATTACTTTGAAGTTGTTTTGGCTTCTTTAATTAAGGAAATATGCTCATGGTGTTCTTGTGCATTCATGCTTTGAGTTATCATTTTTATGCATGTTTAATTCTGATTTTATTTTGATTTTGTAATTGTGTATTTTGATTTGAGGTTGTGGGCACCTTTGGGAAGTAAAGGTGATATATTGATTAATCTTCATTTATGTTAATTTGTTTCATAGTACCGATTAATTTGTTAATTGTTATCTCTTTTAATTTTCAGGTTTAAATCTTAATTTGTAAACTTTTAATGATGATGAAGATGTTGAAAGTGATCAAGAATAAGGGTTGAAGATCATTTTATATCTAATATTGTAATTTCTTTATTATGGTGTTAAATTTGTAGTGATCTAACAATTTTTTTTTTAATTTCAAGTTATTTTAGCTAATGACATTGTATGAATTTTATGTTTGTATTTTAATTTATCTATGAATTTTAAATTTTTGTCTTATTTTATATATGAATAAGTAAAAATTAAAATATTTAATTTTTACAGGGGCGGGTCGAGGTGGGGCGGGTATCCACAGGGGCGGTTTCGGGTTCTGTTATTTACTACCCGCGGGTAGTGATGGGGGCGGGTAGTATATGCATAACAGGATGGCGGGGCGGGGTCGGGTAGGGCAAAACCCCGCTCCTACCCGCCCCACTGCCACCCCTATTCGGAATCAGACGCTGTATGACCATCTTCGGGTGAATTGTCCGCCATCACTCGTTGATCTCTCGGGTCTCCGGCAATGGCGCCAATGTTACGATGGGTAACCGGAGATTAATGGGCTGGACTCGTTAAGTTGGCTCAATCGCCTGAGGAGGGAAGCCTTTGAAGGGATTCGCGCTTTTGGGACCTCCGTCCGACTTGTGAGTGTGAGTGAATGGGGGGTAGTACCTGCAAAGACACTCCGATGCCTAAGTCAGCATAGGGTTAAGCAGGTTTAGAATGTATTGGAACTTAGTGATACCTGAGGGGTGTCAGGATATTTATAGTGGTGATCCAATAACCACCGTTGGATTAGTGTCACATTTTTAGGTGGATAACCGTCCATTTATCTAAGGATTGTTGGGATATGGCTTCTAAAAGTGGGTTGAGATATTTTAGGGGCAGTTACTTATTTGAATAAGTGTTATCTGCCAGCTATCTCTTGAGCCCGACTTCTTTAGAAAGAAGTCTGTGTTGAGTCCGACCTCTTCTAAAGAGGTCGGTGAATAACGAAGGCCAATCTTTACATTGGGTCTTTTGGTGTATTTAAACTTGGATCTTAGTGTTGGACCAGTATATGAACACTTGTTATCCACTCCCCTCTCCTATTCCCTTAGTAATGCAGTCACACATAATTAAAATTCATTGTTGCACAGATTATCATGTACAAATACTTATGAGTAGGAGTATATCTAATATCTCTGTAGATTTTTTTTTTTTTTTGGTGACTAATATCTTTGTAGAATGAAATGTAGCAATCAGCTCACCAGCATGTTGAGGGGCTGGGCTGGGCACATTTCAATCCGTAGATCCTATATAAAGCCGCTTACTACTTTCCCGCCATCTACAGAGAGCGAGAGATTCACCCGCCATTTTCATTTCCACTCTCAATTCCAAAAACCAGACATGTCTTCTTCTTCGGCCCCCTCCAAAACCCTAATGGATTTCTTCCAACCACCTTCCAAACGAATCAAAACCACTCCCACTTCACTCTTAATCCCCAACTCCAACGACGCCAGTGGCTCCTCCGCCTCACTCTCCGTTGACCAGAAATCACGCGTCGATTACAACAAGCACCTCGCAAAATCCAAGCGCAACCTCAAAATATGCCTCGATAAGGTCTCCAACTCCAAAGGTATTTTTCTTCACTTTCACATTGATGCCTTTACGTCGTTTTGGTTATATAGCATTGTCGTTTTACCGCGGTGGTAGGTTTTGTGAAACTGGAGGAGCTGCTGGTAGAGGACACGTGGTTGGAAGCACTCTCTGGTGAGCTCCAGAAACCTTATTCACTGAGCCTCTCAAAGTTTGTTGAATCTGAGATTTGCAATAGCAACATTGATGCTGTGTATCCGCCTTCTCACCTCATCTTCAATGCTCTTAACTCTACCCCTTTCGATAGGGTTAAGGCCGTTATCCTTGGACAGGTTCGTTCCTCAATTTAACCTTATTGTGCTATGAGTTCTTTTTTTGAAATGAATGATTCATGATCGAAATAAATAGCTAAAGGTTAATGTAGTTTGTAGGGTATAAAAATAGGTTTTTCTTTTCTTCTTTTACTGAATTCATAATTTTAACCATATAATATAACACTGGAGAAAAGAGTAGTTCTTTGACGAGTTTATCTTTCACTGTTCAAACTAGCGGAAATGTTGCCCTCTCTGTTACATGTACAGATTCTGGTTTTGTACAAAATGACTAATTTGTCATCCATTTCTGAAAAGTGAGTGACAAGTTTGTCATTTTAAATTTGTTATGGGATCAGAGACTTTATTATTGTTTTTGAAATAACGAATGACCAATAATTTTAAACTGTTTGTGGCTACCAAAGTCTGGATTTTGGTAATATTTATAGGTAAGCCCTAGTGATTCGAATTCTGTAAGGAACCTTAACTTGTTAACTGCGTGATCTTTTATCATCATATAACAGAGTTCTAATCTCAGTGATGACTCGTAAAAAATAGTTTTAAGCAATTTATTTTTTTAGGACCCTTATCATGGACCTGGTCAAGCAATGGGCCTTTCATTCTCAGTCCCTGAGGGTGTGAAAGTTCCTTCCAGTTTGGTAAATATATTTAAGGAACTCAAAGAAGATCTTGGTTGTTCAGTTCCACGTCATGGAAATCTAGAAAAATGGGCTGTACAGGTTAGTGCTGCAAATTTGTTCCCCTTTTCTTAGCTCGAACTACTTGCTGGTGTTTGTATAGATGGGCATTATATGTTTCAAACAATCTCAAGTTCTCAACAAACCTGTGCGACTATATTGAATTGGTTTGTTGTTGAAACAACTGGAAAAACATTTCTCTCCCTGTGTCTCTGAAGAGTTTTTCAAAGATTGCAGTAAAGAATATAGCTGCAGAATAATAACCGCAAATGGTGCCTATCATTTCAACAAAGCTTTGTCAAATTGTCCTTCATGTCACTCCATGCATGTATTTTAACAGTGTCAAACTTTACTCAGTGAATTAGTTTCTTAATACATGTTCAATGACCTTTATTTTCATTTCAGGGTGTTCTCTTACTTAATACCGTACTCACAGGTTAGATTTATACTTTTTTTTTGGTTTTTTTTAGTGAACGTGCAATCAATTATTTTGTTGAGTTATATGTGTACTTTTTTTTGGTGTTATTTGCAGATTAATCTAGTGGAATATTGTTCTTACCTATCTTTAGTGTTTTATGTTTGTACTGAAGTGTTGACTTTTAACAAATACTTTGTGAATTCAGTCAGGAAACATCAAGCAAACTCTCATGCAAAAAAGGGATGGGAACAATTTACTGATGCTGTTATCAAAACAATCTCACAGAAAAGGGAAGGCGTTGTCTTTCTGTTGTGGGGCAACTCTGCTCGGGAGAAATCTAGGTACTACCTCTATTGTATAACACACTAAAAGCTTACAAGCTTTAGAAACTAAATGTAGAGTCAGCATCCTGGGTTTATGTAGTCAGCTTGATCAAAAAAGATTAAACTTCAAGTATTTATTGTTTCTTTTTCAGAAATAGATGACAAGCATTTTTTTTGTGCAAATGTACATCTATAATGTATAAAACTATAAGCTGCTCCCAGAAGAGTTTCTATAAACTAATTTGGACTATTTTCTTTCCTTGCCTGGAAAATAATTTCTGCAAAACTTGTTGATGAGCTTGTATTGAGTGCATACTCAGGTTAATTGATGCAACAAAACATCATATACTTCAAGCTGCACATCCTTCTGGTTTGTCTGCAAATAGAGGCTTCTTTGGGTGCAGGTAAGGTTGTTTTGAAATATAATTTAATTTTGTGTTAATATGGTAAATAATGAGCGCAAGAAGAACTTCTGAATTGGTAAATAATGTACACAATACTAATGCTCTATAATAGGACCTGCTGAGTTCTAAAGTGGAAGTTGTAAGTGTTAACATCGTGCTTGGTTGATTAAGTGGAGAGTGCAAATATATTTAGTTATCTCAGTCTAAAATACAAACCTTTTAATCTCTTTCATCAACTTGGCATTATTGTATTAAAATACATTTTCACTTTTCTCCTACTCCACCACTTGTTTTCATTATTCATCTGCATGGCGGGTGATCTGAAACAGCTGTTTCATATTCTGTTCCACTGACACATTGAGCCATATTTTGGTTTCCACTTAAATGAACAGAGACGTAGATCTCATATAATACTAAAAAAATATTTTGAAAACCACCTTAATCAGTTATCTGTTTATCATCCCCGTAAACCAGTTTTCATGCTTACTTTCTATCTTGTGTATTCTGAATCCATCTGAGCAGGCACTTCTCTCGCACAAACCAGCTTCTGGAGAAAAGGGGCATAGATCCCATAGATTGGCAACTATAATATGTAGTGTTTGAACTTTGAAGCCCAAAGCTTTGTTCCTTTTCATCAAAACCTTTTTGAAGTTTGGTTCAAGTTCTTGGGCCTTGTGTAAAGATGATTCTGTTTATTCAAAGTCGATCATGACAGAAGATGCTTTTTGTCGATAGGTGTTGTCAGCTACGAGATTCTGCAGTCCCGACATATATATAGTATTTTATCTTATTCATGGTCTCCCATACTAAATGGATTTCTTGTGTTATACATGTTATGCTAAAATATCAACGAATGATATATTTTTGGGGGAGATTCTCAAAAGGACATGCAACACTTATTTTCTTCTATATTTGTTATCAAAGCTCGCAAATATCCAGAGTATATTGAGTGTTGAACTTGCATAATATTGTGTGTAGAATAAGTGAAAGGACTAGCAAGTAATTACTTGGAAAGCTGATGATTATGGTTCTGTTAAGCAACGGTTTGCATATATGCTTCAGTAAGATTATTCAACTTTGGACATGTAGGTGAATGCTTTTACTTTGGTTAAAATTATGTTATTTCTACTCCTGTAGCATGGAATACTGAAATGCGCATAAAAAAACTATGCAAAGTAATTTTTTATTGGAAAAGAAAAAGTGTAATGCGCATGTATGCTAAATTTAAATTGTATCTCATTCATACGGTGATGCCCATATACAGGATGATAGGATGCATCGATTTGAATTTGAAAAAGTTACAAACTTTATAATATTAAATTGGATCATCCGATTTACTTTTAAAATAATTTAAAAAATTTAAAATACTGAAATCGGATCTCTGATTTCTATTTTACTAATTTGTGTGGTGTTCTAAAAAAAATTTGCATAACTGGACATTTCGATTTTGAAATCGGATCATTCAATTTTTGTTTTTTTAAAAAAAAAATTTTAAGATACAAAAATTAGACTATTCAATTTCTTCCATAATTTTAGAAAATATAAAATTATAATATTGAGGTGTATCCCTCTTTTCAAAAATTAGCGCGTTGTTGACAATTCTGTAAACTTGGCTATCTTAGTTAGTAAGTTCACAAGAGTACCGTATTTTACGATCCAGCCTTTATTTATACGGAACATGTAATAAGAGCTTCTAAAACACGATGTTATGAACATCATCTAATCATCTATATATTTGAAAGTTGAAAAACACTGGATTCGATGTGAATGCAATAATGCATTATTGGTTCGAATATTCTCTCTATATATTGCTCTCTTACGTCAGTGCACATGTTATGAGCATTACAGCTAGGTATTACCGATTGTGAAATGGTTAAGCGAATAAAAGGGCATTTCCTTTGAGAGATACAAGTTCTTGTGCCAATCAAATATCATGTATTCTCCCAAAGGAAGAATTATACAAAATTTTCTCATGAATCCGTTTGCACGTGGGAAGTTGAATTTTCTTGTAATTATCATTATTATTTTGTTGAGAGTTAGTTAGGTGGACCACTATGGACACTTGGGCAAGCATCACGAGGAAATTAAATCCCCTCCACAAAGCACACGAATGCCATCGTCCAAGTTTGTATTTTGTAACCACTAAGGAATATGACCTTGGTAAAAAAACAAGGAAGCTATATATGAAGGAAAAGGTTATGGTTAATTGCATTACAAGTGTGCTAACTTCTGTCTTTCATTGTTGGATTATTATTTATTAGTGTATTAATAAGCATTAATGAATTTATTAATTAACTATTTTACTCTGTAAATATGATTCATGTTTGTGTTAGTTAGTAGGGTCAATACTAAGAAAAGATTAATTAGATTGAACATTATTGATCACAGGGATATGATTTGTGTTTTATGTAAAAAAGAAACTAAGAATGATTTTCACTTATTCATTGGTTGTGAGTTCACGTGGCAAGTGTGGTGTGTTTGGTTTTACGCCTATAATAAACTTTGGTCTATTCCAGGAACCATTAAACAACACTTTTAGAGTTGGACAGAAATTCCTGTAAGAAAAGACGAACGTAATAGGTGACTGATTAGCTTTTTTGCTATCATTTAGAATATGTCGTGGTTGAAAAGGAATGTGAGGATTTTCAAAAATCAAGAAACATGTGTTGCAGAAGTTATTACCAAGTCGATTAGGAACTACAAATAATGGATTGACTTTATTCCGTCTAGTTATTGATGGCATATCGGAGATAACTATGGTTTCTTTTTTAGTGTTTATATTATAATTCTGGACTTTGCGTTGAACTTTTTGTTTTAAAAAAAATATGTTTAAAAATAACATACATAAAATTAGTTAAGATGGTAAGTATTTTTGCTCTGATAAAAAAGTTTCGGATTCAAACATTATAAATTACAAAAAACATATACACGTGATAAAATAATATTTTAAAAATAAAATGTACATTGATATATAATAGAGGATATGACTAAGCAACATTTTCTATTATTTCATTTCTCCCAAACGATTTTTGTCCACTCATGGCTGAATAAGCAAATGTCGTTATAGAATTTCTTTGATTGGTAGATGTTTTTGTAAACATAAGTTCATTACATTATTTTTAATGAAATTAATTTAAATGCACTAACAGTATAAATGTTTTAATCGTACAATTATATCTATTTTTTAGATAATTATTTATGCAGTTAATATAAAAAATAGTTATTTTTACAGATGTAATATTACGTAATTAGATACACATATAAAACTACTTTATATTTACGGTGCATCAAAATTAATTATATTTTTAATATATTTTATCTACTTTTATGCCAATTGTATTTAGAAAATGACACATTACTCTTGTATGCATACAAAATGCTCATATGAACACGTGTAGATTTTCTTTATTGGTAAAATCTTTGTGGTAGGTACTTTAATAGTAATAAATCAATAATTTCATTACTTGGTTATCTATATATTGTTATATTAAAATAAAAGGATGAGAGTTGAATAACGGCTCCCAATTCAAATGAAATGTCGGAACTTAACCACTAAATTATGGGTTTGACGAGTAAATTTATTTTTATTTTAGTTTCTAACATGCATGTAATTATTTATTTTAATTTTTGAAATTTAAAATTTGTCATATTAGTTTTCCTGATTTAGGTTCAGGCATTAATTTAGTCTTTCGACTTTTTCGGTACGGTAATAAATCAGTAAAAGAAATATTGAAATGGCAAAATTTTATTATACTAGACTCTTTAATAATTAGATGACATGACAACATTTGATTTTAGATTTTATTTAGTCCATAGAATCTTAAATTTTTCTTTTTCTTCTTCTTCTTCATCTTCCTCCTGCTCTCCGCTATCCTTCTTCTCTCACTTCCCCTTTTCTACTTTCTTATCTTCCACTCGACCCTTTTTCTATAATAATATGCTTCTTGTTTGCTGCAACACCTTTTCCTTAATGTATTTCATTTGTCTTATTTTCAGGTGGAACTAGCTTACTTCGATAATAGAGACATTCTTCCATACATGATAAGAAATCTCATCAAGCAGTGAAGTAATTGTTAATGAAAAATACTAGAGTCAGATGTTGCATGCATTTCATGTTGTAAAACGTGTGATAATAAGTTTCCAATAAATTGGAAAACATTCATTTTATGGGATGTAATTTTTGACTTCCTTCTCAAGTGTTTATAAGTTACTCGACTTGTAAATAGTTACTGTGTTGAGTTCAATATCCTAATTTTTGTGCCATAACTCTACCCATTGAAAAAGAATGGGGATAATTGTATTCATTAAAGCAAAATGGATAGAGATTTAAATTTTTCACTAATAATTATTGAAGATATCTATTTTTGATTGGATTATCGTAATTATGAGACACTCTTTTTATTTCAATAACCTCTTTTAAAATTGATAAACAAATGACATGATTAACGAAAGTATATTACAATAGAAAAATAAGAGATTGTGTCAAAAAAGA
Source organism: Arachis ipaensis (assembly GCF_059453495.1). Classification (NCBI taxonomy): domain Eukaryota; kingdom Viridiplantae; phylum Streptophyta; class Magnoliopsida; order Fabales; family Fabaceae; genus Arachis; species Arachis ipaensis. The sequence continues at coordinate 9,543,250 of NC_142438.1, forward strand.
GAAAGGAGCGCGGTAGAATAGGCAAAGGCAGAGAGGAAGTCAAGAAAAAAGAAATAGGTCGGTAGGAGACAAGGAAGTAAAAATGAGGATGCGAGAAGAGAAGGATGGTGCGGACTGCAGAATAGGAGGAAGAAGAAAAAGTTAGGGTCTAGGGACCAAATAAGGTCCAAAATTAAATAGAGTCCTGCCAGGGTGGGATATTTGCATAATACGTCGAATGAGCTATTTATTTAGTTCAATATGAGTTAAAAATAAAAATTATTCATAAAATAATAAATTTAAAAATTTTTATTCAATTATTTCACATCAAATTTCAAATTTTAAATTTTTCAATTTTAAATTTTTAAAAAATTTAGTTAGTTATTTCAAAAAAATAACCATTTGAAATCCTTCAATACTCTCTTCTTTTTTAACCGGTGGCCACCTCACCTTCATCAATAATCATCCCATTTTATCGTCGTTACTTGGCTTGCCACACGCCATTCACCCTTAATAAAATAACCATTCACTTAAGGATAAAAATAATCATTCGCATACCTAATGAATTGAACATCTAACATATTTTAATTATATATAACTAAACTCAATCCAATCAAAATAATCATCTACATAGCATACCTACTAAAATGACCATTAAAATAGAAGAAGATGAATAAACAAAATGAACTATTATTGTGGTGAAACATAATTTTGAAGGACTAGTTATGACAAACGCGGCACTGTTGTAAAGCATAGGGCTCAAATCATGAAAGAAGCTAATCATGCTTGGATCCGAAGAAGAAAAAGAGCATGGTGGTATCATCGGTGAGAAGAGACTTGAAGGAATGGGAGAAAGCGAAGGCGCATCGGAGGAGGTGAGGACGGTATCGGGAAGAAGACACACGCCGGCTGCGACGGAGGCGCTGGACGTCCGGGTTGCTGCGGTGCCGTTAGTTCGACCCACACAATATGTACGTCCTCCCTTGGCGGTGGCCTGTATGGCAACGACACTAGTCGAAACAGTGTCGGCGCACTTTCCGATGGCGGCTGGTGACCGTAGCGTTAGTGTACCGGCGAGACTCCATGAGAAAGGCATAGAAAGCTGACAAACCGTATTGAGAAAGAGAGAGGTGAGAGAGGGAGGTAGTTTGTTTATTTCCAAAACCGATAATTTTAATATTTGATTTAAATTTCAAATTGGAAACTATTCAAAATTAATTAGTTGCCTATAATTTAGTTTTAATTTCAAATTAAGTCCATTGTACACATTATATAAAACATACATTGTCTCCTCATACTTTTCCAATTAAATATTATCATGTCATCTAATTGCTGGAGAGTCCAGTGTGACAAGATTTTACTAGTACTTCGTTTGCTAACTCATTATCGAAAATGGTCGAAGGATCAAATTGGTGTTCGAACTTAAATTTAGGAGACCACTATGAACAATTTTAAATTTTAAAGACTAAAATGAATAATCGCATAAATTTCAGAGATCAAAATAGATATTTACTTTGGATTTGACATTTTAATTATTATACTCGGTAAATAGATTTTGGTGATCTTATAAATAAAAAATATAAGTTTAATGCAAATATTTTTAAAAGGTGTTTAGTTGTAGTTGAAAAAACAAAAATTTCCATAATTACAAAACTACCATGTAAAAAAATTTAATTATAATTTTTTCTTATATAAATAAATAAAAAACCATAGAGTACTCAATTCAAGCAAAATTATGGAATATCCATGAAATTTGTAAATAATATTTGTTGCATATGATAAATTCTTTTTTTGTAGTATTTTAATTATATATAAAATAACTTTACTTTCCATTAAAAATTATGGAATATCCATGAAACATCTAAAACCACCACAATCATACATCTAAGTCCTATCTCCTATGAGACATGCCTAAAGTAATTTACATAATTAAGCTTTAATTTGGATAAACAGATTAATTAAGTTTTTTTTAAAAAATAATTTAAATAATAAATATTTATATTAAAAATAATTTATAAATAAATTATTTTATATTTAGATTTTTAGTTTTAAAATTATTTATTTTAAAAAAATGTGATAAAAAAATTTTTTATTGTGAGAGAAGTCATTGTTTTTTTAACTTTGTTATAAGCTCTTAAATAACTTCTTAAAAAATTATAATTTAATTTTAAAAATTAAACCAAATATTAATACTACTACTTTTCATAAATTAAAAACTTAAAAAAAATTACTTTTAAAATTACCACACGCCTATAATTCTCATATACTTTCATTGTGTTAATCCATTTCAATCCCCTTTTTTACTTTTTATCCGCTACAACTAAAAACTAACACAATGGATGTTACTTCCTCATGTACTAGCCAATAATAATAATAATCTTAGCAATTTTATTTTCATAACTTTCTTGCTTATATATAAGCGTGTAAACATATATTATCCAATTCTCCCTACAGCATTAACCTGAGGGAGACAAAGACCAAAAAAAAAAAGCTGAGGGAGACAGGGAGATTGTGAATCCAAATTCCAATCCTACTCCCAATTCCAATCTCAATTCAATCAATTTCAAACTATTAATTCAAGAATTCTAAGTTTCTAACGTCTCACTTTTATATTCAGTTTTAATGATGCGCAAAAAACGATTTGATGGCTTGTTCTGGTCATGACCGCACACATTTCCACAGTTTTGAATTTGATGCATACAACGGGAAGGGATTTGGGCTAGAATTCCAAGTTAGTCATTCTACGTTTAAAAAAAATAAAAATAAAACACACACACAATCATATTATTATGTGTATAAAACAATCAACTATTTCTATAAAACATAAATTAAAATATAAATTATATATTTAAAATATTTAATTTTAATACATTGTTACTGTAAATTAGTTTTACACGTGTATTTAATTACGTAACGTCACATCAATAAAAATAATTACCTTTTACATTGACCACATATATAGTCATATAAAAAAATATATGCAATTATCAGACCTACTACACATACAAATCTTTTTGGCATACAAGTTTATACAAGTTAATCATAACCCAATAAAACCCACTTTCATAATATGCGCGTGAAATCACGTCGTTCCTCCTCCAATGTTTATATCCCGCGTTCCTCCTCCTCCTCTTTCTTCTCCTTTTTCTTTGCGTTTTTCCTCCTTTTTCTTCGCGTTCCTTCTTCTTCTTCACGTGTTTCATCCTCTTCGTTGTTTTTTTTATTGCTGCTGTTATTGATGCACTTTTTTTCTCCTCTTTTTATTGATTTTATAACATTATGTATTCTTTTTAGAAGGTAAAACAAGAACGAAAAGATGAATAAGAAGCAGCAGAAGATGAGGAGGAGGAAAAAAATTTTGAATTATGCAAAATTTATCAGTACAAATTCACCGAATATTCTTAAACAATATACATAAATGTCTTAATTTTACACCGAAATTTGCTATAACTACACAAAAATATTTTCTCTAATGCTGTATTTTTTTCTTCTTCTTCTTTCTTATTTTTTTCTTTTTTTAGTTGAATGAATATAAGTTCATCTTTTTTCAAGTAATTTTGCAGCATTATGTGTTTCTTCTTCTTTGTTTGATATTTTTGTTTTTATTCTTGTTAAGAAAGAGTAAAACAAGAAGAAATTTGAGAAGGTAAAACAAGAAAGGAAAGATGAATAAGGAAAAGAAAGAAGAAGCATTAAAAGATGAGGAGGAGGAAGAGGAAGAGTTTTGAATTATGCAAAATTTATCAGTAAAAATCCACCAAAAATTCTTAAACTATACACATAAATGTCTTAGTTTTACACCAAAATTTGTTGCAAATACACAAAACTATTTTCTCTAATGCTGTATTTTCTTCTTCTTCATTTTTCCCTTATTTCTTTCTTTCTTTTAGTTGAATGAATGTAAGTTCATATTCTCCCAAGCAATTTTGCAGCATTATGTGTCTCTTCTTCTTTTTTATTTGATTTTTTTTGTTTTTATTCTTTTTAAGAAAAAGTAAAACAAGAAAAAATTTGAGAAGGTAAAACAAGAAGGGAAAGATGAATAAGAAAAAAAAATATGGTGATGATGATAAAAAGAAAAAAAAGAAGAAAAAGCAGCCGAAGATGAGGAGGAAGAAGAGGAATAGTTTTAAATTATGCAGAATTTATTTGTACAAATTCACCAAAAATTCTTAAACAATACACATAAATGTCTTAGTTTTACACCGAATTTTGCTACAATTACACAAAAATATTTTCTCTAATGCTACATTTTTTCTTCTTTTTTACCTTATTTCTCTCTTTCTTTTAGTTGAATGAATGTAAGTTTATTCTCTTCCAAGTATTTTTGCAGCATTTTGTGTTTCTTCTTCTTTGTTTGATTTTTTTTTTGTTTTTATTCTTGTTAAGAAAGAGTAAAACAAGAAGAAACTTGATAAGGTAAAACAAGAAAAGAAAGATGATTAAAAAAAAAAGAAGATGGTGATAATGATAAAAAGAAGAAGAAGAAGAAGCAGCAGAAGATGAGAAGGAGGAAGAGGAAGAGTTTTGAATTATGTAGAATTTATCAGTACAAATTTGTCAAAATTCTTAAACAATATATATAAATGTCTTAGTTTTACACCGAAATTTACTGTAAATACACAAAAATATTTTCTCTAATGCTGCATTTTCTTGTTCTTCTTTTTTTCTTTATTTCTTTCTTTCTTTTAGTTGAATGAATGTAGATTCATCATCTTCCAGGTAATTTTGCAGCATTAGGTGTTTCTTTTTTTTTTTTTTTGTTATTCTTGTTAAGAGAGTAAAATAAGAAGAAGCTTAAGAAAATTTTATGATTAAAATTTTGGATCAGGCAACGTCATCGATATGGTAAAATTTCTACGATAACGATAGCAATGACGACAATAACGATAAGTCGATAACGACGATACGTATAAGAAGAAGAAGACGATGCTATAACGATGATGATCATGATGATGAAGATGATGGAGGAGAAGGAGGAAAAGGAATAAGGAGAAAAAAGTCCAATGAAAGGAGGAGGAGGAGGAGGAGGAGGAGGAGGAGGAGGAGGAGGAGGAGGAGGAGGAGGAGGAGGAGGAGGAGGTGGTGGTGGCGGCGATGATAACAAAAGAAAAAATAACAAAAAAGAAGGAGAAGAAGGAGAAGACGAAGTTGTTGGGAATAAATAGTATGACCACAATCCAATTAATTATGTGTCAAATAATTTGTTATTGTTATTATATTAAAATATTAATATAATAAGATCCTTGATTAAATTTAGGAATTTATCACTGTTATAATGATCATAATATTGAGAGATAAATTTTTTATAATTTAATTTAAATTATTTTTGGTCATAAGATTATTAAAAGGATATTAATAATCCGAAAAGATCAATATATATATATATATATATATATATATATATATAGATGATAGATATAGAGATATGACCATTGAACTGACTCAATTTGAGAATTTCTAATGGTTATAATTACCGCATATTTGTCAATAGAATATTCTAAAAAATAAACATAGTAATAGAGCTCTTTTGACTTACGACTATCATAGTAATTAACAATGTATTTGGAGACACTCTACTATACAGATTAAAGTTGTATACAGAAAGAGTATAAATTCTTTTTATAGGTATTTTTTATTATTTTATTGTTGTTTAAAATGTGAGCTATAGCTTTTTCAATATCTTTTTTATCCTATAAAAGAAAAAATCTGTAAACTTACATCTTTACCATATAATTCATCATGTATTTATTATACTTTGATTCCGAACACCTAATACCCTATCGTGCTAGTTGAATGAACATTATGTATGATTTAAATACTGTAAAATTAATGATTAGTCAATAAAGAATCCATCAACTCTTGATAAAGAGTTTGAACTCTATGATTATAATGACTGGGATAAATAAAATCTTGGCAAAGGAGATTGAATGAATGAAGAAATAAGTTTGTTAGGTCATTCACAGTTCATCATAATAATGGTAACAAGTTAGAGTTTGACAATTAAACCATACATAAGGGTTAACGAAGAGTTGAAAAGATTGAATGAATTATACTTTATTCTTCTAAAGTTTTTAGTAAAAATATATTACTTCATATTATCGGGTTGTTGAGGAGTGTTGCTAGACACCAACCTTGATTAGTAAATTTAGTATGACTAATTTACTACTCGCTTAGTATTGAACCTATGGGGTTACACACTAACGAATGCTCTAATCTTTGCTATAAAATTATTTAATTATTATTTTAATTTGATCAAATAAATAATTATATTAATTCAAATAAAATATTATTGTATTCTTTGTTAGCACCAAGAATATAATAATAGCATGATAATTAAAAAATATTAAATGAGATTTGAGAATAATTAATTATTCTATTTCTAAATTTAAATTATAAGTTTGGATGAGATCTTAACTGATTCTGTTTTAAATTGTTATGACATGATTCATAAATTTAAAAGATTCAAATTTAAAATAACAAGATATGATTTAAATTTGAAATGAGATTCAAACTTGAAATTAGTAACAAATTTCATTCTATATACATGTATGTCAAGAGTAGAGGAAAAATATGAATAACACACAAGTATTTTATTCCTTTACCTCTACACACATAAACGTATGTAAGTCTTGCAGAAAAATTTTATGGTGTGTAAAGAGTTGCAAGAGAATTTTCAATTTAGATCAAATGTCTATTGGTCAAGGAGTTGACAGTAAAAATTGGTTTCGATGTGGATACGCATAGCGTTTTTGTACCATCGAAGGAGAAAGTGATTTTTTTTAGTGTACCCATGTATTTAGATCTGATCTATATATTGTTTCTAAAATAAAATTTAAGTACAAAATAAATTTTTAGGATTATTATTATTTTTTTTGTTGCGTGTTATGAACATATGATAATTCTTCAGAAGTGTAAGAAGAAAAAGAAAAAAGAAAAGAAGAAGAAAGCAGAAGAAGGTGCTGTGAATATAAATAATTTATATAAACTTATATATGTAAATTACTTTAATGTAAAGAATAATTGTATAATTATATTAAAATTAAACTCTACATTTAAAATGAGTTAAATAATATAATTATTAATTAGTAGTTTATTTTTCTATGCATATAATATTTGTGTAACCTAAAATCGTTGGAGTTCCTATACAGATCTTTCTCTCATGCACCACACAATACACAACTTAAACAACCACTTCCTTCCACTAAAAACCAGGACTGTAAATTTTGTGGATCCTATATTTGAGTTTTTTTTTCTTTTTTTTTTTTTGTTCAGCATACTAATCCTATTCTGTTTTATTTTTTTCCACAAATCTCATTATGTCATTTTACCCAAATCCTGCAATTCCAATACATATAAGTGTGTCTTTGACTTATAGTTTGCAAACAGGAGTTTGTATAAAAGTGATTTTATAAACTTAATTTTGATAAAAAGTAAGTTTGTGTTAACGTGATTTATGTTTAGCAATTTTTATATCAAAATAGATTATAGTAAAATAAATATTGTTTAGAATATATTACTCAAAATCACTCTTAGATGAAAAATTACTAAAAGAAACATCAATTTAAATAATTTTTTATATTATCCTATCATTTTACTTTAGATATTTAAATAAATCTTATTAATATATTTTATAATAAAATTAATATTTACTTACTAAATTAAAGTAACGTATAAAAAACTGATAAAATATATTTTAATACATAAAAATACTAAAAGGAGTACTATACATTTTATAATGTCAAACAAAAAGAAAATGTTCTATATTATTTTAGTACCATTACTATTCTTTAATTTAGTATCATTTTAGACTATAAATTTTTATAATTAGTATATAATAAAAACGAAAATAAAGTACAATAAAAAGTACAATAAAAAAAAATTCTGTACAAACATAGAATATAATAATTACAACTAACAATATATATCATATAAACAAAAAAATTACAATAAGAAGTAAATAAAATTCATATGAATAAAACTAAATAAAAAATAAAAAATTTTATACACAACATAAATATAGTACAATAAAGGATAGAAAAAAGAATTTATATAAACAAAAAATAATAAAAATATTATAAAAATTAATAAAAATAAGAATTTATATCAATAATAGTTATCATATGAATAAAAAATACAATAAAAATATAACATCAGAACACACAAAATAATATCAGAATACAAAAATATTTATATATAAATAAAAAGATACAATAAAAAACATAAAAATTAAAATATGAAAGAGAGTACTAAAAGTAATAAAAAAAATATTTATCTTGGTCGTAATTGTAACAAATCTGAAAGATTTTGATGAAAAAAAAAAAAAAATAGAACCAAGAACATATACAAAAAAACTATTGTGAAAATTATATGGTTATTTACATCATTTTTACAGAAGAAAATGAAGGATAAAATTGGTAGAAGAGGAATAATTTTCTTACTTAATTTCTCAATTGTAATTAGCCTTTCCTAATGTGTGAACGCAGAAGCTAAAATTTTTAACTTCCTGTAAATGTATGTTTAAAGGGAAAATCCTTCTAAGTTCAAAATTTCAAAGAGTTGTCAAACATAAAGATAGAACGTTCAAAACATTTAAACAAACTTTTCTCTTCTCCAACGTGAATTCTAAACACACCCTAAACCCTAAATATGGTAGCAATTATCACACTATAAAAATGTCCAATTTTATATGTCTGCTTATTGGAGGGTTGGTGGGGCTGACCCTATGATGTCGCCTGCTGGCCATATCAAAGGGATCTGAGATCGATGGCCAGATGGGAGAATTTTTCAAATTTGAGTTTTAATAAAGAACAAAAGTGAGTTACTAATTAAAAATAATAAAGTTAAATAAAAATAAATAATTGTAAGGTTGTCCTCAATTCACATGGGAGGGGAAAACTTTCCATGTGATAGCCAACGAATCTGATTAGCCGGTCCCTTTCTCGTTGGGATTCTAATCTTTTTTATCTGTCTTCAGTCATGTTTTTTATAATTTTTCTTTTTATGTTTTTACTCTATTAGCTTTTGCCTTTTTAAATTTCATTTGTTTTAAAAAAAATCATGAGTTCTACTAGAAGTATTTTTCTAAATATAAATATATAAGACACCTTAATAAACATATAAACAAGATGTGTTAATCTAAAAATATTTAGATTTTATCACATTTGAACTATGTCATATTTTTGTATATATAAATATACGACACCTTAATAAACATATAAATTAAGATGTGTTAATCTAAAAATATTTAGCACATTTAGACTAAGTCAATCTAAGCCACAAAAAAAACTAAGTCAATCTTAAATTATACTAAATGTATGACATTTTTTTAGATAAGTGCTCTATAATTAATGAATAAGAATATAAATAAAATAGACATATATACATTTTTTTAGTAGTATAGTATCGTTACTAACAATAATATATATCTTTTCACAAACAAAGGATCGTTACTAACAAGGCTAGAATATTTTTTTCTCTGGTGTCAGGCTACAATATAATATATATATATTATGAAAAATAATAATTTTACTTCTATTTTTTGTAATATTATTTCATATATAATTTTTTATATTATATATTGCATAAATTTTTAGAAAAGAACAACATTATCAAAATTAAGTGACAGTATTCATTTTTTTAAGTTTAATTAATCTGTTAGTCTCTATAATTTTACCAAATTTGTAATTAAATTTTTATATTTATCTCTTTTTAACGGGGTCACTACACTATTTTGTAATTAAAATTAACGGAATATTTTTTTAAAAATATATATGGTCAAAGATTTAATTAGGTTCTCAATTGTGGATATTTTTAATTTGCAAATAAATATTTAGCTAATTCTAACATTTTTTATACTAGAAAAAACCTAATTACGAAATTAAGAGTCAATTTGGATTGACTTTTCAAAAAATACTTATTTTTTCTACTTTTTTCAAAAAGATATTTTTTTCTAATAGACAAAAAATATTTTATATTTGAATAAACTTTTATAAAAAAAATTTCAAATATTAAAAATGTCTTTTGCTTCTATTTTTTTAGTAAGATATTGTTAGTTTTTAGAAAAAAATAATTTACTCTTTTTTAAAAAAAATGTATTAAAATAAATTTAAAACTAAATAAAAATATTTAATCTTTTTTAAATTATTTTTTTCATTCAAAAAAATCAATCCAAACTTACATTAAAAAAATTCTCTTAAAGCACTAAAATTTTATATAGTGTAAACGATATTTTATTTAATGTAATTTTCTATAGTGACTATTATTTCATTAAAAGAGTTTACTGTACATTATGTTTATAAAATTTTATGTTAATAAAAATTTGCTTGTCGTAGTTTTTATATATATAAGAATTAATACTATACACTCTTTAAAGTATCATCATCAAAATTGGTTATCTAAATTATTGGTAATATATAATCTTGATGAAACTTAACAGAAATAATTTCTATCATTAAAATTATAATATATAATTTTGATCTAAGTATTTAATCAATAAAAATATATCTTATGAAATTAATTCATAAAATATAGATAGATAAGTTTGTGATTTTTCATGTTCAAATTTTTTTTTTGGAATATTATATGTACTACTTTATATACTAATATTTCCCTTTTTATATTAAATTAATTCATAAAATATAAGAGAGAACAATCTTTGTTTTTTTATATAATAATAAAATATAACTTATTAATTATTATTGTATAAAAATATACAAATATAATTTTTATGTTTTTATCATTTTGTTAAAATATTTTTCTGGTAAAAATTTATCGTATATTTATATTTGTTAAAAGGAAAATAATTATCTAATTTAACATTTTAAAATATCTTTTATCTCAAACAAGTGAATGAATTTTATTAATTTTTATAATTAATTAATTTTCTTAAAATAAGAGAAGTAGCTTAACCATGCAATCGGAAATCATTGGGCCCCAAATTGAGTAAGCACATGTGTCAGCCAATTTGTTGCATGGGAATGCATCTTACAGTGATGCGTCGCACAGACTGGGTGAGCAGAATAGTGTGTAAAAGTTCTTAGACTGTACCGTTGCATTTAATCAATACAAATTAGATGAGATCTATACCAAAAAATGTCATATATTTAATTTTAAAATGTGTCAAATTTAATTATATGAGACTAAATTAATATCCAAAATATCTCTAAATTTAGTTCTTTATTGATTTTTTTTAATTCAATTTCAATTTCAATTTCAATTTGAATTAGTTTAATTTACAACACTTTTTATGTTAGTTCCTCGAAGAATATTAGGGATAAGCAAGTTTTGTGATTTGTAGTGATTAATTAGTCATCATTAATATTTTTAATGGTGTAAAATTTCATCTAATGGTATAAAATTATTCATTTTTTTACTATATTTGATAAAAATACTGGTCTCTTAGATTTTTTCTAATCCCTCACTAAAATATCTTTAGACTTCAATAATTGTAGACAAAAAAATTAAAACTATAATTCATTAATTTAATTTAAATAAAATATAAAGTACAATTTATTCTTTCTTATTTCATATTAAAGAATGATTAAAAGCAAAATTTTTAAGTAAAAAATTATTTATTTTTTTTTTAAATTTCTTTTTTTCATTTCTTGACACTAATTTATTTGTTGATTAAAAAATAAATTTCTCACAAAATCACTATGTATTTAGTATTAATATCAATCAAGATATACATATAAAATTAACTATTAAATTAATTATTTATATAAATATATGTTATAATATAAAATATATATTTATATATAAATACATAATAACTATTTTGATAAATGTTTTTTTCTTGTAAATAATATTTTTAAATTAATATTGAGGAAATGAAAAAAAAAGCTGTATTAAAAATTTGAGAAAGAGTACATAGGAGTATATTATATACATGTATACACATGCTAATAAGAAAATAAAAATTAACTAATTAATTTCTCATTGTTATCGCTAACTAATTGATCATTCTATAAATATATAGTCTAATAATAATTAATGATAGATTTCTATTTTTTTATTAACAGTGAAAAAAAAATTTCGCACTCAATGTCAATGAGAATGAGTTGTTCGTTCACTCCCTAACTCGCTTTAAAACCCCAACACAATCTACTCTCACTTGCTCACACTTCGTCGCCTATTCAGGTACTCTCTCTTTCTCTCTCTTCTCGTTCTCACTCCATATACTCCGAGTGTAATTATAATTCTGATTTTTTCCATTTAATCTAAAAATTTTTGTTTCGAATTTCTAATGTATTACTGAGAAATATCTAAAACTTGTTAATGTAGTAGTTGCATGATTTTAGTTTGTTCTTATTTTGATTACATTTTCTATCGTAGAATCTCAGATCTTTGTAGCTCGTGTTTGGATTTTGTTAAATATTGGTTGTTCTAGGCACATGCAACCATTTCTCGCTTAATTTTGAAACTTCTCTTGAATTATTCATATATATGTAGAGATTTGATACCTGTTAGTTTGCTTAAGTAGGATAACTTAACAAATTGTTAATGGTTCTGTTTTCTTATTTTCTTCCGAAGAGAAGGTAGTAAAGCAGTTCGTCTAAGCTGAAAATTTGTGTTGAGTATTTTGTTGTTTTGCTTTATGGTGTTATATAAATTTTTAAATTAGATCTATGTTATTGTTATCTTCTAATTTGTTTTTCATAAAGGTTACTTCTCGTATTTCAGTGTTTTGTAACTTTTTAATACTTGTGAGTTCTATTTGTGCAAATTTAGTGTACTTATAATTTTTTTTTTCAAATTGAAGCTGTTTACGGTCTAGAGTGATGTCTGATCTTGAGGCTCCCTTGCGTCCGAAGAGGAAGAAGGTTTGGGTGGACTATCTTGTTCAGTTTCGATGGATTCTTGTCATTTTCGTAGTCCTTCCCATTTCCTTCACTATTTATTTTCTTATATACCTTGGGGATGTAAGATCTGAGTGGAAGTCATATAAGACACGCCAGAAGGAGCACGATGAGAATGTAAAGAAGGTCATCAAACGTCTCAAGCAGAGGAATCCATCCAAGGATGGTCTGGTATGCACAGCTCGTAAACCATGGATTGCAGTTGGGATGCGAAATGTTGACTATAAGAGGGCTCGTCATTTTGAAGTTGATCTATCTGCTTTCAGAAACATTCTTGAAATCGACAAGGAGCGAATGATTGCAAGAGTGGAACCCTTAGTCAACATGGGCCAGATCTCGAGAGCAACCGTCCCAATGAATCTCTCCCTTGCAGTTGTTGCTGAGCTTGATGATCTCACTGTTGGTGGCCTTATTAATGGTTATGGAATTGAAGGAAGCTCCCATTTATATGGCCTGTTCTCTGACACTGTTGTAGCCTATGAAATTGTTTTGGCAGATGGAAGGCTTGTTAGAGCCACCAAGGACAATGAATACTCTGATCTGTTTTATGCTATTCCATGGTCCCAGGGAACACTTGGGCTTCTTGTTGCTGCTGAGATTAGACTTATTCCTGTTAAGGAGTACATGAAACTAACTTACAAACCTGTTGTTGGTAACTTGCAAGACATTGCACAAGCATATGCCGATTCTTTAGCACCGAGAGATGGAGACCAGGATAACCCAGAGAAGGTGCCAGATTTTGTTGAAACAATGGTTTATTCACCAACCCAGGCTGTCTGCATGACAGGGAAGTATGCTTCAAAAGAAGAGGCCAAGAAGAAGGGGAATAAGATCAACAGTGTAGGATGGTGGTTTAAACCCTGGTTCTATCAACATGCAGAGACTGCACTGAAGAAAGGAACATTTGTTGAGTACATTCCCACTAGGGAATATTACCACAGGCATACGAGGTGTTTGTACTGGGAGGGAAAGCTTATTCTCCCATTTGCTGACCAATTTTGGTTTAGGTTTCTCTTTGGTTGGTTGATGCCACCCAAAGTGTCTCTGCTCAAGGCAACTCAAGGTGAAGCTATAAGGAACTATTACCACGACATGCATGTCATTCAAGACATGCTTGTTCCTTTATACAAAGTTGGAAATGCATTAGAATGGGTTCACCGTGAGATGGAGGTACTTTTCTCCTCTTTTCCCAACCTTAATAATGTCTTGCATGAATTTTGCCAATTAAATTGTTTCACTCCATATAAAGTAATTAAAGATTGTGTTTTTGTCCACACTTTAACTCATAAAGACGGAAATAAGAATTGAAATTTTCTTGAAACTTTGAAGTTGAATCTTATTAGAAAATTTGAGGAGTGAGTTTTACAGGTACTCTTATTAGTTTTATAAGTAGCAATTTATTGGAGATAGTGCTCTATTTTATCTCAATCCAAGTTGATCATGTCATCATCTTAGGAATTCACATTTTCTTGAATAAATCAAATTGGTTTAGCTGCTTATTTTCTTTCTTATGTTTTGTCAATACATTAGGTGTATCCTATTTGGCTATGCCCACACAAACTGTACAAGTTGCCTGTGAAAACTATGGTTTACCCGGAACCAGGTTTTGAACTACACCGTAGGCAAGGAGATACACAAACTGCTCAAATGTACACAGACGTGGGAGTTTACTATGCACCAGGTCCTGTTTTGAGGGGTGAGGTATTTGATGGTGCTGAAGCTGTTCGCAAGATGGAGGCATGGTTGATCGAGAATCATGGTTTCCAGCCGCAATATGCTGTGTCCGAGCTGAACGAGAAGAACTTCTGGAGGATGTTTGATGCTGGTCTCTATGAGCATTGTAGGAGGAAGTATGGAGCTGTTGGAACCTTTATGAGTGTGTACTACAAATCAAAAAAGGGTCGGAAGACCGAAAAGGAGGTACAAGAAGCCGAGCAAGCACACCTTGAAAATGCTTATGCTGAAGTTGATCAACCAACGGACTGATGATTTTAAATTTTGGATCATCTGATGAGTAGGTTTTGTTGTTTCATGTTTGCTTTATTAAGGATTTTGCCACTCCTGGCATTTTATTATCCATTTTCTTATTGCTTTAGTTGCTGATCTTGTTCTAGATTTTTCAATGTCTTTGGTCAACTTGTGGACTTAATATTATTGTTTTAACTAGTTGAGACTAAATTGGTTATAACTGCTTGATTGTGATATCATTTGATCCAGTGTTTTACCAATCTACTGTATTATGCATTTATAATATAACGTTATACATCCAAATGTTGTTATAAACTAAGTCCAAAATAATAACATTTATAATAATGGTGGTCATAACTGATTTTTATTATATTAGACTAATTTGTTAAACTTAGTCAGCAAAAAGACTTTGATGTTCAATATTATTCTTATGGATACTTGAATGGCTTACATTCACATGCATTGTACTCAATTAAGTTTTTCGGTCTTATAGATACTTGGAATGGCTTACATTCACATGCATTGTACTCAATAAGTTTTCAATATATTACTATAGTTATTTGACAGAAAGAATTTAAATACAATTAAAATGAAATTAATTTAATTACTATAGTTATTTCAATATATATTGTACTCTTATATTGAAAAATAAAATATAGTTTTTGTCCCTAATGCTTGAGACAAGTCTTTTTTTAATATTTATAAGAGTGATTTAATGTTATATATATTCTTAATATTTATAAAAGTGATTCAATGATATCTCGCTCTTAATTATGCTCACGGATTAGTTTTAATTTTTATTGAGTTATTATTTAAAGTAGATTATTTGTATTCTAATTTGTATTCTATATCGAATTTCATTGGCATTGCAACTATTTTATTTATACTAACAGCATTCTAACAAAGCCTAAACCTAAATGGTTTAGATTTGATAAGTGCACTGCTTCTAATACAGTATATGAAAAGTTAACTATGTAAATGTCTACTAGAAGAAACAATGAAAGGAAAACGTTTTCTAACGTTCACCGAGTGGTTCTCTAACTTTAACCTAGTCATCCAATTCCAAAATCTTTATTTAATTGTATTCAAATTAGTATAAATTCTGGTATTATGTGCCTCGTATATTTAATCTACTTTATAATATTTATAAATAATTTATTTAAAAAAATTAATATATATTTATTAAAAGACTTAATTTATTTGTTATACAAATATATATTAAGTGGTTAATTTTTTTATTATATTAATATTTAATCTAATTAAAAAATTAATATATAAAATTTAAAATAGTTTTTAACTTTTTATTCTTTAATATCTTAATTAATATTAATTTTTATTTTTTAAATATTTTTTAATTAGTAATTTTTGGAGTATATTTTAACTAAATTTTAAAAAAATTAAATAGATAAATTTATTATCATGTAAAGGTGAAATTAATTATTGAAATTAATCTTTTTTATAAATTAATAGATTATAATGTAAATGTGTTAACTATCAATCATTTAAAAATTTAAAAAGAAAAAAATACTCCAATTAATACAAATTTTTTATTAGAAGTAATGAATAGAATAACACATTATGTATTTTATTTTATAAAAAATATATAAATAGCCCATTGAATTTTTTTTAAAAGATGATAAATAAAAATTTTACAATTTAAACAAAATAAAAATGAGATAATGTAATTGGAAAAAATTAAAAAGAAAGGTCAAATCTTGCCAAAAAAATAATTAATTGAATTATAGATTTATTCATACCTTGACCCAACACTATGGTCCAGGTTCAAATAAAACAAAAAGACCCAATCTAAAGATAGGCCTTCACCGCCCACCCGACCTCATCTAAAGAAGTCGGGCTCGACATAGGCTCCTCCCCAAAGAGGTCGGGCTCGACATGAGCTGGCAGATAACACTTATTCAAATAAGTGACTGCCCCTAAAATCTCTCAACCCACTTTCAGGAGTAATATCCCAACAACCCTAAGATAAAGGAACGGTTATCCACCTTAAGAAGTGGAACTACTCTAACAGTGGTTATTGGATCACCACTATAAATATACTGACACCCCTCAGGTATCTCTAAGTTCTAATACTTTCTAAACCTGCTTACCCTCTTTGCTAACTTAGGCATTGGAGTGTCCTTGCAGGTACCACCCCTCATTCTTCAAACACGTAACTCGAACGACGGCTCCCAAACGTGAACAAGTAGGAGACCACCTTCCGTTGACATTTGGGCCAATCCTTCAAGCCCAATCCACTAATCTTAGGTTACCCACGTAACATTGGCGCCGTTACCGGAGAACTGGGAGATCAACGCATGATGGTGGACGATCTAAATGAGGATGGACACACTGCGTTCGAATCTGAGCAAGAACACTAAGACGCAGTTAACAATGATAGAGCTATAATCCTGCAAGGAGTGGATAACCAACACAGAAAAGGCCCTTTAGGGGTGAAAGACCCAAAGGGAATTGATATTGGATTTTTGATGGTTTAGAATCCACAAATGAATTCTCGTTGCAAGTATAGTTTCTAAACTAAACAATAATCCTTTCATACAAAAGATTGTTTGTCACTAAAACAAACCCCTAAATTTATAAACCGAAGTATTTGAACCTCAGGTTGTTCTCCCTAGGAATTGTAATAAAGTGTCTTGTTATTGGTTATGGAGTATGTTTTGGGATTTTTGGGATAAGAGACATGAAATGTAAATGGCAATGAAAATAAACTAACAACTAAAAAGGTCTTGACAAAGGTTGGTGGTCAAGGATCTCTATCCTTATCACTAACCACAACATGAGAATTGGCAAGGATCAATCCCACTAAATCATCCCCTAACTAATAGTAGAGGAAAGTCAAGTGAGCTATATCAATCCAAGTCCATAAGTCCTAGTTCTCCACCAAATCAATTAGTGAGATCTAGCGTTAATGGCTCCCAATCGTCAATCACTTGGACATTAGTAACTCAAGAGTTCCTAAGTTACCTTCCAAAGCTAAGAGCATAAAATTCTACTCTAAAATCCAACCAAGCATTTTATCAAACACTTGGAAGGCATAAAAGGAAAGCATAGTTAATTGATAACAAAAATAGAATCTAACAACAATTGAATGTAAGAAATCAACAACAACAATTAAAGAAAACAAGATCTACATGAATTACCTCAAATTACATTAAAAGAAAATAGAATGAACAAAAGTAGATCTACAAGCAAAGTGAAAAAAAAAAGTATAACAAACAATAGAAGAGTGATGAATGTAACAACAAAGAATTAAGAAGAAGTAGTAGAAGAGAGCATGAATTAAAACCTAGATCTAAGAACTAAACCTAATCCTAATCCTAATCCTAGAGAGAAGTGAGAGCTTCTCTCTCTAAAACTAAACTAAAACTAGCCTAATGTGTGTGTCTCCCCCTCCTCCTTCCCCTTCATTCCTTGGTCTTTTTAGCCCTTTTTCCGCCAAAAACTCAGCTCCAAATGGGCTAGAAACCCTCCAAAATCGCCAGGCACGTGTTTGACTAAAGGAATCATGTGCGGCCTTCGGCGCGTACGCGCATAGCATGCGTACGCGCCCCTAGGGTTTTTCGCAATCCGCGCGTAGGCGAATAGTGCGCGCGCGCGCCCATGGGCTTTTTCAAATCTTTGGCTTTTCATGATTTCTCCACTTTGTATGCTTTCCTTTCACTCCTTTGATCCTTCCCTAGCCCCTTTTCAACCTGAAATCACTAGCAAACACATCAAGGCATCTAGTGTAATCAAAGGAAGATTAAAACTATCAAATTAAAGGTCCAAAAAGCATATTTTCACATCTAAGCACAAATAAGGAGACAATCACAAAAATCATGCTATTTTATTGAATAAATATGAGGAAAGGTTATCAAAAATGATCTAAATTCAACCCAAGATAAACCCTACAAATGGGGTTTATCAGGAATCCCCTCTGAAATGCATGAATCAGAAAAAGGGGGACAACCTCACGCCGTTGACTTCATGGGACTGCTCCACGGCCACTAAGGACGACTAGAACAGCTGAAACAAGAATTAGAACAATAGCGAGAAGCAGAGAGAAACCTAAGGAGAGAAATCGAGCAACGAAAAGAGCTTGAAGAAAAGCTCTTGAAATTAGAATCCAATCTTCGAAGTAAGAGCTCTCGCAGTGACCGAGAAGATTCCCCCGTGGGGGGAGAAGATCCATTCAATGAAGACATAATGAGGGCAAAAGTTCCAAGGAACTTTAAAAGCCTTGACATGGATCTATACGACAGGACCACCGACCCAAAGCATCATCTGAGCAATTTTAAAAGTTGGATGTACTTAGCCGACGCCTTTGATGCTACTCGTTGCAAAGCCTTCCCGACAACTCTGACAAAGGCAGCGATGAAGTGGTTCGATAGCCTCCCCCCAAGGTCGGTCACCAGTTTCGACGACCTTTCGCATAAGTTTCTTATGCGATTTTCAATCCAAAAGGACAAGGTCAAGCATGCGCATAGTCTCCTGGGGGTAAAACAGGAAGTCGGAGAACCTCTGAGAGACTACATGGAAAGGTTCAACAAAGTGTGCCTAGAAATTCAAGATCTACCCATAGAGGCAGTAATTATGGGCCTAGTAAATGGACTGAGAGAAGGCTCCTTCTCTCAGTCCATCTCGAAAAGGCACCCGACTTCTTTGAGTGATGTACAAGAAAGAGCTGAGAAATACATCAATAAAGAGGAAAATGCCAGGCTACGATAACTAAGCTGGCGGCCTGGGCAATCTCACCCGACAAGGGAGAAGGAGAGGGAGCCTAAGAAAAAAGAAGAAGTCAGGCCTGAAAGGCCCAGGAGATATCACTCTTATACTCCTCTGCGAGTTTCTCTAGTCGACATCTACAAGGAAATTTGCCACACTGAAAAGCTACCTCACCCTAGGCCCATCAAGAATAAGAAGGGAAAATTTGTAGCGAATACTGTGAATACCACAAAATATATGGGCATTCAACAAATGACTGTTACGACCTAAAAAATGTGATAGAAAAGCTGGCCAGAGAAGGCCGGCTTGATATATATCTCATGGAGAGGTCAGACAATCATGGAAAAAGGAAGAGAGATGAAGAAGATCGGAGAGACCCGCCACGGACCCCAGAGCGACATATACATATGATCTTAGAAGGGTTCGCAGGAGGAGGTCTCACAAAGTCATCTCGTAAGAGGCACTTGAAAGAAGTCTACCAGGTTGGGGGAGAGCTACCCAATCTTCCAACAATCTGTTTCACCAAAGAAGACGGGCAAGGTATTTTTCCTGGACATGACGATCCGGTGGTAATTACCATGATTCTCACCAATGCCCATCTACACAGAACCCTGGTGGATCAGGAGAGCTCGGCTGACATCCTATTCAAACTAGCATTTGACGAGCTGGGGTTAGACGAAAAGGAGTTAAGGGCATACCATGATACCCTATACGGCTGAGGGCATACCATGATACCCTATACGGCTGGGGGACACACCCATAAAATCACTAGGATTCATACCCCTACATACAACTTTTGGAAAGGGGATGAAATCCAAAACTCTAAGCATCGACTTCATAGTCGTTGATGTGGGTTTGGCCTATAGGTAGAGTGACCCTAAATCGATTTGGAGCAGTGGTATCCACCCCCCATCTGTGCATAAAATTCCCGACACCAGAGGGAATTGCAACCATCAGGGGAGACTAGAAGCTGGCGAGAAAGTGCTACAATGAAAGCCTGAACCTAAGAGGTAAAGGTAAGGAGGTTAATACCATCGAACTCGGAGGAATCCGAGCTAAAAAAGAGCTGCGACCACAGTCAGGAGGGAAGACTGAAGAAGTGCAGATCGAGCAAGAGGATGGAAAAATACCAATATAGGAGTCAATTTAAAAGAAGACTTGAAGCAGAAGTTGATAAGGCTCCTATAAGAGAATTCTGACCTCTTTGCCTGGAAAGCTTCCGACATGCCCGGGATAGACTCCGAGCTCATGGCGCACAAGCTGTCAGTCTACTTCGGATCACGACCTGTTCAGCAGAGAAGACGAAAGCTTGGTCCTGAACGAGCTCAAGTGGTCGAAGAGCAGATACAAGCTCTCATAGAAGCTGGCTTCATCAGAGAGGTCAAATATCCGGCTTGGCTGGCAAATATGGTGCTAGTAAAAAAACAAAATGGCAAGTAGAGGATGTGCGTTGACTACACCGACCTGAACAAGGCGTGTCCAAAAGACCCATATCCACTTCCAAATATTAATACCCTAGTAGATTCCAACTCGGGATATCAATACTTGTTGTTCATGGATGTGTACTCGGGATATAACCAAATTTCGATGTATAAGCCGGATCAAGAAAAAACATCTTTTATCACGCCTAGAGCAAATTATTGCTATGTGGTTATGCCTTTTGGTTTAAAGAATGCAGGAGCCACATATCAAAGGCTGATGAATAAGGTGTTTGCACCTCACCTTGGGAGTTTAATGGAGGTATATGTGGACGACATGTTGATAAAAATCATGGATGAGACGGACCTCTTGACCGACCTCTGACAAGTCTTTAACACAATAAGGACGCACGGGATGAGATTGAATCCCGCAAAGTGCACATTCACGGTAGAGGCTGAAAAAATTTTAGGATTTATGATAACACAAAGGGGGATTGAAGCCAACCCCGATAAGTGCAGAGCAGTCATGGAAATGAAAAGCCTGACTTGTTTAAGGGAGGTCCAACAACTAAATGGCCAACTTGCAGCTCTCTCCAGGTTCTTGGCAAGATCAGCATTGAGATCCTTACCACTCTTCTCTCTACTAAGAAAAGGATGTCAGTTCAAATGGACTCCAGAATGCAAAGAATCCTTCTAGAAGTTCAAAAGGTTTTTAAGCCAACCTCCCATTCTGACCCAACCTAAAATCGGGGAAGAACTCGTCCTGTATTTGTCTGTAGCTGAAAAGGCTGTTGCATCAGCACTATTACGGGAGGATGAGGTTGGACAGCATCCAGTATACTTCACCAGCAAAGTTCTACAAGGTCCCGAGTTAAGGTACCAAAAACTTGAGAAGTTTGCATATGCCTTAATAGTGGCGTCTCGAAAGGCTACGGCCTTATTTTCAAGCTCATATAATAAGAGTTCGAACGAACCAGCCCATGAAGCAAATTCTTCAAAAAACAAACATTGCAGGCAGAATGGTTTAATGGGCTATAGAGCTATTAGAGTTCGACCTCAGGTATCAAACTTGTACAGCAATTAAAGCTCAATGTCTCGCCGACTTCGTAGCCGAATATGCAGGAGATCAAGAGGAGGCCTCCACGACGTGGGAATTATACGTGGATGGTTCTTCCAACAAAATAGAAAGCGGTGCAGGCATAATACTAGTCAATAGAGAGAGAACCCAAATAGAGATCTCCCTCAAATTTGAATTCCCGACCTCCAACAATCAAGCAGAATATGAGGCCTTGATCGCCGGGTTAAAGCTAGCAGATGAAGTCGGTGCAACCAAGGTAGTGGTCTTCAGCGACTCCCAAGTAGTGACCTCTCAAATTAATGGGGAGTATCAGGCTAAAGACCCAAATATGAAGAGCTATCTGGATAAAACCTTGGAGTATCTAGGGCAATTCTCGGAGACCGAGGTCAAACATATAACTCGGGATCTCAACAACAGATCAGACACGCTCTCCAAGTTAGCAAGTACGAAGTTAGAAAGAAATAATAGAAGTATGATCCAAGAAACTTTCTAAGAACCCTCTGTCACAAAAACAGAGGCTAGACAAGATGTCCTAGAGGTATCCGGATTGGACCTTGGATAGATGAACCCACTAATCGAATACATAAAATTCGACATCCTACCCGAAGAGGAAAAAGAGGCCAAGAAAATCCAGAAGGAAGCACAGAACTACACCTTGGTGAAGAATATCCTCTACAAAAGAGGAATATTCACACCATTGTTGACGTGTGTCCCGACCTTAAAGACAACGGAGGTCTTAGAGGAGGTGTGCAATCGTATCTGCGAAAACCATCTCGGAGCAAGGTCTTTGGCTAGGAAAGTCATCCGAGCCGGGTTCTATTGACCGACCTTGCAAAAAGATGCCACCGAGTTCGTGAAGAAGTGTCAGCCATGCCAAATGCATGACAACTTCCATATCGGTCCCCCCGAGGAGCTCATCAATATAACTTCTCCATGGCCTTTTGCTAAATGGGGGTTGGACCTGCTTGGACCCTTCCCCCTAGTGCCTGGACAAGTAAAATACCTCATAGTGGAAGTAGACTATTTCACGAAATGGATCAAACCAGAACCATTGGCCACCATCACAGCTCAGAGAAGTCAGAAGTTCCTCTACAAGAATATCATTACAAGGTATGGAATTTTCCATTCCATCACCACTGATAAGGAACCAATTTCACCGACTTTACTTTCAGAAATTTGGTAGCCAGCATGAAAATCAAGCATCAGTTCACCTCATTTGAGCATCCATAAGCAAATGGGCAAGCTGAGGCAGCCAATAAAGTTATACTGGTTGGATCAAAGAAAAGGTTGCAAGATTCAAAGGGAGCGTGGGCTAAAGAACTCCCTCAAGTACTATGGACATATCGGACTACACCTCAGTCTGCCACAGAAGAAACACCCTTCCGACTTGCTTATGGCATAGAAGCCATGATACTAGTCAAAATCAATGAGCAAAGTCCAATAGTGAGATTCTATGATGAGGTTGGCAACATTCAGGCACATAAAGAAGAACTTGAACTACTCCATGAAGTCTGAGAGCAAGCCCAGATAAGGGAAGTCGCGCTGAAGCAAAGGATGACAAACAAATACAACCAGAAAGTCATCCGAAGAAGCTTTACCTCAGACGACTTGGTCCTGATCAGAAATGACATTGGTGTTAACAAGTCGAGGGAAGGAAAACTCACTGCTAATTGGAAAGAGCATATAAGATAAGTGAAGTCCTAGGAAAGGGATATTACAAGGAATCCGACTTGAGCGGTACCTAGCTTCCAAGGTCGTGGCATGCTTGCAACATGAAGAGGTATTATAGCTAGAAGCGAACTCCATTCCCTGATGTACTCTTTTTCCCAACTTCATGGTTTTTTTTCGAAAGAAGGGTTTTCCTGAAGGGGGTTTTAACGAGGCATCAAAGTGGAGACTAAGGGATTAATAAGTCTTAAAATCCCGTAGTAGCTAAGAACAAAAGTTACCTCCATCAATAAATAAAGATTTTTCTCTGTCTCTTTATAATTCCATTATTGCCATTATTGTTCTAAGAAACGTATCGATTTAAGCTCGAAAAAGTGTGAAAATCCTATGACCGACCTAAGTGGTCGGCAAGATGAAACGACGAGGTACAAGTCGGTATAAAGAGGTTACGAAGACGATCATGATAACTCGGGAAATATTACCGCTAAACGACCTACTAGTCAAAAAACCCGAGAAGAATCGAAATGCATCGCAAAAATAACCTAAGTCATGAAAACAATTCAATGAGAGAAAATTGAATATGTGAGGAATACAAAAGAGATAAGAAAAATCCCTCAAAGGCAAAGGCTGTTTCAAAGTCTTCGGAAAAAATCTTACAGTAACTTAGAAAAAAACAGCCTGCCTAGTAAAAAGATTTTTTCAAATGGGTTCTCATAAAAACCTTATAAAAAGTCACGACACAGCATGCACACGCAAAACTATTTCTTAAAAGCCCTTATCTAAAAAAAGGCGAGCCAAACAAAGCAATTTTTTTGTTAACGACCATAAAAAGGTCGAAAAAAGTGTCAAGAACTACCACCACAAACGAACATATAAAAAAGATAAATTATTCAAAAAGGGGCCCACAAGCCGGGCCCCAAATAGCTAACATCAATTGGAAGGAAGATTAAAGTCACCAAGAGGCAGGGAGCTCAGATCTGCTGCTGAGGTCGGGGGAGTCGGAGTAGTGTCTTCGGCAGCTGAAGTCGGAATTTCTGAAGATCTCGACAGGAATCCCTTCTGTTCGTCCTCACGAGGAGGAGACTCAACAATCCTTTGCCCACGAGTCTTCAACTCAGAGTCCGTCTCAGGGCGAGGAGGAGAGACAATAGCTCCATCAACGACGATCTTGTCAGGATGGAGAGGTGTGAGGTCCAAGTCAGGAGCAATAACTCCGACCTGTTCCTTAAACACCCTCCAAGCCTCCTCCGAGCTCTCAATAATTGAATCCTCCAGCTCCTGATAGGCCTCCCTATTTGACTCCAGCTGCTTCTGAAGATCAACATTTTGAGAAAAAATTATGACATAGTTCTGTTCCGCCTTCTCCTTCAGGCCCTCCACCATAGCATACTGACCCATTAGCTTCTTCTCCCTCTCCTGAAGCCGGGCCAGCTCATCCTTCAGCCAGGTAACCTCCCCCTGAAGTCGCTTCTCCTCTTCTTGATAAAGGACAATCCTCCCATGAAGCTCCTCCACAGTTTTTTGGGAAGACCCCAAAGAACTCAAAGGAGTTTTGTCCAAAATATCAAGAAGAGCAGTGCAGACTCCAGCAGTCCGAACACCCCCCCGAACCAAAATTTGAAGGTGATTTCGAAGGAAAGCATCATCCATAGCAATCTGGCTATAAGGAAATATGTGCTTCCGAACGAACTTAGAACCGTCAAAGTTTGCCTCTCCAGAAGGAGAAGAGCCAGTCTCTGAGGTCTTCCATTTATTTTTCTCGAGTTCGGAGAGAGGTCGGACTGGGGGGATATGGGCAGGAGGAGGGAGAGGAGAAGAAGCAGAGGTTACCATAATTAGGCGAGAGGAGGTCCCCGAATTTTGAGGAGGAAGAAGAAGAACGCTAGCAGCTCCAACCTTCACAGCATCAACTCGGTCCCGAGCCTTTCTCTTGGCCTCTTGGACCTTCTGATAGGTAGCGTTGGATCCACTCTTCATCATTTCTGAAAAAGGAGAAATAAAACCATCAGTTTACAAATCAGAAAAATATCACAAGTCAGAGCTCTCCAACAAACAACTATAAAAGAAATAAAAACTACCTAGCTTCGACAGAACAAAACTCAGAGAACCAAGGAGAAACTTCTTAGTGTCCAGATTGGAGGTTCTCCCCAAAGCTTCTCAGAAAAATCCCACAATGGCCTCCTCCACTTCGTTCAAATCATCTAGGCCATACTTTTCAACAGGGAAGGCCTCCGACCAATATAAGGGAAACCGAGGATAATTGTTCTCATCAAGGAAAAAGGGATGGTGGCCCTCTACAGCTTGGACTTTGAAGAAAAAGTTTTTGAAGTCGTGGAAGGATTAATCAAAAATAGAAAAACTTTTCGACCCTGAATAGCACCCATTGTTGCTTATTATTCAGAGCACTAAATGGCTTTGTTAGATGGAAAAAATAGAAAAAGATCTTTAAGGAAGTCGGGAAGTCTAGCTCTCGACTGACAAGTTGGTAAATTTTCATGAAACCTCAAGAGTTGGGGTGGAGCTGAGTAGGAGCAACTCGACAGTGCGATAGTACCTCTATTTCAAAATCAGAAAAGGGGAAGGAAATCCCCAGGCGGGTAAAAAGACAATCATACATAAAGAAAAAGTGAGGGTCAGAATCAGCAACCCTCCCGCAACAAATCCGGTCTCCAGGACTCGGGGCCAACAATTCGTATTTAGGCTCATCGGCCTCTAAACTACAGATCCTATGGTGAATGCGAAGTTCGGTAAGGTAGTCGGTGTCTACTAAAGGTTCCTCCTCAAGAACGGAATCGTCTACCCATCTCGAAAGGGTCTCAGGGACACGAAAATACATTTTTCCAACAAAAAGAAGTAGGTATAAAGGTGATAAGACCTACAAAGAAAAATAAAAAATCATAAAAAATATGGCTCCTAAAAACAAAGCAGTCTTTTCCCCAAAAGCAAAGCAAGAAAAAAGAACCACCGGATTACAACGACGACATCCAACAATAAACTCGCGAAGATACTAACACCTCACATTACAAACAAGGAACAGTAAAAGCAGGAAAACTTCCTCAAACGAGCAAACGCACAGAGAAAAAGCACTACACAAGTAATAGAAGAAGATAAAGAAAAGACTAACCTTTATCTGTGGACTTAGGGAGAAATAGTCACAGTAACAACAAAGCACCCCGAGAAGGAAGACCAAAGGAATTTCTTTTGATTGAAAAAGAATAAGTGTAGGCAAGAAATTTCGAAGACGAAAGAAAATAGAGGAAAGAGAGGGAAAAGTATTTATAACATGCCAGAGACACGATGGTAAAATGACGCGATCATTAAAGAAACGCGCCATTACCAATGTAACTACTCCCACGTGTAAATGCGAAACCCCCAAACGGACGCGAGGTTTGATTAGACACGACGGTTGAGAAACCTAGAATCACGTCGGTTCTAAACTAAAAATCACGTCGATTTTCAACTTGAACAAACCCGAGTTCAATTAATACTCGAATCCAACTCATAAGCAAAGAGATCGGACTCGAGTAGGGACACTGTTCATACCCTGGCCCAACACTATAGTCCAGGTCCAAGTAAGCCAAAAAGGCCCAATCCAAAGATAGGACTTCACCGCCCACCCGACCTCATCTAAAGAAGTCGGGCTCGACATAGGCTCCTGCCCAAAGAGGTCAGGCTCGACATGAGCTGGCAGATAACACTTATTCAAATAAGTGACTGCCCCTAAAATCTCTCAACCTACTTTTAGGAGCAATATTCCAACAACCCTAAGATAAAGGGACGGTTATCCACCTTCATAAGTGGAACTACTCCAACGGTGGCTATTGGATCACCACTATAAATACACTGACACCCCTCAGGTATCTCAAAGTTCCAATACTTTCTAAACCTGCTTACCCCCTTTGCTAACTTAGGCATCGGAGTGTCCTTGCAAGTACCACCCTCCATTCTTCAAACACGTAACTCGGACGACGGCCCCCGAACGTGAACAAGTCGAAAACCACCTTCCGCTGACGTTTGGACCAATCCTTCAAGTCCAATCCACTAATCCCAAGTTACCCACGTAACAAGATTATTTTTAAATATTAATAATTTATTAAAAATATAATAAAATTAAAAAATTAAAAAATGTCCAAATAATAAAAAAATTTAGCTACCAAATTATTTATATGTATAACCTAAAGTCTGTTATGAGCTATTATATTTCACACTATGGCCAGAATTTCCAGGTGAAGATATAAATTATGCTTAGATTTATTTGTATAACGTAAAGTCTATTATGAGCTATTATGTTTCACACTATGGCCTGAATTTCCGGGTGAAGATATAAATTATGCATAGCTTTACCTATTACGGTCAACAAAATATTATATCTTTCTTTTATAGCTAACCACGTTTTTCATACAAAGAATTATCCTAGAAAGAAAGTGAGAAAAAAAAAGTCAAATTAAGAAAAAAAAGTATTTAAGTAAATAATTACTTAAAAGCATTCATTAAAAGATAAAAGAAAAAATATTATTTTTCTAATGTATTGAATATACTAAAAGTTAAAAAGAAGTATTTAATTTAAATTTTTATTAATTATGTTAAAGAATAATTTTGATTCACTAATTATATAAATTATTTTACACAATTATTAAACTATACAATTTTTTAATTATTTATATAATTATTATAAAAGATAATTATTTTTATTAATATAATATTATATAATTAAATATATATAAAATTATTTTTTATTAAAAATGTATTGAAATTAAATTCTTTCAAAAATTTGGAAAAAATGATTAGAAGAATAAAAAAGAGGAATGGCTACGAAAGAAAGCCGACTCAATGAACCGCGTTGGCGACTTGGCGCCCAACCTCCGACCCACGTGCGCAAAGCAACAAACGAAAATATTGATAAAACGGATTAAAAATACATAAAAATACTAGTAAGTTAATTATTCTGTATTATTATGATTTAAAAATATTAAAATTATTACTTTATCAAATTAACAAATGTGATAGTAAGGTAATTTTTATTTAAAGTCCAATTTTTTTATATAAAAATGTTATAATAAGTTTATATGAAAATAAAGTGCGATACTACAAAACAAATCGAAAAGATAATTAAATAGTAATTACTTATATCAAGATAGTAACATGTAAAAATAATAATTAAAATATAAATACATATTATATTAAAGTATTTTAGTCATATATTAAATTATTTAATAATTATTCATTATCGTATTATATTTTTATCATAATTTTTCATAAAAAAATTAAAGATTTAATTTAAAAAATGAAAAGATAGAAAAAAAATGCAGCACCTCCTCTTCCTCCGACTTTGGTGGACATTGATCAGGCACTAGACAGAGTAATTGATTATATCCACGTAGTGCTGATTGTAAGGCCATAAATTTGCCTCCAAATTCCCAAAATCATAAAACGGGTCCTCCAATTCCTCTTTCGCTCTTTTCCAATTTCCCTTTCTATTCTCTCCTATATTTCACTTCTCGCATGTGTTTATTATTATTATTCATTACTTCATTCAATATTTTCCACCACACTTTCCCTCTATGACTCAGTATTGCACTTCCATTCCCCAGCATCCCAAGCTTTCAAGGTTGTGTCAACCATAATTCCTAAAATACCCTTCAGTATTCATAATACAATACTGCAGAAGCTTAACATAATTGCTATACCTTTTACCTTTTGACTTCAATTGAATTGATGCTTCTTCAATGATTCTAGATGTTTCTAGATGATTCTTCGGCCACCTTCTTCTGCGAGCTTCTTCCAGTTCTTGCAGGCTTCTTGTCCCTGCAGCAATGAAGCTGATTCCAAAGCTTTTCTTCTTCCATTCCCCTTCTCATCCAGAAGGCGCAGAAAACGCTTCCTCGCCAATTTCGGTCACCGGAAGTTCCGAAGGCGATGGACTCTTCGCCTTTGCGCCATCCCTCCCGAAGCTTCTAACCGCAATTGGAACCCGGAACTTGTCAACTCCGCCGCAAGAGGCGCCAAAGGTTATGTGTTGAAGCGAGTTTCGAGCGAATTGGAGCAAGGGAACGAGTTCAACCACCACCAAGGGTCGCAACAATCGCAGCAGCATGTTCAGTTGGGTTCCAACTTCACAAATTTCCAGGAGGATCCTCTTGTTGATAAGCTCAGAACTCAATTAGGAGTAATTCACCCGATTCCGTCGCCGCCAATTAACCGCAACGTTGCTGGTTTGTTCGTGTTCTTCTTCTTTGTAGGTGTTGTGTTTGATAAATTGTGGACTTCAAGAAGGAGGAACAATAAGGTTAACAGTGTGGATAGCTTGCGTGGCGTGTGGCCTCAGGTACAAGAAATTATTGTTTGCACTTTGCACCTAGTGTACCATATAGTGTGCTCTTTTCATTCATGGTATGATGCTTTAGCTACGTATGATGGTAGGAGAAGATGATAATCTTAGGTGGCATTAGGTGATGAGAGAGAACAGCTTGTGTGTTTAAAATGCACTAACTGATATAGCAACAGGTATTAACATAGACTAGCTGATTTACATGACTTAATGTATCTCCTGATTAGGTGCCCACCAGCTTCTCCTTGTTTCTGGAGAAGGACCTTCAGAGGAAAGAGTCGGTGGAATGGGTGAACATGGTGTTGGGGAAGTTGTGGAAGGTGTATAGAGGTGGGATAGAGAACTGGATTATTGGATTGCTTCAGCCTGTAATTGATAACTTGAAGAAGCCTGATTATGTGGAGAGGGTTGAGATTAAGCAATTCTCGTTGGGGGATGAGCCGTTGTCGGTTAGGAATGTTGAACGGAGGACTTCTCGTCGGGTGAATGATCTGCAGTAAGTTCTGCTTCTCATTTTCGTTATTTATGGTTTTAAATTGTTGTTGAAGTTGCCTTTGTGTTGGGATTATATGGAAAATGGCTAGAAAGTGGCACTATATTTATTGCCCAGTGATATAGTCGTGTGATCAAGTTCTAAAACTATTAGAATATCAGTAGTTCTTGATAGCTCTTTTTCTTTTTAGAATCATTTATCTATTATTATTAGGGACTAGGGATTATCCTGGGATAAACATATTGCTAATAACCTATCAATCTCCCTACATTGTATATAGGTACCAGATTGGTCTTAGGTATACTGGTGGAGCTCGCATGCTATTAATGCTTTCTCTAAAGTTTGGCATTATTCCAATTGTTGTGCCTGTTGGTGTTAGAGATTTTGATATTGATGGTGAGCTTTGGGTGAAATTGCGACTAATACCAACAGAACCTTGGGTAGGAGCTGTTCAGTGGGCTTTTGTTTCACTTCCAAAAATCAAGTTCGAATTGTCTCCATTCCGTTTGTTCAACTTGATGGGTATGTGGATGTCATACTTTTGTTTTAAGCCTTAACAGCTAAGTCACAGCATATTTCTGAACTGGCATTTTCATTTAATAGTGCCCAACATTGCATTCATAATTTTTTCTCGGTCAAATGCAACATATGATCTTCCTTCTTGTCAAATATATACTCCTCCACCCCCCCACCCCACCCCCTTCTTTTTTTTTCCAGATCTGACATATTGATGCTGACATCTGTCTTTTTTTCTTTTCATTTTTCTCCTTCTTCTTGGATGGTTGGGCATGATCAGCAATTCCAGTTCTCTCAATGTAAGTTCCATTTATCTTCTTGACATTATTGCCCATGAAGCTATACATGTACATGTTTGAATGCATCCTGAAAGTGATACTATAGTACTAACGATAAGTATGCATCTCTGACAGATGTTATAATTATAGAAATTAACTGCAATTTGGAAGCTTTGTTTGGTCCTGGTTAAATATTTATTGCAGGTGATCATAAATTGTGAGCCATTCCCTTTTTAAAGACGTTATTTTCCTTTTGTTTTAGACATTTCCCCCCCAATTATACTAGTCAATTGCATTCATTCTTTAAAATATTCAATGTATTCTGAATTTATCCATTCCAAGCTCTTTAGATTGTTATGCATGTATTGTTCCAAGGTTGTCTTTGGTAAAATATTACGAGAGGTTAACTTTTTCTGTCAATAAATTTAAATTAATATTTTTGGTTTTTCTCTTGCAGGTTTTTGACTAAACTTCTCACGGTAGATTTACCTAGACTATTTGTACGCCCAAAGAAAATTGTTTTGGATTTCCAGAAGGGAAAAGCTGTTGGTCCTGTTGCTGTTAATACTAAATCTGGAGAAGTACAAGAAGGAAACAAGGATTCTATTGGAGAACTTTCAGTTACTCTTGTGGATGCCCGAAAGCTTTCTTATATCTTCTATGGTAAAATTCTATGTTGTTTTATTTACTTGGGCAAAATCTTTGCATGCTCCTAGTAAAGTGGTGTGTTAGGTTGATTTTCTCTTATTTATATATTTCTGAAGTGATTGAAATAATCTTAGTCTCGTGTAAATTCTTTCTTCCTACCATGGCAACTGGGGGAAGTAGTTGATGGTCTTTTGAAGGCTCATTATTTGTTCACTGTTTTGTCAGGCAAGACAGATCCTTATGTTGTTCTTAACCTTGGAGATCAAGTCATACGAAGCAAGAAGAACAGTCAAACAACTGTATTTGGGCCCCCTGGAATGCCAATTTGGAATCAGGTGTTGCTTTCGGATTTATTGATTCATCTTTGTCTCATGTTCTCGTCATTTACATACTTTTTAGTTTGAAGAATCTTATTTATCTTTCTTACTCTGCCAGGATTTTCATATGCTTGTCAACAATCCTAAAAAGCAGAAGTTAAGCATCCAAGTAAAGGACTCTCTAGGGTTTGCAGATTTCACTATTGGTACAGGAGAAGTATGTCTTGCATGCAGTACCTAGATAATTTAATGCATATTTGATTTTTGAGTTGAATAAAAAATTAGAAACACTTGGTATTTCAGAGTTAACCTTGTTTTTGCTGTAATTAAATTCTTTTTAATTGAATATGTTTTTCAGGTTGATTTGAGCTCTCTGAAAGACACCGTTCCTACGGATAGAATTGTTACTTTACAAGGAGGTTGGGGATTTTTGGGAAAGGGTTCTTCCGGGGAGATATTACTACGGTTGACATATAAAGCATATGTGGAGGATGAGGAAGATGACAAGGCTGAGATGGATGCTACTGATATGTATGCATCAGATGATGAATTGTCTGATTTAGATGATGGCATTGTCGCTGATGCGAGGAATGAAATAGATTCTATGTATGACACAGACAAAGAGTCATTTATGGATGTTTTGGCTGCACTAATTGTAAGTGAAGAATTCCAAGGGATTGTAGCATCTGAAACAGGATTTACCAAAGTTTCGGACAATGTTACAAAGATAGGTTCGAAAGCACCAACTTCGTCATCACCATCACCATCACCATCACCATTGCCTGTTGCTAGTTCTGAATCAAATCCTTCTACCTCTGATCGTTCTGAAGGCTTTGGAGGTACCATGCTTGCTTACAATCTCTAATTGAACATTATATTAGGAGGTTATATCACTACTCAACCTAAATTATTGAATGCATTTGAATATTTTGTTATTGACCATGGTCAAAATTTCCAATTTTAGGTTCAGCCTTGTTCTGGCTTTCTGTGATTACTGGCATAGCATTACTAATTGCTATCAGTATGGAGGGTTCAAGTTTGTTCAATCCTTAAAGATAGTGTTGTGCTGCTTGCAAGCTAGAACTCGAGTAAATTCTAAAGCCTCTCTATAGTTTTCTAACTTCAACTTATGTTATTAGTTATTACCATTGAAGTAATTAATTCGTTTTTTTTTTTCATTTTCTTTAATTGACAGGTGGGGCAGTAGGATATGATCAGTTGATCACTTCAAATCAGATTAGTTTGAGAGATTTTTTTCCTCCATTTCCCCCTCTCTTTTTTTTTTTTTTTTATAGAAGTATAGTATTCTATATTCGTTAGTACTGCTTATGGAGGAAAGCAGCATGTACCGGCGACACATGATTTTTTGCTTCGTTTCATGTGTGAGCCACAATTTTATTCATCTCATTTCACATAATTGTTTATAAAGTTAAGTGATTTCGACCAGGCAGTAATAAAATAGAATAACAGGTTTCTCAGTTCTCAATTCCCTTGCTCCTTTTTAGACCTAAAAGAAAAAGATCCTCTCGTCTCTTGCCTGATACTATGTTAATAAAACTTCCTTTTCCCAGAATCGTTATTTACCCCGCATCCGTCAAATTAGGAGATTCTTTTTAATATGTACTTACACTTGCGGTACATAGCCGGTCCCAAGCCCGGATAAAGGAGGAGGGTTGTGTTAGGCAAGGTAGAAAAAATCGAGATTTTACGTGAAATCGAAAAAATAAATAAAAAACGTAAAATGTAAAATCTTAACAAGATTTAAATCGTAAAATCGTCAGACTTAGTACAAATTTCGTAAAATCGATAAACTCATTTAAAATCGTAATATCGGAAGATTTTAAGAGTTAAATCGAGATTCTAGTTACTATGGTGTTAGGTCTTCGGCAACCAACATAAAAATATAGCCGAACCCCCATGACATGTACTTACGATAAAGTAGAAACTAAGTAAATGGATTAGGTTGTCGACAGAGATTAATTTCCAACACACTGCAATATATCCTTTCTTTGTAATAACATCGCAACAACATCAAGGAAACGGATATTTCAATTCCAATACATCTATTCTGCTCTTACATAATAGCCGTTCGTAATTATGTACATGTCCAAGAAATTTCAATAATTGTTTTTCAGTTCAAGGAACACAACACTAACCCAACTTCAGAACCCATTACTAAATGAGAAATTCTTGTATGGGTACAAATCTATTGGTTTACATTTACACACATTACAAGTGTTCCATCACTTTATTTTAAACCCTCGGGTATCCATTCGTGATTAGACGAAAGCTAGCGACTAATCTTTAGCTCCATTTGAAGTCACCCTTCATCTTTCGATGGATAAGTTAGCCATGAAAGCTGCTACATACACGTGTTCCATTACTCTATTTAAGATATAATCAATTATTTGTGGAGTTCACGGCTCTACTGATGGTGTGTACAAGTGAGGTGGTATAACTGTGCCATGACTGAATAGGTACTAGTTACCATATGTACTCATTCTGCACATCTTTATCGTTGGCGATGCTCAGCCCAAGTTCATGTTAAGACATGCCAGAGATATTATACAAGTGCCCTTCTATGTCTGGAACAAATCCTTTTTCCATCATTTCAAGTCTTACTATATCATAGGTATTACGATTTGGGACCAAACCCTTTTCCAACATCTCATTAAGTAATCTATTTGCATCTTCCACCTTCCCTGCTCTACAAAATCCTTTAATCAACACATTGTACGTGACAACATTAGCTCTCTTCCCATCTTTCTCCATTCTTGTCCTCACATTCAATGCTGCCTTGAGATTTCCTTCCATGCAATAGCCATCCATCAAAGTATTATATGTTACATGATTAGGTTTCAAACCCACATGAAGCATTTCATTTAGTAATTGTTCAGCTTTTCTTGATTTTTCTTCTTTGCACCATTGACCTATTAAGATGTTATATGTTACAGTATCAGCTTTCAAGTCCTTACTCTCCATTTCATTAAGAAGCTCCTTGGCAGCTCTTATGTCTTGTTTTCTGCATAAGCCAGCAATCAAGCAATTATAGGTTGAAACATTTGGAAGAATCCCTTCATCTGCCATATAATTACACAGTGAATAGCCTTCCTCCATCGATCCTTCCTTGCAGTAAGCATCAATCAGCGTATTGAATGTTATTGCACTTGGAATCAACCCTTGCTTAATTATGTCATCAAGGAGTTTTCTTGCTTCATTCAATCTCTTATTCTTGCAAAACCCATTGATAAGAGCATTATAAGTAACAATATTTGGCTTCAAACCCAAGCTCACCATCTCATCTCGCAGAGCAATAGCCTCGTCTAGCATGCCATTATTAGATAGGCCATTTATCATGGAGTTATAAGTAACTACGTTAGGTTTTAGTCCCTGATTCTGCATCTCCTGGAAAGCTTTCTTTGCAGCTAATGTATTCTCATCCTTAAAGTATCCATCAATAAGAGTGTTGAATGTAACTTCATTTGGACTGATGTTGTTAGCAAGCATTTCCTTCAAAATAGCTTCAGCCTTGTACATTTTACTGGCAGAGCCTCTCTTGCAATGACCATCAATAAGAATACTGTAGGTAACTGTGTTTGGGGAAATTCCCCAGGCCTTCATGTCTTCGATAGCATCCTCTGCCTTATTCAACTTACCAGCTTTACAGAGACCACTAACCAAAATGTTAAATGTGATCAAGTTAGGCTTAATCCTTCTCTTTATCATCTCCTTGTACACATGCTCCATATCCCCGATTTCATTGTCTTTCACCAAAGCATTCAACAAAGGATTGCATGATGTGGGAGACAACTTAAATCCATATTCTCGAGCTTGCCTAAATGCCTCACAGGCAGCGTGGACTTCCAAATTTCTGACATATGCTACGACCAACATATCAATTATTATAGTAGTTGCCAATGATCGATCACAATACAGCGAAAAGGAATGAAAAACAGAAGAAACTGTATGTTTCTCATTCTTCACAAAGTGATGCAAAAGGGACCTGACCTTGGAGTAACATTTTGATTTTACCAGAGAATGCAAGACTTTGCCAGTCGTTTCAAGACCATACGAAAGCTTGAGTTCTCTTTGAGACCACTGAAAGAACCTAAGAACAAGTTTCGAATCGACCCCGGCATCAAGCAACTGGTCAAGAAGTTCCGCAGGTTTGGTTGATATCAGACGGGTTTTGAGCTCCGACCAGTGCTGTTTACTCACCAACTCTGCTATGGTTTTTATGCAGAATGACTGAACAATTGGACCTGAAAGTGGAAACAAGAGAGCAAGATCCATATTAAAATGGTCTGATAATATGAAATGGTAAATATTTTTACATCAAAAGTTTGGATATTAACAAATAAAATTCAGTTCTTTAAATTGATGGTAGAACAAGGAAGAAGAATTGGACAAGATGAGATTATAAAACATATTGGTAACAAACATAATTAGAGATTTAATTCTTAAGAAAATAACGAGCATTTTCACCTCGTGTGGATCCACCAAGTTTGTCTAATGTCATTCCTGAATATCTTCTAAAAAGAAGTCTTTGTTTCTCTGCAAAGGTGAATAGAAACTGCAGCGAAGAAACGCATAATTATTGAGTAGAAATTCAATTTTTGAGTAAATGGGCGTGTGAAGTTTTTGTTAAATGCTTCAGAAAGAGATTTACATGCAGTTTCAATGTGGTGTGGCGGGTGCAAACTAGTTGATCGTCAGGTGTTTGATAGAAAGTGTAAGAGAAGTGAAGGTATGACCTCACCACCTCAGTGTTGAAATTCAGCGAGACCAAGTTGCAGACACAACGCGAAATTGGATTCAGGAAATCGAATCTGGGTTCTTCCTCCAGTTGCCGCTGTCCTTGATTCCCAAGTTTTATTCCTCACTCTCGAGCATGCAGAGGAAGGTGGAGGAGCTACCTGCGTTTTATGTTTAGCTCCGTCCCGTAAAATTTCACCATGAGTTAAATAAAAATAAAAATAAAAATAATTTATAGTAGGATTAGGTTATAAAAATTTTGTCGAGTAAAAGAAAAAACTCAAATTAAGATTTTGAGACAAAATTAACAAAAAATTAATACTCATTAATAGTAAAAAGAATTAGCAAAAGGAATACAAAAAAATTATTTTAAACAATAAAAAATGACTCAAATTAAACTTTATGTATAAATTTATAAAAATAATAAAAAATTAATTAATATGTATCTTTAAGATTTATGATAAAATTATATTATTAATAAAAAATTTTAAATATTTTTTTAATAAATACAAAATAAAAATATTAAAAATTTAATTTTTTATATTTTTAAGATATTTTTTTTAATTTTTTCAATTTGTAGTTCTAAGCTCTTTAGTACATAAGTTAAGTTAGAGCTAAGACCATCATTTTAATACGGCGCTACCCCGTTGAATGAACCGCAAGGAGGAGCCAACAGCAACAGCAACCTCACCCAAATTATATTACACTAGCGTTCAATAGACACTATGCCTATTCAACCACATTTCTATCGAATTAAAAAAATATTTTTATATTTTTATTTTTAAAATTATAAATTTAATATCAATACTTAAAAAATAAATTATAAAAAAATAAAATATTTTAAATTATTTAATATATGTAAGAAATATAAAATAAATAAATTTAAATTAAAAAATTAAAAAAATTATATTATTATTATGTATAACAAAATTAAAATAAAAATTTATTAATATTATTTACAAATTAGTTATTTATATTTTAAATTTATTTATTTTTTCAATCTTATTTAATTTGAAATAAATTTAAAAATTTATATTTAAAATACTCTTTTCTTTATACATAACTCTAATAGATAAAAAATTATTTCTTTAATCTTATATTGAACATTTTTAATTTTATTATTACTAGCGGCTCAACAGCCACGATAGCCGCTTTTCTATTGAGTTAAAAAAATATTTTTATATATATATTTTTTAAAATTATAAATTTAATATCAATAATTAAAAAATAAATTATAAAAAAATAAAATATTTTAAATTATTTAATATATGTAGAAAGTATAAAATAAATAAATTTAAATTAAAAAATTAAAAAAATTATGTTGTTATTATGTATAACAAAATCAAGATAAAGATTTACTAACATTATTTACCAATTAGTTATTTATGTTTTAAATTTATTTATTTTGTCAATCTTATTTAATTTAAAATAAATTTAAAAATTTATATCTAAAATACTCTTTTCTTTGTACATAACTCTAATAGATAAAAAATTATTTCTTTAATCTTATATTGAACATCTTTAATTATCATTAGTTTTATTATTATTTTAAAATTATTAATTTTTATTTTGATTCATCTCATCATATTAATTTTATTATGCATCTTATTATTTTCTCTTATAATTATGTTGCCTTATTTTATTCTCCTTTCTTGTTTTTTTCTTCCATTAACCCCATCCGCAATCAATTACCACCATACCATTATTGTAGCTCTCATTTTTGTTTATTACTTTGATCCATACATATCCATTCTGTTAACTTTTGAGTTGTTAAAGATTTGTTAAATGAATTATTTCTTTATTTGTTTAAATATCTAAATGTATAACTATTATATAGACCAGCGGCTCAACAGGCCGTGCCTGTTCAGTCGCTTTTCTATTGAATTAAAAAAATATTTTTATATTTTTATTTTTAAAATTATAAATTTAATATCAATAATTAAAATATAAATTATAAAAAATAAAATATTTTAAATTATTTAATATATATATATATAATATAAAATAAATAAATTTAAATAAAAAAATTAAAAAAAGAATTTTATTGTTATTATGTGTAACAAAATCAAGATAAAAATTTATTAACATTATTTATAAATTAATTATTTATATATTAAATTTATTTATTTTCTCAATCCTATTTAATTTGACATAAATTTAAAAATTTATATTCATATTAAAAACATTCTTTTTTTTATACATAATTCTAATAGATAAAAAATTATTTCGTTAATCTTATATTAAACATCTTTAATTATCTTTAATTTTATTATTATTTTAAAATCTTTAATTTTTATTTTAATTATATCATCTCATCATATTATACACTATTATTTTCTCTTATTATTTTTTTTATATGTATAACTATTATTGTCTCGCCGTCACTATTATGTTGCCTTATTTTATTCTCTTTTTTTTTGTTTTCTTCTTCTATTAATCTCAATCGCAATCAATTACCACCATATGATATTACCATTTTTGATCCATACATATACATTGTGTTAACTTTCGAGTTGTTAAAGATTTGTTAAAAGAATTTTTTTTTTTTGTTTGATTTAGATATCTAGATGTATAACTAATTAACTATTATAAAGATACTTATTTTTTATACTTACTTGTTAAGTCATATTTTATCATTT
This sequence comes from Arachis ipaensis, assembly GCF_059453495.1. NCBI lineage: Eukaryota > Viridiplantae > Streptophyta > Magnoliopsida > Fabales > Fabaceae > Arachis > Arachis ipaensis. The sequence goes on from NC_142438.1 coordinate 9,582,917, forward strand.
TAAAAAAATTAAGATATCAAGCATTTAAAAATTTTGTATAGAATAATTAAATAAAAAATAAAAAATTATATTAGTTATTTAATTTATTTAATATATAGAATAATTGAATTTAAATTAATTTAGGTATAATACTAAAATTATTATGTTGTTATTATGTGTAACAACAAAAATAAAAATTTATAAATATTTGTAAATTTATTTATTTTTCAATTATATTTAATTTGAAACAGATATAAAAATTTATATTTAAATCACTCTTTCTCTAGCATAATTTTAATAGCTAAAAAAATTTTATTTCTTATAATTTTATATTCAACATTTTAAATTATTTTTAGTCTTATTATTCTTTTAGAATTTTTAATTTTTTTCATTATTCTTTTTTCTTATCATTATCTATCTACATATGTCTCACCACCACTCTTGTATTAGCTTGTTCTCTCTTCCTTCTTCCATTTTTATTCTCTTTCTATCTTCTCTTCAATCGCAATTAGTTACCAACATATATTAGTTCATAATTATTACACTCAAAAGTGAATACTACTTTAAAAATAAAAATTCAAAAAAAATCCCGTAACTCTGATGTGAATCATCTACACTTTTATAAATATAACGAATGAGTAAATTTAACTTTTTTTTATTATGAGTTTTTTTATTATCTAATGCGTTCAAAATCACATATTTTCATTTATGATCAAAGTTAAAAATTAAAGTCAAATGACATTGGTACTTTTTGGTTTAATAAAATTAAAATAAAGTAAAAAAATAAGGATAAAAACTAAAAAATAGATGGCTCTAGAAAAGGATAATGTTAAAATTTATGTCATTATGTATGAGAACAATGATTTATTTTATTATATTTCTTTTTGTACCAAATAACAAAAAAGTTAAATTTTATGTCCATTTTTTATTACTTGTGTTACTTATCTATAGTTGTTTAAATTATACTCTATAGTCATTGAGTCATGTTTTCTTCCAACAATAAAATAGTTATGAAGTCATTTTTATTTTTTTATAGGAGTACATCTATTATATCATGATTTTAATAGTTAATGTAAAATTTAAAAAATTAAATAAATATATATTTATTTTGATTAGATTCAAGAGTGAATTATATATATTCTTATAGTCAAGAAATTGACTTAACTTGTTATATAATAAATAATTTTTTAATCATCAAATTTATAAAAAAAATCTCATCTTTTTATTTATCCTAAAAGTTAAATATTAAAACTAACATTAATATTTTTTTATCAACGGAAACTAAAATAAAACATAAAAATAGAACTTGAATAAAAATAAAAATACAAAATTTTGAAACCCAAAATATAAAATGGTTATAAGATAAAAAAAATTACTTAAATATAATTTTTATAAGGTACTTCATGAATGAACTCAAATGAATGAATATTATATGTAAAATGAATCCTGATATATTGATACAAAAATTATTTTGTGTAAATTTTTTTAAAAAAATTTTGTCCTGTTAAACTATTTTACTTTTATTCTTTTAAAAGAATGTCCATAATAAAAAAAATCCGCATGGATAATTTACATCCAATAGAAAACTCTTGATAAAGTTGCTATGAAAAATGTGTAAAAGTTTTTTTATTCAACGTAACTTACTAATGTACGGAAGAAATTGTTTTAATAATAAACTTCTTTAGGGTAATATTGGATCTTAAATTTAGACGCCAATTAACATTATATATTGTGTAGGTACCTAGAGTAGATTAGAAGAGTATGATAAGAGAAAAATTATTCTGTGTAAATTTATTTTTTTAAAATTATCCCTATTGAACTATTTTATTTTTATTCTTTAAAAATATATCCAAATAAAAAAAATCTGCAACAATAATTTACATCCAATACAAAAATCTTCATGAGATTACTGTGAAAAAATGGATAGAAAATTTTTTATTTAATATATATGATGAAAGAATTTTTTAATAATAAATATTTCTTTAGGAGCAATATTAAAACTTAAATTTAGACACCAATTATCTTTATATTATATTTTATGTTATATTTAAGTAAAGTAAGAAGGATGCAAGAGAAGATGAATAAGAAAAGAAAAAAAATTTTTCTATTATCCAGTAACAGTAATCTGAAATGATAGATAGTAAGAGAAGAAAGAGATAATTAATTAATTATAGAAGTTTCGTGATTGTGAATGTATGTGATAAGAGAGAAGATAAGGTAGTAGAAGTTTTTCTAGTGTGGAATAAACGAATAACTGACATATAGTGAGATCGATTATTAGGAAGGGCAAAATTGAAAAATAATTTTGGACACCAAATCCATGTATTGGCATTATATATTGTTATAGATACTTATTTTTCATGCTTGCTTGCTAAGTCAAATTTTATCATTTTATAGATACTTATTTTTCATGCTTCTGACACTTGTCACATGTCCTGACCTTCTTTCTGCTGTCTTCCCACAATGTGGGCCAATAAAACCCGGCTCGTAAGACCTTTTGTGCTAAGCTTCGGGCTCCAGAATGTATCCCATAGATTCCTTTGTGAGCTTCGGATAAAACTAGATCGGCTTCAGCCCTGTCCAAACATTTCAAGAGAGGTCGAGAATAACCTCGCCTATACAAAACGTTATTTAGCAATGTAAAGAAAGATGCTTGTCTTCTGAATTTTTTCTTGTCTTGAATTTCGTTCGGAATACAACCATGACGGAGGTATTGAATATAAGAATGTTGCCAACTGTCTTTATTTAGAATACTTAAAATGTGCAACGTATCAATGCTCGGTTTATCTAGAGTTGACTGCAATAGCGTGGCTGTGTGTGCCTGTGTAGTTGCCAGTTTTGATAAAATATCTGTTCCATGGTTTTGTTCCCTAGGTATTTGGAGAATCTCAATTTTGGGAAAATCTGCTAGCAATTGTTGAACAACGTCTAAATATTTCAATAGAATATGATCTTCGGTCTGAAAACTTTGATTTACTTGTTGAACAACCAATAAAGAATCACAATATACTTTTAAATCGGTAATATGTAAATCGGCTGCTAACCTGAGCCCAGCTATGAGGGCTTCGTATTCTGCCTGGTTATTACTGGCTTTGAAAGAGAAACGGAAAGAATGCTCCAGAGCTATGCCGTCCGAGCTTTCCAATAGTATGCCTGCTCCAGATCCTTGAGGGTTTGAAGCACCATCAACGAACAATGTCCATGCCTGGCTTTCCTGTTCCGAGTATGAGCTTGTGAATTCAGCTACAAAATCGGCTAACCATTGTGATTTGACAGATCCTCTTGGTTGATATAGGATGTCAAATTCTGAGAGTTCAATAGACCATTTAATTAGTCGTCTTGCCAACTCAGGTTTACAGAGTATCTGACGAAGTGGGTGATTGGTTCTGACGATGATTGTATGGCTTTGGAAATAAGGTCGGAGCCGTCTGGCAGAGAAGACTAGCGCCAAGGCGAGCTTTTCAAGTCTTGGGTAGCGAAGTTCTACATTTTGTAATGACTTGCTCACAAAATAGACTGGCTATTGAAGCTTGTCATTTTTTGCAATGAGAACAGAGCTAATTGCTACATCAGTGATAGATAAATACAAATACAACGGTTGGCCGAGCTTGGGCTTTTGTAAAACAGGCGGCTTTGAAAGGAGTTGCTTTAAATTAGCGAACGCTGTTTCACAATCCTCATTCCAAGTAAAGATCTTTTTATCCTTCTTCAGGCATTGAAAAAAGTTGTGCGACTTAGATGCTAAGCATGGTAGGAATCTGGACAAAGCGGCTAATCTGCCCGTTAATCGTTGGACTTCCTTTATGGTCGTCGGACTGTGCATGTCAAGTATTGCTTGACACTTTTCTGGATTTGCTTCAATATCTCGACTTGTCAGAATGAATCCGAGAAATTTTCTTCCACGAACACCGAATGCACACTTTTCGGGATTCAGCCTCATGTTGTACTTCCTTATCTGGGCAAATATCTCATCGAGGTCTTGTATATGAGGGTGGCCGACCTTTGTTTTTACGACCATGTTGTCGACATATACTTCGATGTTCCGGCCTATTTGCTCCTCGAAGATCTTGTTCATGAGTCGTTGGTACGTTGCCCCTGCATTCTTTAATCCAAAAGGCATAACATTATAGCAGTAATTGCCATATTCAGTTATAAATGCCATTTTTTCTTGGTCTGATGGATGCATAAGGATCTGGTTGTAACCAGAATATGCATCCATGAAACTCAAGATGCCATAGCCACAAGAATTATCAACTAAGGTGTCAATGCTAGGTAAATGATAAGTATCTTTAGGGCAGGCCTTGTTTAAATAAGTAAAGTCGACGCACATGCGCCATTTACCGTTATTCTTTTTTACCATCACGACGTTGGCCAACCATGTTGTGAACCGGATTTCTCGGATGAACTCGGCGTTGATGAGTTTCTTAACCTCCGCTACGGAGGCTAATCTCTTCTCGGTTCCGAGGTTTTGCTTCTTCTGAGAGACCGGTTGGGCAGTTGGACTGATTGCTAATTTATGTGTAATCACAGATGGATCTATACACGTCATGTCCCCCGAAGTCCAAGCAAATAGGTATGCGTTCTGGCGTAAGCAACTGATCAGCTTTTGTTTTTCCTCATTGTTGATGGATGTTCCTATAAAAGTGAACTTGGTTGGATCCTCGGTCAGGATAACTTTCGTTAGATCTTCATTTGGTGTAGGGCGGTCTTCAAAATCGGCCCTTGGATCAAGCTCGGTTAACATTGGTTGTCCAGATTGTATTGAATTGACGCGAGCCTGACTGCTTCTTTTAATGGGCTTAAGGCTGATGTTGTAGCATTGCCGAGCTTCGTGTAAATTATCATGACGGTTGCAACTACGTTGTCCTGTACAGGAAACTTGATACAAAGATGAAAAGTGGAAACAATGGCAGCAAATATATTTAAAAAGGTCTTCCCAATATAACATTATAAAGACTAAAACAGTCGACCACAAGATATTGTATATCTTGTGTTTTGGATAATGGTTGCTCACCGAGTGTGGTTTGTAACCACACTGATCCTAGCACGGGAATGCGCTCCCCTGAAAATCCGACCAGATCTCCCGAGTAAGTCTGCATAATATGGGTGCTCAGCTTCATCTTCTGGAACGTGGCGAAGAATAGCACGTCGGCACTGCTTCCTGGGTCAAGTAATACTTTCTGAACTATAAAGTCTCCCAATTGGATCGAGATAACCACGGGATCGTCAAAGTTGACGTGGCTGGATTTAAAATCAGCACAGCCGAAGGTCATTTCAGGGACATCTGGGGTCGGTTGAGGATTGTTGGTAGTATTTTCAACTGCCAACATAGCTCTGTATGTCCACTTCCCCACCGAGTTTGTCTGTCCTCCGCCGGCGTAACCTCCTGAAATACAGTTAATCACCCCTCTAGGTTGAGCCGGGGTTTTATCCTTGTCCTTTGATGACGAAGCTGTCGCAGGCTGGTCAGAGTTTGGGATTTGCCGTTTCTGCATGTGTCCTGCAATGAATTTATCTAGATGTCCTTGCCGCACTAAGCCCTCCAGGAGATCTTTAGCAATCACGCATTCGTCGGTGGTGTGGCCATATTTTTGGTGGAAGGTGCAGTATTTGGATTTGTCAACGTTTTTTGGCTCAGGGTAACTGCCAGCTTTACGTTTAATTAACTTGGAATTCAATATCTCCTTGATAATGTCGTCTCTCTTTGTGTTAAACTGAGTATATGACTCGTAGCGGGGTACATGTTTGAAACTTTTCTTGCTCTCCTGAGGTTTATCATCGTCTTTTGCGAACGCCGACTTTTCTGCTCTTCGTGCCTGACGGAGCTCTTCGATATCTATCTGCCCTTTAGCCTTCTCCCTAAACTCGGCCAGAGTCTTTAGCTTGGCTACTGCAATAGCTTCTTGGAACTTTCCAAGGCAAAGGCCGCTTTTAATGGCATGCAAGTGAACCTCAGGATGAATATCAGGAATTCACATAGTTATCTTCGTGAAACGGGTAATGTAGTCCTTCAAGCTTTCTTGTGGATCCTGCTTAATGGTAGTCAGATAATCGGAATCATGTAAGTAGATTGCTGACGCTACGAAGTGGTCTTCAAATTGCTTTGCTAGTTCCTGGAAGTGTGAGATAGAATCTGCAGGTAAAGAGCAAAACCAGTCAAGCGCAGGACCATCTAAAAAGGAAGGAAAACAACGACATAAAATGGGGTCGGATGCCCCGTTAACGATCATAATAGATCGGAATTTTTTAATGTGCTGCTTATGATTCCTAGCCCATCATATGGAGTTAGGGTTGTTGGTAACGTGAATTGTCTGGGCAGCTAAAAATTCATGATGTCAGTTGTGAAAGGTCCTACAGAATTATCGCGCCCATCATTCTCGTCTTCGAGTATAGCATTTTCATTCCGAAGATCTGCATCATCGTCCTGAGGTGTCTCCGAGACATGGGTCGGTTCGGACTGACGTTCGTCATTTGCTTGTCGCTCGCGGCGATCGTTGTTGTGTTCCAGACGAGCATTAGCCAATTGTTGAATTTGTTGTTGCATTCTTTGATTCTCTTCCGTCATGCGCTGATTTGCTTCAGCCATACGTTGATTTGCTTGATGGAGCTCAGTTACCATCTGAAGAAGTTCAGACGGAGTGGGGGGAGGTGCATCGGCCATCGTCAAATGTTAGGGAATTAAGGGCGTACAGAAGAGGATGTCTCAAATATAAGCCCTTCCTCTAGCGCCAATATGTTCTTGCCTGAGTAGGTTGAAGTATAACTCGGTCCCTGACGGAGATCGGCGATCCTTCCCAGCGAAGTGTGGTATACGTCGGTAGACCAGAAACAGGGAGGTGGGTACCTGCAAAGGCACTCCGATGCTTAAGTTAACAAGAGGATGTATATGTGAAAACTATTTTTCATGAAAGATGTATCATACCTTCAATTGTTTCCTCCTCCCTTTTATACATGTGTGGACGAGGTTGATCATTCTCTTTCTTAGTTATAACGCCTAAGGAGAGGATTGATTGCATATCTGACGTTACCAATTTGGAGTTAATGCTGTTTATTAAGAATGGTCGGTTATGATTGAGGACCATACGTTTCCGAGCTATAACTCGTAACCGATGTTTACTGGTCATATCAGAAAGTGTAAAGTGTGATCTCTAACCCTTTATTGCTCTCTCTTTTATATTTATTTTTTATTCCACTTATAAAATTAATGGTGAGAAATCACACTTTAATAAAATTGAAAGGATCAATTTCCTTCTTCTCTTCTTTTTTCGTTCTTTTTTAAGCAGATTTCTCTTTCTCCATGAAAGATTGGCTCCATACTGCAAAATTATCCCAGATCCACGGTTATGTAAATCGAATTGGACCGGCCAGTTCAACCATCTGACAAAAAATCGATGAAAGAACCAGTCAAACTGGTAAACCGATTGAACCGGCCAAACAATTCAATGAATTCACAAACCAAACCTGAACCCTATGAGAGACAAGAGAAGCCCCCACCACCAGCTGCCACTCGCCCTCTTTTCATCACCGTGGAATCTCTATTCAGACACATTGTCATCGCTCACGTCGCCCACCTCACCGTCGCATATCACTCATCTTGTCGACTCGCCTTTTCGGTCTCTGGCCTTTGCTCACCTCTACGGTAAGCATTCCTCAGCTCCTCCCTCACTAGCCACTGCTTGCTGCTTGCTTGCTTCAATGCTTCTTGTTTCATTTTTAAAAATTTTATTGATTTATTCTTCAATCTTCGATACTTATTCAGTGCTTCTTCTCTCGGTTGTTGTTGCCGTCGTTGATGCAACCAGCGTCAGTCACCTCATGCGCCTCGCTAATTCACGGTTCCTCTACTTCGTTGCTGTCGCCGGCTCGCCGCCCAAATCGCTTCTCTGCTCTCCTCTCCCTTCTCCGCCGCGAGTGATGTTTGCTTAGAAACTTATGGAAAGTACGGAACGCAATGGCAATTTCAGTGCTACCGGGAGACACCATTTGAGACCATCTTCAAGCAGCTTGATTGAATCAACTAACTCAGTATACCCACCTTTCATTTTGAGTACCTCAACACACAGACACACCGAGAAAAACACAAGAAGAGAAAATAAAGCAAGCCTTGATCATAGACTTTGTACTTCTACTAGAAATTAGCTGATTGAAACCCAAAAACCACCGCACAGCTAGCAGTCGAAAAATCAAGTAATGCTGCAATTTTCTTGAAATCAAGAAGAGCCTTTGTGAAAGCTCCCATTATTGGCCAGCAAAAGCATCCAAGAAACACAAATACATCATCAAAATAACGTGGCATAGAACAGGGTTATAGGAATAAATCAACTCGAAAAACTTCACCTTCAGCATTTAAGGTTGGATTTCCAATGCGGCAGCCACAGGAATCACCATCGCCATGAACTCCATCCCACGAGGTGTCAAAATCTGTGGCCACTCGAGCAAAAACGCCAAAGCCTTCCTCAACTCCTTCAGGTTCAAATCACCACCATAAGCCACCCCAAACACACACTATGGCGAATTGAATGGGACCATAAGAATGGAAGTATTCACAACAGAAACATGCAATTGCTTAACAACAATGTTATGAATAGCCATGGTTAATAGCAAGATATATAACCTTGTGAAGCATGTGCTCGTTCGTTCTGGCACAAGCTCTACAAGTGGCCAACGACGTCGGAGAGAAGGTACGGGTTGGAACCCTCCAATTCGCGCAAGCACTCGCATGCGATATATCGGGTTTGACGATCCGACCCGAAATTTGGCCAGTTGATGACCGTTAACAATACCTCAACCAAACTTACAATTTGTTGAACATGTAATTGAAGCTTCTTCTCAGTGACACAAACGACGATCGAGGTAACGGAGATCATGAACTGTTCTCTGAATGAGATGGTTATGTAAACGCTGTCGATCGGGGATTGGACGACGGTGTGGAGCGCGTCAATTACACGGTCGAGTTGGTATGCGTGGTCGTCATTGGAAGTGAAGAATGAATCGGAGAACTCGTTGAGGAATACGAGGAGCTGGAACTTGACGGAGAGAAGGAAGTCCTTGCGGAGGACCAAGTTGACGAGGAGATCGAAGAGCGAAGGGAGAGAGCTCCACTTGTTCTGCCTTCTCTCTTCGCCGCTGAATTGGAAGTCCTCGATTAGGGTTTCCCATTCCTGAGGTGTTAGCGGCTTCGACGGTGGAGGCGCTGTTGGAATAAATTAATTTTCAATAACCCAGATCATCCATATTGAATCACAAAAAATATAACATAATGCGGAAGCGTACATTTACTCATAAGAGTCAGAATTGTTGGAAGAGTCTGAATCTTGTGGTTCTTTCGATCTTTCTCAACCAAAGCCTTCTGTATTCCTAGGTGGCTGAACTGTAAGTCTTTTGATGGGGAAAGAGCAACAAAGGCGACTTTGGTATATTGGGGACCGAAACCCTGTAGGCATATTTATATTTGAGCATAGCACCCATTAAACCCTTAAGTCCAAATAAAATAGTATCTAAAGCCCAAAAGATAATATATCTAAAATCCAAAAAGATAATTATCTAAGGAACAAAAGATAACATCTGGTTTTATTCTCATTTAATTCTAAATCAAAAGTAATAATGACTTATTTAATTTAACATTTATAACAATAAATGAGATCACCATTATATAAGTCATTTAATTTGAAATAGCATAATTTGTTATTACAATTAATATATGTATTGCCCACAAACAAATTAGGAAATTAAAATAATTTCCTAACAATCTCCCACTTGGGCTATACATATATTCTTTCTTGACATAATCACATCTTATAAACTTTATGCATGCATCTGAATGCTATTTCTCTCATTACTTTAACAATCTGGTCTGTCTCATACATTAGATATGGAACTACCGCAGCTTTTATCACATTAATGTCGCGAGTAAACCATGCCAATCACCATCCTAATATACTTAATGACATAGATCAAATTTGGATGAGTAATATGGAAATTACATGCCAAGTGATCTCATGCATGTCTATTTCCAACTGGTCCAATTTTAAAACTTTATTGAGATCAAACGCAAAACAAATTTTGCAAAATGAACATTTTTCATAACATGAAATAAACCATCAACTTAATTCTGCAGAAAAATAACTCAATATCTGTCATAGGACATATAGCATAAACTTCCACTAAACCAAAGCATCACAAATATTGTCACCCATTCGAGCAGTGTGCTCTTGAAAGACTTTAGGGATCAATTCCTTGGGTAATGAGTTTGCTAGCATATACTCTGTTCCTATATGTCCTATGAAAATCTGTTTTTCTTAAACTTTCTCCTTAACAACTAAGAACTTGATATCTGTATGCTTCGATTTTGTCAAGCTCTTACTGTTATTGGAGTATAGTACTGCTGACTTATTGTCACAAAATATCTTTAATAACCTTTCAATGTCATATACTATACGAAGCTCAGTGACAAAGTTTCGCAACCATATGCCATGAAATCGGAATCAGAGTACCTAATGATCTCCAAATTTTCTGATCTCCGATAAGTAAGCATGTAATTCTTTGTTCTCTTTAAATAACGCATTACGCGTTTAACAGCTATCCAATGATCCATGCCTGGATTGCTCAAGTATCTACCCAACACTCCCACTAAAATGATATGTCGGGACGTGTGCAGACTTGAGCATACATTAAACTCCCTAGTGCTGATGCATAAGGTTTATCATGCATTATTGTCCTCTTAAGATCATTTTTAGGGCATTGCTTGAGACTGAACTTGTCTCCTTTAGCTACGGGTGTGTCCATTGGTCTATAACTTTTCATGCCATATCTACTTAAAATCTTTTCAATATAGTTCTTTTGTGATAATCCAAGAATACCTTGAGAGCGATTTCTTAGTATCTCGATTCCTAATACAAAAGAGGCATCACCAAGATCTTTCATTTCGAATTTGTTCGATAGAAATTTCTTAGTTTCATGCAATAAGCCTATATCATTACTGGCAAGTAGAATGTCATCAACATGTAAGACCAAAAGGATATATTTACTCCCATTGAACTTGCGGTATACACACTCATCTATTATATTTACCTCAAAATCATGAGGTAATGACTTGATGAACTTGTGATACCATTGACCGGAAACTTGTTTGAGACCATAGATAGATTTTCTCCTTTCTCTATTGGATCTCCTTAATGACACTTCTTGAGGTTGTTGAGCTTGCTGTATGGATTGGGATTGAGGAGGATTCTCATTATTTTTCTGTGTTGTAGCAGTATCTTGAGCAACAACGATATTCTCATTGTTCTCTTGTACTGTAACTGGATTTACAGTAGGATTCTCATTGTGCTCTTGTACTGTAACTGTGTCTTGAACAATAATAGATACAAAGGCCTGATCATTGTCAGTTACAGAATCCTCATCAAAAGCAACATTCATAATATTTTCTTCCCCCCCAAACTCAACATCCTCAAGAAATCTCGCATTTTCCGTCTCAAAAATAGCCTTGATGCAAGATTGTAAAACTTGTACCCCCGTGAGCGCTCAGCGTAACCAACAAAGTAGCAACTAATTGTTCCTGAGTCCAATTTTCTTTCATGCGGCCTATAAGGTCGCGCCTCAACTGGACATCCCCAAATATGCAAATGCTTTATACTAGGTCTTTTCCCAGTCCAAATTTCATATGAGGTTTTGTTAACTACTTTGCTTGGCACCCTATTAACGGTCTTTAAGGCTTCTCTCCAGAGTGATTCAGGCAATGATGAATGAATAATCATACTTCTCACCATGTCCTTAAGAGTTCGGTTCCTTCGCTCTGCAACACCATTCATGCTAGGTTTGCCTGGCATGGTGTATTACGGAATAATACCACACTCCTCTAGAAAAAGAGCAAAAGGCCCAGGACGTTGCTCACCTGAACCATCATATCTTCCGTAGTATTCACCACTACGATCAGATTTGACAGCTTTAATTTTTTTTTCAAGTTGAAGTTCAACTTCAGCTTTGAAAGACTTGAAAACATCCAAGGCTTGGGACTTTTCATGAATTAAATATAGATACCCATAACGAGAGTAATCATCTATGAACGTAATAAAGTACCGTTGTCCATTCCAAGAGACAGTAGGGAATGGGCCACATATATCGGTATGTATCAGTTCTAAGACATCTTTAGCTCTCTCGGCACCTAATTTCCTTTCGTTTGTCCTTTTTCCCTTTATGCACTCAATGCAGACTTCAAAGTCTGCCAAATTTAGGGGTCCAAGAATTTCATCCCACACGAGCCTCTGAATTTTCTGTTTAGAGATGTGACCTAGGCGCTTGTGCCATAATGATGCCGAATTTTCATTTAGTTTTTGTTTTGTACCCGTTTGTAGTATTTCATTATTATAGGAATTTAAGTCAAGCCTATATAGATTATCCACCAAATGACCAGAGCAAATATTATTCGAATTATAGAAGAGACTGACTTTATTGTCTCCGAACAAACAAAAATAACCTGATTTGTCCAAACGAGAAACAAAAACCAAATTCCGTCTAAATGACGGTACATAAAATGTCTCTAATAAATCAAAGTAAAATCCACTCGTGGAACATAATCTAAAGGTTCCTATAGCTTCGACTGCAACTATATTGCCGTCTGCCACATAGATGTATCTTTCAGCATCACTTGGCGGTCGGCTCCACAAGCAACCCTGCATAGTAACATTTCCATGAGTAGTAGCAGCAGAATCTACCCACCAAGTATCAACAGGTACATAACTTAAACTAGCCTCAGAACAAACGAAAGTAAGAATTATACCCTTCTTTACACGCCATGTGGCATATTTGGTACAATTCTTCTTCATGTGTCTCACCTTCTTACAGAAGAAACAGATTGAAACTTGATCCTGTTTCTTAGCTTTTTTCTGCTGAGAAGGCACATCCGCAGTGGTATTACGCTTTCTTTTATACTGAGAAGATGAAGCTATGTGAGCACTTTCAGTCTTATCTTGCTGTAGCCTCTCTTCTTCTTGCACACAGTGAGATATAAGCTCATTTAAGGACCAAGTGTCCTTCAGAGTGTTATAACTCACTTTGAATTGTCCAAAGTGTGCAGGAAGGGAAATCAAAATGAAATGCACGAGTAAATCTTCAGACAACTCTAACTTTAGTGCTTTCAAATTTGAAGCAAGATGAGACATTTCCATAATGTACTCCCTTATGTTCCCTTTATCTTTATACCTCATGGAGACAAGTTTGCTCAAAAGACTACTTGCCTCCACCTTTTCATTCTTAGTAAAGAATTTTTCAACATCTTTTAGGAACTGTTTGGCATCTTTATCCTCAGTAATTGAGTCCCGAAACGCCTCAGGAATTGAGCGTTTCATGATCATAATGCTCATTCGATTGGATCTCTCTCATTTCTCTATTTTAACCTCATTGAGATTTTCTGGAGTGGAAGTGGGTTTCTCCTCTTAAAGAGCTATATCCAGATCCATACAACCGAGGACAATTTCCACGATATCCTTCTAAACTTTAAAGTTTGAACCATTTAGCATAGGAATACTGTTTTTTTCTGGCCGAAACCGTGCAAATTGATGTGATCACGTGATACGCACGTGGTTGGGCATTAGGCATTCCACGTACTCAACCGGTCCCTTTAAATACCCGCTCCATGTTTCAGAAATGAAAAAATAAAAAAAGATTTGCTGCGTTCCAAATCGAGGGGGAAACAAACACAACTCTCGAACCTTCTAAATTCTCTTCCTCTTGCTTCCTTCTGGTTCAAGATCTCATTGCAATGGTTCGTACTTCTTTTTAATCACTATTTCTGTTTCTTAATTATTTGTGGATTTCTCTTTTGATTGTTGTAGCCAACATCCATATACTCCATCAAGTCGGTGTATAAGATTTTGAGCTGCTACACTATTGTTCGAGTTTCTTTTCCTTTTATCTTCTGCGATTCCTAGGGTTTTTAATTCAGTTCTTTTCTTTGTTGGCTATGGTGAAAGGCCTTTTTTGCTTCTTTCTGTAACTCACATAAGGCGTAATTGTGTGTGTGCGGTCTTCTTTTCTTACCATGAAATATAAGAAAAATCTGTATTCATTTTTTTCTTTTTTTTTTCAAACATGTAGCTAGTTTCTAATTGTTTGTTGTTATTCATGCATTTTGATAATGTTTAATTGTTCAACTTTGGGGTTTAGTATATGTTAGTAGTATTTTTATGAATACAGATGTTCTATTTTCCCAATATTCCTTCGGTGTCATTCCATTTTGTTTTTCTCTTAGTAATTATTCACTTGATAAGAGAAATCCTACCTTTTTCCCCATATGGTAAGAGAGAAGATGCTGAAATTAAAACATACTGAGCGATTTTAATTTCCAAATTTTAGGATGCTACAAAGACTAGCGTTGCTGTGTTGGCATGTACGGATGAAGCAGTTCTTCCTGTAAGTCAAGTATTTGAAGCCATTAAAGAACTTGGAAATGAAGGGGCTGAGCAATATGATCCTTTGGTGGTTACATCTGCATCATCACTAAGTAATTTTCCCTCTCCTTTCTTTGAATTTCTTGTTTGGGGTATTGGTGATCACTAGAGCTGATTTTGCATATAGCATGTCCTACACCATACAGTTTTAAATTGCTTTTTAAATATAATGAATTTATAAATCAATAAAAAGTTGTACTTTCTACGGTGTGCATCTTCCTTAACTTTGAATACAGCAAGTAAAAGCTTGGTTATATATCTTCTAGACAGATTTTGGTATCAAATGGTGCTGTTATGTGTTGTTTGTATTCAAGGAGTTTATATGCTAGTTAAGTTTCTATACCAATTAGTTTCGGTTGATGCTTCAACAATTAGAGGCTAGCAGCTTTATCCATTGTAATAACGTTTGAAACTGATTTTTTAATGCTTGGCTGCACTCTGTTGGGTATCAAGTTTCATTCAAGTAGGGGAACCTAAGCCTAAATATGCTTCATCTATGAGAAAAATTCAGATCAAGTGCATGCTTATTATCGATTCCTAAAGCATGCATTTTTGGAACCCTTCAATATGATGAATCCAAAATCTTATTGTACATTTATGTGTTTGATTATATTGTAGTGTAGTAGGAGTAGGGGAGTAGGACATTTTTTTTAACCATCTATTGCATACTGCAGGCAAACTGCCAGTAGAATCTTCCTCTGTAGACATTGTGGTTTTAATCTGGCTGTCTCTTGATTGTCCTATGGACCAACTGGTTCAAGAAGGCCTGAGAGTGTTGAAATCAGGTGGAACAACTCTCATTATCAAGTCATCTCAGTCTGCTGCAGGTTCACCTGATACGGTAAAAACAGGCTTAGTTCTACTTGGGGTAAATTTATATTGTTATGCATGATCTTATTTTCCACATTTGTCCTTACAGATTATATCTGATCTTCAGAGCAAGTTATTGTTGGCTGGGTTTATAGAAGCTCAAGTTGTACAATTAAAATCAACTGTCCTATCAGGAGGCAGATTCTCTGGGGTATGTTAATTATCTTGTATCTGATGCTGCTGTCCCTTATTTATCATCAGGTTAATTTACTCATATGTTCTCTCAAGTTTACAAAATGGAATACAGTATAATCATATGGTGGATGTGTTGAGTGATAGACTGTAACACATGCATTGTTTTTCAAGGATTTAATTCTTGATTGGTTTTGAAATCTGATCTACTGTTATTATCATCAAGTCATTGGATCGAGCACATTTAATTTCAACTACATTTTTTCTTCTTTTTATCACAACATATATAATTTTATCTCGATTCACTGTATTCTGCTGATTTTGTCTTCCTATTGCCTCTTGGGTTGACTATTGGACATGTGGCATGTAAAATTATTCCTTTTTGACTTTTTCTGATTGAGTTTGATGAATGTCTTACAAATTCTAATTGTTGGTATGTTATGCCTTGCATGCAGATCAAAGCTAAAAAGCCTTCATGGAAAGTTGGATCATCTTTTGCACTGAAGAAAGTGGTGAAGAATTCACCTAAAGTGCAAATTGATGTAGACTCAGATCTGATTGATGAGGATAGTCTTTTGACTGAAGAAGATTTAAAGAAACCCCAGCTTCCACCTAGTAATGCTTACTTTATAATTGTTGTCCTTAGTTTATTAGGACACTAATACATTAGGCTATTAACTAACATACTTGTCCAATAGGTGATTGTGAAATTGGAAGTACAAGAAAAGCCTGTAAAAATTGCACATGTGGGAGGGCTGAAGAAGAGGAAAAAGCAGTAAAGCTAGGATTAACTGCAGAACAGATCAATAATCCTCAATCAGCTTGTGGAAATGTATGGCTTTTTTTCCTTTGCTATATACAGTTTTACTGTTCATAATCGTTTAGAGTATATCTAATTGCATGTAATGTGTGTGTGCTTTGCTGTCTGTACATTCTGTGCAGACAGTTCAAAGAAATTTAATTTGTGCATTTTTTTATTCATCAAGTTATCTATATGTTTGTTAATTTGATAGCTTTCCTTTTCTGTTTTGTTCAGATTAACTACCCCCCCCCCCCCCCCCCCAAAAATAAAAAAAAAATCCCTTCCCTGGTAACTCGTGTAATTAGACTCCTGTGACTGTCATTTCTTTCATTTTCAACTATGGAAGAGTGGCCTAATTCATAGCTACTTTGGTGAGTTCTATAATTGATAAACCATGTTGAATTGAGCCTACCTACCATGATGGAACAAGAATTTCTAAGTGTGGTTTGAACTCTGGTTGTTGTGACACAGTATATGTACACTAGTGTGTGAATATTGGTTTTTCGGTTTTCATCTGTCAATCTTTGCTAGACCTGTTTTCCCTACATTTTTCACTGTGTTCAAAATTTTTTGGGTCTGTGCAGTGTGGACTAGGGGATGCTTTCAGATGCGGTACATGTCCTTACAAGGGGCTTCCTCCCTTCAAATTGGGCGAGAAGGTACTCTCACTCCCTCTCTCAGCTGTTTGGTTTCACTTCTCTAGTATAGCATTTGTTAAAAGTGTGTTCATCATACTTTTACAGGTTACACTGGCCGGTAACTTCCTTGCAGCAGACATATAGCAAAGAAGGGTGCTGTATTATGCTTTATCTTTAGGTGGTTCGTGATTATTTTATTAGTATTAGTCATCTTTGATGCTATCAGAGCCAT
This sequence comes from Arachis ipaensis, assembly GCF_059453495.1. Lineage (NCBI taxonomy): Eukaryota > Viridiplantae > Streptophyta > Magnoliopsida > Fabales > Fabaceae > Arachis > Arachis ipaensis. Next base: position 9,600,017 of record NC_142438.1, read on the forward strand.
AATCATCCGAGTTGTTTGATACAATTTTATCTTTCGCTATCTGAGAGACACAAGTTTTGTTGAGTACCATGGTTCTCACAAGTTGAAATGAAAAGTCTAATATATCATAAGCCATAAATCAAGCCAACCTTTCGTCTCTACTATGGGATTTTAGGCCAATAGTATATCCCTTACCTGCGGATTTTTGTTCTAATCTTTTCCTTTTCCTCCTTACCAATTGCTATTAGCCTATTACAATGCAACTTAGAATTTTTATTTTTATTTTTTTTTAATTTTTTTTTTAAGTTTTGGGGTTAACAAAAGAAGAAAAAACGAGGAAAAGCAAAACCCTGTGTAATGATCATTCGAGTGTAGGCTAATCAAATAACTTAAAAACTAGATTTAGACAGGAGCAAAATGGCTATATAGTTTATCAAATATATAAATTAATTTTAAATTTATACTAAATTGAACTTTAAGTAAAATTACAAAATATTCAATTCGAATTTATTTATTTGATTTCATATTTTCATTCTAACTTTCGTTCGTTTAAATAGTTATTTTTGTTAAAATTTATTTTTTTTAATTTAATTTTTTATAAATCATGATAATATCATGTATTATCAATATTATATATTAAATGATATTAAAAAGTAAATTGTTAAAAGTGAAAAAGAAGTGATATATATTTTAGGGGCAAGTCTTGTTACAAATCCTTTAAATATTTTTTGAAGAGAGAAAAAGAAGGGGGGGGGGGTGTCCCTCTTTTTTTTTTTTCTTTGGAAATTTGATTTAAATGTTCAATGACAAATTTATTACTATGTAGTGTGATATATATTGTCAAATGGGAAAAAAAATAAGGACCAAATAAAAATTGAATAGTTTATAGGATTAAAATTGTGTTTTCTGGCTAATATTTAACCATCAAAATAAAAGTGAGTGATTTTTTACCATTAGATGTAATTTCAAACCATTAAAAATACTATTGATGGCCAATTGATGATTATAAAACATCAAAATTGTGAACCCCAGCATTCTTCATATAGAAATACATTACGCATGGAGTATTTATGCGTTTTTAGAATAAAATTAATTGGTGATATCATATTTTTTAAGAATAAAATACAATTTTAAGTTTAGAATGCGAAGTTCATGTCAAACAAAATTAGGTTATACAATTTTTCCTATATTTTAGATATTCTAATTTTACAACCATATTATATATATTTCAATTAAAATATTTTAAGTTTAGAATAATCGACAATTGTAAATGGCAGAACAGAGTTGACCAAAATAGAGCAACTCCATCGCCGCCTCGCCGGTTTGAAGCTGTGCGTTTTAATTGAACTGTGCACTTCGGCTTCTTTTTTGTCCTTTGTCACCTCCGCAATTCTAGGGTTTCAGAGCTTCACATTTTTCTGTCCAAATTCTGTTGCAATTACTCGATACATTCCGTTGAGGCAGTGACCGATCGGAATCGAGAAACATCAAGACTCTCGTGTGATAATACGGTACGATTTCTTTCTCCTCTTGTTCCTTGGAATCCTATTTAAATCATTCGCTTGCGAAGATAGAAGTTATGCAAGTTTTCAGCTATGGATACTGCACAATCAGAAGTGAGAACAATATCTGGTAACATTAACGACAATATCGATTTAAATATGTCAAAATGGAATTTAGAATAGCATTGATCTGAAAATTGTCCACACAATAATATTTAATTGAATTCCAAACCAGAGAATTCATTTTCCTTGTTGCTGATGTTTCTCTCTTGAATGCAGATAACCTTGCCTTTCTGAGTAAAAATTAACGTCTATAATAATGCTTCTGGACAAGAATGTCATTCATGAAACGCATTATAAGGTTCTCAATGTCAAGGAAGATTCAAGTTATGAAGAAATCCGTGCTAGTTACCGCTCCGCCATACTCAGTTTGCATCCTGATAAGCTATTGAAATCTTCTGATGCATCCGGCAGCAATCAAACTAGTGGAGATAGATTTCTCAAAGTACAAAAGGCGTGGGAAGTTCTTGGCGATTCAAGCTCTCGTTTATTTTATGATAGTGAGCTCCGAAGTTCAAGGCGTGATGTCTCAGCTGTTGATGTTGCAGAAGATTTAAGCTTAGAGGATATGATGAATGAAGATGACGGAGAAGCATTGGAACTGTTTTATCAGTGCAGATGTGGAGATTACTTCTCTATAGACTCATTGGAATTGCAGAAAATGGGGTATTCCTTGTTGAGGGATGAAAGTAGAATATCTATATTGAACAATGATTCTTTGCCAGGATCAGTAATTCTTCCCTGTGGATCATGTTCTCTAAAAGCTCGTCTGGTAATCAATATGGATGAACACTGAAATTATTTACATATTTTTTTTGTGGTAATGACAATTATTGAGAATTTGAAGTTATTAACATTTTTTATATGAAGATAGCAAACCAATAATATCTCCTCCTTGGATAAAAATTCCTATGGCAAAAACTTGTGTGCCATTTGAAATGTAGAAGTTGGAATTTATGAAGTTAATTTCAATCTCAAGTATGCTGACTCACTACAATGAATGAGAGTAAAATGTTCATGGCTAAATGTAAGGATTTAGAGTATGATATCCACCATCTGAAGTATCAATATGCAAAATTTAAGTAAAAGTGATATTATTTTGTTGATGAGTCGTTACTTATACATACAAGCTATTTGCAAACTGACTATTATGTACAAGGAACTTCTAATTTCCATGCTGTATAAATCATGAGTTTGCTTTCTTTTTCTTCAGTTCCAGTAATCTAGAAAACCACTTTTTATCAACATAGGCCTGACCTTGTCCACTTGAAACTGAAAAATCAAAACAAACTTTCATTAGTTTTGGTTGAATATTTTACATGGTGACTCTTGTATGTATATGACAGCAATAAAAAAGGTTAAGAAAATTTGAAAAGCAATAAACAGTGGCCTCATTGTTAAGTTTTTTCAATATTTTCTTTTTGAAAATTGGAGGTGCTTACATAGTATTGTACCCTCAGATTTCTCGCACAACTCAGAGCAAGTATCCTGCAAATTAATACATGAAAAAAGAAATTAAAGCTTCTAAAATAAGAACTTATAATGATTTGAAATTCTAATGAACACACCTTTACTGTGGAGTTTAGCCTGATAGCATCTTGTACAAGAGAATCCAAATTAACCTCAGATCCTGGTCTGACATATATCACCTGTATTGAAAAGATTAGCTGGGTTAGATTGACCTTAATCATATTTGAATCTGAAAACGATGGACAAGGTACTTTTGCTGTTTTGTTGTTATGAAGCATGATAGCTTCGAATGCCTCCAATGATTGAATAATTAGTATGCACAATGAGGCATAATGATTCCGCCTTAATCTTTAAATATAGTGGTGGTAAAAGCTGTATCCATTAAAAGCATAGTATGTCACAACATAGATAATACCTGAAGTTGACAATAAAATCTTATATTCTTTTGAAAAGTCTTACTAAGTTTTGGAATTGCAAAGAAGGAAAAAATCAAAGCAAGCTTTTCAAATTTATATGCATAATGGGAGATGCAGAAATGATGAAACTCAATGCATTTAGAGACTTACAGAAGGATCACCACCAATTTCGGGTAGTTGCATCTTGCGGTTATCTCTATTTGCCATGAGAACCCATACGTTAAAGTTTGCGTCAATCTTTGATCATCAAAAAAGAAATGGGGTCATCATATAGAATAGAAAACACTTTAGGAGCCAAATAATATATGAAATTTTCATTCTACCAAATTCATAGAGATATTTGTCCTTAGTTGTACCAAAACCTAAATATAAGTTGGTAAGGATCGAGTTTATTCAGCTAGGGGAAAGAAATGGTGTAGATGTAAGCATGACTTGTACTTGTCATGAGACTACTTCTCTCAAAAGCTTAAATTTATAAGAGGAGATCATAAATGGTTAAATCTCTAACACGTCCCTTCGTGCAAGAGCTTCTTTTTGGGTTTGCGCAAATTTTGTACAGGTTTTCTTTCTCTTTTTTGTTAGTTTTATGCTGAGATTTTAACTAATAATGATCGAAGTCTAAACCTTTAGATCATAGAAGTTTTGATACCATATCATGAACTACTTCTTCCAAAAATTTAAGTTTATAAGAAGAAATACATAAATTATTATATCTCTAATAGAACTTTCTCAAATAATAAAAGGAAAAGAGAAGAGGGTAGAGATCAAATTCATAATATCAAAGATACTGCAATAAAAAATATAAAAACCAACAATGATCCATGCATAATAATTTGGGTGAAAAAAAAAAAACAAGGAAAGAAAAAGCCACATTGTGAACCTAGATTCATATGAAAGGAAATAATACCTGTTGGCAATATGGGGAACAACAGGTGCCACACTTTCTAGTGAATGATGTCATAACTCTTCCATCCACTGATAGGCCAAAGCTAGCATGCTGGCATTACCATGCACAAGCATTGACAAGTGACCAATCAAACTAAATTTGAAAATTTTGGAGCATGAATTCTAGGTCAATAATGAACACATAAACTAAACATATTTCAATACCATGTCAGTAACAAATTTGAATCTAAGTTGCTAGTCAAACATTAAAATGAAATACTATGGAACCACCTTTTGGATGTTGAGTTTGATGAATACTTGTGCATCCTTGTGTTGATCATTATCATCTTCAATCAAATCCTGTAACTGCAGCTCTTGCAATGATACATGGTAGTTGCTTGTCCAATCCCCATGATATCTGCCGTCACCTGGTGATATCGTGATCAGCCGGCGACGAGTCGCCCTGCTTGTGTTCTTGCCAATCTAAGTTTGATCACACACAATTGCTAGCTTCAGAATATGAAGAAGAAAAAGAGAAGATGGAAGACACCACCTTGTATTACAAGTTTTGCTCTGTATATATATCATAGATATCAACTTTGATACACTATTAGGATACAAATTTGAATCTTTTAAGGTGACCAATTTGCTTGAAAAAGCAACCTTGCTTCATTGTACTCTCAACTTATTAAGATATATTTTGATGATACTTTGTTTCACAATATCTATCACTTTGTAAATTTTGGAATATTCATAACTCAATTAATTTGTATGCAATTTATTACCAGATTTATTGAATTATAAATGTATCAAATTCCCAAATTTACACTAATAATCAACCGTTCAACATATTCAAGATACATAAGCACGCATAGAAACAAATAAACAAACAAGGGTTAAGAACTTAAAGAGAAGGTAGTGAAGAATGAAGAATGAAAAAAAAAAATAGTTAGTTAGTTAGTTACCAATGGAGAGTGAAAGTTATCATTTCTTTTGGTAGAGGCAATGGCATTGTTGGAATGATTGTGAGAATTCAACTGAGAGTGCAACCTGATGGTGTTGGATTGGTGGCATGGATTGAAAACTGAATTGAAGATCCTTGGAGACACCAAATTTGAAGCTTTGGCCATAACAAATGATAACTCACTGAACAGAAGAGAATAACACAAGTGATATTTATGTTTGGTTTTATGGGTTGAAACCTTATCTTCATATGTGATTGGGTTTGAGCCTCGTATGCAAGTGTATCTTTATCAGTTAGTTTATAAGGAAAGTTGAGTATAGGCCATATTCTAAAATATTGCTAGTGTAAAAATAATATTACTTGTTCGTATTTTATATGTAGTAATTTTTTATATAAACAATAAAAAAAAACATTTTTTTTTTACTTTTTAATAGATTTGATGATTTAAAATTTTTATCATTTATAAATTATAATAATTATCTTTTAAACACTAGTTGATATAATCTAAAATGTATAGTTTTTAGAGGGGTTTGATAGTTAAAATCCATCAAAATTGTTGTATAAAATATAAATATTTTCACTTGATTTATTCAATAATTTATTTTCGACTTATTTTTTAAGATTTAAAAAAAATGCTATTTTTAAGGTTATGCTGGTTAAGTTTTTTTTTTTTTTTTTTTTTAATCTTTTTCCTTCTCGTTGATTCAAGACTACCACATTTTTTAATTAAAAATTATCAAACGCCTACCAGTTATCTAGAGAAGAAAAGTTGTGTTTTTAACTTATGTTTTCTAACCTGAAAGAAAATCAAATTAGGATTATGATCAAATTATTACACTCTATTAAATGTAATCAATACAAATCTTGTAAAATTCAATCCAGATTAAACAACTTATGAATATAGCATCCTCTTTTTCTTTTTACCAAACGGATGTTTCTTTGTTGTTTATAAATTATAATACATTACCATATGCATGTATGATTTCATCCAATTTATACATCTCAGATTGAACTTCAAAACGAAGATAATTGTCAAAGAATGGTTGGTTCGGTGTAAAATTTATGCTGATAACTAATGGCTACTATTCATGCAATGCTATTATTTATTTTTATACATAAGGAAGAAACCAAATTGATACAAATTAGTCAAATAGAAGGGACAAAAAATCGCCTTGCTTACAACAACAAAAAATGGCTATTATTTCACTTAACATGTATCTTCTGAGGAAGCAGAGAGTTTGGCAAAAATCTTTTTACAGAATATGGGAAACCAAAAAATCTAACAAGATTTTGGCAATCCTTCTTTGCCTCTATGCTATGAGCTTGCAAGTTGAGGTGACCCAAGTAAGTTTCCCCTTCATAAATATAATACAGTTGCTGACACAGAAGAATACTCAGTCCTATCTGCACTGAAACACTTGCAATGATTATGTAAACAAGAATAACACCCCTTGAGGATTGGAATAGAAGAGAACTCAGTGCAGTAATCATAATTTCGACGATACGTCTCGATTGAGGAAATAGGCCTATAGGCCCATCCAAGTTTTCAAAAGAGTATGTCAGTGATGGCATTTGCCATATATGGGACATTGCATATATGGACATTATAGAAGCATAGGAGGTTCCGGCCAAAGCGGAGATGAGGAAGGCGATGAAGCAGCGGTGGTTATCTGCACCAACACAGTTCCCAATCTGCCAAGAGGACAAAAAATTGCCATACATTAAGATACAGAATTAAAGATAGTATGAAGTCCTATTGTATGACAGTCACCATTTAATATCCATTCCAAAACCTATTGCTTTAAAAATTTAGCACATTGATAACTCAATATATTTGGATGTAATTTGTATCTATATTTATTGAGCTGTAAATGTACCAAATTTCCAAAGTGACAGATATTTTGAATCGAAGGGACTAGTATACATGCAGTGATTATAACTATAAAACTTGAGACACTTGGAACAAATGAATCATGCTGCTGACCACGACATACTGAATTGCAAACCAACTAGAATACCAAAAGAAAGAAATCCTAAATAGTAAATACAACCTGCATTAGAACTTTCTTTTGATTTGGAGAAACTTTCAAAACATTTCTTACATAGAAAATTGTTTTGTAAGGTCTACACTATATTATTGAAAACAAGAAAAGCTTTAGTATAGAAGAGTACAACAATATATAAGCTAAAAATTGAAATTTTCATATTTAGAAGATGATGTTAACTTACAAATGGGCAGTGGTGATCCATGTCGAGTATACATTTTCCACATGTTCGACAGTGATGGGTTCTCGGTGACTTAGGTTTCGAGCAGTAGTAACAGAAAGTGTAATTTTCCAGTTCATTTCTACCTACAGTTGGGTAACTTCCCCATAATATGTTTGGAGGCGATCCAGCACCGTGAAATGCAACGAGGCTGAAGAAAGAAATGGTGGCTATGGACAAGATTGCTGAAATGGTAGAGTGAAAAATTCCAGAAAAGAAACTGAAAGAAAAGACAATGGGAAGGACTGCCCACACTGCACCAACTGCACAAAAGATCAATGAATTGAGAAGAATCAGATATGCAGTTACAAGTCTCTTCCTTTTTTATTTCTTAGGTGCATGCTTCAATGAAACCAGCTACATGATAATAGATATGATAATAATACAGGTAATGATGAGCCTGCAGAAGGAGCAGTGAAGTGCAAGATTGTTCTTAAAGTAAATTTTGCTCAAACAGGGCGAAAGGCACACAATCATTAAAAAAAAAAAGAGGGGGGTGGGGGGTTGAAAAAGAATTCTGCAGACCAACAATTGCAGATGAGCATCAATTGATTGAACTAAAATCAGATTCAAATCCTCACTACAAAATTTGATTATAAATGTTCTAGACTCTAACCTCTCCTTCAACTCATTCAAGAAAACTGAACTTCATAACATACGTTTTAATCCGAACCCATACAATTCAATCAATTTTGGTACCCTTTCTTTTAGTAGGATTCTATGACCCTTTTACAACAATGTTTCATTTAAAAGAAAAACAAGAAAAAAAGGCTACCAGAAAATCCTGCCTTCGAATATAACTACCAATCCACTTGAAAAATATTTTAAACAATTTCGGTTTGAACTTCACAACCAAACCTCATAAACTGAACAGGCATTTAATGGCATAAGTAGCGTGGAAGAACATTAGTGGCTTACATATTATAAAGAGCATAAACACAAAGACAAATGAAACGATGCACCGCTCCCACAGCCGTCTCCACCAACAGCCCTTAGTGACATTTTTCTGCTTGTTTGGATTTGTTAAAGCTCCACACCAGCCACATTTGAAAACAGATGTACAAGTAGGAAGCGAAAGGCGCAGTCCACAACCCCAGCATGTTGTTTCATAATTCTCAGAAACTGTAGTCACATGCTGCTCCTGTATGATGAGAATTATATGAGCAACCAATGAAGCTAGAAATCTCAAAAATGTTGTAAAAGTAAAAACGCAAGCAATACAATACATGGAGCCATCCATTTACCAAATGACTAAAATAGCTAAGTAATGCAAGTTCATACATGGAATCTTCATCTGTAAGAATCTCCTCTTATAAATATCAATACAATAAAACTCCCTAAGGGAGCACAACACAGCCATTAATTGACCACATTCGAATTTCTCAACTCCCCAAAGAGTTTCGAATATTGCAATTGTTAAGCGCATTTCACATCAATTTGACATGATTTTTCAATGTCACCTCATCCTCCAAAGTAGTAGTTAACCGATGGTTTTTGAGATGCAAAAAGCCAAATATACCCAAGTTAAAATCTCCACCAAAATGTAATGAGTTTACCATTCATCTAAGAGATACTAAAAGGAATTTCCACCCTCTGCCAGAAAGAGACAGAGAATCTTCCTCCCAATAAAACCCCATTATCGAGAAAACAGGCCAATTATCTTAAGTTTCTCCCCTCTTGTCAAAATGTCATTCTTCAAAAGTTCCAAGTGATTCTTCTCCTTCCTTGGTGTTACTTTTATCAAAAAAGTTAAGGGTGTTACAGACTTAAACTAACAAAATGCTTTTGATTCTAATCAAATTTCACAATTTTTTTTTTGTTTTCAGTTACAAAGTTCTAATCATCCAAGGTGCCAAAATATCTGAGGATTCTTATATGAAACAACCAAAGATGATTCAAAAGAAACCAATTCAGAAATGGCAACAACAGATAACTAACAACATAGAAAATATGAAATGAAAAAATGGATGCTACCTAAAACCTGAAAAATGGAGGGAAAATATAACAAAAAGAAAATAAACAAATTCAAAACCAACCTCAGGTAAAGAAGAAGAAGAGGAGGAGGAAGAAGAAGAAGAAGCCATGAATGCGAATATGCAATTCCTTGCTCCTCAAAAAGTGGATTGTATTGTACAACAACAAAAATCAACAAATATTTACATAGCAAAATTACAAAGTACTCTGTTCTGGTAGGAATCAAAACAATGTACCTGTTCTTCTCTCTCTCTCTTTTTTTTTTTAACAAAAAAAAGTTTTAGAGAAACAAACAATGTATGAGAGGTTCTCTCAGCGATACCGGAATCAACCGGGTTGATTCCAAACTACCGATGAATGGAAGTTATACTTGGCTCTTTTTTTAGTTAGGAACAAAAATTTATTTTTAAAAAAAATTCATAAAATAGCGAAATGAAATGAATAAATGATTTTGATTTTATAGAAAATAATTTAATTTTGATTAACTATATAGGAAATTTTATACATACATTTAATTGTGTATACGTGAGTAAAAATAATTTTATTTTACAATCATTAAATAAATATATATAATAACGAACGTATTTAAATAATTATATAAAATGATTTATACTTGTGAATATACCAGAATTAATCTTAAAATATATATTCTTGGGAGATATCCTAAGAAAAATTCGTGTATTATTATTATAAGAGAAAAATGGTTAATCAATTTGAACTACAGAGGAATTTGTTCTCTCTGACATAAAATTCTAAATACTGCATTTCATTTTTTATTTTCATATATTATACTTCTTCTAAATTGACAAATTCATTTTGCTATTATTAGATTTCTTTTTCGGCAAAAGTTATTGGTATCTCCTATGTTTAAAGTTTGGTTTTTTCTATAATTTTATTGGATTTTTAATTAAGTCTTTATATATATATATTTTAATTAGACTTCTATACCATATCAGATTTTATAATTAAATTTTTACTATGACAAAAACGTTAAAATTAATAAAATATTCTATTAAATTATACAGAATATTCAGTCGAGTGTTAGCCATATTTGTTTTGTTTAATAGAATATTTTATTAATTGGTTTTCGTTTTGTCACAGAAACTTAATTACAAAATCTGATATAATATAGAAATTCAATCGAAAAAAAAAATTTAAAAACCTAATTAAAAATTTGATAAAATTATAAGGACCGATAAAATGATTAAACCATAAAATTTCTATAATCTTACGGTGGTAGGCACGTAGTAGCTAAACACTTTAATTTTAAGACACCAAAAAAAAAAAATACTTTAATTTTAGGTGGCTAAAGTCTTAAATTTTTCAATTCTATTTATGAGTGAATTTGAATGTATTATTTTCATTTTCTTCTCTCTTGATACACTTTTTTAATATTTTCTTGACCACCAATTTCACCTTCAAACAATGGGTAATGATTCAGTTAATTTTTTCAAATTTTTTAATCATGTTGATCAAAATAATTACAAGGTTAAACTATTTTACATGTGTATTCAATCACATAACGTCGCATTAATAAAAATAATTATCTTTTACATTGATTACATAAATGATCATACAAATAAATAGTTATAATTGCATAACTGTATAAAACATTTTAAATAATTCATAAAGATTTAACTTTATGCATCCTATTATAAATATATTTCAAGGTAATTAACCATGCCAAATCTTTTTGAAGGCAAAACATGAAGACAAGTCAAAGTGTTATGTACATTCATCCTTTTTTCTTTTTTTTTTTGACGGGGTACATTTATGTTTTTTAAATAACACCAAAAAATCATTCAAATTAGACACAGAAATATTTGTTCTCTAAATTTGTCATTGAAACATTTTATCATTTAAATTGATCATTTTAAGATTATAAATTAATCATTTTTATTCTTTCATTATTTCGTTAACAGTTTTTATCAACGATTGATGATATAGAATATTAACTAACAGTATACAGAATATTAACTAACAATATACATAATATCTAACATGTCCAATTAGACGTTTAACAAATACGTTTTATGAAAATCTATACCCATTTTCCCAATTACATAAATCCCCAATTACATAAATTCTAATCCCAATATAACCTAGCGACACTAAATTAATAGATTTTCGTAAACATATTCGTTCATCATCAAATTAAACGTACTAGGTATCGTATATGTTATCGGTTAACATTCCAAACCATCAACCAATGACAGAAATTGTTAATAAAGTAATGGAAGAACAAAAATAATTAATTTATAACCTTTAATTGATAAAATATTTCAAAGATAAATTTATAAAATGATCCATCTTTTAGAGACTAAATTTGACCAGTAACCCAAATAAAAATTTGTAACCATTCCAAAATGAAAATTTTGGATAACTTGCCCAAACAAGCGCCACATTTTTTCTGATTCTTCACCTCCATGATTATAACTAATCACAAAATGGATGCTACTTGCCTACTTTTGTCTATATATGCTCTTGTAAATTATTCATACAATGAACAAGAACTTAATATTGAGTCTTTTAGAACATTGAAGAAGGTGAATAAATGGTAGTCATGGCCAATTTAAATGTCTCACGCCATCATCACTCAAGTTCCATGCTCCTGCTGCCATTTCATGATATAACTGGTCCCAACCCCAACTTGAGAACCCGAGGAAAAACCAGTAATTATCAGCTGGTTTATTTGCTGACTTTAGTTCCTCGATTCTTCGAATTGTTGTTACCTGATCAAGAAAGTAAATTCCGGGAAGGATTTCGGGTGAAGAACCACCGGAAACTGTTGTTAAAGATGAAAGAGGCAGTCCAGATTGCATAACTGGACCACCAAAGGATAGAGGAGCCTCCTTAAGCTTTTCAAATCCTTCTTGGAGTGTAGGCAGAACATTCCATTCTATAGGCTTGTTAATGATAAGACCTTGAAATCCGGTTAATTGATCAGCTGCCACGATGAGAATCTTCGCTCTGTCAAATGGCTGAACCCCAGAAAGCTTTTCTGTGGCAATTAGCACTGAACCAGTCATCACTTGAGACAATGCTTCATGTGATCCATCTGATACAGGTGAATTCATCACATTAGGTCTGACGACCTCGTCCACCATGTTATCATGAACTGGGGCTGCAACATATTTGCTGTGTTTATGAAGTGATTCTTCATGGATTTCAGTTTGCAAAGTATCATACAAATCTTGATTCTTCACTACCCTCTCAGATACCCAAAGAACTGCTAAATCGTGAGATAAAAATCATCATTAAGACTACCACTTTGTTTATGGCTAATAAAACAGATGACAAATAATTGAAAGATGGCATGCAAATACAAGAAGGAAGAAACAGAAGATACATCAGCCACAAGTTTGTGATTCTACTACTCAAGCCCCTTTGATGGCAATGACCTCCATAAAGTGTGTGATCCAAGTTTGACACAATTATTATCCGGTTCCTTTTTGATAAACTGAAACATTCAACAAGAGTCTATGATACATGAATGCCTACCTTTCTCCTTGATAAGATTATGAAAGTTACTTCCATGGTCAGCCACAAACTTCATAATATCAATTACTGCCATATCTCCTTGATAAAGAATAGCTTTCTTGATTTCTGCCGGAAATAAAATCAGTGCAGGATAAACCTCGCCCTGCATATTAGAACATATACCAAAATAATCAAGTGGCTATAATTTCCAAAAATTTCAACAGAATAAAATGTGTTGTGTAAAAAATTAATAGCAAATAGATAAGCAAGATAGAGCAACAAGGATCAGAAAACATGGTTACAAAAGTACCTGATTTGCTGACTTCAATATCAAGTCACAGTCATTCAACGTACAATCTAATAAGTAGATTTCAGGAAGCTTCAGCGTAACATAATCCAAGCCTTCTGCCATGTAATCATCAATTGTAAGACTGTTAGAGACTGCATCTACCATATCACCAGGAAATTCATCTAAAATTCAATTCACATAACAGAAAATTCTTGCCCACCATTCCACCCGATAAGAACAATTAAGATTCACCAAAGGATCAGTGTTCATAATAACATGCAAATGGATAAACAAATAAAAAGACACATATATACAATATTACTGATCAGAAATACCTTTCACATCCTGGGATCCACTCTTCAACATATTTGCATAGTCCTTGATGGCCAAATATACTTCCCGTACAACCATTTCCATTCTCTGGCAAAATGCACACCAACTATTGCTAAACAAGACCAACACATCTTTATTCCATGCATTAGAAGCATTTTCTTTATTAGACAGGTTGAAACCAATAACAAGTTCAGAGAAAGTGCAAGTCGTGATCCTAGGTATAGAGTCCAGCTCATGAAAATCCAAATTAACAAATGGAGGACGGGTGGCCTCCCTTTGGCCTTTAAGAACATGTCCTGACCGCTGATATGGATACAGGGTTCCATTAAGAAACTCGGAAAGAAAAGCATGCACTGAAGAAAAGTCGAAAGTTTCCTCTTCAGGGTAAACATAGTGTTGTTGCCAAAAGGGGTCAACTATAACCAAAGATGGAATTGTAGAACCCCCAGTTAGACTTTTAAGTAACTGGTAATTTCCATCAGAATAGAAAAAAGAACCATTAAAACCAATAAAATGAGACTTTCCTTCCCCGATCGTGTACCCATCTGAAGAATCTTCTGTTTCCAGTTTCAAGTTGGCAGCAGAAAGATCTTGATCACCAACAGATTCTTCAGAGTCCCCATATTTTATATCATTACTCGAGACAATAGTAGGTGGCTTCACTTCGTCATGCTGAGAAGATGGATCATTTAAATTGGGATTGTTCTGAAGCTCAATAGCAGATCTATGTGGAGCATTTTCCTGCTCTACAGTATCCGTATGGCCTTCTTGAGAAGTTTCTGTTGAAATTTGATTTGACTGAAACTCTGACAGTGGTTGTTCAGCATTTGCTGACTTGATATCAATATCATCAGATAAAAGTTGGAAACCTAAATCCTTTGCAAGGGAACTAAGTTTTGAAGCCTTCTTTTGCTGGAGAAGGTAACCAAAGATCTCACTCAAAGAACTAGCTTTTATATCCGAAGCTATATTTTCCAAACGAAGTTGCTGACCATCTTTTAGAAGCATGATGGAAGACAGCTTCTCCTTTAGTTTAATCTTCTGAGCTGTCATAGACAACTTTAACTTGGGATGCTCAGATTTACTCTTCCACTCATGATAATCTTGGATAGAAACTTTCACATGATTATCATTGCTATTATTACCTGCTTGATTCACAACATTATAGTGTTGTGCCAATACTCTAAAAGCATCAAGTGCTTCCTTACTTTTTCCCCTAGTCTCAGAGGAGTCAGATGATCTATCAACAAATAAAAGTACTGATGGCTTGTTTGCTGGTAGAATTGGATCCCGATCATGTCCATTACCTTCCAGCTGAATGATAAAAAGCAAGACAGTATCAGTCTAAAAATGGATGTCAATTGAAAGATGTATGGGAGCTTGCATTTATATCAGCAAACTAAATTACTCCACAATAAGAATACAGTCATAGCTCATCCATGAGATAGGAAATGAGAACAATGAAATATAAAACCATGACAAACAATGAAGAATTTGGAACAACTACAAAAAGCAAAAGTTAGGAAGGTTTTATTCACCTCTTTGACAAAATAATTATTCATCTGCAAAACATAGTTCAAGTCATCCTCTACTTTAATAATTTTTGAACAACTTGAACACCCAGCTTGGTAGAGAACTGCAAACCACGAACCAGATTCATCAACACCAAGGGATGAAAGCATTGATTTATCTGAAACCAGACCAAATTTATGTCGTTCTGGAGGCAGAAAGAATTCTCTCACAGCAGTCATGAATTTCAAGTAAAAAGAATGAAACCATTCGAATTGTTCAGGTGAACAGGAATATGGAACATGAAAAGTTGTATCCTTAGAATCCTCAAGAAGACCATCATTTACTGAGGCAGATTCCCCAAGCCCAGGAGCTTCACAGAACCCATTATTGATACCAAGTTCCGCCTTGCACATATGATTCTCTGGTAATTTCAGGAGGGGGAAAAAGAAAAACTGATATGATGAATTTATTATGTAATCTGAAAACTTCACATTTGTCATGCACTTAGATAATACCAGGCACCTTCTGGTTAGTCTTCCCACTTGATACTGGAAGTTTGTCATTCCCTCCGCTAAAGCCCATTCCAAGGTGATCACCTGCAAGGAAAGTTCTATTATTTTATACTAAAAGCATCTTGCAACAATGTTGTTCAATAATACCACTTCTAAACATATGAAAGGAAAATGCTTATATGTTGGCTTCTGTGCAACAACTACAACCATTAACAGATTACAAGTAGCATATATGATGATACCAGTTCCACCCATAGAATTCAATGGGATAAACATAAACATCCCCACTCATGATGCCTCCAATGGATGCAGTCCTTATGCTAGCTGTGGATCACACCATTACTAACAAATAAATCCTATGGCCTAGCATTTGATCCAACAATATAAACACAAAAGTATAAGGGAAAAAAACTGAGCATCATACAATACCAAAATGTTTAACTAAAACGATAAACACCAAATCCAATTAAGTAACACAAGTGACGAACATCCAGACACTAACCTCGCATGCTAAACCCATTTTCTGTTCCATTTTTCCTACTCTTGGCTAGCAGCTTCGGGGTCCAACCACAAAAGTCAACAAGAACCAGAACCTTATCGGTTGAATCGACGAAGACTCTCAAATCCTCAGGAGTGTTGAGGGATTTGAGAGGAACCTCCTCAGGCGCAAGAAACATGTAAGGACGCAATGAAGACAAAATGTTCCTGGCATTGAACCTCCCTCTGTACTTGTAAGACACGGAATAATGAAAATAAAGCACTGATATCCCATCAGCACTAGCACCAAGGGAATCTGCCAGCATCTTCTCAATATTCCTATGCATATACATCAATTTCAGATTGCCAAACTCTTCAAACCTATCAGAAACCATTAGTGACACATCCTTCATAAGAGAACGAGCCTCACCAGACCCTAGGATTCAAAAATTAGGAATAAAACATCAGAACTTCGTGTAGATACGAACTTCAGTGACAGAAATAATAATTTGCTTACATGGAATAGTGAGGAGAAGGAGGATGTGGGGATAGAGTTGGATCTGAGAAGAGAAATTGTGTTTGGTGAGGATCTCCCATTCGCCAACGTTGCGCGATGATGATGATGATGATGATGATGATGGTGGTGACGATGCTACAACTAGTTGTACGGTAGGTACCACTGCGACTAGCACCGTGAATATGGTGATGAAGAATAGTGGTTTGTGATTCTTCATCGGAGCTTTGAGCTTTGTGAGTCACTGAATGAAATGACGTGTTATCAGTATCAGTGTTATGTTCAAGGCACTCAGTACTCACTCCAGAGTTGCCATGACCGCTTTACTCGCTCGCCGAGGCGCGGCGATGTGTCTTGTAGTGTGATTTGTTTCGAGTTTCGAGGTAATTGTGTTTGTAGCTAACTAGCTACAGTGTAATAGTTGCAAGTAGCCTGATACTGTTCTGGCTTGTGTTGTTGATGAGAACGAGTTATAGTCAACAAGTAACAAGCGGGCCGGCCCAATCTTCCTAGACCGGAGATCAGCTTCAATTTAATTTGGTTAAGTTACACGGTTAATTTTTATATTTTTGCTGAAATTATAATTTGTTCTTACATTTTAAAAATTTATAATTAAATTCTTAATCTAAATATAAATTTATAATTGGATTTTCATTGACATTTAACACTTTAAAAAAATATTAACGAATTTTATTTTATTTTATATTTAGTAAATTAAAAAATTTATGTATTTATACTTGAAATTTTTAAAAAATTAAAGATATTTTTAAGAATATTTAATGAAGAATATTTTAAAATTAGTTTGTATTCATTTAAATTTAATTTTATATTAATATTTATTATAATATCTTTGAAAAGAGACGTTGAGGACTAAGATTTTTTTTATGAGTCAGATTGAGAGATTAGTGAAAGATTGGACTTGGATTAGGACAAGAACCTAGAATTGAAATTTTTTTTTTTAGAGACCTAATTATATTTTTTAATTTTTAAGAATTTAAATATTTTCGAAACAAAAAATCAGGATATATTTATCTTTTTTTCAATAAATTTAAACATAATTCGATTTAAATTATGTAAATCAATCGGATCAAATCAAGTTTGATAATTATAATATGAACAATTATATTTATTATTGTTGTTATAATAAACAGATTTTGTTCTAATTTATTAAAAATAAATTATTAATCAATTTAATAAAGACGTCAAATATCATGACATATATAAAAATCTTTAAAACAAAAAAAAAATATTTTTAATATCTTTATCAAAATGGTTTCCTTTACTATTATAACATTCTTACTATATAATTTAAGTAGAGTTTTTCTGTGATAAAAAAAAATCGCCGTAGAAAAACTTGCCATAAATCAATTTGATTTTTTTTACACTATTTTATTCAAACTAATTCTTTGATCCATTTAGTTTCTCTTGGTAAAAGTAGTGAGCTTTATGCAAAAATAAAATTCATCATCTCTGTTATTTTCTTTTAAGATCTCTTTACTCTTTGTCTAAAAGCAAATGACAGAACTTGTATTAAGCCATTAACAACCTTTTCCTTTAATTCTATACTCCAAATTTCACCTTCATTTGCATATACATTAGTTGAAAGAACTTTTTTTTTCACATCGCAAATCTAAAACTTGCAACCTTGGTTCACCTAATAATGTTCAAGATCCGACCTTCCTATAATACCCACTTTTACAACACTAATCGAATTGAAAAAAACTCGAGTGATCCATTTTTTGACATTATTATTGATCAAAAACCCTTAAAAAAAAGAGTAAAGGACAAATCTGTCCCTAACTTTTTTTTCTGCGGACATATTTCGTCCCCGAAGTTTGGAAAATACTTTAATGTCTCTGACCCTCCAAAAAAGTGGACATATTTACCCCTCCGTTAGAGTCGCTCCGTTTGCCCTGACAAAAAACGGTGACGTGGCTCCCGTAGCACTGACCTGGCCGTTACGGGCTGCCACGTGGGAAGGACTTTTGAAAAGAGGACGTATTAGTCCCCATGAACCAAAACGTCGTCGTTTCTTTCCCACTCCCAATCTATGAAATCGTTGAGCCCTAATCCTTCGAATGCAGTGTGAAGGTGAAGCGGGTGAAGGAAGAAAGGGAGCATTCCAACCCATGGCATCCGACGGAGCTCGGCCACAAGTCCGACGGCCAGACCATCAAGTGGCTCCTCCGCCAGGCCGAGCCCTCAATCATTGCCGCCACCGGAACCGGAACCACTCCCGCTAGCTTCTCCTCCGTTTCCGTCTCCGTACGCGGCGGTGCTGGCTCTCTCTCTTCTCCTTCCTCAACCTCCGCATCGTCTTCGCTCGACCACAAGCCCTTGCTCGCTCCCACTCCCTTCATACTCGGCAAGTGCATACGCACTGACGACGACGCTTCCGCCAAGGATGACGACGTCTCCGTGGGCCCGCCGTGGGGTCCTTAGTGATTGCTATTTCAGGGGAGACCCATTAATACCGGGCATGCCGGACGACGTTGCTCTCAATTGCCTTCTCCGCCTGCCGGTTCAGAGTCATTCATCATGTAGAGCTGTATGCAAGAGGTGGCACCTGCTACTTGGAAACAAAGAGAAGTTTTTCACCAACAGGAGACAATTGGGATTCAAAGACCCCTGGCTTTTTGTATTCGCCTACCACAAGTGCACCGAAAAGATCCAATGGCAGGTTCTTGACCTCACCCACTTTTCGTGGCACTCTTTTTGTATGTGGCGGTATGGTCTCCGAGGTCGACTACCCTCTTGACTTGGTCCTTTTATATCTCTCCAAGGGGACAAGTCTATGATCCCATAACAGATAATTGGGAAAACATGGCTGTTGGACTTAGAGAAGGCTGGACCGGTTCAAGTGTCGTTGTTTATGGCCACTTGTTTGTTGTCTCTGAGCTCGAAAGAATGAAGCTAAAAGTCTATGACACGGAAACAGATGGCCCCCCTTTGCCTGGGCAAATATGCAAGCCTTTTGCTATCAATGCTTGTGATTGCCATATTTATGTCGTGGGCCGAAATCTTCATGTTGCTGTTGGTCATATCTCTAGACTGCTTCCAGACGAAAATTCTGACGAAAAATGGAGCTTCAGTGTTCGGTGGCATGTAATCGATGCACCAGAGAGTTTATCTGATCTCACTTCTTCAAGCTCTTAGGTGCTGTTTGCATAGCTTTTCTTATTCTCTCAGATCCGTTTTCTCCATATGCAATTTCTGGTAAGTTGCTGATTCTATTTGAGAGTGTAGTAATTTTTCCAGAATTATAAGGAGTTTTTACAAGTTCTTCATAAATTGCATAATCTGGACTGGTTGAATTGTGAATTGAGCCTGTGAAATTGAATTTGTGCTCTGTTGTTGGTGAATATGTCGCTGAATTGCTTGTTGAATCTGAATTTGCTTAGACTCCTGCCTCTCGTTTTTCTTGAAATTTCGCTGATGTTGCTGCGATTTGTTACTCTGTTGATTCTTTGTTTATGTGTTTTGGATGCATTGCTGATGATTCTGGAATTGCAGAACTGGAAGTGCTGAATTTGCTGCTTCTGGATTTGGTGAAGTATTGTTGATTAGAAATGCAGAAGGGGATTAAAGTGTGTTTGGAGGGGTGGGGGAGAAACGGCGTCGTTTTGGGGTGAGAGGACTAATATGTCCTGTTTTGAAAAGCTACACGTTTTGGTGTGAAAGGACTAATATGTCCTATTTTAAAAAGTTACATGCCACGTGTCATCTCGTAACGGCCAGGTCAGCACCACGGGAGCCACGTCAGGTTTTTTTGTTGAGTCCAACGGAGTCACTTCAACGGAGGGGTAAATTTGTCCGCGTTTTGGAGGGGTCAGGGACGTGAATGTATTTTCCAATCCTTGGGGACGAAAATGTCCGCAAAAAAAAGGTCAGGGACGGATTTGTCCTTTACTCTAAAAAAAACTCAACGTTTGAGCTTGAGTGGGAGAGAGCTCAAAAAGAGAGCTTGAGGGTTAAGGAGAGTACATGCGAATAGAGCAAAGAAGACGAAAAAGATGTTTGTGAGGTTTTTTTTATTAGAGTAAACTATCATTTTTCCTCATGAAAGTTTAAAACGCTGACAAATTTATTCACGATTAAACAAAATTATCTTTTCTACTCATAAAAGATAGATTTTTGCTAATAAAACTTTCCAAATCCTAAAAAAAGATTTAAAATTTTCAAAATACCCTCTAATATAACCTAACTCTAACTTCCTTTTTTACTCTGTATCACCACTTCTCCAATTCTAAGCCCCACCACTATCTAAATCCTTCCTCACCACCACTCTCATCCCCAACTATCACCATCACTGTCGCTATCACTCCCACTGCCATCATAGGCATAGCCTCTTTCTCTAATACCTCGGCAAAGGTAGAAATAGAGTGACAGTAGTGGTGGCTTAGCAGTAGCGATTCCAGCAGCAGTAGCGACAAGATCTGCGCATCATCGCCACCCTTGCTCGAAGATATGTGTTCGCCACCGTTGCTGCTCTATCAACAAGGGCCGTGAACATTCTCTGCTTTCTCTTCGCAAACACGCATGAGGTTCTGCATAGTGGTGGCACTCTTGATTCTTTGAGCTCCGCTTCGATGACCCAATTCTTGGCCTTCTTGTTGCCTTTTACAAAAAATTCGTGGACTTTGATTGGGACCATCTTCGGCAACAGTCTCTACGCCAGCGTTTCGACCTTGAAGCGCTGCTCACGAAGCTTCGAGGTTAGGGATTGGGGGTTCAAAGATTTGGCAATACGTCGTCGTCGTGGTCTTTTTAATTTTCAATTTTCAATTTTTGTTGCTTCATTTTCTAATTTTGCATCTCCATAATCTGATTTATTATTGAATTGTACATCTGTGATTATTGAATTTGAATGATCCACTTCTGTTGTTGGAATTTGAATTTGTGTTTGCAGTTCTGTTCGTTCTGTTGCTGAATCTATAATAATATGGTTCTATTAAGGTCTTGTTGTTTGAATTTAAATGTGAAATTTTGAATCTGAATGCTCCTCTTCTTCAAAATAAATTTTTCAGCAATGATGAGTAAATTCTCTTTTTAGTCATTCTCTCACTCTCTGTTTCGGCTTTCTCTCCACTCTTCCGCCCTTGCTCGATCAGGGTGGTAAAGAGAAGGATTTGAGGATGAGAGTGGTAATGAAGAAGGATTTAGTGGGATTGGTGGTGTGGAGTAAAAAGAGAAGTTATAGTTAGATTATATTAAAGAATATTTTGGAGATTTTAAATAATTTTTTAAGATTTGGATAATTTTGTTAAAAAAAAATCCATTTTTTATGAATAGAAATGATAGTTTTGTTTATTCGTGGATAGATTTTTTAGATATAGTATATATTATTATTTATTAAAACAAAAATATTTTAAATACTTGATATAATTAAAACAAGACATTAAAAATAATTAAAAAATTAATTTATATTTTAATATCAATAAAATATCAAAATATCATTACAATTTATCAAGGTAATTGTGTTTGTAGCTAACTAGCTACAGTGTAATAGTTGCTAGTAGCCTGATACTGTTCTGGCTTGTGTTGTTGATGACAACGAGTTATAGTCAACAAGTAACAAGCGGGCCGGCCCAGTCTTCCTAGACCGGAGATCAGCTTCAATTTAATTTGGTTAAGTTACACGGTTAATTTCTATACTTTTGCTGAAATCATAATTTGTTCTTACATTTTAAAAATTTATAATTAAATTCTTAATCTAAATATAAATTTGTAATTGGATTTTCATTGACATTTAACACTTTAAAAAATGTTAACGAATTTAATATTTTATTTTATATTTAATAAATTAAAAAATTTATATATTTATACTTAAAATTTTTAAAAATTAAAGATATTTTTAAAAATATTTAACGAAGAATATTTTAAAATTAGTTTGTATTCATTTAAATTTAATTTTTATATTAATATTAGAGACCTAACTATATTTTTTAATTTTTAAGAATTTAAATGTTCTCAAAACAAAAATTCAGGATATATTTGTCTTTTTTTTTAATTTAAACATAATTTAGTTTAAATTATGTAAATCAATCGGATCAAATCAGGTTTGATAATTATAATATGAACAATTACATTTATTATTGTTGTTATAATAAACAGATTTTATTCTGATTTATTAAAAATAAATTATTAATCAATTTAATAAAGATGTCAAATATCATGACACATGTAAAAATTTTTAAAATAAAAAAAAGACATTTTTAATATCTTTATCAAAATGTTTCCTTTACTATTATAACATTCTTACTATATAATTTAAGTAGAGTTTTTCTGTGATAAAAAAAATCGCCATAGAAAAACTTGCCATAAATCAATTTGATGTTTTTTACACTATTTTATTCGAACTAATTCTTTGATCCATTTAGTTTCTCTTGGGAAAAGTAGTGAGCTTTATGCAAAAATAAAATTCATCATCTTTATCTATTTTTTTTTTTTAGGATCTCTTTACTCTTTGTCTAAAAGCAAATGATAGAACTTGTATTAAGCCATTAACAACATTTTCCTTTAATTCTATACTCCAAATTTCACCTTCATTTGCATATACATTCGTTGAAAGAACTTTTTTCTTCACATCGCAAATCTAAAACTTGCAACCTTGGTTCACCTAATAATGTTCAAGATCCGACCTTCCTATAATACCCACTTTTACAACACTAATCGAATTGAAAAAACACTCAAATGATCCATTTCTTGACATTATTATTGATAAAAATCCTTAAAAAAAACTCACAACGTTTGAGCTTGAGGGGGAGAGAGCTCAAAGAGAGAGCTTGAGGGTTAAGGAGAGTACATGCGAATAGAGCAAAAAAGACAAAAAAGATGTTTGTGAGGTTTTTTTATTAGAGTAAACTATCATTTTTTCTCATAAAAATTTAAAACGTTGACAAATTTATTCACGATTAAACAAAATTATCTTTTCTACTCATAAAAGATAGATTTTTGCTAATAAAATTTTTCAAATCCTAAAAAAAAATTTAAAATTTTTAAAATACCCTCTAATATAACCTAACTCTAACTTCCTTTTTTACTCCGTATCACCACTTCTCCAATTCTAAGCCTCA
This sequence comes from Arachis ipaensis, assembly GCF_059453495.1. NCBI lineage: Eukaryota > Viridiplantae > Streptophyta > Magnoliopsida > Fabales > Fabaceae > Arachis > Arachis ipaensis. The sequence continues at coordinate 9,623,725 of NC_142438.1, forward strand.
CTACTATCCAAATCCTTCCTAACCACCACTCTCAACTATCACCATTACTGTTGCTATCACTCCCACTGCCATCATAGCCTCTTTCTCTAATACCTCGGCAAAGGTAGAAATAGAATGACAGTAGTGGTGGCTTAGCAGTAGCGATTCCAGCAGCAGTGGCGACAAGATCTGCGCATCATCACCACCCCTGCTCGAAGATCTGTGTTTGCCACCGTTGCTGCTCTATCAACAAGGGTCGTGAACATTCTTTGCCTTCTCTTCGCAAACACGTATGAGGTTCTGCATAGTGGTGGCACTCTTGATTTTTTGTGCTCCGCTTCGATGACCCAATTCTTGGCCTTCTTGTTGCCTTTTACAAAAAATTCGTGGACTTTGATTGGGACCATCTTCGACAACAGTCTCTGCGCCAGTGTTTCGACCGTGAAACGCTGCTCACGAAGCTTCGAGGTTGGGGATTAGGGGTTCAAAGATTTGGCAATACGTCGTCGTCGTGGTCTTTTTAATTTTCAATTTTCAATTTTTGTTGCTTCATTTTCTAATTTTGCATCTCCATAATTTGATTTATTATTGAATTGTACATCTGTGATTGTTGAATTTGAATGATCCACTTCTGTTGTTGAGATTTGAATTTGTGTTTGCAGTTCTGTTCATTCTGTTGCTGAATCTATAATAATATGGTTCTATTAAGGCATTGTTATTTGAATTTAAATGTGAAATTCTGAATCTGAATGCTCCTCTTCTTCAAAATGAATTTTTCAGCAATAATGAGTAAATTCTCTTTTTAGTCATTCTCTCACTCTCTGTTTCGGCTTTCTCTTTCACTCTTCCGCCCTTGCTCGATCAGGGTGGTAAAGAGAAGGATTTGAGGATAAGAGTGGTGGTGAGGAAGAATTTAGTGGGATTGGTGGTGTAGAGTAAAAAGAGAAGTTATAGTTAGATTATATTAAAGAATATTTTAGATATTTTAAATAATTTTTTAAGATTTTGATAGTTTTGTTAGAAAAAAATCCATTTTTTATAGATAGAAATGATAATTTTATTTATTCGTGGATAGATTTGTTAGTATTTTGAACTTTTATAAGTAAAAATGGTAGTTTACTCTTTTTATTATTATCAAAGTTGAGATTTTGAAGTGTATCAAGGTTTGCTCTCTATTGTAAGCCAGCTGCAAACCACATGATCAATTTGCCAATATGTTGAGAAATATTCAATTAGTTTTAATGATTTTTAAATAGTAAGAACCCAATTAAAAATTTTAAATGGTATAGACTAAATTGCAATTTCAGTAAAAAAGTAGAAACCTCTTAAGTACAGATACTTTGCTGAGTTGTCATGTCTGTATGTCGAACACATTTTGGACACTCTTCGACACTCGTCCGATATGTGTGTCTGCTGTGTCCAAATTGTGTCTTAATAAAAAATAAAAAATTCTTCACCAGACACGCTTGGACACACCTAAATACCATCACGTGTCAGCGTGTCTAGTCTTATTCTTAACATATATTCTTGAAATAAATTTAGATATAGTATATATTATTATTTATTAAAAAAATTTTAAATACTTGATATAATTAAAATAAGACATTAAAAATAATTAAAAATTAATTTATATTTTAATATCAATAAAATATCAAAATATTATTACGATTTATTTAAAAAATACTTTATATTTTATATGCATGTGTGTCCCCGTGTCTTATAAAATTTTAAAATTTACGTGTCAGCGTGTCCCATGTCGTGTCGTGTCTCGTGTCCGTGTCAGTATCCGTGTATCAAAAGTAAAAACTAAGAGCATCTTCGATATTTAGTTTTAGTTTAATTCTATTTTAGGTGTCACAAAATGTCATATAAAATATTTGTGAGACCATATATCATAAAAATTAATTTGAGATTTAATGTAAGATTTGTCACTACAATGCTCAATCAATTTAAACTTTATATCATTTTTAATTATTTTATTTAATAAATTATACAAATGACAATATTTAATTGTTTTTTTTTTAAATAATACAGTATCTTATATTGATATCGTTTCATTTCAAATAATATATTCAATGTAAATTTTAATTTTAAATTAATTCAGATACTATAAATGTCAAATGAATATCTAAAAACATCTCATCAGAATTATTCTAACTATATAATTTAACTATTTGATTTTAATAAACATCTAAATTCTTCCCCAACAAATTACATGGAAGATAAGATGTAAAAAAAAATATGTGTAAAATATTTTTTAATAATTTTTTATTATTTAAAAAATATTTAAATATTATTTTTATAAAACATGTTGATTTATCTATAATTTTAATAAAAAATTAAATATATATCTTAGAAAAATAAATTATTAATAAATTTTATTATAAAATAATTAAATCTCAATATAATTCTCAAAGGAGGATGCTCCCATAAAGACGCATAAAATATCTTTTTATAAAGACACTTATGTGTCGCATTATTATTAGACGTATTAATGAACCGGTTATTTTTGAATTTCTTAACAAATTAGAATAAAATCGATTTTTTTATAACAATAATAATAAACTCAATTGTTATCAGATTCGGTCGAACCGACCAATTTACATAACCCACTGGATTATATTCGGTTTAGATTGTGTAAATCGATTGGATCAAATCGGGTCTAATAATTATAATACAGACAATTGAATTTATTATTGTTGTTATAATAAATTGATTTTGTTCTAATTTATTAAAAGATAAATTATTAACCGATTTAATAAAAATGTATAATAATATTATGACACATATAAACGTCTTTAAAAAAGATATTTTTAATGTCTTTATTGAAGCAGTGTCCATTCTCAAAAGATTTCACGGTAAAAAATTGTTGACTAAATTGATGATAGAATAATTAATTTGATTGGTGATAATAAAAGTTACAAACCAAATTGATTATCGAATGAAAACTCAATTACCAAATTGAGGCTTTTCTCTTTTGAACTAAGCCCAATCCATATGTGTGTATATATTCATGCTAATAATGAGATTTGAATTTCGATATCATATATATCATTTAAATTTGAGTAAATGACCATTTTTACCCATAAAAGATATAAACGTTGACTTATAGAAGAAGGAAATTTATCTTGTAACCAAGAAAGATGACTTTTGTGTGCCAGAAATATTCTGACGTTGGTTACGCACTTAGTCCGTTAATATTCGAATCTACGTAGCAACAAAACCACTCCAAACCTATCTACGTGTAACTCAACGTATACCTCTACAAAAACTGAAACCCTAATATGCATTTTTTCTTCCTTTCTTCTCCAATGTTTACTCTAACCCAGAAATTGAAACCATTTCATTTTCGTTGCTTCCTCAAACACAAACACTGACAAAGAAAAACCCTCTAACCGTACCCCTGGCCATGTCTCTGCGCAGATTTAACTCTGCTGCGAGTAATGTAAGTTCCAGCAATGCTTCGAGTTCGAGGAAGAAGAAGAAAAAGAAGCTTGATGGGAGATGCTTCTGTGAACTGGAGGTTGCATTAATGAAATCTAGAACGGTAACAAAACCAAATATATGGTTCATCCAATGTTCTCTTTGGAAGGTAATGGCTTAGCATTTTTCTTTTTTTCTTTTTTTTTTTTGAAGGTTCCATTTTTTTTTTAATTTTCGTTGACATATGGATGGGTGTGGGTATTTTGATTTTTCAGACAAGAGACTGCAAATACTTTATGTGGGTGGATGAGATCGAAGAAGGTTGGAAAGGTCTTGCAAGATCGTTAGCTAAAAGGAATACGGAGTATTCTCATGCAATATGTGAAGATGGGTTGACAATCACTGCAGTTCAAAGGGAGAATCATGAAAGTGGAAAAACTCAGGAGCGAAGTTAGAACAAGTAGATTGTTGCTTGTAACTATAGCATTGGTGGTTGTGTTTTGTTTAGCTTGTAATTTGTATTTAGTGATGAAAATATAGGATTCATGTAATCTGGAGATCGTTGTTGTTTATGAGCATTGTTTGTTGTTAAGAATGACAAACCAGTTTGAACCAATTCAGTTTGTTATATTTGACAGAAATATCCATGAATGATTAATCAAATGGCATAAATAATCATGTGTATTTGCTTTATTTGACTAAATAGGTTATGTAAGATTAATAAGATGTTGTCTAAAATATGCGTTTATCATGTATTAATTTCCGTCATACATAACTGAAACACAGGTCTCTAGTTTTATAACAATGTCTTTAAAGGTTAAAACAAACTTCAACTTGTGATACATTGTGGATTCATAGAGAAACACAAGAGTATAATATCTGTTAAAGAGTACCTCATATTACCAAAATGAAATTAAAGAGTCTAGGAGCTGTACTCAAAACATCATAACAGCAGAATAAAATAGAAGAGTTCATCATCTCTTTTGATCACATGAAACATACCAACAAAACAAACCCAAAAGTCTAATTCAGATTAAAATAAGATTGAACTAATACAGCAAAATAAGTAATTTTCATCAACTAATACAACTATGATATTGGAGTTGAGTTGCTGCTCCTGCTTGAAACAATATTACTGGACTCACTGGATGTTCCTCTACCTTTGACCGTTGTTCCTCTGCCTCTAACAGTTGATGTTGCACCAGGTGTAGGCATAAACTACATAAAACGTATGGTAGTCCCAGCACTAACACCTTGCATTGTTTAAGGTGTAACAATTGGTGTTGTTTTTGAGTTGGTTGTAGGAGGGTTTGTAGCGGGAGGTCTCTTCACATTTCTCCTTTTAATAGGTTTTTTGGTTGTTGCAGCGTTCGGTGGGGATTTGGTTGAGTTTCCTAGAGTTGATACAAGAAGCAACAAATTAGTGATTGCAGAATGTTACATAGTTAATGACAAATGAAATGAATCGGCACTTACAACTGCGGCTTGTGGGGTTGGTAAACCACTTCCATCACCAGTGCCTGCTGCTGCTGTCTCAACATCTGCAGCTTCCAAGGTTTTCTCTCAATACATTTCAGCCAAAACATCAGATCTTTATCCCCCGCATTTACATGCTCCCGAGGTACATCACTCTTACTAATTTTGCCATATATGCATGGCACAAAATCTGTAGTTGACTTCTGGATATATCTCTACTAAGGCAGATATTAACCCCTAACAAAAAATTGGCATTACCAATAATAAAAGTTATGATTATTTTTTAATTTGAACTAATACAACAACATATGGAGAACAATTAAACCAAAAATACTAAATAAATAACAACACAGATAATTAATACATTGTCAAGTAATTCAAGAACAACACAACTCAATAATATTAAGTGTACAATTATAAGAGGTTGAATAATAACACAGATGAATAATACAAGATGCAAACAACATAGCAACTGAAAATCTAACCCTAACCTAAAAATTCTAAAAATATTTATCAAGCCCATCTAAGATGATCAGAATATTCAACAAATTCTCAAAAATATTTTAAGATGAAAAAATTAGTAATGGCATACCTCTGTTCTCTGTGGAGCAACGATGGTGGGCTATGAATAGTGGACAAAGTGGTGCATGCAACAATGGTGGGTTATGGGTAGTGTGGATGACAAGATGATTTCAATGACGGCGGGTAGTGGACGGCGAGATGCAGACGACGGAGGCCTGCTGACGAACGGATTTTTGCTAGTAAAGAAATTCACAAAAATAATCACGTTGTACGTATAGTTTCTAAACCAACAGAGAATCCTTTCGTACAAAAGTTTTGGTTGTCACTTAAGCAAATCCAATAAAATTTATAACCGAAGTATTCAAACCTCTGGTCATATCTCAAGGAATTGTAGGGAAGTATGATTTATTATTGGTTATGAAAAAAGGTATTTTTTTTGTTTTTGAAATAGGAACAAGTAATTTAAATGGCAAGAAAAATAAATTAATAATTATAAAAACTCTTGGCAAGGTATGAGAACTGGAAATCCCATCCTAGTTATCCTTATCAGGTGTGATGAGAATTGTTTGTTGCTCCCACTTAGTTAACCATTACTAAATAAAGGAAAGTCAAGTGGACTAATCAACTTGATTCCTCAAGTCCTAGTCAACTCCTGTGAAAAGACTAGCTTTAGAGGGATCCAAATCAATCAGCAACTTCCAATTTTCAATCAACCGCTGAGTTTGACAACTCAAGTGTCACCAACTACTCAACCAAAGCCAAAAGGGAAGAAAATCTACTCGAATAAAAATGCCTTGACCAGGAGAAGATTAATTGGAAGCATCAATAGCATAAATTAAAGAAAGCAATCATAAATCTGAAATACCTCAAATTATATTAAATAAAGATATCAATTCTAACATAGGAAAGTTCATAAATCAAATTTGGAAAGTAAATAAACCAAGTGATAAAGTAAATAAAAGTAGAAGAGAAATTGAATTTAAGGAACATTGAACCTAGAATGAAGAAATAACCACAAACTAAGAGAAATCCTAATTCTAAAACCTAAGAGAGAGGGCTTGGATTTGGATTTGGGCCGAAAAAGGGCCCAAAAATCGACTTCTGCAATTTTCTGCACGTAGCGTCCGTCACGCGTGCGTGTGGGTCACGCGTGCGCGTCATATGGAGATTTTCTTTGTCACGCGTACGCGTCAGTCACGCGTACGCGTCGTTTGCGTTTTGCGCTAGGCACGCGTCCGCGTCGTCCATGCGTGCGCGTCGCTGCCATTTTCTTCAAAACTCCATTTTGTGCGTTCCTTCCATTTTTGTGTGTTTCCTTTCTATCCTCTAAGTCATTCCTGCCCTATAAAGCCTGAAATTACTTAACACACAGATCACGGCATCGAATGGTAATAAAGGATAATTAAAATTAATATTTTTAAAGTATAGGAAACATGTTTTCACATATACCATAGAATAAGGAAGGAATTGTAAAACCATGCAATTTATATGAATAAGTAAGTGAAGAATTGATAAAAAACACTCAATTGAGCACAAGATAAATCATAAAATAGTGGTTTATCACCTGCGGATAGTGAAGCAACAACTTGATTAAAATGAAAAAATATCTCTGTCGCGGAATGAAGGTGCTCTGGTCTTCTTCTCCGATTTGGAATGGAAGTGACGATAATAACAGAGTTCTGCTAGGGCACAGAGGGGGTGTATATAAGGGTTTTTTTTGCTATTTCTTAACCAAAAAAATTTGGGTTACGCATAGATAGGTTTGGAGTGGTTTTGTTGCCACATAGGTTCGGATATTAACGAACCAAATGCGTAACCAACTTCAGGGTATTTCTGTCTTCTGGCGCACAAAGGTCATCTTCCGTGGTTACAAGATGAGTTTCCTTCTTTCATGGGTATATTTGTTCGCGTTTATATTTTTCATGGGTACAAATGGTCATTTACTCTCTAAATTTTTAACTACTAAACTACCATATTTTAATAAATATTATATTATTCAAAAATTAATTAAAATATATATAAATTAATATTAAATTTAATATGAGTTTTATTTTAAATATTTTGTAATACAAAAATTTTAATATTAAAGTTATACAAAGTTATATCTTTATTTATTTTTTATTTTTATATTTATTTTAGTTGACGGATTTAGTTTTCTTATGTGATATTTATCTTTTTTTTTATTTTGATTATTGTTGGAGTAGTTTCTTTATTCTTCCTGTTATATGTTCTTGTGAAGATATATATATTTTTTTATCGTCTTCTTTGTTCTATCTTTATATATATATTCTTCATCTGAAGATGTCTCTTGAATTTATTTATTTTCTCTCTTTAATGGCTTAATCTCTTAATTGGTATCTCATTTAGGTCTGATGATATTAGCGTTGGTAAAATTATTTCTTATAATCAATAAAAAATATAAATAAGCAATACAAATGATGGTTTGAATAATTAAAATCTTTGTAGTATTATCTGTTTTATTTGTTGTAATAGCGATTGAGTTTCAATATTTTTTGTTGGGATAAACGTCTTGGTAGCAGTATATTATTGAGAGCCTTATTTAAAGTTTAAATAAATTACTTTAACTTCAGATAATATAAGTGTGAGATTGTATAAATTTTTCAATTAGAATTAGAATGGTGTTTCGGTGTTATTGTTGTCTTAGAGTGTCATTAAATTTAAGACAATTATGTTCAATAATTTTTTTGCTGTTCTATCAAATAGCACAAAATTTTTTTGTAGCACTTTGATCTAAAATTTTTAATTTAATTTGAATCTTTAATAATTATTGAGTTAGTAATTTATAATCTGATAAATTTTTTTATAATTTGAATTTGTAATAATTTTGTATGTTATAGCTTAAAAACTTTATTTTTCATTTTTTTGGGTTTTTTTATATCTATTTGTTTTTATTCTCTTAGTGTATACAATTTTTTAATGATATATATAATAGTAAAAATAAAACATTTTAGAATATTTATTATATATATATATTGAATACGTTATTTTTAATAAAAATAATTTAAATACCATAAAATAAAAATACTTGTTAATATTTTTCAACTCATTCTGTTAGATACTGTTTTAGGTGATACAAACTCAAAATAGTATTTAAATTATCAAAATTATTTTTTTGATTTTATTTTTAACTATTATATTGTGAGTAAAAAATATACTTTTATTGTACATTTAATTGGCTTATATAAATTATTTATATTTTTTATTTTTAAAATTGTATAGTATAGACTTTTCTTATAACAAATATTTGAATTTATTTATCTTATTTTTTTTACAATTATATAAAGATATATTTCTGTAATATTAGTAAATTACAGTTAAAAATTAGTAAATAAAATTGCTAATATTTAATTTTTTTTTATCATATTTTTTGTTACAATTATATGAAGAGGTGTTCTTTGTGGTGTTAATAAATTATAGTTAAAAAAGACACAAAAAAAAAATCATAGTTAAAAATTAGTAAACAAAATTATCAATATTTAAATTGTTTAGTTATTACAAAAACAACAACTAATAGCATCTTGAAATAAGTATAATTATAAGAATTTTAAAATATAATTATATGTAAAGTATTACAAAATAATGAAAAAAGTATAAATAGTAAAAGTAATAAGAGTATTTTTCTCAAAATTTTGTTTTAAAAATGCAATAAATATTTTTATTTTCTACTTAATTATCTAATAGAATCATTTCTAAGTAGATAGACTTCGTTCTCTTTATTTGTTGATGTAAATATTTTTTTTATACACGAACTATGAATTTGTGAAATAAAATAATAGTGGTAAAAATCTTATGAATAATATATAAGTAGGTCAAATAATATGAAATTTGAATATTTTATAACTTAAAATTTATTATGATAATATTATTATTATGACACTTTTAATGTAGATATTTATTACATTTAATTAATGTTTTATATTTTTATTGAATAACAATATGTAATAAGATTAATTAATTATGGGAGTTATAGTTTAATTTTTATTTTTTAAAAAATATTTTATTAAAAATTGATTGGTTAATTTCTAAGTTTTGTCAAGTAATTAAAATTGATAATGTGACATCATTAAAAAAAATCATTTAAACTCAATATAAAAAAGTTTGTATCAATTTTTATATAATAAAAATAGGTTGATAGATTTTATCGGATTATCTAACGTGAGAGATTTGGATAATATATAAGAGATTGTAAGTTTAAATCTCATTTTGGTAGAAAGAAGGTAAAATATGCTATGTATGGTAGCTTGGTTTTATTGACAATGGTCATGAAAAATGGAGGAGATGAAAAGAAAGTCAACTAAGATGAAGAAGATAAAATAAAAATGGGAATAAAAGTGAAATTTTAAAGAGAGTAAATCATTGAAATTGTAGTAAAAAAATTAAAAAATTATTTTAAAAGATCAAAACAATAAAAATTTTTTCAAAAATTAAAAAATTTGATAATAATAATAATAAATAACTAATTGTTAAAAATAGTTGGTTTCGACTTTATGGAATAAAATATTGACGTGATACCGCATGAAATTGGTACATAAACATTTGTGTTTGCCAAATAAAATCGTTTTACATGAAACCGAATAGATTTTGGAAATTTATGTGTAATTTATATGTTTTGGAAATTAATGAATTTAATTTTTTTTTGGTTGTCGGTTGTTGAAACTTGAAAGTATTCCCTAATTCTATATGTCAAAGATTAATGTATCGCGAATTTAAGTAAGATTTGAACTCTTAATATTTATTTAAACTGATGAGTAAGTTGACCATTCTATCAAATGGTTAAATTAAGGTAAAAACTCAAGTGAAGTTGACTTCACGTAAAGTTGATACTGAGAGCTGTTAGATGATTTGATTGATTTGACTAAATTTTCATCTAACGGCTCTCAGGTATCAACTTCAACTTCACGTTAAGTCGACTGAATTTCCACCTTAAATTAATTACTTTATTTTTGACAAAACCCCAACGATAAGGTAAACTTAATCATGAGTTGCACTTATGAGTTGTCCAAAACTTACAAAGCAGGCCAAAATATTACAAGACCGTACCCGATACGATACACAATAAGGAGTTGACAAAAATGGAATAATAGCCCAATGAAAGGAACCCATCTCCATATCTGCAAAGAGAAGAAGAACGAAAATACAAGACACATATTAAGATGGGATAGTGTTTTTAAGGGGCTAACACTAAATATCAGAGTGAATGAGAAGAGGATTATTTGGAGCTGCCAGTAACCGTAACTGCTTCACTAAGCCGCCACTCATTTCCAGCTCCATCTTCACTCTTCTCAAACCCTTCTGCGCCGTCGCGTCTTCCCCCGCCAGATCTCTTCCTACTTCCGTCGCTTCCGCCGCCGCGATGCCTGGTTCTGACTCGTCCAACCGGGAGTGGCCGGCGAAGCGCGTGAGGGACACTTTCTTTAAGTTCTTCGAAGAAAAGCGCCATGTCTACTGGCGGTCCAGTCCCGTTGTTCCATTCAATGACCCTACCCTATTGTTCGCCAACGCTGGTTAGTAATCTTTTTCTTTCTCTTATAATCGACTACACTTTGTTAGTTTCAGTTGTCATTTTTTTTGACGTTGTGGTTTGTTCATATGCATTGATTTTGTTATTTTGAGTGTGATTTGACTGTTTTTTGGATTGATTCATATTGAATGTGTTAATTAATTTAGGAAATTTAAGATGATTTTGTGATTGTTAAAATGGTCCCTCTAGATGCTCAGACATAAGCAATCTAAGTATTATGATTGGCTTCAAATTCTCTAATCTGAACACTGAGGAAAAAAGAAAGATTCAAAGCGCTGGCTGCTTGTCATATAAAGTAAATCCAAATAGTGAGATATGGATTAAATGTTATAAATTATCTCGAATTTTCTGCTCATGTTGCTTGCTTTGTTATAGGTATCTCAATTTAGTATGGTGGCTTATTATTTACATTTTTTTATGTGAAATTTAGGTTTCATTGACTATCAAGGTTTCTTTGTGGTTTGGCAGGTATGAACCAGTTCAAGCCAATATTTTTGGGGACTGTGGATCCCAACACTGCCTTGAGCAAGCTCACTCGTGCCTATAATACCCAAAAGTGCATTCGTGCTGGTGGTAAACACAATGACCTTGACGATGTAGGGAAAGATACCTACCACCACACATTCTTTGAAATGCTGGGAAATTGGTCGTTTGGAGATTACTTCAAAGAAGAAGCTATTACTTGGGCATGGGAACTTCTAACAAAAGTATGTTTGTTTTACCTTGCTAGTTAAATGATCATCTTTAGTGTTAGACAAATAAATATGGTGGTAAATACATGCAGTTTGCCACTATGGCCACCGTCACTGACAATAAAGATGATTAACCAACCACTGCCTCTGCTTTGACTGCTGACTCCACCACTACTCCCACTCAATGAATTGCACCACACATACCACTACCACATGGTCTTTTTATTGGGAAGAATGTTGTTTTGTGACTTAAATATAATATAGGAGTTTGTTATTGTTAAATCACCGGTCGTTGTCCATAGCATTGTGAAAATCAATTTGAGCAATGTTCATAGTAGATTTCCAATAAGATTTTATTAGAATGTTGAATTCAATTCGGATTTCTTAGCATGATCCATGATTATTACTATTATTCAATTTGGAGAACTTGGTGGTTTTTATTATTTATTTTCTCAGTTTTTATAATACGTGGTTATATCTTGGAAGCTTATACATTTACATATTTATTGGGTTGCAGGTCTATAAATTACCATCAGATCGCATTTATGCTACATATTTTGGTGGTGACGAAAACGCTGGTCTTGCCCCTGATAATGAGGCTAGAGATATATGGCTAAAGTTTTTGCCTCCTGGACGTGTGCTTCCTTTTGGCTGTAAAGTATGCTTTCTCTTTATTGCTCTTTAAAATGCAAGGTCAAATGTTTTTATAAGACATTCTTGATTTTTTTAATGTTATAGACACATCACACAGTATATGTATATGTGCTATGTATTCTGTAGTTACTATCTATAGCAACTTTTTTGTAACTGAGCCACTTATACTGTCTAGTCTTGGCTTATATTAAAAAATAGTTATGTTTTTATACACCTTAGGTGAATGGTACAAGTACAGTTTTTTTGTTGTTCTGCTTGTCTAATAAGAAATTAATCTTCATGCTTAATTGACATTGCAATAATTACATTTGTATTTATGGCATACTATGATAACTGTGTGATTGCTGGTAGTTTCCAGTGATTAATAAACTGAATTTACACACCTTCTCTCCTTGTTAATAATATTTCTTCTTGGAAAAAGACAAGTTGAAAATATGTTCCCAGTTTGAAGATTGTTTAGTCTGATCAGTGCTGGGTTTACAAGAGCTTGTTTTGTATTTACAAGAGTCGTACGACATGCAAAGATATTTAATAGTTACATTAAATTGTGTTTGAATCTTCATATCTAACTAGGTTTGCATCTTTGGATATATATGTATATATATAGGACAATTTCTGGGAGATGGGTGAGACTGGTCCTTGTGGACCTTGCACCGAAGTACATTTTGATCGAATTGGAAACCGTGAAGCTTCATCATTAGTTAATAATGATGATCCTACATTAATTGAGATATGGAACCTTGTCTTTATTCAGGTATTATGATGACTGCATAGTATGGGGACTTTTGGTACAATAGTGCTCTCTACTCTCGAGTATCAAATATTTTCCAAAACCCCGTGAAATTTGCAGCTAATTCATTTTTTGGGAATAACTATTGGATTTTATTCTGTTTACTTCTTTGACCTTTTTTTCGTTGATTTGCCTCAACAGTATAATAGGGAGGCCGATGCTTCTCTTAAACCTCTTCCAGCAAAGCATGTTGATACCGGCTTGGGTTTTGAACGTTTGACATCTGTACTACAAAACAAAATGAGCAATTATGACACTGATGTCTTCTTGCCAATCTTTGATGCTATTCAGTTGGTATGTCATTTAATTCATTAGATAATTAGAGCCATGTATATTTCCTTTTCATTTTTGGAACAGTGATAATTTTAAGTCGTGTATTGGGCAAGTTGCCACTTCTAATGCTCTTTACCCTTTGACAACACATTAAGTGCCTCATTCTAACATCAAAATATCCTAATTCTCTACATAAATGAGTTGGAAGTTTTACGTGAAAATTTTGAAGATTTTTGTTCTTTCTGAATTGTTACTTGTTAGCTGCATAAATATCCAGTTGACATACAAAATCCTGAGTGATGACATGCATTTTAATGCATTTTTTCACATCTTGTGAATACTTTTTTGAGATGTTGAAAAATGATGTCAGCTTTTATTTTAAAAAAGAGAGATAGTTTTTATGTTTGGTGCTAGTACCTGTGTTAATACCTGATGTTATGTTTGTGACTGTAAAGTTCCTGATATTATGCTGATTTGTAATTGTGTTTTCCTATAACCTGTCTGTAGGAAACTGGTGCTAGGCCATATTCTGGTAAGGTTGGGCCAGATGATGCAGATAAAGTTGACATGGCATACAGGGTTGTTGCAGACCACATCAGAACTCTATCATTTGCTATTGCTGATGGGTCTCGTCCTGGTAGGATTTCGTGAACTGTATTTCAAATTGTTTTCTTTACAAGTTTCAAGTTACACTGCTTTTTCCTTTTCCCCTTTGTCTTGAGGAGGCCTGCTTCTCAGCAGGATTGTACTCGTGTATGTAAGGCTTTGTAGAGGTACATGAGTATGTTTCTATCTGAACATCTCGTAACCATATATCTCTTTCTCTTGAAGTCTGCGAATTTAAACTTCTGATGTGTCTGATAATTATTTTTCTCCCAAAAAAAAAAAGCTCTGTACCTGCGTTAATTGTGTCAAGTTTGCTTCCTTCTGCAGGCAACGATGGCCGGGAGTATGTTCTTAGGCGTATTCTCCGTCGTGCAGTTCGGTATGGCCGTGAAGTTCTAAAAGCTAAGGAGGGGTTTTTTAACAGGTATGTATATGATACTTGAGCATATTAGATTTGTTTCCAGATCCGAGAAAAGTTTTTTAATTTTTGGCCGGATTCCATGAATTTTTGGTTAATATAGGCTTGTAAGTGTTGTGGTCAAGGTGATGGGCGATGTTTTCCCTGAGCTAAAACAACAGGAGGCACACATCAGGGATGTAATTGAAGAGGAGGAGGAAAGTTTTGGCAGAACCTTAATTAAGGTAAGGTTGATAACATGTATAAAGACATTTTCTGGGGGTTATTCCTTATCAATCTGTCTATGGGATTATCATCTCTTAGTTTAGTTTTGTTTTTTGTGAACTCAATTGGTAATTGGTTCGTGTGTAGGTTTTATAGCATTATCTCTCTCTCTCTCTCTCTCTCGCTCTCTCTCTCTCCACATCCCTTGTGTAAAAATGAAAGTAACCTCACTGTTTTACTTCTCCAGGGGATTGAGAAATTTAATAATGCTGTTCAACATGTTCAGGACAAACAGCTGAGTGGAGAGGCAAGTACAATCTGTTATTTTTCCTGTTACCTCACAATCTTTTTCTGGTTACTTATTGTGTAGTTATGTCTTCTTAAGTTGGGTTCCTGCAAGTAAATCAAATAATATTTGATGTTCTTAGGAACAATAATTTCTTCCCCCCCTCCCCTCCTTTTTTTTTTAATTTTTCTTTTATTTTTTGACATTCCCTTATGCCACAGCCCATATGGTTTTATTATCTTCTCAGAGATTGATGAGGTCAATGTTATCATGTTCGCATTTTTGGCTAGCAAGAGTATTTGTGTGTGTGTTTGTTTTAAACCAAAAAGAAAAAAAAATCAAAAGGAGGAAAGCCAAAAGGCAGCTGTGTGGGAATACCCCTACGAAAACAACAAAGCCTTGTCCCACTAGGTGGGGTCGGTTACATGGATGATGGATCAAAAGACACCATTAAACTCTATCATGTATCATGTTTATAGAGAGATCGTTTACATGTAGATCTCGTTTGACCACCTCATGGATGGTCTTCCTCTGTCTTTCACCCCTTATCCATCTTCCATTTCATCTACCTTTCTGACTGGGTGCTCTATTGGTTTTCTTCTTACATGTCCAAATCACCTGAAACGCAACTCTACCATCTTTTCCACAATAGGTGCTACTCCAACTCTCTCTTATATCTTCGTTCTTTATTCTATCCAATCGCATATGACCACTCATCCATTTCAACATCTTCATTTGTGCTACACTTAATTTATGTTTGTGTTTTCCTTTGGCCGCTTAACACTCTGTACCATAAAGCATAGCAGTCTGATAGCAATACGATAGAATTTACCTTTAAGTTTTAAAGACACTTTTTTGTTACATATAAAACTAGACGTACTCTGCCATTTTGATCAACCTGCTTGGATCATATGATTTACATCTTGTTCAATCTCTCCATTATCCTGTATGATGTATCCTAGATACTTAAAACTTTTAACTTTTTGTACGATGTTTTCTCCAATCTTCATCTCTGTATTAAGGTTTTTTCCTTCGGCGGCCGAACTTATATTCTATATATTCCGTCTTGCTACGGTTTATGTGCAGACCATACACTTCTAGAGCGTCTCTCCATAAAATTCAACTTCTTATTTAGGTTTTTTCTTGACTCTCCCATAAGAACGATATTATTAGCAAAAAGCATGCACTATGACACAGGTTCTTGGATATACTCGGTGAGTATTTCCAAGACCAATGTGAAAATATATGCACTTAAGGATGATCATTGGTGTAATCCTATGCCAATAGAAAATTCTTCTGTCATACCACCTTTAGTCTTCACACTAGTTGTAGCTCCATCATATGTCTTTAATTGCACAAATATAAGTAATCTTTACTCTCTTCCTTTCTAAAACCTTCCATAAGACCTCCCTTGACACTCTATCGTACGTTTTTTCTAAATTAATAAACATCATATGTAGATCCATTTTATTACTACAATACCTCTCCATCATCCTTCTTAACAGGTATGTAGCTTCAGTGGTGGATTTGCCTGGCATAAAACCAAATTGGTTAACTGTTGCCTGTGTCTCTTGTTTCAACCTCCGTTCTATCACCCGTTCCCATAACTTCATGGTATGGCTCATGAGCTTGATAAACAGGAAAAAAAAGGAAGGAAAGTTGACTTTTGTTAACAACTTGTGGAGGAAGTCCTTTTATGGCAAGTGTCTTTTTCTGCTTCATGGGATTATGGAACTGTAAATATCCTGTATATTTGTTGTGAAATTCATTAAATTTAAACCCTTGATGTTTTATGAAAAAGCTATTGGTTGCAAATAATTAATTTACCACATTGGTCACATTTGTTATTGAATTGTGTTTCTGATACTCTTGACAGGGTAAAGGAGTGTTTGATTATTTTGTATATTATTAATATACTTCTACTAAATTTCGGTTTTGTTTTGCATGACTGTAACTTATTTGATATGATTTAATTTTTCACATTGTTATTACTCGGGTTGGGAGTTGTTTTTGGGCTATTCGTTATGGAGTTATCTCTTGTTTTCAGGAAGCATTTGTCCTCTGGGATACATATGGGTTCCCAATAGATCTCACTAAGGTAGGTTATTTGCTCGACATTATTGAATCCTTGTCATCAAGCATTCTGTATCTTTTATTTCTAAGTATTTCCATCTTTCAGCTGATGGCTGAAGAAAAAGGTTTAACTGTTGATGAAGATGGATATAATAAGGCCTTGGAGGCTGCAAGAGAGCGATCAAGGAATGCTCAAGCAACGGTATTCTATTTGCTTGAATTGCTCTTCCCAAAAAAAAAAAAATGCAGCACAGGCAAAAGCCGAGATTATTGTTGATAGTTTGACACCCATTTATTCTTTTTCTCCTGACCTCTTCCTGACCATCCATTATTGGCAGCAAGCAGGTGGTGCCATTATCATGGATGCTGATGCTACCTCAATGTTGCACAGAAGGGGCATTGCTCCAACTGATGATAGCTTCAAATATGTTTGGTTCAAGGTGAGACCTTTTTTCTAAGGTATTTAGCCTTATGTCATGAAGACATTTTAATTCTCAGAGACAAGAAAAGGATAGTGGCAAAAGAACAAAAAAGAAAATCAGAGGAGGAATAATTTAATACAAAGGATGATAAGCGATATTTACAATCTGAGAAAGCAAGAGTCAATGAAATAATAATAAATTGTAGTCTTGTAATTCTGCTTTGTATATAATAAGATTGTCTTTGGAAACATGTAGGCACATGGATATAATAGATTGTGTAATATAGATTGCTGATACCCAACAAAAGTCACAAGAAACCAATGATGCCAACATAAATTGCCAGTATTTCATTATTGCAAACATGTTAAGGGACATGGATACTCTTAAATCCTCACTCTGCATTTCAAATAATGACATCAGAATAGGTTACTGGCTTAAGTTTTATGCTTCTCACATTTGCCAAAACCCACTTTCCCGTAAATAAAAATTGTCACTTTTATCTTCTCAATTATGTTAGTTGTTCAAGAGAGAAAAGTAGAGGGAAATACTAGACATTGATGCCTGCATTAGTATGGTGTAAACCACCAAAGAGAGAAGTTTTTATTTTTCTCTCTCTTTCCCTGTCCCTACTCCTCTCTCTTTACAGTTTGGATATGTTAATAACATGCATCATTATAACTCATGCAAAAATATGTAGTCAGAAAAACTTGCTAATTTGGGGTTTTCAATCCACCATTTCTTGTCTTAGGACCACGAGAGTGTGGTGAAAGCAATATACACTGGTTCCGAGTTTGTTGAATCTGTTGAAACTGATGGTGACATTGGTGTCGTTCTTGAATCTACAAGTTTCTATGCTGAACAAGGTGGTCAGGTATGGCTCCATATATGTGTTACGTATTTGCATGTATTTACATTTTCTGTAAATTTACCATAATGACTTGATACAACTGGCTCTGAGCCTCTGGCAGATATTTCTTAAACAATTTTTCACGTAAAACTTTGTAACCAACCTTGGAATACATTTTGGATAAATGTTTTTCATATTTGCCTAGAGATATTTAGAAACTTAGGGTAGGCACTAGGGTTGATTGGTGTAATGTGTCCTGACCCTCAAGCCTTGCGATGCTTTATGTTTTTCTACCTTTTCCTCTAAATAAAAAAATCCTACCTTTTGAATGTGTTAGTGTCGTGTATGTGATTCATTTCTTTTTCTTTTTTTATATATATAAAAAACAACTCTACATATAGATTTTCGACACTGGATCACTGGAGGGTCCACATGCATCATTCAAAGTTCACAACGTACAAGTATTTGGAGGTTTTGTTCTCCACATTGGTTCTAATGGGAATGGAATCTCTGTTGGTGACAAAGTAGTATGCAAGGTAAACTTTCATACGTGAATGGATTTTTTCATGAATTCATCCTATGATTATTTATCTACATTTTTTCTTTTACTTTAAATACCTTCTTGATTTCTTGTCATCTTACATTTTCCTATCTCTCTCTCTATTTATTTTTTTATTTGTTATACTTCATTTCATTTGCAGGTTGATTATGGTAGGCGTTCCCTTATAGCCCCCAACCATACCTGCACACACATGTTAAACTTTGCTCTTAGGGTATGTTCGAACACTGTTGAGTTGGACTTATTCATTCCTTTGCACGTCGTTGTTGCTAAAATTTCTTATGGTGAATACAGGAAGTACTTGGGGATCATGTTGACCAGAAAGGATCCATTGTTCTTCCTGAAAAATTGAGATTTGATTTTTCTCATGGTATGCTTTGTTCCATTTCATTGTTAGAATTAGGTGAATGTAAAAAATTATTATTAATTTATGCTGAAATGAATAGGCAAGCCTGTTGATCCCGACAATTTGAGGAAAATCGAATCAATTGTTAATGAGCAAATTAGGGATGAATTAGATGTCAATGCAAAGGAGGCAACTCTTGCTGAAGCCAAGCGTATTAATGGCTTACGAGCTGTGTTTGGAGAAGTAAGTGGTGTAATTTTACTATTTTTCTTGTCCCATGCAGGACAGTGTTCTTCAAGATTTTTCTTTGATGTAGGTTTATCCTGATCCCGTAAGAGTTGTATCAATCGGAGAAAAAGTTGAGGATCTCCTTGCCGACCCTGAAAATAAAAAATGGTTATCTATTTCATCAGAATTATGTGGTGGTGAATATCTTGGCATAAATCTCCTTTGTAGCTTTCTTACCTTTCTGCCCGAGATTTCATTTATTATTATTATTATTATTATTATATGTGCTAGGCACCCATATATCAAACACAAGAGAGGCCAAAGCTTTTGCTCTTTTATCTGAGGAGGGAATTGCAAAGGGAATACGCAGAATAACAGCTGTGACAACTGATCGTGCTTCTGATGCAATAAGAGTTGCAGATGAATTTGAGCAGCACGTAGACAATGCAGCCAAGTTAGAGGGAAGTTCACTGGAAGAGGTTGGTGTTGTGTATATGTTTCTGCTTGCGTTTCTAGCTGGTTTGTGTTGCTGTTTTTATCAGTTTAATGCTGAAAGGTCCAAGCAAGGTGCATATCTAAAACCACTCAGGCACTCAGCAACTGATTGTGTGGCCAGTAATATCAAACCAGTTTATTATTAGAGCGAGTCCTAATAGGGGCTCACCGCAGCCACGGCTTGCCTGGACTTGTTCTTAGCCGAGTATGGAAATGTGAATAAATTTGGGAGCCTAACAATTCAATTTAGTGCATACCCCTTCTGCAGAATTGATACTTGCTCCCATTTTCTCTTCATCTGCGTTATTAACTTATCTTCATTAGCATAAAGATATGCATCTTATGCTTCGTTTCCGACATTGTAATCATTGGATATTCTATTTCCTTGTCACAGAAAGTTTTGTACCTGAAAAGCAATGTGGAAACCTTATCTATTCCTGCAGCCAAGAAAGCTGACATAAAGAACAAGATAGTCCAACTTCAGGTGTCTTGCATGGAATAAATTTGCAGCCTTTATTCTCTTTTCTTATTCATTTTTAGAAATCCTTTTCTTTTATCTTACGCATTCATTCATGCCCTAAGTCCTATTTTCTAGTAACATTTTCCTTTTTCCCTTTTGGGTAGGATCGGGTGAGAAAAGCACAAAAGCAAATTGCTGAAGAAAATAAACGTAAAGCTGTGACGATTACAGCTGAGAAGGCTGAACTTGCTGCATCAGATGGGAAAACATTTTGCGTGTCCCAGGTTGAAGTTGGTCTGGATGTAAACGCAGTACGTGAAGCAGTTACAAAAGTCATGGAGCAGAAGGTATTTATTAATTTGAAACCTATTCCTTGATTTTTTGGCACCTATTACACTATTGAAGCTCAGATTTTGTGATCTTAATTTGTTATCGTTCTTATGCTTCACGAATTAATTATCATAGTGTCCTTGATAAATCAAACACTAATAACTTGTACTGGTGATGGCTAATGAACAGGGTATATCTGTTATGGTATTTAGCACTGACAAGTCTACAAACAAGGCTGTAGTTTGTGCTGGCGTGCCGGAGAAAGGTGATAAAGGCAAGCTGGATGTTACAGAGTGGCTAACCAACGCTTTAGGGCCTCTGAAAGGGAGATGCGGTAAAGGAAAAGGTGGTCTTGCAACAGGCCAGGTTAGTATAAAACTTTGACATTGGCATCTAATGTTTTGCCATGCAGATAAAAATGGTTTCCTTTTTCAACAGTGGGAGTGGAAGTTAACTGTTTCCATCTCTGACAATACCTAATTTAAAGTCATTTAAAAGTGTTTTCACACTAATAGTGCTTAGAAATTAAAATTTTCAAGTAGTTACATGTTTTTTTGGAATCATGCAAGACTGATTTGTGAGTCCATCTTTTTCAGGGTACAGATGCATCACATGTAAGTGAGGCTATGGATCTTGCAACATCATTTGCATCAATGAAATTGACTTAATGGTCAATTGCATTACTTTCTTGGTGTGATCAAACTTGATACATTCCTTGATCTGTCTGGAGGGAAGGCATTGACAATTAGATCTTGATTAATAGAACACATTTTAGTAAAATATTATTTGGGTTGATACAAATGAGGAGTAAAATTCAGTTTTTATATCTTCTCAAATTACAAATTCTCACACAGAATAGCAGTTACTTGATCTAAACGAGCAATATATCAAAGATTTTTTAATGGTCATTTATTATAAAAGCACTTGTATATCTTTGTTTTTGTTTCCTATGACCAATTCAACACTTAATTTGTACTAGTTAGGACGCATTCCTCATGCATAGGGTTATACTGTAGAATATTGATTATGCAACGATAATAAAAAATGTAGAGTTAATAATCAAAATCGTTTCCGAAAGATTACTCGATCTCCATACTAGTTCCTAAAAGATAAAATTAATCAAAATAATCTTCGAAAAATAATTGTGTTGGTAGAGTTTGTCTTTTTTTTTTTTTTTGGTGAACGATTTTGTCTTTTTGTCATCTCAGTTAATGATGTGGCTAATGGTTGGTGAAGTGGAACATCAACTGATAGTAGGGTGCACACAAAATGACGTAGTTTTAATTTTTTTTTTCCCCTCCAAGTGTTGAAACGACACTGTTTGATGTTCAGAATGGACATTCAAATGTTTCTCTCCATCACCACCTCTCATAACAACCATCTTTCTGTTTCGCTCCAAAATCTTTGTTTTTTGGCGTGAAATGCTTGTGTTCGAGGTGGTGAATCGGCGGTAGCGCTGCGAGATCTTGCGGCGTTCAAAATCCCTGATTTGGAGTGTGTTCGGTGACCCTTTTGCGAGATGGGTACGTGTCAAGTGAACGGAGGCGGTGGCGACGGTGGCAACGTAGGTCTAATAATGGTGGCAATGGTGGTTACTGTGACATGAGCTACTACGACTGTATTTTTTCTTTGGGTTTTATTTTCTTCTGTGGTGATGATTTTGTCAAAAGTTTTATTCTTTCATTTGTTCTGTATTTTATTTTTCCCTTCTAGAATTTTTCTATGCAATTTTTATCTGAAAAGATCCTATCTATTCTTCAGTACTAGTATTTGGTAAGTGAAGTCAACCTTTGCATTCTTGTTATTGTTACTCCTTAATTCCCTGGATGTTAGAATTAATGTTAGAACCCTAATCCTAATCTCAAGTATAAATAACTCTTCTCCTCCATGTTGACGGTGGTGGCAGCGGTGGGGAAGTACTACCATGTGGTGGGGTTGAGTCTCTCAGAGTTATTTCCATGCCTGTGTAATTAAAAAATCTCTGGATTTTGGAGATGGATTTATCGGTGATCAACTGGTATATCAAATTATCTCAATATGGGTTCTATCCATGATGCAGATGCTGTTCACTAAAATGCCCAACAAGGATTTTGTGTCGTGGAACTCCTTGGTTTCTGGGTTTTCGAAAATAGGCCACTTTGATAGGTGTATCAGTTTGATTTCTATGATGAAATCTAAGTTTGCACTGGAATTGAATGAGCTTACACTACTATTTGTTATCTCAGTTTGTGCTTCTGCCAAGATTAGGGATGAAAGATCAGTATCTTCATTATTGTGCATTGAAGTTAGGTATGCTAGCTGAGAGAATGTATAAGGTCATCCAACTAGAGAAGAAGACTTATTTATGTTTGAGATCGGGATTAGGGTTTTGGGACTGATTTGACTTAATTTAACAAACTTATCTTGTCAGCATTAACATTGTAACGTTTGAGGTGTGCGACGCTATCAGTTAACGTTCTACCTTAGCGAACGTTAGCTAACTCATCAACTGAGATGACGGAAGGACAAACTCCACCAACACGGTTATCTTTCAGGGACTCTTTTGATTAATTTTATCTTTCGAAGACCAAAATGAAGATTGAGTAATTTTTTAGGGACGATTTTGACTTTTAACTCAAAAAATTGTAGCTACGCATATTTGGTTAAACATACATTTTTACGATAACTAAGTCTTGTTCGATTTCATTGGCGGGTTAAACAGGTTGTCCACTTGTCCCGGTGGCTTTCGATTCGTTTTCTGCTTCTTGTTATGCGGTACAACTATAATATACTATGGTTTTTGGAATCAGAATTAAGGTTGAGTTGAAAAAGAAAAGAAGAAAACCATTCTCTTTTACTTTGATGAAAATGATACAAAATGTCTAAATTTCAGACGTGTGCACAAATATATGCATAGACCTTACATTTTGGCAATTGAACATAAGATATACTCGAGGGGAATGTCTGGAATATAAGTGTTACGTGGGTAATCTGAGTCTGGTGGGTTGGGCTTGAAGAATTGGCCCAAACGTAAAAAAGGAGGTGGTCTCCGACTTGGTTTGTGTCTGAAAGCCGCCGTCCGACTTGTGTATATGAAAGAATGGGAGGTGGTACCTGCAAAGATACTCCGATGCCTAAGTTAGCAAAAGGGTAAGCAGGTTTAGAGAGTATTTTAGAGATACCTGAGGGGTGTCAGTGTATTTATAGTGGTAATCCAATAACCACTATTGGTGTAGTTTCACCTTTCAAGGTGGATAACCGTCCCTTTATCTTAGGGTAGTTGAGATATGACTCCTGGAAGTGGATTGAGAGATTTTAGGGACAATTACTTATTTGAATAAGTGTTATCTGCCAGCTATCCATCAAGCCCGACTTCTTTGGGAAGGAGTTTGTGTCGAATCCAACCTCTTCTAAGGAGATCGGTGGGTGACGAAAGCCAATCTTTGGATTGGGCCTTTTTGGTGGATTTGGACTTGGGCCATAGTGTTGGGTCATGGTAGGAACAGTGCCCATACTTGAATCCGATCTCTCTTGCTTATGAGTTGGATTCGAGTATTGAACTCGGGTCTGTAGCCGACGTGATTTTTGAAACCGACGTGATTTAAATTTCTCAACCGTCATGTCTAATCAAACGTCGCGTCCGTTGGGATTTTCGTATTTACACGTGTGGACAGTTACATTGCTAACGACGCGTTTCTTTAATGATCGCGTTGATTTACTCTTATGCCCCTAGCGTGTTATAAATACTTTTCCCTCTCTTTTCTGATTCGTGCCCCTCAGAGGGGGTTCCCCTTGGGTCTTTCACTCCGGAGGGACCTTCCTTGTGTTGGGTGGTCGCCCCTTGGTGAGTGACTATGGCTCTGTCATTTTTATTAGCGTCTTGATCCTCTTGCTCAGAATCGGACGCTGTGTTTCCATCCTCGTTCAAGTCGTCCACCATCATGAGTTAATCTCCAGGTCTCCGGCAACGGCGCCAATGTTACGTGGGTAACCTGAGTCTGGTGGATTGGGCTTGAAGAATTGGTCCAAACGTAAAAAAGGAGGTGGTCTCCGACTTGGTTTGCGTTTGGGAGCCGTTGTCCGACTTGTGTATATGAAAGAATGGGGGGTCGTACCTGCAAAGACACTCTGATGCCTAAGTTAGCAAAAGGGTAAGCAGGTTTAGAGAGTATTGGAACTTAGAGATACCTAAGCGGTGTCAGTGTATTTATAGTGGTGATCCAATAACCACCGTTGGTGTAGTTCCTCCTTTCAAGGTGGATAACCGTCCATTTATTTTAGGATAGTTGAGTTATGACTCCTAGAAGTGGGTTGAAAGATTTTAGGGACAGTTACTTATTTGAAAAAGTGTTATCTGCCAACTATCCATCAAACCCGACTTCTTTGGGAAGGAGTTTGTGTCGAATCCGACCTCTTCTAAGGAGGTTGGTGGGTGACAAAGGCCAATCTTTGAATTGGGCATTTTTGGTGGATTTGGACCTCAGCCATAATGTTAGATCAGGGTAGGAACAATAAGGAAATTGGAATTAATTTTATTTTTATATTAATTTTCTTTCTTTGGAATATAAAATAAGAATTTATTTAATTTGATTTACATTATAAATTTATAATTAGGATTAAATTGTTTTATTTTTTAGAAGAATTAATTAGAATTGAAATGATAGTGCGTTAAAAATATTAAAAAAACAAGTCATTTTTATCTATTAAATATTAATATTAAAGAAAATATTTCCGAAAAAAAAAGTTAAAAGTGAGTCAAATTTTAAAGGAATTTTTGAAATATACTTATTTACTAGAATAATTTTTAAAATTCTAAATGTATTAAATTATTAATTACATTTTTAAAATTAGCAAAAATACTCTACGATCATTAACATAAAAGAGAAATATTTAGAGAGAAAAAGAGAAGGTTAAAGTGAGTCAAGTTTCAAACTGGTTTCAAAATATCTTTGTTTACTAAAGCAATTCTTTAAATCTCAATTATATTAATTACTTTTAAAATTGATAAAAATATACTACGATAATTTGATGCAATGAGTCACTTAATGGAAGAAGGGCTAAAGTAACGTTTGAAAGAGAGATTACGACTAAAACAGATACAGAGACTAAATTAAATCTCTATATTGTATTTAGTATAAAATATACATGACCAAGTTATGTCTCAGTACTTTATTTGAGACTTAAATAAGTGAGATTACCAAATTATCCTTACTAATAAAACCCTATCCCTTTCTCCTGTCTCTTCTCTCTTTCTCTCTCTCTCGTTTTGTGTTGTGCCGCTGTGTCGCGCTCTTTCCAGTTACAGTTCCGCACCGTGCCGCCTTCTCCAGTACCGTCGTGGCGTGCTCTCTCTTTCGTTACAGTTTTGTGTTACGCCGTGTCACTTTTGTTTGAACCGTACTGTCGTATTCAAATTCGTTGTACTGCCTCTATTTTCTGCTGTGCTCGTGCGCATCGCCTTAGTTCCATTTTCGCACGCCTCAATCTCTCTTATTATTCTTCTCTTTGATATTCTGAGTTTGAAGTCCTCTTGTTATGAGTTGATGAATCTGATTCTGATATATGTTGTTGAGATTGTTGTTGGTATTATTAGTGGTGGTAGTGATGGTGAAATTTGGTGATAGCAGAAGTGTGGTAGTTAGGTAGGGTGAGAATAGAGTAAATGTAGACTTGAAATATAAAATTTTGAATAAAAATATTATAAGAATAAAATGTTATTAAAATTTTAATTTTTATCTTCAAGTATTTTAATTTTGTCTCTTTACTTTTTAAAAATATTAAAAAGATTAAAATTTTGAGAATAAAAAATATCTCACTACTAAATATAATATTAAAACTCAATTTTCCGGTCTAATATAGTACAATATTAAAATTTTAAGAATTATTTTAGTATAATATGAGAAGCCACTTTAGGCCTTGAATCAGTGGAGGTCCGACTACAATTTTTCAGTAATAAATAACTTTCATCTACTAGTGGGGTGGATTGTGTTATAAATAAAGAACAAAATGATAAACATCGATTCAAAATTTCAAATCAAAATAATTCTAAATTTCAAATTAAAATAATTCTTTATAAACCAATTGAATTCTTATTTTACTCAGAAGCTATGAACCGGACACTTCACTGAATTGCTGAGTCTGCATGTCGGACACATTTCGGACACGACACTCACCGACACTCGTCCGACACGCGTGTTAATAAAAAATAAAAAATTCTTCATACACTTGGACACACCTAAATACTATCACGTGTCAGCGTGTCCAGTTTTATTCTTAAAATATATTCTTGAAATAAATTTAAATATAGTATATATTATTATTTATAGTTAAATCTCATAGTGGTTCCTGAACTTACACTCGAGCCTCAAAGTCGTCCTTAAACTTGCATTGGCCCCAATATTATCCCCGAATTTGACACAGGTGGCTCACGGTCGTCCCTGAAACATTTTTCGGGGAATATTCCTAAACGGCGCGATGACGTGTATGGAGAGACGCCATGTTGGAGAGGTAACGACTATCTGACGTGGCTGTTATCTTTATTTAACTCAATTTAGTCCCTGAAATCATTTATAACCCTAATCCCCAATTTATTATTAGAAACCAGACTGTGTCTTCTTCTCTGCTCTCCTTCGTCTTCTCTGACACTGTTGAGCTTGATTTGAGTGGGTCATGATGGGTGGAGGCAGCAACCATGTTAGTAGCTCTAGTAACCGACGATCCGACAGAAACTGTAGGAGGAGAACCACCAGGAGTAGTCACGAACGACTTCCAGATAGGTATGGATGTGGTAGCCGACCCGTCCTCATGTGGTCAGGAACAGAGGCGAATCCAGGAAGACCATTTTATGGTTGTCCTAACTACAATGTAAGTGATTTTTGTTAATGTATATACCTAGCGTTGTTGCTCATTTCAATTTGTAATATTTTTTCTTCATGGGCATAAAATGTGGTTGCAGAGTGTTGGCAAGAGGTGGTGTGGTCTCTTTATGTGGGCTGACAAAGTTGCTAATGAAGAAGAAGTAAGTGACAGAGATAATCCTGGCTTTGAAATGAAGGAGTGGAGAATGAAATTTGCTTGGAAGCTTAGAGTTTGAAGTTAGGGCTCTAAAACTAGCATTTTGTGTGTTGTTGGTTGTTCTTGTAGTAATTGTGATTGTTGTTTGTGTAGCATGGAAGTAGTGAAGGCCATGTAGATATCGTGTAAAACAAAAGTTGTGATTGATGTACCCTATGAGGAACAAATGAATAGATTTGTGTAATTCTATTTTATCATTGTTGTTGCTAATTGTAATTTAGGAATTAAGAAATATGAAGCTAAAGAAGTGTAATAAAATTTGAAACATTCAACAACAACATTCACACATTGTAAATTGTTTTCCAAACTTGTCTGTGTCAAACTAGACACGATCAAAAGACAATATAGAGTATTTAACTACCATAATTCAAAACACATACACCCTGACACATGGAACTCAAAAACCATAAAGTTCAATGTTTAACAACAAAATATCTTAACAGAAAAATAGCAAAATGTTCATTTCTTGAATTTTCTTGGTGGTTTGAACCTCAAAGTTGAAACAAAACGCATGACATTACGCAACCTTGAAGCTGTAGTTGCAAATGCACCAACCATTGGATCGATACGAGCAGTTGTTGGAGTATTTGAAATTGGAACAGTGGCTGGTGGAGGAGCATTTGAAACACTTGGTGGAGGAGCACTGGTTGCTGCTGGAGGGATTGAAGTTGGTGCAGCTGGTGGAGGAGCATTTGAAACACTTGGCTAGACCCCTGGTTATATATCTCCTATTCAGTGTTGTTCTTGGTTTGCCTTTCTTTGCAGTTTTTTTCAAAGCAGCACCTTTCTTCTCTGTCCCATTCTTTGAGGGCACATTGGGTTGGAAAATCTTACCCTATTTTGGCTTAGGCACTGGTGTTGGAGTACTTTTGGGAATTGGGGTTGATTTGATGGTTGCAGCTGGTACTTGAGGTGGGGCAGAAGTAGCAGCCATAGAAATTGGGGTCGGAATGGTAAATTTGGGAATTGGGGTTGATTTGGTGGTTGCAGCTGGTACTTCAGTATGGTCCATGTCTTGGTTGGCTGGAGCAGAGGTAGCAGCCATAGAAATTGGGTTCGGAATGGTAGAGGTTGCCTCCTGGGTGGGTTCGGTAGTTTTAGGGTGATTGATACATAGGCTTGGAACTGGGTGTGGAGGAATGGCCTTAGAGCTTGGTCCTGTTCTCAGCAAAACTGGTTGGGTAGGGACTTCAACCACCACCTCCTTGCCCTTTTTGAATGGTGGTTCTTCCAAGTACGTTGGAATAGATACCCCATGTTCATAGTACAATTGCACCTCTCCATGGTTGCTTTCAGCAAGGAAGCACATCTCTAGGAGCTCAGCATCAGAATTTAGTTCCCTTAGGCCAGTCTCTAAGGGTCTGTTTAGAACCAGCCACCAACAGTGTTCTGCCTTATCATACCCAAACTCTTTGTAGTAATTCCTTATGAAAAAGACATCTAGTCGATCAGGGTCAAGTTTCGGAATCTCTGAAATATGGTTCCTGGTGTATGACACAACACCGTCTTCACTCGTCACAAAGGATCCCCCATGGTGACACACAATAGTTATGAGACCCATCTGCAAATAACAAATGATCATCAAAATTGCCATCAACCAGGAAAGCACAATAACCCCAGTTCCTAACCCTCCATGAACACACATAAACTGCATACATAGACATCCTACATACTTCTATTTTCAGCACATTACAACCATAGCTACCATCATTACAGCAAAAAACAATCAATAAAAATGCAACAACAACATATGGAAAAAATCCTAACAAAAATTTTCAAAAAAATCACATAAGAAAACGATGAACGAATGAAATATATAACAAGTTAACAATGTACAAAAAGCCATGATCAACACAAGCAGAGGAGTGGATGGTAGCTATTTTGTTTCTCCTTTCTATTTTGGTTACCTCTAACAATCAAGATGCTTCCCGTCAGACCACTATGTGCGTGATAGAGACGAGATAATCAGAATATGCTTCCTTTCCTTGAGAGAGAAGGCCAGCCAAAAGCCCAAAATCCCTCTCAAAGTGGCGCCATTGAAAAAAATAAGGAGAAGAGGAAGAGACTGTGTTGGATTGAGAGAGAAGTAGTCACTGCATGTTAAATCCCTTCTGTAAACACTAACCGACGACGTTTCAATGCAATTTGGGTGCCAAATTAAAAACGACGTCGTTTTTGAAGTCAAGTCTGGCTTCCAGCGTGGCATCTGTCAATCCAAGTCATCTTTTCGTCACCGGAAAATGCTTCAGGGACGACCGTGAGCCACCTGTGTCAAATTCAGGGATAATATTGGGGCCAATGCAAGTTTAGGGACGACTTTGAGACTCGAGTGCAAGTTCAGGGACCACTCTGAGATTTAACTTTATTATTTATTAAAACAAAAAATATTTTAAATACTTGATATAATTAAAATAAAATATTAAAAATAATTAAAAAATTAATTTATATTTTAATATCAATAAAATATCAAAATATCATTACGATTTATCTAAAAAATACTTTATATTTTATATGTATGCATGTCTCCGTGTCTTATAAAATTTTAAAATTCGCGTATCAGTGTATTCCATATCGTGTCGTGTCCCGTGTCCGTATCATTGTGTGTGCATCATAGCTCAAAAGAATCCAAACTCAATAATGGATTATCAATTCAAATCAAACCAATTGAAAAAATATTTTATTTTTAATAACAATGGGATGAGATAAATTGTGTTAAAAATTTTAAAATATTTTTTATACAAATTTTCAATTTACAGCAATGTAAAAATATGACTTTAAAGCTTATATGTTTTCGTTCCAACAATTAAGAGTTTGTTTGAAAAATTAAGGATCAGAATTCATTCAAAAATGAAAATTTTTTTATATTTTAAAACAAATAAAAAATAATTTTAATTTTAATAAAAATTTTAGTTCTCATATTTATTTCTTTATAAATCTGAATTTTTTATGTTTGATTTTCAATTTTATTCTCAGTTATAATTTTAGAAATAAAAAAAATTCAAAATATCTTTACAAAAACATTCAATTTTTTAATCAAAATGATGTATCATTTTTTTTTTAAATTAAAAATAAAATTCTTTTTTTAATAGAGTTAGAATTCTTTTACCGTAAAAAAAACTTTCCAAACACACTGAAATCTAAATTCAAAAAATAAAAAAGGCAGGAAAAGAAGGGGAAGGAGCGAGCTCCGAGCTGTGTATGTGATGGCGACAGAGGAAGGAGAAGCTGCCACGGATAACGAAGTAAATGTTGCTTTCGAAGAAGAAGAGAAGCAAAATCAGACCGAAGTTGATGATGCAGAAGCAGAAGAAGACAATGATGACGATGAAGGAGGAGGAGAAGAAGAAGAAGAAGAAGAAGAGGCCGAGGAGGAGGAGGAGGAGGGAGAGGGCGAATACACTTTCAGATTCACCAACGGAATGAGTCATTTGGATTTCGTTCGAAACAACGATTCCGACGTCCAACGTTACCAGCAATTCGAGCTCCTTGAGCATCAAGCTCTCGCTGATAGAAAGCGCAAAGCCCTTTCACTTTCAGATTCTCATCAGTAATATTCTTCTTCTTCTTCTTCTTCTTCTTCTTCTTCTTCTTCTTCTTCTTCTTCTTCTTCTTCTTCTCTTATCAATTCTATCTTATAGTTGCTTCCTTTCAGTTACGTTCTGTAAAATTTCATGTTCTAGTTATGTTTTCTGTATAGTGGATTAATTAAGTGTTTAAAACGTTCCGGCTGCGTTTGGATAAACTGAATGTTTTCTTATTTTTATAGACCATGCATTAGTAAGCTATTATGGATGTTGAAAAGTGTTTAAGATGTATCTGGTCATTGTGCTGTTGGATTCGTCTGCATGCAGGGAAGAGACTCCTTCAAAGAAGGGGAGGGAAGATGATAATCCTGGGGCAACCATGGCTGAGATAATGGAAGCAATGAATTTTGGCGCACGCAGGAGATCAAGAAAGGTATGGATATGTACATCATTGGTTTCTCAATAGTTTACTCTTTTTTTGTTAATATTTTTCTCCCTTATTTTGATCAATGATTGTCCTTGAAATGATGTAGATGAATGATTTTAAGCATTTTCAGTTACAACCTATGGATGGTACAAGCTGCTTTTAGCTTTTTGTATAACTTGCATCTCATTCTTCACAATTATTCATCTGACTGATGCAGCAAAAGAAAAGAGGTAGGCGAAAAGGATCAAGGAATAAGCTAAACCCACAGATAACAAGAATGCTCGGTGATGCGACGCTTCACTACGTTTGTCGCCGTTATGACCAGGTATATTGTTCTGTCATGTGGAAATATTTGGCCTCTGGCATTGGAGATGTCTAATTCCTGTCTGTCACAGTTCTAAAGTACATTGAGCGAAAAGTTAGAGGATAAATAAGTTTTTTACCAACTTGATTCATATCTTTCATGAGGATGGTTTTCCGCCATACACCTTCAGATAGATTCTACAACTTAGAGGATGTAGTAACCTGATGCAACTTGGGGCAGTAGATGCTTCTGTATTTCTCTTTTATGATAACTAATTGAGATAGGGCTAAAAAATTAATATACAAGAAGGAGCATTCATACTTAATTACTTCAGATCTGGCTTCAAAATTACACTACTTTACCAATATACAAGTTGTCTACGATTGAAAAACTGAAAAGGTTGGAAGTTGCAATTTGTCACAAAAGCTGGATGTTAACATTTTCTTTTTTGGATCTCTCTCCTGCATGCTCTCTTCGTCTATTCCTTTTTCTTTAGATTTTTTGTTGGCTTTTTGCAGGCTATAGCTGTCTCACATGAAGTTATTAGGCTGGCACCAAATGTGGCTGATTCGTATCACACCCTTGGACTTGTATATTATGACCTTGAGGATTACAAAAGGGCGATGGATTTTTACATGATTGCTGCTCATTTGACTCCTAAAGATTCATCCCGTTGGAAAATGCTTTATGACTGGTCCAGGTGAGATGGTTTATTATTTTGTTGCATCTTCATTCTTAATTAGTTATGCTTCCGGAACTATTCAGCTGCATGAATTTTCATTCCCACTTGAATCATGAAAGTGGTTAGAATTTCATCTAATATTATGTCCACATAATAAATAACCTGTGCAGGCAAAATAATAATGGGGAAAATGGTTCATAAAAAACTCAATTTTCCACTTCAAAATATCTCTTTATTAGTTTTACCTCATTGGAGTTTGTCACCTTTTAAAAGTACCTGAATCAATGTATTCATTTTTAAAATGCTTTTCTGTCCGAAGAGAAGTTTAATTACTGAATTGAGAACCTTTTCCAACTGCAGAGAACAAGGTGATATTGGTCAAGCCAGTTACTGCCTTTCCAAAGCAATAACAGCAGATCCCAAGGACGAGACTCTTAGGAAAGAACGTGCAATGTTTTATGTTGAGCTTGGAGATTATCAAAAAGCTGCTGCTGCATATGAGCAAGTACATCACCTTTGTCCTGAGAATGTTGAAGCACTAACAGATGCAGCTAAGGTTTGTCTTTAGCTCTGTTTATCTGAGTCAGAGATGCTGCTTATTTTGTTGCCACTGTATATTGTTAACAACAGTGATACTTCCTCTTCCTCAGCTGAGATTATGATCTTTACGTTTTCATTATTTGATCACATCTGATTTTAACCCAATTATTTATTTAGAAGTTGACTTTCATTGTTGAATTTATCTTTTACTGCTTTCTTTTAGTGCTACCAAAAATGTGGTCAAGTTGCCTGTTCAATCCAAATTCTTGAAGATTATCTAAGGAGTCAACCAGACAAAGCTCATGCAAGCTTAGTTGACCTATTGGCTACTATATACATGGAAACTAAGGCACATGACAGAGCTCTTCAGCATATTGAGCATGTTCGAATAGTAAATTCAGGGGAAGAAATGCCTTTGAACCTGAAAATTAAGTCTGGAATCTGCCATGCTCATCTTGGAAACATGGAGAGGGCTCAGGTGAGTATGTAATCTTACACGCTTGAACCTCAGAATATCATTGGTCTTAGATGGTAAGTAATCATGGTATCTATTACTGGGTGTTGAGATTCCTTTATGATATATCCATGTATTGTATACTTATTTGAATTTTTACAAAAGAGAAATGCGTGTAGTTTTTGCTGAATTTCCTATATTGTGGGGATTATTGTCCTGTTAAGATTTTTTTTTTATTTACACATTAGATATCTAAATCCTCTGTTATATCATCATTATGTGGAGTTTAGGAAATCTATGGAAATATATAAAGCTTCCCTTTGTTTCTGCATTATTTGTATGCTAATCAGCATTTTACATGATTAACAGGCTTGCTTCAGTGACATAAAACCAGAGAATGCAATTGAACATGTTGAGTTGGTCACAGAGGCTGCAGACTCCTTAATGGAACTTGAGCATTATGACTCCGCATTGAGTTATTATTTGATGTTGGAAGGCAATGGTGGAAATGAACATGTATGGTAACTTATTCCTGTCTATTGCCGTATTGCAGCACTCTGTCACTTTTATAGTGGTACTTTACTATTTTTCTTTAGTGGTTGACTTGCCCTTTACAAGTCATACAATCTGATATTGAGCTCTACATATATATCTTTCAAAGAAAGTCTACAAGAAACTCTATCCTTTTTCTCTCTTCTCCCCCAAAAGTCCTTTTTCTCTCTTCTCCCCAAAAAGTAATTTTAATCTGATGCCATATTGCATATACCTTTTTCTTGTTTGCAGGGTCTTCTGTATCTGAAAATTGCTAGGTGTTATCTATCCTTGAAAGAAAGGTTACAAGCAATTCACTTTTTTAGCAAAGGCAAGCTTTCATTTTTGTTAAGAGTGTATTCAGGAAAATGACAATTTATTAGAACCACTTATGTCTACCTTTTTTATTGCATGGATTGAAATACTGGATAATCTGTTTTGTTAGTTTCTAGAATGAATGTTGCCAACAATATCAAGTTTAGCTACAATTATTTTTCTCTTGGGAGGTTTGCTAAGCATCTTATGATTCAAGTTTGGCATATTTGTCACATCCAATGCTGAGTTAGAGTTAATAATTGATTTGGGTTACTATAAGAGCATATTTTGAGCTTAAATATTTACATTACATTTTTTTTAACAAGTGCTGGTGATATTCAAGTTCATAAGTTTTTTCTTTTACTATTGATTGCATGTTGATATTCATGTTTCTCTGTTGCTGAACAACCTTTTATATTATAGCCCTAGAAACACTACAAGATGATGTTGATGCACGCATTACGTTGGCTTCCCTTTTGATTGAAGAAGGGAAAGAAGATGAAGCCATTTCTTTGCTTTCTCCTCCAAAGGATTCTGGTAAATACCATGAACTCTTCTTTTTTTGCTTTCTCCCCCACCCCCTCCCTTTGTCTCTTTTTCTCTGAAAGATTTTAACATGCGATACTTGCAGACTCTGCTGAAGCACATTCTGTAAAGCCAAATAAATGGTGGGTTAATGAAAGGATAAAACTGAAGCTTTGCAATATATATTGGAATAAAGGGTTGCTAGATGATTTTGTGGATGCAATTTTTCCTATGATACGTGAATCATTGTACGTCGCAACCCTTCGACAAAGGGTAATTTTTTATAAGATATTTTCTTAAAATCTTTCTAGCATGTGCATGCAATAGAAATATTTGACTTGACCTATTCTGGCATGCCATTTTCTACTTGTTCTTATACATTGTTCTATGCCAAGATATAGCCTCCTCCTGATGTTATAATCTATCTAATTTCTTTTCATCTAAAATGACAGTCAATATTTGTCATGGTCGGTTCTCACTGTAGGGTAAATCGAAAAAACGCCTCTCTACACGAGACCTGGTTGAAAGGGTTAGGGTAATGAATGCTCCAGAAAAGGATAATGTATTTCAAGGATTCAGGCCTATAGCTACTCCTTCTGATAGGTCTGACCGGTGAGTATTTTGCCTCCTTTTGTTTTTGTATAGAGGATCCTGATCCCCCAATTTGTATTTCCTCTGATCCCCCAATTTGTATTTCCTTCTCCTCATCTTAATGAAATTCTTTTCTTTTATCCCGAAAAAAAAGTGTTATATGCTTATTTCTATGATAGTGTAAACAATGGATAGTTGTAAACTTAACTTCCTTGCTAAAGAACTTCTACTCTTGTTTAAATAAATTCAGGTGGAAAGCTTCCAGGGCAAAACGATCGCTTCAAAAGAAGGAAATTGAGAAGGAGAAAAAGAAAGCTGAGGCATTGGCCGCTGGAATTGACTGGCTGAGCAATGATTCAGATATTGAACCTCAGGTGATCAGTTCTGTGATGTCCAATCTTGCCTCTAGAACAAACAAGTTGAGCAATAATGTAATAACCGCCTTCTGTATTATGCATGGAATGTTTCCAGAGAGTACACAAAGAACCTCCATTATGTAATCTTCTCAAGGATGAAGAGCATCACCAGCTAATAATTAATGTTAGTACTTTTATCTCTTTTTATCTCTATGCTTTTCTCCATACTATCTGACCTATTAATTCTTTTGTACAGTTGTGCAAGGCATTAGCTTCCTTACAAAGGTATTGGGAAGCATTGGAGATTATAAATATTACTCTCAGATTGACTCATTCTGCACTTTCTGCTGACAAGAAAGAGGAACTTCGATCTCTTGGAGCTCGTAACTCCTGAGCCCCAACTACTTGTATTTCTTGTAGATTAGTTATTTGCTTCCTACTTTTCTGCTTGCAAGAAATAAAATTGAAAAGTGAAAGAATTTTATTGGGATTTAGATCCTCTGACGTGAGGGATGTTATAGAGTTAGAAGTGACAGATCAATCACATTTGGACCAATTACATGTATCTTTACTTTAGAGGATCATATTTGCTTTTACTGCTCGTTTATTATTGTTACTCTCCCCTTCTTTATGTTTAGGTATTTCTGTATTGAAGCTCACAATATGGAGGTCTTTTAAAGAGAGTGAAAGTTAATATGTAGTTATTTTGTTTTTTGCTAATAAAGTAAATTTTTGTTCTTCACAGAAATGGCATACAACACCACGGATCCTAAGCATGGGTTTGATTGTGTAAAATACATTGTTCAGCAACATCCGTACAGTGTTGCTGCTTGGAATTGCTACTACAAGGTTATGTCTAGGTAAATTTGTGAATGCAAAGATCCCCGGTTTCTTTGTAAAACATTAGGTTGCCTCATATTAGTTTTCCTTCCCTAATATTTCATTTATTTGTTTTCTCCTGTCTGGTAGATTGGAAAATCGAGATACAAGACACTCCAAGTTTATACTTAATATGCAAGGAAAGTTCGTGGATTGTGTACCTCCTATTCTCATTTCTGCTAATCAGTATACTATAATTAGCCATCACCAAGATGCTGCAAGGAAATACTTAGAAGCTTATAAACTTTTGCCAGAGAATCCCTTGGTTAATCTTTGCGTTGGTATGTTCTTTTATTTTGTGCTGCATCTGGGTAGTGCTTGCTTAGGCCAAGAATGAGCTATTGAACTCATTCCTTCAAAATGTTCTTCAGGAACTGCCTTGATCAACCTAGCATTGGGTTTAAGACTTCAAAATAAGCATCAGTGTGTTGTACAAGGTTTAGCGTTCCTCTATAACAATTTAAGGATCTGCGACAACAGCCAGGTTTGTGCCACATGGCATCTCTTAAGAAGAAAAATACCTTGTTAATAAAAATCACGAAACCAAAGGTTAGCTTTATTTGTATCCAGTGAGAAAATTTGATTATAGTTTTGCTGTGGACATTTATCTAGACCTTGTTAAGGTTGGAGCCTCAAGCACCGAGTCATCTTTTGAATTCAATTTTTTTTTTCTGGCTGTGTAAAAATTATGAAGGGCTGAAATGACTGGTTTTTCTTCTGACATGAGTTATTATTTTTCTAAATCTATAAATTAATGCAACACTAATAAGCAAGAAATTGTTGAGGTTTTGCAGGAATCATTGTACAACATAGCTAGGGCGTTCCATCATGTTGGTCTTGTAACTTTGGCAGCTTTCTATTATGAGAAAGTGCTTGCTATTCGTGAGAAGGACTATCCCATTCCAAAACTTCTCAATGAAACACCGGATATTGCTGAAAATCATAAACCCGGTTACTGTGATCTTCGCAGAGAGGCTGCTCACAATCTGCACTTGATCTACAAGAAGAGTGGAGCTCTTGATCTTGCTAGACAAGTTCTAAAAGATCATTGCACCTTCTGAGCTTATGTTGACATTTCTTCTTGTGTATATATATATACGGATGATAGTATTTATATGCAATGATAGTAGCAACTTATTTGTTTATTTTTACTCATTCAGTGGACCAAATTTTACTAATTTATATCACTCAATATTTTTTCTAAAACACACCCAAACAAGCCCTTAAGCCTTACACCAAGGAAGTTAACAAAATATTCAAAGTGATGAACATATAATTTTTCAGGAATCAATTTCCATGTTAACTCAAATTCACTAGTCCTCACAATGTGTTAGTTAAGGTGGTACGCAATGACACTTGTGAAGAGACTGCACAAATCTTGTGCGCTCTCAGTTTAATGAGCATTAATTTTGTGCGCAAGATGAAGGAATATCATTATTTTGTAGTTAACTCAATAAAAAAACCCTACATAAATCTAATTTGCTAATTCTTTTTTGAGTAAAGTTTCACCTTGAATTTGTTGTCTAGTCAAAATAATCACTTAGCTTAAATTTGTTTGTTGTTGAAAATCGTCACTGAGTTTTTTAGTGATTGAACATTGAGTTTTATTCTCTCTTACTGAATAATCACTTAGTTACATTTTTTTTTTTTTGCTAAAAATCATCGGCAAGTTGAATTTGTTATCGATTATCATCAAATTTGTTACTATCTTGCTCTTAGCTAAATTTTTTTGTGCTGAAAATTATCATAGTTAAATTTATTGTTTCTAAAATAATTAATACTTGATTGTTATTAATATTTTTGTGAAGACATGTATCTTAAGTTTTTAACTTATGATTTTAATTTTATTTTTATAATTTTATATTTTTATTTAGATTTAATTACTCTATTGATCTTTATAGTTTTACCAAACTTTTAATTAGGTCTTATACTTTTTTTTTCAATTGGATTCCTGGACTGCTTTTAATTTTGTAATTAGGTCCTTTCTAGTGTAAAAAATATTAGAGTTAATTGAATATTTCTTTACAAATTAAAGGTATTCATAATTAAGAAACTAATTAGACCTTTAACCGTATGTATTTTTTGGAGAAATATTCTGTTAATTTTAACATTGTTAACATGAAAAGACCTAATTACAAAATTAAAATTTATATAAGGACCCAATTGAAAATAAAAAAAAAGTATAAAGACCTAATTAAAAATTTAATGAAACTATAGGGATTATGTCTAGATCAATCGAGTGAGTCAATAACTCATCGATTGAACTAGTAACACGATGATCTGGTTGTATGACCGGATCAATTACCGATTCGATTTTGATAACTATACTGACAGGTGCAGAGTGTTCTGAAACTGGACTAGATTGGCCGGTCAGACTGATCCGACTGCAAACCAGAGACATTAACGGTTTGGTTTATTGTTGGAAACCGCCAATTCAAAAACAATCAAAACTCTGAACCGGCCGGTCGGATCGGGCTGGGAACCGGCAGGTTTGTAGAAAACGACGCCGTTTTTCCTCTTAAAAGGGCAAAAAAAAAGGAGAAGAAATCAGAAAAGCGTGCGCGACTCGCCCCCTTTCTCCAATCTCCTTCCTAGCCTCCACCACCGCCGCAAGGAGGAGCCGTGTTTGCCGCCGTCCGTCGCATTCAGGGGATTGTCTCCTCGAGTCTTCGTGCGTCGCAGGCGTTCAAGTCTTCATCTGTTCGCAATCATCAGTCTCTGGCGCGCAGGTTCTTCCTCGAGCTCGGCGTGCGTTGTCTTCGTCTGTCGCTGTCCGTCCTCCTCTGCGATCGAAGGTCAGTGACTCCGAGCTAACTTGTTCTTCGTTTTTTTGTATGCTCTGTTCAGAAATCATTGAATGATTATTGAATATTTTGTGTTTTTATTGGGATGATTATTTGATTCTATTGAGTAGTTCTCTGCTACTGTTTTGTGTTTTCTACTTTTCTGTTTTGTGATTTTTTAGATAGTGATGAGCTGCTGCCTGTGTGATGTAGCCTGCTTTGTGTTTTACTGTTTTTGTGAGTTAATTATGTTTAGATTGTGTGTGTGACTGTCTTAAACTCTTAATGATTTATCGATTTCAGTTATGGATAATATTTTTACAAAATGACCTTTTGCTTTCAGAAATTATACACCACTAATACCACATAATATTTTTCTGTTACCTTTGTAAGAACTTAAAAATTTTACCCAAATGCATCATTGTTATTCTGTGATGCTTACGATTCCTCACTAGTTGTTCGTGGAATTGCGGTGTCTGGTTGATAGTGCTGATGAATACTTGCAGCTTGTTGACACAGTCAGCAATACAATGCAAGCTTTTTGTAACATGCCAGAAAGATTTGCTTATGGGAGTTAGATATAGGATAGATAGCTGGTTAAATGTAGAAGGGTCAATTAGAGGATCTATATTATGAAAACTAAATTAGATTTGGACTCCGGTTATTTGCTTGTTTTGATTTTTGAATCATTCATTCCTAGCATTTATTCTATGATATCCCTTATGTACAAAAACTACAAAATTAACGCTACAGCGGGTGAAATTAATGAATGCAATGCAATATCTTAAACCATACAAATGGTTTATTAAACAACTAGCATAAAAGGAAAAGAGATGAATAACAGAATAAGTGTACTACAAGTCTACAACACTTTTAAATTATAATCGATTGAACGGACTCAACATAGTACTAGTAGGCACACCTAAGATTATTGCATGGCAATATTATTAGTAGCCTGCTCTAGTGCTCATAACCAGCAATGAAGGTAATTGTGAATTGTGATGCTGCTATTTATTCCTGTTCTCCCCATTTCAAATGTGGTAAGACTTTGGTTGATATAATATTTCATGTAGTACTTTAAATTTGGAAAACATTTTAAGATTTATATAAGACTATAATTATGTTTTAGAGTGTTTACTTATAATTTATTTATTATTTTATTATAAAAACAGTTTTTTCGATTGAATTACGGTTGAACTGGTTAGACCAATAAACTAATGAACCGGTAACTAAAGCGGTTTCATAACCAGTCCGGTTTTCAGAACCTTTTTGCCTTTAGTATCAAAAATTAAATTCTTTTTAATATGTTATTATTGTAGACGAGTTCTCCTTCTTCGGAGCAGCCGCCGCAACTACCTCCATTTTCAAGTTCGACTCTCATTGCCACTGGTTACCAACCTCCTCAATACAGCTTCCCCCATTGCTCCCTCTTCTTTATTGCAGCATAACCAGTCTTCTATAATAGCCACAACCATCCCAAGAGGACCAAGCAAGGGGCCTGCTAGTACTAGAGAAAACACCCGAGAACAATAGAGTGCTTACAAGGTGTTTGACGGAATGCTTACTCTAAATTATGTAACTTTATTGCTCATATAGTCATATTTGTGGGTTCCTAAGTGTGTGACTACGAGTGTGATTATGAAGCTTGCAGTAGTTAAATGGCATATAGCAATATAGCATAGTAGTTGGTTAATAGGCAAGTTCCAATTTCCCGAGTGCTTAAACTCTTCTTTAGATTCAGACTGAACATTTAAAAATGCTTCTAGCTCGAAAGCTATCTCCTTCAAAGCTTAAGCCACTCTTTTATTTATCACTCCTTCCTGAGTGCAGAAACCTTGCCCACTCAAATCTCTCTTCAGTTTTGGTAGCACACTCAAAATTCCAGATACAAAACTGCCCAAAGTTTTTGCCACAACCCACAATTAGTTTGATTAGGTTTTTCTCTTCACAGCCTGGAGATTCAGCTTTGAAACAAAATTTGCCTATCTCGCGTGAGGGTAATTATGATGAAGGGACATCCCCATCTGTTGTTTGCCCTGGTTGTGGTGTTTATATGCAGGATTCCAACCCTAAGCACCCTGGGTATTTTATTAAACCCTCTGAAAAGGACCTGAACTATAAATTGTTTAACAATCTTGAACCTGTTGCAGAAGAGCCTGAGTTCTCCAATTCTGTTAAAAGAGGGATTGTTATTGAACCTGAAAAGCTTAATGATGATGATGCAAACTTGATCAAGAAACCAGAGAAGCCAGTGGTATGTGCACGCTGCCATTCGTTGAGGCACTATGGGAAAGTAAAGGACCCAACAGTAGAGAACTTGTTACCGGATTTCGACTTTGATTATACGGTGGGAAGGAAGTTAGCATCAACATCAGGGACCCGATCAGTGGTGCTGATGGTTGTGGATGCAGTGGATTTTGATGGATCATTTCCACGGAAGGTTGCAAAATTGTTGTCTAAGACAATTGAGGATCATTCCGCTGCATGGAAGCAAGGCAAGTCAGGGAATGTGCCAAGAGTGGTACTTGTGGTGACAAAGATTGACTTGTTGCCTAGCTCATTGTCACCAACAACATTGGAGTATTGGATTAGGCAAAGAGCGAGAGAGGGTGGAATTAACAAGATTACTAGTTTGCACATGGTGAGTTCACTACGGGATTGGGGACTGAAGAACCTAGTCGACGATATAGTTGCACTAGCTGGGCCTAGAGGGAATGTCTGGGCTGTTGGGGCACAGAATGCAGGAAAGAGTACATTAATAAACTCGATAGGGAAGTATGTTGGGGGGAACATTACACATCTGACAGAAGCACCTGTGCCAGGGACGACACTCGGCATTCTTAGAGTGGAGGGTGTCCTTCCAAGGCAGGCAAAATTATTCGATACACCTGGCCTTCTTCATCCTCACCAGATCACAACACGGTTGACGAGGGAAGAGCAAAAGCTTGTTAACATGGGCAAGGAGTTGAAACCTAGGACATATAGAGTTAAGGTGAGTGCACTGAGATGCTAATTCTTGGTACTGAATTTCTTATATGCATTGCCAGTTTGCACTGTGACTATTTTTTAAAAATAAAATAAATATTTGTTATCTTGTTAAAGCTTGCGGTAATTCATTGTGGCAGGTTGGTCATTCTATTCACATAGCTGGTCTAATGAGGTTGGATATTGAAGAAACATCCCTAGATACTATTTATGTCACAGTGTGGGCATCTCCTTATCTTCCACTGCATATGGGTAAAATAGAAAATGCACCCAAAATATTCCAAGACCATTTTGGCTGCCAACTACAGGTATTCACTTTGCTCTTGTTTATTCAATAAAAATTACACCACCACCACCACCACAACAACAAAGTCTTATTTATTCCTCTAGGTGAGAGACTACTTATTCAATGAGATTAATTTTGATATAGTCTCGGTGTAAAATATTCTACACTATCAACAAATCTTATACTCCTTTCGTTCCTTTTAATGTATCCAAAATACATTGATCTAAAAATATAGCAAATGGTGATAATGGCGAATAAAAGGAACTATGATAGATATTGTATCCACATACAATTTGTATCCACCAGATAACTACAATTCATTTCCAAATACATTATGCACTAAAACGTGAGAGCAACAAAACGTTTGGTACATTGTTAGATCAAGGAATTATCCAGATAC
This sequence comes from Arachis ipaensis, assembly GCF_059453495.1. NCBI lineage: Eukaryota > Viridiplantae > Streptophyta > Magnoliopsida > Fabales > Fabaceae > Arachis > Arachis ipaensis. Next base: position 9,666,985 of record NC_142438.1, read on the forward strand.
ATCTGTAGAAGGATGTGCCAAAAACTGATAATGGCAGATATAAGGGGATTAGGGGAATTTGTTATCATACCACAGGACTTTATTTAATCAATCATGATATATATACACACAAAATCAGCTATTAAATCAACCACCTGTATAGAATATATGTTGAAATACAAAATATACATTAAAAATGAGTTAAATAACACATATATTATACACAGACACAGCGGATGATTTGGTAGCTGATTTTTTTTTTTGTGTGCGCATATTTCATTGTGGCATGAATGATATTGCATTAAATTTTCCTCGTCTGTAACACCATTTTGAACTGTTCTTTGCCAGCCTCCAATTGGAGAGAAACGAGTTCAAGAGCTTGGGAATTGGGTGAGAAGGGAGTTCCATGTTAGTGGGAACAGTTGGGGGTCAAGTTCTGTAGACATTGCTGCTTCTGGGCTTGGTTGGTTTGCCATTGGACTCAAAGGAGATGCAGTTTTAAGTGCTTGGACATATGAAGGTGTTGATGTTATTCTTCGTAATTCTTTATTACCTTACAGATCACACACCTTTGAAGTTGCTGGATTCACAGTTTCCAAGATTGTGTCTCAGTCTGACAGAGTTTTAAATAAGTCACATCAAAGAAGTGATAAAAAAGCCAAAGGGGTTGACTCAAAAGCACCATTATCGAGTGATCTTGACTCATCAATGTTGACATCTAACTGAAGCATGTAACACTGGTGTTCACAGTAATGTGACAATGAAAAAAGTGATTTTGACTTTTTTTGGATACATCTAAAATTAATGTATTTGTATTTAATTTTTATCCAGATACATGATATATTAATCCATGATTGTACCAAAAAAAAAAGTTAAAATGACAATTATTGTAAACTGGAATAAAAATAGAAATAGAAATTGATTACTACAATGAGCTCCATGAGCTAAACGATAATTTAGTTTTGTTTAAAAATATTTCGTTTGACTTGGTATATCTTTTGGCTTATATCTGATTCATTACATGTATATTTTCTAATTTATCAATATCATAATCATCATATAAATAAAGAGGATATTGAGTAACTAAGTTGGGTTGGTCTAGTGATTAACTCACTAGTCCGTTTGAGCAAGTGTCAAAAGTTCGAAAGTCTTGTGCATACAATAACTCATTATTCAGCAGCAAATTCTTAAATGGAGTTTTGATTTATAACAGATTAGTCCTTAATTTGTCGAGTTAGAAAATATCATAGAAAAAAAAAACATTGAATTGATCTTAGGGACCTTAGATATGAATAAATGGCCAGAAGGATGGTTAAACTTTTAACATCATCATTATAATTAATTTTAATTGAAAACTGGTTTTTATGTCGATTTGTCTTTTAGATTTTTGAAAAAAAAGCTTTGTACAATGTAATCAATACTACAAAAAGTATGAGTTATTATTTTATAGAGTACAAAAAGAGGGAAGAGAAAAGTTTAGAACCAGATACTAATACTAGTAATTAGTAGTATGCGAATTGTTATGTGCAATAAAGATAACTACTTCTTCTTCTTTTTTCATTAAATGGATATATTTGCAAGTCACAGAAAAAACTTTGGAACGTTTTCTTTTTCTTTATTTTTTTCTTTTCTTTTTTACACTTTTCTACTTTTAAATTTATAATCAACCATTTGTAATTGTACTACATGGTAAGTGCCTCGACAAACCCCTTTAAAGTTTAAAGACTAAAAAATCTCTTGACAATGGATTACAATTATAACATAAAGGCCTATTCCATAAGTGTTATGTGCAATGCTTGTTGGAATCACCAACATTTATTTATGTGGCTAATTTTCAGGGAAGTGAATATTCTTTGCTTTTTAAATACTATTTTCTTAAAAGGAAAAAGAAAAGAAAAGAAATGTACATATACTTTGTTTAGTAATTTTTTAAAAGGATTTTTGTTAAGACTTTCAATGTAAAAGGATTTTATTAAAAAAAATAAAGTTTTACTGTATCTATAATGTATTTATTAAACAAGTTTTAAAAATTCAACTGAAATAATTAATAACGGTGTTAGCAGAATCAAACAACAGAAATTGTAATAGGATAGCCAACTTATTAGTTAGATAAATTAGATGAATTGGCATTTAGGATAGAATATTGATCGGAAGTTTTAATGTATTTTCCTAATATTCAAATAAATAAAATTTTAAATATATATTATTTTTTAAAATAAAAACAAACATTTTTTATTTAATAATTAAGAAACAATTAAAAAGAAAAATTGATTTTTTTTTTTCAGATTAATCCATAAAAAGAGACATATTACTATATTAGACCTTGTTATGCTTGATAATTTCTCATATTAGTCTGGAATTTTGGTGGCCGGAAAATTTATCCGTGGAGGATGGTAGTTGTTTGTTTCTTCTTTTTAATGTTAGCAAAATCCTTTTGAAATAGGGTATTCAAAATATTTTCAAGGTATACTATACTATATAGTATATACACTATATTATAGTATAAAGTATTATTTTAATCCTAAAATTTGAGCTAACTCTTAATTCTGTTTTTAGCATTTAATGTGCGTGTTATATTTTTATTTTGAATATTTTATTTTATTCAATTTGTTTCGTCAAAATTAATTTTTTCGCTTCTATTATTATTATTATTATTATTATTATTATTATTATTATTATTATTATTATCTTTTAACTAATAAAAAATATTATAGTTGTAGTAGTAATAGTGCTAATTGTAAATTTGTAATGATTTAAGAGTGATAAATAAATAAAAAAAGATAATAATAAAAAATGTTTTTTAAAAAAAATAATTTAGACGAAATGAAAAAAACAGGAAAATAAAATTTTGGAAATAAAATATAACATTTTAAATATTAAATATAAAATTAATACTTAATTAGAATATTTAAAATTAAAATAATATTTTAACTCGAATATGCCTAAAATAAGCATAATAATTTTGTGAATATTGAACGTGTTTTTTATAAATTATTGAATTTTATTAAATAAAAATTAAATATGATCTTAAAAGAAGAGAGTTGATGGATTATAATAAAGTAATAATCATTAATACATCAATAAGTAATATGAAGTAAGTTAAACAACAATATTTAAAATAATATTAACCATAATTGATTTTTGTTGTGTTAGACTAATTTAATTAAATTTGGTTAACAAAAAGACTTGAATTATAATATTATTCATCTTTTAATATATTAATATATATAATTTTTTATTTTTAAATAAATAAATAAATAACATATAGATGCACAAAAATATAAATTATTTATGTACTAAAATTTTTATAATATTAGAAATTGATATTAAAATAGTATTTTAAACTATAATATAAAAATATAAAATAATTAATTTTATTTTATATATTTTGACAAATAATTAAATTATTTTAATAAAAATTTATTAAGTAACTAATTTTGTTAAAAATATTATTATATAATATAATTTTTTATCATTAAAAAGTGACGTAATCATTTATAAAATACTGTTTTTCTAAAATAAATTGGAAAAAATAAAAATTCAATATTTTTATGTATTATATATAATATTTTAAATAAATTATATTTTTATAAATATTTTGATAAAAAATTATATATTATAATATTATTTTTAACAAAAATAGTTAGTTAAAATTTTTTAATTTAATTATTTTATATTTTTATATTATAATTTAAAATATTATTTTAATATAAATTTTAAGTATTATAAAAAATTTATTATATAATAATCGATCTTAATGTATAAAAGTTCATTTATATTTTTTTGTATTTATATGTATTTATTTTAAGAAAAAATTATATTTATTGTTTAAAATATTATATATTAAAAGATGTTTTTCATTTTGTATTTATTAGAATCTAATAATTTTTTTCTTATAACAGTTTTTAAGTTTATTTAGTAAAATTAAATAAATTATAAAAAATGATGCATATTTATAAAAAAATGACACATTTAATGTATACAAAATTATTGTGATTATTTTGGACACATTCTTTTAACTGTATGTTATTAATTTTTATTATACTATACTTTATAAAGGAAAAAAAAAGGGAGGAAAAGAAAAAGAGAAAATGAAAGTATGAAACCCAGTAAGATGCCAGCTATATACCAATGTCTATAGATTGAGAGAGAGAGAGAAAGAAAGAAAGAAAGCAAGCTAGACACACAGGACATTCCATTTTGACCACTCCTGACAGCAACACACTCTCTCTCTCTCTTCTCTTTTCTTTTCTTTTCTTTTCTTTTCTTTGTTTATTTATTTTTCACTTTGTTAGTTTGTTTTCATAGATATTCCCATTATTATTTCCCCAAATTTCATCCAATCGGAGCCCCCGTTACGCCGCCGCCGGAATCAGCCAATTCCGCAATGGGCCTCCTCCGGCTCGTTCTTCTCTATTTCTAGGGTTTCTTTGTTTTCTCTTTCTCCCTCCGCGTGTCTCCTATCGTAGCTTCTGCTGCGCTTTCCCACCGGAGACATGTCGCGCCAAACGACGTCGACGGCATTCACTAAATCCAAGACTCTCGACAACAAATATGTACGCCATTTTCTCTCCTTTCACAAATTCACTTTCGATTCTCCGTACGATTTCAGCCTTTTCTGTTCTCTGTTTTCGCCAATTGCCAAAAGAATGCTGCTTAAATTTAAGATTTTTTACCCATTTTCTGGGGGTTGAAGACGTGAATTTCTTGTTTTAGAAAGTATATAGCTGAAATTGAATTAGTGGAGGGTTTAGTGTTGTGTTCATTGTGGAATAAGAGATGTTTCTGAATGAAATTTGAAAGCCTGGTGGTGGTTTTTACTTTAGTAGTACGATATGGCACATAATGTGGATGGTAGTAGTATATGGGAACTGTTGAAATTACGGTGACTGTGTGAATTGTAACATTAGTAATCATAAGCTTACGGTAGCAATACCATGACCTTAAAAAAAGGAGATGAAGCTGATGGTAGGGTAGCTGGTAGGCTGTAGCAGCTTTGGGCTGTACTGGCGGTAATGTTAGACTTAGGGTGCTGGGGTAATGTGGAACTGGTGTTAGGCAGCCAAATAAGAGTACTGTTGTTGATGTGACTATGGTTGCAATGAGGTCATAATGCTAATAACATGATCTAGTGGTGAGGGATGTTACTGCTGCTGATGGTGATTGGATGGTAGCAGTTAATAAATGTTTTCTAAAGGGACTGTGTTACATTGTTTGATGCTGCTTCTGGTTGTTCCTTCATCTTTGTTAAATCATCTAGCGTTTGCAGTACACACGTGGCAGAGAATGCACTTGAAAGTTGAAATGTTATATTCTGTAATTCATGGATTTTTTATTATATGATATTGTCTCTATTTTGAAACTGCTGTTGGATTGGTATATTAAACTGCTTTGATTTTTTTATTGGCCAATTTTTTTATTATTGTTTTTTATTTATTTTTGCTTGTGAGACTTGGAGCAGATGCTGGGAGATGAGATTGGGAAAGGAGCTTATGGTCGAGTTTACAAAGGTTTGGACCTGGAGAATGGAGACTTTGTTGCAATTAAACAAGTCTCTTTGGAGAATATTGCACAGGAGGATCTCAACATCATCATGGTATAAAATGTCTTCATATCATCCCTCTTTTAATTTTTCCTTAGATTGAATTATCGTGTTAACTGTTGATTATAAAGCAGAAAGTTAGTCTGTTATGTCTCAACAGACCCAATTGAGGTTGAGATGGACATCTGAGGCTCTCATGGTGGCTTGATATTGTGTCCATATGTCATTCAACTGATATGGCCCTTGCTTAGGCTAGGTCTTTCACCTTTTTTTCAAAAAAAAGTTTGGATAAAAGAAGAATTTCATTAAGATGGAGAGAAGAATAAACAAGGAAATGGAGGATAAGAGATCCTCCATACAAGAGCACAAAACAATCAAAAGAAGAGCTATCTATGAAGCGTAGGTTTCCAATCCCTCAACGTGCTTGAGGGGGAAGTCCTCTAAATGAATCATGAGGTTTAGGATGCCAAATATCTAATCATTTTCCATAAAAATATCTTGTTTGACAATCTGTCATTGAAGAGACTACTGGCATATATTGCATAATGCCACAAGGAGTTAACCTCTCTCCTAGTCCTAAAACCAACAAACATACTCAAGAGAAACTGGTCTATTGCTTAGGCTAGTTCTTTTTGGAGCAGAACTTCTTCACATATTCATAATTTGGCAACATATATTGTATGATAGATAAAGCAACTAGAAAAAGCAATATAATCTTTCTGAAGCTCTCAATGTCTTTTTAGCTCTTTATATTGCTTTTCTTTCCTCATCTATTATCTACATTACTAATTTGGGTGCTGCTTTGGCTGTTGCTTTCGTCTGATTTGATGGATGCTTTGATTTTCCAGCAAGAGATTGATTTGTTGAAGGTACTGTTTCTTAATATTGTATATGTGCTGCAATGTGTTACTATGCTACAATGTATCCCCCCCCCCCCCCCCTTTTTCTCTCTTCCCTCTTTTTTAATATGTGTTCTTTACATGTCTACTTTCCTGTGATGTTTTTTGTTTAAACTCTCGAAATCACACTACCTATCATGTTAACTACTAGTAATCTGATACAGAATTTGAACCACAAAAACATTGTAAAGTATCTTGGATCCTTAAAGACAAAGAGTCACCTGCACATAATTCTTGAGTAAGTGACCTCAAATCTGTATTACAATGTAAATAAATCTCATTGTAGCATAATTTAATGGTACTTTAGAGGAGTCATGATTTTGCTACGTGTTGTTTGTGACTTAATAGGTATGTGGAGAATGGTTCACTTGCAAATATAATCAAGCCAAATAAATTTGGTCCTTTTCCAGAATCACTGGTTGCTGTTTATATTGCCCAGGTTTGGGGGTACTTATGACTTTTTCATTGCGATCTTCCAAGGATTTGGCTATAAGATTTTATGTTAAATGTATTATATGTTGAGCTAGGTGTTGGAAGGCTTGGTTTATCTACATGAACAAGGTGTTATTCATCGAGATATCAAGGGTGCAAACATATTGACAACTAAAGAGGCAAGTCTTCTATTTTTCTAGCTCACATTATGTGCTAGGGCTTTGTGTTTAGGCAATTCTTTTTTCTGGTGTGTATGCATTGTTATTCAAGTTATTATCTATATACAAGTGAGTTTTGTGTCATATATTCCCTCCTCTCAGTTGGAGTTAATTGATTGAATCAAGATGTTGGTGCTTTACTGGGTATTCATATTAATCTATCTAAAATCAATATTTGGCCATGGTGGGTACTGATGTGTGGTTTTAGTGGTAAGAGCAGTAGCCTATGGGCATTCATTCTATGCGACAAAGAAAGGGCAGCCTGGTGTACAAGCATCAACTGTAAAATATAAAATAATGTTCTATGGGATTGAATGTTGGATGGTAAAAAAGCCAACAAGAAAATAACTAAAGGATTAGGATGTTGAGACAGGTGAGTGGACACATTAGGACGGATAGAAGCAGCAGGAGTAAATGCATTATAGATAGAGTTTGGATAGCTCAGTAGTAGAGAGATGGTACTGATGTGTGGTTTTAGTGGTAAGAGCAGTAGCCTATGGGCATTCATTCTATGCGACAAAGAAAGGGCAGCCTGGTGTACAAGCATCAACTGTAAAATATAAAATAATGTTCTATGGGATTGAATGTTGGATGGTAAAAAAGCCAACAAGAAAATAACTAAAGGATTAGGATGTTGAGACAGGTGAGTGGACACATTAGGACGGATAGAAGCAGCAGGAGTAAATGCATTATAGATAGAGTTTGGATAGCTCAGTAGTAGAGAGATGGTAGAATCTTATTAGGTGGGATAACTGTAGTTGTTATATTTTCGTCTTTGTTCGGAAAAAAAATGTATTTTGCATTTTTCCCTTTTTTCCCCTTCCCTCTACGATTCACCATATCTTTTTGCTTTTCGGAGTTTTCCTCCCTTGTTGCTTCTGTGCTTAATTTGGTCTATGTTGATTTTCCCCCTTTATGTTTAAGTTAATGGCAATTAACTGTATTTTGTAAGGAGTGAGTCAAAACATAACTTTTTTGCCCGCATTTGGAAATCAGAAGACAAGAGAAGGGGTTCCCAGTCTTGCTAGCTTGTTTTTAGCATTATTATGAACTACTAGGTACTAGCTATTCTGCATTTAGTAACTTGTACTTTGCTTGGTTAGTGTCTCATGATCTAGTTACGAGTTTTATTAATTTTCTTGTCATTGAATCTAGTTCAATTAATTCTCACCAATTATAACTCTTGCTTTCTTCAGGGTCTTGTCAAGCTTGCTGATTTTGGTGTTGCGACAAAATTAACAGAGGCTGATGTCAATACACATTCAGTTGTTGGAACACCATACTGGATGGCCCCAGAGGTATTAGCTCTGTGCACTAATAATTTGTTTAGAGCTTTTAATCATTACTTTATTTGAATAATCTATAACAGCTTTTGGCGTGCTGTTTGTTTTGTTTCTTTCTTAGGAAGGTCTCATCTTCCCCTTGGTTTCTGTCTCTTCTCTCATTATTATGTTGTGTCTTTCATAATATAAAAATGGTTTATTTGTTGCGCTGAGCACCAAGATGGCACTTTAGTTGTAATAAAACCACTCATCTTAAAATTTAAGATGTTAGGCAGAGACACATGAATAGTTATATATCTAATGTGGCCCCTCACACACGAGCCTTTTTTGGACTTGAAGCGTGAAAGCTGTGAATTCTTCATATGTTTATTTTATGCTGATTGTTTCTTTATTTAGAAGAATGGGGCAACAAGGGCTCTTTTGGTCATAGCAGCTCTAATATCATGTCATCAAATCACTTATCATAAAAGTTTAAGCTGTTACATAGAGGCCACTAATGGTTAAATATCTAATGTTAGTCCACCTAATAAAAAGGATTGTGGATTATAGCAGTGGCTTCTAATATAATGTATTAGCCTTATTTAAGGACACTCATGGATAATGTTCATTTTAATTTTTCAGGTTATAGAAATGTCTGGGGTTTGTGCTGCTTCTGACATTTGGAGTGTTGGCTGTACAGTTATTGAACTTCTTACATGTGTACCTCCGTATTATGATTTGCAGCCTATGCCAGCTCTTTTTCGTATTGTCCAGGTTTGTATATGTGTAATTAGTTACTCTTTCTTCAAGGTTCCTAGGACCTTCTTTTATTTACATTTGGATAAATAAAGGCATCAAACTTTCTTGTGTAACCAATGTGTGGTTAGAGTTTCGGGTTTAAGATTTAGTCTTATTGGAGCTCTCAAAGGCCCACGAAAAAATTTATTTGATCTATATTTCGTGTAGTGAAAAGAAACTTTTTCTTAATCCCTTGACTTTTCTCTCAGGATGAGCATCCTCCAATTCCTGATAGCTTGTCACCTGACATTACCGATTTTCTGCATCAATGCTTTAAGAAGGTAAAGCAAATCTTAACTTATTGGTTGGAATGCATACAATGTATTAACATAGATGCTATGCCGGCTGCATGTGACTTCCCTTTGTGTATTCCTTTCGCCCCTTTTGCTCATTGTTCCTGTCCTGATGTTCTGTTGCACATGACAGGATGCTAGACAAAGGCCTGATGCTAAAACACTGCTGTCTCACCCTTGGATTCAAAACTGTAGACGTGTCCTGCAGTCTTCACTCCGTCATAGTGGAACATTGAGGTTTGATAGCATGATATATTATTGTCCAATTATGTTATTTTTGGTCAAGTGTAGCCTTCTAAATACGAGTACTTTGTGATCCAGTTATCACTTTATTTTTATTCTCATTATTCTGATGCTTGATATTGGGTGACATCCATTTTGGTTGAATTGACATTTAAATGTCACAAAATGGTCTTTACTCCTGTTATTGTACTTCTTACTTTGTCTTTTCTAATATTCTTTCTTTCAAAATTAAAGAAAATGAAAAAAAAGATTGTATCAACAATTTCAAAATATGGTCTTTCCTTTATGATGTTCCAAGATACTGACCAATTAGCTCAACAAATCAAATCTTTAAGAAATTTTTATTTTGATAGAAGAATTCATAAGATTTGAAGGAGCTGACATGTTTCTGTTTGTTATCATTTCTGGTATAGTTTGTCTAATATTGACAATTAGCATGTAGCTTGAATCTTGTGCGTCAGATATTGATATTTTACAAGGCACCAAGTGGTTGTTACTTTCATCATTTTTTTTTCAAATTTTCAAATAATATACACAATCCTCCTCCGTATACTACAGCAGACAACTTGACTTAATGAAATCACACTTTGTTGTTTTCTGAATTAATTGTCCTCATTGCTTAGCTTCTTACTTTTAATTCGTCTTCTAATTGTTTGAGAATAAGAATAATCTAATATGGAATACATTTTCTATTTCGGAAGTGTTTGTCTGTCTATGCATTTTTGTATTATATCTGCAGTTTTTAGTGTTTACTGCCAAGTAGTGTTAACACTTTGAAGATACATTTTTTCTACTTTGTGAAATGAGTATGTTTATAGTTCTTGGATGCATTTACAATTAGACTTTTGTTTGAACCATTTATTGTTGTTTACTTGTAGCTCCAGAATTTTATAGCTTTTTAATTTGAGTAATGGTGTTACCTCTACAGAAATATAGAGGAAGATGATTCTGCAGGTGCACAAGTTTCTTCTGTTGATCACAAGGGTGCTGGTGAAAGATCTTCAGCGGAGAAAGAGGTCAGTGTTGAATTGAAGCTATGGGAATCTCCTTTCATTGTCATTTCTTCTGGTGCTAGTACTTTTAAGAATATAATCTAACACATTAAACCAGGAATCTGCATATTTTGAGCAATTATATTGTCTTTTTTTTTTGATACTGTATTTTTAATTTGTTATTATGTCTTAATTTCAATTTGTTTCTTATAGGATCCTCCAAAAGAGTTTTCAACTGTGACTGCTGATGGCAGCAAATCTCACGAAGACAATGCTTCAGATTCTAACTTTCTCAATGAGAGAACAGAGAAGGCTGATGATGTTCCATCAGATCAAGTTCTTACCTTAGCCATTCCCGAGACGTCGTTTCTACAAACTGGTTCTAGCAAACTCTCATCTAATGGAGAAGTAGAGGGTTCTGGGCCAACCGATGATCATGGAAATTCTAATGCTAAAGACCTACATGCAGTTGGGGTGAATGGAGAAATCAAATCTCCAAATTCAAGAGGGATGGCTAATAAGCTTGGAGGAAAAGACAGTACTAATAATAATGGCAATAAATCATTTGCTTTTGGAACAAGAGGTCATGATAATGGTGCCCTGGTGGTAATGCATCCATGTTTCTGCTTTTGCTGATTGAAATATCCCTTGAGCATTTATTTGCTTTCTGTCCGAAATGATTTCTCTCTTTAAACAGATTTCTAGTATTCTTTTTCTTTTCTTTTACTACACACATTTCAGAAAGAAAGAAGCCGTATTTTAGGTTAAGATGACCAGTACTCTAATGAAAGGCATCTTATCAGTAAATCCATTTAGAATATGGACACGGTCCCTTTCCTAAAGTCTTCTGTCTTAGTTATGATGCTGTAGTTCATCAATAAAATACTTCCTCATTCTTTGAATGATGAAACTAATGGATTTGTCTGATTGCTATTTGAAGGCAATGAAGGTACCAGCCCAAGGGGAAGGACATGAGCTGAGTAGATTTAGTGACCCTCCAGGAGATGCATACTTAGACGATTTATTTCAAGACAAACAACCTGGCGATGCTGCTGCTGAGGCTTCCACATCTACATCCACTTCACATATGGCTAAAGGCAATGCATCCATGAATGATGGTGGGAAAAATGATCTGGCCAAGGAGTTGAGGGCCACCATTGCCCGAAAACAATGGGAGAAGGAGAGTGAAATTGGACAGGCAAACAATGGTGGGAACCTTTTACACCGAGTAATGATAGGTGTTCTAAAAGATGATGTGATTGACATTGATGGTTTGGTATGTTACCAGTCTACAGTAGCTCTTTATTTGAAATCTATGTTTCCATCCCTTTTGACTTTTTTTCCCCCCAAATAAATCAGGTCTTCGATGAGAAGCTTCCTGGAGAGAATCTTTTTCCATTGCAGGTACCAAGTCTCTTTTGAATCTGCAGTTGTGATTTTTTGTTATTCTGATGTACCTCTCCTCTGAATAATATCCACCTCCCTAACATACTATGGTCTGTTATACTCAGTTCTAGCATCTCATGTATTCACTTTCTTATTTAACTTTATGTGATGTTCACGAATGTTATTTACTTATTGTATGTTATTTGATGTGAGCATACCTTTACAAAATGCAAAGCTGAAACTGTTCTTCAAAATTTGCTTATGTATTTATAAAGTATGTATAACATATTATGCACAGTAGAAATTTCTTGAATTTGTTATTTGGTTCCCTTTTCATTTTCATTTTGATTTTGCGGGGCATACACCATGGTGAAGCATTTAATTCAGGGTTGTCAAGTGAGACATATATGAAATTTATTCATTTTATTTTATTTGAGTGCATTGCTTACATATATGCCTTCTCTGGTCCAAGGAGTGGAAGAGGATTAGAGATGGCAAGAAACTAGTGAGAGGGAATAAGCTGATATGTGCAATGCGGTTGACATCCATTCTTTTTAATTGTTTCCAATAAACTGCTTCCATGCAGGAAAATTTTTGTAATCAGCTTAACAAATTCTTGACTGCGTTTGTGATGTCGTTTACATGTTGTAGGCTGTTGAGTTTGGCAGATTAGTTGGTTCACTACGGCAAGAGGAATCAGAAGAAGTCATTGCCTCTGCTTGCCAGAAACTTATTGGTATATTTCACCAACGTCCAGAGCAGAAGATTGTTTTTGTTACCCAGCATGGTTTACTTCCTCTGGCAGATTTACTGGAGGTTCCTAAAACACGTGTATGTTGTCCACAATGATACCTTATTTTACTCATTGTTGTCGGGCATGGCTGACATTTTAGTAAGTGGGAAGACATCTTATCTTTAATGGATGTTGCAGGTCATATGCTCTGTGCTTCAACTTATAAATCAAATAATCAAAGACAACACTGATTTTCAAGAAAATGCATGTCTTGTTGGATTGGTAAGTCATATATACATTTATGCTCCTCTCTTTCCCATTTCTCTTATTTTATTATCCGTTCTTATTTCTTATTAAAATTAGCAAGTTTATTTTGGCTCACTTGGCACGCTCATTTAGTTAATTCTCTGTCCAGCATGAGCATTCTTATCTTTCTGATTTGATATTGTGTTTATTGTTGAGTTAGGCTTATATTTATGAAACTTCAATAATAAAAATGGGTTCAACTTTTGTAAGGAATTAACCAAAATCACGGTAAAATTGAGAAATTGAAAGATTGTATAACTGTTCAGTCATGCCGTCACACAGAATTCAGTAAATAACTTCTATGCAAAAGGGCATATTCCTAATGTGTAATCTAGCAGATGACTTTTACAAATGTTATATGATCCTTCTTTTGTGGGTAATCAACTACCCATGGTTTGTCACAGTTGCATTAATGGCTTACTTAATTTGTAAGATGATGTTTTTTATTGCTGAAAATGGAAGGATTGAATATGTTTCAGTTATGACTTCTTTCATGACTCTGGTATTACAAAACTCCCACAGTTCAAGGTTGAACATTCAAATAACACTCCGTATCACCTAAATGTGATGAACTCGTTAACCCAAATATAGATCCATGACTTGGAAATATATTATGAACATTAGTAAAATATTCTTCGGAGTTTAGATTTAAGTTATCTACATTAACTGCTTTCTATTCTTAAGAACCCTGAAAAATTTTGGGTTGATTAGGATTTTGCAATATTAAAATCAGCCCCATAAATATATGGAAAATGATAGATCCTCCTAACTCATTCTCTAAACATCCTCCTTATTTCTAAACAAGGAAAATTTGAGTGCATTTCATATTTACTCTAGGCTGACTATTCTGAATAAATTTAGGCCAAAACAACAAAACAAGTCTAAGTCTATTTTGTGCTTAGGCTTCGTAGATGCTTGGTTGTATCAATAGATATCCTTAAATATCTTGGTTTAGCTATATTCTTAATTCTTTTCAAAATCGCCATGGCAGATTCCTGCAGTCATGAGCTTTGCTGTACCTGATCGACCCCGAGAGATTCGTATGGAAGCCGCTTATTTTTTGCAGCAGCTTTGTCAGTCAAGGTTTGAAGTTTTTTATGTTACTGTTAGTTGGTTTCTTTCATACTCTCATACTTTTTTTTTTAAATAAATCGTTTACCCTTGATGCAGCTCTTTGACATTACAAATGTTTATAGCTTGTCGTGGAATACCTGTACTGGTGGGATTTCTTGAGGCTGATTATGCCAAGTACAGGTTAGTTGTTTGTGAATGGTGTTTATATTCAATTATTCGCATTTTACTCCAGGTTATAATCTACAATTCAAGGCCAAAACTTGGTTGACACTTAACATTATCCACATGTTTCTCCAGGTTATAATCTACAATGCAATGCCAAAACTTGGTTGACACTTTAACATTATCCACACATTTTGTAATGACATTGTCTCAATAAATTTCGTTTGAGAACTTTTCAGCGTCTTCATCTTGTTTTTTGCTAAATTTAGAGGATTTGGTCTTCTTTGGTGTGAATCAGGGTTTCTTAATAGATAAGCAGTGAGACTGTGCTTCCTTTACTGATGTTTTGAATTATTCTTGTTTTATCTTTTCCCTTTTTGCCATGGAGGAGGATCCATGATCAAGAAAATTTACTTTAACATTGTAATTGTTATTTTGATGATGCATGTGTCTTTTATAGAAAATATTTGGCTATATTTCCCATTATTGCTGTATGCGGTACTTATGCTCAAGATGTGTCTATTTTGAACCGTCTTGTCTCAGGGAAATGGTTCATCTGGCTATTGATGGCATGTGGCAAGTATTCAAGCTTCAACAGTCGACTCCTAGAAATGACTTCTGTCGAATTGCTGCAAAGAATGGAATACTCCTTAGGCTTATAAATACCCTTTATAGCTTAAATGAAGCAACTCGGCTAGCTTCTATGTCTGTTGGGGGTGGACTTTTGGTTGATGGTTCATCTCAACGACCACGTTCAGGAATGGCAGATCCTACACATCCTTTTATTGTTCAGAATGAGGCATTGCTCTCTTCAGTAGATCAGCAGGATATACCTAAAGTGAGGCGTGGAGTACTTGACCATCACGTAGAAGCTTCCCATGCTTCAACATCCAATAATCGAAGATCAGATTCTACTTACTCCTTGGATGTTGATAGGCCTCAATCTAGCAATGCAGCGTCTGAACCAAGGGATTCTTTTTCTCGAGCAGATGTTGAATCCAGACAGCAGCGTATCAGTTTCTCTGCCAACAGGACATCAACAGATAGACCTCCTAAAGTATCAGAGACTGCATCAAATGGGTTATCAGTAACTGGAGGGACACAGCAAGAGCAAGTTCGGCCTCTTCTAAGCTTGTTGGAGAAAGAGCCCCCATCTGGACGCTTCTCTGGCCAGCTTGAGTATGTGCGTCAGTTTTCTGGATTAGAAAGACATGAAAGTGTACTTCCTTTGCTACATGCCTCTGAAAAGAAAACAAATGGTGAACTAGACTTTTTGATGGCAGAGTTTGCAGGTAAGAAGGATCCATCAACTGCCTTCAATGAACATATGTTAATAGATATAACAGAAAATTGCAATTAATTCAATTATAGACGTTCATTGTGAGCTTTTTGCTCTTCATTTTTTATAATTTCCTTTCCTTTCCTTTCAAACTCCTTGAAAAAATGATTACATCAACACGAATAAGCGATCGAAACCTCTTGTGCAGCAACCAGCCTTTGATTGCTTCTAGCATTCTAGGTTTTGTTTGAAGAATTGGACTACTTACATCTTAGAATCTTCTATGTCATATTTTCTCATAGATTAAGTTATTATCTTTACACCAAAATTTTTTATATTATATTATTGGTACTTTTGTTCAATCTTTTTGAATATCTAAAAGCATGTTGAGCCTAGTTCTAGTGTTATTGTTCCTGAAATTTGATTTAACCATATGTACTTTAAAAGATAAAACAGATCACCTTAGCTGCTGCTTCTTTTTTCCTCCAAATTTTCTGTGGTTTGGCTGTTATTTAATTGATTCTGTATCAATGGTATGTTCACATGTTTTGTGTGTGGTGTTGCAGATGTTTCTCAACGTGGAAAGGAAAATGGAAATCTTGATTTTGGTACCAGATTGTCTCACAAAGTTGCTCCCAAGAAATTAGGGACTTTAGGTGCTAGTGAAGGAGCTGCTTCGACATCTGGGATTGTATCGCAGACTGCATCAGGTGTATTATCTGGTTCAGGTGTCCTAAATGCTAGACCAGGTAGTGCAACTTCATCTGGGCTACTTTCCCACATGGTTTCATCATTGAATGCAGATGTTGCCCGGGAGTACCTAGAAAAGGTGGCAGACCTTCTGCTTGAGTTTGCACAAGCAGACACAACAGTGAAGTCTTATATGTGTAGCCATAGCTTGCTCAGTCGTCTTTTCCAGATGTTTAACAGGGTGGAGCCTCCTATTCTGTTAAAGGTATGGCCCAAAACTTACCCTTTAATAGCTTAGCTTATATCCTATTGGTTCTGATCATTTATGTATTTGGCTTATTCTCCAGATATTGAAGTGTATTAATCATCTGTCAACTGATCCAAATTGCTTAGAAAATCTTCAACGTGCTGAAGCTATAAAATACTTGATACCAAATCTTGAACTCAAAGAAGGGTCTCTTGTATCAGAAATACATCACGAGGTGAGTCTTGGTGATCTTCTTGCTGCTGTCATTTAAAATTTGTTGTGATTAAAACATCTTTACATCATTCTGTATAATGCTTTCTCTCTTTCTTTTGTATTATGTTCAGTTTAAGTTGACAATGATTATGGCAGCAACTAAAATGCTTCACTATTCAATAAATCGTAGGAAGATTGTTTGCAGACAGTACTCAAAGTCTTTCATGTTATTCTGGGCTCTGCACTGACTTGCAGCTTTACATTGCTTTTGATTCTATATTAGTGTGACCATCTAAAGTTGGCTTAAATGTTGTATTTCATTTATCTTTTATAGGTCCTCAATGCACTGTTTAACTTATGCAAGATAAATAAAAGGAGACAAGAGCAGGCAGCTGAAAATGGGATCATTCCCCATTTGATGCAATTCATCACATCAAATTCTCCCTTGAAACAATATGCTTTGCCTCTACTATGTGATATGGCTCATGCATCTCGCAATTCAAGAGAGCAGTTAAGGGCTCATGGTGGTTTGGATGTCTATTTGAATCTCCTTGAGGATGAAATTTGGTCTGTGACAGCGCTAGATTCTATTGCTGTTTGCTTAGCCCATGACAATGACAGTAAGAAGGTGGAACAAGCATTACTAAAAAAGGATGCAGTTCAAAAGCTTGTGAAGTTTTTCCAGTCGTGTCCGGAGCAGCATTTTGTACACATATTGGAGCCATTCTTGAAAATCATCACGTACATGATTCTAAATCCTTTACCTTTTAGTGATACAATTATTGAAAGGATTTGTTTTTTACATTCCAATTGTTTGACAAGTTAGTCCTCTTTCTAAACCATCATTTTTTTGCACCCTTTAATTTTATAGTTGAGCATGTAAAATGAAAGGGTGTTCAACTTTTCAGTTCAATTGATGCATGGTTGAAAGAGAATTAGGATCTTGTAAATGTAGGGACCGAGTTATATCAATGGTCCGATGCCCTAGAAGCTTGACTACCTTGTAGCATAGAGCTATATAGGAAAAATAAGATATGGTGGGGCCAAAGCCGCAATGTTGCTTAGCTTATTATCTTGCCTTTTCCCGTTTCTTTTAGTCCAAATAGCATATGGGAAATATGATGGGTTATTCTATGAGAGGAATTTATATGGCACACCAAAGATATTTAGATTTTCACAAGGGTAAGCTATAGGCTATACATAATAACTCTGCCCTCTTGCCAGAAATAGTTTGTGATGTTAGAAAATTTTTTTTTTTTTTCTGTTTTGTTTGTGAGCATTGTTCTTTTTGTCATTCTGAGTATTGGTCCTTCCTTCTATTCTACACTTTTTTTTGTTAATTAAGTCCCATTATAAAATTATGTTGCAGAAAATCTGCAAGGATCAATACCACGCTGGCTGTTAATGGATTAACACCATTACTCATTGCAAGGCTTGATCATCAAGATGCCATTGCTCGCCTTAATTTACTCAGGCTAATAAAGGTACGCATATAAGAATTTTGTTATACATACAAAAAATTTCTATTTGGTATTTTACACTCTTTCCGTGACTTATGTCAACGTCTTTCTGCATTGCCTTAGTCACGAGGTGATAGTGTGTATTGAAATATTTGTATTCAAGAACTTTAAAGAAATGGTCTTCCCTGCACATTTGTTTTTTCCTTTATCTATTGTCCATAAACCAAATATATGAAAAAATGTTGTGGCAGGCTGTCTATGAGCATCATCCGCAGCCGAAGAAGCTGATCGTGGAGAATGATTTGCCCCAGAAACTTCAAAACTTAATAGGCGAACGAAGAGATGGCCAAGTTTTGGTTAAACAGATGGCTACTTCATTGCTTAAAGCTCTACACATAAATACCGTTTTGTAAATTTAGGGTTCAATAGTAATTTTTGTTTATGTATATTCGATTGTATTGGGGAAAAAATATTTATGGTTGTGTATATAATTTTGCCCCTTGTTTGGTTTGCTTATCATTTATCTTGGTTGAGTGAAAAAATGATTGAGTGGCGTATGTTAACTCATGGATACTATTTTTGGGAGTTGGCTGATTTTTTTGGCTCCGAACTCCCAAAATGCATAGTTTTCTCTTTTGGGTTCGGATGTGAGGTGGGAAAGTATCTTAAGTACTGGTTTCCTCATGTTTCTTCCATTCGCTCTATTTGTAAACTATAACTATAACTATTTATGATGTACGCCAAAAAATTTAAAAAGAAAAAGTTCAAAGTATGTTATCTGAAGATTTACATTATTCGTACTTTATTTCCAATTACTATACTTTGTAGGTACATATATTGTATTGAATTGGTTTTCCAAGCGGTGACTTCTTGGCTAAAACCTTCGCCATCAATTAGCGTGAACAAATAGTTTATTTGCTGCTAAAGTTGTGCTAGACTGCCAGCAGGCATGTTTCGGATTATACTATGAAAAAAAAGTCGTTACAAAGTTTAAATCTCACTTGAATATGATCTGCTGCACCTCGGAAATTATACCAATCATACATTCTTTTTCATGCGTTTCTATCTCTTGTCCTTTAATATCATTGGGCCTTTCTCTCCAGTTTCAAACATTTTTTTACACATTGTTTGGATCAAGAGAATTTGGAGGGAAAGAAAATGAAAGGAGAGAAAATGGATGGAAAAGTAAGTTTTTTGTTGTTTGGATGAGAGGAGAAAATAGAGTGGAAAGAAAAAAATTTGTGGGACCCACTAAAATATTTTCATCTCAAGGATGAGATGAAAATGAAGAGAAATGTTGCAAACATAAATAAAATTACATATTTACCCTTTATTATTAATAAATTATAACTTATATATAATATAGATAAGGATATTAATGTAATTTTATACTATTATGATTTTCTTTCTTTTCACTTTTCTTTCCATCCAAACAAAAGAAATTTTTCTTTCTATTTTCTTTCCATCAATTTTCTCTTCATCCAAACACCATACAAATCACTCTATTTTTTCTTCTATTTTCTTTCCTCTCATTTTCTTTCCTCTTATTTTCTTTCCTTCCATTTTCTTTTTTACATCCAAACAAAGCCTTAGAGTAAACTATTAAAATAGTATCTAAAAATTTGCATCAATGACAAAATAAATTTTAAAAAATGATAATAACAAATAAGTCTCTAAAAGATTTAAAAACACAATTAAAAAAATAGATATTGAAAATATATTTTAGAAAATGACTTTAGAGATAAAATTTTGATACAAATTTTTGGAATTATTATTAGAAAATGATCCTTTCATCCTTAAAATTTGGTAATTTTTTATCAAGTGATAAAACCATGAATGACCACATTTATTTGAAAAATGAAAAAATTTAGAAATCAAATTTTATTCTGAATTTTTCTAAATAATTATTCAAATGTTGCCACAAAAATCTAAATCTAAAAAATATTTTCTAAAGAATATTAAAATATTTGACTTAAATTGTAAAATCACTTTAATGATTTCTTAATATTTTGTATCAATTTTCAATTTTCAATTTTCATAGTTAAAAATATTTTAGTGAATATTAGAATTCTAAACTAAATAGCTTAAAATGTATAGTTAAGACCTAAGAATCAAATATCAAATATGTTTAGAAACTATTCACTTAATCCATTGGTTTCGATTTCTCTAAATTATTGGCATTAAAATCAACATTTGAACGATTAAAATTAATATGCATTCATCTTAGGCAATGCATAGTATTAGATTTGATACTTATCATATCCGTGTAATATTTTGGCAGAAGAAAACACATTGTATTTGCTTTGTAACAAGCCCCTGAACTTTCTCTGCAACTAAATTCTTGGTTGAAATAATACCCCAGTTAGAAATCATAATTATTTCCATTACAACACTTAAAATGACATTGAATTATTAAACACGGCCAATGAAAATAACAAAAAATTAATTGGGAAAATCTCCCCTATCATACATATGATTTGAATATCTCCTAAGACCAGATTAGAAACTACCTAAATTTCATTACATACATTAAACTCTGAGAAACTCTTCCAATGGCTCAAAATAGATTATGGGTGGGTTCGACCTCGAAACAAAGCCTCCAAGACGGAATCATATTGTATCAGTAATTTGTGCAGGTGGAAAACTCTTCTTGTATTCAAAAATTATATGAAATGAGGGTACCGAATTATTTGGAATGCAGAGGCCGTTGAATAAGTTATAACGTACAATGTACGCTGCATTCAGTACTCTTTCTTGCCACCTTTGGTATATTCTCAGGTTGCTATGGAACATGAGCCTCATGAATTAGTCATAGAAACCATGCTCGTTTCAAAATCCGAATGATGCTTTAGTCCTACTACCACCTTCACCATACATTTCATTCCACTTCCTCAGCTCATTCATACTTGTTGCATCGTATGCCACCGACGGACCCACCTATACACACATTTAACATCGCATGTAAACAATAACAGCATCAAAGTCTTATTCCACTAGATGGTAGGCTACATGGATCAAATTGCTGTGCTAAAAATAAATAATTAACAACTGAATTATCAAATACCTTGGATTTTGACTGAATAAAATCATCCAAATTAAGAGGCCTTAATACTGTAGTTGTACTATTAGTCCCTCCCTGTACAATGCAACACATAACACCGTGTTAACTATCTGTTAGAAACTATTCTGAAAATCAAATGTGTTCTGAAAAACACTTGATAATACCTGTGCAATGTTTTCTTCCTCTATGAGCTCTTGAACAGGTCTGTATGCTGCAGCAACACAAAGGTTCTGCCAAACATAAGGAAGAAGCATCATATAGACATGACATGTCAAGTTTACCCATGAAATGTTTCATTTTAATTTCATTAAAGAAAATCAACAGAAACTTAACAAAATTTACCTTCAAATCACTGCCAGAGTATCCTTCAGTCAAGTTAGCAAGTTTGTCATACTCAAAATTAGGATCCAAATTCTCTTGTGCAAGAAATATTCTCAAAATCTTCATTCGATTTTCGGCATCAGGTAAATCAACATATATCCTAAGCAAATGCAATGCAAACACAGCTTAATTAGCCAAATTGTTTTACTTTCAGGACCTTATCACAAACCACCTTCGTATTTTTAAAATAAAGTTCTACACTGACAATGGACAAGAAATTGAAGAAAGTGTTATATGAATATATAAGGTTTCCCTTTAAGAAAAACAAAAAAGGACACCCCAGCCCCAGCCTCCAAATTTTTATTTCAGCCCATCATAAAATTCAACTCAACATCAGACGATCATAATTCAACCCATGCTTATAACTTTCTTAAGGCCTTAGTGATTACCTTCTTGGTAAGCGACGAATGACAGCATCGTCAAGGTCAAATGGCCGGTTTGTTGCACCAAGAATGAGGATTCTTTGATTTTCTTTTGATCTCAATCCATCCCAAGCTGCCATGAACTCATTCCTCATCCTCCTAGTGGCTTCATGCTCAAAAGCACCACCACGAGCACCAAGCAAACTGTCAACCTAAAAATCAAATTGCATAGTATTAAGATATTTATAGCTAAATCCTTGATGATTTCTATGACCATTTTTTAATACTAGCATAACACGCAAGAACAAGATTTTATTAATGACAAACACTCACTTCATCAACAAATATAATGACAGGAGAAAGCTTGCTAGCAAAGGAGAAAAGAGCTTTTGTTAGTTTTTCTGCATCTCCAAACCACTGTATCAAGAAAAAATATGTGAGATCTTGGACAACCGAGAAGAAATAGAAAAAAAATATTGAAGTTTTAGTTGTTAAGGGTTTATCAAATTAAGAAGACTAGCATCAAAATCACCTTTGAAGTAAGAGTTGAACCAGTTATGCTAATAAAATTTGCACCAGCTTCAGTTGCAAGTGCTTTGGCCAGAAGTGTTTTTCCAGTTCCAGGAGGACCAAAAAGTAATATTCCTTTGCAAGGCTGAGAAGTTTTCCTCCAATTAAAAACAATAAAATTTAAAGGACAAAGTCATAATGCATACAAAAATCGACAATCATTTACCCGCAACAAGTTACCACGAGAGAAGAGTTCTGGTCTTCTCATCGGAAGAATAACAAGTTCATTAAGTGCCTTCTTCACGTTTTCAAGAGCACCTATATCATCAAACTTCACCCCAATTTCACCAGGGGGTACCACAGCTGAAATGAAATTGCTCTCAAACTCATCCTTCGCAAGGTTCTGTAATTTGCAAGATAGAAATCAATATTAGATTAAAAAAAAATAAAAAACTTAAAACTTTTGAATTTAAAATTCTTTCTTATATGTACTATGAGTAAAATAAACCACACCTTAAGGTTTTGGGAAGGCTTCTGTGATATATTTTCCTGGCCCTTCAACCTTGAGATTGCAATCTCAAGACTTCACATAAAGGGAAAAAAAATACAAATTAGCTTCAAAATAAACAGTAAAACATATAAAATGATAGGATTTGTAGTTAAACCTTTCACGAGGGATGCACAACCGTTCTCCTTTCACAGAAGGGAGCAGACATGAAGATAAGTAATGGTTTTTCGACCACCCAATAACTTTTTCAGCTTCTGAGAACAAAGATAATATGACAAGAAAACCATTACGTAAGTTATTAATCAACATCTTCTCCATTTCAAAAACAAAAAGCAAGCATTATATTCAGCAAGACTAAAGTCATATCAATCTAAAAGAGAATGGAGAATAAATGCAAATGAACAATTAGGAATAGAGCGCATGCATGTGTATACAAGGGAATAAAGGAAATGACTTCACTATTCACTAACTGCAGCTTCTTACTTTGCTTTGTCAAAATAACACCATCAGTGTTTACATGCAATAGATCCACACATGACAGCTGATGTTCTTCGAGAACCTACAAGATAAAAGTCCAACTATAAATGCCCGATTGGGGACGGTGAAAAATCTCGAGCAACATACATGGCATGATTTAAGTGTATCATGAATCATCAAGGTAGCAACAAAATTCATAGATCAAAGGTTTACCTTCCTTAATTCATTCAAATTACTTCTTGAAACGACAATTTTCCTGTCTTCTTCAAGTTGTTTCTTAAATGTTACCAGCACATTTTCATCCTGCAGATACACAAATTTGCAAATGTAAGCATAATGAAAATAAAAAGAAAATAATAGATACTTCTGTAATCCTTGCTAAAAACAGTTTACTTGGCATAGAGTCAATCAAGAGCCAACCTAATATAACATCTTTTCATCTTGAATTTCGAGGAAAATTACAAGACTGCCCATGTAATGTGTTGAGAAAAATATATCACTCTAATGCTTGGGTAAAAAAAGAGTCCACAACAGAAATGCTCATCAATATTGACATATAAATTTACTTTTGCATTGAATCATAGGAACTTAAAGTCTTCAAGGAAGATCATAAGCCAGTAAAGAGAAAACAATTACCTTAGGTGGGTGTACGCACAAAACATTAGAAAAGAGCTTGTGAATTTCATCATCTTCTGATCTCTTTGCACCTCTGAATCCCTCAGTCAAACGCTTCAGAGAAAGAGGCTGCAGGTAGATGCAATAATCAGACCATATAAAAGAGCCAAGTGATTACAAGTGCAACTTGGCCACTTGGGTACCATAGATTTGGCCATAAAAATATAAATAAAATATCAGTAGCTTCTAAAATAGTAGGATATAAATAGCCACACAAAAAAAGCTCTCATGTATCTAACCAAAATGGCCATATGATATTTTAAGGAATGTATAAATTTGTAGATAGCAAGCATTACCAGCTTAGCAACTCGTCCAAAGTTTGGAAGTATCATTGTCTGTCAAAAATGCATATCAATAAGAAGAAAGTAAACAATTAAAATGTTACCATTTGCAAAATGAAAAATGCATTAATCATAAAAAATATTTAGAAGATACTACTTCATGATTAAACAATTAAAGCTTACAAATTGTTCTTTCTCCTTTGATCCTGATTGAACTTTGTTTTGCCCACAGATCAACACAACGGGGCCAGATAACCGGTCAAACAGCTCTTCAACCTTGTTAAAAAACTCATTACGGTTTGACTTAGGAACTGATTTATGCAACCACTGTGAACCATCTGGAAAGTAGACAATGAGCGGTTGTTTCGAATGCAAAACCTGAAAAAGCAGCAGTCAAGCTTAACCATCAATAAAAAGAGTGGCTACCTTATTACGGAAGTTCAAAATATTGAAGAATACCAGAACAACATACCTCACATAAAGCCTCCAGTGCTATATAGCAATCTAGTGCTTGAGCATCAAGATCATTCTCAATGTCCTTAACTATTTGCAAATTAAAAAAAAAAAATCAGTTTGTTTGTAATCGAAAGAATTATAAGCCAAACTCATCTTAAAACTAAAAGGGAACAGGGCAAGGGATGGCAGGGGATTTTGGTGGGTGGATGTGGGTTGGGGGGGGGGGGGGGGTTTCAAGCGCATAAAATAAATTTATTATTAAATCCTTAGTAATATCTAATTTTCTATTTGTCAATAATCAAAATAACTTGATGCCTTGATGAAAACACATATGCTAGTCTTCTGCAAGGCTAAAAAGAACTATTCCCAAGAATAGAAAATAGGCCATTTGGGAAAAAATGTCAAACGTCAATTCCTTGTAAGGGAGATTAATTCCATATGTCCATATTTTATATATTGAGTGACAGTAATTCTGACTAGTTTAATTCTTTGAAAAAATATAAATAAATAAGAATGTTACCAATATCTCCTACAGACAATTGAATAGTGAACACAAAATATATAGGATAATTCTGAATAAGAAAAATATAGAATATACCATGTAGCCAACGAATCGGTGGTTTTGTATGATGGTCACTACTAAGATTCTCTGCCCCACCCTCATTGCCACGATCTTCA
The DNA here is from genome assembly GCF_059453495.1 of Arachis ipaensis. NCBI lineage: Eukaryota > Viridiplantae > Streptophyta > Magnoliopsida > Fabales > Fabaceae > Arachis > Arachis ipaensis. The sequence goes on from NC_142438.1 coordinate 9,692,582, forward strand.
TTAATATCCATTATGACAGCAACTTGATCTCCGCTTACTTCATATACCTCTCCTCTCTGACCAGTGGTTAAAGGCCTGCAAAGTATCCTAATTGATTAAAGGTGCAAACTGCATGACCTGAAATCTATATGAGTATTCTGCAACAAATAGTTCTCATTTGCAAGATACAAACATCTATCAAAATAACAAATTACAAGCCAACATACAAAAATAAAGTCATAAACATTAAGCATGTCACAAGATAACACTAAGAATAGTAGAAATCCTCATATTTGTATCAGATACAAAAATCAACAATTGCCTAAAGGACAATACAAAATACATGAATACAAGAAATTTCGGCGTTCCAGCCAAGAAACATACAATACCAAAATTTATGAATAAAAGAATACAAATGTAAAAGGATCAGACAATCAAGAATCGAATAACGGAACAAAAATATGGAAAAGAAGAAATATAAATGTCAAACTAAGAAACCCCTTAAAGTTAAAAGGTCATGAAACATAAGTGCACACAGAAGCAGGCAAATTATTCAATCTGAAATCCTTGTCTAACTACCTAACCCTGACCAAGTGCACTACGTACCCAAACAACAGTAACAACTAACAACCACAGGCCCTTTCTCCATAACGCCACAAGATTTAGCTTAGGCAGTGTGCTTTCCTGGGTTGAGGCACAGGTAAGGTCAAGCCCCAAATTAAATACAAGCCCATTTTTGTAACAAATTACATAGGTGTGTGTATAATTTTGATTAGCTGAGAAGTTGGCAGAACAATGGACTCTATTTAATGAACAGTTTCAAAAAAAAATGCCAAAAAGGTGTGAGGTGTTTAGAAGCTTGGTTTTGACACATTAGGATGACTTACCGACCCACCTGCCATGTATAACAGTATAAGCACTAGTTGACCCATCAGATGTCAGTATCTTCCCCAATCTGATCCTGTGATAAAATTATATATGCCAATGTCAAGCAAGTGCTAAAAGTCCACCCGGGATGTGTATATAATGGTTTTACAAGGAACTAGAGGCTGCTCTCCTAGAACCAAACCTCAAGTCCAATACTCAAAATATTGGAAAACCCGTTCATTATTTCTCCTTGTACCTTTCCCCCAAGTTATATTACATCTTCCTCAAGGTTCAGAATGAAGGTTCCAATTTGTTTTAGGGGGAAAAATAATGGGAGACAAAAGCCTTCATAATTAAGTACTAAAGTTAATGATATAAAAAAACTATTCACTGAGTAATATCATGCAAACTCCAAATGTTTGTGGTTTAAAGTACTTGACTTTTACACAATATCCAAAGCACCATATCAAACACCTTTAAGTGGATAATCCTAGAAATTACAGGGGAAAAAAATAAACACTGTTTGGATAAGAAAGCAGTATTAATTCATCAAATATTAGCATATACAATTCAACCACATACATGGACAACGATAAAGACATCAAATGCAAAGAAAACAAACCACATATTAGATGATAAGGAGAAATAGAAGTGATTGATAATTTTCCTAGGTTATCATCTGCCAAACTTCACTTTGGTCCTCTTAACTATAGGAAAAACTTGTCAGGGATTTGCATCTTACACTTAATACGCAAGGATTTTCATCTAATAAAATATAAGACCTTAAATTTGCAATTCAATATAGATAAGTTTATCCTCTGTCTCCTTCAACAGTATCACACTAGCTCTTTGACAATCACCATTATTGTAACCTCACATGTTGCATGACAATAGCCATAAGCATAAGAAGCACTATGACACACACACCTTGTGATGATATCACCACAACCATTGTTACTATTTCTGCAATACATTCACTGAAAAAAATTGTATCCAATTGGCTAATGAAATAAACCATATTTGCCTAGCCCCACCTTACTACAAATAGGCACATTCAAGTGCAACTGAGCCAAATCAAAAGATATATATAGGTCATGCTTTCTTCAATAAATAGAGAACATTCAACACATAAATACAATATTGGGGGAAACAACAGTTCAAGAAGTAAGCATCTTCCAGATTAGAAGGGGAATAAGGAATTATTTCATTACCTATCATCAATTGTAGCTCGAGTAGATGGTCCAATGTACTTCACTCGGTCACCTGAAACGTAACAAACCAGTAATTTAGAAATTACATGAATGCTAATATATACATGTGAAAGTGGACAGCTTTGAAGGTCAATCATTAACGTTGCAACAACTACGTATATTCATCCATTAATTAAATGCAACAAACTGAAATAGAATTTAGGGGGATAATATCATATCAAGTCATAGTAAGATCATCAAACTTCTCTACCAGCTTCCTATATTGCACCAGATCCTAGAGGGTGACGGAGGGGAAGCGGGAGGTCACATTCAGCAAGTTCATATGTATGTTAAAAGTTTCAGTTGCTGAATATCTTGAATAGACATGGTTGAAAATCACATTTTGCAAGTTCATATGTATGATATAAGTTCCAGCTTATGTGTATGATACCTTTTCTTATCTGGCACCCAGATTTACCAGAAGAATTGGCTTCATTAGACCTAGATGACTCAGAACTCTCAGATTCTCCAGATGATATCTGCAAGCAGATTTGGGGACAGGGGGTGAGAAATTAAACAGTCTGTTGTAACTAAATAAGCCAATAATTCTGAAATATTATCGAAACATTTACTTTCATTTAGACCATATTATCCTCACGGAATTGAAAAAAATAAACCCCCCCCCCCCCCAATATTCCTACAATCCTACTTGAGTAAGTGTAACAGATTACAATAAAATAAATTGCCTTTGCACAGATATCACCATCAATTCATTTTAATGCCCCATGGATTTCCTATAATTTGTTACAAAAATTAAAACATCCTTTGCTCTTTTCATAAAGAACAACAATAAGTAAAAAGTCTATTCATGCAGATTGAGTAAAATTGAACCAGCAGTGTGTTTTAAGTAACTTGAAAATAGACACATATTAACTCTAGCATCAATATCGCATTTTAAACATTCATTTTGTTAGATTTTGCTCTAGGCAAAGGATACCGCCCCTTAATTATAAACACTTCACTTTATATACACCTTTTCAAATTCTTCAATGTTGTAAGGAACAAGTTTCTGAACAGCTGCTTTAACCTTCTTAAGAGCAGCCTCAGCCGATGCTATTGCATCATCATTATCATTTTCATTTTCACTTGCATCTGACTTCACTTCATTACTGCTAGTCCACTCTTCTTCATTGCCAGCATCATTATCATCCTCATTCTCTGACTCCAAAGAGCCCTCTGCCCCGGAGTCTGCATTATCATCTTCAGACTCATAGTCTGATGATAATTCATCATCAATGTCCTGCAAAATAATTCAAAGTAGATAACTTGTTTGCTTTCAAACACTGACACTAAGAAATTTCTAAAGTTATCAGTTCTAGCTTATTGAAGAGCTTACATAAGGAGCAAGGATGCTACTATCAAGAACTAATAATGGAACTTGTAAATCATGTGCAAGAGCTTTAACTAGCCTCTCACGATAGAGTTCAGTGCCTGAAAATAACAACATAAATATTCACGACTCTAAAGACAAGAACTAGAAAAGGCTTCCCTTGCATAAATATTACAAAAATCACATTCAAAATGGAATAAAAATGGCACACCAGGAACACTCTGAAGCAATATCCTCCCACTTGAAGATGTGAGACGAACACCAAAAGATGAAGCGAATGAATTATGTCTCAAATGTGAAGCAGTACATTCCACCAGTAGATTCTTGGTGTGCTCACTATGGATGGAAAAGTGCAACTTAAATCCACAATTAACTTAAAGATAACAAAAATTAATAATAAGGAAAAAGACCGAAGAGAAGTAAACATAATTACTTGACATGATAAGGAAATGTGTCCCATGAAATGTTTATTTTCTCCCAAGGAACAATTCTTCTTAGAAACTCATTTCTGAACTTATCCCTTCTTGTCAAAAATGGTGATTCTTTCTTCTTACTTTCTATTCCAAGTTTCTCATTATGAAGCCATTCCGCTTGATCCTGCTCGCCAAGTCGTGCATGCTCATTGCAATACTTGACATCTTTGTCAAACTTCTCTTTCTGATTTTTCCCTTTATCAATGTTAGCTCCATCTTTAACGTGCACATGCTTATCCTCACTTGCATTTCTTCCATCACTTTCAGAACTATATGCACGTAACTGAGTACTTATACATAAACTAGTCCTTTTGTCCAGACCAATACAATTATTTCTATATGAAGCAAAGCTATATGAATCTGAACCTAAAAGATGTCTTCTCAAGAAACTACCATGAGAAGCATATGCTCTCACAGTGGTCTTGGAGGAAAAAGATTGCAAGTTTGCATGATCTGAGAATCTTGGACTAAAAGAGTATTTTGATGGCTGCAATACGAAAGCCCATCTCCGGTCCCTACACTGTATTCTCCTCAAGTACATTGAGATTATTGTCTTCCCCCAACTCCTACTATTCTGCAGCACAGTTACCTTCAGTTAGATAGTGCATTGTTATCAGACCAAATGTTCATTATCTAGAAGTTGAGATGATGAAACTGCAATTAAACGTGGGTATGAAATCCACACATCAAACGGATTTCTGTGAAGCTAAAAATTTTCAACAGTTGAGCTTCAGCATAAATAATGGCACCAAAGTGACTAATATTCAGTTAAGTTTTGTGTTTAATAATTACTCTATCACTAATGTTATTGTAAAATGTTTTGGCTCACATTGAAAGGTAATCATCTTCTCAAAAGACTGTGGCACACATTGAAGTCAAGATATTGCCATACTAATAAGGTAATACAAAAAATAAGAAAATACTCGGGTAAATGTAGTTCAGGAAAATTTCTTAGCTAGGCACAGTTTAACTCATCATTGTTTTAGTTTTTAGCGCTCACATCATTGTTTAACATGTGAAATTTATCTTTAATGATAAATTCACGTCTATTATGGTTCCCGCCAAGGTAATACAATTCATGATTCGTATTCCTAAATAATTGAGAATACCTTCAGTTACACAGTTGTCATATTTAGATGCTTGTTATCTCTAAAATGATAGTTTAATCAGAAACAAAACATTGCCATTCAATGCAAGGCCAAATACCAAATTTCGAATCAACAAACCAAAATCAAACTCTAGGTAATCAGGCATTTCCAGTATGAAGTGTATATACATGCTGAATGAACAGGAAGCAAACTTATACGCAGAAATATTCAAAATCAAAATCAAAATAAGCGCCCTAGAAGCAAACAATCAAGACAAAAGAAGGATTGGAGTGAGGAACAGGAATTGACATGACAAAGTGCACCAAAAGCTATGTAGATTTGATTTTCCATAAGATCCAATTACATTCTTGCAATTATATCAGCACATGCGTATAGAAAGCAAATCAGGCAAGTATTTCAACTTTCAATTAACAAATAAAAAATCAAAACATAACATAAGATCCCCTACTTCAGCAAACAAAAACGCTCAAAAGGAATAAACAAGTAAAGGATTCCAATTTTCCTACCTTTACGGCTCTATTTAACTCAAACAGTGGCGGAATTAAAAGCTCTATGATAGCATTAATTCATTAGGGAAGAATAAAGAAGCATACCTTCTTCTTTATTGTGTATTAATTTCGTGGCAAGCGAGCTCAGAGTTTGCCCATACGAGAGAGAGAGAGAGAGAGAGAGAGCGAAGAAAGTGAGAGACGAGCGTTCTGGAGAGGAGATAGCGCCTCTGCGATGTTGTGTTATGACGATATTTAGTGCACACAAGAAAAGAAAATAAAAGAAAACAAAAAATTCCCAATTAGGCAATTAAACATCATCGGCTCATCGCAGTGTTTAAAGCCTAAGTGGCTAACTGCAAGTGTTGCCTCCATCCGTGTGCCGTAGGTTTCTTTTTTTTTTTTTTTTGGTGTACTAGGTTTCTTTTAGTTTAGTATGTCCTCAGTTAGTCTAGGCCCAGATCAGGCCCAAATTAAACCCATTCTAAATCCTAATCCATACATGTAGCCCAAAAGGTCTTTGGTCCAATTTATCTTTTTTTTTCCTCTTGAACTAAAAAAATAATGAAGGGGTGTTGACGGTGAGGGCCTTGCCGGCGTTGATTCGCCGGGGAGGAAGGAACGAGAGTCGACATCGGATCAAGCAGCATGGGCAGCAACAAGGGACATCAAGATTCTGTTCTTCTCCGGAATTGCAACCGGGCTTACGCCTTGAAGTTCGACCGTCGCCCTCAGACTTTGAAGCAGGATTAGAACCACATGGATCTTCATAGGAGAGGTTGCCCACCTTGCTCAGCAGTTGGGAAGGCTTGAGAAGCGGCGCCGTCGGTCTGAGTATCACAGAAACCGCTGTTGGTGACGCGGTGGCGACTTATACCTAGGTCTGGAAAGCTGGCAAAGCGCTATGGAAAGGGGTAGCCGGATCAGGATTCAGGTGTCGGGGTAGCTCAGTTGGGTCCGGGTCTTTGGGTGGGTCGGGTTTCTGGTGTGGGTTCTGTCATTTTTGCCCGAGAGGGCGCTGACCGAAAAATAAATAAATATATACAAATCCATATAGTTGCATGGGTATGTATGAGTTTTTGATACATATTTGTCATTATATTATTCTACAACAAGTGATATTTTAGCAACAAAAAATAATAATATGACACATTCTGGTACTAATATGTATATATTTTTTGTTCCGAGAGTTACCTAAAACGGTGATTTGGGCTTGAACGTGATGTCCAGATTCCTTTGGGTGTCAAGCGTCCGACTTGTTGGTATCAAGGTGCCACCTGTAAGAGTTTTTCGTGAGGAGGTGAGGGTGATACCTGCAAGAGACTCGATACTTAAGTTAGCAATAGATATAGGCAGGTTTTTTTAGAGTAGAACATGAGTTATACCTCAGGTACTAGTGTATTTATAGTAGAGTTTGATGACCTCCATAGTGACGGTAGTTCTATCTTATCTTATATCTTAGGAGTTTGTTGAGATCTTATCTTTTAGATGAGATAGAGATAGTATGAGAGATTTAGGGAGACAATTACTTATTTAGATAAATACAAGTCGGTCCCTTTCGTCGTGTCCAACCTCTCAAAGAGGTCGGGTATCCAGTAGAGTCTATCTTTTGAAGTGGGACGTGTGTCTTTATTAGGCCTGGCTTTATAATTTGAGTCAGGGTATGAACATTTTTCTCCTCAATTTATTTTAGAAAACTATATTCTTTATAATTATATAAAAATCGGTATTTAATACACAATTATACTAATTGTCAATCATTAGTGTTCCACAAATTACCTGAAACTCTAGTTTGAACTTGAACGTAGAGTTCAGACTCTTTTTGAAATTGTGTCCGACGTCTTCTCCGGTGAGATGAAGTTGTCCAAATTCGTTGTAAGCAAAGATGGCGTGTGGTACCTGCAAGAGACTCGGATGCTTAAGTTAGCAAGGGTTTTAGACAGATTTTCAGTAATTTTAAAATTGGGTTAAGTACTTTTTTTGTCCTTAACGTCTTGGGTCAAAATCAAAATCGTCCCCAACCTTTTTTTGTTATTAAAATCATCCTCAATGTTTAAAAACGTTTTAAAATAATTCTTTTTCAAAATTTTGGACTAAAATACCCTTCATCACCATCATCCTTCTCCTCACCTTCCTCACTCCCACCACCTGCACGATATCCACTGCCACCATAACAAAGGGAGGGGCTGCCGTTGGGTTGCCGCTGCCATTGGGTTGCCATTGCCGCTACAAGGTCATCGTTGGATCACCGTTGTTGCCGCTGGTTCATCAGATAAGAGAAAGAGAGAAAAGCGATGCAAAGAAAGGAGAGATGGGTTGCTGCTGTAGGGCCGCCGTTGATGCTGCAGGGTCGTCGCTGCTGCCGCTGGTTTATCGGAGAAGAGAGAGAGAGAGAGAGAGAGAGAGAGAGAGAGAGAGAGAAGCGATGCGAAGGAGGCGCTGCCGCCGCTGGTTCATCGGAGAAGAGAGAGAGAGAGAGAGAAGCGATGCGAAGAGAGGGAGGGACGGGTTGCTGCTGCCGCTGGGTTGCTGGTTCATCAGAGAGAGAGAGAGAGAGAGAGAGAAAGAGAGAGAAGCGATGCGAAAGAGGTGCTGCCGCCGCTGGTTCATCTGAGAAGAAAGAGAGAGAAGCGATGCAAACGAGGGAGGGGTTGCGGGTTGCCACTACTGTTGCTGCGTCGTTTTTCGCCGGCGAAGCCTTCTTCTTCCTCTTCTTCTTCTCGCTGGCAATGTTGGTGGCAGTGGAGGTGGTGGGGTGAGGAAGGTGAGGAGGAGGATGATGATGATGAAGGGTATTTTGGTCCAAGAATTAGGAAAATGATGATTTTAAAATGTTTTTGAACATGGAGGATGATATTAATAACGAAAAGAGGTCGGAGACGATTTTGATTTTAACTCAAGATGTTAGGGACGAAAAAAATACTTAACCCTTTTAAAATTCGAAGAATACCTATCAGAATATTTATAAGTGTAGAAGTAGAGTCAATAACTACTTTTTAAATAGGTTCACCTTTGATAGTAAATTAGTTTCTCTCTTTTGATAGAAAAGTTATTGAGATCTTCTTTTTAGATAAGTAGAAAAGATTTGTAGGAGATAGTCACTTATATCTTCTTCCTCGTATCTCTTCCTTTCAACCTCTCCATAGAACCAGAATTAGAGAGGCTTTATGAATTATTTGTATTATCCGAGATCCGCTGAAAATTTGTCTCCTTTCTCCCTGCCTCCAAGACTCTATCACTTTCAGCTACTTCCTCCTCTATTTCCTCTTCTACCAAATTTTCTTTCTGGTTGCTTTGAAATTCCTTCTCTTCTTCGGGCTTTTGTGTATTGCTCTCATTCACCGATAAACTTACAAAGACCCGAATTAAGTTGACTGGGGTTAGCTTCTTACTTGCTGTATTCCTTCCCTCCTCTGCTGAGAATCTATTGGGATGTTGATTCTCCTTCTGCTCTTCGATTTTTCTCCCAACCCACTCTGCCCATAACCACTGCCCGCATTTCTTCTTTGTTTTCATGTCCAAGAAAGCCACAATAATGGTAGAAATTACCAATTATTTCGTACTTTGGTTGAACCTCAATAACCTTCTGATTTCTCCTTGCAATTTTTAGAATTCTGCGCAGAGACTTTGATATGTCTAACAGTACTTTAACTTTCAGCAGCCTCTCTTCCTTCCTTTTGATATTAAACAAATCAGCCTCCAAAACCCTTCCCATCGTCTCTTCGACTCTCCTACCTAGTCCCTTGGTTTTGCATTGCTCTGGTAATCCCCAAAGTTGAATCTATATTAGGGTGTGGGTAAATTCTGCATCTACTATTTGAATATCCTCACTCCATCATTTCAGGTTCAAGATATAATTCTTGAAAAGTCAAGGTTTCCCTTTCTCAATTCTAATTAGGTCAATCTCCTTGCCAAAAAAAATTCGAATAGGTTTTTCCCTTGATCTAAAACCTTGAAATTTTCTGACTGTCTCCATATTGCATATAAAGTGGCTTCCAGCATCCCAATACTAAAATGCCGACTGAGAATAGTCTTCCCACTAAGTTTTTTGTGCACTTTTCCAGCCCTTCTCGTATATCCTCATCCTCAAACTGAATTATCCTTTCATTTTCCTCCTCTCCATTAAAGTTCACGTCATCAGAAACTCCAACATTTGTTGTCATTGGAATCCAAACGAACTCGGTAAATATATCACACAAATTAAGATGCCTATTATTATTAGGTAAATTCTATAGTATATATCATTTAGCTTCTAATTTTTGCTTAATTTATTTTTTGCGATAAATTTTAAATATTTAATAATTATTTATTTTTATACTTTTAATGCTCCTTCGTCAACGTTACATCATCACTTTTTTCAGCACACGTAGACGAAGGCTTTCGCATCATGTAGAGTTTTTCAATCATCGTACTTTTTTCAGAGATGATTATAGTGGGTAATGCTAAAGCTTTTTTTAACCGGTATTAATTAGTATGAAATAAGAAATGCGATTTATACTGATTAATAGGTTGTAATAATACCAACAAAAAAAAAAAAAAAAAAACATGCAGGCACATTTTTGTGAGGAAAAGAGAATCTATAACTTGAGAGAAATTACAGTAGTTCCAATCAACTTATTCCATATACTACTAACTAGTGTCTCTTTCTACATCATCTCAACTTGGCCACTACGCTTTTTCTTATTGGTGGCTCCTTCAACATCATCATACATTGAACTTGCATACTTAGAGCTTGCATTCTCAAGCTTATCACCTTGACCCCATATAGCATAAGCCTCTTCACCATGAGCAGCTTCATCACCAATCTCCATGTCTTCCTCAGACATCCTCAGAGGAATAAACATCCTAATGAAGAGGCATATCAAGCTTGTGCTAATCACATTCAATGTCACCACAAAGAAAATCCCAACTAACTGGATCCATATTTGTCTAAACCCTGTTTTGCTCATTCCCATTTTGAGGCCATAGAAGAGTCCAACATATTTGTTGTAAGAACCATAGAACAAGAAGTTGAGCTTTGGCACAGCAAATAGGCCTGAAAGGACTCCTCCAAGGGTTCCTGCAATGGCATGAGTGTGCAACACTGCCATTGTGTCATCCACCTTTTGGAGAAGCTTTGATCTCTTGTGAACTACCATCATTGTGAACCACGGAATTGAGCCTGATAGCATCCCCATTAGAATTGCTGCCCATCCTTGCACAACTCCTAATGAACAAAATCAAGATACAACAATTGTCTTTTCATCATCACTTTCAATTTCTATAAAGCACTTAGATTCACTAAGAGGAACTCTAATAAAATGCTTTTGGTGTTTCAAAATTTCGAAATAGATTAGAGATGATTGATGAAATGTGATCAATTTTCATGTAAAGAAACGGTTTCACTTTGGTGAATAACGAATTAAATTTTATTACTTTGTATAAAATTTAAATTGAATTCAAACTAAAATATTGGAGTGACCATTATTCATGATATATAGTATCATAAGTACTAATATGCATTTGGTAGGATCCAAAATATAATTAAACTAAAATTGAATATTCTAATGCTCTAAAAAACTCAATCACACCTAACTACTTATTAAAAAAAATAGAAAGGAAGAAAATTAAATGTATAAAATATGAAATTGTAACAAAATTTAAATCATAATATAATCTGATCTAGTAAAAATATTTAAAATTATAATATTAAAAAATTTTAAGTATGGTAAAAATTCAGATACAGTCAACTTCACTTGATAATTGAGAGTTATTAGACAAAGATTTAGTCAAATTAGTCAAATTATTTAACTCTCTCAACTATCAACTTCACGTGAAGTTGACTTGACTGCCCTTGAGTTTTTACTTTTGAGAATGAATGGAATCCATGAAAGTTAAAATTCTTACAAGGAAAAGCCTACGAACCTGCGGCAGGGGTAATGCAGACCAAGCCGGTGATCATGCCTTGAACAGCACCAATGACGGAGGGTTTGCGGAAGAAGATGATATCAAGAATGACCCAAGTGAGCAAGCTGGTGGCAGTGCAAGCATGAGTGTTCAACACGGCCAGGGAGGAATCCAGGCCTACTGAGTAGGGGTCGCCGCCATTGAAGCCGGTCCACCCCATCCAGAGTAAACCAGCCCCAGCCAACATCAGTAGGATGTTGTTTGGAGGAAACCTTTCTCTATCCTTGTTAAGACGTGGTCCAACCTGCGTAACAAGCATTATTTGTTCATATTCATGTCTTCAACTAAATATAATAATGGAACTTGGATAATTAACATAATATATATCAGCATCTTAACTATTATCTTTATATAAAGATATTCATATAAACACTCTGTCTTATGATCATATATTGCTTACCCAATAAGCAGCAGTGAATCCAGCAACCCCAGAAGACAAATGAATAACATATCCACCAGAGTAATCAATTATCCCAAGCTTGAACAAGAACCCATTTGGACTCCATATACTGAATGCAGTGAAGGTGTATGAGAAAGTGAGCCAAAGAGGCACAAAAGCCATCCATGCATAAAAGTTCATTCTTCCCAACAAAGCACCAGCTATCAAAATCAATGTTATGGCTGCAAACACACCCTGGAAATACACCATTGTTGCATTTGGGAACATCCCTGAAAATGCAGGGTCAAGAAGGTACTTTTCATCAAGTGCAACGGCAGCTTTACCCCAAAATGGTGCAAGCTTATCACCAAAGGACATTCTATAACCCCACACAATCCAACAGAAGAAGACACATGCAAATGCATACAAGGACATGAACGCCGAGTTCACTGCCCATTTTTTCTTCACTGCTCCTCCATACAAGATTATGAGTCCAGGAACACTTTGAAGGCCGACGAGTGTTGCTGCGACGAGTTGCCACGCATTGTCGGCTTTATTCAACCAATCAGGACTCGAAGGGGATGGCAAGATGTTCGAAGGCAATGTCGCTGCCATGTTTTTTTTTTTTTTTTATGTTTTCTATATATTTTTCCTATCTTGTTTGTATACTTTATTTATCTGGAAAGAAAAAGAGAATGAATGGGAAGCTTGAGAGGTGTAATATGGTGCTTTATATAAATTGAAGGACTTTGTTTAATTGCTTTTGATTCTCTTGACATAGCTGTAACCTGTTTCATATTTTGTCCAAGGTTGTTACATTGTCTTAGGCCGCTTCGTTCTTAATAATATTTTTCTATACATTGACGGGTATTACAAGTGCTTTTGTTATTAACGGCATCTCCAATGCTCGTCATTTTATAGATTTCCTTTATTTCTTGGCGGTTTTGGCACTCTCTGCCAATCACAAAGCTGAAAGATGTCTAGGTACACCATTTAAATATTGAGTCTTATTAGTGTTCTAAAGACATTTTAGAAGGGAATCCAGTATGGACTATGGAGTAGCTGAAAGCAAGACCCACAACTGAAATTTAACCTTGTGAATAAACGAATTTGCATTTTGTCTTGACGTACAACGGTGCAGAGTTATGAAAGGGTGCAAGCAATTATTCTTGTATATTGCTAAAGTAAAGGCAAGAAGCTAGTATGTACTGGTAGTACTGAATCTTGCATCACTAAAATTTCATTATTAATCATCATAGACTTTTGGAATTTGGTAATTTATCCTATCGAAAGATGCAAATATTGGGATGACTTTACTATGGGAAACTTATATTATTAAAACAACTCTAGAATGATTCAACAAAAGTATCAGCCGATTTTAACATGCAAAATCAAAACCTTTTTTATAACCAATTATTCCTCGAATAAGCTAAACACACTCAACTGAAAAAATGGGCACTACGGTTTTCCTCAACATGAAATATTGTCATTAAAAATATTATAATTATATAATAAAGAGTTCTCTACATGACTAATCGGGATCACGCAAGCATACAAAAATGTTAATCAGACACGTACTGGACCACCCCTTAAAACAACTTTTTCGGTACACTGGATTTCTGCGAATTCATCTTAGTAAAACAAAATTGAAGGGCAAAACAGCTGAATAATAAATTACGGTAACTAAATATAGTAAACTTCTTCCAAATCCACCACTCTAGTCGTCATCGGCAAATGTGGTCTTTTTTCCTGAACAGAGGAAAATCAAAATCATCAGAAATTGACATGGAAAAAAAACAACAGATTCAGATTGAGGAGAATAAATTGCATTGATGCATATAATCAATCAAAAGCTAAAATGGTAACATAATAAACAATATTCATTCAGCAAAAACTATTAGGTTATAGAATGTTGAAACTTAAGTATCCATCAAATCCTTAACTCTCAGTCCTCAAAACGTAAGGCAACAATCAATGTCCGAAAAAATCAGAGCAATGGAAAGGAAATAGTTGCATACCTTCTGCAGCAAATGTCGGTTTATTTCCAAAACCCCTTCCCCCACCTCTTCCTCGACCACCTCTGCCTCGATCACTACCACCCCTTCCACCACCAAATCGGCCACCACCACTCCTTCCTCCAAATCGACCACCTTCATTACTCCTACCTCCAAATCGACCGCCACCTCTTCCACCACCTGAACCAAAGCCATCTCTAGGTTTGGCTTCTTCAACTGAGAGGTAATAACCACCAGCAAGTTCAGTTTCATTGAGTTCTAGAGCTTTTTTCATGCTAGAAGAATCCTTGAAGTCGATATAGGCAAAACTGTAAATTACACCTGGTGTCAGTTTGCTAAACTCAAAGCAACACGTAACAATCATTTTGAGCATCCAACTTGAGAAACAAAAGGATGCACAAAAAACTGAAATAGCAAATCTTTCACTAAAAATAAACGAGAAAGAATTTGAAGAAACAAACCCTTTAGGATATCCAGACTCGAAATCTTTTGGGATTGACACCCTCGAGATCTCCCCGCAGGCACCAAAATGCTCATTTAGGCTAGCTCTTACCTGCAACCACAATTTTGGCAGTATTCAAATACAAATTGCAAAAAGAAACACATGCAAGGGAAGCAGCAGCCAACATGATAGAAATAAAATTACCTCTTCTTCTCCAAGAGATTTATCAAAACCCCTTATGTATATAGTTTGGCCAGTTTGACGCTGACCACCTTTCTGGAAGGAATTGCTGAAATTGCAACAAGTATTACAATGGATAAAGAGAAGGAAATACGTGGAAGCAAGCCATGAAAGTGAGTAGAGAAAAAGGTTATAGAAGTAGATATGAGGCATGGGAGGGAAGGAGGAGATGATATAATAATTACCTGCCACCAGGGGTATATGCACCTCTTTCACGAGCTAAATCAAGCCTAACAGGACGATTCAACAACTCATGCTCATTCAATTCAAGAGCCTGCAAGTACAAAAACCAAAAGGATTATCAATACACAACCCCGATAAATCAACAAATACATAATTTAAACATCTTTTCAAAGCAAAAAGGGATGGAGGGTAATCAAACAATAGATTGCAGTGATGCATGTCAAACAACACTCTGGAGGAGAAAACAAATCAATAAAGCAATAGCAATTAGTTAACAGCATAGAAACAGCAAGGCAGTAGTTGGAAAAAAATAGCTTCAAAATGAATGAGAAAAGAAAAAGATATTTGAGGAGCAATAGCTTACACTTTGTGCTGCCTCTGCAGTAGCAAACTCAACATGTCCAAATCCTTTAAACCTCCCAGTATCGTCAACAGAAAAACGAACATCAACAACTTCTCCACAATCTTTGAAAAACTCCTCACTGAACAACAATAACATGACATCGTAAGAAAAAGAATACACTATAAACAAGGAAATATAAGAGATACAATACATACACGTCAGATCGTTGCACACTAAATGACAGATTTCCAACAAATAGTGTCTTTGATCCACCTGTTGCAGCACTAGGTGTAGAAGGGGTTTTAGGCTGCAAAGCAAAGATATATCACCATCAAAGATATTAGAATATTTAAAAAGAACAAAAAAATGAGACCAGTAACATACAACTTTCTTTGCTGAGTCAGCATCAACCATCTCCACATCCTTAGCCTGTTTCACAAGAGGAAAATACATTTAGTGCCCAATCACAAGACAAAGCAAAACAAGCCTTCAAACAGCTATATTAAAATACAAAGAGAGATCCTTACACTTTTCTGAGGAGTTTTAGAAGGTTTCTCTTCTTCCTCATCACTGTCATCCGAACTATCACTGCTTTCTTTTGAAACTTTCACAGGCTGCAGTGAATAGCAAAAGAAATTGAACACAGCAAAATAACAAACAATGGTTCACATAGTATAAAATATTTTAAAAAAAAACACGTGTCTTAAAGTACGTAATTCAGATATCTAAATTGAGAAATTCAAGTTGAATATAATGGAAGAGAGAACAGTAGCAAATTAACACTACATAATACAAGTAGGAAACTAAGGCCCAGAAAGAAAAGTTGATCACGTAATAACTCTAGATATCAAGACAGACCTTTTTTGGCTCATCATCACTTTCATCAGAGCTCTCTTCTTCATCAACATCCATTTTTCCCTGTTATAGAGAAGTGAGTCTTTTCAACAAACAGCAAAAGTTTTCCTATTAACTAAAATTTTTAAGTTATTACTATCACCAGTCATGATCTTCCACAATTCTCAATCGACAAAGGATAATATTAACAATAATGAATCCATAACATAAGCTTGTAAAACATGCCACATTAATTAAAATTAATATTAATATCTATATACACTTCAATGTTAGATCAAGTGTATACGGTGAATTACCTGACCGGAGCTTTTAGCCGTTTTCTGTACCAATACAATGAATAAAAAATGAGAAAGTAATTCAAATAATAGTGAAGCAATACATAAATAAGGTAAAGACAAATTACAACAGTAGTACAAGAAGATAAAACAAACACACACCTTTTCATCCTCAGATTCACTATCAGATGAGTCCTGTAAATTAAGATTGGAAACACATTTAATGTAAAAGGACAAAACATTAACAAGTAAATATGGGAATCAAGAATAAACCAACTAACCTCTTCCTCATCCGACTCACTCTCACTAGAACTACTAGACTTCTTGGCAGGCTTTGGCTCAGGTGCTGACTTGGCATTGGAAACAGTCTTGGGAGCAGTTTTCTGTAACACCAAAAGGTTAACTATTGTCATACAATGATACAATGGTACCTTAATACAAATACCAACCAAGTTAGGGATAAAAAATCTAATTAAGCACATTTTGAGAGCACGTAGGACCTCATGGTACAAAAGGGAGCTTCAACTCAAAAGGACAACTAAGAATTTATTAAAAACAATCAACAAACTATAATATTTACCTTCTCATCTTTGGAGCTGCTATCATCAGAATCTGAACTGTCACTGTCATCATTCTTCTTAGCTATAGCAGAAGGCTTGGATGCCGCATTTGCAGTCGGTTTTGCACCCTAAATGACATAAATGATACAATACATTCCAGAAGTTATTTACAATTAAGTGAACAGGTTTATCCCCTAAAGAGTAAAGACTGTGTACACAAAGTTACATTTTCTTCTTCATCAGAGCTTTCACTTGAATCATCATCTGAACTTTCAGTTGTCTCAACTTTCTTACTTGGAACTGCAGATGATTTGGCTACAGGTTTTTTCTTATCCTGGAACAAAAATTTATACATGAGCATCAGAGTGCATTAAAAGAATAATTAGAGCATGGGACAAAATAAAAATAATAAGACTTACTTCTTCATCAGAGCTACTATCAGAGGATGACTCTGTTTCAACCTTCTTAGCAGGCACCTTTTTGGTTGATTTTGCTTTCTGGATGATTCCAACATCCAATTCCTCAATTATTATTTTATCCAAGAAAAAGATAATCATTAAACAGATATGTTAAGTGAGTTTTTTTTTTTACCTTTTCCTCCTCAGAGCCGCTGTCCTCAGACTCGGAGCTTTCACTTGGTTTCTTTGCAGAAGCAGATCCATTCTTAACCACAGCAGGCAGCACCTTGGATTTGGGCACCTTTGAACAAAGAAAGAAAAATAAATAGGCATCCTAGCTAACAATAAAACATATACCAAAGGTTAACATGAGGTACTGTTTAACAATCCCTTAAGATTTACTCACTTCATCCTCATCGGAGTCATCATCTGACGATTCAGAACTTGAAGAGGAAGCTGGCTTGACTTTCTTAGCTGGAGCAACATTTTTTGCAGCCTGACTTTTTGGAGGAGCCTTTGCTGCAGGTTTCTGAGCACAATAAAAGAGGGAAGATCAGATGCAAGAAAAATGGGACAATTTTACACCCTAAAATAATAATTTGTCATAACGGTAAATGCCAGTGCCGTACCTCATCTTCAGACTCTGAAGCAGAATCATCAGAGCTAGAACTACTAGCTGGCTTGGCTTTCTTTGCAGGGGAGCTTAAAGTGCCGTTCTTAGCAGGCTTCTTCTTTGAAGCAACAGCAACTTTGGTAGCAGGTTTCTGATCCCAAAACAGTTAGCAACGAGATAAGCACAAGAAAACAAAGCAACAATATTTACACTGACATAAAACTTAATTTTATTCATATCCAATACCTCATCTTCAGAATCTGAAGAAGAATCATCTGAACTACTTTCCTCCTTTTTCTTCTGCACCTTCACTTCCTTCTTTTGCTTCTGAGCAGCCTCTTCTATCTTCTGTTTCTTTAAACTAACTTGCTTCTCAAGTTCCTCATCTGCCTGCCTCTTTCCTGTGATCAGAATCAGTCAACAGGGAAATCCAACAAAAAAGCAATGAGTAACGAAACTTCCAACCAAAAACCGACAACGATTGAAAGAAAAAAAAAAAAAAACTTCCAGTGAACAAATTCATAACATCAATACTCATATGCCTTAACCATACCAACACATATCAATGAAGCAAGTCTAAGCACGTTAGAGAGGTAAGTAACAAAAAAAACTCTTTATAAACCATGGACCAAAAGCAGCAAATCAAACTAAAAAAAAAAAAAAACCATCAATATCAAAACGTAATGACGAAGCAGCGACGTAGAGAGAATTTTCATACCCTTTTTGACAGGTGGAGCAGTCTCAACCTTCAAAGAAAAGAGCACACAACGCGTTAGTTATATCACGAGAGACGAATTGAAAGGAAATAGATATAGTGATAGAGAGAGAAAATACTTTGGAAGCTGATTTCTTGCTAGTCTTGGCCATTGTTGGAGGAGAAGAGAGAGTAATCGGCGAAGTTGGAGGAAGAAAAAAGGATGTTATGGAGGCTCTGCAAAACCCTACGTCTGATAGATTTTAGGGTTTTGGAGCAAAGAGAGAAGTGAATAAGGTTACGGCTGCTTCGTTTATAAATACGTGCGTCTCGCTGCGTATTCGGTGAAGGGGGTTAGGGTTTTGAAACTGGCTTAATGTTTGTGGCAACTGGCGGCCAAAGCTGTGCGTTTTACTCTGTCTAAATGAGAGGAGTTAGATATTTTTCCTCCAAGTCAGCATATTGGCCCACATGCTTGGTGGCTTTTATATTCAGAAAATTATAAATTTATAATTATAACATAATCATATATTATATTAAGTAATTTGATCATTTTTAATTATTATTTTTATATTTTCATATAAATAATCATTATATTTTGTATTAATATTAAGGATTAAATTTTAATAAGGACTATGCTACACGTTTAAATATTTTTTATCCAAGTTTTATCCAAGTAGGTCAAATACCAATAAAAATATTTCTCATTAAAAAAATGTCATTACACGCGCTTTATCTTCTTCTCCTCCCCACGCTTCTTCTTCTTATTCTTCTTTCAAATACACACATACGTCGTCATCTTCTTCTTTCAAATTCACGTATACCTCCTGCTCCTCCTCTGCGCACGTAGATTCTTCTTCTGCTCCTCCTTCTTCTCTTCTTTTTCTTCTTTTTCTTCTCTTTTATTATCGTCATCACTAATAACACCAACATTTTTCTAATTGATTATTTTTTCAATTGAATTGAATGGAATGCAATTGTTAAATTGAATTGATAATCTCTAAATTGTAGGCAGAGGTGTTTCGAATTTGATTTTATATAATGGGTTATGTTTTGTTCATTCAGTACTATACAATTGTTTCACCATGAGTATGTGTTCGGTTCATTAAGCAGAAAGCTGTTTGAATTTGATTTTATATAACGGATTATGTTACATTTATTCAGTAATATACAATTGTTTTACCATAATAACGGATTATGTTCATTAAGCAGAAAGCTGTTTGAATTTGAATTTATATAATGGATAATGTTCCATTCATTTAGTACTATATAATTGTTTCACCATAATAACATGTTCCGTTTATTTCTGTTCTGCACAATTCAAAACTATTTCTCATCACCTTCTACTGCTTCTTCACCAGGAAGAGAAAGAGGAAAAGAGGCAACAACAACGAAAGAATGAGTGAATGACGATAAGGAGAAAACACGTGAAGAAAAATGAACACGAAAAAGAAGGAGGAGGAAGAACGCGAAGAAGAAGGCGAAGAACAAGAAGACGCTCCGTAGGTAAACGAGCGTGAGAAGAAGAAGAAGAAGAAGAAGCGCGGGGGAGAAGAGAAGAAGTGTGAGGACAGAAAAAAGCGGAAAAAATACGTCACCTAAATTTACTTTGATAAATTTGGATGTCAAAATTGTTTGAACGTGAATAATATCTCTTTTAATAAACACTAAAAATAAAAATATTATATATATGTATTTGTATGATCAAAAGTAATTACATTTAATATTTATCATACAAATAATTATTTAAAATAAGTAAACATTATTTATAATTTGATTATTATATTTTAATTATAAACGGATAAAAATTCAAATATATATATATATATATATATATATATATATATATAAACAACTCAAAAAAAGCAACCCATCTAAATTTGCAGAGAATTAGAGCAAAATTATAATAACAAAAAAACCATAAACAACTAAAAAAAAAGGATTAAGTGTAACCAACTAACCAAGTTTTATTAAAAGAAAAGAATAAATAGGTCTCTGATTTTTTTTTTTTTGTAAATATATTTTTTTTTCATCGTTTGAAAATATTTTTAAATCTTTGACCTCTTTAAAAGTTAGACATATATGGTGCTTTCTATAGTGCCTAAATTTTATACATAGAATTAAAAAAAAAAGAGTGAATTTCATCTTCTTTTATCTCTACTTTTAGACAATTTAGACACAAAAATTATAAACATCAAAGAACTTTTCTATATATATATATATATATATAGATCATTCCATTCATATGGTCCATTAGATCCAATGAAAAAGTCTGATGTAACTTCCGTTGTGCTCAGCGACGGATTCACTCATGTGGTGTGGGGCAAGCGCCTCCACTACAATTTGGAATTTTATTGAATAGTATATAATAATAATATTTATTTGCCCCCACTAAATTATTAAATTTGACCCCACAATAATATTTTATTCAACTTTCGACACTTGATAGCCAATTTGAAAACTTCATATTAGATGTCCATTATAATGATTAATTTTCAAATTTAAATAAGATTGGTGTTTTTTATTAGAGGTCGACTCGAAAGAATATTATCTATTCATTTGTGTTTCTTCTTTTAAAATTAGCTTTAGTTTTTTTCATAATAACTACACTAATTGAATGAACTTTTTCAACTATGAATAGCATCAAGAGCTAATTTGTATGAAAGTTAAATTTTAAAGGATTGTTTAACGACATATACAAAAAAAAAGACATTTTAATTATATTGTCAAGGTTTCAATATATGAAATATAAAAAATTAATTTTAAATTATATGTTATTATTTAAATTACTATTTTAGTATTTTAATTTGTAATTATATATTTTGAAACCTAATCATATTTTACAATAACAAAATATAATTATAACAACAGTTATACTACGTATACATAAAATAATCATTTGTACAGAATAAATCTTAAAATATAAATTTTGAAATACAAAATATATATTAAAAATAAGTTAAATGATATATGTATTTATACACAAATTTATAATAGATAATTTGATAGCTAATTTTTTATTTTAACGTAATATTTTTATTATAAAAATTATTATAATGTTATATATATTTTGCTCCTACTATCAAAATTTTTTGGATCATTGTGCTAACTTAGCTATTACACATGCACACGTGGAGGGAAAGTTTTCAAAACGGGACAAATTAGTTAATTTTCAAAATAACGTCGTTTTAATGTAGGGGTTCAAAACTTCTCTATGTCTTTCTATGTTTGGATCTTCCTCTCTCTCACTCTTAGCTACCTTTTCCTATCTCTTGGAATTTCGCTTCCTATTATCATCACTATCTCAAGTCTCCCTCTCTTTTTCTAGCTCAGCACTCTCGCTAATTAATTAGTTCGTGAAATTAATGAATGTATTTTGTGTTAGTTGAATTTGATGTTATTGTGTCATGAATCATTCAAAATTCAAGAGATTATTCATGGTGAATGAACTATAATCACTGTTTTGATTCAATGGATTTAATTTTAATATCTATTTGCTTTATTTTGATTTGGTAAGAATGTTTATTATTATTATTTGAAGAAGAACAATAAGAAAGGGTGAAAGAGGTGGACGAAAAATAAAAATGGTGGTATGTGAGTGAAGGTAGAAGAAAGAAGAAAAAGATTTATATGTCTTATTATTTTGAAGAAAAGGGACTAATTTGTGCTGTTTCAAAAACTGTCCCTCTACATGTGTATTCATAACAGTCAGGTCAGTACAACGGAAGTCACATCATATTTTTTTGTTGGAGTCTGACAAACCCATATAAATGAAAGAATATATATGTCTAACTTTTAAAGAAGTCAATGAATTAAAAATATTTTCAAATGATGAAGAACAAAAATATATACAGAACAAAAGATTAGATATCTATTTATTCTTTTCTCTTTTACTAATATATTTTCACAATTATTTTCTTCTCTAAATACATGATTAAGCAACATGTTCAAATCCTTCTCAAACAATGACTAGATAGCTGCAACAAGAGTGAATGCTGCATCGGAGTTGTTCAAATCGCTTTGGTAGATGTTCAAAGTAATAATGGAGTCTACTTCGACTTGAACTTTGTGATATCTTTTTTGGGATGCAATTAAAAGCCTAAGGAATATACTCTAAAGTTCAATTAGAGTGAGAAAGTAAGTTTCTAAACTTAAACTAAAAAATTTCAATAAAATTCTCCTAAAGATCTTAAAAGATGCAACCGAAAATTGTTGAACTAGATTCACTAACCGAGTCATTCGTATTGATCTTGATCCAAAATTTTGGTGGGAGAACCAAGCTATGTTAATAAAAGAGAACTCTGTCATAAGGAAATTATTCTTTCTAACACACTTCACTACAAAATATACCTTAACCAGCCTCAAGTTTAGACGGAGGCAAGAATCACGACTATAACTTAATCTTTAAAAAATTCGATGGTTTCAATGGCGCCAAAGAATTCGTCAAGTGATTGAAAAGAAAAGAGATCACGAAATCCCATTAAGAATGCGAGTAACTTCTTTTAAATTGATACCAACCCATTTTGAGAAAGGGGTCTAGAAAGTTTGAAAGAAGTTACTAATGTTAGTACTTAGGGGTGGCAAATGGACCTAAACCCGCCGGACCGACCCGCGTAACCCGTCAAAAAATGCGGGTTGGGCTGGAAAATTGGGACTGCCAAATAGCAAAAGCCCGCTTAATCCGCACCGCTTAAACCGTGGATTTTGGCGGGCTTTGGTGAGGCGGGGCGGCTTCCTCGCCGGGCTTAGTATTTTTTTAACCTTGGGTATTTTTACAATTTTTTTTACCAAAATCCAACTTCCCCCAACCCAACTTACAAGAGAATGAAGATGAAAATTGAGTGTTTTAGATTATGTTTGTTTTGTTTTAGAGACAATATTGTTAATTATGTTTTGGATTATGTTTATTTTGCTTTGAAAACAATATTTATAATTACAAAGACTTTAATGTTTGTGAATACAAAAATTATAATTTGTTTTACTTTTAGAAATTATAGAGAAAAACCCAAATCAGCTCCTGACAATTACCTCGAAAGACAACGAGGCCCCTAACAAAAAAAAATTCCAATCCGGCCCCTGACAAAAAAAATAAACCCAACCCGGCCCTGACAATTACTTCGAAAGGACAACGAGGCCCCTGTGCCAAAAAAAATAAATGTTATTTTTTTTGGCACAGGGGCTAATCTGTCCCAAAAAAAATTTATCAGGGGCTGGATTGGGTGTTTTTTTTTCTTGGGGGCCTCGTTGTCCTTTCGAGATAATTGTCAGGGGCCAGATGGAGTATTCACTCGAAATTATAATAGTTAAAAGTAAAAAACAAAAAATATTTTTTTATATCTTTATATATATTATTTAATAGTTAAAAGTAAAAAAAAAAAAAGAGGATATTTAGCGGGCTAAGCCCGCCAGCCCGCCATTAAGCGGGGCGGACTGGGATTCTGGGACCGCCTCACTAGGCGGGACGGGGCAGGCTTCTGGCGCAGGGGGCCTTCCCCACTTGCCACCCCTACTAGTACTTATCTAAATATTCTTCGCAACTGAATCGTAATAAAGAACATAAAACACCGATTCATCTTCATCCACACACTACACACAAACCACAATCGGCCCATTGGCTATATGTCTCACAAGTCATAACTCCTTCCTAATTTGTGAGGAGAGTATTATCACTAATTAACCACATAAAAAGACTTATCTTGAGGACACTGCATCTTCTAAAAATGCTTAAAAACACTATTGTAACTCCAACGACCATAACTTGCACAAGTCTCATGAAGCAGATTTACAGCTAAACATACCTAAAGCTTCCAAAAACCAAACAATGCAATCCATCAAACACAATTGAGAGGCTCTCAAGGAATGAATAAGACTCAATATGTCCAGAGAAAGGATTTGGCTTAGGAAATCAAAATTCCAACCTCTATTGGCAGTGGCAATATCTATTTCTATTAAATCCACCAAATAATCAACATTATTAATATCCACAAGGCCTAACAGATTGTTAACACAAGGGATCCGATGATCTTTCTAAACAGAATTTGTTGATCATCACAAATTCTCCAAATAAGATTTTGGCATAACTTACCTTAAATTTGGTAAATTCCTTGCCAAGTACTACAGGATGGGGAATGCTTTTTCTAACCATTGAGCTTTAGAGAAATGCAATTCAAGCTATATCCGAAGTCATTATATTTCACTCAATCATGAAAAAAGTAAGGAGAAATGTTAGAGGATTATCAGAATTTATTGTTTTTAGTTATTAATTAGTCATTAATGTTTAAAAGTATGAGATAAAATATATTATTGGATTACTAGACTAAAAGAATTGAGTTGATAGCTAAATGATGGTAAAAAATAATAAATTCTGATAGCCCCTATCATTTTTTATGCCGAAATATTTGGAGTAGGAAGCATATCTTCTGATCGAATATTATATTAGAATAAAACTCTACATCCAAGCAAAATACTTAACCAAGTCTAACCAAGTTGTTATAACAAATTTTCAAAGCACGCGCATCCTTCTCCTTCTCATTCTCTATTTTTTTTTCTCCTTCTCCTCCTTGCCTTTCTTCTTCCAAATTCGCGCAGGTTCTTCTTCTTCTCTTCTTCTCCTTCTTCTTCTTTTTCTTTTCCTTTTTCGTTATCGTCATCACCAATAATACCAACATTTTGCTAACATCTTTATTAGTTCTGATTTTATCTGATACCATCATTAAATAATTTCAGTTCATTTCTTAGTTTATCTCAGTTTATTTGTGTGTTAATTAAGGTTCACTTGATGCTCTTGATAAGTATTGACTAAATTTTGTATTCTTTAAGTAAATTTTTAACTGTTTGTTCTAATTTGAATCGAATTCGGTTCATTTGTGAATTGAGTTAGGTTTACTTGATACTACTTTTAAGTATTCACCAAATCTGTTATTCCTTAAGAAATTTGGTTCATCTCTTAGTTTAATTGAGTTTATTTACATGCAAAAATGAATTGAAATGTACTTTTCTTACTGATTGAATGTTTATCACTTTTTGTTCAAATCTGAACCGAATTCGGTTCATTTGTGAAGTGAGTTAAGTTCACTTGGTATTACTGTTAAGTATTTACCAAATCTGAACCAAATTTGATTTATTTTTGGATCCAAATGAATCTCAAATAAAATGAGGAAAAGAAAAAAAATGCAACAACACAGCAACAATAAAAGAATGACGATTGAGAGAAAATACGCGAAGAAGAAGAGGGAACGCTAAAAGAAGAAGGAGAAAGACGAAGAAGAAGAAGGAAGAATGCGAAGAAGAAGAAGGAATGCAAAGACAAAGAAGGGGAAAGCGAAGAAGAAGAAGAAAGAACGTGAAGGCGAAGACGAAGACGAAGAAGCGTTATTGAAACGCGCGTGTGTACACGCGGTTGTAATGAAAGTGGTTATTGTTAAATTTGGGTCTACTTGGTTGGACTTGGATATAAAAATGCTTGGATGTGTAATTAAGCTCATGATATTATTGATCTAAGTTGTTATAGATTTAGTCAAAATTTGAAATTGCATAATATTTTGCTTTGTAGTATATTTAAGAATTCAACTTTTAATCATTTAACTTACTTTATTTGGAATAGTAACAATAGTAACGGTGCATTAGCCTAGTAACAAATATTTTTAAAATTAACTTGATTTGAATAAATTAAATTAAAAATAAATAATTGCATTTGTAATTAATTATATAAAATTAACTCCGCATATGTTACACTTGCAGTACATAGCCAGTTCCAAGCTCAGATAAAGGAGAAGGGCTGTGTTAGGTTTTCGACAACCAACATAAAAACTTAGTCGAATCTTCATGACATGAATCAAAGACGTTATTGCACTAAAGCTAGGTCGTTGCCCGGAAGTAACGCGCTGTATGGCTCGAGTATAGTGTCAAATGAGCAAGAGCCGCTGCATCGGTGTCCGGATGTAGTGTTAAATGAGTAAGGATTTCTGCGTTTCCGTGAACGGACAAGGGTAAATAAGCTAGTTCACAAAGTAAAAGGTAAAGGTCGGAGTGACAGAAGGTTGAGATTTGGGACATGGAACATAAGCATCCTAACAGGAAAATCTATGGAGATGGTGGACACCATAACAAGGAGGAAGATTAACATTATGTGCCTACAAGAAACAAAATGGGTTGTTGCGAAGAATAGGGAGTTGGATACTTCCGGATTCAAACTTTGGTATACAGGAAAAGTATAGAATAGTAATGAGGTAGGTATTATTGTGGATAAGCAGTGGAAGAATGACGTAGTGGATGTCAAGAGGGTGGGAGATCGGATCATCTCTATTAAACTTGTGGTGGAGGGAGGTACTTTTCATGTGATTAGTGCCTATGCACCGCAAGTGGGTTCGGACGAACAATACAAAATAATGTTTTAGGAGGATTTAGAGAGTTTGGTCCAAGACATACCTTCGAAAGATAAGATTTTCTTAAGAGAAGATTTAAATGGTCATGTTGGAAAAGAAGTGACTGGGTATGGAAGTATTCACGGAAGCTATGGTTTTGGGGTGATCAATGCCGATGATAAAACTATTTTGGACTTTTTCTCAACCTTTGACCTTCTAATTGCAAATACATGTTTTAAAAAGAGAGACAAATATCTTATAACCTACAAGAGTGGCATGACAAACTCTCAAATCGACTTCTTCTTGTTGAGGAGAGTCGACCAAAAATTTTGCATTAATTGTAAAATTATCTCGGGAGAGAGTTTAACAATACAACATAGGATGCTCGTCATGGATTTTCGCGTTGGGCAAAAGTTAAAGAAAAGACATTATACGAAGAACCCAAGGACGAGGTGGTAGCAGATGAAAAGTGAGGAACAAAGAAGTTTCTTAAGACGGGTAGGAGAAGAGGTAAAGTGGGACGGGAATAGAAGTGCGGAGGAGATGTGGAGAGAGATGGCAGAAGTTATCAGAAGAACAACAAAAGAAAGTTTTGGTGAATCTAAAGAGATAGGACCAAGAGACAAGAAATCCTAATGGTGGAATGCAAGTGTACAAGAAAAGATAAAGGTAAAAAGGGAGTATTTTAAAGAGTGGTCTTTGTGTCGCGATGCATAAAATTGGGAAAAATATAAGGCGGCTAAGAAAGAGACAAAAGTGGTTGTAAGTGAAGTAAAAAAATAGCATATGAGGGTCTCTACCAGTCTTTAGGCACGAAAGAAGGAAAAAAAAGTATATATAGAATCGTAAAGAGTCGTGAAAGAAGAATGAGAGATCTGAATCAGGTTAAGTGCATAAAGGATAAAGACGAAGAGGTGTTGGCTCAAGAGGAGAAGATTAATGAAAGGTGGAAGAGCTACTTCTACGAGTTATTTAATGAAGGGCATAAGACTCTTTCGAGCCTTGGTCGGTTATGTATAAGGGAAGAAGATCAAAACTTTTACTACTACTGAAGGATTCGAGACTTTGAGGTAAAAGAGGCTCTAAAGCAGATGAAAAATAGTAGGGCGGTAGGACCTAATAATATTCCAATTGAAGTTTGGAAGGGCCTTGGAGAAAAAGGTATCAATTGGTTAACCAAACTTTTTAATGAGATTTTAAGGTCAAAGAAGATGCCTGATGAGTGGAGAAAGAGCACCTTGATACCTATTAAGAAGAATAAGGGATATATACAAAGTTGCAAAAATTATAGAGGGATCAAACTCATGAGTCATACCATGAAGTTATGGGAAAAGGTGATAGAACGGAGGTTGAGAAAAGAGACACAAGTAATAGAGAACCAATTTGGTTTTATGCCAGGCAGATCCACCACCGAAGCAATATACCTGTTAAGAAAGATGATGGAGAGGTATCGTAGTAATAAAAGGGATCTACATACGGTGTTTATTGATTTGGAAAAAGCATACGATAGGGTACCAAGAGAGGTCTTATGAAAAGTTTTAGAAAAGAAGAGAGTAAGGATCGCATATATTCATGCAATTAAAGACATATATGATGGGGTCACAACAAGTGTGAAGACTCAAGGTGGTGTGACAGAGAAATTTTCTATTGGTATAGGATTACATCAGGGATCTTCCTTAACTTCATACATTTTCACATTAGCCTTTGAAGTACTCACTGAGTACATCCAAGAGTCTGTGCCATGGTGCATGCTTTTTGCCGATGATATCGTCCTTATAGGAGAGTTAAGAGAAGACCTAAATAAGAAGTTGGACTTATGGAGAGAAGCTCTAAAAGTGTATGGTCTGCGCATAAGCCGTAGCAAGACGGACTATATGGAATGTAAGTTCGATCTGCGAAGAAAAAACCCTAATATAGAGATGAAAATTGGAGAAAACATCATATGAAAAGTCCAAAGTTTTAAGTATCCTGGATGCATCATACAGGATAATGGAGAGATTGAACATGATGTAAATCATAGGATCCAAACAAGTTGGTCAAAATGGCGGAGTGCATTTGGTTTTATATGTAACAAAAAAGTGCCTTTAAAACTTAAAGGTAAATTCTATCACACTGCTATAAGACCGGCTATGCTTTATGATATAGAGTGTTGGACGGTCAAAAAGAAACACGAACATAAGCTAAGTGTGGTAGAGATGAAGATGTTGAGATGGATGAGCGATCATATGCGATTGGATAAAATAAGGAACAGAGATATAAGTGAGAGAGTTGGAGTAGCTTCCATTATGAAAAAGATGGTAGAATCGCGTCTCAGGTGATTTGGACATGTGAGAAGAAGATCGACAGAGCACCAAGTCAAGAAGGTGAATGAGATGGAGGATGGATAAGGGATGAAAGGCAGAGAAAGAGGTTGTTGTTGTAATTAATTATATAAAATTAAAACTGATTTATTATATAATATATCTTTTAATTACGCTATTATTAAATACAGAAATCCCAATTTTAACAATATACAATATATAGATAATAGATTACTTATTTCTACAATAAAATTCACTTGTCATTGTTGATTTGATATTAGTTACTTGAAATGGATCTAAAAAGACACAAGTTTAGTCCACTATATAGTTTCACCTGTGTACCAAATTAGGGGATCTACCATAAAGACGTAAAAAATGTCTTTTTTAAAGATATTTTTTAATAATTAAAATTTAACACATATAATTATTTAAATTATGTTATTTTTGTTAAAATTAGGTCAGATAAATTAATTTGATCGAAAAATAGTGAATCAAATTTTGAATTTGTCTAAATTAATATTATTTTTTATAAAAAATGACTATAATATCCCTATTATATAAAATGACTAAAATACTCTTATTATATATATTAATTTTGAGAATTCTAAATTCTAGCCATTTTCTTTTCCATCGTTATAGGGTTAGAATTTAAAATTTTTAATATATATATATATATATATATATATATATAATAGGGATATTGTAGTAATTTTTTTATAAAAAATATTAATTTATACCGATTTAAAATTTAATTTATTAATTTTTTACTAAATTAATTTGTCCAGTCTAATTTTAATAAAAATAATACAATTTAATTGATTATATGTGTTAAATTTTAATTTTTAAAAAACATCTTTAAAAAAAAGACGTTTTTGACATCTTTATCTAAGTGGCTCCCACCAAATTAAACTGAGTTTTCATATAGAAAAAGTATAGGTTACTAATATATTATCTGCCAACTTATTACCTACAATAATTAATTATTATATTTTAAATACATATATAAAAAAACACATCCAGAAAATATATCTATAAAGACACTTCTATTAAACACAGTCATAAAAAGACATTTTTAGTAGACACATCCACAAAGACACTTCCATTAAACACCGTTATAAATAAGAGTTGGTAGAAGTTGACAGAAATACTGTAACGTAGCGGGGTTGTTTCATATATTGATTGCTTGTAATAGCAGACTATACATTTCAATATATATATATATATTTTTTACTTTGTGTAGTAAGGTAATGATCTGACAGGTTGATATTAAAAATTTACAATCATGGAAGTAGCAGAAGTTTAACAGTCAAATTACAAGTATAAAAAAAAGGAAAAAAGAAACCCTTAATATGGCCGCTTAGGATATCAAATGTACTTTATACTTCCAATCCTCTCTACCAAAAATGATCAATGGAAGCTTTGAACACTGATCTTTGCTTGTGGTCCTTCTTGAACATAAACAAACATACACTCTGAGTCAGGATTCAAGACATTGAGCCATTGTGGAAGTTCATAAATGTTCTTCTCATTTGTTGGAGATAGACCCCATATAGATCCTGAGAGATTCTCAATCACCAACTTGAGATCTGTTATTGGCTCCAAAGAAGTGTTCTTGATTATCACTCTGTGGCGGTAATAAGTTGTAGCCCCAACAGTCCATGAGCTAGTAATTGAGTGAAGGAACTCAATTGGTGCACCTGTAACATAACCTTATCATTCCTCATTCATTGTTTGCAATTAAAAAACCAACCATGCTATACAAAGATAAAGAATCCGTCACCAAATCAGTCGCTCATATAAAATACATTGAAAATGAATTAACCAATACATATGTTTATACACAAATACATGAAGTAACTAATTTGTTTATTAAAAAAATATTGAAAGGTATGAAGCGGAGGGCATATATATATATATATATATATATATATAGGACCTTACCTTCTAATGTTTTAGACAATGATGTTTTCCATGAGCTTGTGGTATCTGTCAAGCCAATAGATGTTAGATTAATATAAATGACTATAAACATAAAAAAAAAGGTGAAGACTTAATTCTTTGATTTTGTCATAGTTTTATCATTCTTTTGTACAATGTTCTAATTCATCATCTATTTTGACTATGTTACTCACTTGGTGTTTTGTGGTGGGGAACTGATGATTCCTTATGGTAGTAACCTGTGACAATTAAGAAAAGTGCTTGGGGCTTTATAGAGGAATATGCAAACAATGAGTAGATTATTGCTTAGTGCAGAATATGCCTCACCTGAATTGCCATATAAACTCTGCAGTTTAGCAAAGATGCCTACAAGAGGAGCTGATCCTGAAAGCGTAGGCTCAGTTTGTTCATAATTTGATCTGTCATCAGAGAACTCATCATTTTTATCAGGACCACCCACAAGGGCACCATAGATTATGTTAGGATTCGGTTCGGCACGGTGATACCATGTCTCGAATCCTTGGATGCAGCCAACTTCAGACCTAATAGAAAAGATTGAAGCAATGGAAGCCCCTCTGTGGTGAACATGTACAGGATATTTTGGTCCAGATCCAACCAAGTAGCTCATACCCTCAGGGTTTTTGCCAAGGATGTAATCAGCCTGTGTCAACCAAATTCCAGAGTTTCAGTGGCAGAGTTAGCTGTGATATTGTTAATAGGACTTGAATGTTTTTGGTTCAATCAAGTAGTATTACAAAAAGTACAATTGTGTTACAAGGCCAGCAGAATTTATTATTTTCGACCAGCAGTTAGCTAACAAGTTTACAGATATCAAAAGAAAGTCCAAATGCACCAGCAAAGTGCTAGTATAAATATAAGAGTAAATGTCCTTTTCGGCCCCTAACCATTTGCCCGATTGACTTCCCATCTCCTAAGAAATCTAAATATCCAAATCGGTCCCTATCTACTTTGATATATGTAAGTTCCAGTCCCTGGTTAGGGACCGGAAAGGGCATTTACTCAAAGTAAATAAAGACTGGAATGTACATACATCAAAGTAGATAGGGACCGATTTGGATGTTTAGATTTCTCAGGGGTGGGAAGTCCATCGAACAAATGGTTAGGGACCGAAAATGGCATTTACTCTAAATATAATGAGTTTTTCTCAAACACGAATATAAGACATAACAGAACACTGGTAGGACAAAAATCCAATAGAATATAGTTATATGACATGCCTGTGATTTTGCAAAATTGAGGAGCTCCTGAGGCTGAACTTGTCCATCTGGACAAATAATCTGAGTTTTTGCATCTGATAGATACTTAGAGTAAGCAACCAAGAGAAATGCAGAAGAAGAAACATACTGCATGTTGTTCCATTCGCGCACGTATACTAGACCACCTATTAAGCAATGAATTCCATCAATAGAATGTATAAAAATCGCACCGCTTTTTAATTTTAGTGTTGTGGTTTTTTTATTTTTTTTAAATATGCAAATCCGAGGGTCAGAAAATTTTTTTTTTTATTTTAAAATTTTTTGAATATACAAATCTGTCTCTTAGATTTATGTTTAGTGCTGAAAATTTTTTTAAACATGCAAATCGGACCTCCAATTTGATTTACAATGAAAAAAATTTATTTCCACCCACAAATTTGAGGTTCCGTTTTCTTCTTGACCACAAATCGGACCTTAGGTTTTATACTCCAAACAAATCTGAGCCTCCGATTTGCGAATATTAGTTTTAAAAAAATTTCATCTCCATATCCATAAGAAACACACCACTTCTCCATAACTGGGCATAAGTCATAACACATTCTCGGTCTCCATAACTAAAAAAATTAGCTAAATGACTAAATCGCACACCTTATATGTACACATAAAGCAATAGTTAAAAATGATGTTACCCTTTAGTGACTAACCTGGAGTCTTCTGGACACTGTAACCATCATTCTTTTGCAAGGAAGCACAGGTAAAATAATCTGCCTTGGCTTGGTACTGCTTTAGTGTAGAGGCATATGAACCAGCCTTTCCTTCTAGTAACACCTGCAAATTGGATTCAACTATTTATTTGCATGTTTCTATTGAACTATAATTGGTACACACATTTGCATGTTAGAACTATCATAAAACAGCCCCTCACGCAAGAGTATTTTTTTTACAGTTTGAGTGAATTTTGCATAGGTTTTTTAAATTTTTTTTGTCTTATGCTGAAATATTTTTTTTCCAAGTCCAAGAAGGATCGGATTTTTTACCTTTTGGTCATAGAAGCTCTAATATAATGTCACGAAATCACTGTTCTAAAAACTTAAGCTAATAGAAAGAAATACATGAATAGTTATACATCTAACAAGAAGAAAATAGGGAAGGAAAAGATTATTCTAGTGGTTGATTACCTTCGACAAGAGGATTTGTACACCGGCATATTTATTGTCCCAAGAGAACTCCTTCACTGCCCAGCCAGTTCCACCCATGTACACAGCATTGTCCACTACATACTTTAGGTAGTATTCATCATCAGTTGCTTGATGCAACCATGCTGCAGCCCATAATAGTTCATCCTTCACATCAAAAGGTTATTTGATTTAGGCTTGTGCATTGTAAGACACAAATAGGACTATAAAGACAGAAAATAGAGAAAAAAATTGTTTACTCACTGAGTAACCGGAAGAAGTGTAGAATTGCTGAGCACTAGTTATGGAATCATCATATAGACCTCTGAACCTATCTGCAAATGTGAAGAGCTGCCACAAAATATATACAATAACATCAATAAAGCTCCTTTGATGATTGATCAAACAACTTTTAAATGTTGCATCTTGTATTCCTTTCAAGTGTATAAGTGATTTTGGTTACCTGTTTTGCATGAATTAGGAGAAGACTAGAGTAAGAAGAGTTGTAGGGCTTGAAGGCTATGGATGCTGCAGCCAATGCAGCTGCAGTTTCACCAGCAATATCAGAGCCAGGATGCTCTTCATCAACTTTATAGGCAGTTCTTGAAGTTGTCATGTCTTCAGCACGCTCCCAGCAATAGTGATCCGAGGCTCCATCCCCCACCTGAAATTCCCATGGCAAACCAAAATTCAAAAGCATGTAGTTGTCTTCGTGGAAAGTTGTTAGTTGAGAATCGTGAAATGATTTAACATGTTTGACTAAATTGTTATCTAATAGTTCTCAACTATGAATTTTACATGAAGACAACTGCATACGAGTCTTCACCTATAAACGATGCTATGAAATAATTGAAATAATAGTTTGATCTTAACAACAAAACTTGTGTTACAAGTAATTTAGCATCCAAAATTTTATAACCGAACAACAAACAATAGAAACTATCAGTAGCAGTTTACCTGTCCCCAAAGAACATTAGGCTGAGGATGTGCTTTGAGGAAGTAATCAGTTCCCCATTTAATGGCCCACAAAGTGTGTCCCATTTGGTTCAAGTCAGTGATCTCTTTTCTGAACTCAATGGCTCCCCATGCAAGCATTGTCACACTATATGCCATTGGCAGCCCAAACTTCACATGATCCCCAGCATCATAGTACCCTCCCACAAGGTCCACCTGAAAAACATAAACGACCATAATATAAAACATTTAACACAAACAAAATCCATAGTGGGGCTCAAAAATACTAAAATCATTTCATGGGGACAACTCACTCCTTGTGAAAGTCCATCATTGAGGCCAGAATCACCGCGCCACTTGACTCGCTGCTGAGGTGGCAATTTACCAGACCTTTGGGCTTCAAAGAACATCAAGCTCTTGTCAACAGCATCACCATAGTTGAAGCTTGAGGAGTAGGCTAAGCTTGCCCCTAAAAATAAGCCCAAGTGCAACAGTAGTAGTGTTATGATGCATAAAGAGATGTTCATGATGGTTAGAAATGAGAAAGAGAACTGCTGTGACCAAATGAATGAACCAACAATGTTTCTTTCTTGCTTGTACCCTTATGCATGCATTGCAAATACATGACAGTTTCTTATATATATAATATAACACAACAAAGAAGAAAGAAAGAAAGAAGAATCATTAATCAAGATCAAGGGATTTGAGGCTATGTTATGCTATGTGGTAGGCATCACGTTGTAGTTGGCGTTGACATTGGACTATGGACACTACACACTACGAAGAGGTTCTCACGTTTTGACGTGCCAACGTGCTTGTTAATAACCAAATATATAACACTGTTTCATCTCTAAACTATTTAGTATCTATGCCCCTGCCCTTCACATTGTTTAATCTGAACTTTACTTGGATATGGATATCATCATGCCAAATGTTTATATGTACTACTACTAGAATATAATATTTAATTCTATCCAATCATAGTATATATCACAAATTAAACACCATGTATGGTTTGACTATGTATATCCTTGGCTATGGATTTAGTCGCAACACAGAAAACAAATGAATGAAAAGTTGGTAGGTGTTTAGAAATGGAAAAGTCTCTCTAATATTTTTATGCGAAGTTGTAAACACCACAGATGGTAGAAACTCATGTGTAATCAATTTTACGTGAAGTTAATAATTGAGAGTCGATGTTCGTTAGATGAAAACTTAGTCAAATCAATCAAATCATTTAACGACTCTTAACTATCAACTTTACGTGAAGTTGAGTGCACATGGGTTTTCACAATTTTTTATTTCTTTTTTATAGACACTTTTTCATCCATTATCTACAAATTTTTTTATTCTTTTCATTTTTTAATTTCATGTTTAAAAATACGTTTATTTTGTTCAAAATATATTTACTTGTTTATATATATATATATATTATATTTTACACAAATGTGAAGGAACTTTTTTTTTTTTTTACGCAAAATTTATGTTTATCTGTCTGTTTATACTTTATATTATGTTTATTTATTTATACAAACAAAAAACATGTTTTTCCTTCAAAATTTATATTTGTTTATCTCTGTGTATTATTTTTATTAATTTTGTACAGAACATAAAAGAATATTTTTAAAAAAAATTAAAGAATTGTGAAAGTAATGACGAAGGAAAAAATGAAAGAAAAATTAATATAGTCACACTTAAATAGTATGATAAAAAGTCACACTTCCCCATCATGATGGCTTAATATTGTCCTCTCCGGAAACCACTCCGAGCTATAATGGTGGTTATTGTCGAAGCCACTGTCTTCTCCGACAGTTATAAGCCTCTTCAAATTTTCCACCACAATTTGGAGGTTTGGTGAGAAAGGAGCATGATGTGAAGAGATCGCACTTGTCACATCCAACTGCTTTTCCCTCCATTCTTCTTCCTTTTCTCTCATCTTCTCTCGTCTTCTTTTCGTTTCAACCTCCATCTTCATCACACTCCAATCAAATTCCCCCATCCACGTCTCTTCAACCACTTCCTTCTGCTGTCTTTCCTCTATCCACGTCTCTTCCATCTTTTGTTTTCCCTCCCTCCACCTCTTGCTCTTGTCCTCCTCTACGTCCTCTACCTCTTCAACCTCTTCCATTTTTATATCGTCTCTTTGACTCAAACATGTCTCTTTCTCTGCCTTCTGCTGCCTTTCCTCTATCCATGTCTCTTCTATTGTCTGCCTTCTTTCCCTCCACCTCTTTCTCTCTTCAATCTGTCCCTTTTCTCTCCCCTCTCTCTGACTTCCACACGTCTCTGATCTCTCTTTCTTCAGCTGGTCCTCCTCCACCATTATGTTCTCCAACAACTCTTCCATATCTCTCTGCATTGCTTCATTTGCCATCTCCTTCTGCCGTCTCATGTCTCTCTCCATTTTTCTCTCTTCTTCCCAGTTTCTCTCCTCTTCCCTTAGCCTCTTCTGCCTCCGTCTCCATTGATTCCATAAAACTATCCACCATGAAGTAGTTCTCCTCCTTCTCACCTTACAACAGCAAAGTCGCTTCTTGAAGCTTAACAATAATGCCGAACAACGAAGGCTACAAGTTCCAGGGGAACGATTATCATGATTTGAATCATCATCAGATAATTCAGGGGATGACCATTCTTCCTTTCTACTTGAGACTGCCGCTAGAGTTTCTTCCTCCATCTCATCACTTGGTGGTGTTGTCACAGCCTCCAGGAATGACTCTTCTTCTTCTTCTTCTTCTTCTTCTTCATGATAATAAGGACACGGGAATTGTATATCATCCATGTTTGTTTCATTCTTGTACACATAAACTCCCCACTGTCTTAAGTTCAAGCCTGCTTCACACTTCACCTGCACTGCCTTCCAATCATTATCATGTCCAAGACGCACATCAAGCCTCTTCCACTCCTCATCACTGAATAGTAGTCGCAGGTCACACAAGAGCACATGATCCTCTGCAAGAGCAAAACTATGCCTTTGAGGGCGCTGGCTGTATATATGCTCATCGTCAATGAACAAATGCAGACTAATATCTTGGTAGTCCATTTTGCCAAACTCCAACACTAGAGCCATTACAGGGAACCTGCCACGTGCCCATAAGAAGGGGATCCCTCCAGAGTCACAATAGTCTAACCATTTTGGAAGTTGTGTCTTCGGCATCACAATTTGCAATCCTTTTATCTCTTTGCGCATCTGTGATTCCAGACAGGGATAATAAGATTATAAGGGCCTTATTTTGCTAAACAGAAGAAAACAAGAGAGGAATTAAAAGTAAAAAACCTGTGACCATAGCGTGGATGATGAGTATGTCCTTAAGGAATTGCAGTGTCTTGCATCTACTTTTTGAATGCTAGAAGGAAGTGCTAAAACATATTTAAGGCTTAGACAGTAACTAACATCAAGACTTGTCCAGAAAAAGGAGTGTTTAAACGGGATTTTCTCAAAGCAGTTTGAGGACACAATTAAGTCTTTTAAATAGGGAAACATCTGCATAATTTTCTCAAGGTCATCATCTGATAGACTTGCATTGCTAAGATGCAAACTCATCAAACGATATTCTAGAAGAAAAAATGTATCTACATTTAATGATTTCCAAAGTTGAGAACACCCTCCAATCTTCAATATTCGAAGCTTTGGAAACCATCCTGTAAATACACATTGTAGTTGCTTACAATTTGTCATGTCTAAATATTCGAGCCCACAAAGACTGCTAGCAAAAGATAGCGGAAGCTCTCTAATAGCAGTATGTTTTACAGAAATCTTTAATAGTTTATCCATGTTTTCTCTCACCCTTGGCAAATGTGTTAGTCTTTTACACGAGTCAAAAGAAAGATATTCAAGAGATGGTAGAAAGATTTCTGGTAGAAAACTCCTTAGTTGAGTGCAGTCTGAAGCACTCAAATAAACAAGTTTAGAGAGAAATCCAACTGAATTATGAATCTTAACTAATTGCTTGCATCCGTCAAGTACCAAATCTCTTAAATTTGGGGATCCAAACACACTAGGAAATTGAGTGATGGACTGGCAATAGGAGAAGTTCATGTAAGTCAATTGATCAAATTTCTGCGAAACGTTAACAAGAATTTGCATTTAGAAATTCATATGTAAAATATTTCAGATTTAAAAATCAAATAACCCTAGATCATAATGAAGTATTTTTTTTACAAAGAAAAGAAGACAAGCAATTGTACCTGAAATGGCTTCTTTAATACAAGAGAACTACAAGTTAAATTGAAGGCAGCAATTTTACTGGGATTAAATCCTGCTGGTGGAAAAGATGTTGAAGGGTACCCTTTCCAATCAACAAGTCTTAATGTATTGGGAAGACGAATACCCTTTGAGGAGAAGCTTGCATTGTGAACAATGAGAACTCTAAGTTTCATCATTTTCTCCAAGGTATCATCACAGCAGTTGACTTCTCCATAGTAATCTAGTTTCATTCCTTCAGTTTTACTATTTCCCTTTACCAAGAATAATTATATGCACTTCATTAAACATACTCTTGTACTAGCACTAACAAAAAAGAAAGCAAATAAAGAGAGCTGTAATGTTCTTAGTTCTTACCCTATTTTCAGTTAGTACTTCAAGAACATCTTTACAAAGCCATAACCTACTGCGTTCACCAGACTCTTTTGGTGCTTCTTGCTTCACAATCTCTCTACCCATGTCTTGTGTTAGATCATGCATCCTCAAGTAACCATTTTCAATGGTTATGAGAGATTTATCAACTAGTATTTTAATACCACTGTCTGTGTAAAAGTCACAGCCATCTAGTATTCTTTTAACATATTTCAATCTCTGCCCATTGAAAAAACATGCAATGTCAAGGAAAATTTCCTTTTCATTGCGTTCAAGACTGTCATAACTTATTCTAAGAATATTTTGGATATCTCCATGAGGATTCTTCTCATATTTGTCCAAAGAAGACTCCCACACTTGCAGATCTTTACCAATCAATTCTGAGCCTATGACTTTTAAAGCTAATGGAAGACCTTTTCCATAACGTATTGCTCGATTCGACAAGTCTTCATAGTTTCTAGCAGGAGTACTCATCTTGAAGGCATTCTGACAAAACAACTCAAGTGATTCTCGATCGTTCATCATTTCCATTTCATAAATCCTTCTGATCTGGTGAGATACCAGCAAATGTTTATCTCTTGTTGTTACAATGATTCTGCTCCCAAGACCAAACCAGTCACATCCTCCTGCTAATTCTTTCAACTGTTCTATCTTATCAACATCATCTAGAACTATGAGAACTTTTTTTGCGCTGAGATTGGCTTTTATTGTATGTATTCCTTTTTCAACACTGTCCAACTTGATCTTTTGCACCCCAAGAGCATCTGACAGGATCTTTTGTTGCAGGAATATTCTCCCCTTGTCTTGGTTGGAAGCTTTTCTGACATTGGAAATAAAACAAGCACCCTCATATTCATTGCAAATGGAGTTATAGAAAACCTTAGCGAGTGTTGTTTTGCCAATTCCACCAGTTCCGATGATCCCCAAAATGAAAGTGTTCTTGTTAGACTCAATATCTAAGAGTGACTTCAGTTCTGCAACTCGAAACTGCAGTCCAACTACACTCTCCTCCACAGGTATCTGTTTAGGAGAAATTTTTGTGGCGGCCTTGCAAACAATATCTTGAATGAACTTGAATTCGAACCTGCAGAGTGCAGAGCAGATAAAACATACAAATGGCTTTCAAATCATGAAGTTCATTCTATCTTTTCCTAAAAAAACAGATAAATCTTTTATATTCTTTCTCTTTGGCGATTTCAAAATAGTTTATACATGTTTAATTTTCCTACAATTATTGCTGGTTGTTTTTTGGTATAAATGTAATATTAGGGATTATAAAAATAGGATTTAGCTCATAATATTGTACATATAAAGATTATCGTTAATGAAAGTTTTTTTATTTAATAAATATATAACAAATATATTGAAAATTTAATTTCTTTTATAAATTTAATTTTCAAATGATAACTCTAAAATGTACTTTTAAAATACGACATTTTAGTCCATCAGATTTCAAAATACACAAAACAATTTAACAATTTCCAACGTTTATCTCCGTCAGATAATATAGTCCCTTTCTAATTTGATCCAAAGAGTGACATACAAAACAGTCCCCTAAGGAGAATGTTAGAGTGCAAAAATGTGGAGAGTTGGCTAATATCTGTTCAAATATAAGACAAAAATAAAGAAAAAAAATGTTGATCACCTAACATTTCTCTCATAAAAAGTTGGAGTTGCAATATCATTTTCCTGAAAAAATATTTCATGTTGAAATTGAAGTATATATCACATTGTACTACTGTAATTGTATTACTTACCCTTCTTGTAAATGATATCCTGTTATGTTAGATACTCCAAGCAAGGCTGACTTCCACTTCTGCACCTTCTCAGAGTAACAACCAAACTTATTTTCATGAGCAGCCATGGCAAGCCTATAACTGTTTCTCTGATGCCGTACATCTGAAGGCTCTATTTTGTAGAATATGGGAAACACAAGCTGGCCCTTTTCCTCCTGACACTCGAGGATCTTGGCAAGTTCATCAAGACACCAAGTGGAATCTGCATAGTTCTCGGAGAAAATAATGATTGAAACCTTGGATTCTTCAATGGCCCGAAAGAGTTGAGGTCGAGTCGTTTCTCCCACCCTCAGATCCTCGCTATCCATGAAGGTTTTGATTCCCTTGCGGCACAAGGCATAGTAGAGATGACCGGTGAAGGCGTAACGCGTGTCTTCACCCCTAAAACTCAGAAAAACATCGTAACTGCTGCTGCTGTTGCTGATGGTCTCAGAACCAGTTTCTATTTCTCCACCTGGATTTGCCATCACTATGTGCACTGATAAAAATAATATTAGCAGTAAGTAGAAGCAGAAGTAAAAGTATTGTAATGATGTGCTCCTTTAAATGATTCACATCTCACCATGTAAACATTTTTATATATTAATGAGTGAATTGCCTTTCAGATTTACCAACTTAAATATTGGATTATACAAGGCAATGGATTTGTATGTATTAGCCAACCAGCTGTTGCAAGATAAACTTTTGGAGGCATATGCTGTTTGGTAGAGTTCATCCAACATCCAAGAACAATGAATCAATGTCCATGTACCTCCAACACTGACAGATCTACAAAATCTAGTTATTAACGACAAAAATAACATAATTAACTTTTTAGTTAAAATATCAAAGTTATTTTTTTGGGACAATGGTCAAGCTAAATAAATCATGAGACTTAAAATATAACAAAATTATTAAGTGTTATTAAATAATGTTTATTTTAGGAGTCTTTATAATAACACATTTCTGTTTTATACTTCATATACGTGAAGTTTACAATGGTTGTTATGCTGTCATAGTATTCTTCATGGATAAGGTACAAAATTTCAATTGATCAAAGACTTCATTCTAGAGAGAGAGATCATTTATTCATTTATTTAAAAATGATTAACAAAAAACTGCATGCAGGGTGAAGGTTCTCTTCTCTTCAATAAGTCAAGATATTGATAATTATTAATTAGATTATTGATATAAAGAGATCCTCCTTGTTCAATTTACAAATACACACACATTTGAAACGTACAAAAATCTACTAATTTACTTAATTGATATATTCAAAATATATTTCTTGAAATCGAAAATTTTGATTATTAGTCAGCATATGAAAGTATTTGTTCGGCTTAGCCAATAATGCAAACGCAAGTCTATACAGTAGTCAGAGAAATGGACTTGTCAAAGCGTCACTTAATCGTGATATAATGCTACTAACAAATCAACAATTCTGAAGTATGTTCTGGCCAAGTTAGTTAAACCAGCCACAAAACACATAAATGCAAATGTAAGGATAAGTTGACAAGATCTTTTTCAAAGAAGCATTCTAACTAGCAGCAATGATTATCCTAATATGTATATAGAACAGGAAAAATGAAAAGAAATACAACTTTTCTTCATCAGAAA
Source organism: Arachis ipaensis (assembly GCF_059453495.1). Classification (NCBI taxonomy): domain Eukaryota; kingdom Viridiplantae; phylum Streptophyta; class Magnoliopsida; order Fabales; family Fabaceae; genus Arachis; species Arachis ipaensis. The sequence continues at coordinate 9,734,936 of NC_142438.1, forward strand.
ATGCAAATTAATAACCCAATGAATAAAAATTAAACAGGCCAAGTGTAGAGAGAATTGGTCACCCAACCTTGTCAACTCATTATATTGCAACATGGCCATATGCATGTTTTCTATGGGGGAACCTTACTACTTTAGTGTCCTCTAAGCTTCGATGTCTGACTCCCCTTCCTCTCCTTCATCCTCATTTTCGTCCTCCTCATCTCCGTCTTGTTGCATTAAGCTCAAGCATTGGTCTTCTTCTATTGGAGCCATAAGCCTCTTCAACTTTTCTACCACATTTTGGAGGCTTTCTGCGAAGCTAGCAATGATGGCAAGTTCCTCAGCAGAAGATAATCTCTTCTTCGTCAAACTCCCTGGACTACGAGGTACACTCTCCAACCCGAATTGTTGCGACCCACTAAAGCGGATACCTTTCATGCTTGTTTCTTCCTTGTAAACATACACTCCCCATTGAACTGGGATGATGTCTGGTACACACTTCACCTTCACTGTTTTCCATTTGTTACCATGCTCAGCATGTGCATCAAGTCTCTTCCACCCCTCATCACTGAACAATACTCGTAGGTCACACAACAACACATGATTTTCGGCAACTGTGAAATTATGCGATGGTTGGTATGCAGAGTAATCTCTAGAGTCAATGGACAAGTGCAGACCAACAGGTTGATAGTTCATTTCTCCAAACACAAACGCCAAAGCCACAACAGGGAACTTGCCACGTACCTCGAAATTCAGGTACTGTGGATAGCCCTGCCAACTTCCATGATAGTCCCACCATTCTGGAATCTCAGTATTGGAAGTTGGCATCACAACTTGTAATTTATGTATCTCTTTGCGCACCTACACATCAAAGATATTGCTTCAGTATTTTTCTCTCTCTTCTTTTTAATCCTTATGTTGGTTAAAAAGATATGAAATGATTTCAAAGTAACAAACCTGTGCCCATAGCATATTTGTTGTGTTTGCACTTAAGGAACTGCAGTGTCTCACATCCACTTTCCTAACACTAGAGGGAAGTTCTGGAATTTCTTGAAGATTTAGGCAGTAACTCAAATCCAAACTTGTCAAGTAGGACGATTCTTGAACGCATGCTGGAATAGATACAAAGTTGTTTGATGAAACATTTAAGACTTCCAAGTTTGGAAAACTCTGCATAATTACATGAAGATCTTCGTCACATAAACTTGCATGGCTTAAATGCAGAGTTTTTAAACTTGGACAGCTCTCTGCAGTAGTTGAAAGGCTTTCTCTGAATCTTGCAAATGATCCACCAAGTTGAGGGCATCCTCCAACTTTCAGTGTGACAAAATTTGGCAGCATAAATAAGCTGCTTGGAAGATAACCAAGTTTCTCGCAACTTGTCAAATCTAAATAGAGAAGTCCTACAAGATCAACAAAGGAATCTGGAAGCTCTTGAATAGCGGTAGCTTTCAAACAAATCTTTAATGGCTTATCCATCTTTCCCACTATGTCTGGGAAGAGTCCAAGTCTTCTACACCAGTTAAGGGAAAGGTGCTCTAGTGAAGGCAGACAAATTCTTGAAAGAAACTTTCTTAATTTAGTGCACTTTGAAGCTCTCAAATATGTAAGGTTTGGGAGAAATCCAACTGATTCATCAAACCTAACCAAGTTTATGCATCCATTGAGTATCAATTTTCTTAAACTTTGGGCTTCAGATACATTAGGAAAATGAGTGATGGATTCACAATGGGAGAAATTCATGTAAGTCAAATGCTTAAAGTTCTGCAAACAAAAATAAATAAATTAAAAAAGGTAACAATATATGAATTCCACGAATCCAACCATTGAATTGAGATACTTAACCATATAGATTAATCATGTAAAATTTTATAAAATTTGGACGAGATTTAATATGTTAAACACTACTTTATTTTGACATAACACAATTTTGTAATATAAGTCAAGTCTCGTCTTTGGATTATTTGTCTATTATTGCCTTTATTGGTGCCATTTTGAATTTTCTAAAATTTGCTAAATTAATCACAAAGGTAATATAAATATATAAAAAGTTGTCTAATGGTGTAAATTAACAAGAATTACGCATAGTCTAAATGGATCCTTGTGTATAAATTTCAAGTTTTAGAAGAAAGTAGTATGCACAATAAAAGTGAACCTTTTATAAGAAAGGAATCAGACAACTAGTTGTACCTGAAACGGCTTTTCCAACATGAGAGGACTATGACGTAAACTGAAGGCAACAATTTTTTTTAAGTTCGACGGAATAGAATTTGAAGGGTACCCCTTCCAATCAAGCAGCCTTAATTGCTCGGGTAGAGGAATAATCCGACATGAAAGGTTTGTGTTCCGAAGAATGAGAATTCTAAGTTTCTTCATCTTTTCAAAGGCATTGTCAGTCCAATTATGTTCTTCACATTGAACAAGCTTTATTCCTTCAATTCTTTTATTTTCCTACGATATAAGAATATGTCACATTAAATGTTATTATTTTCGAGGAAGGCTTGAAGGGGGAATAAAATAAAACAAAACTTTTCAGAACTTTTCCAATGCGTATTGATGGGAGGAAGACAAATAATTAGAATACCCTGCATCTGACAGAAAAAGCTAAATAAGAAAGAAAGTTTGTGTAGTTCTCACTTTATCATCGGGTAGTAGCTCAAGAACATCTTCATGAAACCATAATCTGCTGCGGTCACTAACTTCTTTTGGTGCCTCCTGCTTCACAATCTCCCTACCCATATTCTGTATTAGATCATGCATCCTCAAATAACCATCTTTGATAGTTACGAGAGATTTATCAACTAGTATTCTAATACCATCTTCTGTAAACATACCACATCCATCTAATACATTTTTTACATATTCCCATTTCTTCCCATTGAAGAAGCATGCTATGTCAAGAAAAATATCCTTTTCATTGCCTTCAAGACTATCATAGCTTACTCTAAGAACACTTTGAATGTCTTTAGGAGGATTCTTCTCATATTTGTCCAAAGCAGACTTCCACTCTTCTAAATTTTTATTAATCAAATTCGACCCTATAACCTTTAAGGCTAATGGGAGACCCTGGGCATAATGTATTGCTTGATTGGATAGGTCTTCATAGTTTGCTTTGGGCCTTGTCATTTTGAAGGCGTTCCAACAGAAGAGCAGTAGAGATTCAGGGTCACTTAGCAATTTCATCTCGTAAATCTTTTCGATTTCATGAGCTGTTAGAAGATATTTATCCCTTGTTGTTATAACAATTCGAGTCCCCTGACTAAACCAATCACATTCTCCTGCCAATGCCTTTAATTGTTCTGTCTTATCAACATCGTCAAGAACAATAAGAACTTTTCTTTCCCTAAGTCTCTCTTTGATCATAGTGATTCCTTTCTCAACACTGCGGACCTTGATTTTCTCCTCCCCAAGCAATTCTGAGAGGAGCATTTTCTGTAGAAGTACTAGGCCCTCTTCTTGATCTGAAATTTTTCTAATATTGAAAAGAAAACAAGCACATTCAAACTGGTCGCAGATGGAGTTATACAAGGCTTTGGCAAGCGTCGTCTTTCCACTCCCACCAATTCCAACAATCCCCAACATGGTATTGTTATTATAGAACTTTGTTTTGGGTGATTCGCTACTGGATAATCTCCTGTGCCAAGAATATAGATGTGACTTCACTTCTACAACTCGAGTTTGCAATCCAACCATATGATCCTCAATAAGTAATTGTCTTGGAGGTATATGAGTCAATGCCTTGCCTACAATTTCTTGAATAAACTTGAATTCATACCTGTAGATGTTCAAACAGTTTTCGAATATTGAGATTGGTCATTGAATGATCATGCAACATTTTAATGATAATCTTTATAAGTCAATTCTAATAAAGGATTTATTTAGTTGACATTAAAATAATTAATAAGTCAATCTTCACTTATATGACCATGTACATACTACTACACAAGACATGGATTCAAATCAATATAGAAGTACCAATTAATGAAAATTAAGGATATCAATTTGTAATAGTTAATAATGGTATAGTTATATTAATAGTGAAGCATACCACACATCCTCACAATTATAAGAGAATTAAAAATGTGATTTAGACACAAACAATAGGGAGGAGAAGGTATTTATTACTTACCCTTGTTTCAAATGAAAGCCTTTCCTGTTGGATGTTTCAGCTAAAGCTTCCTTCCATTCTTTCACCTTCTGAGAATGACAACCAAACCTGATTTCATGAGCATCCATGGCTTCCTTGTAAGTGTTCCTCCGATGCCGTACATCTGAGGGCTCTACTTTGTAGAAGACCGGAAACACAAGTTGGTTCCTTTCCCTGTGACACCGAAGGATCTGGACGAGTTCATCAAGGCACCATGTTGAAGCTGCATAGTTTGTTGAGAAAACAATAATGGAGATCTTTGAGGCTTCAATGGAATGAAGGAGTTGAGGTCGAATTGTTTCTCCTGTTCTGAGATTCTCATCATCGATGAAGGTGTTGATTCCGTTGCGGCAGAGAGCATCATAGAGATGACCTGTGAATCCATGACGCGTGTCTTCACCCCTGAAACTCAGAAATACATCGTAGTTAGTAGCAATGGTCTCAGAAGTTGAAGCTGGATTTGCCATCCCTGTAAATGCATTTACAAGCAGAACGTTGAATGAGAGTAATTGACTTCACTAATTCTAATTTAACAACAGTTCATGAAGCACAAGTATAAACGTTGATCTTTATTAGTTTTGAGTAAATAGTGAAATTAGTTTTAAAAAATTATTCATTTTTTAAATTACTCTTTAAATTTTTTTTAATTAAATTTATTTTTTAAATATTTTAATTTAGTTATTTTAGTAGACAAAACAATTCTGTCACTCTTAATCAAAATTTATTGATGTGATATGTTAAATAATATTATAAGGTAGTTAATGATAAATTTATGAAATTAAATCAAATTAATCCTAAATTAAAAATTTCAATGGTTTAAGTTTTCTCCTCAATTAAATTTTAATTAGATCTAATTTCATAAATTTATTATGCTAATAGTCAATTAAAATTCCTATGTGTGTGTTGTAGTATCACTTAACGTGTCACATTAATAAATTTTGGTGTTGTCAATAAAAAAATGATAAAATGACTAACGCGATTAATTTAAAATCTTTGAATAACGAATTCGATTACAATAAATCTTTTGAGATTTAATTTGAAGAACGAATAATTTTTCAAGGACAAATTTGACCATTTACCGATATTAGTTTAGTATTGCTAGGCAACAGAATAAAATTTATTACTTTTAACCAAAGTTATCAGAATGGGATTGAAGATGCAATTTTTTTTTTCAATATAGTAGGTTATATTTTATTAATTATTGAAAAATAAAATACAAAGATATTTAAAAGCAGAACATAATAAAAGGTGAAAATTTTTTAAAATAATACACAAAAAAAATTTATCCAAATATCCAATGATGTGTGGTCAAAAAACTGAAAAGAATCTTAAAAAAAAAGAATAATAAGACAAATTGAATGAAACAAGAGAATGTCTTAGATTGGGTGGAGAAAGAATAATATGGTCCCTAAAAGACCATGCAAAAATATTCTAAATGAATGACTTAGATTGTATTTAAAATAAACTTGTTATAAATACTAGTTTTAACTTAAAATTAAATATATTTACAAACCGGTCCTAACATAGTTTTGTTGGTCCAATCTTATAATGACAGTTTTTTTTTTTTTTTTTTTTGAATAAATTGATGAATAATTTTTATTTTTTTGGACTTTGTCACATGCCTCATACCCACAATCCACCCAAATAAAAAATTTAGGTTCAATTATTATCCACTATTTAATAATATTATTCATCTTTTTTCAACTTTGTCTTCTACTTTTTTATATGCATAAATTGTAAGAAAGCTAAGACTAAAAAAATAAGAAATTTTTTTTTTAAAAAGCTTCAAAGACATAAAAATATTAATATATTAATTTAAAAAATTAAATTATTTTTGTTCGTATAATAATAATAATAAGGGTAATAATAATAACAAAAATAATAATAAGGTGACATCTAATAATAATAATAATAATAATAATATCCAATCATATTTTTTTAGAAAATTAAATTAAAAAATTCGTATAATAATAATAATAATAATAATAATAATAATAATAATAATAATGAGGGTGACATCTACTAATAATAATAATAAGAAGAAGAAGAAGAAGCTAAGAAGCAATAGTTCAAATGGCATAATTTTCTCATACTCAATTAAGAGGTTGCGGGTTTGAGTCTCCATATCTTTGGTAAAAAAAAATAATAATAATAATAATAAGAAGAAGAAGAAGAAGAAGAAGAAGATTTGCCAATGAGTTATAGTTCAAATAACATCTTCTTCCCATATTTATCTAAGAGGTTACGGGTTTGAGTTTTTCTATTTTTGGTAAAAAAAAATAATAAGACTCAATCATATTTTTCTGCAAAATTAAATTAAAAAATTCGTATGATGATGATGATGATGATGATGATGATGATGATGACAGAAATAATAACGAATGTGACATCTAATAAATAAATAAATAAATAACAGTAAGAAGACCCTATCATATTTTCTAAAAAATTAAATTAAATAATAATAATAATAATAATAATAATAATAATAATAATAATAATAATAATAATAATAATAATAATAATAATAATAATAATGAGGCCAATGAGTTATACTTATATCTTAAATGGTATAGTCTCTCCATATTTACTTATCGCGAGTTCGAGTCTCTCTATCTTTGGTAAAAAATAAAAACAAAAATAATAATGAAGATGACATCTAATAATAATAAAATAACAGTAAGAAGACCCAATCATATTTTTTTGGAAAAATAAATTAAAAATTTTGTATAATAATAATAATAACAAAAATAATAACGAGAGTGACATCTAATAATAATAATAATAATAATAATAATAATAATATGGATTTGTGAATCAATTTCTCTATTTTTTATTAATTTGTTTTGTTACCTGATCCTTTAAAGTTTAGAAGATATTTTTTTCACTCAAAAAAATTCTACGAAACTAAGGCTTTGTTTGTAGGATTTTATGGTGGAGAAAGTATGAATTAGTTCTTTAAGGATAAAAAAGAATATGTTATTTTTGTGGTTATGATGATTTTTTTTATATTAATTTTTAATATTATGTAGATAATTTTTAAATTGATAAAATTATAATGAGTAAATTAGAAGATAGTCCAGTTATGCTAATAATAGTAAATATAAATTTAGTGAAAATAATAAGTGGTCCCTTGATATAATATAAGGGTAAAAAACAAAAATAAGTCATGGGGAGAAAAAAATTACCTGAATCAGCCAAAACAAAATCTGATTCACGAATCAACCAATGCACAAATATATGTAGTTCGAATCAAACCGTTTCGAACTTGGATTGAATGTAATTCGAATTGAGCTACTTCGAATTACATGCAAAGCTGAAACATACATAATTCGAATTGAGTCAATTCGAATTACTATAAAGCATAATTCGAATTGAGCTGGTTCGAATTACTCCTATGTAATTCGAATGATGTTGATTCGAATTACACATTGTACAATTAGATACTAGAAAAAATACTATATAATATAAAAAAATATACTAAAAGAAGTATAAAACAAGATTATAAGAAATTAATTTTAGTATAAAATTATTAAATATAAATTAATTTTAACTTCTATTAGTACATTGAATTAAAAATAACATATAAAAATATACTTGTATTTATTAAATTTTAATAATATATAAAAATTTAATGACTTTTTAAATATTCTTTTTATAGTAGGAGTACATTTTTATATACTTTGAATACTTTATATAAAAATGTACTTGTATTTATCATACAAAAATAAAGTATTGTGTCAATATAATAACATTATAACATTTTAAATCAATTTTTTTCTAGCATTTTAGATTAAAAGCAGCACATGAAAAAAATATTATTGGTATTTTAAAACTAACTTAATTAAAAAAGATAGAACCGAATTTTTTAGGATTTTATGTACATAATTAGACTAATTTTTTTTAATATTGATCAAAGATGTGTGTTACACTATGTTATTAGGTTTCAGGTAAGTTTTACTCTACTATATTTTTTTTTTATAAAACATTAATGATATTTTCTTTTAAATTAATTTATAAATTTTTTTAGATTTGTGTCTTCTGAAAAGTAATATATATATATAGTAGAGTAAAACTTATCTGAAACCAAATAATATAGTGTAACACATATCTTTGATCAATATTAAAAAAATTAGCCTAATTATGTACATAAAATCCTAAAAAAATATGGTTCTATCTTTTTTAATTAAGTTGGCTTTAAAATACCAATAATGCTTTTTCATGTACTGCTTTTAATCTAAAATTCTAGAAAAAAAATTGATTTAAAATGTTATAATGTTATTATATTGGCACAATACTTTATTTTTGTATGATAAATATAAGTACATTTTTATATAAAGTATTCAAAGTATATAAAAATGTACTCCTATTATAAAAAGAATATTTAAAAAGTTATTAAATTTTTATATGTTATTAAAATTTAATAAATACAAATACATTTTTATATGTTATTTTTAATTCAATGTACTAATAGGAGTTAAAATTAATTTATATTTAATAATTTTATACTAAAATTAATTTCCTATAATCTTATTTTATACTTCTTTTAGTATATATTTTTTATATTATATAGTATTTTTTTTAGTATCTAATTGTACAATATGTAATTCGAATCAATATTATTCGAATTACATAGGAGTAATTCAAACCAGCTCAATTCGAATTATGCTTAGTTCAGGTTTCATAGTAATTCGAATTGACTCAATTTGAATTATGTATGTTTCAGCTTTGCATGTAATTCGAAGTAGCTCAATTCGAATTACATTCAATCCAAGTTCGAAACGGTTTGATTCGAACTACATATATTTATGCATTGGTTGATTCGTGAATCAGATTTTGTTTTTGGCTGATTCACGTAATTTCTTTCTCCCCCATGGGTTATTTTTGTTTTTTACCCTAATATCAAGTTATTCACTCCACAAATGGGATTAAAACTTTAAATGAATGTATTCTTAATATATAAAAGTAGATTGATAAGTTTACTTACATTACTTTTAAGATATCTTTCTCCTCCTATTAATGCCATGTTAGCAACATCGCTTACTTGGCAAAATTTTAGAATCAATCACTCAATTTTTGTCAAATTAACTATTATTTTCAAATCAGCAAAAAAATAAAATATGTACAAAAAAATATATAAGTAATAGAAATATATGTAAATTAGGCTCCAAAATTACCAATTACAATAATTAAAAATTAATAGTGTTAACCAAATTTGTAACCTACAAAAATTCATATCCCTATATTTATTATATTTTACCGTTATAAATAACACAATAAATTTTAACCCCAATAATTAATTTATTAATTGTTATAAATAACTCATTAAAGGTAATAAATATCTATATTACAAATGTTATAATAATCTATTAATCATACTAAATTTATGTTACAAATGTTCAAATTTCATACTATTTGAACTACTTATATAGGTCTCTTATCACTATTTTTTCAAATAACATCAAATTTAGTACAAAAAAATTATTTTCGCACTACATAACATCAAACTTACTCAATGGAGCATCATTATTTGGACAATATCACCAAACAACCAGACAATTGGTTTATCAAAGTTCGCGTGGTTCGTTTATGGAGAACATTAACACCCACAAATGAAGAAGAGTCTCTGTAAAATCCCTACAATACCCTTATTCCTCTTTTTCCCAAACCAAACCCTAACTTCTTAAATTACCAACATTCTCCCCCCAAATCAGAGAAGAGAAATAAAGAGAGTGAATGAGAGAAAGAAGGAAGAGAAGAAAGGAAGGAAAAAAAAGAAAGAGGGCCAACAAGGCTGGAGCCACGGTCGTTGTTGACATCGAGAGAGAGCGAGAGAGGTTCAAATCAGAGAAGAGGTAATGGCAAGCACAAACCCGAAAGGGAGAGGGAGGGATGAAAAACGAACCAGAAAGAGAGACATTGAGAGAGAAGATGCGACGAGAAAAGGGAGGAGGCGCGGCGTCGTCGCTGCCGAAGAAATCGTCGTTGGAGGGAGACCTTGTCGTTGCAGCGGAAAGCGCAAAGAACGAAGAGAGGGTGAGAGAACTACAAGATAGAGGGAAGGAGGGTGGCAGTTGTGAGAGGAGGTGACGATGAAGGTTTCTGCCGTTGCCGTCGTTGGAGCTCACCGTTAGTGCACCTGTAGCTACTTCATCCCCTAACTTGCTCCACCATGGCTGACCCCTGGCCTCCCTGTTTTCGTCGGAGTTACTAATGCCACTGCCGGAGGAGAGGATCTAATGCCACCACTGTTTTGCTTCACCAGTGTAGCTCTTACTGTTGCTGGAAAACATGCTACAACTTCCAAACTTGCCGACAACATTGTCTTGCCACTGTTCTGGTCTAGCTTCTTCCCTTTATCTATTCCATTTTCACCTTATTTTTGCCATCATTTCGTTTCTCTGTCTTGCTCTTATTCTGATTCATTTTTGCCTCTATTCTGTTTTAGATTTTTAGAACTATATTTGTATTTGTCTTTTATTCGATTTGAATCTACTATATTTGGCTGGTGTTGTGGCCATTGTTGCTATCGTAAGAATTGAAGTTGCTGCACTGTCCCAGTTCAAGTTCTGCGCTCTTTCGTACCCTTTTAATTTGGCACCCGAGTTCCTCTTCGGTCCCTTAGTACCATGTTGTGATTAGGCTTTACATTTGGCTTTGTTATAATTATTTTGATATACAGTGCCTGAATTTATAATTATACTTACAAAGATTTTTATCAAAAGATTTAAAATTAATTTGAATGATCGATTTATTAGAACTAAATATTTATCCTTGTTAAACTCATTTTAATATGCACATGAGACTATATGTTTTTATGAGACTATATGTATGTTTGAAGAAGTTTTATATTATTTTAAAACATTTGATTTTACTTGAATATGTATTTTTGAAACATTGAAGTATTTGTTGGTATTCACTTATTTTGAAATTGTGAAATATATTTAAAATGCCTTAAGATTGAGAAAATATAATTTAATATGATTTGGATGAGAATGTATTATTTGATTTGATTTGATACCTCGTGTTTGAAAGACCGAAGAATTATTATATTTGAAATTATATGTATGAATTGGTTTGGGAGGCTCGTATTAGAAAACCGTAGTTAACGACGGTTATGACGTTAACCTAGATGCATATGACTCAGACCTCAGCTAGCAGAGGCGTTGCTAGCCTAACGTGTAAGCCACACGTTGGATCTGTTATTCCGTACGAACACATGAGAGGAAAGGGCTACCCTTAGAAGTGGAGCCGCCCAAGTGTGGACTATTTAATTTGATTTGTGTATGAGAACTCCTTATTAATTCACTCATTCATATAAATTATTATTTTTTAAATAAAATTATTTTTATAATAATGTTTATATGGTCTCATGTAAATTATAGATGTACTGTCTAGTCATTGGATTGCAAAACTTACTCCGTTTTTTTTTAAATATTTTTCAGTAATAAATATTTGATTATGTGAGTATTTCTATTCAAGAGTAATGATCTACAATGGGTATTTATTCCTTGTTGAGTTCTTAGGCGTCATCTGCTCCATATGTCACAGACAGAATCCATCCATATTTATTTATTTATTTTATTTTTGTTAAAAATATGTAATTATTCATTCAAAAGAGAATTGTAAATTTATAAAAAATATGTGTAACCTTCTTATTTATCTTATATTCGAATCAGTTAGGCTTGTTGGGGAACTATTTTCCTGAGCGCCAGTCATGGCTCATTTTGGGCTGTGACAGTCTCTTTGCTTAGAAATAATTATATTAGATGAAAAGGTACAAAACAAACATATATTTTAAATTGAATTTACAAAAAATACTTTAATTATTTTTGCTTTTTATACTTTTTATATTATTTTATAATACTTTATATATAATTGTATTTTAATATTGTTAAAATTATACTTCTTTCACTTAAAAAAAATAAATGTAATCAATTTTTTAACTAATTATTAACTATGATTTACTAGCACCGCAAGGAATATCTCTTCATGTAATTGTGAAGAGAAATATGATGAACAAATTCAAACATTTGTTATAAGAAGAAAAAGTCTATCCTATAAAAAATTTAAAAATAAAAGATACAAATGATTTGTATAGACTAATTAAAGGTACAATAAAAACAAATTTAAAAATAGAAGATGCAAATGATTTGTATAGACTAATTTTTTAATTCAAAATATATTTCTTGAAATCGAAAATTTTGATTATTAGTCAGCATATGAAAAGTATTTGTTCGGCTTAATGAACTTGTTAAAGCATCACTTAGTCATGATATAATGCTACTAACAAATTGACAATTCTGAAGTATGTTCTGGCCAAGTTAGTTAAACCACCCAGAAAACACATAAATGCAAATGTAAGGATAAGTTGACGAGGTCTTTTCCAAAGAAGCATTCTAATTAGCAGGAATGATTATCCTAATATGTATATAGAACAGGAAAATGAAAAGAAAGACAATTTTTCTTCATTAGAAAATGCAAATTAATAATCTAATGAATAAAAAATTAAACAGGTCAAGCATAGAAAGAGGAAATCTGGTATGGCCTGGGCTTTGATTGCTCGTATTGGGACAGTTCTATCGCCCATGCCATCATTCTCCCTGCAAGGTCGGGTTTCTGGAGAACTTGTTGGATGGCTTGGTCGGGATGATTATGTGCCCTTAGAAGTATTGCTTTAGCCTTTTGGACGAGACTAGTAGCGCGTAGGCCAGCTTTTCCAACTTGATGTACCTTATCTCCGCCCCTTGGAGTATTTTGCTGATGAAGTATATTGGGCACTGGGTCTTGTCCTCTTCTCGGATCACCCGACCTTGTCAACTCATTATATCGCAACATGGCCATGTGCCTGTTTTCTATGGGGGAACCTTACTACCTTAGCATCCTCTATGCTTCCATGTCTGACTCCCCTTCCTCTCCTTCATCCTCAGTTTCATCCTCCTCATCTCTGTCTCGTTGCATTAAGCTGAAGCATTAGTCTTCTTCTCTTGGAGCCATAAGCCTCTTCAACTTTTCTACCACAGTTTGGAGGCTTTCTGAGAAGCTAGCAATAATGGAAAGTTCCTCAGCAGAAGATAATCTATTCAACTTCTTCATAGCATACTTGTTGTGTTTGCACTTAAGGAACTGCAGTGTCTCACATCCACTTTCCTAACACTAGAGGGAAGTTCTGGAATTTCTTGAAGATTTAGGCAGTAACTCAAATCCAAACTTGTCAAGTAGGACAATTCTTGAACGCATGCTGGAATAGACACGAAGTTGTTTGATGAAACATTTAAGACTTCCAAGATTGGAAAACTCAGCATAATTGCGTGAAGATCTTGGTCATATAAATTTGCATGGCTGAAATGCAGAGTTTCTAAACTTGAATGGCACTCCGCAAAATGATCCACAAGTTGAGGGCATCCTCCAACTTTTAATGTGACAAAATTTGGCAGCTTAAATAAGCTACTTGGAAGATAACCAAGTTTCTCGCAACTTGTCAAATCTAAATAGCAAAGTCCTACAAGATCAACAAAGGAATGTGGAAGCTCTTCAATAGCAGTAGCTTTCAAACAAATCTTTAATAGCTTATCCATCTTTCCCACTATGTCTGGGAAGAGTCCAAGTCTTGTACACCAGTTAAAGGAAAGGTATTCTAGTGAAGGCAGACAAATTCTTGAAAGAAACTTTCTTAATTTAGTACACTTTGAAGCTCTTAAATTTGTAAGGTTTGGGAGAAATCCAACTGATTCATCAAACCTAACCAAGTTTATGCATCCATTGAGTATCAAACTATCAATTTTCTTAAACCTTGGGCTTCAGATACATTAGGAAAATGAGTGATGGATTCACAATGGGAGAAATTCATGTAAGTCAAATGCTTAAAGTTCTGCAAACAAAAATCAATAAATTTAAAAAGGTAACAATATATTATATGAGTTCTATCAATCCAACCATTGGATTGAGACACTTCACCATATAGATTAATCATGTAACATTCTATAAAATTTGGAAGTGATTTAGTATGTTATAATACTACTTTACTTTGACATAACACAATTTGAAATATAAGTTAATTATCGTCTTTAGATTATATGTCTATTATTAGTGTCCTTTTGAATTTTCTATTTTGATAAATTAATGATAAAGGTAACATAAATATATAAAAAGTTGTCTACGGGTGTAAATTAACAAGAATTAAGCATAGTCTAAATGGATCCTTGTATATAAATTTCAAGTTTAAGAAGAAACAAGTATGCACAATCAAAGTGAATTTTTTTATAAGGGGATCAGACAATTAAGTGTGTGTTTAGATTAGAGTTTGCAAACGAGAGTTTGTATAAAATTAATTTTACAAACTTGTTCAAAATTACGTTTAGACACAAATTACTAAAAAAACATAAATTTATATCATTCAAAATTATATTATTTTAATACTCTTTGACTATAATTTTTTTTGAAAAGAATTTAAATTTCTGTGTTGAAATTTAGTACTCTTTTAATTATAATTTGTTAGTACTCTTTTTTAGTATTCTTTTTGTATTTAATTATATCTTTCTAATAAAATTTATATTATAAAAAATAACAATAATAATTTAAGAACATATAGTAAAAAATATACAAAGTAAAATAAAAAAATAAAGTTCTATAAAAAAATACGTATTAATAAAAATGATTAAAAAAATTTATATGAATAATGAATACTAAAATTTCTATTAAAAAATACAATAAAATACATAAGTAAACATAAAAAAAATTAAACAAAAATATTCATACTATTAACAAGAAAAATAAATAAAAAATTTAAAAAAAATTAAAACTTAATAAAGAGTACTAATAATAATATTAAAATATATTTGTTTGTAAAACATAGTCATAAAAAAAATTCAAATTCTCTGATGATTGTTTTGGTATCTTTTATTGTAAATAAGATTGAATGACAAAATTAGTAGAATATTAATTAATTTTTTAATTTATCAAGTGAACGCAAAAGTTACAGTTGTTGCTTCTGATAAACGGGAGTTTAAACACAGAATCGTGTTAGAGGAAAAAAATTAGTTAAACAAAAATTATAGCATTTAAGAAGATTGAACGTGCTTCTTGTAACTTCAACGTGTTTACCAAACACACCCTAATTGTATTTGAAACGGCTTTTCCAACGTGAGAGGACTATGGCGCAGACTTTTTTAAGTTCGACGGCATAGAATTTGAAGGGAAACCCTTCTAATCAAGCAACCTTAATTGCCATTACATTCTCGTGAATGTATCTCTATTGTAAAGAAGAAATACTGTCAGCTTTTAATATTGTCATTCTTAATTAGTTAATTATATTTAGATTGTGACTGTTTTAATAATTTACTGATTTGTCATTTTATATTTGGGAATTTTTTTTTGTTATTTAATTTTTGAATTTGTATTTTTATAAGATTATAAGATTTTGGTTGATAATATTTTATATAATATTTTAAAGTTTATATCAATTCCACTACGTTACCAATAAGGATCCTCCTAATTTCTGCCCACCTTCATTGGGCTGGACCCCAAAACCCACTTGATTCAAAAAGCCATATCTCCAATTAACCAAAGTTAATCCTAATGTCACTAGTTTACTACTGTAACCCTAATTAATCCTTGGGATAAGTACGATTTTGGTCTCTCACATTGAGGGTCAGAATCGAAATCGTCCCTCGTGTATATTTTGATTTAAAATCATCCTTAATGTATTTTTTTGTATTAAAATCGTCTTTTTAAAAAAAAATTAATTTTATTCCTAAAATACCCCTACTTTAATAATAAAAAAAATTAAAAAATTTATTAAAAAAAAGAAAAGAACACGTTTTGGGGGGAGGGGGAGAGGAAACGCGTTTTTGGGGGTGGGGGGCCGAAAGGAAATGCGAAGGGGGGAGGGGAAGGAGAGGGGGAAGGGGAAAGGGGGGGGGGGGGAGGGGACGGCGCTGGCAAAGCTTGGAACTGCCGTCACCGTCGCGGGAAGAAAGAAGAAAGGAGAGGGGTTGTGACGGGGAGCAGAGAAGAGGGGAAAGAGAGAGGGAGCGCCAGTGGAAGGGAGGACCGTTCATGCATGCTTCTGCCGCCGTGGAGTGCGTCGCCGGGAAGAGGAGCACGACGCGAGGAGGGCGGCGCGCGAAGGAGAGAGAGAGGGATCCGAGGCTGAGCTGGTCCGCGCATGCTCCGTCACAGGTCCGCGGGTGATGGGTGGCCGAGGAGAGAGAGGGATCCGAGGGTGGAGTGCGTCGCCGGTGGTCGGACGCTCCGTCGCCGCCACTGGGATGGGTGGCCAAGCGCCGGTGGTTTTGCAACTGCTTTTTCTGTTTCTTCTTCTGCTGCATCTGCTTCTTCTGCTTCTTCTTCTGTTGCATCTGCTTCTACGACTTTGGCTTCTGCATTAACATCTTCTTCTTCTGCATCTGCTTCTGCTTGAGTTTCTGTTTCTGATTCTATGACTGCCTCTGCTTCTGCATTTGTGACTGTTTCTGCTTCTGATTTTGATTTGTTATTTTTTGATTTGGTTGTTGAATTTGTTGAATTTGGAGAATTTGTGTTAATTTGTTGAATTTCTGATTTTTAGATTTTTGGATTTGTTGAATTTGTGTTGATTTTATTGATGTTGTTTTTCTTGGTGGTGGAGGTAAAGGTGCTGGTGGTGGTGGTGGTGGTGGTGGGAGTAAAGGTGCTGGTGGTGATGGAGGTAAAGTTGCTGATGGTAGTGGAGGGCATTTTTGTCCAAAAAAATTTAAAAGGACGATTTTAATACAAAAAAACATGTTAAGGATGATTTTAAATCAAAATATACACGAGGGACGATTTCGATTCTGACCCTCAACGTGAGAGACCAAAATCGTACTTATCCCTTAATCCTTTACCCATGTGTTGTTAATTTGCAAACACTTCCCCACCCTTTCTCCACTTTCAGCGCCGCATAGCCATCCGCCTTGCTTTCTTCGACAGTCGCTGCCATTAACGGAAGTCAACATCGCCGGAACACCAGACAGTGCCACCCACGAGTACTCTCCCATAGTCGCCCAAGCGTCGTCGTTGCTGCTGCATGTCGCCGTCGGAAGTGCTTTGAAGACGCATCCAGTCATCCGGCCTCCAACCCGACGCTGCATCCTAGCTGGCTAGCTCTGCCTCAATACACCCCGCGACTGAACTCTTCCAGCCTCGTGGAGTCACTAACAACCCCGCAACTGTTTGGCTTTTGCATCGCCTCCCAGCGCCGCTCCCTATCTCGCGTCCGAGCCCGCCTTGCAGCGTGTCTTCCCTCCGGCGCGCGCGACAGTAAGAGGTAAGTGGGTCTTCAAGATTTACACTAATTTCTGGTACTGGTTTCATTTATGAGCATTTCATTGTGGTTGAGAATGATTCAAGATGGTTCTCTGAGTCTGTGGTATGTTTTAGAAAATGAAAAACGGTGAATTAAGAGCTATTTTTTTGACATAGTTCCCTGCACTAAGATGGTTTCTTATGCTGTTATCAATTATTTAGCAAAAATGTTGTTATCATGATTCTTATTGTGTTAACAATTACTTATAAGCTCTTATATTGAGATGGTTTATTTTTGACGTATTTTGATTGTGTTATGTAATTTGGAGTCTCTGAAATATGATTTGGTTTAGAAGTTAAATAAATTGGCTTCCACATCAACACCACAATCTCCACTAAGCTTTCTTCATATGATTCCACCACTCATACATCAAAGTGAAACCAATAACCATACACATACATAGTTGTGATGTCCTCAAATACAATATTTTTGCCGTTCTCAACCTTTTTATTGACTTTCCCCCATTTTTTGCTTTTCTTATTCTTTTGAATAATTTAGTAATAAATTTAATTTTATTATTATTTCATCAATCGTATGTGTCTATATGTCCGGGTTAAAAATGATGTGAATGTGGACAAAGTAAAGTTGGGTTTTGATAATTTCTAGTAGTTACCGCACTGTAAATTAAGAGTGATGTTTTGTTCTGCTGAGTTAAAAGGAAAGGGAAAAAGAGAAAGTATTAGATTTAATCGTAGCTTTTGAACTTTACCTCAGATGTGTCTTCGAAATGATGGAGTGTGATGATTTGTTAGAAGGTTAAATAGCTAGAAGGGTATGCATAGATGAATGATCCACAACCCTTGTTAAAATTACAAGTTAACTTGAACTGTAGGCTTATTTCAATTACTTATACGGTTTTGAAATTTGAACAATTTGCATAGGTCATTGTGTCTTATGCTAAATTTTATTATGACACACACAACAGCAGTAAGTAGTACTAAATCTTTCTGCTTTGTTGAGCAGCTTGGCATGTTAATCAATTCAATATATAAATTTCTTTTTAATGTCTTGCTTTTTGAAAGTAAAAAATTAAAGAAAAAAGGAAGTATAAAAGTAACCTTCCGATTAATAAATGATTAATAAATGCTTCATGCATCAAATGATTATTCACTGGATAATTATTCAAAAAACTTACCTTAAAAAACATATTTCCTTGTTTTCAATAAGCACTTGAAAGTTGAGTCTTTTCACTTCTACGGCAAAGTGAATTCAATAGCAGGCATGGAGTGTGATGAATTGTAATGCTGAGTAAGAGTTAATTTTCATAGACCATTCCTTGATTCAACAATATGTATGGTTGTCACTTATTGGTGTTTGTTTTGATATGTTAGGTGTTATTGATGTAAATATGGTTAATGGATGTTGATTTCAACTGATTACATATAGAAATCCAATTAATCATTCAACCTTTGATTGTGTGGATTCTGCAAAAATTAGTAGTTGGATGTTTGAAATTTTTATTCTTGAGTTGATATTTGGGTTTATGACTTTCACAAAATGTATCACTTTCTAATGATTTGAACTTTATTTTCATTCCTGGGTTGTGTGCTTTACTGGTCTTGGATCATATGCATCATTTGAACCAGCAGATTATTTTAGAGGAGGAGGATTGTACCTTTGGAGCTAACTCTGGGGAGATTTTTATACACTTGTTGGAATTAATATCCCAGTAATAAAGTCAGCTGAGATTTCATCCTCAAGATATAAGTTTTCTTTTATTATGTTTGCGTTGTGGAACAATTGCTATTATCTGGTGAAGTGTTGTATTGTAGTTCTCCTTTATCTGAACTCTAATAACATAATTTCCATGGTTGTAATTCTAATTCTGGTAATATTAATGTGCACGCCTATATGATACTTGTGCCTTTAGCATTACAGTAATTCTTTGATTAATATAGGTGATTTTTGAATTACTTTATGTCTTGTGACCGTTGTACTTGAGACCTAGTTAATCTAGAAAAAAACAAAAGCTGAAACATGGTGTTTTTTGTGGCTGAATTCTATTTGTTTTATTATCTTGTGCTTAACTTTATTTCATCATGTTCTTGTACGGCTGATTTAGTTGAGTTTGGGGAATAAAAGACAACTTCGTACCTGAACATAATTTTCGGTCTGTTGCAAGAAATCACCTTTAAGACATGGGAAAGTCGGTATTACATCATTCAAAAACTTGTGTTTTATTATAATTTAGCATTTTGTTTGTTTCTGAAGGTCTTGTTTTATCTTGACAGAAATTATTAAAGACAAGGTGCTCACCATGCTACATCGCGGATTTGTTCAAAGATCTGAAAACAAACCAGACCCAAGCAAAGCTAAATGAGATAAAAGTAATGGGTTTTGGTTTCCTCAAGCTAGTCCTAAAGTGGCATGTTAAACAAGGCATAATGGTGATGTTGGCCAAGGCCTATGACACTGAAACGAGTACCCTAACTGTAGATAATGGAATCATCAGCATTGGACCCGAGCTGTTCCAGCGGGTTTTCGAAATCCCGCCCGGTGGTGAGTATACCTTTATGTGTTACACAGCATTCAATTGGTTAAAAAGGTTTCAGTCTCTGTGGCTTTTCCCTTATTATACCTGTTTTGCTGATCATTTTACACTATTTTATAGACGTCCATGTTGCAGTTGATGACTTCCCACCATTCGACGGCGGGAATGCTGCCCATGTCTCAATAAAAAGAAGATTTCACGGCTGAAAACTATACAACTAAGGTGTTTTGTCAACCAGTGTTATGGATACTGAAGATGGAAAGATGGAGTTCAGGAGGCATTTCATCCTGCTCGTGCTGAAGATGTTTCTGTGTCCGACCGTGCAACACATCATCTCGCGTGGCACATTGATACAATACTTGACGTATCTGATCCTGGAAGATACCTTTGGCCGTTGCATATTTTTAAATCGTTAGAACAAGTAATTAGGAAGTACCAACGTAAAAATAACAAGTCCTGTTAGGGTTGCATGTTCGCCTTGCTGGTAACCTTTTGAATTCAAAATGGAATGTAATCTGACTAACCATTGCATCCCAAAAATTAAGTTGTGTCTGTAATATTTCCAGGTGCTGTACTTCTAGAAGCTAAAGCATGGTGAACTAGAGAATTGTCAAGAACCTGACCCGTGGCTTTCTGCATGAACTACCGAGGAGTTTAGCGCTATGACAGCAACTGTTCAACCCGAGGTATTCATTGACGTAGCACTAACGGTTTCCTGTATCACGTATAACTTTTTTCATTTTTCTAGTTTTTGTTCATGTGTTCTTATGAGCTATTTATAATTCGAAGGTCGTTTTCTCTTATAATTAAATGCACGTGGCCTTTTGAAGACCTGACATTTATGGTTATGCATTGAATTATTGATTTCTGTAATTTGTTGGTAATGGGTGTGTCTCGTTGGATGTGTCTTTAGCTATATGTGTTTTTTCACCAGTTGATGGCCCAAATAGGATTGCAGCGACCCCGATGGGAACAATGGTGGGGTCATGGAAGATGACGCAAGAGAGGACACAATGGACGCAGGTCCTAAAAGAGAAGACGCGGACCACATAATAAGACTTGTGGGGTGCACAAAAGTGAGTTAAGATGACCATTTAATGAATCTTTTTATTTACATGTTTTAAACATAAAGCAAGAAAACGGTATAGTTTATTTTTAACCTTTTGCTGCTAATTTCCCGTTTAATATTCCTTAAAGAGATGTTGTATACATTTAAGTTGTGTTGTTAGTATGATTTGAAGGCACTATGTGCTTGTTGGGAATGAATAGTTTGGTATTGTGATTTCAGGAATTTGATAAAAGAGAGGATGTTACAAACGGATCGATGCACACGGATGCACATGTAGTTGCATCGGACGGTGATGACGATGACGACGAGCCCATTGCAAAGAGAATGCGCCAAAAATATGATTGGACAAGGACACCTCAACCTCGTATAACAGAAGGGGAGATCGGCACGGCCAGTGAGACAAACAAAGCAGAGAACCCAAAAGTGAGTAAAATGTTGCGTTTTAAGAATTTGTAATTTGCATGTTTCCAAGTTAGAACATGAGCACGGGTTTAACTTACGTTTAAACAAGTTACTGGTGATGCCATATTTTAAAAAACCTATATGATATGTTGTATTAAGTGGAACTTGCGTTTCTTGTGTGATGTGAAAGTACTTTGAGGTTTTTGTGTACCACTAGTTTGATGTTGCGGTTTCAGGGATCGGACATGAGGGGGGAGTTAATAGCGCCTCAGTGCGCACAAATGCTCATTCAGTTGCATCCAATGAGGATGACGATGATGACCAGTCCACTGGCAAGAGACTCCACATCAAAACTTAGCAGAGAAAAACACCTCAGCGTCACCGAACAGACGGGGAAACCGTCACAACCAACCTGCCAAAAACAACAAATTAACCAACCGAGACGGATGATCCTGAACCAAAAACTCCGTCAACAACATTGGTTGAGTATTCAGGAATTGAGAAATATTCTAGTAAATTTTTTGACAGCCAAGTGAATACTAAATAACTTTGTTTCCAGTAATAGTATGCAAGGTTTTTGTTATCGTCTCCTTAAATTTCATAAAGGTTGACCACCTCACAGAGTTATTTTTGAAACAGGAATCCTTACATCTTATCTCAGCGGGATCCAGAGAGCGAAAAGCTATGGGCAGATGTCAAACGGCGTTATGGCTCGAGACGTCAAATGGCGTTACGGCTCGAGACCCATTAGCGTCGATCCAATCCAAACAATTATTCCAAAAGGTTCGTCTTACCACACAACTAGTCCATAGCTCCCCTCATTCTCACTTGGGATGACGTAGATCTTCAAAACATCCACACCATTCCCCCGACTCATTCATCCGTTACTTCGGAGACGGAAACCCACTGAGCGGGATGAACACCGAATCAGAGGGTGGGTTGTAGACACATCTCTTGATAGCCAACAAATAGTGGCGTCATATGAGGGTAGACCACACCTAGTGCTGGAAGGGGAGGACTTGTGCACGCTGAGACCACGTGTTTGGCTCAATAACAATGTATGTAACCCAAAATCTTGTTATTCCAATTTATTTTGACCTCATATTTTGGCAACATTTATACTTTACAAGCTGGTTATGTAGGTTGTGCACTAGATGTGTTGCGCATTCAATGACTCAGGGTTTAAAAGATTCACGCATGACTTCTACTGCGTGTGTCCGGGGATTCTGGTAAGAATACGTTTATATAAATTATTTATGTACATTACAATTTATGAACAATTGCAAATTCGTCTTTGGACAGGAAATGGTGTTGGTCCCAAAGAATCTGATGCATTCAGGACGGGCCAAATCCAGTGTATGTTGGATTGGGTGAACACTTTGGTGCCGATAGAAAGTATTTTGACAAGGTGGCAGCTTCAAATAGAAAATGAGTAAGTCTGTTTGGCACATGATAAGTTACTATCATCGTAGCACCCGAATTGGATATGTGGTGTGCACGTAATATGCCTAATTACAATTGTATATTGTTGCAGTGGTTTTTTCCTGTATGTATGACCTGTCATTGGTGGGTGTATGCATTCAATCTATCCCAAAAAAGACTGTTCGTACTAGATAGCTTACACACTAAACCAGATGATACAGCATGGACTAGGCTAGATGCATATGCGGCACCAGACCATCTCATCACTCTTCTACTTCATCCTTGTTATTGTGTTCTGTTTAAGTGTTTTGAATGTATTTTAGGCGAGGCTCATTGAAGACATAGTACAAGTGGCCATCCCGACTTATAAGCCCACTTAAAATGGGCTGTCTTGCACATACACCTCTGTTCCAATACAACTAAATGGGTGCATCTCCCTCAAAATCGCATATGAAGCTCTCCTGTAAGCAGTTAGGAATCACTCATTTGGTTGTATTGGAACAGAGGCGTATGTACAAGGCAGCCCATTTTGAGTGGGATTATAAGTCGGGATAGCCACCTTGGTATGTCTTCAATGAGCCTCACCTAAAACACATTCAAAACACTTAAACGGAATATAATAACAAGCATGAAATAGGACCTAAGAGTGATGAGATGGTGTGGTACCGCTTATGCATCTAGCTTAGTCCTGTATCATGTAGTTTAGTGTGCAAGCAATCTAGTACCCACAGTCTTTTTCCGGATACATCAAATGCATGCACCCACCAATGATGCATCCAGGGACGGACCTACTAACAAAGAAGAGGGGGCACTTGCCCCCACAGTGTTTTAATTTTTTTTATAAATATAGTTATATATAATATGTCCCACTTCAAATTTTAAATGACCCCACTATAAATAAATTAAACTCAATTAGCTAAAGTTCCAAATTTACTTTTTTATTTTCTCTATCATTTTAATTATTATTTAGCCTAATCAAATTTAATTTTTGTGTCGTCACTCCTTTATTCCCTTAAACCCTCTTTTTATTTTTATATTTTCAACCTTTTTTTTTCTATTCCTTATCTAGTGGTCATCTTCTCTTCATCAAAAAATAAATTTTAAATTTTTTATATTTTTTATATAGTTCTCCATGACCCTATGTATCTTTCAATTTAATTGTTTCTCCTTTTGATATTTTCAATTGCAAATTTTAATTCAAACAATTGTAGTTTAGGTATTAATCTAATATTTTATTTTCTTTGTGACTTTATATATTTTATTTTATTTTCGATTTATTCATTTTTATTACTTATTTTTTATCTTTTGTTCTATTATATGTACCTATGTTGCGTATAAAATTTTAAAATAAATTGATTAATTTACTAATTTAGAATATATTTTTTATTTTTAGAAATAGTAATAGAAAAATATTTTAATTACAATACATAATTAAACAGATGTATAAAATCTTTCATCTAACATTATATCAAAATTAAATTAAAAAATATATAACAAATTTAATTATTTTAAAAAGAAAGAAAGAAAAAATTGTGAATTATATTTCTGTTATTTTATATAAACATACTTTTTGTATACAAATTTAATTTTTTAGTATTTATATATAATTCTAGTTTCAAATTATAAATATTAATGTATCATTAGGCGCTAATATACCAATTAATTCAGTCTTTTATTATTAAATGTGTATAAAAAATTAGTTACGATAATAAGGTATTTATAATTTAATTAAAATATTTTAAGTTCAAGTTTTAGAAATAAAAAATATTTTTTTATAAATTATATATAATGAATAGTATTTTAAGAATGAAAGTATTTACTAACTCTTTAATTTTTATATCTCCATATAATTAATAATATTTAACAAAAGTTATTTTAGTATATATATATATATATATATATATATATATATATTTTTGCCCCCACTCTTAAAATTTTCTGGGTCCGTCACTGGATGCATCATACATATAGGAAAAAACCACTGCAACAATATACAATTGTAACTAGACATATTAGGTGCACTAATTAAGAAAAACACATATTCATTGTTCGGGTACTACGATGATAGTAACTTATCATGTGCCAAACAGACTTACCCATTTTCTATTTGAAACTGCCACCTTGTCAAAAAACCTTCTATCGGTACCAAAGTGTTCACCCAATCTGACGTACACTGGATTTGGCCCGTCTTGGAAGTGAATCAGATTCTTTGGGACCAACGCCATTTCCTGTCTAAAGACGAATTTGCAATTGTTCATAAGTTATAATGTACATAAATAATTCATATAAACGTATCCTTATCAGAATCCCCGGACACACGCATTAGAAGTTATGCGTGAATCTTTTTAACCCTGAGTCATTGAATGTGCAACGCATCCAGTGCATGACCTACATAACCAGCTTGTAAAGTATAAATGTCGCCAAAATATGAGGTCAAAATAAATTGGAGTAACAAGATTTTGGGTTACATACATTGTTATTGAGTCAAGCACGTGGTCTCAGTGTGCACAAGTCCTCCCTTGCCAGCACTAGGTGTGGTCTACCCTCATATGACGCCACTGTTTGCTGGCTATCAAGAGATGTGTCCACAACCCACCTTCTGATTCGTTGTTCATCCCGCTCAGTGGGTTTCCGTCCCCGAAGTAACGGATGAATGAGTCAGGGGACGGTGTGGGTGTTTTGAAGATATGCGTTATCCCAAGTGAGAATGAGGGGCGCTGTGGACTGGGTGTGTGGTAGGATGAACCTTTTGGAATAATTGTTTGGATCGGATCGACGCTAATGGGTCTCGAGCCGTAATGCCGTTCGATATTTGCCCATAGCTTTTTGCTCTCTGGATCCCGCTGAGATAAGATGTCAGGATTCCTGTTTCAAAAATAACTCTGTGAGAGGTGGTCAACCTTTATGAAGTTTAAGGAGTCGATAACAAAAACCTTGCATTTTATTACCGGAAACAAAGTTATTTAGTATTCACTTGCCTGTCAAAAAATTCACTAGAATATTCCTCAATTCCTGAATACTCAACCAATACTGTTGATGGAGTTTTTGGTTCAAGGTCATCCATCTCGGTTGGTTGATTTGTTATTTTCGGCAGGTTGGTTGTGACGATTTTTCCTTCTATCCTGTGATGCTGAGGTGTTTTTCTCTGCTAAGTGCAGCCCAACAGATTGATAGTTCATTTCTCCAAACACAAACGCCAAAGCCACAACAGGGAACTTGCCACGTGCCTCGAAATTCAGGTACCGATGATTAAACCAACTTGTACGATAGTCCCACCATTCTGGAATCTCTGTATTGGAAGTTTGCATCACAACTTGTAATTTATTTATCTCTTTGTGCACCTACAAATCAAAGATATTGCTTCAGTATTTTTCTCTCTTCTTTTTAATCATTATTTTGGTTAAAAAGATATGAAATGGTTAAAAGTAACAAACCTGTGACCATAGCATACTTGTGTTTGCACTTAAGGAATTGCAGTGTCTCACATCCACTTTCCTAACACTAGAGGGAAGTTCTGGAATTTCTTGAAGATTTAGGCAGTAACCCAAATCCAAACTTGTTAAGTAGGATGATTCTTGAACGCATGCTGGAATAGACACAAAGTTGTTTAATGAAACATTTAAGGCTTCCAAGTTTGGAAAACTCTGCATAATTACATGAAGATCTTCATCACATAAACTTGCATGGCTGAAATGTAGTGTTTCTAAAGTTGGACGGCTCTCTGCAGTAGTTGAAAGGCTTCCTCTGAATCTTGCAAATGATCTACCAAGTTGAGGGCATCCTCCAACTTTCAATGTGACAAAATTTGGCAGCATAAATAAGAAGCATGGAAGATAACCAAGTTTTTCTCGCAACTTGTCAAATCTAAATAGCAAAGTCCTACAAGATCAACAAAGGAATCTGGAAGCTCTTGAATAGCAGTAGCTTTCAAACAAATCTTTAATATCTTATACATCTTTCCCACTATGTCTGGGAAGAGTCCAAGTCTTCTACACCAGTTAAAAGAAAGGTGCTCTAGTGAAGGCAGATAAATTCTTGAAAGAAACTTTCTTAGTTTAGTACACTTTGAAGCTCTTAAATTTGTAAGGTTTGGGAGAAATCCAACTGATTCATCAAATCTAACCAAGTTTATGCATCCATTGAGTATCAATTTTCTTAAACTTTGGGCTTCAGATACATTAGGAAAATGAGTGATGGATTCACAATGGGAGAAATTCATGTAAATCAAATGCTTAAAGTTTTGCAAACAAAAATCAATAAATTAAAAAAGGTAACATTATATTATATGAGTTCCATCAATCCAACCATTGGATTGAGACACTTCACCATATAGATTAATCATGTAAAATTCTATAAAATTTGGGAGTGATTTAGTATGTTATAATACTACTTTACTTTGACATAACACAATTTGAAATTTAAGTTAATTATCGTCTTTAGATTATATGTCTATTATTAGTGTCCTTTTGAATTTTCTATTTTGATAAATTAATGACAAAGGTAACATAAATATATAAAAAGTTGTCTATCGGTGTAAATTGACAAGAATTACGCATAATCTAAATGGATGTGTATATAAATTTCAAGTTAAAGAAAAAAAGAAGTATGCACAATAAAAGTGATTTTTTTATAAGGGGATCAGACAACTAATTGTACCTGAAACGGCTTTTCCAACATGAGAGGACTATGACGTAAACTGAAGGCAGCGATTTCTTTTAAGTTCGACGGCATAGAATTTGAAGGGTACCCCTTCCAATCAAGCAACCTTAGTTGCTTAGGTAGAAGAATAGTCCCACATGAAAAGTTTGTGTTCCGAAAAATGAGAATTCTAAGTTTCTTCATCTTCACAAAGGCAGTGTCAGTCCAATCATCTTCTTCACATTGGTTAAGCTTTATTCCTTCAACTTTTCTATTTTCCTATCAAATAAGAATATGTCACATTAAATGTTATTACTTTTGAGGAAGACTTGAAGGGGGCATAAAATAAAACAAAATTTTCAAAACTTTTCCAATGCCTATTGATGGGAGCAAGATAAATAAGTAGATTACTCTGCATCTGACAGAAACAGCTAAATAAAAAAAAGTTTGTGAAGTTCTCACTATATCTTCAGTTAGTAGCTCAAGAACATCCTCATGAAACCATAATCTGCTGCGTTCACTAACTTCTTTTGGTGCCTCCTGCTTCACAATCTCTCTACCTATATTCTGTATTAGATCATGCATCCTTTGATAGTTACGAGAGATTATCAACTAGTACTCTAATACCATCTTCTGTAAACATATCACATCCATCGAATACATTTTTTACATATTCACATTTCTTCCCATTGAAGAAGCATGCTATGTCAAGAAAATATCCTTTTCATTGCTTTCAAGACTGTCATAGCTTACTCTAAGAACACTTTGAATATCTGTATGAGGATTCTTCTCATATTTGTCCAAAGCAGACTTCCACTCTTCTAAATTTTTATTAATCAAATTAGAGCCTATAACTTTTAAGGCTAATGGAAGGCCCTTGGCATAATGTATTGCTTGATTGGATAGGTCTTCATAGTTTGATTTGGGACTCGCCATGTTGAAGGCATTCCAACAGAAGAGCTCTAGAGATTCAGGGTCACTTAGCAATTTCATCTCGGAAATCTGTTCGACTTTATGAGCTGTTAGCAGATATTTATCCCTTGTTGTTATAATAATTTGAGTTGCTTGATCAAACCAATCACATTCTCCTGCCAAAGCTTTTAATTGTTCTATCTTATCAGCATCGTCAAGAATAATAAGAGCTCTTTTTTTTGCTAAGTTTCTCTTTGATCATACTGATTCCTTCCTCAACACTGCAGACCTTGATTTTCCCCTCCCCAAGCAACTCTGAGAGGAGCTTTTGCTGTAGACGTACTAGGCCCTCTTCTTGATTTGAAAATTTTCCAGCATTTAAAAGAAAACAAGCACATTCAAATCAATATAGAAGTTAAAATTCTAATAAAGGATTTATTTAGTTAAAATTAAAACAATTGATAAGTCAATCTTCAGTATATGACCATGTACATACTACTACACAAGATATCGATTCAAATCAATATAGAAGTATCAAATAATGAAAATTAAGGATATCAATTTGTAATAGTTAATAGTATATAGTTATATTAATAGTGAAGCATACCACACATCCTCACAATTATAAGAGAATTAAAAATTGTGATTTAGACACTGAAACAATCGGGGAGAATGTATTTATGATTTTATTATACTTACCCTTGTTTCAAATGAAAGCCTTTCATGTTGGATGTTTCGGCCAAAGCTTCCTTCCATTCTTTCACCTTCTGAGAATGACAATCAAACCTGATTTCATGAGCATCCATGGCTTCCTTGTAAGTGTTCCTCTGATGCCGTACATCTGAGGGTTCTACTTTGTAGAAGACCGGAAACACAAGTTGGTTCCTTTCCCTGTGACATTGCAGGATCTTGACGAGTTCATCAAGGCACCATGTTGAAGCTGCATAGTTTGTTGAGAAAACAATAATGGAGATCTCTGATGCTTCAATGGAATGAAGGAGTTGAGGTCGAATTGTTTCTCCTGTTCTGAGATTCTCATCATCGATGAAGGTGTTGATTCCGTTGCGGCAGAGAGCATCATAGGGATGACCTGTGAATCCATGACGCGTGTCTTCACCCCTGAAACTCAGAAAGACATTGTAGTTAGTAGACATGGTCGCAGAAGTTGAAGCTCGATTTGCCATCCCTGTAAATGCATTTACAAGCGGAACGTTGAATCAATGAGAGTAATTGACTTCACTAATTCTAATTTAACAACAGCACATGAAATACAACTGCACAAGTAGAAACATTGATCTTTATTAATTTAGCAATGTTACGCGACAGAATAAATTCCAGTAAGTTTTGTGATTTGTAGAATTGTATTCATCAATTAGTTATTATTAATATTTTTAATAGTGTGAGATTTTATCAAATAATATAAAATTATTTTTTTTATTAAATGTTGGCCAAATTTTAATAAAAATACTGATATGCTCTTTAACCTTAGTTATTAGAATTTATCAGTTTAGTAATGTTACTGATAAATTTTTGTGCTTTATTGTTTTAAATTAATTAACTACTGAAAAATAATGAGTTTGAATAGTTAATGATTTTTTAGTTTTTTAACTAATTTATTACCAATTTTTTTTTTATCTGAACATGATCAATTTACTTATCAATTTTCAGTTCAATCGATTGTTTTGGTCTGATTTTTAAAATCATGATAAACAAAAGAAAGAGAAAAATCCTTACAAAGGTTTTTGGGTGAAAATTTTTTTAGATATTTACGTATCAAATCAAAAATTTATTTGTGAACAGTTTCGGTAATCAATTAAGTTGAAATTAGAATAGTTTTTTATCGTCGATGTGATTGACTCAATCAAGAAAAAGTCATAAGATGCATTGTTGATTCAAAATTAGTGGCTGTAACTTAAATGCTTAACATAGGAAGATGAGGAATTTAGAATATATAAAGTTAGGATTTAGAAAATTGATACTGTGATAAAATAAAGGATTAATTACAGTTAAATTTATAATTTATATTATATATAAATTTTATTATTTTAATTTAAAGTGATTAATTTCTTAATTTATTATTTTATTAATTTTTTTTTAATTTTAAAAGAACTTGATTTGAATGAGAAAAATGTATTTCTTATTGAAACAAATTCTTCTAAAATAAAAGAGTTAATAAAGTGAAAGATTAGTTGTTTTTAAATTAAGATATATGTCATGATACACATATAAGTCTTTTTGGCTTACAAGTTATAAGTTGGACCAAACTCAACAAAAAAATACTCACCCATACAAGAGTGTTAACATTACTAAACGGTTTCTACAGCGCGCTCACTCACATCTTCTTTCTCGATCAAAATCACAACCGTTGTTTTTGTTTCGGGTGTTTCATCTTCATTGTCGATTATTGTTGTTGTTACTGCATTTTTTTTCCTCATTCTCTTTTTATTGATTTTGCAACATTATGTATTTTTTTTGTTTGAATTGTTCCTTTCAAAAAGAATTATAAGAATATGAAATAAGAAAATGAAGAAGAAGAAGCAGCAGAAGATGAGGAGGAGGAAGAAGAATAATTTTGAATTATGCAGAACTTATCCGCACACATACACCGAAAATTCTTAAAAAATACACCCAAATATCTTCGTATTACACCCAAATTTGCTGCAAATACAGAAAAATATTTCCTCTGATGTTGCATTTTTTTTGTTCTTTTTGTTCTTATTTCTTTCTTTCTTTTTAGTTGAACGAATGTAAGTTCATCATCTTCGAAGTAATTTTGTACCATTATGTGTTTATTCTTCTTCTTTGTTTAATTTTTTTTGTTTTTATTCTTGTTAAAAGAGTAAAACAAGAAGAAACTTGAGAAGATAAAATAAAAAAAAAAAGATGAATGAGAAAAAAAGAAGAAGAAGATGATGATAATAATGATGATGAAAAAGAAGGAGAAGCAGCAGAAGATGAGGAGGAGGGAGAAGAAGAGTTTTGAATTATGCAGAATTTATCAGCATACATACACTGAAAATTCTTAAGCAATACACTCAAATATCTTCGTGTTATACCAAAATATTTTCGTGTTACACCCAAATACAGAAAAATAATTTCTTTAATACAGAACTTTTACATTACATTCAATTCAAACCATCAACGATGAACAACAATTTTCACAAACAAAAATATTATTCACATACAGAATCATAAACTACTAACGAAAACATTAACTAGAATCGAGTCACACCTCAGCCACTTAATTGGATTCAAAATAATCAATTTCGTTCTGGTTCAATTGACAATCTGAATTTGAATTATTCATTATCTTTAACAACGAGATAACTGATGATGGAGGAGAAGGAAGAAAAAGAAGGAGGAGAAGAAATTCTAATGAAAAAAAGAAGGAGGAGGAGGAGGAGGTGGTGTTGGTGAGAGAGTAAAATAAGAAGAAACTTGAGAATGTAAAACAAAAAGAAAAAGATGAATAAGAAAAAAAGAAGAAGAAGATGGTGATGATGATGAAAAAAGAAGAAGCAGCAGAAGATGAGGAGGAGGAAGAGGAAAAGTTCTGAATTATGCAGAACTTATCACCACACATACACCAAAAATTCTTAAACAATACACCCAAATATCTTCGTGTTATATCTAAATATCTTCGTTTTACACCCAAATTTGCTGTAAATACAGAAAATTGTTTCCTCTAATGCTGCATTTTTTTCTTCTTTTTTTTCTTATTTCTTTCTTTCTTTTAGTTGAACAAATATAAGTTCATCATTTTTCAAGTAATTTTGTACCATTATTTTTTCTTCTTCTTTGTTTGATTTTTTTTGTTTTTATTCTTGTTAAAAGAGTAAAATAAGAAGAAACTTGAGGACAAAAAAAGATGAATAAAAAAAAAGAAGATGATGATGATGAAAAAGAAAAAGAAGAAGCAGCAAAAGATGAGGAGGAGAGAGAAGAAGAGTTTTGAATGATGCAGAATTTTATCAGTACACATATACCGAAAATTCTTAAAGAATACACTCAAATATTTTCGTATTACACCTAAATTTACTGTAAATACAGAAAAATATTTTCTGTAATGCAGAACTTTTACATTACATTCAATTCAAATCATCAATGATGAAACATTATTCATCTACAGAATCATAAATTACTAACGAAAAAATTAACTAGAATTGAACTACACGTCAGCTACTTGATTGAATTCATTATCTTCAACAACGAGATAACTGATGATAGAGGAGAAAGAGGAAAAGGAAGAAGGAGAAAAAATTTCAATGAAAAAAAAGGAGAAAGAGGAAGAGGAAGAGGAGGAGGAGGTGGTGGTGTTGGTGACGACGATAACGAGAGAGAAAAATAACGAAGAAGAAGAAGAACGTGCAGTAACGGCACGAAAAAAACGTACGCGCGTGAATATAAATGACTTGTATGACTTATATGGGAAAAACACTTGTACGTGGACAATAATTCTTAATCTTTATTTTAGAGGATTTAAATTTTTTATAATTCTTTTTTCATCTTTTTAACAAAAATAAAAAAAATATTACAATAATCATCAAGAAAAAAAAAAAAAAACAGCAACAAATGAAAGAATAACAACGAAAAGAAAATTCATGAAAAAAAAAGAATACAGAAAAAATGTATAAATTACAGATACATTATATGAGTATTTTTTTTTATAAAAATACTATTCGTACACTAAAATCAACCACTAAAATCAGTCACTAATATATTTGTGCATAAATACATGTGTGATTTAATCTATTTTCAACCTGTATTTATATTTCAGCATGTATTTTATACTAATAATTGACTTTGACTGATTTTAATATACATGTAATATAAATTTTTTTATTAAATTTGAATCAACTTATTTGAGAAAAATATTTAAACATGTAGTGAAATATTTTTAAAATAAGTTAAACCTATTTCAATTTAATTTGATATTAAAGCGTATTCGATTTAATCTAATTAGATAATCTGTCCTATAAACTTTACATCCCATATGTTCACTTCTGAACATCACAAAATTCATTATAAATCTCAAGATGAGATCTCTCATATCTCTCCTTTACATATTTTAAAGAGTAAATTATCAACTTTATCTTTAAATTATCATAACATTGACAAAAATAATCTTTACTTTTATTAACGACAAAAATACATTTAAAATATTAAAAAATATTACAAAAATATTTGTTCATAAATAAAAATTTATTCCGTAAATAGAGTTGGCTGAACTATTGATAGTTCAGCCAACTCTATTTACGGAATAAATTTTTATTTACAGTCGAATATTTTTGTAACGTTTTCCAATATTTTAAGTGTGTTTTTGTCGTTAATAAAAATAGAGGTTATTTTTATTGGCATTCTTATATTTTTAGGATGAAACTGATAATCTACTCCATTTTAAATATAAAACATTTTTCACACGTTTTGATATAATAAGGTCCATTTGGAAAGTTTCAAAAGTAATTTTTTTTAGCTTTTGATTTATAAAAAGTAATAGTATTAATGTCTGGTACAATTTTTAAAATTAAATTACAGCTTTCTAAAAACCTATTTAGTAGCTTATAGAGAAGTTAAAAAAATGACTTCTCTCATAATACTACTATTTTTTATCACATTTTTATAAAATAAACACTTTTAAAACTAAAAATTCAAACACAAAATAACTTATTTATAAGTTACTTTTAATATAGTCATTTATTGCTTAAGTTTTTTTTCAAAAATAATTTAATTAAGTTATTTTTTTAAACGGAGACTAAATCATGTCTGCTGTTATAATATCAAATTATCTACGAAAATGAATCTTTCCTATTATTAAAAAATAAAAAATATAAAGTGTAATTTTTAATTTTTTATTATTTTTTTTATATTTATTTTTAGTTATACTTATAAAATTATACTTTTTTAATTATTAAAAAAATTTAGAGGACCCATTTTATTATGGCTGCCTACAAATGTGATTAAAATTTCAAACGAGTTGAAAATTAACAACTCAACGAGTTGAAATTTCAGATGATTCTTAAAACTTTTGACGCGTGCAACGCTAAGAACAGTGCCATGGGAGCAACTTCAGCAGAAGTCACACAGGGTAACTTTATTCAAGTCCTCGCCTAAATATAACGGGACTCTGGGAGCATCATTACTACAAAAGTATCTAATGGAGATATTAAATTAAGGGTTTAAGTGAAAAATTATAAATATTTTTATTTAATAAATATAAAATAAATATATAAAAAATTTAAATTTTTTATATTTTTAATAAAAAAATTTTAATTTATAAATTTAATATATAACTTTAGAACATAAGATAAATAAATCTTTAAATAAATAGTAAAAGTTCATGTACAATTATTTTCGTACGAAAAAATTAATAATTGATAATTATTAAATAATAATTTAATCAAATTTATTAAATTATTTAATATTTTGACTATTAACTTTACATAAAAATAAATGTAAATTTTTATTTAAATTAATACATTTCGAAGACTTTGACTTGGACTTGGACTTGTTATACAGTTCATGCATACGTCTAAAAATATTGAAGTTTAACTAAACAATTTTTCCTTACGAAGCTTCCAAGTGAATTTCAGTATTGCACTCTTATTGTTTATATGAGTCCCTTTCTCCTTGTTGGTTCATTAAATTTAATATCAGAAAAAAATACACACAGAATTTAAATCATATTCAATGAACTACACTTGGACAAAGAAAACACAGATTATTTATACTAGTAAGAAGGAGAAAATTTTATAAATTAGAGTGCAAGAGAGAAGCAAAGGGGTAAAATGGCTGAGAGTGAGACAGCATCAATACAAGAACGAATCTCTATGTTTGATGAGAAAATGATAAGTGCTCAAAGGGCTGCAAGGAGTGAAAACTGGAGGGAATTCAAGAAAATCTTTGAAGTTGACAGGATGCGGTTACTTGATCCCCTTGACTTGTTTGGAAACACTGCCATCCACATTGCAACTCACTCTGATAATCCAAATCTCTTGCAGGAACTTCTGGAGATGCTTCCTCGACAAGAAAGGTGGCGCGCCATGAGGATGGGGAATTGTGTCAATAACACCCTTCTGCATGAGATAATCTTTTGCACAACGGTTGACATGGCTGGTGTTGTGTTCAAGTTGGAGAAGGAGCTGCAGGAAGAAGTAGAATCATATGATCCCCTTGTAGAAGTAAGAAATGACTCTGGTGAATCCCCTTTGTTCAGGGCTGCTAAGCTTGGAAAGCTGAAGATGCTTAAATATATGGCAAATCATGTGGTTGGTGACATAAGAAGTCATTTTGTAAGATTTGATAGATGTTCGATTCTTCATGCTTGCATTCTTGGTCAATTCTTTGGTAGGTATCTCCCTAATTTCATTATTGTCATTGTTAATATCCTTGATTATGTTAATTAGTGTGATATATAGTATAGTACTTTGTCACTTTATGGTGCAGATGTTGCTATTTGGTTATTGAGATTGGATGGAAGTTTGGCTCAACACAAGGATATGGATGGCTTCACATGTCTTCAACTTCTTGCCAACATGCCACTTATTTTTCGGAGCCAAACCCAGTCCTCAATGGGAGCAGTGAAGAACCTTGTATATTATTGTACATTCCTATTTCCCCATATCTGTATTCAGTTCTCCAACATTGCCATGATTGTTTACATTGATTGTAATTTGGTTGACACTTGACACAGTGCTTCCAGATGAAGGATATGAAATTGATGATGATTATGATGAGAAGGGGGAGGAGGAAGAAGAGAGTGTTGTGTTCAGATTGAGAACAGATTTAGAAAGTGGTCCATTGGACGAGGCAAAGCAACCTGGTACCCTCTAAATCCTAAACCCTAAACCCCCAACCCTTGAGGCGTTTATTTGTTTTTTCATTTACATATACTAAGCTCATGGATTTCCTAATGAGATTGATTTCCCCCCTTTTTTCATGTGATTAAAGTTCACCAATTTGCAGCTTTTTCAAGGATCAATTATGCTATTTGGAAAATTTTGGCTAAAGGTATAGACCATACAAGTTAGAATATAAACAAAGCATTATTGGCAAATTACAACTTTCTTAGTAACAGATTAACTTTTTATCTTCAGGCATCTGATTTAATGTTAGTAACTAGATTGAATTATTAATTGAAATAACTAGATTTGTTGTAGGATTGTTATCTTTTTGATCAATTTTATGGTTGATCATGTGCAGAGTTCAATGGGATTGGACATATTTGGCAAAAGAAGAAACAACA
Organism: Arachis ipaensis; assembly: GCF_059453495.1. Taxonomy (NCBI): domain Eukaryota; kingdom Viridiplantae; phylum Streptophyta; class Magnoliopsida; order Fabales; family Fabaceae; genus Arachis; species Arachis ipaensis. Next base: position 9,771,559 of record NC_142438.1, read on the forward strand.
CAAGTTAGCAGAGTGTCTGGCTGAGTTGTTAGTGCAGAAGGACTTCTCATGGCAGATTTCTTTTCATTCAAATTTTCAACCATTGATTGTGTTGCCAATTCTTTCCTCCAAACTAGACAGAATTAAAGAAATTCAGCTGATGAAAGAGAAGCGGCAGTTAGTTGAAATAGCTCATTCTAGAATCAGCAAACCTTTGCTCAAGGAGTCCATTTCCAAAGCATCCCATTTTAAAAACTACACACCTCTTCTCATGGCAGCCGGCTCAGGAATAGTAGAAATTGTTGAAAAAATCATTGACATGAACCCTGAGGCTATTAGTCATGTTAGTCAGGATGAACACAATGTTCTACACATGGCTGTGAAGCACCGGCAGCTTAAGATCTTCAATTTGATAAAGAGAAATTCTGCATTCAAATCATTGATACACAGGATAACCGAGGAAGGTCGCACTCTCTTGCACCAAGTTGCTAGAATGGAGTTTTACAAGGAGCAACGGCTCCCTGGCGTGGCGTTCCAACTGCAAGACGAGTTGCGTTGGTACGAAGTAAGCAGCTCTATGACCCTTTCTTACATCTATCTATGTCTGAATTGTGATTTGCTTTTGTCCTCTATTCAAATTGATTAAAATTAACTGGTTCATAACAAGTCATTAATAAACTGATCATTAGTTCATTACTTCACCTTTATGCGTGCAGAGAGTGAGAAGGATTATTCCTCCTCACTACTTGATGCATTGTGACAAAGATGGCCTAACAGCTAATGATGTTTTGGAAATGGAGCATCAGGATATGCACAAAGAGGCAAAGTGCTGGATAAAGGAGACAGCTCAATCATGCTCCACAGTAGCAGTTCTTGTTGCCACAGTTGTCTTTGCTGCTGCCTACACAATCCCAGGTGGGAGTGAAAACGGCAGACCAGTGTTCTTCGGCTCACGAGTCTTCCTCTTCTTCACTGTCACAGATGTTGTAGCCCTTGTGAGCTCACTTGCCTCAGTGGTGATGTTCCTTTCAATCCTAACATCGCCATTCGAGTTATGGGATTTCTACAAGTCCCTCCCAAGAAAACTCAATCTGGGATTTGCACTGTTGTTCTTCTCATTGGTGTGCACAATGCTGGCATTCAGCGCAACCGTTTTGCTGACGATTCAGTTGGAGAACACGGAATGGACTTCTGTTTTGTTCTATTGTGCTGGATTCCTTCCTGTGGCTATATTTGCATGGATGCAATTCCCACTCTATAAGACTGTTCAAAAGTTAGTTAGGAGGCTTTACAATGGGGTTAAGCAGGTGGTTGCCAATTACATTGATCAATTATTTCAAAAGACATAAATGATATTAATTAATTCACCAATGGCTAGATAGATGGGGACTCTGTTTGGTTAGTAAGTGAATGATGTTATTATATCTAATAAGCCCAACTTTTTTGCTTGAGTTTATGTGTTGCGGGATATAGACTAGTATATTTGTAAAGTGTAAATACTGTGAAAGCATATATATATTAGACCTCACCATTGATTCAGAATTAAATTAAACTAGTAGATTTGAAACCATTGCAGAATTGTACTTCTAATTTTTAATTTTATGATAGAAATAGATTCCTCATTTCTAGGGCCATATTTTAATGAATTCCAATTTCATATAATATTAGTTAGATAGTCATAGAATCTGTGTGGATTGCAAATCTTCAATTCTTTTCATTGTTTTTCAAAAGTTCTTGCCAATCTGAACATGTTTAATTTTATTATGGTATTGTTGCATATATTAGAGATCATTAATATCAGACAAAAACAAACAACTTTTCATAATGTGATGGTGTAACTTTCTCATTCATATAGCATTTTTACATTTTCAAAGGAATGATACAAGGAAGATACCAAAATGGGCAATCTTCAAAATAAAAGAAACAGCCTTCTGTACAAAATTTTGTCTCATCTAATCTATGTCAGTCTCTATTAGCACAATTTACTGTCCACTGAATTCAGAAGTAAGGTTTTGGAACTCATCCTCACTGCATGGAATTGTGAGACCACCATTTGGATGATCATATCCGAATTCCTCTTCGGCCTGGCATAGTAATTCTTGGAATGAAGGTTGATTCAAGTATGATACTGGAATCACAAACCTCTTCATCTTATCTCCCACATAGACTGCAAGATAGCCTTTTGGAACATTAGTTCCCTTTGATGCAGAAAATGATGTGGCCCGTCTAATACCGGGAATGCGGAAAGCCATGGTTTCTTGTTGCTTGAAAGAAAAAGTAATATATTGTTCTTGAAGGATTTGTATGAGAGAAATATGTGAGCTTTGATACTTGTGGAGATGCAAATGAGTTGTGCTGGTTGAGAACACAAGAAGTAGTGTATATATAGTTGCTACCTTTAAGAAATAATTCTGATGAAGCTGTAAAATAGGGTCTACAAATTGAAATGATCACAAGAGATCACATGGTATTGTCTTGGAGTTCATACATCATATTCATACCCAACTTCCTGACATAATTGCCAAGAAACTACATATGTCAAATCAAAGACATGTAAATTAAAGCAACGTAGTTGTACTAAAGATACTGAATTAGACATGCTTTGGACATCACACATGTTTCTTCAGTAAACCTTGTCCACAACCTGGTTTATATCTCTGAAACAAAGTGTTCTGAGGCCAGAAGAGAACCAAAATTGGCCACATGATAATGATCCAACATGAACCTCATTTTTAAGTACACCAGATTCTTAGCATATCCCTTGGAATTTGCAAAACCATAGGCAACATGATAGAATCAAACTTGCAGTTGTATACATAAATGGACCTTGAATTATCTAAGACAACACCATGTGATCTCTTTTATGACCATGTCTCCTAATAAGTCCCATGTCCACCATCTCATATGCTTTGTCCACCAATCATTCAAGTGGCATTATGTTATAGCATATCCTTTTATCTATATATATGTTCATGGTTGCAAACATTTAGCAGCAGCACAAGTCATTCACATCCTAAATCACAAGAAACTCAAATACTTGCATCTTATTTACAAGTCATTTGTAAAACTAGTCTTTCTTCAACACATAAAAAAATGGGTTTTCGGTTATCTGGTATCGTAAGAAAGGCATCATTTACTTCATCTTCAAAAGCTATGGAAGTGCCAAAGGGTTATCTTGCAGTTTATGTTGGAGAGAAAATGAAGCGATTTGTGATCCCTTTATCATACTTGAACCAGCCTTCATTTCAAGATTTGCTAAGTGAAGCTGAGGAAGAATTTGGGTATGATCATCCAATGGGTGGCCTCACAATTCCTTGTGAAGAAAATATGTTTTTAGATATCACTTCTTGCTTGAGTTGATGCAAGCACCATCAAGACTAGGCTGACTTAGAAATAGATTACTTAACACAATTCTTGAAACAATTCTTACCCTGAGAAAGATTTTCTCCAATTTTTGTTATCCTACTATTCATCTCAATGAAAAATTTATGCACATAAACATTTGTCTCCCATTTTCTCCTTAAATATAAATTTATTGTTAAGTTCAAAGGCAATAATAAGCAGAAAGTGTTGTTCATAAAATCAATTGAAAAGGAACCAGCAGGCAGCAGGTAACTCTTATGATGATAGTAAAAAAAAAAAAGTTATGAGGGAAAATAAAAAGCAGTAACTAATATGAATTTGCATAATATTAGTCTCAATAATGATAACATTTTTGGTCAATTCAATTATCCAATTATCACTATAGGATGATTAAACATCTTCAAGGACTAGTCCCTGTATTTACCATGTCCCACTTTGCTTTTATCTGTCTTTGAAATCTCTGTGGACCCCTTCCCAGTTTGTACATGGTGGTCACTAAAATGTGGCCTCTGAAATGAGAATGAGATTGAAGCTTATCCATATGTTAAAAAAGATAAAATAAAATATAAACATTAATCCAGTTGTATTACATAATGTGATGGTAACAATGTATGATAAAGATTGTTTGGAATGTGTTTGTGCAATCGCCTTTGATAAAGAAATATTATGACAATAATCAAAATCAATTGAATAATTTCTAATTATATTTAAGTATAGTCAATTTCTATTTCTTAAATAAATTTGTTATAACATAAGAATTAATGTTTATTCTTAACATGCTATTTAATTATCGAACTCTATTGATTTACATAGCCCTCATTGGTATGACAACATAGAGTGAAAATGAGTGAATGAGAGATTGACAATGGCAAGATTATGATTATGTGACAATAGTATGAAGTATTATGTGTCTAGTTTTTAATATAACACTATTTTGTTCCATGATCAGCTCAAGGACAAATAAGGAATCATAATCCCTATCTGATATATATGAACTGAAACATGAAAATTCTACTGATGCATAAGTTTGATTTCATTCAGATTTGACACAAGCTAAATTTGTTTAAACAATATCTTGTCATGAATTTCTCATTTATCAAATGATTGATACAAGGAAGAAAAAAAAATATAAAATCTCAAAAAGAAAATGCCTTCTGTACAAGTTACTCTCAACTAATCTATTCTCCATTAGCATGATTTACAGCCTACTCAACTGCGAAGCGAGGTTTAAGAACTCATCCTCCCTGCATGGAATTGTGAGACCGCCATTCGGATGATCATAACCAAATTCTTCTTCTGTTTGGTTTAGTAATTCTTGAAACAAAGGTTGGTTCAAATATGATATAGGAATTACAAACCTCCTCATTTTATCTCCAACATAAACTGCAAGATATCCTTTTGGGACATCATTGCTCTTTGTTGCTCTTCTAATACCTGGTATGCGGAAAGCCATTGTTTTTTATGCTTCTTGGTAAAGGACTAATATGAGAAAGAAATATTTGAGTTTTCCTAAACTTCTAATACTTGAGAGTATGCGAATGATAGGTGTTGCTCAAGAACACAAGAAGTAGTGTATATAAATAGTTGCTAGGATCTTCTGCAAACCAATCTCCTGAAGAGAAAATTTTGAATAAGATAGGATCTACCAAGTGACAATGATGCATCAAAAGAAAAAATCACATGATATTGTCTTGAAGGTGTTAGGAAGTTCATTGAGAGTGCATACCCCACTTCTTCATATAATGGCCAACATATTAGCCACTTGAAATTAATGAGTTTCTACATTATTAGAACACAGTGAAGACCTTACATAATGCTTCTTTCATGCATTGTACTACAGCTACTCCATTAGTTAGTAGACATGCTTTAGACATATCAAATGTTTATTCAAACTGAGATTGCTTCTAAGAATGAACTTGTGAACCTTGACCATTACCTTATCTTTTTCAAGTACACCAGATTATAAGCAGTACCAACTGGAATTTGAAAACCATGGGAAAACATGTTCCAATTACACTTCCTCTTGCATATATATGGTGGGCCTTGTATTATCTACTATGAATTGACATTTGAGTTTCACTTGAGCACCTAGCATTTGATTGCAAGTGGCTGCTTTATTAGCCATTCCTTGACAAGGTGGGGTATGCATTCTCAAACAACTGCTTAATCCTTGATAGAGGCCTCTAGGACAATACCATGTGATCTCTCATGTAGTGATGTGTATGCATTCCTATCATTTTCAACAATCTTTTATCATAGAAATAGGTTTCTGAAGAATCTTAAAATCTATAAATACACTTGCTCTTGCCTTCAAAAACAACATAACTCATTGGCAATCTTAAGTGTCAAACACTTAAAAAACACATTCTTCTTTGAAACTTGGGAACTTCTACTTGCTGTTATTCTTACATATATACTAAAAAATGGGTTTCCGTTTACCTGTTATTCGAAGGACATCATCATTCTCAGCTAGCCAAGCAGCTTCAAAATCTGTGGAAGTCCCAAAGGGGTATCTAGCAGTGTATGTTGGAGAGAAACAGAAGCGGTTTGTGATCCCCATTTCATATTTGAACCAACCTTCAATCCAAGACTTGTTGAGCCAAGCTGAGGAAGAGTTCGGATATGATCATCCTATGGGAGGCCTAACAATTCCTTGCAGTGAAGATGTTTTCCAACAAATCACTTCTCGCTTGAATTGACGATGAATCTCATGCTGTAGGAGACTGACATAGATTAGTATACAAATTTTGTAGAATAGGCAACTTGTAAAGATTACACATTTTTCTAAGTAAATGAAAGAAGAATGATCATTACTATGACAAGTTCTAAGTGTTTCCTTTGTTTTTTGTTTAATGACAATGAAAGAATTCAACTACTCTAGTATTTCATCTTTCTTTCTTTTTTTAATATTTTATCTTCTCTCTACAAACAGAACATTATGCAGTATCTAGTAGTGACAATGCTGCCTGGTGTAAGAAAAGCCATACTTCATTGTTCATTTGTTCTCTTAGATTGCACTAATACACAATTATATAAAATTATAAGATTTTAATATAGAAAAAAAAAGGATAGAATTATGAGTGTTTTAAATAAAAGAACATGCATGGAAAACTTTAATTCATGGCACCAATGATACACAAGATGCTGCTTCTGCCAACTGCCAATGCAAGTTTACACTAACAAAGGGTGAATTTCAACTGATAACATCTCCTCTATAGCTAAAGAAATTTCTAAGATGGGATGTATGGCTTATTTATTCATATATGTCTGTTCTCTTATTTCTTTATTGAAGTTTTAGCCATGCCTTAACATTTTCAAAAATCAAAGATCAGTCTTGAATTTAACTGATTAAGTTCTATTTTCTTCCAAGGCCAGCTGCAATTTTACTCAATATTTGGTTAAATTTTCTAAATGATCTCTTATTTATGCAACAAATCATCAAAATTGGATTCAAGTTTGGATAATTAAATGTCCCTTCACCTCTTTTTTTCTGCATTCTGAAATTATGAGCAATCATGTGTCCAAAAATGAATGCAAATGGAGATGTTAAATGTTCAGATATGAATTTGCAGTACTATAACACTGCCCTCTACAAAATTAGAATCACTGTGAAAATTGAAGTTTGTGACATTCAATCAAGGAATGTCTCCAGCTTGTGTTACTTTTTATAATGACATGGAATGCCTCTTCCTTTACTTCTAATATAAGAAAATTGTGAGTTCTTAACAGATTTACAATTGTAGTTGCAACCCGCTATTTAAAATTCTAATTTAAATGAAATAAATCATCAACTTCAGTGAATTTCTTCAAAACAAAGTTGAACTTAGTTTTGATTTGCTGCATAAATATAAGAGATCATTCAGATACAACAAAAGCCAAAAATAAAATTAGTCAACAAATGAGATGCAATAACTTTCATTCATCTATATTTTTACACTTTTAAAGGAATGATATAAGGAAGAGACCAAAATGGACAATCTTCAAAACAAAAAGAAAGAGCCTTCTTTACAAAATTTGTCTCAACTAATCTATGTCAGTCTCTATGAGCAAAATTTACTGCCCACTTAATTGACAAGTGAGGTTCAGGAAGGCATCCTCACTGCATGGAATTGTGAGACCGCCTGTCGGATGATCATAACCGAATTCTTCTTCTGATTGGTTTAGTAACTCTTGAAATGAAGGTTGGTTCAAGTAACATACAGGAATCACAAACCGCCTCATCTTATCTCCCACATAGACTGCAAGATAGCCTTTCCGAACATTAGTCCCTTTTGCTGCAGAAAGTGATGCCTTTCTAATACTTGGAATGCGAAAAACCATTGTTCTTGAAGGATTTGTTTGAGAGAAATATGTGAGTTCTAATACTTGAGGAGATGCAACTGATTTGTGTTGGTTGAGAACACAAGAAGTAGTGTATATATAGTTGCTATTCCGAAGAAATAATTTTGATGAAGCTGTAAAATGGGGTCTGCAAAGTGACAAATGATCACAAGAGATCACATGGTACTGTCTTGGAAATTTCTATATCAAAGGTTAGGTCTCTATTATCAAACATGCTTCCAACATCTCACATGTTTCTTCAGATAAACATTTATAGCTCCGAAACATGGGGTTCTGAGGCCAGAAGAGAACCAAAAGTTGGTCTCACAAGCCATTATGGACCTCAACTTTTCAAGTACACCAGATTATAAGTTACAATTTTTTTGCCTACCCTCTATAATGAGGACCTTGAATTATGTAGAATAAGAAGTTGGTACACATGAAAGTTCTTTAAGACAATACCATGTGATCTCCTACATGCCATTGTTTCCTAATAGGTCCCATCTGATAGCCTTCCTACACCAATCATTCAAGTAGCTACATATTCATAATATATCCTTCCATCTCTATAAATGTTCATGGTTGCAAGCATTTAGGACCAACACAATTCTTTCACATCCTCAAATAATAACAAACTCAAAGGCTTACATCTTATTTACAAGTCATTTCTAAGACTAGTCTTTCATCAACACATACAAAAATGGGTTTTCGTTTAGCCGGTATCAGAAGAAAGCTATCATTTAATTCGAACCAAGCATCTTCAAAGGCTTTAGAAGTCCCAAAAGGCTATCTTGCTGTCTATGTTGGAGAGAATATGAAGCGGTTTGTGATTCCCGTTTCGTATTTGAACCAGACTTCGTTTCAAGAATTACTAAGCCAAGCAGAAGAAGAATTCAGATATGATCATCCAATGGGTGGTCTCACTATTCCATGCAGTGAGGATGTAAGACCCGGTCAATTAACGGCTAACTAACCCATAAAATGAGAATTTATTCTAAAAAGCCAAAAATGTTATTTTTATGGCTAAATGTGATAGAGGAGATTGAGACGAGAATTTCGGTACCAATTTTATAGAAATCGGACCAAGATTGGACCGAACGAGCCAAACCGGACCGACCGGACCCAAAGTGGGCCCTTGGCCCAACATAACTAAACCAAAACCCTAGTTTTCAGCACTCTCTCTCCTCACACAACACCAAAACACGCTGAAAATTGAGATGGAAGGGGGAAGAACACTCTCTCAACTTCCTTCTCTCACTTGATCTTCAAACCACCATAACTTTTGATCTAGAGCTCCGATTGCCGCTCCGTTTGCGGCCATGCGTTCACCGTGGAGAGCTCTACAAAACCCATATAATCAATCTTGAGGTAAGCCACGTTTTACTGTTCGAAATTCCAGCCCTTGATTTCGAGTTTCATGAGCAAAAATGTTGAGATTTTGGGTTCTTTGATGTTATAGGACCCAACTCTCTTGAAGGAGAAGGTTAATCTTGTCTCCTTGGACCTTGGGTGTGGTAAGATTCTCAACCCTAGTGTAATTTGTTGTTCTATGAGGTTTGGGTATTGAGATATTGTGTATGGGTATGATGATTGTGGCTTAGGTTGTGTATATGTGAATATTGGAGCTTGATTGGTGATTTTGGAAAGCTTGGAAGAGGGTTTTGTGTGACAAAATCTATTCTTGGAGGTGTTGATACCTTGAGAGCTTGTGGACAAGTGGTTTGGAAGTGCTCCGGTTGAGCTTGGGAAATCGGCTAAGGTATGGTTTCGGTTTCCCGTATCTAATATGTAATGTGGTAGGAAATACTTAGGCTAGAGGCCCTAAGATAGGCATTGAATTGTTGGTGTTGTTGAATGGTTGAGATATATGATGTGTTCATATATGTAATTATGAATATTGATGCATTGATTGTGTGATATATAAGAAATGCATGTTGTGATATATGCTTGATGGATGATTAAGGTTGAATTGGTGGGTGGTACCATGTTGATGGTGAGTATGATGTTGATTATATATAGTGATTGTTGATTGGAAATGGTATTGTTGGAAATTGGGATGAGGAAGGATGTATGACATGATATTGTGTTTGTCCTTTAGCCATTTGATAGAGAAGTGTTAAAATGGTTGGATGTGGTTTTGAGAATTTTGGTAAAATGTCAATGTGTGAGATTGAGGATGGCTTGTTGTTGATTTTGGTACATTTTGAATGATTTCAAAGAGAAGGGTTGAAATTGGCATGTTTTGATTGATCTTGAAAAGAGTTGAAAGTGGCTTGTTTTGAAAATGGCACTTTGTGGTTTTGAATGAAAATATGGTTTTTGGGCATACTTTGATGGGACATAACTTGGACTACGGATCTTTGATTTGTGCCAAATCTGTTTAGAAATAAAATTGGATCCGGGATGTCCATGCCGTTCGAAGAACGGGTGAAAAATGATTTAAAATGAGAGAGTTATGACCGTCGAAAGATTGGGGGTTGAATCTGTGAATTCTGCAGCTTTTAACTTAGAAAATTTTTAGCAGAATGACCCCTCGCGCGTAGGCGCACTTGGCGCGTACGCGCCGTTCTTCAAGAAAGCATCATCCACGCGTGCGCGTGGTGTGCGCGGGCGCGTCGATGCGCTGCATCGAATGCCAAGCCATTTTCCAGAGAGTTGTGCCAGAGTTGTGCCTGGGGCACAATGTATTCGCGCGTATGCGTGGCTGACGCGTGCGCGTCGTTTGGCTAATTTTCAACCCACGCGTTCGCGCGTATGACGCTTGCGCGTCGATGAGTTTTAAGGCCATCCACGCGTGCGCGTGGAGTGCGCGTACGCGTGGCCCTGTTTTCATCCCAAAGTTGATTTTTGAGTTTTAAAAGCCAAATTTCATACTTCTAAGCCTCCGATCTCACCACTTATATCTTAAATCATTATGATATGCCTAGCATGAGAAAAAGGGCTAGTGAATGTGGTAACTTGCGAGTGAAGCAAGGGGGAAAATGAATGATCATTGAGGATCAAAGATGATTATGTGAGATGCGGAGAATGGCGGTGGAAGTGCTTGTTATGCCATGGGCCGAAGGGCCATAATTGTTAATGAATTGGCTGGTTATGGATTTAACCGTGAGCCGGATGGCTAGATTATTGCCGTGTTACAGCGGAGCCATGTTTATGGCCAAGTATAAATGCATATATGCTGTTGATTGAATTGTGAATATTTGCACTTCCACCATTGGAGATGAGGGTTTCCCTGGGTAGTAGCAATGGCTAGCCACCATGTGCTCCAGGTTGAGACTCGAAGCTCTGTTAACCCAATGTCGTAAGTGTGGCCGGGCACTGTGAAAGGCCCGGATGAGCTCGCCCCCATAAATATTCACCAGTGAGGGTGATGGATAAATATTCACCAGTGAGGGTGATGGATATGGATCATGATTATGATCAAGTTTATGATGAGTATAACTCGAGTTGGGGATGCACGACAGAGGGACAGTCCAACGGTTAGCTACCAGGACTTGTCGGGTTGGCTCTATAACCGACAGATGATATCATCAGCCACTAGGGACAGGCATGCATCATAAGTATACTACATGAATTGTTTGAGATTGCCTATTTGACTGCATATTACTTGCTATTTGTCTAAATGCCTTAATTGTTCTTATTTGTATATCTCTTGTCTGATATAACTGTGTTTGCTATATTATACTCCTGCTGGTGGTTGGGAGGTCTGAAGGAATTGGAAAGGGAAGTATTAGTTAGACTGAAGAATCTTTAGTCAGTTGCCACTTACGGTTTAGCTTGTTTATAAGCTTTGATATTATCTGGAGGAAGTTCTAGGATTGCCTTCGGCTTTCCTCTATTATTATGTGTTATATATGTGGAAGCTGTTACTGTGCTGGGGACCTCTGGTTCTCACCCATGCGGATTTTGTGGTTTTCAGATGCAGGGCGTGAGGTTTCTCGCTGAGGCATGCTGGAGACTTCCGGATTAGCGAAGATCTTTGTTCTCGGGGCTCTGTTTTGGTTTATATATCTTGTTTAGATACTTTTATCTACATTAAATAATACAAACTGTGATGACTCCTTCTAGAGGGGGATTTTGGAGATTAGATTTCTGTATTTGTGTCCCTTTGGGTTTCCTTTGGGGTTTCCCTTATTTTATTATATGTATATATTGGTATGCTCGAACCGGTTATCTTCGCCGCCGGATTTTGAGTCTTGATATTCCTGTTTTTGATACTCTTTATATATATGATCTTGCGTTAGCTTATCCTTTGCTCGTTGTGTTAGTGATCGGAGTGTTGCGGTTTTTGTCTACCCCTTTTTCTACAAGGCTCCTAGTTATAATCAATCATTCATACTACTATACGTACTAAATTTTTGTTCTAGAGGTCGTAATACCTTGCCATCTCTGAATTATGACTTAAGCATAAGTCTCTGTATGGTAGGGTGTTACATTATGGTATCAGAGCAGTTCGTTCCTGTAGAGCCTGAGGAATGGACTGACTATGCTTCTGTGCATTCTCTGTATGTGTGTTATGTGCTGTTAGTATATCTGCTTGATATAATTGGCATAAACGTTCATGAGCATGCATTTGGGACTTTGAAGCACTAAACTTTCGATATTAAGACTGATCAACTTAATATCGATTGTTTGGTGTGTTTAGGAACTAGATGGCGCCTCGTGGACGCGGTAGAGGTCGTGGGAGAGGACATACGAATGCTCGGGCGCCGGAGACTAACCCTAATGATCCGGTGAACTTTATGACTGCGTTGGAGAACATGGCTGCTGCTATGCAAGCCACTGCTGAGGCTCTTGGTCAACAGATGAACAACCATGGTAATGATGGAGGTGGAGTTCAGGGCCCGATGACACTGGCGAACTTTTTGAAGGTTAATCCACCGAAGTTCAAGGGAACTACTAGCCCGACTGAAGCCGATACATGGTTTCAGGCTATGGAGCGAGCACTACAAGCGCAGGTGGTGCCTGAAGGACAGCGTGTTGAGTTTGCTACCTATTTGCTCACTGGTGAAGCGTCGCATTGGTGGCAGGGTATCCGACGCCTCCTGCAGTAGGGTGATGACTATATCACCTGGGATGTCTTCCGAGAGGAGTTCTATAAGAAGTACTTTCCGACTTCTGCCAGGACAGCCAAGGAGCTTGAATTGTTGCAGCTGAAGCAGGGTACTATGTCCGTATCGGAGTATACTGACAAGTTTGAGGAGCTGTTCAGATTCTCTCGTATGTGTCAAGGGACTCCGGTGGAATATGAGGAATGGAAGTGTGTTAAGTACGAATGAGGACTCCGGAGCGATATTTTCAGTTCAGTGGGACCAATGGAGATTAGGACTTTCTCCGAATTGGTGAACAAGTGTAGGGTTGCTGAAGAGTGTGTGAAGAGGGCAGCCACTGAGAAAGGAAATCACAAGGGATCATTTCTACAAAACCGAGGGAAGAGCTTTGCACCTAGAGGTCCGCCCTTCAAGAGGGGAGGTTCTTTTAGGAGGCCCAACAACAACAACTCCCAAGGGAAAAGGTTTGGGAAGCAGCCTCAGAATGATCAAGCTTGTACTAGGTGTGGAAGTCACCATCCGGGAGTACCATGCAAGGCCGGATGGGGTTTGTGCTACAATTGTGGAAAGGCGGGGCATAAAGCCGCAAGTTGTCCGGAGAAGCAAAAGCAAGGTGCTGGGAAAGCACAACAGACTGGTCAGGTGTTCACAACCTCAGCTGTGGGTGCAGAGGGATCCGAGACACTCATTCGAGGTAACTGTGAAATGGCTGGTCAAACTTTAAATGCTTTATTTGATTCGGGAGCATCGCATTCATTCATTGCATTTGAGAAAGCCCATGAGTTAGGATTGAAGATCGTAACCTTAGGTTATGACTTAAAAGTGTATAATGCTACCTATGAAGCCATGGTAACTAGGCTAGGATGCCCGAAAGTTTCGTTTAGGTTCAAGCAGCGTGAATTTGTCCATAATTTAATCTGCTTACCGATGATCGGTCTTGATCTTATCTTGGGATTGGACTGGTTATCTGAGAACCATGTCCTGCTTGATTGCTCTACAAAGTCGGTGTACTTTATGCCGGAAGATACAGAAGGGCCGGTTGTGGTGAATAATTATTACTTGAATTCGATGATGGTGAACTGTTCTGGAATCGAATGTCAGGGTATCCTGTTGTTAACCGCGGGTGTTTCGGGTGATGATCAAAGGTTGGATCAGATTCCGGTAGTGTGTGAGTTTTCAGAAGTGTTTCCCGATGATATTGAGGAATTTCCACCTAACCGAGAGGTCGAGTTTGCTATTGAATTGGTGCCTGGGGCGGGACCAATCTCAAGTGCTCCTTATAGGATGTCACCGTTAGAGATGGCCGAGCTAAAGTCTCAGTTAGAGGAATTGTTGGGTAAGAACTTTATTCGACCAAGTGTATCCCCGTGGGGTGCTCCAGTGTTACTGGTGAAGAAGAAAGATGGAAGTATGCGGCTCTGTGTGGATTACAGGCAGCTGAACAAGGTCACCATAAAGAATAAGTACCCATTGCCGAGAATTGATGATCTCATGGATCAGTTACAATGAGCTGGGGTTTTCTCTAAGATTGATTTGCGATCCGGTTATCACCAGATAAGGGTGAGGGGTGAGGATATCCCTAAGACCGCTTTTAGGACTCGTTATGGTCATTACGAGTATACTGTAATGTCCTTTGGGTTGACGAACGCCCCTGCAGTATTCATGGATTACATGAATAGAGTATTCCGTCCATTTCTGGATAAATTCGTTGTTGTCTTCATTGATGATATACTAATTTACTCCAAGACTGAGGAAGAGCATGCGGAACACTTGAGGACCGTGTTGCAGATTTTAAAGGAGAAGAAACTCTATGCGAAACTGTCTAAGTGTGAGTTCTGGAAGAGTGAGGTGAAGTTTTTGGGTCACGTGGTGAGTAAGAAGGGAATAGCCGTAGATCCAACTAAGGTAGAAGCTGTGATGGATTGGAGGCAACCAATCACAGTAACCGAGATAAGGAGTTTTCTGGGTTTAGCTGGCTATTACCGAAGGTTCATCAAGGGCTTTTCGCAATTAGCCTTGCCGTTGACAAAGTTAACCCGCAAAGATACCCCGTTTGTTTGGACTCCTGAGTGCGAGGAGAGCTTTCAGGCATTGAAGAAAAAGTTGACCACTGCACCTGTGTTAGTGTTACCTGAGCCGAACGAGCCTTTTGAGGTATACTGTGATGCCTCGTTAAAGGGTCTAGGATGCGTGCTGATGCAGCATCATAATGTGGTGGCGTATGCCTCACGACAGTTAAGACCTCATGAAGTTAGTTACCCTACACACGATCTGGAACTCGCTGCGGTCGTGTTTGCCTTGAAGGTGTGGAGGCATTATCTCTATGGGGTTAAGTTCCAAGTCTTCTCCGATCACAAGAGCTTGAAATACCTCTTTGATCAGAAAGAGCTTAATATGAGGCAAAGGAGGTGGATGGAATTGTTGAAAGACTATGACTTTGAGTTAAATTACCATCCTGGAAAGGCGAATATAGTGGCGGATGCGTTAAGTCGGAAGTCGTTATATGCGTCTTGGATGATGCTTCAAGAGGAGAAGTTGCTCAAGGGATTCGAGAGTCTAAAAATTGGTGTTCGAGAAGTATCTGGAACCTTGTGTTTGAGCCGATTAGAAATCTCAAGTGACTTTAAGTCCGAACTCCTAAAGGCTCATGAAAACGATGAAGCGTTATGGAAGGTGTTACCGGCTATCGAGCAAGGAAAACAGTGGAGAGTGTCGGAAGAAAAGGATGGGTTATGGAGATTCAAGGGTAGGATCATTGTGTCGGATGTTGGCACTTTGAGGCAAGATATCTTAAAGGAGGCACACAAAATCAGATTCTCCATTCACCCGGGAAGTACTAAGATGTACCATGATTTAAAGGCGATGTTTTGGTGGCCGGGTATGAAGAATGATGTGGCGGAATATGTTTCAAAGTGCTTAACTTGTCAAAAGGTAAAGATTGAACATCAAAGACCTTCCGGGATGTTGCAACCTTTAGAGGTTCCGCAATGGAAGTGGGAAAGTATTGCAATGGACTTTGTGTCGGGATTGCCAAGGACTAGGACTGGTTTTGATGCTATCTGGGTGATTGTGGACCGACTGACCAAGTCAGCTCACTTTTTGCCCATTCGGATGACTTACACCCTTGAGGAGTTAGCACGGTTATACATAAAGGAAATTGTGAGACTTCATGGTGTACCTGCTACTATAATCTCTGATAGAGATCCTCGTTTCACTTCGAGATTCTGGGGTGCATTTCAGAAAGCTTTTGGAACCCGATTAAGCTTGAGTACAACTTACCATCCTCAAACAGATGGTCAATCTGAGAGGACGATCCAAACACTAGAGGATATGTTGAGAGCTTGTGTTTTGGACCAACCAGCGAGTTGGGATCGGTATATGCCATTAGTAGAGTTTGCATACAATAATAGTTACCATGCGAGCATCGGAATGGCTCCGTATGAGGCATTGTATGGGAGGAAATGTCAATCTCCGCTATGTTGGTATGAAGCTGGAGAGAAAGGCTTGTTGGGGCCGGAAATGATAGCTGAGACCACTGAACAAGTCAAGAAAATCCGAGACAGGATGCTTACGGCGCAGAGTCGCCAAAAGAGTTACGCCGATCAAAGGCGGAAGCCCTTGGAATTTGAGGAAGGAGATCATGTTTTCCTGAAGGTTACTCCGACCACAGGAGTAGGTAGAGCGATTAAAGCAAAGAAGTTGAATCCTCGATACATTGGTCAATTTCAGATCCTGGAGAGGATTGGACCGGTGGCGTATCGAATGGCACTACCACCTCATCTATCGAACCTGCACGACGTGTTTCACGTGTCACAGCTTCGGAAGTCCACTCCTGATGCTAGCCATGTATTAGAACCTGAATCGGTTCAGTTAAGGGAAGATTTGTCGCTTCCAGTGGCTCCAGTCAGAATTGATGATACTAGTATTAAACGATTGCGTGGAAAAGAGGTTTCATTAGTCAAAGTGGCTTGGAGTCGAGGCGGTGTTGAGGACCACACTTGGGAACTTGAGTCGGAGATGCGTACGGATTATCCGCACTTATTCTCAGGTAATTGAATTTGAATTTGAATTTTGTGGGCAAAATTCCCAATTAGGTGGGTAGAATGTAAGACCCGGTCAATTAACGGCTAACTAACCCATAAAATGAGAATTTATTCTAGAAAGCCAAAAATGTTATTTTTATGGCTAAATGTGATAGAGGAGATTGAGACGAGAATTTCGGTACCAATTTTATAGAAATCGGACCAAGATTGGACCGAACGAGCCAAACCGGACCGACCAGACCCAAAGTGGGCCCTTGGCCCAACATAACTAAACCAAAACCCTAGTTTTCAGCACTCTCTCTCCTCACACAACACCAAAATACGCTGAAAATTGAGATGGAAGGGGGAAGAACACTCTCTCAACTTCCTTCTCTCACTTGATCTTCAAACCACCATAACTTTTGATCTAGAGCTCCGATTGCCGCTCCGTTTGCGGCCATGCGTTCATCGTGGAGAGCTCTACAAAACCCATATAATCAATCTTGAGGTAAGCCACGTTTTACTGTTCGAAATTCCAGCCCTTGATTTCGAGTTTCATGAGAAAAAATGTTGAGATTTTGGGTTCTTTGATGTTATAGGACCCAACTCTCTTGAAGGAGAAGGTTAATCTTGTCTCCTTGGACCTTGGGTGTGGTAAGATTCTCAACCCTAGTGTAATTTGTTGTTCTATGAGGTTTGGGTATTGAGATATTGTGTATGGGTATGATGATTGTGGCTTAGGTTGTGTATATGTGAATATTGGAGCTTGATTGGTGATTTTGGAAAGCTTGGAAGAGGGTTTTGTGTGACAAAATCTATTCTTGGAGGTGTTGATACCTTGAGAGCTTGTGGACAAGTGGTTTGGAAGTGCTCCGGTTGAGCTTGGGAAATCGGCTAAGGTATGGTTTCGGTTTCCCGTATCTAATATGTAATGTGGTAGGAAATACTTAGGCTAGAGGCCCTAAGATAGGCATTGAATTGTTGGTGTTGTTGAATGGTTGAGATATATGATGTGTTCATATATGTGATTATGAATATTGATGCATTGATTGTGTGATATATAAGAAATGCATGTTGTGATATATGCTTGATGGATGATTAAGGTTGAATTGGTGGGTGGTACCATGTTGATGGTGAGTATGATGTTGATTATATATAGTGATTGTTGATTGGAAATGGTATTGTTGGAAATTGGGATGAGGAAGGATGTATGACATGATATTGTGTTTGTCCTTTAGCCATTTGATAGAGAAGTGTTAAAATGGTTGGATGTGGTTTTGAGAATTTTGGTAAAATGTCAATGTGTGAGATTGAGGATGGCTTGTTGTTGATTTTGGTACATTTTGAATGATTTCAAAGAGAAGGGTTGAAATTGGCATGTTTTGATTGATCTTGAAAAGAGTTGAAAGTGGCTTGTTTTGAAAATGGCACTTTGTGGTTTTGAATGAAAATATGGTTTTTGGGCATACTTTGATGGGACATAACTTGGACTACGGATCTTTGATTTGTGCCAAATCTGTTTAGAAATAAAATTGGATCCGGGATGTCCATGCCGTTCGAAGAACGGGTGAAAAATGATTTAAAATGAGAGAGTTATGACCGTCGAAAGATTGGGGGTTGAATCTGTGAATTCTGCAGCTTTTAACTTAGAAAATTTTTAGCAGAATGACCCCTCGCGCGTAGGCGCACTTGGCGCGTACGCGCCGTTCTTCAAGAAAGCATCATCCACGCGTGCGCGTGGTGTGCGCGGGCGCGTCGATGCGCTGCATCGAATGCCAAGCCATTTTCCAGAGAGTTGTGCCAGAGTTGTGCCTGGGGCACAATGTATTCGCGCGTATGCGTGGCTGACGCGTGCGCGTCGTTTGGCTAATTTTCAACCCACGCGTTCGCGCGTATGACGCTTGCGCGTCGATGAGTTTTAAGGCCATCCACGCGTGCGCGTGGAGTGCGCGTACGCGTGGCCCTGTTTTCATCCCAAAGTTGATTTTTGAGTTTTAAAAGCCAAATTTCATACTTCTAAGCCTCCGATCTCACCACTTATATCTTAAATCATTATGATATGCCTAGCATGAGAAAAAGGGCTAGTGAATGTGGTAACTTGCGAGTGAAGCAAGGGGGAAAATGAATGATCATTGAGGATCAAAGATGATTATGTGAGATGCGGAGAATGGCGGTGGAAGTGCTTGTTATGCCATGGGCCGAAGGGCCATAATTGTTAATGAATTGGCTGGTTATGGATTTAACCGTGAGCCGGATGGCTAGATTATTGCCGTGTTACAGCGGAGCCATGTTTATGGCCAAGTATAAATGCATATATGCTGTTGATTGAATTGTGAATGTTTGCACTTCCACCATTGGAGATGAGGGTTTCCCTGGGTAGTAGCAATGGCTAGCCACCATGTGCTCCAGGTTGAGACTCGAAGCTCTGTTAACCCAATGTCGTAAGTGTGGCCGGGCACTGTGAAAGGCCCGGATGAGCTCGCCCCCATAAATATTCACCAGTGAGGGTGATGGATAAATATTCACCAGTGAGGGTGATGGATATGGATCATGATTATGATCAAGTTTATGATGAGTATAACTCGAGTTGGGGATGCACGACAGAGGGACAGTCCAACGGTTAGCTACCAGGACTTGTCGGGTTGGCTCTATAACCGACAGATGATATCATCAGCCACTAGGGACAGGCATGCATCATAAGTATACTACATGAATTGTTTGAGATTGCCTATTTGACTGCATATTACTTGCTATTTGTCTAAATGCCTTAATTGTTCTTATTTGTATATCTCTTGTCTGATATAACTGTGTTTGCTATATTATACTCCTGCTGGTGGTTGGGAGGTCTGAAGGAATTGGAAAGGGAAGTATTAGTTAGACTGAAGAATCTTTAGTCAGTTGCCACTTACGGTTTAGCTTGTTTATAAGCTTTGATATTATCTGGAGGAAGTTCTAGGATTGCCTTCGGCTTTCCTCTATTATTATGTGTTATATATGTGGAAGCTGTTACTGTGCTGGGGACCTCTGGTTCTCACCCATGCGGATTTTGTGGTTTTCAGATGCAGGGCGTGAGGTTTCTCGCTGAGGCATGCTGGAGACTTCCGGATTAGCGAAGATCTTTGTTCTCGGGGCTCTGTTTTGGTTTATATATCTTGTTTAGATACTTTTATCTACATTAAATAATACAAACTGTGATGACTCCTTCTAGAGGGGGATTTTGGAGATTAGATTTCTGTATTTGTGTCCCTTTGGGTTTCCTTTGGGGTTTCCCTTATTTTATTATATGTATATATTGGTATGCTCGAACCGGTTATCTTCGCCGCCGGATTTTGAGTCTTGATATTCCTGTTTTTGATACTCTTTATATATATGATCTTGCGTTAGCTTATCCTTTGCTCGTTGTGTTAGTGATCGGAGTGTTGCGGTTTTTGTCTACCCCTTTTTCTACAAGGCTCCTAGTTATAATCAATCATTCATACTACTATACGTACTAAATTTTTGTTCTAGAGGTCGTAATACCTTGCCATCTCTGAATTATGACTTAAGCATAAGTCTCTGTATGGTAGGGTGTTACAGAGGAAGCTTTCTTGGACCTCACTTCTTGCTTCAATGGGCTATAAGTAATTCTAAAGGAGACTAACATAGATTAGTTGAGAACAATTTGTAGTGGAAATTAGTAGCTATCATCTCAATGAGATGTCAAGGATGTAAATATCAGAATTTTTTTCACAATTTCAATGAATTTATACACTTAATCACTAAATACTTATAGATTCAATTAAAGTCGACTATAATCTTTTTTATTTTTTTTTATCATATAATATTTTTTTATCCGATTAGACTCAATTAGCCATCAGATAATACATCGTACCCGGTATAATTGAGTTGGGTTGGATTTGACCCCAGACTCGAATTACCCGTACCCACACCTTCCTAGTTCCTAATAGAAAGGCAACTAGTCCAACGTAACGAACCAATAAAAAAAGGGTTCCGTTAGAGAACTAATTAGGGGGTGAAACCAACTCTAACTAACTAATTAAAAAATATGTCCGTTATAAAGAAAAAAAAAAAAGAAAACAATTCTCTACTGTCCTAATTTTTTCAAATATCAAAATCAGAAATAAAAGAAAGTTGACTTAGTTTATTTATATTGTAGTTGGTTGCCTAGACTTTTTCATAAAAAAATTCAAAATGTAGAAAGAAAATTTTGAATAAATCTAAAAATTAATTGCTGGAGTGGTGGCTATTTGCACTGACTGGCTGGTTAGCTTATGGAGAATAAGAGAATCGGTCACTCTCTTATTCTTCTCATAACAATTCACCATCATCAAGCCATAGCTGGCAGATAATAGTAACCAGAGCATGCCAGCTTTCTTCTTTTGAGTGGAGAATCTATATATGCTTCTCAGTGTCTCTAATACATATTGTTTCATTTAATCTATGTATGTAACACCTCTGCACTTCTCAGAAAGTTTATAACTATTTCTCTGATGCCGTACATCCGATGGCTCTATTTGTAGAATATGGTCTCTGAGAAAATGCAAATTAATAACCCAACGTGAAGAATAAAAGCTAATTTATGACGACAAATTATTTGCACAAAACTAAACGGACCAAGTACAGTGAGAATTGGTCACCTATAACCTTGTCAAATGTCAACTCATTACATGTTTCCTATGGGGAACCTTAGCTGCCTCTATGCTTCCATGTCTGACTCTCCTTCCTCATCTTCATCCTCATCCTGTTGCATTAAGCAAATGCTTTGCTCTTCTTCTCTTGGAGCCATAAGCCGCTTCAAATTTTTTACCACAGTTTTGAGGCTTTCTGAGAAGCTAGCAATGGCAAGTTGTCTAATGGTGTAATTAACAAGAATTACGCATGGTCTAAATGGATCCTTGTGTATAAATTTCAAGTTTTAGCAGAAAGTAGTATCCACAATAAAAGTGAACTTTTTATAAGAAGGGAATCAGACAACTAGTTGTACCTGAAACGAGTTTTCCAACGTGAGAGGACTATGACTTAAACTGAAGGCAACAATTTTTTTTTAAGTTCGACGGAATAGATTTTGAAGGATACCCCTTCCAATCAAGCAGCCTTAATTGCTCAGGTAGAAGAATAGTTCGACATGAAAGGTTTGTGTTCCGAAGAATGAGAATTCTAAGTTTCTTCATCTTTTCAAGGGCAGTGTCAGTCCAATCATGTTCTTCACATTGAACAAGCTTTATTCCTTCAATTTTTTTATTTTCCTATGAAATAAGAGTATGTCACATTAAATGTTATTATTTTCGAGGAAGGCTTGAAGGAACAAAATAAAACAAAACTTTTCAAAACTTTTGCAATGTCTATTGATGGGAGGAAGACAAATAACTAGAATACCCTGCATCTGACAGGTAAAAGTTAAATAAGAAAGAAAGTTTGTGTAGTTCTCACTTTATCATCGGGTAGTAGTTCAAGAACATCTTCATGAAACCATAATCTGCTGCGGTCACTAACTTCTCTTGGTGCCTCCTGCTTCACAATCTCTCTACCCATATTCTGTATTAGATCATGCATCCTCAAGTAACCATCGTTGATAGTTAAGAGAGATTTATCAACTAGTATTCTAATACCATCTTCTGTAAACATACCACATCCATGTAATACATTTTTTACATATTCCCATTTCTTCCCATTGAAGAAGCATGCTATGTCAAGAAAAATATCCTTTTCATTGCCTTCAAGACTATCATAGCTTACTCTAAGAACACTTTGAATGTCTTTAGGAGGATTCTTCAAGACTATCATAGCTTACTCTAAGAACTCTATTTCTTGAATACATTTGTTATAACATAAGAATGAATGTTTATTTTTAATATGCTATTTAATTATCGAACTCTATTGATTTACATAGTCCTCATTGGTATGACAACATAAGAGTGAAAATGAGTGAATGAGAGATTGACAATGGCAAGATTATGATTATGTGACAATAGTATGAAGTATTATGTGTCAAGTTTTTAATATAACACTATTTTGTTCCATGATCAGCTCATGGACAAATAAGGAATCTAATCCCTATCTGATATATATGAACTGAAACATGAAAATTCTACTGATGCATAAATTTGATTTCATTCAGATTTGACACAAGCTAAATTTGTTTAAACAATATCTTGTCATGAATTTCTCATTTATCAAATGATTGATACAAGGAAGAAAACAAAATATAAAATCTCAAAAAGAAAATGCCTTCTGTACAAGTTACTCTCAACTAATCTATTCTCCATTAGCATGATTTACAGCCTACTCAACTGAGAAGCGAGGTTTAAGAACTCATCCTCCCTGCATGGAATTGTGAGACCACCATTCGGATGATCATAACCGAATTCTTCTTCTGTATGGTTTAGTAATTCTTGAAACAAAGGTTGGTTCAAGTATGATACAGGAATTACAAACCTCCTCATTTTATCTCCAACATAAACTGCAAGATATCCTTTTGGGACATCATTGCTCTTTGTTGCTCTTCTAATACCTGGTATGCGGAAAGCCATTGTTTTTTTATGCTTCTTGGTAAAGGACTAATATGAGAAAGAAATATTTGAGTTTTCCTAAACTTCTAATACTTGAGAGTATGCGAATGATCGGTGTTGCTCAAGAACACAAGAAGTAGTGTATATATATATATAGTCGCTAGGATCTTCTGCAAACCAATTTCCTGAAGAGATAATTTTGAATAAGATAGGATCTACCAAGTGACAATGATGCATCACAAGAAATCACATGATATTGTCTTGAAGGTGTTAGGAAGTTCATCGAGAGTGCATACCCCACCTCTTCATATAATGGCCAACAGATTAGCCTCTTGAAATTAATGAGATCTACATCAAAACAGTACATACCTTACATAATGCTTATGCATTGTACTAAAGCTACTCCATTAGTTAATAGACATGCTCTAGACAGCTCTTGTTTATTCAAATTGAGATTGCTTCTAAGAATGAAATTGTAAACCTTGACCATGACCTTATCTGTTAGCTTTGAAACTATTTGTAATGAGCCAATATGAACCTCATCTTTTTCAAGTACACCAGATAATAAGCAGTACCAACTGGAATTTGAAAACCATGGGCAAACATGTTCCAATTACACTTCCTCTTGCATATATATGGTGGGCCTTGTATTATCTACTATGAATTGACATTTAAGTTTCACTTGAGCACCTAGCATTTGATTGCAAGTGGCTGCTTTATTAGCCATTCCTTGACAAGGTGGGGTATGCATTCTCAAACAACTGCTTAATCCTTGATAGAGGCCTCTAGGACAATACCATGTGATCTCTCATGTAGTGATGTGTATGCATTCCTATCATTTTCAACAATCTTTTATCATAGAAATAGTTTTCTGAAGAATCTTAAAATCTATAAATACACTTGCTCTTGCCTTCAAAAACAACATAACTCATTGGCAATCTTTTAAGTGTCAAACACTTAAAAAACACATTATTCTTTGAAACTTGGAACTCCTCCTTGCTGTGTTTCTTACATATACTAAAAAAATGGGTTTCCGTTTACCTGTTATTCGAAGGACATCATCATTCTCAGCTAGCCAAGCAGCTTCAAAATCTGTGGAAGTCCCAAAGGGGCATCTAGCAGTGTATGTTGGAGAGAAACAGAAGCGGTTTGTGATCCCCGTTTCATATTTGAACCAACCTTCAATCCAAGACTTGTTGAGCCAAGCTGAGGAAGAGTTCGGATATGATCATCCTATGGGAGGCCTAACAATTCCTTGCAGTGAAGATGTTTTCCAACAAATCACTTCTCGCTTGAATTGACGATGAATCTCACGCTGTAGGAGACTGACCTAGATTAGTATACAAATTTTGTAGAATAGGCAACTTGTAAAGATTACACATTTTTCTAAGTAAATGAAAGAAGAATGATCATTACTATTTACTACGACAAGTTCTAAGTGTTTCTTTTGTTTTTGGTTTAATGGAAAAGAAAGAATTCAACTACTCTAGTATTTCATCTTTCTTTCTTTTTAAAATATTTTATCTTCTCTCTACAAACAGAACATTATGCAGTATCTAGTAGTGACAATGCTGCCTGGTGTAAGAAAAGCCATACTTCATTGTTCATTTGTTCTCATAGATTGCACTAATACACAAGTATATAAAATTATAAGATTTGAAATAGAAAAAAAAGGATAGAAAATTATGAGTGTTTTAAATAAAAGAACATGCATGGAAAACTTTAATTCATGGCACCAATGATACACAAGATGCTGCTTCTGCCAACTGCCAATGCAAGTTTACACTAACAAAGGGTGAATTTCAACTGGTAACATCTCCTCTATAGCTAAAGAAATTTCTAAGATGGGATGTATGGCTTATTTATTCATATATGTCTGTTCTCTTATTTCTTTATTGAAGTTTTAGCCATGCCTTAACATTTTCAAAAAGCAAAGATCAGTCTTGAATTTAACTGATTAAGTTCTATTTTCTTCCAAGGCCAGCTGCAATTTTACTCAATATTTGGTTAAATTTTCTAAATGATCTCTTATTTATGCAACAAATCATCAAAATTGGATTCAAGTTTGGATAATTAAATGTCCCTTCACCTTTTTTTTTCTGCATTCTGAAATTATGAGCAATCATGTGTCCAAAAATGAATGCAAATGGAGATGTTAAATGTTCAGATATGAATTTGCATTTCTATAACACTGTCCTCTACAAAATTAGAATCACCGTGAAAATTGAAGTTTGTGACATTCAATCCAGGAATATCTCGAGCTTGTGTTACTTTTTATAATGACATGGAATGACTCTTCCTTTACTTCTAATATAAGAAAATTATTTCTTAACAGATTTACAATTGTAGTTGCAACCCACTATTCAAAATTCTAATTTAAATTAAATAAATCATCAATTTCAGTGAATTTCTTCAAAACAAAGTTGAACTTAATTTTGATTTGCTGCATAAATATAAGAGGTCATTCAGATAAAACAAAAGCCAAAAATAAAAAATAAAATTAGTCAACAAATGAGATGCAATAACTTTCTTTCATTCATCTAAATTTTTACACTTTCAAAGGAATGATATAAGGAAGAGACCAAAATGGACAATCTTCAAAACAAAAAAAAGGATCCTTCTTTACAAAATTTGTCTCAGCTAATCTATGTCAGTCTCTATGAGCACAATTTACTGCCCACTTAATTGACAAGTGAGGTTCAAGAAGGCATCCTCGCTGCATGGAATTGTGAGACCGCCTGTTGGGTGATCATAACCGAATTCTTCTTCTGATTGGCTTAGTAACTCTTGAAATGAAGGTTGGTTCAAGTAATATACAGGAATCACAAATCGCCTCATCTTATCTCCCACATAGACTGCAAGATAGCCTTTTGGAACATTAGTCCCTTTTGCTGCAGAAAGTGATGCCTTTCTAATACTTGGAATGCGAAAAGCCATTGTTGTTGAAGGATTTGTTTGAGAGAAATATGTGAGTTCTAATACTTGAGGAGATGCAACTGATTTGTGTTGGTTGAGAACACAAGTAGTAGTGTATATATAGTTGCTATCCCAAAGAAATAAATTTGATGAAGCTGTAAAATGGGGTCTGCAAAGTGACAAATGATCACAAGAGATCACATGGTACTGTCTTGGAAATTTCTATATCAAAGGTTAGGTCTCTATTATCAAACATGCTTCCAACATCTCACATGTTTCTTCAGATAGACATTTATAGCTCCGAAACATGGGGTTCTGAGGCCAGAAGAGAACCAAAAGTTGGTCTCACAAGCCATTATGGACCTCAACTTTTCAAGTACACCAGATTATAAGTTACAATTTTTTGGCCTACCCTCTATAATGAGGACCTTGAATTATGTAGAATAAGAAGTTGGTACACATGAAAGTTCTTTAAGACAATACCATGTGATCTCCTACATGCCATTGTTTCCTAATAGGTCCCATCTCATAGCCTTCCTCCACCAATCATTCAAGGAGATACATATTCATAACATATCCTTCCATCTATATAAATGTTCATGGTTGCAAGCATTTAGGACCAACACAACTCATTCACATCCTCAAATAATAAGAAACTCGAAGGCTTAGATCTTATTTATAAGTCATTTCTAAGACTACTCTTTCATCAATACATACAAAAATGGGTTTTCATTTAGCTGGTATCAGAAGAAAGCTATCATTTAATTCGAACCAAGCATCTTCAAAAGCTTTAGAAGTCCCAAAAGGCCATCTTGCTGTCTATGTTGGAGAGAATATGAAGCGGTTTCTGATTCCCGTTTCGTCTTTGAACCAGACTTCGTTTCAAGAATTACTAAGCCAAGCAGAAGAAGAATTTGGATATGATCATCCAATGGGTGGTCTCACTATTCCATGCAGTGAGGAAGCTTTCTTGGACCTCACTTCTTGCTTAATATAAGTAATTCTAAAGGAGACTGACATAGATTAGTTGAGAGACAATTTTGTAGTGGAAATTAGTAGCTATCATCTAAATGAGATGTCAAGGATGTAAATATCAGAAATTTTTTCACAATTTCAATGAATTTATACACTTAATCACTAAATACTTATAGACTCAATTTCTTTGGTATATTCTCTTCAGTTATGTTTATTTATAATGGAATGCTGGAGAATTTTATTTTCTAAAACACATTAAGCACTCCACCATGTGAATTAGTGAAATGAAGGAACGAAGCATATGATTAAATTTAATAAATTGGTTAAATTGAACATTAATTAATTGAATTAGTTTCCTGCATTTTGAATTTGGAAAAGCTCTACATACAAGTGATTAGGGCTTGTAAGCATTACAAGTCAATTAACCCCTAACCCCCCAAAACACGCTGTAAGTGCTACGTCCCTTACACGTGCTATATATAATTACCAAATTTAAAAGATTTGTTTCCTTCTTTGTTCTCCTTCTTTCCAAATTTGCTCGTTCTTCTTCTTCTTCTTTCTCCGTGTCTCTTTTTCTTCTCTTCCTCTCTCTTTTTTTATTGAAATTTCTTCTCCTCTTTTCGTTTTCTCTTTCTCCTTCATCAAAATCACCAGAAAAAACGAAGAAACATTATTCAAGGTACGTTTCTTGCCTTCTCTTTCTCCTTCTTCTTCTTCTTGCTGCACGTTCTTCTTCCTCTTCCTGTTCTTCTTCTTCATGTACGTGCTTTTCTCTTTGTTTTCTTTCTTCGTTATTCTCGATTTCCATTATTTTTTGACATCAAGCTCTGAAATCGTTTTTGAAGAAGAAGAAGCAGAAGATAAGGAGAAAAAAGAGAAAGAGTTCTAAATTATGCATAAGGTGTACTTCAACGAATTTTGGGTGTATTTCTTAAATCCTTTGGGTGTATTTTTGTAATCCTTTGTGTGTATTTCTGTAATCTTTTGGGTGTATTGATTTCAAGAAGAAATATACTGTCTCTCCCTATATTGGGTGTATTTCTGTAGCAGACGCTCGGGTGTAGATCAGAATTTTTTGGGTGTATTTTTGGAGGAAGTGTGGGTGTATTTACAGTTTATAGCTTTTTTTTGTTATTTTAGTTGAGTTGTTGTCGTTCGGGTGTATTAGATCAGACATGATTGGGTGTATTTTTTGTTTTTGACATGGTGTATTCTGCAGCCTCTCTCTGTTGATGACTAGTTTGTTCCCAAGGTTGGAATGACATTTACCACCCTTGAAGATGCTGGAAAAGTTTACAGGAACTACGTCAAGGCTGCAGGGTTTTCTACAAGAGTTCGGAGCACAAATAAGAAGGGAAACGAGATTAAGAATCAATTGATTACATGTAGCAGAGAAGAAAAATGGAAATCTAAAATATCTCAAACAGCACAGGGAACTAAGTATGTCCATTCGTCGTACAATAGAGAATAACGAGGAGGCTGGTATTAGACCAAGCAAAACTTACCAATCATTTGTTGCGGCTGCCGGGGTCATCGCGAGTTAAATTTTATTGAAAAGAATGTGAGGAATTACATTACGAGAGAAGTGCGAGAAGCGTGGGTGTGCTTAAAGACTTATTTGATAGGAATTGGAATGATTTTCTGCTGAATTTTGGTCTTGTGGACAACAAGTGGCTTTCAGGTAATGTTTGTTTAAAATCTGCAGCAGAGGTGTAAATTTAATTTTTTTTCGGGTGTATATATAGTCTGTGTTTGGGTGTATTCTGCAGATCTCTATGAAGTCCGTCATATATAGATTCTAATCTATCTGTATCACCACTTCTGGGCAGGGATGAGAAGCACACAAAAGAGCGAGAGCATGCATTCTTTTGGGTGTAAAAGCAGTGTTCTTTTGGGTGTATTTCTGAATTTTCTTGTATTTCACATTTTACATATATATACATATATATATTTCAGAATCTTGTTTTTATGTTATAAAATACTGTTTGTTTTTTTTAACAATGGTTTAATGGTTTTAGGTATTAGGGTTTAGGGTTTTAGGGTTTACGGGTTAGGGGTTAAGGTTTAGGTTTTAAGTGTTTAGGGTTCAGGGTTTTAGGGATAAAATATCAGGGGGATAGATTTTTGGGTGTATATTTAACTTTCTTTGGGTGTAAAAAATGGCAGGTTATGGGTGTATATTTGGTTTGATGTTTTCCTTCATATTATAGTACCTGTAATTCATACATTTTGAATACAGCAGAGAGAGTTTAATTATTGAAAGAAATTTTACAATAAACTGGATTATAATTGGAAAATTTTTACAGCATGTGTTCAATTTGTTACAGGACTATATAACATTTACATTAATCAGTGTCAATATCCTTAGAATCTATCTGACAATTTGGTGATGCACTCTTAGTGGCGGGATGTGCATCAGGCTACCAAATCCCAAATCCCTAACAATTGTTTTCTTCTCCTCGCTCATGTTTCTGAATTTCTCACTTAATAAATGTGTTGTACACTTAAGGTCTTTGATTTAATGTAAACAAAGCAAAATTATAGTCAGATATATTTCTATTATATAAAATTAATTTCATCTAAGACATATATTTGTTCTTACATTTTTTTCAGCTTGGTGTCTGCCTGCCATTTTTTCTGAAATAAAAAATACACCCATAGATATGAGTCAGATACACCCATAGATATCAGTCAGATATCACTCAAACATGCATTAATATACAAGGTCAAACAACATTACAAGGTCAAGCAATATACACCCATGGACAAGCAAATATTAGAACAGTTGAAACTGTTGACTATATTACAGTATATCAGTTCAGAAATATACACCCAACAAATTATGCTATATACACCCAACAAAATACTCAATATACACCCACCAAATCACGCAATATACTCCCAAAAATCAGTTACCAGAAGAACTAGAACAACAAGAACAGTAACACCTAGAACAACTAAGAAGAACAGAATAACCTAGAAGCAAGAATAACAGTAAAATCTAGAACAAGTAGAACATTAAAAACTGTAAAATGAGACCTAGAACAAGAAGAACAGTAAAACCTAGAAGAACGTAGAAGAACAGTAAAACCTAGTTCTTCGTTTTCGAAATGTGAAAAATATACAATATGAGTAAAATAGTAACGTAACGTACCTTGAGTATTATAACTTCGTTTTTTCTGGAGATTGTTGATCGAGAGTTCTATGTTGTGTTGATGGAGAGTTCTAATCTTCGCGACGAGTCCTATCTCTGTAGTTTGGAATGTTGCTCGAAAACGGACGGTTTGTATTTTCTTCGAAGGACTTGGAGAAGTGGAAGAGTGCGCCATTAAGGAGCGCTATTTTGCGAAGAGCAACCGTTGAGTGGGGCGCGTGTAGTTTACGTTCCATTCAAAGAGAGATGAGTGCGCATGTGAATGAAGTGTGGGTGGGAAACTTGTAAAACTTGTAGGGCCTTTTTGTTTGTATGTGTAGCAGGCCCATTTTGAATTATGGTCTTTTGATTTAGATACACCAAGTTATTTCTCTAGAATACTAAGAAAGTAGTGTAATTGATGAAATCCAATCCCAATTATATCATTCTCTGCAGCAAATTCTTCTAGCCATCTAACTAAAATTGTTGAAAATTAACTCTTGATTGGTTAAAGCCCTTGATTGAATCTTATCAATCATTCAAGTGGCATTATGTTTGTAGCATATCATTTTATCTATATATATGTTCATGGTTGTAAGCATTTAGTAGCAACACAAATCATTCACATCCAGTGACGAACCTAAAGAAATTTAGTTATGGGGGCAAAAATATAATAAAATTTAGGTATAGATATTTTTTTTGGCTTTTCACGATACCCAACAAGTTAAAAACTAATCCGTCATAGATTTGAGTTCCATTTAAGAGTCTGCAATTGGCTAGCAATGAGTTGCTACATATACGAGATAGAATTCGAACCCCCAATACTTACTTAAGCGGACGAGTAAGTTGATTACTTGATCAATTCAAATTAGTTTAGATATTTTTAGAATTTTAAATTAGAACTATTTATAAATATTGATGAGAACTAGAAATATACACACAATCACTTATATAGTATTTAAAATAATAAAAATATAATTTCACACATAGTATAATATTCAAAATAACAAAAAAAATTATAATAGCTTTTTTTTTTATTTTTAATATAACTAAATATTATTTTTCTATATATGTTCTTAAACAATTATTTTATTTTTTATTATCACATTCAATTGTCAAATATATTTATTATAGTCTTTATGGTATAAATAAATTTTTTAATCAAAATAATTATAGTATATTAATATATAGTGATGAGTTTGGAAAACTCTAAATTAATATTTGTGATGACTAAACATTATTAAAATTAATTAATTGCAAAATTATTAATCTGAATTTTTCATTCAACATATATTGATTAAATAATTTTGCTGCAGGTCTTATTGGGCCGAAATAAAAAGAAATGGTGCTAGCCCAATTTACATTCAGCCTTGGTTTTGATAATAAATAATGAAAATGGCTGTTTTAATGTTACTTGGGCCCAAATGATTTTGATTACTCTAAGCCCAAGTGGGTTACATGCTTTCCATTTGTTTTATGCATGCTCCAAGTTTTATCAGGAAAGCAAATGTTATTAATGGGCCAAGATCAAATATTGTTGCAATCAAGCCCATATTTTATAAGAGTTCCTCATGCATGATCCGAAACCAAAAAAGGAAGAAAGCAAAATTGCTTTCAACGGATCCAAGGATTCAAACGTTAGATGGATTCCAAAATTCATTTAATTACAATGTGTTGCATGGGAACTATGAGAGAGAATATGAGTGACTTTGATTTGATGGACATCATTGAGCTACACGTTACTCAGTAAAGGGAAGTGAACATTTATTTTGCTTTATCAATCTTACATTAGTTAATGTTCAATTTCTCTCTCTTCTCTCTCACAACTCTTTCTCTCTTCGGTCATTACTCAGAAAACATTGGCAGCCATGGAAGAAAAAGTGAGCTACCGAAATGGAGAGAAAGCAAGCCTTAAAGACCATCACAATGATGGCAAGAAAACATACTAAAATAAAAATGAGCTGTGGCTAAGATACTTACCAAATATGGTCAGATTTGGTGAGGTTATCTTGAGCTTTGCATGCTCAAAAAGGAAGAAGAAGATTTCGGCCAGCTGGAGGAGATTCTTGAAGCATGGCTTGTCTTCGATTCTGCTCAACCACCACAGGAAGTAGCTAGAGTGGCGAAGTGATGGTTGAAGGCAGAGATTGAAGCAGATGAAGTCATCATCATCATGAAGCATCAAGGGCCAGAATTTCATCTTGGAGAGCAAGCCAAGGATGAAGAGCTCGGATTGATGAAGGGTGATGATCAAGAAAGGACTAGAGGTAATTGCATGTTGGTTAATGCATGGTTATCTCTTCTCTCTCTATGTGGCCGAACCGGTTTTGTTGAAGGAAGAATAAGTTGGTTCAGTTTTGGCTTCAATAAGTGGAGGCTCCCCTCTTCTATATTAAGGGTGGACAGCCACTGTTTGAAGCAAGGAGAAAATTTGAGAGTGCAAGGCACAGAGTTCTCAGAGCTACCTGAGCTAACAGTTTTCTCTTCTCCTTCAATGTATTCTGTTTTGTATTTTTCTGTTTAATTTTGTCATGTCTTGAGTCTCATGGTAAAAGGCAAACAGTGAGGTTTGTAATGAAAAAGCCATAGAGCGGAAAAAGACAGAGAGTGCAAAATTAAAAGAAAAAGCCATAGATGTCTTAGAGTTCCTTTGCTCATCTATGTTGTGTTTCATGATTCTGTGGGAATCCCCTTGTAAGTTGGGTTAGCACTTTACAAGTTGTAATCTGTTTGATTATAGTGAAATTCCATCATTGTTGTGATGGAGACTGGATGTAGGCTGCACTGCACTTAGCAGCCGAACCAGGATATATCTGGGTGTATTTTTCTTCCTCTCCTACTCCATTTCTGTTTTCTACTGCACAGTAGCAAAAACCAAAAATGTCTCGTGCCAAGTGACGAGACAAAATAAAAATGTCTCGTGGCTAGGGACGAGCTAAAAACAGAAAAGTCTCCTCTGAATCCAGCAAGTGTTAGCAAGCGAAAAAGGGGCTAAGATTCAACCCCCCCTTCTCTTAGCCACTGAAACCATCAATTGGTATCAGAGCTTGGTCTCAAAGAGATCAAGCTTTGCAGCTTGGAGCAAAGATCCTCATGGCGGAAAACAGTGGCGCAAATGTGGTGTCTTATAATCTAACTGAAGGTCAATCAAGCAACAGACCCCCTCTTTTTAATGGGAAAAATTATACCTATTGGAAGGAGAGGATGAAGATATTTGTACAAGCAGTGGATTACAGACTATGGAAAATTATCTTGGAAGGACCACAATTTCCAACTATCACAAGTGCCGAAGGAGTTGTTTCTCTCAAACCAGAAGCAAGATGGATCGAGGAAGATAGGAAGAAGGTGGAGTTAAATGCCAAGGCAATAAATCTGCTCAATTGTGCTATCAGCTTTGAGGAGTACCGACGGGTATCAAGATGCACAACGGCAAAGGAAATCTGGGACAAATTGCAAATCACCCATGAAGGAACCACCATTGTCAAGAAGACTCGGGCAGATATGCTAAACAGAGAATATGAAACGTTTGCAATGAAGGAAGGAGAGTCCATTGATGAACTGTTTGAACGTTTCAATGCTATCATTGTTGGCTTAGATGCTCTGGGAATTACACATTCTGATTCTGTGCTAGTGAGAAGAGTGTTGAGATGTCTCACAAAAGAGTGGGAGACTAAAGCTTTAATTATTTCTGAGAGCAGTAGCCTAGACTCCATGACACTTGATGATTTGAGAGGAAATCTTCTTGCTTTTGAAAATACCTATTTGAAAAAAGATACAAAAAAGAAAGGAATTGCATTTTCTTCTGTGACTAACCCTCTGGATGATGAATCCAGTGATAACTCTTCTGAAAATGAGTTTGTTTTATTTGCAAAAAAATTCAGGAAAATGGCTAAGCTCAGAGGCAAAGGCAGCAGCACAAGGAGAATAAAGAAAGACCTTAGCAAGGTAACTTGCTATAATTGCAAGGAAATGGGGCACTTCAAATCTGATTGTCCCAAGCTGAAAAAGGAAGAAAAGCCGAAAAGAGGAAAGAAGAAAGGACTGATGGCCACATGGGAAGACTTGGAGAATGACTCTGATGATGATGATGAAGAAACCGTGACCAAGTCACAAACATGTCTCATGGCAGACCACATAGATCAGGTAGTCTTTCATAACCCTAATACTGAAGATCTCCATCTTATGATAGACCACCTTTCTGAAAAAATAAGATGTTTTCTGCTGGAAAATCAAGAACTTGAACAGCAAATTACCATTCTTAAGGCCGAAAACAGTTTTCTAAAAGAAAAAGTGAGAGAGGCCGAAACTGCTTGTGATCTTGTTGAAGAAAATAAGCAGTTAAGAGCTCAAGTTAGAAGCTGTGAAAGTAACCATTGTGTTCTTGCATATGTGGACTGTTTTAAACAAAATGAAGAGTTGCTAAAAAAGGTTAAAAGACTTGAGGAAGACTTGGCCAAATTTACACAAAGTTCTGAAAGTTTGAATCACATCTTGGCTAGTCAAAAACCTCTTTATGATAAGGCTGGGTTGGGATTTTATAAATCTGAAAATTTACATTTTGAAAATATTGCTTCATCTTCTAATGACACAAGATTTCAAGATCCCACCTACTTTAACAAAAAGGCAACTCCAAGGTTTTGTAGATTATGCAATCGGAATGGACACTTTCCCATTCAATGCTTTTTCGGTGAAAGAATGGTTGGTGACAAGGTTTATAAAATTGTTTTTGATTACAATGGCTTAGGACATAGAAGATGGTTTAACGTAAAAGGATCCAAAAAGATTTGGATACCTAAGGTTACTTGAGCATTGTTTTGTAGGTGTGCCTAGCATCCAAAAGGAAGGAAAATATGTGGTATATGGACAGCGGATGCTCTAGGCATATGACCGGAAAGGCAACCTTCTTCATAAAGCTTGATGACTATGATGGAGGACTTGTCACTTTCGGGGATTATGCAAAAGGAAAAATTGTGGCTGTTGGAAAAGTTGTATTGTGAAGGATATTGATTCAGATTGTGAAGAGGCTGGAACAAGTAAAGAAAATCCCAAATCTGTTCAAAGTGAAAAATCTGTCAGCCCGGTTTTGTCTCGTCAGATTGGAGGAGACATTTCCATTTTGTCTTCTGAACAGGCACGAGCAACTGAAACAGTGAGACCACCAGAAGTTCATCAAAGCTCTACACCTGTCCGAAAGCCTAGAGAATGGAAGTCTATGAGAGGTTACCCTCATGATTTCATCATTGGTGATCCTTCTCATGGCATAACTACAAGATCCTCCACCAAAAGGCAAACCGAACCTAGCAACTTTGCTTTCTTGTCACAAATGGAGCCCAACAATGTCAAACAAGCTCTTGAGGATCCATCATGGGTTAAAGCAATGCAAGAAGAGCTTTCTCAATTTGACAAGAATGAGGTTTGGACACTAGTACCTCATCCGGATGGTAAGAAAGTTACCGGTACTAAGTGGGTATTTAAAAATAAACTTGGTGAGGATGGACAAGTTGTTCGTAACAAGGCTAGATTAGTGGCCCAAGGTTACGATCAAGAAGAGGGTATAGATTTTGATGAGTCTTTTGCTCCGGTAGCTAGAATGGAAGCAATTAGATTGCTTCTTGCCTATGCCGCCCATAAAGGTTTCAAAATGTTTCAAATGGATGTTAAGTGTGCTTTCCTTAATGGCTTTATTGATAGAGAAGTGTATGTGGCACAACCCCCCGGTTTTGAACAAAAAGAGTTTCCAAATCATGTTTTCAAATTAACTAAGGCTCTTTATGGTCTTAGACAAGCTCCAAGAGCTTGGTATGAAAGGCTTAGTGCCTTCTTGTTGGAAAATCAATTTCAAAGGGGAACCACCGACACTACTTTATTTATCAAAGCATCTAATGATGACATACTTCTTGTTCAAGTTTATGTTGATGACATTGTATTTGGATCGGCCAACATTTCCTTGTGTGAAGAGTTTGGAAAACTCATGACTAGTGAGTTTGAAATGAGTTTAATGGGAGAGCTTACTTTCTTTCTTGGCCTCCAAATTAAACAAACTCCTAGTGGTACCTTTATTTACCAAGGAAAGTATGCAAAAGAACTTATCAAAAAGTTTGGCCTAGAAAATTCCAAAGCAATGGGTACTCCAATGCATCCCAACACAAAACTTGAAAAGGATGATGATGGTCAAGATGTGGATGAAACAAGGTATAGAGGAATGATAGGTTCACTCATGTACCTTACCTCCTCTAGACCGGATATTGTTCAAAGTGTGGGTGTATGTTCAAGATTTCAATCTCACCCAAAAGAATCCCATCTTACGGCTGTTAAACGCATCATTAGATACATTAAGGGAACTTGTGATTATGGCTTGTGGTATCCTAAATCTGATGAATTTTGTGCAGTAGGGTTTTGTGATGCAGATTATGCGGGAGATAGAGTGGATAGAAGAAGCACGTCCGACATGTGTTGCTTCCTTGGAAGCTCACTCAATATGTGGTCAAGCAAGAAACAAGCCACAGTGGCTTTATCCACAACTGAAGCAGAATACATTTCCGCATCTGCATGTTGCACTCAACTAATTTGGTTAAAAACACAATTAGAAGATTA
The DNA here is from genome assembly GCF_059453495.1 of Arachis ipaensis. NCBI lineage: Eukaryota > Viridiplantae > Streptophyta > Magnoliopsida > Fabales > Fabaceae > Arachis > Arachis ipaensis. The sequence goes on from NC_142438.1 coordinate 9,808,421, forward strand.
CAAATTAAAAATCAATAGTATACCCTTATTTTGTGATAATATGAGTGCTATAAACATATCAAAAAATCCTGTTTTGCACTCAAGAACAAAGCACATTGAAATTAAATATCATTTCATTAGAGAACATGTGCAAAAGGGAACTATTGATATTCAATTTGTAAAATCTGAAGACCAAATTGCTGATATTTTTACAAAACCACTCTGTGAAGACAGATTCTGTACCTTGAGAAAAAGTTTGGGAATGTTTGATTTAAGTTTCATTGAAAATTTGTAAATTTTTAAACTATGTTCAGTTTTGTCTCGTAGGTTTGGACGAGATAAAAACGCAAGCTTGATGAAGGAGCTTTGTTCAAGGGGGAGGCAACACAGATTTAAATTCTCCTGGGCCCCACCTAATAAATTCTGACCCCACCATGGCAGTTTAGTTAGTTATTCCTTTCTTGAAAAATAAAATCACAAAATCTCTTAGATTGTCTTTTCAAATCTAGTTGGAAGATACATATTGTCAAATCATATCTTTTCCTTCCAACTAATCCCTTGATTTAAGGAAAACTCCCTTTTTCAACTTTTGAAACTCCCTTCTTTTGGTTAATAACAGCGCCATTATGGTCATTAACTTCCTAAACTTCTCTCTCTCTCATCCTCATTTATTGCATCTCTAACCTCCTTCCATCCTCCTCTCACTCGGCCCTCACCCCTTCATATTCAACCCATCATTCATCCACCATGAAAAAGAAAACGGCTGTTAGGCGAAGTGGCCGAATCCCTACTTCAAAAAATCCACCATTTTCTTCTCCTCCAACTCATACCCATATTCATCTCCATTCTACTTCCTCTTCCACCCATTCACCCCCCTCCAAGAAAACCGAAACCATGCGCCGAAAGGTTATTGCTCAGAAAACTTCAGGGAGAGGCAAGACAGGGAAGAACAAGCAACCAAGTATTGAAGAAGATGAAGAAGAATCACATACTACTCCACCTCCATCACCACCAAAAAGATCTACCCCTCATGCAAAAAGCTCTCAAAAGAAACAGAAAACCTTTGCTCTGCATGACACAAGCGAACCCCCCAATCTGGAATCTCTAGAGTTCAAAAACAAATTCCACAAAACTCATTCACATTTTGATCCTTCTCGCTTCCACTCATGTGCATTCTATGAATTTCACAAAGAAGTTCTTCTGCAGCGCCATCTCTGCCCCTCTTACTTGGTGAAGCTTCCAAATCTTGCCACCAAAGGAATAAACTTTTCGTATCTGTTTGATGCTCTGAAATGGACTCCTCTGACTCACATTCAGAAATTGGTATACCCGGGGCTGGTCCGAGAATTTTATGCAAACATGCGTTTGATTGGTGGGTCAATCCACTCTTACGTCAAGCGTGTTTACATAACCCTCACCCCTCAAACCATTGGTGCTGCTCTTGGGTATGAAGATGAGGGACCAAAGGTTTATATGGTTGATAAATGGGATGATCAAGTGGGAGTTACTCAACAAACTGTCATGCAACACATCTGTGCCAACCTCTCCGGGCTTGATGGATTAATCCCAACTCACAAATCCCTCGGCCCAGAGAACTCTCTGTTACACCGTATCATCACTCATATCATCACTCCTCAAAGTGGTTCTCATCATAGAGTAACAGTTTCTGATTCTATCATCCTCTTTGCTCTTATTACTTCCACTCCAATTTCATTTGCTTACATTATGACACGTCATATGTGGGAAGCAGTAAGAAGCACAAAAAAGGCTAATCTTCCTTATGGCATGTTTCTTACATGTATATTTGAATATTTTAAGGTTGATTTGTCTAATGAATCTGTTGAGAACAAAGTGTCACAGATTAAAGGAGGAGGAGTTTCGAACAAGAAAAGCAAGCAGTCTGTTGCCTCCGAACCCTCTCTAAGCGATTTGGAAAGCCACCCTGAACCCTCAAAGGTCACGGCATCCATCAGGGAGGCTCTCAGTGAATTCCGCAATATGTCCAAATTGATGCTTAAGTCAAGCAAGGCTGCCCGGAAACTGGCATATGCAAATGAGAAAGCCTGGAAGAAATGCTATGAAAGGGTCGGTTTCATGATTCAAACTTTTGATGATGAAATGGGAACAAGAGATTATGAAGATGATTCTGGTTCTGAGTTCAATGTTTCTGATGATTAGTGACTATTTCTCTACTTTTGTTTGATATTGGCTCCACTAGGCTCAATCCTTCTTTTGTTTTTTGTAAAGGCATGACTTGATACTCCCTGCCGTATGATACTCTGAACAATTACTGCTTTGTTATAAATATTATGTATTGCTCATGTCTCTTGTTGCAGGTCTTTTATGCCCCTTGATGCCAAAAAGGGGGAGGAAATTTAGATTCCAAAATTGAAATTGGAATGAAACAGGGGCTGGAAAAACAGGGGATAAGGGTTGAAATTTTCAAATTGAAAATTCATGATTACCCTTATTCAAAGAATGCATGTTTCTATTATACTTCCTGCTGTATGAACTGCATTTGGCATTCGGTCTATAATGATGTTTTACTGTGATGCATGATGTTTTATTGTGATGCCTGGCTGATGGTTCATATTTGACAAACTTGTTGGTTTGAAAATTTATTTTTGGCAGTTCCTTTAAACTGTGTTATCTAACATCTGCCATGCTTTGATGTGCTAATATGTGTTTCAAAAATATTTTCCTTATTTTGAATAACATTGCTCTGATATCTGGACTGGAAAATATTTGGAAACTTTCTGAACAACACTGGTTTGTGTTCTGTTGATATGTGTATGGTTGAGCAGATAATCAATTTATTGATAACAAATGAGTTTTGATTATCATCACACTCTGCTCATAAATCAAGCATTCAACATTTCAAAATAAAATATGTTGAATAACATTGTTACTTGAAGCTTGATTAAATTGTTACAGGTTAAGTGCTTCCCTTGATAAAAATGGCACATATTAAGGGGGAGCCATGTGACAATTTGAAAGGGGGAGAAATTCAATCTTCAAAGGGAGTATTCTTTACTCTATCTTTAAATTTCTTTCCATTTCAATTTTAATATTGTTTGTCATCAAGGGGGAGATTGATGAGTTTGGAAAACTCTAAATTAATATTTGTGATGACTAAACATTATTAAAATTAATTAATTGCAAAATTATTAATCTGAATTTTTCATTCAACATATATTGATTAAATAATTTTGCTGCAGGTCTTATTGGGCCGAAATAAAAAGAAATGGTGCTAGCCCAATTTACATTCAGCCTTGGTTTTGATAATAAATAATGAAAATGGCTGTTTTAATGTTACTTGGGCCCAAATGATTTTGATTACTCTAAGCCCAAGTGGGTTACATGCTTTCCATTTGTTTTATGCATGCTCCAAGTTTTATCAGGAAAGCAAATGTTATTAATGGGCCAAGATCAAATATTGTTGCAATCAAGCCCATATTTTATAAGAGTTCCTCATGCATGATCCGAAACCAAAAAAGGAAGAAAGCAAAATTGCTTTCAACGGATCCAAGGATTCAAACGTTAGATGGATTCCAAAATTCATTTAATTACAATGTGTTGCATGGGAACTATGAGAGAGAATATGAGTGACTTTGATTTGATGGACATCATTGAGCTACACGTTACTCAATAAAGGGAAGTGAACATTTATTTTGCTTTATCAATCTTACATTAGTTAATGTTCAATTTCTCTCTCTTCTCTCTCACAACTCTTTCTCTCTTCGGTCATTACTCAGAAAACATTGGCAGCCATGGAAGAAAAAGTGAGCTACCGAAATGGAGAGAAAGCAAGCCTAAAGACCATCACAATGATGGCAAGAAAACATACTAAAATAAAAATGAGCTGTGGCTAAGATACTTACCAAATATGGTCAGATTTGGTGAGGTTATCTTGAGCTTTGCATGCTCAAAAAGGAAGAAGAAGATTTCGGCCAGCTGGAGGAGATTCTTGAAGCATGGCTTGTCTTCGATTCTGCTCAACCACCACAGGAAGTAGCTAGAGTGGCGAAGTGATGGTTGAAGGCAGAGATTGAAGCAGATGAAGTCATCATCATCATGAAGCATCAAGGGCCAGAATTTCATCTTGGAGAGCAAGCCAAGGATGAAGGGCTCGGATTGATGAAGGGTGATGATCAAGAAAGGACTAGAGGTAATTGCATGTTGGTTAATGCATGGTTATCTCTTCTCTCTCTATGTGGCCGAACCGGTTTTGTTGAAGGAAGAATAAGTTGGTTCAGTTTTGGCTTCAATAAGTGGAGGCTCCCCTCTTCTATATTAAGGGTGGACAGCCACTGTTTGAAGCAAGGAGAAAATTTGAGAGTGCAAGGCACAGAGTTTTCAGAGCTACCTGAGCTAACAGTTTTCTCTTCTCCTTCAATGTATTCTGTTTTGTATTTTTCTGTTTAATTTTGTCATGTCTTGAGTCTCATGGTAAAAGGCAAACAGTGAGGTTTGTAATGAAAAAGCCATAGAGCGGAAAAAGGCAGAGAGTGCAAAATTAAAAGAAAAAGCCATAGATGTCTTAGAGTTCCTTTGTTCATCTATGTTGTGTTTCATGATTCTGTGGGAATCCCCTTGTAAGTTGGGTTAGCACTTTACAAGTTGTAATCTGTTTGATTATAGTGAAATTCCATCATTGTTGTGATGGAGACTGGATGTAGGCTGCACTGCACTTAGCAGCCGAACCAGGATATATCTAGGTGTATTTTTCTTCCTCTCCTACTCCATTTCTGTTTTCTACTGCATAGGAGCAAAAACCAAAAATGTCTCGTGCCAAGTGACGAGACAAAATAAAAATGTCTCGTGGCTAGGGACGAGCTAAAAACAGAAAAGTCTCCTCTGAATCCAGCAAGTGTTAGCAAGCGAAAAAGGGGCTAAGATTCAACCCCCCTTCTCTTAGCCACTGAAACCATCATATAGATAATATTTTTTTTTGAAAAATCACTAATAATTTAAGTTGTATTTAATTAGAAAATTAAGTTTCAATTTAATTATCAATTAATTAACTAATATAATGAAGTTAATTATCACTATTTTTTGAGTTTATTTATTTATTTTTATACTAAATCAAATTTAATAATATAATTATTATTATATGTTAAGTTTAACAAAATATTTTTTTAACATATAATACGAAAGAATTATTTATATTTTATTTTGGGATAAATATAATATAACAAGTTATATATATATATATATATATATATTAAAGTATTACTTTTTTTTTAGAAAAAAAATTGTGGGGGCAAATGCCCCTCTTCATTGAGTGTAGGTCCGTTCCTGTTCACATCCTAAAGCACAAGAATCTCAAAAACTTACTTCTTATTTTCATTTCTTAGACTAGTATTTCATCAACTTACACAGCAATGGGTTTTGGTTTATCCGGTATCGTAATTCATAAGAAAGGCTTCATTTACTTGATCTTCAAAAGCTATGGAAGTGCCAAAGGGCTATCTTGCAGTTTATGTTGGAGAGAAAATGAAGCTGTTTTTGATCCCCATATCATACTTGATCATCCAACGGGTGGCCTCAGAATTCCTTGTGAAGAAAATGTGTTGAATATCTCTTCTCGCTTGAGTTGATGTTTTAGGCTGACTTAGAGATAGACTATTTATGTGAGATATTTCTTAGTTGATGTTAGTATCATCATCTAGTTAGTAGCAATTTTTTTTTTTTTTGTAATTAGACCCGAATTGATCCGAACCACTCAACCAAATTAAATTAATTTGGATAAATGAATACTCGATTAGAATTAAATTGGTTAAATTAGTTGAAAAAAAAGGAGAAAAAAGAGGGGAAAAAAAGAAAAAAATTCATATAATGCTGAAAAATAAAAATAAATAATATGAGAAAAAATAGTAATCATAATTGAGGTGATTTGGAATTAGTAAAAGTTATATAAATATTATATTTTATATTTTTCTAATATAATAATATATTAGGTAATTGAATAGGTTCGAATATGACGACACAATCCATTTGGCACTTCCTCTTCAACATATAATAATAATATATTGGTTTACCTTAGCTGCCTCTATGCTTCCATGTCTGACTCTCCTTCCTCTTCCTCATCCTCGTCTTTGTCCTTATCTCTGTCATGTTGCATTAAGCAAAAGCATTGCTCTTCTTCTCTTGGAGCCATAAGCCGCTTCAAATTTTTTACCACAGTTTTGAGGCTTTTTGAGAAGCTAGCAAGTTCCTCAGCAGAAAGTAATCTCCTGAAATTCAATCTATGTACTGTTTGTTGCCTTCCACCAAAGCGGATACCTTCCATGCTTGTTTGTTCCTTGTAAACATACAGTCCCCATTGAAGTGGGATGATGTCTGGTACACACTTCACCTTCACTGTCTTCCATTCGTTATCATGCTCAACATGTGCATCAAGTCTCTTCCACTCCTCATCACTGAACAATACTCGTAGGTTGCAAAACAACACATGATTTTCTGCAACTCTGAAATTATGCGATGGTTGGTATGCAGAGCTTACATCTCTAGAGTCAATGGACAAGTGCAGCCTAACAGGTTGATACTTCATTTCTCCAAACGCAATTGCCAAAGCCACAACAGGGAACTTGCCACGTGCCTTGAAATTCAGGTCCCTCCTCCAACTTCCATGATAGTCCCACCATTTTGGAATCTTTGTATTGGGAGTTGGCATCACAACTTGTAATTTATATCTCTCTTTGCACACCTACACATCAAAGATATTGCTTCAGTATTTTTCTCTCTTCTTTTTAATCATTATTTTGGTTAAAAAGATATGAAATGATTTTAAAGTAACAAACCTGTGACCATAGCATACTTCTTGTCTTTGCACTTAAGGAATTGCAGTGTCTCAGATCCACTTCCCTAACACTAGAGGGAAGTTCTGGAATTTTTTGAAGATTTAGGCAGTAACTCAAATCCAAACTTGTCAAGTAGGACAATTCTTGAACGCATGCTGGAATAGACACGAAGTTGTTTGATGAAACATTTAAGACTTCCAAGTTTGGAAAACTCTGCATAATTAATTGAAGATCTTTGTCACATAAACTTGCATGGCTGAAATGCAGAGTTTTTAAAATTGGACGGCTCTCTGCAGTAGTTGAAAGGCTTTCTCTGAATCCTGCAAATGATCGACCAAGTTGAGGGCATCCTCCAACTTTCAATGTGACAAAATTTGGCAGCATAAATAAGCTGCTTGGAAGATAACCAAGTTTCTCGCAACTTGTCAAATCTAAATAGCGAAGTCCTACAAGATCAACAAAAGAATCTGGAAGCTCTTCAATAGCAGTAGCTTTCAAACAAATCTTTAATGGCTTATTCATCATTTCCACTATGAGTGGGAAGAGACCAAGTCTTGCACACCAGTTAAAGGAAAGGTGCTCTAGTGAAGGCAGACAAATTCTTGAAAGAAACTTTCTTAATTTAGTGCACCTTGAAGCTCTCAAATATGTAAGGTTTGGGAGAACTCCAACTGATTCATCAAAGCTAACCAAGTTTATGCATCCATTGAGTATCAATTTTCTTAAACTTTGGGCTTCAGATACATTAGGAAACTGAGTGATGGATTCACAATGGGAGAAATTCATGTAAGTCAAATGCTTAAACTTCTGCAAACAAATATTCAATAAATTATATGAATTGTACCAATCCAACCATTGAATTGAGACACTTAACCATATAGATTAATCATGTAACATTTTATAAAATTTGGAAGTGATTTAATATGTTAAACACTACTTTATTTTGACATAACACAATTTTGTAATATAAGTCAATTCTCATCTTTGGATTTTTGGTCTATTATTGGTGCCCTTTTGAATTTTCTAAAATTTGCTAAATTAATCACAAAGGTAATATAAATATATAAAAAGTTGTCTAATGGTGTAAATTAACAATAATTACGCATGGTCTAAATGGATCCTTGTGTATAAATTTCAAGTTTTAGAAGACAGTAGTATGCACAATAAAAGTGAACCTTTTACAAGAAGGGAATCAGACAACTAGTTGTACCTGAAACGGCTTTTCCAACGTGAGAGGACTATGACGTAAACTGAAGGCAACAATTTTTTTTAAGTTCGATGGAATAGAATTTGAAGGGTACCCCTTCCAATCAAGCAGCCTTAATTGCTCAGGTAGAGGAATAGTCCGACATGAAAGGTTTGTGTTCCGAAGAATGAGAATTCTAAGTTTCTTCATCTTTTCAAAGGCATTGTCAGTCCAATCATGTTCTTCACATTGAACAAGCTTTATTCCTTCAATTTTTTTATTTTCCTATGAAATAAGAATATGTCAAATTAAATGTTATTATTTTTTAGGAAGGCTTGAAGGGGGAATAAAATAAAACTAAACTTTTCAAAACTTTTGCAATGCCTATTGATGGGAGGAAGACAAATAATTAGAATACCCTGTATCTGACAGAAAAAGCGAAATAAGAAAGAAAGTTTGTGTAGTCTCACTTTATCATCGGGTAGTAGCTCAAGAACATCTTCATGAAACCATAATCTGCTGCGGTCTCTAACTTCTTTTGGTGCCTCCTGCTTCACAATCTCTCTACCCATATTCTGTATTAGATCATGCATCCTCAAGTAACCATCATTGATAGTTAAGAGAGATTTATCAACTAGTATTCTAATACCATCTTCTGTAAACATACCACATCCATGTAATACATTTTTTACATATTCCCATTTCTTCCCATTGAAGAAGCATGCTATGTCAAGAAAAATATCCTTTTCATTGCCTTCAAGACTATCATAGCTTACTCTAAGAACACTTTGAATGTCTTTAGGAGGATTCTTCTCATATTTGTCCAAAGCAGACTTCCACTCTTCTAAATTTTTATTAATCAAATTAGAGCCTATAACCTTTAAGGCTAATGGGAGGCCCTGGGCATAATGTATTGCTTGATTGGATAGATCTTCATAGTTTTCTTTGGGCCTTGTCATTTTGAAGGCGTTCCAACAGAAGAGCTCTAGAGATTCAGGGTCACTTAACAATTTCGTCTCGTAAATCTTTTCAACTTCATGAGCTGCTAAAAGATATTTATCCCTTGTTGTTATAACAATTCGAGTCCCGTAACTAAACCAATCACATTCTCCTGCCAATGCTTTTAATTGTTCTATCTTATCGACATCATCAAGAACAATAAGAGCTCTTTTTTTGCTAAGTTTCTCTTTGATCTTACTGATTCCTTCCTCAACACTGCGGACCTTGATTTCCCACTCCCCAAGCAACTTTGAGAGGAGCGTTTGCTGTAGACGTACTAGGCCCTCTTCTTGATCTAAAATTTTTCTAACATTGAAAAGAAAACAAGCACATTCAAACTGGTCGCAGATGGAGTTATACAAGGCTTTGGCAAGCGTCGTCTTTCCACTCCCACCAATTCCAACAATCCCCAACATGGTATTGTTGTTGTAGTGCTTTCTTTTGGGTGATTCGCCATTGGATAATACCCTGTCCCAAGAATATAGATCTGACTCCACTTCTTCAACTCGAGTTTGCATTCCAACCATATAATCCCCAATAAGTAATTTTCTTGGAGGTATACGAGTCAATGCCTTTTTCACAATTTCTTGAATAAACTTGAATTCATACCTGTAGATGTGCAAACAGCTTTCAAATATTGAGATTGGGCATTGAATGATCATGCAACATTTTAAGGATAATCTTTATAAGTATTGAAGAACTCTTTGAGCCGTTAAACACTCTATTCTAATAAAAGTTTTATTTAGTTGAAATTAAAATAATTAATGAATCAATCTTCACTTATATGGCCACGTACATATTACCACACAAGATATGGATTTAAATTAATATAGAAGTAAATAATGAAAATTAAGGATATCAATTTTAGAGATTATTGTTAGTTTATCACTCACATTCTTAGAAGACATCAAGACGACTAGACGAGATTTTTTTTTAACTGTCGACGAGTATTGTAATATCATCATACTATCCCTCCAATCCTTTGATAGTCAAGCATGGTATATAGTTATATAAATAGTGAAGCATACCACACATCCTCACAATTATAAGAGAATTAAAAATGTGATTTAGACACAAACAATAGGGGGAGAAGGTATTTATTACTTACCCTTGTTTCAAATGAAATCCTTTCATGTTGGATGTTTCGTCCAAAGCTTCCTTCCATTCTTTCACCTTCTGAGAGTGACAACCAAACCTGATTCCATGAGCATCCATGGCTTCCTTGTAAGTGTTCCTCTGATGCCGTACATCTGAGGGTTCTACTTTGTAGAAGACCGGAAACACAAGCTGGTTCCTTTCCCTGTGACACCGCAGGATCTGGACGAGTTCATCAAGGCACCATGTTGAAGCTGCATAGTTTGTTGAGAAAACAATAATGGAGATCTTTGAGGCTTCAATGGAATGAAGGAGTTGAGGTCGAATTGTTTCTCCTGTTCTGAGATTCTCATCATCGATGAAGGTGTTGAGTCCTTTGCGGCAGAGAGCATCATAGAGATGACCTGTGAATCCATGACGCGTGTCTTCACCCCTGAAACTCAGAAAGACATCGTAGTTAGTAGCCATGGTCCCAGAAGTTGAAGCTCGATTTGCCATCCATGTACATGCATTTACAAGCGGAACAATGTAATGATAGCATGATTCACAAATCACAATGGCAACCTGGCTTATATATTAAGCAATGAAACTTCCTTGGAAAAAAGGTTGATGAATCAATGCGAGTACTTGACTTGTTGACTTCACTTTCAACGGTAGCAAAACTTTTACAATTATATAATCTTACAAACATTATGGATGTAAATGCGGATGACAAGAATTCACTTTCATTAGTGAAATACTCAAGATATATACTTATATTATCCTCTCACATTTTATATTTACTAGATATATAATCATTTACAATTTTTAATATGGAAAAAAAAAATTATTGTCTATCAGTCTATGTGATGAACTACATCTAATTGAGCCAATATGTCGAGACAATTTTATAAAAGTCATGAAAATGTGTATGAAACAAATAAAAGCATAATTAAATTTATTATATAAAAATTAAATCCCAAAAATTATAGATAAAGTATTCTCCTTCGAAAGCTGCTGCTTTTTTTCTTCCCCGTTCCCACTAATTTTTTAGTATTTTCAAAGAGGTATCAATCTGTTTTTGTTGTAACATGTGATATGTGATAGCAGCCGCAACATATTAACCACGGTATAAAATAGAGTAAATAACAAAAAAAAAAAAAGGTAATCGTTGATAAAAATGTCTTTAAATTTTGTTTTCGACCAAAATATTTTTAAATTATATAAAAACTAGAATAAGACCCGCGCAATGCGCGAGATGGTAAATTAATGATAGTATATAATAAATATTAAAAATTGTTATATTTTATAGAAATAAATTAAATATGTATAAATTGAAGTTAAATTTAAAAGGTGTTTTATTTTAAATAATTTGTAGTACAAAAGATTCGGATGTTGGAGTTGTACAAAGTGATATTTTTATTTGGTGGTTTGATTTTTGCATTTGTTTTAGTTGATGGACTTAATCATCTTATGTGGCGCTCATCCTTCTTTTTTTTGTTGGTTGTTAGAGTTGGTGCTTTCTTCTTTTTGTCGTAGATTCTTGCGAAGATATGTTCTTTATGAATTGTTGAGTTTGATGCACTTTCTATTGTGTTATTTGGTTCTATTTTTGTATGTATGTTCTTCTTTCGAAGATGTGTCTTGAATTTGTATGGTTTTCTTTCTCCTTAATCTCTTGATGGGGTGATGCTTCAATGTCATTATTTTTTTGAAATGTCATTAGATTTGAAGCAGTTGTGCCTAATAAGTTTTTTGCGTCGCCATCAAATAGTACAAAAGTTATTGTAACACTTTAATCTAAAACCTTTAATTGAATTCTGAACCTAAAATAAGTATTGGGCTAGCAACTAATAATTTGATAGATGAGATTATGAAAAGTATATAGAGTTACCTTATTGTTGGATATTGTGGTGTTTGATTACATGTGCCACAAATGTAGTTGTTTCTTTTCTTTTATATGTTTTCTTCTGATATTTTTTACATTTAACATAGTTCCATCCTAATTTGTCATCAATTTTATTTATAGTTGCTAAAATTGTGAAGATCTTTTCCTATTCCAATATTCAATTTATGTCATCATTAGGTATATCAGTATATGGTATTTGAGTAAGTATAAATGTATGATGCATGTTTTGATTTTTTTTGTCATACCTGATCATCAGATTTTCATTGCATGGCCAATAGATCTTTGATAGTTATTCGATTTCTAATCGTGCTGCTCTGAAAGAATAATGCTCTATTGAGTAAGTTTGAGATGTGCAGTTTGGAAATAAATTTTTTGTGCTAAATTTGATGTTATGTGAAGGAATAGTGATAAGAGACTTATATATGTAGTTTAAATGGTATGGAATTTAAATACTTCTAACGTAAAATGTAGTTGTTTCTTTTTTTTTTATATGCTTTCTTCACACTTTTTACATTTAATATAGTTCCATCCTAATTTGTCATCAATTTCGTTTATAGTTGCTAAAATTATGAAGATCTTTTCCTATTCCAATATTCAATTTATGTTACCATTAGGTATATGGTATTTGAGTAAAGTATGAATGTATGATACATGTTGTGATTTTTTTTTTGTCATACCTGATCATCAGATTCTCATTGCATGACCATTAGATCTTGGATAGTTATTCGATTTCTAATCATTCTGCTCTGAAAGAATGATGCTCTATTGAGTAAGTTTGAGATGTACAGTTCAGAAATAAATTTTTTGTGCTAAATTTGATGTTATGTGAAGGAATAGTGATAAGAGACTAATATATGTAGTTTAAATGATATAGAATTTAAATACTTATAACGTAAAATTTATTATGATTAATAATATTATTATGACATTTGTAATATGGATGTTTATTACCTTTAGTGAGTTATTTATAAAAATTAATAAATTAATTGTTGCAGTTATAAATTTATTGTATTGTTTATAACGGTAAGATATAATAAATATAGGAATATGAATTCAATGTATTTGAAGGTTACAAATTTATTAGATTCTATTTTTTAGTTTTTTATTTGTATATATTTTTTTTTGCTGATTTAAAAATAATAGTTGATTTGGCAATAATTGAGTGGTTGATTTTAACCAAATAATAATTATTCTAAAGTTGGCAATGCAATTGATGTAGTCAATGGCCTAAACTTATGGAGTTGCGGTCAACATAATTATTGTAATAATTATATATTTAGATTTGTATCCATGCGTGATGCATCTTATATGTACAAATAGACGCAACAAAAGCTAAAAGTTAAACATTTTTAGTAAAAAAAGAAAATAGTTAATTAGTATTTTGAGGTAAACATGCATGCATGATGCATCTTATATACTACGAATATATTTAATATGAAAATGTATGTCTAATATCATATATTTTTTGGTTTCGTTTTGATATTCTTTTAATAAATTTGTTTTTTTTTTTTTAGTTTTCAAATATCCTTTTCAAAATTTATATTGGTAAAATAAAATAGAATTTGTTTTTAATAATAAGTAAAAACTACAATAATAGTTCTTTGTACCTAGTGTTACTTCTAAAAATTAAAATGATTATTTTTTTTTACCAAAGATACAGAGACTCGAACTCGCGATCAATATGGGAGACTATGCCATTTGAGGTATAACTCATTGGTCAAAATTAAAATGATTATAATAAACATAATTATAATAATAAAATATATTTTTCATTTTTTAAACTTTTAATTTATAAATTAATTGTTGCGGTTATAAATTTATTGTATTGTTTATAACAGTAAGATATAATAAATATAGGAATATGAATTTGTTACGGACTGACGGTCCAGCCCAAGAAACCGCCGGGTCGGGGCACCGCCCCACCCAAACCCAAGGAGCCCTAACGGATCCCTTCGGGTCGGTTAGCCATAACCGACCCAGAGACCAACCACCTCACAACCGCGCCACTAGCCGGGTCGGAACCCCCAGGGTCGGTACCCGAGGTACCGACCCCCCAGTACGGACGACCCGCATGCGTGGAAAGTGACAGCTCAAACTCTCCACCAATGGGCCAAGCCACCACTAGGCCCACCCAACACGCTATATAACGGGAAAGGACAGCTCTCCCCCGAAGGTACGTCACATCCTTACCTAACTTTGCCACCCTTAGTACGGACTCTGACTTGATCGTCGGAGTGTCCTTGCAGGTGGCCACCCCCTCACTCCGCTCGCTCCCCAACGTTGCCGGTACCCGCTCCGCACTCGCCCGGGATCTCTCTCTCTCCTTATCACCATTCATCGACAACCCGATTACCCGAGAACCCCAGGTAACGAACATTGGCGCCGTCTGTGGGGATCCCGACGCAGACATGGAGCGGCACATCACCTCAAAGGAGCTCCGTGAAGGTGGCGGAGCCCGCTTGAGTAGAGCGAGCTCGACAGCCCGGAACGCCGAGCACCCGAGGCCGTCCGTTCAGCCCAACCAAATGTATACCCAGACCCCTAAGAGGTGCCATCCTTTCGGTGGGACAGGAGCCGACAGCGCCAGGATCATGCAAGAACTCAGGCACAGGGTTCAGAACTTGGAGCGGGAGTTGGCGGCAAGGGACCAATCCCAGGGAAACGCCGGCCACTCACACAGCGGCGCTAGCCAGTCCCACGCCCGCACCCACTCCCCCTCACATGTACACAACAGCCAAGCAAGAAGCCTAACAAGGCGCGAATAGACACACACAAGCGACCTCCAGACCCACCCGAAGCAAGTTGGAAGGTCGTTGGGGTCCCAGAAAGAGGAGGACCGTAAGAGAGAAAACCCCATCATCGTAGGGGCAACTCCTTTTCATCCCTCAATCCTTAAGGTCCGGCTCCCGAGGAACTTCGATAAGCCAACGGACATGAGGTATGATGGGACCAAGGATCCCCAGGAACATGTCACGGCTTTCGAAGCAAGAATGAATCTGGAAGGAGTAGGCGACGAAGTCAGATGCCGGGCGTTTCCTGTAACACTGGCCGGCTCGGCAATTCGGTGGTTCAACACTCTCCCACAAGGATCTATCATGACTTTCGCAGACATCTCCCAGAAGTTTCTAGCACGGTTCACGACGCGCATAGCAAAGGCGAAACACCCGATCAACCTGTTAGGGGTCACCTAGAAACCCGGCGAACCAACCAGGAAGTTCCTGGACCGGTTTAACGACGAGTGCCTGGAAATTGACGGCCTCATGGACTCGGTCGCTAGCCTATGCCTAACGAACGGCCTATTGAATGAGGACTTTAGGAAACACCTAACAACCAGGCCTGTATGGACCATGCAAGAAATCCAGAGCATAGCCAAAGAGTACATCAATGACGAAGAGGTCAGCCAGGTTGCGGCGGCCAATAAACGGCAGCCACCCAACCCGCCACCTCGGCATGCGCACCAGACTGAAAGGTACAAGGAAACTCCTAGAGACAGCACCCCAAACAAACTACCCAAGCAACCACGGGTAGGGAGGTTCACGAACTACACGCCACTCACGGCGCCTATAGTAGAAGTCTACCAGCAGATTGCAGACAAAGGAATCCTATCCAGACCAAGACCCCTGAAGGAGAGAACGGGAGGCAACAAAAGCCTTTACTGCGATTACCACAAAGGGTTTGGTCATAAGACCCAGGACTGCTTTGACCTCAAAGATGCCTTGGAACAAGCCATCAGGGAGGGGAAACTAAACGAGTTCTCCCGGCTCATTAGGGAGTCGAGGAGACGGGAAAGAGAATGCTCCGAGGAAGACCGAAATCGGGCCGTCAAGCCTAGGCAAGAACCTCCAGGGGACGCCAACAACCCAGCCTTTGTGGTTAACATCGTAGTTGGACGAGATAGTCCCCCTAAGTCCAAATCAGCAACAAGGAAAGATTCTCGGGTGCTCTCCATCTCAACAGAGAGCCCCACTGCCAGCAGGAAGCCCCCCACCATATCATTTGGCCCAGAAGACAAATGGTTCAATGACCTTCCCGAGGACCCCCCCCATGGTAGTCACAGCAATGATTGGAACGGGACTGGTCAAGCGCATCCTCGTCGACACGGGAGCCGACTCAAATATCCTATTCAAAAACGTCTTCGACGCCATGGGACTCAAGGAATCCGACCTCCAAAATCACCAACATGGAGTCATGGGACTCGGCGACAATTTTATCAAACCCGACAGGACGATCTCCCTCCCAATCAGCCTAGGAACTGGCGATGCCAGGAGATCGGTTATGGCAGATTTCGTAGTCATAAGAGACTCCACCGCCTATAACATCATCCTAGGGAGGAAGACCATCAATGAGTTCTCAGCTGTAATATGCACCAAGTTTCTAACAATGAAGTTCATAACGGACAAGGGAACGGTTGGTTCCATAAGGGGAGACCTAGAAACGGCAGTCGCTTGCGACAACGCCAGTCTCTCCTTAAGGAGAGAGTCCAAAAAAGCAGCTAGTGTGTTCCTAGCAGACCTGAACGCCCGAATAGAGGACAAACCAAGACCTGAACCAGAGGGAGACATGGAGAAATTTCAGATAGGGAAGTCGGTAAAGCAATTCACCTTCATTAACAGGAATCTTCCCCATGAACTAAAAGGCCCCCTCATGGAAGTCGTAAGGGCAAATAGCGACCTCTTCGCGTGGACCCCATCCGACATGCCGGGGTTGGACCCCGAAGTCATGTCTCACCGACTGGCCATAAAACCCGGAGCCAAACCGGTAGCCCAGCGAAGAAGGAAGATGTCGCGGGAAAGAGCTGAGGAAGTCGCTAAGCAAACAACAGGGCTGCTAGAAGCAGGGTTCATCAAGGAACTCGAGTACTCGACATGGCTATCAAACGTTGTCTTGGTCAGGAAAGCCAGTGGGAAATGGAGGATGTGCGTAGACTACTCCGACCTGAACAAAGCATGTCCTAAGGACTCTTTTCCCCTCCCCAACATCGACACTCTGGTAGACTCGGCAGCAGGATATCGATTTCTCAGCTTCATGGATGCCTATTACGGATACAACCAAATCCCGATGCACCGACCTGATGAGGACAAAACTGCGTTTATAACCCCAGGGGGCACCTACTGCTACAAAGTAATGCCCTTTGGACTAAAGAACGCAGGGGCCACCTACCAGAGATTGATGAGCAGAGTCTTCCACGACCTCATCGGCAAGACGGTGGAGGTATATGTCGACGATATACTCGTAAAAACGGCAGAACCGGGCCAACTGATAAAAGACCTCCAGGCCGTCTTTGAGGCACCAAGGAAATACAAAATGCGACTCAATCCGCTCAAATGCGCATTCGCCATGGAAGCAGAAAAATTCCTAGGATATATGATAACCTAGAGAGGTGTGGAAGCCAACCCGGATAAGTGCGAAGCCGTTCTCAAAATGACAAGTCCTGGGTGCATCAAAGACATACAACGGCTGACCGGGAGGCTCACAGCCCTATCTCGGTTCCTCGGAGCATCTGCGGAAAGAGCCGCCCTGTTCTTTAACCTAATGAAGAGAGGAATCACCTTTGAATGGACCCAGGAGTGCGAAGAGGCATTCGAGCACTTTAAAAGGATACTCTCGGAACCTCCCGTACTCAGCAAACCCGGGAAAGATGAGCCCCTAGACCTCTACTTGGCCGTGACCACGTAAGCAATGGCCGCAGTACTAGTCAGAGAGGAAGATAAGACCCAACGACCAGTATACCTCATCAGCAAAACACTTCAAGGGGCAGAGACAAGATACACAAAGCTGGAGAAGCTAGCCTATGCCCTACTAATCTCATCAAGAAGACTGAAACAATATTTCCAAGGACACACAATCATCCTAAGGACCGACCAAGCCATCCGACAAGTCCTCCAGAAACCCGACCTGGCGGGAAGGATGATGGCATGGGCAGTAGAGCTATCCCAATACGACTTACAGTATGAACCAAGGCAAGCAATCCAAGCCCAAGCCATGGCCGACTTCCTCGTTGAGGTCACAGGGGAAGCACCCGACGTACCGAATACACGGTGGAAGCTCCATGTTGACGGAGCATCCAATCAAACGTTCGGAGGAGCTGGAATCATCCTCGAGAACTCGGCTGGCATAGCCTTCGAGCAATCCATCAAGTTCGAATTTTCAGTCTCCAACAACCAAGCCGAGTATGAAGCCTTGATAGGGGGACTGATGCTAGCCAAAGAAGTCGGAGCATCAAGATTGGAAGTCAACAGCGACTCCCAAGTCGTTAGTTCCCAAGTAAACGGCAGCTATCAGGCCAGGGACATGCTGCTACAGAAATACTTGGAAAAAGTAAAAGAACTATGCAAAGGCTTCAAGGAAGTAACAATCCAACATGTTCCTAGAGAAAGGAATGCCCGAGCCGACCTCCTCTCCAAGCTCGCAAGCACTAAACCCGGCACGGGAAACAGATCTCTGATCCAAGGGCTGGCAACAGAACCTGCGATCGTCATGTGCGCAACCCAAGCTCCAAACCCGCCCTCGTGGTTAGACCCGATCTCCCGATATCTAGAGCACGCAGAAACACCTCCCAACCAAAAGGAGGCGGAATTTATCAAAAGGGAGGCCCCCAAGTACACGATCATACAGGGACAGCTGTACAAGCGAGGGCTCCACCAACCACTATTAAAATGCCTGCGCCCCGACCAGACAGACTACGTCCTGAGGGAGGTACACGAGGGGTGTTGTGGTCACCATATCGGGGGAAGATCTCTAGCAAGGAAAATCATCAGGGCAGGATACTACTGGCCCACCATGATGTCAGATGCTCAGGAATTCGTAAAGAAGTGTAAAAAATGCCAGGAAAATGCCAACTTCCACAAAGCGCCTCCCGAGGATCTCAATCTAATGTTGGCCCCCCGACCTTTCGCCCAGTGGGGAGTCGACCTCCTGGGCCCATTTCCCCCAAGACCCGGGCAGGTGAAGTACTTAATAGTAGCAATAGATTATTTCACCAAGTGGGTAGAAGCAGAACCACTAGCCAGCATATCCGCAGCGAACTGCCAAAAGTTCATGTGGAAACAAGTGGTCACAAGATTCGGGATACCGGAAGCCGTCATATCAGACAACGGGACCTAGTTCACCGACAAGAAGTTCAAAGGATTCTTGGAAGGACTAGGGATCAAGCAAAAGTTCTCCTCAGTCGAACACCTTCAAACCAACGGCCAAGTTGAAGCGGCCAACAAAGTTATCCTAAAGGGGTTGAAAAAACGACTCGAGGGGAAAAAGGGCTCATGGGCAGAAGAACTAGCCCCAGTACTATGGTCGTACAGGACCACCCCCCAGTCATCCACCGGGGAAACCCCTTTCCGACTCATGTACGGGGTCGACGCCGTCATCCCAGTCGAGATCGGGGAACCGAGTCCAAGGCTGCTCCTCGGTGGGGGTAGCGAGGCCGTTGAAAAAGACCTAGCCGACGAGACGAGGCAAATGGCACACCTGGCGGAAGCAGCTATCAAGCAGAGAGTAGCCCTCAGATACAATGGCAAAGTACTGAAAAAAAACCTGAGAGAAGGCGACCTAGTCCTACGACGAAACGACATAGGCCCACCGACACCAAGAGAAGACAAGCTAGCCGCAAACTAGGAAGGACCTTACAGAGTAAAAGAAGTCCTCGGCAAAGGGAGCTACAAGCTAGAAAGGTTGAATGGGAACGAAGTACCGAGAACATGGAACATGGCGAACCTCAGAAGGTTCTACTCGTAAGAAGGGGCGGCCAACGTGACCCCAACCCCCATTCCCATGTTCCGCTTTTACGATTTCTTTTATGCTTTATGTGAATACCTACCTTTGTTTAAATTTGTTTATGCATTACAAATCCCTTTGTCTAACAGTATGATAAGTTTATCTTTTGCAAGTTCATGCTATCCCAAGCCTCAAATAAAATGCAGCGTGAAACGGTCGACCTAACGGTGACCCGGGACTGATCACCCCGGGAACCATAAGGGACCAAAAAACGGCCCAAAGAAAATCAAAACGATAATAAACGAACAGAAGCAAAAAAGCCACGACGGCCCGAACATACGGAATAAAAAGCAACGACCACGACAGCCCGAATAAAATCCAACAAAAAGCACAAAGAAGTGTTCAAATATAACTAAAAGGCGTCCACCAACGGGCCCAAAATGATGAACATTACAAAATAAACAAAGTTAGATCCTAACAAATCAAAGGATGTCAACAATCTTCCCACCTTCCACAGTCTTCACCGCGCCAACCTGAGAGAGATCAAGGTCGGGAGCCAGCACCGCCACCTGTAGCTTTATCCCCTCCTCGGTCAGCTTAACGGCATCACGAGCTCCCCTGGCAAGATCTTTGTTTCTCTTCTTTAGGGCCGCTACCTCCCGAGCAGCCGCCTCCGCCGAACTCTCAAACAACTTCAACTTCTCTTCCAGCTCCTCAACCTTTTTCTTCACGGCTGCAGTCTTACCACGGGAGGCATTCAGGTCCTTCATTAAAGCCATGTCCCGATCCACTAGCCTATTAATCTCCTTAGCATCCTCCTCAATTTTCTTTTCACAGTCAGAAAGCTTGGTTTTTAGAGACTCCTCCCGGGATCGTGAATCCGTCAAATCCTTTTGGGAGTTCCTAAGCTTCACCTCCATGGCGTGATAGCTACCCAAGACAGGTTCAACCTTCTTGGTGATAGCAGCAGCACGGAGGAGACTACGATAGATCCACCTAGCCTGCCCGGAGAGGTTGGCCTCATGGAAATACTCCTCGGTACTGGGGAGTAATTGAGACTCGATGAAGCCCCCGGCATCGAAGTTCTTCTCCATAACAGAGAGGGCCTTGCCGGTGTCCCGTTTTCTCTTTTTAACATTTCCCACGAGTCTCAGTTCTTCATCACCAAAGTCGTCCTCAAAAATCTCCACCCCCACATCAGAAACCTCCTCAACCTTCTCGGAAGGGACAGCATCTCCCTGGTGAACCGGGCCGGTCTCGGCCGCCCGATCTCCGGTTTCCCCGGTCTCACCAACCTCCTCCTACCCTTGGCCCGCTGGAGGGTTCGATGGAGAGTCACCTTCACCCTCCTCATTTCCCTTGATGAGACTCATCAATTCAGCTAAAGTTTTCTTCCCGCCAGCCATGGAAACTGTGAACAAAGGAGAAAGGAAAGACGTCAATAGATAAGAAAAGGAAAATACAAAAGTGCAAGGAAGAGATATCCCACCAACATACGACCGATCGGCTTCCCGGTCTCCCATTAGCAAGCGAGGATTAAGATTCTTTTCACCAAAAATAGACAACAGAATGTCAGCAATGCTATGATCCTCCTTATTCAACCAGTCATAAGATACTTTGATAAGATAATCAGATCCCGCACCAAAACTCTAATAGGTCGGGATCAGACGAGCTCCCTCAGCCGAGAGCCAAAAAGGATGATGCCTTTCTACCGGTCTAACTTTAAAAAAGGTAGACTTAAACCCGTGAAAGGAGTCCTCAAAGAGACCAAAAATCCTACGCCCCTGTTGGGCCCTAAAAGACATATAACCCTTCTTAACCTTCCCCTGGCTAGAAGGGTTCGTGAGCAGAAAAAGGTAAAGAAAGACGTTCACTGAGATCGGAAGCTCGAGGAACTCGCAGACCATTTCAAAACACCGAATGGAGGCCCAGCTATTCGGATGAAGTTGCGATGGCACAACATCACAGCGATTCAGCAAGCCCATAATAAAAGGGGAAAAAGGTAGACGAAGCCCTAAAGTCGTGAACATAGGCTCGTAAACCCACAACCAATCAACAACTGTCGGGGAAGCCAAATTCTTATGGCACACGCGCTCACGAGCAGCAGGGACAAAGACCTGGTAGAGCGCCTCCTCGGGACCCCCCCCCCCAAATAAGAGTCCAGCTTGTCGTAACTTCTGGAGACTTTCCCTAGTCACCTTGGAAGGGGTATCCTTCACGTCTGAGGAAACCCAAGCATAGTGGTCGACGAAGTCGGCCAGGGGGCGCTGGGCCTGGCTCGAAGAAGCAAGACGATCGTCCATACCTACATTGGGGGCACCACTAAAGTCAACATGGGAAGTCGGAAACCCTCAAAACAAGAAAGAGAAAAAGGAAGCTACAAATCTCCCCCTAAACCCAAAAATGCAAGCAAAAAACCCAGGAAAAACCCAGAAATACAAGCAAAAAACCCAGGAAAAATCCAGAAATGCGAGCGAAACTAAAGAAAAATCCAGTGGCACCCCCTCTAAAAAGGAAAAACAAACAAGAAACGCAAAAGATCCAAGCATGCAACAAAGCAAAAGCGCCAGAAATAAAGCAACAATTGAAACAAGGGAAGAACGAACAGAAAACTCACAAGAAGAAACAGGAGATTGCAAAGAAAACAAAGAGCAAGATGCTTCAAGCAACAACAGCAGTATGAACAAAAGAGGCAGCAACACTGAAGAACTTGCGGAGAAGAGAGGAAGAATAGTAAAAGAGAGGAGTGGGGGTTACGAAATTAAAGTAAGACAAGAAAAGCGTAACCGCCGAGGAGGAGCCCCTAAAGGGTAGGGGCATAACTGCCATTTCACCTAAAATTTCAAAACAACGAAGCGACGGGCATTAAATGCTCAGCGCCAAAACCAAAAGGCGGCACGAAAATCGAAGCGACCAAACGCGAAGAAAAACAAAGCGTCACCCACGAACTGCCGAGAAAAAGAAGAGCTCACGACGAACGCGCCCAGCCACGAGTCTCGGACCTCGAGGCTAACGCGTTGGGGGCACTGTTACGGACTGACGGTCCAGCCCAAGAAACCGCCGGGTCGGGGCACCACCCCACCCAAACCCAAGGAGCCCTAACGGATCCCTTCGGGTCGGTTAGCCATAACCGACCCAGAGACCAACCACCTCACAACCGCGCCACTAGCCGGGTCGGAACCCCCAGGGTCGGTACCCGAGGTACCGACCCTCTAGTATGGACGACCCGCATGCGTGGAAAGTGACAGCTCAAACTCTCCACCAATGGGCCAAGCCACCACTAGGCCCACCCAACACGCTATATAAGGGGAAAGGACAGCTCTCCCCCGAAGGTACGTCACATCCTTACCTAACTCTGCCACCCTCAGTACGGACTCTGACTTGATCGTCGGAGTGTCCTTGCAGGTGGCCACCCCCTCACTCCGCTCGCTCCCCAACGTTGCCGGTACCCGCTCCGCACTCGCCCGGGATCTCTCTCTCTCCTTATCACCATTCATCGACAACCCGATTACCCGAGAACCCCAGGTAACGAACAGAATTTAATATATTTGGAAGTTACAAATTTATTGGATTTTATTTTTTAGTTTTTTATTTGTATATTTTATTTTTTTGCTGATTTGAAAATAATAGTTGATTTGGCAAGAATTGAGTGGTTGATTCTAGTTGTGCCAAGTAAGTAATATTGCTGACATGATATTAGTAGGAGGAAAGAAATGTCTCAAAAGTAATGTGGTGCATGCTTATGTATCTACTTTTATATATTAAGAATAGATGTGACAAAAATACACATTTATAAACTTAGATATTCTTCGTTAATAGAAAAGAGTAATACGACAAAACAAAATTTTCTCTGTGACAAATAAAATTTTGACAAGTGAGCCACCTTAGAATTTTTTGTTAACCGAGTATTCTCTAGACACAGCAAGATATTTTTTATAAGTTTTTAAATTATTTGAGATATTTTTATTAATAACAAAATTAAAAACATTTTTATCAGTAAAAAGATAATTTTAACATAACTCATTTAACTCTAAACCCTACGACATTAAGCTTTGTGGGAGTAATGAAGATTTTGGTAAAAGAAAAAATAATGGAAATTAAGTATCAAATAAAAATTTCTTTGAAAAAAAATTGGATATCAACTAAGTTGAAATTAGAATAGGTTTTGGGAGTCAAAGTGAATTGACTGTTTGACTTGATCAAAAGAAGACGTTAGTAACATGCAGCATAGAAACGGACCTATCAAATCTTCAATGGTGCGCAGAACATATAGAGCTCGACGTTAACGGCGGCGCCGGGAACGACTAAACTAATGCCGTCGTGGTGGAGGCCAGAGTAGTCTCTGTTCGTGTTTTCTGTCGTTGAAGAAACTGATGACGGCGAGCGAGGAGGCGCAGAGATCAAGCTCCTTCGTCACTCGTCAGCGAACTTATCATCATGATGATCTTCACGTCGCCATGCAGCACCTCAAACCTCTCCAAGTATAGCGGCGGGTGCGTGGGCATCGCATCCATCGCCGCCGCGTCACCATTTCTCTGGAATTACTCGACGGAATTGGTAGGATCGTGTAAATGCGGAGGGTGGCTGTGAGGAAGGGCCCTGCTTATTTTTTAGGGAAAAATCAAAAATCACAAAATAATGCATTTTTATTTTTCTTTTCGTTTTCTTTTTTTTAATCGACTTTTCTTACTTAAACTAAGCCTTCAAGGAAAAACATTTCTCTTCTTTTTTTAGAATACAACCACAATCAGAAAGTATAAATTGTATATATTTTAGAGATGATGATCTAGTTAAAAATTATTAAATAATAATTTATTTAAATATGTTAATTTATTCGATAATTTTAAATTAAATTTAATTATTTTATAGATCTTTATAATTTTATTAAATTTTTAATATTTTTTAATTAAGTTTTATATTATATAATTTTTTTTAATTTAATTTCTGTTAAAGTTAAATATTTAAAATATATTAGTAAATTATAAATTTACTTATATATTCTTATCTTTTATTTATAATGGATTCATATCAACTGAAATTTTTTATTTTTCATTTTTTTTATTTTTTTGAGACATACACACATAAAAATAGAAATATGGATCAAAGTCAACAACTTCTTATATTATTTTTTTAAAAAGCTGTGTATCAAGAAATTTCAATAAACTTTGCATAATAACAAATGCAAAATATTCAAGTCACCAAAAAAAAATGCAAAATATTCTCAAAATACCATATTATTGTCTATTTGTTTTCTACCATCACACTTTCCAAGATTACGACTCACTACAATAAACTAGGATTCCTACTTCATAAAAAATGTTATATAAGAATCCGATTTTCGATAAATAAATTTTTTTTGGCTATTTTAAAATTTATTTTGCAAAATTTTGAATCACGGTTCAATAAGAAATAATGAGACTAATCCAATAATAAAAAATTAAAAATTAAATAGAAAAAAACTATTAGTGAGATTAAAATTAACTTTATAAGAATAATTAATCTTCTTAAATTAAATTTAACTAATAAATAATAAATATTAGTTTATTATTGATTTATTTCTCATTAGAGATTTTTTTAACCGAAAATTTACTTTTAATGACAGTTTTACATGCTCCGAAAAAATTCTTATAACCGAATACTAGAAAGTAGTGTCATTGATGAAATCCAATCCCAATTATATCATTCTCTGCAGCAATTTCTTCCAGCCATCTAACTAAAATTGTTGAAAATTAAGTCTTGATTGGTTAAAAGCCCTTGATTGAATCCTCATCAATCATTCAAGTGGCATTATATTTATAGCATATCATTTTATCTATATATATATGTTGATGGTTGCAAGCATTTAGCAGCAACACAATTCATTCACATCCTAAAGCACAAGAAACTCAAAAACTTACTTCTTATTTTCATTTCTTAGGCTAGTATTTCATCGACTTACACAGGTTTTGGTTTATCCAATATCGTAATTCGCAAGAAAGGAGTCATTTACTTTATCTTTAAAAGCTATGAAAGTGCCAAAGGGATATCTTGCGGTTTATGTTAGAGAGAAAATGAAGCTGTTTTTGATCCCCATATCATCCTTGAACCAACTTTCATTTCAAGACTCACTAAATCAAGCTGAGAAAGAATTTGGGTATCCAACGGATAGTCTCACAATTCTTTGTGAAGAAAATGTGTTAGATATCTCTTCTCGCTTGAGTTGATGTTAGCATCATCAAGATTAAGTTGACTAAGAGATAGACTATTTATGTGAGATATCTCTTAATTGATGTTAACATCATCATCTAGTTTTTTTTTTTTTTAAATGTAATTAGAACTGAATTGGTCCGAATCAATCAAAACCGAATTGAATTGATTTGGATAATCGGGTACTTGATTAGAATTCAATTGGTTAGATAAATTAAGAAAAAAGGGGAAAATGGAGGAAAAAAATTATGTAACACTGAAAAATAAAAATAAATAATGTGAAAAAATAAAAATGATAACTGAGGTGAATTATTTTTAGTAAAAGTTATATAAATCTTATGACGACAAATTATTTGCACAAAACTAAACTGACCAAGTACAGTGAGAATTGGTCACCTATAACCTTGTCAAATGTCAACTCATTACATGTTTCCTATGGGGGAACCTTAGCTGCCTCTATGCTTCCATGTCTGACTCTCCTTCCTCATCCTCATCCTCATCCTGTTGCATTAAGCAAATGCTTTGCTCTTCTTCTCTTGGAGCCATAAGCCGCTTCAAATTTTTTACCACAGTTTTGAGGCTTTCTGAGAAGCTAGCAATGGCAAGTTCCTCAGCACTCTTCTTCCAATTGGATATCTGTTCACTATATAGACCATCAACGAATTCCGACTCCTGAAATTGGATATCTTTCATGCTTGTTTCTTTCTTGTAAACATACACTCCCCAATGAACTGGGATGATGTCTGGTACACACCTCACCTCCACTGTCTTCCATGTGTTACCATGCTCAACATGTGCATCAAGTCTCTTCCACTCCTCATCACTGAACCATAGTCGTAGGTCGCACAACAACACATGATTTTCCGCAACTGTGAAATTATGCGATGGTTGGTATGCAGAGTTTACATCCCCAGACTCAATGGACAAGTGCAGCCCAACAGATTGATAGTTCATTTCTCCAAACACAAACGCCAAAGCCACAACTGGGAACTTGCCACGTGCCTTGAAATTCAGGTCCTGTGGACGACCGCGCTTCCAACTTGTACGATGGTCCCACCATTCTGGAATCTTTGTATTGGAAGTTGGCATCACAACTTGTAATTTATTTATCTCTCTGGACACCTACAAATCAAAAGATATTGCTTCAGTATTTTTCTCTCTCTTCTTTTTAATCATTATTTTCGTTAAAAATATATGAAATGATAAAAAGTAACAAACCTGTGACCATAGCATACTTGTTGTGTTTGCACTTAAGGAATTGCAGTGTCTCACATCCACTTTCCTAACACTAGAGGGAAGTTCTGGAATTTCTTGAAGCTTTAGGCAACAACTCAAATCCAAACTTGTCAAGTAGGACGATTCTTGAATGCATGCTGGAATAGACACAAAGTTGTTTGATGAAACATTTAAGACTTCCAAGTTTGGAAAACTCTGCATAATTACTTGAAGATCTTCGTCACATAAACTTGCATGGCTGAAATGCAGAGTTTCTAAACTTGGACGGCACTCTGCAGTAGTTGAAAGGCTTTCTCTGAATCTTGCAAATGATCCACCAAGTTGAGGGCATCCTCCAACTTTCAATGTGACAAAATTTGGCAGCATAAATAAGCTGCTTGGAAGATAACCAAGTTTCTCGCAACTTGTCAAATCTAAATAGCGAAGTCCTACAAGATCAACCAAGGAATCCGGAAGCTCTTGAATAACAGTAGCTTTCAAACAAATCTTTAATGGCTTATCCATCTTTCCTACTATGTCCGGGAAGAGTCCAAGTCTTCTACACCAGTTAAAGGAAAGGTGCTCTAGTGAAGGCAGACAAATTCTTGAAGGAAACTTTCTTAACTTAGTGCACTTTGAAGCTCTCAAATATGTAAGGTTTGGGAGATCTCCAACCGATTCATCAAAGCTAACCAAGTTTTTGCATCCATTGAGTATCAATTTTCTTAAACTTCGGGCTTCAGATACGCTAGGAAAATGAGTGATGGATTCACAATGGGAGAAATTCATGTAAGTCAAATGCTTAAAGTTCTGCAAACAAAAATCAATAAATTAAAAAAAGGTAACAATATATTATATGAATTCCACCAATCCAACCATTGAATTGAGACATTTCACCATATAGATTAATCATGTAAAATTTTTATAAAATATGGAAGTGATTTAATATGTTAAACACTACTTTATTTTGACAAAACAATTTTTCATATAAGTCAATTATCGTCTTTAGATTATTTGTCTATTATTGGTGCCCTTTTGAATTTTCTAAAATTTGATAAACTAATCACAAAGGTAATATAAATATATAAAAAGTTGTCTAATGGTGTAAATTAACAAGAATTACGCATAGTCTAAATGGATCCTTGTGTATAAATTTCAAGTTTTAGAAGAAAGTAGTATGCACAATAAAAGTGAATCTTTTATAAGAAGGGAATCAGACAACTAGTTGTACCTGAAACGGCTCTTCCAACATGAGAGGACTATGACGTAAACTGAAGGCAACAATTTTTTTTAAGTTCGACGGAATAGAATTTGAAGGGTACCCCTTCCAATCAAGCAGCCTTAATTGCTCAGGTAGAGGAATAGTCCGACATGAAAGGTTTGTGTTCCGAAGAATAAGAATTCTAAGTTTCTTCACCTTTTCAAAGGCAGTGTCAGTCCAATCATGTTCTTCACATTGAACAAGCTTTATTCCTTCAATTTTTTTATTTTCCTATGAAATAAGAATATGTCACATTAAATGTTATTATTTTCGAGGAAGGCTTGAAGGGGGAACAAAATAAAACAAAACTTTTCAAAACTTTTGCAATGCCTATTGATGGGAGGAAGACAAATAACTAGAATACCCTGCATCTGACAGGTAAAAGTTAAATAAGAAAGAAAGTTTGTGTAGTTCTCACTTTATCATCGGGTAGTAGTTCAAGAACATCTTCATGAAACCATAATCTGCTGCGGTCACTAACTTCTCTTGGTGCCTCCTGCTTCACAATCTCTCTACCCATATTCTGTATTAGATCATGCATCCTCAAGTAACCATCGCTGATAGTTAAGAGAGATTTATCAACTAGTATTCTAATACCATCTTCTGTAAACATACCACATCCATCTAATACATTTTTTACATATTCCCATTTCTTCCCATTGAAGAAGCATGCTATGTCAAGAAAAATATCCTTTTCATTGCCTTCAAGACTATCATAGCTTACTCTAAGAACACTTTGAATGTCTTTAGGAGGATTCTTCTCATATTTGTCCAAAGCAGACTTCCACTCTTCTAAATTTTTATTAATCAAATTAGACCCTATAACCTTTAAGGCTAATGGGAGGCCCTGGGCATAATGTATTGCTTGATTGGATAGATCTTCATAGTTTTCTTTGGGCCTTGTCATTTTGAAGGCGTTCCAACACAAGAGCTCTAGAGATTCAGGGTCACTTAGCAATTTCATCTTGTAAATCTTTTCTACTTTATGAGCTGTTAGAAGATATTTATCCCTTGTTGTCATAACAATTCGAGTCGTATCACTAAACCAGTCACATTCTCCTGCCAATGCTTTTAATTGTTCTATCTTATCAACATCATCAAGAACAATAAGAGCTCTTTTTTTGCTAAGTTTCTCTTTGATCATACTGATTCCTTCCTCGACACTGTGGACCTTGATTTCCCACTCCCCAAGCAACTTTGAGAGGAGCGTTTGCTGTAGACGTACTAGGCCCTCTTCTTGATCTGAAATTTTTCTAACATTGAGAAGAAAACAAACACATTCAAACCGGTAGCAGATGGAGTTGTACAAGGCTTTGGCAAGCGTCGTCTTTCCACTCCCACCAATTCCAACAATCCCCAACATGGTATTGTTGTTGTAGTGCTTTCTTTTGGGTGATTCGCCATTGGATAATACCCTGTACCAAGAATATAGATGTGACTTCACTTCTACAACTCGAGTTTGCAATCCAATCATACGATCCTCAGTAAGTAATTGTCTTGGAGGTATATGAGTCAATGCCTTGCTTACAATTTTTTGAATAAACTCGAATTCATACCTGTAGATGTGCAAGCAGCTTTCAAATATTGAGATTGGGCATTGAATGATCATGCAATATTTTAAGGATAATTTTATTAAAGAACTTTTTGAGGCGTTAAACACTCGATTCTAATAAAGGTGTTATTTAGTTGAAACTAAAATAATTGATGAATAAATCTTCACTTATATGACCATGTACATATTATCACACAAGATATTGATTCAAATTAATATAGAAGTACTGAATAATGAAAATTAAGGATATCAATTTTAGAGATCACTAGATTTAGACTTGTACAATTTGAAAAATACTCAGGCCATAAACTTTTGTTACAAATCTTTTTGGATAACTAAAAGGATAATAGAGGAATTTTGACTTTGTTAATTAGTTATAAAACAATCTATATAGCTGTTAAAACAAATATAATAAATTTTATAGTATATTACACTGAAAATAATATTAATTCGATCAATATATATATATATATATATATATATATTGAAATATTTGTTTAAGTAGTATTTTTAACTCTTAAAACGAAGAATTATATTATAATAGATTCTGTAGTATAATAAAATCTAGTTCGATATCTACTTAATATACTAAAACTGGGTTTTCCCCCAACTAATGAAAGTGAGGTGTCACTTTCTCGTGAACCAATTTTCCCTCCAAAATGAATGCATTTAATGAATAATGCATAATTATACTAATTTAAGAAAATATCTTTATTTTAATTATATAAAATTAATATTTAATACATTATTAAACTACTTATCAATTATTAGTAGAATATTTTTAATTATTTTAATGAATAATACATAATTATACTAATTTAAGAAAATATCTTTATTATAATTATATAAAGTCAATATTTAATGCATCATTAAACTAATTATCAATCGAAAATATTTTTAAATATTTTAATTATATTCATATCATTCTAATTCTTATTCATTATCCAATGATTTTATTAGTGACAAGTTGTTAACCCATTTATATTGATAATAATCCTAATTTTATTAGGATAAATATCAAATTCTATTCCTAATATAAAAATATAAAAATATAAAATTTAATTCTTTCCATTTTTATTTTACTACTATAAAAGATCATGTATGCTAGAAAAAAATATCATTCGTTTACCAATTACTCTTTCATTTGATAGCTTTTACAACAATTCTTTTTCTTCCTATGAGGGTCGTTGCAAGAAGACAACTATCGTGGATACAAATTACTGCACACTCCAACTTTCGTACTCATCATTCGGAGCTCTATAAGATATGTTATCATGTATGCATAAATAAAAAATATTTCGTATTTAAATTTAAGTTATTTACCTGTTTGTGATATATTGTAGTATAAAATTACTTTTAATATGTGTTGTGTAATGATATTATGTTCTAATTTAAACTTTTACTTTAGAACTGTATTACGATTTTATCTCATCATTTTTTCTTAGATATCAAGTTGACATATTTTTATTTGTTATTATTATTATTGAAACGGATGTGATATGAAATGTACCCAAAAAAAAAATTCTTACATTCAATTTATTTTATTATAGTCTTCTATCTATTCTATTTATTTTTATTTTCTTCTTATTCATTTTATTTTCTTTTTAAATGTTATATAATTTATTATAATTTATACCAATCTACTTCTATTTAATATACTAAAATTGGGTTTTCCACCAACTAATGAAAGTGAGGTGTCACTTTCTCGTGAACCCATTTTCCTTCCAAAATGATTGCACTATTACTCTCTTTTAAATTTATTTTTAAAAATTATCTTTAATTGATATAATTATATTATAATTAGTATGTAATGAATGATACATAATTATACTAATTTAAGATAATCTCTTTATTATAATTATACTAATCTCTTTTAAATTTATTTCAGAAAATTATCTTAATTATAATTATATAACAATATTATACTTAGCATTTAATGAATAATTCATAATTATACTAATTTAAAAAAATATCTCTATTATAATTATATAAAATCAATAATTAATACATTATTAATCTAATTATCAATAAAAAATATTTTTAACTATTTTAATTATATTGATATAATTATATTTTTTATTCATCATCCTAAAATTTTATTAATGACAAGTTATTATCTTAATGATGACCTATTATATAATAATAATAATAATAATAATAATAATAATAATAATAATAATAATAATAATAAAAAGATAGAAAATTATATTTTAGAGAAATATAAATTGATTATTAAATAATTGGTTATTAATAATGATAATTATATGATTAATTTTTAGTAATCATTAAATATATTTAATATAAATAACGAAGTTTAATTAGTTAACAAATGAAAGGAAATATTATTGTACGGTTGTAGAAGCAACAATAAATATATATATATATATAAATAACTAATTTAATATTAATGATAATTCAAAATATATATATATATATATTAATAACCAATTTAATATTAATAACGATAATTATGTTATTATTCCTTTTATTAAAATACTCATTTAATTGAATCAATATAAGTATTTAATGAAAATAAAAGATGGATTTTTTGGCTTAAAGGAAAATAACATTTACCCGTTAAATTGGTTAGTTGCTCAACAGATTCATCTTATTTATTGTGATTGAAATTGATATATAATCATAAAGATTTTTTTCCCTCCATTAATTTTAGTAAAAAAATTCATGATGTAAAATAAAATAAAATAAAGTCAGTATCTACTTTTTTTCTCAATATTTTTTATATTTACGGTAAATATTAAATGTAAAAAAAAAATAATATTAATTATTATCACTTTTATTTATTTACATTCATAATTAAATTTAATATAATTATAGTAAATCTCTATAATTATAACAATTTATATCTGTTACATATATAGTAATTATATTATATATAATTATATATCTCCTCTTTTATATATACTTAACAAGTATTTCTATTTATATAATCTACTTAATATATTAAAATTAGATTTTTTTCTTAACTAATGAGAGTGAGGTGTGAATTCCTCATGAATTCATTTTTCCTCCAAAATGAATGCATTTAATGAATAATGCATAATTATACTAATTTAGGAAAATATCTTTATTATAGTTATATAAAATTCATATTTAATACATTATTAAACTACTTATCAATTATCAATCGAAAATATTTTTAATAATAATAATAATAATAATAATAATAATAATAATAATAATAATAATATACTTCTACTTAATATACTAAAATTGTATTTTTTCCTAATTAATTGAAGTGAGGTGTCAATTTTTCATAAATTCATTTTTCTTCTAAAATGAAAGCACTATTCTCTCTTCTAAATTTATTTTAGAAAAATATCTTTATTATATTTATATTACAATTAACATTTAATGAATAATGTATGATTATACTAATTTAGAAAAATATATTTATTATAATTATATAAAATTAATATTTAATACATTATCAACTAATGAAAGCGAGGTGTCAATTTTTCATGAATTTATTTTTTCTCCAAAATGAAAGTACTATTCTCTCTTCTAAATTTATTTTAGAAAAATTAAAATTCCATGGTGAATATAGGTGGCAAGTTTAAAAAAAATAAACAAGTTCATAGAATCAAATCATATTTCTATAACATATATAAGAATGTATATTTTTATTATATAAAAATTGAATTTCTGCACTTCATGATGGGCGTGACATACTTCTTAGTGTGTTTTTTAATTTATTTTTTATAACTCATTGAATATAATTTATTACAGTAAATTAATTATATCAACTAATTGATTTGATTAGATATTTAAATATCACACGATTTATTATAATTTATATCAATCAAATAATTGTAATTTATTATATCAATTATTTTAATTCATTAATTTATAAGGTACATAATAACATAGATGATTTGTTACTTATACTGATTAAATACAATAAATACATATTAATTTAGTTAAAAAAATTATTGTCTCCTATGTTTTCCTATTTTTTTTAATTCATTAAATCCAATCAATTATAATAAATTAATTATATCAACTAATTAATTCAATCAATTATTTTTTAATTTATTTTTTGAATTCAATAAATCAAATAAAATTAATTATACTAATTATTTGTATTGACTAATTGATTTGATTAATTCTTAAAAATATTTTTATTTAATTTATTTTATTTATTTAAATATAACCAATTATTTATTTAATTTTATTAGGATAAATATCAAATTCTATTTCTAAAATAAAAATATAAAATTTTATTCCATTTTTATTTTACTACTATAAAAGACCATATATGCTAGAAGAAAATATCATTCATTTACCAATTACTCTTTCATTGGGTAGCTTTTACAACAATTCTTTTTCTTCATATGAGGCGTCCTCACAAAAAGACAACTATCATGGACACAAATAAGCACACACTCTTCAACTCCCGTGCTCATCATTCAGAGCAATATATGATATGTTATCCATTAAGCATTTATAGACTATGGTATTATCATGTTTGCATAAAAAATAAAAATCCGTAATTAAGCTTAAGTCATTTGCCTATTTGTGTGGTATATTGTAATGTGAAATTACTTTTAATTTGTGTTGTGCAATGATATTATGGTTTAATTTAAGCTTTTATTTTAGAATTGTGTTACGATTTTATCTCATCATTTCTCTTAGATATTAAGTTGATGTATTTTTATTTATTGTTGATGTATTTTTATTTATTATTATTGAAGCGGATGTGATATAAAATTTGTAAAAAGAAAAAAAACTTACATTCAATTTATTTTATAGTAGTCTTCTATTCTTCTATTTCTTTTTATTTTTTTATTTATTTTATTTTCTTTTTAAATATCATATAATTTATTATAATTTATATCAATTAATTAATTATAATTCATTATATCAATTAGTTTAATTTATTAATTTATTAATTTATAATAAACATGATAAAATAGATCATTTGTTACTTATACGTTTATTTTTCTAAAATCTAAATTTGAATAATTATATTTTCAGTTTTTGTTATGAACAAAATATTATTAATAATGAATAATAATTAACCACTCATACTTTTAATCAAAGTGTTTGGATGATTTTTATATTTATTAATATTAATTATTGATTATTTTTTCATAAATAAATTATATTATAATTTTATGTTAGTTCATAATTGATTAATGATTAATGTTCATGAAGCTATGTTACTCTAAATTTTATATTTTATAAATATTTTATTTAAATATAATTTTTTAACATAAAAATGTATTATTTTTAATAATATCATAATTTTATATTTTTTAATTATTCTAAATGAATATTTTACCAAATACTAATTAAAGTCATTCTTCCATTTGCTTTTACTAATCTATTTTCTAACTATTATATAAAACTAAAATCGTATTAATGAATTTAATATTAAAATTAATTTGACTTTTTATTATTTAGAGTATTTTTCAATCAATAATTTTATACTCTTTACTTTTTTTTTTCAGTTTTATTTTGAATTTTAATTTAGTACTCAAAGGTAGTGAAATTCCATCGATACGGAAATAAAGTTACAAAAGGGTCTATATGGTAGAATAAGTAAAATAATGTGATACCCACATTATAACATCCAAATGAAACAACTTAGGATCTAAAATGTTTATCTTTCTCTTTCTCGTTGTCTATTATATTATCTATTCTATCTATTCTATTATATAAAAATCGAATTTTTACCTTTAATGATAGAATCAACGTAGCACGCTTCTGCTTTATTTTGTTTAACTCATTAAAGTCAATTCATTATGATGAATTAATTATATCAACTAATTGATTTGAATAGATATTCAAGTATCACACAATTTAAAATTATGTATATTAATTATTTGATTTAATTTTTATGATATATAAATTTAAGGAATAAATTAAAATAAGATAATTTATTACTTATTTAAATTGAATACAACAAATATAAATTAATTTAGTTAAAAATTTACTATTTTCTAATCTTCTATACATAAAAATGACAAAACAAAATTATAAAAAAGGTCTCTTTTTCACTTTTGCTATTTTAATTTTATTTTCTTTACTTTTTTTATGTATAATTTTATTTTATATTAACTTTATTTATTTAATAATAAAATATACTCATATTAATTCTATCATATAATAATATATTTTTCTTCTATATTAATCAAAGAATTTCAATAATTATCAACTATATTTAATAGAATGACTGAGAAGTTAGAACTACGAGAAGTTAAACTCAGGTTCAAAATGCTGAAACAAAGAAAAGAAAACAGTAGATGTATGATTAGAGAAAAATGTATAATAATGACAAAATATATTAAAATTGGATTTTTTCTCCAACTAATAAAAGTGAAGTGTTAATTCCTCATGAATTCATTTTTTCTCTAAAATGGAATCACTATTTTCTTTTCTAAATTTATTTTAGAAAAATATATTTATTATAATTATATTACAATTAACATTTAACGAATAATGCATGATTATACTAATTTAGAGAAATATTTTTATTATAATTATATAAAATCAATATTTAATACATTATCAACTAATAAAAGTGATGTGTTAATTCCTAATGAATTCATTTTCCCTCCAAAATGAAAGTATTATTCTCTCTTCTAAATTTATTTTAGAAAAATATCTTTATTATAATTATATTACAATATTACAATTAGCATTTAATGAATAATGCATAATTATAATAATTTAGAAAAATAAAATAAAGTCCAGTAATTTATCTTCTGACTGCACACATGTATATAATAACTTTTAAGAAGGAATCATGTATAGTAAATACGCTCGATGATTGTAAAACTGTATACTAACATTGATATAATATTATTTCAAGTATATGTTTTGCAGGCATCAAAGAAAAGTGTTGAGTTATTTTTTAGTAGATTTAAATTATTTATTGTTTATTAGAGAATTTTGTACATTAGAATTCTCTAAGAGTTTATTATTTATTTTGAGCTAATTTTGATATGTTTTTACTTGACAGTAAAACAACATATAAAAATTTGTTGGTGGGTCTAAGTATTATTAAGTTATTTATGGTTACATTGAATATATATGTTTAATTTATTGAAAAAAGTAAATTACTAAAATCAATTAATAACTATTTTAGAGTTAATATATTTAACATTAGCTTAAGAAAAAACAAATAATACATAACATGTTATATTTTTATTAATCAAATTATTATAATTTAAATTAATCTTAACAAAATAATTTAAAATTATAATTTTAATCTTATCACGTGCATGGCACGGGTTAATATATATATATATATATATATTAAAGTATTTGTTTAACTAGAATTTTTATAAAGTACGTATAAGAAAAAAATAATCTTTTTTTATTTGGTTTTGATAAATTCAAGTATTTTTGCAATAATTTATTTTAATATCGTTGAATATCAATTAATTTCACAACTTATAATTTCACCTTAGAAATTCAAAAATCTATAAAAAAAATATAATATATAGATTATTTGATCTATAATATAACATATATAAGAATAGAATACTATTTTAACAAATAGAATTAATTAATGACAAATAAATAATATGATAGTTTTTTTTCTTAGAGAATAAACAAATAATGGTATTAAATTTATTATTAATTAAGAAATAATTCTAGTTAATGTCATTAGATGAGGAAGATTAATAAGAAAAACAAATTTAAAATTCTATAAAAGTTATAATTTAGCAAAAGAATTTATGTGACAATAGAATAAGCAGAAGAAATGTCATTCTCTAGTTGCAAGAAAATATGGGTATCAACTTTTATATAGATAAAATAGACGTTTTTTAATTTTGGTGTTGCCTTTCCAACAGTGTTTTTCAACAATGTTGAATCTTGGTGTGTTTTTTTATTGGGAAGTTCTCCAGTGGCTAAGGTTACCATGACTAAGAATGGCCAAGATTTGACTATTCTATAAACAAATGACATATGAAAAGAAGCATACAGATTTTGGTAAGATTGATTGTTATAAATGCTAGTAATTATTGCAGGATAAAAAAGGAAATGTCATGACCAAAATTATGTGTACATTATATGGATCTTTTGTGAAAAAAAAAAAAAAAAAAGCCTTATTAATCATTTTTGAATGAATAATACCCAAAACTAAAAATCCATTATAATGATGGTAAACAAAACCTCCTGAATTATTAATAAATAACGGTAATATAAGGGAAAAAGAAAAAGAACAAAATCATGGGACATTTATATAAATTCTTGCTATTAATATATTTGTAGTATGGATTATATGAGAGAATAAATTTATAAAGTATTTAAATTTTATAATGAAATATTATTTTAATAAAAATAACTATTATTATTATTATTATTATTATTATTATTATTATTATTATTAAAAGAGAAATTATTGGGATTAATAACTTTTAGAATTTTTGGTCATTTTTTGAGCAACATAAATATTAAATTATATTTAATAGATAAATTTTATTAATTCATGTGTATAAATTTTGAAAAATTTGAGTGAAAATAATAAATATAGATATAAATTAGATGTTTATTGTGTGTAAAATCTATGTAATATATGAGTACAAATTATTACTGATTAAGTACGGGCCAAAAATAATAATACTTATTGATCATGTAGCATTACTTTTATTAAAAATCTTTATAATAGATTCTATTAATAATATTTATCTTTTCACTTTTTGAATTCACTAAAGTTAGTATCTGTAAATCTTAAATTCATAATGTCATATCTAGGATAATTTATTTAAATGAACTAGTTGAAAATCAATAATACTAGATTGTATTAAAAATGGAAGCATCATAATTTTGTCCTCTCAATATTTATATTTTTATCCTTAAATAATGTTAATTGTTTTACAATAGATTATTATTGATTTTTTTTCTAATTTTATTCTTATTCGAATTTAAATTTACTTAAAAAGAAAGTAATGTGATTAAGAATAAAATTTTAAAAAATATATATTTAGAATTAGAGTAACAAGATTAAGTGTAATTTATTTAGATGTAATTAAAAAATTAATCAAATAATTATGTACTGTAAAAATAGATATTATTGCAAGATCAAATTAAAATTTATTTTAGAGTTAAAAATAAAATATAATTAAATTAAATATTAGAAAATTTTGGTATATTCAAAGCAAAAAGTTATAATATATATTTTATTTTATATGTATCATTCACTTTATTTTTTATATTTGGGATTTGCTAATACAGCCGCTTTTAAAAACATGGAAGTCTCAAAATTTAAATTTGAATAAGAATAAAATTAGAAAAAAAATTCAATAATTATCTATAGTAAAACAATTAACATTATTTAAGGATAAAAAAATATAAATATTGAGAGGACAAAATTATGATGCTTCCATTTTTAATACAATATGATATTATTGATTTTTAACTAGTTTATTTAAATAAATTATTCTAGGTATGACATTATGAATTTAAGATTTACAGATACTAGCTTTAGTGAATTTAAAAAGTGAGAAGATAAATATTATTAATAGAATCTATTATAAAATTTTTTAATAAAAGTAATGCTACATGGCCAATAAGTATTATCATTTTTGGCCCGTACTTAACCAGCAATAATTTGTACTTATATATTACATAGATTTTACACACAATAAACATCTAATTTACACCTATATTTATTATTTTCACTCAAATTTTTTAAAATTTATACACATAAATTAATAAAATTTATCTGTTAAATATAATTTAATATTTATGTTGTTAAAAAATAACCAAAAATACTAAAAGTTGTTAATCCCAATAATTTCTCTTTTAATAATAATAATAATAATAATAATAATAATTTTTATTAAAATAATATTTTGTTATAAAATTTAAACACTTTATAAATTTATTCTCTTATATAATCCATGCTACAAATACATTAATATCAAGAATTTAT
The DNA here is from genome assembly GCF_059453495.1 of Arachis ipaensis. NCBI lineage: Eukaryota > Viridiplantae > Streptophyta > Magnoliopsida > Fabales > Fabaceae > Arachis > Arachis ipaensis. Next base: position 9,848,202 of record NC_142438.1, read on the forward strand.
ATAAATGTCCCATGATTTATTTTTATTTTCTTTTTTCCTCATATTACCGTTATTTATTAATAATTCAGGAGGTTTTGTTGACCCATTATTATAATGGATTTTTAGTTTTGGGTATTATTCACTAAAAAATGATTAATAGCCTTTTTTTTACACAAAAGCCCATATAATGTACATATAATTTTGGTCATGACATTTTTTTTGTCCTACAATAATTACTAGCATTTATAATAATCAATCCCACCAAAACCTGCATGCTCCTTCCCATATGTCATCTGTTTATAGGATAGTCAAATCTTGGCCATTCTTAGTCATTGTAATCTTGGCCACCAGAAAATTTCCCTTTTTTATTATGTGAAAACCACAGATCTGAGCTCTGAGGGACCTTTAGATTTGTGACTTTCAAATTTCTTTTAAACATGTAAATCTGAGGATTAAATTTGTTTTTTTTTTTTTGTTTTAAATTTTTTTAAACATACCAATCTAATATTCAGATTGTCATATTTGTATTTTAGTATTAAAAAATTGTTTACATGTGCAAATCCGACCTGAAAAAATTATTTCGACACAAACCAGACCCTCCAATCTGATTTGTGCGCTATGAAATTTGACAATTAAATTTTTCTACAAATTTTATTATTTTTCAGATCTGAAAGTCTGATTTGTTATTTAAAATTAAAAAAAATTAAATCCATATTTTAAAAAAAAATACATAAATTCACCGTTACACTGAAAAAAATAGATTGTTAGTTTATCACTCACATCCTTAGAAGACGGGAATTTATTTTTTTAAACTGTCGACGAGTATTGTAATATCGTCATACTAATCCCTCCAATCCTTTGATAGTTAAGCATGGTATATAGTTATATTAATAGTCAAGCATACCATTACCACACATCCTCACAATTATAAGAGAATTAAAAATGTGATTTAGAGTTTAGACACTAAAACAATCGGGGAGAAGGTATTTATTACTTACCCTTGTTTCAAATGAAATCCTTTCCTGTTGGATGTTTTGTTCAAAGCTTCCTTCCATTCTTTCACCTTCTGAGAGTGACAACCAAACTTGATTTCATGAGCATCCATGGCTTTCTTGTAAGTTTCCTTCTGATACCGTACATGTGAAGGCTCTATTTTGTAGAAGACTGGAAACACAAGCTGGTTCCTTTCCCTGTGACACCGCAGGATCTGGACGAGTTCATCAAGGCACCATGTTGAAGATGCATAGTTTGTTGAGAAAACAATAATGGAGATCTTTGAGGCTTCAATGGATTGAAGGAGTTGAGGTCGAATTGTTTCTCCTGTTCTGAGATTCTCATCATCGATGAAGGTGTTGATTCCGTTGCGGCAGAGAGCATCGTAGAGATGACCTGTGAATCCATGACGTGTGTCTTCACCCCTAAAACTCAGAAAGACATCGTAATTAGTAGCCATGGTCTCAGAAGTTGAAGCTCGATTTGCCATCCCTGTAAATGCAGAACAATGTAATGATAGAATGATTCACAAATCACAATGGCAACCTGGCTTTTATAGGGAAATTTGTAAATATATTCAAAATATCGATTTTCTAGTAATTTTAATATGGAGAGAAGGTTGGTGTATAGCAGAGTTATGAAGGTATACGGTGTTTTATCATGGTATGAGGACTGCGTAAGACAAATCAAATCGGCCGATTTGTGTATTGGTAAAAAATCCTGGGTCCGAGACGGAAAACCCTAGGTCCAATTTCAGTATCCATAAAATTCTGCAATGAAAATTTTGGGTCCGATTTCAGAAAATCCTAGGTCCGATTTGTGTCCCTCTCTCTCTTCAATGAAATCGGACGATTCGATTTTTTCCCACTAAAATAAAAAATTGAACGCCGTCACAACCGTGTATATCTCCCTAATACTTCATAACTCAACATAACTCACATATCAACTTCATTAAAAAAAATTAGCCTTAAAATTTACGGTTAATCTACTAGAATATATTTTTAAAAATAAGAATATATATATATATAAAATAAGATAAAGTATAGGGAGTCAATGGCTTAAGTGTACAATATGTACAATGGAGGTTTAGCTAGTATTAGAGATATGACCATTAGTGTTACATTATTCTGTCAGGTTATGTTTTTGGGATGAATGGGTTCATGACATGGTATTAGAATTTTAGATCCGAAAGATTAAGAGTTCAATCATTGGTGAATTCAAAATCAGCTTAAGTTTTTGGGATGAGTGGTTTTATGATATAAGATGTTTATTATCCCTACTATCGGATGGTTATTCTTGATAGTATGGGTGATGTTCATTTTATTTATGGACCAAAGATTTAGTCCATTGTATATATTATATACTTAGACCATTGACTCCCTAGCAATACTCGTAAAATAAATTACATATACGTCTCTTATCCTTAATATTGTCAGGAAATCTTGAACATTGTCAGGAAAATCTTATCCATGGGTAAAAAGTAAGAATTTCATGTGACGGGAAAAAGGTTGATGAATCAATGAGAGCACTTGACTAGTTGACTTGACTTTCAACAGTAGCAGAACTTTTATAATTATATAATCTTACAAACATTATGGATGGAAATGATGATAACAAGAATTCACTTTCATTAGTGAAATGCGAAAGACGTTTATGCTTTTACTTATCAAATTTAGAGTAAAGTATCATTTTTGTTCCTAATGTTTGGGGTAAATCTTATTTGTGTCCCTAACGTTTAAATTATCCTATTTGTATCTCTAACGTTTGTAAAAGTGATTCAATGTTATCCCGTCGTCAATTACACATCATGAGCACTTTAGTTTGAGTTTTAAAAATCTCTTCTTGAAGTTAGAATACAAATGTCTGGGATAAAATCGATGATCTACTTTAAAAAATAGCTCATCAAATGTTGAAACTAATTCCTACAACATTTACATAATTCATTTTTCTAGGGACATAATTAAATCTAAACACAAATAGTGGGTATAATATTAAATCGAACACATCCAAGTGAGACCTAATTGAGAATGAATACATCCAAGTGATAATAATTGAAAAATATAATTTGATTTGTTAGTATAATTGATAGTAGGATAACATTAAATCACTTTTATAAACGTTAAGGATACAAATAGGACGATTTAAACGTTAGGGACATAAATAGGACTTACCCCAAACATTGGGGACAAAAACGATACTTTACTCTCAAATTTATTATAGGGCCTCAGAACAAAAGAAAAAGGAGAGTATGTGGGCCAAGTCCATAACTCTTTTATCCATGTTTTTCACTCCAACAGCGCGCGCGCACACACATTTTATATCACTCAATTTTTTCTCACCGAGGGATGTCTCCTCCTCCTCCTCTTCGTGCTATTCTTTCTTTAAAAAAATAAATTTTCATACACTTTTCTTTGATTATTTTCACTACTACTTTCCTACTTTAATTCTATTATACTCTATCAATTGTGTTCGCTTAGGTAGGTTCTTATTCCAAAACTTTGTTAAAATAGCCTAAATTTAAAGAAGAGAAAAATTACTTTTAATTTAAATATTAACAATTATTAAGACATCAAAATAATTTTTTAGTTTGATAATTACTTATATCTTTAATTTTTGTCATAGTTATAGTTATGAGTATTAATAAATCTAAAAATTTAGAATTAAAATAAGATAGAATTTGAGATTTTTAGATATATAAATTTTATTATATCAATTAATGTTAAGATTAACTTATTAAAATTATTATTGTTACGTTTGTGATATTAAATTCACCATTCTCTTTGTTAGTTGGAATATGTGGAATAAAAATTTTTCTCTTAAATTTTAGTTTGTAGATAAATTTTGTATTTATAGTTAAATTTTAGTATTGTATCAATTTTACAATTATTGAAAATAATTTTAAAATTAATTATTTAATTATTTACTAACTTATTTGTCAACATGATGTTTATGTTAAATATTTTACAAAAAAAAATTCTAATTGAGATATAATATTTTGTGTTGAAATTAATTAAGTTTGTCATTTGAAAAATTAAATTACAATGTAAATATTATTTTGTGTATACATTTTGAATGTAAAATTAGTATTAAATTTGGATAAAGTTATTATATGAATTATTATTGAATTAATTATTGATTTGTTTGACAACTTTTAGCTTGATCATGGTTTGTATGTAAAAATATTTTGAAAGATTCCATGACAAAAATTACAGTTAGTGACAATAAATGCTACACTTGGTACACTTTGTCAATATATAATTATATTTTTAGATCTATATAAATTAAAAATGATACATGTGTATTTCATGTCTACAAAATTAATGAAATATGTTCACAGATGATGGATGTGACAATGGTGGGGCGAAGGAGAGGTAAGGTGATGTTGAGATGGAGATTCTAAAGTTAAATAGTTAATATTGACGAAGACGGTGGTGCACCGACACAGTGGGAGAGGATGAAGGAGGGTTGAGAGAGAATGATAGATGATGAAAGGGAGTAATAACAGGGATAATTAGGGAAAGAATTATTTTGACCAACTTTGATTATTAAAAAATTTAAGAAAATGATAAAATTAATATTTATTTTAAATGTTAGGAATAAAATTGAATTAAATTAAATATTAAGAATATTTTTTAAAATTTTTAAAAATATTAAGAATAAAACAGTATATTTTACTCTAAAATAAACTAATTATTTACTTAAATAAATTAAAATACACAATTTTACTAATTTAAATATTTAGTTTTATTTTCACTAGTATAAAAAGGAAAAACCTAAAGTACAAAGATTCTGCAGGTGTTAACAGTAAAAACTATGCAAAAAAGATTTCACAATTTTACTGTTGTTGTTACCAAGACAGGGAAGCATTTTCGCTTTCCTTGACAGTAAAAATGGAAGAGCATTTTCGACTATGTAGCCAACGAAATTGAGAAGAAATTTTCTCCTACTTTCGTAGACCATGTGATAGCAAAAATGGAATATATATTTTATGGATTTGGATCCTCTAAAGTTTGAATTTCACTTTAAAGAATAAAGTGTGATCTCTCACCATTGATTTCATAGGTGGGACCAATAATAAATATGAAAGAGAAACTATTTAATGGTAGAAAATCACACTTTACTCTCTAAAGTGAAATTCAAACTTTAGAAGATCCAAATCCATATTTTATGACTTGATGCCTGCGAAAATAGAAACATTAATGTTCAAAAACTTTTTTATAAATACCACAATAGCCTAGCACAATATGACATCTCTAACTATCATTCTTCTTATTTCTATTTCTTATTCTTCAACTTTTTTCTCTTAAACTCTATTCTATTATATAAAAATTAAATTTCTACATTTAATAATTTAATAATAGACTTGACGTAATATATTTCTAAGAATATTTTTTTATTTATTTCTTTTAACTTATTAAATACAAGTTACTATGATGAATTAATTATAACAACTAATTGATTTGATTATATATTAAAGATCACACAATTTATTATAAATTATATCAAACAATTAATTATTAAAAATATTTTTCAATTTATTTCTTTTAACTTATTAAATATAATTCATTATAGTAAATTAATTATATCAACTAATTAATTTAATTAGATATTTAAATATCACACAATTTATTATAATTTATATCAATTAATTAATTATATCGATTATTTTAATTTATTAATTTATAAGGTACATATTAAAATAGATAATTTGTTATTTATTCTAATTAAATATAATGAACACAAATTAATTTAGTTAAGAAAATCATTGTCTCCTAAAAGAGTGTTTCTCTATTTGCCTTTTAATTCACTTAAATTTAATCAACTATTTCTTGATTTTTTTTTTAATTCAATAAATTAAATCAAATCAAATCAATTATACTAATTATTTGTATTAACTAATTGATTTGATTAACTCTTAAAAATATTTTTATTTGATTTGTTTTATTTATTTAAATATATTAATTATAACTAATCCATTATTTAATTTTATTAAGATAAATATTAAATTCTACTTTTAATATAAAAATACAAAATTTTATTCCTTCAACTTTTATTTTATCATTATAAAAGGTCATAAATATTAGAAAATGATCTCATTTTTTTATCAATTACTCTTTTGTTTAATAGTTTTTACAACAATTTTTTTTTCCCTATGAAACGTCGTGGCAAGAAGGCAACTATCGACTTATCGTGGATACAAGCCACTGGACCTCCAACTCCCACTCAAAGCTATATATAATATATTAACCATGCAGTATTTATGGACCATGTGGTTGACAAGTTCTCAAATTGAAATTTTTGAAAAGCCTATCCCTGACAATTTTAACATGGACTACGAGCACTGAAAATATGTTGGAATAGAAATTCAATGGTCAAATATTCAAAATGTTATGGATATAAGATAAATCTACAGAGGGTAAGAAAAATCACTTTTGAAATGTTAATCCGAATTATATAAATCTATCGTTGTCACTACCTTTTTTTATAATTTTTTTTTTGTCTTCAGGTTTGCTGCAACTATAAAAGATTTGAATATTTAGGTCATGAATGTGGTTTTAGTAGATACTCTAGATACACTTCCTATATTATATATAAACGCGGTCTTTTTGGCATGTATCATGATTGGTGTAAATCGTTTAGCACTTATCCTAGATCCTACGACTTTCTCTATGCAGATCATCTGTTTTCAAGACTCAAGAAAATGTGTATAATTATTTTATTTCTTATTCATCAAAATCAATAGTTTGTCAGATCATATCAACAAACAATAATTATCTGTGTCATTTTTTTAATATATTTATTAGTCTCTTAGGTGCAATTTTCAAGTTGTTGTAGTTGAGATTGATCAAATTATGAGACCCAAAAGTATGTTTATTATTCGAGACACTGCTGAGGTAATTAATGAGCTTGAGAGCATGGTGAAGTCTATAAATTGGGAGATTTGCATGACTTACACTAAAGAAAATGAGAATTTTTTAGGTGTTCAAAAGTCTACGTAGCAGCCTACAGACGTTCGAATGCGTTGTTTAATTGATAGAATAGATAGGTGAATTTTAAATTATGGCTTAAAAAAATTCTTGTGTAATTGTACTTTCACATTTATCTATGTATCATAGTAGTTAGACATTCATGTATTTGGCTTTTTTTTTTCATTTGGCCTGGTTATTGATTTCGATCTCCATTTAGAGGTTGGTGTATTTTGTTATAACATGGTGATATAGATAAAGAAATTTCATCACATTCTTGAAAATATAGAGGTCCTCGTATTAGAAGCCAAATAATTAAGATTCTGGACTATTGTATAATGAAATAGATAATATTTATGTAATTGAATATTTCTAAAGGAACAATATATTGGGGAACATAGACTAAAAAAGTTAGAAGAATTAATATATATTATTAAATTATACAGTTTAAAAATAAGGCCATTTAAATTTATAGTTAAATTTTTTCAATTTATATTTATAATCCAAACTTATCAATAGTTTATAATATAATTTCATAAGTTATAAAATGTGATATTAGTCATTGTTATATATATGAAAAATGTGACTCATTTAGTATTTAAACATTTTATTTTTTATTAATATTATTATAATAAGATACATGTAATTTTATGAGAATAATATAATCTGGACTTTGGTTATCTAAGAATTGACTAAGTGGTTGATATAATTCCACGTCATGAACTGACGAATGCTAACAATTGAAATGATAAAAAAAAAAAAAAAACAGCCAAATAAATATTCGTAGGGATTAATCGCGATTTGGGACTTAATAGAAATATGTCAAATTTTCATGGGTGGTATTGTAGAACTTATTCACATGAAATGGACGGGGACATAGTTACCTTCTCCATAAAATCTATTAAAAAACGCGAATATAAAATTACTGATTTTTTCTAATATATATATTTTTGAATTTAGTAACCTTAATTCTTGTCTCCAATTCGAACACTTTTTTTCTAGACACATCCTTAGTCTTGATTTTGCATCTCCCTAACTCACTTTCTCTGCCTCTTAAATTTGTCACTACATCGCTCAGTTTCGTTCCAAAAAATTATCTTATTTGTTGAAAGATGTTTTTATATTTTTTTGAAATGTTATTTATTATAATGAATATATTATGACTTTTTTTATTTAAAAGAAAATTAAAAAATATCTATAGATAACTATGGGTGTCTGCATTTCTTAAGGGAATAATTAAAGAGGAACTTCCGACGAAAATGGAGAGGGGACGAAGGGTATTTTTTTTAAAAATAGGAGCAAGGGACGGGAATAAAAGTATGCCGCATCCACATGAGCATCCATTACCATCTCTAACTAACAACAGAAATTCAATTTGAACCGATTTAAGATGGGACACATGGACTTCATCTTCATTGAGTCATAAGATAATGAACCTAATTCAGATTTGAAATGCGGACAATGGACCTAGATTGATCTTGCTCACTTGAGTTAATATTTTGAGTCATTGTTAAAAAATATACTATACTATTAAATATTATTATATTTAATATATATAAAAGTTAGATATGCTTACAAGATATTTTTTAATCAAACTAAAAAATTTTAATTATATTTTTTCTCTTTTAGTCTAAAAATTATTTACTAACGTAATAAAATAATGCTACTCATCCTTTAAATATTATCTTTTATTCAGTTTTTAAATTTAATATTTTATTATTTTAATTTTCTAATTAATCATATTTTCTATTTTTAAGGAATAATTTTTTTTATTTAATTTATTATTATACTTGTTACCGTAAAATTTGTAACAACTTGTAATGCATTGATTTTTCGCAAACTAAACTATAAAACTTATAACAACTTTTTGTGCACTTATTTTTAAAATATCAATGAAGTTTTCAAAATAAATTAAACTCCAATTTTTTTTTTCTCTTATTCAAAACATTCAAAATTACACAATTACACACAAAGTGCTTTTTGAACACATCCAAAAATTATACAGGTAAAATTTAAAATTTAAAAATACACTTCTAAATTATAAGAATGAATACTAATTATTTTATTAACACATCCAAAACTCATATCAAAATAATTTATTTATCCATCCAAATTTATAAAATTATACAATAAATAATTAATTGACACACTTGTAAGTCAACGGTAAATAATTGTGCTTATTATAAGAAGATGTAGATCGTACGTTCATAAAAATTAATTTTTTTTAATTATAATACATATAAAAATATTAAGTTATATACAAAATATTTTTGCAACACATCCAAAATTATAAATCTAAAATGATTGTTTTTTTTCAACTATAACACATATAAAATTATTAAGTTATATATAAAATATTTTTGAAATACATCCAAAATTATAAATCTAAAATTTTATTTTTGGATGTGTATTTAAATTATAATCAATTAGTAATTAAAAATCTTAAAATCGAAATAAAAATTTTAAAATTTAAATTTTAAATTTCAATTTTATTTAGTTTGTATTTTGGATGTGTATTTAATTTTAAAAAGATACCAAATTTATTTGGATGTGTTTGTTTTAATATTTTTAAACTATTATAATAAAAAACTGAATAAAAGACTATTTTTAAAAGATACCTAGTTGAACCGATTTTGTTATTAGTTTCCTGACATAGAAAACGAAATTAGAGAAATTTTTCTACACAATTTTTTGCTATCAACACCTGCGCAATCTTTGTAGTTTAGGTTTTTATTTTTTTTGCTATCGAAAACACAATTAAATCTTTAAAATAGTAAAATTTTTTATTTTGATTTATTTGAATAAATAATTATTTTTTATTTAAATTAAAAAGGGCCTATTTTAGACACTTGTTAGAGGTTGGGGGCACCATATTTTGCGTCTTTGATATTCCTCTATGCAAAATCGTACTTCTGATGATTTTTTTTTTTTTTTGAATTTTCCGTAAAAGTTTTCAAAGAGAAAAACATGTTAATGTTTTTTGAATGAATGACTAAAAGCTCGTAATTTGTTGTTGTCCTGATGAAATATGTTAAGTATACATAGGATTCTCTTAATTTTTTTTTTCAATTATTTGATAAAGTGTAAATTTTTATTATTTAATATTTTTTTTACATACTTAATATAAAAAATTATATTTGATTAAACAATTTAAAAAATTAAGGAAATTTATTTTTGATATACACTAATAAAATTAACTATTAAAATCAGTCTTTTATATAAAATACATATTAAAATATAAAACATATATTTAAAATAAATTAAATAACATTAATGATTAATTTTAATGTATAAATAATATTTTATTTTATTATCAAAACAAAACTTCTACTTTTCTTCTCTTGCTTTCTTCGTCTTTAATGATACTTCAAGATTTGTTGTTACAATCTAAAATTTGTGGCCCCTTTATAAAGTGTATTAACTCTATGCTTTTTCCTTTAACAAACATGCTAAATGTAACAAAAATGATATATATTAAGGTGTCACTTAGATAAAGATATTAAAAATATTTTTTTTAAAAATATTTTTTAATAATTAAAATTCAATATATATAATCGACTAAACTGTGTTATTTTTATTAAAATTAGACTAAACAAACCAATTTAACCGAAAAATCAATAAATTAAATTTTGAACTGGTCTAAATTAATATTTTTTTATAAAAATGACTATAATATCCCTATTTTATATATATATATATATATATAAACTTTAAATCCTAACCCTATGACGGCAGAGAAATAAAGAGTTAGAATTTAAGATTCTCAAAATTAATATATATAATACGAGTATTCTAGTCATTTTCTATAATAAGGGTATTGTAGTTATCTTCTATAAAAATAATATTAATTTAGACCAATTCAAGATTTGATTTACCATTTTTTCGATCAAATTAATTTGTTTAGCCTAATTTTAACAAAAATAACACGGTTTAATCGATTATATGTGTTAAATTTTAATTACTAAAAAACATCTTTAAAAAAGACGTTTTAGACATCTTTATCTAAGTGTCTCCCATATATTAAAATATAAAATTAAACATTTATTATAAAATAATATATATTAAAATATAAAAAATTTAATTACTCTGTAAGTCCCTATAATTTTACCAATTTTCAATTAGATCCCTATTTTTTTTTAATTTGGTTTCTATACGTCAATTTTTTTTTTCAATTTAATCTCTATTAACATTAAAAAAATGTTGGTAAATTGTAAAATTACTTATATATCCCATATCTTCCACCATCTTCGTCACCTTTTTTTTTTTGGTGACTTAAAAGAAAATAAACAAAAACTAAGAAAGAAAAAAAAAACAAGAAACTGCTTAAGAAAGACAGTCCCGCTGAATGCTACTCTCAAACTCCTTCCAAGGCAATGGAAGCTCCACTTGGGGAGAAATAGTCCTCATTGCAGTCTTTGCCATGATGTCTGCTACTGTATTTGCATCTCTCAAGATCAACCGAAGATCAGCACGCCATTTCCAAGACATGATATCTCGGATTTTTAACACCAAAGGATCAAGCAATCTTGTAAATTATTGACAATAGTAAAAGCTTCCACACAGTCTGTCTCACATATAATGTCTCTTTGTCCCGAGTCCCATGCTAAAAGAAAGCCTCTCCAAATAGCAAACAACTCTCCTTGCAAAATGCTACGACTCTCAATTGTTCCCAGACAGCCTCGTTGCCACCTTCCCTTCCAATCTCTGCTAACACAAGCAAAACCAACTCGAGCACCACTGCCAGGATAGCTAGCATCACAATTAATCTTAAAGGTACCCACTGAGGGGAAATCCAAGAGCCACTAATGGTTGAGGGGATAGATAGTCGTTGCAACTCAAAAATATTTCAGAGCTCCTTTTCTAAGGACAAAGCCATACCAATCACCTTGTCTGTGGTCCAATGCTCGTGAGGATGAAAGATCTCGTTATTTCTCGAACACCAAATCCACCAGAGACCACATAGCCACTTTTTAAAATCTTCTCTCTTATAACTATGGAGGAAAAATAATAATAATAAAAGTAAATAATAATGATAACACATTAATTAGTGAGAGCCACTAATGACAGAGAAAATAGCAATGTTGGATTCCCATTCTAAAAAACAAACAAGACTTCTGCTCTCGACACTCCAAATCTGTAAAAAAAAACATAAAAAATAAAAAAAAAATAAAAATAACAATAAAATATAGACAAAAGTAAAGAGACTGAAGAATCCCAACCTTCCATTCACATGTTGGTTGTAGTAGTCTCAGCTGTGAAATTTGAGTAGTTAAGATTAAAGCTAGTTTTAAATCCTGAACCATGAATCAAAAGATACTCGGCCATGAAAATAAGTCATGTGACAATGTCCAGAAAATCTCAATTAAGATTTCTACACAAAAAATTAAAAATAGAAAAAATGAAGAACTTATGCAGATAACACAATTAAAGCATATTGACAAGTATGATAATAGAAAAATTCAAATTATATATACCTCAGACAATCAGATGCAGATTGAATATCCTCGTTGGAAAGGTATTCCAAATGCTTTTTCAGAGTTTTCAAAATAGAAACATGAATGCTATCAAATAATATACTTAGGATTTTGGACTTCAAAGCAACTACAAGATCCTCCAACTTAAATGGACTCAAAAATAATAAAGTATTGAATAACCTTAAACAAGCATAAATAGAAAAGACTTCAAGAACAGAAACATCATCTGAATTTAAATCTTGGGAAGAAGAGGGTAATTGCAACTTTGCTTGAAAAATTTTGGACTCCTCATGACCAGATATTACAGGAACATCCTTTGGTGTGGAATCTTTGAAAACCTCATTCAAATCACTACGAACATCATCAACTTCCATAGATCTTTGATTAAGATTTGTCATGTCTCTTTGGAGTTGACCCATCTTACCCGATATGACATTTGCCTCATAAATATCATTCCCATTGGCAACATTGCCGCAGGTTTCCTTACATCTTCGCACACCTCGACATTCAAATCAAAATTACATTCTCGCTGAAACTTCCCGCCGCCCAAAGATCCCTCATTCATGCTGATTTAGGAACCAACCTACCTGAATCACCCAAAATAGTTGACGAAGACGACGACATCCATATCGGAAGAATTGCCCAACGTGACGACGGCGCGCGATGCAGAGCCAAAAAGGGCGCTGAGGGCCGTGCCATCGTGAAGGGAAAGATAAAGACGAAGGTGTGCAAGATGGCTGGGGTGTGTGGCAATAGCAAGGGGAGAGAGAGAGGCACCCAGCCACCCTCACGACGGCTGTTCCTCCATCTTCGCCATTGAATTACTGCCAGTTTCATACTCGCTGCCGCCTCCGCTAGTCCACCGCTTGTATACGCTTTCCATAAATTTTCTTTTTTCAGTTCATTCTATTCAGATGCGAAGGGGGTGAGAGCGGGGATGAGAGAGCGGGTTTAGAGAGGGAGGGCATGGAATTTCTGAATATAAAAAAATGTTAAGGGTATATTTGGAATTTAAAAAATATTGAGGTAGTCTAGATTAGGTTTTTTATTTTTAATTTTAGAATATTCTTTTTTAATACAATAATTTGTTATCTTAAACTTTTTTTTTAGACGGTAAAAACTTAATTAAAAAAATTAAATAGTATAAGAACTCAATTAAAAAAAAAAATATCGAGGCCTAATTAAAAATTCGATAAAATGGTAAGAATTTATAGAGTAATTAAACCAATATAAAATATATATTAAAATAATAAAATAATATATATTTATATAAAAATATATAGTAACTAACTTAGTATCTGATTTTTAGTTTTTCATCATATTCTTTGGACCGACACCTCAAAGATAATCCGTCATGAATCGCAGTTCTATTGAAGAATTTATTGTTGAGTAATAAATTAAGGCATATATTTCTGTAGCAAATAAATCCATGAATTATTGGTCACTTAAATTTATTGTGAATAAAATTGAACTTCTTAAATTTCAATTCAATTAAATCATTCCTTTCTCAAGATTAACGAAAGTGTATCATAGATTCATATTAGTGAAATAATTAAATAATCACCAAATAAATTGTCATTTGGATAGTATGACACTGCTAGTAACAAATAAATTTAGATAAAGAAAACCAAACTTACAATTCCTTTTATCATTGAATAAAGAAAAATAGTTACAAATTACAATTAAATGAATCAATATGAATTTAGAGAACACCTTATTGACAACAAGAACAACAAGAATTTATGAAACATGTATAAAACAAAACAATAGGAGTACAAATTGAAGCCAAGATTCAAGAGCCATTAGTTGATAGCACTGCAAATTTTTCTTATGATTCCAGCTGATCCAGTCAAAGGAGAAATATCTCCCATTTTTATCATAGCAGCTGCAAAGTCCGATTTAAAAGTTGTAGGATTTTTACTATACTCAGAAACAAATGAATCTGTAGATCCTCCACTAAACAAAACTTGATCCGATTGAAGAAGACCTTTTTTCTGAATCAGGTTTTTGAAGTAATTGTTATCAAACGAATTGGGTGTGACCAAGTCTAATGGCGACAACTTTTTATTGTTGTCGTTGTTAATCAAAGATGGACAACCACGTTGGCGAGTGCTAGCAAAACCAGCATCAATGTCACTTGTATTACCATATATTCTATTTCTGAATGTGACACATCGAGCTTGGCCAATTGTATGGGCACCTACAAATTAAAAATTAGATTTATTAATTAATGATTGCCATATAATTTATAATTAACATTTTATCTCTATATTAAATTTAGTGTGAAGAGTATGTTACATATTATTAGCAATGAATATTGAATTACCAGATAAAGTGACCATTTCTTTTGCACTAAATCCTTTGTTACTGAAACGAGAGATGAGAGTGTTAAGATCATCTGAGGCAAGTGGAAGGTCACTATTAGCCAAAGCTATACTTGCGGTAGTAGAATCTCTGCGTCCAAGCTTCACAACCCATGATGGACCACCCACCTGATCAAGAATTTGTTAGAGAAAGAATAAAAAAATGCATCCTTTAATTTGAGTCTTACTATATACATCTATATTAAAAAGCCAAGTTATATGAATTGTTATCTAAAATTTAAAAGAGACGTGTTAAAAATATAATTATTTATGTGCATAATTTTATTAATTAACTTAAACTTTTAGGATAAATGATTTCATAATATACTTACAGCGAATGATGCATCACGAGCAGCTACAGCAACAATGTCAGCGCATGAAACGACTCCAGGGCATACTTTCTCTACAGCAGCTTTAGCTTGATCTATGACTTCAAATCCTCTAACTGAGTTATTATTAGGTAATGCACCTTTCTCACTCACAATTATGGGGGGGCTATCATCTAGCAAAATTGATGCATCACAACCCTGCATATCAATAAACATTTAAATGTTTAAGATTCTATTATGCTAGTGAGAGAAGATAACATTAATAGTTATATCTCTAATACTCTCCTTTGAATAAGAGTCTCTTTTAAGTTTGTTTTATTGTTTGTATAGGCATTTTTTTCTCTTTTATTTGCTTTATGCTATTTTTTTGTTACTTTCGGGATTCACCAAAGATCGAATTATGGATTTTTTAGATATAAAACTCTGATACCATGTTATGAAACCATTCATCCTAAAAGTTTAAGCTAACGAGAGAAGGCGACATTAATGATTATATCTCTAACATGGTAGTCAATAAGGAAGCTGAATAATGTAATTAAGTATACCTGAACAAAGCAGTCATGGAAATGAAGGCGAACAAGAGAAGCCGCCATGCGGCGCTCCTTAGAAACCGCCGTGCGAATGGAGGTTCGAATGGTGGAAAGGGCATTGGGGCATGTTGTATCATAAAATGTTGAAGATAACTGTGCATCACATGCTGTGCCTAAGAGAACCAATATGATAGCAAAAGTAGTAGTGACACTTTGAATTCTGCCGCCCATAATTTTTATTTTTGAACAAATAATTGAAGATGATAATGAATATGTTTAGATTTGGCTTAGTTAAAACAATTGAGAAATTAAAGAATGAAGAATGGGCAACAAGATGTAGAATAATTATTAGTGATGAGAATGAAGAGATGATGGAGGAGTGGGTGTAAGTGGTGATGTATTTATAGTTACATACTTTGGTTATGTGAGAAATTGTCATAGTCACTAATGTCCGCTAAAACGCGTAGCAAAGGTTCCTTAATGGCGAGTTGAGAAATTTCAAATTTCTTTTGTTTCCAAATGGCAACTAAATGCCACTTTATGCCTTCATAGGAGCGTTAATTAATATCACGAGGAAGACTTTATCAATAAAGAAATTTCTTTTATTTATCGTAATAAATAAATAAATAATTCCATATATTATATATTGTCTGTATTTATACATACATATTGTTTTACATATTTTTCTAGTTAAATAATTAGTTATTTAAATAATTAAATTTATAATAAATAAATAAATTTATTTATAATAATATAATAAAAATGATAAGATATCAAATATACATTTTTATATCGATAATTAATTAATAGTTAATTTTTAATAATGTATATTATTGTAAATAAATAAATAATGGTGGAAACTCAGGTGCAGTCGATTTCACGTGAAATTGATATCTGAGAGCCGTTAGATGATTTAACTGATTTGACTAAATTTTCATTCAATTTCTCAGATATTAACTTCACGTGAAGTTGGCTTCACCTGAATTTTCACCATAAATAATGCACGCGAGTGTCAAAAACTCAAAATTGATTCCTGACTATAATAACGCGCATGCAGCAGAAGCTAAGAGCATTTTGAAATAAAAAATGCTCCCACAACACGTATGTGGATTCATGGCCTACGTTCTGATTTGGCTTAATTTTCATAGGAAATTATAAGATTAAAAAAAAAAAAAAAATTCGTGCATGTTTGGACGCCATTATTTTGTTAAAAAAATATTTTTTTTAATAAAAAAAAGATTTTTTTTTATTTTTTAATGTGTTTGGCAAATTTCTAATAGTAAAAATAAAAACACTAGTAAAATCAAAAAAAGATTTTTTTTGAGAAGTTGTAATTTACATCTTTTTTTAAAAGATGTTTTTTCCTTAAAAAAAAGATGTTTTTCATGTAATAAATAAACAAAAAAGTACTTTTATATTATTATACCCAAACATAATTGATAGATAAAAAGACTTTTTTACATGAGATATCCAAACATAAAATTACTTTTACTTCTCTATAAGATCTTTTAAAAAAAGATAACTCGAAAAAAAAATATTTTCTTAAAAGCTCACCCAAACAAGCCCTATAAGTAGACGATGAGAATACTAAATAATGCGAATAATAAATATGTCAGATGTTTAATTCAATAGATATGCAGATGATTATGTTCATTATTTTTAATTGGATAGTTATTTTTTTCATTCGATTTACTCATGCACAGTTAACAATAGCGGCATGTTCAATTCACTAGAAGTGTAGATAGTTATCTAATATTAAAGTTTAAGAGGTAATTTTGGAGTGGAGAGTTTTTTTAGTTTATTGGGTCAATTTTAAAGCCTATTGTTCATATTGTTTATAAAAATCATTGTTTACCTAGAAAAAAAAAAAAAAAAAACAAAAAAGACTGAACCTAATCAACGAAACTAATAGGGTATATTATTTAATTAGTATACATATTTATAAAGAGTAAATGATTAAATTAATTCCTAAAAATTATCAAATTTTAAATTAGTCAAGTTAGTTTTTCTATTATTTTTAAGTGATATTACAACACACATCTAATAGTTTTAATTGGTGGTTAACATGATAAGTTTATAAAATTAGATCAAACCAATCACAAATTAAAGAATTCTAATGCCTCAAGGTCTCTTCTCAATTAGGTTTAGATTGTTGTATACATAAAATGGAATTCGAATCTTCAATATTTGTTTAAGTGGATTAATGAATTAACTACTTGACCAATTTAAATTGATTTAAATTTATAGTATCTGTATATAAAGTATTTTGAATAATTTCTTGTATTAATAATAAGTTGGACATATATGACTGTATTCAAGTGTGTAAAAAGGTTTTTTGTTTTTTCATTAAGATATAACTGAATATGAAAGATACAGACGTTGAACAATTATAGTATCATGTCTAAAATGTGTGATTGTTTCGTATATGAAATATAAACAAGTGATGAAATGATCTCAATTTAATTTACATAATTTAGTTAGTTAGTTCTCGTGTTGAAATGAGTAATGACTATGACTATATATCCCTTTCATAATATTCGGCGAGACAATAATAAGCAAAAATGATTAGCACACCATGCAATTTTCCGCTGGGACAAATATTGTAAGTCTATATATAAAACTAATTATTCCTTGGCTTTGGCTATATTATCAGAAAAATATAATAGACTGGTCAAACACATCAACTATGAATCTATGATATACTTGCTGGCTGCCCTATACTAGTTCGAATCGAACTTCAAATTGAGGAAGTATTATTAACCGTTCCGAAATTTCTTTTGGTAAATTTAGTTAAACCACGAACGTAAATGCAATTTCAATTTGCAAAGATAAGCACACTACTGTTGTTAGTAGGATGATCATGATGATGATGATGATGATAAAATATATAGGAAAAAACACCATTAAACACCGTTAAGAGATATTGATTAATCAAACGGACCAATTATAAAGTATAAACAAACACGTATTGAACGCTTAGAAAGAAAAATAAATAAAAGAAAGGCAACTTTTCTTTATCAATAAATGCAACTAATCCAACGAACCAATCAAAAATTCAAAAAGTAGGAACAAAATTTTGAACAAATCTAAAAATTATTTGGTGGCCTGGTGGCTAAAGAGAATTGGTCACCTCTTCTATTCTTGTCATAACAATTAGCTGGCAGATAATAGTAACCAGAGCATGCCAGCTTTCTTATTTTCAGTGGAGAATCTATATATGCTTCTCAGTGTCTCGTATTCATATTGGTTCATTTAATCTATGCATGTAACCCGTCTATCTAAATTACAATCCCACTATGTTATCAACTCAACAGTATTTCTGTCAACTTCTGCTAACCCTTATTTATAATGATATTTAATAGAAGTGTCTTTGTAGATGTGTCTAATAAAAATATTTTTTTTTATGATTGTGTCTAATAAAAGTGTATTAAATTATGATTAATAAAGAAGGGTATAATTAAGGATATAATTCAAGACTATTCTTGTGCCTCCTCTTCTATGGTCTTTTCATCCAATTAAGAATATGACTTCTTCTTCACACGTGACCCATATCCTAAACTTTATCAAATTCAACACATTTTTTAAAACTATATATTTTGTCACTCTTTTTGTTGTAGGAATCCAATGTATATATTCAAATTAAGTTCCATTTCAACCTTTACTTTATTAAATCATTACCTTAATATTTGAACTTGAGTTCTTATCTTACCTCCACCAACGCTTTATCGCATTAATCATAGCATGATCTAACGTTAACTGTCTTGAGTTCATTTCATGACATCTTTTATGCTTCCATATTTGACTCTACTTTCCATATTTAACTCAGTGTCTTCTAAGCACGATACTTCGTCCACAGTACTAGCCCAGTCTTTTTGCAACTAGAATGATCATCATCAATGTTTGTTTCTTTCTTGAACACATACACTTCACAGATTGGAGAGGGAATTCAACAACACAGCGGTGCAACACAATCTTATGACAAAGTAACTTAGTTTTACTCCTCTCCCCTCCTTTCCTTAATTAAGAGTAAAATGTCAATTAAATCTTCGAGCATTTTGACTTCAAACTAATTAGTTATTAAAAAAAATACCAATTAGATCTTTTACGATAATAAACGGTGAACATCTATATCCTTCCGTCAAAGGATAGTGTAAAACGAAATGGAGTGAGTTTTTATATAATCTTTAGTAACTGCTCTTTATTTATAACAAATCCTATTAAAATAGATAAAGTTTTGTTCCAAAAGTTGTTATCTCCATGATGATCTTTCATAAATAAACTCATTAGAATAGGTAACGGTACATATAAATACCACCTTTAAGTTTTACGTGATGAATTGTTAGAAGGATATTACGTATCCACTGTTTGTTATTGTGGAGGACCAAGTTGGTACTATTTTTTCTTCGGAGACTAATTAGTCCGAATTTAAAATCTTCCTGTAGTCCTATGCTTCCATGTCCAAGTCTCCTTCCCCATCGTCCTCAAAATCAACATCACTCAATTCTGAGTTATAACAGTCTTCTCCATGGCTCCAACCTTTGTCTTCTCTTGGAGCTGTAAGCCTCTTCAAGTTTTCCACCACAGTTTGTAGGCTGTGTGAGAAGGAAGAAGGAACACGCTCCTCATCAACATTTTCAGTTGATTCTTCTTGTGGTCTTGAAATCATTGGCCCTGGCTGTGCCTTTGTCATCTTTACTTCTCCATAAGGCTCATCATTATCAAGCCTACTACAGATACCACAAAGCAGTCTCCTGAAACTTGAAAGTAATGCTGAGAAGCAGAGGCTACAGGATTGAGCACAACAATTTAAATTATCATCTAGCATGAGTCGCGCTGGCTGCGCCTTTGTCATCCGTGCTTCTCCACAAGGCTCATCATCATCAATCCTACATCTGCAGGTACAGCAAAGCAGTCTCCTGTAACTTGAAAGTAATGCTGAGCAACAGAGGCTACAAGTTTGAGCACAACTATTTGAATTAACATGTAGCACACCATGTTTTGAGTATGATGCTTCTAAAGCTTGTACAATACTAGCTGATGTCTCTTCAACTGAGCTTGAAGAAGCCCTTGCACTTTCTATTTCCATATCATCCTCTCTTGATATGGTTTTAGTATTTGTAATAACTAGCAAGGATTGTAGCTTTGAGGACTCAGGATATGGACATGTGAATTGGATATCATTCATGTTTGTTTCTTTTTTGTACACATACACTCCCCATTCTCTTAGGCTTGTGTCTGGTTCACACACCACCTGAACTTGCTTCCAGTTATTATCATGTCCAATGCGTGCATCAAGCCTCTCCCATTCCTCATCGTTGAAGAAAGCTCGAAGGTCACACAGAAGAACATGATTTTCTGCAATATTTAAAGTATGCTTGTGTTGGCGCTGGACATTTACATGCTCGCTGTCGATAAACAAGTGAAGCTCAACTTCTTGGTAGTTCATTTTGCCAAACATGAATGCTAGAGCCACAGCAGGGAACTTGCAACGTGCCCAGAAGATGGGAATTCCGCCTTGATCACGATAGTCGAACCAATCTGGAATATCTGTCTGTGGCATCAAGACTTGTAATTTGTTTATCTCTTTACACACCTGTCACATCCAATAATACATAATAAACTTGTTTAGTGCTGATTTTCATTCTTCTTTCATCAATTCTTTTATGCATGCTCAAATGGAAAGAAATAAGATTAAACCTGTGACCATAGCATGCTTGACGTATCTGCTGTCAAGGAATTGCAATGTCTTGCATTTAATTTTTGAACGTTAGAGGGAAGTTCTGGAATTTCTTGAAGCTTAAGGCAGTAGCTCACATCAAGACTTCTCAAGCAAATAGACTTTTTAATGCTTTCTGGGCATGACACAAAATAGTTTGACAATACGTTTAAGTCTTTCAAGTTTGGAAAACTCTGCATAATTACATGAAGATCTTCATTTGACAAACATGCATTGCTAAAATCCAAGGTCTCTAACTTTGGCCGGTGCTCTGCTTCAGAAAGCCTTCCTTTGAAACTTGTTAATAATTCTCGAAGTTGGGAACATCCTCCAATTTTTAAGGTGACAAAATTTGGCAACATAAACAAGCTACTTGGTAGATATTTTAGTTCCTTACAACCTGTCATATCTAAATAGCCAAGTCCACTAAGTTCAGCAAAAGAATCTGAAAGCTCTCTTAAAGCAGTATGTCTCAGAGAAATTTTTAATGGCTTATCATTCTTTCCCAGTATATCTGGGAAATGTGCAAGTCTACTACACAAGTCAAAGCTAAGATATTCAAGAGATGGCAAAGAGATTTGAGGCAGAAAACTCCTCAGTTGAGTGCATTCTGAAGCACTCAAATAAACAAGGTTAGGAAGAAAACCAATTGAGTCATCAACCTTAACCAGTTTCTTACAACGATCAAGTATCAATTCTCTTAAACTTTTTGCTCCAGACACATCAGGGAATTTAGTGATGGACTGACAGCAAGAGAAATTCATGTAGGTCAAATGATCAAATTTCTGAAAAACAATTATCAGTTAGTTAATAACATTATGCCAATTTTGAGAAGAAAGGAACCATCATCATATCTAACTTTCCCATTAGAGGAATGAGAAGAAGAGAATCAATTGTACCTGAAATGGCCTTTTCAATACAAGAAGACTAAAGCGTAAATTGAAGGCAGCAATTTGCTCGGGATAAAAGCCAGGTGGAAGGGATTTTGAAGGATATCCCTTCCAATCAAGCAGCTTTAATTGATTCGGCAGATAAATAGGCCAAGATGGGAAACTCGTGTTTCGAACGATAAGAATCCTAAGTTTCTTCATCTTCTTAAAGACAGTATCACTCCAATTAACCCCTTCTGGCAAATCAAGCTTTATACCTTCAATTTTAGCACTTCCCTTTAACACGAGGGAAAAAACATCAAAAGTTATTTACATGGCATTAATTCCTAGTAAGAAGGGGATTCAATATTTTGATTAAAGATAGCAATTTATTGGTGTACTTACTGTATTTTTTGTTAGTACTTCAAGAACATCTTCTCGAAACCATAATCTGCTTCGTTCGCCGGCTTCTTTTGGTGCCTCCTGCTTAACAATGTCTCTACCCATGTCCTTTATTAAGTCATGCATCCTCAAGTAACCATGTTCAATAGCTATGAGAGATTTATCAATTAATATTCTGATACCATCTTCTGAGTAGAATCCACACCCATCTAGTATTCTTTTAACATAATCCAATCTCATTCCATTAAAGAAGCATGCTATGTCAAGGAAAATCTCCTTTTCATTGTGCTGCAGACTGTCATAGCTTATTCTAAGAATACTTTGAATATCTATATGAGGATTCTTTTCATATTTGTCCAGTGCAGACTTCCCCTCTTTCAAATCTTTGTCAATCAAATTCGAGCCTATAACTTTTAAAGCTAATGCAAGGCCTTTGGCATATCGAATTGCTCGATTGCACATGTCTACATAGTTTGTGGGCGGGCTACTAGTTTTGAATGCATTCTGACAAAACAGCTGGAGAGAATCATGTTCATTTAGCATTGGCATATTATAAATCCTTTTGACCTGATGAACTGCTAGCAAATATTTATCCCTTGTCGTTATGATAATCCTACTTCCAGAACCAAACCAAGCACATCCTCCTGCTAGTGCTTGTAACTGTTCAATTTTATCAACATCATCAAGAACCATAAGAACTCTTTTTGTGCAAAGTCTCTCTTTTAATGTGGAGATTCCTTCATCAACACTGCCCAACTTGACTTTTCCCTTCTGAAGAATTTTTGACAGTAGCATTTGTTGTAGGCATACTTTACCCTTTTCTTGACTTGAAGTTTCTCTCACATTGAAAAGAAAACAAGCACCTTCAAACTGATTGCAGAGAGAGTTATACAAAGCTTTTGCAAGTGTTGTTTTGCCAATTCCGCCGATTCCAAGAATCCCTAACATGAATGTGTTGTCATTAGACTCAATATCTAGAATGGACTTCAGTCTTGCAACTTGGTATTGCAATCCAACTACATGCTCCTCAATGGGCAGTTGCTTAGCAGATACTTTAGTACTGATCTTGTTCACAATATCTTGAATAAACTCAAATTCATAGCTGCAAATGTAGAAATGAAATGGTTTAATGCAATTTTTTTCAGAAGTAGGTAATTATTTCTTCAAAACAAATAGACTAGAATTCTCATTTAGCAACTAACATTTCTACAGCTCTAAATTCTTTCATTTCAATTATATAAACAAAGAAAAAGGTATTCCTGCATATACCATATAGTTAGTACCCTGAATTTGTTATCATTTTAAGAGCTACAAAATATATGCATTGTTAGCCATTTTTATCCTCGTAGATTTGTTATCATTCATACTTGGAAACCAAAATGACTTGTTAGTACCAAAAGGATCAGGATCAAAGTAAGTAGTATTAGTTAATTTACTCACCCTTGTGTCAAATGAAACCCTTTCATGTTGGAGATTTCAGCCAAAGCTTCCTTCCACTTCTGAACCTTGTGAGACTCATAACAATACCTAATTTCATGAGCATCCATGGCTTGCTTGTAACTATTATTCTGATGCCTTACATCAGAGGGCTCTACTTTGTAGAAGATTGGAAAAACGAGCTGGTTCTTCTCCTTGTGACATTGGAGGATCTTGACAAGCTCATCAAGACACCATGCTGAGGTTGCGTAATTTTCAGAGAAAACAACGATTGAAACCTTTGAGTCTTCAATGGCTTTGAAGAGTTGAGGTCGAATTGTTTCTCCTTCTGTTAGATATTCATCATCCATGAAGGTGATGATTCCCTCGCGGCACAAAGCTTCATAGAGATACCCTGTGAATGTTTCACGCGTGTCTTTACCCCTGAAACTCAAGAAAACTTCATAGTTTTTATTAGTCTTTATTTCAGAAGCTGCAACTGTTCTTGCCATCACTTCAATAGCATAACACTCAAACACAGTACTATCATGAAAAAAGAACCAATATTTGCAGAAAGAGAATGATTCACTCACACAAGAAGCATGAACTTTGACTTACATTTTAGTCTTCATTTTTTACATTTTATTTTAACGTGTATTTCTAGCTTTCTTGAATTTAATAATTGGTTTCTGGAGCTAAGGAATACATGTACTTCTTACCTCCTCCTATCAATTTTAAATGAGTGGTTTTAAGACATAATATATAAAAAATATAACATAAATTAAAAAATAAAAAATAAAATCTATACAAAAATTTAACAAATCCAAATTTTTTTTTTGTAAGTTAGAAATAAGAATAAAATTCGAGACCTCTATTTTAAAAAAAACAAAGACTATGTCATTTGAATTATAGTTCGTTAACATCATGATACTACTTCCTAACTAGAAAGACAAAATTTATTAATTAACTCCTATGTCATGAGTAAATATTAAAGAAAAATGGTGGTGAAAATTCAGACACAGTCGACTTCACGTGAAGTTGATAACTGAGAACGGTTAACTGATGAACCGTTAATATAGCTGATTTGATTAATATTAACGGTTTATCAGTTTTTCGATCAGTCTGGTCCGGTTTTGATAACGATGCGTTGCATAACTTGTGTTCACAGCATAAAAACTCCACATCATCTTAACCATTAAAATATTTTAATTTAAATCTTAATGGTTACAAACCATGGCGTACTAAAATGCCATGAAAGTACATTACTTCACCCGACACGTTTCCCATATTTTATACTCTACATATTTCTTACTATTTGAGCATAGTTGTGACTTGTGGCTATCAATCTCATTCACCCGGTGTTGAATTAGCATTTTGGATTATTTTATATGTGTTGGTGCTTTTGGGATCACGGAACAATCACCAGTCATCATCACGTTCTGAGCAATGAACAATATGTTACTATGCATATCAACTCTCAAGTCTCAACTGTTATAGGCTCCCAAGTGTGAGATTCAAGATCTTTTGAAAGCTTCTGCGTCTGCATATTTTGTTGAAGAGTAAATATCCAACTCGATCTCTCTCTCTTTCGTAAAAATAGACATATCCTGGATTGGGTCTTTACTCATTTGCTGAGTGGTCGATGCCACATAGATGATAGAACATGCATTTACATTTGAAATAGCCTCAAAATTCCATTCAATGATTTTGCCAACCGTGAGTACTGAGTAGCGATGAACAAATTGTTTTTTATTTTTCGGAAAAGAATCCATGACATTGGACCACATGATATCATTGGATTCATCTAACTCAATGGAAAAAAGACTCGATTCTTAATATCTGTCACACTGATGAGAAATCATGGCAGCACGATCAGTCGTGGCTGGTTACTATTAAATTTTTCAAACGGAAAATGTAGATAAAGCAGTCAGATACTCATGTCAAGTTCATCACTAAAAGATAAATGTCTAGTAAATTGGAATTATTATTTTATATACATTCAAGGTTTCAATATGGATGATTACTCCTTTTGCTTAAATGGTGATTGCTACGTAAATTCGTCTGTAAATCGTGTCACTTTAAAAATTTCAACTGCTTGTGAGTGCAGTTCTCTAATCTCTATTCCTTTCCTTCTTTTTTCACTTCTCTGTTGCCCATATACTTTTTATCGTTTTTACTAGTATCAATGATTCTCACAAAGGATATCCAACTACTTACTTGAAAACCCTTTCTTTTGTCAATTCCCATCTCAAAAAACAGCAGTAATATACTAATATGCCATTTCTCATGAATATCACTCCATAAAATCCCATTTGGTAGTTTATAAATATCTTATTCAATTCAAATACCTTAATCTGCAAAGCATTTTCTAAAACAAACAAACTTTTTCCTTGCAAGTTTATTAACTTATTATATTAAACATTTATCTACTGACGGATAATAAGCTAACTTTACCAACACAAGGATAGGACGCAAACATTGCCAGACAAACATGCAATAGATTGGATGCATTACAAATAATCCGCAGAGTAGGGCAACTTACACCGAAAATGCATAACTTCATGAAGGGTTTTGAGCATTTAACCATGTACTCATGAAGCATATCTGTTGTCAGCATAGATAAGTTGCTATAACTGTCCTCTTATCTGCCAATATTTAAATGATAATTCCTATAGACAGTGAAAGAGAATACATGATGCTACCTTCTCTCAAGGGGAATGTAACTCTTGTCAACAAGGGTCTTCTCCTTGAACGGTTGAGTAGAGGGATCAGCTAGACTGGGAACCCTAGAGACACTACCCTTCCCTTTCTTAGCATTTGGTCCCACCACCTCTATCATATATTTCCACCCATCAATTGGTCTCCTCCGACTAAATATATGAGTCTTGATAAAACTAGCGATCTGCATTCCAGATTCACAAGATTGTGAATAATAAGTGCTGCAAATAAGGACTGAGGAAGAAATTTGAAGATATAACTGACTGACATTATAGAAAACCAGAATGTATCCATAAACTTTATTGTTTGTGAAAATGGTGTTAGTGCCTTGTTTTGGCACTAGAAATGCATAATTTGAATATATTTGTAGACAAACCTGAAACTTGCTATAAGCAATTCGACGCTCAAATTCCTGGAGAAGTATATCCTCTTCTCTCTGGGACATCTCCCATATGTTTCCATCTTGAGATTTAGATATTGTTTCCCACCCATCAGGCATGTTTTTGAACTCAGAAGTTGGAACTTCTGTGTTGTTCAGATCATTGTTGCCGGAGTCGAAGATGCTACAAGTGTTTAGAGCATTAAGTGCAACACACAGAAATAGTATAGCACTATTGTATATGTATTTGGAAATTATTGAAGTTGCTGTAGCATACATAAATTAGGAAAGGAGGAGGATTACAACACCATTTAGCTAAATAAAAAATGGAATTTCATCACATAGAAAAGCACTACACTGAGCTATACTTTGTCCAAACTTCAAGCCTAATTATCTATTTATAACATGGGGTGTGTCATAGAATAATTAGAAATGAATCACGGGCATTAGCAAAAAGATTAAGTTATCAGGAGAGCTGGTCATTAACAGTAGAAAATGGAATAAACTAGGATTAATTGATGAAATGAGATATTATCAAACACTCCTGAATCCTTGTTGAATGGCAACTTGTCAAAGCAACATATACATTAACATTCCCATTGACGAGACCACATTCAACACAAATTTGACATGCCCTACTCTATTAAAATAGCTATAATGCCTCATAAGATGGTGTGCAGTCACCAATAACATAAAGACATTAAGGCCTCAGTGCCTAACAAAGCCGACTTGAGTTCAATTCTTGAGATTTCTCATTGATGGATTATTATAAAAATGTAAGAGCAATACTATATGACCAACAAATTTATCATATTTTACCAACACTTGGCCAATAAAAGTATTTTTATACTAAATTCAAAACCCTACACCCTAAATCTTAATAGTATAAAAATAAAGTGTTACCTAATATTGATAAAAAGTGTTGGCCTCTCACATTTCTCAAAATGTAAATTATAGTAAGTACCTCATTGATCTCAAAGCCCTACACTAAGACAACTCTACCCTGCAACATAAAATTTATGTTTATCTCATAAAACTAGGAACCCTAAACTTCACTAACATGGTCCAATCACATCTAAAATTCTCCTCACTCATCAGTATGAGGCAACTTCAACTGACCAACTCTGAATACTTACTCAATCCAATTAAGGGACCATCCACACCATGCATTAATATTACAAAACCTTCATTATTTGAAGAGAAAAGTAACAATTAGATCTTTGAAGATGTTAAACTTGGACTAATTAGTCCTTGAAGAAAAAAAATACCAATTAAGTTCCCCGAGATAGCAAACGGTGGACATGTATTTCCTTCTGTCAATGAATAGTGCGAAACAAAACAAAACGATATTTACGGTAGTGCATGTCTCGTTACTATCACATCACATGAACATGAAAACGACATAGTTTTGAACAATGAAACATTTATTATCTTTTGAGTTTTTATATATTTTTTTATATCTTTATTTATCACAAATCCTATCAAAACAAACAAGTTAAGTTTTACTCCAAAAGTTGTTATCTATATGCCTATCTTTCATAAATGGATACCCAGATAATTACCAATACATATAAATATCACTGTTAAATTTTAGTTGATAAATTGATAGAAGGACATCATGTATCCACCATTTGGTATCTGAAGAACCAAATTGATACTTTTCTTTTCTTTTTTTTTTTTTTTTTTTTCTTTAGGACTAAATAGTCCGAAGTCAAAATCTTTGGGACCTAATTGTCCCTTTATTCTTATTTGAAAATAATAAAATAAAAGTAAAAATAGAAATGCAGTTCCAATTTTCAACACCGAAATTACAAGAGAGAGAGGCATACTCCGAGCAGCTATCAAGCAATCTCTGAATGTCATCGCCGCCGCCGCCGCTGCCATTGGAATCCCCCAACTTAGCCTCCTCGAGCTTCTCAATCTCCTTAACCCACAGCCCAGCGTGCACCCTTTGCTTCCTCAACCGGTAATCCTTCTTCATATTCTCCACGCTATAAACGGCACCATTTTGCACCTTCTCTTTCTCCTTCGATCCCTTCTTTCTCCTAACCTCCCAATTCTCGTTCATCTCCTCCACGAACGCCTTCGTCTCCGCGTCAGCATGAGCTTCGGTTTCCGCCACCGCAACGCCGGCAGAAATGGCGGTGGAGGAAGACTCCGGCAAGGACGTGGAGGGGGAACCAAAGTTAACGTCGGTCTCCCATGGCGCCCGAGACTTGGGCGTGAGATCCTCCGGAAGCCACGCTGACTCCCACGCCTCGTTCCATTCATCTTCGCCGTTGCCGGAATTGCGCCCCGACGACCAGAACCTCGTCGCGGGAACTTGGTCGGAAATTTTGAGATAGGGTTTGGCGGCAACGGTGAACGACGGTGCCTTTAATTGCTTGGGTTTTGATAGTGAGATAGAGGTTGCGATTCTTCGAAACGCTTGCATTTTTTGTTTGTAAGAATTAGGAAGCTAAGTAGCGAAGTAGGCAAGTAGCTAAGCGCTACTCAGACCCGGAAGTAGACATTGGATTCGGAGTGTAACTGTGTAAGAGGGTAGAACATAGGGTAATATCGGCTATTCGTCATTGGGCTTTATACGTTCGGCCCATATGAAAAAGTAGGCCCAATTCTAAAGGGTTCCCAAAAAATTGAAACGCTACCATGACTCGGGGGAAAGAGAGTTTTTATCTGGGTGAAAACTCAGGTGCAGTCGACTTCACGTGAAGTTGATACCTGAGAGCCGTTAGATGATTTGACTGATTTAACTAAATTTTTATCCAACGTCTCTCAGATATCAACTTCACGTGAAGTCGCCTTCACCTGAGTTTTCACCTTTTATCTGTCTTTTGTCTCTATCATTTGAATTTAATGTTAAGTTGTAATATTATAGAAACTAACATTATATTTAGGAAATATTTGTAAGGATAAAAAAATAAATAATAAGTTAAAAGGACACAAAATTATTTATTTCTAAAAATAATACAGAAGACACATTAAAAGGTAATAAGAATAAGAATGAAAAAAACTATAAAATAAGTGTAGGAAGCTAGGATCTTATGATATGGTAATTGTGAAGTTCATAACAATATACTCTAAAATCTCAGCTTTCCTAAAGTCTAATAAGGCTTGAAATATTCTTTTTGACTTATTTAAATACATGAAAAGTGTGTGTGTTTCAGTGATCAAGAAGCTTACAGAAAGATCCCCCAAATGTATATATATATGCTGTCACAGTATTTACACCTTACAAGTAATGTTAGTTTATATCAGGAAAAAACACCATCTATCTAGCCATTGGTGAATGAATTAATATCTTTTGTGTCTTTTGAAACAATTGATCAATGTAGTTGGCACCAACTGCTTAACACCGTTGCAAAGCCTCCTAACTAATTTTTGAAGAGTCTTATAGAGTGGGAATTGCATCCATGCAAATATAGCCACAGGAAGGAATCCAGCACAATAGAACAAAATAGAAGTCCATTCCTTGTTATCCAACCGAATCGTCAGCAAAACGGTTGCGCTGAATGCCAGCATTGTGCACACCAATGAGAAGAACAGCAATGCAAATCCCAGGCTGAGCTTTCTTGGGAGGGACTTGTAGAAATCCCATAGCTCGAACGGCGATGTCAGGATTGAAAGGAACATCACCACTGAGGCAAGTGAGCTCACAAGGGCCACAACATCAGTGATAGTGAAGAAGAGGAAGACTCGTGAGCCGAAGAACACTGGCGTGCCGTTTTGGCTCCCACCTGGGATTGTATAGGCTGCGGCAAAGACAACTGTGGCAACGAGAACTGCTACGGTGGAGCATGATTGAGCTGTCTCCTTTATCCAGGACTTTGCCTCTTTGTGCATATCCTGATGCTCCATTTCCAAAACATCTTTTGCAGTTAGGCCGTCTTTGTCACAATGCATTAAGTAGTGAGGAGGAACAATCCTTCTCACTCTCTGTACCAATAACGGTGAAGTAATGATCAGTTTATTAATGATTTGTTATGAACCAGTTAATTTTAATCAATTTGAATATAGGACAAAAGCAAATCACAATTCAGACATAGATAGATGTAAGAAAGGGTCATAGAGCTGCTTACTTCGTACCAACGCAACTCGTCTTGCAGTTGGAACGCCACACCAGGGAGCCGTTGCTCTTTGTAAAACTCCATTCTAGCAACTTGGTGCAAGAGAGTGCGACCTTCCCCGGTTATCCTGTGTATCAATGATTTGAATGCAGAATTTCTCTTTATCAGATTGAAGATTTTAAGCTGCCGGTGCTTCACAGCCATGTGTAGAACATTGTGTTCATCCTGGCTAACATGACTAATAGCCTCAGGATTCATGTCAATGATTTTTTCAACAATTTCTACGATTCCCGAACCGGCTGCCATGAGAAGAGGTGTGTAGTTTTTAAAATGGGATGCTTCGGAAATGGATTCCTTGAGCAAAGGTTTGCTGATTCTAGAATGAGCTATTTCAACTAACTGGCGTTTCTCCTTCATCAGCTGAATTTCTTTTATTCTGTCTAGTTTGGAGGAAAGAATTGGCAACACAATCAATGGTTGAAAATTTGAATGAAAAGAAATCTGCCATGAGAAGTCCTTCTGCACTAACAACTCGGCCAGACACTCTGCTAACTTGTGTTGTTTCTTCTTTTGCCAAATATGTCCAATCCCATTGAACTCTGCACATGATCAACCATAAAATTGATCAAAAAGAAAACAATCCTACAACAAAATCTAGTTAGTTCAATTAGTAATTCAACTATTTTCTAAGGATAACATAGAGTTACTAACATTAAATCAGATGCCTGAAGATAAAAGATAATCTGTTGCTAAGAAAGCTTTGTTTATATTTTAACTTGTATGGTATATACCTTTGGCCAGAATTTTCCATATAGAATAGTTGATCCTTGAAAAAGCAGCAAATTGATGAACTTTACTCGCATGAAAAAAGGCCGGAAAACAATTTCATTAGAAAATCCATGTGCTTAGTAATGTAAACAAAAAAACAAAAGAATGCTGCTGCCCGGGGGAGTACCGGGTTGCTTTGCCTCATCCAGTGGACCACTTTCTAGATCTGTTTTCTGTCTGAACACAACACTCTCTTCCTCCTCCTCTCCCTTCTCATCATAATCATCATCAATTTCATATCCTTCGTCTGGAAGCACTGCGTCAACCAAATTATAATAAAGGTAAACAATTATGCCAATGTTGGAAAATTGAATGTAGAAATGGGGAAATAGGACTGTACAATAATACATAAGGTTCTTCACTGCTCCCATTGAGGGGGTTTGGCTCCGAAAAACAAGAGGCATGTTGGCAAGAAGTTGAAGACATGTCAACCCATCCATATCCTTGTGTTGAGCCAAATTTCCATCCAATTTCAATAACCAAATAGCAACATCTGCACCATAAAGTGACACTCTTCGTTTTATTATAGTATAGAGATACATTAAGTTATGAATATGCCAAACTTATAGAGTGATAGATATTATGGAATGGACAAATTACTATACTATATATCATACTTATTAACATAAGCATACTATTCAATGACAACCATGAAATTAGGGAGAGACCTACCAAAGAATTGACCAAGAATGCAAGCGTGAAGAATGGAACATCTATCAAATCTTACAAAATGACTTCTTATGTCACCAACCACATGTTTTGCCATATACTTGAGCATCTTCAGCTTTCCAAGCTTAGCAGCCCTGAACAGAGGGGATTCACCAGAATCATTTCTTACCTCTACAAGGGGCTCATATGGTTCTTCTTGCTGCAGCTCCTTCTCCAACTTGAACACAACACCAGCCATTTCGACCGTTGTGCAAAAGATAATCTCATGCAGAAGGGTGTTATTGACGCAATTCCCCATTCTCATCGCGCGCCACCTTTCTTGTCGAGGAAGCATCTCCAGAAGTTCCTGCAAGAGATTTGGACTATTGGAGTGAGTCGCAATGTGGATGGCAGTGTTCCCAAATAAGTCAAGCGGTTCAAGTAATCGCATCCTATCTTCTTCAAAGATTTTCTTGAATTCCCTCCAGTTTTCCCTCCTAGCAGCCCTTTGAGCACTTATCATTTTCTCATCAAACATAGAGATTTGTTCTTTTATTGATTCTCTCACACTCTCAGCCATTTCCCCCTTTGATTCTCTCTTTTTCTCACAGCAATATATGCACTCTATATCTACTCATGCATGTGCGGATTAATTAGCTAGCTAGTGATTAATAATGTTTTTCGTGGGATTAAGAAGCTCTCATTAATCATGAATGTTAAAATAACATAGAAGTCTGTGTCCTTTGGTTTAGCACCAATTCTTGATTAGTATGACAAGGAAAGTTTAATGCCGAGTTTAAAGCATCTAATCACTAAAAGCAACCTCTTTCTTCCTGTTTTAAACCGTGGCCATTATTCTTTGCTTACACAGATACGAGATAACAGATGTAAAACAATTTACCTCCCTGCTACAAACCTCTTACATATTATAAACTGTTACCTGCACTCTTTTGTATGTTAGAAGCTATTGCAATTAACCCTTAAAAATTATATGAACAATACTTCAATCATCACATGTTTAATTTGTGTCTCGAATCATTGAATTTTTGGAATAATTTCGTATTATTCCAATTCACACTTCCATGCACACAAGGACACCAACTACACAACCAATAATCATAACAGAAAACTAACTAAATAACTAACTTAGCTAAGCATCTAATTTAACAGAGACCCAATAAGTTGGTGAGTGCAAGATTTCATTTTGACGAATACCGATAATTCATCTCATCAAAATAATAGACTCCAAGAGATCAAACTTTAACTTTCAATGAGGGTTCAACTCCATAGAAATTGAGCAGCACAAGCTATTTCCTCAGCTTCATACACTTAAATACCTTCGAGAAGAAAACGATAGAGATTTATGTGCTGCGAAATGTGGCGTTGAACGGGGTGGCTGCGAACATGTGGCAGGAAGTTTCGGCGGCGGAACTGGGTAAAGGTGACGGTTTTGGCCGGAGACCGGTAATTAACAGCGGTTAATGGTGATTTATAATTTTATATATCAACTTATTTTTGTATATAAATTCCCATAAAATTAAAGTAACTCATTTTAATTTTAATAAAGTTGAATACTAATATCTGACCCCCACAACAGTAACAAACTAACAATACAATATTACAATCTTTTTATTTACTTAAAAAGTTTAATTTTAATACATCGTGAATATAAAAAAAAAAATATTTTTATATTAATTATATAAATATTTTATATTAATTAATATATAAAAAATAAATTCTATTCGAAAACGTACCCATGCATTTTTTATATTACTATTATATTTGGTAAAAAGTAGTATTAGAATTTAAAAAAAAATCAAAATTATTATTTGTTAGTTTGTTGTCATTTAACATCCTCTCATGGTGTCACATAAAATTATATTGTGAAATAAAATTTATTATGGTCTATATTAATAATTTTAACATATTTAGTCTCTCTTTTTAGTTATCTTTTATTAGTGATTTTTACTGTTAATTCTTTTAATAGATTTCTCCTTTTTAATGTCTTGAAGCTAATAAAAACAAAGTTATATGAATGGTAGAAATTATTTTAGATATGAAAAAAAAATGGTATTCTTGTTAAATATAAATGTTTGGAATATTTTATAGAAATGTGGATGTTCAAAAAATACTAACACAACACACATGGTGTATGTTATTTTTTGCAGAATTTCGAGGCAACTTTATCAGAAATTCTTCACGTGTCATCTTCTGATACAACACGCACCCTGCATGTTACTTTACCAAGAATTTTTCGCAGAATTTCGAGATAACTTTATCAGAAATTTCTAGCAGAGATTCGTCAAGTAACAGTTTCAGAACAACACGCACCTACATGTTACTTTAACAAGGATTCTTCACAAAGTTTCAAGACAACTTTATCAAAAATTTCCAGCAGAAATTCACCATGTGGCAGCTCTAGGACAACACGCACCTCGCGGGTTACTTTAGCATGAATTATTCGTAGAGTTTTGAAGCAACTTTATCAAAAAATTTTAACAGAAATTCACCACGTGGCAGCTCTAGAACAACACGCATCCTGCGTATTACCTTTTACAGATATTCGGTGCACGTTTTCGAGGCGCCTTGATCACTGTCTTCAAGTACGAAAATGCCACGTGGCATCACCCGAACAATACGCATTTTACATATTGACAATTTTTAGTCAATATCTCCATACAAGAGACAAAGTTTACTTCGAAAAGTGACTCTATTAATGGGGAAAATTCTAAGGTGCTGAAGGAAAGATTCTTCAACACCTGCGATTTGCACGTGTCATGGCTAGGTGCATTCTGCGTGGCTCACTAGGAGCAGGTATGAGCAGGTACGGTCCCCCGAATGACAGGTGATGAAAGCGACAGTGGACATTGATTAGTTGTTCTAATTGAGGTGATCAAAATTTTAATTAAGTGTTGGAGTAGTGGGCTGCAGGCAGGGTGTTAAATGGGTCGGTGTGGATCCAAATTTTTTGTTTGATGGGCTTTGGATGGTAACCTTTAGTATTATGAACGGATTGAGGTAGTTTGATTTTAATGATGAGTATATATATATATATTTTTGGGTGTTGATGTTGAGGTTTGAGTTGGAGTTGAAGAAAGTTGCCTGGACTAATAGTAGTTGGCTGAACAGGGCAGTTGGGCTATGTTAAGGAAGTGGGTATGGGATACTATGGAGATGAAAAAAAAAAGTTATGATGGAAAGAATGAAGAATTGTTTGTCCGTGACATTGTAAAAAAAAAAAAAAAAAGAAGGAATTTGTGTCTGTCCTGAATGTTGCTAATTTCATGTGTTATGAGTTATACGTATAACTTGTGGAATTTGTTAGATAGTTTATATAGTTTTCTTGTATAATTATTCCTTTAGTAAAATGTTTTATGATGAAAATATAATCTAGTATACGACCGGGAATGCGAACTCGAAGAAGAAATGGGGACCGAACGTCACCGGACGAGACGGGCACGACGCGAAACTCTGACTGAAGATGCGACGAAGAAGGGCAAACACACCATGGCTACAACGCGCCTGACGAGACAAGGACACCGGAGCCCGAGCCACAACTCGGAGTTGCGATCGGTGACGTTCAAGAGACTTCGATCACCACCGAAGCTACATATGCAGAGCGCTGGCGCACTATAACCTCGACAAGAGCTACGGCTAGGGTTTCAATTTTGTTAGAACTTTCATTAGCTTCAGACAGAACGGTCGGGGACACTTCACAGGTGACGGAGAAGTGGGGTAAAGCTCATGGGTTGGGCCATTTTCTTTTTTGTTCCTCTGGGTATTATATTTTTCCCAGGCCCATCAATTTTTTCATCTAACTGAGGCCTGATACTTAACAAAAAAAAAAACCCAATTACACTACATTAGATTTAATCTCCAATTAACTACCATACTATTACTTCTAATA
The DNA here is from genome assembly GCF_059453495.1 of Arachis ipaensis. NCBI lineage: Eukaryota > Viridiplantae > Streptophyta > Magnoliopsida > Fabales > Fabaceae > Arachis > Arachis ipaensis. Next base: position 9,884,786 of record NC_142438.1, read on the forward strand.
AATCTCATTATCAACCTCGATTCCCGCACTATTACTGATTGTGGGACCTTCTACTGTACCAGATGCCTTCCACTGCAACACATGCAAAATCAGTAACTGTGTCAGCGGGACACGTGTTTCCACCACCTTGAGACAAGCAACACCCACATCTACTGAAAAATCTTTCTTTCAACACACTAGCACCTTCCTATTAATGGCATCGAGTGCATAAAATGGGAGGTAGGGGTGCTTCATTTTGCTCACCATGGCTTCATTCTATATATGGACAAGATAGGGTTTGTAATTTAGTTAAAAGTGAGTAAATTAGTTTTAATTGAGAGTGAAATTATTATGTTCAAACTGGTACGTGATTATATATTTGTAAAATATTATATTATCAATTATTTGGAGAATACTAATTATGTAAGTTTATTATTTTTAATTAATTTGTTAGTATTTAGTATTTAGTTAATATTAATTTAGTAATTTATTACTGTTTATTTGATTTATATAGTTTAGTTGTATTGTTATTTTTGTTAATATAAATAAATAATATAATTAATAAAAATTATTTATTTTTTGAAAATAATTTTATTTTACCTTTTTATTATAATATAATGTTTTATATTTTTGTTAAATATTAAAATTAATAAATAATGTGCATATAATATTTCTGTTAATTATTATAATATGATGTTTTATATTTTTGTTATAATATAATATTATTTTTTTATTTTTTGTTATAATATTATTATGTTATATAAATATGAATAATTAAAAATTTGAATTTTCTATAATTATTATTTATTTTATTTTCTGTTATAATATTATTATTTTATTCTAATTGGCATAGACAACAAATTTTCATTGCTATGGTGTCAGCCTAAAACGCAAACTTGCGTTTTACTCTTTTTTTTATGGATAAATTATACAAACGCAACCTGCGTTTTAGTTTTTTGAAATTTTTCAAATTTTTTTATTTCGTTTCAGCCCAAACGCAGCCTGCGTTTAGTGGGGGGCAATATTCTATTTTTTTTTGAAATAACAAAACGCAGGTTGCGTTTTTTGTTTTGTGTCAACTTTTTTTTTAATAAACAAAATGCAGGTTGCGTTTTTTAAAATGTCAGATTTTGTCTTCGAAAGTTTAAAACGCAAGTTGCATTTTGTTTAAAAAAAATATTTTAATTAAGGGTCCTGCCTATGAATACGAAGCAGGATTCATTCGAATGCCTCACTCCACTTCTACTCCTCTTATTCTTCTTTCTTGCACATATGTAGGGCTGGCAATGGGTAGGGTAGGGTAGGGTTTGGACGCTACCCTAACCCTACCCGCGGGTTGAAAACTTTTTTAAAATTCTACCCTACCTTAGCCGCGGGTTGAGAATCAACCCTAACACTATCCGTACCCTAAAATTCTAAACCCTACCCTACCCGACCCTACTCGCAGAAAAATAAAAAAATTTGAAGCAAATATAAAATTTAACAATTCCAAATTTCATACATATTAATAAAATAGAAAATAAAAAACTAAGTTTAAATTAAAATTAAAAATAATAAAATCTTAAAGAAATCTAACATAAAATTACAAATAATATGATCATCAACTAGTTTAGTAGTTATTTCAAATTTTTATAAGAGAAAGATTGTGGGTTCAACACTCACTTTCTTCATTAGATATATAACTTTTACATATATATTATATAATATATTAAGAGTGCGGATAGAGTAGGGTAGGGTATACCCTAAACCTGTACCCTACCCTACCTGAACGGATTGGTCCGGGTTGGATACCTGTGGGTTAGGTATAGATTGCCAACGCTACACATATGTCATAGTTCTAAATTTTTTTGTCAGTTAGTTGTGTCAAAAAAGTCGAGTTAGGTGAAGTTGAAGTTATGGAAGGTATTACCAACTTGTGAATGTATTATAACAGTGAGATTATATCAAACACACACGAAGGAGTGACTTTTGTTTGTGAATGTCCATTGTCATTTGCTATTCCATGCACCATGAGTTTTGTAGAGTTGCAAAATGGTCTTTGTGATAACATACAGAGTCACATTTCGAAAAGGGTGAGCAAAATTTTATATAGAAATCCTGTACAAGTATTTGGTGGGCTGATATAGTTTTAAATAATGCCCATCACTGACGAAGCAAGTATGCAGCTGATGTTCTATATTTATCAACAAACCCGATTTCACGTGCCGATGGTAAAGCTGTACGTTGAGTTCGAACAGCATTCCGGGCTGGACGTAGTTGGCGAGGAGATCAATGTTGACGAGCTCAGGGATATAGATTGGAAAGAAGATAACAACGACAACGAAGGGGAGTTCGAAGCCAACAATGAAGTCGATGACGAAAACGATGACGGAGACTTGGCAGGCAATCGGCGGTGCAAAATGAAGCGGATGTGATTGTAAGCCGGCAACCCTTTGGTGTTCCGTCATTTTTGCAGACTCTGGATCTCGAAGCCATCCATTCTCCGGAATTTTCGGAGTATGCGAAAATGGATATGTTATGATTGTTAATTCAAGTAACCACTAGTGTGTATTTTATTTGCCTTGTCTAACTGATGGTGGTGCGCATGTCGTAGGTGAAGGCAACGTTGCGGCGAAAGATGGTGAATTTAGTGTCGGAATAGAATTTAGCTCTAGAGAGTCAGTGATATCTGCAATCAAAAGCTACATATCTCTAGAGGAGTTGATTACACTGTGTATGAGTTTGAGCCGCAAACATTTTATGCGAAATGCAAGAGTTATGGTGCTGGGTGCAATTGGCTTATCCGAGTTAGCTTGATTCGAAAGAAAGTTTGTTGGGACCCACCTAAACAAAATTAGAACAACAATAACAATAACAATAACAATAACAATAACAATAACAATAATTATAATAACAGTTAAAAAGAATACCTTCACGCAAGTGAAACCCCAACATCGACGAGCTGATCGCGAGGAATAGGCACCAGAAACGACATACGATCCCACGCTCAAACAAAAAGTAGTATAAGTGGCGCATCCATCTCTTTACAGCTGAATCATGATGCACGACACAACGATCTGTATAAATGTATCAGACTGGCTGTCCCCAACTGTATATTGAAATCGGTGGAAATCCCGAAGTAGAGGCCGAAATTTCGAATTCAATGAAGTGGTTGACTTATCCGGAAACACAATCGTTCCGAGCACACAGAAAATGCGAGTCCGTATGTACCGCTCAACAGACTCGTGTGTGTCACACAGCTCGGTGTCTCTGCACCGCGGACCCATGCAATATTAACCTTACCCAAGACGTGATCTTGCGGACCGGGCTCCCGACCGAAACACGCGATGCAGTTCTCTGCCAAAAATTGGTGACTGCTGTCTGATCTACCCGTAATGAGCTCCCCATTAACCGAGAGGTCAAGAATATATGTCACATCTTCCAGCGTCACTGACTGGAAGATGAAATGTGTGAGTTTTCGGCCTCCATCATTCCACCAAGGCACTCAGGATTATAGAATGACCTCTCATTTCGCCTACTCGCGAAACGTGTTAAAACTCATTAAATGCTAGTGACGTTGCAACTACCTTGTTAAAGATATCTGGCAGATCTAGTTTTTTGGACAATAAATTCCTGATAATCTACAAAAAATAATAATAATAATAATAATAATAATAATAATAACAATATAATAATAATAACAACAACAATGCAAATGATGATGATGATGATGATGATGATGATGATGATGATGATGATGATGATGATGATGATGATGATAAAATTATTAAACACTCTTCTTTATTTTAATTAATTATATAGTATTGTTATTATCAAAACAGTTAATAATAAATTATTAAGAATTAATAAAAAATTGTTAAACAGTATTTTTTATTTTAATTTGTTACACAAAATTGTTAATCACATAAAAATTAATAATAAATTATCAAAAAATAATAAAAATTATTAAAAATAATATAAAAATTATTAAACAGTATTATTTCTTATTAGAAAATAAAACTAATAATTTATTATTATTAGTCTCCTTTACAGTATTTTACAAAATTAACAATATACTAATCATCATAATTTTTTTTTTTCGAGATTTAATCTTAATAGTAATAACAATAACAATGTCACTAATAATAACAATAATAACAATAATAGCAACAATAACAGTAATAATAATAACAGTAATAATAACAATAATAATAAAAATAACAATAAAATTACTAGTTAAAACACAAATACATAGAATACAAATAAATATATTTATTTATTAATCTTAGAATTAAAAAAAATTACTTACCCATTAAGGCTGATCCAGATATTTAATAATATGTTCTTTCGATTTGATAAAGTCACGAACTATTTTTTCTTTCTCCCTCAAACCCTAACCCACCGTATACTTCTTCTTCTCCCACACTTGCTTATTCGGTAACGTTTTTCGCTCTTGCTTCTTCACTCTTGTTTTCACTCATGCTTCTTCCTACCTGCGTTTTGGCTTTTATTAAACTGGTTTTACCACTCTCCGCAACACGTGTTGCGCATGCAGCTAAGAACGTTGCCAATCGCAACTTGCGACTTGTCCTGCAACCCTGACAAACGCAACCTACGTTTTGGCGAACCCAATGCTGGTGAACAACTACTCATGTCTACATGCAGGGAACAACATGACACGTTTTGAAACCTGGTTGCCCTGTCCTGCCAATCGCAGGCTGCGTCTTGCAGCATGTTTCATTTTCTTGGTCTTCGTCCCACCCAAAACACAAGTTACGTTTTATAATTTTTGACAGTAGCAGCTCTACATTTGTGCATAATCCGGGCTAAAATTTTTAGATATGGTTAATTTTAGTGTGAAATACAATAATATTTGATCATTTTAATATTTTACACTGTTATGATAATAGTATAAAATATTACTGACGTTTTGTAAAAAAATATTTTTTTAATTATAAAAATCAAAACGTCACTGACGTTTTGTAAAAATATATATTTTTTAATTATAAAATGAGAAAACGTCACTGACGTTTTGTAAATACCAACAACAATGTATAACATATAATTTAGATTATCTTTAAAAATTTCACCGCTCATAATCCAATATTAAAAAAAAAAATTATTTCATAAAACCCGCCATGCATCTACTTCTCACTGTTTCACCATTTTTTTACCCGTTTGCAAATTAATTTCTGACCTTTTTTTTTAGCCTAATCAATAAAAAAAAAAAAAAAAAACTTTTTTAGCCTATATGAATGGTTTCAAAAGTGCCGAAAAAGAATCAATGTTAAGTACGAAATCTCTCCTTTTGATTTTCTTTCTGACAGAAGCTATTTACTCAATTGAAGTGACACAAAACAACTCATCTCACATCATTCCTATTTCTTGCTAAGCACTTACATTGTGAATAGGACCCAAAATAAACACGGAAAGATGCATATGATTACATCCCTCAAGATTATTAATTTGAGAAATAATAATATTTTTTTATTTTGATAATGTTACTTTTTTATAAATTTATAATATATAATAAAAAATTATACAGAATATAATATTATTAAAAGTAAAAAAAGTATGATTAATGTTTCGTTAATTTTTCTCATTTTTTGTTATAAACAAATTTTATGATATAAACAACAATAAAAAATGTGATAATAAATTTATGTGTTGATGGGTTGCAGGTAATGGTCACTTCATGACTAAGCATTCTAAGCAACCATTAGTCAATAACAATACACCTAAAAAAACCATTAGTCAATAACCAAATATTTTAGGGACAGGAGAAAAGATTAGGCTCAATTTTATGGATATGGAAGATTTGTGTGTGATCTACTCATATATGAATTTATGGCGTACAAGACAGATATGAGATAGCCTTTTGCTGAGTCTCAAGTAGAACAAGTCGGATCATGGGAGTTCTTTGTAGGAGTACACATGGGGTCGGGTGAAGCCAGGTTCGCTCTGACCCGAACCCGACCCTAAATAATGATCAGGTCTATTTATGAGACCCCTTACCTGACTCTAAACCCAATGAAATCGTGTTACTTTTGGGCCACACTTAAGCCGGGTCTAGACCGAGTGAAGCCCGGGTCTTGATCAACTTTATCACGACATCACCAAAAATTAGATTCTACATCTTTTGAACTTCTAAATTTTGAAAAATAATTATTCCATAACATTGCAACATTCACATAATAATAATTTAGAATCTAATAATAATAATTTAAAGTTTCATAATAATAATAATAATTATATCAATTTCACATTAAACATTCAAAGTTCAAAAGACAATTAAAACAAAATTAACAACCAACACAAGATTAACATAATAATAATAATAATTTATAGTGTCATACCAACCAATAACAACAAAATATTAAGTAGCAAACAACTACACGGGTCCAACGGGCCGGGGCTGGATGACCCGAGACTTAGCCCGAACCCGATTTAATAAATAACCGGGGCCATCTATTGAAACCTCGGGTCTGACTGGGCCATAACGAAGTCGGGCCAAATTAGCCCCAAAGTCATCGGGCCTGGTCCGGGTCTTCAGGCCGGACCAGGTCTTGTGCACCCCTAGTTCCTTGTTTTTAAAATTTTGCTTCACAAATCGCATGGTCCGATTTGGATCTGGAGAAATTTGAAATTTGAAACGTGAAATTTGGACCTTCTGTTTTGCTTGTTGTTGGTAATTTTTTTTAGGAAGAAAGGACAAAAATATACCTGAAAGTTCACACGCTGGTAAATTTTTTTAGGAAGAAGGGACAAAAATATACCTAAAAGTTCACACGCTGGACACAATTACACTTCAATCATTTAATGAGTTACTCGTGCACATTATTTATAAATTCCGACGGACATATTTACCCTTTCGACCATCAGCGTGTGACGGCGTTAAATGATTGAAGTGTAATTGTGTCCTGCGTATGAACTTTCAGGTGTATTTTTGTCCCTTCTTCCTAAACAAAATAAACACGAAAAATACTGTGTCCGCTAGAGTGTATAAATGGTGTGCACGCGTGACTCATTAAATGATTGAAGTGTAATCGTATCCAGCGTGCGAACTTTCAGGTGTACTTTTGTCCCTTCTTCCTTTTTTTACGTTATGGGGGATCAAATCGGAAGGTACGATTTGTTTATTTTATATTTCTTTTGAATCCAGTTAACCTAATCGAAGGGTTCGATTTTATTGTAGCTAGGACATATATAAAAGTGTGTAACTGAGGGAAGAGATCTAGTCGCGTATTCTTCTCCTTCTTCAACGTCTTCTTCTCCTTCTTTCTTCTTGCTGTGTTTTTTCCTTGTTTAGTATGAAACCAACAAATCTATTAGTCAAGTTTATGTTTTTGTTTAAGTGATTGAGAGAAATGAGTGACAGAGTTCTATTAAAAGTGTATTATTTTCGTCAGATTTTGTTACAAACATCTGAAGGAGTGAAATTTGTTTGTGAAAATCCGTTAGATGTTGTTATTCCTTTCACAATCTCATGTGAAGAGCTCAAAGGCGTGATCTGTGAAAAGATTGACTCTGAGAAGGTAAGAAAAATATCTTGTATTCTGTACAGATATCCCATAACGGTGTTTGGTGGATTCGTCCAATTTCAAACCAAATATGTGACGGACGAAGCGAGCATGCAAGAGATGTTTTCGATGTATATTGAAAACCGGGCTCAGATCTCGTTCATCGAGTTGTATGTTGAGTTTGAACAATCTGAAGCCGATCAGAATATTTTACAGGAAGATTACAATAGTGACAGTGAAGAAGAGTTCGAAAGCAACTACGAAGTTGTTAGTCCAGAAAGAGATGAAGATTAAGGTGACGGAACTATGGCTCCAGATGTGACAGAGGTGGCAAATGCACTCGCAAATGAAGTTCCGTTTGAGGAGCCATCATTCATGCGAGTTTTGGATTTGGAAGCCATGCATGTAGCGGAGTTTCCGGAATATATGAGTGCAGGTACGTAATTTGTCGTATTTATAAAAGGGATTAGAATTTTGTGTTAATTTATGTTGATAGATGGATCAAATAGTTAAGTGAAGTGCGAAAATATACTCAATTGGTATTTGTTTTTGTGTATCTGTTTATTTATTTAAGTTTAAGATAGTAATTTTTTTAGTTAGTTATTAATTTAGTTAAGAATAAATTAGTATTTGTTAACCATTATTTAATCATGCGTTGATGTCATAGTTGTCAGAATCGAACCGGTGATCGAACCGTTCAGGTCACTGGGTCACGCGGGTCACTAGTTCAACCGCTGGGTTACCGGTTGAACCGGTTGACCCGGTCCTATGTAAATAAAAAAAATAGTCAGAATTTTAAAATTAAAATTTAAAATACATATGTTTACTAACATTTTAAAAATATCAAGTTATTTTAAACTAATATGTAACATGAACAATAAATATTTTATTATTTTTACTCTATCATGAATGTTTTTATTTTCTTTTTATATTAAAATAACTGTTATTTTTAAATTTTAATAATTTATTAATTAGTTTATATCTTTTATATTATTATATACTACAAGTATTTATTAAAAAATAATATTAATAGATATGATATGATTATTAAAAAATAAGTGAGTTTGTAATTACTGTTCGCACTGGTTCGATGCCTTGTACGGTTCAGATACCGGACCGGACCGGTTAGGGTCTGGTTCACTTGGTTTGACGGTCGATCTGGTCGGTCCGGTCTGATTTTTACAACTGTGGCTGATGTTCTTATTTTTTTAAGAATGATATAATAACATTATGTAAGGTTTGGATTTATATCATAATTGATGCAGTAAATATTGATTTACCTTTATTTTCGGTGTTTAAATATCTGTGTATTAATTTTTTTTATGGTGGCTGTCCCGGCAGAAGTTCCTGTTGTCACAGATGGTAAATTTGTCGTTGGTATGGAATTCAGTTCCATGAAAGCTTTTATTAAGACGATAAAATAGTATACCATACGAAGAAGCGTAGACTACCGGGTGTATGAGTCTGAGCCGTTGACATTTTATGCCAAGTGTACATAGTATGGGTCAGGGTGTGATTGGCTTATCAGGGTTAGCATGATCAGTAGGAAGTACTGTTGGGTTATAAGGAGATATAATGGTAGTCACACCTGTACCAGAGCCACCATTTCACAGGATCATTCGAAGTTGGATTTTATCACAATTGCAGAAGTAATAAAGCCGTTGGTTGAGGCTGACCCCTCCTTAAAGGTAAAATCGGTTATAGCAGAAGTGCAATCGAAGTTCAACTACACCGTTAGTTATCGAAAAGCATGGTTGGCTAAGCAAAGGGCAGTAGAAAAAATATTTGGAAGTTGGGAAGCATCGTACGAAACGTTGCCTATATGGTTTGAGGCCATGTGTCATAAGGAGCCATCAGCCGTTGTCCATTTTGAGACTATGCCTGCATATCAAGGCGATGACTTTGTGGGTGATATTCGGGTACTATATCGAGTCTTTTGGAGTTATTACCCCTGCATTAGGGCATTCGGACATTGTAAGCCAGTTGTCCAGGTGGATGAGACTCACTTGTACGGAAAGTATAAAGGTTGTCTACTAGTAGCAGTTTCACAGGATGACAACAATAATATCGTCCCAATTGCGTTTGCTATTGTGGAGGGAGAGACTTCTGATGCATGACACTTTTTCCTTAGTAACCTGCGTCAACATGTTGTCACTCGGGATGGTGTGAGACTAATATCCGACCGACACGAATCCATCAATGCAGCTGTGGAACGCAGTAACGGAGCTTGGTCACCTTCTAGAGCTTTTCATATGTTTTGCATCAGGCATATAGAGTCGAATTTTCTGAAAAAGTTCAAGGCACCATACCTGCAAAAACTGGTCGTCAACATAGGTAATGCATAGTAAATTTAAGTAAGTTATTAACAGAATTACCTTCAACACGTGTTTTGACCTCTTTTTTTTTTTTTATCTTGTTATCATCCAGGATATTCGAGGACGGTGCGAGAGTACGAAGTGCGTTACCAGCATTTACGGGAACGAGACGAGGTGTATACTAACTGGTTAAACCGAATCCCCCACGAACAGTACGCACTGGCAAAATTTTAACCACAGCAACTAAAATAATAAACTCCTTCCAAAATTGAATAACTGTCATGGTTACAAAATTTGCACAACTAACTCAACAAGAAACAAATTAGTTGAAACCACACAACTATCATAAATTATTTTACTAAATCCAACTAAAACAAATAGTTCTAACTTCTAAAATTAATTATTAATCCTTAAAATTATTCATAACAAACTAATAATAATAATAACTAATACATAAATTCCTAATCAAAATTCTCAACAATATTACAACATCTAGAATAATATCTAATATTAATTAGTTATTTACTATTATTTAAACATATATTCCTCAATTATAAAAAATAATAATAATCAATCTCATTATATGCCTAAATTCATTTTCTAACAACAATAATAACAATTAACTTGCTAACAATGATAATTATAATTAAAAAAGTTAAAATATTCTCAAAATAAACTAACGTATGCGTGCTTTTTAAAAATAACACTACTAATCATTTAGTACTAACAATTTCTCACAACAACAATAACATTTAACTTCATTCATAACAATTATAATTAATAATGTTAAAAGGATTTAAAAAAAATTATGTTCATTATACAAAATCCCTATCATTCTGTTTACATTTTAAAATTCAACAACTAACAATAATAATAATAATTAATTTCCTAATAATAATAATTATAATTAAAAAATAGTAAAAAATTTCAGAAAAAAACTTAAAATGTTGAAAAATACTAATAATCATTCTATTTATATTCCTAAATTCCATTTCTAACAACAATCATAATAATTAATTTTCTAACGATAATAGTTATAAATATAAAATATTTAAAAAAAACTTACATAATCAGGATGACTGAGATAATATATAATATGAAGTTCAAGTCGATCAACATCTTTAACTTTGTGTTTCTTTGGCATTTTTACTCTGCTTCCACCATGCAAAACTTGGAAGAATGGAGAAATGAAGAAGAAGAAGGGTGGTATGAAGTTCAGAGTGAATATTGAAAGTGATAACTTGGATGGTGAGTGTGGGTCTATATTAGGTGCAATACCACCGTTCGGGGTGAAGGCTCTGTGCGACACGTGTCCTCACCTTCACAACACGAACCGTGCGTTTTGGCAAACTCAACTCGGACCGTCCGTTTTGTGATCACCAAAAACCAAAGTGATCTTTTCATTTTACTTTTTTTTTTTTGGTAATGAAATGGAGCTAAAAAGCTCAAGAGAAAACCTAGATACAAACTAAACGGGGTAAGGTAACCCCTCTTTCATCATCACTAATAATCCTCCTAAGGTCAGAAGGAGGTATATCCTAAAAAATAAAATCAGCTTCCATTGTTAAACTTTTTTTTGCCAGGTAATCTGCACACATATTACCTTCTCTATATATTTGAACAAAATAAATATTCCAATTTCTTCTTTTTAATTCACATATCTCTCTGACTACAGCATTAGGGTGGGAGGCCAAACTTTCTCCCTTGTTGAGGAGCTTTATCACTGCTCCAGCATCTATCTCTACCACAATTTTTCGAAAACCCATTGTCCAGGTTATCTCTAATCCCTTCTTCACACCGCAGAGTTCCGCCATGAAAGCTGTTCCGACTCCAACTTTGTGAGAGAAGTCCGCTATCCAGCGTCCCTCCTCATCCCGTAGAATTCCTCCACAGCCGATAGTTCCTGGGTTGCCCTGAGCTGTTCCGTCAGAGTTTAATTTGATTCATCCTGCTGGTGGGGGGTTCCATCGAACGTTCCTTTCAATTCTTCCTCTTCTCTGTCCGATGAGGTAAGCTTTCTCAAGCGCTCTTTTAATTTCCTTGGCTTCTTTATTAATTTTTTCATATGGTTGCATTGGTCTTTTATACTGTTGTTCATAAATTTCTTTATTCCTCCATTGCCAAATTCTCCAACAAGCTGTAATAAACACGTCCCTCCAGTCTAACTCTTCATCTTTCCCTAGTTGCTGTTGAAAATTTATTTCTATCCAATTATCCCATTCCAATTGAAAGAAATTAGGAATTTCGTCTGTTTTAACTAGGTTCACCCAAATTGTTGAAGCCTTCGGACAAATTCTCAGCACATGAAAGATGTCTTCTTGTCCTCCATTACATAGCGTACAGTCCCCTGCTCCTCCAAAAATTCTGGCTCTTCTCTGACTTGTCATGAATTTCTTGTGCATGGCTGTCCATAAAAAAATTTTCGCTCTTTGTGGACCTCTCCAACTCCAAAATTGTTTCCAAACAGCTTTCTCCTCACTTGGCCAATTTCTGAGTTCTTTGTAGGTAGAGTTAATAGAGAAATTTCCATCGTGAGACAGTCTCTACCCTCTTCTATCGTCATCATTTTTTGCCTGAGGTAGTGGTTTGCATATAATTTCTATCACAATCTCAGAAGGCAAGTTCTGATTAAGTCTGTCTATGTCTCATTCGTCATTTTGCTTAGTCCATTCCCACACTAGGCTTTCAGCATCCACAGTGTCCATATTTAACGCTTTATTTATGAGGATCCCTTTATTCTCTAACCAATTTTGCTTCCAAAACAAAGTAGATAATCCATTTCCAATGTAGTGAATAGAGCCATTTAAAAACGTAGGCCATAACTTTATAATTTCTCTCCAAAAGGGTGAGTCGCCTTGTTTTGCTTGCATAAGATTGTTCAACCTATTTCCTTTGCAGTACTTATTTGAAAGGACTTGAACCCAAAGTGCTTACGGATTCTCCATAGCTTGCCAAATAATTTTTAGTAGGAAAGCATCATTCATAGTGTTGAGCCTTCTGAATCCTAGCCCTCCCAAATATTTCGGTTGACAAAGGGTCTTCCAACTTATGAGATGTATTTTCTTCTTATCTGGTTCATCTCCCCATATGAAGCTTCTCTGCAGTTTTTCCACCTCTAAACAGATTCTCCTTGGTACTCTTTCATATTGCATGCTGAAATTGAGAGCTGGACTTAATACTGATTGAGCTAGTGTAAGTCTTCCCGCAAGTGATAAGCACTTACTCTTCCACCCCTTTCAATTTGTTATGGACTCTCTCTAGTATGTCCTTGAAGTTCTCTTTTTCTTTTCTGTTGCTAGTGATCATAGCCCCAGGTAGCGGCCTAAGTCCCTTTGTTCTTTAAAACCCGAATATTTAGTGATTTCATCCCGGATGTCCGTATTGGTTCTTTTAGAGAAAATAATGAAGGATTTTTCTACGTTGATCTTCAGTCCAGATGCTTTGCAAAAGGTTTCAATCACCCCTGTCACTTCCTTAATATGATCTATTGTTGCTTCAACAAACAAGAGAAGGTCATTCGCAAACATAAGGTGGGATATGTCAGGTCCTTCCTTTCCCACTCTAATAATTGCCTTCCATAAATTATCTCACTCTCTTATCATTCCACTTATCATATTCTTATCAACTCTACTTATTAATGATATTAATTATAATATCATATTCCTTATTATTAGGCATTCTTGTAATCAACACTTAATATTCTTTTTATAATTTAATTTTTATATTTAAGAATACATTAAATATTAATAATAAGAAGAAGAATGGATGGTAATGATAATATACATTAATTGAGTTAATTACACTTGATTCTTTGTTTCTCTTAAGGCATTTAATATCAATCAATGAAAATATAAAAAAATCATTAATTATTTATTTCCGTTAAGGCATTTACTTGCACTTGATTCTTTGTAATATATACCTTCCATTAATTTAATTATGATCATTCAAAAATCATGACTATAATACCATTACAAGCAGAATAGTGTAAAAGTAAAAAAATTTTACAAGGAGTCGCATTTATCGTTGCAAATAGTATGGCATTTGAATTCGTCCTTAATACGGTACCTATGGTAGAAGGTGCTGATGAAGAATTTGAACAACAGACGGACTCACCCGACGAGGTTGTTATCAGTCAACCGATTTTTGAGAATATAAAAAACTACACTAGCTTTGATGAGGTATGGTAATAAACTGATTTAATTTTTTTTTGTGCTTTTATGTGCATTTATAATTATATTGTATACTAACTAAGTTCATACACATAACATTCACACGTACATATACATAACATTCATAATTACATACAACTAACATCTAAAAATTAAATTCATGTTTATTAGATATTACATTCATACACATATCATTTTTTAGTTATTGCATATGTAAATATAAAGTTAACATATATATTTTTTAAATTTTATCATAATTGAATTTAAAAAAATATCAAATTCTTAAATTAATCTATTCAATTGATAAATTTACACATAACATCTATAAATTCATACACATAACATCCATAATTTCATGTTAATAACATCTATAATTTGTATTCATAATATTTATAATTTCATACCTATAACGTTTATAATTAATAAATTTTTATAATTAATATTATCAAATTTTAAACTATACGTCTTATTGTATTTTTCAAATTATCTCATATGTGCACTAATAAGCCATAATTTTAATTATTTTAATATTTTTATTTAATATTCATATGTATACTTATTTATTGATTTTAATATGATGAGTTAATAATTTTTTTTAAAAATTATTTTTTATATTTTATTTTTTATTTTTTAAGAATCTATGTGTAAAATATAAGATGTATAGTAGAAATTGTTAAAATTTTTTAATTTAATTTTTATATTTTTTTGCAGAGAATTATTGCATTTTAATGGATAATAATATGATTGAGAGATGTTAGGGATTTGATTTGGAAGAAACTGAAATTAATTTCAGAAAGAACATTAATGACTCCAAACATATAACAAAATAATAAGTAATAAAAATAATAAGTAGTAAAAAAGTATATATCACTTACTTATCAAGAGAATAAAATTTTTTATATAATATTCTTATATTATAATTATTTTTTAGCTACCTATAATCACCCATTTAGGGTGTGTTTGGCAAACGCGTTGAGGAGGAAAGAAGCACGTTTGAGTCTCTTGAAAGTTTCACTTTTATGTTTGGCAACTTTTATTCTTCTGAACGCAGAAGTGATTTTGCCTTTAAACGTACGTTTATGAGAAGCTAAAATTTGTAGCTTCTGCGTTTCACGTTCATGGTGGCTGATTATCTTAGAAAATTAGGTGGAAATTTTATTTCTTTTTTACCAATCATATCCTTCATTTTCTTCTATACAAAGGATACTAGTAACTATTACCATCACAGTTCTCTATAGTTCTTCCTACTTGTTCTTAGTTCCAATTTTTTTCATCAAAATGGTTCAAATTTGTTTCAATCACTAGCAAAGTGAATATTTTAATTTTTTTATTATTTTTAGTACTCACTTTCATATTTTAATTTTTATATTTTTTATTGTATTTTATATTTATAGGATAAATATTTTTATATTATTTGTGTAGTATTCTAATTACTCATGTTATGTTTTTATATGAATTTTTTTTATCATTTACTATATTATTTTTTATATGTATATTTTTTATGAAATTTTTTTATTTTTGTTTGACTTTGTTCATGTGATTTTTATTTTTTTTATTGTATTTTTTTTATTCATTGACAAATGTTGTTGATTTTTTTATTATGCTCTAATTTTTAGATATTTTTATTATTATTTGCTCCTCCTTTACTGTATTGTATTTATATTGTGTATGAAAATTTTTTATTTTTTTATTTAATTTTATTCATATGAATTTTATTTACCTTTTATTGTATTTTTTTTGTTCATATGATATATGTTGTTGGTTTTATGACATTTTTATTATTTCTTATCTGTATCAATTTTTTTTATTCTTTGATGTACTCTATTTTTGTTTTGTATTAATTTTTTTATTTTTTATTCTGATTTTATAAAATTTGTAATTGTAATTATTATATACTACATTCATTATCAAAATTTTATAATATAAATTATGATCTTATAAAAAAAGACAAAATAAACAAAAACTAATTATAAGTAACAATAGAGTCATAGATAATGAAAAATAGTTGATACAATAAAGGAAATGGATTATAGTCCAAAATAATACTAAATTAAAGAGTACTGACCGTACTAAAAAAAAATTATAGAATATTTTCTTTTTGTTTAATATTATAAAATTTATAGTACTCTTTTCCATATTTTTATTTTTTATTGTATTTATTTTATTTATATGATAAATATTTTTTATATTATTTTTATTAGTGTTTTGATTTTGCATGTATATAAAAAAAATTATTTAAATTGATGTCTTTTTTGGTAATTTTTTATCTAAAAGTGATTTTGAGTAGTATAATCCAAACAACATTTATTTTACTATAATCAATTTTGATATAAAGATTGCCAAAGATAAATCACGTTAACACAAACTTACTTTCCATCAAAATCAATTTTGCAAAATCAATTTTATGCAAACTCCGTTCAGAAACTGTAATCCAAACACACACTTATTCATTCAAAGATGCAATCTCTTGAATGAATATCTTTGACGGTTCAGGGATTTGAAGGAATGCTTATCAAATTGTTTTGAGTTTTGACCACCCATGAGTGTCTGGCTTGACACAAAGCTGCCTTGAGCCTCAAAATACTGAAAAGTATAATCAGGTGTTAAAAATGACAATAAATTCAAGATTTCTTTTGGTCTCTCTCTCATATCCAAACCCAAATGGTGAAACTAATATTGATTGACAGATTTGGATCCACAGTTGCATATAGGAGGAGTGTATCTACTAATACCTATAGTCCTATACATTCATTCATTGGTTTTATTAGGATTTATGGTTAACATATATTATATAAAAAATTTTCTTTATTTTTGTCTCTTTATTGCTTCCATAAAATATATTATATAATTTTTTTTAAAAAAATATAATATATGAGTTGTATACATATAAAAAGTCTAGTAATGTCTTCTCCAATAAGCCCATCCATTCCCTTTGCTTCTTCAGTTTCCTTCATCCTTTGGTTCCCTCCATGGACACCTCATATGAAATGGAACCTTTTCTGTTCCAAAACGAATCTCCTCATCATGAAGTAGAAGAGGAGGATGAGTACTCCATTATTGCTGCAGCAGAGATCAAAGAATCACCACCACCATCATCATCATCATCCACACCACAAAGCAGCTGCTTCACTACTTTGACCGACTCCGATATCAGGAAGCTCCAAACCACTGAAATCAACAAGGTATCATCTGTTCTTCTCATACCACAATCCGATGCGTGCCTTTTGCTTATCCACCATGGCTGGAGCGCCATGAAGGTCCACGAAGCTTGGTTCGAAGACGAACAAAGAGTTCGAGAACTCGTTGGCTTGCTCAATAGTAGTAACAACATCAACCACTGGAAGGAACTAATCCAGAGTTCTACATGCGAGATCTGCTTTGACGATTCAGTTTGGTACAAGAAGGTGGAGTATGCCAAGTGTGGCCATGGATACTGCATCGATTGTTGGAAGCACTACATCGATGAGAAGATCCAAGAAGGTCCTCATGAGTGCCTGAAACCGATGCGATGCCCTCATCCATCTTGTGAGGCTTCCTTGGAGATTGAAACTGTTCGGCGATTCGCCAGCGAGACAAACAAGAACATGTACGATCGTTTCTTGTTACGCTCGTATGTTGAAACCAGAAAGAATATAAAGTGGTGTCCAAGTCCTGCTTGCGATCTTGCTGTTCTTTACGAATCGGATGGAAATTACGCTAACAAATATGTTGAGGCTTGTTGCAGTAATGAACATAGGTTTTGCTGGGAATGTGGTGAAGATGGTCATAGACCTGTGAGTTGTGAAACGGTGGCTGAGTGGATGAAGAAGAATGTGGATGATTCTCAGAGCGTGATTTGGATCTCTGCTTTCACGAAGGAATGCCCCGATTGTGGGATCCGCATTGAGAAGAATGAGGGTTGCATGCAGATGATTTGCACTGTTTGTGGCTGCCGATTTTGCTGGCTATGTCTTTCTAGGTGGTCTCTGTGTTCCGCTTATGGTTGTAACCGTTTCTCAGCCCGGAATACTGAGACGCCCACAATGGACAATGGAAATGGCTATTTGGACTTGGAGAGGTACAAACATTTATATTTGTTATGTTATATTATACTTCTATTTTGTCATATATGTTCTTCTTATGGGTAATAACAAGCTTTGATTGGTATTGATGAAAAAGTTTACCTGTGTTGCTGACTTGCTGTAGTATGTTGAATAAATTTAATTTGCATATCCTTGGACAGATAATCAATTGTTTGTCACTCTAGCAAAAGTAATTAATTTGTTAATCTTAGTTAAAATATTATCTAGATGGATAAATTTAATTGGATAATAGGATAAAATTTAATTCATAGTTCAAATAAAAGTTAAAATATTAACTCACATTATGGTAGATAAATTAGTCTAACATGTCAAAGTATGTCAAATGTAATGTGTGAGTGAAAATGCATTTGAGTATGTATTAATCTAATTCTTCAATCTTTTGTCATTAAAAGTAATAGTCTTCCAGTGTTTTTCTTTTCATAATGAGAAACTTTTTATGACTAAGACTTTTTGTCTCCTTATGTTTGAACTAATATTAGTCAATTTTTTTATTTTTATTCTAAAAATGTTTATCCTCTAACATTTTCTTTCTTTTTTGTTGACTAGAAAATTGTTTACCATATAATATTCTTGTTCATATTTGATTTAGTAATTGGGTTCATATTTGATAGGTACACTCACTATTATGAACGTTGGTTTACCAACGAATTCTCAAGGAAAAAATCGATTGAGATGATGGAGAAGTACCTGAACAATGAGAATATAAGAATCCTGTGCAAGGAATTTGAAAGGCGTGAAGATGATTTTGAGTTTGTGAAGAAGGCTTGGGAAGAGGTAATCGAGTGTAGGAAGTTGCTGAAGTGGACCTATGCATATGGTTACTTCATCCCTGAGGAGGAGAAAGCCAAGAAGGAGTTGTTCGAACACACACAAGGCGTTGCTGAGAGTGCATTGGAGAAGCTTCACAAGTTTGCCGAAACAATGCTGATGGAGATCCTGAATAGGAAGAAAGACGGTTTCGATAGGAATCGTCTGGAACTTTCTCATCTGACCGTTGTCACCAAGAATTTCTTTGATAATATGGTGACACAATTGGAGGATAGAGGGCTTGACGATGTGAATGTGAAGAGTTATGGTGAAAGCTCAAGGTCCTCCTCATTGTCTTCTTGGCCTCGAGGTGTGGTGAGGGATGGGATGACAGAGATTGGTCTCCGGAAATGCGGTTATTGCGGTTATTACAACCTTGCCAGCACTCTAGAGTGTCCCTGCATTGAGAAGAAATACAAATACCAGTGCTGGATCTGTTCTCGTGATCCTCCCGTCATTTGGTGTCCATTGCGTATGGTTAATTAACATCCATTGAATTACTCAAACCATTTTCCTTTTGGTAGCACTTGTTTTTGCGTAAGTTGACCGTAGAAAACTATTTAGATAACAATTTAGTTAAGCTATGTAACGGTTCTTGTTTTTGGTGATGAACTGCTTAATCAAAATTTCTCTCTTATTTTGGTTAGTTCTAGTTTAATGGGATCTTCTCTGACCCAGCGAGGAATTGGTGCTTACTGCTTTCTCCTATCTAAAGTCTAAACATTTTCTAACATAAAAAGCTTGGTCAAATACGCAGAATAATCCCATCAAACTCTAGTACTCTACACATGATCAAAGAATATAATTGATGGAAAAATCCGAGAATATTAAGTAATAAAGTAAGGATCTCTGTTGAATATGTAATTTTCATTATGTATGATTTTTACTATTTGATTCAAGGGTTATATTTTCACTTTCTCAATTTACTAGTTTTCTTACTTAAATTGATTAGCGTGTGTGAGCACGTGTCCGTAATGAGATATATACATATGTTAAAAAGAAACCAACCATATAAATATTCAGAAGGAGGAGATGGAAAGTGATTATACACTTTGTCCTTCTTTTTGAAATTTATACATTAGTTAATTGAAATATTCAAACAATAGAAGGGTTAGTGATAAAATTAGTTTGAAAGGTTAGTCAATTAGTCGATCGTCATTTTCGTTCCTCAATTTTTTAATCAAATTAATCGCTTAAACATTTATTTATTCAAATTAGTCCTTTAGTAGCATTTGGTAGACAAATACAAATAGAGACAAAAACACAGAGATTAAGAGACAGAAATTGAAATTAAAATAAATTTTAATATTATGTTTGGTGTAAAATGAGAGACAAAAATTAAAATAAGAATAAAAGTCTAATTTAATTTGCACAAAGGATAAAACTAGAATTAATTAATTATAAAATGAGAGTATTTTAGGTATAAAATATTATTAAAATTTCAGTCTTTATCTCTATAAATTTTAGTTCCATATATCCCTACTTTTTAGAGGCACTGAAATACTAAAATTTTGGAGATAGGGACAGAAAGTTTAGTAGTACCAGTCTTTAAACCAACAAATATGATACTGAGTCTCAGTCTCTTAGTCTCTGTCTCTCAGTATCTCAAAACAAACGATACCTTAGAGATTTAACATTAATCTCATTTGTTCTTATGTCAAATACTTAACAACTTCCATTAACGTTTTTTGCATGTATTGTTGAGTAAATACCCATAGTAGTCCCTGAGATTCACGCAATAACTCATAGTATAGTAATCCCTAAGATCCTGATTTTTTTTATTGTAGTCCTCCAGATAGAGCTCCGATCACTCAAACTAGTCCCTGGCCATATTTCAGGTGATGACTCATCACCGGAGCACTGACATGGCCTCGGATTGCCACGTGAGACGTGTCCAAAACGACGTCGTTTTGGGTTTGGCGCCCTTGAAAGCCAAAAATGACGCCGTATAGGTGTTACTTGTTATGAAAAACAGTTTTCTCCCCCAACACAAACACTTCGTCTCTTATTCTTCCACCTTCTGACTTCTTCTTCATCTCCCCATCAATGGCATAGCCGTAGGGTTGTATTTGCTGGGTTTACAAAAATTTTAGAGAAGAAGTCATCTGATCAGAAGTTGTTATCGCTCTTCCCTTCCCTTCCTTCACCACAAACACGAGGTTCTGACGTTGTGATCGGACTCAAGGTAACCTTCTTTTTTTTTTTACTTTGCATTTTGAATACAGTGTTGGTTGATGATAGCATTGGTCAGTGTAGTTGAGGTTCTAGAGTTTTGGTGGTATTGTAGTGTCTAGAGTTTGAATCTTGGCTGGGGTTTGTCGGGTTGCTGTAATACCCGAATGAAACAGGGATGAAACAGGGAGATGTATGGAGGTTTGAAAAAGTATGTTTTATTGTGGTGATTATTTTTCCTTTTTAATGCATGAGTAGGCTTTCAAATTCTCCCTGTATATTGTAAAAATTTTAAATTTCTTACAGATGGAGGAGAAGTTGGACATCATGTTTCATCATGGGGGGTGACTTCAAAAAAAAATACAGAAGGGATTATGATATATTCTCCGGACAACAAGGCCTGTTTAGGTGATCTAGACACTGATACTCTAGATGTCTTCTACATACGGAACTACCATAAGGAGCTTGGGTACAATGACATAAAACAGTGCTGGTGGCATGTTCCTGGAAAAGGCTTGGATAATGGGTTGAGAAATATAAATAGTGACAAAGAGATAAGAGAGATGGTGAATTGTGCTAGGACAAATGAGGGATTGATTGATATATATTTCGAGCATACAGTGTCAGTGCCGGAGGTGTTAGAGGGAGATAACACAGTTGTGTACTTGGATGATCATGGTGGAGAGGGGGTGTAATGCAGGTACAGATACTGATGTGAGTCCCCCACTTACACAGACTCATGCACTCATAGTTGCTCCTATCCCTAAGGTTGTACCCAATACTTCTTGCAAATTCAGTCCCAAAAAGAATAAAACATCTCCACGGCAATCACAACCATCACACTCTAAAACTGCTAATCCTTCCAAGACAACCAAACCTCTCAAGAAGACTAACTTCCCAAAAGCCACCAAGCCCACCAAGCCCACCAAACCCACCAAGCTCACCAAGCTCACCAAGCTCACCAAGCCCACCAAAATCAGCCAGTCCACGAAGCCCAATCAGAACACTAAATCAGATAAGAGCAACAAGAAGAAACTGTCCAAGAGACCAAGTATTTTCAGGAGACCCTGTACACAGTCTGCTGCTAGAGGATTTAGTAGCAAGGTGTTTAACAATGAAGTTTTCTTTGATGTATCTTCTGACTCCTTTGACAGTGAAGAGGATAGCATGTTTAAGCCAGGTCCGGATAAGGGTAGTTCCTCTGATTCTGAGGCTACAGGGAATGATCCTAAAACTGGGAGTAGGATTAGGAGAAACATGACACATTCAGCGGTGGGTAAGAGAAATATTAATCCACTAGGTAAAGAGAAGGAGAAGATATTACATGAAGACGATGGTTTGGTGGAGGAGGTGAGCGACGCTGAAGTTGACCTTGGGTTTGTGGGTTGTGTTCTTGAAGGGGTAGAGGATGGACTAGACCCAGGGTGTTGACTCAGATGGCACCAATTCTTGGCACTCGGAGGAGATAAAGACGCCTCCAAACTCAGAAGATGAGTTGGAGGAAGGAAATGAATCTGAAGAGGCAAGTCCGCTATTTAGGGAGGGTGCAAGGTTTAGAGAGCTGCACCTTGAGGTAGGCATGAAGTTTGGAACTAAATGGAAATTTAGAGAAGCTGTGAGAGAATATACAATCCAAGAGGGTAGAAGCATAAAGATAGTGAAAAATGATAACATAAGGTGCAGGACAGTGTGTAAGGTCAAAGAGTGCCCATGGGTGGCTTATGCATCAAGAGACCATGAAGACACCTGTTGGCAAATTAAGACATTCAATGATGACCACACTTGTCCAAGAGAGGACAAGAATAGGGCTGCCAACAGGAATTGGGTATGCAGCAAGCTTGTGAAGAAAGTGAGAAAGTATCCAAATTTTAAACACTACGAAACTACAACTTACTTCAAGACACGGTTTGACTTGACACTGAATAAAAATTCAATATCCAGGGCATTAATGGATGCAAGAAGTGTAGTGTATGGGGATGAGAAAGAGCAATATAAGATGGTTAGGGATTATGGTATGACGCTGTTGACGACTAATCCCGGTTCCACTGTACAAATATGCACCACCCCCCAACCAGATGGTGAAGTTACCTTTGATAGAATGTATATATGCTTAAGTGGCTGCAAAAACGGGTTTAAGGCTGGTTGCCGTCCTTTGATAGGTCTGGATGGTGCTTTCCTGAAGACACGGTTTGGTGGCCAGATTTTGTCAGCCGTGGGGTTAGATGCAAATCATCATATCTATGTCATAGCCTAGGCTATTGTCAGAGTAGAGAATACAGAGACATGGAGATGGTTTCTTGAGTTACTTCATCAGGACTTGGGGCATTATAAAGATTATGACTGGTGCTTCATATCGGATATGCAAAATGTGTGATTTTATTTGATTGTCTTGCTTTGATTTTATTTAATCTTATATTAAGAATTGTGTTGTTATGCTTATTGTGAAGAATTGTGTTTTCATTGGATTTTGATGGTTAGTTTTTATGGAAAGAATTTTGATGTTATACTTATCTGAATTAATTGTGAGATCATTGGATATTGATGTTTAGTTATTAGGGAAAGAATTCTGCTGTTATGCTTACTTGAAGAATTATGCTTCCATTCGAGTATGTTGGTTAGTTATTTTGGAAAGAATTTTGCGGTTACTCCTATCTGCATTAATTGTGAGATGATTGGATATTGATGGTTAGTTATTAGGGAAACCATTGTGCTGTTATTATTACTTGAAGAATTGTGCTTTCATTATGCTTGTATGCATTATATGGAGAACTTGTAATTATTGGTTGTCTAATTAATCTGGATGTCCTATTAAGCATGTTATATACTTCCTGGATCATTATGTGCACGTTAGATAAACGTTAGGGACTTGTATGGGTCACGACCTTCAATTGTAGGGACTATTATGAGAATAGTAATCAAATGTTAGGGACTATTATGTATCACGATTATAAAGTCAGGGACCATTATCTGTGTATAATATTTACTAAATCTAGCAGGGACTGATATCAGCAGTGAAAGCGGTGATGCCTAATGTGCATCACCGTTTCTACGTCTGGCATTTATGGAAAATTTTAACAAGAATTGGAAGGACTTACAGCTAAGGGTACTTCTGTGGGAATGTGCAAGGGCAACAACATACTAAGAATTCAGGGATGGAATGGAGAAGATCAAAAGGTTAAATGAGGATGCTTGGGCATACTTAGAGAAGTGGCTGATGGATGCTTGGACCAGAAGCTTATTCAGCCATAAGCCGAAGTTGGATAGCATCTGTAACAACGCCTGCGAAGTGTTCAATGCTAAGATCAAGGATGCACGAGCCAAACCCATCATAACATTGCTGGAGGAGGTAAGGATGTTTGTTATGCGTACCATAGCGAAAAATAAGGTAAAGCTGCAGAATCACACTGGGAAGCTCACACCTGTTATAAAGAGCAGGCTGGAAAAGGTTAGGAAAGAATCCAAGCATTGGAAGCCAATTTGGACTGGGGATAACAGATACGAAAAATTTGAGGTGCACGGACATCCAACTAACCATGTTGTGGACATAGGAAAAAGATTGTGCACATGCCAATTTTGGATGCTAACGGGTAAGTTAATTGTCTTTATGCATTTTACTTTCTTCAACCATAACTATTATCATGGTTCATGTCACTGTTTGGCACCTGCAGGTATTCCGTGTGTGCACGCTTGTGCTGCCCTCTCTCGTGTGAATAAGCAGCCAGAAGACTTCTGTCACAGATGGCTGACCATGGACTCATACAGGGAAACTTATAACCACCACATTAATCCAATTTCGGGTCAACCAATGTGGGAAAAAGCAGAGGACTGTAACAGGCCACATGCCCCTAAAATCAAGACAAAACCTGGAAAACTAAAGATGAAGAGGAGGATGGATGCGGACGAGAAGAGTGGTTTTGGAACTAAGAAGCCTAAAGTTGACCCAAAACTCTCGGGCAACACTGCAGACGGTGTACACCTAAAGAGACAGCTGGGTGCCTTTACATGAAGTTACTGTGGTGAAAAGGGGCATACGAAGAGAGGCTGCAAAAAGAAGAGAGATGATGATGCTGCTACTGCTGCTGCTGCTGCAGCAGCCGCTGCCGCTGCCGCCAAGGTGGCTGAGAAGAAGAAAAATGATGAAGTACATCATTTGCCTGAGCAGCCTGTTCAGCAGCCCCAAGACGATTCTGGCCAAGCAGATTTGGAAAGCAATCCCCAGGAGATCAACTTAACTCAGCCTTTTGCTTCTGAGCAAGAGGATTCTGAAAAGGTAACTAAAATATTACATTTGAGTATGTTATTATTTCCATGCATAAATAATACTTAATGCCACTTGTTTCTCCTATAGGATCCTGAATCGAAAAGACCTTCGAAGCTGTCACCAAGAAGACGATCCTCTCTGCCACCAACCGCACCAACAATGAATCCTTTGCAGGGTGCATCTTCAGCAACATCTTCAAAGTTTTCCAACTTGATGCAGTTCATCCCAACGCCAGGATTTAAGCCCCCAAGAAAGAAGAATTGAATACTTTAGATATATATACTTAGGAGTTTCTGTTTTGTTTTGTGTTATTAGTCTTTTCCATCATATAATGACTTGATGGTGAACTGTGATCCAAAGGCCTTTTTGGTATGCCTTGGCCTTGCTTTTGATGAAACTACAGATAGCAGCATAATAGTTTCTAGGCTGCCTTTTACAGTCAACTTTTGTTGTTTTTTGATAAACAATGGAATTTATGTTAATATACTATGCTATGTGGTTTACCATTCAAGAAGCAGTTTCTTTATTTTTTTTATAAACAATGGAATTTATCTTAACAACAATTTCATAGTTAACAACACTTTTCATTCCATCAAGAAGCAGATTTTTACAACTGTTGATAACAAGGAACCCAAAACCACCAATTCATTCATCATTTACAATACAGAATCACCAACAACACTGTCAATACACACACAACTAACACTAACAACTGGGTAATAACTTTTGCATCTGGACATCCTCCTCCAACCTTCGAAGCCTCCAATCAAAGTTGATCTTCACTTCATCACCACACAATTCTGACTTTTCAACCTGTTCCTTATTCACAGAATCTGTCCACACAAAAAATCCGCACCATCTCTTCCTACTTGTCTGTAACAAATAAAGGATCAAAGTTTAGAGAGGAACAACACAAGAACAGTCAGGGGAGGAGAATCATAACAACACAAGAATAGTCAGGGGAGGAGAATCACAGCAACACAAGTAATTATTCTAAGCTACATTATAATTGGGGCAGCCATAGAACAGTTTATTCGGATTCGAATCTGTGCCAGACCATCTGAGAACTGGCCTACAGCCACAACCGCACCATTCTGGCGGGGCCGATCTTCTACTCTTCATTTGCGTTCTAGTCCGGTTCCAGCTAGATGGAGAACGAACAGAGCTTCCACCTGCAGTGCTACCTCCACCCATCATCGACATGAGTAACAGCCCCGGATGAGAGTGTATGAACAGGAAGAAGTGTATGAAAGAAGAAGAAGAAGAGGTGAACAAGACGAAGAGGAGAGGTGTATGAGAATTTGGGAATTTAGGGTTACATATACTAGGAGGGACCAATCTGGGTAAAAATTAGAATTTAGCCAGCTCAGCTAGTCGTTGGGAGCCCTCCAACGTGGCAATCCGAGGCCACGTCAGTGCTCCGGTGATGAGTTATCACCTGAAATATGGTCAGGGACTAGTTTGAGTGCTCGGAACTCTATCTGGAGGACTACAATAGAAAAATCGGGATCTTAGAGATTACTATGAGTAATTGCGTGAATCTCGGGGACTACTATGGGTATTGACAAATCAACAACGATAAAACGACGTCGTTTTATAGTATTAAGGGAATATTATAGCAAAACTGTGCCGTTTTTCTTTTCCACTCTCTCAAAACGCATGAAACATCACAATAATAAGAGAGAATGCCACAGAGCTCGGATCATCGGAAGGGATGATGAGAAAGCCATAATCGGTGATACTATGCAAAGTGCGACTGCGCTCATTCTTCACGGTTTAGGGTACCAATGCTAAGCTATGGTTGACATGGTGACCACTAACCAGCGACATTAGTGACATGACAATAGGGAGCAACAACAACGCTAATTACACAGAGAGTCAGAAAGACTCACTCAGTAATGCGACCCAGAAACCCGACAACTCAACCACACCACCAATCCACCAGCAACACTCACAAACGTCATCCCACACAAATTAAATAAACGACAGTAATTTTGGTCGAATTTTAGAGTTCAAAAGCAGAGAAAAGTGAGAGAATAAGAAAGATTGAGAAAAGTAAAAATGGAGCCATAGAGCTTGAAAATGAAGGCAAGACTGTAGATTATTGTAAATCATAAAAGTGAGAAAGATTGAGAGATTAAAAATTTATTTTGGTCATTAAAATTGCAAAAAATATCATTGCAAAAGATATCTATTTTGGATAAAATCATTAAATTTTAAAAATAAAAAAACTTTTTTTTAAATTATAATTGTAAAAACTTATATCAAATCTAATCTATAAAATTCTTTTCAAAAGTATATATTATTAACGTTATAGTGTTTTTATTGCGTTTTAAAATATTTTAGAGTTATTTTAATCGTTAACAAATTTAGGAAAACATTTCTCATCGATTGAATAATTTAGGAGATTTATTGCTTTACTCATACATTTATTTTTCATTCTATATGTTGATCACTATTGCACAATAATGAATACAAAATTTATGCTCCTCTTGACGTTATATATTTGAAATTGAGTTCACATTTACGAGAAATTGTATTTATACCCGTCTTTGATATACTACAAGTATACATTTTTTTTTAGGGTAAAGTATTAAATTGGTCCCTTAGGTTTGGGCATAATTCTGTTTTAGTCCTTAAGATTTAAAGTGTTCTATTTGAATCCAAAAAAGTTTCATTTAACATCAATTTAGTCCCACAGTGAGGTCAAAATTAAATAATTAACAAAATGTCCTACATAACAACAGTTCAAGAACAAAATCGATAATCTGGAGAACAAGTACAAGCTCCAGAGGCACAAAATCAACCATTGATGCATCAATACATTTATTTATCATTTTCTTTAGTTTTATAGAAAATATTTCATTTATATTATAAAAAAATAATAAATAAATGTATTGATGTATCAATGGTTGATTTTATGCCTCTGGAGCTTGTACTTGTTCTCCAAATTATCGATTTTGTTCTTGTACTGTTGTTATGTAGGACATTTTGTTAATTATTTAATTTTGACCTCACTGTAGGACTAAATTGATGCTAAATGAAACTTTTTTGGATTCAAATAGAACACTTTAAACTTTAAGGACCAAAACAGAATTACGCCCAAACTTAGGGACCAATTTAGTACTTTACCCTTTTTTTTAATTGATTTTCTCTATTTTTTTTAAAATAATTATTTGATAAAATGTGATTTTTTATTATTTAACATTTTTTATATATTTTTTTATTTCATTTAAAGAATATAAGAAGAAAAATCACACTTTATCAAATAATTAAAAAAATTAAGAAAATTTATGTTATGAATTTTTTTTTTCATTTTTTATTCATCACTACACAAAAGTGGGATATAATTGCATATAATATTCTATACATTTTTTCTTTGTTTTTTATATATTTTCTGTTAAATAATCAATAAAGATCTAGCTAATAATAAATTAATAAGTATTCTTAAACTGGAAAATGGATCCTTTCAATTTTTTTTAACAACTGAGGGAGTAAAGTGTGATCTCTCACCATTAATTTTATAAGTGGAACTAAAAATAAATATAAAAGAGAGAATAATGAAGGGTTAGAGATCATACTTTACATTGTCAATTTTTTTTTAACATCCCCTTAAACTGTATTTGATATTAATTATTATTAATTAATAATTATTTAAATTTTATTTAAAAATAAATAAAATTAATAATTTATTAATTATAGTTTTTTAAAGTTATATATATATATATATAGGTAAAGTATAGGTAGACAATGAAGATATTAAACAATGTGAATTCGAATGTTCATTTTATTAGGTGTGCAGATGGTTATTTTAATATTAAGATTTAAATGGATAATTTGGAAGTGTAGTATGTTTTCATTTAATTGGTAGTTGTTCATATTATTCAAAAAAATTATTCTATTCAATTTTTTTCTAAAATAAAAGATAAATTATTCTTTCATGACATATCTTATTATTATTAGATAAAATAAGTTGACTTATCGTGATTAAATTTTTAATCTAATCTAAATTTTGCTAACCTAATCAAATAATTATGATATAACTTTTTTTTATAAATTATAAAAATTACTAGAAAAGTTCTATTTTATAATTTTTTATTTTTTTAAATTACACATCTATTAATTAATTTTAACCACAAAATAAAAAATTTATTAAAAAACAAATACGAAAAATCGAAGAGACATAAAATTTAAATTTTCTAAAACATTTTTTTAATAATGCTCTCTTAGAACAATGAAAAATATTTTTGAAAAAAATTTAAGAAAGCAAGAAAGAGAAAATTTTGAAAATTTTAAATTTTTGGTGCCTCTTGAAATTTTTAGTTTTTTTTTTTTTATTTTGAGATTTTTTATTTTGTGATTAAAATTAATTAATAAAATATATAATTTAAAAAAAATAAAAAATTATAAAAATAAACTTTTTTTATTAATTTTTTTAATTTAAAAAAATTAGATCATAATTAATTGTTTAAATTAAAAAATTTATGTTAAATTAAAAATTAAAATTAACTATAATAAGTTAATTTATTTTATTTTATTTAATAATAATAAGTCATAATACAAGGGATAAATTTACTTTTTAATTTATCCTTTAATTTATCATAAAAAGCAATTTTTTAAAAAATTTGTTAGCATTTAATTATTAAAAAAAATTTGAATAATTTCACACCATTAAATTTAATCTTACATCATTAAAAATATTATTGATAACTAATTGATAGTTATAAAACATAAAAATTGCTAACCCTAGCACTTCATATATATATATATATATATATATATATATATATATATATATATATAATATTTGGTCTTTGCCTGATACTTAGACAACTGCCCCTTTGTTTTTTCAATTTCGTGCATCCTTTGGTTTCATCCGCCATGAACAACAACTATACATATGAAACGGAAGATGAAGAAGACGAAGACCAAGAATCACTGGAAGACGAAGAAGAATAATCTCTGGAAGACAAAGAAGAGGATGAATTTAATCTCACACTATTAAAAATATTATTAATGGCCAATTGACGGTTACAAAACACAAAAGTTGTTCAACCTACACTTCTCATTTATATATATATATATATATATATATATATGGTGAATTTTACTCTATCCTTTCTATAATAACATGTAATTTACTCTCTGTGACATGTCATCTTTTAATTGGTTGCTATGTTAACTATGGTTAAACTATTAGTAATTAAATTATAGTCTAAAGTGGGTGATTATGTAATTTATTAAAAATTCAATCTTTAATTTTTTTCAAATCAAGCTTCCATACACCTAATCCTCTGTATCTCCTTCTCCATCTCCGTTTGTCCTTCTGTCTCCTCTCTCCGCCGCCATGGATCCATACTTTTATCACTACCGTCGCCCAAATTCTTCCCCAAATCAAGCTCCCACACAATGAACCCTAATCTTCTGTATCTCCTTCCTCCATCTCCGTTTGTCCTTCTGTCTCCTCTCTCCGCCGCCATGGATTCCTACTTTCATCACTCCCATCGCCTAAATACGTACATTCCTCTTCCTCCGCGTATAACCACCACCATCTCCGTCAGGTTCCCAACCACGTTCTTGTGAACCCTACCGCATTCAATTTCAACCTTCTCGTTTTTTTACCCGCCAATCCACTCTTTGTTCCTCAGGTTCCTGTTCTTTTAAATAGAGATTAAAATTATACAGATGTCCTACATAAAATTATTTGATTATACATCTGTTTTAAATATATCTATATAAATTAAATTAGATAAATTTAATTTATTAATAAGATAAAATATCTAAATAAATCGAATTAGGCCATTTCAATTTATTAAAACAAGTGAAAAATTATATTTGCACTAAATTCTTTAATAAATCTAATCAATCCAATTCAATTTATTATTATAGAAAATACATGATAAATTAAATCAGTTCATAAACTCGATTTACTATAATACATAACACGAAATAAGTATTATTGTATAAGTATCTGAAGAATAATTATTAATTTAAAATTTTAGATGACCAATTTTAGAAAATAATATTTAGTAAAACTGTTATTAAAATTTTATTTTTTATTATTATTTTAGTAATTTTTATTATTCCGAAATGGGATTTGGCAAAGCATATACAGGAGGTTATGAATTGGAATTGGAGAGTCTCTATTCTTTTAATTCAGAGGACTGCAAATAGTGTTGCAGATTGTATGGCTAAAGCAGCTGCTTCTGTCGAGGACATTCACTCGAATTGGAGCCAACCATGGAGTGAGCTTCAACATCTAATAGATTTAGATATGACCCTAGCCAATTAATTTAGTTTTGTCTGTTTTTTTTCTTTTTTTTCTATTTAGTCACAAAAAAAAAAAAAGATATATTTGTCTCTTTATAAAAAGATTTGATTTTTCTTCTTAAATATTATAAAAAGATTTGGTCCTTCTTAATAATTTTAATATTAAAGGTCCTTTTTAATAATTAAATCTTCCTAACGGTCCTTTACAATAATTTTCCCTTTTTTATTTTATTTTAATTCTGTTAAAACAAGTTATAAATTTTAATTTTAGTTTATAATTTTTAGGATAAATAAAACGCTAAGATTAATTTTATAAATTAACTTAGTGAAACATATTTAAGATTTAAATTAAATTTTGAAAGGCAACATTTTTAAATTGAAGTTTAAACGGTTTGCCACATGTGCAAAGAGTAACTTAAATTTGAATATTGTTAAACGCCATCAGATAAAAATTCATAACAAATTCCACATGTGTAGTCGAATTAATTTAAAATTGAAAGAAAAAAATTTAACTTAAACCTCCTATTTTTTAGATAGTACCTTTTCAAATTTCAAACGAAATGGAAACATTATAAATAACTGTTACAAGAGTCACTACTGTAGTTAAGATATTAACTCTTATTGAGTTAAATTAACTCAAACTAAAACTAAGCATCCAATTAAAACATGCCATATCACGAAGGATAATTTACATGTTAAAATAGAGAGAGTTGGATAGAACTCACCTATATATATATATATATATATATTTGGTCTTTGCATACTCAGACAACTGCCCTTTTGTTTTTTCAATTTCTTGCATCCTTTGGTTCCATCCGCCATGAACAACAACCACACATATGAAACGGAAGATGAAGAAGACGAAGACGAAGAATCACTGGAAGACGAAGAAGATGATGAATCACTGGAAGACGAAAAAGACGATGAATCACTGGAAGATGAAGAAGAAGAATCTCTAGAAGAAGAACCTCTGGAAGGGGAAGAAGATGAAGAATCACTGGAAGACGAAGAAGATGATGAATCACTGGAAGACGAAGAAGAAGAATCTCTGGAAGACGAAAAAGACGATGAATCACTGGAAGATGAAGAAGAAGAACCTCTCGAAGAGGAAGAAGACGAAGAATCACTGGAAGATGAAGAAGAAGAATCTCTGAAAGACGAAGAAGACGATGAATCACTGGAAGATGAAGAAGAAGAATCTCTAGAAGAAGAACCTCTCGAAGACGAAGAAGACGATGAATCACTGGAAGGCGAAGAAGACCATGAATCACTGGAAGACGAAGAAGAAGAATCTCTAGAAGAATGCACCACATCACGAAAGAGAAGCCGCTTCACTACTTTGACCAAGTCAAACATCAAGAAGCTCCGAAAAACTAAAATCAATGAGGTATCATCTAATCTTTCGATCACAAAATCCGAGGCGTGCCTATTGCTAATCCACCATGGTTGGAGCGCCACGAAGGTCGACGAGGCCTGGTTGGACGACGAAGAAAGAGTTCGGAAACTTGTTGGATTGCTCAAACACAACTCCGGAGAGATCATAACAACCCAAACTTGTGAGATATGTTTTGATAATACGGTTTGGTTGGAGAAGAAGTTGAAATCCGCCAAGTGCGGCCACGCATACTGCGTCGATTGTTGGAAGCGCTACATCAATGAGAAGATCAAAGAAGGTCGTCATGAGTGCCTCAAACCCATGAGATGCCCTCATCCATCTTGTGAGGCTTCTTTGGAGATTAACATGATTCGCCGATTCGCTAGCCAGCAAAACAGGAAGATGTACGATCGTTTCTTGTTACGATCTTATGTCGAAACAAGAAAGAATATAAAATGGTGTCCAAGGGCTGATTGCGATCTTGCTGTTCGTTACAAATCAGATGGAAATTATGTTAACAAATATGTTGAAGTAAGTTGCAGGAATGGGCATAAGTTTTGCTGGGGATGCGGCGAAGATGCTCATAGACCCGTGAGTTGTGAAATGATGGCTAAGAAGAACCAAGAAAGTGGTGATTCTAAGAGCTTGCGTTGGATCTCTACTTTCACCAAGAAATGCCCTAGTTGTAAGCAACCCATTGAGAGGAACGGGGGTTGCATGCACGTAACATGCACTGTTTGCAGCTACCAATTTTGCTGGCTATGTCTTTCTGATTGGTTTCTGTGTTCCGCCCGTTGCAACCGTTTCTAGGTTCTATCATGTCTAACTCTCTGCACTTTAGTTTTTAGTCAAATGCTTGTTATCAAGTTGACTTTTGTTTAATATGAGATGAGGTGAAATAAGATGCAGACATTTTTATGTTGGAATCATCAGAAAATGCTTCTATTCTGTCCCTCGAGTTGGTTTAACTAAGTGGATAATAGCTTAATTTAGTAAAGTTTTTTGGAGAGTAGTTTATGTATAAATAATTTGTTTTATATTTGTTAAATTAAAAGTTCATGTATTTATAGATACAGTTTTTAAAAGTATCCAAATAAAAATATTTAAAATTTATTGGTACTGATCAAAATTAAAAAATTTAATATAATTTTATTTAATAATAAGTATTTAAAATTATTTTTATTAATTATTAATAAAAAAATAATTATTTTTTATTATATATATGTCTATTATTATGATTTTTTTATTTTTAAAATTTATTTTATCAAATACAATTATAATACTTATACTTGTCAAAAATTATTTTTAGTTTGATCTTTTATTTGACTAAAGAGAATTATTACTATTTTTAAAAACCTAACTTTTAAAAAATAGTTTTCATAAGTTACTCTCAACAAATAAAAATTTTACCCTACCAAACCAAGCTATATATGACACTTTTTAATTTGCATATGGATGCATGATTGGTGTTGGACTCTAATATGGTAAAGGAATGTGCTTCATAATTTTGTGGTATCAGTGGAGCCACAACTCGGATCCTGCGAGTTTCATTCACCACACGTCCGAGTTGCGTTTCACCAAACACACAGTCCGATTTGATGCAGCCTGGACACGCGTCGCGCAGGAGCTTCTCCCCGAACGGTGTCATTATTTTCACATTCCACTCTCAACTTCACTCCCACCTTCTTCTTCCTTTATGCGTTTTTGAGGGGAGCTTTGCATGGTGGAGGAAAAAAAATCATGCCAAAAAAATATAAAATTAAAGATGTTGATCGATTTGAGTTTCATATTATTCATTATCTCAGTCATTCTAATTATGTAAGTTTTTTTTTGAATTTTTTAAATTTTTTATGTTTATAATTATTAGTTAGAAATGTAATTTAAGAATATAAATAGAATGATTATTAGTATTTTTCAATATTTGTTAGATTTTTCTAAAATTCTTTTACTAATTTTTAATTATAAATATTATTATTAGAAAATTTATTATTATTATTCTTGTTAGTTTTTGAATTTTAAAATGTAAACAGAATGATAAGGTCTTTTTATAAAGAATGTAATCTTGATTTTAATTTTTTATTATTTTTTAGTATAATTATGTTTGAAAAGAACGTTAATTTTTTTTAAATTCTTTTAAAAATATTAACTATAACTGTTATGGATGAAGTTAAATGTTATTGTTATTGTGAGAAATTGTTAGTACTGAATGATTAGTAGGATTATTTTTATTAAAGCACGTTAGGTTTTATTATGAGAATATTTAAATTTTTTTAATTGTAATAAACATTATTAGCAAGTTAATTGTTATTACCGTTGTTAGAAAATGAATGATGGCATACACTGATTATTAATATTTTTTATAATTGAGAAAAAATGTTTAAATGATAGTAAATGAGTAATTAATATTAGATATTATTCTAGATGTTGTAATATTGTTGAGAATTTTGATTAGGAATATATGTATTAATAATTATTTTTATTAGTAGTTAGTTATGAATAATTTTAAGAATTAATAATTAATTTTAGAAGTTAGAATAATTAGTTTTATAAGGATTCAGTAAAATGATTTATGATAGTAAGTTAGTAATTATTAATGAGTTGACTAGTAATTTGTTATGTTTTTTTTGTAGAAATTAAGAATATTGACATGTGACCACCCAGTTCCTCCGGATCGGTACAACGATAGGGTGGAGGAGCATTTACGACTTACCGGTTTTTATCATGTATCTCAGATTGGGGTAGTGCAGTGTCAGAAAGCATTGATGAATGCTCTAATCGAACGTTGGCACCCAGACACACATACGTTTTACCTTCCTATTGGTGAATGTGCCGTGATTCTTGAAGATGTGGCTCTAATTCTTGGTCTTCCGACGGATGGTCTTTCAGTCACAGGGATGACAATGAGTAGTTTTGAAGCCTTGGAGGCAGAGTATTTGCTTCAATTTGGAGTTGCACCGTGTAAGTCGGACTGTAGAGGTAGCTGCATAAAATTGACCTGGCTGCGGGATCTAAAAGAAAATTTAGAGTTGACTGATGAAATCAGTATACAGAGGTATGTGAGGTGCCACATTATGTTGCTGATCGGGACGATCTTGTTTGGGGATAAGTCTGGGGCAGGTGTGCACTGGAAATTTCTACCCTTATTTCGTGATTTTGTCAGTATTGGATAGTATGGCTGGGGATCGGCATGCCTAGTACACCTCTACAGGGCATTATGCAGGGCATCTCATTTTAACTATAAGAAAATAGATGGTCCACTAACACTTCTATTCGGTTGGGCTTGGATCCGACTGCCATATCTATCGCCGCTTCTTAGGGAACTCTGCAGTTTTCCGCTAGCAAACAGGTAATATTATGTTACAATGTACTCGTATCTTGATATTTAAGATTCAGTTGAGCTAATTGAATATATCATATTAGGTGGCGTAACTGGGAGCGTGGTGACCGACGATATAGATATCTGAATCTAGCTCACTTTAGGAAGGCCTTTAATGAACTTTAGGAAGACCAGGTGTGTTTTAATTAAAGAAGTATTAGTTTCGGGTTTAGGGTCTGGGACAAAATTATGAAGCATTGTTATTGTTATTGGTATTGTGGGTTGTAATAATGAGTTTCCTTTATTTTTCCCAGTTTGTGTGGGTTGCTTATGCTGTGGATCGCGTGGATCCGAACATAATTCCTGCTGAAATCTACATGCAGTGTCTGGAACGCTACAGTTCCATTGGTGTCATTTGAATGTATCGAGTGGCATGCTACCAATAGGTTTAGGCGACATTTCGGTTTCGTTCAGGGAGTACCTAATCAGGAGCGGAATCTGGACAAGGCGCATGGAGAAGTCCTGACGGGTCCTAAGAATCTTAACTGGGCCACGGCACCGAGTCATTCAATTTGGGTGATGCATTGGACAAACAGGTATAACTACGTTCTTTCTGAGTTCCCATGCCTTCACAACATCCATTGGATAGTTACATGTACTGGTACCGATCAAAATTTGGGGACCGCTTGAACTTGTCGAATCTTGTGGGTCAAGAGAATGATGAAGGTAATCAGGATATGGATGAGGGTAATCTGGATACCGATGAGGGTAGTTAGGATATGGATGATGACAATGAAGAACAGGAGCCACATTCGCCGCATATATCACCTCCAAATCCGCTTCCACAAGAACAACCTCAGTCCTCAAGCCAGTATGTACCTCAGACACAATTCACCCATCATTTCCAATACATCAATAATATTGGGGTATGTCACAGTTTGAAACAGGAGAAGGAGGTTCTTTTAGACCCATACCATCCCGAGTGACAACATGTTGACACAGGTTACTAAGGAAAAAGTGTCATGCATCAGAAGTCTCTCCATCCACAATAGCAAACGCAATTGGGACGATATTATTGTTGCTATCCTGTGAAACTGCCACTAGTAGACAACCCTTATACTTTCCGTACAAGTGAGTCCCATCCACCTGGACAATTGGCTTACAATGTCTGAATGCCCTAATACAGGAGTAATAACTCCAAAATACTCGATGCAGTACCCGAATATCACCCACAAGTCATCGCCTTGATATGCAGGCATATTCTCAAAATGGACAACAGCTGATGGCTCCTTATGACACATGGCCTCAAACCATATAGGCAACGGTTCGTACGATACTTTCCAACCTCCAAATATTTTTTTCTACTGCCCTTTGCTTAGCCAACCATGCTTTCCGATAACTAACGGTGTAGTTGAACTTCGATTGCACTTCTGCTATAACCGATTTTACCTTTAAGGAGGGGTCAGCCTCAACCAATGGCTTTATTACTTCTGCAATTGTGATAGAATCCAGCTTCGAATGATCCTGTGAAATGGTGGCTCTGGTACAGGTGTGACTACCATTATACCTCCTTATAACCCAACAGTACTTCCTGCTGATCAAGCTAACCCTGATAAGCCTATCACACCCTGACCCATACTGTATACAATTGGCATAAAATGTTAACGGCTCAGACTCATATACCCGGTAGTCTATGCTTTGTCGTATGGTATACTCTTTTATCGCCTTAATAACAGCTTCCCTGGAACTGAACTCCATACCAACGGCAAATTCACCATCTGCGACAATAGGAATTTCTGCTGGGACAACCACCATAGGAAAAATTAAATTAATACACAGATATTTCAAAATCGATAATAAAGGTAAATCAATATTCACTGCATCTAGTATGATATAAATCCAAACCTTACATCATGTTATTCCAGAACAATAAACAAAATAAGAACATCAGCATCAGATGTAAAAACTGGACCGGACCGGCCGATTTGACTGTCAAACCCAATGAACCGGACCCTAACCGGTCCGATTCATTAGATTTGAACCGTACAAGGCATCGAACCAGTGTGAATGATAATTACAAACTCACGTAATTTTTAATAATCATATTGTAGAGAATTTTATTATTATTTTCTAATAAATACTTGTAGTATATAATAGTAAAAAAATAAAATATTTATTGTTCATGTTCCATATTGGTTTAAAATAACTTGATATTTTTAAAATGTTAGTAAACACATGCATTTTGAAGTTTCTTATTTAACATTCATACTATTTTTTATTTTTTATTTACATAGAACCGGGTCAACCGGTTCAACTACTTACCCAGCGATTAAACCAGTGACCCAGTCACCTGAACCGTTCGAGCACCGGTTTGATCATGACAACTATGACATCAACGCATGATTAAATAATGGTAAATAAATACTAATTTATTCATAACTAAATCAATAACTAACTAAAAAAAACTAATACGACGAATTACGTACCTGCAGTCATATATTCCGGAAACTCCGGAACATGCATGGCTTCCAAGTCCAAAACTCGCATGAATGATGGCTCCTCAAACGGCACTTCGTTTGCGAGTGCATTTGCCACCTTTGTCACATCTGGAGCCATAGTTCTGTCACCTTGTTCTTCATCTTCATCTAGACCAACAAATTCGTAGTTGCTTTCGAACTCTTCTTCACTGTCACTATTATAATCTTCCGTAGAATATTCCGGTCGGCCTTAGATTGTTCAAACTCAACATACAACTCGATGAACAAGATCTGAGCCCGGTTTTCAATATACATTAAAAATATCTCTTGCATGCTCGCTTCGTCCGTCACATATTTAGTTTGATACTAGACGAATCCACCAAACATCGGTATGGGATATCTGTATAGAATACAGGATATTTTTCTTGCCCTCTCAGAATCAATCTTTTCACAGATCACACATTTGAGCTCCTCAAATGAGATGATAAAAGGAATAACAACATCTAGCGGATTTTCACAAATAAATTTTACTCCTTCAGACGTTTGTAACAAAATCTGACCAAAATAATACACTTTTAGTAACACTCTGTCACTCATTTCTCTCAATCACCAAAAAGAAGCATAACTTTAGCTACTAGATTTTCAGGTTCAAAACAAGCAATGAAGAAACCAGAAAGAAGAAACAGAAGAAGCAGCCGTTCAAGAAGCGGAAGAAGACGCAAGTAAGCTACCACCAGTTCACTTCACACTTTTATATAGGCCTCTTTAATCAACTCGCACCCTACGACTAGGTTAACCTGATTTAAAAAAAAAATATTAAGAAATGAAATCGAACCATGCGATTTCATCTACCAGTTCATATAAAAAATTGCCAAGCTCACGCAAAAAGGAGGGTTCGACTTCAATCTTCTCAAATTCAAATTCTCAGCATGGAACTCGGACCATGCGATTTGATGTGCTATTTCATATTAAAAAACCAAGCTTAAGCAACACGGAGGGTCCGATTTCAACCTTCCGAAATTTTAAATTCTTTTACCATACAAATCGGACCGTGCGATTTGTTTTGCAAAAATTTAAAACTAAAGAACTCGCAGGTCCTAATTCTTCTACCTCACACTGCCAAAAAACTGTCCCACATATATGTCTAGTCCCTCATAAATTCATATCTAAGAATAGCACACATATGCCTTTCATTTCCATAAAATTGAGCCTATATATGATAGAAATGATTGAATGCTGCAAGGCTAATTATTTTTATTTTTTAAAAATTAAAATATTCTTATTATATTCTATATAATGTTTTCAAGTAAAAAAAAAAAAAAAAAAAAACAAACACCGACTTTAACGAGGGTTCAAACCATCATGAAATATTTTTAAATTAAAATATATTTCAATGCTGGCAATTTAATTGCACAACATTTGAATCCTTTAAAATTTTAAAATACTCTGTCTAAAAACTTACTATAAGTTTATAAATAATTAAAAATTAAATGGCGAATACATAAATGATGGATCATATAGATGCATGGCGTGTCAGGTCACTCAACCACTCATAGTAGGGAATGTAAATCTCCTTTAAATCACCCGCGAAGCCGTTGCAGGATAAGTAAGAGAGAGAAAATCTAGAGAGAGAAACCTCGAAGCTTCTTTCAATGGCGACTCTGCGTTTCACTGACTGCTCCAACCTCACCTCCACCTTCTTCAGGCCTTCCTTACCCTCTCTCTCCGCCGCAAAGTCTCGCCATTCCCAAAACCCTCAGAATCGGAACACCAGCACCAGCAGCTGCACCTTCGTTCCCAGAGCGTCTCTTCAGCCGCACCAGGACGATCAATTCTCTCTCTCCCGGAGACGCTTCATCGCCGACACTGCCGCCGTCTCGCTCTCGATTCCTCAGCTCGTTGGATTTGAACAGGCTGCGAGGTCGGAGGAAGCGCTGTCGGAGTGGGAGAGAGTTTACCTCCCTATCGATCCCGGTGTCGTGCTCCTTGACATTGCGTTTGTTCCCGATGATCCCAACCACGGTATCTTACTATCTATATCTTCAACTTTTCTTTCATTTCTTTGCGCTTGCTGTATTAGAAAATGGTAGTTAGTTAGTTAAGTCTGTTATACTTGTTATTAGTTTGTTACGAGTTAGTTACTCACAGCTGTCACATGAGTGTATGAAGGATCGGCTCTAGCCTAGTTCATTTTGCTTCTATATGCTGAATTGATGTAATTGAGTTCAAATTTGAGGTCGAGGCAGAGGTTGGCCCTGTTTGGGAGTTGGTGGAGTGAGTGGGAGTGAACTTGGATTTCAATGTGAGCTAGGATTAAATTCACTTTTCACTCTGTAATATTTTCTTTATTTGAGTGGGTCGATTTCTAACCAAATTTATAGATATTCATTTTGTATGTATTTTTATCTATTGGTTTAAATGGGAGAAAAAAAAATGAATAATTGAGATCCTAATATCTTCAGCTTCCGGATGAGCTTCTTTTTCTTTATTTCTTTATTTATTTATTTTTTTAAAGGTTAATCTGTTTATGTTTTACTTTGGAATTGTTATGGCTTGAGGTTTTTGTTTTAATTGTGTTGGGTGTAAAATGGTGTTGGTTGATAGGTTTCCTTTTGGGGACTAGGCAAACCATTATGGAGACAAAAGATGGTGGAAACACTTGGGCTCCCCGTTCGATACCCTCTGCAGAGGATGAAGATTTTAACTATAGATTTAATTCCATCAGCTTCAAAGGGAAGGAAGGGTGGATAGTTGGAAAGCCTGCAATTCTATTATATACTTCTGATGCTGGAGAAAGTTGGGAAAGGATACCACTTAGTGCTCAACTTCCAGGGGATATGGTATGTCTTGTTTGGTCAGTGCTATAAAATATTGCAGTCGTAGGAAGTAAGCTTTCCCTTTTATGATGAACATAGCAGCAAAGGGAAAATGAGGCCAAAGAAAATATGTCACCTTTTCTTTAAAAGGACCAACTAAAGCATACTCTTTTGAGAAGTTTTTGGTTGTTGGTTGCATATTAATATTTCAAATATATAAATAATGAATCTGTATATGTGTGTATGCATATTCAGTATGACCTGTACCCTGTCAAATATTGAATTGTTTTCTCACTCTTTTGTATGGTCTGAATATTGTTTCTTGTTTTGAAATAATATCTTCAGGTATATATAAAGGCAACCGGTGAAAAGAGTGCAGAGATGGTGACTGACGAAGGTGCAATCTACGTTACATCAAACAGAGGCTACAATTGGAAGGCTGCTGTTCAGGAAACGGTGTCAGCTACTCTTAATCGGTGTGTTTCTGATACGTTACTCGCATATTGCACAGATAATATTG
Organism: Arachis ipaensis; assembly: GCF_059453495.1. Lineage (NCBI taxonomy): Eukaryota > Viridiplantae > Streptophyta > Magnoliopsida > Fabales > Fabaceae > Arachis > Arachis ipaensis. The sequence goes on from NC_142438.1 coordinate 9,926,844, forward strand.
AAATATTAAGTTCTAAAATATATGTTATATGCTTCAAAAATTCATTCATTGTTTCATCTTTTACATTTTATGTATATGTTGCAATTTCATCTGCCCTTTTCATTTGTATGGGTCATTTAGTCAAGACATTTATCTATCTATGTTGCTTCTTCAGAACAGTCTCTAGTGGTATTAGTGGTGCAAGTTATTACACCGGGACGTTCAATACTGTCAATCGCTCTCCAGATGGGAGGTATGTTGCAGTCTCAAGTCGTGGCAACTTCTATCTAACATGGGAACCTGGTCAGGTGGGCTTTTACTTTGTGATGACATTGTTCTTTCACTTCTACTTGCCTGCTACCATGCTGTGGCATTTTTGTGATGTTAATGGTTATTTTTCTCTGATTTTCAGCCATTCTGGCAGCCACATAATAGAGCAGTTGCCAGAAGAATCCAGAACATGGGATGGAGAGCTGATGGTGGTCTGTGGCTTCTTGTTCGTGGTGGTGGCCTTTATCTCAGCAAGGGCACAGGGGTGAGTAATTCTGAGAGTCAAATACTATGATATCGATATTAAGAGTAACAGTCTTCTATTTTTTCACTCCTTTCCATGTCACTCTGTCCTCTTTGCAAATCTGGTTGTATAGGATTTTAGAACAAGAAAACATATATAAGATATTTCATTGTTTCAGTTGACCGAAGAATTTGAGGAGGTTCCCGTTCAAAGCCGAGGTTTTGGCATTCTTGATGTGGGGTATCGATCACAGGTGAAGTTTTCATGCATTCAGAGTTTTTGTTAGCTACCCAGATCTTGCATGCAACAATTTTATACGACCATTGCCTCTTCAGTTATTGTGATCCTCTTCAATTATTATTATTGTCCTTTTTTATTATTTTTTTAAGTTATGAAAGAAGAGAGTAATGAAACCTTAAGCCCTTTTTAAAAAAATGTTTATGAATCATGCATACAGGAGGAGGCTTGGGCAGCAGGTGGAAGTGGTATTCTGTTGAGAACTACTAATGGTGGCAAGTCATGGATCCGTGACAAAGCTGCTGACAACATTGCTGCAAATTTATACTCAGTGAAGTAAGTTTAATTAATTCTACACCATCCTCACCTTTAAACAATCATATTTATTTAATATTGTATCCTACAACTTCAAGCAACAAATTTACTTGGAGGCTGGAGCTTTCTTATCAACAGTTAACTGTCAACTTAAAACCTATATCTGTTAAGTTGTGTAAATTGAATAGGATGAAAAAATTTCAGATGAAATAAAATATATACGAGTTAGGATAATTAGTCAACACTGTTTGATAACAATTTTCAGTAAAATTTTGTTGTAAACTGCCTACTTGCTGCAGGTTCCTTGATGACAAGAAGGGGTTTGTATTGGGGAATGATGGAGTCTTGCTTCGCTACCTTGGATGAAGCTGCAACTCAACATGGTAATATTTGATCTTTTTCTGTTTCTGGAACTTGACATAAGCTATAGCCAACATCTTTCAATTTGGATTTAGATCCTCTTTTCACCTGCCAAGGTCATGTTCTCATTTTCACCAGGGATTGTTCATCGTGTTAACTTTTGGTATCACTTATGTTCAAAATGAACATAACATGGTCATGTTCATATGTTCACCATTGTTTCGAACCCTTCTAGTATCCGCTCATCTAACCACCTGTCTAACTGTATAGGTTTATAATTATTTTGAGACTGAGAATTAGAAGCTACATAATATCTATTCATCCCGCCACCACCACATTTATCTGGTTTATGGGTTGGAGATTTATATCCCTTGTTATTGCTTGTAAGATTTGCCAATTTCCTCAAGCATAGGATAACTAGAGTTTGATTTTCTAACTTACATGTGGAAATGTTGTAGGTTTGTCAACTGGATTGCAATTTTGTAGCTGATTACATATCCATGCTTAGTATTCATTATCTGTGGATAGAGCTTTGGGATCAAATCGACTCCCTGGTGTTGTGCCGAAAAATTTGAGGAGATATAGAAGGAAACAAACATCACAACTTGTGAAGAAAGCTGTATTATGTAATCTGAAATTGTAATTGCCATGTATGTAACTTTCACATTGAAATGCAATTTTATGCTGCGTTGTTGTACTCAAGCAGAATGCATGTTCCAATGGAATAGGTTATGCTAGTGGACATTGAAGTTGTGCATATTAACATCAACGAATAATCTTCCCTATAATATAATTACTAGAGATTACTCCTTCCTCAAAATAAAATAGGCACTTTTCTTTCATTTTTTAATTCATTCTTGAGGAGGGAGTTAGGGAGTACATATATGTTCTCTGAGATTTGCTGCATTAATCCTTCTTTTTTTCTTCTCATGATATGAAATATATAATCGTTTTATTTAATTCTTTTGGTGCTATTACCCGTGCTGCATGCACAAATTCGATCCCATTAAGTTTAACTAAATAATGAAAAAACGAAACGAAGTCGAACAAATTTAAAAGTAAGATAGAAGACTTTAAAACATGAATACAAGATATAGAATTGGTGGATATAGAACTGAATCACCGTAAATTAAACCAAGGTCAATCATGCAGTTGATTTAATAGAATGTTGGTGAGTTTGGTTTTATTGTTATCTTTGAGAGCACTTAGTTAGAAAGGACTAATAGAAAATGTTGGTGAATTTGGTTTTATTGTTATCTTTGAGAGCACTTAGTTAGAAAGGAATGACAGAGTCTTTAGGAGTCAAAAAATACTTAAAAAGGAATGACAAAGTCTTTAGTAGAAGTCAAGAAATAGGTGTTGCAGAAATAGTCAACAGATCGATTAGGAATTACAAAAAGTGGAGTGATATTTGATCTTTTGGAGTGTTGATGTCTTGATGGTATTGTCGAAAATGATTAGAAATTAGTTTATTTTATCTGTTTAATGTTTTTTTATTGATGCTTCACCTTGTTGTGTTGAGTTTTTTGTTAAAAAAAAAAATACTATGCATTTCAGTTCTGTTTTTTTTTTTTTCCAAAAGCATACTTGCATAAATTAAAATAAAAATGATAACAGATTTTTGTTTTATTTTCGTAGTTCATCATTTATTTTTATTATTATTTTTTGTTGTGTCTGAAAGCATAATTATTCATTTTGATATATCAGACTGTTACCATATTTATTTACCTATTGTTCTATAAACTTTTAATAAAAAAATGTAGAAAATAAATCATTCTTAATCAGCTAATTTTAAATAAATATAATTAATAATAATTAATTTTATATTTTAAAAATAAAAATTAAATAATTATTAATTAATAATAATTAATTATAAAATACAATTCAAAAATATTTGTTACAAGGTCTCTTTTGGTTATCAACCGGGATTAATTTTTAATATATATTTTATATTTTAAATTATAAAAAAATCTCACTCTTTTGTTTGGTAAGAAAAATTCCCACTCTTTATTAAAAGATGAAATTGCAAAAAGAAAAAAGAAGAAGACCAACTAACTAATTAAACCCCTTAAAAGCCCTTCCTCTGAGCACAGTGACCCGTTAAACCCAAACCCTGTTTGGAGTCCGCTCTCGGTTCCCTCTCAGCCGCCAACGACTACCTTCGCCGGCGGCCTCACCTCTGATTTCCGGAGTTGTCAAACTACTTCAACCATGGTAAGCTTAATTCTTCTCTTTACGTTCTGCTGATTTAGCTGACCGTTTCTTCTATATTTTCGATTTCCATTATTCTCTTCCCCGCGGATTGGTTCTGACCCGTTTTGCACTACACAGAGGAAGAAGAAACACGGCGGGTTTCGAAGGCCTTTTGTGGCGAAGACCAACACTAACACGAAGCAGCAGCCCCATCTGGCTAGTGTGGACCCCATCACTGGCAAGAAGATCCCTAAAAGCTTCGTCTTTTCGAGAGGGAAGATTCCTGGTCCTCTCAAACAGCTTCAGATGGACCTCAGGAAGTTGATGCTTCCGTACACTGCTCTCAGCCTTAAGGTTACTCTTTCATGGCGATGCTGAGTTTTTTACTATCATGAAATTGCTTTCTCGGTTTCTAGCTCTAATTGTTGTGTTGTGCGCTTGGGATTCGAGAATTCCGGTTAGGTCATCTTAGTTAGTAGAGTTCTTAAGTTCAAATTTAGGGATTTGGTTGAGACATTAGAGTTATTGCTATCCAATATGCAATATGGTTTGATTTTCAACTTGTATTACTACTTATTTGTTTTTCCTGAATTGTTAAGTAGGAATATTTCTACAGAAACAATTAGATTGCTAGAAAACCAAGAGATTAATTTATAAGCATAATAGCATGTTGGGTTTGGCTCCACAATCTAGCTTCTCATAAAGATTTGGAATTCATTCCTGGAACCATAAGTCTTGCAAATTATTTGTGTTGCTTAGCTTTTTAATCAAATTGTTGACAATGAAATGGATTTTAATTTATACGAGAAGATAAAGTTGGTAGTAGTAGGGATTTGTAGTCATCACGTTGAATATTTATCACTAGTTTTAAGTGTTCCACAGTGACCTGTATGTTGACTACACCCTTATGGTTTCCTTTTTACAGGAAAAGAGACGGAACAATCTAAAGGATTTTCTGAATGTTGCTGGACCTATGGGTGTCACGCATTTCCTCATATTGTCAAAAACTGCAACTGCGGCTTACCTGAGAGTTGCAACAACCCCGCAGGGACCCACTCTTACGTTTAAGATAAATGAATACTCATTGGCAGCTGATGTTGCTAAATCTCAGTTGCATCCCCGATGCCCAAAAGATCTTTTTACGAATTCTGCTTTGGTAACGTATTCCACTCATACACAGATCCAACTATGGTTGTGTAGCTTAAAATTTAGAAAAAGGAATGCCTCAACTGCTTTGATACCATTACATCTTCTGTTATTCAAATTTCATCTCAAGTATTAACACAAAGTTTGCCAATGGGATGCAACTAAAGTGCTTAATTTTTTGTAAAAAAAGATGTTGGTTATTATTAAGCCTTTTTTCCCCAAACTTTTATGATATTATTACTGTCAAGTTGGAGGCTGATGGGATAGTGAAGACCTCTTGATGACATTGTTATTATACCAAATAGAAATCTGCTGTGATGTCTCTTCTCTGGTTATTGTCGTAACTGTTCGTGATGGTAATTAGTATATGGGGAATATATCACTGTTGCAACTGTTAAATTAGGGATTAGAATGTGTAGTCACATACTGCTTGTTATATAGTAACTATCAATAAGTCTTTATATGGGTTCATTTTTCATCCCATATTGATGTCTCTGTATTTTCTTGTCAGATTGTACTTTCTGGATTTGTGAGTGGAGATCTACCTCTAAAGCTTACAACTAACATGTTTCAGAATATATTTCCAACAATTGATGTTAAAACAGTGAGTTTTACTGATACATATGCATCATTAACTTACTTGACGCTCAAGTTCTTCTTTTAATTTGTGACATATACTGTTCTAGGTTAAGCTCTCTTCTTGCCAAAGGATCGTGTTGCTTAATTACAACAAAGACACTAAGCAAATTGATTTTCGGCATTATTCAATAAGATTACAACCAATAGGTGTTTCGCGCAGAATAAGAAAATTTGTGCAGAATCATCAGGTGCCAGATCTACGGAATCTTCAAGATGTGAGTGATTTCGTGACAAAGTAAGTCCCTTGCTTATCTACTTAAGCCTTCATTTTCCCATTTGAAGAATGGATATAATCCATTTCTAACATTTCCACTCATTATTTCCTTCTTCAAACTGGTAAATATGATATTTTTTTAGGAGTAAGATTTGTATTGAATAGATCCTATTTAACTTGTTCTTAATTTTCATATGAATTGTATTATGCACAGAAAATAAGAATGCTTTTTTTGTTTTTCCTTATCATTCTATTGATTCTCACATCCACTTTGAATTTTAAGAGCTGGCTATGGATCAGAAAGTGAGGCAGATGAAGAAGCTGCAACTGTAACTTTGTCTAGCGATATTGGTAGGGTTAACCGTGCTTCGATGAAAAGTGCTGTCAAGCTTCAAGAAATTGGTCCCAGGATGACTCTTCAACTAGTTAAAGTTGAAAAGGGACTTTGTTCAGGAGAAGTCCTTTTCAGTGAATATGGTATATCATCTTGCAATTGCATATCCTTGTTATCTGTACTTCCTCGGAAACTCGCAAATTCATTCATTTTCTTCTCTTTCCTATTCCTTCATGTTCCTTAGTCCTTCTGTTATATGTACCTTAGTTTTAAATTCTCTACTAGTTTGCATCTTCTCTCTTAATGCCTTTTCCTTTCGAAAATACCTCCTCATCTCATTTTTTTGCCTGTATTTCTTCTTCCCTGTTAGGGAAACCTGGTGACAAAGGAAAACATGATGATGAAGATAATGAGATGCAGGACAATGAAGATGAAGATGATTCAGAAGGTAGTGAAGATCAAGATGGCAATGGTTCTGAAGTTGATGAAGATGAAGCCCATGAAGAACTTGATTAAGGGAAATGGTGGTATTCAGTTTTAGTGTTCTGAAAGTTATGAATGAATTAATTAATGGTGGTATTCAGTTAGAAAGTTGCCACCAGAAATTTTTCATTAGCCATTCTAGTGGCCTCGTATAAATTTTGTTTGGGTTATATATAAATTTTGTTTGAAGCAGTTAAGTTTATATATATTTAGAGTAACAAAAACCGGTTTTAACTCTTCTCGAGTTAAGACACTTTTTCCAGGTATTTTATTCGGCTGAAACTTAGTTATGCCAATTCTATTATCAACAATAAACAGGACTCCTTTAAAATGATACGCTTTAAAAAATTGGACATTGATGTTTGTTAAATTCTAACTACACATTTTTTAGGATATATCTAAATAATTGTAGAGAGATATAAAATGGTCAAAATATTGCATTGAAAATTACTGGAATACAAACTTTTAATTAAATAACTTTCTTTATTAAATATATTGAATTTACGCAATGCAGTAAATGAAACAATAATAAATATATGTTACATGTATAAATCTTTTTGAGTAATGTTATATATCTAAATTCTAAATTCTTTTATGAATTAAGTTTAACCAAGTTAAACAATACGACTTAAAATAATATTAGACTAATTTGGTTAATAAAAAAAATTGAATATATAGCATTATTATACGTCTTTTTGTAATTAAATTCAACTAAGTTAGCAAGTTCAACAAAATAAAATTCGTGCATGCTTAATCACTTCTCCTTTTCTCAGCTTCCTTAGCACAAAAATTCTTATTGTAAAGCACAAAAATTTATGGACATAACAAAGAAATTTGTGTACGTAGCACATAAATTTTTGTACAAACACAAATTTATTGATATAATAGAGAAATTTTTGTACATAGCATAAATTTTTATTCATAGTAGAGAAATTTTTACATGTAAATTTTTGCTACGAATGTAATTTGTTAGTTGGATGAATCAATGTTCTGGACACGTGATCTTTTAAAAATTTGTGTTGTGCATAAAAAATGTGTGCTGTGTGTCAAAAGTTTATGTTTTGTGCACCAAAATTTCTATACTGTAGGTTAGATATTAATATTTTTGATATGTAATCTTTTAAAATTTTTGTGTTATATACTAAAATTTCTGCCTTATATACCAAATTTTTTGTGTTGTGTACTAAAATTTTTGTGTTATGCGTATTTTATTAGTTGGGTTCAATATTCTAGACACGTGGTCTTTTAAAAATTTTTGTTGTGCATTAAAATTTTTTATGTTAGGCATCAATATTTTTGTGCTCTAATTTTCAAAATATATATAAAAAAAGAAGATGAAGAAGATGACGACGATGATAATAATGACAGAGGATGAGAAAAAAAAGAAAAAAAAAATCAAACAAAATAAGTAGCAACATAACGGTTTGCAAAAGAAACGTGCTATGACTACTTGATTAAATACTTGATTTAAAAAAGTTTGAACGCCTAGCTTTATTGATAAATATATATGAAATTTTTGTGTAAATTTTTTTTTTTGAAATAAAAAGCTAACACAACAAGGTGAGCATCAACGTCTCAATAGAAAAGTACTAAATAGATAAAATAAATTAATTTCTAATCATCTTCGACAAAAGTCATCAACAACCCAAAGGATCAAATAGCACTCCACTCTTTGTAACTCTTAATCGACCTGTTAACTACTCCTGCAATACCTAATTCTTGATTCCTGAAAATTCTGTCATTCCTTTTTAACCAAGTGCTCCAAATGATAACAATGAAACCAAACTCACCAATATTCTATTAATTTGACTGCACGATTGACCCTGAACCACGTAAACTTACGGTCATTCAACTCTATATCCACCAGTTCGATAATGCTGTTAACACACTAGCGCCTTTTCTTTCTTCCAACTGCACAACCTCATTGAAGACACTCATGTAACAAAGAGGAACTTGACATATTTTCGATAAAAAATTTAACTCTTCCCGCACAGCAAGCTTCTCTTCCCTTGTATGCGCGCCACATACCAAGCAAACAGCACAAATAAAAATTATTGTTTGTCAATTCCCTTTCTATACACAACCATCTCTTCCATTTGTAACAATTACTCAACCTAAACATGATAACATCTCACATTATTAATAAACCTCCAGAAGCACCTTCCGATCCCACAAATTCCAAACTCACCGCATCATTATCCCAAAATTGCACTACATCAAACTTAGAAACTACCTCCTTCTTTGTCTCTATCAATCCTAACATATTTACATTATTTTTACGCTTAAATTTTTTTACCATTTTTCACTTTCTAACACCCCCTAAACCCCTCATATTCCACAAACTAAAATCATTTAAAAACTTTATTACACACCTTATTTCGGTTTTTGGGGCGACACCTTCTTTCTTTCTCTTTCTGTTTTGCTTGCTTTCTTTTTTGTGCCAATACTTCATTCTGAGCTTGGAGAATAGCAATAATGTCCTCATCCTCGTCATATAAAATAGCTCCTGATTCGACAACCAGATCCCACGCAGCCCTATTTTCAGCCATATCTTTATCCCAACTTCCTCCGTGTTCATCTTGATTAGTTTCACTGTCTGCATCCTGCTCTGAGTCCTCCGAATCTTCCAAGTTCCTTACAGCCCCTTCATCATCCAATCCAGTTTCCTGCACTGTATTCTCATCCTCTAAATCTGAATCTTGCACTGCATCACCCCTCATCAGACATATGCCAACATGCTGCTTACCACTCTCGTCCAAAATAGCGTGGATCTCATTAACTACACTTATTGGAATATTTTTCTCTGCTGTGTTGTTCGAACAATTCTCTGCACCTCCGCCAATCTCTTTTCCGGCTTGATTCTGCTCGTCGGGTGCATAAGGGGCTTCATGGTCCTCCCTGCCCTCCACGCCATCAAGTTCAGCACGGACATTATCACATCCGCCACTAGTAGCTGACTTCCGCACTGCTCCCAGATCTGCCTCGTCGGCGCTGTTCACCGTGGCATCAACCCCTTTGCGAACTCCATGACCAGCCACGCTCCTCTCTTCACCGTCAACTGCAGCAGCCAGCAAGGAGGCCCTTTTAAAACGCACAATGACGTTCTCTATCACACCACACAGCCACTTCGCCGCCACACCCCACTAACATATTGGGCCTTATATGCTTCAACCCAGCCCCAACTGAACTTTTGTTCAACACCAGATCAATCCCTTCTTTTCGCTTATCCCCGTATTCCCAAGTCTCCGTTCTTTCAGAGATTGCTTCGTTACTGATTGTTTGAGATCCCATAGATTCCGCACTCACCATAGCTGTCGGATACATCAAAGGATTATCCGTTCGCATTTTCAAAAAACCCTCATGCTACTCATCCAAATTCTCAACAGCAATATACCTTTCTATCCTTGTCATGCTCTGTCTCTGCCTCCCGTAGCCCCTGTGGCATCATTACCACCGCATCCCATCCCAACTCCAACGGTTCCCTCTGAATTTCTAGTTCTTCACTTCTATGGTGTTCCAAGACAACTCTCTCTTTCTTGTTCACCTCAATATCCTTTTCTTTAATTTTTTTTTTTTTTGGTTTCCATCAGGAGACTCCTGACATCTTCATCGTGCATAGTAGTTTTTTCCCGGACATCAATCCTCCTCCTGTACTTAGCCTCACCCACAAAGATCTCTTTGCTCCTTAATCGCATTCCATTCATCTCCTTGATGACCTTTAATGCCCCTCCTTTTATAGTATACCTGATGAAAGTAAACAGATGGATCCAACCATACTTCTCCTTACGTGCCAAATAGATGTCATTTATCCTTCCTGTCCACTTGAACATATGAAACAATTCATTCTTTGAAACATTGCTAGGTAAATTATCTACAAAAATTGTGAATAATTTACTCTCTAATCAAAGATACACTTTCCAGTTCTAAATCCGTAGATATTTTTCAACATAGGGCTGTCTAACTTTATCCTGCCTTACATTAGACATAAATAATCAATTTTAAAAATTATATAATAATTATATAATAAAAATTAATCAATTTTAAAATAGTGTCATATATATATATATATAATTGAGAAATCGAAGTTCTTTTGTCAGTTGATATTGCTGTAAATTTGATTTAATTAAACTAAAATTATTTGCTTTACTATTTATCGGCTAAGAGCCTAAGACTAGAACACCGTAAATACGTCCCATGATCCAATGTTTTCAAAGGCCACAATTTCAGTGGGTTGTTTTATATTGGAAAGAACGATCACCGTTAATAACTTACAAACCATTAATATCTTTTCCTCCAACCTATCAATTATGAATACAAGAATAATTATATTTATTAAATTGTTTTTAGAGAAAAGTATTTATTTGTTTGACAAGAAAGAGAACCTAACAAAGTTTCCCAAAAACAGCAACAAATTTTGTTTCTCAAACTAACTTGTCCCAAAATCCATGCTTAGTTGAGGGACTTTGTTCCTACAACCAACCACATTTTCCATCCCTCAAAGTCTCAACCTTTGCATCCCAATCTGATTCCTTTTTATATAAAACAGATACCCTTTTCATTTTGACACATTTCAAATGCTTTTGTGTTGTTGAATTCCAATTTTATTTTATATTTTTTCGTTCTCTTCTTTTTCAAGTGATTTTCAAAATGGAAATGTTTATGTGGAAAGAGACTAATGGGTATTATCATGATCAATTTGCATGTGGATATGGTAAAAAGGTTCCCAAAATGATGTCTTCTTGTGCATCACCTCCTATTGCACTTGGATGCATCCAACATTCTATATCCAAAATGGACACGTTAGCTGGCATTGCAATCAAGTATGGTGTTGAGGTACTAGGTTATCTTTTTAGGAATTTCGTGATGAAAATGTCACTTATAAATCAGCCTCCATGCATGTCATGTAACTGTTTTATTGTATATCATATGAGACGTTATTCACGCAATAAACTCTTAGATATGGTGATTAAAGTTTTTGTAGTACCATATACCAATCACTTATCATATGCTTTAATCATTTATTAGATTTAATATTAGACTTTAAGAATAAATTTGACCAATATATTATTATCCACAAAACTCCTAAAAACAATCTTTTGGCATCCTGCAAACAGTATTTAAAATAATTGTTGAATTTTTTTTTGTTTGCTTCTTTCTGTCTAGAATTTTGAGCATTTTAATTTGCTTTGGGAAACTGTAGGTTGCAGATATAAAAAAGGTGAACGGGCTTGTTACAGATCGTCAAATGTTTGCTTTAAGGACCCTCCACATTCCTCTACCTGGAAGGCACATTCCAATCTCCTTTTTCATAAGTTTATTCAATTCAGAACATGACAATTATTTATGCTTTCAGAAAGCTCTTGTTAGGGCGCTATCCATGCAAAAGTTTGATAACTTGATCATCGTTCATTTATGCTTAAGCTTTCAAATTATGATATTTAAGTATTTCCTTGTCTAAATGAACATTTTGGAATATCTTTATACAAAAAGGTTAAACAAGCATAAACTTAAATTGTTACCATATAAATTGCTTATATAGGTCAAACTATGAACATTAACATGTTTGTCTCTCAATTTCTTTTCTTTGATATGAACATAACCTGGGTAAATATATTTGAGTAATTAGATTTTATATACTTGTTTTTATAGATTTCAATACAAACTTCCCTTCAAAATCATTATTTTCCATTAGCATTTGAATTATTGTTGATTTTAGATATTGTAACTCTGGTCACAGTCCAATCGATGTAGCAAGCTCGAAACTGTCTGAATCATTCCGGTCCCTAGAAGCAAATTCTTCTGGACAGAAGCTCACTGCATCCATGAACGCTTCACAAGGCTATTATGGAACTGTACCAACAGACTTGGAGGCAACAACTTGCAGCAAAGATTCATTGGATTCGGCAACCTCCAATCGGCCATGTCACCACCAGAAATCTAGGAGTTTGGCTGAAAGCATTATGGATGAGGTTATGCAGAAGTCAGAGATGGAGCACAACAACAATAAACGGAGTACTGAATCGGACATTAGGGCTACAGAGATCCTCATGAAGGAAGAGAGTATTGTTGGATTGCCATCAAGAAAAGGAAATAGCTTAGCTCTGAGACAGAAATCTGCTAGCAGGATTGCATTGCACATGGGAGGTGATTTTCTAATTGATGGAGTAAATGGTGTGAGGAGATCATCAAGTACTTCATGCTTGCAAGCTCAAGATAACACCAATTCTTCAAACATGAGGTCTAATTCAAGGAGCAACATGAAACAAGATTATTTCATGTTATTCTCAATTCCAAAACCAACCTCAACTGGAAGAACAAGCAAAGCTGCAATTGATTAGTTTTTTCCTTACCAAGTTAAAAGCAAAAAGTGACAAGAAAAAAGAAAATTAGAAAATTTCTCTGGTATCCTAACTTCAAATTTCTGGTTTGGAAACCAAGATGAAGTAGACCAATCATAATTTAGTAATTGTTTGTATGTATTAAAATTTATTTTCCTTTAATTATAATTTAACCCCTTTAAACCATTTTAACTACTACAATATTATTTGTCCATAACGCTATAGGTTGATTTTAAAAAAGCTACTACGTATATCCATAATTTAGTTATGAGCTCCATTGGAGTGGTATAAGAATATATATTGCTGCACATAAGAATTTCTATATTATGTAATCAGAAAACGGAATCACAGCGAGATATTGTGACGCTTCTCAAATATTCTAGCAGTAGGAAAATATAGTCAGACTACAAAGACAAAACAACAAACTATAAGTAACATAAGCTGCACAATTACAACAATAATAATTACAGCATTGGTACTTATGAAAGGTAATTACACGATTCAAGGAATGATTAAGGCGTGGCTATGCTACCCATTGGAAAATATAAATAAAGCCAAGACCTATCAATGATGCTCATAAAAGACTAGACCCAAGTGCAATTTTTGTTTGGCAAATTCAATTTGTTCACCTTAGAAAATCAAGCGGATACATCGTAGTTGCATTGTTCCAGAAATACCCTGTGATCGTTTCCTTCTATGCTAATGTCGTCGTTGAATTTTGATGCAAACTCTCTTTTCCAAACTTTGGCCAGCCTCGAGTTAATCTTACACGATCATTTTGATATTGTGACGAACCCCATAACTTATTATTTACATCGATGATATATAATAATAGCAATAATTGAATGTAATGACTAATGACCATATCAAAGGGTACATGTGCCAATAATTGAAGAGTTGGGATCTTAAAGTGAGAATTTTACTTAATTCAATAAAATGGAATTATTCCCATTTTTAATTTTCTTGATCCAATAGTAAAACCTTTTACACTGAAATACTCACTTTTCGGAGATCCAAATTCAAAATAGAACATACTAGATGCAAATCAAACAATTTACACAAACGATGCGTTGCATGTGTTCAGTGCAATTCTCTCATTTAGTTAGTAATACACCTATTATTAGGAGTTCAAGACCTACAAATTCATTCTGTTAGCATAGTCCCAGCTCAATTTGAATTGAATGTTCTACAAACCAAGTGAGTTGCAAGATTGAACACCAGTGTATCATCCTTTCACCTTGCATCAGTTCAGTATGAATCACAATATATTATTATACTTCTTCGTTCAACTTTTAATTTGGTAACCATTCATGTTGGACAAACAAGAAACCCATAGTATTGTTTTACTTTATGTATATTATGAAACAGCCAAATGGTAAGAGAGTGAGAAGGATGAGGGATTAGTTAAATAAGATGAAAGCATATGCTCCATAGGTTTCAATGATCGAACACAGATTTTACCAAGTGCTCTTAGAAATAAAAAACCACAAACAGAGACAAAAAACACTATTAGAAGTTGAAGACAGGAATTAAAAAGGTCTCGTATTTTTTTATTTCTCTTTTTATTTTTGGGTCCTTCTGAAAGACAAATTTTTGTGTCTCCATCTTATATATTTATGTCCTGATTCATCTACCAAACACAACCTTCGTGGCATATTACACTCTCCAAGGTAAGGGAACTTTTGCAAATTGAATACTGACGATTGAAGCCAGTGATGGACAGTGAATGCCTCAGGAGTATGAAAAACCCTCAAACCCATGAACCCATGATAGAAAAATAAGAGAAAAAAATGAAGAATATACTCACAGTGACGATCACAACTTATGATTAGTCATGATAACAACTTCTATGTCAAAAAATAACCTATGTAACACATACAATGATGACCAGCTACAAAGCCGCATTCAATTTAGATGTCTGCAACACTGATACTATGCATGATCTCTAGACAAGAGTCTGCTTATTTTAATGAGCATTAGGGTAGCTTAAATAGAATCCAAAAATGCATTCAGGTAGCATCTTGATCTAGCATCAGAAATTAGGTTTGGGGGAAAACAATGCTGATTGGATGCAATCCAGCAGAAATTCACCAGAAAATGCCGCTAAATACGGTAACCAAATTGATGTCGATCAGGATGGGATCACATGATTTCACAATATGAAGATGTAGAAAAGTTGATCACTTTTACAGACAGGACATATTTACTTATGTAGATAACTCAATACACTACATCCCAGTGAGCAAGTTCAACATGTCAGAAATAGACTTGTGACGACAAACTAATTAGTTTCAGTCCTTGTAAAGATCATTTTTGAATAGAGTCAATTGGCAAAAGGTAGAATCAGCCAAAGACCAAACATCTATGCAGCTCCTAACAAAACTTTCCTATTTCCACTTATGCAAGAATTAAAGAAACTATGCTCTTCTGCCTGGCGAAATGTATGCATTAAACAGTATCTATAAAAGAAACCTAGACATTTTAATGTACAATACTATGTTAGCTTGAGATGTTTTACTAGAGATTCTCAAAACATCATGAGAACCGTCTTTACAACTATAGATGCTACTGCTAGAAAGGAACTTAAGGAAGTCAGTTAAAAACTAAAAATACATAACTAATAAACTAACGTGTTGTCTGCTACGAAATTCCATGACAAATATTTACCTCAATGAGAAGGAGTCATTGCAAGCAATGAAGTTGACCTTATTTTTTGTTCAGTGACCACATTCAAAACATGACATAGCAATAACCATCTTTGTTTTGCCAATACCTGAAACAGTCAAGTTATTCAGAATTCATCTCCATGAATAAAGAATTGTTAACGGATAACAGAACATGTGTGTGTACCCTAAAAGCGGATTATAAGAGCCATCTCTTTCATTAAAAAAAAAAGGGGTTCAAATTTTTTTTTTTTTGGTTGAAAAAACATCGGGGAACAAACTGTAATGTTAAATTCTTATAACAATACCAGAAATATGCATCAACAACAACAAAGCCTTGTTCCACATAATACAAATTTACAAGCGAAATATCGAAATGTAAAGCCATCGCATAGGACATGAAAGAAAAAAGATTAACAGCAAACAAGAGCAGGATTAACCGGTAAATACAAGGTGTCAAGATTATGATACGATATTTATATTATCAAGCCATAGCTTCTTGTGCTTGTACATAAAAACACTACTTGCAGAAGTGAAAGTGATTTTCAATTAATATAAATTACACAAGAAACGATGCCAACAGCAATTCTTTGTAATTTTGATGAAGATCATGCAATGGTTTATCAACAAACAGATAGCTTCTACAGTTACTCCCATTGTACCAAAAAGAAAAAGTTACTCTCAAATATTCATTTAAAAGCTACTGTGACATCACTAATTTTTTAGGCATTTTGTCAAAGTTTAGAAGGACAAGAAATGGCCCCCAAGTGTTCCTAAAATAAACAAGTACTGCTACTCATTGGGAAATCAGAGAATGTCATTTAATTCTGCTTAAGTTTGCAAAATTGTTTAGAGATGATTCACTTCTTTTTTTCCCCTAAATCTTTACCCTATTTTATGTGACATCCTATACAAAAGAAAGTTCTATATATGTTTACTGTAAGGTAATCCTAGTTCAGATGGCCATAAATCCTGGAATGTTCACACGCTAGTACAATTCAGCAACCACGAACCAAATATTAACAACTGCTCTCAAAGAATCCAAAATTCCAACCATACAAAAAAAAAGGCAAAAGAAATAAAGGAAGATCAAGGGGAGAGAATGAAACATGCACTATTCAAACCAACAACCAGACAGTAGCAACTGAGAATAAGTTACATCGCTAGAAAAGTAAATGCCAAATGCAACTGAAGATGCCAATCTAGGGCAGCATCAAAGCAATTTGCTTAAATGGCATAGATTTAGATACACCATCCACCCACCTCTGGCACATGGATGGCTATATATATATGTGTGTGTGTGTGTCTGTGTAATAATAATAATAAAAGACATTCTATAAGCAAATTTGCAAATGAATGGTAAGTAAATAAAGGTAGGAAGCATTAGTTTCTTGTAGATGATGATGATTTCAAATTTTAGATACATAGTTATTTCCTAGAACTTGACACCAGGATTATAATTTTCTAAACAAAAAAAAGAAAAGAAGGTTTCAATGAAGCTTTAGAATCTAGTTAGTACTCCAAAGCATAGCATCAAGGAGAAAGGAAATAGGAGCTGCCCATGAATGCATAACTAAAATGATGGTTCAGTTGTACAAAATTAAGAAGAACGAGAATATTAACATTATGCACAAATCAGCCCAATTTATTTTCTTCCCTGATAAACATGACAAAAATAGTTCTATGCAAAAACATACAAAACCAATTTCACATGTAGAGAGCTTATAATTCTAGGCAGTCGGGTCATTAGAAGGCGCTATTTATTAAGAAAATGCAAGAGAAGGGAAAAATATAATTTGAAAATAAATAAACAAAGCTGATGGTAAAATTAACATCTGTTTATTCTAGTCAAAATTGGGTACTTGAAACTGAAGATCTATAATATATATATATGTTAGTAATAATTACAAGGGATGAGAAACAGATAAACTAACCAAGTCAGAATATGGGCCTAAAATGGAAGCAAATCTTTCTGGGATACATTGTCAGGAAAATTACAATATACACAACCCTGCCAAAAAGCCTCCACAAGTTTTCAAAAATTTCTTGAGGTGAACCTAACTTTGGAGGCACAATATGCAACCTTGAATGTGATCCACCAGCAAGACCACTGAAAGATAACACGAAGGCATAAATCAGTGCAGTGGAAAGAAAGAAGAGAACCTTAGAAACACGTTCTTTTTTCCTTGAATGAAAATTGAACAAGCACAGTAATAACCTAAAACCTTCTACTACCAAGTTCAGTACATGAATACCATGTATAATAAACAAATCCTTTCTCTTTGTGTGTAGAGAAATAAACTATGGAGAAGTTTGGGGAAAGATCCATGAATGAGGAAATCCAATCCAAACTCAAATAATTAAGTGTATGACTATACTTATGATTTTTAAAAAGACATGTTAACAATATTTAGACTTTCAATCATGTGATATGAATCTTTTCCCCCTATTTTCTTGCCATTCATTTTTATTTTCTTATTTTTAATGAAAGGCAAAATTTACTGGAAAGGGGAAAAGAGTACAACAAACAAATTGGGGAAAGCAATATCTCAAATTTTTCTGTCACTGAATCCATGCAAGCACAAAGACACAAGTTCGGAATGATGATCAAACTAAAAATGTCCCCAACAATTTGCAAACTTTGCAAAGCACATCCAAGATTTTCAACATAACAGCCTCATGTGAGCAATAGAGATACAGCATTCCATTTAACAGTTTCATACGTCATGCACTTTTATCTGAGAGATAACTGAAAAAAATTAAACAATTGGCTATTGTGATGTATAGTTCAGCTAAACAGACAAACCATTATGCAGAAATCAATTGTTCTAAAACAAGAAAATAATAAAAGAAAAAAAAAACTTACATGATACTGTTAAGAATACTCCAGTAAAATTTCAAGTCGGTCTCCAACAATTCAGAGCAGGCATGTCAGGCCTACAAGGCAACATCTGGGGAATACCATGTCCTGAAGAAGTTGTTTGATCCATATCATATGTTCAAACACAGTAGGCAGAGAATTAAGATAATCAGTGCAATGTGAAAATTATCTAGTGACCTGATGTTGGTGGAGCAGCAGGTATGTTATTTGGCATTGCATGCTGGAAGCCTATGTTGCTTACTGGTGGTCTTTCAACTGGTGGCCGGAAATGACCTTCATAACCATTACCAAAAACAAAACATTCATTTTACAACATTCAAATTGTCATTACAAAAAACACACACTGATAGCTACAGAGATTCAAACCACCCATGGTGAAAATAAAACAAATCTAAATTATTATCTTTTTAAATAATAAAGGTAAGATACCACCATAAGTTCATAACTGACTTTAGTAAATGATACATGCATAATAAAAGTTAAACAGTCATAATTCATATATTTGGTAGGCTAAGCTACATATATTCATGTACCTTCTTGCCCAAAGGGTGGACCAGAGCATGAAGGATTTTGCCCTCTCCAAACACCGTGTTGATTGTTTGTTTTAAATTCACTTGACGACATTCTCCATTGGTCATCAGCAACAAATTGCCTCCGGCCATCTGGAATGGATGGCAAAGGGAAAGGTGGATGGAATGAATGTGGAGGATGCTGCTGAACTGTAGGGTTTGGAAAAGAGTACTGACTTGAAGAACTTTGGGGTGGGGCAGGATGCCCTGGTCTTTGAGCAAACGGTAGATTACTCTGTTGAAATTGATGGTTGGCTTGGGGAACTTGCACATTTGCATACATATCATTTTGTCCATATTCTAATTGCCTTGAAGGGTTAAAACCAGAAGGTGGTTCCTGGGTGCTGCAGGCTGCTGTTGGTGCAAAAGCAGCTGCTTGTGGGAATATTTCATTCTTTGCAACTGCATTACCGTGACCTCCAGGAAAAGCATTCCCAGCCATTTGAACAAACTGATTACCCTGCACAGAGGGAAGTGTTTGCTAATATCAGCAATTAACATATATATATATATATATATATATAACCAGTCATATTAGAAAGCAGAATAGTCTTACACTTGTTGTGGCACTATAGTTATGAGGCACATTCTGATGATAACCTAACTGCGGAGACGACTGATGTGATGGCTGAGGTGGCCTTATTGACTGGGAGAGGTGCGAAGGGCGAGCAACTCCAGATGATTGTGGAACCAATGGCACCGTTGGGCACGAGGGTGGTAAAGGAGGAGGTGGGGGTTGCAACATTGGAGGTGGCGGAGGTGGGGGTGGAGATGGAGATGATGGAGGAGGTGGTGGTGGAGGTGAAGAAGGCAAAGGTGGGGGTGGAGGAGGTGAACCAGGTGGTAATGGCGGAGAACCCTCCACAGAAATGGGTATCTCTGCTGACATGTTTGAAGTAAGATCCAAGTTCCTATCTGATCCTTGGGGTTGCAAATCTACTTCATCAGAACTATTATGAAATTCAGTCCTTTCGTCCTTCAGGTGGCCTGAAACATCTTCCATTTCTAGTTCGCCATCCACATCCTCCAAGATACAATGGCGCTTGTCATTTGGGGTAACAGTAGAAGTTTCCGATTCCCCAAGGGTGGGCGTTAGATGTGCTGGAGATGCATCATATGTATCCTTACTTGAATTAACCGGTAAATCATCATCTTCCTCGTCGTCATCAAATGGTTGGCAAGATAAAAAGCCAGGCAGCTGAAATGTAGCATTACTGATATACAGCATCCAGGAATATAGCGTGAGTCAGAAATCAAAATTACTTTGAGAAAAATTTAAAATTTAATAGTTTAATCCAAAACAACAAATAGACAATAAAATATTTATGTGGTTAATCAGAACTCCGGCCAAGGAAAATGTAAAATGTGCAAATAAGTAATTTCTGCTTCCCTGTGATATGATCAGCTTTTTAAGTGAATATATAGTTTACACGGCCAGATTTTTCAAGTTATGCTAGTTGTTTAAGAGGATACCCAATACCTTCAGTTTAAAGTTTTCTTGTTTCTCCCCCCACAATCATAGTATTATAATTGGAATCCAAACATGATTACACAATTCATTCACCAGTAGATACTTGACAATAAAAGGCAGCAGAAAACAAGCTTTCGACAAAATAAGTATGACTGGAATAAATTGATATTTATGAGAAATTATGATATTAGTTTTTGACAAAATAAGTATTGATTTGGGAAAATTTCAAGCAATCATCCTTTCATCTGCACCCTAAACTATCAGCCTACTTTGTCACTGAGCTTAACTATGATAAGCCAACTTCCAAAAAATCAGTTAATATTGAAATGGAAAAATTATAATTACTGGAAGATGATAAATGATGTACAAGCAATCAATCAATCAATCTGTGTGTCTGTGTAAGTATGAAATAAACATCAGACCTGCCATATTCATCAACAAGCATGCCTTCCATTTCTCTGATTGGGTCATCCACTGACCGCTCAGCTCTAGATGGACGCCTGAGGGAAAGGCTAACTGTTATATCATCATTTGAAACTCCAATTTCATCCATGTGACGGCGAAGAACTGATTCAGGCAAAATTTTCCTCTCAAGCCACAGCCTTAGAACCTGCATGAAATAAAAAATATCACGGATGTGATATCTCCCTAGCATACATCATGCCTCCATTTTACTCAGCAAGTATTATGCAAGGATAGCCTAATGACATTAACGATAGAGCCAAATCATATGCCCCGTTTTGCATTCTCACCTGACACTCATGTAATTTGGATTTCAAATTCAGAAAATAATCCCGCTACTTTCCTTTTAAAACAAGCTGTTTATGTTTGCCCCTTCAAGTTTGGAGCAGTATCTACATGTACATTCTAAAGATTTTCGTAAGAAAAAAGGAGTGCAGTTGCAATCCAAAATTTAATAGCAATGTCCTGTTTCACCATTTTATAATGTATTTGATTGGAGCAAAATTCCCACATTTGTTAGAGAGCTCTTTTCACTCCTAATCATGTGCCAAGATAGGCTGTTTATGGCTTCCTCTAGGTCTATAATAGCAGCTTCCAGGCAATTGCCATGATTGATATACAAAGAGACTCGGTGCCTTTGTTGGGTCTTTAATTGTTTCTTTCTATCCTGTAATTCTCTGTCCTTTGGAGGATGTCTTAGCCTCCCCTAGTTCGACTCTGCTTACTTCATCTCAAATAAAATTCATGTTGTCATTACGAACAGAAAAAAAAAAAAATAGCTGACCTTCAGACACTGACGACGATTCTCACGCGCATTAGCCCCAGGGGGAGCAGCAGCACCAAGAAGGCGTGGCAATGCTGCTTGAACTATAGGGATGTAGGAGGCTCCAGCAATGCCTGAAAAACTCCATATAATTAGAAATATAGGTGCCATGAACAGAATACTATACAAACTTGCAACGTAGAAAGAAAGTGAAACAGAAACATCCATAATAAATGCTAGTAGGAAAAAAATGCTAAAGAATAAGCTTTCCCACCTTTCTGATTATGCGAGCACTGGGTGATGGAGTCCACAAGAAAGAACAAATCCACCTTGCGATGAAAACTAGTTTCACTTTCCAGCTTTCGGATGAGAAGTTCAACAACCTGTACATTGGACATGGATGTAAGTCCACTGTAGGACCAGTAACACTAACTACTAAATTAACATGGGGGCACTCTACTATACAGATTGAAGTGGTATAGAGAGAGAGTATAAATTCCTTTTATAGTTATTTTTTATTATTTTATTGTTATTCAAAATGTGGGTCCTACCTTTATCAATCTCTCTTTCATCCTATTAAAGAAAAAATCTGTAAACTTACATCTTTACCATATAATTCACCATTAACATGACAGCCAAATCAGTTAATAGTAATAATGTCTTAGCAAATAACCAATATATATTCACATTCCAATCTATGATAACTAAATAAATGAGAAAAGGGAACAAACCAAAATCCTAACCTTCATTAGTCCAAGATGTTCCTATTCCAAGATTTTCTATATGACCAATAAAAACATAAGTAATAAATTAACACAGAGGCACAAGTAAACTAATAGTAGGAACCCACAAACTACAGCTGAAACCATATTACCAACAAAAACCATGATGTTCCAACTTCTAAATCATTTATTCTCAGCAAATGCTTAACTTTATGCACTCATTCACATGGGGTTCCCCATTCCAACTACGCTGAACACTGGTTTAGTGGATACCAACTAGTTTTACAATTCCAACCCAGTTAATCAAAAAATCTCATAATCATATCAATGTGATGATGTAATCTCACAAAACAACATACTGAGACAGTGATTGAGAACAGTATTATAATATTCAACCTACTTAATGTATTATTAAATTCAATTTAATGGTTCATTCATATAGATTCACAAAGAAAACTGCAGGAGGCATGAATCACTATTTGATAAATAGATTAACTTGCAATAATAGGGTGGACCAGACCTCATTGGCAATGCCATACTTAGCACAGTCAATGGCAAGGCGAGTTGCACGCCCAATACTGTCCTTTGTTCTTGACAATGTTTCAATCATTCCTTCAAAAGCATCACGAGCAACAGCAGCCTCAGTGCCTCCACTAAGCGAACCCCCTGGACCCCTTTGTGCTGAACCAACTCTTACGTCCTCGATTTCCTCAGTATCAGGTTGATTTTGAGAAGCCGAGAGATGATCATTGGTTGATGGAGATGCCAATGTTGGATTCTCATAAACTGCCTGCACATCTGCCTGTGTAACATGGCCTGAGGCAGGCAGAAATGGCTGAACTGTGGATGGGCTAGGAGTCCCTTCTTGAATATTGTGAATGCTAAGAGGAAAACTTTGAGAATGAGCTTGTCTTCTTTTCGCCTGAGCAACCGCAATCAGATGCTTCATACTTTTAGCAGCTTCTGGAGTCCCAGAACCAATATATAAACTGCTTTTTTCTTCCATGCTTACATCCAAACTGCAATAACATAATCAAGGTAAGAAAGGAAAAAGTTAACAGAAAATAATTCCAAGAAATGAAAGGATTCATAAGCAACTATACCGATGAAAAGCATCAGCCTCCTTTAAACCACCTGTTGCCGCAGGAACTTCAGCATCCTGCTGCAATCTTTTTGGAGTAGTTTTAGAAATTTCTATTGAAGATCCAAGCTTCTTTTTATGAGATGCAGCCTGATTCTGAGAAGTACTTATGTTATTAGAAGACTTTGAAAACCCATGAGCAGCCTTCTTTTCAGTAGCATTACTGGAAACTTTAAGTGAAGGTTTGGAAGATTTATGTTGCTCAGCAGTTGACTTTGCTGCAGGAACAGACTGAGGTGATTTTACTGGAGACCCAGTGCGCAATTTTGCCACCTTTGAAGGAATTTGCTTTGGATCGAATTTTTCAGGACTATTATGTACAGGAATAATTTCATCAGCTTTCTCTTTCCCAGGCTGCTTAGAAGATGAGATATCATTATTTAACTGAGAAGATGCTTCTTTCGAAGGGATATGCTCAACTTCACTAAAATTTTTGTGAAGTGGCTGAGCATGATCAGATTTCTCTGGTTGTGCCTTGTTACTCTTCAAGACCTCCGGAACAAAAGATGGTGACTTAATACTTTTTACAGCTCCTCCATGAATAGGAGTTTTAGGTTCATCCTCATCGTCATCGTCACAGAGGCGAACAGCTCTGCGTTTCCGCGGTCCTGGTTTTACCATGACATTATTTGCATCAGCCTTCAGTCTAAGAGAACTCTTCTCTATCTTCTCATCAGAAGCAATGCTACCAGAATCAGAGACAACTTGTCGTACATGGCTGTGAACTTTGGTCCCTGGTAGTGCCTCAGAGCCAGAATCATCAGAACCTACACCAATGTGACTCCTTGATGGCATGCTTTTTTCCGTTTTCAAATTTGATATGGACCTTTTCAACTCTGGCTTTTTAGAAACTTTTTCTTCAACAGTAGAACCAGGAGAAGTGCTTCTATCATCTTTGGCATCCATGCGCTTAAGCTTCTTGGTATTCTTTGCATGTATTTGGATCTTCTTTTGCTTCCCAGAATCTTTGCAATCAGCCTCCTCAGAATCCAGGCTTCTTTTAACTTTTAATAAGGTCTTATTTTTTGTTCCAGTATGATCCTTTGAGTCTGAATGAAGAATATCAAGAGAATCTGGTTTAACAGAAAATGAATTTTTCCTTTTTTTCCCACTTTTCAATGTCTCTCCAGATCTGGAAAGATTAGCACCCTCAGTAGAGTCTCCTTTCATTGAAAATGACCCAGCAAAAGATCCACCATTTTGATTTCGATCATCTGCAGCATCATTTCTTTTTGAGTCGGTACCAAGCTTTCTAGGCTTGTTTCCATTTGTCAAAAGATTATGCACACCTTCTTCTTGTCTAAAAACACCAGCATTCTTTGCAGCAATAGATTTGTTAGCATTCTTTATAACTGGACTAACAGATAACTTATTTTTTACCACAGGTGAAGAACTTTCAAGGTCAGGTACAGACAGCTTCTCATCTTGCCTTTCATGTTCTCCAATTAATTGAGCAGACTTCTCAAAAGTAGAGCAAGCATTGCTATCTTTCTCACTGTTTGATACCGCAGCATCATTAGTGTCTGCTATGTTACCCACTCCTCCATCAACGGAAGGAGCCTCTGACCCAACATTAGAGTTATCAGTATCATCTGTCAAACCACTAGGCTTCTGTCTCTGTATTTCATCAAATGCTGCGCAGATTTCCTTCACAGCTTGAGTAAAGTACTTAGTCTTGCCTTGACCCCGTGCAGACAACTTATTTTTAGACTCACTGGTAAAAGTCTGAATATCTGCAGGGGCAACAAAAGCTCTGCGAAACAACATAACATGGGTGTGAGCAAACAATCTGATTAAAAAGAATAGATTAAGAAGTATTAAAGGAAGAGTTTCATAGGTATCATTAAATAAAGTTACTCAGGTATTTGGATTAAGGTCAGCAGACTATTTCTTCACTCTCTTATAAAGTTGTGAACTCATTGCTCATGTTTCTTGTTTTTTTGTTTCTTATAACTTGAGGGGCTATGTCTTCTGGATATTACACCTTTTAACATAATGATTCGCATATATCATTGACAAAAACAAGTCATTAAACCTGCCTCAAATACTCTATTTCACTTTCAAGACACTAAGCATAATACAAGTTTTTCAGAATTTTTTTTTACCAAGTGATTAGGAGTTTCTTCCTTGCCACGAGTTTTCAGCATAAGTCAGAAAAACAAAAGGCATGTGTGTTGTCAAAACAACAAGACTAAATGGCTCTTGAATAGATAAGTGAATCAGATTAATATAAACTATTCTTGTGTGCCCCTAATAGCTACACGTCCAGAAGAATAGGTCCTAGATAGATTGCAAAAACAATTTCACACTATGTTATTAATGAAGTCCATTATTTATATCCACCAGTGTGGGACAAAGAACACAACCACCTTGAATCCATATAATTACCAAATATTCGTAATAGACGTGTACCACATACATGTTGATGCAAACAGAAAAATTCAGAATCATATAATAACTGGTTAATAAGTAAATAAGATTGTTGTCATGTAAGTTACATTATGTAATGACTAATAATAGTATAATACTGCTCTTTGAACACCACAGTTCAAGAAATGCTAAGTTCGACTTTAGTACTTCAATGTAACTTTGTCTCACAGCTTGTATGCCAAAGAAACCACTTGAACAAAAACCAAAACCAAAAGCTAAAGCCTGTGGGCTTTGAACAGATATCATATGGATAAATAGTAATGAAACTTGTGCGAAGGTTTTATTTCTGATATTCCATCTATGTCATTGTTATCAACTTTGTACTTCCAGAATCAAAATTATAGTGCAACATTTCAACTTAAACTTGTTCCACTCCACTAATAATGGTCCTTGTTTAATTTTCTTCATCATGACTTACGAAAGGCAGTCCAGAAGAACTTAATACCATTCAGCTCTAATTACTTAACAATCTAATTATTCATATATTTCTAATTCTTAACCAAATGCTGATTACCCAGAAAAAAAGGGTTCAAAGAAGGACTTACATTTCTTTAGTACCGAAAAATTGAACAAAATATTTCTTTGGATCAGGGGGCTTCTGCCAATCTTCAGGCCTGCTTATCTAAAAAGAAAGAAGCAACAAAAGCACTTAACAACTTAATGTTCAGCGACCTTAGTTAATGCTACTAGTTAACCGCATAGCATGATAGCAAGGCAGAAATATTACATAAAGAGGAAAGGTAGCATACTAGCATGTTGGAAATGCTCGTAAAACAAATAAACCGAAAATCCTAGCTATATCCCACTAAAGGAGTCTCAGCACACACTAAATAAAAGTAAAAGAAACCCCTCATCTTCATCTCAATCAACATCACAAATCACAAAACTTAACAATGACAATACCGAATCATCAGTGCCACAGAGATTTCACATTGCAGCACAGTAATATTCACATGTAGGGGGAAAAACCTATTATTTATTTATTCAAATTCGAAAACAGAAAAA
Source organism: Arachis ipaensis (assembly GCF_059453495.1). Lineage (NCBI taxonomy): Eukaryota > Viridiplantae > Streptophyta > Magnoliopsida > Fabales > Fabaceae > Arachis > Arachis ipaensis. The sequence continues at coordinate 9,953,703 of NC_142438.1, forward strand.
GAGGGTCGACGAAGAGAGAGAGAGAGAGAGAGAGAGAGAGAGAGAGAGAGAGAGTTGAGAGACCTTGGCAGGCCAAGCAGGGAAGCCCTTGACCTTAGCGAGGACGAGATCGCCTAACCTCAAGTGTCCGTTCGCCTTCGCCTTGTTCGCTCCGCGTCGACGCCCGGGAGCCATGACGACGACGACGGCGTCGATGCGGCACCACAATAATATCGAGAAGGAATCGAAGAGGAAAACGGCGTGGTTCGGAGGAAACAATTCGAAAAAACCCTAGAAAAATCCCGCGGAAGGTGCCGCGGAGGATCGACAGTTGCCGGCGGGGAAGGACGGCGGGAGGGTTAGAGCGGCGGAGGTGGCGGCGGAGAGGGATGGCGGAGCATTTGAAAGGAAAAGAGAGAGAATCTGTTAGGAGAAGAATTGAAGGGGGGAGAAGAGGGGAGGGGGTTGGGGGATTGAGGCGGTGTAGCTTCGAAGCAGAAAAGGGAATGGGAAGAGAGAGAAAGAGAGAGAATAGTAGATTTTGGTGAGAGGGTGGCTTAAGCCAGAAGAGGGGGGAGAATGGGACCTATTGGGAATTTCTTCTTGATCTTTCTTTCTTTCTTTCTTTCTTTTTTGTTTCTTCCAAACACTCTCTCTCTCGTCTCAACTCTCAACCCACGAGGCCACAAGGCACAAACCCAATAAGTTCATCTCTACACTTTCTTATCTTTTTCTTCGTCTCATATTATTTCATTTTTTTTTATTTTGTTTACGTCTTATAATGTTGTTACACTTTTTAATTTTAAGCGATAAAAAAATATATTTTGCCATACCAAAAATGTTAATTATCTTTTAACTTTTAACTTTTAATCAGTTTTTTTTTTAATTTATTATTTAATTAATTTAAATACCCACTTTTATGTATCATTTGGTTAAAAAATTAAAAAAATTATTTGTTTTTTTTTCCTAAATACTGAATAAAGGATAATGTGTAAAAGATACCTAATTAATTAAAAAAAATTGTATTAAAAGACAATATTTAAAGAACAATGTTTAAAGGACAATGTTTCTGAAATTATAAAAATTGTATTACGATTAATTTTTATTCCTTTTGACAAGTTATTCCTCTAATCTGACACATACACTTTCATGTTGGATTAGATAAACGGGTCGTTTTAGTTATGGAGATAAATGTTTGATGGAACGTCATTTAACCTTAATAAACCACAAAACTCTCTTATTCCCCAAATGTACAAGACGATTAAGGGTACAACAACTCAAAACTCAATTAAAAATTATTAAAAAACAAAGAAGTTCAGCATCTGAATATTTGAAGAAGATTAGGGATGTTATGGATTCTCTTGAAGATCACCTCAGTGCTATTACAGATCTCTCTGAAGACTATGCTTTATATATCTCAGTCGTAATGACAAAATCTGATATAATTGAATTCATTGAAGCTGAAGCACTTCCTCTTGTTCATGAGAGTATGTATGATCATTTTAGAAAAATAGATCTTGATTCAATTCAAGCTAATCTTGCACATGTTCCTCAATTTTCATCACAATTTCAAAGACCACCAGCAAGATCGAATTTCAAGAGAAGAAGAGGGCGCTCTGGAAGATTTTCTAGAGGAGGGAGATGTTCCTTCAATGATACAAGGCCTCTGTCAATTTTGTAGCAGATTATGACATCAAATGTTTACTTGTTTTTACAGGTTTGATCACAATTTTCAACCACCCAATTCTAACTCTTTTTAGCCTTAGTCTCAGAATTCTACCAACCAATCCCTTCCTCCACCAAATTTTTACCACAATCAAACAGTCTATCTTGCTACACCTTCAACATTCACAGATTCTTCATAGCTTCCTTACACTGGAGTAAGCCATCCATCACTGCAGATTCATAACATATCTATACTCCTTCTGAATATAATGGACTTGATCAAATAACATTAGGTAATGGTACATGTGGTAAGATTTCTTATTTTGGTCATTCTTAAATCTTATTGAATCAATTTGGACACTAAAAATAAATTTTTGCTTGATAAATTACTTCACTCACCAGGTTGCTAAAAGAAAAAAAGACAAAACAAAAAATTCGATTGGATAGAAAAGTAATTTTTTTTATAAACATCATTTTTTTTATTATCAATATATAAAAATTAGACTCATAATAAGAACATAACATAAAAATAATGTTACTTGACTAATAAAATTTTTTATTTTTAACTAACAAAGATATTTTTATATTAAATTTTAAATTTTGAATCTTAAACTTTAAATTCTAATAGTATAAAAATAATGTGTTAGTCTAAAAATTGATTAATATTAATAAAAAATATTAGTCTCTAAATATTTTTTTATTATAAATTATAATATGACTTATTAGTAAGGCTAAATATAATTTATTTGTAAAGATAATAAATGTTTGAATTTTTTTTTATCTTAACTAGTTTTTGTTTTTTTTTTTTATTTCAATCTTTAAAGCCTGATTATGACCTTTAGAAACAATGGCAAATTGATTATTTCTTTTGGTTTTCCATGGTATTCCCAACTCGACAGGTCAATGACTAATTCGTCGCTCCATTTAAGAGTTTGCCGCTGGCTAATGGATTGTCGCATCTTCAGTTCGCGGATGATACCATTCTGTTCTGTCCTCCAGAGGAAGAGACAATTAAGAACTACAGGAGGATTCTTCGATGTTTTGAGCTGATGTCGGGGTTAAGCATCAACTTTGATAAATCTAGCTTGATTCCTATTAACTGTGATGCTCAGTGGGTTCAGCATATGTGTTGCGTGCTGGGTTGCAAGGAAGCCTCCCTTCCAGTAAAATACTTGGGGATCTCGCTAGGAGCTAATCCAAGGTTGGTGAAGACTTGGAAGCCAATCATTGACAAAGTGGAGGAAAAACTCAGCCTTTGGAAAGCCAAAGTCCTTAACAAAGCCGGTAAGTTGGTGCTCATTAAATCTGTACTAAATAGCCTCCCATGTATATTATTTAAGCCTGTATAAGATGCCGAAGGCTGTTGCGGAGAAACTTGTTTCCTTAGAAGATTTCTATGGAGTAAGGAGGATGGTAGGAATGGTATGGCTCTGGTCAAGTGGGAGGTGGTGCAGGCGCCTAAAAAGCTTGGTGGGTTGGGTGTTGGGGATGCCATGTTGCGAAACACAGCCCTTCTTTTTAAGTGGTGGTGGCGCTTTTCAAAGGAGGATTGTCCGCTGTAGAAGAAGGTGGTTTGTTCTTGTAATAACCTGGACCCAAGTGTGCTGTTGTCCTCTCAGGTTTTACCCATTAAGGGGGTCCTTGGAAGGATATCTGCCAGATACAGTTCAAGAATCAGCAAGTAAGACAAAAGATGATTACTGGGTTAGCTATGGAGGTGGGTGATGGAAGAGGGACTCGATTCTGGGAGGATGTCTGGTTACGTGGTGGTGCTCTGAAAGATCAGTTTCCGAGACTTTTCTCAGTTTCAAACCAAAGAGGATCTGTTATAGGGGATTGCGGGTTTTGGGATGGGGCTGAGTGGATATGGAACTTCCAATGGAGGCGAGAGCTATTCCAATGGGAGTTGAATCTAGTGAACCAATTGCATGATGTATTAAGGCTGGTCAAATTGGATTATGGCAATGAGGATAGAGTTGTATGGAAATTTGATAAACAAGGGGTCTTTTCTACTAACTCTTTTTTGCAGGTATTTCAGGAGGACATCATTCCGGAGGATATAACAAGCTACAACTTTACAAAGACAATCTGGAAAGGTTTAGTTCCACCAAGAGTTGAACTGTTTGTCTGGTTTGTGTTGACTGGTAGGGTCAATACGAAGGAGAGACTGAGTCGGTTGGGAGTTATTCACCACGAAGATGTTGTATGTGTGTTTTGTAACAAGAGTATTGAATATGGTCACCACTTGTTCCTTGGTTGTGATTTCTCTTGGCAGGTTTGGTGTGCTTGGTTATCATTTGTTGGGAGGCTATGGTCTTGCCCGGGGACGTTGAAAGAACATTTCATAAGTTGGACTGAGATATCAGCTAGCAAGGTGGAGCGCAAGAGGTGGTTGATGGGATTTTGTGCGATTACATGGAACATCTGGTTAGAAAGGAACCGAAGAATTTTTCAGAATAAAGGAAAAGGGGTTGACGAGATCATTCATATGTCTTTCGTGAACTATAAGGAGTGGTTATGTGTAGATCCTTTTTGTTGTTGATGGCAATGTCGGAGATGACAAGGGGATAAGCATTAGTGTTGCTAGGAGTTACCTAGATTGCTTTATGATATTCAATGATTCTTATGTTGTTTCGCTCCACTTGTTGTATTGAGCTTCTCTCTTTCAAAAAAAAAAACTACTAAACCAACCCAACTTTGGTTGCAAATCGATTATTTCTAAGACAAGTGCTTTTGTTTAACCGTAATAGAGATCATCAAAAAAAAGGAAAAATCCGAAAACATACGAAACCACCCTATAAGTGAAGGAACAGTGAAGCAACACAAGTTAAACCATTTTTTCTTCTTCTTCTGATAACGAATGTTTTTAGAGCAAAAACTTTTTATCCTTCCAAACCTTAAATTGTTGGTTTTAATTTTATTAGAGATTCTAGCCTTATATTAATCCTATGTATACCACCGAGTTGGCAAGATTCTTTATTTTTCTACAGATAAATCATATAAATAATTTCGCTAAATTAGATTTTTCATAAAACTTTAAATATTCATTAGAGCGCTTAATGAATTATATATAACTAAAACGGCATAACTCATAATTTACTCATTTAATCATGATGTAAAACTGAACGAATTAGCATCATTAGGTCCTGTAACTCGAGTTTAGATTTAGAATTTTTCATGGATTTAACAAATTAATAACAGCATTCAACACCTCCAGCAGTTTTATTATAGCAACCTATTTAACAATACAGATTTTACTTTCTTTTTTTGTTTTTTATAACTCAAACATTCTCTGCCTGAAAACTGTAGTAGAAAAATTTTCCCTTTTAATTTCACATTGATAAATTAGAAAGAGAACAAAGAAAAGAAACCAAATAACAATGGAGATATCATGGAATAGCTTGGGTAGCATTTGCAATTGCGCCACCCTGAATGAGGATAATAATAGATAATATGAATGAGGATAATAATAGATAATATGAATGAACCAACCCCAGAATTCGGATGTTTGTTTAATCACGTCAAGGATGTGAGTTCAATATCTAAATTGAAATGGAAAATTCATGTATACGGCTATAGGCGCTGATCACAGGTACAATTACCACTAAGAGTTGCAAACATACAACACGAACGTCCACAAGTTTCGTTTCCTAATTCAAGTTGGCACTAATTAACAAGGGTCCTACCATATAGTGAATTAGTCTAATCCCAATTCTTAGAGGTTCCCGAATATTTCCCCCTAGCACCAATTCTATTTTCTCAGATGCACATTATGTTTGCCATGACCTCAAAGTTTAGGTTCTGCTTTATAAAAACAGTATCAATTTATGAGCAACGCACAGCCATAAAAAGTTCTTTGATTATTCAACCTTACTTAATCTTCTATAGCCATGATAAAAACACTTGACAAAACAATCATCCTTTGAAGATGTGGTACTTAGAAGTTAACAAACTGTGTGACAAAGAAAGATGTCAATAGAACTGAATTGAGCAAAATCTTAAAATTCAATGGAAAAAAATCTAAAAACTGAACTGAGAAACTTTATGTCCAATTGATACAATTATATCAACTGCAATTTATACCTAAGGTGGTAGACATCACATTAAATATAGTAAGCAATCTTCAAAGAAATCTTACCCTCAAGTTCTAACTAGAGTCTTTATCTTTGTCTTCACTAGTAACAGCATCTGAAACCAAAGTCAATGGTCTTTGATCAATAACCTCATCAATAATTCCAAACTCCTTTGCCTCCTCTGCAGTCATGAAATAATCCCTATCCATATTCTTCTGAATAATATCAACTGGTTGGCCTGTATGCTTTGCATAAATTGCATTCAAGGAATCCCACATCCGAACAATCTGCTTGGTATGAATAGCAATATCTTTTGCCTGACCACTGTATCCACCAGAAGGCTGATGAATCATGACTGTTGCATTTGGAAGAGAGCGCCTCTGACCCTTAGCACCCGCAGCCAATAGCAAAGAACCCATAGATGCAGCTTGACCCAAACAAATTGTATGAATCGGAGACCGGATGTATTGCATAGTATCATAAATAGCAAGACCTATGTATAACAGAAACACCAGTGTATTAGCACACCAAATATATCAGAAAGTAATAATAGCACTTGCCTTAAGCTTTTGACGTATCAAAAAATGTGATTTTTTTTTTCTTTTACAACTACACAGCACATTAAAATCTTGGATAAAGAATTTTGCCTTAAGCTTTTGCACATCAAAGAAGGCACTTTTGTACTAATAAGTAATATCTTAAGGTCTTAATCCATTTTCCAAATGCATGAATCATGTTAGGAATTTATAGGAAGGGTCCCAAAAAGACACAATTAAGGGGACTAAATGACACCATAAGATAAAATGCAGTTCTTAGAACTTGCTGTACTTCACACACCACAAAAACCAGACAAAAAAAAAAAGTTAATAACGCCACAAAATCGGCACATCACTAAAAGCAATTGCATAAACCTAAATGACAATAAAAAGACCAAAGGCAGTTCTTAGAAGAGCTTGTTATGTTTCTAAACACCAAAAAGACAACCAAAGCAAAACACACACATCACTTTATAATCCAACAAGATGGGCATCTCAAAATGGCCAATTCAAACAATAAAAAAACGCAGCGGTATAAACCTAGACCATACGAAAAGGATCAAACTGTTGTTCGTAGTAGAGATTATTATTATTATCTGATTCTGCACACCAGAAAGACAACATTTTGTTTTTCTTTCACAAATATACAAATCCCTTGAGAATCCAACAAAACGCAGGTGCATAAATCTAAACCACAACAAAAGGAAAATGGAGCAGGGAGAGACCTGCAGTGACGGCGCCACCGGGGGAATTGAGGTACATGTGGATGGGCTTGGAAGGGTTCTCGGACTCGAGGAAGAGGAGCTGGGCAACGACGACGTGTGCGGTGTCGTCGGAGATGGGTCCGTTGATGCAGACGATGCGCTCCTTGAGGAGTCGGGAGAAGATATCGTAGGCTCTCTCTCCTCGGGAGGAGTGCTCGATCACCATTGGAATGAGGCTCATGTTCCGCATCAATTGAGGTGGTGATGTTGCTGCTGCTACTCCTCCATGGTGATGATGGAAGAGCTTCGAAGCAATGAGCTTCGTACTTGAAAGGAGGCCTCTCATGGTGATTCACTCGCACACTCGCAATTACACTCAGATTTGGGATTTTTTTTTTTTCGCTTTTGATTAGGGATTTTGTTTCGGCTAAAGCTCACGCACCACCTGGCTTTTGCCCTCTCCTTCCAGAATTTCTCTTTTCTTTTTATTTTTTATTTTTATTTTTTTTGCTTTTTCTATTTTTTTATGAGAACAGTAATAAACTATCGGAAAACGATCACATATACCGAAGGAAAAAAGCGGAACATGACATGGTAAAATATTAACGAAGGGCAGCTCTTGTTACAGCATGGAAGGATAAAGATGAATGCTCATTTATAGGTGAATCTAATTTCTCATGTTAAAAGGAGCAAATTCTCATATAGCACAATTAATAATATTTGAAAAGAAGAATTTGTTTGCCTATAAAAATATGAATCAGACAATAGAATTGGACACACATAATTACAAATATTTCCCTTTTTTCTCTCTTTACAGTAATAAAAACAAATGTAATTCTCTCTCTCTTTACTTTTAATACTTCTTTTTATCTTTATATATATATATACACATTACAACATATAATATTCTTTCTCTTTCGTACTATTCTTTTATATACTTTAATATTATTAAATATATTAATTATATCTACTATATTGATATAGTAATTCCAGTGAATATTACTACTTGAGTTATCTAATTATATTTTCATATTTTATATTTGTTACTTCTTCCTTATTTATTTAGTTATTTTACAACACGTTATCAGCACGAGACTCTGATCAAATTTTTAGGAAGACTCAGGTAACAAATTTTCATTATGTCGAAGCTCTCTCATCTTGAATTTAATGCTCTTGATATATCTGGAAACAATTATTTATCATGAATATTAGATGCTGAAATCCATCTTGATTCAATGGATCTTAAAGATACCATTAAGGCTGAAAAATAATGCATCCCAGAAGGATAAAACCAAGGTCATGATTTTCCTTCATCGTCATCTTGACGTATGATTGAAAAATGAATATTCCACATTAAAAGATCCTGCAGATCTGTGGAAAGACCTTGAAAAAAGGTACAATCATGTGATACTTCCTTAAGCCCGATATGTTAGAGAAAACTTTCTCAACCTTCCATGCCTCGAATGTGCTCCTGCAGCAGCAGTATTGAGAAAAATGATTTAAAAAATATTCTGAGTTAATTTCTTGTCTTTTTGTTGCTGAACGCAACAATAAGTTGCTCTTGAAAAATCATGAAGCACGCCCAGCTGGCGCCGCCCCATTTCCTGAAGTAAATGCGGCAAATTACCCCAAAAGAGGTAAATGGCAAGATTTTAATAACAAGAAAAATTATGGAAGGAAAAGAAATTATGTTCATAGAAAGGATCTCACCAGAAGTGAGATAAAGAAAGAAACACTGGGTAAAGTAAATCAATTGAGGATAAATGCTTCCGTTGTGGTGGAAAGGGTCATTGGTCACGTACTTGTCGTACCCCAAGGCACCTAATTGATCCTTATCAAGCATCCTTGAAAAGGGATGACAAAGGAAAGGAAACAATTTTTGTTTCAAAATATAAAAATTCCACCACTCATTATGATGTATCTCATTTCTTTGAGAATTTTGAAGGAAATATTGGCCATTTGATCAATGACGGAATAGTTTAATATGTGTGTTTATTAAGTATTCATGTGAATAATTTTTACTGTGCATGTACTTTTACTCATTTTATTATTATCATTATTTGTTTTTTTGAAGAAAAATGGCAAGGACATATTCTGAAGATATTTGCCTTGCGGATAGTGCAAGTTCGCACACTATTCTTAAAAGTACTATATATTTTACCCATCTTGTGCCAAAAGAAGAATATGCTAATACTATTATTGGCTCGGGCAATGTGATAGAAGGCTCCGGAAGAGCTATAATTTTGTTTCCTGGAGGAACAAAATTCATAATAAATAATGCACTATTGTCTACCAAGTCTCGAAGAAACTTGTTGAGCTTTAAAGATATTCGCCGAAATGGATATCATATTGAGACTATGAATGAGGGAAATCATGAGTATTTATGTATCACAACTCATGATTTAAATAAAAAGGTTATACTAGAAAAGTTACCCTCACTTTCATCTGGATTGTATTATACCAAGATTAGTGCAATTGAATCACATGCCATTGTAAACCAGAAGTTTACTAGCCCAAATGAATTCATAACTTGGCATGATAGATTGGGCCATCCGGGAACAACCATGATGAGGAGAATTATTGAAAACTCTCATGGACATTCACTAAAGAACCAGAAGATTCATAAAACTAGTGAAGTTTGTTGTGTTGCATGTTCTCAGGAAAAGTTGATTTTAAGGCCATCACCAGTAAAGATTGGATTTGAGTCTCCTGAATTTCTAGAAAGGATTCAAGGTGATATATGTGGACCTATTCATCCACCATGTGGATCTTTTAGATATTTTATGGTCCTGATAGACGCATCTTCGAGATGGTCACATGTGTGCTTATTATCTTCTCGCAACCTAGCGTTTGCGAGATTACTGGCTCAAATTATTCGATTAAAAGCACAATTTCCAGAAAATCCAATAAAAGCAATTCGTCTTGATAATGCTGGTGAATTTACTTCCCAAGCTTTTGATGCTTATTGTATGGCTAATGGAATAAGTGTTGAACATCCAGTAGCTTATGTTCACATGCAAAATGGGTTAGCAGAATCACTTATTAAGCGCCTCCAATTAATTGCTAGACCCTTAATTATGAGAACAAATCTCCCAACCTCGGTTTGGGGCATGCTATTTTACATGTCGCAGCACTTATTCGTTTGAGGCCAACAAGTTACCATCAATTCTCTCCTATGCAATTAGCTTTTGGCCAGCAGCCAAATGTCTCTCATTTAAGAATATTTGGGTGTGCGATATATGTTCCCATTGCACTACCTAATCGCACCAAAATGGGACCCCAAAGAAAATTGGGGATATATGTTGGATATGATTCTCCCTCTATAGTGAGGTATCTTGAGATACAAACTGGTGATGTATTTAAAGCCCGGTTTACGGATTGTCATTTTGATGAATCAAAATTTTCAACATTAGGGGGAGAGAATAAGCTTCCTGAAAAGGAACTTAATTGGAATGCATCATCGTTGATGCATTTAGATCCTCGGTCAAGGCAATGTGAACTAGAAGTTCAAAAGATTATACATTTGCAAAGAATAGCAAATGAATTGCCTGATGCATTTTTCGATACAAAGAGGATAACGAAGTTGTATATACCAGCGGAAAATGCTCCAATTCGAATTGATGTCCCAGTTGGACAAATTGTCACCGAAGCAAATACACGCCAGAAGCGTGGCAGGCCTGTCAGTTCCAAAGACAAAAATCCTCGAAAGAGAAAAGAGGTAAATAATATTCCTGTTGAAAAAGACATAGTAGAGACACCTGCAGTTGTCCAAAATTCTGATATAGTGTTAACGCCAGAAGATATTCAGGTACCTGAAAATTGTGAAAATGATGAGATCTCGATAAATTATGTCTTTACAGGAGAGAAATGGAACCGAAATAAGACAATTGTCAATGAAATATTTGCATATAATGTGACATTAAATATCATGCATGAAAGTAAGGATCTTGAGCCAAGATCAGTCGAAGAATGTCGACAAAGGAATGATTGGCCAAAATGGAAAGAAGCCATGAAGGCTGAGTTAGACTCACTTGCAAAACGTGAAGTCTTTGGACCTGTATTCCGTACACCTGAAGATGTAAAACCTGTTGGATACCGATGGGTATTTGTGAGAAAACAAAATGAGAAAAATGAAGTTGTGCGCTACAAAACCCGACTTGTGGCACAAGGTTTTTCACAAAGGCTTGGTATAGATTATGAAGAAACGTATTCTCCTGTAGTGGATGCGATAACATTACGTTATTTGGTCAGTTTATCTGCATATCATAAACTGTATATGCATTTAATGGATGTGGTAACAGCCTATTTATACGGCTCATTAGATCGAGATATCTATATGAAAGTCCCTGAAGGACTAAAGATATCTAAACCATCCAATGAATATTCGCAAGGGTTATACTCAGTTAAATTGTAAAGATCTTTATATGGTCTAAAGCAATCTGGACGAATGTGGTATAATCGTCTTACTGAGTATCTGGCCAAAAATGGATTCAAGAATGATGATATCTGCCCATGTGTTTTCATAAAGAAAACTACATCTGGGTTCATTATAATTGCTGTGTACGTTGATGATTTAAATATCATTGGAACTCCTGAAGAGATTCAAACAATTATAAAAACTCTAAAAGAAGAGTTTGAAATGAAAGATTTTGGAAGAACTAAATTTTGTCTCGACCTGCAGATCGAGCATATAAAAAGTGGGATCTTTATTCATCAAACAACATACACAGAAAAGATCTTGAAAAGATTTTATATGGATAAGTCACATCTATTAAGTACCCCAATGATCGTAAGATCTTTGGATGTGGAAAAGGATCAATTCCGTCCTAAAGAAGAGAATGAAGATATCCTTGGTCCTGAAGTACCATATCTTAGTGCCATTGGAGCACTAATGTATCTTGCTAATAATACGCGACCTAACATATCATTCGCGGTGAATTTACTAGCAAGATATAGTTCCTCTACAACCAGAAGACATTGGAGTGGAATCAAACAAATTTTTCGATATTTTCATGGAACGGTTGATATGGGATTGTTTTATCCCTATGGATCCAAGTCACAACTAGTTGGCTATGCGGATGCTGGATACTTATCTGATCCACACAAAGGGAGATCTCAAACAGGATATCTGTTCACATATGGTGGTATAACTATATCATGGAGGTCCACGAAACAGACGATAGCAGCAACCTCCTCGAATCATGCTGAAATACTGGCGATTCATGAAACTAGTCGCGAGTGTTTTTGGCTGAGGAGTCTGATTCAATATATTCTGTCATCATGTGGACTGATTGATCATAAGATAGCTCCAACTGTCCTATTTGAAGATAATACAGCATGCATTGCTCAACTTAAAGGCGGATACATCAAAGGCGATTTTTCCCAAATTCTTTTTTCACTCATGATCTTCAAAATCAGGGGACAATTGATGTCCAACAGATTCGATCAAGTGACAATCTGGCAGATTTATTCACATAGTCACTCCCAAAATCCTCCTTTGAAAGATTGGTACATGAGATTGGGATGCGCCGATTTCGAGACATTAAATGATGTCGGTAAGAGGGGGAGACTGTACTCTTTTTCCCTTGGTCAGTTTTTTTCCTATTGGGTTTTTCTTGACAAGGTTTTTAATGAGGCAGTCCCCATCACAAAGGATATTGTACTCTTTTTTCTTCACTAAAGTTTTTTCCCATTAGGTTTTTCTTTAGTAAGGTTTTAATGAGGTATATTCCTAAATGAGCATCCAAGGGGGAGTGTTACAACATGGAAGGATAAGGATGAATGCTCATTTATGGGTGAATCTAATTTCCCATGCTGGAAGGAGCAAATTCTCATATAGCACAATTAATAATATTTGAAAAGAATAATTTGTTTGCCTATAAAAGCATGAACGAGGCAATAGAATTGGACACACACAATTACAAATATTTTCCTTTTCTCTCTCTTTACAGTAATAAAAACAAATGCAATTCTCTCTCTCTTTACTTTTAATACTTCTTTCTATCTTTATATATATATACACATTATAACATATAATATTCTTTCTCTTTCGTACTATTCTCTTATATACTTTAATATTATTAAATATATTAATTATATCTACTATATTGATATAGTAATTCCAGTGAATATTACTACTTGAGTTATCTAATTATATTTTTATATTTTATATTTGTTACTTCTTCCTTATTTATTTAGTTATTTTACAACAGCTCTAATTCCTAATGGCTTAAAAAAGATGTTAGTGTATGACTTGTGGCTAAGTGATCTACCATGTATTCATATATTATTTCAAAGAAAATATTCTCAGAAATATGTTATTTATTTATTTTCACTTTAAAAATTTAGTTTTGTTACAAATATAATTTGTATTTAAAATATTTATATTTCTTTATTATTATATCTTCATTACAAAATATAATTGAAAATATTGACAAAAAAAAATTTAATAATATCCCCTATTTTAATTTAAAATTAACTACATTTTTAATTTTAAATTATAAGTCTCACAAAATTTATGGTTTAAATTACCACCCTTGAATTAGACTAAAAATATTTAAATTTTAAATTTTAATTTTATTTTAAACATAAATTTCATATAAATTGAGAGTATGTATTATCTCAAATCTTTTATTCTATTATCTATTTTTTAAAATTTTAATAGTTTAATTAGTCAGTATTTATAATTAGATTGTTATAAAGATATCCGTAAATTAAAGGTATTCATAGTTAAGAACTTAATCAGATTTTTAATTTCATATTTTTTAATAAAAATATTCTATTAATTTTAACATTTTTAACATAAAAATAATCCAATTATAAAATTAAAAACATTATAAAAACTAAATTAAAAAATATAAATATTTAATTATAAATTTAATAAAATTATAAAAACTAATAGAATAATTAAACCAATTTTAATTATACAATTTTCAAAACCGTATAACACTAATTATTTCATATGAATTTGTCAATTTATTAATTCCTTCATTAATATAACCAACAGAAAACCATAGTACTTTAATTTGAAGTTTGAAGGGATATATTTTTCATTCAAATTATTCAAAGTGATTTTTTTCGCTTATTAATGATCGATTAAATTTGCTCTGAATACGAAAATATTGCATAATATTAAAGAATTTTATATTATTTTCAATTATTCATTTTATAATACATTAAAAAAATTTTAACTTTATCCCCACAAATAATTCATCCATATAATATACAATAAACAAATTAAGACAAATTTCATATACATTTAAATAGTTCAATTTCACGATAATCTCATTCAATTTTTTCTCTCATCAAAAATATTATTTTATCTGTATTTTGCATAATTCAATTCATCTCTTATTTCGTCAAAACATTGTTGTATTTTTTAAAAAACAAATTATCCAATTACATGTATAGTATTCTTCTCATTCAATTAGGATCATTTCTTATTCATTTCATGATTACCAAAAATTATTTTCTTCTATGATTACACAAATATACCTATTAGGCCCATTTCCAACGCTCAAGACCACGCAAAAAGCCGAAAGCACACCATGACACCAATCTTCATTGCACATGGTTAGACAAGATAATATATGGGTTTCAATACTTTTCAACTACATAGCCGATTTGAAGCCCACCGTAAGCTCCTCCTCTTCATATTCACTCAAAATAAGCTTCCAAAATATTGAACTTTCGCATAATTTATATTATATCTAAATGGTCAACATAGATGGAATATCACGTTCCGCTAAGTGCAACGGAATACGAGAACCGCTTCCTAAACTATTAATTTTATCAATCAAAAATAAAATTGACTTTACGCTTATATTTATAAAAGATAAAATTTTATTGACAAAATTACCAAAATTTTAAAAAATTATTTACAATTTTTGAATTGTCCTCCTGATCTATCTTAACCCATCTCTAACTCTTTCACCACGAAAATGAATCTTCTCAATTTTTTTAATAATTAAGATAATAAAGTGTGATCTCTAATCTTTTAATATTTTCTCTCTCATATTTTCTCTTGTCTCACTTATAAAATTAATAGTGAATGATCACACTTTACTCCCTCAATTATTAAAAAAAAATTAAGAGAATTCATTCTCCTTCAACCATCACCTCTTAAAATTTCATTCGTTTGATACTATCATCTGAATTCGTTATTCTCCAAATCTCATCCCTAACTATTGCTATGCAATCGTCGCTGCCACTATCATTACTGTCGCCGCCATTACTATACGACCACCACCACCAATAACTTTTGTATAGACAATTCTAAAATCACTAAAACCAATATTTCTCTTTTTCTCTCTAAATCAATTATTATCACTACCAGAAATTTAACTCATCAAAATTCTTTGTGGTTGTTTATCTCCAGGTTTTAAAGTTCAAATTTTTTTTAAAATCCCACTTGAAAAACCAAAACAAAGAGAAACAAAAACAACACCACCCAAATAGTAGACATGGTGGTGGCTTATCTCATTCCGCAACATCTCCTCTTTTTATGTTTTCTCCTTTCTACTATATAGTGTCTTCTCTTTTTCAGTGGCAACAATAGTGACTTCCTCCGTCGTCTCCATCCCTATTCCTTACAATCGCGTCTTCTCTTTTTTTTTCCTCTCCTTCTGTTTGGTCTTTCTCTCTTTTGGATCTTTCATCAGTAGCAATGATAGACTGGTGGTTGTGATTCCCTCAAGTCTCACTCCTATTTTTCTTCTACCTCAATTTATTTTTTTTTTGTCACTATTTCAGTTTTATTATCTTTTTCCAGTATGAGCTTTTGATAATGGTTATTGTCGTGACTCGTGACTAAGAAAAATTAAGTAGGCTCCAAAATCAGAACATTTACAGAACTGTTGGAGAAGAAATTTGTAATTTGTTTTTAGACGAGAGTAAAAAAATTTGTGATTTATTCTCAAATAAAAAAAGAGGATAGGTTTGTTGATAGTGATTAGAGGGAGATGAAATAGTATAAAGGTAGTGGTAAAGAGAAGGAGGTGGCGAGGACAGCGATAATAGTGATAGTTTGAGATGAGTAGTGGTGAGAAAGTATTTGAATGGTAGTGGTGTTTGAAATTAGAGTGATGGTGTTGTAAAGTAAAATTTGAATCCTAAGTTAGAATAGAAGTTAGTTTAAAAATTTTAAATAAAATTTTCAAAGTTCGGGTAGTTTTATCAAAAAAAATCCATCTTTCATTCGTGGATAAAAATGATGGTTTACTCTTTTAGTTTTACCAAACTGAGAAAATTTCAAGAACTAGTAAAATTTATTATTTTTTATAACATTTTTAATTATTAATCCAAATTTTTTAGTTTAATAATCTAATAATATATTTTTAACTCATAATTTTAAATATTATTGACTAACTATTGGCCAAATATAACAAATTCGGTTAATTTTGTATCATTCCTTCGTATTTAAATCTCTTTGATTTTATAATTGTAAATCTTTAAACAGTTTAAGTTAATTTTATTAAAACTATATGTACATGTAATTAATATAAATAAATTAAATAATATTGAGTTAATACTTAATAATGATTATCATTCAATAATAATACAATTAATGAAAATTTTTAAAATATTTAACTAAAATATATTTAAAAATATATATTAAAAGTATAATAATAAAATTTTGTATTGAAAGTATAAAAATATTTTTCACAAATGATTAACAATTATTTTTAATATTAAAAAATAAATTAAAATATATTTATTTTATTATACATATTTATGAAAATATATTCTTTATTTATAAAACAACTTTGGTGCCAACAAAAGAAAAAATTCTTTGACAAAAGAGATATAATAGTAATATTATCTATCATTTGCCAATCCGAAGCCTTTATGAGACTATGTGGTTTTTGTTTTCTACTAAAGGATTATATATTCATTCTATAAACAATAAAACAGAAGAAGTATACTATAGACATCATTTTCATGTGAGAAACTCGTTGGAGCTAATAACTTTTAGTAATTTTTTGTTATTTTTTATTAGTATAAATATTAAATTATTTTTAATAAATAAATTTTATTAATTTATAATGTATAAATTTTAAAAAATATAAATATAAATTATATTAATTTTAATAAATTTTACTAAGGCACAGGTCTAAATAAGATAAAAAGGCCCAATTCATAGTTTGGCCTCCCTGCATAACCGACCTCCTCCAGAGAGGTTAGATTCAACACAGACTTCATTCAAAGGAAGTCGAGACTAAAAGTTAGTTGGCAAATAATACTTATTCAAATAAGTAATTGCCTCTAAAATCTCTCAACCCACTTCCAGTGGCCATATCTCAACTTTCCTAAGATAAAGGGGCGGTTATCCTCCTTAAAAGATGGAACTACTTCAACGGCACCACTATAAATACACTGACACTCCTCAGGTATCTCTAAGTTTCAATACTCTAAAAACTTGCTAACACCCTTGCTGACTTAGGCATCGGAGTGTCTTTGCATGTACCACCCCCATTTCTTCATACACACAAGTCGGACGGAGGCTTCCCAACGCAAACCCAGCTAGAGGCTTCCTCTTTCAGACAATTGGGCCAACCAAACGAGTCCAGTTCACTGATCTTCGGTTACCCAACGTAACAATATGTATAATATATTTTTTGTATACAAAACATTTGTAAAACATGAGTATAAATTATTATTGATTAAATATTGGTTAAAAATAATAATATTTACTAATTATATAATATTACACTTTCCATATAGATTAGTAGTATTTGGTAAGGGGATTTATTTTTAAATAAATAATTTAAATATTTTATTTACGGATATAGTTAATTTGTAGTTTATTTACTAATTTGATTTAGAATGAACTGAAATTATTTTATGATTTTAATTCATTCTAAATATAATTTGGGTTCATTTCTGTTCTTTCCAATTCAAAACTCTTCCTCATTTCAGTTCATTCTAAATATAATTTCAGTTCATTTTTGAATATAATTTCGGTTCATTTTTGAGTGAATTATTTTATTATGATTCTTCTTGTTTCACTATTTTGAGAGGAATAAAACCAAGAAAAATAGAAGAAAAATCAAATAAAAAAAAAGAAATAAAAAGAAATTCCTCAAAACTTATGGTTATGTTTTTTTTTTCTTGTCTTGTTCATCTAATCAAATAAAGAAAAAACACATAATGCTGCAAAATCACTTAATGGATTTAGATATGTTTTTGTTCATGAATCTATTTTGTTTGTGTGTTTGTTTTCGAATTAAGTTTGTGTGTCGCAATCATTAAGTAATTTCAATCTATTCTCGATTTAAATAAGGTGCATTTATTCTGTGCCTGTTTTAAAACGAGTTTACATTCTGAATTTAATTTTTGGTTCATTCTAAATATAATTTCAATTCATTTCTGAATATAATTTCAGTTCATTTATGTTATATACAATTCAAAATTCTTTCTCTTCACTTTTTACTACTTCTTCACTAGAGAAAGAAGGAAGAAAAGAAAAAAAAATACAATAATAATAACAACAAAAGAACGATAATAATGAAAAAACACGTAAAAAAAAAAAGAATGCGAAAAAAGAACGCGAAAAAGAGGGAGGAGGAAGAACGCGAAGAAAAAGGCAAAAACGAAGAAGTTTCGTGTGTAAATGAGCGTGAAAAGAAGGAGAAAAAAAAAAGCAGCGCGTGTAATCACGTTCTTTTAATAAAAGTGATCTTTGTTAATGTTGGACTTACCTAGATGTCACGTTTTTATGTTCCAATTGATTCCTTTTTTTGATTATTCTCAAAGGAGAAGATTTTTCTTTTTACCAAACATATGTGGATCCAATCACGATCTTTTAATAAGAACAAGAAATCTTTCTCGATCAATCCTTTTGCCTGGAAAAGTTCTTACCGTCTAGCTCTTAAGTAGGGCGGTGGTCTTAGTGATTTTGGGATACCTTATGGAGCAGTATAGCACGGTGCTCTTTTTTAGTGTCTTTATCTATATTCGCTGAACACTTCCAATACCTCACCACACCGATTTCACAGCTCGATTAGAGCTGCTCTACTTTCTTCGCAGCTTTCGAGCCTTATCTTGTCTTGCTTGCTCTTCTTTTTTTAAAGAAATTGCTTGAGCGGCTTTCAAAGAAAATCTTACCTTTAGCATAGCAACGGCAGGAGTCTTTCTTAGTGCAATACCTTCAACAACCCTTAACAATTCTGTAAAAATATATATACATAAAACATTCAAATTAATAAATAGAATTCAGCATATTCTTATTTTTTTTTTACACCAACGCCATGAAACAACGACAGCAATGCCCCCACATCCAAATCCAGTGACAATGAGTCTATGACTATTAACTATTACAGCACACCAGAGTGATTTCTCTCAAGAAGACCTTCCAAAACCACTTTCTTTTTGTACAAATTTGAATCGAAATCCAGCTCCTTTGAACTCTCTACGACGACGTCGTTTTCCTGCACCAATCTAAAACGGTGTACAAAATACAACCACGTAGAGGTGCAAACTATGGCACATAAACGACCCCACAATAACAATATTACCAGTGTCACAATAACCGCCCAAGCGCCAACCACAGGACTATAGTGTCTGTTTGCGTTTTGATGCTTCCCGTGTTGTTTAGGTGTCGTTTGAGTCCCCATGCGCTGCACGTGCCGTTTTGAAGCTGGGCCTAGATCTGAATGTGACGTGGCAGTGGCGGCTGCTATTGTGGGAGATGAGCCACTTTGCTGACAAGTGTCGCTCTCTAAGGCTTTCTTTTCTCTGTTTGGTTGAGATGTCTGAAACATCGATCAAACAGATCATAGATTTTTTTTTCCCAATTTTCAAATTTCAGTCTCAACAATTGAATAAATTAATAAATAAATTGATATCAATCTAACTACATACTAACATTTGGCAGCAAAAACGCGTTCAATACCAACATTGATAGTTCGTTGAATCCAAAATTTGAGTTCAAAATATAAATATCACATATTTTAACTATTAGGTTTGTAAAAATTAAATTATCATCATCACTGATCAGAGCGATCACAAGTGCATCAATTTAGATGAATAAAAATATATTATTCTCATAATAATTAGTTAAATAACGTGAAGATGGATATGTTCTTAATTAATTTCTCACTATAGAAATATAAGATAAGATCATTTTAACTAGAAGTGTTTTTTTTTTTTTTTTGTCCCATCAGTTCAAATATTAAATTTATTTATATAAAAGAGCTTCGTAAAAAACGTTATCCAAATATGTGAAGTTACCTGTGAATTTGAGGGTGGTTGATTGGGTGCTATGTGAGGAATCAGCGGTTGCTTCTGGGTTGGGGTTGGAGTAGGGTGTGCTTGTTGAGTCTTGTTGTGTAGGTTTGACTTTGACCTCCACTTTGATGATGAATATTGAACTTTGTTATAAGAAACTTTGAGTTTGGGGTGCTTTTTCTTCTTCTTCTTGTTCTTCTCATCAAACTCTAAGCCTTCAAGTAGAGGCACCGTTTTGCCAATCCTCTGCCATGGGAACCAACTCTTTTGTTTATGGCTACGTTGTTCATGAGATCCTATGTTGTTGGTTGACCCTACTGATGTTGAAGCACTACTTCCAAAGAAACATAGACAAAGAGAGCTTTTAGTTTTGGGTTTTGGATATTCCAGGTTTGTTATGATTTTGGTTTTGGCCATGGAAGATAATTAGCAAGCATGAAAGTGCATTCCACCTGAATGAGCATAATTGTGGCCAAGATTTGTTGGGTCAGTAGTGTCACTCAGGAGATGTGTATCAAATTTCAAAGTCGTTACTTAAATATAAGTATTTGTTTTTCTTGCTTGTTTCGTATGCATGGAATTAGAGGGAAGACTAGGACTTGGTCATTATCCTCCATTCATTCCATAACCTTTTTTTTTTTCCCAAACCCTATTATGTTTCCATTCTTTCTCTAACCCGACACGAGCATTTGCTTATTTATGCTATATTCATGGCCTATACTTAAATAGTAAATACTATGGTAGGGATATATTAAAACGGACGGAAATATTTGATAACTAAAGAAAATCAGCTAAAAATATCCGTAGCTTGTCTTATTTAGTATTTATTAATTGTTGTGATAATTAATTAATGCTAAATAAGGTAAATTCTGGCTACCATATTAAAATTAGTTATTAATAAAATTAGTCATTAGTATAAATATATTATTGGCTAACTGATTTTAATATATTTTTAGTATTTTTGATACTTTAATATGTATATCTAATTACATAATGTTATATTAATAAAAATAATAATAATAATATGTAATTGATCGATTGCCAAAATTAAATATAAAAAATTATAACATCGTGTTCTGGTCTAGAACTACTCACCGTGTTAAAAAAGAAAATGAAAGGAAAAGTTATTAACCAATTGTTGCCTTGGAACCGAATGAGGTGGTGTATTTACAAAGATTCTCAGGCTCAAGTTAGTTTGAAGTCCAAAAAATATAAGGATTAAAGTTGAAAAAGATATCCGAAGAGTTCTACTCTATTATTTAGTCTTTAATGACTAGAGATTTAAGAAGATTTATGTCTAATTCTGTTATATTTTATGGGATATAATCCTAATTTGAGCATGTACGTTTTATAATGAACTATTTATATGTGATTCAACCCAGTGTGAAATCTCGGGCATAACAATCTGAATTTAGATCTTTTTAAATAATTTATTAAGATTTTGATAATAAATGTAAGATTCAACATAAAAAAATATTACCGTAATATTATATAACCAAATCATTTTGGTAACCAAATTCAATTAAATTAGTCTAATAGCTTAAGTAATAATAACAAAAAAATGTTAGTTAAAGAAAAAAGATGAAAGACAAACAAAAGAAAAAAAAAATTGAATTTAGTTACAAAAATAATTTAATAAATTTATTAGGAGACTAACACTTGAGAAGTGTAAAATGTCTCTTACAAAATTTATAATTATAAACTCATTTTTAAAATTTTCAACTTTATCCTTTTAAAATAATTGAATCATGCATCTTGTTACTTTCCAGAGTGCATACTTGTTGCAACAAGAGGCAGCAGTAAAGCTAGCAAAAAGATCAGGATAATATATTTTAAACTCTGGTAAAATTTATTATCAACTCAATTAACTAACAAAATATTAATATGTTATCCTCAATTAAAATTTAAGTAATATTATACTTTATTGTGCAAAAATATACAAAATACTCCAATAAACAAATGGAAAAAAGAATGGCTCTTTAAAGTTAGGTGGTGACTGGTGTATAACTGATTGGGCAGAGGAAAAAAAAAAAGTCGAGAGTTGTGAATAAACTGATGAGTGGCAATATATATGAGGTATTATGCATCATCCTATTCATAGTGTCAAACTTGATGAGCTACCCAGGAAGGAATGATTCTTGAATTAGGCACTAAATAATTAATATATATGATAAGATTCGATAGGGATAGATAGAGACATTTTTCAAAAATAGACATAAAATTCTGATATATGTGATTAATATTCAATGCATGGGAAAGTTGGGTGTCCTATGAATCTTCTGGAAAACAAATATGAAAAACAAAAAAAAATTGCAGCAGGATAAGAGATGTATTATATGCATATCCAACTCTTAATCTTAAATTTTTACTAGTCCACTATTATAAAATACGGATTAGTTCTACAAGCATTTTAATATGGAGTAAAAACTATGATCCTATGTATTTTGAGTATACATGAAGTATTTTTCGAAAATTTGAGTCTTTTTAATTTTTACTGTCAAAATTTATATGGATAACAATTTTTAATATATTCTCTATTTTATTTTGATATACTAACTGTATAAATAATTTTGTACCATTATTTAATTAGATTCATAAATTTTGATAATTTTTAAATAAAAAATTTAAAATTAATATTTTTCATGTGAAAATAAATTAATAATTACTTGTATAAAATTCTTTTATGTTACATAAAAAATAAACTATTAAAATAATATTTAAAAGTTTATATAGATAAAAATAACTTTAAAAGATACGAATAATAGATAAATTCATGAAATATTTAAAAAATGACAAATATATATGAAATATTTAATATATATATATATATTAAAAAAGATTTAGATATTATATTTTGATGTATTTTTTTAAGTAAAAATAAAACATTCTTAGCCATAAAGTTTAGTAATTTTATACTAAGTGATTTAAAAAAAAATTGTGAATGATTAAATTTTTTTCAAAAATAAAAAAATTATAGAATCTAATTTTTACTGTGTATCTTTTAAATAGTTATTCAAACGTGACCATAAAAATTTGAATAAAATACATAAATTAATTTAGTAAGTACAATTTTTTTACTATTTATAAGAATATAATATTTATTAATTATTTTTATTATATTTTACTATTTAAAAATCATTTAAAAAATTGTTTCTCTCTCTTTATCTTCAAAAATTATTTTTATCAATAACATAAATTTTACTATCTTGTTAGTACTTTACCATTTTACCCTTACATAAAAATTAAATTATTTTCAAAAACATAAGAAAAAGAAGATAACAGTGAGCACTAAGCAGCCAGCGGCCCCTAGTCTTGGGGTCAAGGGATGGAGTTGCAAAGTCAACAGTTCTGTGTTGAGAACAAAAACGGTGTCGGTTCGTCCTCTCTCTCATTTTCTCAGTTCCTCTGCTTTTGAGTTTTGAGGTAGCAAAACGACGTGCCGTTGGTTCCAAGTGAGGATGGCGAGCAGAGAGACGGTGAGAAAGGCAGAGGCTCTCGTAGAGAAAGCCATGAAAGGAAACGACGCTTCACACGATGCGTCGCACGTTTGGAGGGTTCGTGATCTCGCTCTCTCCCTCGCCTCCGAGGAAGGCCTTTCTTCCAACCCTCATTCTCTCCAAATAGTAATCATTCTCTCATTCTCATATAACTACTACTTTCACTTATTAATCACCACCATAACCATTCGCTTTCTCTTCTCGTTAATTACTTTATTTCAGGTGGAGTTAGCGGCACTGCTCCATGATATAGGTTTTTTACACTGTCTCTCTGCATCAAAATTAATCTCTTTCAAAATTACTCTATGCTTACTCGCAAATTTACTTCTTTGTTGATTGCTGCAGCTGATTACAAGTACTTGAGGTTCGTAATTTCGTTAACTGTATTCTTACCTTACATGTATCGCAATTTGAACTTTTTCTCTGTTTTTTGTTCAGTTGTTTTTTTTATTGTTGAAGTCAATGCGCAATAATCCATATACTGGTTTTGCATAATTTCTAGGCTAATTTTATCCAATTACCATTTCTCTGTATTTCTCCGTGCTTCAATTCTGTCATATTTTCCTTTTTTTCAGATAATACCATAAATCAGTTGCTAAGAAATTTTTATTCTTGTAGTCTTCAATAAATTTTAATCACCAAATCAGTGTCTAATATCAGAATTTTAAAAATTTTTAGGGTATGTTGTGTTTTTATTAAATAACATAGAGACTGATTTGTTTAACACTTTACTAAAATTTGACAAGAGGATTGATTTGTCTAACAAAACAAAAAGGCTACGGACTGGTTTAATGATTAAAATTTGTTGATGATTAAGGTGTTCGACTAAAAGTTACTAATTTGGGGTGTAACTCTTATTTTTTTTGTACACTTATCATATAGGGATCCGTCTGAGGAAAAAATTGTTGAGAATTTCCTCGAAGAAGAGGGAATTCAGGAGACTATCAAGTCTAAGATTTTGAAGATCATCAAAGGAATGGGTTAGTTAATCAACATTCACCTTCCTTTTGGCTCAAGTTAATATATTTGATTTAAGGGTAATATCAGAAAAAACAGATTATATGTTTTTGCATTCTCTTCCATTATCCAAACATAGCCTAAAGTTTCTGTGTATTCTTCATAGTAGCCTTGTGCTGCATCATGTTACATTTCCATGTGTATTGGTTGTAAAATTTGCATTATGGGCACTGCATTTTCCACTGCCAGGTTTCAAGGATGAGGTTACAGGAAATGGCAGTACTGAATGGTTTCCGGAATTCGGAGTTGTGCAAGATGCAGATCGACTTGATGCTATTGGTGCTATAGGTATTCTGTTGAATCTGCTATGTTATTGAGCTTTTCAAAGAGATGAACAATGTTAGAAGGACACTTAAAAATTGTCCTTAAATACTAGAGTTGGGATGGTAACTAGGATATGATACATATGTGTCCCTTGTATGTCAGGAATTGCGCGATGCTTCACCTTTGGTGGAAGCAGGAACAGGGTTCTGCATGACCCTGCAATTTTACCGCGGACTGATTTATCCAAGGAACAATACATGAAGAAAGAGGAGCAAACTACTATTAACCATTTTCATGAGAAACTTCTGAAGCTCAAGGATATGATGAAAACCAAGGTACAGTAGCTGTATTATGAGTTTTGCCACTTTCTAAATTTCTCACCTAGACCTTCATGCCATGCATCTTTTCAATGCTGCAAAATATTATCTTTTGCGAAGTAAATTTCAGGCTGGAAAGAGGAGGGCAGAGAGAAGGCATAAGTTCATGGAGGAGTTTGTGAAAGAGTTTTATGATGAATGGAATGGTGTAAGCTAATTGCATGTTCCAAGCATGATTATCTCCTTGATTTGGATGCTATGCATAATGCAAATACAATATATATACATAACGTGGAGAGCAGATATTGTTGGGTCATCCTTTCTTGAATTATGTGAGCTGATAGATATCAATGACACTTTATGCTGTGAGAAGCCCTACTTGAACAATTTAATGATACAGCTTTCTTAAACAATTCCAAGTTACAATGCCGTTTTGTTCTTTCAAGTATGTAATCATTCTCCCTCTTAAAGTACATTCGGAATTGAAGTGGTGCAATAAAGTACTGTCTTTATTCTCGAGTTTCGAATATTGCTCTTAGTTAATAGTGTGTTTTAATGATACCCTTTAGAAGGGGAATTTATTTTTCTAATAGATATTTTTCGACATATTTACAGGTTCTTTTTCTTTACTTCTTTATTGACATAGCACTAACACTATGCTATAAGAGAAAAAAAATTAAGAAAGTAATACCAAAAGTTGAGAAATGCAAATTATTCATTTATTAGGACAACAATAATATACACAAGACATGTACTAGAAATAAGGCAATCCAATTCCCACTCCAAGATATTCAATCAAATCAATTGCATACTCACCAATTAACATGAAATTCATTATTCATGCTTTAGCTTCCTAATTAAGATTATATCCAACCCCTTCATTAATATCATTTTGTACTTACAATCCACCTTAATAATTACCTTAAACAAAAGACCAGTCATTACCACACCATAATTAACTTCATTCTTAATCAACCTCGCAAGTACTTGTAAATTTCTTCAGCATCCCTCTTGTGAAGGCTAACTTTGATTCCATGCTTCATGTACATAGTCAATGCAAGTTTAGGCACCACAGGGTGGTTCTCAACCACCTTAACACGGTAGCGGAATATGATGCTAGCGGCGGCATATTTCATCTGATAGTAAGCAAAGTCTTTGCCTAAGCACAACCGCGGTCCGCCGTTAAAGGCAGTGAATTTGTATGCAGATTCACTCATGAAGCGTGCATTATCTCTTAGCCATCTTTCTGGCTTGAATTCCCTGCAATCTTTTCCCCAAATGGCTTCCATTCTCCCCATTGAATAAATTGCATAGATCACTTTTGTCCCCTTCTTTAGCACTGTTCCATCTGGGAATGTGTCATCTTCAACTACCTGCAAATAAATAAATGAACATTTATATCACTAGTTGCATTCATTCACCCTCGAGTCTCTAACGGCATTCAATAAAACCTTGAACTGTGTGATTTTATTACTGAGATCATTTAACCTTTCTAGATTTTGCTATATTCAAGTTTCAACATTCCAGGTTAAATTTGAGTCATAACTCAGAAGCCTGATTTTGTATACAACAGACTTAAGAAATCAGTATATATGAATTAGGTTCATTATTTTTGTAAGGTTTAGATATCATGTGTTTTTAGAGCACATGTTAAGGTTACTACTAATAGAAATTTTTTAACTTTTTATCTTAATAAATGCACAATAAATACATTGGAAACTAAACTTTGCATTCTTCTCTAAAAAAGACTTTCTTAATTGATAATATTAACTGTATTCTTAAAGTACATGTTAACTGAACACTTTTTTTAATCTAATATTTTATCTATATTAATAGTTATTTTAAAGAACAATTCAACATGATCAATAAATATTATCAGTTTTTGTCCGTATTTAGCCAAGAATAATTCATACCCATATTTAAAAGGATTTTGCACACATGAATCAATATCATTTACACTTATATTTTTCAGGATTTGTACATATGAATTAGTCAAATTTATTTTGTTAAAGATAATTTAATATTTATAATGGTAAAATAATGGTAAAAAAACATGAAAAATTGATAATCTAAAAAATTTCTCTATTTTAAAAGAGGTATTAGTATTACAGTATTATTATATTATTTATTTTATGATTGTTGGTGACCAGGCTGTGCCTAATTCCAGTGAGCCCATTGGGAATGTTTGTTCGGTAAACAAAAGAGTTGACTAAATAGTGCTTCTCATTCATTGATGTCACTTATAGAAAATTTAATAAATTCTAATTAATAATAACTTTTCCAATTGGCTAGAGGGTGCCTTTGAATAGAAGCAAATATTCATTTATGAAGTCCAAAGAAATATGAGAAGTTATTAAGAACTTTCTAAAACATATATATATTTTTTTTAAGATTTTATGGAATAAACATAAAATATTTTCCAATGGTGTCTAATAATTTTTTAAGAAAGATAGACATTATTTAAACACCTAAAATTAAAGTGTTTATTCACATCAACTCGAGTTAAAGCTAATAAATCAAATGTAAAAAAAAAAGAAAATTTAATTGACAAAATGAAAAGAAAAAAAGAAACTAAAAAAAATGTTTGAATTGAAAGAGTTACCTCTTTGTGATCAACAGGAACAGAAGGGTACAATCTGAGAGCTTCAGAAAGAGCAGCATGCAAATAATCCATCTTCTTAATCTCTTCAGGCCTAAATGTCAAACCCTCAAAAAACTCTTCTTTCTTCATATTCATTTTCATATCAATATCTTCTCTCTGTTTCACTACCCTGCATATCTCTTCTACTATCTTCTCTTCCACTTCAGGGTTCTGATCAAGCAGCCAGAAAAACCAGCTTAAAGCCACAGAAGAAGTGTCTCTCCCTGCAAGAATGAAGTTCACACATATATCCCTCAAGAACTTATCCGAATAGGCTTCACCATTCTCATCCTTCAGCCCCATGAAAATGGTTAACAAATCTGATCTTTGCTTGTCATCACAGAACAAAGACAGTTCTTTCTTTCTTGTCCTAATAACATTCTCAGCAAACTCATCAACCCCTTTTATAGATTCCTTCAACTTTCTCTCCATCCCCAAATTGAGGAACCTCATTGCCTTCCATACACATGTTGGGACAACGAATCGAAGAACTGTTACTTCTGTTGCATCCTCAAAGGCCTTAGCAAATGGTATTTTAGGTAACCCCGGCTGCAAGCAACCGGGATCAACCCCAAATGCAATCAAACAAACATTGTCAAAAGTTAGTCTCAACAAGATGTCTTGTAAATCAATGGAAACATTCTCCTTAATGGCGGATTCTAAGACCGGTAAGAGCCTCGAATGAACAAGCTCAAACAAGGATTCAGTAGTTAACTTCCTGAATTTTGCTGAATGGAACTCAATGCTTGCTGTTTTCCTCTGCTTCTGCCAAGTCTCGTCGTCGGCGTTGAAGATTCCATCTCCAAGTAGGTCTCTCACCGTGTCCCTGAAGTATCTCCCTTTGGGGAACAAAGAAAACTTTGTCTTGAGAAGATGCTCGAGGTTTCGCGGATCGGCCGTGACAATGCAGTTGAGGCTGCTAAACCAAGGCCCTTTGAATCTGAATGTACCATTTTGCTGTTTAAGCACATCAGTGATCCATTCATAGAGGTTAGTTCTTAGTGCAAAGAACAAAGAAGGTAACATTCCAAGAAGAGGCCAAATTGGTAAGCCATAATGCTTCTTTTGCCTTAGAGAATGAATCACTATGAAAACAGTGATTGCTAGAAGAATCTCCAACATTTGGATATGTTGCATTAGAAAAAGACTAAGTGTGAAGATGTTGTTTCCATTGGGAAGATCTTGTTGGGGGGTTGTGAGATTAAGATTGAGATTGAGATTGCTGAGTTTGGTCATGGTTTTTGTGTTGGAATGATAGGGAATGTGAAAGAATTGCATGTGCTTATTGTTGTTGGTTAGTTTGAAGAAGAATAATGGTAATAACATTTGTGGGGGTGTGGTCATGTATGTTATATGGGGGAGAGAAGAGAGATTTGTGTTTTCTTGGCGTGCTTAGTTTTGAACAAACGGTTTTGATTTGGTGAGCTGAAAATTAAATGTGTGCCAATTGGGATTAAGAACTGGAACAGTGTACGAGGGACTGTTCACTTGTTTGGTACAAGTTATAAGAATCAGTGAAATGGATTTAGGAGTATAATATAATATTAATATGAAAGGAAGTTGAATTTGGGATTTTGAGTGTCAAAAAGGACTATTTAAATTTGAGATTACACATTATGACTAAGGAGGATGGGAAGTGGGTGTGTTGGATTACCTAAGTATGAATACATTTTATGTACTTCTAATCTCACAAGTTTCTTTAGGATTAGAACCTTAATCAATAACTACCTAGTTGTAGTTGTTCCCCCCTCTTTTATTTGTTTATTGAAAAATATTTTTTTTTAACATCTATATTAATATTGTATTTTATTGTAACATCTAGTTTAATTTTTTTTTTTTAAATTTGGTATGCTTCATATTTTAACAAAAGTGCTTTATGTACACTAAAAGTCAGTCACTATATCACTATATAAGTATTGATTCACATAATTTTTTTTAACTAAATTATTTGTAAACAAAAAAATAAAATTTTTATAATAAAATAATCAAATATGTAATAAATATTTAATTAAATTTATTTATAATAATATAATCTTTTTTTATAAAATACTAAATATGTATTTCTATTGACAGATCTAATTTTTTGTCACGGGGGTTCGGCTATATTTTTATGTTGGTTGCCGAAGACCTAACACAACCCTCCTCCTTTATCCGGGCTTGGGACCGGCTATGTACCGCAAGTGTAACATAGGCGGAGTAGAGTTGGAGTAGCACCCATTGTGGAAAAGATGGTTGAATCGCGTCTCAGGTGGTTTGGACATGTGAGAAGAAGACCGATAGAACATCCAGTCAGGAGGGTGGATGAGATGGAAGATGGACAAAGGGCGAAAGGCAGAGGAAGACCTAAGAAGACCATCCATGAGGTGGTCAAACGAGATCTACATGTAAACGGTCTCTCTGTAGACATGATACATGACAGAACACAATGGCGTCGTTTAATTCATGTAGCCGACCCTACTTAGTGGGACAAGACTTTGTTGTTGTTGTAGTTCTAATTTTTTGTGTATCTTTAGCTTAATAGTTATTTCAATACTCGAATTATTATTCTTCATATGTAAGTCATGTTGAATTTAATTTAATTGGAAATATTTTTTATACACCTAATAATAATCGGTTTTCCATTTAGATGCCAATTTAAAAAATTCTTGATGAAATTTTAATCTCTGTTAACTTTAATAATTCATCGTACAAATAATCTTATTGAATGGACTCTTTTGGTAACACTCTTCAAAAGTGATTCAATTGATGTTGTGTTACAACAAATGGCAAACATCCATGGTTGTACACGCGCTCAACTAACCCAACGAAATCATGACCCAAAAAAAAAAAAAAAAAAAACCTAACCCAACGAAACCCGTCATCAAAGTTTATATGTTGCCGTAATTCTAATTTATTAATACTATCATTATTTGTTAGTTAAATATAACAATTATTTTAGTTTTGCCACTTGTGTTTATATATAAGATGGGGTAGCAAACAAGTTTCAACAGCGTATGTAATATTCTTACATGATTTTCTTTGTGATTTTTGTCCAAAATATTCTACAAATACCATATATAAGCATCAATACAATCACTCCTTACTAATACAAAAATATGATATTAGAATATATATATATATTCCTTTTTCATGTGAATATATTTGATTATATAGGATAATAAAGTGTGATTATAATTGCAAATTTGTACGTTGAATGTTTTAATTTTTTTTTTTTGTTAGTCAATGAATTATTACATATATAAAGCGGAGTTTAAAACTCTAACATCACTTATTAAAATGGATAAATGAGGTAATTACTCAATTAATTTAAATTAGTTATTAATTTTGTTGTTTTTTTAATATAATATTATTACTCAATAAATATGCAGACTTATTTGGATTTTAGATGATATATGATCTGTACTGATCAAATGCTAAATGCAATTAGATCAAGGTGTAGGTGACTTTGTAGGCAGGTTAATTTCTGAATTTACTTCAATTAAATGTTAATAAAAATGTTTACTTAACTTGGTTGATCTTGAATAGCGGGAAAGATTTTGCTTAACAAAGAAGCTAGCTAGCACATACATTGAGTTAGTTACGACAGTAACATAGGTCATTAAAATAAATATCCTAATATATCAAATGATGAGAAATAATTTTTTATTCTTTAAAGGTAGATTCAATATGTGTTCATTCCAATTTTTTTTCTTTTTTTAAGTAAAGTGAGAATTAGGTATTTAAGCGAGATGTTAAAAGATTATCAGAATTTATTATATGGTCATTATTTAGCTATTAACTTAATTTTTTTAGTATAATTTTTTTAATTTAGTAATCCAACAGCATATTTTATCTCATACTTTTAAATATTGATGGTTAATTAATGGTAAAAAATAATAAATTTTGATAATTTTTTAATATTTTTCTTAAATTAATTAGATCCTAAAAAAAAATAGTATCATAAGTCCTCCACAATAACAAACAATGAATCTATTATATTTTTCTATCAATTTATCATGTAAGACTTAACAGTAGTAGTGGTTATGTATATAGTTAATTATAGTGATATGTTTGTTCATAGAAGATTGTTATGAAAATAATAATTTTTGGAGTCAAACTTAACTTGTTTCATTAAAAATTTGTAGTAAATAGAACGCAATCGATAAGAGTTATATAAAAACTTAAAATATAACTAATACTTCACTATTTAAAATGATATTGTTTTCATGTTCATATAGCAATAAATAAGATACGTCACTATAAATAATGAAATATATGAACAATTTTATTATATTTTGTACTATTTACTAATAATTCTGTAATTTATTATAATAGAAAATCTAATTAATATTTAAAAAAAAAAACTAATTAGTTTAAAGTATAAAATTTTTAAAACTTAACTAATTGTTACTTCACTCAAAATTTAAGTATAAATAGATGTTTGTTTTTGTATGCGTTTTTATTCGGATCACATTAATGTATTTCTCTATAATCTTGTAACAGTAATATTAAGTTGGTTGATAATGGTTGGTCAAAAATATTGTTTGACACTAACATGATTTTGCGTGGTTGAGATTTAATTCTAATTATGGGAATAAGTAAGTTAATATCCTATGAAAGGAAAACTTTAGGAAGGAATGTAGATGAACGTTGAGGCTGCTGTTGCTCACCTAATCAATATATCAAATATGAGAATGTGAATATCAATTAAAAAATATGAAAAATTCAAAGTAGCTAGGAAATCTACTTGTTCTAAGAGGAGGCACTCAGTGATTGGAGGCTCCTAGTTCAGACTTCAGTGTACAACTATTATACCAATTAAAATTATAGTCTGGTAATAAAATTGGTAAATTTTCAACTGGTCACAATCTAATTGTAATAAATATAGAAAAAAAATCAGAAGATAATCAAAATTTATTGTTTTGATTATCAGTTTTAATTATTAATTTAATTTTTTTAATTTAATAATATATTTTAATTTATACTTTTAAATATTAATAACTAATTAAATATATTTTTCCCTATCTAAGCTAACTATTAAATATTTGAATTGACAAATTGTTACTTTCAAGTTTCAAAATTTAATATATTAAAACACAAGTATTAATTCCCCCAAAACCGAGAGTATAGCCTTTGGGGTGAGATCGGCATTTACTACCCAAGATTGCGAATTGAACACGGTGAATCATGTGTTTTGGAGGGGACTTAATTATTTATCCATCTATTATTTCTCGATGGTTGTTAGTTATAAAAAGTTGTTTTTTAACAAAATCTAATAAATAAATGTATAAGACGATTAATCTTAAATTTACGGAGTGGTGTTAAACTGTTGATAGTGTCAGAAATAAACAGTCAAAACCCTAGCAGAGAAAGAGTACGTACTCCGTACTCAAAGAGAATGAGAGAAGGAGAAAGCGGGGGCGAGCGGTTGAGGGTGAAACACGGTGAGGAAGATGGCCATGCCATCGGAAGAGATAAGGGGGAGAGCGTGGGTGGGTATGTATCCGGTGTTAAGGAGGGTTCTTCTCGAGAGGGGTTAGGAAAGCCATCCAAGGTCTCTTTTAGAGATAAAGTTATTGGTGCAGAAAAGTCTAAGGCCTTTGCATTAGTAGGGTCTTTATCTGGGGATGGTATCGCGACGGTGACAGGTAAGCAAGGTGATTCTCGTCCACCAAGTGTCAGTTTTACCAAGGAGGCAAAGAGCTGTCTAGCTGAACCTTATAAGGAAGCCATCGTGATCAAGGTGCTGGATAAGTATTATGGCTACACGGCTCTCATGCATAAGCTCCGGATAGTATGGCGCATCAAAGGAGGGTTTGATTTGTTGGATGTGGGATTTGGATATTTTTTGGTTAAATTTGATATTGCTGGGGATCGTGAGAAAGTCATTCTTGGTGGCCCGTGGTTGATAGACGGTCACTATGTTGCAGTAAAGCCATGGGATGTGGATTTTAGGCCATGCGAAAAATCCTTTGGATCAACGCTGGTATGGATTCGAGTCTCGGGACTTCCAATTTGGTGCTACCAGGAACAAGCAATGCTGCGAATTGCTTCTGCAATTGGGATTCCGGTGAAAGTAGATTTGGCTACTAAGCTCGCAGAAAGAGGAAAATATGCCCGAGCTTGTGTTCAAATTAATCTTGAGTTGCCTGTAATCAAACATATTATAGTGGAGGGTGTGACTTATGAAGTGGAGTACGAGAGTTTACAGTTGATTTGTGCTACTTGTGCACGGTATGGGCATGATAAATCGTTGTGCATGGAGAAGGAGTCCTTGGAAGGAAACATAAATTCCTTTGGTGATGGAAAAAATAATGAAGCCCCAACACTAGTGCCACACAACAATCACGAGATTCAAAAAGAGGCTGAATCAGAAGCTCGTGATTTGGGTGAGAAATTAGGAGTTGTTAAAGGGAAGGATGTGGTTACGGAATCATTGGCTCCTCACGTGCCTGATGGTCTTGTTAATGAGGCATGCATGGATGATGGAGAAGGCTGGCAACAAGTGCTGCGTAAGAAAAAATTTACAATGGGCCAGTCATCAAGTTTGAAGGACCAAGATGGAAAGCAGCACAAGTTTGGTTCGAGAAGGGTTCCAAGGCCCAATTTGCATGGTGATGGAGGCAAATCAACTGGCATTAGGATGGGGAAGCAAGAAAAACATGAAATTGCGCCATCTCCATCGCGCAGAACTCCTGCACGTCGTGGAATTTCTCTACGGAAGCGTCCTCGGCCTTCCTCCTTGCAGAACTCGCCAGTTGATAAAAATGGTGGCACAACGGAGGAAACCTTAGTAGATGGAAGCATGGCAAGTGCAGTGTCAGGGGGTCCAAAGGTGGCAATTATTGAGGATCAGAGTGTGCCAGTACCGCAGGACAAACCACCTATTGAGGTTGGTGATTCTGTTTAGAGTTTATGTTCTTATTTATTCTGTCCCTATTATTTATGGATAGTTTAAATATGATTGTTTGGAATATTAGGGGTGCTTCTAATAAGTTAGCCCGGGTGCATTGTAAGGAACTTGTTAGGAAATTTAGACCTGTTTTCTTTATTGTGGTTGAAACTCACTCCCCTTTTCAGCATTTAAAATTATTTTGGGAAAGGTTGGGGTATCACTCTGTTGGTATAGTAGAGGCACAGGGGCATAAGGGAGGTATTTGGTTTCTATCCTCTATGAAGGGTGTTTGTTGTAAGTTCATTGATGCTTTTGATCAGGGTGTTACTGTTGAGGTTCACTTTGATAATTTAATTTGGAGGTGTAGTGGTATTTATGGCAGTCCTCAATTTAATAAAAGGGTTCTCCTTTGGGATTATCTTGTTGCACAATCCATGGTTTTTCAAGGACCTTGGATTGTTCTTGGTGATTTTAATGAAGTCAAATTTTCTCATGAATCTAAGGGCTGTCAATTTTCTCATCAAAGAGCAGACATGTTTGCTACTTCATTAGGGGATAGTGGTTTGTTTGATCTGAAGACTATCGGGAGGCAGTTTTCTTGGTACAGGAGGGTGAAAAATTATGTTGATGTGGCAAAAAAGCTTGATCGAGTCTGTATAAATAGTAGTTGGTTATCTATCTTTCCAGAGGCTTATGCAGAAGTTTTAAATAGGCTTCAGTCTGATCATTGCCCTATTCTGGTGCGTTGTAAAGGTCGTCCTCAGCCTAAAGGGAATCGACCTTTCCGATTTGTTGCTGCTTGGGCTACTCATCCTGGGTATAAAGATATTGTGAACCAGTCATGGTGGTCTGGTAATAGAGGAATTCATGGCAAGCTTTCAGAAGTACAGAAGAATTCACTAGAGTTTAACTCGAAGGTATTTGGTAACATTTTTGTTAAGAAATGTGAATTAGAGCAGCAGATTAATTATTTACAAAAGCGCTTGGAAGTGGTGGATAGTATTTATTTGCGTCAGAAAGAGCAACAGTTGCTTGATGATTATAATAATACTCTAGTGCAAGAAGAGCTCCTATGGTTCCAAAAGTCCAGAGAGCAGTGGGTAAGGTTCGGGGATAGGAATACAAGATTCTTTCATATTCAAACTCTTGCGCGAAGGAAGCATAATAAGATTCATGGCCTTTTTCTCAAGGATGGAGTGTGGGAAACTGATCCAGAGGTTCTGAGTCAAGAAGCAGAGTCTTTCTATAAAAGCTTATTCTGTCATTTAGATGATGTTGATTTGGGTTGCCTTGGTGATGTGCCTCTTCCTTCTCTGAATGAGGAAGCTTGCAATAATCTTACGGCACCAGTTACTATGGAGGAAGTCAAAACAGCTGTTTTTCACATGAACTCTTTTAAAGCTCCAGGTCCGGATGGGTTTCAAGCTTTCTTCTTCAAAGAATATTGGGAGATCATTGGTCTTGATGTTTGGAAGATGGTTAAGCAGGCATTCTCCGGTGTTACTCTTGATCCGAGAATGTTGGAGACTTTACTGGTTCTCATTCCAAAGGTTGAATCACCGGTATCTATGAAAGATTTCAGGCCGATTAGTCTCTGCAATGTAGTTTACAAGATCATCACGAAGGTCCTTGTTAATAGGCTTCGTCCTCATCTTGCGGAGATTGTTGGCCCGCTTCAAGGAGGATTTATTCCGGGACGAGGAACTCCTGACAACATCATTATTGCTCAAGAAGTCCTCCACTTTATGAAGAAGACTAAATCAAAGAAAGGCACACTGGCCTTTAAGATTGATCTGGAGAAAGCTTATGACAGAGTTGACTGGAGGTTTTTAGCTCATACCCTTAAGAGCTTTGGTTTTCCTATTCCTACACTTAATTTGATTATGAATTGTGTCACTGCTTCTTCCTTATCTATTCTTTGGAATGGGAGTCGTCTAAATGGCTTTACTCCTAGCCGAGGTCTTAGACAAGGAGACCCTATGTCACCCTATCTTTTTGTGTTGTGTATGGAGCGACTGGCATGCTTTATTAGTCATCAGGTTGATTTGGGCTTGTGGGAGCCGGTTGCTATTTCTAGAGGGGGACCAAGAATATCCCATTTAATGTTTGCGGATGACTTGCTTCTATTCTGTAAAGCTACAAAAAGACAAGTGCAAAATGTGATGTTGGTTTTAGAGACTTTTTGCAAAGCATCTGGGATGAAGATTAATGTGGAGAAGTCTAAAGCGCTTTGCTCCAAGAATGTCTCTGCAACAAGGAAAGAGGTTTTCACTGGGGTATCCTCTATCAGATTTGTCCAGGATTTGGGCAAGTATCTTGGAGTTACCCTTAGCCATTCTAGAGTGACTCGTTCAGCTTTCAATGGTGTCCTGGATAAGATTCGGAGTAGGCTAGCAAGCTGGAAAGGGAGTTTACTCAATCGGGCTGGTAGACTCTGCTTGGTTAATTCTGTTGCCGCTGCTATTCCCACGTACCAGATGCAGGTCTCTATTTTTCCCAAAGGAATCATTAGTAAATTGGAGTCTATGATGAGGAATTTTCTTTGGAAAGGACAAGTTGATGGAAGAGGATTGAATCTTGTTAGTTGGAAGGTACTGGTTACTCCAAAAAAATATGGAGGTTTGGGGATTAGAGATCCTTATTGTGTAAATATTGCTCTTCTTGGGAAGCTAGTTTGGACTTTTTTCCAGCAGCCAAACAAGCTATGGGTCCAATTATTGGATGCCAAATACCGATCATCTCTATATGACTGTTTTAGTTATCCTAAGAACAAGGACTCTCCCATTTGGAGGTGTCTTTGCAAGGCTTGGAAAGTGTTGAAGGATGGGTTTGCTTGGTGTATTGGAGATTTGAACCAGAATTTTTGGTTTTCTAGCTGGAGGAGAGAAGGACGGTTATCTAATGAGATGGATTATGTCCACATTTCTGATTCGAATCTCCGGATACAGGATATTTGGTCGGTTGGTAGGTGGCATTTGGATACTCTTTATTCTCCTTTATCTCAAAATCTGAAAGATAATATTCTCTCTTACAATCCAGATGAACAAGCAGGTCCGGAAGTGGGTTGGTATTGGAGTGGGTCTGCTGCCAAAGTCTATGACTCACGCAATGGTTACTTGTGGTTGTGTAAGCAGCTGTTTGGTTGGGAGGAGAGGGAGAATTGGCTTTGGCTTTGGCGTCAGCTTGTTCCGGAAAAGCATAAGTTTTTGGCTTGGTTGTGTCTTAAGGAGGCTCTTCCTACTGCAAGTTTTCGCTTTAGAAGAGGGATGTCGTCATCGGATAGGTGTCCAAGATGTCTTTCTAGCCAGGAATCGGTTATACATTGTATTCGGGATTGTCCAAAAGCTCAGCTTGTCTGGCAAAGGTTGGATATTCCTTGTCATCCTTTGGATTTAAAGAACTGGTTCTTGTATCATAGCAGAGAGCACCCGTTCAAGTTCTTTTCGGGACTTTGGTGGATATGGCGAGCAAGGAATAACGACATCTTTAATCCCCATGAAACTTGGCCTCCGGAAAAAGTCATTTGTCTGGCATTAACTTCAGAAAAGGAGCTTAGAAATATTTTTGAATTACAACGTATGTCCCTTCCCTCTACTCTAAATGGTTTTTGGAATCCCCCATCCATTGGTACTTTTAAGATTAATTGTGATGCTAGTTATTTTGGTTCGGGTGATAGTGTTGGTTTTGCTTGTGTTATTAGAGATTGTAATGGGAGCTGGCAAAGGGGGTGTTTGGGAATGATTGAGAGTAATAGTATTCTTCAAGGAGAATTGTTTGCTATTTGGAGAGGATATCTCTTAGCTTGGGATGTGGGTCAACGAGATGTTATTTGTGAGACGGATTGTGTGGCAGCATTTAATCTTGTTACTCAAGATGGTTCTGGGTTTATTGATCCACTGGTGCTCAAAATAAGAGATATCATGCATTGGAATTGGCGTGTTGACTTTCGTTTGATTATGAGAGATGCAAACACGGTGGCAGATACTATGGCAAAGATGGCGATGAAGTTACAACTTTCGCATGTGGAGCTTCTTTCACCTTGGGAGGAGTTTAAGAGTAGTCTTAAACGGGACTGTCCCTCTATTTAAGCAGTTCCTTGTTTTGTTTCCTTTGTTTTTCTTTGTTTAATTTATTTCAGTCACCAAAAAAAAAAAAAAACTGTTGATAGTGTTACAATGAAAGGTCAAAGTTGTTGGGAATAATACACTATTCTCCCTTGAGAAAATATCTTTTATAGAGAAATAAAATAGACACAATCACAACACAAGAATTTAACGTGGAAAACCCCAATTATTGGAGAAAAAAACCACGGCCGTTGTCAAATGACAACCAAAGAATATCACTATGTGAAAATTGTTACAACACATAGACTTCTTTCTCTCTAACACCGGCACCCCAATACATCCACACTCTCAAAGCAAATATTTAACTACACCTCACAACACTCTCTAATCAAAGAGTATAGAGGAAAAGAAAAGTCAGATACAAGCTTTAAATGTTTTCGACTGGTGCAAAAAATATGGAGAACTTAGCCTCATATTTATAGCCTAGGCCACCCACTCCATTTGCTATCCTAAGCAATGTGGGACTAATTCAACCAAATCCTAACAAAAGTTTGCATAGGAATTTTGTTTAGGAAAAGTATAGGTACACAATGAGAATATTAAACAATGTGAACAATAGATATATTGGATGTTTAATTCAATAAGTATGTAGATGATTATGTTCATTATTTTTAATTAGATGGTTATTTCTTTTGATTCGTTTACTTATGTACAGTTAACAATGGCCGGATGTTTAATTCACTAGGTATGCAGATGATTATCCAAATGTTAAGATTTACGTAACCTGATATAACAGACTTAGAATTAGTTAGTTAATTGTTGCTATTAGTATTAGTCAGTTAGAGTTGCCAGCTAGCAAAGTTAGTTAGGCAGATTAAGTTAATTAGCTCTTGTGTAACTATATAAAGATAAGCATGTAATGCAGAAACAGATGATGAATGAACACAACTTTCATGTTCGCCAAAATTTCTCTTTCTCGTCTTCTCTGATTCTCTCCTTCTGCAGATTCCAATTCTCCAAATTCCAACTCACTAACAGCTTCTTCTTCACTTGCATCTTCCTCCTCTGTTCATCTCTCTCTCTCTCTCTCTCACTCCCTTCTCTAAGTTCTTCACCCTTCACCTTTGGACTGACTTGACAGAGATTGATGAGAGCCCAAATCTCTCAAACCACGAAATTTCACATGGTGCAGTGAGCGTGGAGGAGAGATCGCAGCTCCGATCAACGAGACTGAAGGTGAAAGATCTAAATCTGAAACCAAACCGGATTCATCGATTACCTACCTCTTTTGCTTGCTTTTCGTTTTGAAGCTGTTAGACCTAATTCTTTCTCAATTTCTCAATTTCTTGAATCTACATCAATTCCTCAATCAACGATGACAACTAATCAATCGAATCCAGCCGTTCCTATGGACGCACAATCAATTGCAAATTTTTTGAGTCAGATCTCTGCAATTCAAGCTCATGTAGCAAGAACTACTGTAAATCCGATGCAAGATCCAACGAGCCCCTATTTCATCCATCCAAGTGAAAGTCCAGGTAATCCTCTCATACCTATTAAATTGAATGCAAGCAATTATAGTTCGTGGAGCCGAGGCATGCTTCTAGCTCTGAAATCAAAGAACAAGTTGAAATTTATCAATGGATCCATTGTGAAACCGAACGAACTCGATCCACTATTTGAAGTCTGGGAGAAGTGCAACACCTATCTGGTGTCATGGATAACTATGTCCCTCAGTCTAGAAATCTCAGGAAGTGTAATTTGGAACAACAACGCCTCAGACTTGTGGAAAGAATTGAAACGGAGGTACTATCAGGGTGACAAGTTCAGAGTTGCTGAGTTACAAGAAGAGCTCTTCCAACTCAGGCAAAGAGATGCCACTATAACTGCTTACTACACGAAGCTACAATCAATTTGGGAATACTTGAACAATTTCAGGCCAATTCCAGAGTGCACTCATTGTGAACAATCATGCACATGTGGACTGAATGTGATGCGAGAATTCAGAAGAGAGGATTATACAACAAGATTTTTGAGAGATCTCAATGACTAGTATACTGCTGTCAGATCGCAACTAATGTTGATGACTCCCATGCCTGATATAGACACTGCCTTCTCCATGTTGACACAACAAGAAAGACAATTCAATGATTGCCAAAATTCAAAGATCTTCTTTAACAAAGCAATACCTCCTTATCAACCAAATGATGACAGAAATAGAGGGAGAGGCAGAAGCAGAGGGAGATACCAAGGCAATGGTAGAGGCAGAGGAACCAAAATGTAATGCACATTCTATGATAAATCCGAAAATACCATTAATACATGCTATAAAAAGCTTGGCTTGCCACCCCATCTAAGGCAACGACAAACTGGCAGCATCGATTTCACCACTACTGAACCACATGCTGAGAAGAGAAATGATGATCTCAGCCAAGTTAGTATGGGCAATTGCCATAAGGAAGCTAGTGAGGAGCCAAGTTATGATCTCAATTCACTCCAAAAGGAAGCAATTATCAAATTTCTCAAAGGACAAGAGGCTCAACAGCAACCTCAAGTCACAACCCACACACTACTCCCATGAATCAAGGTAAAATTGTTGTTTTAAAATACAGTAGCAATATTTCATCCTTTGTTACTGCAAAATTCCCCTTCTGGGTCATAGACACGGGGGGCCACTGATCATATCACTTTTGACATAAATGATTATTATTCACACTACCAAGTAAAACCTATAATTGTTAGAATGCCTGATGGCAGCCATACGACAAGTACCATCATTGGCACCATTAGATTTTCTAATCAATTATTTCTTTCAAATGTGCTATTCATTCCAACTTTTGAATTCAAATTGATTTTTGTTTCAAAATTGACTGATGAATTGAAGTGTCAAATGTTAATTGATGATAAAATCTGTGAGATTCAGGAGCAAACTAGTTTGAAGAGGATTGGAGTAGCTAAATGTGCTGACGGTCTCTATAATAGCCAATCTTTTAATTCTGTTTCTGCAACACACAATAATCATAGCATGCATAATTCAGCAAAGCTGCCGCTCACTTTCACAGCAGCACTTTCCACCAATAATAGCACTGCAACTTGCACTGCATTATCAGTTCAAATAAATGCACTTTGGCATTCTAGATTAGGTCATATCCCTCAAAATAGATTGCATGTAATGCACAAAATTTATCCCTTCATTGATTGTAATGAACAAATAAACCCATGTAACTCATGTCATTTAGCAAAGCCAAAACGCTTACCTTTCTCTTATAGCAATTCTGAATCTAATGCTTGTTTTGATTTGCTGCATCTTGATATCTGGGGACCAATTTCA
Organism: Arachis ipaensis; assembly: GCF_059453495.1. Taxonomy (NCBI): domain Eukaryota; kingdom Viridiplantae; phylum Streptophyta; class Magnoliopsida; order Fabales; family Fabaceae; genus Arachis; species Arachis ipaensis. Next base: position 9,995,892 of record NC_142438.1, read on the forward strand.
GTCCCTTCCATTAATGCTCACAAATATTTTTTTACCATAATTGATGACAAAAGTAGATACACCTGAATTTTTGTATGAAAGCAAAGTCAGAAACTTCAAACTTGGTTAAAACCTTTATAAAATTTGTTCAAACTCAATTCAATCACACTGTCAAGTGTCTAAGGACTGACAATGGTCCTGAGTTTACTATGCAATCATTTTACGCATTCCAAGGTATTGTGCACCACACTTCATGTGTTGAAACTCCACAGCAAAATGGGATAGTGGAAAGAAAACACCAACACATTTTGGGGGTGGCTAGAGCATTGCTATTCCACTCATCTATGCCTAAATATTTTTGGAATTTTGCTGTAAAGCATGCTGTGCATATCATCAACATATTGCCAAGCCAATTTCTTGATGACAAATCACCTTTTGAATTTATTTTCAACCAAATATCTAATCTGTCCAATTTAAAGGTTTTTGGATGTCTCGCCTATGCATCAACTCTTACAAATGGAAAAACTAAATTGGACCCGAGAGCACAAAAATGTGCTTTTCTCGGTTTTAAAGAAGGAACAAAAGGATTCACACTCATTGTTGTAAAAACCCAAAGAATTTTCACATCTAGAGATGTTTTCTATGAAAATCACTTTCCATATTGTGCCTGTGATTCTGATCCGCATAATCACAATAAAATTTCACAGCAAAATTACAACTTTGATCCATTCACTTATGATTCTCACTACACTGACTCATTTGCTCCTAGTTTGCATCAACCACACATGCCTCAAACTTATGTTCCACTTGCACATCATCAAAACTATCAAAATTTTCAAACACCATCAAATTTGCATTCTGAATTTGCTGATCACACCATAAATGAACCTGCACATTCAACACACACTGCTGAACAAACAGAAAATCATACATCACATGCATCACATCAAAATCCACAACCACTTGAACTTAGAAAATCCACGAGAATTAAAAGGTTACTAGCCTATCTCAAAGACTATCATTGTAAAGTGAACAGTTCAGTTTCTAGTTCCACTCATCCTCTTTGCAGGTACCCTATTTTGCAGCAAATTTCCTATGATGCACTCAATCCAAAACACAAGGTTTTCTCTTTGGCTGTTACTGCAAATGTTGTACCTAGTAACTATGAGGAAGCTGCTGCTCACCCTTGCTGGAGAGAAGCTATACAAAGCGAACTTGAGGCTTTGAAGAAAAATCAAACTTGGCAAATCACAACACTCCCTCATGGCAAGAAAGCTATAGCCTGCAAGTGGGTGTTCAATATTAAATTCCTCCCTGATGGAACCATCGAAAGATACAAAGCCAGGTTGGTTGCAAAGGGGTTCACACAAATTGAATGTGTCGACTTTATTGACACATTCAGCCCAGTGGTTCGAATGTCAACTTTGAGAGTGGTTTTGGCCTTGGCGGCTGCAAAATAATGGCATATCAAGCAGCTAGATGTGAATACTGCTTTCTTGCACGGCGACCTACATGAAGAGGTCTATATGAAGCTTCCGCCAGGGCTTCAAAAATCTAAACTGGCAACGAACTCAGTGTGTAAATTGCGAAAATCGCTCTACGGCCTGCGGCAAGCTAGTAGGTAGTGGAATTTGAAATTGATTGAAACATTGAGCTCGACTGGTTTCTCCAAATCAGAATCAGATCATTCTTTGTACACCAAAATCACAGCTCAGGGGGGTTACAATCATCATGGTTTACGTTGATGACTTGGTCTTGACAGGCAATGATCTTGCTGAGATTGATTCAATCAAGCAGCTACTTGATCAAAAATTCAAAATTAAAGATTTGGGGGACTTGAAGTACTTCCTAGGCATGGAAGTGGCCCGCTCATCAAAAGGGATCCATCTTTGTCAACGCAAGTATGCCTTAGACATCCTCAAAGACTTCAGCTTCTTAGAGTGCAAGCCAGCTAGCACTCCAATGGATTATACTTCTGCATCAAAATTGTCAAGGAAAAGCGGCAATGCATTAGAGGATCGAGCCCCATACAGACAACTAGTTGGCAGGCTTTTGTACCTGACCAACATAAAGCCAGATTTAGCTTACGCAATTGGAAGACTTAGTTAGTTTATTGACTATCCCACAGATGTACACCTGCAAGCTGCTCACAGGGTACTGCGGTACTTAAAAGGATGTCCCTCAGTTGGTCTGTTCTTCTTGGCTACCAATGATCTTAAACTCACAGGGTTCTCGGATGCAGACTAGGCAACGTGTGCAGATTTCAGAAAATCCATCACTGGTCATTGCTTCTACATTAAAAAGTCACTCATTAGTTGGAAAAGCAAGAAACAGAACATTGTTGCGAGGTCGTCCTCAGAAGCTGAGTACAGAGCTCTGGCCCTGGCAACATGGCAAGCTCAATGGCTATCTTACATCATGAATGATTTGGGCATGCCACTGACAGAGCCCATCACACTTTTCTGCGACAATAGATCAGCCATCCACATTGCCACTAATCCTATCTTCCACGAGAGAACTAAGCACATTGAGATTGATTGCCGCACTGCTCGAAACCAACATCTCTTAGGTCTCACACACCTCATGCCGGTTTCTTCATCGAACCAGTTGGCTGACTTCCTTACCAAGGCCTTAGCCCCTGGTCTCTTCTCAAGCAACATTTCTAAACTAGGCCTTTTGGATATTCATAATCCTAGTTTGAGGGAGGTTGTAACCTGATATAACAGACTTAGAATTAGTTAGTTAATTGCTGCTGTTAGTATTAGTCAGTTAGAGTTGCCAGCTTGCAAAGTTAGTTAGGCAGATTAAATTAATTAGCTCTCGTGTAACTATATAAAGATAAGCATGTAATGTAGAAACAGATGATGAATGAACACAACTTTCATCTTTGCCAAAATTCCTCTTTCTCATCTTCTCTTATTCTCTCCTTCTGTAGATTCCAATTCTCCAAATTCCAACTCACTAATAGCTTCTTCTTCACTTGCATCTTCCTCCTCTGTTCATCTATCTCTCTCTCTCTCACTCCTTTCTCTAAGTTCTTCACCCTTCATCTTTGGACTATTGATGAGAGCCCAAATCTCTCCAACCACGAAATTTCACAGTTTAGGAGGTAATTTGGAAGTGGAATACTTTTTGCTTTATTGAGTCAATTCTAGAACCTATTATTCACGTTGTTTACAAAAGTTATTGTCTACTTAACAAAATCGTTTTTTTATGTCAATTTTTTTTAACAACGATATTGAATTTTAAACTTTCTGCCATTAAACTCTATATCATAAGACTATTATCTAAAATTATTAATAATGATTATAATAATTCTTTCTTTTAGTATTATGAATCAGAATTGTACACGGAGTCGCTTGCACGGGTTGATGAATTGAGTCGGGAATTAGCCGGTGGCACGACCAAACTCTAGGAGCGACGGAAGTAATACATGCACGCTTAAGTCAAAGAATTAATGAGATAGAGTTTATCTATTTCGGTGGAATTGAATTATACCTAGAAGAGTGATAGCATTTTTCTCTTATAGTGTTGTCGAATTATCTTATCTTGTAGAGGAGATTCACCTTTTAGGATTTAAACGATGGTTAAGTGTGAAAATTTTTTTGGATGGTTAAAATAGCGATAATGTTTAGACCGAATCGCGTTTAGACTAAGAATTTAGGTTAAGAGTGAATTTAAAAAAAATAATTTTATTAATTATTGACATTTAAAAAATTAACGACATAGATAAACTTAATGTTGATGATTAAATTAAATTAAATATTAAAAATAATTTCAAAAAATTTAAAACGTCAAGAAAAATAAAATATATTTTATCTTTAACAAAATTAAGTACTTCCCACAAAAGAAAAATAAAATATATCTGAGTTTAAAATTGATATAATCCAGTAGTCTAGTTGGAGAAGAAATTAAAGAATATGCAAGTGTGAATATGACGACCTTCAATTTTTGAGATAAATTTTAGGTCGAATTATCATGCCATTGAAAAAGATAATATTAGCCAAGATATAACCAACTGAACGTGATGACTAATTGGGTTGTTCGAGTTATGTGTTGCTTCATATAGTTTGTAAGTGTTCTTCATATATATTTAAAAATGATGTAAATTTGATGGAGAAAACATAAGAGCTAGGTTCATTCCTAGCTCCTAGATGGCTAGATGTCATGAAAAGATTTAACTTCAACTTTGATTATCAACTTTTTCGTAACAAATTATTAGTAAAAGTCTATTTTTTATTTGATTTTTACACAATATAATTATGATTTGAAAGTGTTTAGGTTTTATGAGATTTAGGGACGAATTAGAGTCCATAAAATAAGTCCAATATATATTTAAAATTGAATTTAGATTAAGACAAACTTGATTTCATCTAACCATATATACTCTTAATGAAAATTGCTGGTCATTGCATTCATTGCTTTGATTTATATCACCTATACTTAGATCAAATGAAATTTACTGCAATGCCTTGTTAAAATAATAAAAAAAGGTTAGACACTTGTATTAATATACATGGTTTAATATCTTTATATATAATTTTTTTTACTCTAACAAACTATTACTATCCATTTTAATGAACCAAAAAATTAAAAGTGACTGTCATTTTAAACACAAGCAATAACATGTTACAGTGAAACCTTATTTTACATTTCTTCTTTGTTGAGATACCAAACCCCAAAAGTTGACTAAATTTGATATTTCATTCACTACATCTTTCAAGCTTTTTCTTTTTCTTTTCGTTTCTAAGAAAATAAAATAACAAAATCTCTTTCGTCTCTGATTATGATTAATGAATGGTGAGTATATGCATTTTATGCTCCTCTACAAATATTTTTGCGAGTCTAAGCCTATAACTGAAGTAGGCCCAAATATTTTGTGTAACGAGCCCAACAATACGGACTTAGCCCAAAGTAAAAAGCCCAAATAGTTTCAGGGCTTCCCAACGTTAACCACCCAAATTAAAAAAAAAAATCAGCATTAAAAAAAATTCGTTAAATGTCGTTTTCAGGTGTGCCGAGCGTTTGCCGTATGCGGTGGCCATGGGAATGAAGTGATTGTTGTTCCCTGAGCTCTTAACATTCCAAAGGTTCACCTTTTACCCTATCTGAATCCCAAGATTGAGTTCTATGTCTTTTTTGTTTTGAGTTTTTTCTTTTATTCTTAGCAAGCTGAAAGAGTTGCTTTGAAATAATGAACTTTCACTGCCATTCAGAGCAGTGAGGTATGTTCACTGAGTCTCTAGGTGTTCAATAGAGTGAATTTTTGAATCCCCCATATTCATCCTTATGAGGAACTAACATAACAGAAGAGGAGGGAAGTAAGGAATTGGGGATGAGTGTATGTAGAATTGAGAATAAGGGTTAAGGATTCAGTGATTCACCACTTTCTCAATTAGGATAAATAAAATCAATACAAGCATTTTTCGATAAGTTCATCAATCATAGTTGTTTTAAAAGAGCAAGTGCTTTGAAATATCAAGGGAGGAGGGGTTATGATGGATGTAATGATGATAGGTTGCCTAGAACATGTTTGTAGAAATGCCTAGATGAAAGTTAATGAGTTTCAGTTTGTTACTTTCTCTTTCTTTGATGAGCACTTATATATTAATCATGCAGTAATATGTGTATTTGTGTTTGAAATTTTCTTTGGATATCAAATATTTTCTAACTTTTGTTGCTGCTATGTGATTTCCAGCATCTAAAGATCTATCTGCACAACATGTATGTTCAGTTGTGAACAGAAGCTTCTCTTTTCCCCAAATCAACGATGGCTTTCTTGTTTCACAAATTTCAAGAGGTATCTCTTTGTTTTGTCTTATGTTGGAAATGGTCACATTTTACTGTAAATAGCCAAAAATATGTAGACATTACTATTTAATTGCTAATAAAAATTAACAATGAGGAGACAATGTTAGAGATCAGACCACCTCCAATTTTTATATTTTTCATTTTATTTTCTCCATATTTTGTGTTGTTTCATGACCATTTAGTCTGTAAAGTTTTTAATTTCAAGGGTCTATAACAGACAATTGCATGTGGATTTTGAACATATCAATGCTCTGAAAGTGATGATGACTCATAGCTTGGAAGTTTTCGCAATAGTTTGTAGCTCCTAGAGAGATTACTGTTTTATAAGTTATCTCTTGTATTGTGCTATACTAAATTATAATTTGCCTGTTGTCCATCATGTGAAACTCGCAACAACGATCTTGTTCTGGATTTGTTTCAGGCTGTAAAAACACTTGCAAAAAGCCCTACTTTTGCTAGGGATCCGAGGCAGTTACAGTTTGATGCTGACATTAACCGCTTGTTCCTTTACACAAGGTCTGTATTTCTGTTGTCTCTATGTAGTCATGAATAATCTGTGTGCATTCATCATGAGCCAAACTCAGAATTTCATTCTCTCTTAATCATCTTACTTAAAGGCAGTGACACAGAATTGTTGACATTTAGTTTGGCTAGCAGCTTGATTGGACTATAGAACTTTTAAAATAGTTTTCATGCAGCATTAGAACAGATTTGATTCGTCATAATAGTTTAAAGCACTATAACATAATTATGAACATTTCTTCTCATGTAGACAATCAATGGGATTGTCCTGTTTTAACATCTTGACATATTTTCCTCATGCAAAAGACTTAAATATCCAGCTACAATCTCTTGGGGAAGAATGCTGAAGAAGCAGATGCAGAGGAGATTATTGAAATGGCCGACAAAGCCTCTGTTGAGGTTCAACAGATGCAGGTGCAAGAAAATGTCCACTCTCAAATAAAGTCATTTAGCACATCCATGGATAAAATTCTTCTTCGAAATGAAAAGGGGGTGAATGATCCCCTTGAGTCATCTCGACAAGAAAATGCCTTGCCTCACTGTGACAGGCATAGCTTTAGTTTGGGTAGCAAAGACCCACCTACTGACAATCTTGGTGAGATTTTTGTTTTGTTTTCCATATTCCCCTTTTTTTGGTGCACACTCTATTTAACGATATTTTACTCATTGCTACTCATATCATACTGTGCCTATTCCTTTTGATCCCTGGTTGTATAGAAAAATAGCTAAATGTATTAACAAATTCAACCAATATTGTTCACAATGTTCTAGCTTTCACACCTGTTTATTCACTGCTTATTGATGTCCATTTTGCGCAGCTGTCCCTAGACAAAGATCATTAAGCCTAGTCGAAGTTTCAAAGAGATTAAAGGATCAAGTTGGCTACCAACTTAATGTTAAACCTTCTCAAATATCTCACAAGGATGCTGGTCAAGGTCTATTTTTAGATGGTGCAGTAGATGTTGGTGCTGTGGTAGCCTTTTATCCTGGTGTAGTCTACTCTCCAGCTTATCATCAATATATTCCGGGATACCTTGATGAGCAGAACCCTTATTTGGTCACAAGACATGACGGGAATGTCATTGATGCCCAACCTTGGGGCTCTGGGGGCGATGAACAAGAATTGTGGAGTGGTAGAAAAATGGTAGTTAACAAGCCTGATATGGAAGGATCCCAAGTAGATAACACTGATAATTTTCTTGAGCGTAGAAACCCATTAGCCTTAGCTCATTTCGCTAATCACCCTGCAAAAGGAATGCTTCCAAATGTCATGATTTGCCCTTACAACTTTCCATTAACTGAAAGCAGCATGAGAGTTTACATCCCTAATGTATTATTTGGAAATGCTGAAGTAAATACGAAGGCATTTGGCAACTTTTGGTTCAAATCTGGAGTACCAAGAAATTGTGAATCACATGTCCCTACTCTGAAAACTGTTGTTTTGGTAGCAACTAGGGCTCTTCAAGATGAGGAGCTATTCCTTAACTACAGGCTAAGCAACTTTAAGCAGCTGCCAGAATGGTATAATCCAGTGGATGAAGAATACTAGAATAGGACATGAGAAGATGGATCCAGTCAGTGGCTATCACGACCAAATAGTTTCCATGGTTATTCAGAATATCTGTATTTTATTTATTTATTGTTTTTCGGATTTATGAAGGCATATTTTGTTTCTATGTTGTCTCAAAAAAACACTAGTAAAATTCATGATTTTGATACTATCTATATATTAAGAACTAGTATTTTAGCCTGTGTAATTCACGGGGCAACCAAATATTTTGTACCTCTAGTGTGACTAATTCTTAATCGATTTGTAATTTTGTAAGATATGCATATAAATGAACTTTAATATTTAGACTTAAAACTTAAAAAAGATAGTATTACACAAATGAAATAGAAACTGGACAATTTTTATTACGCAGAGATGGCAAAAGCATTAAACCACTTCAACTATAATCAATGGTTATCACGATTCATGAGCTAACGGCTCTTCCTTCCACAACTAGTTATTTTGTTATATAGGCTCTTATGCAAGTATATTCTCAGCAATCAACATGCTTTCATATGGTCCTATGAAATGTCCGCATAAAGGGCCAAACAAGTAACTTAATACACTCTCTGCCCCCACTTGAAACTGGTTCACTCACACCAATCCATTTGCCGTTATGACAAGCCAATCTTGTTGCTCGCGAGACCAACAAAAACCAACTATTCAACTAATGGAAAAATATGGTCTACTGAACTAGTAGTAAGAAACAGCTAATGAGCTTGAATTCAAGAGGCCTGTGATATGGCGGTGGCTCGAGCAGCACGCCTTTGGAGTGCCTTCAACCTATTTTCTTCCATTCGTGCTCTCTGCTCTTCTGTTATCTCATCTTTGCCAGACATGCTGGCTTCCTTATCTTGGATTACATTTGATGTCTCTTCAGTTGCAATGCTTTTGGACACTGTGTTGGCATCAGGCTCGTTCTGCATTGATTGAGATGGTTCCTGCAATAAAAGAGCATTCCTCAGTTAAGATTTTGGCAACAATTCTTCTTTAGAAATACACAATTTACTCTAGCTATTTGATTTTCAGAAAGAGAGTACATCACAAAAGGACGATAAACAAACTTCTATTTTGAAGAACTCAAACTTACTTCAGTAGCTGTATTGAAAAACTCCTCAATCATATCCTCTTGCATGTCATTAACATTTTGGGGTTCTGAAAACAAATCTCGCTCTTCATGATTTGCTTCCCCATTGACTGAAGATACATGAAGCACCAAAATAAGAAATTAGTTAAGAAAAACAAGATTGTCCATGTAAAAAATAACAAAACTAAATTATTCCAGTCACAACATTACAGCAATGTTCTAGTCGATTATACAGAATCAGGCCACTACCCTATTTAGAGTATGAATCAAATGGAAGTTTTCTACAATTGTGATCCCACATAAGACTGAATACTGATCAGTGAATTCTACATATCAAATTGTGAATTGGAGGAGCCTAACATTTAAGATACTAAACATGCTTGAAATCCAAACTTTCATAGGTAGTCCCCAATAATCATTTCCTGAATGTCTTTAGCTAGTTGAGTTGTTTGATAGTTGTTCCTAAATGCAAATAGTTTCCATGTACTATCAAACATTCATATCTAACACTGCAAAGAGCAACATAGGTAGATACCTTGTTCTTCAGCCGGAATCTCTTGCCCGACAGGTGTTTCATTTAATTTGGTTGGATCTCCACCATTTGCAACTCTTTCTCTCAAATCTCTAAGGCACATCTAGTTCAAGTGCAAATAACAATAACAATATCACAAGTGTGAGTAATAAGAATCTATTTTATGTAGGGTGGAAAATTGGAAGTGTGCATCATTCAAAATAACATCATCTACATTCAAACATACATTCTCCACAAACATAGAAAAACAACACAGAATAACATATCAATATATATCTAATTTACTCCCTCCATTACATAATATTTGCTACTTTAAAAATTCGATATATTCATAACTCAGTGATTACAGATCCAAAGTTACCTTGACGCGCTTAGTAGCAGCAACTTTCTCAACTTTGAGAACGAATTCATCAAAAGAGTAATAAGGTATCAAGCGAGAGTGCCATTCTGTGTACATCCGAAGTAAATTCCCCAAATCCTGAACCTAAAACACACACACACACACACACACACACACACAAAGTGAGATCAAAAAAGCTGAAATTGATGCGGAAAATGAAAGTAGTAGTAATTGATGCCAAGGCAATGGGATTATTACCTCGTGGCCGCGACCGCGGTATTTGAACTCGCGAGGGAAGTAGCGAAGGACGTAACCGAGGCCGTCGTCGGAGAGGAGGAGATCCGGCGTGAGCTTAGGCCTCGATCTGGGGACCTTCTTAGGCTTCTCCGCGGATTTGGAACTGCCGGCGGAAAATCTGGCTCCGCCACCGGAATAAGGCTTGGAGGAAGAAGGAGGAGGAGGAGGACGAGGAGGGGGAGGATTGCGATCGGCGGAGGAATGGGGGTTTTGGTCGGGAGCAGAAGAAGGGCAGTCGCGAGACCAGTGGCCTGGTCTGCCGCACTTGTAACAACCTGTTGCCGACATCTCTCTCTCTCTCTCTCTCTCTCTGAATTTGGTGATCTTCTTCAGAGTTCAGACTCAGATTCAATCACACATTCACACTAACAAAAACTGGTTAAGTAAATTTTGGGGTTTTTCTTCTCTTCCTTTTAGCGGGAAATGGCGGGAAAACAAGGAGGGAATTTCCCTTTCTCTTTTTTATTTTTTTAGAATTTTATTTTCATGTATAAAGAATTTTTACATGTTAGACTATGCATTTAAATAATTTTTAAAACAGTGCATTTGTAAATTAATTATTTTGAGTTTAAAGCTTAAAATTTAATTTCTAAAAAAATCCAAATAATTTCAAACATTTGTCATTTTTTTTGTCATATCATAAATTAAATAATTAGTTCTTCAAATATAGGGATGGCAACACTACCCGAATCTGTGGGTACCCATCCCACTCTTAAATCCGCCTCTATCTGCTCCAGTATATGCGGAGCTAGATAAAATATTAGAGGAAGCTAAAAATATTTACACAATAAAATAATATTAAAATAAAATTTTGAGGGAGGCTAAACTGAACTTTATATATAATTTACATGTAAAAAATTAAAATTAGGGAAGTCGTTGCCCTCTTCCTCAGCATGTAGCTTCGCCCCTGCCAGTATATATATATAATAATTAACGAAATGATTAATAATATTGTATTATATTTAAATTTTTACTTTAATTTATGTTATGTATATAATTATTGTTATATAAATTTTAAATTTTAAGTTTATTTATTGAATTTTAATAATTATAGAGACGAAACGGATTAAAGTTTAACTTTTTACTAAAAATCCGCCCCATTACCACCCCTATTCAAATAAAGTATTTTGTCTAAATATATATGATGATTTTTTAGTAATTGATTGTGTACTAAAAATATAAACCTTTTTTGTACATAATCTATTTTTATAATGACCTACAAACATGGTCAAAAAGAGTTAAGTTTTTTCTAAAGGTATTGGGCTAAAAGGATGGAACTCAAAAGAACACCTTGAGGAGTTGAATTTCTCTTCAGTGGGAACTATATTGGTGGAAGTGGATTGGTTGGATTTGGAGTGTAAAAGTGTCATCTAGTTTAAATAAAACCAAACTAGATGTCCCTTCACTAATGTCACATGTCAGGAGCTTTAGTTTAATGTGTGGGAATCAACTTCCTACTATTTTCAGTTGACAAGACTTGAGGTGATCCCAAATACCTAAAGATATTTTGGAAAGAGCAGTAAACCAAATGTCAGACTAAAACCATTGGCCAAGGGGTATCCTCTTCATCATGGTTTTACGCTATAAAAAGAACCTCAAGTCACCTCTATAAATCATCTTTTACTTCAACTTTCACCCTCACCTTCAACTATCATTCACTCTCACTTTTCACTTTCACATTGATCATCTTCTTCTTCACAGACCTTGAAACCCTTTTCATCCTTTACTTTCACCTTCACCTTCATTTTCACTTTTTCACCTTCACATTCATCCTCTTCTGAGAGCTTCTCTTCTCTGTAAATCATTCCTGTCCACTTTAAACAAAGCTCATTCATCCTCTTGTGACATTAGTGGAGGTCTCAACACTTGTTCTCCACCCCTCTTCCTCACTATTAGTTCTTGTATTGTTTATTTGCCATTAATAGAAGTGTCTTTCTCACAAGTTTACTTACTCCTAATCTCTCATCTTAACTATTATTTTTCACGAAACTACCCGAATCAGTAATTAATAATAAAATATAAAAACTATTTATCTTCTTTTAAAGATATAAAACTAATATTTTTTTCGTGATCTATAAACGTTATTTAACTATTTGTATGAATAAAAGTGTTTCCTTTGTTAAACAAAATAAAAATAACAGAATATAATGTCATGCAATATGCTTCGTCACTTTACCCAAACTTTGATTTGACAAGAAAAAATGTAGTTTCAAAATTTTATTTTTGTCACTAAAAGTGTGTAAGTTGGATTGCATTGGATTGAATCCTATTTTTTTTTATATATATTGTTTTAGCGTCAGTGAATCATTTAAATATTAGATGATTTTGTATTTAACAAATTTTTAAGGGCGGCTGTGACACAAATAATTTGTCAAAAGCGTTCTGTAAAATAAATTTATTCATAAAAATATAATTCACGGAGACGTATTGTCATTCTACGAGAGACATTCAATGTGTGTGTTTTGTATACGGCAATATCAAAATAAAAAATCGAGATTGAACCCCTGTAGTCCGGAATTTTTGTTTGTTTGAATGGGTTTTGATAATCCAAACACAAACTCCTTGCCGGAGAAAATGGGACAATGATTGTATAGAAAAGGGTAAACTACCAAAATCATTCTTAATTTTAAAGTAGGTCAACAAAAATAACGCTAAATTTTATATTTAATAAATTGTTTATATATATATAATCCAAAATTTTATAGATACATTTAGATAATTATTTAAAAATTATATAAAAAATTAGATTAAAATTTTATCTCTAAAATTTTATTTTTTAAACAACTTCATTAACAAAAAAATTGCAAAAAAAGAATTATTTGAAATAAAATTACCAAATTTTAATAATAAAAAATCTTATTTTTTAATTATATTTGCAAAAATTACATCAAAATTTAATCTTTAAAATAATTTTTTTAAAATATATATATTTAACATTATTAAAAAATGAGAGTATTTTTGTTAACGAATTAAAAAATCAGACATAATTTTAATAGTTTACTTTATAAAACATAAGAAAAAGGGTTTAATTATTATGAAAGAAGCTAAACATAATCTAGAAGGCTTAAGTTACTATATAGTTTGGTCTGCTGTTTTATTTTGTGTTGACTAATTTGTCTTAATTGATCCCTTCACATTGCCGTTCCAAGTTGGGCTATGCACTAATTATAATTAATACTAGTGTACTACTACTAATTCAAAGAAGCTTCAATTGATGTGGCCGGCAAATGGAAGCTTATGGTACCAACAATCTCTGAGTCTTATCTTATATACTCTCTTAACTCTTTCTGGAATCAGGTTTTCAGCATGCATCTATCACTAGCCGCTACACAACCCTACAAATTTTATTGTTAGTGCTTGTCCAAAACCAAAGTAGCTCTCCAATAAACGAGAGAGAGAGAGAGAGAGAGAGAGAGAGAGAGAGAGAGAGAGAGAGAGAGAGAGAGAGAGAGAGAGAGAGAGAGAGAGAGAGAGAGAGAGAGAGAGAGAGAGAGAGAGAGAGAGAGAGAGAGAGAGAGAGAGAGAGAGAGAGAGAGATTCTGAAAAATAAGGTAAAGAGTCTCACTAGGGAGACAATGCCAACTTAAACTGATTTTCGAGTTCAAGATCAAACTCTTGACCTTTCGTATGTCATGATACTATTTATCCCAAAAGCTTCAGCTGATGGAAAAAGATAACAATAATGATTATATCTTTAATACTCCCTAAACCTCCATTGTCCACATTGTATAAATATTCCATTGACTCCTCATACTTTCCTAAGGTAAAAGTAAAAAAAATTTTTATTTCATATGTTGTGTTTATATTTTAGCTTTAAAATGATACACAAATTTTAATTTTATATATTAATTATGTTGATGTATGTACATAAAAACAATTCTATCGGCCTATCAAAAATTAACTATAAAATTAATATATAATTTACACAAATAATTAATTTTAAAAATACTAAAATTTATTATTTTTAATTAATAATTAGTCAATAATAATATTTAAAAATATATTGTTAAATTATTAAACTAAAAAATATAATTAATAATATTAATTCAAAACAACATATTCTTTTGGTTGGACCTTGAGCTTTTCTCTATATTTTATGTGCTATGGGGTCTTATTTGGGGTGGATATACCCACTAATTACCAAACGCTTCCTTTGATCTCAATTTTTTTTTTTTGGGTCATATTTTGATCTCACTTTGAGTGTGATATGTGGCTGACTTCCAAATCAATAAGATCGTAGAGACAACCTGGCGCATATAGAACATGTGTGCTAAAAAATTATATCCTTTTTTTTTCAAAGAAATAACATTTGTATACTTTTTTATAATATAAAAAATTATTTTTTTTTTATTTTCTGTTGTTTCTATTGATATTTTTGCTATTTCTATTAGAGAAATTGTCCAAAAATATTTTGCAAAAGAAAATTTAGTTTTATCTTTTATTATTTTTATTGATATCAATACAACAGAAAAAAAAACAATGAAGCCTCTAACTCAGAAAAATCAATACTTAAATTAAATTTAAAAAATAGAGATTATACCTAAATTATTTTCATGAATTTATTATTGGAGATCTTTCAACGAAAAAAATTACAAGATCAACATTGAAAAAAATGAATTTAAGCAATATGGCCCCAAACTCAATTATTGAACCTAATAACATTGAAGAAGTTTTTGATGATCAATTTTAGGTGAAAGCAATGAAAAAAGAGCTGCAGTAATTTGAAAAAAATCAAGCGTGGACTCTAGTTGCAAGGCCAATTGAAAAGAAAGTAACCAAGAACTAGATGAATTTTCATAAATAAGTTGGGAGAAAATGGAACGATAGCTAGAAATAAAGCTCGGCTTGTGATTTAGGATTTAACCAAGAAGAAGAAATCGATTTTGATGAATTATTTGCTGCAGTGATTAGACTGGAGATTATTAGATTGCTACTTGCTTATACTGCACATTACGGATTTAAATTATTTTAAATAGATATAAATATGCATTTTTAAATAGAATTATAGATAGAGATGTCTATGTTGAACAACCTCCTAGTTTTGAAAATAAAAAATTTTCTAATCATGTTTTTAAACTAGTTAAGATTCTTTGTGTATTGAGACAAATTTCTAGAGTTTAGTACGAGACTTAGTTTTTTATTTTTTTTTTTTGCTTAAAAATAATTTTCAAAAGGGTACAAATAGATACTACTCTATTTTTAAAGAATTCCAAAGATAATTTTATTTCAGTACAAGTATATTTTGATGATATTATCTTTGGATTTGTTGATAAATCTCTTTGTGTAGAATTTGGTAGCTTAATGATAAGTGAATTTGATATGAGATTCATGGATGAACTCACATTCTTTCTTGGTTTACAAATAAAATAAATGAAGGATGTAATTTTTGTACATAAAAAAAATATGACAAAGAATTGGTAATCAAGTTTGGAATGGAGCTTGCTAAGCCGACAAGCACCCTTGCATCTTTCAACGAAGATTGACAAAAAAAAAAAAAATAGAAAGGATGTTGATGAGACAAAATACCAAAAAATGATAGGCTCACTAATGTACTTAATAGCCTCAAGACCTGACATAATCTTTAGTGTAGGGCTATGTCCAATATTTCAATCCTAACTTTAAGAGTCTCACTTAAGTGCCGTAAAGAGAATCATTCGATACATCTTTGACACCACAAATTATGGTTATGGTATCCTAAATCTATTAATCTTTTAATTTAATTAGATATTCAGATGCTGATTTTGCAGGTAATAGCCTAGATAGAAGAAGTACTAAAGGTATTTGCTGCACTATTGAAAATGCCTTAAATGTGTGGACCAGTAAGAAATAAGGTGGCGCTGTTCACTACCAAAGTTGAGTTTATTGTTGCCTCTCTTTGTTGCTCTCAACTTCTGTGGTTAAAACCTCAATTGACTAACTATAAGTTGAATGCCTCTAATATTCCTTTAATGTGCGACAACATGAGTG
The DNA here is from genome assembly GCF_059453495.1 of Arachis ipaensis. NCBI lineage: Eukaryota > Viridiplantae > Streptophyta > Magnoliopsida > Fabales > Fabaceae > Arachis > Arachis ipaensis. The sequence continues at coordinate 10,011,976 of NC_142438.1, forward strand.
CTATTAACATTTCTAAAAACTCAATTTTGCACTCTAGAATAAAACACATCGAAGTTAAATATCACTCTAAGACGTGTTTAATTGGTATCCTCTAGACACAAACACAAATATACAAGTAGACATAGATACAGGTATACACAAATATTTTTATCATGTCTGACAATGATATACAAGATACAGTTATCTAATTCAAATGTCTATTTTACCTTAAGTATAACCATCACCATCACCATCATTTTCACTTATTTTCACCAACAATACTAATTTTTCAACCTTAATTCAAAGCAATATCATCAACAAAATTTAATCACTAGTTCAACAATTCAAATTTAAAATTAAAACAGAATCAAGAGTTTCAACAATTATTTTTTAAAAATAAAAAATTGATCCGAAATAAAAAGACAAAAATAAAGTTTTGCAGTCAAATTCAAAGTTTTAGGATCATATTTACGGAGAAGAAATTTTGTGGTCAAATTCGAAGAAAAATAAATATGGAGAAAAAGTGATTATAGTAGACGATGAAAGTAGAGAAAAAGAAGAAGGCTGAAACAGTATGGGAGAAGAAGAGAGAAAAAGGCTAAATTTGGAATTTTGAAAAATATTAATTGTAAATTCATCCAAAAATAAAGTTTAAGTTACATCTCAGATTAAAAATTTGTGTCTCATTATTTTAAAAAGATACAAAATACACGTATTTTATGTATCTTTTGTGTATAATTGTGTCTTTTTTTTATGTCTCACAAAATAACATTGAACGTGTGTAACCGTGTCCATGTTTTTAATAGACATGGACACTTACCAAATGCGTCCTTAGAGAATATGTCTATAATAAAAATATTGACATTCAATGTGTTAAGTTTGAGGATCAACTAGCTGATACTTTTACCAAACCATTAGTTGAAGAGAAATTTTGCAAGCTTAGAACCATAGTTGTAAGAATCGGACCGGACCAACCGGTTTGACCGAAAAACCGGTGAACCGGACCCATAACCGGTTCGGTTGAGTGCTGTAACCGGATAAGGAAGAGAGCCGTTTCAAACCGGGTTGAACCGGCCGATTTTGATAAAAATCGGAAAACCGGCGGTTTCTGGTTAACCGACCGGTTCGGAAATGTTTTTTTTTTTCTTTTCCAAAACGACGTCGTTTTGGTTTATTTTTAAAAAAAAAAAAAAAAAAAAAAAGTCCTACGGCGCCTAAGCCCCCCACCCCAGTTTTCAGTTTTCATTTTCCCCTTTTCCCCCCAAGGCCCCAACCCTAACGGCGCCTAAGCCCCCCCACCTCACTCACCCAGCCCCCAGCCCCCAGCCGCCCGCCGTCATCCTCTTCGTCTCACCGCCGGTCTGAACTCTGAAGGAACCAACTCAACCAAGGGAGTAGGAACAGGACAGACAGATACAGACCCGCGACGGCGCCACCCGCAAACTCGCCGTTGCCGCCCAGTCGAAGTCGCCGTTCCATCGCCGTCGCCCTCGCCCAGTCGAACTCGCCGTTCCAGCGCCGTCGCCGTCGCCCAGTCGAACTCGCCGTTCCAGCGCCGTCGCCCTCGCCCAGTCGAACTCGCCGTTGCCTCGCCCTTCTGCTCTGTGACTCTGTGAAACAGGTAAGCTCCAGTTGACCAGTTCTGTAATCTACTTCTGCTCTGTTCTGCACTAGAAGTTTAAATTTAATGATTGTTCTGTGAAAAATGCATTACACCCGCTCTGTTCTGTGAAAAACTTACTTTGTTTCTACACTTCTTGCTGACTTGCTGTTATGAATATGAATATGCTTGTTGAAATTGTTAAGCTGAATATCCTTGTTGAAAGCTTGAAATATGAAATTGTTGAATATGCTTATTGAAATTGTTAAGCTGAATATCCTTGCTGACTTGTAAGTTGTAAATTTGTTGTTTACTAGTTTTGTTGATTTGTACTGGAAATATGAAACTGTTGAATTATATGCTTGATTTGAATCTATGAAATATGAATATGTTTGTCTTGCTGAATAGGGAATTTAACTATTTAAGCATTTAAGGTTGCTGTCTTGGTGAATAGGGAATAGGAACTAGGGAATTTACTAATTTAGGATTGTTATTGTTTTATAATTTTGCGGTTTTGCTACTCCATATTCTTTTAGAATGTCTGCTGCGAATACACCATCAGAAACACCATCTTCGCAAGAACAATGATCAACTGCTGATGCATCAATCGGAACCCAAAAAAACAATAATAGAGCAAAAAACGATCCTGCATGGGGTCATTGTAAACAAGTTGTGGAGTCTGGAAAAACAATTCTGCTATGCATATATTGTGAGAAGCTTATTAGGGGTGGAGGAATTCATCGGTTTAAGCTTCATTTGTCTGGAAAAGGAGGAGATGTTGAGTCTTGTCGAAAGGTGCCAGCTGCAGTGAGACACCAATTCCATGAAAGTATTGAAGAGCTTCGAAGCAAGAAAAGAAAAACTCAAGAACAATATGCCGAAAGTTATAATGCTTGTGATGATGTTGAAAGAGAATTTGACGAGATCGAACGTAATGAGATGCAACAACAACAAAAATCCAGGGTTCCAACACCTAACTCTAGAAAAGGAAAACAAGTCAAAGGTTTACAATCCTATTTTCCACCGACAACAACACCTGGAGCTCAACCAACTATCAAAAGCGTTCTTCAAAGCAAAAAAATTGTGGAGAAGTGTGATATTGCTATTGCGAAATGGATGGTGGATGCCTCTGTTCCATTTAATGCGGTTAATTCAGCTTACTATCAGCCAATGATTGATGCTATTGCAAGCATGGGTGCAGGGTATAAAGGGCCAAGTTATCCAAGAGTCCGTGGGTATTTGTTGAGTAAATTAGTTGAGGATGTGAGGAAAATGATTGATGGTTATCGTGAGATTTGGAAGCAAACTGGATGCACTATTATGGCCGATGGATGGACTGATCGTTGTAGGCGTACTTTGATTAATTTTTTAGTTTATTGTCCTAAAGGAACTGTTTTTCTAAAGTCGGTTGATGCTTCTAATATCTCAAAAACTGCTGAAAATTTGTTTAAGTTGTTTAGGGATGTTGTATTGTTTGTTGGTCCTGAGAATGTTGTGCATATTGTAACGGACAATGCTGCAAACTATGTTGCTGCGGGAAGGTTGTTGGAGGCTGAGTTTCCTAAATTATATTGGTCCCCTTGTGCAGCTCATTGTGTTAATCTGATGTTTCAAGATATTGGGAAGTTGCAAGAAGTGAGTCAAACTGTGTCACAAGCTTCACTGATCACTAAGTATATCTATAATCATTGCTATCCATTGTTCTTGATGAGAAAGTTTACAGGTGGGCGGGAAATACTTCGTCCAGCTCCAACTCGGTTTGCTACTAATTTCATTGCTTTGCAAAGTATTTTAGCTCAAAAGGATCCTTTGAGAGCTATGGTGACTTCTAAAGAATTTACAAGCTCGGCTTACTCCAAAGAAGCCAAAGCTAAGAAATTCGTGGATCAAGTCTTGGATTCTAAATTTTGGAGTCAATGCACTGATATTGTTAAGCTTACTGAGCCACTTGTTCGTGTTTTACGTATTGTGGATAGTGAAGACAGACCTGCCATGGGTTTTCTTTATCAAGCTATTTATAAGGCTAGAGAAGAAATGGTGAAGAGGTTTCAGAAAAGAAAGAAGGTTGTTGATCCTTATTTGAAGATTTTGGATACCCGTTGGGATGCACAACTTAAGAAAAATCTTCATGCCGCTGGTTATTGGTTAAATCCAGCTTTTCGATTTAATGCTGGAGAATTTGAAAAGCACAAAGAAACGATTTCTGGCTTGTTGGATGTCATTGAGAAATATGCTTATGATGATCCTGTATTGAATTCTAAGCTGACAAGTGAGAAGAGGATCTTTAAGAATGCTGAGAAAGATTTTGGAAGACCCTCTGCAATACGTGAACGAAACACTGTTATGCCAGGTGAAATTTCTTCATAAATTTGGTCTTTTACTATTGTGATGTATTAATTATGTGATATTATGATTGTGATAAATTATTTATCTGTTTTTTTATGTTAAGATCAATGGTGGGAATCTTATGGTTGTGGAGCCCCAAATTTGCAAAAGTTGGCTATTCGTGTTTTAAGCCAGACTTGTAGCTCTTCAGGTTGTGAGCGTAACTGGAATATTTTTGAACACATTCACTCAAAGAAGAGGAATCGGTTAGAGCATCAAAAACTTAATGATCTTGTTTATGTTCATTACAACTTAAGGTTACAACAAAGGTACTTTTTTGATTGTTTTAAGTTGAAAGCATTGTTTTAAAATCTTAATCATCACATGAGTAACGAAATATATTGATAACATAGGAACCAAATGAGAAACCAAGTTTATGATCCAATTTGTCTTGATGCATTTGAGGATCATTCGGAATGGATACTGGAAGATTCACCACCATTTTTAACTCCTGAAGAAATTGATGCTTTACGAAATGATCTTGCAAATATGTCTCTTCAATCACCTTTAGATGATTTAGGTATGCTTTTATTTATTTATGAATTTTGATCAACTATGATTTTTGTATGCCTTATAACATGTTTTATATTATTTTTTATCTTGATTTGTGAAACATTATCTATAATGCTAGATCAATTGGATTTGGAAGATGATCGGGATGAAGATGGAGCTAATAATTCTGTGGAAAATGCAAATCAAAATGAAACCAATCAGGATGTAGCTCCACATTTGTCAGATGAAGAGCAACTTGCCGACTTTGAAATCACTCCTTGGATTTAGTTTATGAATTGTTATCCATATTGTGTTTAATTAAGATACTAATGTACTAGTACTAACTACTTTCATGTTTATCTTTGTATTAGTTATATTTAGACTTTGAAACTTGGTTGTTTTTAAAATGTTGGTGAAGAACTAACGATATGTATTTTGAATTTATTAATTTTATGACTATTTTTAGTATTTTATATTTTTTATTTATGTGAAACCGGTTTTACTGGTTCAACCAGCGATTTATCGGTTGAACCAATAAACTAGTGAACCAGTGACCTGACCGGTTCGATTACCGGTCCGGTTCTTACAACTATGCTTAGAACTACTTTAAGAATCATTTGTTTCTCTAATTTAAATTAATTTTCTGGTCTAACATTATTTTTTTAATTTTGTCTTACAAATAAATAAGAGATTTTTTTTTTTTGCAAGTGATGATTCTGACTAACTATCTTTTGACGAGAGATTAGACATATGGTCTAGATCATTTTTTCTGTAACTTGTTTATTGGGTTTACAAAATTTTTTTGAGTCTAATGTCTTTTCGACCTATCTTTTTAATTTAATTATTTCCTTTTAAGTTCTCTAGTTACTGCCATGTTATCATTAATTCTTTCAATTTATTGTGATATACTTAATGTTTTTTTTTTGGAGTTTTTTTTTTCACAGGACGAGATAAATTTTGTTAGCAAGTGATGAACATTGTTATTTCAATGAACTAGTACTGAAATTATTGTTATTGATAATCTTTCACTGTTCTTGCTGTTTTTATGAAATATCAAAAAAGGAAATGAGAAATGAATTATAAGAGATTGTTTATTTGGAGGTGATGCAACTTTATAAATTAGAAAATTGGCCATCACCATTTAGTTGCAATTCGTTCAGAATTTGAAAGTTAGGAAAGCGGATAATCTAGATATATTTTATTATTCTTCTTGAAAGTTTCATCCTTTCTCACTCTTATATGATATGATTAGCTGATATTTTATTTTTTCTTCATTTGTAAATGAGTTAGTTACTAGATATTTAATTAGCAATCGGGTATTAGTCTAGTTGGCAATTAGTTAGCTAAATTGTTCAGATATAATCTTCCATATATATAGCATTGGGCACTAACTAATTTGGTTAGCTTGTCATTTACCCCACATAAACCCTCATTTGTAACTGCAAGTAGGAGTGCACATGGCCGGGTGAAGCCGGGTTTGAGGTGATCCAGACTCAGTCCGAAAAATAGACTGGATCTATTTATTAGACCCGAACCCGTCCCTAGATCCGATGAAACCAACACTCTTTCGGGTCACAGTTATACCGGGTAAAAATTGGGCCATTAACAAGAACCAACCCTTCAAAATTAAAACATGATCACAATCAATACCAAAGCATTACCACAATCAATAGTTCAATACTAATATTGTCTAATAAGTAATAACACTAAATATTTAAGTCGATACAAATAACACAATAATATGCATTAGTCTAAAGTCTTATGCATTCTAAGCATAAAATGTTAAGGTTTACAATACATAAGAATAATCATCCTCTATCAATAGCCATTAATGTTGTCAACTTGTTCCTTGTGATGTGGATGCATTAGTGAAACCTACAAAACATATAAAATTACTCATTTTTCATATAAAAGATTATTACTTGAAATAAATAAGTCAAAAATAATAAAGATATCATAAATGTACCTTCAACAATCTTCTGACTGTTATCAAATTGATCAAACTCTTGATCTCCAATGTCTTGTTTAGAAGGGCACAACCAACTTTGAGTGCATATCAAAGCTTCAGCCATTAATGGTGACAAAGAGCTACGGAAGACATTAAGCACACGTCCACTGGTGCTGAAACATGATTCAGAAGCAACAGTTAAAACCGGAATACCCAAGATGTCACGGGCTATGAGAGAAAGAATCCTGTATTTTGAAGCATTCACTTTCCACCAAGTCAATATATTAAAATTCTCATCTTCCACAGTATCCTCGGCCAAATATCTCTCCACACCTGACTTGCTATCTGCATTAGCCTTCTCTCTTTTTTGTTTTTTCCACATAGTCACTCGATTTTCAGAAACGCCCTTGGCACCAGCTGAGATTTTAATATTGTCATCCAATACAATACTAGCTGAATTTCCACCATCTAGCCTTCCTTTATCATCGACAACCTCTTTTTCATAAAACTTATGCAATGTATCTAATGTGAGTTTAACAACACCAGTCATGCTAGTAGATACTTCCTTGTTATAAATATCCTCCAAACACCAACAGAAATAATCTAGTTTGTACCGAGGATCCAATACAACAGCAACAAGTAACAATGGATTAAATTTGTCAACCGGTCCCCAATATTTATCATATTTATGTTTCATAGAGCATGCCATACTTTCTAACAAATCAGATTGATTTTGGCTCCAAGATGTTAATTGAGAAGTAACAGATGCAATTTTATGAAAACATATGTTAGATGTAACATGCAAGGAAGATGAGAAAGTCAAAGTTATCTCATAGAAGACTCTAAAAAAATCCATGAATAACCTAACATGCTGCCAATCAAGGGGTATAGGTGGACCAATTTTCTTTTTTCTCCCACTATCCTCTCCAAACCATCTAAGAAAATCAGGTTCTTGATCATAAAGTCTATCAAAAGCTTTTTCAAAATTTTCAGCATGTTCCAACATTAGATAGGTAGAATTCCACCTAGTTGGAACATCCAAGCACACAAGACTTTTATATTCAATTAATTCAGCCTCAATGCAATCTTTAAATTTTTTAGTCCTTTGAGGAGAGGACCTAACATACCTTACAACATTTCTAATGCTTTCAATTGAAGTGTGTTGCTCTTTAATTCCTTCATTCACTATCAAATTAAGAACATGAGCACAACATCTCACATGCATATACTTTCCTCCACACACCAACCCACCTCTTGCGCCTAATTTCCTTTGAAGATAAGTAATAGCTCCATCTTTCAAACTTGCATTATCTACCGTGATTGTGAAAACCTTTTCAATTCTCCACTCTCTCAAGCATTTCTCGATTTCTCTTCCAACAGTGTCACCCTTGTGGTTCTCAATTTGACAAAAATTTATAATTCTCTTTTGTAACTTCCATTCTTCATCAACGAAATGTGCAGTCAAGCTCATATAAGTATAATTTTGATTTGATGTCCAGCAATCTGTTGTCAAACAAACCCGAGCACATGAATTTGCCAACCATTCTTTTAGCCTTTTCTTTTCATCTAAATAAAGTTGAAAGCAATCTCTTGAAACTGTCATCCTAGATGGTACCGTAAATCTTGGCTCAAATCGATTTAACATCTTACGAAACCCAATCCCCTCAACAACTTTAAACGGTATTTCATCAAGTACAACAAACTTAGTTACAAACTTCTTACAATCTTCTAAGTTATAACCCTTAAAAGCCTTGCATAGATCTTCTTCTTCCTCAATTTTGGGCATGTAGCCATGAAGTGTCCCCTTCTTCTCCGCTTTAGTAAATATCCACTTATGAGCACTCTTCAAATGCTTATTTAGAGAATTTGTGCCATGTTTAGTAGGATGACAACCGTATTTTTTCTGGCAATGATTACATTTAGCTTGGTGCAGTCCCTTTGTCTCAGTTAACGGAAGTTGAGTAAAATACTGCCAAACATACGATTTTTTTCCCTACGAGCAGCTTCTGGATTCTCAATGTTTGTATCCTTGTTTTCTTCATTAACTTGTGGTTCAGCAGGAGTTGTACAACATCAATAGTAGGAACAACAACATTTTCAGCTTCAATTTCCATTGTTTTATTCTCCTCCATAATTTCTGGAGGAATGCAATTATCTCCTCCTCCCATTGTTCGTTACCTAAACAAACAAAATCAAGAACAAATTCAACAATAATCAGTAAATCAGAAAGATAGAAATCTTATAATAAAACATGAAAAAACAAATCAGTAAACATACAGTAAACACAAGTAATAATTTAGAAATCAGTAAAAAATCAGTAAACAATCAGCAAAACAGTAAACAGTGATCAAGAACAAGATAATCAGTAACTAATTATCATAACACGAAACAAGTAATCAGTAAAAAATTAGTAAACACAGAACAAATAATCAGTAAATACATCAGTAATCAAGAAAAACTCAAAACAAAAATCAGCTAAACAAATCATTTAACACGCATCAACACCCACACCTAATCAGTAAAAAATTAGTAAACCCAGAAATCAGCTAAACAGTAGACAGTGATCAAGAACAAGATAAGAACAAGATAATCAGTAACTAATTATCATAACACGAAACAAGTAATCAGTAAAAAATTAGTAAACACAGAACAAATAATCAGTAAATACATCAGTAATCAAGAATAACTCAACAAAAATCAGCTAAACAAATAATTTAACACACATCAACACCCACACCAAATCAGTAAAGAATCAGTAAACCCAGAAATTAGCTAAATAGTAAATAGTGAATCAGAACAAAAATCAGCTAAACACATATCAACACCCACACTTAATCAGAGTTCTAATAATGAAAATCAATACCTACAACCAAAATTCACAAATTCTGTTTATTAAAAACCCTAATCCTTAATCAGAATATTAATAAAATAATAAAATTAATTACTTACCTGAGAAGAAGACTGGTGAAGAGAGCGAAGCAAAGGAAGCAGGGCAGGACTAGTAGAGCAGAGCAACGGCGGGGCAGTAATAGAGAAGAGGACGACCGGGCCAAGCACAAAAATGTCACGTCACTGAGAAGCAGGGCAGCACTGTACGTCGTCACCGTCGTCCGTCGAACGAAGGGCCTCGCCAGTGACTGGGGTGAAACGCGGAGGGTTGAGAAGAGATGAGAACGGGAGGAGTCGGCGACTGCGTGGTGCGTGCTGCGAGACTGGGAGTGGGCCGTGGGGAGAGAAGATGAGGTCAGGGGTCACCGGATCGGCCTGTGCCGTGGGGAGTGGGGACAGCCAGTGCCGGAGTGGGGAGTGGGGAGTGGGGACTTGGGGTGTAGGAGTGAGCCTGAATGGCTGAGCTACTGAGGAAGGCAGTGAATGGAGAATGGAGTCAATGGACTGAATGTGTGTTGTGCCTTGCCCTAGCCCCTAATTTGCAATCTCTGTAACGTGTTTTGTGTATATGGCCGGGCCATCGGGCCGGGTCCAGGTGACCCGAGCCATGGCCCGGTCCTGGCTTCACTTCCTTGCTTGATTTCATTTTTTTCCCCGGGTCCACCCCGGGCCACTCCGGGTCCGGGTCTTCGTCATCCAAAATCCTTTGGGCCCGGGCCGGGTCTTCGGTCTGGACCGGGCCTGTGCACCCCTAACTGCAAGCACCGTTTTCTTCTCTCTCCCGCTTTTCACATGGTATCATCACCACACGATTACGATCCATGATTCCTTCCCCATTCTTCTGCCTTTTCACTTTAATTCACACAATAGAGTCTGATAAGAGCTGCTTTGTTTCACGATTCTAAGTTCAAGCAACAGTTTCTGATCAGCGAATTTTAGGGAATAAGATCTGGATCTACATCTTTTTCAGATTCATTGATTATTGTTACTTCTTGTTCGTGCTTGTTCTTGAAACTCTTCTCTGGCTCCAATTGCTTCCTACAATACATCGATTAATTTCAACAATGGATCCTGCATTCACTGATAATACCACACGTTCTTCCCCTCCCACCGATGTCAATACTCTTTCTCAATTTCTTCATAAACTGACACAGCTTCAAACTCGATTAAATCAAGGTACGGTTAATCCTTCCACTGATCAGAATAGCCCCTATTTTCTTCATCCCGCTGAAAACCCTGGAAATCCCCTAATCTCCGTGCGTCTGAACTCTCAAAACTATACTAGCTGGTCTCACTCAATTTGGTTAGTTTTGAGAACTTAAACAAAATTTCGTTCATTGATGGATCTCTTCCAAAACCTGATTTCTCTGATCCGAAGTACAATGCTTGGGACCGTTGCAATACATATGTCCTTTCTTGGCTCTATCTTTCCCTCTCACATGACATATTACAGGGTGTAATTTGGAGGAACGTTGCATCTGATCTATAGAGTGATTTACGAAAGCGCTACTATCAAGGAGATCTCTATCACATTTCTAAACTTTATGAAGAATTGTATAATGCTAGACAAGGATATCTGAGAGTCACATCTTACTTCACAAAATGCAAAGAATCTGGGAAGAAATCGATAATTTCATACCAAATCCGTTATGTGTTATTTGTTCCAGCGATTGTCATTGTGGATTAGGTGTTATGAGAGCCTTTCGAAGTGAAGATTACATTGCTAGAATTTTGCACGGCCTCAATGATCAGTTTGCAACTATAAAGACCCAAATCATGCTACTCAAACCACTCCCTGACATGGACACTATTTTTGCGATGCTAACTCAGCAAGAGAATCAACTCAATCCCTTAATTGACTCGTCAGATTCAAAGATCCTATATGATGCAAATAGTGGTGGCAATGGCAGCAGAGGCCGAGGTAGAGGGAGAAGGGGCACGCCTGGTAGGGGTAGATCCCAAGGAAGAGGATATAGCACGAAACATTATTCATATTGTGGCAAAACAGGCTACATTATAGACACATGTTACAAGAAACATGGCCTCCCCCCACACTTGCAAAAATCTGGAAGCATCAACCATGCATTCACTGATGAGATTGATGAACACAGTGATGCAAAAGCTCCTAATGTTAGAGATGGTGAGAATTCAAGTTGTAGCTTGACCAATCACCAAAGAAATACACTATTGTCTTTTCTCCAACAATCATCACAACCGCCTCACCCAATCAATCAAATAATTTTCTCTTCAGATCCTATAGACCTCAAAATCACAAAAGGTACATTGTTAGCTATTTCCTTATCCATAAACAATAAATTTCTTAGATCTAGTGCCTGGGTAGTGGACACAGGTGCTACAGATCATGTATATTTTTCTTTAACGGCTTTTCAATCTTTTACCTACATCACTCCCATAGTAGTTCACATGCTTGATGGCTTAGTTGCCTCTACAAATATTTCTGGAACAGTACATTTCTCAAAGGATTTGCAGCTTGATAATGTGTTGTACATTCCATCTTTCAAATTCAATTTAATCTCAGTCTCCAAGATGACTAAGGCATTGAATTGTTTGTTTCTATTTTCATATGACTAGTGCTAGATATGGGATCATCACATATTGAAGATGATTGGCACAGCTGAAAGTAGTGCTGGTTTATATGTCCTAAACCAACTCACTGCTATTCATACTCCTGCTAATTACATTACACGTAGTCCAGCACAAACAAAATTTTTCATACAAAATTGCATCATTGAGTCAAAATCCACATCTTCATAAAATGTTCAGATTTGGCATAATAGATTGGGACACTTGGCTGACTCAGTTCTTCATACAATGCAAAATAATTTTCCATTTAGTTTGTAATAATGATAGACAGATATGTGAACCTTGTCATCTAGCAAAACAAAACAAAAAAAAAAACTCCATTTTCTCTCAACACATCTATAGCTGATTTCATTTTTGACCTCATCCATGTGGATATTTGGGGTCCAACTTCTATTGTATCTTCTCATGGATATCGCTATTTTTTTACTATAGTAGATGATCATAGTCGCTTCACTTGGATCAAGTTTATGAAAAACAAATTTGAAGTGTCCACTTTACTGCCTAATTTCTTTCAAATGGTTGAAACTCAATTTTCAAAATGTATAAAGTGCATAAGATCGGACAATGGTCCCGAATTCAATTTACACAATTTCTATGCAGAAAAAGGTGTTTTACATAAAAAATCTTGTGTGAAAACCCCTCAGCAAAATGACATTATTGAGAGAAAATATCAACGTATTCTTGCTATCACACGGGAACTGTTGTTTTAATATAATATTCCCAAAGTATTTTGGAATTATGCCTTGCACAAGCAGTGCATTTGATAAACAAGAATCCTAGCCTTGTTTTGAAGAATATTTCTCCTTTTCGAAAATTACATGGCTTTCTACCTAATTTACACACTCTCAAGGTTTTTGGTTACCTTGCCTTTGCATCAACTTTGACACAAAACAGAAAGAAATTAGATGCAAGGGCTACCAAATGCTGTTTTTTGGGTTACAGAGAATGAGTTAAAAGGATATCTTTTGTATGTTTTAAAAACTAGACAGTTCATTCTTTCAAGAAATGTTACATTCTATGAATTTGATTTTTCTTTTTTGCACACCATTGAACCATCAAGCACCAATCCTGTCCCACTAAATTCATCTGCATTCACTCACTGGCCAGATCCTTTTACATATTGCACTCCAACATTTCAGCGTCAATCCATGCATTTAGATAGCTCAAGTGCCATTTCTGATTCCCAGTCACGACCTCCTTTAGATACCCCAGCCACAAGCATTAGTAATAGGCAATTAGCTCTCCCTGCATCAAGTCCGCAACACATCCCATCATTGCATGAACCAAGACAGACAGAGACCTTTATTACACCTCATGCACGTTCTATTAGGCAATCTAACAGAGTTAGGAAAGCACCAGTGTATTTGCAAGATTTTTGTTGTGCATATATCCTATTTTTAATTCAATGTCTTATGCATCTTTGTCCACTAACCAGTTAAATTTTTCTCTAGCTGTTTCTACAAATATTGAACTAACCACCTTTGAGAAAGTTATTGCACAAGATTGTTGGAAATAGGCTACAAACACTGAACTTTTGGCACTTGAACAAACGAAAACTTGGTCTCTCACTCCTCTACCACCTGGAAAGAAAGCCATTGATTGTCGTTGGGTTTTCAAGACAAAATTTAATCCCGATGGGTCAGTTGAAAGATACAAAGCAAGATTGGTTGCGAAGGGTTATACACAGCGATATAGCCTGGATTATCTAGATACGTTTAATCCTGTTGTTAAGATTACCACCGTGAGGTTAATTCTAGCTTTGACAGCGATTAAAGGATGGTATTGTCATCAACTTGATGTCAATGCCGCTTTCCTCCATGGAGATCTCAAGGAAACAGTTTTCATGAAACCACCACCCGGTCTTTCTCTTTCTTATCCTGACTTAGTTTGCAGACTCAATAACTCTCTTTATGGACTCAAACAAGCAAGCAGACAATGGAACATCAAACTTTGTTCGGTCCTTCTCAGTCATGGTTACAAGCAATTAAAGAATGATTACTCCCTTTTCACCAAGTTCAACTCAGAATCATATTTTACAGTGATCTTGGCCTATGTGGATGATTTAGTATTTGTAGGAAATGATCTCAACGAGATCCAATTCATTAAACTGGTTATGGACCAGCAGTTCAAAATCAAGGACTTAGGCAATTTGAAATACTTCCTTGGTTTTGAAGTTGCAAGGACAGCAAAGGGTATTGCCCTTTATCAGTGCAAATATGCCTTAGATTTACTTGAGGAATGTGGCCTCTTGGGTGCCAAACCAGCAACCACTCCAATGGAGTACAATCTCAAACTATCTAAGGAATCAGGAACTACACTTGTTGATGTTATGAGATATAGAAGATTAGTTGGCAGGTTGGTATATCTAACCAACCCGATCCGATATCAGTTTTGCTGTAGGAAATTGAGCGAATTCTTATGCAAGTCCTTTGATGTTCATCTTCAAGCAGCTTATCGGGTTCTTAAGTACATCAAATCCGCTCCGGCTTTAGGATTGTTTTTCTCCGTAGATTTTGATATCAGGATTTCTGGATTTGCCAATTCAGATTGGGATCAATGTCCAGATACCAGACGCTCCATCACTGGTTTTTGTTTCTTCTTGGGTTCCTCCCTTATTTCTTGGAAGATCAAAAAGCAATCCACTGTGTCCCGCTCCTCTTCCGAGGCAGAATATAGGTCTCTCGTCATAGCCACTTGTGAAGCTCAATGGCTCAGCTACTTGTTGCGCGATCTTCACTTTGACCAGCAGCAACCCATTTCTATTTATTGTGACAGTCAATCAGCTAGACACATCGTAGCCAATTTGGTGTTCCCTGAACGTACCAAATACATTGAGATTGATTGTAACATTATTCGGGATAAGCTGCTTAGTGGTCTTGTTCATCTTCTGCCAATCAGCTCTAGTAATCACACTGCCGACTTGTTCACCAAACCCTTATCCACTGCTCCTTTTAATTCTTGTGTATCCAAGCTTGGCATGCTTGATTTCCATCAACCAAGCACTGCCAGTTTGAGGGGGCATATTGTAAGGTCCCACATTGATTGGAGAGGGGAACGAAGCATGCCTTATAAGGGTATGGATACCTCTTCTTAGCATGACGCATTTTGATGAGTGAGTGTGGGGGATTTTGGCTATCATCCCTATCTTCAAAAGCAAAATTGTGAGGTCTTGTGTGCCAAAGCGGACAATATCGTGCTAGTGGGTGGTCTGGGCTGTTACAGATGGTATCAGAGCCGGAGCCCAGATCGATGTGCCAGCGAGGGCGCTGGGCTCGGTTAGGGAGTGGATTGTAAGGTCCCACATTGGTTGGAGAGGGGAACGAAGCATGTCATATAAGGGTGTGGATACCTCTCCCTAGCATGACGCGTTTTGACGAGTGAGTGTGGGGGGTTTCAGCTATTATCCCTATCGTCAAAGGCAAAACCGGCGGACAATATCGTGTTAGCGGGTGGTCTGGGCTGTTACACGTGTTACATGATAGGCTTAGCTGATATTTTACTTTTTCTTCATTTGTAAATGAGTTAGTTACTAGATATTTAATTAGCAATCAGGTATTAGTCTAGCTGGCAATTAGTTAGCTAAATTGTTCAGATGTAATCTTCCATATATATAGCGTTGGGCACTAACTAATTTGGTTAGCTTGCCATTTACCCCACACAAACCCTCACTTGTAACTGCAAGCACCGTTTTCGTCTCTCTCTCACTTTTCACACTCACCTCATGCTCACATAGCACACATTTATCTATATGGCTTAAAAGTCACACTACCAATTGTTTCGTTGTATCTACTATTCTTACCTCTTTAAGCAATATTCTAAGGTCTTAATATTTTTTGAGATAAGTAAGATGATGAAGAGGTCGTACGTCTTGTTGTGTGATCATATGCTGCTTTAAATTCATATTTTTTTTACTGCTATTATTTTTTTGTGGTATCTAACCTATGCTTGCAGGTAGGGGTGGCAAACGGGTCGAGATTCGCAGTGTCGACTCGTGTAACTCGCAAAAAAAAAAAAGCGAGTCGAGCTAGAAATTTAAGACTGCTATAATATGAAAGCTCGCTTAATCCGCACCGCTTAATCAATGAATTTTGGCGGGACGGGACGAGCTTGTCTGGCAGGATTTTTGGCTTTAAGATGATAATTGAATTTGGAACGTTACTTTTATGTTTGTATTTAAAATGTTTGTTCATTTTACTTTAAGTTATAATTTTGACTATATTTGATTGATTAGATATTTGGACAATATTTAATTATATATTTTGGATAATATTTTGCGTTGAACAATATTGATTTCATTATTTTATTTAAAAAATTTTGGTTAATGATTATGTTTTAGATATTTAAAATTATAAATACTTTAGTGTTTGTGAATTTAAAATTATAATTTTTTATGTCTTTAAAAATTATAAGTTTATTGAGATGTTGGTGAAATTATATATATTTTTAATATTTAATGGTTAATAATTAAAAAAAATTGACGAACTTAGCCCGTCAATCGCCAGTAGGCAGCGCGGATAAAAATTTGGGATCGCCTCAATAAGTAGGATAAGGCGGACTTTTGATGAGGTGAGGTGGAACGGGACAGACTAGCTCGCTTGCCACTCCTATTTGCAGGTATTTAATTTGCTCCCTTGGTGATAAAAAAAGGAGTAATTGGAATAAAGAAAAAATAAGGATAGAGAGACTTATAGTTTATGTTATAAACCTTTATGCTCAAAATGTTTTGAGAATTTTTTATTTGGCTTTATTTTGGATGATTTGGGATTATTGTCATGATTATTGTCTAGCTACATCTATTATGAGGGAGCTTAAATCTTTGGACTCACAGAAAATTATTTTGTAAATAAAAGGGAAGTTATCCTACTCTTATTAATTTTTTTTAAATGCTCCCTATTTTAAAATGTTTGTCATTAAGAGAGACATAATTGTCATAACCGAACCAGTGATCAAACTAGTTAGATTACTATTTTGTTGGTTCAATCGGTTAATTCAATCTTACGTAAATAAAAAAAAGAATTAATCAAAAATTTAAAATTCATATCTTTATTAACTTTCAAGAACAAACAACTTTTAAATTCTTTTTTTTTATGAGTAAAGGGGCATAAATCCCAAAAATAGAGAACTACATAGAAATCACTATGAGAAATTTAACCCAAAGGCATCCGCCATAAGCGCCGTAGAAAGGAACGCTGGAGGAGAAGAGAAACAGGTGAGCCCAATCTGACAGAGATGAACCTTCTTAGCCAACAAATCTGCACAGAAATTTTTTCCTCTGTAGACATGGGAGACGCGAACATTCCATGGATGAGCAAGAAGCAGCTTGATGGCACGCAGTAGGAGGTTCCTGCAACTCTTGAGGAAGCAAAGTTCTGGACAAAATTGGAAGCGCAGAGGGAGTCCGTCTCAACCAGGAGCTTTTCAATGGCTAGGTCACGAGCCAGCTTAATCCCTGCGTACAAGCCCTATGTCTCAGCCAAGGTCATCGAACAATTCTCCAAATTCATCATGAATCCTGCAATCGTTCTGCCTTGTCAGTTCCTAATCAGACCACCACAACTCACCTTGCTTGTCGGTAGGGGATAACTGAATCATCAACATTCAACTTAAACCAGTCCTCAGTTGGGAGTTTCCACCCAATCATATATTCTCTACTGGTACTCAGTGTTGAAACCCTAGCTTCAGAAATGGCGAGACAATCCTCGTAGTTTTTGGCCAGTTAAATAGCTTGATTAAGTAATATATCAGGGTTAGAGGGAGAGTCTTGAAATATGAGTTCATTTATACGTTTTCATGCTAGGTTGTAGGTGTTGATGAAAAATAATGGGCTAACTGGTTCTATTTTTGTTATGAGATCTCCACAAATTCTCTTTCATCCAGGCTTGAGTATCAGTCTGAAAGAAATATTGCTACCAAGCTCTTCCAAGTTCTGCTGATGAAAGGGCAATCGCGCATAACATGGAACAAAGTCTCATGGTTATTTGAATATCTTGGACAATTTGCTACTTCAGTAAATCTTCTTATAGCTCTATTCTCAATAGTTAGGAGGGCATTTTGAGATAGAAGCCAAGTGAAGGCTCTCAGACGTTGGAAAAAATTGAGTTTCCATATTTTATTAAAAGAAAACTCACTGCTTGTAACACCCTAATACTTTTAAACTGAGTTAAAGCTTTATTTGGATTATATTTAGTAGCTGATATTCAAAACCTTGCAAAATTTTTCTTTTAAAACAAAGGTGAAATATTTATGTAAAATAATTTATAAATAAAATATATTGAATAATTAGTTTTTATTAGAATAGTTACTAGTTGAAAAATATAAGTGGATTTGAAAATACTAACATGAAAAACCAGTGTGCTAAACTATGAAGGCACAACAATGACAAGCTTTACTCATACCAAATAAAAAAGAAAACATCATAGTTACAATTGCAATCAGTCAAAAAGGATAAAACAAAACACATAGGAAATCCTAATTCTCTTATTTTGTTTAACTATGGATAAAACAATCGCATATTCTTCCTTCTTAAAGTAAACGTTTAATGTTTTGTATCTACATCCTCGGTAGCTTGCTCCTACTAGTGCACCTGTCTTTTCACCTCAACTGTATTGCTTCGTACTGCATCGTTCCTGAAGATGGTACGGATAGAGGGGTGAGAAACAAAAGTTTCTCAGTAGTTTTTATCTATATGGTGTCATCGTATCCATCCCCAGCCACTCCGAGTTTTTTTAAAATAAAAACAGTGATGATGCAATGTTGTTCAATTATTATTTTCAAAAGTCTTGATTAGTCGGAGTGGTGTGACTTTTAGATGCTTCTCGTTTACTTATGTTATGACATGTGTAATGCATACAAAATGCCTATAGCGTTAAAACATATAAATGTAAACTCATAAACCTTGGTATGATATTCTCATAGGCCATAAAGCAAGGCAAAATAAATAATAAACAAGAGAAGAATAGTAACATTGCCATAGGTAAGTCAAACAAAATAGATCTGAATAAAATAAAGACCTTAAACAGTATCATACATCATACAAAAAGGAACTTTGGATAAAAGAATGATCTTTGAATGCAATAATAAACATAATCATAAATCAAAAAGATAAAAGAAGAACAATCATGATCACACTTTTCATTGTACTTTTCATTACTTTTTCTCGTAGCTTTTATGGAAGGTATTGAGCTCAAACCGGTATAAAAAGTGGGAATCCCCTTCCCTTACCGAAGGTTCTTATCCCAAACGTTTTGGCGATCACCTTCCCTTACCGAAGGATCATTCCCTCAGTTCAATTTACAATCAATATTATTTAGACATACACAAGAAAAGAGTTATATCAACAAATATATCTTATTATATAAAATTGATGGGAGTCCCCTTCCCTTACCGAAGGTTCCCAAAAGTTTGCCGATCACCTTCCCTTACCGAATGATCATCTCGATTCGATCACCTTCCCTTACCGAAGGATCATCTCGATTATCTTGTCTTTGGGGGTCACCTTCCCTTACCGAAGGATCATTCCCTCAGTTCTTTAATGCACATAAGATTGTTATTATAATACATAATGCGTATGAAGGAAAGAGACATTCTACCATGACATGCAAATAAAGCTAACATCAATGTTCGAAAACATTTAAAACATGACATATAAAAATTAGCACAAAAACCCCTTACCTCGAGTGAAGTTCCGCTAGGTATTCCGATGCAAATAGATGCGCTTTGTTAGTGAAGAGAGACTTGTTTCATGGCTAGACTTTGTGTATACTAGAATGTTTTGTATAGAAAAAGGGTATATAATGAGAAAGGAAGGATCAAATAGCTCTCGGGCATGTGCAGATTATGTTAGGAGGCATTTAGGTGAAATCTTCAATCTGGATCGTCACTTTGTGAGCCCTATAACTTTTTCTACGTTTGGAATTTGGAATTAGCTATTAGAGACAAATTTATAGAGAATTGAATGAGCTTTAAAACGAATCTTAAACAAAGTAAATCGGATAACCACAGCTTGAGATATTCCCGAAATACTGTTAGTATATCAGGCTGGCTGATAAGAGCGCGATTTTCTACTCTGAACTCGTAACCGATTTATCTATCTAATTTAATTTGAATTTGATTTTATACTGAACTTAAGGAATAGAGCTAGTATTCTTATCTTTTCATATAACTAAATATCATTCAAATCTAATAAATGTAGAATTAATTATGACTATATTTTAAAAGGTTGTTTTATTGTCGGTTAGAGATTTACTACCACTAGTGCTTTCATATGTTTAAATTTTAAATTCAAATCTTAAATCATTACCATTTTAATTAATTAATTAGTTATTAAATAATGATTTGATTCAAAAAGTTGGGATGTTACACTGCTTAGGTTAGATTGGTATATTACTAAATATGTGGATTTAATAGAAAAAATTCATATACCTGAGGGGATCCAACAAATCATATCATCTTCTAAATTCCATTGGAGTGCTTTAATTGATTTTATCATAACGATAGTTTCACTAGGTAGAATTTGGTTTAGAGTGCTAAACTTCTAGGTATCGTCACCTACCCTCCAAATTAGGTGAGGTGTGAATTCATTCCATATTTTAACGATACCTTTCCACATATTAGAGCTACTGTTTTTCAGTTTTACTTTAGGCACCAATGCTTCCCTGCAGCCATACTTAGGCTTGGTTTGGTAAAGCTTTTCGAAGAGGTGTTTGTACTTTTTAAAAGCTCAACCTTCTCATTTTGTGTTTAGTAAATCAAAAAGACCATGTGCTTGTGCTTGCAGCTTTTAAAAGATCGGGGTACTTTCGAAAGCACCTAAGATAGAGCTTTTCAAAGTTGGCTTGTGTTTTTTCAAAATTTAAAAGTCTAATATAACCTCATATGTTAACTAATTTTCAAATTTAATACTTATATTTATGTCTATTATAGTATTTTTAAATTTTAAAAGCTATTTTACCAAACGCAATTGATGTTGCTTGTGTTTATTGAAAGCTATTTTTTATTTGATTTACCAAACATAAATGTTACAACTTTTAAAAAGCCATCTTTTAAAAGTTAACTTTTATAAGGTACTTTTGAAAAGTAAATGCATTACCAAACTAAGTCTTACTACGAAGTACTTTTACCCAAAGAGATTCTTTATTGATCAACTCTCAAATTCTAAATACTAATATAAAGATAGATATAAAATTAGTCAGTACTACTATAATAATATTTTAATTTAACAAAATAAAAATAACAATTCATAAACTATATCCAAAAATTAATTTCAAAGTTTGAGTATCGTTATATAATTAAATAATTATATACAAGTTTTTTTTTTTCAGAATAAGTAATTTTTATTTTATTTTTATATTAAATTAGTTACTATTTTTTATTTTAGTAATTCATCAATTAATTTGTACTTATTACATTATTCAAGTATGTGTTGAAAAAAAATTAATATTAATAGATCATATAATTATAAATAGCAAAAGTATTTTATGATTAATAAAAGTTTTTATTTAATTTTTAATTTATAGATGTTTAATAAAATTTAAATATACAATTAAAAAATAATTATTTTAAAAAATATTGAATATAAAAAAGTATTAAATTAAATATTTTTGTGTGTATATATATATATGTGTGTGTATTAATTAGGATATTATATAAAATTAAAATATATACTTTAAAAAGTATAAAAGATAATTGAAAATAAATTGGTGCAGTGGTTGTTAATTTGGTCTTTCTATTGACCGATTTATTTTTTTAAACGGTTAAAACACTAAATTAGATCGAATTATTAGTGTAGGTACAGTTCATTAGCTTTTTTGTCAAACTAGTCGGTTTAATCTGATTTTTACAACTTTGAAGGAGAAAATTGTTGAGTTTAAAATTTTTTTTATTATTTATTACGATAAAAAATATTTAGTTAATTGATTAAAAATTGATTCCAATTTATAATGTGATATTTATGTTATAAAGTTTTAGGATTGACATTAATATATATAGTGATTTGATTTGATTTAGAAAGAATCAACTATTAAGAGTAAGATATCAAAAAGATTAATGCTGACAATTACGAGAAAAATAGACATAATATTAATGTCATGGTTGTTTTCTTTTTTATTTGGTAGCATTAATATATTTGATATCTTATTCTTAATGGTTGATTTTTTCTAAATCAAATCAAATCACCATACATATTAATGCTAATTCTAAAATTTAATAACACAAATAATTACACTATAAATTAGAATCAATTCTTAATCAATCAATTAAATATTTATCATCACAATAAATAATAAAATATTTTTTCAAACTCATACAAGTATACAATACTTGAAGAACAAAACTGTTACAAAACTTCCCTACATAATTAAGTGTTGTATGTATGTCCCGGATATTTGCCTTCACTATAGTCGAATGCCAGTTTCTAAATTAAAAAAAAAAATCTAAATAAAATTTGCTACGACTCTTTAATTAGTTATTAATTATTATAATCTAAATTTAATTAAGTGGATGAAGAAACGCAAGATGAATTGATCCGAATGCATTGGAGGAGAATATTCAAAGATTTAAAGGAAAAGCAATTGACGAGTCCGCAAATGATGGCCGTAGGATCATATCCTATCCAATCAATGAATAAACATTAAACAGGTTTGAAAAAGTCCATCTTGTTCGTATTGATTGTATTGAAAGCAATGAGCCAATGACAAAATACATACACAAATTAATTAATAAATTTCCCTGTTTCATTATATGTGGTACAGTTCATGCCATCCACACTACTTACTACTTATAACAAAGTAGTTTTCACAAGATAAATACTAAATTACACATACATGAGTTTCATTAATATATAATATATATAATTATTAATTACCTCTTTATCCAACCCTCTGATTCTTATTTATACCAAAGCACAAGCCACATTCGTGAGATATCAGATATGGCTTTGTGTTCAGATATTAGATTCAATAATAATATTCTTTTGGTTTTGTTGTTGCTATTTGGCAATGAAGCTTTGGGTGTGTTTTGTTCGGTGCTGGCAGAACAAGAGGCTGATAGAGTTTACAGGCTACCGGGGCAGCCTGTGGTGAAGTTCAAGCAATACGCTGGTTACATCACTGTCAATGAGACTCATGGAAGAGCACTCTTCTACTGGTTCTTTGAGGCTACCGACAAACCTGAACACAAACCACTCCTTCTCTGGCTCAATGGAGGTATCTATCTATTTCCTCTGTTCTATTTTCTTCTTTCTGTTTAGTATATAGTTTTAATTCACGCAACTTCTTAATTGAGTATGGGAAGACTATGTCATTTGAGTTATAACTTATTGGCAAAATTTGGAAAGATAGGAGACTCGAACTCACAATCTCTTAATTGAATATAGGGAGTCTATGCCATTTGAACTATTACTTATTGGCATTGAATCACTACTTAGACAACCCTAATTTTAGACATTACATTACAAATTCACCTACACTATAGGTTTACATATCCAATATTTAAATTGCCATATTTTAAATTCAGATACAACATATTAAGAGGCACATAATTTATGCTTGAACTAAAACCTCAATTGCGTTTGATATTTCATTTCACAAAAGTCAGAAATGCTGATTCTAGATTCTAATACCTTTTGGCAAAAACTTCATTAACACGTACACTCAAATTTTATACATTTTATTAACTTTAACACATTCGCATCTACTCATGATTTTCTATCTGTATTACATAAAATTTATTAGCTTATTAATAAGAACTGACGCACCTATATAGTCAATATTTTTATAGATTAAATATGTATCTTAAGTTTTAATATTTAATACAGTAGAAATAATTTTTTTTTTGTAAATTATATATAATAAAAGATATTTCAAAAAAAAGGTTTATTGTCCAAAGTCTTCTATATTTCTTTTATATATATCTAATAAATTTATTTATAAATGGATAAAAATTATGGATACATTAATGCATGTTATTTAAGAATGTTTTAAAGTAGCATTTAAATGAGAGACTAAGACTCAGAGATAGAGATTGAAATAAGTTTTAGTATTGTGTTTGGTATAAAGTAGGAGATAAAAATTGAAATAAAAATGAAGTTATAATTTAATTTACACAAAAAATAAAGTTAAAATTAATTAATTGAAATGAAGATATTTTAAGTATAAAATGTTATTAAAATTTTAGTATCTGTTCTAAAAAATTTCAGTTTCTTATGTCCCTACTTTTTGAAAATATTAAAATACTAAAATTTTGAAAACAATAACTAAAATTTTAGTACCAATCTCTAAATCAGATACTGAGTTTTAGTTTTCTAATTTTCGTTCCAATATTTTAAAACAAACGCTATATCTAAGAGTGTTGGTTATATAATTGACCAAGAGGCTTTTAATTTGTCCAAAATAAAATAAGCATACAAGACAAATTTTCGATTGGGTAGCAGCCTTTGGAGTTTATTAACAGTTTTAATTGTATGGAATGATTGTATGCTTAAAAAAAAACGAAAAAGAATAAAATGAGTATGACAATGAATGTTATTATGTTAGCAGATAGTTGGTTGTATAGAAAATTAGAAATATAGAATATTAATAAATAATATTATGTCCAGTCAAATTAAATGATAAGAGTATAAAATTTAGAATAATGTTATTTATAATTAATTTTTTTTATGTCAAATAAATTTGGTTGAGTTTGATTAATAAAAATATTTAAATATATAGCATTATTTAATATTAAGCTTAATTTGATAATTTTTTTTAAAAAAATGCAAACACAATGAGTGTTTTTGAAAACATCTAAGGAGTAGTTTTTAAAAATTGACTTATACTTATTAAAATTAAAAAATCTAATATAATCTTATACATTAATTAATATTTAAATTTTAAAAATTATTATAGTTAGTAGTCTTAGTACGTATGTATATTCATATCAATCAGGAACATTGTTTAACAATGACTGACAGTACTATATATGTGTAATATTAATATATTAAGTTAGTTGGAAACAATAATTGCATTAAAAAAACTAGATCCGTTCAAAACGATCATGGATGAAGACACATACATGAAATTAACAAGCTGCCAAGTACACGCCACTATGTTAATAATGCCCAGATTTATGTCACAAACACTTCATCACAATATCATGATTATCCTTGATAGTAATGGACTAATCGTGTGTTTCATAAAATTAATATATTTTCAAAAGTTTTTTATTCTTTTTAGTTTCTTAAAAATGATTTTTTGAAAGTTGTAGAGGCCATATATATTTGATAAAATAACATAAAAGTTAAAAATAATTTTTAATAAATATAAACAATAATAATAGTGTTTGATAAAATTATATTAGATGTTTTAATTTTAAAATTATTTTCAGTTTTTGACAAATGATTTCAACTTAAAAGCACTCCCTAATTTTTAAAGTCAAAAGTGTATAAGCTCTTGAGTATTTTGTTTTTCCAAAGATAATTGATTCTTTTAAAAAGTTTAAGCACATCACTAATAAGACTTATCAAACTCATCCTAAGTCATATTGAAAATTTTAATTTCTTTTTTATTTGTGAAATAATTTGTGATATTTGATATTTTTATATTTTCTATTTTCTGAATTTTTTTTTGTAAAAAACAGAACTAAAACTAATTAAACAGAAAATAAAGGTATGTTAATTATTTTTTCCATAATCTAAAAAATAAAATATTAGAAAAAATATTTCATATTATGAACATATCTGTTCCTAGAAGGTATGATTCTGTTGTATCTAGTATCAATGATGCGTCCAATTTTAAATTTACACGTATATTAAGAAAATAATTAAATGTACGTTATTACTAAATTAAAAAATACTTCAAAAATTGCCATCAACATTAAGTCATTGATAGTGGTAATATTAAAACTAAAAACATTTTTAATTAGTTATACTGAATAAGAGTTGGTGAAAAAGTTTAGACTGGATTCTTTTAAAGGACAATTATTTAATTTATAGCAAAAATTAAAAAAAAATTCAAAATGGATATACTTAAAAGATAAATTAAAAATGAGAGCCGAATCTATAATTTTTAAATAAATATAAAAAAATATACTATTTGAATTATAATTCGTTAGTCCCAAAAACACTATTATATTATAAGTTAGTTTTCAAATCATATCCATTGGTTTTGAATTTACAACATTATTGTGCTACCAAAAGCAGGGCCTTGTCAAAGAGTATAAGTGTTACAAGAAAAACAACATTAGAAACATAAGTAAGCAAAATCCAACTTTGCCACATCCTAATAAAAATCAGAGTCATGTTATCATTATTAATGAATTTGAGTATAAGTTGAAAAAAGAAACAGAAAAAAAATGTATGTTTTGGGTAATTTATTCTACAATGAATTAATACAACTCAATTCAAGTTAGTAATTAAAATAATTTTTTAAAATGAGAAAATTGATTAGACAAAAAAAATAAAAATTAAATAATAACCATTAGATTCATAACTTTTATTATTTTAATATTAAAACAATTAAAATTTTACTTTTTATATTACTAATTTATTCACATGAAGTTTGGTCTAAAAAAATACACGAATTTAATAATAATTTATTAAACAAAAAGAAAAATATATAACACATAGGAGATCGGATAAAAATTTAGTTTTCACTCTCATACATATTTAAAAGCTACATAAAATACAGAGTGAAACAAAATAAAGATAAAAAGGAAAAAAAAAAGACACCTACCATAATATTTTACACACACTCTTGTATATATCTCTGTATTTTCTTTCTCTCTCTCTCTATGTGAATAAGAACCTAAAATTTTATGTAGATTCTCCAAAATATAATACAATTTACTACTTTTATCCTAATAATTGAAGATCAGATATCTAAAAAAAATTTGCAACGAACTTAACATATTCAAAGTTAGAGAGAAACAACATTATAGTTACTTTTTTTTAATACTAAGAATTATAGTTAGTTTAGTTTTAGGGTTTACATAATAACTTTTCAGCCAACGAGCATTTAACCCTATAGTTTAGTTTGGCCATGAAAATGCAAACACAAAGAAAGTTACAAAGAGAAAAGCAAAGGGAAAAGATTGAAGATGAAGCTAAGGTTTAATCTCCAATGACTGTGGCCTAATATATATATATAGTGAACAAATTAATAAAACGTAATAAAAGTATTGAGTGTGTAATAATAATTGTTAGAAACAAGAAATTGAGAGAGTAATCTGAAAAGTGTATTATTGAGTTGTATTCTAGTTGTCTGTTTAAGTTGTTTGGAATGATACAATATAAAAAAATATTTATAGGTACTAAGAGAATCGTAATAATAAAAATGTAATCTCCTATAATAAATATTCAGATATGCTAAATAATACTAATTGATACTAATTCATCCTAATTATATTTTAACAATAATAATTGAAGATGGTCAAGTGGGCATGCGGGTACTGGAAAAATTGACTAATAAGTTGAAGTCAGTGGCTTCAAGTTGCAGCAGTAGGAATAGCCATAATGATTTTTCATAAGAGTAATAAATATTGCTTTGTATCCAAGAGATCAAGCCCCACCTTTGATAGCAACGTTAAGTTAGCACCATACCTTCACACCTTTTTAAAACCATGCCAATTTTTCTTGTTTGTTTTGCTACTCCTCTATATAAAATACTAATCTATAAGGGAATCAATTTTGGTTGGTCAGCTAGTTTATTTGTTTTTTTTTAAATAAATATTAAAAATTTAAATTTAATTTTATGTATATAGTAATTTATTGACTAATGACAAATAGTTAATAATTACGTAAATTTATAATAGATTTATTCTTAATCCGTTAAATGACTAAGAAAAAATTGATAAAAAAAACTAAATTATCTTCGGTCACAATTTAAGTAGACTAATAGCAAATTGATATTTCAGAAAAAAGAATTGTTAATTAACAATGGGGGGAAATATGAGGGAGAATACCCTATCCAATCCTTAGTAGTCCTTCCATAATTTAAAGAATATTATTAGGAAAATAGATAAATTAAAAAAAAATTAAGAACTAACAAAAATTTATTGTTTTTGACATTTTTAACATTTTCAACTATCAGTTTAATATTTTTAGTCTATTGTTAATAGTCTAATAATATATTTTTAGTTTATATTTTTAGATATTGACAATTAACTAATATCTAAAAATAATAAATTCCGTTGATCTTCTAATATTACTCGTAGAAAAAATACAAACTAAACTAAACGTCATCATCAAATTATTTTGTCTTTAGTGGTTTGATAAATACATATGTTTGAACTTTGAACTTTGAACTCTAAATAATGCAACCGGGTTTGATAACAATATTTAAGCTGATGATAATCTTAATTTATTGAGAAGGTTATTAATTAACTATCTACGAATGCCCTCAGTGAAAAATATTTTTTTTAAAAGAAAATTATTTTTAGATTTTTAATAATATAAAATATATATAAAAATTATTTACTTGCATTACGAATATTTTTATTAAAAATTCTTAAAATATAAACAGACGTTGATCGATAATAATTAAATATAAAAAAATATAAAAAAAACTAATTTTTAATTAGTTAATACTAGTAAATTTTTTTAATTCTAAAATTGTTTAATTTTTTTGGAGAATTTAAATTGAGAGTTTATAATTTAGTTTTATAGTTTAAGATTTATAATTTAAAACAATTTAAAAAATGAGCTAATATTAACTTAAAAAAATTCCTAACATTATTCTAATTAAATAATGCACAGAATGTAATGTAGGTATAACTTCCATATCTTCATTGAAAATTGTCAAACAAATCCCCCACAGACAATGATTGATTTTATCAAAGCAATAATCTAGCTAGAAAATTCGCGGCAAAATGGAACTAATACATCAAATCAATTTTGGAATCTTAAAAAATGAATTAATATAATAATAATAATAATCCGAGTTGGAAATTGGAATATATACGTTGCTGATTAATATAAAACTTCATGTACAAGAGGATAGTCATGATAATCATGTATATTATCAAATGTGACTAAGATGGTTTCTATGCAAATATCGCCCTTTATGAATGTTACTTTCAAAGTTAGTTATGCATTCACATCAATGTATTGAATATAGTTTTATTGCATTTATGATTTGAGCCAAAGATGACTATGAAGAACGGGAAATATGAGAGAAGGGGAAAGGATAATCTAAATATTTTCTCATCCATTGATTTCAGTAAGGACCAATCTAATAATCCAATATAATAGTCTATAGTTGAGACCAAGTAGAAGATTTTTGTTTAATGAATTGAAAATTAAAGCATGAAATAAACTTAAATTATATAATTAAACCAATAATTTTCTTTTCTTGTCAAGGGTTTGACCAACCGAATTAATAATGATTCTACCAAATAAATTTTCTAGAAGGAAATTATTATTGTTTGCACACACGTAATTAATCAGACGTTAAATCACATGAGATGTTCATCAATAATAATATACTTGCCCCACAAAATGAATTTCATCTCCTATTTAACAGTGAAAATTAAAGTCACTTTAGAAATAATTCTAAAGTTCGTAGTTATAATTATTAACTGCCCAACCCTATCATCATTTTATTTTCTTGAATTTGTGCCTCTAGATTTACTTTCTTCAACAAACATGTGCACGTGAATATATATACTCCTTCAATTTCATACTAACAAAGGAAGGCTCTTTTTTAGTATATGAAAGTAAAAGTGGTGATATACCTTAACATTATAATTTTTAATGTTTTTTAAAAGGGTGGAAGATACATAAATCAGAGTGTCTGATTTTTATACTTCAAATTTTTTTTTTAACAGAAATCTCTCCATCCGATTTCTGTTATCTTACAAATCCCTCGGTCTGATTTCACAAATCCTTCGGTTCGATTTTTGTATCCTCACAAATCGAATGGTCCAATTTCTGTACTTCTCACAAATCGGACGGTTTAATTTTTGTTTATCTAATTAAACGATTCCACATTTGAGAATAACACCCCATCAACTCACATTTTAAAAAAATGCCGTTGCTATTCCAATATCATAAACAAAATCTGACAAAGAAACTCTAAAGTCTAAATATATTTATTCATATATGGTATTGATTAATTAATAAAACTTTTTTTAAAATTAATAAAACTTTTATTTGAAAAATTAAAAAGTCCATCTTTTTTTTTTAAATATTGAATACATAGTATATAGTGTATTTTTTTAATTAAAATTAAAGTAAATAAGAAGTACTTTGTAATTTGCTACATGAATTGATGACCCATTATATTAAGTTATTAACTATTGTGATGGTAATTGTACATTGGTGAAATGAATGTTACTGAAAAAGTTTTATCTATCATATCATTGTTTCAGGACCAGGCTGTTCCTCAATTGGTTATGGAGAAGCAGAGGAACTAGGACCCTTCTTTCCCCAAAATAGCAGCCAACCAAAGCTAAAGTTGAACCCTTATTCTTGGAACAAAGGTTCGTGGATATAATGATGAATATATATTTAATTTCCAAAATCACAAAATTTATAGAATACACTTCCCAATTGATCTTATAAAATTAATTCATATCAGATATTTTAGTTCTCAATAATCTTTTATTCTCTAAAAAATCTCGAAAATTATTTTTGTCAGATAATTATTCTCTCAGTTGTTTAAGAAAATGACAAATTTATTTTTATAGTGTATTTTTTGAATATGTAATCGTCTTATACTAAAATTTATTAAAAATTTATTTGTCTAATATATATATTAAAAATTTAATTAAAAATAATAAAAAAATTAATTAATCTTCTATAATAATTCTCAATAATTTC
Organism: Arachis ipaensis; assembly: GCF_059453495.1. Classification (NCBI taxonomy): domain Eukaryota; kingdom Viridiplantae; phylum Streptophyta; class Magnoliopsida; order Fabales; family Fabaceae; genus Arachis; species Arachis ipaensis. The sequence continues at coordinate 10,042,663 of NC_142438.1, forward strand.
TAAAGAATAAATATTGATTGCATACGAAAATATCTGATCTAAAATTTTTAAAAACTATTTAGTTTAGGTGTTTACTCAAATTTTTATTTCATTTTTATTGTTGTGTTGCATATTCATACTCATACATGACTAGAACCAAACATTTTTCTTCTATTGTAGTAAAATTAAGACTTCATGGAATTGTTTTCTTAATAGATAACCTCATAATAATTTTATGTTATAAAATGGCGTCATATACATACAATAATTTAAGGAACTATGACTTGTGAGGCATATTAAAAATAGTAATAAAAACCTAATTAATTAAATAATGGAACAATCCATATTAATTTTTGACGATTTTGACTTATACAGCCGCAAATCTTTTGTTTTTGGAATCCCCTGTGGGAGTGGGATTCTCCTACACCAACACCAGCAGTGATATTAAGGCTCTTGGTGACAAAATTACTGGTAATTCTACCATCAAATAAAATAATCTTAGGATTTATATTTTAATTATACTTAGTCTAACTCTTTTTGGATTTGGTGTTACATGGCCAGCTATTGATTCTCACATTTTTATCACCAAATGGTTTAAGCGATTTCCACAATTTAGATCACACGAATTCTACATTTCAGGCGAAAGCTATGCAGGTATATATTATTATTAACATAAACATATATAAACTTCTACAACACTATACATAATCCATTTCTTTATGGAATACTTTAGATTTTGGCTTCTTCAATTTTCAAATAATTTTTGTTTATGTTGTGCCACATTTTAGGGCACTATGTTCCTCAACTTTCAGAGCTCATATTTGATAACAATCGTGATCCTTCCAAGGAAGACTACATTAAATTCAAAGGATTCATGGTGAATACAATCTTCCTCTTTTCTCAAACTATGCATTAATTAATAATTTCTTGTTTTATTTATATTTAATACGTGAAATACTGTGTTGATTTATATCTTATTTATCATTAAATAAAGCATGAACTAAATTTAAAATAAGTTTATGTTAAAAATTGGGATAATAGAGTAAGAGAAGAAAATAATCGAAAACAGAAGCAAAAGTAAAAATTTACTAAAATAAAGAAACTAATTATAAGATGGAGTCTAAGGTGGTTATTATATAGTATCATGATAGTTATACAACTTGAGTTAGTCGAGTAGTCAACTCATTCATCTGTTTAAGCAAGTGTCAAAATGTTTGAATCCTGCCTTGTTCATGCAGTAATTCATTGCCCAATGACAAATCCTTAAATGGAGCTTAGATCCGCGACGAATTAGTCCTTGATGTCGAACTAAAAAATACCGTTAAAAAAAAAGTTATACAATTTTAGTAATATTTAAAATGTATTATAATATTTTTTATACATTTTTAAATAAGTTAAAATAAGTTATACATTTTTTTATATTTTTATAATATTTTTAATTTTTATTTTTAAATAAAAAAGTGTTTCTAAAATATTAAAAAGTATTATTTTAATAACATTTTTTAATTGTTGTGGAAGTTGATTAGTTGAAGTCACCATAACACGCACCCATTAATCTATCTTAATTTATAGAAAATATAACCAACTATCTAAATCTTCTAACTAATTTCAATCATTATAATTATACAGTCCATTAATTTATTGGGCAAAATAACCAGCCCATTCGTACACATTGTACAAATACTCCATTGGTTCCCTAGCAAAATTCTTATAATTATATTCTTGAAGAATTTTATCATCGAGAATAGACAAAATAAGAAATTAACTGACATAATATAATCATAGAATTAAATAACAATGTTAATGTGACACACTTGTATATATGTATGTGCAGATTGGGAATGCACTATTGGATGATGAAACAGATCAAAAGGGAATGGTAGATTATGCATGGGACCATGCTGTGCTATCAGATGGTGTATACCATAATATCACATCAAACTGTGACTTCAGATATGCAAATCTAACAGATGAAGGTCTATCAAAGCCATGCAATGATGCACTCAAGAAGTATTTTGATGTGTATAAAATCATTGACATGTATAGCTTATACACTCCAATGTGTTTCACTAACACCAACAGCTCCACCAGAAGGAATACCCCTAAAGTTATCAAGGGCGTTGCTCCTCACACTTTCTCTAAATTTGTGAGATTTCATTTCATTTCTTTTTGTCACTAATTTAATTTAATTATGTTATTTTTTGGTACTCACCCAACCTAGTTTATTGTTGTTTTGAACAGGAAATGTGGCATCAAATACCAGCCAGTGGATATGATCCTTGTGCATCAGATTACACCGCAGCATATCTAAATAGGCCGGAAGTGCAAGAGGCACTACATGCCAATGTCTCCAAAATTCCCTACAAATGGACTCACTGCAGGTATCAGCTACATAAATTAAACGACGTCAAATTGTTCTGTTTTGAATTATGTATGTTCTCATTGTTTTTTTTTTCCCCTTAGTGATCAAATCAACACTTGGAATGGGTCACCTCAGTCCATGCTTCCTATTCTCAAGAAGCTCGTTGATGGTGGAATTCGCATATGGGTTTTCAGGTAAAAAGATATTGCATCATTCATGCATACTATTGTACTAGTCTCTCTTTAATTTCAACTGTGACATTACAATAATTATTTTCCCATTTTGTAATTCACTTATATAGTGGAGATACCGATGGAAGAATCCCTGTAACTTCCACAAGATTAACATTGAGAAAATTGGGGCTTAGCATTGTTCAAGATTGGACTCCTTGGTATACCAGCAGACAGGTAAATTGTTAGATTTTGCACAACTTATGATCAATGATTAAATTATATAGGCTGAATTTTTAATTAGGTCTCTATATTTTTTTTTTCCGATTGAATCCTTATATCATAATAAATTTTGTAATTAAGTCCCTGCTATGACAAAAACGCTAGAATTATTCCATTAAACAAAACGAATATGTCTAACACTTGACTGAATATTCTGTATAGTTTAACAGAATATTCTGTTAATTTCAACGTTTTTGTCACAGTAGGAACTTGTTACAAAATCTGATATGGTATAGAGACCTAATTGAAAAGAAAAAAAGTATAAGAATCTAATTAAAAATTCGATGAAACTATAGGAACTGATAGAGAAATTAAACCAATTATATATTATGGGATATGGTTTGAATATTGTATTTTTACAGGTGGGAGGATGGACGATTAACTATGATGGGCTCACTTTTGTTACAGTAAGAGGTGCTGGTCATCAGGTTCCAACTTTTCGTCCTAAGCAAGCTCTTCAGCTAATTAGACATTTCTTGGTGAACAAGAAATTACCGGAACACCCAATTAAACAGGGTCCCTTTTGATTTAACATTTTGATGTTTGCTCCACATCAACATTATTGGATATGTATTTTCTGTTCTTTATAGGGGTTTAGAATTAGTTTGTTCCACCTTTTGTTGTTGTGTACTCATGTCCTGAGCCTTTCTATATTGTGATTATTGTCCTGTGTTTGAAATATTCATGTAATATAGATCAAATCAATAGTCTTCTTCTGTAGTCCTTTTTACAAGTGTTGAGTCTTTTCTCAAATTATATACATAAAAAATACAAAATATGCAAAGTTCTATATCATTGTTTCTTTTCAGTTCATATGTGATCAAGGGAATTGTAATATGTACCAGCTACTAGCCTACTCTGTTAACAACACTGGAATTTGTTTACCTCACAAATCCCTTTTATTTACAAATAAATAGATATGAGTCGTGTTAAATTTCAGAAAACCTGAATTAGAGATGAGTTTAATTTGTCCATACTTAAAAGAGCACCAAATGAGTTAGCTATGATAATCCAAAACAACTTGGTCTGAGAGAGAATTGGTTGAAAACCAACGAAGATGTAGTAAAGTAATGTCAGTTGAATATAACTGAATATGAATAATAACAAAAATGATGTACAAACAACCCATTTTCACAAGTAAGAAAAATGTTTTGAGTTTGTATGTAGAGGAGCTCGGTCGAACTTCTAATCATCGAATAGATGAAATGTGAAGGACCCTCCATCACAAGTTCTTTTCGTCATGGCTCCAAATGCACCAGCCGGGAATCGAACCCGGGTCTGTACCGTGGCAGGGTACTATTCTACCACTAGACCACTGGTGCTTGATGTTTACGGTTTAATTATTAATGATCATTTAAGTGATCATTAATAATAGAATGAAAATTACAACAGGGACAAACTGTTCGGGATCAACTTCATTTGAGTCCAAGCAGCCCAATATTGAGCCTGTTTGCATAATTTGATAATTGATATTTAGATTTTATATACATTTAATAAAGAGTTATCAACTTAATTATTAGGTTTCAAAAGTTGAATTAAAAAAACTCTAATAAATAAAATTGAAATAACTATATTACTTTCTCGTTATAAATACTAAATATATTTTTTTAATTTTTTTGTCCTTTTCTAATTATCTCATCAATAACCTATGTTTAATTCTCCATAAATACTATCCTTCAAAAATTTATTGTAACAGTGATCTCAATTAAAATATTCCTAAGACAACTCATTAGAATAAATTAATTGAACAAATCTACATCAATATGATAAACTTAACCCCTTTTTTTGTATTATTCTCAACTCTTTTTATTTTTTTTTGGGTTTAAGACAACCTTAACTAATTTCTTAGGGAAAAAAAAAAGTTACACACCAATGTTAAAAAAGAACTCCATTATTTTGGCCCAATCCACACAATCTAAGCAATTAGTGCACAAGCCTTTTCCATTCTATAACGAAAAAAGCACCGGCAATAACTTCCAAGTAACTTCAGACTGAACTAGTGAAGAATATACATACAAAAGCACCTTCTACACTATTCATATAACAAAACAAAATACAATCTCCTAAAAAAACGAAAAAAAAAAAAAACAGTTCAAGTAATATAACGTAATAGGACTTGAAAGAGCTTAGAGTTCAGAGTTTTCATCATCATTAGGAAGTTTTATAGCACAATAAGCACCGGCATCACCAAGTGCACCAAGAATTGGAGCGGTCAAATAAATTCAAATTGCTTTGTAATTGTTTGCTGCAATTACTGGACCTAGTGTTTTTACTGGGTTCATTGATCCCTGATGCTGACCTGTAATTGATAATATTGTTATAATAATTAATTGATGTTTAACTATCTAAGCAATGAAATTTTTTTATATTTAATTTTGTGTGTATAGATATAGTATTTTTTTTAGAAATTAAATTTTCATCAACCTTAATTACTACGTGCATAACTTTTTTTTGTATAATAAATATTATTTTAACTTAAACATTTTCTTAACAATCAAAATGTATTATTTTTTAAGAGAATTATATATATCAAGATTTAAAAAGAATAATTAAATAATATCACCTTATTAATTAGTTTAAAAAAACAATGCATAGAACCATGACCATAAGCATTTAATATTTTTCTTAGTCTATCTTTTTATTTAATTTATTTATTTATTACATTTGTGCAATTATTTGTGATTACAAATTGGTCTAGTAGGACATATATATATACACATAATAATTAATCAATCCAACAAAAATTCTTCTAAACCAAGATCATATGATGAGAATATCCATAACGTGAAGGAATGAATAATAGAAAGAGCATGTCTTTCATTGTCAGTACTTATGAAGACATATTTTTCCTTCTTATCTCAACGTACCTTTATTATTATTATTATTATTATTATTATTATTATTATTGATAATGGGAACCATATATATTGAGACATGAAAATTATATAGCCCCTTATAAAGAATTTAGTCAAGTCCATCTTGAAGAACAAATTTACTTTGATAGAAGGACATACCCAGCTATGAGGATGTTGAACGTTACAGTGGCTCCCACCGCCATTCCCGCGAACTGTCCAACCTTTATTTATCACCATAAACAATTTCATCAATATTATTACTTAATTAAGCAAGAAATTATTGGCAATTAGCATATTAAATATTATAAACATAATATAACATATGCTTACAGTTCTAGTGTCAGTGGCGAAAACAGTGACAACAAACATGAGATTGAAGCTGATGATGAATTCTAAAGTAAAAGCTTGGCCATATCCTCCTGAAGGAACCGTCACTCCACCCCCCATGAACGGATGATACACTCCTTCAGTGCAAATGCGGCACACACTGATGCCAATATCTGTGTTCCAATATACATTGGCACCTGCATGCATGCCATATATATTTTAGTGAACATTCACATGCATTCCATATATAGATCACTGAGTTCTTACCTTCTTCCATGGAAAGTGCTTTAAGGCAGCAAAGCAAATGGTGACCGCAGGGTTCAGATGAGCACCGGATATGTGTCCGGTGGACAGGATGATCACCGTCACCGCAAGGCCGATGACGACAGCGCAGCCCATAAGAGTTACCAATCAATTGGTCTTCTCGTTCATTATTCCCGCCGCTGTTCTGGCAAAAATCAGCATATATAAAGGTGCCAATGAACTCTGCTCCTACCTAATCATACAAATTTGAAATTAGTTAAGTGAAGAAACAGTTACAAGAAAAATTAGTAATAAAAGGAGTTGGAAGATAATTAAAGATGTGGTTTAGTACGTGCATATTACCTTTTTGGCAAGAGGAGGAAATGGCAAACACTTGCAATTCTTCATTATAATTACTCGAAGCGTGAATGATTGGTGAGTGGAGGTGTGAGTTTTTGTGAAACTGAACGGAGAGAAGTGTGTGAATATATGAAAAGGAGGAAGATAATGAGTGAGCTTTTCTCAAACTGAATGAAGAGAAGTGTGTGAATATATGAAAAGGAGGGAGATGATGAATGAGCCTTTGTAAACTGAACGGAGAGAAGTATGTGAATATATGGAAAGGAGGGAGATAATGAGTGAGGCTTTCTGAAACTGAATGAAAAATAATAAATATATTAAAATGTAAAATTTAATAAATAATAATAATAAATAAATAATAATACTATATGAAAATTTTTTAAATACTTTGATTTTAATAAATAATAATAAATATATTAAAATGTAAAATTTAAATTTTTTATATAAAACAAAAAACTTTTATTTTTAATACTAGAAATAAAAAATATACGAACAAAAATAATACATATAGTTTTTTTTTAATAAATATACAGAAATAAATTTTTATTAAAATAAATTTGATGTTGATGATTTGTGCAGGTAATTAGTTGAATATTCAGACCAAAAATAATTTATTTTATAAAAAAAGTTGTGATAAATCAGTCTAACAAATCTCGTACATTTTTTTGTTAGGCCAATGATATCGTAATGTAATTTGTTTATCGTCGCTCCACCATCAATCTTCTACGTTCCAACAATAAAGTAACATCAACATGTATCTCCTCTTTCTTTAGTATCCCAATCTTTTAATATTGACAACATTTTTACAACTTTTACACTTATTATTATTATTATTATATGGTTTATAGTTTTTGTTTAAATTTAAAAGGTTAAGGATTTTAAGTTTAGAATTATGGACTAGAATTTATGAACAAGTTGAGAGCTTTAAAGTTTAATATTTAAGAGTTATTTATTTAGTATTTTTTATCTAGTATTAAGTGTTTAGGATTTATAATTTAGAATTTATAGTTTAGGTTATGACTTATGATTGAGGCATTTTGGACTTGTAGTTAAAGTTTATGATATGTTATTGATGATTTATGGTTGAAAAGTTATGCGTTAGGATTTAGGATTTTGGATTTTGGATTTATGATTTAGGATTTAGAATTTATGTTTAAGGGTTTAGGGTTTAGTGATGTGTATTTGGTTTTTTAAAAAAATTAGTTTATAAATTCTAAATTAGTGAATATTAATTTAAGGTTGACAAAATTTTAGTATAAATTAAATGATTTGAAATTTTTTGTTTTTTTTATTATTATTTTAAATTAGTAGGTATTTTTTAAAAAATTTCTCTTTTTTACTATTTGACAATGATTTTAATTTAGAAAAACAAAAATAAAAATATTATCAAAATATAAAAGATTGTGGTCTTTTTAAAATTTTGTAATATTTTAAAGTGTTAATAAATATTATATATTTACTAGAAAGAATTATAAGTGTCATCTATTTGGAGTAAGTTGTTTAAATAAATTGATTGGATTTTAAATCTATCAAATTACAACTTTTTAATACAGCTATTTACAATTTTTTTATACATACGTAAACCACTACAGGTGCAGCGGTTTTCAAATTAAACATAATCCGTTACAGGATAACATGAATTAGTTTGGAGAAACGAGCTTAGCAAAAACAGTTAGAGGTGTAGCAGTTTCAGAAGGATTTGCAGGGTTACATAAATTGCTGCAATGCTGTTAGGTATAGCAGCGGTTTATGTATAATGAAAATTATCTCTATTTCTGTAATAATTATGTATGGAATGAAATGAATATACCCTTGATCATGTGATATGTATTCATGTTGTTAGATCTAACAAAAAATATATTAAAATTTTAAATTTTATATACTTTTTAATAAATAAAAATTTAAGATTTTTACTATTATTCAATTAAACTTATCCATTTTTTTTTATAAAACTATGTACAATTGATAATAGTTGTAAACTTATTTTATATTTACAGAACATAAAAGTTAAATTCTTTCTTTAAACACTCTCAAAAGGTAATGAAAATAATTTTTAATATTCTTAAAAAATAATTTTAAATATGTTTTTCTATACATATTTATTGTTGCTTTTAGAATAACAATAAAATTTTTAAATTTTACCACAATAATTTTTTGTAAGAATAAATTATTGGGATAAATTAAATTTTAAAATTTTAAAATAACATATTTTTAAAGATAATTTTTAAAAATGAATTAAACTTTTTAAAAACAAACGGTGGAATATCGTACTCTTATTATTATTTAGAACAAAAGAATATTGTATTCTTTATTTTTTTTAAAAAATAATTATTATTGACCTATTGTACTTAAAAAATAGTATTTAATTTGTTAAAAAAATTAAAAATTAATATTTAATTTAAAAAATATAAAAATAAATAAATTTTTTAAATTTAAAATTTATTATAAAAAATAAATAAAAAAAACATTATCAAGGAACCATAAAAAAAAACTGAAAATTGGGGCTATCATAAGAGTTACCAATCCGTTGGTCTTCTCGTTTATTATTCCCACCGCTGTTCCGGCGAAAATCAGCATAAAAGTGCCAACGAATTCTGCTCCTACCTAATCATACAAATTTGAAATTAGTTAAGTGAAGAAACAGTTACAAGAAAAATTAGTAATAAAAGGAGTTGGAAGATAATTAGAGATGTGGTTTAGTACGTGCATATTACCTTTTTGGCAAGAGGAGGAGAGGAAATAGCAAACACTTGTAATTTTTCATTATAATTATTCGAATTGTGAATGATTGGTGAACGGAGGTGTGAGCCTTTGGTGACAATATAAGAGAAGTGTGATTGAAAAGGAGGTGATGAGCGGAGGTGTGAACCTTTGGTGAAGAGAAGTGTGAAACTGTGAATATATGAAAAGGAGGGAGGTGATGAGTAGAGGTGTGAGCCTTTGTGAAACTGTGAATGAAGAGAAGTGTGAAAATTGTCTCAGATGTGTTTATCTTAAGATATAGAATAAAAATTACAACAGGACAAACAGTTCGAAAATATTGAGCCTGTTTGCATAATTTGATAATTGATATTTAGATTTTATATACATTTAATAAAGAGTTATCAACTTAATTATTAGGTTTCAAAAGTTGAATTAAAAAAACTCTAATAAATAAAATTGAAATAACTATATTACTTTCTCGTTATAAATACTAAATATATTTTTTTAATTTTTTTGTTCTTTTCTAATTATCTCATCAATAACCTATGTTTAATTCTCCATAAATACTATCCTTCAAAAATTTATTGTAACAGTGATCTCAATTAAAATATTCCTAAGACAACTCATTAGAATAAATTAATTGAACAAATCTACATCAATATGATAAACTTAACCCCTTTTTTTGTATTATTCTCAACTCTTTTTATTTTTTTTTGGGTTTAAGACAACCTTAACTAATTTCTTAGGCCAAAAAAAAAGTTACCCACCAATGTTAAAAAAGAACTCCATTATTTTGGCCCAATCCACACAATCTAAGCAATGAATGCTCAAGCCTTTTCCATTCTATAACTAGCTAAAACACAAACCGTTCAAACTTAAGCTACGCTGACAACCATGCCACCAGAGGTCAGAAACAACATTTCGAACCTTCCTTGGGTTAACGGAGCAACAGGGGTACATGTTACCATCCTCACAACAAGAATTTTTATTTATATCACAGCCTTTCATATATTTAATTCATTATTTGGACATTAGATAATTATTGACATATTAATGTATCAATAAAGTACACTCACATATATAAAAATCTTTCATATTATTGTGAAATAAATAAATAAAGAAAATAAATAAAAAAATATAAATAAAATACTATAATATTAAAGTTTACCAATATAATTATCTCAATATATTAATAAAAGTGATTCATATATATATATTTATTTACTAATATATGAAGTATGTATATATATAAATAGAGAGAAGTATTTTATTTTATGGGCAGTTCTCGGCAGGGTGTAATGTAAATGTAAATACTATCTAATTGATGTACCAAGAAAACATATATTACCCAATTCAATGAATCTTAAAGTTTCTCTTGTTGGAGAAAAGAGATTGGCAGGTCTTGTTGCTGTAGGAGGAAATTTACCACTGGTTAATCCCAATAGCAAGAGAATGAGACTCCATCTATTTCAAAACGTTTAAGGGAATAATTTATATAATTGTAAAATGGTGACCTATGGTCATAAAAAGGACCAACTGAACAAGCAAAGGAATGGTGGGTCATAAAGCCAAAGACACACTTGTTCAGACCTCTTGCAGGGTTGTGAGCTCTTAGTTATACAAAAAATTATGAATATATAATAAGCCTAATTTTGGATGATATATATATATATTATAATAAGGTAAATCAAGATAGGCCTAAGTATTGGTGGTTGTGCTTGTGTGTTACCCTTTCTAATTCACTATTCAAAATTTCTTGGGAGTATAAAGCCTCAATCTTGAAGGTAACTGAAGAGTCCCTTTTTCGACCTCCAAGTGTGTGATTGTTCTCATCCTTCTCAATCAAGAAACTACTCTTGGAAGATGCAACCATTGTACAAGGCAAAACCCTGTTGGTAGGACACAACAGAAGTTACACTCAAAGAATATATGCCAAATCCAACCATCAGAAGCAAACTAAAAGTCCAATCACCTCTTATATAATAAACCTCAGATTACATGCACTGGCGTGGTTGTGATACTGATTGTTGGATCGGCTTTGACCATCGTAAAAATGCGTTGTGCAATCACCTTCGAATTCAACCTATCATGGTCTTGTTCCATCGAAGTTTGCATGCAAGAATGAGGCCCAATGTATCTCTTAACCTTCCACTTTTTTTACTTTCGGCGATATGATGAGTATACTCCAATTACAACCAGGTCCAAATTGGATACACTGTGCATTGTACCTCAACTGGTCACTCTCTGCTATTTTGTATTCCGCAGCCTTCCTGATGCTGTATTGCTTAACTGCCAACATGACTTTTTCTTTGTTCTTAAATTGTTGTCCAACCTCAAACTCGTTGCTTGGATCCTCTTCAGGGCCTCCCTGGATAAACGACCAATCCGAAATCATTGTATCGAGATTCAACCTCGTAAATGATCTGACTGGTCATATGGTCGAGAAATAGCAGACTGTGTCAGAGCAATCTGTGTGTCACAGTAGTAGTTCATCTCTTCTTCCTCATCACCATCATCAGGAATTTCAAGTGGCTCTTTGTCAGCATCGTTTTCGTCATCGAGGTTAACTTCATACTGATTCATCATTGGATCTCTGATAACAGAACCATCATGACTTTCAACACCGTCGTCCATTAAGTCAACATTACGAACTTCAACATTAGACCCCTCCTGACTACCCTCAGGTGGCATATTTAGATCCACCATAATCCTTCTGATAGTTCGTCTAATAGCTCCACTCAACAGACTATCATCGACAGTATTTGCAGATGATCCTCGGCCACCCACTTCAACGAGATATACGAATAGTTCTAACTGATGAATATTTAATCAACGGTTGTGCCACGACCTTATAAGCTATACGTCCTCGTCGTCGCGCAAACGGTACATAATTAAAGAAAATAAAAATATTTTCCACAACCATGGTCTTATAAATATTATAGCAATAGAGACAATACAATTGTAATACACCTTTTATAAAATAAACTGCCATCAATTTCGGTCGGATATCTGTAGTAAATTTTTTCACCCTTTTTGCTTCTTGTTGCCCGATGAAATACAATATCAAATTCTTCAAAGCTGTTAAACTGTTGACTTTCGGTGTCATATAGGTAATTATCGGTTGTCCCGATCTAAAAATGATTGAACCATCTTTGTCATACACTATTTCACCATCGTAATGAATGGATAATAATGGATTCCTTGACATCGTAGAGAAAATGAACAATGAAATTGTGCTGTTCTGATATGCACACCAACATGCATGCTTTTATTTTGAAAACCTATCATAGAGTTGGGGGGTGTGCGGCGAACTTTATATAATTTATATAGAGTTCGAGAGTACGGCGAACTTGCCATAATTACAAAAAGAAAAAAAAAATCGTATTCCTGAAAATAAAGCTAAAATATCTTGTTTAGGAAATTATTAAATTTTTTTTATTTTATTTAATAAAAAATCCCTTCTTTTTCTTATGTTTTTTCAAATAATTTAATTTTTGTATAAGGGTAAAATGGTAAAGTACTAAAAAAATAGTAAAATTTATGTTATTGATAAAAATATTTTTTGAAGATAAAGATAGAGAAACAAATTTTTAATTATTTTAAAATAGTAAAATATAATAAAAATAATTAATAAATATTATATTCTTATAAATAGTTAAAAAAATTGTATTTAGCAAAAGAATTTATGTATTTTATTCAAATTTTTATGGTGATGTTTGAATAACTATTTAAAAGATATACAGAAAAAAAATTAAATTCTATAATTTTTTTTAAATCACTTAGTATAAAATTACCAAACTTTAAAGATAAGAATATTTTATTTTTACTTAAAAAATTACATCAAAATATGATATCAAAATTTTTTAATATATATTATATATAGTTATTTTTTTCATTTTTTAAAATGTTTCATGAGTTTATCTATCATTTGTATCTTTTAAGATTATTTTTGTTAATGTGAATTTTCAAGTATCATTTTAGTAGTTTATTATTTATGTAACATAAAAGAATTTTATATAAGTAGTCATTAATTTATTTTCACATGAAAAATTTTAATTTTAAATTTATTATTTAAAAGTTATCAAAATTTATAAATCTAATTGAATAATTGTACAAAATTATTTATACAGTTAGTATATCAAAATAAAATAGAGAATAAATTAGAAATTGTTATACATATAAATTTTGACAGTAAAAATTAAAAAGACTCAAATTTTCGAAAAATACTTCATGTATACTCAAAATACATAGGATCATAGTTTTTACTCCATATTAAAATTCTTGTAGAACTAATCCGTATTTTATAATAGTGGACTATCCTAAGTTAATATCCTAATTTCCAGTTTCCTGAGCCCACGTATTCCAATCCCGCTCATGTTATCTACGTGAATTCTCTTTTTCAATGCCCGTATTTTATCGGTCTGATTTTATATTAATCCATCTAACCAATTTATCCTTTTGACTGTTGACAATTTTTCTATTTTTGCTGCCGACATTTATTGACGACGTCACTCCATTTCTTAATTTTTGTCCATATTCTTGCTCTCATGGTAGCCATTAGTAAGCACCGAAGAAATTATACAATTTATTTATGAGCAAACTAACAAGCACAGTTAAAATAATATACTAACGTATAATGTATATCGATTAATTAATCCATTAATCTATTAACGTAAATGTATCTGTGTGTATTTGCATAATATATATATATATATATATATATATATATATATATATATATACTATTACATGTCTATTACATATTATATTATTATCTATTACATATATCTTTATATGTTTATAACTTTTTAACTTTATAATTTTATATCTTTATTTATTATCTTTTAATGTATTAATCTGTCTACCCGATACTGTATATATATGTTTTTATGTTTTTATTTTTTTTTCTATTGTTTATTAATCTATTATTTTCTATTGTCTATTAATATATCTATTATCTTTTTATGCATTTGTTTATGTATTTAAGGAGAGCCACACTCACGGTGTAGGAATATCACACCAACTAAAGAAATCATTCTTTCGTTTACAAAGCATTTTCCAACGTTCTTTTATCTACATTGGCTGTTAACCTTTATTGATTTTTCCTCCCTCGTGGCTAGCATAGAACCTCACCACCGATTTGGAATGTCCCGAGCAACAGTCAAAGAGGTTGATCATGACTTCCGCGGTAAACATTACTGGGATGAAGTCAACTTGAACATCTCAGCCCTGCCAACAGACCTGATTTTGCAGATATTTCTTCGTTCCGATGGAAAAACCATAGGAAGAGGGAGGTGTATGTCGCGTGATTGGTACAATAGATTGAACCGGGCGGATAATATGGTGACTCATTTCAAATCGAAGGGGGGGGGAGGCGGCGGTTCTTCATCTGGACAACCCCCTGAAAGAGGCTGACTGTGGGCGACTTTGTATGTTCGTCTTTGAAACTTGTGTTGCCGTTCCGGTTGCTGCTCCTCTTGCCTGGACGTGGTTTTCCATGGTGGGTACAGACACCTGCAAGGTATGTGCAAGATACTCAATAGATGGTCGTTCGAGTTCATTGATCGCTTGGGACTCGTTTGGTTCCTGGAGGTCTGTTATTCCTGATCCGGGGTCTGACGGTTACCACTTCAACCACCGCGATGAATGGTCTGCTTATGCCTTTCTCAGCATGGTGGGTTCTGATGATTATAAGATTCTCAGTCTCACGAAGCGTCACCTGGCAACTGCTGGATACGACATGCATATGTATCTTTCGAGTGCGGGTCAGTAGAGTTTCGCTGCGCGGACCTTGCCAATGATTGATAGAATGAGCAGTGGGTATGCCGTGGCCAACAGCTGTATTTTTTGGGTCAATAGTGAAGGTAGATTTAGTAAGAAACCAGTCTCTGTGGTTCGGTACGCAACGATGGAGTCTGCGTGGGATGCGATAGAAATAGGCGCAGGCGCATGTGTGGATCATCCTACGTTGATTGGCCACCATGATTATGTGGATTTCGTTACCTATGAGCGGTCCACTTTAAGGTTCAGAGTACATGTGATGACCATCAACCTTGGACAAGTTGGCGGAATGGCGTGGGGTCGGCATCTCTTTATTGGCGATCCTAACCTGATCGATACACCATGTGTTAAGTTTGGTTGTGACCTTCTCGGGATCAGCCATGCTATCCGTGATTTCGACGGTCTTGAGTCATCGCTTGTTGCGGTCGCATCGAAGGCCCAGTTCCGCTCTGTTGGTCTGACTGACGGAGTTGTCAGATTCGTTGGACGCGTGAGATGGCCTGGAGTTGTTTCGATCAAGGGGTGCATGGGGTTTTATCTAGAAGTCTGAGGATTTCTGAATAACGTGTTGTTGTTTCTGGTTGTGTTTTGCGCTTTTCTTTGTTAAGATTTATGTACACACTATCTGAACAACTTAGTGATTTGCCATTTGTAATATTTAATTGTGGCCCCCGATTTGATTGCATCCTGTCCCCCGGGGCCGATGAGTTCGCTATGATTTTGATCTCCAACTGCATGTCTTTTGATCTATGAATGTTTAATGTTTTATTTATATTTTATAAATGCCGTTGTATATTACGTCGTTATTAGTTAATGTATTGTGTAGTGTATATTAGTGAGGCCAGATCTGGATTTCATGGTAATGCAAAATGGCTGGTTTGGCCAGGCATCTTGTGTTGCGGTTACCATTTTCCTCTCTTCGCAACTTATCATATTTTAGTCGTAGCTGGGCAATGTTGCTTTGGGCTAGCCTTTTGTTTTGGCCATTTCAATACAAAGATATTAATTGATGCATCATTTTATTTTCAAACATTGCCGGCCTTTTCTCCTGACATGGGCCCAATCTGTTCTCTTTGTAACTGTGGATTGGGTGAGCATTGGCCCACTGTTATGTTGTGACCCTATCCTCCTGCATTCCCCTTCAAACCCTTGAAGCAGTCGTCACTCACTTCACTCAAACAGGCACATCAAGGTGTGTCTGTGATCGTTCTGTCGGTCCTTCTTTTAGCCGTTCTTGTGGATCTTGCTCCTCACCATCGCTGGCACACTTTCTTTTTCATATTACCTCAGTAATTCCTTATTCATCTCTGATTTTGTTTTTTACTTTTTGGTTGTTTATCACAATGATTTCACAAATAAAACCTCCCCACATGGTTATCATGCTATGATCGCTTTGTGTTGTGCCATAATCTGCGTCCGCCAACTTCATGCATGTAAAATTGGTTTGTATCAACTTTTCCAGGACGATCCCATTCGTTGAATCAGGGTAATTTCTTTGACCTCAGGTGTCCACACCCTTGACTTTTGAGCTACCTGTGGTCCGCTGCAGCTCCAGCTTTTGTGCGGCAAGGTACATTTCAGGAATTTCAAGGATATACAGTTTGATGGCAGTGTTTTGTTTGACTTTGGACTCCTCCCTGCACAGGTAATTTGTCATTTGTTCTTTTTTGTTATAATAGTAATAGTAATAGTAATAATATCTTCAAATAATAGTCATCCTCAATCTTGCCATATATTTGTTGTTAATACTATTTATATCCAGAATACATTCTAGTGTATTCTCGAACTATTCCCTGCTAATCTGATTTTGAGTGACTAACTTTCGCTATTAAGGATTACTGATGATCTTTACATTGGTAAACAAGCTTTTAAATTTTATCAAGCCATGCCTTTTAATATCCTGCTATCCCCCCTAATCTAACCTTGGCTACCTAACTTTTGCTATTCAAGTGTAGTGATTATCTTTAATCTGGTAAACAACCGATTAGATGCAATCAAGCAACGCCTTTAATAGTGCACCCCTAATGTTTGTCTGCCAAATTAATTCTTCTGGTATCTAGTGCCATGCCTATCTGTTAGACCAGCATTTATATTGCACATACATATACGCTTTTGAAATCTTCCGCCGTGTTTATTTTTGACTGTAATGTGCCAGTTTCCTTTTTGCTTGGTACTCATGTATCCCTCCAGCTACCGTGTATCCCCCGGACTTGCCGATTCAGCTTTTCTTACCCTCCATTTCATGATTGTTGGTGGATCAATGCAATTAATTTTTTTACCTGTTTTCCATTCTTTCTCATTCGTCTTGTTCAACCCATTTGAGTCTCTGCTGACAAGACATTTTCCTACCTGGAGTAATTGAACTTCAAATTCTATCCTTGCTTCAATATTTACTGTCAATTTCATTTAATGGTACTCTATCTTGTTTCAGTTATACTTAACTTTGGAGTAATTAAACTAAGTCATTATCACTGCTATTATTAGACTTCACCATACTTGTTTGCTGACTGATCTCATCCAATGAGTTGCATTTATTGAGTACCTGTCTATTATTCATTTTCATCGGTCTTTCTTCGAGAGGCGGGAACTTTTTGTTATTCAATTTTTTTCACTTTCGTTCAGGACCACGTATAAGGTGCATCGTATAGTCTCCGTAATTAATTCTGAACCACCTAGATGAATTCTGTTTTGCTTTTCTTATAAATTTGACCTCTCTTTTTTGGGTTATATCATTTTCATTATACTATATATTATATATTATATTATATTTATATATTATATTATATATATTACATTCTCGTCATTACCATGGTTATTAATCGTTGTATTACATGATAAATATTCGAACAGGGTTATCTACTAAGCCGTCTGATCATCACATCAGCTGATATTCTGTGTATTCTGCTTTACGGGGCCCAAATTTTATTAATGACCACCGCTTGGTTCCTTGGACCCTTGAACAGCATCTGCTTAATTTTTTTGCTTGGTCACTAGGTCAAATTCTAAATAACTTTGCATTGTCATTTTATTCGGTTAATAGGTCATACTATCAATTAGTTCAGTTTTTAATTCAAGTTACACAATACACAATTGATAATAATACAAATAATCAGAGTGTTCACATTTCTATTAGTCGCGTCACTTGGGAAGTATTTTTGTTATTACATGTTCAATATTTATTCATGTCAATCCTTTAGGCTATCTAATCCAGTCTCTTCTTTGGTATCCGGGCCAGGGTGGCCCAGATAATATACCTGACCACGGCTTCGGTTTCCTGTATGCTATAACAATAACAATAACTATGACACCATCTGCTCAATTGGTTTCTTCAGTGGTTAGATAATATAATTGTCATTATTATTGTATTATTCAATTATTGTTTTAAAATATTTAATTTTATCTCTCACTTTTTGAACAATTACAAAACATTAATTATTTTTATTAATAATATAACATTGATATCTTTACAGGCACCACTTACTTTTTTATTGTAAATATGTCAATTTAGGTTATCTAAACCAGTGTCTTCTTTGGTATCCGGGCTAGGGTGGCCCAAATAATATACCTCACCACGGCCTCGGTTCCCTGTATGCTATAACAATAAAAATAACAATAATTATGAGCCCATTTCCTCAATTGGTTTCTTCAGTGGTTAGATAATATAATTGTCATTATTATTGTATTCTTCATTTATTGTTTTTTTATTTTTTATTTTATCTCTCTCTTTGATCAATTACATTTACAACAATAATTATTATCATTATTAATAATATAACATTAATATCTTTATAGACACCGCTTACTCTTTATTATAAATAAATATAAATCTAAATCTGTGAATAGGTCATTCGTACACACACACATACACACACACACACACACACACACACACACACACACACACATATAATCTCGGTCTACCCTACATCAGTAACTCAACGCACCACATTCCACACCTTCCCCCACCATTCCCCACCATTTTGCTGTTTCCCCGGACTTTGGTTTTTTATTAGCCATGCGGTCACTATCTGGAATGTTTCAAAAGTTTATTTACGGCCTGGTGGACCATGGGTGAGTGATCAAGATGTATCTTGCTTTCTATTTATGTTTAGACACACATACTTATATGTTCCTTTTGTAGCGTTTTCTGTTGACACACGAACCCAATATGGGAGGTTCTTGCCCGTATATAGCTTTTTATATTGTTGATCTTTTTGTGAAGTATGTGCCTTTGGCCATCTGCTGACTCAAGCAAAAATGGTGATCCCAAGCCTGATTTTTATAGGCTTCTCTTGCTTGCATTGGATCCCGTTTATTCATATATTCTATCTATTTCATATATTCTAATTCTAATATGAAAATAGTCATCTGAAGCCTCATCTTTTATGGCATGCACACCTCCATCCTTTTTTCCTTTTGGCTTAATGGCCGCATGTCATATTTTTCCCAGTTCTTTTAATCCATGTCATACATTTACATTCAAATTTATCTATGTATATAGCACATTATATACAGGATATATATTGTGTCCATATACACAAACTGAAAAGTTTTGGATAATAGAAATATATATTTATTTATATATTTAAATATGGAGATACTGCCAGAAACTGAAGAGGTCTTCATGCACATACGTATACTTAGCTATTTTGATTTCCTTATTATGCCAAGGTATGTATTTGACATCTACAAATACGTATATATATATATATATATATATATATATATATATATATATAAAAGTTTTTTTAAGTTTGTTTCTGCTCTCTCTATATGTTTTTCAGAGACGAGTTCCAGTCCCGGTTCATTTTATCGCGCTTTTCGTCATGAACTCGGTGATTTCATGATGTTTAAGGACAACCATGGGAATGAGTTTCGCGTCATGTTAGACAAGGTTGGTAACAATGCTTTTTTTCTCCGAGGGATTTCGTTCCATGGTTGCCGCGTACAACATAAGGCATGGGGCTTGGTTGCGCGCCTACTATGAAGGTGATGGCACTCTATGCATCTCTATAAGGAACCTTGACGGATCCCGCATTGTGTATCCAAGGCCACATTCTCGAAGCAACTTCACTGCTCCAACACTTAGTAGTGTTAATCCTCACTGTACAGGCGTCCTTTCTCGTGATGTCTTCCACACCGGCGACGTTATACCTCCATTTTCCATAGAATACACTCCTCCCACCTCTCCTGTTCTTAGCAACACCTTCGGCAGTCCACAAAACTCAACCAACAGCCTTTGTTGTCCTGTCTATTTTGCCTCGACTACTTCACAAGCGAGTCTGGTGGGCCAAGTTGACCTCGGTTTGCAGACGCGATCTCTTAGTCCGCCCGTTGCACGAGGTAACGGCCAAAGTTTTTAATATTAACAAATGGTGTTGTGGTTTTCTCTCTCCCACAAATGTTGGTTTTTTTTTTTACTAATGGGTGCAATGGGTAGGTAAGCATTAGAAGTTTCTAATGATGTTTTTAGCTGCAGATGCTGCCAGCTTCTCTGAGTGGATTCGTCGTTAGATTTTTTTTGCGATATTGCCTTGCGACCAAGGATCCTCCTACTCATGCCTAATCCAAGTTTCATGTTTAAATTCAACTCTTCGTTGTTTCTTCATTTGTGTTTTGTCATGTCGTGGATCGTGTTTTGTTTCTTTTCTTTTGTTAATTTATCCCCGGATTTGTGGTCCAGTGCATTTTAAAGCTTTGGAGTTTGAGTCAGGCTTATGGATAACTATGCTGTGTGTTTTATAATTTCTTATATATATATATCCTCCTACTCATGCCTAATCCAAGTTTCATGTTTAAATTCAACTCTTCGCTGTTTCTTCATTTGTGTTTTGTCATGTCATGGATCGTGTTTTGTTTCTTTTCTTTTGGTAATTTATCCCCGGACTTGTGGTCCAGTGCGTTTTAAAGCTTTGGAGTTCGAGTCAGGCTTATGGATAACTATGCTGTGTGTTTTATAATTTCTTATATATTATATATATATATATATATCTTATGTATCTAATATATATTATATTATTTATAATTATCATACAGTGTACTATATAAATTAGTATCGTATTAGTTTCATGCGCCCCAACTTTGCCTCGACCATCTCGATGATGATAATCATAAATTTATATGCGTGGATAAAAATATTAATATACATCATTGTAGAAATATATTTAATCATGTGAATAATGTACGTTCCTGATTTCGTCATATATTCAGCTTACGTCGCTTGAGGATACATTGATTGATATTTATTGATAATTGATATTGATATTGATAATTGATAAATGATCATTTATAATTTATAAGTTAGATTTATTTATAACTTAGATTACAACAAAGCTAATAAATAAAAAAATCAACATATCTACATTCTATACTATTCTATTATTATTATATTATAATATCATAATATATATATATATATATATATATATATATATATATTCATTATTCTTTATAATCATTATATACTTTTTTATAATATACTATTCTATATATATATATATATATATATATATATATATAGAGAGAGAGAGAGGGGGAGAGAGAATAGTATTCTTTATTTTCTATATACTACATATGCGTATACATACTATACTATATACTTTATTCCTAAATAACTATTACTATTACTTTACTATATTACTATTAGTATATATATATATATATATATTTAACACTATGCACTATACATCATTCTAATCTGTTCAACGAGATAAGTCTCAAAGTGGTCCCTAAAGTTATCGTCGAGCCTCATAGTGATCCCTGAAGTTAAAAATTACTCATATTCATCCCTGAAGTTGCACTCCGGAACTCAGACTCGTCCTTCCGGCCAATTTCGTCTAGCTGGCGCAACCGGAAAGCTGACTTGGACTCGTTCGTGACACGCTGTCAGCACAACAGCTAGCTGACATGGCAACGTAAACTGTTTTGACTCAATTTGGTCCCTAAATTGAGGTTAAAAACCCTAACCCCCAATTGACTCTCTTCTCCTTTTTTTTCCATCGTACACTCTCTTCTCCTCTCTTCTCCATCGCACCAGAGATGACTCTCCTCTACAGTGTCTTCTCCATCTTCAAAATCCACACGTTATGGCTAGCACGAGCAACGCAGTTGGGAGCTCCAACAACCCACGATCATTTGGAAGCATCATGAGGAGAATGAGTAGAAACAGAGATGTGCGTCTGCCAGAATGGTGTGGGTGCGGGTCGAGACCAGTGTTGTGATGGTCAGTGATGGATTCTAATACAGGGAGGCCATTTGTGGGTTGCCCAAACTACAATGTAAGTGTTTGATACTGTTGTTTGCTGTAATTCTGGATGTAAAGTTGGTTGATTCACTTTCCTGGGTGCAGACTACAGGTAAGAGGTGGTGTGAGTTGTTTCTGTGGGTGGATAAAATTCTGGAAGAAGATGCAGTAATATGTGATGGTAGAACAAGCTCTTCAAATGACAACAAAGAATGGAGGATGAAGATTAGATTCTGAAGTTAGAGTTCTCAAAATGGGGAGGGGGGATTTTGCTGTTTACATGTATGCTGCTGCTACTGATTACAGTTGTTGTGCTTGTCTTAAGCTTAGATAGGCAACAGAGTCAATTGAATTTTGCAAAAAAAATGTGACATGGGATATGCATATGTTGTTCTGTTTATGTACTTGTACCTGTCCTTTTGGTTGAAAGAAATGCAGATTAAACTGTTTGACATGACTGTGTAAGAATAATTTGGAATTTGAATAAACAAGAGGTTATATGTAAATAATTGTTCTTGCACTACTAATGGATTCATCTAATGGAATTAATCTTAATTGCATATCAGAGACCAAGAAAAAAAAATCTGTCACAACTAAATTCAAGGGAATCATAATCCATATTCATATATTCATAATGCAGAAAACATATTTAAAATAGGCATTACAGAGTCAGGGCAATATTCAACAAGTATATCAAAGTTCTCAACATATTAAGAACACAAGTTTTGAACACTAAAATCCCCAACACTGTGTTCAAAATTCAGAAAGCACGCTGCTTCATCAAAATAGATAAATAAAATAATCTTCTCCTAAACGTAATAATCCTAGTCTTCATCTTTTGTTTTTGGGTGGTCTGAATCCAAGGTTGGAAACAAACTTCATGAAGTTAGCAAGCCTTGTAACGGTCCCCTGTGATGCACCTTGCATAGGATGAGACAGATGATTTGTTGCGGGTTAATTGGTTGCTGATTGGGTGGTTGCTGCTTGATTGTTGCTTCCTGGAGTTGCCTTTTCTTGTTTGGAGGACTTCCTTTTGGGAGGGAGTTTTGGTGGCCTCACAGGAGAAGGCAAAACCTATTCGTGAAGACAGGTAAAATAGTTAGTAAAAGTGCATAAGAACATGCACATAATAAAATGAATGCCATCTAATTTTTTGAACCTATTGAAAGTCATCAGTTTGTGACAAGGGTAGTTGACTGAGTTCAAGCTGAATTTCGGTGGGGGTTGTGGGACAAGGGTGGCTTCACCACCATTAGCAGCAAGGGATTGGGCAGCAGCAGCCTTTGCAGCAACAGCAGCATCCTCATTAGCAGCTCTAGAGTTACATAAGTGACATCAGAATGGTCCCTTCAGTGTTATAAGTGACATCAAAATGGTCCCTATTCTTTACATACAAATCAGTTCATTATATACACAGCAGTTCATCAAGCATTAGTCCATCTACTAAGTAAAGCAGTAGTTCATTATATACACATCAGTTCATTATATAAGCAGTGATCCAACTACTCTGTAATGAATATCTTCTCACTTATTCTATTATCACAACAGCCAATACTAATTATACAACAACAAATAAATTTCTAAAACGTACCTTCTACTTATCTGATATAAAACAGAGCTTGTTTTGCTTATAATCTCCCAAGTCTTCATGAAGTAATTCCAAGAACCACCTCCAGTTTTTAGTATTTTCAACAGGGACAATTGCATATGCAATCACATACATATGATTCTCTGCATATCTAATATGAAACAGAGCTTGTTTTGCTTATAATCACATTCTTCGTTGTCATTTGAAGAGCTTGTTCTACCATCACATGTTACCGCATCTTCTTCCAGAATTTTATCCACCCCCAGAAACAACCCACACCACCTGTTACCTGCAGTATGCACCCTGGAAAGTGAATCAACCAAGTTTACATCCAGAATTACAGCAAACAATAGCATCAAACACTTACATTGTAGTTTGGGAAACCCACGAACGGTCTCCCTGGATTAGAATCCGTCGCTGACCATCACAACACTGGTCTCAACCCGCACTCACACCATTCTGGCAGACGTGCATCTCTGTTTCTATTCATTCTCCTCATGATGCGTCCAAATGATCGTGGGTTGTTAGAGATCCCAGCTGCGTTGTTTGCGCTAGCCATAACGTGTGGTTTTTGAAGATGTAGAAGACACTGTAAGAGAAGCAATAGAAGAGAGTCACCTCTGGTGTGATAGAGAAGAGAGGAGAAGAGAGTGTGCGATGGAGAAGAGAGTCAATTAGGAGTTAGGGTTTTTAACCTCAATTTAGAGACCAAATTGCGTCAAAACAGTTTACGTCGCCACGTCAGCTAGCCGTTGTGCTGACAGCGTGTCACCAACGAGTCCATGTCAGCTTTCCGGTTGTGCCAGCTGGACGAAATTGACCGGAAGGACAAGTCTGAGTTCCGGAGTGTAACTTCAGGGATGAATATGAGTAATTTTTAACTTCAGGGATCACTATGAGACTCGAGGATAACTTCAGGGACCACTTTGAGGCTTATCTCCCCAACTATTATATATGCTCTACAAATATTATCACGTTCATTGACATTATACTATCAAATCGGACGTCGCTTTCTTGGATCCCTTTCTAGTAAAGAGATATCAATATCTCTTTCTAATATTGGAACTTTGGCTTCATGTTGATGTGTATTTTGAGTATGATTAGAGAGTTCACTTACTTGAACTTCTTGTGAAATAAGATTTGAGGGTTGACTTGTTTGAACTCCAACATTATTAGTAACTTTTTCTCTTAAAAATTGCATCAATTTTACTTTGCTTTCTCATCATAAAATGTTCTAGTTTCTTTTTACCTGATAAAAAAAAGAATTCAAATAATTATATATTCACAAGAATAAACAAAGTCTAAATATTTTTTATTAATTAAACATCAATAACAATATTTTTTCACTAAGTCACTATCAATTTCACTAAAAAAAAAAAAGAAACGAAAAAAAGAGAGAGAATAAATCCTAAATATGGATAAGCCAATTTATCTATGTGAGCATAAAAAACATAAAATTGTATTATTTTATAGTCAAAAAATATGATTTGTTAATTAATAATTTTATACAATTATATAAAAGAAGTAAAAAGTAGAATGAGTAGTGAGTACCTTTGCTTTAATTGATATAATGATATGATTGAAAACTTGTGACACTTGACAGTGATGTGAGGGCGTGGCTATGCCTCCAAAAGAATACCGAGCGTCAAAAGGAACAAGGAACATGAAGAAAGAGAATGTAGTGTTTAGGGATTTAAAAAACTTTAAAAATCATTATACTACTAATATTTTTTATAAAAGTTAGGGGCCCAGGTATCCACTTGCCCCCTCCCCCATGTATCCGTCCCTGCTCATGACTCACGAGCCATTGCATGCTCATACTCTTCTTCCAATCGGTGCTCACAATCGCTGTTTCCTTTGAAATCAAGAATGAAAAACTATTCTCCAGTATAATCTCTTCATCTCTCTTTCTTTGGATCGTGATTTATTCTCCTTCAAACCTTTCTCAATCTTAATCTAATTCTAGGATTTTATTATTCTCAATTTTGGTTGTCTCTTTTTCATTTCATGCTTGTTCTGATTTCGTTTTAATTTTGTTCCAAAGTATTGTCTGCATAAGAAAGTAACATTATTCTAATTTGATCGTAGTGTGCATGAGTGATTGAATCAGAACTGCAAAGAGAAGGAGAAATTCCAAGAACAAACCCACCGATCACCACCAGTTCTCCACGCCGGAAGATCTCTGTAAGCACAAATCTCAATCCTCTTATTCTTTTGATCTGATTCCCATTATTGTTGTTATTGTCATTTATTTACAAAATCCTTTAAATTATATTCAGCTAGTTGCAAATTATAATTTTAAGCTATGTTTTTGTTCAACTGATTTATTGATTCAGAGTTCAGAAGCAAGGTATTTCTTAATACAAATGTTTATTGAAAAACTTTGTTTATGGAAGATAGCTTTAGTTATGTTAGCTATTATAATTTATTATCATTATGTTTCTTAGCTTGTTATAACTTATTACTACTCTTTTCCACCAGGTTGTGTCAATAAGCTATGGAATTTGCATCTATGATGATCTATGTGAGTTAAGCTTCACACTTTTTTTTTTTCTCGCATACATTAGAAAATAATGGCTAAAAAGGGATAGCACCTATTCGCTCAAATATATAGCAGTTATTACGAGGTCTACTACTACAGTGTAAGTTTATTTTATAAAGTGTAATATTAATTGAAACAATTTTGACTCACATATTTTCAATCTTGTAAACTAAATTTTCATTCTCTTCTTTTTTGTTCTCTTCAATTTGGGAGTTTAGGTCCTTTCGAATAAGTAAGTAAATTTCTGCTGTTATTTATTATTGAAAATTGAAATAATTTTGACTCACATTTTTCACCTACGACACTATTGTAACACCCAAACTATCAAAATGTCACGCTTTCGACTGCGCCATTCTGATAGCTCAGATATTACGACGACTCTTAAAATATTTAATACTAAAATATGAGCCTGTTTGAACTTAACACGTATTTTTCCAAACATACATCCATACTTTCAATACAAATTATAATACTTACAAAGAATACATACATACATATATACATATTATTAGTTTTACAAGAATTACATAATCAAGATCCTATCCCTCTTAAACAAACTTGTAAAGATAAAGGCAAGGGGAAAAGTAAATAATAAAATACGAAACATCTTTTAAACAGAAGAGGAATATATAAGTTCTTCCGAACCTCGTCGTCCATAACCTGGAAAAGAGAGACCTATAGGGGAGTGAGAACGTCGTCCTTGCTAGTTCTCACTATAGGGTTAGAGAATTACTATAATAGGATACGTGAAAATAAAACTCTTTTTAAAGTACAGTGATTAATATCCGCCTTATGTATCCTTTCAAAACTAAAAACATACATTCAAATATCTGAAATCCTTTTTAAAAGAGAAAATTGTCAACTCTTCAAAAATCCCAAAACCTTTTTAAAAGTTTCTCCTAGACATCATGAAGGACCAAGCTGTCCCAAGCATAGGTTCATTAAGTCTATGCTGAACCAGTTTAGTTTTTCATACTTTCCTAAACCAAAAAAATACAAACCAAACACGGCCTTCGGCCCATCTCATAATCAACCATGGCCCTAGGCCCAAACAATCCAAACAACAGCTAATCCACTGCAATCCAACCAATTTTTCAGTCACAAACACAAGTAAGAAGATTCAAACACAATCAAGCAGTTAGATCAAGTAGAACAATTAACAGTTAAATACAATTAATCACATAGGCAAACCAAGTACAATATACACACCCAAACAATGTCACATAGATACATATGATGAATGCCTATCCTAGTGGCTGATGAGTCCCATCTGTCGGTTATAAAGCCAACCTGACAAGTCCTGGTAGCTAACCATTGGACTGTCCCTCTGTCGTGCATCCCCAACTCGAGTTATTCACAATCATAATCATAATCACACAACACCCACACTGGTTTTTATCCACGGGGGCAAGCTCATCCGGAACTTTCACAGTGTCCGGCCACACTTACGACATAGGGTCAGCAGAGTATTGGGTCTTAACCCGGAGCACGTGGTGGCTAGCCACTGCTTTCACCCAAAAAAACTCGTATCTCAAATAATTGGAAGTGTAACAATCACTTTATCAAATCAATAATCATCCATATTCATATTCACTCATAATTTGATATTAATACAGCCATCCGGCTCAGCATAATCCACAACCAGCCATAATTCATTATCATGTACTGCCATCCGGCTCATAACATAATAGCACTTCTACCATCCAACATCATCAAACTCATAAAGTCATCACTCAAGTCATAAATCGCTTTTTCTCAAATCTCTTTACTTTGAAATTGATGAGCGGATAATTTATACGCTTTTTGGCATTGTTTTTAGTATGTTTTTAGTATGTTTTAGTTAATTTTTATTATGTTTTTATTAGTTTTTAATTAAAAATCACAATTCTGGACTTTACTATGAGTTTGTGTATTTTTCTGTGATTTTAGGTATTTTCTGGCAGAAATTGAGGAACCTGAGCAAAAATCTGATTCAAAGGCTGAAAAAGGACTGCAGATGCTGTTGGATTCTGACCTCCTTGCACTCGAAGTAGATTTTTTGGAGCTACAGAAGCCCAATTGGCGCACTCTCAATTGCGTTGGAAAGTAGACATCCTGGGCTTTCCAGTAATATATAATAGTTTATACTTTGCCTGAGATTTGATGGCCCAAATAGGCATTCTAAGTCAGCTCAAGAATTCTGGCGTTTAACACCGGAACTGGCACAAAAGCTGGAGTTAAACGCCCAAACTGGCACAAAAGCTGGCGTTTAACTCCAAGAAAAGTCTCTACACATAGAAGCTTCAATGCTCAGCCCAAGCACACACCAAGTGGGCCCGAAAGAAGATTTCTACATTAATTACTTATTTCTGTAACCCTAGGCTACTAGTTTTCTATAAATAGGACCTTTTGCTATTGTATTTTCATCTTGGTTCTTCTGGTTCCCCCTCTGGGGCCGAAGCCAATGAACACCATTATCACTTTTGTATTTTCAACGGTGGAGTTTCTACACACCATAGATTAAGGTGTGGAGCTCTGCTGTTCTTCATGAATTAATACAAGTACTATTGTTTTTCTATTCAATTCACGCCTACTTCTTCTCTAAGATATCACTTGTTCTTCAACTTGATGAATGTGATGATCCGTGACACTCATCATCATTCTCACCTATGAACGCGTGCCTGACAACCACCTCCGTTCTACCTTCGATTGAGTGCATATCTCTTAGCCTTCTGGTTCATGACGCATGGTTGCCTCGCCTGACAACCGAGCTTTCCATTCCATGAAATCAGAGTCTTCGTGGTATAGGCGAGAATCAATTGGCAGCATTCTTGAGATCCGAAAAGTCTAAACCTTGTCTGTGGTATTCCGAGTAGGATCTGGGATGGGATGACTGTGACGAGCTTCAAACTCGCGAGTGTGGGGCGTGTGACAGACGCAAAAGGATCAATGGATCCTATTCCGACATGATCGAGAACCAATAGCTGATTAGCCAATGTTGTGACAGAGCATCAGGAATATTTTCACTGAGAGGATGGGAGGTAGCCATTGACAACGGCGAAACCCAACATAAGCTTGCCATGGAAGGGAGTATGAATGATTGGAAGAAGGCAATGGGAAAGCAGAGGTTCAGGAGGAACAAAGCATCTTCATACGCTTATCTGAAATTCTCACCAATGAATTACACAAGTATCTCTATCTTTATTTTATGTTTTATTTATCTTTTAATTATCAATCCTCCATAACCATTTGAATCCGCCTGACTGAGATTTACAAGATGACCATAGCTTGCTTCAAGCCGACAATCTCCGTGGGATCGATCCTTACTCGCGTAAGGTTTATTACTTGGACGACCCAGTGCACTTGCTGGTTAGTTGTGCGGAATTGTGACAAAGTGTGATTCACGTTTAAGAGCTCCAAGTCCTTTGGCGCCATTGTTGATGATCACAATTTCGTGCACCAGAAATCAAAAATCAATTCCTTCCAGACTTAACTTTAAACTCCCCATTTCTCAAATCATTATAGGCTCACAAGCCACTTTTCCTCAAACGTAAATTTCTTTTTTTAAAACAAAGTCACCTTTCTCAACATCTTTCCATAACTTTTCAAAAACCACACCAAATTAAAAGTTTTTTCTGAGAGATTCAAAATCATTCATCCTAAAATAGGATTTAGTGACAAAAGTTCCTCAGCAGAGTCTCAAGTTTTTAGGGGAGAATAACATAATTTATTTCATCAAATTCGTTTAAAATCTTTAAAACCTTGGATTCCTGATTTGAGTAATAAAATAGAATCTAAGTCAAACCGAGTTGTGTAATCAATTACTCCGAACACATTTTCAAAACTATTTATTTTACTTAAACAAAACCAACTCCAATCCCATGATTAAATATAAATCGTTTCAAACTGCTCAAAGATTGTTTTAGTCTTGAAAAACTTAGAATTCAAAGAGTGCTTTAAACTTTTCCTAAAACATTGTAAAATTAGACTTGTCAATAAACTTTCACATTCTTTCAAAGTCATTGAAACTCCTCCAATTGAAACCCTCAAGTCAAATTCATAGACAAACCCTTTTTACATTTAAAACAACCTTAAAACATAAGTTTCTTCTAAATAACTTGCTCCCAAAGGAGATATAATACTTTTCTTAAAAAACAAGACTAAATCATAGTTTCCTTTTTTAATAATTCATTTCAAAAGCATAAGTCATCCCTTTCTTAAATAATCCAAGTAAAATAGTAGAAGTCTTTAACTCATAATTTTCCAAATAATATTTCAATAAAGTCTCAGATTTTATAGGAATTTTGGCAGACCTCCCCTAAAACTTGGACTCTGCCACCCTTTCTGGGTCCCAACCAAACCATTCCGCAACCCTCTTCAACGGGTTCAAAACCAAATCAGTTCAAAATCAAGTTGTTTCCAAAAGTGCATCATTTTCAGATTTCAAGAACACCAATTCAAACTCAAATCAATTTTCAACAGGATAAACTCGATTTCAAAGCTTTTACAAAATAACTTTAAAGAAGCATTTCCAGAACATTCCATTTCACAAAACTGAACAATAATTCAGCCAAACAAGCATTCATATTCATCTAAGACAACCAATAATACATAAGACTTATACAATCACTCAAAGATACATTTTCTCACATCAATATCCATATATAATAATTCCAATTCATAAAGTGTAGTTTTTTAAAAAGGCCCCTACCTCGATAAGTCAAAACCATAACCCAAATACCTCACAGAAATACTTTCGTCTCGACCCAAATCGACGACAACCAAAACCTCAACTCTGCTTGCTTTCTCAATAGCATAACAGCCTCAAACGTTAGATGCAAACTCGGTTTCTAATTCCTAAGACCATTAACATCGCAAATACTTTAATACACGTAATAGAATGCTAACGCGGGGTCTCCAAAACAAAAATACTTACTGTAATGACAAAATGAAGCAGCGGCAGTCTCTGAACCGGTTTGGCAGCAACCCCGGCAACCACCGCAAGTGGCAGTGGCGACTGGACGCCGGCGACAGCAACTGAAACTAACATGCAATGATTGTAACGCTTTCGGAAACTCAAAAGAAATGAAACCCAATACTTAAAACCTTACTGGTAGTGTTTTTCCGGCAACGGCAGCGGGTCTCGAGCGGCAAAAGTGGCGGTGGCTGGGCACGGGTCTCCCCTCTCTCTCCTCTGCTCCCTGCTCTCTCTCTCTCTCTGTGTGTGTGTGTGTGTGTGTGTGTGTGTGTGTGTGTGTGTGTGTGTGTGTGTGTGTGTGTGTGTGTGCGTGCGTGCGTGTGTGTGTGTGTGTGTGTGTGTGTGTGTGTGTGTGTGTGTGTGTGTGTGCGTGTGCGCGCGACCCGACGGCTTCCTTCTCGACGGCAACCCCCAACGCGATGGTGCCTTCTCACCAGCAGCTAACCCTTGGTAGCATCAAAAGCGAGGTGGCTGAGCTCGTCAACGATGGCGGCGCAGAGGCAGCTTCTTCCTCTCCCGTGTGCGCCACCCTCTTTCGTCAGTCTCTCTTTTCGTGAACTTCAAGGACAATGGCAACACCGTGAGGACGAACGTTGACGGTGAATAGTAGCGGCAGCCTCCTGGACGACGGTGGCGGCGCAAGAAGTAGGACGTAGTGGCAGCGGTGGTCCGCGATGATGGCACGAGCTCCTCCCTCCTCCATTGGCGCTCTCCTCCCTCGGATCTCCCTTCCCCGTTTCCCTCTGCCTTTTTTTTTGTTTCTTTCTTTGTTTCTTTTCTTTTCATTTTGTTTCTGCATGTGTGTGTCTAGGATAGTGGGGGCTGCGGCTGCTGCTTGAATTAGGGGAGTTAGGGTTCAATTTGGTTAGAGTAGGGTTTGTTTTGGGTAAAATTAGGTATAAGGGTGTTCTTGGTAATTTTAATAAAAATTAGGGGGTTATAGAGAATTAATTTGAAATCTAATTTAATCCTTAAAACTAGTTAAAAATATTATTTGTTGTATCAAAGTACTAATTAATCTCAATCAAATGCTCTAATTGAAAACATAATACAATATAATTAATTTTCTTTATTAACAAAAACCTAAAGTATTTATTTATACAAAGAATATCATATAAAAATCTTATTATTTTACAACTACTAATTTTGTAATTTAAATATAGAAAATAGTTCAATAATTGTAAAATTAAATAAAATTCTAATTTAAATAGCCAAATATAATTATTTTTTTTGAATTTCCAAGACTTTAAATTGTAAATAGAAAGGTTCTGAGAACCGGACCGGTCATTGAACCGGTCAAGTAATTGGTTCAGTGGTTCATTGGTCTGACCGGGGTCGAACCGTGGTTAAACCGGTTTAATTAAATATACAGTGAAATTATAAAAAAAATTCAATATACAAATCACAACCTTGAATATAGCATTAAAAAAAATCCAGAATCACAGAATCCAGAATCCAGAATCCAAAATATTCTATATAGCATTCAAAATAAATAAAAAACTCAAGCAAATTTTGAGTGAACATCGGATTGCAAAAGAGCCTTTTGTACTTTCTGTAACAAACAAACCACACAAGCAACAATCAGCATCCATTGAAAACAAGATCATTCATTCATAACAAAGTTCTGTTATAGGGTTTGGACCAACAATGGGCCTGAACACACACTTTATCAATTGACATAGAAAATTATCTACCCTAGTACAAAGTATAGCAATGCTATTGCACACTAAACAAATTGAAAATTTCTGTAAAACGCAAATAAAAAATCCAAATTTCTTGTACAGTATTATGTTATTGTTGCTGATCATTTTATGACTGTTCCATCTAAATTGAACAGAGCAGAATTGAAAACAGATCGAAATAGAAGAATAGAGCAAAGCAAAATTCTCAAATTCAACATACATCAAATTAATTCTCAAATTCAACATGCAACAAATTTATTTAACATTTCATTAATCATATAATAATTGATATATTGAAGAAGAACAGAAGCCAGGAATAAAAACAGAATATGAACACAAGAAGTCAAGAACAGAAGCCCAGAACAAAAAATGAATAGAAGAATAGAAGCCAAAAACAAAATAAAAAAATTACAGGAATATGAATAGAAGATCAAAAGCCCAGAACAAAAAATGAAAACACCAAGAAGCCAAGAACAGAAGAAAGAGCCAGAAACCAGAACTTACTGCAAGATGAAGTAGAGAACAGAAGGCCAGAAGCTCGAGCCTCGAAATAGAGAACAGAATCGTGAGCGACGACCCGCGGCGGTGAGTGACGACCCGCGGCGGTGGGCGACGACCCGCGATGGTGAGCGACGGTGACGGACTACCCGCGACAGTGACCCTCGATTCACGGTGTCGGTTCTCCTTCGCATACAGAAGCTCCAGCCTAGAAGAGCTTAGGGTTGGGACTTTGGGAGTGGGAGTGGTCTTGCCTTCTTGGAAGAGTTTAATTGATTAGTGATTAGGGATTTAACTGCAACGCATTCTTCACTCTTCGGCGTTTTTTCTTTATTTTAAAAAAAAAAACCAAACGACGCCATTTTCATTGACGGGGGAAAACCGGTACTTAAAGAAACTGGACCGGTTCGTCCGGTTTGCCGGTTAACCACCGGTTCGACCAGTTTTCTGACCGGTGTTTGGCAGCACGGTTTTGTAGGTGGACCGGACCGGCTAGGTGACCGGTTTTCGGTTAACCCGGTTGAACCGGCCGGTCCGGTCCGGTTTTCAAAACATTGGTAAATAGGAAGATAATTCAAAATTATAGTGTTTGGATAAAAACCTTAATTTGTTTCAAATCCAATTAATCAAAACTACCTTTAATTATCTTCAATAAAATAATTTTTGAACTTAAAACTATAAACAAATATATATAATTTAAAATTAGTTCATAGTAACTTTTTAAAAGTTCTGGGTCTTACATTCCACCCACCTTATAAAACTTTTCGTCCTCGAAAAATAAAAGAATACATAAGGTAATACAAAGAATCAGTACTCTGCTTTCTAAATGCTTTTAAATAAGTAAGAAAGTTTAGCATATATATATATATGTAAAATACTGAATAGCTATAAGATTTAGATATAAGGATAGAGCATGGTGTAAGGCAGAAGATACCAGAATGCTCGATGCAAAAGGTTATATGGTTTTCAAGACTTTACCAAAATTGGAAAAACACAATAGAGGGCAAGTTTCACAAGATAGACATTCAAAAAGTAAAGTGATAATTAAAGTGGTAAGTTGAGGATGAAGGATTCCCTCTCTTATTGCGAAGAAAAAGTTTAAGGTTGAGAATTCCCTCCCTTGTTGCATCGGGGATTGGATAGAAGGTTGAGGATTCTCTTCGGTTCAATTTCCAACTGTGGTTAGGATGGTGGTTTCAATTTTGATTGTGATTATGATTGAAAAGTGTGGCGGAAATTATATCCCAAGAGTGTGTAGGACACCATATCTCAAGAATGTGGCGGGCACTATATCCCAAAAGTGTGGCGGGCACTATATCCCTGATAGCACATTTCTCTCTGGTTACAAGGTGAAAACGCACATTCTTTCGTATGTGGAAAGACACACTCCTTCATAATTCCTCCAAGAGAAGGGGAAAAGATACTCTCATTCGTTTATATTCCTTCTGAAGATGCACAACCGAGAGATCATGTCCGAGTTCACTACCGGATGTGTCGAGTCAAGCAGTTTAACCGACAAGTGAGCTCACAGCCAATAGGACAAGCATATATTATGTGCATTTGTTTGCTATTGTTTGAGTGTGCATAACTATTTTGGTTTGTCCAATTGAATTTCTGTTAACTGTTAAATGTACTATTTGTTGTGATTGCTCTTTAGTTGTATTTGTTTTGTACTTCTTATTTTTTGTGTATGGTTTCACAATTGAGACTTGAGACTTGAAATTAATGGTGATTATGACTATGTGAATGAATGAGATCGTTGGTAGTTCAAAGTATGTTAAAATTAGCAATTAACTCCGTATTGATTTTTTTTTTTTGTGATTGAAATTACCGAACTGAATACTGAACCGAGTAATTGGATATTAGGAGTAAAGATGAGATTATATTGGAAATGATTGAGGTTAGAGGTAATTGATAACGCTGAGACTTTAGCAAATTGACCCAGTTGGGATTAGCTAAAATCCTGGACTTGAACTTCTGTGAAGTTGGAGAATTAGGATTGTCTAGTGGGTTCATATCTCTTTATATAGTCTTTATTTGGAACTATTACTCTACTGGGAACCTTCGAATTCTCACCCATCGTGGTTTTTCTATTTTTCAAATATAGGGTGTGACGCACCTCGTTGAGTGTGTGAGATTCTGTTTGGCGAAATGAAGGATATTCTTTTGAAGTTCACTTTTATTTATTTAGAGTTTTCTCTACTTTTGAAATCTTTTTTGTATATTCCTATTAGAAGTTTTTATTTGGAAAAACAGGAATATTCTGGTGTAATATTCTAGCCGGCTTTTTCTTCACGGGTCGAAACTAATAATTATTAAATATCTTATTTCAGAACTTACGTACCTATATATGTAAACCTGTTTTGCTTTTGTATACGATGTTCACTTGCATTAACATGATTTGAGTGTGATTAACGGCTGTCAATTGTTTAAAAAAATTTTCACAGGCTCCTAATGATATTATTATTCTTCAAATATTATATATGTATCTTTCTTTTAGGTATCATAATGCCTCGCAACCTTTAATTTATGATTTAATTGTAAAGCTGTGTGTGGTAGGGTATTACAGAAAGCTTGAAGAGTGAAAAAAACATGCTTTTCTATGGTTATTCTTATCTGAAATTTTGTAATAGGTTTTATTATCATTATAAAATAGTAAAATAAGTATATGTATAATTATGTTCAATGTAAATGCTAATACTTAGAACTCAAATATTATATGCAATTACATTCAGGGACAGATCCAAGGAGGGGCAAGCATAGGCTTTGCCCCCGTCTTTTTTTTGAACAAAAATAAATAATTTTAAGTATATAAAGTTATTATATACTATATAATTTTATTTTTTATTTAAAAATAGAAGAGTAAATAATTGTCTTATATAAATAATAAAATTATTAAACTCAAAAATAAATAATAATCCTTAAATTGAAAAAAATATTATTGTCAATTAATTTTGGATTAAATAAATTTTTAAATATTTTAAAATTTAAACTTTTTGTTTTTTAATATTTTTCTCTTAATTTTTACACCTATTATCATATAAAAATACTTTAGTATTTATAATAACTAAAACAATCTTTATATATTATTGTACATACATAAAAATAAATTATTTTAAAATTTATGTATTTTTATCATGATATAAAAATTTTAACATATTAAGTAAATTCATTTAAATGATTATATTTTTTATATTTTATACACGAATATATTTTAATTACATATAACAAAATTATTAGAACAACTTATTTATATTATTTTATAGTATTTTTTTATGATATGAAACATAAAAATATAATTTATTGTCACAATAATACTCAATAAAATAAACTAATTAAAAAATAGACCATTTTTATATTTTATCGAATCCAAAATAAAAAATAAAATTTATAAGAATTAAGATAATTTTTTTATATAACAAGCACTTATTAGTATTTTTAATTAAAAAATATTAATCATGATTATATATTACTAAATATATAATATTATATTTGATTATACAATATTTTAATTTTTGGTCCCACTTCTACCAAATTTTTGTATCCTTTCCTAATTACATTTAATTGTAGTTTTTTAATCACAAGACATATTTTATTGGATGTTACTATTTTAATTTTTTACATTTTAGAACCTACTTCCTAGATTAGATATGTAAACTTGTTATTGATATTGTGTTTAATAAAATATTTTATTTTGTAGTAATTAATTTTAGTATATTTATATTATTTACAAATAATAATAATTATCTGAAAAATAATTTGAGATTTTAGAAAAAAAGATATATTGTTAGTCTTAATAAAATGAGTATAATATAATTAAAAAATGTGTTAAAGTTTTAGCGAAAATAATAATAGCAACTAAAAGTGAATAATATTATAATCTTAGAATTACTTTTAGTAGCCATATAAAATTTTGAGAAAATGGTCACAAAAAATTATAACTTTAGGGGCCATTAAAATTTTTTTTTATTGACAATTGTATAATTGCTACAAAAAGTGATAATTTTTAGCGGCCATTAAAAAGATCTTTATTGGCAATTATATAATTATCACTAAAATCTTTTAGTGACAAAACATAAGACGGTTAATCTCTAATTGCTAGTAATTATATTAATGACTATTTTAATTATCACTAAAAACAAAATAAATAGTCACTAAAAATCATTTTTTCTAGTAGTTACTGTATTAATTGATTGATTATATTAATTGATTGTTATTTTGATATGTATGAATAAGAATTCATATATATACAGGTTCATCCATCATTCATTCATTTTAATAGTTTACATCATATTATTGAGTATATATATCACTGAAAAGTCTCATATAAAGTAATCTATTTGTGATTTACAACACATATATGTAATTATAGAAATTAATACATTACAACACATATATGCAATCGCCAATCGGTCTCTATTTTTTAACTTGCTCTCAAGGAAAATTAATCAATTCCCTCCAGGCCCTTGAGGTAGATCCATTAATTAACTTATATTGATTCTTCACCACTTCAGCTTTGCTGGAAAATACTATAAAAGCATTCAAAAAAAAAAAAAAAGTAAGAACGTCACATTAAGAAACAAGAAAAGGAATTCAAATAAAACAAAATGAGCAATAATCTATTTGAAATTTGTGCCCCCACCTTGTCAATAAGTGATTGATAGTATGGCTTTACTTTTTCAACGTCCACCAAAACTTTGCTTTTGCTATAGAGATCATATTTACTACATAATACATAAAATTACAGGTGATGTTATTGATTAGTAATAATACCAAATGCTGTGTGCAAATTATTTGATATATATATATATTAAAAAAAGACTAACTTGAAAATGTGAAGCCACTTCAAGTTCTCAAAATCTTCTTCACTCATGAAATGAGTATATGCTCCCTCCTTATGCAAAGCTGCAAAAGAGTTTTAAGCTTAATACATCGTTATTGAAAGAAAATTCTAAAAAATAATTATGATTTTTTTTTGGTTTACAAAATAAAACGAACTTTTGTTGCCCAACAAAAAATGCCTTCTTATGACATAAAAGGAAAAGCACATAGTAAATAAAAATACTTACGATAAAATGAGTGATATCTAATAATGAATAAGCCAGGTGAAGGTAAAGTGGTTCCATTTTCCTTTGCTACCTATAAATTCAAGTGAAGTATAAATTTATTATATATCTTGAACAAAATAATAAATAAATTATATATAAATTATAACTATATATTTAATTACTCACCATATACATATAGTCATCATGTCCCCATGACATGAGTACATTGTCTAATCCACACCCTTTACTATAGACTCCATCTTTAGTGTTATAAGCAGGATTTTTGCTATCTGGGTTTTCTTTGAAATACTGAAGCATAGAAAAAGTTTATATTATTGGTTGATAATAATTTTAGAATAAAAATATATTATTTATACACTAAAATTAACCATTATATATTATTTATAAATATATGTATAATTTAATTTATTTTTAATATGTATTTTATATTTTAATATGTATTTTATACTGATTGTTAATTTTAATATAAATTTAACATGATTGTTTTAGAGACATGCAAAAAAAGGGGTCATTTTTACAGTTTTGTTAGAAGAGGAAGGCTACCTTGTGGTGAACATTTTTTTCATCAAAGGCACAACCAACAGGAAAGGTATCTCCTGCAAATATGTATTTAATCATTTGGTTAAATGTTTAATTTAAAGTAACATGCCAAAACTAGCTAATTGGGAATTTAAAGATTGATAAAATAATTATACATGAAATATAGGGATGTGTCTTATTTAAAATATTGTAAATTGAATCAAAATAATTACAACACAAATATTTTTATAATTAATTATTTACACTCTCTCAACCTTAATGTAGCCATAATGACTTAATAAAAATTTGGTTTTGTATTATGGTTTTAAAATGATAATTAATTTTAAATATTGTAATTAAATTTTATTTCTAAAACATAATATTCAAAAGATTATTTCATTTAAAAAAAAAATATCATAAAGAATAAGAAAGTTCTTACCAACAACAGCCCATTGAGGAAGTTCACCGAATTGAGGAAGGTGAAGAATCTTTCCGAGATCTGAAATAAACAAATATTCATTTGTCAATTCATATTAACTATCTATCAATAATGAAAAAACTTTCTTAAAATAAAAGGACAAAAAATAACTAAAATTAAACTAATTAACCTTTATAATAGAAAATGAAAAAAAAATCTAAGATTTCAAATTTAATTACCATGGATGAGAGCAGTCAAATGTAACCAATCTTCGTTAGGATAATCTTTTCTAATGGCTTCTGCAGTTTGCAATAAATGTTGAATTTGAGGTTCATCCAAATCAGGATCACTATCATCCACTACTTCATTAAGCAGCTCACAACATTTCCATATGCTCATTTCTGCTTTGTCCAATTTCTTATAGTGCTCCCTCATTTTCTTTACCTATATTATTAGCAAATGAAATTTTCATGAATTAGCATTGAGCTTTCATGTTATTGTGTATTAGTATATATAAACATGTTTGAGGAAAATAAGAATTTGACTTACAAAGTCATATGTCTGATTAATGTGTTGTAATCTATAGAATTCTTCCACACCTTTTTGTCTTTCACTTTCAATATCATAATCCCTGCCAAATAATCTCATTAGAAGACTGATTTCACTTTGATCGATATCTGAAGCCATTTTTACAAATTTGTATGTGTATTATTGTATGGTATATGTAAGCTTTTTATGAAGGGTTATGAATTTGTAAATTATTTTACACAATATTTTAAATTATTATTTAAATAGTAATTAGATATAAAAAGTTGTTATATTTATTGATATATGATTTGGTATATATATGAAAAGTCTTTTACTTTGTGATCAAAATTAAATTCTTTCAAAAATATAAAAAAGAAATCTCAGTTTTATTGAGAGAACGTGGGTCACAAAGATACAAAATTTTTCTCGCCCTTTATGTAGTAAAATTAGAGCAAACTAAGTTTAAGTTAGGTTTTTTATTTTTAAATTATATTGACATATGTAATTAGTTGCATATTTAACATTTAAAACAAAATTAAATTGTTAAAAATATTAGATAAAGAAATGTAGCAATTTATATGTCTTTTCTATTACTAAAGAAAGTTAGAGTTTAATTTTTATTATTAAAAAAATTAAGATAAAAAATCTTAAAAAAAAATATCTATGCACAATCACATTTTAAGTTTAAATAAGACTTTTATATATGTCAAAATTTATATTAGAGATATAATTATTTATATGTCTTATTATATTAATTTAAATTTTTTTAGATGAGTGAATTTATGTCAAATATATGGCGTTAGCTGCTTAAAATCATAAATTTTAAATCAAAGAAATAAAAATCAAATAAAAGAGAATATTGAAATAAAGGGGAACTGAAACCTGAAAGATTGGCCAAATGCATTGCTTTTTGGGGCCTTAAACATTCTGTCCTTTGCCGACACAAGCTCACTGGTTTCTTCGGTGTGCACATTCTTCTTTTCCTCAGCTTGGGAACCTAGAAAAAAAAACAAATTGAGATATATGGGATTTTCTACCCAGAAAGAAAAAATAACGCTCCAATACTTTTTTTTTAAAAGAAGAAGAAAAACATAATCAAACCATGGGCATGGTGCTCAGCCTGGATGGCCATTTTCTCTATTTCAAATAAGCAAGAAGCGAAGCACAGGACAAAGAAGCTTAGAAACTTGGAAGAAGGGATATGAAACTCCAGTGAAAATGGGTGTGACAATAACTTAGGACAAAACGAGTTTATATAGTACAACACCAAGTCCTTGTCGTGAAATTTGAAATCTTGGAATCCTTAACTAAAATGACGTTTCGGAGGATTTATCATTATCTGTATAAACCAAAACCATACCATTCTTAGTAACTTTCCAATTAATTAAATTTATGCCAACAACTATATGCCAGCAGTATGCTTACCAAATTCACCCACTATTATATTTTAGATATTTAGTAACATTTATCTTTTAATATGTATTAAAATATTGGCAATGTAGCTATTAAAATATTAGCAATGTAGCTAAAATTATATTTTAGACAACATTTAAAATAAAACTTTAGTAAATATACTTAATTTTTTAAAAAAATTTAAATAACTGTTACCTATTTTTATTCCTAAATACACCATGTATTCATACTCTCTCCAAAACCTTTTTACAATCAGGAACGGATCCAAAAATGTTATCATGTGGGTCCATAATATATATAATATTTAAAAAAATATACAAATAAATTATAATGTAAGATGTATTATAAAAATATACCAATAGAAAATATATATTTAAAGTATAGAAAAATATGTGTACTTTTTACTAACAAAGTGATACACGTCGATTCTTCATATCATAAAATTCATCGATCATAGAATCTGTGTCAAATCTTTTAGCAATCTTCTTCTCAATGTAAATCAAAAGACAATTAGTAAGAAATTCATCTTCTATTTTGTTTCTGAGTCTATTCTTCACAATATTCATAGCTGAAAAAGATCTCTTAGTTATAGCAGTTGAAACAGGGAGAGTTAATACCAAGCTAATCAAACAATCAGTCAAATGACATGTTAAAGACTTTCCTATCTTCGTTAATCGTCCTTGACTTAACTCCGAAATTGTGCACAAGTTAGTTAACTCAACATGATTAGGAACATCAAGTTCATAATGTTGAGGTTGCATTCTAATGTGAAATTTCTCTTGGTCACTGAAGTCACAGATAAAACCATTAACGTTCTACTAATTCACATACTACTTTGTTGATACTGAAGAACTTATAATTATCTCTAGGATCTAAAGTTGAACTTAAAGTAAGTAATTCTACCATATTATCATTGAATCTTCCATTAAGCTCTTGCAATTGTGTATCAATTACAGCTATAAATAAATTAACATGGTAATGATGCTCCACTGAAATTTGGTTAACAATTTTGCGAGTTTGGCCTCTTCTAGGAATATGCAATGCATTCATATCAGGAACTTCAACTTCATGTTTCTCACAAAATAATATAACTTCTTTTATGAAAGCCTCTCAACATGATTCTCTCATTCTTTGGATTAAAGTCTTGGTAGTAGAAAACCAGAGTTAAAACATTCAATATGTCTTGATTTTTTCATTGCAAAGCTTGATAAAGATCATGACTAACAACTTCCAAAATATTTCTCATCAAATGCAAAACAAAGACAAATTTAAAGGATGTGATAACATCATAAGCAGCACTAACATTACCACGAGTGAAAAAATTGCCTTCTTCAGTATTTTTTGAAGAACTTCACAAGTAGAATCAAACATGCATAGCAAGCTACGTACAGAAT
Source organism: Arachis ipaensis (assembly GCF_059453495.1). Taxonomy (NCBI): domain Eukaryota; kingdom Viridiplantae; phylum Streptophyta; class Magnoliopsida; order Fabales; family Fabaceae; genus Arachis; species Arachis ipaensis. The sequence goes on from NC_142438.1 coordinate 10,085,576, forward strand.
TCAAATGAGACTCCCATCTAGGGGTGGAAATAGGCCAGGCGGCCTGTCAGGGGCCTGCAGCCTGGCCTGTGTTCAGCCTGACCTGGCCTGGCCTGATAGGAAATAGGCCCAGGCTCAGGCTACTAAAAAAGCCTATATTCTTTAAAAGGCCAGGCCTAGGCTTTTGAAATAGCCTGTTGGGCCTGTCAGGCCGGCCTGAGCCTGCAAATATATATAAAGAGTTTTATTATACTAGTAAAAATGCTATTGGAAGGATTTGAACTTGGGTCTTCTATCTTATGAAAATACCTTTATCCACTCAGCCATTTGTCTCTTTAGTTATATAAATGTATTTTGTATCAATATTATTCATAAATTTATTATTTAATATTTTATAATTTTAAAAATTAAATTATATCTTAAATTTAATTATTATTAAAAAAAAAACAGGCCTAGTGACAGGCTTCAGGCCAGGCCAGATTTAACAACAGGCCAGACTCAGTACTTATTAAAAAGCCTATACCAGGCTACAGGCCAGGCTAAGGCCAATATACTCTATTACAGGCCTGGCCTGTTAAGAGTAAAGCCTGGCCTGGCCTGGCCTGTTTCCACCCCTACTCCCATCTAGTATTTTCAACTCTTTGATTAAGTCCACTACCTGTCACAATTTGATCATTGGCAATTAAGTTTGCAACATTATTTGCTTGAGCAACCCTTAACTGATCATGACGTTTAGGAGAAATAGTCACAATATTCATAATTAGTGTAAGTTTTGAAAAGAATTGATGAACATAGCAAACTTCTTTGGCTGCAGAAATAAGTTCTAATTCTAATCGATGAGCAAGACAATGAATGTAATAAGAAAATGGGCAATCTTTCAAAAATAGAGCTTGGAATCCATTTCATTCACCACGCATATTACTAGCTCTATCATACCTTGTCCCCAAAGATTTTGAACATCAAGATTATGATGAAAAAGAACTGATGAAATTTCTGTTTTCAATGTCAAAGAACACGTATCAGAAACATGTATAAGATCAAAAAATCTTTCTTTAACACAATCATGCTTGTCTACAAATCTTAAAACCACAGACATTTGTTCTCGCTTTGACTAATCTCTTGCTTCATCAATAATTAAACAAAATTTAGAATTACCAATTTCTTCTCGAATTGTTCCACGCAGTTTTCTAGCAAAGATATGCAATATATCTTTTTGAACACTGGGAGATATATATTGAGCATTTCTAGGAAAATTTTCAAGGATAACATTATTAACATTTTGATTACACGAAGCTAAAAGTTTAATTAACTCAATAAAATTTTTCCTATTCAAAGATCCAGGACTTTCATTGCCGCCTCTAAATGCACATGCTTGAAATGTAATCCATCGAATAGCATCAATAGATATCTTCAATCTTAAGCGATTATTTGAAATAGTTTCATCACTATGCCTATCAAGAACTTTGTCTATATGCTTAGATTAAGCCATTAAATCATCACAAGATTTCACACATAAATTATAGGGAGATATTATTAGGACTAGAACCCTCGTGACATACAAATGCGTAATTCAGTCCATTGTTTACTTTCTTCCAATTACTAAATCCTAACTCTGAAAATGTATTTTTCCATCATTGCGAGCACCATAATGTTTACCAAACAAGTAGCAAGGCAAACAATAAGCAGCATCTTTTCTGGTGAATATTTTAACCGACTTGAAAATTTCTTAGACCAAGAAGATTGAATATATCGATGGTGATTGTTATTACCAGAAGCTGAATAGCTAATATTTATTAGTTGGTATGGCCCAACTATTGAGATAAGTCTCAAAGTGGTCCCTAAAGTTACCGTCGAGCCTCATAGTGATCCCTGAAGTTAGAAATTACTCATATTCATCCCTGAAGTTGCACTCCGGAACTCAGACTCGTCCTTCCGGCTAACTTCGTCCAGCTGGCGCAATCGAAAAGCTGACTTGGACTCGTTGGTGACACGCTGTCAGCACAACAGCTAGCTGACATGGCAACATAAACTGTTTTGACTCAATTTGGTCCCTAAATTGAGGTTAAAAACCCTAACCCCCAATTGACTCTCTTCTCCTCTTTTCTCCATCGCACACTCTCTTCTCCTCTCTTCTCCATCGCACCAGAGGTGACTCTCCTCTACAGTGTCTTCTTCATCTTCAAAATTCACACGTTATGGCTAGCGCGAGCAACGCAGCTGGGAGCTCCAACAACCCACGATCATTTGGAAGCATCATGAGGAGAATGAATAGAAACAGAGATGCGCGTCTGCCAGAATGGTGTGGGTGCGGGTCGAGACCAGTGTTATGATGGTCAGCGACGGATTCTAATCCAAGGAGACCGTTCGTGGGTTGCCCAAACTACAATGTAGGTGTTTGATGCTGTTGTTTGCTGTAATTTTGGATGTAAACTTGGTTGATTCACTTTCCTGGGTGCAAACTGCAGGTAAGAGGTGGTGTGAGTTATTTCTATGGGTGGATAAAATTCTGGAAGAAGATACGGTAATATGTGATGGTAGAACAAGCTCTTCAAATGACAACAAAGAATGGAGGATGAAGATTAGATTCTGAAGTTAGTTCTCAAAATAGGGGGGATTTCGCTGTTTACATGTATGCTGCTGCTACTGATTACAGTTGTTGTTCTTGTCTTAAGGTTGGATAGGCAACAGAGTCAATTGTATTTAGCAAAAAAAATGTGACATGGGATATGCATATGTTGTTCTGTTCATGTACTTGTACCTGTCCTTTTGGTTGAAAGAAATGCAGATTAAACTGTTTGACATGACTGTGTAAGAATAATTTAGAATTTGAATAAACAAGAGGTTATATGTAAATAATTGTTCTTGCACTACTAATGGATTCATCTAATGGAATTAATCTTAATTGCATATCAGAGACCAAGAAAAAAAAATCTGTCACAGCTCAATTCAAGGGAGTCATAATCCATATTCATATATTCATAATGCAGAAAACATATTTAAAATAGGCATTACAGAGTCAGGGCAATATTCAACAAGTATATCAAAGTTCTGAACATATTGAGAACACAAGTTTTGAACACTAAAATCCCCAACACTGTGTTCGAAATTCAGAAAGCACGCTACTTCATCAAAATAGATAAATAAAATAATCTTCTCCTAAACGTAATAATCCTAGTCTTCATCTTTTGTTTTTGGGTAGTCTGAATCCAAGGTTGGAAACAAACTTCATGAAGTTAGCAAGCCTTGTAACGGTCCCCTGTGATGCACCTTGCATAGGATGAGATGGATGATTTGTTGCGGGTTAACTGGTTGCTGGTTGGGTGGTTGCTGCTTGATTGTTGCTTCCTGGAGTTGCCTTTTCTTGTTTGGAGGACTTCTTTTTGGGAGGGAGTTTTGGTGGTCGCACAGGAGAAGGCAAAACCTATTAGTGAAGACATGTAAAATAGTTAGTAAAAGTGCATAAGAACATGCACATAATAAAATGAATGTCATCTAATTTTTTGAACCTATTGAGAGTCATCAGTTTGTGACAAGGGTAGTTGACTGAGTTCAAGCTGAATTTTGGTGGGGGTTGTGGGACAAGGGTGGCTTCACCACCATTAGCAGCAAGGGGTTGGGCAGTAGCAGCCTCTGTAGCAACAGCAGCATCCTCATTAGCAGCTCTAGAGTTACATAAGTGACATCAGAATGGTCCCTTCAGTGTTATAAGTGACATCAAAATGGTCCCTATTCTTTACATACAAATCAGTTCATTATATACACAGCAGTTCATCAAGCATTAGTCCATCTACTAAGTAAAGCAGTAGTTCATTATATACACAGCAGTTCATTATATAAGCAGTGATCCAACTACCCTATAATGAATATCTTCTCACTTATTCTATTATCACAACAGCCAATACTAATTATACAACAACAAATAAATTTCTAAAATGTACCTTCTACTTATCTGATATGAAATAGAGCTTGTTTTGCTTATAATCTCCCAAGTCTTCATGAAGTAATTCTAAGAACCACCTCCAGTTTTTAGTATTTTCAACAGGGACAATTGCATATGCAATCACATACATATGATTCTCTGCATATCTAATATGAAACAGAGCTTGTTTTACTTATAATCACATTCTTCGTTGTCATTTTAAGAGCTTGTTCTACCATCACATGTTACCGCATCTTCTTCCAGAATTTTATCCACCCACAGAAACAACCCACACCACCTCTTACCTGCAGTCTGCACCCTGGAAAGTGAATCAACCAAGTTTACATCCAAAATTATAGCAAACAATAGCATCAAACACTTACATTGTAGTTTGGAAAACCCACGAACGGTCTCCCTGGATTAGAATCCGTCGCTGACCATCACAACACTGGTCTCAACCCGCACTCACACCATTCTGGCAGACGTGCATCTCTGTTTCTATTCATTCTCCTCATGATGCTTCCAAATGATCGTGGGTTGTTAGAGCTCCCAGCTGCGTTGTTCGCGCTAGCCATAATGTGTGGTTTTTGAAGATGTAGAAGACACTGTAGGAGAAGCAATAGAGGAGAGTCACCTCTGGTGCGATGGAGAAGAGAGGAGAAGAGAGTGTGTGATGGAGAAGAGAGTCAATTAGGAGTTCGGGTTTTTAACCTCAATTTAGGGACCAAATTGAGTCAAAACAGTTTACGTCGCCACGTCAGCTAGCCATTGTGCTGACAGCATGTCACCAACAAGTCCATGTCAGCTTTCCGGTTGCACCAGCTGGACGAAATTGACCGGAAGGACGAGTCTGAGTTCCGGAGTGTAACTTCAGGGATGAATATGAGTAATTTTTAACTTCAGGGATCACTATGAGACTCGAGGGTAACTTCAGGGACCATTTTGAGGCTTATCTCCTGTTCAACACTTAAATTAATTTTATTACCTACACACCTTACCAGATGCTTCCATTTAATTATTGTATTTACTACTTTGACTTTTCCATTCTTCTCTCCCATTCCTTTTAACCCAAAAAAGAGAACTGTAAAATTTCTTCCCCGTTCAAAATTGTTTCTTCATCTGTTAGCCATTCTAGCTCATTTGCTCGCATGCATCATTGTTTTAACAAAAGGTGAGTTGGCTAACCATTTCTGTTGCATGTTAAAGCTCTTTTCGTGGTTATCTCCGGCCAAGCAAGCTTATTTTGTTTTGTCCCCGGTCCTTTCCATCCCTTTTCCCATGAGATTGGTGGTCCTTTCAGTATAGTTTCTTACCCAGCCTCCCACAAACATCGTTTCAATCTTGCTGGGTTACTCGTGCTTACCTGCTTGATACTGGGTATGTTGGTAACCTCTATCTTTGCTTTGGCACAATTCATTCGTTCATTTTTTTTGTGTTTGTGATTGCCACTATTTTGCTGGCTAATGGAGTCACTGCTATTTCCGCTGCTGCCCGTTTATGTTTCATGCTCGTTTATATTTCGGGGAACATGTCTAGCTTTTTCCTCTCAATAGTTGCACGCAGATGCATTTTTGTTGTGTGGACTCCTGCTTGGTGCATCTCTTTCTTTCGTCACATAAGTGTATGATGCAGAGATTATGATATGTGATTGATGGACAAATTATTGTAGTAACCACGAATTTTACTTTCAGGCCACGGTTGCTCTTCCCCCAAATTTTTATGGTGAATTTCGGTCTGAACTGCCAGATGAGGTTAGATTTGTCGATTTCTCAGGCCGTCGATTCACCATGCTGCTCCACAAGACTCCTTCTCTTTGCTTAATAGTGGGAGGGTTTCCTCAATTAATTAATGCCTTTACCATCAAGGGAAGATGCTGGTTCTTTATGGCCTATGTCGGTAATGCCGAGTTCGTTATATACATATTATTAGTTTTACAAGAATTACATAATCAAGATCCTATCCCTCTTAAACAAACTTGTAAAGATAAAGGCAAGGGGAAAAGTAACTAATAAAATACGAAACATCTTTTAAACAGAAGAGGAATATATAAGTTCTTCCGAACCTCGTCGTCCATAACCTGGAAAAGAGAGACCTATAGGGGGAGTGAGAACGTCGTCCTTGCTAGTTCTCACTATAGGGTTAGAGAATTACTATAATAGGATACGTGAAAATAAAACTCTTTTTAAAGTACAGTGATTAATATCCGCCTTATGTATCCTTTCAAAACTAAAAACATACATTCAAATATCTGAAATCCTTTTTAAAAGAGAAAATTGTCAACTCTTCAAAAATCCCAAAACCTTTTTAAAAGTTTCTCCTAGACATCATGAAGGACCAAGCTGTCCCAAGCATAGGTTCATTAAGTCTATGCTGAACCAGTTTAGTTTTTCATACTTTCCTAAACCAAAAAAATACAAACCAAACACGGCCTTCGGCCCATCTCATAATCAACCATGGCCCTAGGCCCAAACAATCCAAACAACAGCTAATCCACTGCAATCCAACCAATTTTTCAGTCACAAACACAAGTAAGAAGATTCAAACACAATCAAGCAGTTAGATCAAGTAGAACAATTAACAGTTAAATACAATTAATCACATAGGCAAACCAAGTACAATATACACACCCAAACAATGTCACATAGATACATATGATGAATGCCTATCCTAGTGGCTGATGAGTCCCATCTGTCGGTTATAAAGCCAACCTGACAAGTCCTGGTAGCTAACCATTGGACTGTCCCTCTGTCGTGCATCCCCAACTCGAGTTATTCACAATCATAATCATAATCACACAACACCCACACTGGTTTTTATCCACGGGGGCAAGCTCATCCGGAACTTTCACAGTGTCCGGCCACACTTACGACATAGGGTCAGCAGAGTATTGGGTCTTAACCCGGAGCACGTGGTGGCTAGCCACTGCTTTCACCCAAAAAAACTCGTATCTCAAATAATTGGAAGTGTAACAATCACTTTATCAAATCAATAATCATCCATATTCATATTCACTCATAATTTGATATTAATACAGCCATCCGGCTCAGCATAATCCACAACCAGCCATAATTCATTATCATGTACTGCCATCCGGCTCATAACATAATAGCACTTCTACCATCCAACATCATCAAACTCATAAAGTCATCACTCAAGTCATAAATCGCTTTTTCTCAAATCTCTTTACTTTGAAATTGATGAGCGGATAATTTATACGCTTTTTGGCATTGTTTTTAGTATGTTTTTAGTATGTTTTAGTTAATTTTTATTATGTTTTTATTAGTTTTTAATTAAAAATCACAATTCTGGACTTTACTATGAGTTTGTGTATTTTTCTGTGATTTTAGGTATTTTCTGGCAGAAATTGAGGGACCTGAGCAAAAATCTGATTCAAAGGCTGAAAAAGGACTGCAGATGCTGTTGGATTCTGACCTCCCTGCACTCGAAGTAGATTTTTTGGAGCTACAGAAGCCCAATTGGCGCACTCTCAATTGCGTTGGAAAGTAGACATCCTGGGCTTTCCAGTAATATATAATAGTTTATACTTTGCCTGAGATTTGATGGCCCAAATAGGCATTCTAAGTCAGCTCAAGAATTCTGGCGTTTAACACCGGAACTGGCACAAAAGCTGGAGTTAAACGCCCAAACTGGCACAAAAGCTGGCGTTTAACTCCAAGAAAAGTCTCTACACATAGAAGCTTCAATGCTCAGCCCAAGCACACACCAAGTGGGCCCGAAAGAAGATTTCTACATTAATTACTTATTTCTGTAACCCTAGGCTACTAGTTTTCTATAAATAGGACCTTTTGCTATTGTATTTTCATCTTGGTTCTTCTGGTTCCCCCTCTGGGGCCGAAGCCAATGAACACCATTATCACTTTTATATTTTCAACGGTGGAGTTTCTACACACCATAGATTAAGGTGTGGAGCTCTGCTGTTCTTCATGAATTAATACAAGTACTATTGTTTTTCTATTCAATTCACGCCTACTTCTTCTCTAAGATATCACTTGTTCTTCAACTTGATGAATGTGATGATCCGTGACACTCATCATCATTCTCACCTATGAACGCGTGCCTGACAACCACCTCCGTTCTACCTTCGATTGAGTGCATATCTCTTAGCCTTCTGGTTCATGACGCATGGTTGCCTCGCCTGACAACCGAGCTTTCCATTCCATGAAATCAGAGTCTTCGTGGTATAGGCGAGAATCAATTGGCAGCATTCTTGAGATCCGAAAAGTCTAAACCTTGTCTGTGGTATTCCGAGTAGGATCTGGGATGGGATGACTGTGACGAGCTTCAAACTCGCGAGTGTGGGGCGTGTGACAGACGCAAAAGGATCAATGGATCCTATTCCGACATGATCGAGAACCAATAGCTGATTAGCCAATGTTGTGACAGAGCATCAGGAATATTTTCACTGAGAGGATGGGAGGTAGCCATTGACAGAGCATCAGGAATATTCTCACCAATGAATTACACAAGTATCTCTATCTTTATTTTATGTTTTATTTATCTTTTAATTATCAATCCTCCATAACCATTTGAATCCGCCTGACTGAGATTTACAAGATGACCATAGCTTGCTTCAAGCCGACAATCTCCGTGGGATCGACCCTTACTCGCGTAAGGTTTATTACTTGGACGACCCAGTGCACTTGCTGGTTAGTTGTGCGGAATTGTGACAAAGTGTGATTCACGTTTAAGAGCTCCAAGTCCTTTGGCGCCATTGTTGATTATCACAATTTTGTGCACCAGAAATCAAAAATCAATTCCTTCCAGACTTAACTTTAAACTCCCCATTTCTCAAATCATTATAGGCTCACAAGCCACTTTTCCTCAAACGTAAATTTCTTTTTTTAAAACAAAGTCACCTTTCTCAACATCTTTCCATAACTTTTCAAAAACCACACCAAATTAAAAGTTTTTTCTGAGAGATTCAAAATCATTCATCCTAAAATAGGATTTAGTGACAAAAGTTCCTCAGCAGAGTCTCAAGTTTTTAGGGGAGAATAACATAATTTATTTCATCAAATTCGTTTAAAATCTTTAAAACCTTGGATTCCTGATTTGAGTAATAAAATAGAATCTAAGTCAAACCGAGTTGTGTAATCAATTACTCCGAACACATTTTCAAAACTATTTATTTTACTTAAACAAAACCAACTCCAATCCCATGATTAAATATAAATCGTTTCAAACTGCTCAAAGATTGTTTTAGTCTTGAAAAACTTAGAATTCAAAGAGTGCTTTAAACTTTTCCTAAAACATTGTAAAATTAGACTTGTCAATAAACTTTCACATTCTTTCAAAGTCATTGAAACTCCTCCAATTGAAACCCTCAAGTCAAATTCATAGACAAACCCTTTTTACATTTAAAACAACCTTAAAACATAAGTTTCTTCTAAATAACTTGCTCCCAAAGGAGATATAATACTTTTCTTAAAAAACAAGACTAAATCATAGTTTCCTTTTTTAATAATTCATTTCAAAAGCATAAGTCATCCCTTTCTTAAATAATCCAAGTAAAATAGTAGAAGTCTTTAACTCATAATTTTCCAAATAATATTTCAATAAAGTCTCAGATTTTATAGGAATTTTGGCAGACCTCCCCTAAAACTTGGACTCTGCCACCCTTTCTGGGTCCCAACCAAACCATTCCGCAACCCTCTTCAACGGGTTCAAAACCAAATCAGTTCAAAATCAAGTTGTTTCCAAAAGTGCATCATTTTCAGATTTCAAGAACACCAATTCAAACTCAAATCAATTTTCAACAGGATAAACTCGATTTCAAAGCTTTTACAAAATAACTTTAAAGAAGCATTTCCAGAACATTCCATTTCACAAAACTGAACAATAATTCAGCCAAACAAGCATTCATATTCATCTAAGACAACCAATAATACATAAGACTTATACAATCACTCAAAGATACATTTTCTCACATCAATATCCATATATAATAATTCCAATTCATAAAGTGTAGTTTTTTAAAAAGGCCCCTACCTCGATAAGTCAAAACCATAACCCAAATACCTCACAGAAATACTTTCGTCTCGACCCAAATCGACGACAACCAAAACCTCAACTCTGCTTGCTTTCTCAATAGCATAACAGCCTCAAACGTTAGATGCAAACTCGGTTTCTAATTCCTAAGACCATTAACATCGCAAATACTTTAATACACGTAATAGAATGCTAACGCGGGGTCTCCAAAACAAAAATACTTACTGTAATGACAAAATGAAGCAGCGGCAGTCTCTGAACTGGTTTGGCGGCAACCCCGGCAACCACCGCAAGTGGCAGTGGCGACTGGACGCCGGCGACAGCAACTGAAACTAACATGCAATGATTGTAACGCTTTCGGAAACTCAAAAGAAATGAAACCCAATACTTAAAACCTTACTGGTAGTGTTTTTCCGGCAACGGCAGCGGGTCTCGAGCGGCAAAAGTGGCGGTGGCTGGGCACGGGTCTCCCCTCTCTCTCCTCTGCTCCCTGCTCTGTGTGTGTGTGTGTGTGTGTGTGTGTGTGTGTGTGTGTGTGTGTGCGTGCGCGCGCGACCCGACGGCTTCCCTCTCGACGGCAACCCCCAACGCGATGGTGCCTTCTCACCAGCAGCTAACCCTTGGTGGCATCAAAAGCGAGGTGGCTGAGCTCGTCAACGATGGCGGCGCAGAGGCAGCTTCTTCCTCTCCCGTGTGCGCCACCCTCTTTCGTCAGTCTCTCTTTTCGTGAACTTCAAGGACAATGGCAACACCGTGAGGACGAACGTTGACGGTGAATAGTAGCGGCAGCCTCCTGGACGACGGTGGCGGCGCAAGAAGTAGGACGTAGTGGCAGCGGTGGTCCGCGATGATGGCACGAGCTCCTCCCTCCTCCATTGGCGCTCTCCTCCCTCGGATCTCCCTTCCCCGTTTCCCTCTGCCTTTTTTTTTGTTTCTTTCTTTGTTTCTTTTCTTTTCATTTTGTTTCTGCATGTGTGTGTCTAGGATAGTGGGGGCTGCGGCTGCTGCTTGAATTAGGGGAGTTAGGGTTCAATTTGGTTAGAGTAGGGTTTGTTTTGGGTAAAATTAGGTATAAGGGTGTTCTTGGTAATTTTAATAAAAATTAGGGGGTTATAGAGAATTAATTTGAAATCTAATTTAATCCTTAAAACTAGTTAAAAATATTATTTGTTGTATCAAAGTACTAATTAATCTCAATCAAATGCTCTAATTGAAAACATAATACAATATAATTAATTTTCTTTATTAACAAAAACCTAAAGTATTTATTTATACAAAGAATATCATATAAAAATCTTATTATTTTACAACTACTAATTTTGTAATTTAAATATAGAAAATAGTTCAATAATTGTAAAATTAAATAAAATTCTAATTTAAATAGCCAAATATAATTATTTTTTTTGAATTTCCAAGACTTTAAATTGTAAATAGAAAGGTTCTGAGAACCGGACCGGTCATTGAACCGGTCAAGTAATTGGTTCAGTGGTTCATTGGTCTGATCGGGGTCGAACCGTGGTCAAACCGGTTTAATTAAATATACAGTGAAATTATAAAAAAAATTCAATATACAAATCACAACCTTGAATATAGCATTAAAAAAAATCCAGAATCACAGAATCCAGAATCCAGAATCCAAAATATTCTATATAGCATTCAAAATAAATAAAAAACTCAAGCAAATTTTGAGTGAACATCGGATTGCAAAAGAGCCTTTTGTACTTTCTGTAACAAACAAACCACACAAGCAACAATCAGCATCCATTGAAAACAAGATCATTCATTCATAACAAAGTTCTGTTATAGGGTTTGGACCAACAATGGGCCTGAACACACACTTTATCAATTGACATAGAAAATTATCTACCCTAGTACAAAGTATAGCAATGCTATTGCACACTAAACAAATTGAAAATTTCTGTAAAACGCAAATAAAAAATCCAAATTTCTTGTACAGTATTATGTTATTGTTGCTGATCATTTTATGACTGTTCCATCTAAATTGAACAGAGCAGAATTGAAAACAGATCGAAATAGAAGAATAGAGCAGAGCAAAATTCTCAAATTCAACATACATCAAATTAATTCTCAAATTCAACATGCAACAAATTTATTTAACATTTCATTAATCATATAATAATTGATATATTGAAGAAGAACAGAAGCCAGGAATAAAAATAGAATATGAACACAAGAAGTCAAGAACAGAAGCCCAGAACAAAAAATGAACAGAAGAATAGAAGCCAAAAACAAAATAAAAAAATTACAGGAATATGAATAGAAGATCAAAAGCCCAGAACAAAAAATGAAAACACCAAGAAGCCAAGAACAGAAGAAAGAGCCAGAAACCAGAACTTACTGCAAGATGAAGTAGAGAACAGAAGGCTAGAAGCTCGAGCCTCGAAATAGAGAACAGAACCGTGAGCGACGACCCGCGGCGGTGAGTGACGACCCGCGGCGGTGGGCGACGACCCGCGATGGTGAGCGACGGTGACGGACTACCCGCGACAGTGACCCTCGATTCACGGTGTCGGTTCTCCTTCGCATACAGAAGCTCCAGCCTAGAAGAGCTTAGGGTTGGGACTTTGGGAGTGGGAGTGGTCTTGCCTTCTTGGAAGAGTTTAATTGATTAGTGATTAGGGATTTAGCTGCAACGCATTCTTCACTCTTCGGCGTTTTTTCTTTATTTTTTTTTAAAAAAAAAACCAAACGACGCCATTTTCATTGACGGGGGAAAACCGGTACTTAAAGAAACTGGACCGGTTCGTCCGGTTTGCCGGTTAACCACCGGTTCGACCAGTTTTCTGACCGGTTTTTGGCAGCACGGTTTTGTAGGTGGACCGGACCGGCTAGGTGACCGGTTTTCGGTTAACCCGGTTGAACCGGCCGGTCCGGTCCGGTTTTCAAAACATTGGTAAATAGGAAGATAATTCAAAATTATAGTGTTTGGATAAAAACCTTAATTTATTTCAAATCCAATTAATCAAAACTACCTTTAATTATCTTCAATAAAATAATTTTTGAACTTAAAACTATAAACAAATATATATAATTTAAAATTAGTTCATAGTAACTTTTTAAAAGTTCTGGGTCTTACATTCCACCCACCTTATAAAACTTTTCGTCCTCGAAAAATAAAAGAATACATAAGGTAATACAAAGAATCAGTACTCTGCTTTCTAAATGCTTTTAAATAAGTAAGAAAGTTTAGCATATATATATATATGTAAAATACTGAATAGCTATAAGATTTAGATATAAGGATAGAGCATGGTGTAAGGCAGAAGATACCAGAATGCTCGATGCAAAAGGTTATATGGTTTTCAAGACTTTACCAAAATTGGAAAAACACAATAGAGGGCAAGTTTCACAAGATAGACATTCAAAAAGTAAAGTGATAATTAAAGTGGTAAGTTGAGGATGAAGGATTCCCTCTCTTATTGCGAAGAAAAAGTTTAAGGTTGAGAATTCCCTCCCTTGTTGCATCGGGGATTGGATAGAAGGTTGAGGATTCTCTTCGGTTCAATTTCCAACTGTGGTTAGGATGGTGGTTTCAATTTTGATTGTGATTATGATTGAAAAGTGTGGCGGAAATTATATCCCAAGAGTGTGTAGGACACCATATCTCAAGAATGTGGCGGGCACTATATCCCAAAAGTGTGGCGGGCACTATATCCCTGATAGCACATTTCTCTCTGGTTGCAAGGTGAAAACGCACATTCTTTCGTATGTGGAAAGACACACTCCTTCATAATTCCTCCAAGAGAAGGGGAAAAGATACTCTCATTCGTTTATATTTCTTCTGAAGATGCACAACCGAGAGATCATGTCCGAGTTCACTACCGGATGTGTCGAGTCAAGCAGTTTAACCGACAAGTGAGCTCACAGCCAATAGGACAAGCATATATTATGTGCATTTGTTTGCTATTGTTTGAGTGTGCATAACTATTTTGGTTTGTCCAATTGAATTTCTGTTAACTGTTAAATGTACTATTTGTTGTGATTGCTCTTTAGTTGTATTTGTTTTGTACTTCTTATTTTTTGTGTATGGTTTCACAATTGAGACTTGAGACTTGAAATTAATGGTGATTATGACTATGTGAATGAATGAGATCGTTGGTAGTTCAAAGTATGTTAAAATTAGCAATTAACTCCGTATTGATTTTTTTTTTTTGTGATTGAAATTACCGAACTGAATACTGAACCGAGTAATTGGATATTAGGAGTAAAGATGAGATTATATTGGAAATGATTGAGGTTAGAGGTAATTGATAACGCTGAGACTTTAGCAAATTGACCCAGTTGGGATTAGCTAAAATCCTGGACTTGAACTTCTGTGAAGTTGGAGAATTAGGATTGTCTAGTGGGTTCATATCTCTTTATATAGTCTTTATTTGGAACTATTACTCTACTGGGAACCTTCGAATTCTCACCCATCGTGGTTTTTCTATTTTTCAAATATAGGGTGTGACGCACCTCGTTGAGTGTGTGAGATTCTGTTTGGCGAAATGAAGGATATTCTTTTGAAGTTCACTTTTATTTATTTAGAGTTTTCTCTACTTTTGAAATCTTTTTTGTATATTCCTATTAGAAGTTTTTATTTGGAAAAACAGGAATATTCTGGTGTAATATTCTAGCCGGCTTTTTCTTCACGGGTCGAAACTAATAATTATTAAATATCTTATTTCAGAACTTACGTACCTATATATGTAAACCTGTTTTGCTTTTGTATACGATGTTCACTTGCATTAACATGATTTGAGTGTGATTAACGGCTGTCAATTGTTTAAAAAAATTTTCACAGGCTCCTAATGATATTATTATTCTTCAAATATTATATATGTATCTTTCTTTTAGGTATCATAATGCCTCGCAACCTTTAATTTATGATTTAATTGTAAAGCTGTGTGTGGTAGGGTATTACAGAAAGCTTGAAGAGTGAAAAAAACATGCTTTTCTATGGTTATTCTTATCTGAAATTTTGTAATAGGTTTTATTATCATTATAAAATAGTAAAATAAGTATATGTATAATTATGTTCAATGTAAATGCTAATACTTAGAACTCAAATATTATATGCAATTACATTCAGGGACAGATCCAAGGAGGGGCAAGCATAGGCTTTGCCCCCGTCTTTTTTTTGAACAAAAATAAATAATTTTAAGTATATAAAGTTATTATATACTATATAATTTTATTTTTTATTTAAAAATAGAAGAGTAAATAATTGTCTTATATAAATAATAAAATTATTAAACTCAAAAATAAATAATAATCCTTAAATTGAAAAAAATATTATTGTCAATTAATTTTGGATTAAATAAATTTTTAAATATTTTAAAATTTAAACTTTTTGTTTTTTAATATTTTTCTCTTAATTTTTACACCTATTATCATATAAAAATACTTTAGTATTTATAATAACTAAAACAATCTTTATATATTATTGTACATACATAAAAATAAATTATTTTAAAATTTATGTATTTTTATCATGATATAAAAATTTTAACATATTAAGTAAATTCATTTAAATGATTATATTTTTTATATTTTATACACGAATATATTTTAATTACATATAACAAAATTATTAGAACAACTTATTTATATTATTTTATAGTATTTTTTTATGATATGAAACATAAAAATATAATTTATTGTCACAATAATACTCAATAAAATAAACTAATTAAAAAATAGACCATTTTTATATTTTATCGAATCCAAAATAAAAAATAAAATTTATAAGAATTAAGATAATTTTTTTATATAACAAGCACTTATTAGTATTTTTAATTAAAAAATATTAATCATGATTATATATTACTAAATATATAATATTATATTTGATTATACAATATTTTAATTTTTGGTCCCACTTCTACCGAATTTTTGTATCCTTTCCTAATTACATTTAATTGTAGTTTTTTAATCACAAGACATATTTTATTGGATGTTACTATTTTAATTTTTTACATT
The DNA here is from genome assembly GCF_059453495.1 of Arachis ipaensis. NCBI lineage: Eukaryota > Viridiplantae > Streptophyta > Magnoliopsida > Fabales > Fabaceae > Arachis > Arachis ipaensis. The sequence continues at coordinate 10,101,465 of NC_142438.1, forward strand.
TTAGAACCTACTTCCTAGATTAGATATGTAAACTTGTTATTGATATTGTGTTTAATAAAATATTTTATTTTGTAGTAATTAATTTTAGTATATTTATATTATTTACAAATAATAATAATTATCTGAAAAATAATTTGAGATTTTAGAAAAAAAGATATATTGTTAGTCTTAATAAAATGAGTATAATATAATTAAAAAATGTGTTAAAGTTTTAGCGAAAATAATAATAGCAACTAAAAGTGAATAATATTATAATCTTAGAATTACTTTTAGTAGCCATATAAAATTTTGAGAAAATGGTCACAAAAAATTATAACTTTAGGGGCCATTAAAATTTTTTTTTATTGACAATTGTATAATTGCTACAAAAAGTGATAATTTTTAGCGGCCATTAAAAAGATCTTTATTGGCAATTATATAATTATCACTAAAATCTTTTAGTGACAAAACATAAGACGGTTAATCTCTAATTGCTAGTAATTATATTAATGACTATTTTAATTATCACTAAAAACAAAATAAATAGTCACTAAAAATCATTTTTTCTAGTAGTTACTGTATTAATTGATTGATTATATTAATTGATTGTTATTTTGATATGTATGAATAAGAATTCATATATATACAGGTTCATCCATCATTCATTCATTTTAATAGTTTACATCATATTATTGAGTATATATATCACTGAAAAGTCTCATATAAAGTAATCTATTTGTGATTTACAACACATATATGTAATTATAGAAATTAATACATTACAACACATATATGCAATCGCCAATCGGTCTCTATTTTTTAACTTGCTCTCAAGGAAAATTAATCAATTCCCTCCAGGCCCTTGAGGTAGATCCATTAATTAACTTATATTGATTCTTCACCACTTCAGCTTTGCTGGAAAATACTATAAAAGCATTCAAAAAAAAAAAAAAGTAAGAACGTCACATTAAGAAACAAGAAAAGGAATTCAAATAAAACAAAATGAGCAATAATCTATTTGAAATTTGTGCCCCCACCTTGTCAATAAGTGATTGATAGTATGGCTTTACTTTTTCAACGTCCACCAAAACTTTGCTTTTGCTATAGAGATCATATTTACTACATAATACATAAAATTACAGGTGATGTTATTGATTAGTAATAATACCAAATGCTGTGTGCAAATTATTTGATATATATATATATTAAAAAAAGACTAACTTGAAAATGTGAAGCCACTTCAAGTTCTCAAAATCTTCTTCACTCATGAAATGAGTATATGCTCCCTCCTTATGCAAAGCTGCAAAAGAGTTTTAAGCTTAATACATCGTTATTGAAAGAAAATTCTAAAAAATAATTATGATTTTTTTTTGGTTTACAAAATAAAACGAACTTTTGTTGCCCAACAAAAAATGCCTTCTTATGACATAAAAGGAAAAGCACATAGTAAATAAAAATACTTACGATAAAATGAGTGATATCTAATAATGAATAAGCCAGGTGAAGGTAAAGTGGTTCCATTTTCCTTTGCTACCTATAAATTCAAGTGAAGTATAAATTTATTATATATCTTGAACAAAATAATAAATAAATTATATATAAATTATAACTATATATTTAATTACTCACCATATACATATAGTCATCATGTCCCCATGACATGAGTACATTGTCTAATCCACACCCTTTACTATAGACTCCATCTTTAGTGTTATAAGCAGGATTTTTGCTATCTGGGTTTTCTTTGAAATACTGAAGCATAGAAAAAGTTTATATTATTGGTTGATAATAATTTTAGAATAAAAATATATTATTTATACACTAAAATTAACCATTATATATTATTTATAAATATATGTATAATTTAATTTATTTTTAATATGTATTTTATATTTTAATATGTATTTTATACTGATTGTTAATTTTAATATAAATTTAACATGATTGTTTTAGAGACATGCAAAAAAAGGGGTCATTTTTACAGTTTTGTTAGAAGAGGAAGGCTACCTTGTGGTGAACATTTTTTTCATCAAAGGCACAACCAACAGGAAAGGTATCTCCTGCAAATATGTATTTAATCATTTGGTTAAATGTTTAATTTAAAGTAACATGCCAAAACTAGCTAATTGGGAATTTAAAGATTGATAAAATAATTATACATGAAATATAGGGATGTGTCTTATTTAAAATATTGTAAATTGAATCAAAATAATTACAACACAAATATTTTTATAATTAATTATTTACACTCTCTCAACCTTAATGTAGCCATAATGACTTAATAAAAATTTGGTTTTGTATTATGGTTTTAAAATGATAATTAATTTTAAATATTGTAATTAAATTTTATTTCTAAAACATAATATTCAAAAGATTATTTCATTTAAAAAAAAAATATCATAAAGAATAAGAAAGTTCTTACCAACAACAGCCCATTGAGGAAGTTCACCGAATTGAGGAAGGTGAAGAATCTTTCCGAGATCTGAAATAAACAAATATTCATTTGTCAATTCATATTAACTATCTATCAATAATGAAAAAACTTTCTTAAAATAAAAGGACAAAAAATAACTAAAATTAAACTAATTAACCTTTATAATAGAAAATGAAAAAAAAATCTAAGATTTCAAATTTAATTACCATGGATGAGAGCAGTCAAATGTAACCAATCTTCGTTAGGATAATCTTTTCTAATGGCTTCTGCAGTTTGCAATAAATGTTGAATTTGAGGTTCATCCAAATCAGGATCACTATCATCCACTACTTCATTAAGCAGCTCACAACATTTCCATATGCTCATTTCTGCTTTGTCCAATTTCTTATAGTGCTCCCTCATTTTCTTTACCTATATTATTAGCAAATGAAATTTTCATGAATTAGCATTGAGCTTTCATGTTATTGTGTATTAGTATATATAAACATGTTTGAGGAAAATAAGAATTTGACTTACAAAGTCATATGTCTGATTAATGTGTTGTAATCTATAGAATTCTTCCACACCTTTTTGTCTTTCACTTTCAATATCATAATCCCTGCCAAATAATCTCATTAGAAGACTGATTTCACTTTGATCGATATCTGAAGCCATTTTTACAAATTTGTATGTGTATTATTGTATGGTATATGTAAGCTTTTTATGAAGGGTTATGAATTTGTAAATTATTTTACACAATATTTTAAATTATTATTTAAATAGTAATTAGATATAAAAAGTTGTTATATTTATTGATATATGATTTGGTATATATATGAAAAGTCTTTTACTTTGTGATCAAAATTAAATTCTTTCAAAAATATAAAAAAGAAATCTCAGTTTTATTGAGAGAACGTGGGTCACAAAGATACAAAATTTTTCTCGCCCTTTATGTAGTAAAATTAGAGCAAACTAAGTTTAAGTTAGGTTTTTTATTTTTAAATTATATTGACATATGTAATTAGTTGCATATTTAACATTTAAAACAAAATTAAATTGTTAAAAATATTAGATAAAGAAATGTAGCAATTTATATGTCTTTTCTATTACTAAAGAAAGTTAGAGTTTAATTTTTATTATTAAAAAAATTAAGATAAAAAATCTTAAAAAAAAATATCTATGCACAATCACATTTTAAGTTTAAATAAGACTTTTATATATGTCAAAATTTATATTAGAGATATAATTATTTATATGTCTTATTATATTAATTTAAATTTTTTTAGATGAGTGAATTTATGTCAAATATATGGCGTTAGCTGCTTAAAATCATAAATTTTAAATCAAAGAAATAAAAATCAAATAAAAGAGAATATTGAAATAAAGGGGAACTGAAACCTGAAAGATTGGCCAAATGCATTGCTTTTTGGGGCCTTAAACATTCTGTCCTTTGCCGACACAAGCTCACTGGTTTCTTCGGTGTGCACATTCTTCTTTTCCTCAGCTTGGGAACCTAGAAAAAAAAACAAATTGAGATATATGGGATTTTCTACCCAGAAAGAAAAAATAACGCTCCAATACTTTTTTTTTAAAAGAAGAAGAAAAACATAATCAAACCATGGGCATGGTGCTCAGCCTGGATGGCCATTTTCTCTATTTCAAATAAGCAAGAAGCGAAGCACAGGACAAAGAAGCTTAGAAACTTGGAAGAAGGGATATGAAACTCCAGTGAAAATGGGTGTGACAATAACTTAGGACAAAACGAGTTTATATAGTACAACACCAAGTCCTTGTCGTGAAATTTGAAATCTTGGAATCCTTAACTAAAATGACGTTTCGGAGGATTTATCATTATCTGTATAAACCAAAACCATACCATTCTTAGTAACTTTCCAATTAATTAAATTTATGCCAACAACTATATGCCAGCAGTATGCTTACCAAATTCACCCACTATTATATTTTAGATATTTAGTAACATTTATCTTTTAATATGTATTAAAATATTGGCAATGTAGCTATTAAAATATTAGCAATGTAGCTAAAATTATATTTTAGACAACATTTAAAATAAAACTTTAGTAAATATACTTAATTTTTTAAAAAAATTTAAATAACTGTTACCTATTTTTATTCCTAAATACACCATGTATTCATACTCTCTCCAAAACCTTTTTACAATCAGGAACGGATCCAAAAATGTTATCATGTGGGTCCATAATATATATAATATTTAAAAAAATATACAAATAAATTATAATGTAAGATGTATTATAAAAATATACCAATAGAAAATATATATTTAAAGTATAGAAAAATATGTGTACTTTTTACTAACAAAGTGATACACGTCGATTCTTCATATCATAAAATTCATCGATCATAGAATCTGTGTCAAATCTTTTAGCAATCTTCTTCTCAATGTAAATCAAAAGACAATTAGTAAGAAATTCATCTTCTATTTTGTTTCTGAGTCTATTCTTCACAATATTCATAGCTGAAAAAGATCTCTTAGTTATAGCAGTTGAAACAGGGAGAGTTAATACCAAGCTAATCAAACAATCAGTCAAATGATATGTTAAAGACTTTCCTATCTTCGTTAATCGTCCTTGACTTAACTCCGAAATTGTGCACAAGTTAGTTAACTCAACATGATTAGGAACATCAAGTTCATAATGTTGAGGTTGCATTCTAATGTGAAATTTGTAACACCCTAAGTTCTTATACTATCGTGGGGGTTTTTAGAATAAGGTGCCACACTTGAGCCAAGAAAAAAGAATGATTTAATCGTTACGCGTGGCAGGAGTAAATACGTGTAGAGCGGAGAACGAGTAGCGCTAAAACGTTGGAATTTGAATTAAAGGGAAATAAACATCCTAACCGTGAGTACGTTTCAAAATACTTATAGGGAACTAAAACAGGAAAAGAAGCTAACTACATCCTAAACTAATCTCGTTGAAGAGGCCTCCCTACTTGCATCCTATCCTATCCTTGATCAGGAGTCTTTATTCACGAATCGAGGTACCAGGGGTCTCCCTCCAACACCCTTTCGCGCAGTGAAGACCCGGTTCCATTGCGTGGGATGGACCAAAACTCGACGGAGTGCCGAAGTGGGGGAATAGGGTACGTATTCCACCTTTGGACTTCCGTAAGGGTTCAACTCCTCCTCTGGATCCTCCTACATGGTGTCTTCCTTCCGGCCAGGGTCATCGGGTCCCTCTTCCTTGGCTTCGGAGTCGGACTCGAGGTGTACCACCTTAGGTGACTGCTTTCGAGATGTTGAAGCATTCCTGTCTAGGAAAGTTATGACGGGCAGCTGGGGTTCTTCTTCCACGGGATCTCGACCTAAGTAGATAGTCTAAAGCGCGGTAGTAGTGGTCGCAACTACCCACGCGTGCTTTGAGGGGTCATACTTAGAAGCTACCCTCGGGGGGCACTGCGTCGTCTCTATCCGCTGTGCCATGTTCCTCTGGAGACAGTATGGGAAAAGAAAGGGAGTGAGAACCTAGTGTCTCAGTAGGAGTGCTATGCAACACCTCCATATCCATCTCCAGCCCACGTGCGGGATTTTAAAAACAAACGTATAACACGGCATGTAATATGCATCTTCTTTTTTTTGTAAAACATGTGTGTAAAAGAAAGGGGAAACATATAGGAAAATAGAAGGATAACATCAACATAATCATAATTAAATCTAAGGAAAACATAGAACTCAAGCTTTCATTCGTGCCTTCTTTCTTTCTTAATTTATAACTTATATGGAGGGTATTGAGCTCAAACCGGTATAAGTGGGAGTCCCCTTCCCTTACCGAAGGTTCTTATCCCAAACGTTTTGGCGATCACCTTCCCTTACCGAAGGATCATCTCGATCGATCACCTTCCCTTACCGAAGGATCATATCGATATCTTGTCTTTGGGGGTCACCTTCCCTTACCGAAGGATCATTCCCTCAGTTTAATTTACAATCAAGGTTATTTAGACATACACAAGAATGGAGTCATATAAAAAGATATCTTATTATATAAAATTGATGGGATAGTCCCTTTCCCTTACCGAAGGTTCTTATCCCAAACGTTTTTCGATCACCTTCCCTTACCGAAGGATCATCTCGATTATCTTGTCTTTGGGGGTCACCTTCCCTTACCGAAGGATCATTCCCTCAGTTCTTTAACAAGTACGGTTATTTAGGCATATACAAGAATGAACCATGCGAGAGGAGAGGCATATATCATGATAAAATAAGCATGTTTGAATAAGATTTTATACGAAAGTAGGTACTCTCGTCCCTAGAGGGGTATAAAATAGATGTACATTATAAAAAATAGGATATTAATTAGCTGAATAAAACAATTATAAGAAAACATATACTTTTGACCCTAAGAGGATATTAATGATATAATGTAAAAAGTATAATCTAAGTGCATATAGTAAGAAGGTGAATGTTTGAAATATTTGGATTAGATATTATAAAAAGTATGTACCCTTGATCTTTAAAATAAAGGAACAATAATGATATAAGGGGTTATTTAGTTGCATATAATAAAATAGGGTTCCTTGAACAAGATATAAAAAGGAGCATGTACTCTCGATATTAAAGGAATAATAATAATGTAACGGTTAGCAAAGGTCATGTAAGGGCACATAGTAAAATTAGGGAATGTTAAATAATTTAATAAAATGTTATAAAGGGGCATGTACTCTCAACATAAAAGGAATAATAATAAGGTAACGGTATCAAAGGTCATATAAGGGCACATAGTAAAATTAGGGAATGTTAAATAATTTAATAAAATATTATAAAGGGGCATGTACTCTCAACATAAAAGGAATAATAATAAGGTAATGGTATCAAAGGTCACGTAAGGGCACATAGTAAAATTGGAGAATGTTAAATAATTAAATAAAATGTTATAAAGGGGCATGTAATCTCAACATAAAATGAATAATAATTAAAGGGTTATGTAAATACACATAGAAAAGATATGGGATACATATTAATGGATTTCCAGAGGGTATAATTGACAAAATAGATAATCATGCTTAATGTAGATGAGAGATAAACAAAGAATAATTCATGCCATAAAATACATGAAAGGTGATAGCCATGCATGGATGGAAGAAAACAAAATAAAGCATACTACATGCCAACATAAGTAAGAAAGACATAATTCCCTACTCTTTTTCCTAACGCTTCTTCGAGCCTGCCTCTTGTGTGTGCACACAGAATATTATTTCTTTGTAGAGAGAGAAGGGAGAGGATTGATATTGAGAGGAGTGATTTTCTACCTATGGGTGCTCCCCTATTTATATACGTCTGGGGATGGGGTGGTTGGGATATTTTAAATTTCAAACTGAGGGCGGTTACTAGGTTCCTATCTAAAATTTCAAAATTCTAATTTTATCTCCTAACCGATTTTCAAACTTTGAAATTTAAATTTTGTTTTTAGAAGGGCGGTTGTTACATTATCACCCCCATAAAAAAAGAATTTGCCCCCAAATTCTACATTCTAATTTGGTCGATAAAGGTCATTCGTAGGATGCATAGCGATTTAGACATGGGTTAGCTAATCTTACTAGTAGCGGAGAGAGATATGAACAAAAGAGAAGCACCAGTATCATCTAGGATGGTTAAAGGATTCTATTAATTGTGCATTTACCCTCGATTCGATCTTCTGACTTGTGGACTTCTTGGCTGCTGAGGGCAAAGACTCGCCCTTGACGCTGTGGTGGATTGGCAGGGGGTGGGAGGACTGCTGGGCATTCCCTGGCGATATGCCCCGGCTGAAAACACCGGAAGCAGACATTTTGTCCGGCAAGGCACCTACCCCTATGTTGCTTCCCACATGTAGCACACTCCTTGAGTTCGGTGGTCTTTGGTGAGGCATCAGTGGGAGGTTCCTGGCGATCCGTGCCCTGTTGAGGTTGCCTTCCTGTAGGTTTCCCAAGAAAGGCCTTCTTCTGCGGTGGCTGCTGAGATGATTCTTGATTTAGTTGCCTTTTCTTGAAAGCCTCGCTTCTTTCCGATGCTAGTTTTTTGGTGCATTCTTCGATCACCTGGCACTTGCTAACGAGGGAGGAGAACTCCCGAATTTCCAGTGGGGCTATAGCGGTTAGGACTTCTGCCCTGAGTCCTCCTTGATACTTCATACACTTCCACTTTTCATCTGGATTAGCCTTATACATGGCGGAAAATTTGCAGAGTCTCTCAAACTTCTCTGTGTACTCTGCAATACTCATCCTATCTTGCCTCAGCTGAAGAAACTCCATCTCCTTGGACTCTCGAACAGAAAGGGGAAAGTACTTCTTGTAGAAATCTTCTTTGAAGGTGACCCAACTGATATCTATTCCAGCATCCTCCAACAATCGTCTTGCTCCATCCCACCAAAACTCGGCATCAGCCTTGAGCATGAAGGTGGCGTAGTTCACTTGCTGCTCCTCAGTGCATGGAAAAATTGTGAATACCTTTTCCATTTCCGTCAGCCATTTTTCTGCCTTATCAGGGTCGAGGGCTCCACGGAACTCAGGCGGACCAATCTTCTTGAAGTCAGCAAAAGTTGTACGGGTCTGTCCCACCTCCAGCCTGGGAATATTGGGATCCTTGTCCCCAGTGGACAGTTGTTGGGCCATCAAAGTGGTGGCTTGGGCCTGCTCCTTCATTGCCTTGGCCATCTCCTTCATGTGCTATGCTAGGTTTGATGAGTTCGAGCTCGAGCCACGTGGGCGTCCACGACTTGCCATGGGTCCCCTGTTTATGGATAACCATAGGAAGAGGTTTTATTAGTCATATCTCCTAGGATCGACTTTGCTCTGATACCATTAATGTAACACCCTAAGTTCTTATACTATCGTGGGGGTTTTTAGAATAAGGTGCCACACTTGAGCCAAGAAAAAAGAATGATTTAATCGTTACGCGTGGCAGGAGTAAATACGTGTAGAGCGGAGAACGAGTAGCGCTAAAACGTTGGAATTTGAATTAAAGGGAAATAAACATCCTAACCGTGAGTACGTTTCAAAATACTTATAGGGAACTAAAACAGGAAAAGAAGCTAACTACATCCTAAACTAATCTCGTTGAAGAGGCCTCCCTACTTGCATCCTATCCTATCCTTGATCAGGAGTCTTTATTCAGGAATCGAGGTACCAGGGGTCTCCCTCCAACACCCTTTCGCGCAGTGAAGACCCGGTTCCATTGCGTGGGATGGACCAAAACTCGACGGAGTGCCGAAGTGGGGGAATAGGGTACGTATTCCACCTTTGGACTTCCGTAAGGATTCAACTCCTCCTCTGGATCCTCCTACATGGTGTCTTCCTTCCGGCCAGGGTCATCGGGTCCCTCTTCCTTGGCTTCGGAGTCGGACTCGAGGTGTACCACCTTAGGTGACTGCTTTCGAGATGTTGAAGCATTCCTGTCTAGGAAAGTTATGACGGGCAGCTGGGGTTCTTCTTCCACGGGATCTCGACCTAAGTAGATAGTCTGAAGCGCGGTAGTAGTGGTCGCAACTACCCACGCGTGCTTTGAGGGGTCATACTTAGAAGCTACCCTCGGGGGGCACTGCGTCGTCTCTATCCGCTGTGCCATGTTCCTCTGGAGACAGTATGGGAAAAGAAAGGGAGTGAGAACCTAGTGTCTCAGTAGGAGTGCTATGCAACACCTCCATATCCATCTCCAGCCCACGTGCGGGATTTTAAAAACAAACGTATAACACGGCATGTAATATGCATCTTCTTTTTTTTGTAAAACATGTGTGTAAAAGAAAGGGGAAACATATAGGAAAATAGAAGGATAACATCAACATAATCATAATTAAATCTAAGGAAAACATAGAACTCAAGCTTTCATTCGTGCCTTCTTTCTTTCTTAATTTATAACTTATATGGAGGGTATTGAGCTCAAACCGGTATAAGTGGGAGTCCCCTTCCCTTACCGAAGGTTCTTATCCCAAACGTTTTGGCGATCACCTTCCCTTACCGAAGGATCATCTCGATCGATCACCTTCCCTTACCGAAGGATCATATCGATATCTTGTCTTTGGGGGTCACCTTCCCTTACCGAAGGATCATTCCCTCAGTTTAATTTACAATCAAGGTTATTTAGACATACACAAGAATGGAGTCATATAAAAAGATATCTTATTATATAAAATTGATGGGATAGTCCCCTTCCCTTACCGAAGGTTCTTATCCCAAACGTTTTTCGATCACCTTCCCTTACCGAAGGATCATCTCGATTATCTTGTCTTTGGGGGTCACCTTCCCTTACCGAAGGATCATTCCCTCGGTTCTTTAACAAGTACGGTTATTTAGGCATATACAAGAATGAACCATGCGAGAGGAGAGGCATATATCATGATAAAATAAGCATGTTTGAATAAGATTTTATACGAAAGTAGGTACTCTCATCCCTAGAGGGGTATAAAATAGATGTACATTATAAAAAATAGGATATTAATTAGCTGAATAAAACAATTATAAGAAAACATATACTTTTGACCCTAAGAGGATATTAATGATATAATGTAAAAAGTATAATCTAAGTGCATATAGTAAGAAGGTGAATGTTTGAAATATTTGGATTAGATATTATAAAAAGTATGTACCCTTGATCTTTAAAATAAAGGAACAATAATGATATAAGGGGTTATTTAGTTGCATATAATAAAATAGGGTTCCTTGAACAAGATATAAAAAGGAGCATGTACTCTCGATATTAAAGGAATAATAATAATGTAACGGTTAGCAAAGGTCATGTAAGGGCACATAGTAAAATTAGGGAATGTTAAATAATTTAATAAAATGTTATAAAGGGGCATGTACTCTCAACATAAAAGGAATAATAATAAGGTAACGGTATCAAAGGTCATATAAGGGCACATAGTAAAATTAGGGAATGTTAAATAATTTAATAAAATGTTATAAAGGGGCATGTACTCTCAACATAAAAGGAATAATAATAAGGTAATGGTATCAAAGGTCACGTAAGGGCACATAGTAAAATTGGGGAATGTTAAATAATTAAATAAAATGTTATAAAGGGGCATGTAATCTCAACATAAAATGAATAATAATTAAAGGGTTATGTAAATACACATAGAAAAGATATGGGATACATATTAATGGATTTCCAGAGGGTATAATTGACAAAATAGATAATCATGCTTAATGTAGATGAGAGATAAACAAAGAATAATTCATGCCATAAAATACATGAAAGGTGATAGCCATGCATGGATGGAAGAAAACAAAATAAAGCATACTACATGCCAACATAAGTAAGAAAGACATAATTCCCTACTCTTTTTCCTAACGCTTCTTCGAGCCTGCCTCTTGTGTGTGCACACAGAATATTATTTCTTTGTAGAGAGAGAAGGGAGAGGATTGATATTGAGAGGAGTGATTTTCTACCTATGGGTGCTCCCCTATTTATATACGTCTGGGGATGGGGTGGTTGGGATATTTTAAATTTCAAACTGAGGGCGGTTACTAGGTTCCTATCTAAAATTTCAAAATTCTAATCTTATCTCCTAACCGATTTTCAAACTTTGAAATTTAAATTTTGTTTTTAGAAGGGCGGTTGTTACATTATCACCCCCATAAAAAAAGAATTTGCCCCCAAATTCTACATTCTAATTTGGTCGATAAAGGTCATTCGTAGGATGCATAGCGATTTAGACATGGGTTAGCTAATCTTACTAGTAGCGGAGAGAGATATGAACAAAAGAGAAGCACCAGTATCATCTAGGATGGTTAAAGGATTCTATTAATTGTGCATTTACCCTCGATTCGATCTTCTGACTTGTGGACTTCTTGGCTGCTGAGGGCAAAGACTCGCCCTTGACGCTGTGGTGGATTGGCAGGGGGTGGGAGGACTGCTGGGCATTCCCTGGCGATATGCCCCGGCTGAAAACACCGGAAGCAGACATTTTGTCCGGCAAGGCACCTACCCCTATGTTGCTTCCCACATGTAGCACACTCCTTGAGTTCGGTGGTCTTTGGTGAGGCATCAGTGGGAGGTTCCTGGCGATCCGTGCCCTGTTGAGGTTGCCTTCCTGTAGGTTTCCCAAGAAAGGCCTTCTTCTGCGGTGGCTGCTGAGATGATTCTTGATTTAGTTGCCTTTTCTTGAAAGCCTCGCTTCTTTCCGACGCTAGTTTTTTGGTGCATTCTTCGATCACCTGGCACTTGCTAACGAGGGAGGAGAACTCCCGAATTTCCAGTGGGGCTATAGCGGTTAGGACTTCTGCCCTGAGTCCTCCTTGATACTTCATACACTTCCACTTTTCATCTGGATTAGCCTTATACATGGCGGAAAATTTGCAGAGTCTCTCAAACTTCTCTGTGTACTCTGCAATACTCATCCTATCTTGCCTCAGCTGAAGAAACTCCATCTCCTTGGACTCTCGAACAGAAAGGGGAAAGTACTTCTTGTAGAAATCTTCTTTGAAGGTGACCCAACTGATATCTATTCCAGCATCCTCCAACAATCGTCTTGCTCCATCCCACCAAAACTCGGCATCAGCCTTGAGCATGAAGGTGGCGTAGTTCACTTGCTGCTCCTCAGTGCATGGAAAAATTGTGAATACCTTTTCCATTTCCGTCAGCCATTCTTCTGCCTTATCAGGGTCGAGGGCTCCACGGAACTCAGGCGGACAATCTTCTTGAAGTCAGCAAAAGTTGTACGGGTCTGTCCCACCTCCAGCCTGGGAATATTGGGATCCTTGTCCCCAGTGGACAGTTGTTGGGCCATCAAAGTGGTGGCTTGGGCCTGCTCCTTCATTGCCTTGGCCATCTCCTTCATGTGCTTTGCTAGGTTTGATGAGTTCGAGCTCGAGCCACGTGGGCGTCCACGACTTGCCATGGGTCCCCTGTTTATGGATAACCATAGGAAGAGGTTTTATTAGTCATATCTCCTAGGATCGACTTTGCTCTGATACCATTAATGTAACACCCTAAGTTCTTATACTATCGTGGGGGTTTTTAGAATAAGGTGCCACACTTGAGCCAAGAAAAAAGAATGATTTAATCGTTACGCGTGGCAGGAGTAAATACGTGTAGAGCGAAGAACGAGTAGCGCTAAAACGTTGGAATTTGAATTAAAGGGAAATAAACATCCTAACCGTGAGTACGTTTCAAAATACTTATAGGGAACTAAAACAGGAAAAGAAGCTAACTACATCCTAAACTAATCTCGTTGAAGAGGCCTCCCTACTTGCATCCTATCCTATCCTTGATCAGGAGTCTTTATTCACGAATCGAGGTACCAGGGGTCTCCCTCCAACACCCTTTCGCGCAGTGAAGACCCGGTTCCATTGCGTGGGATGGACCAAAACTCGACGGAGTGCCGAAGTGGGGGAATAGGGTACGTATTCCACCTTTGGACTTCTGTAAGGGTTCAACTCCTCCTCTGGATCCTCCTACATGGTGTCTTCCTTCCGGCCAGGGTCATCGGGTCCCTCTTCCTTGGCTTCGGAGTCGGACTCGAGGTGTACCACCTTAGGTGACTGCTTTCGAGATGTTGAAGCATTCCTGTCTAGGAAAGTTATGACGGGCAGCTGGGGTTCTTCTTCCACGGGATCTCGACCTAAGTAGATAGTCTGAAGCGCGGTAGTAGTGGTCGCAACTACCCACGCGTGCTTTGAGGGGTCATACTTAGAAGCTACCCTCGGGGGGCACTGCGTCGTCTCTATCCGCTGTGCCATGTTCCTCTGGAGACAGTATGGGAAAAGAAAGGGAGTGAGAACCTAGTGTCTCAGTAGGAGTGCTATGCAACACCTCCATATCCATCTCCAGCCCACGTGCGGGATTTTAAAAACAAACGTATAACACGGCATGTAATATGCATCTTCTTTTTTTTGTAAAACATGTGTGTAAAAGAAAGGGGAAACATATAGGAAAATAGAAGGATAACATCAACATAATCATAATTAAATCTAAGGAAAACATAGAACTCAAGCTTTCATTCGTGCCTTCTTTCTTTCTTAATTTATAACTTATATGGAGGGTATTGAGCTCAAACCGGTATAAGTGGGAGTCCCCTTCCCTTACCAAAGGTTCTTATCCCAAACGTTTTGGCGATCACCTTCCCTTACCGAAGGATCATCTCGATCGATCACCTTCCCTTATCGAAGGATCATATCGATATCTTGTCTTTGGGGGTCACCTTCCCTTACCGAAGGATCATTCCCTCAGTTTAATTTACAATCAAGGTTATTTAGACATACACAAGAATGGAGTCATATAAAAAGATATCTTATTATATAAAATTGATGGGATAGTCCCCTTCTCTTACCGAAGGTTCTTATCCCAAACGTTTTTCGATCACCTTCCCTTACCGAAGGATCATCTCGATTATCTTGTCTTTGGGGGTCACCTTCCCTTACCGAAGGATCATTCCCTCGGTTCTTTAACAAGTACGGTTATTTAGGCATATACAAGAATGAACCATGCGAGAGGAGAGGCATATATCATGATAAAATAAGCATGTTTGAATAAGATTTTATACGAAAGTAGGTACTCTCATCCCTAGAGGGGTATAAAATAGATGTACATTATAAAAAATAGGATATTAATTAGCTGAATAAAACAATTATAAGAAAACATATACTTTTGACCCTAAGAGGATATTAATGATATAATGTAAAAAGTATAATCTAAGTGCATATAGTAAGAAGGTGAATGTTTGAAATATTTGGATTAGATATTATAAAAAGTATGTACCCTTGATCTTTAAAATAAAGGAACAATAATGATATAAGGGGTTATTTAGTTGCATATAATAAAATAGGGTTCCTTGAACAAGATATAAAAAGGAGCATGTACTCTCGATATTAAAGGAATAATAATAATGTAACGGTTAGCAAAGGTCATGTAAGGGCACATAGTAAAATTAGGGAATGTTAAATAATTTAATAAAATGTTATAAAGGGGCATGTACTCTCAACATAAAAGGAATAATAATAAGGTAACGGTATCAAAGGTCATATAAGGGCACATAGTAAAATTAGGGAATGTTAAATAATTTAATAAAATGTTATAAAGGGGCATGTACTCTCAACATAAAAGGAATAATAATAAGGTAATGGTATCAAAGGTCACGTAAGGGCACATAGTAAAATTGGGGAATGTTAAATAATTAAATAAAATGTTATAAAGGGGCATGTAATCTCAACATAAAATGAATAATAATTAAAGGGTTATGTAAATACACATAGAAAAGATATGGGATACATATTAATGGATTTCCAGAGGGTATAATTGACAAAATAGATAATCATGCTTAATGTAGATGAGAGATAAACAAAGAATAATTCATGCCATAAAATACATGAAAGGTGATAGCCATGCATGGATGGAAGAAAACAAAATAAAGCATACTACATGCCAAGATAAGTAAGAAAGACATAATTCCCTACTCTTTTTCCTAACGCTTCTTCGAGCCTGCCTCTTGTGTGTGCACACAGAATATTATTTCTTTGTAGAGAGAGAAGGGAGAGGATTGATATTGAGAGGAGTGATTTTCTACCTATGGGTGCTCCCCTATTTATATACGTCTGGGGATGGGGTGGTTGGGATATTTTAAATTTCAAACTGAGGGCGGTTACTAGGTTCCTATCTAAAATTTCAAAATTCTAATCTTATCTCCTAACCGATTTTCAAACTTTGAAATTTAAATTTTGTTTCTAGAAGGGCGGTTGTTACAAAATTTCTCTTGGTCACTGAAGTCACAGATAAAACCATTAACGTTCTACTAATTCACATACTACTTTGTTGATACTGAAGAACTTATAATTATCTCTAGGATCTAAAGTTGAACTTAAAGTAAGTAATTCTACCATATTATCATTGAATCTTCCATTAAGCTCTTGCAATTGTGTATCAATTACAGCCATAAATAAATTAACATGGTAATGATGCTCCACTGAAATTTGGTTAACAATTTTGCGAGTTTGGCCTCTTCTAGGAATATGCAATGCATTCATATCAGGAACTTCAACTTCATGTTTCTCACAAAATAATATAACTTCTTTTATGAAAGCCTCTCAACATGATTCTCTCATTCTTCGGATTAAAGTCTTGGTAGTAGAAAACCAGAGTTAAAACATTCAATATGTCTTGATTTTTTCATTGCAAAGCTTGATAAAGATCATGACTAACAACTTCCAAAATATTTCTCATCAAATGCAAAACAAAGACAAATTTAAAGGATGTGATAGCATCATAAGCAGCACTAACATTACCATGAGTGAAAAAATTGCCTTCTTCAGTGTTTTTTGAAGAACTTCACAAGTAGAATCAAACATGCATAGCAAGCTACGTACAGAATTCAAATGAGACTCCCATCTAGTATTTTCAACTCTTTGATTAAGTCCACTACCTGTCACAATTTGATCATTGGCAATTAAGTTTGCAACATTATTTGCTTGAGCAACCCTTAACTGATCATGACGTTTAGGAGAAATAGTCACAATATTCATAATTAGTGTAAGTTTTGAAAAGAATTGATGAACATAGCAAACTTCTTTGGCTGCAGAAATAAGTTCTAATTCTAATCGATGAGCAAGACAATGAATGTAATAAGAAAATGGGCAATCTTTCAAAAATAGAGCTTGGAATCCATTTCATTCACCACGCATATTACTAGCTCTATCATACCTTGTCCCCAAAGATTTTGAACATCAAGATTATGATGAAAAAGAACTGATGAAATTTCTGTTTTCAATGTCAAAGAACACGTATCAGAAACATGTATAAGATCAAAAAATCTTTCTTTAACACAATCATGCTTGTCTACAAATCTTAAAACCACAGACATTTGTTCTCGCTTTGACTAATCTCTTGCTTCATCAATAATTAAACAAAATTTAGAATTACCAATTTCTTCTCGAATTGTTCCACGCAGTTTTCTAGCAAAGATATGCAATATATCTTTTTGAACACTGGGAGATATATATTGAGCATTTCTAGGAAAATTTTCAAGGATAACATTATTAACATTTTGATTACACGAAGCTAAAAGTTTAATCAACTCAATAAAATTTTTCCTATTCAAAGATCCAGGACTTTCATTGCCGCCTCTAAATGCACATGCTTGAAATGTAATCCATCGAATAGCATCAATAGATATCTTCAATCTTAAGCGATTATTTGAAATAGTTTCATCACTATGCCTATCAAGAACTTTGTCTATATGCTTAGATTAAGCCATTAAATCATCACAAGATTTCACACATAAATTATAGGGAGAATTATTAGGACTAGAACCCTCGTGACATACAAATGCGTAATTCAGTCCATTGTTTACTTTCTTCCAATTACTAAATCCTAACTCTGAAAATGTATTTTTCCATCATTGCGAGCACCATAATGTTTACCAAACAAGTAGCAAGGCAAACAATAAGCAGCATCTTTTCTGGTGAATATTTTAACCGACTTGAAAATTTCTTAGACCAAGAAGATTGAATATATCGATGGTGATTGTTATTACCAGAAGCTGAATAGCTAATATTTATTAGTTGGTATGGCCCAACTATTGAGATAAGTCTCAAAGTGGTCCCTAAAGTTACCGTCGAGCCTCATAGTGATCCCTGAAGTTAGAAATTACTCATATTCATCCCTGAAGTTGCACTCCGGAACTCAGACTCGTCCTTCCGGCTAACTTCGTCCAGCTGGCGCAATCGAAAAGCTGACTTGGACTCGTTGGTGACACGCTGTCAGCACAACAGCTAGCTGACATGGCAACATAAACTGTTTTGACTCAATTTGGTCCCTAAATTGAGGTTAAAAACCCTAACCCCCAATTGACTCTCTTCTCCTCTTTTCTCCATCGCACACTCTCTTCTCCTCTCTTCTCCATCGCACCAGAGGTGACTCTCCTCTACAGTGTCTTCTCCATCTTCAAAATTCACACGTTATGGCTAGCGCGAGCAACGCAGCTGGGAGCTCCAACAACCCACGATCATTTGGAAGCATCATGAGGAGAATGAATAGAAACAGATATGCGCGTCTGCCAGAATGGTGTGGGTGCGGGTCGAGACCAGTGTTGTGATGGTCAGCGACGGATTCTAATCCAAGGAGACCGTTCGTGGGTTGCCCAAACTACAATGTAGGTGTTTGATGCTGTTGTTTGCTGTAATTTTGGATGTAAACTTGGTTGATTCACTTTCCTGGGTGCAAACTGCAGGTAAGAGGTGGTGTGAGTTATTTCTATGGGTGGATAAAATTCTGGAAGAAGATACGGTAATATGTGATGGTAGAACAAGCTCTTCAAATGACAACAAAGAATGGAGGATGAAGATTAGATTCTGAAGTTAGTTCTCAAAATAGGGGGGATTTCGCTGTTTACATGTATGCTGCTGCTACTGATTATAGTTGTTGTTCTTGTCTTAAGGTTGGATAGGCAACAGAGTCAATTGTATTTAGCAAAAAAAATGTGACATGGGATATGCATATGTTGTTCTGTTCATGTACTTGTACCTGTCCTTTTGGTTGAAAGAAATGCAGATTAAACTGTTTGACATGACTGTGTAAGAATAATTTAGAATTTGAATAAACAAGAGGTTATATGTAAATAATTGTTCTTGCACTACTAATGGATTCATCTAATGGAATTAATCTTAATTGCATATCAGAGACCAAGAAAAAAAATCTGTCACAGCTCAATTCAAGGGAGTCATAATCCATATTCATATATTCATAATGCAGAAAACATATTTAAAATAGGCATTACAGAGTCAGGGCAATATTCAACAAGTATATCAAAGTTCTGAACATATTGAGAACACAAGTTTTGAACACTAAAATCCCCAACACTGTGTTCGAAATTCAGAAAGCACGCTACTTCATCAAAATAGATAAATAAAATAATCTTCTCCTAAACGTAATAATCCTAGTCTTCATCTTTTGTTTTTGGGTAGTCTGAATCCAAGGTTGGAAACAAACTTCATGAAGTTAGCAAGCCTTGTAACGGTCCCCTGTGATGCACCTTGCATAGGATGAGATGGATGATTTGTTGCGGGTTAACTGGTTGCTGGTTGGGTGGTTGCTGCTTGATTGTTGCTTCCTGGAGTTGCCTTTTCTTGTTTGGAGGACTTCTTTTTGGGAGGGAGTTTTGGTGGTCGCACAGGAGAAGGCAAAACCTATTAGTGAAGACATGTAAAATAGTTAGTAAAAGTGCATAAGAACATGCACATAATAAAATGAATGTCATCTAATTTTTTGAACCTATTGAGAGTCATCAGTTTGTGACAAGGGTAGTTGACTGAGTTCAAGCTGAATTTTGGTGGGGGTTGTGGGACAAGGGTGGCTTCACCACCATTAGCAGCAAGGGGTTGGGCAGTAGCAGCCTCTGTAGCAACAGCAGCATCCTCATTAGCAGCTCTAGAGTTACATAAGTGACATCAGAATGGTCCCTTCAGTGTTATAAGTGACATCAAAATGGTCCCTATTCTTTACATACAAATCAGTTCATTATATACACAGCAGTTCATCAAGCATTAGTCCATCTACTAAGTAAAGCAGTAGTTCATTATATACACAGCAGTTCATTATATAAGCAGTGATCCAACTACCCTATAATGAATATCTTCTCACTTATTCTATTATCACAACAGCCAATACTAATTATACAACAACAAATAAATTTCTAAAATGTACCTTCTACTTATCTGATATGAAACAGAGCTTGTTTTGCTTATAATCTCCCAAGTCTTCATGAAGTAATTCCAAGAACCACCTCCAGTTTTTAATATTTTCAACAGGGACAATTGCATATGCAATCACATACATATGATTCTCTGCATATCTAATATGAAACAGAGCTTGTTTTACTTATAATCACATTCTTCGTTGTCATTTTAAGAGCTTGTTCTACCATCACATGTTACCGCATCTTCTTCCAGAATTTTATCCACCCACAGAAACAACCCACACCACCTCTTACCTGCAGTCTGCACCCTGGAAAGTGAATCAACCAAGTTTACATCCAAAATTATAGCAAACAATAGCATCAAACACTTACATTGTAGTTTGGAAAACCCACGAACGGTCTCCCTGGATTAGAATCCGTCGCTGACCATCACAACACTGGTCTCAACCCGCACTCACACCATTCTGGTAGACGTGCATCTCTGTTTCTATTCATTCTCCTCATGATGCTTCCAAATGATCGTGGGTTGTTAGAGCTCCCAGCTGCGTTGTTCGCGCTAGCCATAATGTGTGGTTTTTGAAGATGTAGAAGACACTGTAGGAGAAGCAATAGAGGAGAGTCACCTCTGGTGCGATGGAGAAGAGAGGAGAAGAGAGTGTGTGATGGAGAAGAGAGTCAATTAGGAGTTCGGGTTTTTAACCTCAATTTAGGGACCAAATTGAGTCAAAACAGTTTACGTTGCCACGTCAGCTAGCCATTGTGCTGACAGCATGTCACCAACAAGTCCATGTCAGCTTTCCGGTTGCACCAGCTGGACGAAATTGACCGGAAGGACGAGTCTGAGTTCCGGAGTGTAACTTCAGGGATGAATATGAGTAATTTTTAACTTCAGGGATCACTATGAGACTCGAGGGTAACTTCAGGGACCATTTTGAGGCTTATCTCCTGTTCAACACTTAAATTAATTTTATTACCTACACACCTTACCAGATGCTTCCATTTAATTATTGTATTTACTACTTTGACTTTTCCATTCTTCTCTCCCATTCCTTTTAACCCAAAAAAGAGAACTGTAAAATTTCTTCCCCGTTCAAAATTGCTTCTTCATCTGTTAGCCATTCTAGCTCATTTGCTCGCATGCATCATTGTTTTAACAAAAGGTGAGTTGGCTAACCATTTCTGTTGCATGTTAAAGCTCTTTTCGTGGTTATCTCCGGCCAAGCAAGCTTATTTTGTTTTGTCCCCGGTCCTTTCCATCCCTTTTCCCACGAGATTGGTGGTCCTTTCAGTATAGTTTCTTACCCAGCCTCCCACAAACATCGTTTCAATCTTGCTGGGTTACTCGTGCTTACCTGCTTGATACTGGGTATGTTGGTAACCTCTATCTTTGCTTTGGCACAATTCATTCGTTCATTTTTTTTGTGTTTGTGATTACCACTATTTTGCTGGCTAATGGAGTCACTGCTATTTCCGCTGCTGCCCGTTTATGTTTCATGCTCGTTTATATTTCGGGGAACATGTCTAGCTTTTTCCTCTCAATAGTTGCACGCAGATGCATTTTTGTTGTGTGGACTCCTGCTTGGTGCATCTCTTTCTTTCGTCACATAAGTGTATGATGCAGAGATTATGATATG
The DNA here is from genome assembly GCF_059453495.1 of Arachis ipaensis. Classification (NCBI taxonomy): domain Eukaryota; kingdom Viridiplantae; phylum Streptophyta; class Magnoliopsida; order Fabales; family Fabaceae; genus Arachis; species Arachis ipaensis. Next base: position 10,123,130 of record NC_142438.1, read on the forward strand.
TGATTGATGGACAAATTATTGTAGTAACCACGAATTTTACTTTCAGGCCACGGTTGCTCTTCCCCCAAATTTTTATGGTGAATTTCGGTCTGAACTGCCAGATGAGGTTAGATTTGTCGATTTCTCAGGCCGTCGATTCACCATGCTGCTCCACAAGACTCCTTCTCTTTGCTTAATAGTGGGAGGGTTTCCTCAATTAATTAATGCCTTTACCATCAAGGGAAGATGCTGGTTCTTTATGGCCTATGTCGGTAATGCCGAGTTCGTTATATTCCATGTGCTAGATGCGAATGCGCGTTTCCCAGATGGCGGAGTATCCTGGGACCACCCTTTAGCTGTAGGCTTGTAGCTGAACTATTAGGGAATATTTATATCAATTTTGCCGCTTATTTTGTGCCCACTTTGCCTGATGATGAGGATTTGTTGTTACCAGATTCAATCCATTCTAATTTGCCTTCAGCAATATATCCCAAGGGTGATACATACACCATCCAGTTCGCATCAACCATACAAATTTTACCCATGTTGTCGTTGCTTCTCGAAATGTATTTGACTTTTGTTACTACTTTTGTTGCCAAACCTCTTGACTATCGCGCCTTTACTTCAATGCTTGGTCATTATTCACTTGCCTACCCCGGAGCACTTCACAGCTTGCTGCCAAAATGTGAGACTGTTGTTGTCGACAAAAAGATTACAAAATACCAAGCTGACGAGTATATTCTGGTAAGGATTTATTCAGTCGTTCCATGTTTCCGTGTTTGGTTTATGTCGGTTTTCGTCCTCCATGTCTACATCTACGTAGTCACCACGTCTTACTCTTAAACCATTTTCTCTCATTTGTTTTGTAGACCCTCCCGATCAATTTTGTTCAAAGGGCTTTTGGGACTAAACCTGATCAAGTCGACGTTGTTGATGATGTTGGTCTGTGTTACAAGGTCGATGTTCGCTCCAAGCCCAGTCGGCTCCGAGAGTGCTATTTTGGTAGGGGCTGGAGGCCTTTTAGTCAGTAGCACATGCTTCGAACGGGAAGCGCCATTAGGCTAATGGTTTATTCCCTCAAGAACTGGCGTGTGCATTATCATGTCCTATGTATTTGATGCTTTGTTCCCTGAAGTCGAAAAGTGTGCTCCCACCATCAAATATCGAACTTGGTGTTTAAGCAATGTGTCATATTAATTTTCATATGTGCTGCTGGTTAACTCATTAATTTAGAGCACTTTAAATTTAGTGACCGGATACAGCTTAGATAAATTTTATTCATATCCAGTCAAAAGTACTTTCGTTCTTTAACATACTCTTCGACAATGCTATCTATAGAATCGGATGTGAATCTACTGCGTTAATCGTGGGAAAAAAATGATTTTTTGTTACTCATTTATAAAATAGGCATCATGTTATATCTGTATATAGCCTCTAGGGTCGTACTATTACACTTTTTCTTTTATCGGAGACGCCTCCCCATTATGGTTTCAGAAAAATTAGATCTATAACACTCATCACAACTTTTGATTCCTTTAAGTCATATTTATCCATCTTGCATTAAAGTAAAATTATTTTCATCAAATAACCCATTAACCAAATTTTTATTCCTTTTATATTAAAGACTGCCTTCAAAAAACCATTTAACTAATTATTTTTTAACTCATTAGATTGCATTTTTTACAGCATTCAATAGTTATTATATTTTCATCTTAAAAACTCTTCAATAATTTATAAATTATTAACTTATAACTTGAAAAATTCTGTCTTTTATATGGTTATTTTTGTGGTTTGTATGTATTATTTTTACATGAGATCAAAAAACCTTCACCATTATTTTTTTCCATAACAGCGTCTATACATTAATTCTTCTATACATTAACAGGGGACAGATCCTTTTATTTCAGTGTTATAATAACGTTTTTCGATATCATCGAATGAGTTGTATAATGGTTGAAAAAAAAATTCAACACAACTTGGCTAAATCTGCATTTATCAAATATTTCTTTCTTATAATTCCATTCACAGATTGTTATTGTCATTAGTATTTAATTCCTGTGTTGCCACATGTGTCAGGCATTTTCGACTAACTCACTAAGTTTTCATCCCATGCTCCCTTTCACCCAGAACAGTGAAGTGCTTTTTCATTGTGACCTTTGCTCTCTCTAGATTAATTTATTTCATCTTTCGGTTATGACCTCAGCCTTATAATCGAGAATATCTTAGAGCCTTTTGTTGGATTTTGTTAAACAATACACCTTATGCGAAAAACATTAGCCTACCGTTTGAGGACATTCACACAAATCGCCATTCCCGACCATCCCAACTCAATGTCAAGTCTTTCTGCTCAGTGTGCGTTCATCGCTCTGAGTCAGTAGGTGTGTCGCTAATTCCTACATTCAATGTATACATCGGTGGGTTTTGACCGTCATCTCCCAATTCTGCAAGGTTTGCCCTAACCTCAACTGCTTCACCAACTTTTCGACTCCTTGCTCAGTGCAAGAAAAAAATCAAACACGAGTTTTGGTTATTCCTTGGCGTTACCCTTTTCCACGAGGTCTTCAGACCCAAACTTATTTATTATTTATTTAATATTTAATTTATTTATATATTTATTTATTTAATTATTAAGTTATTAGTTATTTAATTAGTTATTAGTTATAGTTGTGCACATGCATGTGAGTATATTTGTTTTGGCCTTCAAGCCGCTTCAAATATGGATATCGAGATGGAGAGTCTATTAGGATATATGCGTATATGTGTATTAATAACACCCATATTATAATAACAACCATATAAAATCTAATATAATAATATAATGTTTCATATATACTAAATAATATTTGTAATATACAAATATCTAATATATAATATATAATATATAATTTATATCAATATAAATATACAATATATTACAATATATAACATATGCTAAATAATAAATAATAAAATACACTATAATTGCTCAGTCAAATTAAATGGCTAACATTCAAATTGTGTCTCAAGTCAGGGTTTCAGGTTTTACATTCATGGGTTTATTTAAATGTTGTCTCAGCACCGTCAGACGGTCCAGACCGCAGTCCAATTTCCGGTATGGTGAATGGCCTTTCGTTAATGCTGGGACCTGGTGCCCTATAAATTCTTCTCTTCCTTTCTACATGCTTCCACACTTACTTTCTCTGCATCTTTTATACTGGTCCGTTTTAAGCCGTCGTTTACTCACGTCACTGATGTTTATTATGATTGCTATTGCTATTGCTATAGGCACATGTGTTAAAGCTTTGCCTTGACTTCCTTAGATTTAATCCTAACCAGGCATGAAATAATTTTAACATTAATTCTTCCGATTTCGACCTATTTCTTTGTCTCTCTTGCTCTTATTACCACGATCATCGTTTTGTATTCGTTTCTCTCCCAATATTTTAATAGATAAGATCTTTGTGAGGCAAATAATTAGCCATTACTTCATAGTTGTTGTTACCAAAAAAGGAAGTTCATGCATGGCGTCTTTCTTATAATATGCATAATTGGTGTTATATTTATTTTTGCTTTCTTTGATCCTCCCTGGATGTGGATTGTGGTTTTTGGTGTGTAATTATGTCTCCTCATGTAGATTTTTTTTAATTGATCTCTAGAATTCTCTGCAGTTAATTAGGTACCCAGCTCATATTTTCATATAAAGTTTGTTCGAGACCCAAATCCACTCCCCTAGATGGATCAGACTTTTGATTCTGTTAAGGAACTTTCTCTTATTTCTGAAAAGAACTGGTGCATTAAAGTAAGGATTTTGAGGATGTGGAAGTTTTTGTCATATGAAAAGAGTTACTCTCAACCTTCAATGGAGTTGGTTGTACTTGACAAAGAGGTACGTTTCCGCCTTTTGTTACATCATGTATGTTATTCCTTTTGGATGTTTGTCACCTCTGTGATATCAAAAATCTCTTTATTTTTTGTTCCATCGTTGTCAGGGATCGCGAATCTATTGTTTCATCCGGTCCATTCATTACCGTCTTTTTGAAACGATCCTTGAGGAGGGGAAGGTGTTTGTTCTGGCCAACTTCACGATGGACTCAAACACGCAGAAATACAGGCCCACCAAGCATAGTATGCGGATCATATTTAAGAGGGACACATTGGTCTCGAGTGTTGATGACATCAATATTCCAATTGAGTCATTTGATTTCGTGGTAACTAAGGAAATATTATCTTCGGTTAGGGATGACTTATTTCTTATTGGTATGCTCTTTGATGTCCTCATTGTGCCACCCACATCTAGGTCATTTCCCTAGAATATCATTTTTTGCATCTGCCAACTGTTTGTTAATGCCCGCTTATCTTGAGGTTATCTGGAGCAGATTTTGTTGGTCTTTTGTCCGCAAAGAGTGACTTGATTCCTTTCGGAAAAAAAAAACCCAGAAGTCACACTACATGAAAATCGAGCTTGATGATCTGAGGTAAGTCTTCCCTTTTTATTGTGTATAGAAATATAGAAATCTGGATACCTCATTCATGCCGCAATCCATACTTACCTCTGATTGTGTTGTTTAATGATTATAACTGGTCTATGTAAACCGCGATCAAAAATACGTGTGGACCCAAAAGTGGCAGTGAGAAGCTTTCATGCACGTTGTGGGAAAATTATGCATCTGAATTGGTCACTCGTCTTGTTGCCAACAAGGCCACCGAATTTATAATCGTGCTCCAATTTGCCAAGATGAAGTTCTACAATGGTATATTTAAAATTGCCTAATTAGCAACAAACCTGCTTATATGTAATCAAGTATTTGTCTAATCAAATTAAATTTTGTTTCAGGTGTGATGACTATCACCAACACAAACTACACCACAAGGCTCATGGTTAATGCTGACCTTGAAGTGGTTAAGAAATTCCGCCAAAAGTCCGGTTCTTTAACAAAGGCTTTAGTTTTTGTTCACCAATCTTTAACAAGCAACTTAACGCATTCATATATTGGTTGTGATATGGTGATATTGTTAACTTTTTGATGCAAGGCTTATTGGACTTGGTACTAAGCATAAGCCCAGCGTTGATGTTATAGGCCGGGTAGTGAGGCATTTTCCTTCTGAAGATTTTCTCAACCTTACACCCTATGCACCCATACATCAGATAAAGCAAACTGTTGAGGTGTGTTCATTGGGTGCTTTGAAATTTATGGTCGTTTCCTAACACCAATTTAAATATAGTCTTTGTGGAAACCATCTTGAAACACTTTAATACGTGAGTTCCATGTTTTCATGCGATACACTACTCTTTGCAGAAATTCTTTAAAATTATTCTCCATCATGCATTTTGTTTATGTCATTCTGGTTATTTTTTTCCTATGTGATACACTACTCTTTGCAGGAATTCGTTAAAATTATTCGCCTTCGTGCATTTTGTTTATTTCATTGTGGTTAATTTTTTTCTTCCAGAAATCAACCTACGTGACCTGTGGAATGGTGATCGACATTGACAGAGATCATGCATGGTGGTACAAGGCTTGCAGACAATGCACTCAGGGACTGGAGGCACTTATTGACCAGTTTTATTGTGCAAAATGCGATGTTTACTCAACAATTTTTGTTGCGAGGTTGGTTTTCGTTCCTGTGTGGTTGGTTTGATCCTGTGTAGTCTCCTTATATTCAATAACTTTAGTTGGTTTTTATTTTTTTGATTTGATGCTTTCCCTAGATTTGGAATCGGTTACAGCAAACAGCCATGTTGCACCTGTGTGTTTATTGTTAAATCTGATCAGAGCATTTGTTGCATCATCAACATGCCCCCCTCTTTTTTTGTTTCTAATGTGTTTTTTATTTGTGCATGAAGGTTTAGCATTTAGGTTCGTGTTGTTGATGACTCAGATATAGCAACCTTTGTTCTCTTTGAGAATTCTGCCTCAAAGTTCTTAGGACTAACTGCCACTGACATCCGCACCAGCATGCTTGCTAAGGTTCATTATTAGTTGTTTGTTTCCTTTTGGTCTGACATTTTGTGAAGTCTTTCGCTGCCGACTTACTCACTTCTTGTCTTCCACAAACAGGGTTATAGAAGAGACCATTTCCCAGAGGAGCTGAATGCACTGGTTAGGAAGACACTCCGATCCTTTTCAAGCTTACTGTTAGGCATGATAGCCTAAATAAATTTCAGGCGTTCATGATCACCATTTCTAGGATATGTTCTAATCCAGAAATTATAGCTTCACTTGCTTTAGAAAAGAACATTAAATTGGTACGAGTCTTTGATTACTCCACAAAGGCCTCTCAATTAGCATTATGTATTCAACTGCTGCTGCTTTTTGTGTTCCTTGACACTTTACAATCTCACCGTTATATGTTCCAGGATGCATTGCAGAAGTTGACCACTGCAACGGGTGTTCATAGCGGTGAATTGATTCGAAATGGGAGCATAGTCGGAGTTGCTGGTTCCACCACCCCTCTGAGCACCAAAGCCGCATCTGTTTCTGAGCATGGCGCTGACCACGTGGTTACACAGACTCCTGTCAAACGGCTGTGCATTAGATCCGATGATGACCTCTCCTCTCGTGCCTCACTCTCTGCCTCCAAGAGTCTTCTGCTTGCGTTTGAGAAGTGCATCCCAGGGAATGCCACCGATCCTGTTGCAGAGGATATGTGAGCCGGTCATCCCTCCGTCTCAGAGCTTCAAATAAAAGTAAAGCCAACCGAACTGCTTGGCGTTAAATAAACTGCTCTGACTCTTTCGTTTTATCAACTTGATTTCGACTTACTTAAGATTCCTAATGTTACATTCACAGTTGGCATTTATTTTTACATGTTCACATTAGCAATGTGTCATGCCACGTTAACATGCTGCTGCATGGTCTCATTGTCATCGTTGTTATTTAGTTTGCTCGATCATAGTGTTAGATCTCATGGCGGCTCTCGGTTGGGCTTCTCGTATGGTCTGGATTGAGATGCCCCGTATTGATGCTACCGTTAGTTTATACGCTGTTCTGTTTATCCTTCCATGTGGTTTTGTAATCCCCGTCAGATGTTATGTCACTACTTCACTTGGTTAACTACATCTTACTGATTTCGTTAACATGTAGGAGTTTCCTTTTTTTTTTTTTGCTTTTTCTCTGTTTATGTGTACTCCTATCATTGCAACCTGAATGTTGTATGTCGTTAAACATGGAATTTCACGGGTTGGATTTGCTTATTCACTTTGCTTTCTTATGCCATGGGGCGGGGGGTTTAAACTAGGGTGCTATTGGAAGTGAAGCTCTTTTATTTTGAGAATAGTTCTGCAATAACCGCATTGAGTTACCTGATTAGTGGCGCTCTGTGTTAGGCATGGGACCTGTGTATGAAACAGTGTGCTCATTCCCATACCCTCTTTGTTAATTATTTTCTAATAACTGTTGATAGTGATTGGTTTTCTGGAGTTTCGTCAACACAGCATGAATGACAAGCCATTTTAGTTGCGCCCCACACTTTCCCACCTAGATGTATCTGTTCTGTGCATATGATATATTTATCACTAATCGGTTCTTTGCAATGCGTTCCCCGGGGCTTAATGCAAATTGGTTGGATGCATAGGTTTCTTCTTCCATCCTTCAAAACATCATTAACATTATTCATACCCAATCAATAACGAACCAGCATAAAAGGTGATAAAGTTGCGCCCGACAAGTACTTTTGCCTTTCATTGATGTTGTATAAAAAAATATATCTCCTTGAATAGACTTCCATCTGCCAATAATTTCACATTAATTGAATAATTGAATTATTCTATTTAGATTAGCTTCTTGTCATTCAAACACAGGCGTCGCAATATGATTTGCGCGGTCCTCCTTAATTTGTGAAGACACACCATATTTATAAGTACTTACATTTTTCCGAAAGTGGCAGTAGATTTTTCTTTGAATAGAAAGCCCATTTTTTTCTATATTGTGTGTGTAGATTGTATGCTTCCATGTTAGAGCATTGTCAAGATTTTTTACATACTTCCGTGGGTCAAATAGACCAAGCGGTTTTAAATTCCACTCATTCAAAGATAAACAACTCTTATTTATAAGCAAGGCTATCTTATACCTTATCAATAGTGGGTTTTATTCTGCTGTTGTTTATTTATGCCCTGCCTTCTTTTATGGTTTCGATTTCAAGTCAGATTGTTACCAATTTATGGTCGTGCTAATAAATTGTAATTAAGCACAAAAGATCAGAGAAAAATTTCATTTACCTACACGCATGGAAGATCTTTGCATGCATCAGCACTCCAAATTATTTCCCAACAGTTGATTGTCATATTATACGAGGTAGAGAAAATTAGTTTGGATACAAATAAAATGTCTTATATCGAACAATCATTCTTAAATTGTTAAAATTTGATTCTTAAACTGTTAAAATTTGATTATTTTAACCAAAGAGATTTTCCCTTATGTTGAGATATGGCTAAAATTTTCTTATCACATCTTTTATATGAACAATGCATATTTCACACTATTCCTTTTGACCTTGCATAGTAAGATGCAAAGCCCGTTTTGGAGATTAAGTTAAAACACATTGCATTATTTCTATTCTCTTAAAAAAACCTCTCTAATTCTTTCCTACGGCACCTTTGTTTGTATACCAGAACTCACTTAACATTTCTTTTGTTGTTATTTTCTCTCTTTAAATATAACAGTTATGTGCTGAGTAGTCAAACCGAACTGGTGTTTACCCGAACTCCTGTTTCCATGTTCCACTACTCTTTTTTTTATGTTACAAATAATAAGTGTAACTATGATTCTGCAATTACAATTTCCCCTATCAGCTAACTTCCTTCTCTCTTTCTTTTGGTCATGTTAAGGTGATCGGTTGACTATGTCTTGAGTTCATTGTTTTTTGAATTTGAATTAGTTGTGGGATGCCAAATTGATCCGTTTCCTCTGTGAACTGGTCTCTTTTCCTTAATGGTCAAAGACTAAGCAAGCGCCTGAGCACATGTGTTTTTCATAGTCCAACTTTGACATCATTCCTGATGTAGATCTTTCGGTCTTTTCCTTTCTTCCTAGTATTTGTTGACCTTTATCATTGCGTGTTGCCTTTCCTGTCTAGCTGAGCGGTGTCCAATTTTGCAATTGTCTGAAATCAGTTTGAGTACCTGTAACAAAATTATTCCACACACCTACCCCTTTGGCAACCGGTTCGGTTGCCTGGATTCCATGGAACACCAAGCTAAGCTCGCAGGGCAACGGCGGATGAATTTTCTGGGTCATAAGAGGCGCCGGGTCAACGTGTTGCTGAGTCCATCCGGCCCCGAGAATGGTTTGTTAGTCATTGTCCACTACATAGTTCGCTTCATGCTTGTCGTCATTTTTCCATTAGACTTTTTCATTTTTTGGCGTGATCCATTCTTTCCTCTGTGAGGGAACATGTCATTTTTTGCTGGAAATTTTGCGTGACCCTTATCTTGCTGCTCTACTGGTGTGTTTATGCATGATTTATAAACTTTCATCTACGATTTTCTGTTGTTGCAGTTGATCCTAACAGACACATGTCTGAGTCCTTCCAAACCGCTATTGGTGTGCTCCAAAAATCACCCGCCTCTGTTGTCACAGTCCAAGGTTAGCTTTACTTTGTCAATCTAAGGTGGATATCTTTTCTAACTTATTCTTTGGCTAAATGGCTCTCCGCGGAATGTAGCAATATTCCCCACACGTGCGATACTCACCGCTGGTATTGCTTAGTTATCGTGATCACCTGTGCTACTCCGTTTCATTTTTGACATTCTGTTCCTTTTTTAAATACTGCCCCGTACCACGGTGTTGGCTTGTCCATCCGCGGATAACACCCCTTTTTTCCATTGCAGGTTCTTCATCGTGCAATGTACCTAGGTTTGGTGACAGACAAAAGTGTTCTGTAACACGTACCACGTAAGTAATGCTTGAATTTCCCATTTCTCTAGGATATGTTCTGAAGCCGGGAATTATGCTGTAATTAAACAATTAAACAATTCTACCGTATAAGCTGGTACAATTTTTTTTATCATTAGTATGGGACCTTTTGCCGAGCCTCACCCGCAGCCACGGTTGAACATGGGTCTTTGACTGGATTGTTCCGCCCACTAACTCACAATCGTTTTAATGTTTCAAATTTAGCTCTGAGATTTGATAACTGGTTTTCATCAAATATGCAGTCGGGTTGGCTATTCCCCTTTGTCCCGATCTGCAAATTTTTATCTGCCTGAGGCTAGCGACGTCCAAGTTGAAGCTTTTGTTGCATCTTCTACTGAACCAGGTGTTATTCTCAATGACTATGATTATGAGTTTATCCATATTTTGACCTATTATTGCACTCCTGCAAACCTTGATTTTGCTTTATTTCATATGTTCACTAGATGTTTGGTCTATTGGGCAATCCACGCAAAGATGTGTTTTTTGTGGGGCAAACATGTGGATGCACGAGCGACTTGCGAAAGGTGGAGCCAATAACACTATATTATTTGCTATTTGTTGTATAAGTGGAAAGGTCACTCTCCCTTTGTTGCCGGTCCCGCCACCATTGTTGAAGGTGTTGTTGGATGGAGATGATGAATGATCTTTGCATTATCAGAAATATATCAGGGCCTTTAATGGTATTTTTTCATTCACATCTATGGCTGGAAAGATTCAGTACACATTAAACAAGGGTTCCGCTCCCCCCATGTTTGTTATTAGTGGCCAAAATTACCATTCAATTGGAAGTTTGATGCCACAGCAGTCTAGCAAGCCCAAGTTTGCTCAGCTCTATTTCTATGATACGGAAAACGAAGTTTAGAACAAGATTGACGCAATTGGGTGAGTTGGTTGTACTGATTGTCTGCTGATATTTTAATATGTGTATTATATGATTTCGGTGTGACCTTCATTTATCTTGATGTATTTTGGTTTTGGGTTGATGTAGCCTGTCTAATCAAAACAAATATATAGATCAGACCATTGTGGCCGACCTCAGCAACATGCTTGATTCCCACAATTCTCTTGCTAAGTCTTTTTGATATGCTAGGCAAAAGTTCGTTGAAGATTCAACCACTCCGCTACAGCTTCGTCTTATCAAGAAGAGGAATACTGATGGTAGAAGATATATTTTACCATCAGCGTCTGAAGTTGCTGCTCTTATTGTAGGTGATTTTGATACAGATAACCTTGAGAGGGATGTTGTACTTCAGACACATTCAAATCAGTTGAAACGCATTGATGTTAATCATCCCCAATACCTTGCACTACAGTACCCCTTGCTTTTTCCATACGGTGAAGATGGTTTTCGGAGTGTGATGAACTGATCTCTTCTAGTAAAGAATTCACAAAAGTAATCACGTTGTAAGTATAGTTTCTAAACCGGCAAAGAATCCTTTCATACAAAAGTTTGGTTGTCACAAGTAACAAACCCCTAATAAAATTGATAACCGAAGTATTCAAACCTCGGGTCGTCTCTCAAGGAATTGCAGAGAAGTATGATTTATTATTGGTTATGAAAAAGTATCTTTTTGGGTTTTTTGAAATATGGAACAAGGAAATAAATTGGCAAGAAAGTAAATTAATAATCATGAAAACCCTTGCAAGGTATAAGGATTGGAAATCCCATCCTAGTTATCCTTATCAATTGTGATGAGAATTATTTATTGCTTCCACTTAGTTAACCTTTACTAAATAAAGGAAAGTCAAGTGGACTAATCAATGGGATTCCTCAAGTCCTAGTCAACTCCTAAGAAAAGACTAGCTTTAGAGGAATCCAAATCAACCAGCAAATCCTAATTATCAATCAACAAAGGAGTTTGATAACTCAAGTGTCACCAATTACTCAACCAAATCCAAAAGGGGAGAAATCTAAATTAAATTGAAAGCATCAATAATATAAATTGAAGAAAGCAATCATAAATCTGAAATATCTCAAATTGTATTAAATAGAAAATTAAATTAAACATGAGAATTCATAAACCAAATAGTAACATAAAGTAATCAACAAAGGAAATAAATAAACTGGAATGCTAGAATAAATAAAAGTATAAGAGAAACTAAATTAAAGGAACATTGAACCTGGAATTGAGAAGAAATAAACCTAAAACTAAGAGAAATCCTAAATCCTAAAACCTAGAGAGAGGAGAGAGCCTCTCTCTCTCTAGAAACTACATTTAAAACCCTAAAATTGTGTATTATGAAATTGTATGATTGAATGATTTGATTCCCCCATTCTGCAGCCTCTATTTTGTGTTCCCAGGCTTGGATTTGGGCCGAAAAGGAGCCCAGAAATTGCCCCCAGCGTTTTCTGCAACTTTCTGCAACATCGCTCGTGTTTTGCGCTAGGCACGCGTTCGCATCGTCCATGCGCACGCATCGCTGCCCGTTTCTCAAATACTTCATTTTTCTCGTTTCTTCCACTTTTGCATGTTTCCTTTCCATCCTCTAAGCCATTCCTGCCCTATAAAGTCTGAAAGCACTCAACATACGGATCACGGTATCGAATGGTAATAAAGGATAATTAAAACTAACAGTTTAAAGGCCTAGGAACATGTTTTCAATTATATCATAAAATAAGGAAGGGATTGTAAAATCATGCAAATTATATGAATAAGTGAGCAAGAAATTGATAAAAACCACTCAAATGAGGACAAGATAAATCATAAAATAGTGGTTTATCAGAGTGATATCTTGATATCCGATAAAAGATCTAAGCAACAGTTACATAAGCGAGAAACAATTAGCATGAGCGAGTTTCTGTCTTTTCGAATCCAAATGAGAATGCATGAGTCGCAAGTTCTTCTCAAATCAAGACGTTTGTTCCAACAATTTTTGGTTGATAGTTACACTATGGTAGAAGCTGAAAGACTACAATATCACAGGTTCCACCAGAACAAGTTTCGCTCCTATCAACTGCAAGGCCTACATGAGTGCCTAATTCATGGTGAGACACAGGCTGCAGGAACTGGCAAACGAGTTATCTTGCCGTCTTTATTTGTCGGCGGTCCCTGGTACATGTACAACAATTGCAAAGATGCATTTTCTATTTGCAGGTATGCCGGTTACCCTAGCTATTTCATTACTATCACATGTAACCCAGATTGGAACAAGATTAAAGATTGCGTTGCGGACTATTCATTAAAGCCAAGTGACAGGCCTGATATCATATCAAGGGTTTTCAAGATCAAGTTAGATGCCTTGCTAAAAGACTTAAAGGATGGTCCATATTCGGAAAGCCCAAAGGAGGTAAGGTTTTTCATTCAGTGTCTTCAAGTTCACGCCAACACATTTGTCCTTTTTCCATCAATGGTTATTTGTCCCCTCACATATTCTTTTCTTTTTCCCATTTTCTTTGTTTTAGTTGTGTACACAGTTAAATTCCAGAAGCGTGGTCTTCCCCACTGTCACATTTTATTATTTCTTTAGCCAGCCGAGAAGCCTAGATCATCCGATGATATTGACCATCATATATCGGCCGAGATACCTGACGAACACACTCAACCTAAGCTATACAGGTTAGTCCAGAAATTCATGGTTCAGACCCTGTGAAGTTTTGAACACGAGTAGCCCGTGTATGGTTAATGGGAAGTGTTCCAAGTTTTATCCAATGCCATTCCATGAGAAAACAGCCATAGACAGTGCAGGTTTTCCCAAGTATAAACGGTCAGATAATGGTCGTTCAACAAGCAAGAGGAATGTTGACCTCGACAATCGGTTTATTGTCCCGTACAATGCAAAATTGCTTCTTAAGTATGGGTGCCACATAAATGTTGAGTATACTTGCCAGACATCTGCTATTAAGTATTTGTTCAAGTACGTCCACAAAGGTAATGATCGTGTCACAGCTTCATTTTTCCGATCGCATGATTCAGCTGATTCTGTTGTCACTGTGGATGAAATCCAAAACTACTATGATTGCCGATATATATCTGCTTGTGAGGCATCCTGGCGGCTATTCGGGTTTGAGATTCAATTCAAAGAGGCAAACGTCCATTCCACCTGCCAAATGAACAGAATATTTTGTACGAAGATCATCAACTTATTGAGAATGTTATCGAGACTGCGGTCTCAAAGGATAGTATGTTTATTGGCTGGTTTAAGGCTAACAAGGATTTTGATCTGGCCCGTACACTAACTTACACGGAGATGCCGTCATTTTTTGTTTGGGACAAGCAAGGGCATATGTGGAGGCCACGGAAGCAAGGGAATGTGAGTGGTCGTCTCACACATATTCCTCACTCGCATGGAGAGGAGTACTACCTTCGTTTGTTATTGAATTATCAAAAAGGGTGCCAGACATTTGCTGATGTTCGTTCTATTTGTGGCATTGTGTACGATACATTCAAAGATAATTTACTTATATATATATGTGATTAAAAAATAATTGAATATTATATACAGTAAAAAATTGATATTATTAAAGGATAAAATTAAAATTTATTTCTATGTATCGTTTTTGTCCCCAACGTTTTCGTTCTATTTAAGTCCCTACCGTTTCAAAATCGTCATCAATTTTGTTCTGCCGTCAATTCTGTTAATGAATTCCTAACGGTAGGATAACATTGAGCCAATTTTGAAACATTAGGGACTTAAATAGGACGATTGAAACGTTAGGCATAACTCTGGGACTTACTCCAAACGTTGAGGACAAAAACGATACTTTATTATGAATTATTTATATTTAAGTATTAAAAATACTATTTATATATTAAAATCAATCACTAAAATTAGTCAATAATATATTTATATATAAATATATGTGTTATTTAATTTATTTTTAATATATTTTTATATTTTAATTTTTATTTATACTAATGACTGATTTTCTTAATAACTAAATTTAATATATGCATACCATAGTATTTAAGTATAGGCCATGTATCGAGTATAAATAAGCAAATGCTCATGTGGGGTTAGAGCAAGAATGGAAACATAATAGGGTTTGAAAAAAAAAAAAGGTTATGGAATGAATGGAGGATAATGACAAGGTCCTAGTCTTCCCTCTAATTCCATGCATACGAAACAAGCAAGAAAAACAAATACTTATATTTAAGTAACGACTTTGAAATTTGATACACGTCTCCTGAGTGACACCCAACAATTATGCTCATTCAGGTGGAATGCACTTTCATGCTTGCTAATTATCTTCCATGGCCAAAACCAAAATCATAACAAACCTGGAATACCCAAAACCCAAAACTAAAAGCTCTCTTTGTCTATGTTTCTTTGGAAGTAGTGCTTCAACATCAGTAGGGTCAACCAACAACACAGGATCTCGTGAACAAAAAAGTTGGTTCCCATGGCAGAGGATTTTTCTGATATTACCCTTAAATCAAATATATTAAATTGAGCCAAAAGGAAGGTGAATGTTGATTAACTAACCCATTCCTTTGATGATCTACAAAATCTTAGACTTGATAGTCTCCTGAATTCCCTCTTCTTCGAGGAAATTCTCAACAATTTTTTCCTCAGACGGATCCCTATATGATAAGTGTGCAAAAAAAATAAGAGTTACACCCCAAATTAGTAATTTTGAGTCGAACACCTTAATCATCGACAAATTTTAATCATTAAACCAGTCCGTAGCCTTTTTGTTTTGTTAGACAAAGCAATCCTAAAATGTTAAACAAATCAGTCTCTATGTTATTTAATAAAAACACAACATACCCTAAAAATTTTTAAAATTCTGATATTAGACACTAATTTGGTGATTAAAATTTATTGAAGACTACAGGAATAAAAATTTCTTAGCAACTGATTTATGGTATTATCTGAAAAAAAAAAGGAAAATATGACAGAATTGAAGCACGGAGAAATACAGAAAAATGGTAAGAAATCACAAAAGTTGGTGATCAAGTTGAGGTTTTGAGTATAATGCAGGTATGTCAATTGAGATTTTTCCGGGGTTTTGGATTTTTTTTTTTTTATCAAAATGCCAATTGATGAAGAGGTAAGGACATTCTTCAGGCAAGTCCAAGGTGAAGTATATTTATAATGAAAGTTGCCTACAAGCTGCTTAACTTTAATCTGATTGATCATATTCTAATGATATTTTTTTTATCAAATTGAATTGACATGCATAAGTCCAGTTACTTTGTGATCAGTATGGAAATGTTGCAGCTTTGGAATTTTCATGTGAAAATCCCTTTATGACAGATCTACGAAACAGATTTACAAAAGTCATCATTATGGACTAGGATTTGCTTAGGTAAGTTGAGGAATGCTTCTTTTTTAATTATTACCAGTATCTGATGTTGCTTAGAACTCTATTATCCACAAACCTTGGCATCTTTTGGAGGCTTGCATAAATTTCAATGTCAACACTATGTCTCTATTTAGTAGTAATACCAATTAAAGGTGCCTAAGTTGTATGAAAGTGAACAAACTTTTGTCCTGTTGACATTTAGTGTATCCTCCAGAAAATATTGTAGGATTTTTCATTACTTGCGATATACCTGACACACTAGAAGAAATTCTTCTTCTGTCCTTTCAAAAACTTTCTCAGTTTAAATTCCTAAATGTTATATTATAGACTGTATGATCAATCAAAGTAGGGGAGGGCCTTCATTAGTTTTAAAACAAAATAAGGAGCAGCATTCTATAAGCATGAATGGAATGGACGAAATAGAATGGAAAGAAACCGACAAATAGAATTTTGTGAGAAAAAAAATAAAATAAGTCGCTGCTGGTCCTACTTCTAATACCACTATAATAGTTTGTACTACATATATGTATGTCATGCGGTATATCATATATGTTCTTATTGTTTTCCTTTAAGTTACACTTAGTAAGGATGAAAGTAAGAAATTTATTAACAAAAATGGATACTTAATCTGAACAGAGAGATTAATGCTTATTGAAATTAATTAGAAAAAAAATGTGATACCCAATTTACTATTTTTTTCAATTAATTTTTTTTCTGAGATATTTGTAAAAGTTACTTGGATTTTTTTTTTCATTCCTTGAATATCTTGGTGAATAAATATATTGATTTTGCAGTTGCTTTTTTTTTTTAATTTGCCAACTGAAAGTATATAACCACTTGCTAGATGAGGGGTTGAGTGTGTTCATGTGGTACTGTTGCTTTGTTATTATTTTGTTTATTCATGTCCATCAAAATCTTAGGGATAATCATCTCCTCCTTTCTCTTCTACAGCCTTTTTGTGGCAGCTGATAAGGTTTACCATGTTTCAACTTCTGAAAAATTAGAGATCCACTCTCATGTTAAAGATATTATTGATGTTGATATTCTGAGCTGGGCAATTATTAAAGTGAAAAAAGCAAAAGGAGATTCACAAGAGGTGTTTCAAAATTATCAACCAAAAATTTATCGATTATAAGTTATCAATCTTTTATAATGAGTACATTGTAAGCTGACTCTCAAGTCTTTTTTAATTAAAGATTAGTGTTTAAGAATTATGTGTGTCGAGAAGAGAAAGTCAATTTATTCAGGATCAAATTAGTTTTGATAATTCTGTAGTATATTATTAAACTAAACTTCAATCCTAATTAAGTTAGATGAAATTTGTTTATTGAGGATCAAATTAAGTACCTTTGCTTTTATTTTTGACATATTTTTGTTGAACCTACTGGGTACAGTTTATCATATTTTACAACTATGATATCTATCGAATTATGTAACAGTGAATTTTGGCTTTGATTTTACTTTGTTTATATATTTTCTTTTAATGGGTATCCAGGCTTTAAATATGATGTTATTCCTCTTTGGGAGCAAAATCATAATTCTGTTAAAAAACAAAAGCAATAGCCATTACTTTATATTGATCGCAAAGATAATCGACCAATAGTTGGTTTAGAAAATTTTACTATACTATTTTTTCAAGCATGTAATTCTATGAATTTAGGAAGAATTTATGAAGAGGTCAAAGGCTCAAAGCTCAACATAAAAGACCTTTGATCTTTTGGTATATGCATATGCAAAAAAAAAAAAGAAGAAAATTAAAGAACATTGAAATATCAAATAAAAAAGAAAATAAAAGAGAAAAGAAAAATAAAGAAACGAACAAGGAATAAGAAAAAGTGAAGAATTTGAGTAAAGTATATTTTTTTTTTTTTAAGTTCACTTCTATATCATTGTAAATAAAAAATTACCACTTAGTTATGTTAAAAATATTCAATAATAACAACTCCAATACAATTCAAATTCTATAAGATAGTTGACTCATAAAAATTGTATATTTTAAAAATATACAAATTGATTGAGACTTAAGAGTGGTATCATGCATGATCATATTTGTGAAACATTATGTATAAGTTGTTAAAAATTCTCTCATGTATATTTATTTTTTTATTGGATAAAAGTTATAAATAAGAGTAATAAAGATATGAACACAAATTTAAAATAGTTTATATGAATTTCTTCAATATGGATAAATTTATAATCCATTTTTTTTAGAATTTAATTTTGATACATTATTAGTGTAAAATTATTTTATACGTGTATCTAATATATTAGTAAAAATAACTACCATTTACATTGATCACTCTTCTTTATTAAAACATTAATAATATGTTTTTTATTTAAAATAGTTATAAAAACTCCTTCAATAGTATAAGTTATAAAAAAAATTAGTTCTATAATAGCAATCTGATTTTTGAAACGGAAATTATTTATTTCAACTTTTAAGTACAAATCAAGTTGGAATTGATTTTTTTTTATTTTAAATTTCCATTTCACCTTCTTAGAAAAAAACAGGACAATAAAAATCAATTAAGAACATTAGCAGCGCATTTAATTCAAATAAAAATGATTCAGATTAGCAATTATACACAGAATTATATTTTCTATTTTTCAGCTATCCATCAATGCAAAGACAAAATAATAATTAAACTATGCCATATTAAAGTGAAAGTTAGTCGAAAAAATTGCAAAAATACAAATATGAATGTCAAATAACGACAATGTTTGTTTGTATATAATGAAAATAGTGTATGAAATAATAGAATAAAATCAAAGTATCAAATAGCCCGTGTAAAAAAAAGAAGTATATTGCGAATTTTAAGAATATTAAGAATTTTGCAATTAAAGTACAATCAATGGTGATAAATAAATTTATGTATAATGATAATTTTGTATACAACATTCAATATTTGAAATTAGTGAATAAAGGATTAAAAAGCTTATTCTATTTCAACTAATTAAGCTGCCGTACAAATTAAAAAGATAACAAATTACCATTTAAACATATTACAGAATCAACGTGACACGTTGAAAGCGTGGGCCATACAATAGGCTGTAGTAACTAACTTAAACATTAATATAATAAAAGAGATTAATTACATAATTTCTTTGTATACTAAACAAATTACGTCTTTTAATAAATATATATTAATGTTTCTGTTAAGGAACTGTACATAAATACAATAAAATAAATACAATAAAATAAATTAGGTACAAAATTTGTATGTAATGCGGGTCATATATTAGAAATTTAATAATATAACTAAATATTGTTTAATTGATAAATATTCTTTATATGATTATAATATAAATTATTTTTATTTAGTCTCTAGAAAGCAAAAAATAAAATATTTTTACATACTGTATAATAAATTTTTATACACAAATAATTTTTTATGTTAAAAATAATAATTATTAATATTAATAGATATATAACAATAAATTTTTATAATAGATCAATATTTGACCAGCGCTATAATTTTATACTAGTGGTATTAATAAAAAAGTAAAGAAAAGAAAAGTGGGATAAATTAAGCAGTCACATTGATTTCAGAAAGGTCGTCTCTGCCTAAAGGCCTTTGACAAAAAAGTTGATTTTATGGTGCTTTCTAATTCATTTCGAAGAGTCTCTTTCTGTCGTGCGCTTGAGGGTAGATATAATAATACTCATCACTTCACTCATAACTCAACTAACTAATTATTTTTTTGTGTTCTTCTCTTTATCTTTATTATTGTTCCTTTTTTTTTTGTCTAAGTGCAATAAGTCATGTTATTCTTCTTTTTTGGGATTGTAATTTGTAAGTAGTAATTGTTTTGTTCATTCAAAGCAATTATATCGAAGACCAAATTATATTGAGTACTAAACTTGACTATTATTTTTAAATAAGATTCAAATATTATCACTCATTATATATACTTTTTTTTATATATATTATTTATTATATATATGATACATATAAGTTTATATATATATATATTCTAATAATCAATTATTGTAAAATCACCTTATGAAGCTTCCAAGATTTGAAGGAGCCTAGACCAGGTTTTCATCTTCATTAGGAAGCTTAACAGCAGAATAAGCATCGACACCACCAAATGCATTAAGAATTGGAGCTGTCAAATAAATTCAAATTGCTTTGTAATTGTTTGCTGTAATTGCTGGACCTAATGTTTTTATTGGATTCATTGATCTCCCTGATGCTGGCCTGTAAATTAATAATATCATTATAATAATTAATTTATGTTTAACTATCTAGACAATGGAATTCTTTTATATTTAGTTTTGTGTGTATAGATATCATATTTTTTTAGAAATTAGATTTTCATCAATCTTAATTACTACGTGCATAACTTTTTTTTATATAATAAATGCTATTTTGACTTAAACATTTTCTTAACAACTAATATGTATTATTTTTTAAGAGAATTATATATATCAAGATTTAAAAAAATAATTAAATAATATTACCTTATTAATTAATTTAAGAAAACAATGCATGCAACCGTGACCATAAATATTTAGTATATTTTTTATTAGTCTATCTTTTTATTTATTTATTTATTTTTATTATATATATATACACACACGTAATAATTAATCAATCCAACAAAAATCCTACTAAACCAAGATCATATGGTGAGAATATCAATCATGTGAAGGAATGAATAATAAAAAGAGCATGTCTTTCATTTTCAATTTCCTTCTTATCTCAACGTACCTTTTATTATTATTATTATTATTATTATTATTATTATTATTATTATTATTATTATTATTGCTGATAATGGGGACCATATATATTGAGACATGATATAGTCCCCTATAAAGAATTTATTGAGGACCAGGTGTTTTGACTCAAATATGGCAACCATAGGCCATAGCATTTTAATTTGGATTTCAATGGCACCGCCCTACCACCAAGTCCGCTTGTCTGGGTTGATTCTTTTTCAATAATAATAATAATAAAGAGATATATACAACCAATTATTTGGCTCACTTATTCACAAAGTTTCTTAATTACCCATATGGCCATACACATACTGAAAAAAAAATTATTTTATTTATCTGATTAATAATGCAACACACAGCAAATTAATGCCCTTTAATTATTCAAGATATATTTAATTTTTTCTAAACGTATCTATCTAGTAAATAAACATAATTATTATTGAGCAATATTAAATTTTTTCTAAAAATGTAAACTAATTTGAAGATAATAAGAACAAATGAATAGAGTAGTATTCATGTTTACTAAAGCTTAAAAAAGTGAGATCAAATATAAAACTTACAAAAATAACTAATTAATTATAAAATTTATCACATACATAATAATCCCATGAAAATTTTTAAATAAGAGTATCCATTTTCAGAGGCAACTTGAAAATTTTAGTATTTTATATAATACTTCACGTCATTATTGGACAGTGGACACTACAATTATTGCAGACACACACATGCACCCATTTTTAATATTTCTTTTTTCATTGACTCTTGCCCTTTGCAGTACTACTAATATATAAATGCACCCAATCATATAATAATCAATAGTTAATATATAGTTTATATAAATAGTTAATTTAGTAAATAATTTTTAATACTTTTAGTATAAGTATATATTTTATTCTTGATTGTTATTAATATAGTTTTGATACATTACCTAGAAATAATACTTTATTAGGAGGTATATATTGTTGCTATATGGTGAAAATATTTGTTTACAAATATTAATTCATACGATGATACATAAATATTATTTAAGATATTATTCAAGTGTTATTAGTTTAAAATTGTAATGGGATACATTTACTGAATTTATATATTATGCTCTTGTGTGAATAATGTTAAATTTTATAATTTATTTTATTATATAATTATTCGTTAAATTTTATAAATAAGAGTCCAATCAAGACACACAAAAAATACACTTTAGTAATTAATTTTTAATATAACCTACTTAATAAAAATAATTCAAACAAGATATTTTTATCATTTTATATATTTTCACAATTTCAATTTATATAAAAGTAGTTTTACCTACAATTCAAGATTTATATACGGTGATGATCAGATTTTAGTTACTATATTATAATTTTTTCATTTTTGTACAAATAGTACATAAATAATAAATAGTTAGTTAATTTTGATAATTTTAAATTGATAATGTCTCTCTTTAAAAAAAAAAATTGATAATATCTCTCTCAAATTCATATATATAAGTATATTACTTTTAATGTAAAATACATTGTTATTGAATTTTCATCAAATTAGACTAACATTATAATTTTAAAGATAATTCTTAAATATTTTTTTATTAAGTAAGGAATGTTATATTTTTTGTCAATTAAATAAATTTTAGTTTTTTATTATTATATTTTATATTAATGTTTTAAATTTAGAGTTTAAACTTTGCTAAGATTTAGGGTTTAAAACTTAGGATTGAAAGTTTAGGATTTAAAATTCAAAAATTAAGATTTATAGTTTATAGCATTTAAAGAGCGTTGCACTATTTATTTATTTTTCAGAGCACAATAACATTATTTTAGAATATTCTAAATATTTTTTTCAAAAAAGTAATCTAATAGATATACATCACAAACTAAATTCAAGTACGTATGAAATTATTACGCAGTTATTTTTATCTATTTTCATTCATATATATTTGTGTCATTTATAATATTTACACAATATTAATTTTCTATTCAAATTTTTTAATGATAATTATAATTTTAATCTTATTAACATATATTTTAATTATTATACTATTAAATATATTTTTAAAACACAAGAGAATTAAATCACTCATATAAAATACATATTAAAATATAAAATATGGATTAAAAATATATAAAAAAATATTATGTATTTTTATACAAATACATAGTAATTAATTTTTAATATATATATATAATTAATATTTTTTTAAAAAATTAAATTAAATAATCCACTCCTACAAACATAAAAGTATTAAATCTTTTAATAATATTAAAATTTTGTAAAGTTTCTTTTGCAGCTAACACAGAAATTTTATCACAAAAAAATTATTTCCTTATACATGTATATAAAAAGTGATATAAATATTATTTTTATGAAAATATTTTGTCATAATTCATTATCTTTTTCAAACACAAAAAAAAACATATATTTTTATGGTTGCATATAAAATATTTCGATAAAAATAAAATTTGAATATTGGTCTTTCGGTGAATATTATTTATTGAGATTATTAGATTATGATAAATATAAAAATTCATATTAAAATGAATGTTATAAAATAAATTTATAAAGATAATATTTTAAAATATAAAGATATAATAAATATCTAAATTAAATATTTATTTACTGTAAAAAAATTGTATATATATTAAAAAAGCTTAAATAATATGTGTGTGTAACATTTTATTAAATAAAAATATTTTATTAAATACTATTTTAATTATATTAAATATCTAAATAAAATAATAATTATTTTGTAACAAAAATGTTAGTGAAAAAGAGACCGACTTATATTAATTCATCACAATGTTTAACTCTTTTCAACACAAATTGATTAAAGTATTAAAGGAGAAGATAGCAACTTTATCTCTTATTATGTTGGTAAAGGAAAGTACAAACTATTTTTCTATTGTGCTCTTCAAACAAATAATTTCACCTACAAAATTCTCCCTTTCATCTCATTCATCGTTATATTTTATGACAAATTTTTATTGGTTGAAATGATGAAAACAATAATATTCTATTAAAGTACAATGATATACGTGAACCGCTTTCAATAAGAATAAATCCTAAGAATAACAATGTAGATTTCTCCACCTTAGCAAGTCCCATAGTCACGGTCATAGTACCAAGTTACTTTTATATAATTTGTTTTACATCAAGTTACATCAAGTTACATCAATCAACTTTATGCTTAATAATTCAATACTTTTTTGTATTTACTTTTATAGTACTATAAAATACACAAATAATTATAATAATATTAGATAAAATTATAACTTATGTTTAGTCTTTGGAACGTTTACTTTTAAATTGATTCCAGTTAAGGTAGTTATTCAATGTTATTTTATTTTATTTTAATATTTATATTTTAATCCTATTCAATAAAAAATACAATTTATTTGTACTTATTAAAATAGTTGATAATATAAATATAAAAGATTTTAATTTTTGAAACATAAATTAGTAAAAATAACTTTGGAGATTATACAAATAACTATTTTTTATTGTACAAAATTTCTTACCTATATTCGTGTTCATAAAAATTTTCAATAAACATAATCTTATACAAAAGTTATAAAAAACTCTCGAATTTATAAGTTTAGGTTTAAAATCGATGTAATTTATGATTCTATGAATAAATTTTTACAAGTTTGAGTTTTATTATTAAAGTTTATGTATAAAACATGTATAATTTAGTCCATAATTAGTAGAGAAATTAACTATAATTAAAAATAATTTAAATAATAGTTAAAAGAGAATTATAATGAATTATAAGAAATGAAATTTAAGTCTCTCTCTTAAATTATCTTTTTAATTTTTTTTTTTCAAATTACACATTCATATTCACATGCATTTTATCTTTAGTTTACACACACGTTTATTTTTTCTTTCATTTTTCCTGGCACTGCTACTGTTATAATTATCTTCTCCTTATTCTTATATATTTTGGATATTTTTTTTTAGGTTTTGAATATATTTTTTAATAATGTTAAATATTTTTTTTAGTGTTGGATGTTCTTATTTAAATAATTTTAAATGTCTCGATTTATTAGGTTTTGATTTTTTTAAATGATTTTAGTTATTTCTTTTTCCTTAGATTTTGGAGTTTATTTTTATTGAATTTTGTGATTTAATTAGTATCCACTAATTTCAATTTGATTAAGTAATATGATTAGTGTCGATTTTTTTTTTCTTCTATCTATTTGCAGTCAGAAAGCGTGAAATGAAGGTAGTTCTTTTACGTCCTTTGTTTATCCTATTCTACTACAATTATTCCCTCCAAATCTCATAGACTGGTATAAAAATATCCTTTAATTAGATATACGTAGTAATATAGGTTGCCTTCATTTCAATGCATGTTTGTCTCTTTCTTTTTTCACACCTATTATAATATGTTAAAAAATATAAGTCCTATTGATTATGATAAAAATATTTTTTAAAAATATTGATTGTAATAAATGTTAAATAAGATAAATTCTTATCGGTTTTGTTTTTCTTATTAGTATTACCGATTTAATAAATGTCGTTCATAGTAGGAGAGTTGAGCTACTTAACAAATTAATTTAAGACTATAAATAGTATAAATAAATTTAGATTATTTATTAGAAAGTGATCGCCACTTTTATAAAATAATTCGCTGGAAATTAACAACACGATATAATTTTATTTCTATAATTGATAGAGCTCTACTATCCTATAACTATCATATAGATATTCAAAAAAGTTCATAATAAAAAGATAGATCATAATCATCGCAACAGTAAATATCTACCAAATATCCAAATTGGTGTACTTAGAAACTGAAATAGTGACAATTATTAATTATAACGAGAAAAACATCTTATAGATTAATCTTATTTTTTATTTAACTTGACTCTTCAAAATAAAAAATTTCCTATATTATTTCTTATATAGCTAAATTGATAAATAAAAGAACTCTCTCTCTATATATATATATGAATTAATTCTTGTAAGATAATCTATTTATTCTACCTAACTACTTTTAGTATTTATTTAGTTTTCCATAAGAGTAATTAATCAATAATTTAATTATTTTCGATGATTTAAAATCTAGTGTTGTTATTGCTAACTGTTGACATATAATAGAAAACCAGCATATTTAATGTATAGGTATTTTAAATTGAAATGACTTTTATTCTATGATAAAAATTCTAAAATCTAAAGTTATTGTCATTAATTAAATTGATACTAGTAAAGTAAAATTCAAAATTATTTTATATACGATAAATGATAAAAATAAAATGAAAATTTTATATTTATTTGATAATAAATTAAATATAAAATAGAATAATTTATGAAACATTCAATTTATTATCATTTTTCTTCATACAATGTTTAGAAGAAAAAGATATTATGATAAAAAAAATATAATTGTAAAAAATTAATTAAAACAATGAAAAAAAATAAAAAAAATAGTTATGTCTTTTAGTAATGTTTAATCAAGTATTTCAAAATATAATATATTGGCTTATATATCACTTACTTAAATAAAATTATGTCTCTTCTGTCCTTATCTGAATATCCGTGTTTATAAATAAAAGTGAATATCTGTGCTTATAAACAAAAGCACTTTTATTTAAAAGATAAAGTGTTTGCCGTTTTAATTAATCTTTTACTATATTTTATGTGGAGAGTTGAGAGTAAAATAATCAGCCTTTTTCACTTATGAATAGTACAAAAAAGCATAATTAACCCATTAAACACTGTACTAAATAAGTGACGAAGTGCATTTATTAGAGACCATTAAAGTAGGTTGAAAGGGTTGAATATTCATAACACATTCAATGAAAGGTAATGCCATTTGCTTTGGGAGGAAACTGCTACACATGTACTTTAACAATGACTTTTTCTTTCTCTGTGTAATATGTAGTCAGAAACAGGATCTGTTTATACTTTATACACCGTAACAGTGAAATAGTGTACGATATTGATTTTTACTCTTTTTTTTTTTTTTTTAACCTTATCCTAGTACCACAATTATTTCCTCCAAATTTTTTTTTACCCTATCATATTGGTATAAAAACATCATTTACTTAGATATAGGTAGTAATATCGGTTGTCTTCATTTTAATGTTTGTCTCCTTCTTCTTTCATGTGAACTGATTAATTATAATATGTTAAAAAATATAAGTTTTATTGATTATGATAAAAGTATTTTTTAAAAATAAAAAGTATTTTTTATAATATAAAAAATAAAAATATAAATTCATCATGTATAATTTATACTTTTTTAAAAAATCTAGTTAAAATTTTTATTGTAGACTTAATGCATTCGTTTTTTTTTCTTTTCATATTCTTTATATATATATATATATATATATATATATATAATACCAAAAAATATTATTTATATGTATCATATTTACATGGCCCTTAGATAAAGTAAAGTAACCCTATATATATCTCCCACTGTATAATTTTTTCCAAATTTGCCACCATAATTATTCTATATGTAAACCTAAGACATCATATATTTGGTAAAAAATTGACCGCTTAAGCACAATAAAATAAACAACGAATTGATAATACATACGACACTCCAACATTTTCACGTTGAGGCAACATTTAAAAAGTGTTGCCTAAAGGCTGACAAAAGATTGCTTTTGATCTATGGCAACACTTTTAGACCTAAGGCAATGTTTTTGGGCGGCGTTGCATATACAGCCGTTGCCTTAGATCAAGGCAACACTTTTTGGTTTCAAAAGCGTTGCTTTTGAGAGCAACAAAAGCAACATTTGGTAAGTGTTGCCTTTGGTTAAAAAACAACAACACTTCAAAGGTGTCTTTGAGACAACACTTTTGCAATGTTGTCTTTTCTCATATTTTGACCACTACTAAAAAATATTGCCTATTTGCAATAAAATTCAACCCTTTTATGTGTTGCTTATAAGTTTGAATTTGCAATACTTTAAAGTGTTGCCTATTAGTTTTGAATATGCAACCCTTTAAAGTATTGTCTTTTCTTTAGGATATGCAACCTATACAAGTGTTGCTTTTTCTTTTGGATATGCAACCATACAAGTGTTGTCTAATATTCAAAATATGCAACTAATAAAAGGGTTGCCTTTTTGATAAAAATAAAAATTATTTTTGTAATAAAAATACAAAAAATTAAAATTTACAATAAAATTGTTTGTTTATACATGTGTAATTATTTTAATTAATAAATAAATTTGTGCATAATAGAAAAAAATTATAAAAGAGACAAAATAACTAATAAGAAAATTCTAATTAAAATAGATATTAAAAAGTTCAATTAGTATTTTAAATACATGTTCATCAATAATTCTCAACAAAATAATAAAATTCTTGTCTAACAATAATTGTCATAAAAAATAGTAATTAATATTTATAAAAAAGATGTCATAGATTGACCAAATACAAGCTGAAACTAATTAATATTTTGCGATTTCGGGTTGATCGCTAAACTTCAATGGCAAGGTGATTTCCATTAATATAAGAGACATTAGTGGAAGAATGGTAACAGAGGTATCTGCAGGTGGCTTCTGTTAATACAGAATAGTAACATCAGGAAGGATCAAAGCAGACAAAGGAACAAGCTGAAACTCACCACACCAATGCTTCAAATTGCAGTTGTGGTTATTGTTCAATGTGGCACCTGCATGATGCAGTCCACAATTTAAAACCTTGAATCAAATCACAATCCAGTAAATGCAGGTTTTGGCATAGAAGAGGTAAAAGATAATAGAGAGTAGTATAATTAACTAACAACAATGGAGGATACAAACATTTATTCTACCCGAAGCATGGAAAATGTAACTACTGCACAGAAAACCATGCATACCTAGTTTTATTACATCTGATTCCGAGGCATCACAATCTAGGAGAAACAATCAATTTCAATTGTCACTATGTTTTTTCTGCTTGACTAACATGACCTATTTGTTCTGGAAGATTACTTGTATTTCGCATGTTCCACCAATGCTTCTATGTACAAGATCCATTTGATCCAAAAATGTTGATAGTCCATTCCCAATAAATGATAAATCACAAAAATTACTGCAAATTTTTTTGTTATACCTGGTCATCATTTTGGATCACGAGTTGATGAGGAAGGACGATCGTTGCCATTCGGACATTGCTTACCATTTATATCATGTGTTGGTTCCTTAGCTCGTAATAAAAACAATGCTTCATCAATATTTGTGCCAAGAGAACTCTGTTGCAAGAGAAGCTTCACAAGATCCTCCAATTTAGTATGTGTTATGACTAGGTTCCGAATATAAACATTGTACAATTTAGTAAAGGGGTGTCAAAAAGCAGAGCTACCTGCAAACGCCATTGGTAGACACAACTTGGATCCTTAATCTTGATGACTATCCATGATTTTATGAATTTGTCCCATGCATCATAATAACCTTCAAGGTTTTTATTCACAGTTTCTAGCTGAAAAAACAAGCACGATTATGAAAGGCTTCCCTATGGTATAATTCCTTCACCTAAAATACTCCAATGATGCCAATGGAGCAAAAATAACAAGACTCTAATAAGAAAATAAAAGAAAGCAGCAATAGGACGAAACTTGGTTCAAAAGATATTACCAAGGAATTCTCCTCTCTCGTCCCATGGGCGATTTTCAAAAGACTTCCCAATTATGCTGCCTTTATTATTCAGATCACCATCATTCGAGCAGTAGTGCGGAAAATAATCGTTGAACGTTTTGCTGCCTAGTACGTCAACTCCATTAAAGAGAAAGCCTCTTAGCAAATCCTATGGGATAAAACAGGAATTAAGGATCCGTAGCACTAGGATGTAACAGAATAAGACTAACCTCAAATTTGGTCTACCTTTGCAAGTGTTTCCCCAATCAGTTTCTTCAAAACACTCTGTCCAGGATCCTACTCACCAAATTTTCTAGTTAATAAGAATTAGACATGGACAATACTAAAACGCAAGTTCTTGTTAGGTTGGTTGCTCAATGTGTAACAGTTCAAAACTTCCATTTTATTGTTTGAAAGACAGTGGATGTTCCCATCATATACAAGCAAGACCATAATGTTTATCAAAATTGTGTAATTCTATTTCATAGGTGGGAAACTGGAAAGTGACTTCTCTCTGAATTATTGAAATCATAAACCATCATAACTATGACATCCATTTATATTCTTATGGAAAATCACCAGTCATTTAAAAAGTTAGAAACAAAATAGGCAAACTACCTTTTCTTCTCTCCACACCAGATATCTATGTTGAGCTTCGAGATTCCGGAAAATCTGAGATTCATCAGTCTCTTTAACGGATTTGCTTACCAACTCCAACCATACCTGCAAGAATAATATTCAAAGGTCAAGAATTAGAAAGCCTACTGAGATTACCCTTAGCAAAGCATGATTTATTAATGTACCATGTTGCTGGGATTACCTTGTAATAATCCTTGAATGCAGAATATAGAATTTCATAATTTTCTGGGCTTGAATTGAACTTTGTCCAAATGACAATGGGTGAAAAGAACTTTATAGATTCACTTGTGAGCTTCCCTCCCTATGGAAAACTAAATATGAATTTCTAGTTCTGACCTGAAGATCAACAGCCTTCACAACTTTCGTAGGAAGAGGCTTGAAGCCGAGCATCCAACCCTCAAATAACACAACCTAGACAGTCATTCATGCACAATAATTGAAGTATTAAAAACTCGACATCTGTATTTGTTTCATGGCAGGGCTAACCCCAAAAATTTCATTATACTCTTAAGTTTAGTTCAGCCAGAAAACCATTTTTCTTTTTTTCCAAAGCTGGATATCACCAACCTTAGAGCCTTATAAAGAATTCATGTTAATCGACATCAGTAAGATTTGGTCTGTTTGCCTTTACTTCATCGGTTACAACGTGACATTAATCTGTCACGAAAAAAGAAAAAGAAAAGGGATTAAGAATTACAATAGATAATATGTTACCGTAAGGGGTCCTTCTACCTCTGGCCAAGTTGAAGGATCAGCACGGTCGCCTCTTCCGTTGAATGCAGACTGCAGAGGCAGAGAAATAAGCATCAGCAACAATGAAGCGAAAATGTATCAAAATAATGAAAATATGTCTAAGCTAAGCCCTTACTTTGTCATATCGAGGTGGCTTTATCTTCATACCTGAAAACTTCAAATGACAATGAATTATGAATAAAATACTTGAAGAAAAAATAAAAATAAATAAAAAACTAAATTTTGTCCAAACCTTCTCTTGTCAATTTGGACAGAGCTATTAAGGTTTCAACAGACAAAGGAAGATCGTGGCTTCCTGCATTTTCTCGGAACTGGGAAGCAACAAGGCAAACAAAAATTCTAAGCAATCAAAACATATCTCCACACAATATTTCTAGCTAATGTTGTCTTTAATGTTGCAAGTGATTGTATCAAAATAGTCACAGTCATCATAAACACAACACAAATAGTCACTGTTCTTTTCATAATTTCTTATCCTGTTTCTGAA
The DNA here is from genome assembly GCF_059453495.1 of Arachis ipaensis. Classification (NCBI taxonomy): domain Eukaryota; kingdom Viridiplantae; phylum Streptophyta; class Magnoliopsida; order Fabales; family Fabaceae; genus Arachis; species Arachis ipaensis. The sequence continues at coordinate 10,154,424 of NC_142438.1, forward strand.
TGAAAGAAGTTAGATTATGGTTGAAACTCTAGCATAACACAAGACCTAATAATCCAACATGCAATCCCAATTGTTTCTAACAGGCTATGAGTTTTTCATAGACCTTTAAATCATAGAAACTCCAATACCTTATTATATGAACACTTATCCTAAAAGTTTAAGCTATTAGTTAGAGACACAGTCTTCAATCTCCAAATTTATAATGAAAAAATCTCAAAGTAACAGAGTAAAGATACACCAACACCACTGTTTTAATTAAACAAAATAAAGAGAACTTTTTTAATCAATATGATAAGATAGTTGATTAAAACTCACAAATTCAAATTAAGTGACATCATTAAAATTTAAAATTCCATATTCTGGATCTTCACAAGCGTCAAAGCGGCGGGTCTTGCTATTTTCAAGAAAAGGTCAGTTGCAGAAATGTTTATTAACATGCTAAGGTTTAATACCAGCTTCTGCATCAGAAACAAAGCCAGCATTATACTGAGAAAAATGAGTTAATAAGTTAAATTCTTTACTTTCTGTTGAGAATCACATGAACATACTATATCAGCTCCAGAAGAAGAGGGGAGGAAGAAAAACAAACGGAAAAAATTGCAGCACAGTGTATAGATTCACATAATTTAGAAAAACACGTTTCAAAAACTAGTCCAATAAGTACATGATGAAGATTGATCCATCCATTTCAAGATAACCTCCATTATGACCATTATCTTAATTGATTCAGAAGCTCGTAATCTTAAGCCAAAGATATTCGCCATTCTCACCTTGTAGTGATGTGTTTCTCGGGAATGATCGATGATTTTTAGTTGTTTCGTAAGCCTCCGAGAGAGTTGTCACTGTAGCTTGTGCAGCAGAATATGCAACCTCTGATCCAACCAAAGCTGACAGAAAAGCAGCCTGCAAATTTGAATAAGACACATTACACAGTTAAATAGAGATTCTAAAGAAATTATTTTGTGAAGCACATAGGCAATTCAATACTGGCAGAAAAGTAGTAAATGTTATTTAAGTTAATCATCATCCCCCTCCTTCACAAGCTCCCTCCCCTGGCCATAACCCTCCATATACTCCAATAGTCCACCAGGAACACCAAGATCATCACCTTCTCCATATGTACCAACACCAATTTCTCAACCACCTTATCATACTCCAACTCCACCACAGGCTCCTTCCCCTGCTCATAACAACCATCACCTAATCCTCCATATGTTCCATCACCAATTTCTCAAGCTCCTTCGCCTGCTACCCACAACAACCATCACCCAAACCCTCCAAAAACACCATCACCACTTTCTCACCTTCCCTATAGTGCTGCTGCTCCAACACCAACGTCATCACAACCACCATACAATACTTCCCCTGTTTAATATAAGAAACTACTTATTTGTACTTGGAGAAAAACAAAAGATAGAAGAAAGAGTAACTAATGACTGAGACAATATAACAAACAGAAAGAGCGCAAAGTTGAATAACAAGCTTAGTGATAAATATAACAAACATAAGGCATAAGGAACAAATATAAAGTGAAATAATTCTCAAACAATTCAAATTCAAAGTAACAACAGGAATGCTATTTGCGTGACCTAAACTTGTCAATGGGAAGGATATGTAAACAGGTGCTAAAATAGAGCAGAAAAAAGAACGATAGAATCATCAATACCTGCAGAAGAATGCCAAAAACGAGAATCTCACCAAAAACACGAGCAGTGATAATCGAACAGTGACTGGCGGTGATGAACGCGAGCAGAGAGGATCGAAGCTCGATGAAAAGAGAAGTAGAGGATCGAAGCTCAACAAGCAGATGATCGAATCTCAACGAGTAGAGAATCGAAGCTCAACGAGGAGAGGAGCAGAGGATCGAAGCACATTGACGAGCAGAGAAGATCGAAGCACGTTCACGAGAAGAAAAAATCGAAGCTCATTAGCGAGCAGAGATTGAGATCGAAGCTCAATAAAGAAACGCGCATCATCATCGAATGGATTGAAGAACAACAGACGAACGAAACATTTGGAATGGATTGAGGATTTTGTGATTTTATTAATTGAAATATTTTAGGAATTTTGTTAGGGTTGTAGTTTTAAGAACGAAACATTTTGGATGGAATGGATTGTAGTTTTCTTCTCCCTTTTTTCTCTTTCTCTGCACAATATAGTTTATTTTTGTTTTTTAAAAAATATTAAAAAATTTTAAGCAACACTTGAAACGTGAAGACTAAAATAAATCTAAAGGCAACTTTTAAAAAAAGTAATATATTATTATTATAATAGTTGTTTTTGTATATTTAATATAGCAACATTTAATAAGTGTAATATATAAATATTATAAATGTTGTTTGTTTAATTTATTAAAGCAACGTTTTTTATATGTTTTTTAAATTGATAAAAAATAACACTTATTAACAAGGTGTTGTATTAGTTTTATTGTTTTGCAATAAATTTTAAGTGATGTTTTTAACCACTTTAGATAACACTTTTTAAGAGTTATTTATCGCATATGTTGCAATAGCTCAAAAATATTGTAGTGCGTGATAGTGATGATAATAATAATGTATGCAAGTGCAACTATTGAATTGGGTCTCTACATTTGATCTGTCATCAACATTTAGATTTGATACTTTATATCCACCAAAAATAGACAACATAACAAAGAATATGATGACATGTGACTTAGGCCAAGGTCATATTTAATATTTATGTCTTTAGTAATAATGCAAAGATCATCAATATTTATCCGTAAATAATATATAAAGAGAGCGCTCATTAATTATTTTTCAGTTGACACTAATTAAATCATAAGATTCAATTTCAAAAATTATATTGACTATGTCAATTAGCCATTATAATGTCATGATGTTATTTAACTATTATTATATAAAAATCGTGAATAAAAGTTCACCTAAAATTCACTTAAATATTAATATGGGTCGCATTATTTTTAAGTAGGGATTTTAAAACCTAAAATGAAAATTACATCTAATTATTATTGGGTGCTTTATTTGACTTGAGCTAATATTTAATAACGGAAATATTTAATAACAAAAAAATTAATAAAATATTATTAAAAATTGTCTTATTTAATATTTATTAATTATAATAAATGTTAAATAAAATAAATTTTTATCGTTTTTGTTTTTCTTTTTAGCACTACCGATCTAATAAATGTCGTTCATAGTAGGAGACTTGAACTACTTAACAAATTAATTTAAGACTATAAATAACATAAACAAGTTTAGATTATTTATTAGAAAGTGGTTGCCACTTCTATAGAATAATTCGCTGAAATTAGCAACACAATATAATTTTATTTTTATAATTGATAGAGTTCTACTATCTTATAATTATCATATAGATATTCAAAAAAGTTCATAATAAGAAAATGGATCATAATCATCCCAACAGCAAATATCTACCAAATATCCAAATTGGTGTACTTAGAAACTAAAATAGTGGCAATTATTAATTATAACGAGGAAAAACATCTTATAAGTTAATTTTCATTTTTTATTTAACTTCACTCTTTAAAATAAAAAAAAATTTCATATATTATTTCTTATATAGCTAAATTGATAAATAAACAAACTATATATATATATATATATATATATATATATATGAATTACTTCTTATAAGATAATCTGCCTATTAGTATTTAGCTTTTCATAAGAGTAATTAATTAACAATTTAATTGTTTTCGATGATTTAAAATCTAGTGTTGTTATTACTAACGGTTGACATATAATAGAAAACCAACATATTTAATGTATAGGCATTTTAAATTGAAATGACTTTTGTTCTGTGATAAAAATTATGAAGTCTAAAGTTATTGTCATTAATTAAATTTTGATGCTGGTCAAGCTAAGTGAAATTCAAAATTATTTTATATAAGATAAATGATAAAAATAAAATGAAAATTTTATATTTATTTGTTAATAAATTAAATATAAGATATAATAATTAATTATGAAACATTCAATTTATTATCAATTTTTTTTACAAAGTTTAGAAAAAAAAGATATAATAATAAAAAAAATATAATTGTAAAAAGTTAATAATGCAACATGTAAATTTGATGCTTTATACCCACCAAAAATAGATAACGTAACATCGATGATTCATGAACATGCGAATGTTTTTAACCGTATTCTAATTCTAGATATGCAGTGTGCACATGCATCGATGATTCATGAAATTGGATTACTAAAATATTTAGACAATATATATTTTGAATAAACATGAATAAAAATTCACTACAACAATTCCTTAAGATAGCGACAGTTATTTTGCGGCGGTTGTGTGAAACCGCCGCAAAACGACAACTTGCGGCGCATATAGCAGCGGTTAGGGGTTGGGACTGCAATCAGCCGACATTTAGCGGCGGTTTTTCTTGAACCGCCGCTATATTTCAATCAGGTTTGCATTTCGCGGCGTCTTTTCAAAAACCGCCGCTATATGTACCCCTGGTGAGTTATTATTTTACATTTTGCGCAAAATGTGTATTACCACATATTGCAACGTTTTCTTTAGTAATAACCATCTGGGTATAATCTAGTTAAGTAAACACTACTATCTTAAGCTACATATGTTTAAATCATTGTTACATTAATTTATATATGGTCCAAAAGTATATAAAGAGTACAATGAAAAGTACATTTAATAATACTCATAATAAATATAATAAATAGTACATTCAATAATAAATAAAAATAATAATAATAATTATAAATATTTTTTATAAATTATTAAAAATCAAACATTTTCTAAAAATAATAATTATAAATATTTTCTATAAATTACTAAAAATAATAATTAAAAATATTTTCTACAAATCATTAAAAATTCAAAATTTTATAATTTTACCAAAATTATCATTTTAAATTTTAAATTTTTTATTTTAATGATTTGTTGAGCATTTATTAAAATAAAAAATTTAAAATTTTTATTAATAACAATCTTAACCTGTATTCTTAGATATAAGAATTCATAATAACAAAATTCAAAATTAATTAATATTTTACCAAAATTAAATACTAAATAGAATAAAAATATTTTTATATAAAAACCAATTAATGATCTGCATATTATCATGGTTAATAAATTCAATAATGCTAACTGACTAACAAATATAATGTTTTTGGCAAATATTTCACTAATTTCAAATATTAAAGACTAAATTCTAAATCTTAATAAATATTTTTAGAAAATGTTAGATTTTTAATAATTTATAAAAAATATTTATAATTATTATTTTTTTTATTTGTTATTGAAATGTACTCTTTATTGAATTTATTATGGATATAATTAAATGTACTCTTTATATACGCTTGGATCATATATAAATAGATGTAAATAGTCACAAAAAAATAGATGTAAATTAATTCGATCTACTATGGTCCAAAATTAATTCGAAATAGACCGATTTGAATTACTAGGGACGTCCTAGCATGCATAATTTGAATCACCCTAATTTGAATTTCCCTAAAATTACATGCAAGCATAATTCGAATTTGACAAATTTGAATTACAAGCATCACTACTAATTCGAATAGGACTAATTCAAATTAGTATTGGTTTGTCTCATTCGAATGGGACTGATTCGAATTACATAAGAATGTGCTTTTGGGATATTCTGGTAATGTTTTTCAATTTGGTAGAATTGTGTAATTTGGTCGTCCATTTGGTTTAATTGTGCATTTTACTCAATATATAAGGTGTCTATAATAACTATGATCAGATATAAAGTATACAACAAAAAATTGTGTTGCAATCAAATGTGTTCGTATGATATACATAATTATTAGCGCTATATATCGAAGAGTCATTTGGCTTGGTGGCAGCATGACATTGTTAAAGCTTTTTCTTCTTCCAGGTTCAAGGTTCGAGCCCTGCCTTCTTCATTTGTGCAAGGCTTTACATAGTTGATCCACACGTTGTGGGTCCATTGATGGAAGCGCGGTTTTAATTGGACCACCGGACGGTCCAGTCCGATTCTAATAACTATAAATGAAAATACTGAAATTTGGCGGCAGTTCTAAACCGCCGCAAAACAAGTGCTACTTTCGTTTATTTACTATTTAGCGGCGGTTATTATAACCGTATTATAACCGCCGCAAAATTCATTCACATTTTGCGACGGTTATTCCAACGGTTGACTAAAACCGCCGCTATCCGTTTTGCCACGCCCTATCTTCCGGCGTTTCATGAAACTGCCGCGAAATGTTTTGCGGCGGTTCAAAACCGCCGCTAAACGGCTCCTGGAACCGCCGCTAAATGGCGCTTTTGTTGTAGTGATTTCATAGTGAGTGTGGATCTTAATTTGGCTAAACTTTTATATCCTAATTGTAAAATTCTTATCCAGATGTATATGGATTCCAACCGGGCCTGGGGACGAGCAATCAAGAATTTGCGTAGAATGATATTGTTAAAGAAAGAGATTTTCTTAAAGTTACAATAATGCTTGACATCGGGTAATGATTTATCCATGGTTCTTCTTAAATCATTTAAATATGTAGAGGTGGTATAATCCGTACCTCTTTCTTATGCTTTATTTCATACATGATTTATAAAAATAAAATACACCATAATTTAATTAATTAATTAATTATGCAACATAGGATAGGACCATTATATTGACATCATATTAGAATAGAGACGAGGGTCCATTCAATTATGATTGAACTTCGGGCACGAGAAATCGTACGGAACAATGCTGAATCGTGTGTGTCATGGTGTACACATGAACCAAGTACGCTATTCTACACGGTACAGTAAAGAATAATCAGTTTAAACCGTTGGATTGAATATTTACTGTGCTTTAGGGACGTTGATCGTGAAATGGCGGCGCATGCATCGTTGACGACCGATCAGAATATATAAATTACATAAGCTTTGTCACTTGCTATAACAATCAAGTTAGAATTTTATTTTTATTATTTTAATTATTAGAAGTAATTTAATCATTTTATTTATTTTTATTTTAAATTAAATAAAATACTAAAATATAATATCATTTTATATATCTTATACTAAATATAATACAAAAATTTAATTAAATTTTTAAGTTTCAGTTCCTGTCTTTCAATTTCAACATTTCTTTAGGTTTTAAATGAATGAGTGGTGACTATTTAGAAGGGATAAGTATGATTTTGGTCCCCAACGTAGGGGCTGAAAATTTATTTCGTCCCTCACCTTTTTTTCGCTCCAAAATGGTCCCCAAGGTTTCAGTTTATTGTAAAATGGTCCTTCGGACAAAAATACCCCTCCCTCCCTACCTCCCCTCTTCTTCCTCAACCAGAAACAGAAGCAGAATCGCAAATGCAGGCAGAGGAGGAGCAGCGGCGTGGAGCGGCGGCGGCGTGGAGCTGCTGCGACGGCGACCTTCCCCCTTCCCCCTTTCCCCTCTTCCCAAAACAACACCCCCCTCCCGCTTCTCTTTCTCCCCCTCCCCCCGTCTCGGCAGCGCTGTGTTTTCTCCCATCACCACCACCAGAACCCACCACCACCACCACATTATCATCATGGTCATCATCATCATCATCATCATCAGAAGAACAGCACCTAAACCACCAGAACAAAACCACCACTACCACCAGAACCCACCACCACCACATTATCATCATGGTTATCATCATCATCATCATCATCAGAAATCCACAACAATATTCCACAACAAATTTCAACAACAACAATATTCCACAACAAATTTAAAAAAAAATCCAAAAATTTCACAAACAAATCAAGTTCACAGAAGAAGAAGAAAGAAGAAGAAGAAGAATTGGTGGTGCGGTGGTGAGGCGGAAGAAGAAAAAGAAGAAGATGGTGGTGGTGCGGCAGGGGCGATGGTGCGGTGGAAGAAGAAGAAGAAGAAGAAGAAGAAGAAGAAGGAGGTGGTGGTGGCGGCGCGGTGCGGTGCGGCGGTGGGTGCGGCGGCGGGAAGAAGAAGAAGAAGAAGTGGCGGATGGCGGTGGGTGTCGGACGGCGGTGCGGCGACGGGAAGAAGAAGAAGAAGCGGCGGGCGGGGGCGGTGGTGCGGCGGCATGGGTCCCCTTTCTCTCCCCCCTCCACCCTCCCCCTCCCCCCCTTTCTCCCCACCCACCCCGCTTCTGTATCCCCCTTTCTTCTTTTTTTCTTTTTTTTATTTATTTATTTTATATTTATTTTATTTTATAATTTTTTTAATAAAGGGTAATTTGGTAATAAAAAAATATAATTGGTAAAAAGGACGATTTTAAAATAAACTAAAACTTTGGGGACCATTTTAGAGCGAAAAAAAGGCGAGAGATGAAATAAATTTTCAGCCCCTACATTGGGGACCAAAATCATACTTAACCCTATTTAGAGCTATGCAAATGCAATCCGGAGAGTGAGAGAAAGTCCTATGAATCATAATTACTAATTATACAAGTAATATGACCAATGGCACACACTCGTATTTAATGGTAGATATGGCTCAAAATGCCATGATTGATGTTTTAATGTCTAAAGCCCGACAAATATTATTTCTAGAGTAAAAGTTTATTCCTTTTTTATTTAAATGAGTAATATAATATTTTATTCATGTTCCTAAGCTATTTATAATTTGAAAATAAGAAGCAAATACTTTTCTTTTTCTACTCTGATTTTTAGTCCCATTTCAATATTTTTAAATACCTTTTTTTATATTTTAAAATAACATATATGCATATAAATTTTAAACAAATTAAATTAAAAGAATAAAATTATCTTTATTATTTATTTTATTTTTTTATATATTCACTTTTTATACTTATTCTTACTCTTTATTAAAGTTAATAGTAAAAAGATTAATTAATTAATATTTTTCAATTCAAAACAAAAGAATTTTAAAATGAAATAGAAGGAAAACAAAAAATATATAAAAAAAACTCTTTATGAAAAAATAATATAAAATATAAAATATATATATAAACATATATAAAATACGAAGACTTAAGTCTATATATATAGTTATCAGAACCGAACTGATAATTAATCCGGTCATACGATTAAGTCACTGGGTCACTGATTCAACCGATGAGTCATTGATTTATCCAGTTGACTCGATCATATATAAATAAAAATATAAAATTATAAAAATAAAATTAAAATTAAAAGTTGAATACATGTTTTCAAAAAATATATTAATGACAATCAAATATCAATTCTTAGACATAATTTATAGTATAAAAACAGATAATAAATTAGTCACTAGTACAAAATACTTTCTCAATTTAAATGAACAAGAGAAAATAAAAGATAACACAATCAATATCAATATGTTTGTATATTATGTGTTATTACTTGTGTTGGTATCTATATCAATCTACATTTAAAAGAATAAAAATAAATAAAAATTTATTCTAAGTTTATTATATATTTAATTTTTTTCACATACATTAATAAAAATCAAGGTGGCATAGTGGAAAGAAGAGGTGTCATAGTCCAGTTCTGATAACTATATAATAGTATACCACCTCCCTCCTCTCCATTCATTCACAGCGCTCACCACCTCCCTCCTTTCCATACATTCACAGCGCTCACTACCTCCCTCCTCTCCATACATCTCACTGTAACAGCCCAGACCACCCGCTAACACGATATTGCCCGCTTTGGCACACAAGGTCTCACGTTTTTGCCTTTGACGATAGGGATGATAGCCTAAGCCCCCCACACTCACTCGTCAAAATGCGTCATGCTAGGGAGAGGTATCCACACCCTTATAAGGCATGCTTTGTTCCCCTCCCCAACCGATGTGGGCCTTACAATCCACCCCCTAAGGGAGCCCAGCGCCCTCGATGGCACATCGATCCGGGTTCTAACTCTGATACCATCTGTAACAGCCCAGACCACCCGCTAGCACGATATTGTCCGCTTTGGCACACAAGGCCTCACGGTTTTGTCTTTGATGATAGGGATGATAGCCGAAGCCCCCCACACCCACTCGTCAAAAGCAAAAGCGTGAGACCTTGTGTGCCAAAGCGGAGAATATCGTGCTAGCAGGTGGTCTGGACTGTTACAGATGGTATCAGAGCCAGAACCTGGATCGATGTGCCAGCGAGGGTGCTAGGCTCCCTTAGGGGGGTGGATTGTAAGGTCCCACATCGGTTGGGGAGGGGAACGAAGCATGCCTTATAAGGGTGTGGATACCTCTCCCTAGCATGACGCGTTTTGACGAGTGAGTGTGGGGCTTTGGCTATCATCCCTATCGTCAAAGGCAAAACCGTGAGGCCTTGTGTGCCAAAGCGGACAATATCGTGCTAGCGGGTGGTCTAGGCTGTTACAAGGGAGGTGGTGAGCGCTGTGAATGTATGGAGAGGAGGGAGGTGGTGAGTGCTGTGAATATATGGAGAGGAAGGATGTGGTGAGCGCTGTGAATGTATGGAGAGGAGGGAGGTAGTGAGCGCTGTGAATGTATGGAAAGGAGGGAGGTGGTGAGCACTGTGAATGTATGGAGAGGAGGGAGGTAGTGAGCGCTGTGAATGTATGGAGAGGAGGGAGGTGGTGAGCGCTGTGAATGTATGGAGAGGAGGGAGGTGGTGAGCGCTGTGAATGTATGGAAATGAGGGAGGTGGTGAGCGCTGTGAATGTATGGTGTAACAGCCCAGACCCCCTGCTAGCACGATATTGTCCACTTTGGCACACAAGGCCTCACGGTTTTGCCTTTGACGATAGGAATGCTAGCCGAAACCCTCCACACTCACTCATCAAAACGCGTCATGTTAGGGAGAGGTATCCACACCCTTATAAGGCATGCTTTGTTCCCCTCCCCAACCGATGTGGGCCTTACAATCCACCCCCTAAGGGAGCCCAGCGCCCTCACTGGCACATCGATCTGGGCTCCAGCTCTGATACCATCTGTAACAGTCCAGACCACCTGTTAGCACGATATTGTCTGCTTTGACACACAAGGCCTCATGGTTTTGTCTTTGACGATAGGGATGATAGCCGAAGCCCCCTACACTCACTCGTCAAAACGCGTCATGCTAGGGAGAGGTATCCACACCCTTATAAGGCATGCTTTGTTCCCCTCTCCAACTGATGTGGGCCTTACAATCCACCCCTAAGGGAGCCCAGCACCCTCACTGGCACATCGATCCGGGCTCCGACTATGATACCATCTGTAACAGTCTAGACCACCTGCTAGCATGATATTGACCGCTTTGACACACAAGGCCTCACGGTTTTGTCTTTGACGATAGGGATGATAGCCGAAACCCCCCACACTGTGAATATATGGAGAGGAGGGATGTGGTGAGCACTGTGAATGTATGGAGAGGAGGGATGTGGTGAGCGCTGTGAATGTATGGAGAGTGTAACGGCCCAGACCACCCGCTAGCACGATATTGTCCGCTTTGGCACACAAGGCCTCACGGTTTTGCCTTTGACGATAGGGATGATAGCCGAAGCCCCCCACACTCACTCGTCAAAACGCGTCATGCTAGGGAGAGGTATCCACACCCTTATAAGGCATGCTTCGTTCCCCTCCCCAACCGATGTGGGCCTTACAATCCACCCCCCTAAGGGAGTCCAGCGCCCTCGCTGGCACATCGATCCGGGTTCTGGCTCTGATACCATCTGTAACAGCCCAGACCACCCGCTAGCACGATATTGTCCGCTTTGGAACACAAGGCCTCACGGTTTTGCCTTTGACGATAGGGATGCTAGCTGAAGCCCCCCACACTCACTCGTCAAAACGCGTCATGTTAGGGAGAGGTATCCACACCCTTATAAGGCATGCTTCGTTCCCCTCTCCAACCGATGTGGGCCTTACAATATAATAATCTAATAATCTCAATAAATAATATTCACCGAAAGACCAATATTCAAATTTTATTTTTACCGAAATATTTTATATGCAACCATAAAAATATATGTTTTTTTTGTGTTTGAAAAAGATAATGAATTATGACAAAATATTTTCGTAAAAATAATCTTTATATCACTTTTTATATACATGTATAAGGAAATAATTTTTTTGTGATAAAATTTCTGTGTTAGCTGCAAAAGAAACTTTACAAAATTTTAATATTATTAAAAGATTTAATACTTTTATGTTTGTAGGAGTGGATTATTTAATTTAATTTTTTTTAAAAAATATTAATTATATATATATATATATTAAAAATTAATTACTATGTATTTGTATAAAAATACATAATATTTTTTTATATATTTTTAATCCATATTTTATATTTTAATATGTATTTTATATGAGCGATTTAATTCTCTTGTGTTTTAAAAATATATTTAATAGTATAATAATTAAAATATATGTTAATAAGATTAAAATTATAATTATCATTAAAAAATTTGAATAGAAAATTAATATTGTGTAAATATTATAAATGACACAAATATATATGAATGAAAATAGATAAAAATAACTGAGTAATAATTTCATACGTACTTGAATTTAGTTTGTGATGTATATCTATTAGATTACTTTTTTGAAAAAAATATTTAGAATATTCTAAAATAATGTTATTGTGCTCTGAAAAAAAAAAATAAATAGTGCAACGCTCTTTAAATGCTATAAACTATAAATCTTAATTTTTGAATTTTAAATCCTAAACTTTCAATCCTAAGTTTTAAACCCTAAATCTTAGCAAAGTTTAAACTCTAAATTTAAAACATTAATATAAAATATAATAATAAAAAACTAAAATTTATTTAATTGACAAAAAATATAACATTCCTTACTTAATAAAAAAATATTTAAGAATTATCTTTAAAATTATAATGTTAGTCTAATTTGATGAAAATTCAATAACAATGTATTTTACATTAAAAGTAATATACTTATATATATGAATTTGAGAGAGATATTATCAATTTTTTTTTAAAAGAGAGACATTATCAATTTAAAATTATCAAAATTAACTAACTATTTATTATTTATGTACTATTTGTACAAAAATAAAAAAATTATAATATAGTAACTAAAATCTGATCATCACCGTATATAAATCTTGAATTGTAGGTAAAACTACTTTTATATAAATTGAAATTGTGAAAATATATAAAATGATAAAAATATCTTGTTTGAATTATTTTTATTAAGTAGGTTATATTAAAAATTAATTACTAAAGTGTATTTTTTGTGTGTCTTGATTGGACTCTTATTTATAAAATTTAATGAATAATTATATAATAAAATAAATTATAAAATTTAATATTATTCACACAAGAGCATAATATATAAATTCAATAAATGTATCCCATTACAATTTTAAACTAATAACACTTGAATAATATCTTGAATAATATTTATGTATCATCGTATGAATTAATATTTGTAAACAAATATTTTCACCATATAGCAACAATATATACCTCCTAATAAAGTATTATTTCTAGGTAATGTATCAAAACTATATTAATAACAATTAAGAATAAAATATATACTTATACTAAAAGTATTAAAAATTATTTACTAAATTAACTATTTATATAAACTATATATTAACTATTGATTATTATATGATTGGGTGCATTTATATATTAGTAGTACTGCAAAGGGCAAGAGTCAATGAAAAAAGAAATATTAAAAATAGGTACATGTGTGCGTCTGCAATAATTGTAGTGTCCACTGTCCAATAATGACGTGAAGTATTATATAAAATACTAAAATTTTCAAGTTGCCTCTAGAAATGGATACTCTTATTTAAAAATTTTTCATGGGATTATTATGTATGTGATAAGTTTTATAATTAATTAGTTATTTTTGTAAGTTTTATATTTGATCTCACTTTTTTAAGCTTTAGTAAACATGAATACTACTCTATTCATTTGTTCTTATTATCTTCAAATTAGTTTACATTTTTAGAAAAAATTTAATATTGCTCAATAATAATTATGTTTATTTACTAGATAGATACGTTTAGAAAAAATTAAATATATCTTGAATAATTAAAGGGCATTAATTTGCTGTGTGTTGCATTATTAATCAGATAAATAAAATAATTTTTTTTTCAGTACCATATGGGTAATTAAGAAACTTTGTGAATAAGTGAGCCAAATAATTGGTTGTATATATCTCTTTATTATTATTATTATTGAAAAAGAATCAACCCAAACAAGCGGGCTTGGTGGTAGGGCGGTGCCATTGAAATCCAAATTAAAATGCTATGGCCTATGGTTGCCATATTTGAGTCAAAACACCTGGTCCTCAATAAATTCTTTATAGGGGACTATATCATGTCTCAATATATATGGTCCCCATTATCAGCAATAATAATAATAATAATAATAATAATAATAATAAAAGGTACCTTGAGATAAGAAGGAAACTGAAAATGAAAGACATGCTCTTTTTATTATTCATTCCTTCACATGATTGATATTCTCACCATATGATCTTGGTTTAGTAGGATTTTTGTTGGATTGATTAATTATTACGTGTGTGTATATATATATAATAAAAATAAATAAATAAATAAAAAGATAGACTAATAAGAAATATACTAAATACTTATGGTCACGGTTGCATGCATTGTTTTCTTAAATTAATTAATAAGGTGATATTATTTAATTATTTTTTTAAATCTTGATATATATAATTCTCTTAAAAAATAATACATATTAGTTGTTAAGAAAATGTTTAAGTCAAAATAGCATTTATTATATAAAAAAAAGTTATGCACGTAGTAATTAAGATTGATGAAAATTTAATTTCTAAAAAAATATGATATCTATACACACAAAACTAAATATAAAAGAATTCCATTGTCTAGATAGTTAAACATAAATTAATTATTATAATGATATTATTAATTTACAGGCCAGCATCAGGGAGATCAATGAATCCAATAAGAACATTAGGTTCAGCAATTACAGCAAACAATTACAAAACAATTTGAATTTATTTGACAGCTCCAATTCTTAATGCACTTGGTGGTGTCGATGCTTATTCTGCTGTTAAGCTTCCTAATGAAGATGAAAACCTGGTCTAGGCTCCTTCAAATCTTGGAAGCTTCATAAGGTGATTTTACAATAATTGATTATTAGAATATATATATAAACTTATATGTATCATATATATAATAAATAATATATATAAAAAAAAGTATATATAATGAGTGATAATATTTGAATCTTATTTAAAAATAATAGTCAAGTTTAGTACTCAATATAATTTGGTCTTCGATATAATTGCTTTGAATGAACAAAACAATTACTACTTACAAATTACAATCCCAAAAAAGAAGAATAACATGACTTATTGCACTTAGACAAAAAAAAAAAAGGAACAATAATAAAGATAAAGAGAAGAACACAAAAAAAATAATTAGTTAGTTGAGTTATGAGTGAAGTGATGAGTATTATTATATCTACCCTCAAGCGCACGACAGAAAGAGACTCTTCGAAATGAATTAGAAAGCACCATAAAATCAACTTTTTTTTCAAAGGCCTTTAGGCAAAGACGACCTTTCTGAAATCAATGTAACTGCTTAATTTATCCCACTTTTCTTTTCTTTACTTTTTTATTAATACCACTAGTATAAAATTATAGCGCTGGTCAAATATTGATCTATTATAAAAATTTATTGTTATATATCTATTAATATTAATAATTATTATTTTTAACATAAAAAATTATTTGTGTATAAAAATTTATTATATAGTATGTAAAAATATTTTATTTTTTGCTTTCTAGAGACTAAATAAAAATAATTTATATTATAATCATATAAAGAATATTTATCAATTAAAGAATATTTAGTTATATTATTAAATTTCTAATATATGACCCGCATTACATACAAATTTTGTACCTAATCTATTTTATTGTATTTATTTTATTGTATTTATGTACAGTTTCTTAACAGAAACATTAATATATATTTATTAAAAGACGTAATTTGTTTAGTATACAAAGAAATTATGTAATTAATCTCTTTTATTATATTAATGTTTAAGTTAGTTATTATAGCCTATTGTATGGCCCACGCTTCCAACGTGTCACGTTGATTCTGTAATATGTTTAAATGGTAATTTGTTATCTTTTTAATTTGTA
Organism: Arachis ipaensis; assembly: GCF_059453495.1. Classification (NCBI taxonomy): domain Eukaryota; kingdom Viridiplantae; phylum Streptophyta; class Magnoliopsida; order Fabales; family Fabaceae; genus Arachis; species Arachis ipaensis. The sequence goes on from NC_142438.1 coordinate 10,170,439, forward strand.
CGGCAGCTTAATTAGTTGAAATAGAATAAACTTTTTAATCCTTTATTCACTAATTTCAAATATTGAATGTTGTATGCAAAATTATCATTATACATAAATTTATTTATCACCGTTGATTGTACTTTAATTGCAAAATTCTTAATATTCCTAAAATTCGCAATATACTTCTTCTTTTTACACGGGTTTTTTATACTTTGATTTTATTCTATTATTTCATACACTATTTTCATTATATACAAACAAATATTGTCGTTATTTGACATTCATATTTGTATTTTTGCAATTTTTTCGACTAACTTTCACTTTAATATGGTATAGTTTAATTATTATTTTGTCTTTGCATTGATGGATAGCTGAAAAATAGAAAATATAATTCTGTGTATAATTGCTAATCTGAATCATTTTTATTTGAATTAAATGTGCTGCTAATGTTCTTAATTGATTTTTATTGTCCTGTTTTTTTCTAAGAAGGTGAAATGGAAATTTAAAATAAAAAAAAATCAATTCCAACTTGATTTGTACTTAAAAGTTGAAATAAATAATTTCGGTTTCAAAAATCAGATTGCTATTATAGAACTAATTTTTTTATAACTTATACTATTGAAGGAGTTTTTATAATTATTTTAAATAAAAAACATATTATTAATGTTTTAATAAAGAAGAGCGATCAATGTAAATGGTAGTTATTTTTACTAATATATTAGATACACGTGTAAAATAATTTTACACTAATAATGTATCAAAATTAAATTCTAAAAAAAATAGATTATAAATTTATCCATATTGAAGAAATTCATATAAACTATTTTAAATTTGTGTTCATATCTTTATTACTCTTATTTATAACTTTTATCCAATAAAAAAATAAATATACATGAGAGAATTTTTAACAACTTATACATGATGTTTCACAAATATGATCATGCATGATACCACTCTTAAGTCTCAATCAATTTGTATATTTTTAAAATATACAATTTTTATGAGTCAATTATCTTATAGAATTTGAATTGTATTGGAGTTGTTATTATTGAATATTTTTAACATAACTAAGTGGTAATTTTTTATTTACAATGATATAGAAGTGAACTTACAAAAAAAAATATACTTTACTCAAATTCTTCACTTTTTCTTATTCCTTGTTTTTCTTTATTTTTCTTTTCTCTTTTATTTTCTTTTTTATTTGATATTTCAATGTTCTTTAATTTTCTTCTTTTTTTTTTGCATATGCATATACCAAAAGATCAAAGGTCTTTTATGTTGAGCTTTGAGCCTTTGACCTCTTCGTAAATTCTTCCTAAATTCATAGAATTACATGCTTGAAAAAATAGTATAGTAAAATTTTCTAAACCAACTATTGGTCGATTATCTTTGCGATCAATATAAAGTAATGGCTATTGCTTTTGTTTTTTAACAGAATTATGATTTTGCTCCCAAAGAGGAATAACATCATATTTAAAGCCTGGATACCTATTAAAAGAAAGTATATAAACAAAGTAAAATCAAAGCCAAAACTCACTGTTACATAATTCGATAGATATCATAGTTGTAAAATATGATAAACTGTACCCAGTAGGTTCAACAAAAATATGTCAAAAATAAAAGCAAAGGTACTTAATTTGATCCTCAATAAACAAATTTGATCTAACTTAATTAGGACTGAAGTTTAGTTTAATAATATACTACAGAATTATCAAAACTAATTTGATCCTGAATAAATTGACTTCCTCTTCTCGACACACATAATTCTTAAACACTAATCTTTAATTAAAAAAGACTTGAGAGTCAGCTTACAATGTACTCATTATAAAAGATTGATAACTTATAATCGATAAATTTTTGGTTGATAACTTTGAAACACCTCTTGTGAATCTCCTTTTGCTTTTTTCACTTTAATAATTGCCCAGCTCAAAATATCAACATCAATAATATCTTTAACATGAGAGTGAATCTCTAATTTTTCAGAAGTTGAAACATGGTAAACCTTATCAGCTGCCACAAAAAGGCTGTAGAAGAGAAAGGAGGAGATGATTATCCCTAAGATTTTGATGGACATGAATAAACAAAATAATAACAAAGCAACAGTACCACATGAACACACTCAACCCCTCATCTAGCAAGTGGTTATATACTTTCAGTTGGCAAATTAAAAAAAAAAAAGCAACTGCAAAATCAATGTATTTATTCACCAAGATATTCAAGGAATGAAAAAAAATCCAAGTAACTTTTACAAATATCTCAGAAAAAAAATTAATTGAAAAAAATAGTAAATTGGGTATCACATTTTTTTTCTAATTAATTTCAATAAGCATTAATCTCTCTGTTCAGATTAAGTATCCATTTTTGTTAATAAATTTCTTACTTTCATCCTTACTAAGTGTAACTTAAAGGAAAACAATAAGAACATATATGATATACCGCATGACATACATATATGTAGTACAAACTATTATAGTGGTGTTAGAAGTAGGACCAGCAGCGACTTATTTTATTTTTTTTCTCACAAAATTCTATTTGTCGGTTTCTTTCCATTCTATTTCGTTCATCCCATTCATGCTTATAGAATGCTACTCCTTATTTTGTTTTAAAACTAATGAAGGCCCTCCCCTACTTTGATTGATCATACAGTCCATAATATAACATTTAGGAATTTAAACTGAGAAAGTTTTTGAAAGGACAGAAGAAGAATTTCTTCTAGTGTGTCAGGTATATCGCAAGTAATGAAAAATCCTACAATATTTTCTGGAGGATACACTAAATGTCAACAGGACAAAAGTTTGTTCACTTTCATACAACTTAGGCACCTTTAATTGGTATTACTACTAAATAGAGACATAGTGTTGACATTGAAATTTATGCAAGCCTCCAAAAGATGCCAAGGTTTGTGGATAATAGAGTTCTAAGCAACATCAGATACTGGTAATAATTAAAAAAGAAGCATTCCTCAACTTACCTAAGCAAATCCTAGTCCATAATGATGACTTTTGTAAATCTGTTTCGTAAATCTGTCATAAAGGGATTTTCACATGAAAATTCCAAAGCTGCAACATTTCCATACTGATCACAAAGTAACTGGACTTATGCATGTCAACTCAATTTGATAAAAAAAATATCATTAGAATATGATCAATCAGATTAAAGTTAAGCAGCTTGTCTCTGGGAGGCAACTTTCATTATAAATATACTTCACCTTGGACTTGCCTGAAGAATGTCCTTACCTCTTCATCAATTGGCATTTTGATAAAAAAAAAAAAAATCCAAAACCCCGGAAAAATCTCAATTGACATACCTGCATTATACTCAAAACCTCAACTTGATCACCAACTTTTATGATTTCTTACCATTTTTCTGTATTTCTCCGTGCTTCAATTCTGTCATATTTTCCTTTTTTTTTCAGATAATACCATAAATCAGTTGCTAAGAAATTTTTATTCCTGTAGTCTTCAATAAATTTTAATCACCAAATTAGTGTCTAATATCAGAATTTTAAAAATTTTTAGGGTATGTTGTGTTTTTATTAAATAACATAGAGACTGATTTGTTTAACATTTTACTAAAATTTGACAAGAGGATTGCTTTGTCTAACAAAACAAAAAGGCTACGGACTGGTTTAATGATTAAAATTTGTCGATGATTAAGGTGTTCGACTAAAAATTACTAATTTGGGGTGTAACTCTTATTTTTTTTGTACACTTATCATATAGGGATCCGTCTGAGGAAAAAATTGTTGAGAATTTCCTCGAAGAAGAGGGAATTCAGGAGACTATCAAGTCTAAGATTTTGTAGATCATCAAAGGAATGGGTTAGTTAATCAACATTCACCCTCCTTTTGGCTCAAGTTAATATATTTGATTTAAGGGTAATATCAGAAAAATCCTCTGCCATGGGAACCAACTTTTTTGTTGACGAGATCCTGTGTTGTTGGTTGACCCTATTGATGTTGAAGCACTACTTCCAAAGAAACATAGACAAAGAGAGCTTTTAGTTTTGGGTTTTGGGTATTCCAGGTTTGTTATGATTTTGGTTTTGGCCATGGAAGATAATTAGCAAGCATGAAAGTGCATTCCACCTGAATGAGCATAATTGTTGGGTGTCACTCAGGAGACGTGTATCAAATTTCAAAGTCTACTTAAATATAAGTATTTGTTTTTCTTGCTTGTTTCGTATGCATGGAATTAGAGGGAAGACTAGGACCTTGTCATTATCCTCCATTCATTCCATAACCTTTTTTTTTCACCCTATTATGTTTCCATTCTTGCTCTAACCCCACATGAGCATTTGCTTATTTATACTCGATACATGGCCTATACTTAAATACTATGGTATGCATATATTAAATTTAGTTATTAAGAAAATCAGTCATTAGTATAAATAAAAATTAAAATATAAAAATATATTAAAAATAAATTAAATAATACATATATTTATATATAAATATATTATTGACTAATTTTAGTGATTGATTTTAATATATAAATAGTATTTTTAATACTTAAATATAAATAATTCAGAATAAAGTATCATTTTTGTCCTCAATGTTTGGAGTAAGTCCCAGAGTTATGCCTAACGTTTCAATCGTCCTATTTAAGTCCCTAACGTTTCAAAATTGGCTCAATGTTATCCTGCCGTTAGGAATTCATTAACAGAATTGACGGCAGGACAAAATTGATGACGATTTTGAAACGGTAGGGACTTAAATAGAACGAAAACGTTGGGGACAAAAACGATACATAGAAATAAATTTTAATTTTATCCTTTAATAATATCAATTTTTTACTGTATATAATATTCAATTATTTTTTAATCACATATATATATAAGTAAATTATCTTTGAATGTATCGTACACAATGCCACAAATAGAACGAACATCAGCAAATGTCTGGCACCCTTTTTGATAATTCAATAACAAACGAAGGTAGTACTCCTCTCCATGCGAGTGAGGAATATGTGTGAGACGACCACTCACATTCCCTTGCTTCCGTGGCCTCCACATATGCCCTTGCTTGTCCCAAACAAAAAATGACGGCATCTCCGTGTAAGTCAGTGTACGGGCCAGATCAAAATCCTTGTTAGCCTTAAACCAGCCAATAAACATACTATCCTTTGAGACCGCAGTCTCGATAACATTCTCAATAAGTTGATGATCTTCGTACAAAATATTCTGTTCATTTGGCAGGTGGAATGGACGTTTGCCTCTTTAAACTGAATCTCAAACCCGAATAGCCGCCAGGATGCCTCACAAGCAGATATATATCGGCAATCATAGTAGTTTTGGATTTCATCCACAGTGACAACAGAATCAGCTGAATCATGCGATCAGAAAAATGAAGCTGTGACACGATCATTACCTTTGTGGACGTACTTGAACAAATACTTAATAGCAGATGTCTGGCAAGTATACTCAACATTTATGTGGCACCCATACTTAAGAAGCAATTTTGCATTGTACGGGACAATAAACCGATTGTCGAGGTCAACATTCCTCTTGCTTGTTGAACGACCATTATCCGACCGTTTATACTTGGGAAAACCTGCACTGTCTATGGCTGTTTTCTCATGGAATGGCATTGGATAAAACTTGGAACACTTCCCATTAACCATACACGGGCTACTCGTGTTCAAAACTTCACAGGGTCTGAACCATGAATTTCTGGACTAAGCTGTATAGCTTAGGTTGAGTGTGTTCGTCAGGTATCTCGGCCGATATATGATGGTCAATATCATCGGATGATCTAGGCTTCTCGGCTGACTAAAGAAATAATAAAATGTGACAGTGGGGAAGACCACGCTTCTGGAATTTAACTGTGTACACAACTAAAACAAAGAAAATGGGAAAAAGAAAAGAATATGTGAGGGGACAAATAACCATTGATGGAAAAAGGACAAATGTGTTGGCGTGAACTTGAAGACACTGAATGAAAAACCTTACCTCCTTTGGGCTTTCCGAATATGGACCATCCTTTAAGTCTTTTAGCAAGGCATCTAACTTGATCTTGAAAACCCTTGATATGATATCAGGCCTGTCACTTGGCTTTAATGAATAGTCCGCAACGCAATCTTTAATCTTGTTCCAATCTGGGTTACATGTGATAGTAATGAAATAGCTAGGGTAACCGGCATACCTGCAAATAGAAAATGCATCTTTGCAATTGTTGTACATGTACCAGGGACCGCCGACAAATAAAGACGGCAAGATAACTCGTTTGCCAGTTCCTGCAGCCTGTGTCTCACCATGAATTAGGCACTCATGTAGGCCTTGCAGTTGATAGGAGCGAAACTTGTTCTGGTGGAACCTGTGATATTGTAGTCTTTCAGCTTCTACCATAGTGTAACTATCAACCAAAAATTGTTGGAACAAACGTCTTGATTTGAGAAGAACTTGCGACTCATGCGTTCTCATTTGGATTCGAAAAGACAGAAACTCCCTCATGCTAATTGTTTTTCGCTTATGTAACTGTTGCTTAGATCTTTTATCGGATATTAAGATATCACTCTGATAAACCACTATTTTATGATTTATCTTGTCCTCATTTGAGTGGTTTTTATCAATTTCTTGCTCACTTATTCATATAATTTGCATGATTTTACAATCCCTTCCTTATTTTGTGATATAATTGAAAACATGTTCCTAGGCCTTTAAACTGTTAGTTTTAATTATCCTTTATTACCATTCGATACCGTGATCCGTATGTTGAGTGCTTTCAGACTTTATAGGGCAGGAATGGCTTAGAGGATGGAAAGGAAACATGCAAAAGTGGAAGAAACGAGAAAAATGAAGTATTTGAGAAACGGGCAGCGATGCGTGCGCATGGACGATGCAAACGCGTGCCTAGCACAAAACACGAGCGACGTTGCAGAAAGTTGCAGAAAACGCTGGGGGCAATTTCTGGGCTCCTTTTCGGCCCAAATCCAAGCCTGGGAACACAAAATAGAGGCTGCAGAATGGGAGAATCAAATCATTCAATCATACAATTTCATAATACACAATTTTAGGGTTTTAGATGTAGTTTCTAGAGAGAGAGAGGCTCTCTCCTCTCTCTAGGTTTTAGGATTTAGGATTTCTCTTAGTTTTAGGTTTATTTCTTCTCAATTCCAGGTTCAATGTTCCTTTAATTTAGTTTCTCTTATACTTTTATTTATTCTAGCATTCCAGTTTATTTATTTCCTTTGTTGATTACTTTATGTTACTATTTGGTTTATGAATTCTCATGTTTAATTTAATTTTCTATTTAATACAATTTGAGATATTTCAGATTTATGATTGCTTTCTTCAATTTATATTATTGATGCTTTCAATTTAATTTAGATTTCTCCCCTTTTGGATTTGGTTGAGTAATTGGTGACACTTGAGTTATCAAACTCCTTTGTTGATTGATAATTAGGATTTGCTGGTTGATTTGGATTCCTCTAAAGCTAGTCTTTTCTTAGGAGTTGACTAGGACTTGAGGAATCCCATTGATTAGTCCACTTGACTTTCCTTTATTTAGTAAAGGTTAACTAAGTGGAAGCAATAAATAATTCTCATCACAATTGATAAGGATAACTAGGATGGAATTTCCAATTCTTATACCTTGCAAGGGTTTTCATGATTATTAATTTACTTTCTTGCCAATTTATTTCCTTGTTCCATATTTCAAAAAACCCAAAAAGATACTTTTTCATAACCAATAATAAATCATACTTCTCTGCAATTCCTTGAGAGACGACCCGAGGTTTGAATACTTCGGTTATCAATTTTATTAGGGGTTTGTTACTTGTGACAACCAAACTTTTGTATGAAAGGATTCTTTGCCGCTTTAGAAACTATACTTACAACGTGATTACTTTTGTGAATTCTTTACTAGAAGAGATCAGTTCATCACACTCCGAAAACCATCTTCACCGTATGGAAAAAGCAAGGGGTACTGTAGTGCAAGGTACTGGGGATGATTAACATCAATGCGTTTCAACTGATTTGAATGTGTCTGAAGTACAACATCCCTCTCAAGGTTATCTGTATCAAAATCACCTACAATAAGAGCAGCAACTTCAGACGCTGATGGTAGAATATATCTTCTACCATCAGTATTCCTCTTCTTGATAAGACGAAGCTGTAGCGGAGTGGTTGAATCTTCAACGAACCTTTGCCTAGCATATCGAAAAGACTTAGCAAGAGAATTGTGGGAATCAAGCATGTTGCTGAGGTCGGCCACAATGGTCTGATCTATATATTTGTTTTGATTAGACAGGCTACATCAACCCAAAACCAAAATACATCAAGATAAATGAAGGTCACACCGAAATCATATAATACACATATTAAAATATCAGCAGACAATCAGTACAACCAATTCACCCAATTGCGTCAATCCTGTTCTAAACTTCGTTTTCCGTATCATAGAAATAGAGCTGAGCAAACTTGGGCTTGCTAGACTGCTGTGGCATCAAACTTCCAATTGAATGGTAATTTTGGCCACTAATAACAAACATGGGGGGAGCGGAACCCTTGTTTAATGTGTACTGAATCTTTCCAGCCATAGATGTGAACGAAAAAATACCATTAAAGGCCCTGATATATTTCTGATAATGCAAAGATCATTCATCATCTCCATCCAACAACACCTTCAACAATGGTAGCGGGACCGGCAACAAAGGGAGAGTGACCTTTCCACTTATACAACAAATAGCAAATAATATAGTGTTATTGGCTCCACCTTTCGCAAGTCGCTCGTGCATCCACATGTTTGCCCCACAAAAAACACATCTTTGCGTGGATTGCCCAATAGACCAAACATCTAGTGAACATATGAAATAAAGCAAAATCAAGGTTTGCAGGAGTGCAATAATAGGTCAAAATATGGATAAACTCATAATCATAGTCATTGAGAATAACACCTGGTTCAGTAGAAGATGCAACAAAAGCTTCAACTTGGACGTCGCTAGCCTCAGGCAGATAAAAATTTGCAGATCGGGACAAAGGGGAATAGCCAACCCGACTGCATATTTGATGAAAACCAGTTATCAAATCTCGGAGCTAAATTTGAAACATTAAAACGATTGTGAGTTAGTGGGCGGAACAATCCAGTCAAAGACCCATGTTCAACCGTGGCTGCGGGTGAGGCTCGGCAAAAGGTCCCATACTAATGATAAAAAAAATTGTACCAGCTTATACGGTAGAATTGTTTAATTGTTTAATTGCAGCATAATTCCCGGCTTCAGAACATATCCTAGAGAAATGGGAAATTCAGGCATTACTTACGTGGTACGTGTTACAGAACACTTTTGTCTGTCACCAAACCTAGGTACATTGCACGATGAAGAACCTGCAATGGAAAAAAGGGGTGTTATCCGCGGATGGACAAGCCAACACCGTGGTACGGGGCAGTATTTAAAAAAGGAACAGTATGACAAAAATGAAACGGAGTAGCACAGGTGATCACGATAACTAAGCAATACCAGCGGTGAGTATCGCACGTGTGGGGGAATATTGCTACATTCCGCGGAGAGCCATTTAGCCAAAGAATAAGTTAGAAAAGATATCCACCTTAGATTGACAAAGTAAAGCTAACCTTGGACTGTGACAACAGAGGCGGGTGATTTTTGGAGCACACCAATAGCGGTTTGGAAGGACTCAGACATGTGTCTGTTAGGATCAACTGCAACAACAGAAAATCGTAGATGAAAGTTTATAAATCATGCATAAACACACCAGTAGAGCAGCAAGATAAGGGTCACGCAAAATTTCCAGCAAAAAATGACATGTTCCCTCACAGAGGAAAGAATGGATCATGCCAAAAAATGAAAAAGTCTAATGGAAAAATGACGACAAGCATGAAGCGAACTATGTAGTGGACAATGACTAACAAACCATTCTCGGGGCCGGATGGACTCAGCAACACGTTGACCCGGCGCCTCTTATGACCCAGCAAATTCATCCGCCGTTGCCCTGCGAGCTTAGCTTGGTGTTCCATGGAATCCAGGCAACCGAACCGGTTGCCAAAGGGGTAGGTGTGTGGAATAATTTTGTTACAGGTACTCAAACTGATTTCAGACAATTGCAAAATTGGACACCGCTCAGCTAGACAGGAAAGGCAACACGCAATGATAAAGGTCAACAAATACTGGGAAGAAAGGAAAAGACCGAAAGATCTACATCAGGAATGATGTCAAAGTTGGACTATGAAAAACACATGTGCTCAGGCGCTTGCTTAGTCTTTGACCATTAAGGAAAAGAGACCAGTTCACAGAGGAAACGGATCAATTTGGCATCCCACGACTAATTCAAATTCAAAAAACAATGAACTCAAGACATAGTCAACCGATCACCTTAACATGACCAAAAGAAAGAGAGAAGGAAGTTAGCTGATAGGGGAAATTGTAATTGCAGAATCATAGTTACACTTATTATTTGTAACATAAAAAAAAGAGTAGTGGAACATGGAAACAGGAGTCCGGGTAAACACCAGTTCGGTTTGACTACTCAGCACATAACTGTTATATTTAGAGAGAGAAAATAACAACAAAAGAAATGTTAAGTGAGTTCTGGTATACAAACAAAGGTGCCGTAGGAAAGAATTAGAGAGGTTTTTTTAAGAGAATAGAAATAATGCAATGTGTTTTAACTTAATCTCCAAAACGGGCTTTGCATCTTACTATGCAAGGTCAAAAGGAATAGTGTGAAATATGCATTGTTCATATAAAAGATGTGATAAGAAAATTTTAGCCATATCTCAACATAAGGGAAAATCTCTTTGGTTAAAATAATCAAATTTTAACAGTTTAAGAATCAAATTTTAACAATTTAAGAATGATTGTTCGATATAAGACATTTATTTGTATCCAAACTAATTTTCTCTGCCTCGTATAATATGACAATCAACTGTTGGGAAATAATTTGGAGTGCTGATGCATGCAAAGATCTTCCATGCGTGTAGGTAAATGAAATTTTTCTCTGATCTTTTGTGCTTAATTACAATTTATTAGCACGACCATAAATTGGTAACAATCTGACTTGAAATCGAAACCATAAAAGAAGGCACGGCATAAATAAACAACAGCAGAATAAAACCCACTATTGATAAGGTATAAGATAGCCTTGCTTATAAATAAGAGTTGTTTATCTTTGAATGAGTGGAATTTAAAACCGCTTGGTCTATTTGACCCACGGAAGTATGTAAAAAATCTTGACAATGCTCTAACATGGAAGCATACAATCTACACACACAATATAGAAAAAAATGGGCTTTCTATTCAAAGAAAAATCTACTGCCACTTTTGCAAAAATGTAAGTACTTATAAATATGGTGTGTCTTCACAAATTAAGGAGGACCGCGCAAATCATATTGCGACGCCTGTGTTTGAATGACAAGAAGCTAATCTAAATAGAATAATTCAATTATTCAATTAATGTGAAATTATTGGCAGATGGAAGTCTATTCAAGGAGATATATTTTTTTATACAACATCAATGAAAGGCAAAAGTACTTGTCGGGCGCAACTTTATCACCTTTTATGCTGGTTCGTTATTGATTGGGTATGAATAATGTTAATGGTGTTTTGAAGGATGGAAGAAGAAACCTATGCATCCAACCAATTTGCATTAAGCCCCGGGGAACGCATTGCAAAGAACCGGTTAGTGATAAATATATCATATGCACAGAACAGATACATCTAGGTGGGAAAGTGTGGGGCGCAACTAAAATGGCTTGTCGTTCATGCTGTGTTGACGAAACTCCAGAAAACCAATCACTATCAACAGTTATTAGAAAATAATTAACAAAGAGGGTATGGGAATGAGCACACTGTTTCATACACAGGTCCCATGCCTAACACAGAGCGCCACTAATCAGGTAACTCAATGCGGTTATTGCAGAACTATTCTCAAAATAAAAGAGCTTCACTTCCAATAGCACCCTAGTTTAAACCCCCCGCCCCATGGCATAAGAAAGCAAAGTGAATAAGCAAATCCAACTCGTGAAATTCCATGTTTAACGACATACAACATTCAGGTTGCAATGATAGGAGTACACATAAACAGAGAAAAAGCAAAAAAAAAAAAAGGAAACTCCTACATGTTAACGAAATCAGTAAGATGTAGTTAACCAAGTGAAGTAGTGACATAACATCTGACGGGGATTACAAAACCACATGGAAGGATAAACAGAACAGCGTATAAACTAACGGTAGCATCAATACGGGGCATCTCAATCCAGACCATACGAGAAGCCCAACCGAGAGCCGCCATGAGATCTAACACTATGATCGAGCAAACTAAATAACAACGATGACAATGAGACCATGCAGCAGCATGTTAACGTGGCATGACACATTGCTAATGTGAACATGTAAAAATAAATGCCAACTGTGAATGTAACATTAGGAATCTTAAGTAAGTCGAAATCAAGTTGATAAAACGAAAGAGTCAGAGCAGTTTATTTAATGCCAAGCAGTTCGGTTGGCTTTACTTTTATTTAAAGCTCTGAGACGGAGGGATGACCGGCTCACATATCCTCTGCAACAGGATCGGTGGCATTCCCTGGGATGCACTTCTCAAACGCAGGCAGAAGACTCTTGGAGGCAGAGAGTGAGGCACGAGAGGAGAGGTCATCATCGGATCTAATGCACAGCCGTTTGACAGGAGTCTGTGTAACCACGTGGTCAGCGCCATGCTCAGAAACAGATGTGGCTTTGGTGCTCAGAGGGGTGGTGGAACCAGCAACTCCGACTATGCTCCCATTTCGAATCAATTCACCGCTATGAACACCCTTTGCAGTGGTCAACTTCTGCAATGCATCCTGGAACATATAACGGTGAGATTGTAAAGTGTTAAGGAACACAAAAAGCAGCAGCAGTTGAATACATAATGCTAATTGAGAGGCCTTTGTGGAGTAATCAAAGACTCGTACCAATTTAATGTTCTTTTCTAAAGCAAGTGAAGCTATAATTTCTGGATTAGAACATATCCTAGAAATGGTGATCATGAACGCCTGAAATTTATTTAGGCTATCATGCCTAACAGTAAGCTTGAAAAGGATCGGACTGTCTTCCTAACCAGTGCATTCAGCTCCTCTGGGAAATGGTCTCTTCTATAACCCTGTTTGTGGAAGACAAGAAGTGAGTAAGTCGGCAGCGAAAGACTTCACAAAATGTCAGACCAAAAGGAAACAAACAACTAATAATGAACCTTAGCAAGCATGCTGGTGCGGATGTCAGTGGCAGTTAGTCCTAAGAACTTTGAGGCAGAATTCTCAAAGAGAACAAAGGTTGCTATATCTGAGTCATCAACAACACGAACCTGAATGCTAAACCTTCATGCACAAATAAAAAACACATTAGAAACAAAAAAAGAGGGGGACATGTTGATGATGCAACAAATGCTCTGATCAGATTTAACAATAAACACAGGTGCAACATGGCTATTTGCTGTAACCGATTCCAAATCTAGGGAAAGCATCAAATCAAAAAAATAAAAACCAACTAAAGTTATTGAATATAAGGAGACTACACAGGATCAAACCAACCACACAGGAACGAAAACCAACCTCGCAACAAAAATTGTTGAGTAAACATCGCATTTTGCATAATAAAACTGGTCAGTAAGTGCCTCCAGTCCCTGAGTGCATTGTCTGCAAGCCTTGTACCACCATGCATGATCTCTGTCAATGTCGATCACCATTCCACAGGTCACGTAGGTTGATTTCTGGAAGAAAAAAATTAACCACAATGAAATAAACAAAATGCACGAAGGAGAATAATTTTAACGAATTCCTGCAAAGAGTAGTGTATCACATAGGAAAAAAATAACCAGAATGACATAAACAAAATGCATGATGGAGAATAATTTTAAAGAATTTCTGCAAAGAGTAGTGTATCGCATGAAAACATGGAACTCACGTATTAAAGTGTTTCAAGATGGTTTCCACAAAGACTATATTTAAATTGGTGTTAGGAAACGACCATAAATTTCAAAGCACCCAATGAACACACCTCAACAGTTTGCTTTATCTGATGTATGGGTGCATAGGGTGTAAGGCTGAGAAAATCTTCAAAAGGAAAATGCCTCACTACCCGGCCTATAACATCAACGCTGGGCTTATGCTTAGTACCAAGTCCAATAAGCCTTGCATCAAAAAGTTAACAATATCACCATATCACAACCAATATATGAATGCGTTAAGTTGCTTGTTAAAGATTGGTGAACAAAAACTAAAGCCTTTGTTAAAGAACCGGACTTTTGGCGGAATTTCTTAACCACTTCAAGGTCAGCATTAACCATGAGCCTTGTGGTGTAGTTTGTGTTGGTGATAGTCATCACACCTGAAACAAAATTTAATTTGATTAGACAAATACTTGATTACATATAAGCAGGTTTGTTGCTAATTAGGCAATTTTAAATATACCATTGTAGAACTTCATCTTGGCAAATTGGAGCACGATTATAAATTCGGTGGCCTTGTTGGCAACAAGACGAGTGACCAATTCAGATGCATAATTTTCCCACAACGTGCATGAAAGCTTCTCACTGCCACTTTTGGGTCCACACGTATTTTTTATCGCGGTTTACATAGACCAGTTATAATCATTAAACAACACAATCAGAGGTAAGTATGGATTGCGGCATGAATGAGGTATCCAGATTTCTATATTTCTATACACAATAAAAAGGGAAGACTTACCTCAGATCATCAAGCTCGATTTTCATGTAGTGTGACTTTTGGGTTTTTTTTTTCCGAAAGGAATCAAGTCACTCTTTGCGGACAAAAGACCAACAAAATCTGCTCCAGATAACCTCAAGATAAGCGGGCATTAACAAACAGTTGGCAGATGCAAAAAATGATATTCTAGGGAAATGACCTAGATGTGGGTGGCACAATGAGGACATCAAAGAGCATACCAATAAGAAATAAGTCATCCCTAACCGAAGATAATATTTCCTTAGTTACCACGAAATCAAATGACTCAATTGGAATATTGATGTCATCAACACTCGAGACCAATGTGTCCCTCTTAAATATGATCCGCATACTATGCTTGGTGGGCCTGTATTTCTGCGTGTTTGAGTCCATCGTGAAGTTGGCCAGAACAAACACCTTCCCCTCCTCAAGGATCGGTTCAAAAAGACGGTAATGAATGGACCAGATGAAACAATAGATTCGCGATCCCTGACAACGATGGAACAAAAAATAAAGAGATTTTTGATATCACAGAGGTGACAAACATCCAAAAGGAATAACATACATGATGTAACAAAAGGCGGAAACGTACCTCTTTGTCAAGTACAACCAACTCCATTGAAGGTTGAGAGTAACTCTTTTCATATGACGAAAACTTCCACATCCTCAAAATCCTTACTTTAATGCACCAGTTCTTTTCAGAAATAAGAGAAAGTTCCTTAACAGAATCAAAAGTCTGATCCATCTAGGGGAGTGGATTTGGGTCTCGAACAAACTTTATATGAAAATATGAGCTGGGTACCTAATTAACTGCAGAGAATTCTAGAGATCAATTAAAAAAAATCTACATGAGGAGACATAATTACACACCAAAAACCACAATCCACATCCAGGGAGGATCAAAGAAAGCAAAAATAAATATAACACCAATTATGCATATTATAAGAAAGACGCCATGCATGAACTTCCTTTTTTGGTAACAACAACTATGAAGTAATGGCTAATTATTTGCCTCACAAGGATCTTATCTATTAAAATATTGGGAGAGAAACGAATACAAAACGATGATCGTGGTAATAAGAGCAAGAGAGACAAAGAAATAGGTCGAAATCGGAAGAATTAATGTTAAAATTATTTCATGCCTGGTTAGGATTAAATCTAAGGAAGTCAAGGCAAAGCTTTAACACATGTGCCTATAGCAATAGCAATAGCAATCATAATAAACATCAGTGACGTGAGTAAACGACGGCTTAAAACGGACCAGTATAAAAGATGCAGAGAAAGTAAGTGTGGAAGCATGTAGAAAGGAAGAGAAGAATTTATAGGGCACCAGGTCCCAGCATTAACGAAAGGCCATTCACCATACTGGAAATCGGACTGCGGTCTGGACCGTCTGACGGTGCTGAGACAACATTTAAATAAACCCATGAATGTAAAACCTGAAACCCTAACTTGAGACACAATTTGAATGTTAGCCATTTAATTTGACTGAGCAATTATAGTGTATTTTATTATTTATTATTTAGCATATGTTATATATTGTATATTTATATTGATATAAATTATATATTATATATTATATATTAGATATTTGTATATTACAAATATTATTTAGTATATATGAAACATTATATTATTATATTAGATTTTATATGGTTGTTATTATAATATGGGTGTTATTAATACACATATACGCATATATCCTAATAGACTCTCCATCTCGATATCCATATTTGAAGCGGCTTGAAGGCCAAAACAAATATACTCACATGCATGTGCACAACTATAACTAATAACTAATTAAATAACTAATAACTTAATAATTAAATAAATAAATATATAAATAAATTAAATATTAAATAAATAATAAATAAGTTTGGGTCTGAAGACCTCGTGGAAAAGGGTAACGCCAAGGAATAACCAAAACTCGTGTTTGATTTTTTTCTTGCACTGAGCAAGGAGTCGAAAAGTTGGTGAAGCAGTTGAGGTTAGGGCAAACCTTGCAGAATTGGGAGATGACGGTCAAAACCCACCGATGTATACATTGAATGTAGGAATTAGCGACACACCTACTGACTCAGAGCGATGAACGCACACTGAGCAGAAAGACTTGACATTGAGTTGGGATGGTCGGGAATGGCGATTTGTGTGAATGTCCTCAAACGGTAGGCTAATGTTTTTCGCATAAGGTGTATTGTTTAACAAAATCCAACAAAAGGCTCTAAGATATTCTCGATTATAAGGCTGAGGTCATAACCGAAAGATGAAATGAATTAATCTAGAGAGAGCAAAGGTCACAATGAAAAAGCACTTCACTGTTCTGGGTGAAAGGGAGCACGGGATGAAAACTTAGTGAGTTAGTCGAAAATGCCTGACACATGTGGCAACACGGGAATTAAATACTAATGACAATAACAATCTGTGAATGGAATTATAAGAAAGAAATATTTGATAAATGCAGATTTAGCCAAGTTGTGTTGAATTTTTTTTCAACCATTATACAACTCATTCGATGATATCGAAAAACGTTATTATAACACTGAAATAAAAGGATCTGTCCCCTGTTAATGTATAGAAGAATTAATGTATAGACGCTGTTATGGAAAAAAATAATGGTGAAGGTTTTTTTATCTCATGTAAAAATAATACATACAAACCACAAAAATAACCATATAAAAGACATAATTTTTCAAGTTATAAGTTAATAATTTATAAATTATTGAAGAGTTTTTAAGATGAAAATATAATAACTATTGAATGCTGTAAAAAATGCAATCTAATGAGTTAAAAAATAATTAGTTAAATGGTTTTTTGAAGGCAGTCTTTAATATAAAAGGAATAAAAATTTGGTTAATGGGTTATTTGATGAAAATAATTTTACTTTAATGCAAGATGGATAAATATGACTTAAAGGAATCAAAAGTTGTGATGAGTGTTATAGATCTAATTTTTCTGAAACCATAATGGGGAGGCGTCTCCGATAAAAGAAAAAGTGTAATAGTACGACCCTAGAGGCTATATACAGATATAACATGATGCCTATTTTATAAATGAGTAACAAAAAATCATTTTTTTCCCACGATTAACGCAGTAGATTCACATCCGATTCTATAGATAGCATTGTCGAAGAGTATGTTAAAGAACGAAAGTACTTTTGACTGGATATGAATAAAATTTATCTAAGCTGTATCCGGTCGCTAAATTTAAAGTGCTCTAAATTAATGAGTTAACCAGCAGCACATATGAAAATTAATATGACACATTGCTTAAACACCAAGTTCGATATTTGATGGTGGGAGCACACTTTTTGACTTCAGGGAACAAAGCATCAAATACATAGGACATGACAATGCACACGCCAGTTCTTGAGGGAATAAACCATTAGCCTAATGGCGCTTCCCGTTCGAAGCATGTGCTACTGACTAAAAGGCCTCCAGCCCCTACCAAAATAGCACTCTCGGAGTCGACTGGGCTTGGAGCGAACATCGACCTTGTAACACAGACCAGCATCATCAACAACGTTGACTTGATCAGGTTTAGTCCCAAAAGCCCTTTGAACAAAACTGATCGGGAGGGTCTACAAAACAAATGAGAGAAAATGGTTTAAGAGTAAGATGTGGTGACTACGTAGATGTAGACATGGAGGACGAAAACCGACATAAACCAAACACGGAAACATGGAACGACTGAATAAATCCTTACCAGAATATACTCGTCAGCTTGGTATTTTGTAATCTTTTTGTCGACAACAACAGTCTCACATTTTGGCAGCAAGCTGTGAAGTGCTCCGGGGTAGGCAAGTGAATAATGACCAAGCATTGAAGTAAAGGCGCGATAGTCAAGAGGTTTGGCAACAAAAGTAGTAACAAAAGTCAAATACATTTTGAGAAGCAACGACAACATGGGTAAATTTTGTATGGTTGATGCGAACTGGATGGTGTATGTATCACCCTTGGGATATATTGCTGAAGGCAAATTAGAGTGGATTGAATCTGGTAACAACAAATCCTCATCATCAGGCAAAGTGGGCACAAAATAAGCGGCAAAATTGATATAAATATTCCCTAATAGTTCAGCTACAAGCCTACAGCTAAAGGGTGGTCCCAGGATACTCCGCCATCTGGGAAACGCGCATTCGCATCTAGCACATGGAATATAACGAACTTGGCATTACCGACATAGACCATAAAGAACCAGCATCTTCCCTTGATGGTAAAGGCATTAATTAATTGAGGAAACCCTCCCACTATTAAGCAAAGAGAAGGAGTCTTGTGGAGCAGCATGGTGAACCGACGGCCTGAGAAATCGACAAATCTAACCTCATCTGGCAGTTCAGACCGAAATTCACCATAAAAAATTGGGGGAAGAGCAACCGTGGCCTGAAAGTAAAATTTGTGGTTACTACAATAATTTGTCCATCAATCACATATCATAATCTCTGCATCATACACTTATGTGACGAAAGAAAGAGATGCACCAAGCAGGAGTCCACACAACAAAAATGCATCTGCGTGCAACTATTGAGAGGAAAAAGCTAGACATGTTCCCCGAAATATAAACGAGCATGAAACATAAACGGGCAGCAGCGGAAATAGCAGTGACTCCATTAGCCAGCAAAATAGTGGCAATCACAAACACAAAAAAAATGAACGAATGAATTGTGCCAAAGCAAAGATAGAGGTTACCAACATACTCAGTATCAAGCAGGTAAGCACGAGTAACCCAGTAAGACTGAAACGATGTTTGTGGGAGGCTGGGTAAGAAACTATACTGAAAGGACCACCAATCTCGTTGGAAAAGGGATGGAAAGGACCGGGGACAAAACAAAATAAGCTTGCTTGGCCGGAGATAACCACGAAAAGAGCTTTAACATGCAACAGAAATGGTTAGCCAACTCACCTTTTGTTAAAACAATGATGCATGCGAGCAAATGAGCTAGAATGGCTAACAGATGAAGAAGCAATTTTGAACGGGGAAGAAATTTTACAGTTCTCTTTTTTGGGTTAAAAGGAATGGGAGAGAAGAATGGAAAAGTCAAAGTAGTAAATACAATAATTAAATGGAAGCATCTGGTAAGGTGTGTAGGTAATAAAATTAATTTAAGTGTTGAACAGGAGATAAGCCTCAAAATGGTCCCTGAAGTTACCCTCGAGTCTCATAGTGATCCCTGAAGTTAAAAATTACTCATATTCATCCCTGAAGTTACACTCCGGAACTCAGACTCGTCCTTCCGGTCAATTTCGTCCAGCTGGCGCAACCGGAAAGCTGACATGGACTTGTTGGTGACATGCTGTCAGCACAACGGCTAGCTGACGTGGCGACGTAAACTGTTTTGACTCAATTTGGTCCCTAAATTGAGGTTAAAAACCCGAACTCCTAATTGACTCTCTTCTCCATCACACACTCTCTTCTCCTCTCTTCTCCATCGCACCAGAGGTGACTCTCCTCTATTGCTTCTCCTACAGTGTCTTCTACATCTTCAAAAACCACACGTTATGGCTAGCGCGAACAACGCAGCTGGGAGCTCTAACAACCCACGATCATTTGGAAGCATCATGAGGAGAATGAATAGAAACAGAGATGCACGTCTGCCAGAATGGTGTGAGTGCGGGTTGAGACCAGTGTTGTGATGGTCAGCGACGGATTCTAATCCAGGGAGACCGTTCGTGGGTTTTTCAAACTACAATGTAAGTGTTTGATGCTATTGTTTGCTATAATTTTGGATGTAAACTTGGTTGATTCACTTTCCAGGGTGCAGACTGCAGGTAAGAGGTGGTGTGGGTTGTTTCTGTGGGTGGATAAAATTCTGGAAGAAGATGCGGTAACATGTGATGGTAGAACAAGCTCTTAAAATGACAACGAAGAATGTGATTATAAGTAAAACAAGCTCTGTTTCATATTAGATATGCAGAGAATCATATGTATGTGATTGCATATGCAATTGTCCCTGTTGAAAATACTAAAAATTGGAGGTGGTTCTTGGAATTACTTCATGAAGACTTGGGAGATTATAAGCAAAACAAGCTCTGTTTCATATCAGATAAGTAGAAGGTACATTTTAGAAATTTATTTGTTGTTGTATAATTAGTATTGGCTGTTGTGATAATAGAATAAGTGAGAAGATATTCATTATAGGGTAGTTGGATCACTGCTTATATAATGAACTGCTGTGTATATAATGAACTGATTTGTATGTAAAGAATAGGGACCATTTTGATGTCACTTATAACACTGAAGGGACCATTCTGATGTCACTTATGTAACTCTAGAGCTGCTAATGAGGATGCTGCTGTTGCTGCAGAGGCTGCTACTGCCCAACCCCTTGCTGCTAATGGTGGTAAAGCCACCCTTGTCCCACAACCCCCACCGAAATTCAGCTTGAACTCAGTCAATTACCCTTGTCACAAACTGATGACTCTCAATAGGTTCAAAAAATTAGATGACATTCATTTTATTATGTGCATGTTCTTATGCACTTTTACTAACTATTTTACATGTCTTCACTAATAGGTTTTGCCTTCTCCTGTGCGACCACCAAAACTCCCTCCCAAAAAGAAGTCCTCCAAACAAGAAAAGGCAACTCCAGGAAGCAACAATCAAGCAGCAACCACCCAACCAGCAACCAGTTAACCCGCAACAAATCATCCATCTCATCCTATGCAAGGTGCATCACAGGGGACCGTTACAAGGCTTGCTAACTTCATGAAGTTTGTTTCCAACCTTGGATTCAGACCACCCAAAAACAAAAGATGAAGACTAGGATTATTACGTTTAGGAGAAGATTATTTTATTTATCTATTTTGATGAAGTAGCGTGCTTTCTGAATTTCGAACACAGTGTTGGGGATTTTAGTGTTCAAAACTTGTGTTCTCAATATGTTCAGAACTTTGATATACTTGTTGAATATTGCCCTGACTCTGTAATGCCTATTTTAAATATGTTTTCTGCATTATGAATATATGAATATGGATTATGACTCCCTTGAATTGAGCTGTGACAGATTTTTTTTTCTTGGTCTCTGATATGCAATTAAGATTAATTCCATTAGATGAATCCATTAGTAGTGCAAGAACAATTATTTACATATAACCTCTTGTTTATTCAAATTCCAAATTATTCTTACACAGTCATGTCAAACAGTTTAATCTGCATTTCTTTCAACCAAAAGGACAGGTACAAGTACATGAACAGAACAACATATGCATATCCCATGTCACATTTTTTTTGCTAAATACAATAGACTCTGTTGCCTATCCAACCTTAAGACAAGAACAACAACTGTAATCAGTAGCAGCAGCATACATGTAAACAGCAAAATCCCCCCCCCCCCCATTTTGAGAACTAACTTCAGAATCTAATCTTCATCCTCCATTCTTTGTTGTCATTTGAAGAGCTTGTTCTACCATCACATATTACCGTATCTTCTTCCAGAATTTTATCCACCCACAGAAACAACTCACACCACCTCTTACCTGCAGTTTGCACCCAGGAAAGTGAATCAACCAAGTTTACATCCAGAATTACAGCAAACAACAGCATCAAACACCTACATTGTAGTTTGGGCAACCCACGAACGGTCTCCTTGGATTAGAATCCGTCACTGACCATCACAACACTGGTCTCGACCCGCACCCACACCATTCTGGCAGACGCGCATCTCTGTTTCTATTCATTCTCCTCATGATGCTTCCAAATGATCGTGGGTTGTTGGAGCTCCCAGCTGCGTTGCTCGCGCTAGCCATAACGTGTGAATTTTGAAGATGGAGAAGACACTGTAGAGGAGAGTCACCTCTGGTGCAATGGAGAAGAGAGGAGAAGAGAGTGTGCGATGGAGAAAAGAGGAGAAGAGAGTCAATTGGGGGTTAGGGTTTTTAACCTCAATTTAGGGACCAAATTGAGTCAAAACAGTTTATGTTGCCATGTCAGCTAGCTGTTGTGCTGACAGCGTGTCACCGAGTCCAAGTCAGCTTTTCGATTGCGCCAGCTGGACGAAGTTAGCCGGAAGGACGAGTCTGAGTTCCGGAGTGCAACTTCAGGGATGAATATGAGTAATTTCTAACTTCAGGGATCACTATGAGGCTCGACGGTAACTTTAGGGACCACTTTGAGACTTATCTCAATATTTGGGCCATACCAACTAACAAATATTAGCTATTCAGCTTCTGGTAATAACAATCACCATCGATATATTCAATCTTCTTGGTCTAAGAAATTTTCAAGTCGGTTAAAATATTCACCAGAAAAGATGCTGCTTATTGTTTGCCTTGCTACTTGTTTGGTAAACATTATGGTGCTCGCAATGATGGAAAAATACATTTTCAGAGTTAGGATTTAGTAATTGGAAGAAAGTAAACAATGGACTGAATTACGCATTTGTATGTCACGAGGGTTCTAGTCCTAATAATTCTCCCTATAATTTATGTGTGAAATCTTGTGATGATTTAATGGCTTAATCTAAGCATATAGACAAAGTTCTTGATAGGCATAGTGATGAAACTATTTCAAATAATCGCTTAAGATTGAAGATATCTATTGATGCTATTTGATGGATTACATTTCAAGCATGTGCATTTAGAGGCGGCAATGAAAGTCCTGGATCTTTGAATAGGAAAAATTTTATTGAGTTAATTAAACTTTTAGCTTCGTGTAATCAAAATGTTAATAATGTTATCCTTGAAAATTTTCCTAGAAATGCTCAATATATATCTCCCAGTGTTCAAAAAGATATATTGCATATCTTTGCTAGAAAAGTGCGTGGAACAATTCGAGAAGAAATTGGTAATTCTAAATTTTGTTTAATTATTGATGAAGCAAGAGATTAGTCAAAGCGAGAACAAATGTCTGTGGTTTTAAGATTTGTAGACAAGCATGATTGTGTTAAAGAAAGATTTTTTGATCTTATACATGTTTCTGATACGTGTTCTTTGACATTGAAAACATAAATTTCATCAGTTCTTTTTCATCATAATCTTGATGTTCAAAATCTTTGGGGACAAGGTATGATAGAGCTAGTAATATGCGTGGTGAATGAAATGGATTCCAAGCTCTATTTTTGAAAGATTGCCCATTTTCTTATTACATTCATTGTCTTGCTCATCGATTAGAATTTGCACTTATTTCTGCAGCCAAAGAAGTTTGCTATGTTCATCAATTCTTTTCAAAACTTACACTAATTATGAATATTGTGACTATTTCTCCTAAACGTCATGATCAGTTAAGGGTTGCTCAAGCAAATAATGTTGCAAACTTAATTGCCAATGATCAAATTGTGACAGGTAGTGGACTTAATCAAAGAGTTGAAAATACTAGATAGGAGTCTCATTTGAATTCTGTACGTAGCTTGCTATGCATGTTTGATGCTACTTGTGAAGTTCTTCAAAAAACACTGAAGAAGGCAATTTTTTCACTCGTGGTAATGTTAGTGCTGCTTATGATGCTATCACATCCTTTAAATTTGTCTTTGTTTTGCATTTGATGAGAAATATTTTGGAAGTTGTTAGTCATGATCTTTATCAAGCTTTGCAATGAAAAAATCAAGACATATTGAATGTTTTAACTCTGGTTTTCTACTACCAAGACTTTAATCCAAAGAATGAGAGAATCATGTTGAGAGGCTTTCATAAAAGAAGTTATATTATTTTGTGAGAAACATGAAGTTGAAGTTCCTGATATGAATGCATTGCATATTCCTAGAAGAGGCCAAACTCGCAAAATTGTTAACCAAATTTCAGTGGAGCATCATTACCATGTTAATTTATTTATGGCTGTAATTAATACACAATTGCAAGAGCTTAATGGAAGATTCAATGATAATATGGTAGAATTACTTACTTTAAGTTCAACTTTAGATCCCAGAGATAATTATAAGTTCTTCAGTATCAACAAAGTAGTATGTGAATTAGTAGAACGTTAATGGTTTTATCTGTGACTTCAGTGACCAAGAGAAATTTCACATTAGAATGCAACCTCAACATTATGAACTTGATGTTCCTAATCATGTTGAGTTAACTAACTTGTGCACAATTTCGGAGTTAAGTCAAGGACGATTAACGAAGATGGGAAAGTCTTTAACATATCATTTGACGGATTGTTTGATTAGCTTGGTATTAACTCTCCCTGTTTCAACTGCTATAACTAAGAGATCTTTTTCAGCTATGAATATTGTGAAGAATAGACTCAGAAACAAAATAGAAGATGAATTTCTTACTAATTGTCTTTTGATTTACATTGAGAATAAGATTGCTAAAAGATTTGACACAGATTCTATCATCGATGAATTTTATGATATGAAGAATCGACGTGTATCACTTTGTTAGTAAAAAGTACACATATTTTTCTATACTTTAAATATATATTTTCTATTGGTATATTTTTATAATACATCTTACATTATAATTTATTTGTATATTTTTTTAAATATTATATATATTATGGACCCACATGATAACATTTTTGGATCCGTTCCTGATTGTAAAAAGGTTTTGGGGAGAGTATGAATACATGGTGTATTTAGGAATAAAAATAGGTAACAGTTATTTAAATTTTTTTAAAAAATTAAGTATATTTACTAAAGTTTTATTTTAAATGTTGTCTAAAATATAATTTTAGCTACCTTGCTAATATTTTAATAGCTACATTGCCAATATTTTAATACATATTAAAAGATAAATGTTACTAAATATCTAAAATATAATAGTGGGTGAATTTGGTAAGCATACTGCTGGCATATAGTTGTTGGCATAAATTTAATTAATTGGAAAGTTACTAAGAATGGTATGGTTTTGGTTTATACAGATAATGATAAATCCTCCGAAACGTCATTTTAGTTAAGGATTCCAAGATTTCAAATTTCACGACAAGGACTTGGTGTTGTACTATATAAACTCATTTTGTCCTAAGTTATTGTCACACCCATTTTCACTGGAGTTTCATATCCCTTCTTCCAAGTTTCTAAGCTTCTTTGTCCTGTGCTTCGCTTCTTGCTTATTTGAAATAGAGAAAATGGCCATCCAGGCTGAGCACCATGCCCATGGTTTGATTATGCTTTTCTTCTTCTTTTAAAAAAAAGTATTGGAGCGTTATTTTTTCTTTCTGGGTAGAAAATCCCATATATCTCAATTTGTTTTTTTTTTCTAGGTTCCCAAGCTGAGGAAAAGAAGAATGTGCACACCGAAGAAACCAGTGAGCTTGTGTCGGCAAAGGACAGAATGTTTAAGGCCCCAAAAAGCAATGCATTTGGCCAATCTTTCAGGTTTCAGTTCCCCTTTATTTCAATATTCTCTTTTATTTGATTTTTATTTCTTTGATTTAAAATTTATGATTTTAAGCAGCTAACGCCATATATTTGACATAAATTCACTCATCTAAAAAAATTTAAATTAATATAATAAGACATATAAATAATTATATCTCTAATATAAATTTTGACATATATAAAAGTCTTATTTAAACTTAAAATGTGATTGTGCATAGATATTTTTTTTAAGATTTTTTATCTTAATTTTTTAATAATAAAAATTAAACTCTAACTTTCTTTAGTAATAGAAAAGACATATAAATTGCTACATTTCTTTATCTAATATTTTTAACAATTTAATTTTGTTTTAAATGTTAAATATGCAACTAATTACATATGTCAATATAATTTAAAAATAAAAAACCTAACTTAAACTTAGTTTGCTCTAATTTTACTACATAAAGGGCGAGAAAAATTTTGTATCTTTGTGACCCACGTTCTCTCAATAAAACTGAGATTTCTTTTTTATATTTTTGAAAGAATTTAATTTTGATCACAAAGTAAAAGACTTTTCATATATATACCAAATCATATATCAATAAATATAACAACTTTTTATATCTAATTACTATTTAAATAATAATTTAAAATATTGTGTAAAATAATTTACAAATTCATAACCCTTCATAAAAAGCTTACATATACCATACAATAATACACATACAAATTTGTAAAAATGGCTTCAGATATCGATCAAAGTGAAATCAGTCTTCTAATGAGATTATTTGGCAGGGATTATGATATTGAAAGTGAAAGACAAAAAGGTGTGGAAGAATTCTATAGATTACAACACATTAATCAGACATATGACTTTGTAAGTCAAATTCTTATTTTCTTCAAACATGTTTATATATACTAATACACAATAACATGAAAGCTCAATGCTAATTCATGAAAATTTCATTTGCTAATAATATAGGTAAAGAAAATGAGGGAGCACTATAAGAAATTGGACAAAGCAGAAATGAACATATGGGAATGTTGTGAGCTGCTTAATGAAGTAGTGGATGATAGTGATCCTGATTTGGATGAACCTCAAATTCAACATTTATTACAAACTGCAGAAGCCATTAGAAAAGATTATCCTAACGAAGATTGGTTACATTTGACTGCTCTCATCCATGGTAATTAAATTTGAAATCTTAGATTTTTTTTTTCATTTTCTATTATAAAGGTTAATTAGTTTAATTTTAGTTATTTTTTGTCCTTTTATTTTAAGAAAGTTTTTTCATTATTGATAGATAGTTAATATGAATTGACAAATGAATATTTGTTTATTTCAGATCTCGGAAAGATTCTTCACCTTCCTCAATTCGGTGAACTTCCTCAATGGGCTGTTGTTGGTAAGAACTTTCTTATTCTTTATGATATTTTTTTTTTGAAATGGAATAATCTTTTAAATATTATGTTTTAGAAATAAATTTTAATTACAATATTTAAAATTAATTATCATTTTAAAACCATAATACAAAACCAAATTTTTATTAAGTCATTATGGCTACATTAAGGTTGAGAGAGTGTAAATAATTAATTATAAAAATATTTGTGTTGTAATTATTTTGATTCAATTTACAATATTTTAAATAAGACACATCCCTATATTTTATGTATAATTATTTTATCAATCTTTAAATTCCCAATTAGCTAGTTTTGGCATGTTACTTTAAATTAAAAATTTAACCAAATGATTAAATATATATTTGCAGGAGATACCTTTCCTGTTGGTTGTGCCTTTGATGAAAAAAATGTTCACCACAAGGTAGCCTTCCTCTTCTAACAAAACTGTAAAAATGACCCCTTTTTTTGCATGTCTCTAAAACAATCATGTTAAATTTATATTAAAATTAACAATCAGTATAAAATACATATTAAAATATAAAATACATATTAAAAATAAATTAAATTATACATATATTTATAAATAATATATAATAGTTAATTTTAGTGTATAAATAATATATTTTTATTCTAAAATTATTATCAACCAATAATATAAACTTTTTCTATGCTTCAGTATTTCAAAGAAAACCCAGATAGCAAAAATTCTGCTTATAACACTAAAGATGGAGTCTATAGTAAAGGGTGTGGATTAGACAATGTACTCATGTCATGGGGACATGATGACTATATGTATATGGTGAGTAATTAAATATATAGTTATAATTTATATATAATTTATTTATTATTTTGTTCAAGATATATAATAAATTTATACTTCACTTGAATTTATAGGTAGCAAAGGAAAATGGAACCACTTTACCTTCACCTGGCTTATTCATTATTAGATATCACTCATTTTATCGTAAGTATTTTTATTTACTATGTGCTTTTCCTTTTATGTCATAAGAAGGCATTTTTTGTTGGGCAACAAAAGTTCGTTTTATTTTGTAAACAAAAAAAAAAAATCATAATTATTTTTTAGAATTTTCTTTCAATAACGATGTATTAAGCTTAAAACTCTTTTGCAGCTTTGCATAAGGAGGGAGCATATACTCATCTCATGAGTGAAGAAGATTTTGAGAACTTAAAGTGGCTTCACATTTTCAAGTTAGTCTTTTTTTAATATATATATATATATCAAATAATTTGCACACAGCATTTGGTATTATTACTAATCAATAACATCACCTGTAATTTTATGTATTATGTAGTAAATATGATCTCTATAGCAAAAGCAAAGTTTTGGTGGACGTTAAAAAAGTAAAGCCATACTATCAATCACTTATTGACAAGGTGGGGGCACAAATTTCAGATAGATTATTGCTCATTTTGTTTTATTTTGAATTCCTTTTCTTGTTTCTTAATGTGACGTTCTTACTTTTTTTTTTGAATGCTTTTATAGTATTTTCCAGCAAAGCTGAAGTGGTGAAGAATCAATATAAGTTAATTAATGGATCTACCTCAAGGGCCTGGAGGGAATTGATTAATTTTCCTTGAGAGCAAGTTAAAAAATAGAGACCGATTGGCGATTGCATATATGTGTTGTAATGTATTAATTTCTATAATTACATATATGTGTTGTAAATCACAAACAGATTACTTTATATGAGACTTTTCAGTGATATATATACTCAATAATATGATGTAAACTATTAAAATGAATGAATGATGGATGAACCTGTATATATATGAATTCTTATTCATACATATCAAAATAACAATCAATTAATATAATCAATCAATTAATACAGTAACTACTAGAAAAAATGATTTTTAGTGACTATTTATTTTGTTTTTAGTGATAATTAAAATAGTCATTAATATAATTACTAGCAATTAGAGATTAACCGTCTTATGTTTTGTCACTAAAATATTTTAGTGATAATTATATAATTGCCAATAAAGATCTTTTTAATGGCCGCTAAAAATTATCACTTTTTGTAGCAATTATACAATTGTCAATAAAAAAATTTTTTAATGGCCCCTAAAGTTATAATTTTTTGTGACCATTTTCTCAAAATTTTATATGGCTACTAAAAGTAATTCTAAGATTATAATATTATTCACTTTTAGTTGCTATTATTATTTTCGCTAAAACTTTAACACATTTTTTAATTATATTATACTCATTTTATTAAGACTAACAATATATCTTTTTTTCTAAAATCTCAAATTATTTTTTCAGATAATTATTATTATTTGTAAATAATATAAATATACTAAAATTAATTACTACAAAATAAAATATTTTATTAAACACAATATCAATAACAAGTTTACATATCTAATCTAGGAAGTAGGTTCTAAAATGTAAAAAATTAAAATAGTAACATCCAATAAAATATGTCTTGTGATTAAAAAACTACAATTAAATGTAATTAGGAAAGGATACAAAAATTCAGTAGAAGTGGGACCAAAAATTAAAATATTGTATAATCAAATATAATATTATATATTTAGTAATATATAATCATGATTAATATTTTTTAATTAAAAATACTAATAAGTGCTTGTTATATAAAAAAATTATCTTAATTCTTATAAATTTTATTTTTATTTTGGATTCGATAAAATATAAAAATGGTCTATTTTTTAATTAGTTTATTTTATTGAGTATTATTGTGACAATAAATTATATTTTTATGTTTCATATCATAAAAAAATACTATAAAATAATATAAATAAGTTGTTCTAATAATTTTGTTATATGTAATTAAAATATATTCGTGTATAAAATATAAAAAATATAATCATTTAAATGAATTTACTTAATATGTTAAAATTTTTATATCATGATAAAAATACATAAATTTTAAAATAATTTATTTTTATGTATGTACAATAATATATAAAGATTGTTTTAGTTATTATAAATACTAGAGTATTTTTATATGATAATAGGTGTAAAAATTAAGAGAAAAAATATTAAAAAACAAAAAGTTTAAATTTTAAAATATTTAAAAATTTATTTAATCCAAAATTAATTGACAATAATATTTTTTTCAATTTAAGGATTATTATTTATTTTTGAGTTTAATAATTTTATTATTTATATAAGACAATTATTTACTCTTCTATTTTTAAATAAAAAATAAAATTATATAGTATATAATAACTTTATATACTTAAAATTATTTATTTTTGTTCAAAAAAAAGACGGGGGCAAAGCCTATGCTTGCCCCTCCTTGGATCTGTCCCTGAATGTAATTGCATATAATATTTGAGTTCTAAGTATTAGCATTTACATTGAACATAATTATACATATACTTATTTTACTATTTTATAATGATAATAAAACCTATTACAAAATTTCAGATAAGAATAACCATAGAAAAGCATGTTTTTTTCACTCTTCAAGCTTTCTGTAATACCCTACCACACACAGCTTTACAATTAAATCATAAATTAAAGGTGGCGAGGCATTATGATACCTAAAAGAAAGATACATATATAATATTTGAAGAATAATAATATCATTAGGAGCCTGTGAAAAGTTTTTTAAACAATTGACAGCCGTTAATCACACTCAAATCATGTTAATGCAAGTGAACATCGTATACAAAAGCAAAACAGGTTTACATATATAGGTACGTAAGTTCTGAAATAAGATATTTAATAATTATTAGTTTCGACCCGTGAAGAAAAAGCCGGCTAGAATATTACACCAGAATATTCCTGTTTTTCCAAATAAAAACTTCTAATAGGAATATACAAAAAAGATTTCAAAAGTAGAGAAAACTCTAAATAAATAAAAGTGAACTTCAAAAGAATATCCTTCATTTCGCCAAACAGAATCTCACACACTCAACGAGGTGCGTCACACCCTATATTTGAAAAATAGAAAAACCACGATGGGTGAGAATTCGAAGGTTCCCAGTAGAGTAATAGTTCCAAATAAAGACTATATAAAGAGATATGAACCCACTAGACAATCCTAATTCTCCAACTTCACAGAAGTTCAAGTCCAGGATTTTAGCTAATCCCAACTGGGTCAATTTGCTAAAGTCTCAGCGTTATCAATTACCTCTAACCTCAATCATTTCCAATATAATCTCATCTTTACTCCTAATATCCAATTACTCGGTTCAGTATTCAGTTCGGTAATTTCAATCACAAAAAAAAATCAATACGGAGTTAATTGCTAATTTTAACATACTTTGAACTACCAACGATCTCATTCATTCACATAGTCATAATCACCATTAATTTCAAGTCTCAAGTCTCAATTGTGAAACCATACACAAAAAATAAGAAGTACAAAACAAATACAACTAAAGAGCAATCACAACAAATAGTACATTTAACAGTTAACAGAAATTCAATTGGACAAACCAAAATAGTTATGCACACTCAAACAATAGCAAACAAATGCACATGATATATGCTTGTCCTATTGGCTGTGAGCTCACTTGTCGGTTAAACTGCTTGACTCGACACATCCGGTAGTGAACTCGGACATGATCTCTCGGTTGTGCATCTTCAGAAGGAATATAAACGAATGAGAGTATCTTTTCCCCTTCTCTTGGAGGAATTATGAAGGAGTGTGTCTTTCCACATATGAAAGAATGTGCGTTTTCACCTTGCAACCAGAGAGAAATGTGCTATCAGGGATATAGTGCCCACCACACTTTTGGGATATAGTGCCCGCCACATTCTTGAGATATGGTGTCCTACACACTCTTGGGATATAATTTCCGCCACACTTTTCAATCATAATCACAATCAAAATTGAAACCACCATCCTAACCACAGTTGGAAATTGAACCGAAGAGAATCCTCAACCTTCTATCCAATCCCCGATGCAACAAGGGAGGGAATCCTCAACCTTAAACTTTTTCTTCGCAATAAGAGAGGGAATCCTTCATCCTCAACTTACCACTTTAATTACCACTTTACTTTTTGAATGTCTATCTTGTGAAACTTGCCCTCTATTGTGTTTTTCCAATTTTGGTAAAGTCTTGAAAACCATATAACCTTTTGCATCGAGCCTTCTGGTATCTTCTGCCTTACACCATGCTCTATCCTTATATCTAAATCTTATAGCTATTCAGTATTTTACATATATATATATATATATATATATATATATATGCTAAACTTTCTTACTTATTTAAAAGAATTTAGAAAGCAGAGTACTGATTCTTTGTATTACCTTATGTATTCTTTTATTTTTCGAGGACGAAAAGTTTTATAAGGTGGGTGGAATGTAAGACCCAGAACTTTTAAAAAGTTACTATGAACTAATTTTAAATTATATATATTTGTTTATAGTTTTAAGTTCAAAAATTATTTTATTGAAGATAATTAAAGGTAGTTTTGATTAATTGGATTTGAAATAAATTAAGTTTTTTATCCAAACACTATAATTTTGAATTATCTTCCTATTTACCAATGTTTTGAAAACCGGACCGGACCAGCCGGTTCAACCGGGTTAACCGAAAACCGATCACCTAGCCAGTCCGGTCCACCTACAAAACCGTGCTGCCAAAAACCGGTCAAAAAACTGGCCGAACCGGTGGTTAACTGGCAAACCGGACGAACCGGTCCAGTTTCTTTAAGTACCAGTTTTCCCCCGTCAATGAAAATGGCGTCGTTTGTTTTTTTTTTTTAAATAAAGAAAAAACGCCGAAGAGTGAAGAATGCGTTGCAGCTAAATCCCTAATCACTAATCAATTAAACTCTTCCAAGAAGGCAAGACCACTCCCACTCCCAAAGTCCCAACCCTAAGCTCTTCTAGGCTGGAGCTTCTGTATGCGAAGGAGAACCGACACCGTGAATCGAGGGTCACTGTCGCGGGTAGTCCGTCACCGTCGCTCACCATCGCGGGTCGTCGCCCACCGCTGCGGGTCGTTGCTCACCGCCGCGGGTCGTCGCCCACTGCCGCGGGTCGTCGCTCACGGTTCTATTCTCTATTTCGAGGCTCGAGCTTCTGGCCTTCTGTTCTCTACTTCATCTTGCAGTAAGTTCTGGTTTCTAGCTCTTTCTTCTGTTCTTGGCTTCTTGGTGTTTTCATTTTTTGTTCTGGGCTTTTGATCTTCTGTTCATATTCCTGTAATTTTTTTATTTTGTTTTTGGCTTCTATTCTTCTGTTCATTTTTTGTTCTGGGCTTCTGTTCTTGACTTCTTGTGTTCATATTCTGTTTTTATTCCTGGCTTCTGTTCTTCTTCAATATATCAATTATTATATGATTAATGAAATGTTAAATAAATTTGTTGCATGTTGAATTTGAGAATTAATTTGATGTATGTTGGATTTGAGAATTTTGCTCTGCTCTATTCTTCTATTTCGATCTGTTTTCAATTCTGCTCTGTTCAATTTAGATGGAACAGTCATAAAATGATCAGCAACAATAACATAATACTGTACAAGAAATTTGGATTTTTTATTTGCGTTTTACAGAAATTTTCAATTTGTTTAGTGTGCAATAGCATTGCTATACTTTGTACTAGGGTAGATAATTTTCTATGTCAATTGATAAAGTGTGTGTTCAGGCCCATTGTTGGTCCAAACCCTATAACAGAACTTTGTTATGAATGAATGATCTTGTTTTCAATGGATGCTGATTGTTGCTTGTGTGGTTTGTTTGTTACAGAAAGTACAAAAGGCTCCTTTGCAATCCGATGTTCACTCAAAATTTGCTTGAGTTTTTTATTTATTTTGAATGCTATATAGAATATTTTGGATTCTGGATTCTGGATTCTGTGGTTCTGGATTTTTTTTAATGCTATATTCAAGGTTGTGATTTGTATATTGAATTTTTTTTATAATTTCACTGTATATTTAATTAAACCGGTTTAACCACGGTTCGACCCCGGTCAGACCAATGAACCACTGAACCAATTACTTGACCGGTTCAATGACCGGTCCGGTTCTCAGAACCTTGCTATTTACAATTTAAAGTCTTGGAAATTCAAAAAAAATAATTATATTTGGCTATTTAAATTAGAATTTTATTTAATTTTACAATTATTGAACTATTTTCTATATTTAAATTACAAAATTAGTAGTTGTAAAATAATAAGATTTTTATATGATATTCTTTGTATAAATAAATACTTTAGGTTTTTGTTAATAAAGAAAATTAATTATATTGTATTATGTTTTCAATTAGAGCATTTGATTGAGATTAATTAGTACTTTGATACAACAAATAATATTTTTAACTAGTTTTAAGGATTAAATTAGATTTCAAATTAATTCTCTATAACCCCCTAATTTTTATTAAAATTACCAAGAACACCCTTATACCTAATTTTACCCAAAATAAACCCTACTCTAACCAAATTGAACCCTAACTCCCCTAATTCAAGCAGCAGCCGCAGCCCCCACTATCCTAGACACACACATGCAAAAACAAAATGAAAAGAAACAAAGAAAGAAACGAAAAAAAGGCAGAGGGAAACGGGGAAGGGAGATCCGAGGGAGGAGAGCGCCAATGGAGGAGGGAGGAGCTCGTGCCATCATCGCGGACCACCGCTGCCACTACGTCCTACTTCTTGCGCTGCCACCGTCGTCCAGGAGGCTGCCGCTACTATTCACCGTCAACGTTCGTCCTCACGGTGTTGCCATTGTCCTTGAAGTTCACGAAAAGAGAGACTGACAAAAGAGGGTGGCGCACACAGGAGAGGAAGAAGCTGCCTCTGCGCCGCCGTCGTTGACGAGCTCAGCCACCTCGCTTTTGATGCCACCAAGGGTTAGCTGCTGGTGAGAAGGCACCATCGCGTTAGGGGTTGCCGTCGAGAGGGAAGCCGTCGGGTCGCGCGCGCACGCGCACACGCACACGCACACGCACACGCACACGCACACGCACGCACGCACGCACGCACGCACGCACACACACACACACACACACACACACACACACACACACACAGAGAGAGAGAGAGAGAGAGAGAGAGAGCAGGGAGCAGAGGAGAGAGAGGGGAGACCCGTGCCCAGCCACCGCCACTTTTGCCGCTCGAGACCCGCTGCCGTTGCCGGAAAAATACTACCAGTAAGGTTTTAAGTATTGGGTTTCATTTCTTTTGAGTTTCCGAAAGCGTTACAATCATTGCATGTTAGTTTCAGTTGCTGTCGCCGGCGTCCAGTCGCCACTGCCACTTGCGGTGGTTGCCGGGGTTGCCGCCAAACCGGTTCAGAGACTGTCGCTGCTTCGTTTTGTCATTACAGTAAGTATTTTTGTTTTGGAGACCCCGCGTTAGCATTCTATTAGGTGTATTAAAGTATTTGCGATGTTAATGGTCTTAGGAATTAGAAACCGAGTTTGCATCTAACGTTTGAGGCTGTTATGCTATTGAGAAAGCAAGCGGAGTTGAGGTTTTGGTTGTCGTCGATTTGGGTCGAGACGAAAGTATTTCTGTGAGGTATTTGGGTTATGGTTTTGACTTATCGAGGTAGGGGCCTTTTTAAAAAACTACACTTTATGAATTGGAATTATTATATATGGATATTGATGTGAGAAAATGTATCTTTGAGTGATTGTATAAGTCTTATGTATTATTGGTTGTCTTAGATGAATATGAATGCTTGTTTGGCTGAATTATTGTTCGGTTTTGTGAAATGGACTGTTCTGGAAATGCTTCTTTAAAGTTATTTTGTAAAAGCTTTGAAATCGAGTTTATCCTGTTGAAAATTGATTTGAGTTTGAATTGGTGTTCTTGAAATCTGAAAATGATGCACTTTTGGAAACAACTTGATTTTGAACTGATTTGGTTTTGAACCCGTTGAAGAGGGTTGCGGAATGGTTTGGTTGGGACCCAGAAAGGGTGGCAGAGTCCAAGTTTTAGGGGAGGTCTGCCAAAATTCCTATAAAATCCGAGACTTTATTGAAATATTATTTGGAAAATTATGAGTTAAAGACTTCTAATATTTTACTTGGATTATTTAAGAAAGGGATGACTTATGCTTTTGAAATGAATTATTAAAAAAGGAAACTATGATTTAGTCTTGTTTCTTAAGAAAAGTATTATATCTCCTTTGGGAGCAAGTTATTTAGAAGAAACTTATGTTTTAAGGTTGTTTTAAATGTAAAAAGGGTTTGTCTATGAATTTGACTTGAGGGTTTCAATTAGAGGAGTTTCAATGACTTTGAAAGAACGTGAAAGTTTATTGACAAGTCTAATTTTACAATTTTTTAGGAAAAGTTTAAAGCACTCTTTGAATTCTAAGTTTTTCAAGACTAAAACAATCTTTGAGCAGTTTGAAATGCTTTATATTTAATCATGGGATTGGAGTTGGTTTTGTTTAAGTAAAATAAATAGTTTTGAAAATGTGTTCGGAGTAATTGATTACACAACTCGGTTTGACTTAGATTCTATTTTATTACTCAAATCAGGAATCCAAGGTTTTAAAGATTTTAAACGAATTTGATGAAATAAATTATGTTATTCTCCCCTAAAAACTTGAGACTCTGCTGAGGAACTTTTGTCACCAAATCCTATTTTAGGATGAATGATTTTGAATCTCTCAGAAAAAACTTTTAATTTGGTGTGGTTTTTGAAAAGTTATGGAAAGATGTTGAGAAAGGTGACTTTGTTTTAAAAAAAGAAATTTACATTTGAGGAAAAGTGGCTTGTGAGCCTATAATGATTTGAGAAATGGGGAGTTTAAAGTTAAGTCTGGAAGGAATTGATTTTTGATTTCTGGTGCACGAAATTGTGATCATCAACAATGGCGCCAAAGGACTTGGAGCTCTTAAACGTGAATCACACTTTGTCACAATTCCGCACAACTAACCAGCAAGTGCACTGGGTCGTCCAAGTAATAAACCTTACGCGAGTAAGGGTCGATCCCACGGAGATTGTCGGCTTGAAGCAAGCTATGGTCATCTTGTAAATCTCAGTCAGGCGGATTCAAATGGTTATGGAGGATTGATAATTAAAAGATAAATAAAACATAAAATAAAGATAGAGATACTTGTGTAATTCATTGGTGAGAATTTCAGATAAGCGTATGAAGATGCTTTGTTCCTCCTGAACCTCTGCTTTCCCATTGCCTTCTTCCAATCATTCATACTCCCTTCCATGGCAAGCTTATGTTGGGTTTCGCCGTTGTCAATGGCTACCTCCCATCCTCTCAGTGAAAATATTCCTGATGCTCTGTCACAACATTGGCTAATCAGCTATTGGTTCTCGATCATGTCGGAATAGGATCCATTGATCCTTTTGCGTCTGTCACACGCCCCACACTCGCGAGTTTGAAGCTCGTCACAGTCATCCCATCCCAGATCCTACTCAGAATACCACAGACAAGGTTTAGACTTTTCGGATCTCAAGAATACTGCCAATTGATTCTCGCCTATACCACGAAGACTCTGATTTCATGGAATGGAAAGCTCGGTTGTCAGGTGAGGCAACCATGCGTCATGAACCAGAAGGCTAAGAGATATGCACTCAATCGAAGGTAGAACGGAGGTGGTTGTCAGGCACGTGTTCATAGGTGAGAATGATGATGAGTGTCACGGATCATCACATTCATCAAGTTGAAGAACAAGTGATATCTTAGAGAAGAAGTAGGCGTGAATTGAATAGAAAAACAATAGTACTTGTATTAATTCATGAAGAACAGCAGAGCTCCACACCTTAATCTATGGTGTGTAGAAACTCCACCGTTGAAAATACAAAAGTGATAATGGTGTTCATTGGCTTCGGCCCCAGAGGGGGAACCAGAAGAACCAAGATGAAAATACAATAGCAAAAGGTCCTATTTATAGAAAACTAGTAGCCTAGGGTTACAGAAATAAGTAATTAATGCAGAAATCTTCTTTCGGGCCCACTTGGTGTGTGCTTGGGCTGAGCATTGAAGCTTCCATGTGTAGAGACTTTTCTTGGAGTTAAACGCCAGCTTTTGTGCCAGTTTGGGCGTTTAACTCCAGCTTTTGTGCCAGTTCCGGTGTTAAACGCCAGAATTCTTGAGCTGACTTAGAACGCCTGTTTGGGCCGTCAAATCTCAGGCAAAGTATAAACTATTATATATTACTGGAAAGCCCAGGATGTCTACTTTCCAACGCAATTGAGAGTGCACCAATTGGGCTTCTGTAGCTCCAGAAAATCTACTTCGAGTGCAGGGAGGTCAGAATCCAACAGCATCTGCAGTCCTTTTTCAGCCTTTGAATCAGATTTTTGCTCAGGTCCCTCAATTTCAGCCAGAAAATACCTAAAATCACAGAAAAACACACAAACTCATAGTAAAGTCCAGAATTGTGATTTTTAATTAAAAACTAATAAAAACATAATAAAAATTAACTAAAACTTACTAAAAACATACTAAAAACAATGCCAAAAAGCGTATAAATTATCCGCTCATCAATTTCAAAGTAAAGAGATTTGAGAAAAAGCGATTTATGACTTGAGTGATGACTTTATGAGTTTGATGATGTTGGATGGTAGAAGTGCTATTATGTTATGAGCCGGATGGCAGTACATGATAATGAATTATGGCTGGTTGTGGATTATGCTGAGCCGGCTGGCTGTATTAATATCAAATTATGAGTGAATATGAATATGGATGATTATTGATTTGATAAAGTGATTGTTACACTTCCAATTATCTGAGATACGAGTTTTTTTGGGTGAAAGCAGTGGCTAGCCACCACGTGCTCCGGGTTGAGACCCAATACTCTGCTGACCCTATGTCGTAAGTGTGGCCGGACACTGTGAAAGTTCCGGATGAGCTTGCCCCCGTGGATAAAAACCAGTGTGGGTGTTGTGTGATTATGATTATGATTGTGAATAACTCGAGTTGGGGATGCACGACAGAGGGACAGTCCAATGGTTAGCTACCAGGACTTGTCAGGTTGGCTTTATAACCGACAGATGGGACTCATCAGCCACTAGGATAGGCATTCATCATATGCATCTATGTGACATTGTTTGGGTGTGTATATTGTACTTGGTTTGCCTATGTGATTAATTGTATTTAACTGTTAATTGTTCTACTTGATCTAACTGCTTGATTGTGTTTGAATCTTCTTACTTGTGTTTGTGACTGAAAAATTGGTTGGATTGCAGTGGATTGGCTGTTGTTTGGATTGTTTGGGCCTAGGGCCATGGTTGATTATGAGATGGGCGGAAGGCCGTGTTTGGTTTGTATTTTTTTGGTTTAGGAAAGTATGAAAAACTAAACTGGTTCAGCATAGACTTAATGAACCTATGCTTGGGACAGCTTGGTCCTTCATGATGTCTAGGAGAAACTTTTAAAAAGGTTTTGGGATTTTTGAAGAGTTGACAGTTTTCTCTTTTAAAAAGGATTTCAGATATTTGAATGTATGTTTTTAGTTTTGAAAGGATACATAAGGCGGATATTAATCACTGTACTTTAAAAAGAGTTTTATTTTCACGTATCCTATTATAGTAATTCTCTAACCCTATAGTGAGAACTAGCAAGGACGACGTTCTCACTCTCCTATAGGTCTCTCTTTTCCAGGTTATGGACGACGAGGTTCGGAAGAACTTATATATTCCTCTTCTGTTTAAAAGATGTTTCGTATTTTATTAGTTACTTTTCCCCTTGCCTTTATCTTTACAAGTTTGTTTAAGAGGGATAGGATCTTGATTATGTAATTCTTGTAAAACTAATAATATGTATATATGTATGTATGTATTCTTTGTAAGTATTATAATTTGTATTGAAAGTATGGATGTATGTTTGGAAAAATACGTGTTAAGTTCAAACAGGCTCATATTTTAGTATTAAATATTTTAAGAGTCGTCGTAATATCTGAGCTATCAGAATGGCGCAGTCGAAAGCGTGACATTTTGATAGTTTGGGTGTTACAATAGTGTCGTAGGTGAAAAATGTGAGTCAAAATTATTTCAATTTTCAATAATAAATAACAGCAGAAATTTACTTACTTATTCAAAAGGACCTAAACTCCCAAATTGAAGAGAACAAAAAAGAAGAGAATGAAAATTTAGTTTACAAGATTGAAAATATGTGAGTCAAAATTGTTTCAATTAATATTACACTTTATAAAATAAACTTACACTGTAGTAGTAGACCTCGTAATAACTGCTATATATTTGAGCGAATAGGTGCTATCCCTTTTTAGCCATTATTTTCTAATGTATGCGAGAAAAAAAAGTGTGAAGCTTAACTCACATAGATCATCATAGATGCAAATTCCATAGCTTATTGACACAACCTGGTGGAAAAGAGTAGTAATAAGTTATAACAAGCTAAGAAACATAATGATAATAAATTATAATAGCTAACATAACTAAAGCTATCTTCCATAAACAAAGTTTTTCAATAAACATTTGTATTAAGAAATACCTTGCTTCTGAACTCTGAATCAATAAATCAGTTGAACAAAAACATAGCTTAAAATTATAATTTGCAACTAGCTGAATATAATTTAAATGATTTTGTAAATAAATGACAATAACAACAATAATGGGAATCAGATCAAAAGAATAAGAGGATTGAGATTTGTGCTTACAGAGATCTTCCGGCGTGGAGAACTGGTGGTGATCGGTGGGTTTGTTCTTGGAATTTCTCCTTCTCTTTGCAGTTCTGATTCAATCACTCATGCACACTACGATCAAATTAGAATAATGTTACTTTCTTATGCAGACAATACTTTGGAACAAAATTAAAACGAAATCAAAACAAGCATGAAATGAAAAAGAGACAACCAAAATTGAGAATAATAAAATCCTAGAATTAGATTAAGATTGAGAAAGGTTTGAAGGAGAATAAATCACGATCCAAAGAAAGAGAGATGAAGAGATTATACTGGAGAATAGTTTTTCATTCTTGATTTCAAAGGAAACAGCGATTGTGAGCACCGATTGGAAGAAGAGTATGAGCATGCAATGGCTCGTGAGTCATGAGCAGGGACGGATACATGGGGGAGGGGGCAAGTGGATACCTGGGCCCCTAACTTTTATAAAAAATATTAGTAGTATAATGATTTTTAAAGTTTTTTAAATCCCTAAACACTACATTCTCTTTCTTCATGTTCCTTGTTCCTTTTGACGCTCGGTAGTCTTTTGGAGGCATAGCCACGCCCTCACATCACTGTCAAGTGTCACAAGTTTTCAATCATATCATTATATCAATTAAAGCAAAGGTACTCACTACTCATTCTACTTTTTACTTCTTTTATATAATTGTATAAAATTATTAATTAACAAATCATATTTTTTGACTATAAAATAATACAATTTTATGTTTTTTATGCTCACATAGATAAATTGGCTTATCCATATTTAGGATTTATTCTCTCTCTTTTTTTCGTTTCTTTTTTTTTTAGTGAAATTGATAGTGACTTAGTGAAAAAATATTGTTATTGATGTTTAATTAATAAAAAATATTTAGACTTTGTTTATTCTTGTGAATATATAATTATTTGAATTCTTTTTTTTATCAGGTAAAAAGAAACTAGAACATTTTATGATGAGAAAGCAAAGTAAAATTGATGCAATTTTTAAGAGAAAAAGTTACTAATAATGTTGGAGTTCAAACAAGTCAACCCTCAAATCTTATTTCACAAGAAGTTCAAGTAAGTGAACTCTCTAATCATACTCAAAATACACATCAACATGAAGCCAAAGTTCCAATATTAGAAAGAGATATTGATATCTCTTTACTAGAAAGGGATCCATGAAAGCGACGTCCGATTTGATAGTATAATGTCAATGAACGTGATAATATTTGTAGAGCATATATAATAGTTGGGGAGATAAGCCTCAAAATGGTCCCTGAAGTTATCCTCGAGTCTCATAGTGATCCCTGAAGTTAAAAATTACTCATATTCATCCCTGAAGTTACACTCCGGAACTCAGACTTGTCCTTCGGGTCAATTTCGTCCAGCTGGCACAACCGGAAAGCTGACATGGACTCGTTGGTGACACGCTGTCAGCACAACGGCTAGCTGACGTGGCGACGTAAACTGTTTTGACTCAATTTGGTCTCTAAATTGAGGTTAAAAACCCTAACTCCTAATTGACTCTCTTCTCCATCGCACACTCTCTTCTCCTCTCTTCTCTATCGCACTAGAGGTGACTCTCTTCTATTGCTTCTCTTACAGTGTCTTCTACATCTTCAAAAACCACACGTTATGGCTAGCGCAAACAACGCAGCTGGGAGCTCTAACAACCCACGATCATTTGGACGCATCATGAGGAGAATGAATAGAAACAGAGATGTACGTCTGCCAGAATGGTGTGAGTGCGGGTTGAGACCAGTGTTGTGATGGTCAGCGACGGATTCTAATCCAGGGAGACCGTTCGTGGGTTTCCCAAACTACAATGTAAGTGTTTGATGCTATTGTTTGCTGTAATTCTGGATGTAAACTTGGTTGATTCACTTTCCAGGGTTCATACTGCAGGTAACAGGTGGTGTGGGTTGTTTCTGGGGGTGGATAAAATTCTGGAAGAAGATGCGGTAACATGTGATGGTAGAACAAGCTCTTCAAATGACAACGAAGAATGTGATTATAAGTAAAACAAGCTCTGTTTCATATTAGATATGTAGAGAATCATATGTATGTGATTGCATATGCAATTGTCCCTGTTGAAAATACTAAAAACTGGAGGTGGTTCTTGGAATTACTTCATGAAGACTTGGGAGATTATAAGCAAAACAAGCTCTGTTTTATATCAGATAAGTAGAAGGTACGTTTTAGAAATTTATTTGTTGTTGTATAATTAGTATTGGCTGTTGTGATAATAGAATAAGTGAGAAGATATTCATTACAGAGTAGTTGGATCACTGCTTATATAATGAACTGCTGTGTATATAATGAACTACTGCTTTACTTAGTAGATGGACTAATGCTTGATGAACTGTTGTGTATATAATGAACTGATTTGTATGTAAAGAATAGGGACCATTTTGATGTCACTTATAACACTGAAGGGACCATTCTGATGTCACTTATGTAACTCTAGAGCTGCTAATGAGGATGCTGCTGTTGCTGCAGAGGCTGCTGCTGCCCAACCCCTTGCTGCTAATGGTGGTGAAGCCACCCTTGTCCCACAACCCCCACCGAAATTCAGCTTGAACTCAGTCAACTACCCTTGTCACAAACTGATGACTCTCAATAGGTTCAAAAAATTAGATGACATTCATTTTATTATGTGCATGTTCTTATGCACTTTTACTAACTATTTTACCTGTCTTCACTAATAGGTTTTGCCTTCTCCTGTGAGGCCACCAAAACTCCCTCCCAAAAGGAAGTCCTCCAAACAAGAAAAGGCAACTCCGGGAAGCAACAATCAAGCAGCAACCACCCAACCAGCAACCAATTAACCCGCAACAAATCATCCGTCTCATCCTATGCAAGGTGCATCACAGGGGACCGTTACAAGGCTTGCTAACTTCATGAAGTTTGTTTCCAACCTTGGATTCAGACCACCCAAAAACAAAAGATGAAGACTAGGATTATTACGTTTAGGAGAAGATTATTTTATTTATCTATTTTGATGAAGCAGCGTGCTTTCTGAATTTTGAACAC
Source organism: Arachis ipaensis (assembly GCF_059453495.1). Classification (NCBI taxonomy): domain Eukaryota; kingdom Viridiplantae; phylum Streptophyta; class Magnoliopsida; order Fabales; family Fabaceae; genus Arachis; species Arachis ipaensis. The sequence goes on from NC_142438.1 coordinate 10,214,289, forward strand.
AGTGTTGGGGATTTTAGTGTTCAAAACTTGTGTTCTTAATATGTTGAGAACTTTGATATACTTGTTGAATATTGCCCTGACTCTGTAATGCCTATTTTAAATATGTTTTCTGCATTATGAATATATGAATATGGATTATGATTCCCTTGAATTTAGTTGTGACAGATTTTTTTTTCTTGGTCTCTGATATGCAATTAAGATTAATTCCATTAGATGAATCCATTAGTAGTGCAAGAACAATTATTTACATATAACCTCTTGTTTATTCAAATTCCAAATTATTCTTACACAGTCATGTCAAACAGTATAATCTGCATTTCTTTCAACCAAAAGGACAGGTACAAGTACATAAACAGAACAACATATGCATATCCCATGTCACATTTTTTTTGCAAAATTCAATTGACTCTGTTGCCTATCTAAGCTTAAGACAAGCACAACAACTGTAATCAGTAGCAGCAGCATACATGTAAACAGCAAAATCCCCCTCCCCATTTTGAGAACTCTAACTTCAGAATCTAATCTTCATCCTCCATTCTTTGTTGTCATTTGAAGAGCTTGTTCTACCATCACATATTACCGCATCTTCTTCCAGAATTTTATCCACCCACAGAAACAACTCACACCACCTCTTACCTGTAGTCTGCACCCAGGAAAGTGAATCAACCAACTTTACATCCAGAATTACAGCAAACAACAGTATCAAACACTTACATTGTAGTTTGGGCAACCCACAAACGGTCTCCCTGTATTAGAATCCATCACTGACCATCACAACACTGGTCTCGACCCGCACCCACACCATTCTGGCAGACGCGCATCTCTGTTTCTATTCATTCTCCTCATGATGCTTCCAAATGATCGTGGGTTGTTGGAGCTCCCAGCTGCGTTGCTCGTGCTAGCCATAACGTGTGGATTTTGAAGATGGAGAAGACACTGTAGAGGAGAGTCATCTCTGGTGCGATGGAGAAGAGAGGAGAAGAGAGTGTGCGATGGAAAAAAGAGGAGAAGAGAGTCAATTGGGGGTTAGGGTTTTTAACCTCAATTTAGGGACCAAATTGAGTCAAAACAGTTTACGTTGCCATGTCAGCTAGCTGTTGTGCTGACAGCGTGTCACGAACGAGTCCAAGTCAGCTTTCCGGTTGCGCCAGCTAGACGAAATTGGCCGGAAGGACGAGTCTGAGTTCCGGAGTGCAACTTCAGAGATGAATATGAGTAATTTTTAACTTCAGGGATCACTATGAGGCTCGACGATAACTTTAGGGACCACTTTGAGACTTATCTCGTTGAACAGATTAGAATGATGTATAGTGCATAGTGTTAAATATATATATATATATATATATATATATATATATATATATATACTAATATACTAATAGTAATATAGTAAAGTAATAGTAATAGTTATTTAGGAATAAAGTATATAGTATAGTATGTATACGTATATGTATACGCATATGTAGTATATAGAAAATAAAGAATACTATTCTCTCTCTCTATATATATATATATATATATATATAGAATAGTATATTATAAAAAAGTATATAATGATTATAAAGAATAATGAATATATATATATATATATATATATATATATATATATATATATTATGATATTATAATATAATAATAATAGAATAGTATAGAATGTAGATATGTTGATTTTTTTTTATTTATTAGCTTTGTTGTAATCTAAGTTATAAATAAATCTAAGTTATAAATTATAAATGATCATTTATCAATTATCAATATCAATATCAATTATCAATAAATATCAATCAATGTATCCTCAAGCGACGTAAGCTGAATATATGACGAAATCAGGAACGTACATTATTCACATTATTAAATATATTTCTACAATGATGTATATTAATATTCTTATCCACGCATATAAATTTATGATTATCATCATCGAGATGGTCGAGGCAAAGTTGGGGCGCATGAAACTAATACGATACTAATTTATATAGTACACTGTATGATAATTATAAATAATATAATATATATTAGATACATAAGATATATATATATATATATAAGATATATATATATATATATATATATATATATATATATATATATATATATATATATATATATATATATATAAGAAATTATAAAACACACAGCATAGTTATCCATAAGCCTGACTCGAACTCCAAAGCTTTAAAACGCACTGGACCACAAGTCCGGGGATAAATTAACAAAAGAAAAGAAACAAAACACGATCCACGACATGACAAAACACAAATGAAGAAATAGCGAAGAGTTGAATTTAAACATGAAACTTGGATTAGGCATGAGTAGGAGGATATATATATATAAGAAATTATAAAACACACAGCATAGTTATCCATAAGCCTGACTCAAACTCCAAAGCTTTAAAACGCACTGGACCACAAGTCCGGGGATAAATTAACAAAAGAAAAGAAATAAAACACGATCCACGACATGACAAAACACAAATGAAGAAACAATGAAGAGTTGAATTTAAACATGAAACTTGGATTAGGCATGAGTAGGAGGATCCTTGGTCGCAAGGCAATATCGCAAAAAAAATCTAACGACGAATCCACTCAGAGAAGCTGGCAGCATCTGCAGCTAAAAACATCATTAGAAACTTCTAATGCTTACCTACCCATTGCACCCATTAGTAAAAAAAAAAACCAACATTTGTGGGAGAGAGAAAACCACAACACCATTTGTTAATATTAAAAACTTTGGCCGTTACCTCGTGCAACGGGCGGACTAAGAGATCGCGTCTGCAAACCGAGGTCAACTTGGCCCACCAGACTCGCTTGTGAAGTAGTCGAGGCAAAATAGACAGGACAACAAAGGCTGTTGGTTGAGTTTTGTGGACTGCCGAAGGCGTTGCTAAGAACAGGAGAGGTGGGAGGAGTGTATTCTATGGAAAATGGAGGTATAACGTCGCCGGTGTGGAAGACATCACGAGAAAGGACGTCTGTACAGTGAGGATTAACACTACTAAGTGTTGGAGCAGTGAAGTTGCTTCGAGAATGTGGCCTTGGATACACAATGCGGGATCCGTCAAGGTTCCTTATAGAGATGCATAGAGTGCCATCACCTTCATAGTAGGCGCGCAACCAAGCCCCATGCCTTATGTTGTACGCGGCAACCATGGAACGAAATCCCTCGGAGAAAAAAAGCATTGTTACCAACCTTGTCTAACATGACGCGAAACTCATTCCCATGGTTGTCCTTAAACATCATGAAATCACCGAGTTCATGACGAAAAGCGCGATAAAATGAACCGGGACTGGAAATCAAATATAGACCTTGGCATAATAAGGAAATCAAAATAGCTAAGTATACGTATGTGCATGAAGACCTCTTCAGTTTCTGGCAGTATCTCCATATTTAAATATATAAATAAATATATATTTCTATTATCCAAAACTTTTTAGTTTGTGTATATGGACACAATATATATCTTGTATATAATGTGCTATATACATAGATAAATTTGAATGTAAATGTATGACATGGATTAAAAGAACCGGGAAAAATATGACATGCGGCCATTAAGCCAAAAGGAAAAAAGGATGGAGGTGTGCATGCCATAAAAGATGAGGCTTCAGATGACTATTTTCATATTAGAATTAGAATATATGAAATAGATAGAATATATGAATAAACGGGATCCAATGCAAGCAAGAGAAGCCTATAAAAATCAGGCTTGGGATCACCATTTTCGCTTGAGTCAGCAGATGGCCAAAGGCACATACTTCACAAAAAGATCAACAATATAAAAAGCTATATACGGGCAAGAACCTCCCATATTGGGTTCGTGTGTCAACAGAAAATGCTACAAAAGGAACATATAAGTATGTGTGTCTAAACATAAATAGAAAGCAAGATACATCTTGATCACTCACCCATGGTCCACCAGGCCGTAAATAAACTTTTGAAACATTCCAGATAGTGACCGCATGGCTAATAAAAAACCAAAGTCCGGGGAAACAGCAAAATGGTGGGGAATGGTGGGGGAAGGTGTGGAATGTGGTGCGTTGAGTTACTGATGTAGGGTAGACCGAGATTATATATGTGTATGTGTGTGTGTGTGTGTGTGTGTGTGTGTACGAATGACCTATTCACAGATTTAGATTTATATTTATTTATAATAAAGAGTAAGCGGTGTCTATAAAGATATTAATGTTATATTATTAATAATGATAATAATTATTGTTGTAAATGTAATTGATCAAAGAGAGAGATAAAATAAAAAATAAAAAAACAATAAATGAAGAATACAATAATAATGACAATTATATTATCTAACCACTGAAAAAACCAATTGAGGAAATGGGCTCATAATTATTGTTATTTTTATTGTTATAGCATACAGGGAACCGAGGCCGTGGTGAGGTATATTATTTGGGCCACCCTAGCCCGGATACCAAAGAAGACACTGGTTTAGATAACCTAAATTGACATATTTACAATAAAAAAGTAAGTGGTGCCTGTAAAGATATCAATGTTATATTATTAATAAAAATAATTAATGTTTTGTAATTGTTCAAAAAGTGAGAGATAAAATTAAATATTTTAAAACAATAATTGAATAATACAATAATAATGACAATTATATTATCTAACCACTGAAGAAACCAATTGAGCAGATGGTGTCATAGTTATTGTTATTGTTATAGCATATAGAAAACCGAAGCCGTGGTCAGGTATATTATCTGGGCCACCCTGGCCCGGATACCAAAGAAGAGACTGGATTAGATAGCCTAAAGGATTGACATGAATAAATATTGAACATGTAATAACAAAAATACTTCCCAAGTGACGCGACTAATAGAAATGTGAACACTCTGATTATTTGTATTATTATCAATTGTGTATTGTGTAACTTGAATTAAAAACTGAACTAATTGATAGTATGACCTATTAACCGAATAAAATGACAATGCAAAGTTATTTAGAATTTGACCTAGTGACCAAGCAAAAAAATTAAGCAGATGCTGTTCAAGGGTCCAAGGAACCAAGCGGTGGTCATTAATAAAATTTGGGCCCCGTAAAGCAGAATACACAGAATATCAGCTGATGTGATGATCAGACGGCTTAGTAGATAACCCTGTTCGAATATTTATCATGTAATACAACGATTAATAACCATGGTAATGACGAGAATGTAATATATATAATATAATATATAAATATAATATAATATAATATATAATATATAGTATAATGAAAATAATATAACCCAAAAAAGAGAGGTCAAATTTATAAGAAAAGCAAAACAGAATTCATCTAGGTGGTTCAGAATTAATTACGGAGACTATACGATGCACCTTATACGTGGTCCTGAACGAAAGTGAAAAAAATTGAATAACAAAAAGTTCCCGCCTCTCGAAGAAAGACCGATGAAAATGAATAATAGACAGGTACTCAATAAATGCAACTCATTGGATGAGATCAGTCAGCAAACAAGTATGGTGAAGTCTAATCATAGCAGTGATAATGACTTAGTTTAATTACTCCAAAGTTAAGTATAACTGAAACAAGATAGAGTACCATTAAATGAAATTGACAGTAAATATTGAAGCAAGGATAGAATTTGAAGTTCAATTACTCCAGGTAGGAAAATGTCTTGTCAGCAGAGACTCAAATGGGTTGAACAAGACGAATGAGAAAGAATGGAAAACAGGTAAAAAAATTAATTGCATTGATCCACCAACAATCATGAAATGGAGGGTAAGAAAAGCTGAATCGGCAAGTCCGGGGGATACACGGTAGCTGGAGGGATACATGAGTACCAAGCAAAAAGGAAACTGGCACATTACAGTCAAAAATAAACACGGCGGAAGATTTCAAAAGCGTATATGTATGTGCAATATAAATGCTGGTCTAACAGATAGGCATGGCACTAGATACCAGAAGAATTAATTTGGCAGACAAACATTAGGGGCGCACTATTAAAGGCGTTGCTTGATTGCATCTAATCGGTTGTTTACCAGATTAAAGATAATCACTACACTTGAATAGCAAAAGTTAGGTAGCCAAGGTTAGATTAGGGGGGATAGCAGCATATTAAAAGGCATGGCTTGATAAAATTTAAAAGCTTGTTTACCAATGTAAAGATCATCAGTAATCCTTAATAGCGAAAGTTAGTCACTCAAAATCAGATTAGCAGGGAATAGTTCGAGAATACACTAGAATGTATTCTGGATATAAATAGTATTAACAACAAATATATGGCAAGATTGAGGATGACTATTATTTGAAGGTATTATTACTATTACTATTACTATTATAACAAAAAAGAACAAATGACAAATTACCTGTGCAGGGAAGAGTCCAAAGTCAAACAAAACACTGCCATCAAACTGTATATCCTTGAAATTCCTGAAATGTACCTTGCCGCACAAAAGCTGGAGCTGCAGCGGACCACAGGTAGCTCAAAAGTCAAGGGTGTGGACACCTGAGGTCAAAGAAATTACCCTGATTCAACGAATGGGATCGTCCTGGAAAAGTTGATACAAACCAATTTTACATGCATGAAGTTGGCAGACGCAGATTATGGCACAACACAAAGCGATCATAGCATGATAACCATGTGGGGAGGTTTTATTTGTGAAATCATTGTGATAAACAACCAAAAAGTAAAAAACAAAAGCAGAGATGAATAAGGAATTACTGAGGTAATATGAAAAAGAAAGTGTGTCAGCGATGGTGAGGAGCAAGATCCACAAGAACGGCTAAAAGAAGGACCGACAGAACGATCACAGACACACCTTGATGTGCCCGTTTGAGTGAAGTGAGTGACGACTGCTTCAAGGGTTTGAAGGGGAATGCAGGAGGATAGGGTCACAACATAACAGTGGGCCAATGCTCACCCAATCCATAGTTACAAAGAGAACAGATTGGGCCCATGTCAGGAGAAAAGGCCGGCAATGTTTGAAAATAAAATGATGTATCAATTAATATCTTTGTATTGAAATGGCCAGAACAAAAGGCTAGCCCAAACCAACATTTCCCAGCTACGACTAAAATATGATAAGTTGCGAAGAGAGGAAAATGGTAACCGCAACACAAGATGCCTGGCCAAACCAGCCATTTTGCATTACCAAGAAATCCAGATCTGGCCTCACTAATATACACTACACAATACATTAACTAATAACGACGTAATATACAGCGGCATTTATAAAATATAAATAAAACATTAAACATTCATAGATCAAAAGACATGCAGTTGGAGATCAAAATCATAGCGAACTCATCGGCCCCGGGGGACAGGATGCAATCAAATCGGGGGCCACAATTAAATATTACAAATGGCAAATCACTAAGTTGTTCAGATAGTGTGTACATAAATCTTAACAAAGAAAAGCGCAAAACACAACCAGAAACAACAACACGTTATTCAGAAATCCTCAGACTTCTAGATAAAACCCCATGCACCCCTTGATCGAAACAACTCCAGGACATCTCACGCATCCAACGAACCTGACAACTCCGTCAGTCAGACCAACAGAGCGGAACTGGGCCTCCGATGCGACCGCAACAAGCGATGACTCAAGACCGTCGAAATCACGGATAGCATGGCTGATCCCGAGAAGGTCACAACCAAACTTAACACATGGTGTATCGATCAGGTTAGGATCGCCAATAAAGAGATGCCGACCCCACGCCATTCCGCCAACTTGTCCAAGGTTGATGGTCATCACATGTACTCTGAACCTTAAAGTGGACCGCTCATAGGTAACGAAATCCACATAATCATGGTGGCCAATCAACGTAGGATGATCCACACATGCGCCTGCGCCTATTTCTATCGCATCCCACGCAGACTCCATCGTTGCGTACCGAACCACAGAGACTGGTTTCTTACTAAATCTACCTTCACTATTGACCCAAAAAATACAGCTGTTGGCCACGGCATACCCACTGCTCATTCTATCAATCATTGGCAAGGTCCGCGCAGCGAAACTCTACTGACCCGCACTTGAAAGATACATATGCATGTCGTATCCAGCAGTTGCCAGGTGACGCTTCGTGAGGCTGAGAATCTTATAATCATCAGAACCCACCATGCTGAGAAAGGCATAAGCAGACCATTCATCGCGGTGGTTGAAGTGGTAACCGTCAGACCCCGGATCAGGAATAACAGACCTCCAGGAACCAAACGAGTCCCAAGCGATCAATGAACTCGAACGACCATCTATTGAGTATCTTGCACATACCTTGCCGGTGTCTGTACCCACCATGGAAAACCACGTCCAGGCAAGAGGAGCAGCAACCGGAACGGCAACACAAGTTTCAAAGACGAACATACAAAGTCGCCCACAGTCAGCCTCTTTCAGGGGGTTGTCCAGATGAAGAACCGCCGCCTTCCCCCCCCCCCCTTCGATTTGAAATGAGTCACCATATTATCCGCCCGGTTCAATCTATTGTACCAATCACGCGACATACACCTCCCTCTTCCTATGCTTTTTCCATCGGAACGAAGAAATATCTGCAAAATCAGGTCTGTTGGCAGGGCTGAGATGTTCAAGTTGATTTCATCCCAGTAATGTTTACCGCGGAAGTCATGATCAACCTCTTTGACTGTTGCTCGGGACATTCCAAATCGGTGGTGAGGTTCTATGCTAGCCACGAGGGAGGAAAAATCAATAAAGGTTAACAGCCAATGTAGATAAAAGAACGTTGGAAAATGCTTTGTAAACGAAAGAATGATTTCTTTAGTTGGTGTGATATTCCTACACCGTGAGTGTGGCTCTCCTTAAATACATAAATAAATGCATAAAAAGATAATAGATATATTAATAGACAATAGAAAATAATAGATTAATAAACAATAGAAAAAAAATAAAAATATAAAGACATATATATACAGTACGGGTAGACAGATTAATACATTAAAAGATAATAGATAAAGATATAAAATTATAAAGTTAAAAAGTTATAAACATATAAAGATATATGTAATAGATAATAATATAATATGTAATAGACATGTAATAGTATATATATATATATATATATATATATATATATATATATATATATATATATATATATATATATATATAATGCAAATACACACAGATACATTTACGTTAATAGATTAATGGATTAATTAATCGATATACATTATACGTTAGTATATTATTTTAACTGTGCTTGTTAGTTTGCTCATAAATAAATTGTATAATTTCTTCGGTGCTTACTAATGGCTACCATGAGAGCAAGAATATGGACAAAAATTAAGAAATGGAGTGACATCGTCAATAAATGTCGGCAGCAAAAATAGAAAAATTGTCAACAGTCAAAAGGATAAATTGGTTGGATGGATTAATATAAAATCAGACCGATAAAATACGAGCATTGAAAAAGAGAATTCACGTAGATAACATGAGCGGGGGTTGGAATACGTGGGCGCTCAGGAAACTGGAAATTAGGATATTAACTTAGGATAGTCCACTATTATAAAATACGGATTAGTTCTACAAGAATTTTAATTTGGAGTAAAAACTATGATCCTATGTATTTTGAGTATACATGAAGTATTTTTCAAAAATTTGAGTCTTTTTAATTTTTACTGTCAAAATTTATATGTATAACAATTTCTAATTTATTCTCTATTTTATTTTGATATACTAACTGTATAAATAATTTTGTACAATTATTCAATTAGATTTATAAATTTTGATAACTTTTAAATAATAAATTTAAAATTAAAATTTTTCATGTGAAAATAAATTAATGACTACTTATATAAAATTCTTTTATGTTACATAAATAATAAACTACTAAAATGATACTTGAAAATTTACATTAACAAAAATAATCTTAAAAGATACAAATGATAGATAAACTCATGAAACATTTTAAAAAATGAAAAAAATAACTATATATAATATATATTAAAAAATTTAGATATTATATTTTGATGTAATTTTTTAAGTAAAAATAAAATATTCTTATCTTTAAAGTTTGGTAATTTTATACTAAGTGATTTAAAAAAAATTATAGAATTTAATTTTTTTCTGTATATCTTTTAAATAGTTATTCAAACATCACCATAAAAATTTGAATAAAATACATAAATTCTTTTGCTAAATACAATTTTTTTAACTATTTATAAGAATATAATATTTATTAATTATTTTTATTATATTTTACTATTTTAAAATAATTAAAAATTTGTTTCTCTATCTTTATCTTCAAAAAATATTTTTATCAATAACATAAATTTTACTATTTTTTTAGTACTTTACCATTTTACCCTTATACAAAAATTAAATTATTTGAAAAAACATAAGAAAAAGAAGGGATTTTTTATTAAATAAAATAAAAAAATTTAATAATTTCCTAAACAAGATATTTCAGCTTTATTTTCAGGAATACGATTTTTTTTTTTTGTAATTATGGCAAGTTCGCCGTACTCTCGAACTTTATATAAATTATATAAAGTTCGCCGCACACCCCCCAACTCTATGATAGGTTTTCAAAATAAAAGCATGCATGTTGGTGTGCATATCAGAACAGCACAATTTCGTTGTTCATTTTCTCTACGATGTCAAGGAATCCATTATTATCCATTCATTACGATGGTGAAATAGTGTATGACAAAGATGGTTCAATCGTTTTTAGATCGGGACAACCGATAATTACCTATATGACACCGAAAGTCAACAGTTTAACAGCTTTGAAGAATTTGATATTGTATTCCATCGGGCAACAAGAAGCAAAAAGGGTGAAAAAATTTACTACAGTTATCCGACCGAAATTGATGGCAGTTTATTTTATAAAAGGTGTATTACAATTGTATTGTCTCTGTTGCTATAATATTTATAAGACCATGGTTGTGGAAAATATTTTTATTTTCTTTAATTATGTACCGTTTGCGCGACGACGAGGACGTATAGCTTATAAGGTCGTGGCACAACCGTTGATTAAATATTCATCTGTTAGAACTATTTGTATATCTCGTTGAAGTGGGTGGCCGAGGATCATCTGCAAATACTGTCGATGATAGTCTATTGAGTGGAGCTATTAGACGAACTATCAGAAGGATTATGGTGGATCTAAATATGCCACCTGAGGGTAGTCAGGAGGGGTCTAATGTTGAAGTTTGTAATGTTGACTTAATGGACGACGGTGTTGAAAGTCATGATGGTTCTGTTATCAGAGATCCAATGATGAATCAGTATGAAGTTAACCTCGATGACGAAAACGATGCTGACAAAGAGCCACTTGAAATTCCTGATGATGGTAATGAGGAAGAAGAGATGAACTACTACTGTGACACACAGATTGCTCTGACACAGTCTGCTATTTCTCGACCATATGACCAGTCAGATCATTTACGAGGTTGAATCTCGATACAATGATTTCGGATTGGTCGTTTATCCAGGGAGGCCCTGAAGAGGATCCAAGCAACGAGTTTGAGGTTGGACAACAATTTAAGAACAAAGAAAAAGTCATGTTGGCAGTTAAGCAGTACAGTATCAGGAAGGCTGCGGAATACAAAATAGCAGAGAGTGACCAGTTGAGGTACAATGCACAGTGTATCCAATTTGGACCTGGTTGTAATTGGAGTATACTCATATCATATCGCCGAAAGTAAAAAAAGTGGAAGGTTAGGAGATACATTGGGCCTCATTCTTGCATGCAAACTTTGATGGAACAAGACCATGGTAGGTTGGATTCGAAGGTGATTGCACAACGCATTTTTACGATGGTCAAAGCCGATCCAACAACCAGTATCACAACCACGCCAGTGCATGTAATCTGAGGTTTATTATATAAGAGGTGATTGGACTTTTAGTTTGCATCTGATGGTTGGATTTGGCATATATTCTTTGAGTGTAACTTCTGTTGTGTCCTACCAACAGGGTTTTGCCTTGTACAATGGTTGCATCTTCCAAGAGTAGTTTCTTGATTGAGAAGGATGAGAACAATCACACACTTGGAGGTCGAAAAAGGGACTCTTCAGTTACCTTCAAGATTGAGGCTTTATACTCCCAAGAAATTTTGAATAATGAATTAGAAAGGGTAACACACAAGCACAACCACCAATACTTAGGCCTATCTTGATTTACCTTATTATAATATATATATATATAAATAATCATTTAAACATCATCCAAAATTAGGCTTATTATATATTCATAATTTTTTGTATAACTAAGAGCTCACAACTCTTGCAAGAGGCCTGAACAAGTGTGTCTTTGGCTTTATGACCCACCATTCCTTTGCTTGTTCAGTTGGTCCTTTTTATGACCATAGGTCACCATTTTACAATTATATAAATTATTCCCTTAAACGTTTTGAAATAGATGGAGTCTCATTCTCTTGCTATTGGGATTAACCAGTGGTAAATTTCCTCCTACAGCAACAAGACCTGCCAATCTCTTTTCTCCAACAAGAGAAACTTTAAGATTCATTGAATTGGGTAATATATGTTTTCTTGGTACATCAATTAGATAGTATTTACATTTACATTACACCCTGCCGAGAACTGCCCATAAAATAAAATACTTCTCTCTATTTATATATATACATACTTCATATATTAGTAAATAAATATATATATATATGAATCACTTTTATTAATATATTGAGATAATTATATTGGTAAACTTTAATATTATAGTATTTTATTTATATTTCTTTATTTATTTTCTCTTTTTTATTTATTTATTTCACAATAATATGAAAGATTTTTATATATGTCAGTGTACTTTATTGATACATTAATATGTCAATAATTATCTAATGTCCAAATAATGAATGGCTGTGATATAAATAAAAATTCTTCTTGTGAGGATGGTAACATGTACCCCTGTTGCTCCGTTAACCCAAGGAAGGTTCGAAATGTTGTTTCTGACCTCTGGTGGCATGGTAGTCAGCAGTGACGGATTTAGAAAATTTTGATAGTGGGGGCAAAATATATATAATATAATAAAAATTTTTATAATAAAAATATTACGTGTACATAAAAATCAGTTATCAAATTATTCATTAATCATTATATATTTATATATAAATATATGTATTTTTAATTTGTATTTTTTATTTCAATATGTATACATTATTTTTTATGTACATATAATATGATTAGCCTTTAAAATATATAATTTACAAATTAAAACACTAAAATAGTAATTTAAATGATAACATATAATTTAAAATTTTATTATTTAGGTTTTATATTTTAAAAAAATTGATTAATCTTTTTCTTAATAATACAATGGAAATATCTCTCTTTTTATATAGAATAATGCTACATATTCAAGTTTTTTTTTTGTTAACTAATTCCAACCAAATTAGTCTAAGATAACAAAAATAAGTTATGGCTAGCATTATTCAAAGTCTTATTGTTTAACTTGATTAGACTTAGTTTATAAAAAGATTTGAATGTGTAATTACTCTTACACACACGTATACTTATTTAGAAATTTACTTCTTATACAATTAGAAGTCAAATTTTATTAAAAAATTCATAGTTGAAAAAGTTCTTTCAATTAATGCAATTGTTACAGGAAAAAATTAAAATTAATATAAAAAAAAAATAAATAATACTCTTTTCGAGTCGAATTATAAGAAAAAACACAAATTTCATTTAAATTGAAAATTGATCATTCTAACGATATCTAATATAAAAGTCTTAAATTGACTATGAAGTATCAAAAATTGAATAAAAATTTATTGTGGGGTTAAATTCAATAATTTAGTGGGAATAAATAAATTTTATTATCATATACTACTCAAAAAAATTTCAAATTATAGTGGGGCGCTTACCCCACACTTATACATGTGCATCCGTCGTCCCTGAGTGACACTACTCACCCAACAAATCTTGGCCACAATTATGCTCATTCAGGTGGAATGCACTTTCATGCTTGCTAATTATCTTCCATGGCCAAAACCAAAATCATAACAAACCTGGAATACCCAAAACCCAAAACTAAAAGCTCTCTTTGTCTATGTTTCTTTGGAAGTAGTGCTTCAACATCAATAGGGTCAACCAACAACACAGGATCTCGTCAACAAAAAAGTTGGTTCCCATGGCAGAGGATTTTTCTGATATTACCCTTAAATCAAATATATTAACTTGAGCCAAAAGGAAGGTGAATGTTGATTAACTAACCCATTCCTTTGATGATCTACAAAATCTTAGACTTGATAGTCTCCTGAATTCCCTCTTCTTCGAGGAAATTCTCAACGTTTTTTTCCTCAGACGGATCCCTATATGATAAGTGTACAAAAAAAATAAGTTACACCCCAAATTAGTAACTTTTAGTCGAACACCTTAATCATCGACAAATTTTAATCATTAAACCAGTCCGTAGCCTTTTTGTTTTGTTAGATAAAGCAATCCTCTTGTCAAATTTTAGTAAAATGTTAAACAAATCAGTCTCTATGTTATTTAATAAAAACACAACATACCCTAAAAATTTTTAAAATTCTGATATTAGACACTGATTTGGTGATTAAAATTTATTGAAGACTACAGGAATAAAAATTTCTTAGCAACTGATTTATGGTATTATCTGAAAAAAAAGGAAAATATGACAGAATTGAAGCACGGAGAAATACAGAGAAATAGTAATTGGATAAAATTAGCCTAGAAATTATGCAAAACCAGTATATGGATTATTGGGCATTGATTTCAACAATAAAAAAACAACTGAACAAAAACAAAACAGAATATTCATTCTATATAATACTTGCTAAATTAAAAAGTTCAAATTGCGATACATGTAACTCTCACCCTCTTGTCACCTGATCATCGTGTTCATCATCGCCGGCGCAACCTCCACCTCCTCGGCTCCTCCCATCGTTCCCGTCTTTGAAGCTCTTCCCTCGCCGTCCTGAGGTACGGTTTTTTTTTTTGAACAAAATCCTGAGGTACGGTTTGAATGGGCCATTTATTAAATAGAGGCCCAAATTATATGGGCCGGGTTGGATAGGGAGGGTGTTTGTGGTAGCGGGTCGGATCTGATTTGATTACTGGTCGTGTGTGACTGTGAGATACCACTCTGTACTGAATCATTCCGATTTTCCCAATTCGCAGATCGAAGTCGAAAATGGGGGGAGGCCACGGCGAGGGCACAACCTACAAAGGCATAACCATACACCAACCTAAGCGGTGGCACACCGTCGCCGGCAAGGGTCTCTGCGCTGTTATGTGGTTAGTTTCGCTCGTTCTTTTTCTCCGTTTCGATCTGCACTCGCTACTGATCCATATTCACCATGTCTCGGGTTGTGTGTTCTTCAGGTTTTGGGTGTTTTACAGAGCAAAGCAAGATGGTCCTGTAGTGTTGGTAAAATATTCAATTCTAACCTCTCTCAAGCTTTCTTTATTTCCATTTCTATCAAATTAATCAACCCAATTATTAATTTTTGTGTGCGTTTTTTTCTAGGGTTGGAGGCATCCTTGGGAGGGCCACGATGATCATGGCCATGGTGGTGGACACTAGGTATGATCTTCAATTTCCTCATCATTTTAGTGTTGGAGACTTGAGTTAATGAAATGTGTTATTATCTTCATATTGTATTTAAGTTTTGTGCACACCCTACTTGTTATAGTAGAAAAAATGACTATTGTCCACATTCAACGTGTCAATGCTCATCCAAAAACACAGATATGTTTCAATGATGGTCTGTAAGTACATCAAAGTTAAACTTATTGGTTATTGCAATAAAATCCCGGCATTCTACACCCAATGTGTCTATTCTGTTGCTGGCATGTGCTATGTGGTTGCAATATTTTTGTAGTTGATGGTTATTTTGTTGTCCGAGATCATTGTTGTTACTTATTAATCAACTTATCAATAGTTAATAGATCATTATAGACATCTATGTGTTACAAACATTAGAAATCAAAGTCCGAAAACAGAAAAAAGGGAACCATATAATCAAATCTGATGATACATTGATTTTTTTTACCACCATTATGTTTATGGAAAAAGATTGGGAAGCAACTTTTTATGCCAACATTTTTCTTTCCCTTTAAATTTATCTTCTACACTTCGTTGGCTGAAAAAAGTAGGTTTCCTAGCAAAAGTATACATTTTTTATGATTGTTATTTTTTAGTGGTGACACCATGAGATATAACTGATTCTCGTTTAGCTGTGGGAGTGCAAAGATTATGCGGTTTTCCTTCAAAAGTTTCTTTCTATTTTTTATGATATACCTGGTCAGATTGGTTGTTGGTTTGTTCCTAGTTTGTATATAAGAGATATATGGTATATACAATATACAACTTAGTGTTTGGCAAACATTTTGACAATTGATTGAGATCTAAAATTTCATCTAAATCTAGAAAGTCCATAGATACACAAACAGGGAGAAAAAAAATTTCAGAGGATAATTTACATAGTGATGTCTAACATGTATGCATTTGATTTTGCAGCAGACATCAGCTCAGAAAAGGGGAACAACAAATCTTGAAGAGTCTGTGTTTGCCGTTAGTTTCAAATGTTTACCTTATGGCATCAAATAAATTTAGCAGTAAAAGAAGAGATTTATTTTGCATAATTTCATGAACAATAATATTGTACTTTCAGAACCATACCCTGTCAACTTTGGTGATAGTTATGATTGTTTGGATAAATGTTTCATGT
Organism: Arachis ipaensis; assembly: GCF_059453495.1. Taxonomy (NCBI): domain Eukaryota; kingdom Viridiplantae; phylum Streptophyta; class Magnoliopsida; order Fabales; family Fabaceae; genus Arachis; species Arachis ipaensis. Next base: position 10,230,909 of record NC_142438.1, read on the forward strand.
CTTTTGGCTTTGGGAGTAATTTATGTTATAGACTCAATATTTGTGTATCTAATTGAGAACTTTGGTGTAACGGTGTTGTTGACAATCCTTTTCTTAATCCTTGCCTATAATTTGTTCCACCAATAACGATATTAAATTACTCCCAAAGTAAAGTAAAACATTATGATATATGGTTTATGATTTTATCTGAAGTATGGATTATCTCACAAAACCATGTATACAATAGAATTGTGTTAGGTATGCTCTCTCTCTCCACACACACACACTGACACACACACACATATATATATATATATATTCTTTTTCTTCCTAGTCTTTTAAAGTTGGTGCAACTAAAAAAGAGTATACATAACATTATTGTGATAGGATATTTTGTAATGTATGTTGGTTGAACTCTGAAAAATACATGGATTTTATTGAATGAAAAGGAAAATCCTTTTCATTTGTCACCACTTTGAACTATTAAACCCATTACCTTTCTCCAAAATTTATATGTGGGAGTCAGTTAATGCATGAAATAAATCTTTCATTTTAATATGGAATATCATATTTGAATTGAATTCTGACAATTAACTTATGAAATTATATCTATTCTTATGAAAGTATAGAATTTATAAATACTTGTATAATTTTAAAACAAATTTTATGCATATTCTAAAACTTATTTTACAATGGTTTTTTAGGATAGAATTTTCTAAAATAAACATAGTTGTGAAATTCGGAATTAATAACTAATTTCTAAAACGTTTAATTGTTCAGTTTTGTGGGCGTTCTGATAATTTTATAATTGAAATAAATTTTATTTCTTTAAAGAATCCTTTTAAAAAATAGAAGATAATTTTAGAAGGAAAAAAAGAAGTGTGTTTTTGGAGAAGGTCAATACGGCTGCGTTTTGAGGACGCTGAGAATATGCAATATAACGAACTTTTGTGAAGCGCGCTTCTAGACACTTCTGTTTTCTGTTTGGTCTCTTCTTATATACGCGAGTCGCCGTTATATCTCTATAGAGATATAGAGAAGAAGAAGAAGAAGAAGAAGAAGGATTGCGATTTGGGAGAGAAGTGAAGAGAGAAGAAAGAATGTCGTACTTGCTGCCGCACTTGCACTCCGGTTGGGCGGTGGATCAGGCCATTCTCTCCGAGGAAGAACGCGTTGTGGTCATCCGCTTCGGCCATGACTGGGACGACACCTGCATGCAGGTTCGTAACCCTATCCCTACTCTCTCATTTTCATTCATGCTCGAGCGATTCATTCATTTATCTCTATAATTATATACTCCTATTTGCAATTTTATCTCTTGCCTTCTTGTATTGTTTTGAAGGATTCATCTAATCTAATCTCAAATTGTTTGTTGCTGATGGGAAGCTCTTAAATTAAGAGGTAGATCACACTGCTTACCCTTTCATTTCATCTATTACTATGCGATTAACGCCTTCTGAAAATTCAGATGGATGAAGTGCTGGCGGCGGTTGCGGAGACCATAAAGAGTTTTGCGGTGATATACCTGGTGGACATCACGGAGGTGCCGGATTTCAACACCATGTACGAGCTCTACGATCCATGCACAGTCATGTTCTTCTTCAGGAACAAGCACATCATGATCGATCTTGGCACCGGTAACAACAATAAGATCAATTGGGCACTCAAGGACAAGCAGGAGTTCATTGACATCGTTGAGACTGTGTACAGGGGTGCCAGGAAGGGACGTGGTCTTGTTATTTCTCCTAAGGATTACTCCACCAAGTACCGCTACTGATTGCTACTTGTTCTTCTCTTTGATTTCATGCGCTTGAAAAATCTTCATTCAAAGTTATTGTAAACCCTAAACTCATTAGCCTTGTAGTTTGATTAGCTGAGTAGAAAACTAGAAATTGATCCTGCGGCCTCGGCCGTTGTCTGAGCCCTATTCTAATGGTTGATTGTCAGTGAGACATGTACTTTATTCACGGATTCTGATGTTAAACATATCAAGTGAGTTCTTATGAACTCTTTCTTCACTCTTGTTAATAATAATCTTCCAAGCTTTGCCTCATGCACCCTTTATATTTTAAACTTGCTAAATAAGTAAATATACAATTTTACACCATAAACAATATACTTCTATTAATATTCATAGATGTGCTTTATTTGAAAATAAGTTCAACAGAAGACTATTTTTCCACCATTTGGTCATTTAGGGGGTTAAGATCATGCATTTTTTATAAGAATGAAGTTGTCATAGGTTAGTGGAGAGAGATTAATTGTTATTTTCCCTTATTACGATGAGAGAGTTATACAACATGAAACTCTTACAATAAAATATAAACCAAAAAAGCTCTAAAACTACTCTTACGTTGGCTTTATTTATATTTTATTGGAAAGGAACTGGAGCACCCTGTTTCTTGTTCACTATTGCCATTGCCTTGTAGCGGGTACCCATGCCAATTGGAACACAATCATCTGAACCTTCCCAAAAGGGTGCTTCACCATCACCTACAAGGCGCCAATAACCTGTCCTCAAAGATTCAGCCTGCTCCTCTGTGCAGTTCTGAAGCAGTGCTTCAACACGGAAATTTATTCCAAGGTTTCCAAGAAACTGAGATTGAGTAATTGGCCCGTGTACAGACACCTCTCCTGCATTCATATATTATTAAATTAGTTGGAAACTGAGATTTAGTTTTTGAGCAAATGTAAGCACTCCTCCTAGAATCGCGAGGAAATGCAAAAACACCTGAAGCTTCCTCCGCAGAATGTCTGATTGATGCAAAATCAACATAGGCACTAAGATCAGCAGATCCAGGATTATCTAGTATGTCGACAAACTGGTGTTTCCGAATCGCCTGCATAAATTCATAATCCATTGAACAATGGATTCACCAAACACATCAATTAAAGAGTACTTCTAATTAGGGAGAGAGATTAACCTGGAGACTGTCTGAGATGACTCCGTCCAAGCCATAGTCAATGATCAAAGCGCCACCGCCATCCGAACTTATCCTATTGACAATGGTCTCAGTTAACTCCATAGCTTTGGGGCAAACTTCAATTTGATTAAGTTTTGATATCTCCTCAGTTGTTGCCCACTTGCACCGCTTCAATAGATACAGAGCAGCAGGTGTAGGCTGTGGAGATAGAACAAAACGAAACCTGTCCATAAAATGTAAAAAGGTATCAATTTGTCTAAACCAAGCATAGACAAAATTAGATTAAACTGAAACACTCACGATGAATCTTCAGCGACGTCGACCATTTTCTCACACCAGCCACGAGATGCTCTCTGTTCATAGAAAAGAAAATCACACTATAGAAATATGATGCCGATAAAATGGAAAGCAGAAAGGTTGAAATAATGTGAAAATGACAGATAGCCAAAACACAGTGGAAGATAAATTGAAGAGGTCCTTGGTTTGAATTCATCTAAGCAACACAAGCATTCTATTACCTGAAATTGATGGATAGGTAGGGCATCAAAGAACTCGTGTGCAATGATAATTGTTGGCACTGCCAATCAAAGGAAGAACATGGTCATGACATTCTTTGAATATAGTATAACAATACAATATCTATGTTATTGCACAACATAACATACATCCTGAAGGAACCTCTTCCAGCAAGGTATGCCATGAAACAGGAGTACCAGCCAATGAGCTGATGGTTCTTTTAACAGTATCTTGGGCTTCATTTTCTTCATCAACACATTTCAACTTTTGGTGCTGAAGTTTCTGTAGTGCTGGACTACATTCCACCAGGTGTACATTCAATGACTTCGTGAAATTCTTAAATTTTGAAGCACCCTATAGAATGTTGAAACTTTGCTAATGACAATGATATCTTGTCTTTAAATGCACAATTAACAGTATAACCAAAAGATCCAGAAACTTGAATAGAGGTTCCAATGTAAAGCATATCAACAATGTGTGGTCTCATACCCGAAGAAGATCAGCCATAAGAGTTCCTCGACCTGGACCAAGTTCAATCAGATTTACTCTTTCAGGTTGCCCCATTTGCTCCCATAGACACATCACCCAGACACCAACCATCTGATTTTTACATAAACAAGATCAAAATAATCAAATTCGAGACTTCACCTAAACCCTGGAGGTTAGATAAACATTAATCATAAAACTCAACTCATAAGCTCATAAAAGTTTAGTCTCAAGATGGTAAAGTTAGCTTCTGGACCCAAATTTGCACCCTTGAACAGGACATTAGAATCCATCAACCAAGCTCCGTGAAAGATGGAAAACACAATAGAACTTGAGTTCATGGCTCATAAAAGAAAAATTGAACTTACCTCACCAAACATCTGGCTTACTTCAGGAGAGGTGATAAAATCACCTTCTGCTCCAAACACATCTCGGTTGATATAGTAGCCAGCTTTAGGATTCGTCAGAACTTCTGACATGTACTCACCTACTGAGATTGGGCCTCCACGAAACTGGAAATTCAACAATAATAAGCACCAAGCGACAAGCATTTATTAAAGCTGAATATTTCAATACTACCATAAGGGTTTAAAAGGGGGAAAATAGCTTCTTCTTCTTCTTTTTTAAATATGATATAAAATTGAATTCAAAACTATTAGTTATAGATGATCAAGTTCAATGATAGGATATAAAGTTTACAACTTTTAACATACTACAATGATAGAATCCAATTCAAGCAAGGAAGGGACGAAAAAGGTGAACCTTGATGATCCCTTTGAGGTGCTTGACGAGGTCAGGATCCGAATTGGGCGTGTGGGAATGGTCTGAGAGAAGCAATAAGAGTGAGTGGTAGAAAAAGAAGGAGCAAAAGAAGAAAGGAATGGAGTTTGAGGAGAATAATACCAGGTGGGTTGTAAAGGGAAGAGCGGTCGATGGAGATTGAAGAGGGTGCAGAATGAGAATCAGAAGAAGAGCTCTTTGTTGGGTCGTCCACGTTTTCGACGAAATGAGTGTGAGGAGAAGAAGAGGATGTGGCGGAGAAGAAGGAGAAGGGAGAAGAAAGCATGGAGCGTTTTGGCGATGGCAAGTAAGCATTGTTGGCTATGTAACTGCGATGGCGGAGAAGTTTTCTCAGCATTTTCGGTGCTCGTTTCTCTCTTCCCTTGGTCACAGTAACTTTGCTCAATGCTCAAGCCTCTTGGGTCTTTGCCTTGTTGCACAGAATTGAAGCTTTCTCGATAATCTAATAAAACCAAGGTTGCCAGAAGCGAACCAGTTAATAAATCGATTGAGTAACTGGTCATGGTTTAATGGTTTAAGTGTTTAACCATAATCAAGCTGTAATGGTTTAATTAAATATAAAATAAAATTAGAAAAAAATATAAATAGGTCTTGACTTTTTGTTCTACAGACATTTTTGTTCCTAAGCATTTGAAAATACTTTTAAATTCCCGACCTTTACAAATCTTGGACGGATGAGTTCCTCCGTCGAACTGCCTCTGCCAGACCCGCCGAAGAAGTCTGATGTGGCTCCCGTGCGGATGACTTGGTATGACTGGTTGACACTTGGACTGCTGACTGGAAAGTTACATTCCAAAATTAGACAAATAAGTCCCTGCACCACTAAACTACGTCGTTTTGCTTTCATCCCTAATTCTTAAATTGATTGCGTTTCTTTCTGGAGGCCAGTGTGAGGAGCTCAACCTGCATCAACCATGGCTGCTAATGGAGCATCAGCAACGTCGAGAAGAAGCCGCAGAGGAGTAAGAGAAGAAAATTTTGCTTCAAGCTCAGACCTTTGTGTTGTGCACGACGGAGACCTAAAGGACGATGTCGCCCCGAGATGCTTCTGTGGAGTTTATGCGATAATGTATATGTCGAGGACGATTAGCAACCTAAACAGAGTCTTCTTGGTTGCCCATTCTATAAGGTAAGATAGAAAAAACCTGAAAATTTTGTTCTGTTTGAATGGTTTGATATAGTACATTATTTTGGGAATTTTGACAGGAAAACCAACCGCATTGCAAGTTTTTTCTTTGGGTTGATGAGCATCTTGCTAGAATTGGAAGCAGTGGTTGCATCTTTGATAAAAGACCTCTGGTTGAGAAAGAGGCAGAAGTTGTTGAAGAGGAAGAGGGATTTTGTCAAGAATGGTTGTACTGGAGGAGAAGGTTACTGTGCTAGAGAAGAAAAAAAACCCATTAGCTTGTTGTGTTGTTATAATTGTATGTGCAGTTGTGACTGCTTTTTATGTATTTAGTGACTGAGAAATGAATTTTAGAAAGTAGAGTAGAAAAATGTATTGATTCAGGTTTTTGTTGTGTATTGAAACATGCTGTTTAGGCAATTTATGTATCATATTATCTATCTAAATGCAATTAAAGTTATGATATTATTAGGTTGTTGAAATTATATTGTCAATATCTAAAGAAGCATTGAATGATTGAGAAAAGTAGGCATGAAAGTTGTATACATGAACACATAACATATATGAAAAGTTATGTAAACATATTTGCGACAGTTAAATTTTTTAAAAGCTGCCCAAAAAGAACAAATATGTTCAAGTGTATAGTATTATGAATCTTAACATCACAAAAGTAAGCCTCAAACACCTAACAAGTTTGCAACAATTTATAAAATCCTAAGAGCTTCTCCAAAAAAAATAATTCTCCCAAAAAAATATTGTTGTCACAGTCAAGTTTCCTAAATGCTATTACAAGGCATAGTGGGATGTCCAAGGTGTCATATTTCTTCATGTCTTTGGATTGATGGATGGTGGATTAGGAATGAATTTGAACAGTCTTGTTGTTACTGTGCTTGCTGCTGTCAATGTCTCCTTGGAAGCTGCTGTACTCGGTCCTGACCTGACTTGAGATGGTTGTGGGCCATGTGGAGCACCTTGTGGTTGAAACTGTGGTGGTGCAGGCTGACTTGGAGGTGGGAGTGAACTGGGACAAAGTGGGGCAAGTGGCCTGAATATCTTATGTTTGGGCCTGATTTTTGAAGTTTTTGGTTGAACTGTTTGGTGAGCTGTGGATGGAACTTGAAGTGGAGGCCTAAATGGTGTACCTCTTGTTACATGACCTGGCTGGAGTTGGTCTGCCACGGGAGCTCGTGTTACAGGGTTTGGTGTTGCTGCCACAGCACTTAGAACTTGGTTGTGATACATAAGACAGTATTCATGAGACTTAGGATAAATAACAGTTTAAAGGGTTAACATTTCACAATAATATATAAAACTTACATCTGGAGCCTGGCTAGATGCAGTTGTCTTCTTTGGAGACACAATTTTCTTCTTTCCCTTCATTACTCTCTGCCTTTTACTACCTTTCTCATCAGCACTGGTATCATCATCATCACTATTACTTCAAACCCGGGAGGTGGAGGTTTGTAGGGCTCATCCTCCATACTCTCGTACCCATCATCAGATGACGAACTCTGATCATCCACCAAAACCTCTCCCTCATCAGGACTGTTACTTTGCTTTTCAGCATCCTCCACAATCTCAGGTTCATCAACAGGGTGGTCAAAGTATAGGTAAAACTCGTCCGTCTCTGTATTTTTCATTTTGTTCTCTCACATTGCATTAATCCATGCATCCCCTATCAAAATATGCAGCCCAGACTCAATATCAGGACTCCTTGGATCATACCAATAAACTATCTTGTATGATTGGTACCCCAACCCCTTGAACAGTGTGATCAAGTCTCTGAAATTAACGAAGTCCAGGTCCATTTCTAGAAACTTCTCCACCTTCCCATTTTTGTAAACCAGAGAGCCATTACTTTCTCTCACAAAATTACCTCTATGGTGGAACACAGGCACCACAAACACATCAACCATCTGAAAAAAGAAAAACAAAAAACTGTAAATAATGATCAAGAATTACTCTTTTCACATATTAACAAGCAATGACCTTCAATATACAGAAACGAAAAATCACCCCAGAAGCTTTCTTTGCCCTAACAGTAATTCAATTTCAATCGAAAAACTCCAATACTTTTTTGACAACTTCTATCAACATGCACGATCAGTTCTTTTACAATAGAGTTCATACTTGCATAAGTATTTAACCTCACAATCCACTAACTAAGCAACACAACAAACTTCTTATCTTCGGTGACGAAGATAGCAACTCAAACAACAATGGAGGCCTCTTCGACGGTCACTGCACACGGCAAACGTCTCAGCCTGGGAAGTGATCTTTTTGGAGGGAAAAACAGAGTATGATTATCGTTGGTATCCTTAGGGTTTTATGTAATTCAAAAAGGGTGGTATGGGTGTAATGGGTATTGTAAGGGACTTTGTAAGGGATGAAAGCAAAACGACGTAGTTTAGTGGTGCAGGGACTTATTTGTCCAATTTTAGAATGTAGCTTTCCAGTCAGCAGTTCAGGTGTCAACTAGTCATGCCACGTCATCCGCACGGGAGCTACATCAGACTTCTCCAGCGGGTCTGGCGGAGGCAATTCGACGGAGGGACTCATCCGTCCAAGATTTATGAAGGTTGGGGATTTAAAAGTATTTTCAAATACTCAGAGACGAAAATGTCCGCAGAGCAAAAGGTCAGCGACCTATTTGTCATTTTCTCATAAAATTATTAAAAATATAATATAAATGTTCAAACATTTAAATTTAATAATATATATAATAATAAAATTCCAAATTTCACCATTTAACATAATAAAATGTAACTGTTGGCCAATACAGATTGTGGTTGTTGATAATTGTTTTACATCCATCTTCAAAACAAAATTAAGTTTTTTAACAATTTATGACAATGATCAAAACGATTTATCATGTTTATACTAATTTTTAGAGGTAGCTAGGCAAATTATATACTTAAAAGATTAGATCAAACTCATAATCACATAATCAATTTAGAAGATTAGAACTGTCAATATCCATAATAATTATTGTACATAATTTTATTGAAGACAGGTTATTAACTTATTATCTACAAGCATTAACCTTCCACCGTAGAATTAGAAATGGCAAAACTTCTCGAGAAGCGGGGATCCCTACAGGGACTGCTTCGAATGGGGATCCGATTGTAAAAAATTTTCTCTGCAAGGATGGGGATGGAGGACAAAATTTCATCGAGACAGGCACGGAGACCCGAGCGAGGATCCCCACCCCATCTCCGCTAATTCTCAAAATTCATAAATTTACTGAATTGCCATTAATAGTTCCTAATCCTAAATTGCATAACTCTTCTTCAATTCAAAGATTCCTAACGCTGTCCATACTCCATCCAATCTCTTTGCAGCCACCCTCTCGCCACTCTCTTTTCTCACCGCATCGTCACACCTTACCATGTCATCACCCTCACCGCGTCGTGCTCTCTATTTGTGACGTTTCTTTCCGTAACTCCTCCATCGTATCCATTCTCCTCTCTATTGCCGCGTCTCCTACCTCGTCCACTGCTCTGTTCTCTGGCTCGCCGTTGCATTACTGCGTCATTTTGAAAGACGTCATCATCTTGTCGTCTAGATTTTTTTGTATAAAATTTTGCTGTTTTTGTATATGATAGATATTTGCAGTTCTATTCATATGAAAATTAATAATTAGTTAGAACTATCAGATAGATGGGGAATAGAGTTCCCGCGAAAAATGGGATCGTGTGGAGAACGAGGATGGAAAGCAATATTCCCCCACGACGGAAAGCGAAGACGGAGACGGAGAGCAAATCTAAGGATAAAGATGGGGAGCAGGGAGACATCCCCCGCCCCTGTCCTGCCCCATTAACATCTCTAAGTAAAATTAAGGGAGCGTGACTATTTTTCAAAATGACAAACTTAAACAGCTTTTTCTTTTCTCCTAAGTTGTTATTTGGTAATTAACATGCAAATAGTAAGTAATCTTAAATATACAAATCAAAACAATGATTAAGACAATGCTTATCGGCCTTTCCAGTTTTTCCAAATAATGCTCAACAATGATGTTAGTAATTTGACAAAATGACCACAGTGATAGGTTAATAATTTTGTCATTTTGTGAAACAAAACAAATATTTAAAACATTTATTTTATCAAAAACAAATATTAAACATTTATTTTGTTAAAATTAAAATTTTTAAAATGTTAAAATAATTATTTACTCCACTAAAATGTACCACACTATTTTTCATTTTAGTTTTACTAAAGCATAAATTACTATTTGATCCCATTTGACAAATGAAGATAATTTTATATTTTTCTCAACATTTTTTTTTTGAGTTTTGTTTTTTGAATATGGTTAATTTTTAGTATATATGTGACATGATTAATTCTAAATATATGATGCTTTCGTTAATTACTTCTTTCCCATTTTCTTTCAATTAATTTTTTGAAAATTATTTCAACAAGCACAAAGTGTATTTTAATTTAGAAGAATGTATTACAAATTGTATGGCTAGAGTAGCTATTTTTAGCACATACATTTATTTGAATTAGAGCCAACTATACAATGAGCTTCAATATCTAATAGGATGAGTGTTAGGGGCCAGCAGATTTTGTGAGTTGTAGCCATCAATAGTGTATTTAATGGTGTGAGATTTCATCTAATGGTGGAGAATCACTCATTTTCTTTTTGCTAGCTAAGTGCTGGCCATATTTTAATAAATCTGCTGGTCTCCTAGACTTTTTCATCTAATAAATTTAGATATGAATCTAACTAATTAATTTAATTTTATCTTTTTTTTCCCTTATCTGTTTAGTCATAAAAAAAAAGTCTATTTTAATTTCTAATTAAGGAAAAATAGCATTTAACCCTAAAAAAAGGTTAGAACAAAATAAAAAATAAAAAATTGATTTCGGTTGAAATTGAGAATTGTATGCAATTGGTGATGAATCTCACACATTAACGCGTAAAACCAAAACGTTAAGCAACACAAACAGAACCTTCCTCTAACTAAGCAAAGCAATTTCCTTTCATTCTCAATTCCCCAAAACACGTTCTCCCCACTCTTCTTCAATTTTCCTCACTCCAAATTCAACACACAAAATCTCCAAACCCTACTTTCACCACCACCACCACTCACCGCCGCAGCCACCATGGTCCCACCGGCGGTGCAATCGCCGAATCCACAACTAACCCAGCAGTTCTTAAGCTCTGTCCTCTCACAGCGTGGCCCCGCCGCCCTTCCTTACTCCGAAGACACAAAGTGGCTGATCCGGCAGCACCTCGTCGCCGTCACCACCACGTACCCCTCCCTTGAGCCTAAAACCGCCACCTTCACACACAACGACGGCCGCTCCGTCAATCTCCTCCAAGCCGACGGCACAATCCCGATGTCGTTTCAGGGCGTCACTTACAACATCCCCGTTCTCATCTGGCTCATGGAATCTTACCCTCGCCACGCGCCCTGCGTCTACGTTAACCCCACGCGCGACATGATCATCAAGCGCCCCCACCCTCACGTTAATCCCTCTGGCCTCGTCTCCGTCCCTTATTTGCAGAATTGGGTTTACCCTAGCTCCAATCTCGTCGATCTCGTTCGCGATTTGGGTGTTATCTTTGGCCGCGATCCTCCTCTTTATTCCCAGCGGAGGAACCCTCAACCTCCGCCACCTCAAAACCTAAATCCCAATTCAAATTTCGGATCTTTATCGAGTAATTCGGGGAATTCCCAATCTGGTTATGTCCAGCATCATCAGCATCACCAGCACCCTGCTCCTGCTTCTCCTGCGAGGAATAATTATCCTCCATCACCTTATGGAAGCTTTGGTGGTGGTTCTTCTAGGGTTCAGAATTTGCCCCATACTGAGGATCCAACTGAGGTTTATAAGAGGAATGCGGTTAATAAGATTGTGGAAATGGTTCATGGTGATGTTACTGCTTTGAGGAAGACCAGGGAGGCTGAGATGGAGGGTTTGTTTAGCTTGCAGGGTGTGTTGAAGCAGAGGGAGGAGGTTCTCAATAAGGGTTTGAAGGAGATGCAGGAGGAGATGGAGGGTTTGGAGCAGCAGTTGCAGATGGTTTTGATGAACACTGATGTTCTTGAAGGGTGGTTGAGGGATAACCAAGGGATGAGGTTGGGTAGTTTGGAGAATGCCGAGGATGCTTTTGATTGTGTGGATGTGTTATCTAAGCAGATGCTAGATTGCACTGCTTCGGATTTGGCTATTGAGGACACACTTTATGCATTGGATAAGGCTATTCAGGTTGGTTCCGTGCCTTTCGATCAGTACTTGAGGAGCGTGAGGGCGCTGTCGAGAGAGCAGTTCTTTCACCGGGCGACAGCTGCAAAAGTTAGAGCTGCTCAGTTGCAGGCTCAGGTTGCTAATATGGCTGCTAGGACACACCATTATGGCAGTTGATAGTTTTGGTTGGTTGTGCACAAGATGGTTCTTTTCGGATGGCGAAATCCTTCTCCATTGTGTGTTGTGCACTTGTGCTGGATATAGATTCCTATTTGTTGAAGTCAGTGATTGTAGCCTTTAGCATAAATTGGTAAGCCTTAGCCTTCAACAGCTTTGGGATTATTATTGAGCACAAAACTTGTTTGGGGAATGAGGCTGTACCGTTGATCATTATACAGGCTTAATGATATGATTTCCTTCGAAGACTTGGTTTAAGAGGTTTGTTACCTCAACTGTTTCATTGTTTAGAGCTAGAAATATACATGCTTAGTTTACTTCTTATTTATCTGTCTCACTTTTGTATTTTGGAATGGGTATATTATGATTCATATAATTTTTTGCCTTCATACACAGATATTAGGAATTGTGTTCTTATATATAAAGAAAGAAAGAAAGAAACGTGTTGAATAGAGGACCCATAATCATAATTCAATTGCTCTTTTCCATGGTTTTCCAGAGTTTTGCATAAGCCATCAGAACTAACAAGTGCCTCCATATAGTTAATTAATTCTCCTCACATCACTATATGCACTTGTGAAGTACTCTTTAAAGAAAAAGGTTATGCTACGTTGAAGTTCAATAGCACTATTCGACACCAAACACTTCTGACACATGTATAAAAACACAATTGTTATTAATTAATTGTATATTTACATTATTTTTTAATTAATAAAACAAAGAGATTCTGTGTTGATTATTAAAAAAATACTGGTGTCGAAATGATGTTTATTACAAGGGTCTATGTTTTGGGGGATTTGTTGAAGTTTATGAAGTTTTGGCAGGGAATAGGAGAAAAATTCATGTGTGGCTGGTTAGCAGTTGGCAATTGCTTTTCAAAAGTATCATATTAAACTATATTTTATTAGAGCTGGGAGACTTTGTTTAATCTAGCAATTTTGCATATGATGAAAGAAAAATAAGTTTGCATATTAAAATAGCATATAATAAGACTAGTAATTTTGGATATAATGAAAGAAAAATAATCTTTTGCAAAAGGAATTGTATAGCCTCTTCTAGAGCTCTATCTCCAAAATTTGTCCTTGGTGGCATCTGTGAGTTCTGTTTGGACTCCCCCCTCCCGAATTCAGTTAAGATTAAATGTGATGCTAGTTCTATGATGGTGATGACATTATGGGGTTTGGTTGTGTTATCAAAAAGTCTGATGGATTGTGGCAAAGGGGCTGCTGTGGAACACGATCATTGCGATCTGGAGAGGGCTCCTCCTTGCCTGGGAGGCAGGCTACTGGGAAGTTACCTGCGAAACAGACTGCCTAGAAGCTTTCCTATTGATCCGAGACAGTCAAGCTCGGTTTTGCAGCTCTGATAATGAGCCGGTGTCCAAAATTCAGGATGTTATGAAGTGGAATTGGAAGGCAGATGTTGCTCTGATTCAAACCGAGGGGCTGATGGTTTAGCAAAGCTTGCAACCCTGGGTGGATTTCCTCATGTTGAGCTTATTGAGCCCTGGCAAGACCTCAGTGCTATGATGCAAATGGGCCTAGCTGTTGTTCCTTAGTTCTGCTGTTCTTGTTTTTCTTTTCCATCCTTGGACATGAAAAAGAAAAAAGAAACAAAAGTATTTGTTTGAAAACGTTTAGAACCAGTCAAATGAAAAGAATTAGTTTACTAATTGGAGCAATGGTGTTTTTTGTTAGTTATTTTGAATATAAAGGAAACTATTTGTATATTCAAATAAATTTTATCATTTCATCTTTTTCTATATCTTTTCTGTAACTTGTCTTCTTTTATCCATTCATCATTACATTTGAATGAATTCTCCTTTAACTTTTGCTGAAAATACATGAGTAATTACTAAAATAAAAGAAAAAGGTAAGGAGAATGAATATAATATAAGGGTTTATAGAAGCACAGAATAAAAAATAAACTTGAATGGTAATGTAAAGAGAAAATAAATACTTATACAACATTGTTTAGGGGAAGTTATAGAATTGTAAGATGTTAACTACTTATTTATGTGATCTACTGAAAATTGTATGTTTTTAATTACTGTTTGTTGTCGACGCCCTTCATGTTAGTTTTATAGGATTCGAAAATAGTGGTTACTGGATCATCTAGAAGAGTGTTTGGAGTATTTTTCTAAAATTTTGATTATTGCTCAATTATTTTTCAAAAAAAAAAAAACAAAAAACAAAAGAAGAACAGACACTTTTAAAAAAATAAGTAATTGGGATGTATATTTTAAAAAAGAATCAAATATAGATATTTATTAAAATAAATATCACAGTATAGTGACACATGAATTATAAAACAATCAGTTAATTTTTTTTTCTCTTTTTCTTTTATATTTTAAATAAAAAAGATATTTATTAAAATAAACATTGCAGTATAATGACATATGAATTATAAAGTAATCAATGTTACTTTTTTTTTTTTCTTCTTCTTTTTTATTAGTAGATACAGATGGAAATATAAAAAATATGGAGTTCAATACTGACCACTTTTAATTGTGAGTACTGAGTACAAATTCAACAAAGAAAAAAAAGTTAAGGGATCAAGAATGAGTGTTATTTTTCAATAAATAATCTTGTATACATGTGTATGATTATGCAATTTTCTAAAAAAAAACTAATAATTTAATAAGCTAATCTCTAAAAAATTTCTTTTATTAACAAATGAATCTCTAAATTATCTTTATTAATACTAGCGGCTTAACGTGCCTGTTCAGCCGCTTTTCTATTATTTTTAAGAAATTAATTTTATTTTTTTTGTTAATATATGATTCACTCTTTAAATTTATTAGATAAGTAATTTTTTATTTTAATGTTGTCGTAACTTTATTTATATCATATTTTATTAAAATTAAAATTACTATAAACTAAAATATATTCAAAAAATAATAATAATATCATTATTCTGATTCAAAAAGAGTATATATAAACCAAAATGCATGTTAGTTATTTATAAAAGATAATTTTTACTTAAATGTCATGGATATTCATATTTGTCTTCATCTTTTTTAAGTGATAGGCCAAAATATGAATCTAAATACGAAAAGGTCTTCATTTTTTTATAAATAATAAAAAAATAGAATAAATGAGAATGCTTATTTTTTTCGTTTTTAAATATCAAAATATAAGAATAATTAATAAATAAAATAGGACAATTGAAATGTTAAGAATAACTTTAACACTTAATCCAACGTTGAAGACAAAAACGATACTTCCCCAATAATAATCCCAATAGTTGTTTGCATTGCATGAAGTCTGTGGACTGTCGAGTCTTAAGAAAGGCTATGACTAAATTGAAGTAGCTATATATAATAGTTTGTTCAAACATTACACTTGCCAACTCACTGAGTGCCTAGTGGCTAGAATTATATATTCTATCCAAAATGGCCTCTCGGTTCGAAGCAAGGCAGAAGGAGGAGAAGAGAGAAGAAGAGGAAAATGAGGTATTCTAAAATACCTCTTTTTTCTTTTTCTAGCGAAGAGCATAGCTACTTAATTATTATTAAAAATATCATTTATATATTAAACTCTACCTAATTATTATTAAAAATATTATTTATATATTAAACTTTATTGTTAAAATTAATTATTATATATTTTATATTTTTATAATTTTAATAGTTGATTTTAGTGTATATTTAATATAATTAAATTATTATTTTACTTTTTTTTGTGTAATTAATTATTATTTACTTTTTATTAATAAGATATAGATATAGAACAATTTATTTTGTTGATTTAAATATTAAAAGATGTTATTTAATATTTTTCCAGCTATGCATATATCGAAAGGGTTATAAAGGCTCAATTTGGTTTTAGATTTTTCATCCAATAATCAATTTTAAAATTTTTACCTAATAATTAATTTGAGTCATTTCCTGAAATAAAAGTCAATTTAGTAAGCAAAATGCTTTTATATATTTCCTGAAATAAAAGTCATTTTCTGTTCAGCCCTATTATTTTTAAGAAATTAATTTTTATGTTTTTATTTTAAAATTATAAATTTAATAAATAAAATATTAAAAAATTTCATTATGTTGTTATTATGTGAAAATAAAAATCAAAATAAAGATTTAAAAATATTATTTATAAAATAAATATTTATAAATGTTATTATGTTTATTTATTTATTTTTAATAGTATTTAATTTGAATTAGAGACAAAAAAATTATATTTAAAGTATTCTTTATTTTTATGCATAATTATAATTGATAAAAAATATTTTTTAAAATTTATTATTCATTTTTTAAAATTATCTTTAATTTTATTTTTTTAAATTATTAATTTATATTTTTATTATTATCTCAACGCCACTATGATATTGCATTGTTCTCCTTTTTCGTCTTCTTCTCTTTTCACCTTCTCTTCACTCGATGGTTATTAATTATCACCAAATATCATTATCACAACTTTTAATTTTGTCTATCACTTTTATTTATAACCAACTATTTTGTTAAATTTTATAAGTTATTTAAGTTTTGCTAAAAGAATTTTTTGTGTCTTTTGAATATCTAAATGTATAAAAATTATAATTTTTTTTATGTGCATGTTAGTTGTCTTATTTTATTTGATTAAGAAGAAATTTAAGACAAAAAACATTCAAAATTTTTGCTATATTAGTAAAATTTGATGTCAATAATTCTAAAAAATAATATCAAAATATATTATTTTTAACTAAATAATAAAAAAATAAAAATACATCATTGTAAGTTTTTTAATTAATAATTATAAATTAAAGTCGCAGTTTAATATAGTACCTTAGACAAAAAATAATCATTGTTATCGTATTTGACTACTACTATATAAATTTTATGTTTATTTTATTATGCACATTAATTAAACTGTACTTTATTATTTCATTTTGCATATTTTGAAATAATGTCATCGTATTATAAAGGTGAGATTAATTTATCATTTGAATATTATCGCTAAAAAATAGTTACTTAAAGTGAAACGCTATAGAAAGATAAATAAAAAAAAATTGTAATTAGTTAAAAAATTTTATATCTCTCCCCAAACTCAATTTTGTTATGAAATTTTTTTTAGGTAAAAATATTTTTAACTTCCTATATAATAAGTATCATTTAAATTATCTAATGCATAAAATGTCACATTTTTTTATTTATCTTCAAAATTAAAGTTAATTTTTGATATTTTTTACTTTCTTTTGGTTTTCTAAATTAGTCTATATATTATCAACTTATTTCTGTTATTTATGCAGTAATTTTTTTTCTTATTCATTAATAAATGTTAAATTACCCAAATTCAAATCTATTCTCTTAAACCACTTTTTAATCATCTGGTTTGAATCGTTTTTTAATCATCTGGTTTGAATCCTTTGAATAGGAGTTCTTTAGACTCTAAAATTTTTAAAATAAAAAATACAATAAAATAAATTAAAATGCCTAATAAAATAAAATAATCCAAAAAATAAAAGATATATAAAAAACTAATAAATTAAAAAATCAAAATTAATTAACAAAGTTCTTATCTTATCCATTTTAATGTTATATGGAGTTTGTTCACTTTATCATTGATATGTGCATATTTTTTGTGTCTTCTGTATGACAAATACAATACTTTATATAATTAAATATCAAATTCAGTACTCTAAATAATTAATTATTTAAAAAATTAGTATACGAATATTTTTTTAAAAAATACTTGATAGGTGTGATTTTCTTGCATGCATTATATACCAATTAAATAACTAAACCAATATGCTAAACAAATAATATTGTAAAAGGCAAAATTAATAAATTTTTTTGTAATATAATTTATTTATTTTAGTTTAATTTAAAAATATTTATATACTCAAATTTTAAATACAATATTCTAAGTAATCAAGTATTTTAGAAAATAAAAAAAAATTATCCCATTAAAAGCAATTTAAAAAGAAAAATATTAAAAAATATTTATAAAATTTGTTCATCCTATCATTGACAAATAGTTAAATACAGACATGTCAAAAAAATAAATAAAATGTACATATAAAATGTAAAGAAACCGTTTTTTTTTGTCAAATCAAATTAATGAAAGAAAAAGACATAACGCTATTTGTCTACGTGAAAAATGGATTAAAAATATAGATTGAGTAAGTAAATAAAAAAAAAATTATAACAGCAATGGAGGAAGGCAAATGAGTATGATGGAGGCAATTCAACTGAGAATGTTAAAAAGAAGGAGAAGAAAAACATCAAAAGAAATATAAAAATGCTAAATTTTTTTAAGAAACTATAACAAAAACTCTAATAAAATAATTAGAGTGAAGCTGCAGAGTACATTGTACTCAAACAAAACTGTACAAACTAAAACTAAATAAAATATAATTTAAATGAATATCACAAAATATAATAAAATTTACCAAAAATTACTTATCACTACTATTGATGATAATTGAACACTTCCTCCATCATAAATGATTCTTTTGTTTTTTTCGTACATGCTTCTAAAACCAACATTTATTATAGTCATAGTCTATTTTAAGAAGTTGTCTAAAAAATTATTCAAAAGGTGAAAATGTTAGGGTTGAGTAAGAGAAGTAAAGAAAATTAAAGAAATGATAAAAAAAAATTATTTAAATGGAGGATTGAGAAAAAAGTTACGTGTAATTTTTTTTGTAACTGGTAGTGAAATGCATAACTGTAAAGTTAGTTTTGGATTATGTTGGCATTTATGTTTTCGAAGATGTGGCCATTACGGCTCGCCTTTATGTGTCCTTCTCGGGATAGCGTCATTTAAAGAACGAACGTCAGCACAACGTAAAAAAAAAAACCAGAGAAAAAAACCGGTAAAAAAACCGGAGGAGCCTGCCTAAGATGAGGCCATTACGACTCGTCTTTATGTGTCCTTCTCGGATAGCGTCATTTAAAGAAAATTGGACACCAAACTTGAGGTTTTCGCATTATATATTGTTATAGATTAGAGATATATTAAATAAATGATTAAAAATAATTGATAAAAATTTCATCATTAATTATTTAACTAATAAAGATAGCAAAATAGTAGTTGAATCCATAGGTAACTAAGTTAACTAACTCATATGAAATTGACACGTGTCTTTTGGCAGGTTACTCAACAAATCAGTGGCAGTTTTAGGCCAAAAGAACAGTTAATATTCTGTCTGATATTAACCTATTTCATTACAAATTTCCTTCTTAACAAACCAAGAGAGAACAAAACTGAAGTAACAGTTAATAAGGAAAATTAACAACACTGAAGAGCACTTTCACTTGGGCTCATACATTATTCTTTCTGTAACTGGATAAAGCATCATATAGAAGAAGATTCATGGGTTTTTGTAGATTTGGAAGAACCAAAACAAAAATTGCCAGACACAGACAGTGTGAAGAGAGTATATTTGTTTTGAATGATTTGGAATGGATCTCTAAAATTCCAGAATGTCCAGTGTATCATCCATCAGAGAAGGAGTTCAAGAACCCTCTGATATATCTACAAAAGATTGCTCCCGAGGCTTCAAAATTTGGTATATATATATATATATATATATATATATATATATATATATATATATATATATATATATATATATATATATATGAATCATCATAACACATTATCATGTGCATGGTGACTTAGGACAAGTAGTTTCTGCATTTCTAGGCCCCTTCTTTTTCCTACTTCATCAAATCTTTTTGTTTTCTTATTACATACTTATGCTGCAGGAATATGCAAAATTGTTTCTCCTGTAATTGCTTCTATTCCTGCTGATGTTGTCTTAACGAAAGAGAATAAGAACTTCAGGTTTGAAACAAATGTGCAGCCTCTTCGGCTTTCTAAATGGAATGAGAAAAATATAATGAACTTTTCAATGAGTGGAAGGTAAGAGAACATTCCCATCATTCTTTAAAACTTTTATGGTTCATAAAAGTTGCAAATATTTTATTACTTCTTAATTTATATATATGTCAGAAAATACACATATCATGAATTTGAGGCTCTAGCAAATCAGGCTTTTATCGGTTCGGCCGATGTGGAAAAAGAATTCTGGCATGAGATGGTGAACGGAGAGAAGGGAACCGTTGAGTACGGAGTCAATGTTGAGGGCAGTGCCTTTTCATGCCATCCTAATGACAAGCTTGGAAGAAGCAAATGGAATTTGAAGGTTGGATTTTCATTTTTTGCTGAATCTATATTACAATTTGTTTCTGCATCTAACTTGCTGAATTGATATCAGAATTTTTCAAGACTGCCGCAATCTACATTGAGATTAGTTGGCAAAGAAATTCCAGTAAGAAAAAGTTTCCAAAGATTTTTTTTTAAGTTGAAGTTAGAACCTCTCTTTTCTACTAATTTCCATGTGAATTTGCTTCTAGGGAATAACTGATCCTATGCTTTATATTGGGATGCTGTTCAGCATGTTTGCATGGCATGTAGAAGATCATTACTTGTATAGGTATTTTTTCATGATTCAGTTTGCTACTCCATTAATTATCTTCATCACCATTATTGCTAAAACTAATTTTCTTTTGTTATTTCTGTTTCACTTTATTTGCAGCATAAATTATCACCATTCAGGTGCTAACAAAACTTGGTATGGAGTGCCTGCTCATGCAGCCTCTCAGTTTGAAAATGTTGTATTGCATCGTGTGTATAACCATAAAATCATGTCTAAACATGGCGAAGACGAGGCTTTCCAGCTTCTTGCGCATAAAACTACAATGTTCCCTCCAAATATATTGCTACAACATGGTGTCGCTGTTTACAAGGCTGTGCAGAAGCCAGGGGAGTTTGTCATCTCCTTTCCTAGAGCATATCATGCTGGATTTAGTCATGGTAATGTATCTATTTTAGATCCATGCCATTTTTTTCTCTGTGCACTTCGTGTTGTATTTTGTAAGTATCTTAAGACAGAAAGTATGAGATATTGCCACAGTGACAAGATAGAAAAGTTGTGTCTCTATTCTTATTCCATTGTCCCTAGTTTTTGAGTGGATAGAAGATTGCACAAATTTTTTTCTAAGAATGTAATCTTTTGTGTACTTTTTATCTTGAGATAGTTATCAAATGGAGCATTATGCAAATATATGAGTTCTGAAGGTAGAGTAATTTGATCCTTTGTTTATGCAGGTTTTAACTGTGGAGAAGCAGTGAACTTTGCTATTGGAGACTGGATTCCAATGGGGGCTATAGCTAGCACTCGTTATGCATATCTCACAATGCTTCCTATAATTCCATTTGAGGAACTTCTTTGTAAAGAGGCAATGCAGTTTTATAAGTCCTCAAAAGTAAGAGGTTCAATGAGCAAAAATATTGATTTCCAATCTTATCTTGCAACTGTTGCATCTTTCGTGCAGCTTATGCAATTTTATGAGAAGGCCCTTTCGCGACTTAAAGCTTCCAGAGAATGTTCAATTTCTTCGAATACTGTAGGTACCTTGATTTGTAGCAACTGCCATAGAGATTGTTATGTAGCTTACTTGATGTGCAAGCACTGCTATTCTCTTCCCATTTGTCTTTACCATGGTAAGAGTATTATTATATCTTTGTTTTGAGAAATCTTACCATGAAAATTTGAATCACACTCTTTATTTTGTTGTTTTAGACATTGCATTGCAGAGGTGTTCATGTGGGAGAAAATATACTGTTTATAAAAGGGACGATTATCTAGAATTCGAGGATGCTGCTAAGAGTTTTGAACAAGAATATGTAAAGTTAAACCTTGAAGGGAAGGTGAATTTTGAAGTAGACATGTTATCCCCTAGAAATGATTATGATTGCATCCAAGATTCCCATGTAAGAATATACAAATTAAATCATGAGAATGACTATAGTTTTGATGGTTAGGAATGCTTTTTTGGCATTGTCTAAGTAATGTTTTCTTTTGAAACATGAATACAACAGAACCATCCTTGGCATGAAGAAAAAGGTAGCATCAAAGCAGTTCCTTCCATGGGCTTAGTTTCTGAACTGAAAACAAGAGAAATGACCTGCTTAAAGATCAAGTTAGAAAAGATGAAGGAGGAAAAAACTAAGCATGGTAGAAAAAGATGCTCTCCAACAATGGAAACCAGAAAACAAGTACACTAAAAATTGTGAGAAAAGCAAAGGATAAAAAATGATGAGCTTGCTCATGCATGAACTTGGTCACTAACTTTTATACAAGTCCATGCATCTGTAACTATTCTTATTCATTAATGATGTGCATATTAGTTTAGAGCTTAGAATTTGGTTTGTTGTAATTAGTTTATTTTTGCTATTGGTTTAAGCAGTATAGGATTTATTAAGGAATGTACATTGACTTTTATTAGCCTCAATACTTTGCAGTCTGCATAGTTCCCTTAAGTAAGCTATTTTTTTTTCCTTTTAAGTAAATGTTCATTACATGAAATAAATCTCTGTGCTAATAAACAAAACACCAGAATAATATTTCTAAGTAACTAACACAGAAAAAAAAAAAGAGTATGAGTAAGTTGGTTAGATATCTAATTTTTTATTTTACTCAAGCAATTTTCAAGTAAAAAAATAATCTTTATGAGCAAAAAAATGTTTTTCAAAGTGTTTGTTTTTAGAAAGATTCATATCTTATCAAAATAAGTTACGGATCTGGGTAGGGTTTTGTGGGCACAGCCCAAGACCAAAAGAATATTGAAGAGGTGAAGAAGAACGTTAGCAGCGGGGTTCGTTCGAGTGTTGCAGCATTCTGATGAGAGAGTGAGAGTGAGAAAGTAGCTGTCTTTGAACACCGCAATGAATATCACGCTTCCACGGAGGGTTCTCCTCAACAACCACTCTTTCCTGCGAACATTCTCATCGTCCCCATTATCCAAACTCGAAGACCAAAACGACACTCGTTTTGTCTCACTCCTCTCCGACATCGTCCGAGGAAACCAGAGCTGGAAACTTGCCTTCAACGACCCTTCTATTTCCTCCACATTGAGGCCCCACCATGTTGAACAGCTCTTGATCCGAACCCTCGACGATTCCAAGTTAGCTTTGAGGTTCTTCAACTTCCTCGGTTTGCACAAGAGCTTCAACCATTCCACAACATCCTTTGCCATCTTGGTTCATGCTCTTGTTCATCAGAAGCTCTTCTGGCCCGCCAATTCGCTCTTGCACACTCTTCTCTTACGTGGGTCGGAACCAAAATTCGTTTTTTCATGCTTCTTGGATTCTCATCGCAAATGTAAGTTTTTGTCAAATTTGGGTTTTGATTTGTTGGTTCAGAGTTACTTGCAAAATAGAAGGGTTTTAGATGCTGTGGTGGTTGCAAAGCTCATGCTTGAAAACAAGTTGTTGCCTGAAGTTAGAACACTGAGTGCGCTTTTGAATGGTTTATTGAGAATTAGAAGGTTTATAATGGTTTTGGAATTGTTTGATGAGTCGGTGAATGTGGGTGTTCGACCGGATTCTTATACTTGTTCGGCTGTCATTCGGAGCTTGTGTGATTTGAAGGATTTTTCCAAGGCTAAGGAGAAGGTTTGGTGGATGGAAGTGAATAAGTTTGATCTGAGTATCGTAACTTATAATGTCTTAATTCATGGGCTATGCAAGGGTGATCGCGTTTCGGAAGCTGTTGAGGTTAAAAGATCATTGAGTGAAAAGGGTCTAAAAGCAGATTTGGTTACATACTGCACCCTAGTTCTTGGTTTTTGTAGGGTACAACAATTTGAAGCTGGATTGCAGCTTTTTAATGAAATGATTGAATTGGGGTTTGTTCCGAGTGAAGCTGTTGTATCAGGGCTAGTGGATGGGTTAAGAAAGCAAGGAAAGGTTGATGATGCTTATAATTTGGTTGTTCAGGTAAGCAGATTTGGTTTTCTGCCAAATTTGTTTGTTTGTAATGCATTAATCAACGCTTTGTGCAAACGAGGAGATTTGGATAAATCAGAGTTGCTTTATAATAATATGTGTTTGGTGAACTTGCATCCCAACGATATTACTTATTCTATTCTGATTGATTCCTTTTGCAGAAGGGGGAGGTTGGATGTCGCGATATCTTATTTTGATAGAATGATAGAGGCTGGCGTAGCAGAAACTGTATATGCATACAACTCTATGATAAATGGCCAATGCATGTTTGGACATTTGAGTGCCGCCGAGTCTTTGTTCGCTCGGATGATCAATAATGGTTTGGAGCCTACTGCGACAACCTTTACGCCGTTGATTAGTAGATATTGCAAAGATCTACAACTACGAAAAGCATTCCAACTGTATGATATGATGATTGAAAAAGGAATTGCCCCAAATGTGTATACCTTCACTGCGCTTATTTCTGGGTTTTGCAGTGCAAATAATATGACTGAAGCATTCAAACTTTTTGTTGAAATGGTGGAAAAAAAAATCACCCCAAATGAGGTAACATATAATGTTATGATTGAAGGGTATTGTAGGAATGGTAAAATTGACAAGGCCTTTGAATTACTTGATGAGATGCTTCAGAAAGGCCTTGTTCCGGACACATATACCTACAGACCTCTTATCAGTGGCCTTTGTTCTGCTGGCAGGGTTTCAGATGCTAAAAATTTTGTTGATGTTCTACACAAACAGGACCGTAAATTAAACGAGATGTGCTATAGTGCACTTCTACATGGTTATTGCAAAGAAGGAAGATTGGTGGAGGCATTGAGCGCTGCTTCTGAGATGATTCAAAGAGGAATCAATGTAGATTTGGTTTGCCATGCTGTTCTCATCGACGGTTCACTGAAGCAACTAGATAGGAAAACACTATTTGGTCTCTTAAAACAGATGCAGGATCAAGGATTGAAACCTGATAATGTAATATATACAAGTATGATCGATGCATTCAGCAAAGAAGGATCTTTCGAGAAGGCTTTCCAGTGTTGGGATTTGATGCTTACGGAGGAATGCTTTCCCAATGTTGTAACGTATACTGCTTTGATGAATGGTCTATGCAAGGCGGGTGAAATGGACAGAGCAGGTCTTCTCTTTAAAAAAATGATGGCTGCAAATGTCCCTCCAAATTCAATCACATATGGCTGTTTTCTTGATCGTCTTACCAGCGAAGGGCATATGGAGGAAGCTATGGGTCTCCACCATGCAATGCTTAAAGGGCTTTTGGCGAACACTGTAACATACAACATCCTTATTCGTGGCTTCTGCAAGTTAGGTAGATTTAACGAAGCCAGCAAGGTGCTTTCTGAAATGACCGAAAATGGCATTTTCCCCGACTGTATTACCTATTCAACTTTAATTTATGAGTACTGCAGAAGTGGCAACGTAGGAGAAGCAGTCAGATTGTGGGATACCATGCTAAACAAAGGTCTTGAGCCGGACTTGGTTGCATATAACTTGTTACTATATGGTTGTTGTATTAATGGAGAGCTCAACAAAGCATTTGAGTTGCGCGATGACTTGCTGAGGAGAGGGGTGAAGCCAAGGCAAAATTTTCGAGTACTGCACAAGGGACAATGTAGGAGCAGTGGTTAAACTGGCATACCATACTAGACAAACTAGAATCTGATTTGATAACAAGTAACTTCTGCAGATGCGTTTTTTGTGCAACTAGAGTTCAACATGGCAATGGAGTTACACAATTGAAGATTGCTATGCCATATCAAAATAGATAGCATTGCTCTCTTGGGGTTGAATTATCAGAAAAAGTTTCAGCATTGCGATATGGCGTCATATTCAAATCGGAAGGACCTGGTAAAATTCTTGTTAGCTTTGGTTTCAATTTGCTTAATATTATGTATCACTTACATTTAGCTCTTTCATCTCTTACATTTACTTTGCAATTTTTGGTGCAGACTAAACGCGCCAGACATGAATCCTGAGGAAGCTACCTATCCATACAAAAAGGGAGACAAAAGATTGTGTCTTCCTTTGGTTCCACACACATGCACTAACTGCTTGTTTATACTCGCTGTCAATAAGTGCCTTTTATGACTGGTTCATGATGGATTCTTTTTTGAATTGCTTATACGAATACTTTCCCCTTGTACATACACAAACCTGAAGATAATTTTGCAGACTTGTGAAAGCTTATAGCAAGAATCGTGTATATTATAATTCTTCCTCAATGTATTCCAGAGGCCTTTGCTTCAAATTTTAGGGCCAATGTTTCTGACTTAGTTTATTTGTTTTCCATCCCTTGTAACTGTTACTTATATCTATGAAGAAAAGAAAGAAGGAGAATGGATGGCATGTTTTCAAGTTATGCTGATTATCAGTGAATTATAATACATGTCCTACATTTTTTTGTTTGATATTAATTAATCTTATATTATGCAGTAAGATTAATGATTTAATTTCTATGTGCTATCTTTGTAAAGATGGTTTACTCAATTTATGAATTTTCACAATCATCTAATGAAACTTTAAAATGAAATAAATTTCTAAACATGTTTTGTAATTTTAATATTTTATATCATAACAATAAACCCGTTTTAATTTAATTTTGTATTAGTGATGGTGAAATAGAACAAAATGGAAACCGTCCAGACACTTCCCAATGTCTTATTCTTCCACCTGGCATATATCCCACTTATCAAAACATTTCACATAAACTTAATTGCAGCATTCTGTATTTTCAGTACAGATGATTCCTATTTTCAAATTAAAGTTTTCATCATCATCATTAGTATCAACTAAATGACTAACTGCAAATTCTTTGTGGGCATGCAAATCTAAGAAGGGATGTAATCTTGTAATCTCCAAGAAGTTTGATCTGTTATCCTTCATGAAAAGTTGAGAACTCAGGTAAAGCCTAATCATCTTGATTGGGGAGAAAACTATAGCAGTTTCAGTCCACCTGTTACATCATCTACCACTTCAACAGGTCCTGCATATTAATATATATCAAAATCAGATTAAATCAAACTATACTTGAGCTGTTTATATAATTTGGGGGGGCAAAGGGATGAGAAACTGCTACTGGGGCATGACAAGAGAGGGGGATAAAAAAAGAATGATAATTAGAGGAGACCATTACCAAGAATTGCCATCACAGTTCTTGAATCTGGAAGAAGAAAAATGGGAACAGTAAATTAACGCAGATATCATAAAAAGTAGAAAATGGAACAAATGAATAAAGAAAATCCAGATAAATTTAGCTATGCATTCTATCTAATATTGAGCATGAAGATAGAGTTACAGATAGTCCAAAGGATTGGATTGAACATCTCTTCTGCTAGAATGTACGCATGATCGTGCAATTTCAAGCATGAATTAAACTCCAAGATAATAGGTAAGCGAAAAAGGGGGCAATAAGAAAACTATTTCATTTTAAACTGATTGCAGGAAACTATCTCTACTTTCAATTTTAGCAATGGATTGCCCCATACAAATATACCGGACATCAAATGCAGGACAACATTTTTTATTTCATATGACGCTGCTATGAAGTACTAAATTTAACACAACACAGTGGTGAAATTTCCAACTATGTCGTGGATACTAGAAATCAATTAGCTACAAACTAAAGGAAGTTCCCACTACTCACTTGGTGCAATCTGTGTTCTCCCAGCATCAATTGTGATATGGGTGGGTAACTTCAGTGATTTAGCCCTTTCCTGACACATTAAGCAATTTTACTAGAGCAAACCCAACTTCAGAGAGAAGAAATATGCATTAAAGCATTCATGGCAAAAGGGAAAGAAAACAAAGGTAATATTGGTGCTTGAGGACAAAGTGAATCAAATTTATGGAGATGCAAAATTGAAGAATAAGAAGGCAAATGAGTGAAATGACTAATTGATTTGAAACAAAGATAATATATATATATATATATATATATATATATATATATATATATATATATATATATATAAATAAAATAAGTGGTAAAGAACGGTTTAAACAACTCAACAATTTAACATATTTTACCCTTACAATTCTTTTCTGTTAAAGTATAAGAACTGTTATATACAGGCAAGTATTCAATGTCAAGATCTTAAACAGCTTAAACGATAACATAACTAGTGCAGTGTTAAATTGCCGTGAGCAATACTTACTTGCAAAGCTAGCATATCTTCTTCACTTTCGATTTTCACAACCACCTTAGGCTGTGCACACATCTCCCACCTGCACATTGACAACATCAGACTGATGTTAGCAATTCATGATGACCTACAAATGCTGCCAAGGTTGCTATAGTACCTATTCAAAGCCTTTGGTGCTCGATGAAGGACCTTTTTATATAGGCCTAAAGTTGCATGACTGCACCAAATGAAAAGGTAAAAAAGGATAGTTAGGTTTGAACCATTAATAAATTAAAAAATGTTCACGAAAATGAGACAATATAATAAAAAATATTTTCTTGTTTGGGGAGGGATGAACAACAAATAAGTAATAAACAAAGTAGAAGCAATACATTAGTTCATCGTGATCTTTATACTAGTGTCCTTCTACAAAATACAACAGCTTGTCATGTCAGAAGCTCAGAATATTAATCAATTTGAACGTTACTAAAGCTTCAAATTTGCAAACAAAGCAAGTAATATCATCAACTTCAAGCATTTTCCAAAGTTCAAATTGAAGGTTCACTTAGTAACATCTGTCCTCGAATGAAATATTCTATAAAAGGCAGAGCTAGCTATCCACTGTCATTTTCAGAAGACATATACAAACAATCTAACAGTGGCATAGAGCCATAGAATAAGACGCCAATACTTGATGAGCATAATTACACATTCTAAATAGTAAAACTCAAAATTCAGTTACAAATATTAGACATTCAATTTTATGAAGATTTAGAATCATTCCATCCTGGTCTCACCCAAAAAAAAAAAAATCTTTCATTAGTCTTTACATTTACATTTCATGCTTTTCATGAACAAGCACATAAAATAAAAAATAAATAGAAGCAAAACATATACAAGACACACTAAGCAGCTGATAATAAGTCAGTAACCACATTAGTAATTTGAATAACGAAAAGTAATGTCAAAATATAATAATAAAGCACATATGAATTCAAAATAACACCAAGCATTACCTGCATTGAGCAGCAATCTTCCCTTTGCCCATTTTAAGATCATTCCTTACCACCAATACCTGCATATATATAAAAAAGAGGACAAATCAACAAATGAAAGCAAAAAGGAGCAATTTTTAAGCTACCCATTATGAATCACCAAGTGGGTCAGTGGAGAAAAAAAATGAGGAATTTCACGAATACCATTTTGAAATCATCGAGAATGTTAGCGAGCTGTTCAATCTCAAGGGACTCTTTGGGTTTAGATTTCGTGTTGCTGTTCCGGTTGGTGTTGTCAATGGAAAGTTTAGATGAGAAGAGGAAGCGAGGTGGGTATTTGGAACCAATGAAGTAACCCAAAGCAAGGTATCCAGCACCAACAATAATGGCACTCAACCATGTTAGTTCCATTTTTTCAAGCACGCCTCAGATTGAAGAACCCTTTGATTTGATGGAACTGCTACTGAGAAATGCTTTGAAAAGATTACAGGGAACAAAAGAGTGCAGGTTCAGAGAATCAAGATTAAAGGAATCAGTGAATTAGACGTTAAACTATCCTACGGTTATGGTTTATGGAGTTTATAGGGTTTTCGGAGTTAAAAGGAGTGCAGCTCTGTCAACAAAGAACCATAATTATGAATTTTGTTTTATTTCGATTAAATATGTGTGTAATACTTTGTTATAGGAAGTTTTGGTGTTTTTCTTTGATATGACTATTTTTTTCTAAATTGATATTGATTAAAACGGATCATCCAATTTATTTAAAAAGGAAAAAATAAACTACACATTATAAGGTTCAATTTATACTTTTATTTTTTTATTTTTGAAAACAAAAATCGAAGAAGTCTGATTTTAATATAATTTTTTTATTTTCAAAATACTTAAATCGGACAACTTGATTAGTAATTTTTAAAAAAAAAATTAAACAATGTAAATTGAAAAGAAAAAGGAAATGGATGCTTCTGATTTTTACGAAGTTATAGTAGTAAAAATTACATTCTACGATTTATTTTTTTTGTAATAGATCCTCTCAATTGTTAAAAAAAATTGACATCGTAAAGTATGATATCTAATTTTTTATTATTTTTTATATTTATTTTTTGTTCCATTTATAAAATTAATAATAAAAAATCATACTTTACTCTCTTAATTGTTAAAAAAAATTGAAAATATCTATTCCTATTTTTTTCTAATAGATACTCAGATGAGCACATTAAAAATAATAAGTGTGATCACTCATTCTCACTTATGTCACGATTTTTTTTTAATTTATTTAGAGTAATTAATTTTTTTTTTACTAAAGATATAGAGATTCGAACTAACAATTCTTTAAGTAAATATTGAAAGATTATACTATTTGAATTATAGCTCATTAACATTTAGAACGATTAACTTGCATTGTAATAGTTTTGTAAGAGTATAGCTAACAAAAATTATTTACACATGTTCATGCAAAATACATATTTTTTATATAAAAAATAGTATTAAAATTTTTTAATTATAATACAAAATTTTTTTAATTTTAATACTAAAATTTTTTAATTGTGACATAAGAAATTTTTAACCAAAATTTCTCAAGATTGTAAACTGGATGCTCTTTTCTTTCTTCGAATAGAATTTTTCTCCTTTTTTCTTTTGGGTAAAGTTACATGTTTTTTCTTCAAAAAAGATAAATAAAAAAGAAATCAAAATTACATAATTTATTTTTTTTGTTTATTTTTTATTTGTTTTTTATTCTTCTTAAAAGATGAAATAAAATAATTATGAGAATGTGAAATAAAAAAAATTATAAAAAAAAAAGAAAAGAAAAGTTATTGTTTGAAAAAATATAAAAATAGAAAAATAATATCAACATTTTTTAACCATAATATAGAAATTTCTTAATTTTGATATTAAAAATTTTTAATTGTGACATAAAATTTTTTTAATAAAAATCTTCTCAAGGTTCTGGGCTTGACTTTGACATTGAAAATTTTTAATTGTGACAAAATTTCTTAACCAAAATCTTCTCAAGGTTCAAAACCAAAAGAAAAAGACAAGAATTTTTTAATTTTACAGAAATTTTTTAATTTTGACACTAAAATTTTTTAACTATAATATAAAAATTTCTAAATTTAAAGAAGAAGAAAAAAAATTTTCTAGTTGAAGAAGAAAAAAAAGGTTATGGACTTAAAGACTTTGATACTGAAATTTTTTAACGATGACATAAGAATTTTTTAATTAAAATTTTTTCAAGATTTTTGGACTTGAAGAAGAAGGTGGTATGGACTTGAAGAAAAAGATGACGACTAAGACATATATGTAAAATTTAGTTATATATAATTTTGTTTTAATCGAAATAAAAGTAGCATGTGAATCTCAGATGTATTATTTTAATTTTGTTGAACTTAATTAACAAAAAAGTTTGAATGCATAGTTTTTTTGAGTATTTTAGGTATAGAAAATTAAAAAGGTTTAGATTTTTAATTTTGAATATATTGTTTTACTCACTCAAATTAATAAAATCATTAATCATCTTATTCTTTATTAGATGTTTTAATTATAAAAATAAATTATTATTTAAGATCCTTATTTAAATTTTAAATTTATTTTTTTTATTTCTCACTATATTTCTAAGTTGGACACTTATTTAAATGGACAGTGAACAAACCATTCAAATAATTTAATTTGGTTAAATTCTAGACTTCTTAATTAAGAAATCAAGTGATGAGCTCCCACTTTTTTTTTTTTTTTTTGGTATAATGAGCTCCCACTTTATAAAGTAATTTCTTTGTTCTTTTTGGGTACTGAAATAATTTATTGTTATATTCTTGCTACCTACAAAAAATTGAACGGGCCCATAAATAACAAAATCAAGACTTAGATGGGTCTACTGCCCCATCCCATTGGAAGAATTGGGACACCATTACAAAAAGCAAAAGCGATAGAGGGCTTGGAATTAAGGATTTTGAAACATAAAATATTGCGTATCTTGCCAAACAAGTGTGAAGGGCAATGAAAAATTCAAATTTAATTTGAGTGCAAATATTAAAATCACTATATTTTTTGGATGACAATTTTTAGATAGCAACATGTAAAAAAGACTCTTGATGGGTTTGGAGAAGTAATTTGCATGGAAGGAACTATTAGAGTAGGGATGGCAAAATTCCCCGAGACGCGGGGATCCCTGCGGGGACTGCCCCGAATGGGGATCCGATTGTGGGGAATTTTCCCCATGGGGATGGGGATGGGGGACAAAATTCCCCCGAAGCAGGTGCGGGGACCCGAGCGGGGATCCCCGCCCCGTCCCCGCTATTCCCCGAAATTTATGAATTCCTTGAGTTATCCTTAATAGTTTATTTCTCATATATGTTTTTTAGACATTTCTCACACACACATATATATAGAAACCCAAAACTCCTAATCTTTATTTGCATAACCCTTCTTCAATTTAGAGATTCCTAAGGCAGTCCATACTTCATCCAACCTCTCTGCAGCCACCCCCTCGTCACCCTTCTCACCGCATCGTCACACCTCACCGTGCCATCACCCTTACCGCGTCGTAATTTCTTTTTGCGGCGTTCCTTTTCGTAACTCTGCTGTCGTGTCCATTCTCCTCTCTGTTGCCGCGTCTCCCACCTCGTCTACTACTTTATCCTTTGGCTCGTCATTGCATCCCCATTGCGTTATTTCGAAAGAAATCACCATCGTGTCATTTAGACTTTTTGTATAAAATCTTGCAGTTTTTGTATAAGATAGATACTTGCAACTCTATTCATATGAAAATTAATAATTAGTTAGAACTATTATGTACATGGGGAATGGGGTCCCCGCGGGGAATGGGGCCCCATGGGGAATGGGGATGGGGAGCAATATTCCCCCACGGCGGGGAATGGGGCGGGGATGGGGAGCAAATCTGAGGGCGGGGATGGGGAGCAAGGAGGCATCCCCCGCCCCCGCCCTGCCCCATTGACATCCCTATATTAGAGTAATACCCCAAATCAGTTTTTAAGGAATTTTAGACTGGACACTTTAGTCTCCAAGAATTAAAAATACCCAGATCGATCCTCAACGTTAAACGCCGTTAGTCGTTGCAGTCCTTGTCCGTCAAAAGATAACGTCCGCTGCTGAGGTGCAGCGTTAAGTTTTCCACGTGGCCGTTAAGTGCCAAGTGGAGTGAAGAGGACAGTTCAGTCTCTGTAGACACAGCCCTAGCAACGTCAATTTGGAGGAGACCATGATGCTATTTTTGTATATGAAGGTGTAGAGGTCTTTGTTCATTTTCTTCTTTCAATCCTGCATAAATTTGAAACCCTAAGAAGTTAATTCCTCTGAAAAATACATCACAGCTATAATGTCACACAGTGTAGGAAGCACTTTGGCATCAAGTGGTCGTCGACGGAGAGCGACCCACACCGGAGCTGATAACCCAGGCATGGAAACATGTGAAATTCCCAAACGATAGGACCCAAAATGTGGATGTAGATTGTATGCAATCGTATCAAAGTCAAGGACTCCTGATAATTCGAAGAGACTGTTCTTTGGTTGCCCAAAATACAAGGTTAGATTTTAATTAGATAGTGGTTTGGAAAATCATTGTTGATGCATTTGTTTGTGAACTGGTTCTGAGCAAAAAGATGATTTTTTTTAAGCAGAAAAAACAAATCCACTGCAATTTCTTCGTATGGTTTGAATCAATTTTTGATATTGATTACAAGAAAGTTGGTGTAGAAAAGATGACTCATCTTCATGGCATAAGGGCACTAGAGAAACCTCATAATTCAGTGTCAAAAATTGATTGAAAAAACAAAACGTTTAATGTTGTTGTATTTTTTATAGGTTTATGGATTATAAGTTGGCTTTGTTTAATCAAGCATTCTGAAAAATGTTAGTAGTTTAGGCTTGGATGTGAATTGACTAAGTTGTATATTTCCTTGCTAAATTCCTTATGAATGAAAAAAGCAATAATTTGTTTATGGTAAATGCAAATCTATTTGTACGATGAATTTATCCTACTTCAATAATCGATGATGAGTGACTTACCATGTATTAAGATATCTAAGTAAGAAATGAAAAACCAAACAGCAACCATCATAGATTAAAGTATCTAAGTAATACATGTAAAACCTTGTGCTAATAAGTGTAATTGTCTCAAGAAGCCTATTCTTAGCAATAATAATTCCATCAAAATGTGTTCCAGATACATGCATGCACTAGCATATGCCCTCACCAAAACAAAAGAACAAGTTTATCCTGATTCAACCAAAATACTCATGCATGAACCAAAACAAAGGATCAAGTTTATCCTAATTCAACCAAAATACTACTTAAAAGGTATTTCAGACCACATGATTACATTTTAAAATTCTCTAAACAACACTTAAGAGTAGGTCATGATATATGTTGGTTCATTTCTTCCTCAGAGCCTTGAAACCACGATTGGATATGAACTGGAACATCCTTGAAGTAGTTTCCTCACTTGCAGCAGACATTGTTTCATGTGAGATGCCCTGAAGAGTTTGATGTGGTTGAATTGGTGGTGGGGTGCTTGACGGAATTGGTGGATTCACTATGTGAGGTGGCCTCATAATAAGCTGCTTTGTTCGTGTAGAGGCTTGAGCATTAAGGCCATTCCAAATGGTTTGTGGCATTATTCTAGTGTTTTGCAGATTGCCAAACAAGAAATGAATGATAGGTTGAAACTCACTAACTAAATGCAAACAATTGTAAAGATTTTGTTAGAAATCACTAACCATGTTTGT
This sequence comes from Arachis ipaensis, assembly GCF_059453495.1. Classification (NCBI taxonomy): domain Eukaryota; kingdom Viridiplantae; phylum Streptophyta; class Magnoliopsida; order Fabales; family Fabaceae; genus Arachis; species Arachis ipaensis. Next base: position 10,265,762 of record NC_142438.1, read on the forward strand.
TGCTGATGGTCCATGAAAGGTTGAAGGTACTTGGGGTTGAGCAATTCCAGAAGCACCATCCTGAAACCAATGATTATCCAGAGTTAGTCCCTACTCAGAATGAGATAGTTTAGTCCCTAACTGTTTTTAAAATAATCAAAGCAATCCCTAAAGAATTTGGTTAGTTACCAATAAGATCCTCTCGAATAGCAGCCTGATGAATATAAAATAGTCATGTTACCTATTCTTTTGGAGCTAATTGAGACACATGAATCTCTTCTGCCGCTTGGTTAGTTGTTGCAGCATTGGCTCTTGGATTGTTCCTTGTAGAAGATCTTCTGTTTGGATCAGGTGGACCTTTACATGTCTTGTGGTTATGACCGGACTCTCCACATTTGCTACATGTGACTCTAAAAGTCCTTCTCGCTTTGGTTTCACTTGACTGCTGCTTTTCAGATTGGTCTTTCTTCCTCTTTTGCATAGGGCGGCCAATTGACCTTTTAATCCGAGGTGGAATTGGAGCCACATAGGTTGTCTTGGTCCAATACTCCTCGCTATTAACTGACTGGAGACAATGTTGGTAGGTGGCTCTAGGCCTCTAGCTGCTCCAAGCTTAAGCAATGGATGCACATAGCTCTCAGCTCTATCTCCTCTTCTAGCAATTGTAGCTAGTGCATGAACACACAGTAAACCTACAATTACAACAACATCAGCACCAGAAAGAGTAGTTAAATGTAGGTAGTTATTATTATACTATGATCACTTAACCTATCAACCGCCATGCATTGCATGTGCATTTGTTATGGCCTAGGTCCACAGAGAGCTTCTTGTTTCCTCGCTAAACTTCAAAGACCTTGCGTTCATCATCACCGGCCCAAACTGGAAACCAGTACCTTACATCCTTTATGATGTCATCAAGCCACTTTTGCTTGTAGGTGCCAACTCAGTTCCCATATAAGTTTCCAGAAACATCTTGTATTTCGTCATCCTCCTCATGATGTAACACCTCAGCTCCTTGCACATGGTGAGTATAGGTTTGGTCCTATAGTTGACTATCATTGAATTCCACACCTCGCACATATTATTTGTCAGATTATCTGCCTTTGGACCATGGCTAAAATGAGCCTTTGTCTAGCATTGGGGTTCAAACTTCGACATATAAGACCATGCGTCTTCATTGACTCTTCTTAATTTTCACATGTGTGATTAGGAACTTATGTCTTTATTCGATAGCTTCTCAATTGAGAGATCCAAGTACAATAAATGAGCTAGGGACAAGGTGCACACTTCGGACCTTTGTTACTGTTATCTTCACCAGGCAAAACAGTATCTTGGTTATTCTCATTAGTCACAACATCTGCTTGGTTACTCTCATTAGTCAAAACATCTGCTTGGTTATTATCACCAGCAGCATCATCTTCCTCACTACCATCATTATTTTCCTCTCATTCGTCTACTTCATTTTTAACTTGATCAGTTTTTTCCTTGTTAGGCTCTTTCGTAGTGGTTTCTTTTTTGGATTTTCTTTTCCTAGGCTTCTTTACCCTTTCCACCCCATGTTCACAATCACACCTCACCCTTCTCTGATCATTCTTAATGTATCTGATCCTCCTTCCTTCATAAATCACATGATCCTTCAATGCATTCTTGAAGGACTCAAAGGTTGTAAACTCCATTCCTAATTGAAACCAAACTTGACCAAACTCGGCACCTTCATTAAATTGTGGCCATTCATATCTGTCTCGCCCATCCTCTGAGTTCTCTGGTGTCAACAACGTTTTAGACTCATAATCAAACACAGGGTCCTCCTTTTCTACCTCCTCTTCATCTTCATTCTCCCCCTCATGATGTGTGTCACCAAAAATAGGCGTAGCAGAATTTGATGTACCTCCCTTGGGCCTAGCAGATTTTTGTCCTCCGGAATTGGGCTGATCAGTATTTATTGTTGTAGGTTTGGGCCTTGCATCAATAGGTGTGGGCCCAATAGTGTTTGGTTCTCCAGAATTGGATTGATAAATCCTATTTGCTGTAGATTTTGACTTACCACCCCTGTTGGTCATATCAGTTTTTGCTCCACCAACATTGTTGGGTCCACTAGAACTTCCTCCAGCACTTCATAAACATAAGCTTTTTTTGTTTGCCTTGGAGAAATTGGGTTTGTTATCGTGCTTCTCTTCCTCACCTTCTTCTTGGAGACTAACTTACTCTTTATTTTCTTCTGTCTGCTTCCTCACAACTACACAATCTTTTTCATTGTCATCCTCCATTCCTAGTGGAGGTGGTCTGTATGGCTCGTCCTCCGTGCTCTCATACCCGTCATCGCTAGAGTCATAATCACTTTCAGCTGTATCAAGCTCAAACTCTAAATCATCCAACGGAGTGTCCATTATTGGGTGATCAAAGTAAAGGTGAAACTCATTAGTTTTTCTGTTCTTCTGTTTATTCTCTCGCAACTCATTTATCTCCTTATCTCCATTAATTGGGTGTAATCCAGACTCAAAGTCTGAAGCAGCAGGATCAAACCAGTACATTGTCTTGTAATCACTGTATCCTAGTCCTTTAAACAGAGTTTGAAGATCAAAGAAGCAAATGAGATCAATATCCATCTTAGGAAATCTCTCAACCTTTCCATCAATGTATAGTATAACACCTTTATTATCCTTTACAATATTGTCTCCATGGTGGAACACAGGAACCACCATATCCTCCATCTGCAATATATGGTGGAAAAAATATTAACTTCATAAATTACATATACCACAAACCCAGAAATGAAAAAGAAGATTAATTTTTAATTTCATAAATTACTCAATTTAACTATTCTAAATAAGCATCATACATAATCAGGTATAATCACGGGCTACAAAGATACAATGCAATGAAACATAAGAACCATATAATCATATAATAAGAGCACACTATGCTACGAAGATGCTCTGCTATTATCAACGAAAACATATTAATACCTACTCAAAATTTGATTAACAATATAGTATAATAAACATCTTCAATATTTGCAGTGAGCACTACATTCTTGGTTTCATGGGGTTACCTTGGTCAACGCGACTAAGGCTTGATCAACAATCGAGTCTTCCCACTATGTTGCTCCTATGCTTTGGCGGTTACGGTGCAACAAACGGACGTTATGTTCATAGATGAAAGAGTAACGACGAAGAATAAATGGATTAGAGAGCATGTTGAGTGTGATGTAGGATATGAGGTGGGAGATGACGGTAGAGAGGGTTTGGGGTCTCAGGTCTTTTTGTGTCAAGCCTTGTGAAGGAGTGGGGGGTAACGAAAAGACAAACCATAATTCCATTCAAACACAGCGTTCCATGCCTCTAAAATGGCGTCGTTTTGTTTGTGTCTACAAGGACTGAACTGTCATCTTCGCTCCACCTGACACTTAACGGTCACGTGAAAAACTTAACGCTACACCTCAGCAGTGGACATGATTTTTTGACGAACAAAGACTGCAACGACTAACGACGTTTAACGTTGAGGATCGATCTGGGTATTTTTAATCTTTAGGGACTAAAGTGTTCGATCTAAAATTTTTTAGAGATTAATTTGGAGTATTACTCAAACTATTAAGAAAAAGATTCCCCAAGATTAATAAAGAAATTCTTAGCACCTCCATTAGTATTGTGAACAAAGAAGACTACTCATATTAACTATAGAAAAAAGATGAAAGCTATACAATCAAAATAGAATATTATATTGCCAAAGGAGATAGGCAGGATAATAAACATGAAAATCCTTCAACAAGTGAAGACAGGAAGGAGTTATAAAAGAAAATATAGAAAATAGAAAGGAGTTATGAAAAAAAATATAAAAAATGAAAGTTACACCAAAAATTAAAATGTTTTTTTTTTTTTATAAAAGCATGATATTTTACTAGTAAACTTTAATTTGCATAAAAAAAAGTATCGGATCTAATTTATTAAATACGCTAAAAAATTTGAAGACAATAAAAAATGATTCACGTAATTAATATACACGTAATATATATATATATATATATATATATATATATATATATATATATATATTGACTAATTTGTAATATATACACAATATTTTTAAATTCTCAATGTATATTCTAAATTTCTAGGGATCTAGCCTCTAGGCTTTCTCTAGAGCTCCCATTTCCATTTATTTTTTCATGCATCTTCTCGCCCTCGCATCTCAAAAAGATTATCTCGAATTTACAATCGTCTCAAAGAATAAAAAAAAAAAAAAAAGTTCAGTGAAGCAATTCTCAACGGATAAAATTTTTCCTACTCGATGTAATCGTAGTATGTGGGAACAAATGAAAGATTAAAGTATTAAAATTTAAAAATAGCATAATTTCAGCTCTTCAAACCCAAAATGCAATTTTTTTATAAAAAAAAAAAGAAATAAAATAATAATCAGTGCGACATCCCAGCAAAATCTACATGATACGAAATTATCTTATTATTATTATTATGTAATTATATACGATGTTATATATGGTACCCTTCCGATATTTCCTTAAATAATTGACATCAACAGTACCCACTAGCCAGACACAAGCACGTGTTATCTCCCATCAACACAAACAACCCATTTCCTTCTCACTAGGTTACACAAATAGACAAGTATTATTTCAGGAACAACTCACTTCACTTTACAAAATAGTACTTTGCAATTTGTATATAACGCATTATAATAAATTACATAAGTACAACCCAACATATAGTTGTTCATGTATAAAAACCGATTTAACTAAATACAATTTAATATATGATAAAATTTATTCTAAAAATTTATTAATTATTATGACAATATTATTATAGAAAATTATTTTTATTAAAATTTAATTATTATTTTTATTGTTGGTATTATATTTATTCTTAGAACCAAAATAATATGACTAACATTATTTGGGATGATTTATTTCAAGTTACAGTGTATCTCATTAATAGAATGCCTACAATTATTTTACATAATATATCATCTTTTGAACAAATGCTTAAGCATAAACCTGATTATCAATTCTTAAAGATATTTGAGTGTGTTTGTTATCCTCTGACCTTACAACAAGCACAAATTTAATTACAAATCTGATATGTGCTTATTCTTGGGATATGATAATAATCATAAAAGCTATAAATATCTAGCACAAAATGGTAAACTTTATATTTCTAGAAATGTGGTTTTTGATGAGTTGAAATTCCCATATGCTTTTCATTTCTCTACTAATCAGTGTTCTCAAGTTGCTACACCAACAAATCAGATTATCATTGGATCAGCACCAATTCTATCTAAGCCTCCAACATCTCATAATGCTTGTCCTACAAATCCAACAAACCCACCTCCATCTAACACTCGTTCCATGACAACCAGGTCTAAAACTGGTATTTCAAAGTCTCAGGCACCAACAACCTTTATACTCTCAAATCAACCTGACCCAAATCTTCTCTTCCATACTCCGAAAATTGTACAACAAGCCTTAAAACACCCTCATTGGTTAAAGACTATGCAAACTGAGATGGATGCTCTCTCTAAAGGCAACACTCTCATTGGTAGTAAATGGGTGTTTGCTTTGAAAAAGAATCCTCAAGGTCAAGTCATTCGATACAAAACTAGACTTGTTGCAAAAGGTTTTCATCAATGAGAGGGATTAGACTTTGAACAAACCTTCAGTCTAGTCATAAAGCCTCAAACTATTCAAATTGTAATTTCCATTGCCTTAAGTAGAGGTTGGCATTTGGACAATTCGATTTTGACAATGCATTTCTCAATGGAGAATTACATGAAACAGTGTTTATGACACAACCACAAGGTTTTAATGATACTAATCCTCCTCTTGTGTGTAGACTAAAGAAAGCAATTTATGGTCTCAAACAAGTCTCAAGAGCATGGTTCTTAACCCTATATGCTACTTTAAACAGATTTGGTTTTACAAGCACAAAATCAGATCCTTCACTTTTCGTGAGAATAACATTTACTTTTGTTACCCTTCTTTGTGCTTGTGCTGATGACATTTTATTAACTGGCAATAATGATATTGAACTTCAATTACTGATTGAACAGTTACATTCCACTTTTTCTTTAAAAGATCTCGGCAAATTTAATTTCTTTATTGGTTTAGAAGCAAGCTATATTAATGACACAACTTATTCTTCATCAAAGCAAATATATTACTGATCTTTTAGAACGAACTAACATGACACAGGCCAATTCAGCTCCTATAAATTAAGCTCTCAAGACTCACCTCATTTTGAAGATCCCAAACTATTTAGATCCATTGCAGGTGCACTTCAGTACTTGACTCTGACAAGACCAGATTTGACATATGCAATGAGCAAAATATGTCGATACTTGTATAACCCTATACAGATGATCGAAAATCTATTACAGGATTCTGTGTACACTTAGGAACCAATCTGATTGCTCGGAAGAGCAATAAACAACATGCTGTTAGTAGATCAAGTACTGAAGCAGAGTTTCGAGCACTAGCAGCAGCTCAATCTGAATTGATTTGGACACAGAATCTCCTCCATGAATTACATTATACTCTCACTGCACCTCCAACCATATATTGTGATAATCAAAGTGCGTGCTTGCTTGCAGCTAATTCTATTTTGTACAGCAAGTCCAAGCACTTTGAATTGGACCTTCACTTTGTTTGAGATCAAGTAACTCAAAGGAAGTTGTAAGTCAGCAACATTCCTTCACAAGATCAAATAGCTGATATTTTTACTAAACCAATCTATCTCACTCTCTTTACAAAATTTGCAGCAAACTCAGAGTGAGCTCAAATCTCACTCTCAGTTTGAGGGGGGATGTTAAAGATCAAGGAACATATCAAACAATAAGACTTGAATTAGAGTTACATTCTATTTCTGTACTGTTAGAGTTAGTGAACTTCCTATATATATATATATATATAGCAGGTAGCTTCTGTTCTAATATACGGAACAATACTTTGTACACTAAAATACTAAATTCCAATACAGTTCTGTTTTCTCTCATCCCTGCTCTCTTCTACTTTACACTCATTCCTGTTCTCTATTGATTCAATTCAATATTTCCTTCACTGCATAATACAAATCTTAACACATCTAAATGTATTTAAAATCACATATCCTCCATAATTTAAAAGAAGAAATATGAGTTGAAAATAAAACATACATTCTATATCATGAATCTTTGTCAATCAAAACGTATAAAGTAAGAAGAGTAAGAAAATAAGATCTATGAACAATGAGCAAGAGAAAAAAAAATCTAATCAAAATGGTGAGAAGAAAAAGAGAATCTATAAAAAAAATTAAAAAAATAAAATCAATGAAAATAGGACAAAAAAGAATGGAGAAAAAGAGTAAGAATGAGATTAAAGAAAAAATTGGGAGAAAAGAACTCCAACAATTAAAAAAACAACGGAAAAAAGAAGAAACATTTTGAGTTTCAATCCAGGTGTAGTGCTTCTGTTTTAGGCCTTTTAGGGTCCTTCTTAATAAGAAAAAAGACAACAAACTAGTGTAGTTATTACATTCAATTATAATAGCAACAAATTATATTAATTCATTTGATCCACATTATTTATATATAATTTAAAAAAACATAAATCAACCTAATATAGTAATACATAAAAACAGTAGCCAAAGTAATTCAACATAAGATATGAATATAATTAGGTTTTCTTTTATTTTAACTATAAATATAACATATATCAAATTAAATAACAAATTTAAATAACATAAATAAGTGTGACAGTTCGATTAACCTAAATTATAGAATAAATAAAACAATTTTAAATAAGGTTAATATAAACAATTAAAAATAAGATTAAAAATTACTTTAAGTAAATATTTGAACAAATTAAATTATTATTAAAATTTAAAATAATAGCAATATTTTAATTTAATTTAATTTAAAATAATATAATTATATAATAATAAAATTAAATAAAATTAAATAAAATTTATTATTTTACAATTAATATCATTATAAATGCATTGTTTTATATGAAAGACTGAGCTTGAAGTGAACCGAGTTGAGCTCAAGCTCGACTCATGAAAATTGAGCTCGACTCATTAATAATCGAATTTATTTTTTAAGCTCAAACTCGACTCACCGAAAGCTCACGAGCTGACTCGAGCTCATGAGCTGGCTCAAATAACAGGAACATAACCTATAATTTTATATCAATAAATTATAATTTATATATTTTAATAAATATTAAAACAAATCAATTTTATATATTATCTATCTATCAATTATAAATTTTTTTATGTCCTACGTTAAAATTATATATAAAAATAAAATATTAAATAATTAAATATATATAATCAAGCTAACTCACGAGCTAATGAGTTGAGCGTATTCAAGTTCAAATTCGACTCATTTAATTTATAAGCTCAATTCCAAGCTTAAACTCAGCTCACTAGCTCACGAGTTCAGCTTATCGGGCTATTAACGAGTCAAGTTTGAGCTGGCTTGACTCACTTCCAACCCGATAAAAAATAATATTTTTTAATTAAATTAATCTGTATTTATTATATTTAATTCGAATAAATAATAATTTATTTATTTTATTATGCACTTTATAAGTTAATTTTTTTTGGGGTCTAAACAACAAAGAAAAACACAAAGCAAGACACCTATCCTAAATCAGACATAATGATTTGCTTGAGAGCTTTACAAGGCTCAGACCAAATAACATGATTGGGATTACTTTTAGTTTTATATCTAACAATTCAATCCGCAGCTTTATTTGCTTCCCTACATATCCAATTAAATTGCACGTACCAGGGTCTTGATAACAGCTCCTGAATCTTGTTAACTAAATCAACAACTTCAGATTTACACTCACGAGGTGAGTCATGCAAAATATGAAGAATGTCCAAACAATCTGTTTCACACACTATGTCTCTCAATATGCAATTCCAAGCTAAAACAAGGCCCCTCTAAACTGCAAAAAACTCACATTGGGTGATGGACCAGGGAGAAGAGCTACCAGAACAACCCGCAATCCAACCCCATTAGAATTTCTAATAAGACAACCAAATCAAGCCAAACTCAAATCAGTAAACAAACTAGCATCACAATTAACTTTAAAGCTATTATCTACAGGAGGTTCCTAGAGCAAACGGTTCCTGAAGATACTAAAAGAAGTACACCTGTCTATATATAACCTTAGATCCATGACCGTGCTTCTGATGAGAGCAACCACCTTGTGATCTGTCCAATGATTTTCAGTATTGAAAATGTCATTGCACCTATACCTCCACAACCATCACACTCCAGCCCCTAAAAGAACCTTCTTACCAGACATGATCTTCCAAAACCAGGCTTTCATAGAGAAGCCTTCAACCGAATCAATAACTCGAGGAACTAGCATCTGTTAAATAACTTTGGAATATACACAATCTTTAAGACAATATTCTACTGTCTCCTGAGCCGCATTGTATTTATGGCACATAACCGAACTAGCTAGATGCCGCCTGAAGCAGAAGACCTTTGTCAGGAGAGCGTTATGAACTCCAAACCACACAATTAATTTGATCTTTTTCGAAATATTCAAGTGCTAAAGCCAGTTCCAGTTACTATTTTCATTCCAATTCAATTTATTCTTTAATAAACAACGATAACCCTCTCTTAAACTATACCCTTTTGTCCCTACAGAGCACCAACTCCACCCCAGTTCCATGTCAGCCAAAGTCAGATAGTGTAGGCAGTGAACAAAATGCTTGACCTCAAGAGAAATTGTCGATACAAGTCTTGCCACCTCCCAAGATTCATCATGCCACAAATTCGCCACTACGAAATCAGACTCAGAGATATATAAACATAAGGAACAAGATCACAAAGCCTTCCAAAAGGAGTCCGCTCATCATACCACACAGATTGCTGCACATTCCAACGTTCCATCTGAATCCATCATTGAGAGCAACATATGCTTTGAAAATGTTCTTCCAAATGGCTGAAGTATTCTGATTGTTGTTGCTGCCAAGAAAAGTTGAATTCTGAAAATATTTATGCATCATAACCAGAACCCACAACTTGTCTCTATTATTGAAGCAATCCCAAACCAATTTGTCAAGAAGCGCCATGTTAGTTGAGTAGGTATCCCTAACACTCAAACCACCCGCCATTTTAGGAGTTATAGCACATCTCACTTAACCAACGATAATTCTCTCCCATTAGTTTGGCCTCTCCATAAAAATTATCTCATCAAATAATCTATCTTTTCACAAGTATACTTCGGAAGAAGAGTAATATGCATGTTGTAAACTAGAATAAAAGTCACTACCGATTTGACCAAACAAAGTCTTTCTGTCTTATTCAGCAAACACCCCTTCCAACTAGCAAGCTTCTTCTAAATCTTTTCAATAACATCCCGAGCCATTCTCCTAGAAGACCTTTCATGCCTAATATTCACCCCTAGATATCTTCCCAAGTCCTGACAAAAGTGGATAGTAGAAACTCACGAGAGCACATCCTTCCTTCTCTCAGAAATATTCTTTGAACACTAAGTCTTAGATTTACTAAGATTCACCTTCAATCCTGATGCTTTGGAAAATAATTCCATAATCTGCATAACCTCTCCTACCTTAACTTTTATAGCTTTACAAAAAAGTAGGAGATCGTCAACAAACATCAAATAGGAGATTTTAGGGTCATGCCTAGAGACCGACACAGGTATCCACAACCCTTGAAAAATCCGATGAGTAATAAAACAAGTAAGAGCCTCCATAGAAAGCACAAAAAGATATGGAGATATGGGATCACCTTGCCTCAAACCCCTCTTTGAGTTGAAATTCCGAAGTCTCTAACCATTCCACAAGATAGCCAAGGAAGATGACATCACACAGGCCATAATAAGATTAATAGTAGTTCTCGGGAAACCAAATCTGACCAACGAAGATTCAAGGAATCTCCAATCTACCATGTCATAAGCTTTCTCTAAATCAATCTTAAAAGTCATAGTTCCCTTTCTAGACTTAGCGTTCCTCATGAAATGCATAACTTTCTGTACAACAATGATGTTCTCCGTAGTTCCTCTTTCCGGGATAAAACCACCCTGGAGCGGGGTGATAATATCCTAGAGAAATGGTCCGACCCTGCTCACTAGCACTTTCGTAATAATTTTGCAAAGAACATTACATAAACTAATGGGACAAATATCTCTTAATGAAGAAGGAGCTTCCACTTTAGGAATTAGAACAATGAAGTTCTCAAAAATAGCGAGATTTAAAATCTCGCTTTCAAAGGCTCTCTTGACTAACCCCCACACATCATAACTAAGAAAATCACAAAATTCTTTATAAAACAGAGCTTAAAAGTCATCTGGTTTCAAAGCTTTGAAAGAATTCATCATCATTACAACTCTTTTCACCTCATCTAATGCCACCGGTTCAACAAATCTTTGACAGACCTCATTGCTAAGAGAGGGGCAGAAAAAAATTTTCATAGCATTAAGGTCAATATTCTCCCCTTGTAGACACAGTTTTTGAAAGAAAAAAATGGTTTCCTACTCAAACACCTACATCTCAGTGGCCTAGGTTCTATCATCTAACAACAACCCATGGATCTTATTCCCTTTTTTCCTAATAACCGTTTGCAGGTGAAAAAATTTAGTAGTCCTGTCACCACTTCAAACCCAGTGCTCTCTAGATTTTTTGTACCATAGAAGCTCTTTCTGAAGAAGGATAGAATTTAACTCCTCCTGAATTTCTCAATCTTTCATCCTCAACTCCGAATCTTTTTCATTCTCAAGAGAAATCTGAACACCATTCAACTGCTTCTCCAACTCCCTCTTTTTAACAAAAATATTTCCAAAAGTTTATTTATTAAAAATAAGCGTATCCCTCTAATCCTCTAGCAAACTTCTGACAACATAGGGGCTCCTTTATTCCAAGCAGTATGAATAACATTTTGAAAAAACATATGAGCCATCCAGGAAGGTTGAAATCTAAAGGAACGGAGACCCTTCTTAGTTATCCCAACCTTTGTACATATGATTACCAAGGGATAGTGATTAGAGTGAAGAAGCGCTGAAACCTCATTATAAGCCTCAGAAAACAGCAAACACCACTCCTGATTAATGACAGATCTATCCAATTTTTTTGCAACCTGTAACCCACTGACCTTTCTGTACTAAGTGAAACTCCTCCCAATAGCTCCCATATCAAAAAGTCGACAATTTGCCAAAGTATCTGCAAAAAGATTAGCTCTAACATGACTGAACATTCCTCTTCTAATTGTATTTTGCAATAGAATCTCATTAAAATTTCCTAACACAACCCACAGATCTCGTATTATATTGGATATCCTGATTAAATCATTTCACATACCTATTTGTCGATGGACATGGAGATTAGCATACCCTGTACTACAAAAACTAGAAAGATTGCTCGTAGAGATTTCAAAACTGATACATTAATTAGCCACATCAATCATTCGCACAGTCATCATAGAATTAGAACAAAAAACCCAAATACCCCCATTGTGTCCTTTAGCCTCAACAATCCCAACATCCTGATAACAAAGTTTACTTCAAAATGATCTCATTCTCTCGAAAAGAACATGAGTTTTAATATGAATAAAAGTCGTTGAATAAAATTTACTAACTACTTCTTTACAATGCACCCGAGTCATTTGTTAGAAGTCCCTCTAATATTCCAAGATAAAAAACTTATATCTACACGATCCTTAAAAATAAAATGAACATAAATAAAAATTAACCTCAGCAAAGGTCCCTTAATGAAGCAATGACGGACCTACAACATTTCCACCACTTCCTTGCCTCTCCCCAACTCGTGGTTGCATAGAAATGCTTCCCACTGCAATAGTAGCCACCACCGACGGGTTCTGGTTCTACTGGTTCGACGCACCATCATTGGCTTGGAACACCGTGAGTTTTGCAATGAGGTAGGCGCAGCCACTTGTGGCCATTTTTAAAAGTAGGGGTACTCGATGGCGCGACTGCAGTGGCACCCTTGATCTTTACCCCATCCTTCTTTGGCTCTTAGCAAACTTGAGAGGAGTAAAATTCGCTATCTGACCTAGCATGTCTCGAAGGCCCCTTAACTTTCTTCTTCGGGCCATTCCCAGTCCAGCTCATTTGGTTCTAAAAAATGAGAGGTTTCTTACTTTTAGTAGCAGATTGGGCCTTCCCTGTTTGGTTCACTTTCCCTCTTTCCTTGCCACAAACCTAAGTCCAGCCGTCTTCTTCTCCCAATGTAACCATCCCTTCCTTCCTCCTATGCAGCGTGCTTGCCTTCATCTTCTTTGCAGAATCCGCAACTGGCATGGATTAATGGGTATATACCCAAATTCAAAAACTTGCTGAACCTGATGGACGTTTCTCATGATCCACCGCTGTGTCAACTGCCCCTACCTGGTCATCCACAGATGCCGAGGTAACCACAGTCACGCTACATTTAGGAGTTGCAATTGTTAGGGTAGGGTAGGGTTTGGAGTCAACCCTAACCCTACCTGCAAGGTGAGAATATCCCAATGCTAACCCTATCCATTCTTAACCGCAGGTACTCAACTCTATCTACAGGTTACAAAAAAGATGTTACGTTGTTATATAACTTGATGATAATTTAAAATAGAACTGACTTTTATATAAAAAGAAGTATTAAATTATCAATTAATGATCTTCTTTTAGTAGCTAAGAACTTTTTACATTTAATTAGAAGTCTTTAGTTTAGCATCCACTTCAAGCATATTTTTATACAAGTATATAACATATACATATATAAGTTGCGGGTTGGTCGGATAAGGTTGAGACTCAACCCGCACAAGAACCTTACCCGTTGCGCTCTACCCGATCGGGTGGAGTCGGATTGGGTACTCGCGGACAAGATGTATGTTGCTACCTCTAACTACATTCACCTGCAACATGCCCAAAGCAATTGTACCTCTCACGTATCAATTGTAAACAATCATATTCCACGCTAACTATAAATTCACTTAAACATAAAAATTCGAGTAAATTTGTCTTTTCCACGCTAACTCTAAATTCACTTTGAACATAAAAATTCGAGTAAATTTGTCTTTTTCTCCTGACTTAGTTGCAAGGTCTACTTTAACTGATTTACCTACAATAGAGGTAATATGCATCATAACTTTCTCATAATAATACTATATAATCAATCTCACAATTCTTATCCATACTATGGTACCTCCAAAAAACACCTCACAGGTTTAAAATTCAAAAATCATAACTTAATCTCAAAAGATCATAACTTAATCTCAATGTAATGACCTAATATTATTTATAAATCTCCTGATAAAACCTTTTTCCTATCTTTCCTGATATTAAATTTGGCGAAAAAATAATCGAACCCAACATTCAAAATTTTATAATCACCTTTCTCCCTACTTTTTTCAGTTTATGCACTTCTTCAGGGAAGCTAACCTTGGAGGTGTTACTTGGGCGCCCGTGTTACTTTACCAATTCAAAGAGATTACAGAAAAGAGTGCGGGGAGAGTTGCTGAAGTCACGGAAAACAATGTACTCTTCCCAAACCTATACGAAGGGAGTGTGCTCCTAAAACCTAAATACTAAATATCCTTTATAAATTAATAAATCAAAATAATTAAATACTTGATATAATAAATTATAATTACTTAATTGAGATCAATTATAATAAATGGTGTGATATTTATTTAATTAAATTAATATAAAATTAATTCATCATAATAAATTGAGAAGCACGCCAAATCATTCCATTATTAAGTGTAAAAATCCGTAGAAATTCAATAGAATATATTAAGATAAAAAGATTTAGGGAATAATTATGACGTAAATCCTAATTTTATTGAAGGTAGCTCAATCAGTTTTATGTTTATCATCATCACAAAGACACTAAGAAAGAGTTAAATGACGAATGGGAAACGGGTTCAACTCTACGCAGAGAGTAACATCACCACGAAACCCTTACACGACTCAGAAAAGAGATTATCATTTGAAAACACCAAAACGACACCGCTTAGTACCATACATCAACTTTTCAGAGAGAATCAGAGAGAAAGGGGGAGACACCACCACGGGAAAGAGACTGAGCTTCCGGTCAACGCAATAGTTCTAAGAGAGTTGACCGCAATCGGCGATCACAACAGGCTTGGAGGTCTTGCCGGAGCTAGATCCGACCTTCTCGACCGCCTTAACGACGTCCAATCCTTCAACAACTTGGCCGAACACCACGTGCTTTCCGTCGAGCCACTCCGTCTTTGAGGTGCAGATGAAGAACTGAGATCCGTTCGTTCCAGGTCCTGCATTCGCCATTGAAAGGATCCCAGGACCGGTGTGCTTCTTGATAAAGTTCTCATCGGCAAACTTGGAGCCGTAGATCGACTCACCTCCGGTGCCATTTCCGGCGGTGAAGTCACCTCCCTGACACATGAAGTTAGGGATCACACGGTGGAAGGATGATCCCTTGTAGTGGAGAGGCTTGCCGCTGCGACCGACGCCTTTCTCACCGGTGCAGAGGGCGCGGAAATTCTCGGCGGTGCGGGGAACCGTGTCGGCGAAGAGCTCGAAGACGACTCTTCCTGCCGGTTGTCCTCCGATGGACATGTCGAAGTAAACCTTAGGGTTAGCCATTTTTGCTGTAGAGAAAAGAAATTGATCGATCCGTATTGCAACGAAGAAGAAGGATGAGAATTTTAGGGTTTTTGACTATGAGAGCACAGAGGGGAGTGTAACTGATATTTATAGTAGCTCGTGGTTCTGAAAATCTTCGGAAGTCGCCGTTGGATTGAGACACGTGGCACGTTTTGAGTGAGGTGAAGTAACTGTGGTTGGGTTTGGGATTGACCAGGGTTAGTGGAGCGGATCCGAGGACACGGATATGCTTTTGTCTTTTAACTCTTTATGCCCCAACTTGCCCTTTTTCCCTTTGACACCCAGAAAACGACGCCGCTTCGAGGCATAGTTTAATTTGTTTTCTTTTTTAATGTTATTTAGAAAATAATTTATTTTTTTAGCTAGAGATATATAATATATGCTTTTGGATTAAAAATATGAAAGGAAAATTTTTCTTCTACATTTAAATAATCCAGGAAAATTGATCATGATATATCCGTTGCGCGAGAGTTACTTGATGTATCAGAAAGATTGTACGGGAGCTCATGTGGTGCCAGAATGTGAACAGTGGTTGATTTATTTTGAAGAGGGACCAACAGGGAGAGCTTAATCTAACGGTGGTGATTCGTTAGAAACTCTGGTATATGTCAGGGGATTTGTTATTTTTTTTTTATGGCAAAAATCGTCGGAAAAACGGGCATAGTACCGAAAAATAAATAGCAAAAGTATTGATTTATGGTGAAATAGTATAAGATTATAGATGGTAAAGACTACTGTAGTGATATTTTTTTTTTCTTTTGAAACAAACTAGTGATATTTTTAGGTGTGTGGGGTACAGAATGACAAATTAGAGGTGAGAAACAAAAGACTTGACTTTCATGATTGGACCTACGACAACTAGTATATAGATAAATAAATAAACATATTAATAAAAATAAAAATATAGTTAATTGGAGAAGACCATTAACAATTTAAAATTATTGATGCTATTGTCACAACTTTTTGCCAATAATGGGATATATCAGTAATTTTTAACCGTTGATCTTAATTATATATATTATATATGCTTTTTATAATTAAGATCAACGATTAAAAATAACTGAAAATTCGGTATAACGGTACACTTAAAAATTTTTCTATCTGTTTATCATGTCAATAATGAAGCACAACTTATATTTACAGCCAGTTTTTGCTTGGGTTAAAGTTGCTTAGCATTCATACACGGTCTACGAGCTAAAATTGCACTTCCTCTTACCTATCCATTTTTTGCTTTTATAATAATAATAATAATAATAAATTTTCAAAGATAAATAACTTTCTAAAACGGAAGCGTAAAAATTAAAGAAACTTTATAGCCTTGAATAATTATTCCTCAAATTAACAAATTGAAACAGGAATAAATCTTTATTACCATATGCCAGTTTTTACTTATTAGTTAACGAAAAGATCCCCGCTTAAGATAATATTCCAGTATTCCCCCAGCCACAAATGCAGACTATTTTCACAAATTCTACATACAAGCACATATTTACTTATACAAAACAAACCCCCTCCCCTCTAGCTTTGGAACTTTATTTCTGTGAAACTAGTTAACCATTATATTGATATTTTCTCTCTATATTAACAAAATAAATCTAAATAACATATTAAACTGTTAATTTATCCGTTAAAAATTAACTTAGATTAACATCTTTTTTTTTTAAATTTCATTGTCTTTTAAAAGATAATTGTTAATTTTTTTTATATTTTTTTGGTTATCTTTTTCAGATACATTAACTAAATTTATTTTATAAAATTAAATAAAAAATATATTAATAATTATCAAATCACAAACATATTCTGCAAAGAGATCATTAACAAAAAAACTAACCAGTCACACTAAGTTAATTAAATGAGTTTTATTTTCCTAAAAGCCTCGTAGTCTTTCCAAAAAAATTATGAGGGACTGAAATAGGTATTCACTTTTTTTTTCCCTTTCTTTTCTCCAAAGATCATTCCTAATACTCGTAACTACACGTTAGGATAATAAACTTGGTAAAAAGAAGAAAAAAATCAAAAGCTAAAAGCGAGAACTTATTCCTATTATTTGTATAATGTTAACTAAAGGCCTATAGCTCCAGTATTGCTTGAAAAATCATTCACCTACTAATTCTAAACCATAGGCAAAACCAGAAATTTGGCATCCATTGCAAAACACTCATACTGCTATGCCCTTTACAAGGTCCTGATCATGGAGATCCAAAAGAGGATGGGCCGATGGAGTCATCACCATCACCATCACCATCACCGACTAAACATGGCATGACACAGGGACCTCCTGAAGGAAACCAATTTTCCAATGACAATGATGTAGCGCACTACATATCAATAATCACTCCCACTGATGAAGGATGACATCTTTTTTTCCTTTTTCTTTTTTTTTTTTTCTCCCCACAAGAAAGGGATAAACACAAACATATGCTACAAATATGAAGAATAATAATCCACATTTATATATCATGATGGGGAATATCTAGCTACAAGAAAGTAGAAGAAAAAAGAGTTGTGACTAATTGGCACTACGAAAAATTCTGTACAATCAATAATGTTCTCTTATCCAGGGGATGACTCACATGAAATTCTCCGCCTGCAGCAATCCAGGATAGACACACGATATCATCTGTTTTAAAGACTTGCTAGATGCTTTTAGAAAAGCATGGCCCTCCATTGCTGCCAAAGGCATCAAGAAATAAATATTAGACACACTTTTCCAGTAGGCATAAAAAATCTAAAGTGAGAATATTAAAAAGGGCAAACGAATCAAGTGCGGGTACAGACAGAAATATGAATATATTACCACTGAATAAGGATTTGACTTCTTTTGAAAAATCATCCACACGACCTAATACAGGTCTTATGCCGCAAATTTGTAGAACACAAAGTTCTAAGTGCAAGGCCATTTCAAAAATTTGCAGCATTAAGTTGCAAACGTTCTGTGTGTCTCGAGAGGCCCTCAGTTTGTTGGATTCACAAAGCTCAGTAACAATAGCAATTGCTTGATCCTGCACCACAAAGCGAATAAGCTCAAATGAACTTCAAAATATGCACATTTTTTATTCAGATGTGCCATAATGAAGTTGCGCCTTGAAAACAAAATATAAGGAATGAATGAACTGCAAATTAATGTAATTCTAAGTTAATGTGTAAGCACCCTTGCATAATAATAAATCATTCAGAATTCTTCTATATCCTGGCAAATTATAACAAATGAAAGCAGCGCATGCTTCTGAAATTCATTGTACCTGCAGTCCATGCAAAATTTCTGGCATAGGAAGCTCAGGAAAATGTGCAAGATCAACAAAGCCAACCTCCTCAGCCCTTTTAGCAGCACCCTCGGCTTGTAAGCAGAGAAATTTTAATAGAAGAAATGTGATTCTATAAACCTGCACAGCTACAGCGTCAGAAAAGTGTGTTTTTGGAGAAGGATCAGTACTCTCAGATGCTTCACCAGAGATAGATATTGCAGTTGACAAGGAAGAGATCTTCTGTTTTGACACACATCCAAGTGGTGAGAGACCAAACCATCCTTTTCTACTACTGATGTATGAAGGGTTCAAGAAAATTTCAAAATCCTCTTTTGTAGTAGGTGGACACAAAAGAGGGGCATTCTGGCTTGAAAAATCACCAAGACGTTGAGTTCCCCTGCTAATAAAGGCTAAAAGATGGATACATTTCTCTCTGAGCTGTCTATCTACATCTTTTATTGCCTTAATCCATAAACTCCAATGTTTTGCAAGCTCACACATGAGCATCAAAGTATGTTGTGTTTCTTTAAGAGTGGCAAAAGAAATCCCTGATCTCTGTGCCCGAGGTCTTTTCTTGTCATGATCATCGGAAGGAAGGGCTGGGGCATTTAGAGAAGAAAAAATAAGATGAGCCTTCTCTGAGAAAAAGTAAGGTATCATGCTGTTCACAATAGCAGTTCCGGAAGAACTGTCTCCTAAGGATTGAAGAGTAGATGTAATCACAGCTAATCCAAGTCCCCAAATGTCTTGGGGGGTTTCAGACTTCTCGTATGAGCTGACTGGATTCTGGCTTCCACTTCTTGAGAAAATCTCACAAGATTCGGCAAACAACACTCTCAGTGACGACAAGAAACCAGAACTATAAAGCATCTCAGCACCCCCTCTAACTCGTGCAAGGGTTAAAAAGAATTTCAATATCATTGGAATCGAGGGAGAAGTTTTATCTTGGAGTTTTAGCATAACAAGCTGCAGCTGAAGATGACTCTGCAGGATAGGTAGCCAAGTCCTGGGCATCAAGAAGCTTCTCAATATCAAGTCTATAACAGACAGTGACAGCATACCATGCTCTGAAGTTGTTATGCAATTGCAAAGAACGGGTAGCAGGCCTAGGGTTGCATTTGAAACCTTTGAGAAGTTCTCGTCAGAACTCTCATCTGCCACCCCATCTGAATGTGATTTGAGGGAGTTGAACTGTAGTACCAAAAGCAGCAATGTCAGCAATAGCACCATGATATCATCAGCCCCAGAAGGCAACCTCTTAATTTCACTCAACAGCTTGAGACCTGAACTTGCACATTTCAAAACAAGTAGGGATGCAGATAAGGGGATACTCTTTCTGACAGTTCTCATCAAGTGGAAAAGCAATTCTACTTGAGAAGCAAGAAAATTGAATACATCTTCGGAGGCATCAAGAACAGGTGATAACGTTTCAATTGTTGCAAGCAAAGACTTGCAAATACTATCTATGCAAGAGATTACAAGTTCATCTGGGATCCCCTCTTCTTTAGTAGCCTTCCCTAACGACTGCATGAATACGTGAAAAAATAAATAAATAAATTCAATATTGAACAGAGACAATCCACACCAAAGGGCAGAAAGATGAAAAATCTTGAATGATTATACCAATTAAAAAGAATTTATCATGTTAGGGTATATATACCCTGTAACAAACTACAAAGATTGGATAAAAGTTTTATGCTGCCATTCAGGAAAAAAATAAAGGAACTCTATCATGAACAGATCATTTCACTCCTATTGGGCATTTATACTCAGCACGATAAAACCACTCGAACCATAGCAGTATACTATTAGCAAAAGAAAATGTTATAATCACACCTTCACATGACAATAGTTAAAAAATGAGGAAAATAGTTCTGGATATTTTATTACAGCTTGTTAAAACATCCTATTTTCCATATATCAGAATCATGAATAGGCACTAAGCAGATTTGCTGAAATTCGTAAGGAGATAACTAAGCAACAGCACTATGGAGCAATCATGTGAGTATTCCAACATTCGAAAGTTATATAACTCTAGCTCTATCACTCAGTTGGAATATGAAATAAAAGGTGTTCAAATTTAAAGTCTCACATTATCATGGCAAACAGCCAAAACAGCTATTAATCCTTTTGATGCAGAAAGCCTTGAACTTGACAGCAACATAATTGAGTTTGCATCCTGCAGAAAACTCAACATAGTTTCTGCAATATCCCTAGATGCTCTCCAATGAGAACAATCCCACACATCTAGTTTAATATCTGCTCGCAAACGTTTCAGGTCAAACAAGTATACATTCTTCACAAGAGAGTCTTCATTGAACTGGTGTTGGTAGGTTCCCAAAAAATTTGATTCAATGAGATACTGAGATAGTTCTTTGAATGGTCCAATACCAATTTTTCTCCCTTCAAGCTCTCCTTGTAAATGATAAAAGAGGTCACTGAGTATCAACTTCTTCAGTTCTTTTCCCTCACTATACAAATTAAGAAATAGAACCTAATTATGATAAAGGTGAAGTCAAGATATAAATTGTACAATGCGGGAAAAAAGATTACTTGTGACTATAGTTAAATTGTTGAGAATCTCATTAATAAATTTGGTCCTCAATTTGTTATTTCAGCTTAATATTTGAGATAGAATGATGGGTAAAGAGAGAAAATAAGTGATCTAAATGTTAATTGGAGAAATGTATGATAATATGGAGAGCAAAAAGAAAAACAATTCATCAATACTGCAAGTTTGTGATACTCAAACACAATGTAAATGATATAGAAATCCTTTTAATTAAGAACTAGAAATCACCTGTAACCGCGCTGTGAATATTGAGACAACAATTCAGAGAAAGCAGGATGCATGCTCAACTGCAAACAGGAAACATTTATACATGTAAATTAGAAAACACAAAATAGTCAATGAGGTGAAAACTGATTTCATATATATATATAACCAAAAGCTCTGGCTAGTAGCTTTTTCTTTTGAAGCCCGACATCTTAATAAAACTTCACGATTAAACACGTGCACCATAGCAAACAGGAATATTACAGTATCCCAAAGCAAAGAAGTTAGATGTTGAACCTTTATGAGGTTTCCATGAATCTTCTGAAGCAATGACACAGATAAACTTCCTGAGTCACCAACAGCTAATTTTTCCATCACATGAACAGAGAATGAATTGGTGGCCACCTGAAAATTTACATCCAGTTGCATATAAAATTATACACCTTCATACTGTACTTGAATTAGAAAAGGAATACTAATTTCTAATTTAATAATATTATTGTATTGCATATAAACCTTTATATAGGATAAAAGTTGCATTTAAGTAGAATATTGAACAGGTATTGAATGGTGACATAACAACGAGAAGAATCACTATTTATCTTAGTATGGATCACAACACCAAACAACGACAACTAAATAACGAGAAGGCGGCCTATAAAATTAACTGAATCACAACAAAGACAAACCACACCTATTAAACCAATAGGAAATTGGAAAAAAAAAGGCTAACCTTTGCACCATAATATATATCATTCTTATATCCACAACAAGTATATGACTTTATTAGTTTTTGTAAGACAGAATCTTTGAACCATGAAGACCAGATTCCCTTAAGTTCATGAAAATCTGTGGAATTAGATTTGTCAGATTTTGTGGCATTTTTCTCCTTGTCCTTAGATTCATCTTTCCCAAGTAACTCTGCATGCAACAACTTTTTCTGCAAAAACAATTCATATGCCATGATTCTGAGAATGGCAGATTGACAATGGAAACTGTATGCTAGATTGCAAGCATCTTCTTCTTTAACACTTTCAAGTAAAGGGATCTCAGTGTTGGAAACATTTGAGATTGCGTCGGCCAAGTGTCGCCAAAACTTTCCATAGCTTCTCAAAATTTCTAAGAGATTTGCATATTGAGGAGACCCTTGCCACAGGGAGACCATGAAGTTAAGTACACTAAGCAGTATCCGAGGCTTGCTGAAGATAAATAGTAAAGTACAATGAGTAACTTATTAATTAAAATTAGCAAAGAAATTAAGCAGTGAAAATGGAGATTAAAGTTTCCTTAAAAAGAGAAAGAGAAAGAAAAAACATGCAGATGCAAAAGGAACATTTTTCCCCATCCCGCCCATAGGTTCTACCTTTTGATCAGATCACGTGCCCTCTCAATGTAGAGCATAAGCGCATCTAGTAAACTTGATTTTTTGGATACTAGTGGTACCAGAGAAGTTTCACTACTTTGCGACTTTGGATCCCCAGTATTATGTTGGTCTTCATTGCCGGCATCTGGAGCAAAGATAGCAACAACAAAAGCAGCCTGCAACAAGAACATCAATTCAGAATATGATGCTTGAACAAGGGATTTTCACCACCCCCTGACCCAATAATGATGGAACAGAGCCCTGAGAAAAACTAGAAAATTAGCTGTTGGCCTGTCATGATGCAATATCCTCATGAAAACTCAACAAACAGTAGACACATCTACTCATGAAAGAAGTGATGCAAAAAGTTGTAGCATTCATTTTGAAATGCGTTTAAGAGGGGGTGGGGGGGATGACAGTGTCAACAGCAGAAAATTTACAACATATGATATAGACCTGGTAACGTGCTGCAGAAGTGAATAAATTAAGTGTTGCAACAAAAAGCTCTTCATTTGATACCAGTTGCTCCTGCAGTATGTAGCTTGCAGAACGCCTCAAATCCATAATCTAAAACCATTAGAAGATTATCACTTAGGTCAAAATAACACAAGTAAAGTTGCAGAAAGTTTCAGAAGAAAAAAAGAAAATAAAGTTGTAAGATGAAACTACAATGCCAAACCTCCTTATTATCAGGAGCAAAAAACGTGGTTCCATACGAAAATGGTTGACAACAATCTGCCGTGACAAATAACATTGAAATGAACTTGACAGCACCCAACTGGATGGCCTAGAAAGATATCAGTCTTTAATAAAATGAAATGATGAACTATACTAGAAGCAAATGGATGAGCAGGCATGCAAAACAATATAGGACATTAGGAATGTAATCAATATCAGTTCATTGTTCAGCAAATGTAATCAATACATAACAGTAACAGAGTAAGAAAACACAAGTTTCTAAAAGACCTCTAATTGATGGAACAAAAAGAGAGCAGAAATAAGCAGATTAGTTATTGTTCAATAAAAAGTAAAACTCATAAGTCACATTCCTAGTGATTAGTTCAGCAAAAGCACAAGGCATTTACATAAAAATAAAAATAAAAAAATCAATGTAATAGCACTAAATTTCCAGCATGGCTAGTATTCTTACAGGATCCCGGAAGTATGAAATCAAAGAAGTAACAGAAGTGATAAGAGGAACTGATTTGGTTGTGCATGAGAACACTGCTTGGAGAAAAACGGGAAAGCTGGAAGAGTTATCCTGACATCACACAATAACTTTCAGTGTGTCCATTATGCAAATATATTAGGAATATAGAGAATATCAAACAAAGAATTAATGGATAGCCGAAGGCAGAAAATATGATCTGCAGCATAAAGACAATTATGCTTAAAACTTCTTAAACAAACAACAAAAGAAAAGCATGATATACATCCATGATCCATCACATCAACATAGCAATATCACATGGATTCCTTTAATCATAACCATGAGTAACTATTAAACTATTCCATTTATACTCATTTAAGATAAAAAAAAAGAAAACTCTCTAGCTTTCCTCTATACCTTTGACAGTCTAGTCAGCATAACCACAAGAATGTCCAAGACAGATCCCATAGCAAGCTGTATCCCCTCAATTTCCATTGGATCAAAGAGGCGGCTTACATGCAGTTTCTGGTAAAAGAGATATTTTTGTCAATATGATGTAGGAAAAAGCAAAGTAGATTAACATAAGGATGAAAAGAAATAAGTTTCAATATTTGTAACCTCCAAGGCTTGGGCAGTAGTGCAAGCAATTTGGAAGAGTGTGTTGTGGATGGAAGAATCAGAGAATAACACATTGTGTATGATCTCTCCCAACTTTCCATAACAGGGCATCGACTCAAGGCATTTTTTCATCAATTCAAGAACCTGCAAAAGTATCCCAAAGTTAGCCATGGGCATAATCTATCTTAATTTTTATATATAAAACCTATAATTAGTTTTAATAATCACTCTCAACTGTTATTGCAACAAATTAGAAGCAACCAAGATAGACTGCTATTAATGGTGGATGCCAAAGACAGCAACCCGAAAAGCAGCCAACAATAACAGATCATAATAGCTTGTGTTTCATTTTCATATTAATTAAATAAAATTATCCATGTACCTTTACGCAATAAGTTAAACTTGTAGGAGAAATAGTTTCATGTCATCGTGTCAAAGCATGCATAACTAAGAGGTCGAGTTTAATCTTGGCTTCCCCTCCTCCAAAAGTATCCCAAAGTTAGCCACGGGCATAATCTACCTTAATTCTTATATATAAAACCTATAATTAGTTTTAATAATCACTCTCCACTGTTATTTAAACAAATTAGAAGCAACCGAGATAGACTGCTACTAATGGTGGATGCCAAAGATAGCAACCCAAAAAGCAGTCAACAATAACAGATCATAATAGCTTGTGTTTTATTTTCATATTAATTAAATAAAATTATCCATGTACCTTTACCCAATAAGTTAAACTTTTGGAAGAAATAGTTTCATGTCATCGTATCAAAGCATCCATAACTAAGAGGTCGAGTTTAATCTTGGCTTCCCCTCCCCTTTTTTATCCTTCCAAATAAAAGTTAAATTTCAGCACAAAGTAGGGTGGGTGGGCCATTATCAACACTTCATAGCCAAATGAGGATCTTAAATGAGCAGACATCTTAGATATAACATAATTCGTACCCAATAACTTAATCTTTTGAAAGAGATGGCTTCACGATAATACTAAACCAAGTTAACAACTAACACGAAAAACTATAAGCACTTTAGTCATCCAGAGTATCAGAATTATTCTAATAAAGATTAACTAAAAAAGACAACACAATCTTCATGGCTTCAAACAGATTAAGGAGTTACCTTCAACATTATTTTCCATCTGGTTTGCTTTATCTTGTATTTCCAATACTGGTGATTGACTAGGACAAATTGTACAGAGAAAATGATCAGTGCCAGGAGAGCATCATTCTCCACCCCTGTCTCTACAAGCTGTATGGTGAAGTCCAGCACTGCAAGATTTTTTTTTTTAAAAGAAGAATTTCATTAAGAAGAGAAAGATGATACAAATTAAAGCATAAGGAATCCTCTATACAAAAGCAAAAGACAAAAGATTTATCTATAAAGTATAGCTTTCCAATCTCTCAACATATCCAAGAGGGATGTTCCTTATAAAGATCATTAAGATTACGACTAAGACATAAGAGTATTTAGAAAAAACAAAACGAAACATATACAACACAAAACAAAACAACAAACAAAAAGAAATGCGCACAGAATTTTCACAAAACCAAGCCAAATCAACAACTCGTGAATAGTTCTTTATTACAAACAAAAATTAGCTTGTCTCTGCATCAGTAGATTGTAATAAAAGTTAATAGACAACTCATATTTGTGCCGACATTATAGCCCTTGTTTCCTATCGGATCATAATTATTAATTAATTTCCTACTTTACAGTGAAAGGTGCTCCTAGATAAGCATAACACCATGAAAGAATTCTAATTCTGATGTAACACTGGAACTAGATAAATTTTTCAAAATAACCATACTGTAGATTAAGACCCAGTTAGAAATGATGTTGTTTTGAACATCTGAAAGAAAGAAGAAAAATAGATAACATGCCATAACCATTGTAAAATATTTCGGAGATATAGACCTATTTTCATGTAGTCAAACCAAAGCAAGCCATAAGCACAACACAAGAGACACAAACAATAGGAGTAACAGACCACACCAAATTACTAATAAAATGAATTAGAAATTGTATCAGACGTACCTGATATTGCCAAGGGGCAGTCACTACTGTTCATCTCACAATCAGTCAAAATCATCCTTGCCAGTTTGCTAGAAAGCAACCATGACCCACTGGGAAAGACAGAAATATTGGTAGATATAACTTCATCTAGATCAAAATATATCAAAAATTGATAGCAATAAAATCTACTGACACCAAAAGGCCACCAGAATGTAAAAGAAATAGTTGGAAGTCATACAAATGAGGACAATTTCAAATCAATTTATTGAATACAGTTAAGTTTTTATTTTTATATGCATACTGTTCTAAAAATAGGGTTTACCTTGAGAAGCCATTGTTGCCTACACTGAACACGGCAGTCTGCAAATTGATATCAAATAGATTTGCATTTAAAGCAACTGTTGTAACATTAGCTGGAGAACTGCACAGGAAAGGGGGAAAGATTTATTCAGACTTGCGAGTCTCAAATAACATCATTAATTCAGGGAAGAAAAAATGAAGATCCAATACCAAAAAGCATTGAAGTCAACAGGAAAAGGATTTGAAAAAATCCACAAAAATAGTATGATTTGCTTATTCTCAAGATACAAAATCAAATCAATTCATTGATTTGGGAAATTTTATTTCTGTTAACCTTGAGATGTAGAAATGAAACGAAATTGCTCAACTTCCACGTAGCATAAGTTAAATTTACCAAATCAACATAGTCACCAAGATCTTGATGGCCATTGACATAAGTGCAGCACTACAGGAATTCAGAGGCAGGTTTTTAACCAGATTACAGATTATCTCAACCACCCTGAAAAAACAAGGAAAATTAATCAATCAAGACACTCAGTACCACATGCAAAACCCCCTGCCAGGGGGTTAAAACAAATTAGAAAATTAAACAAACATGTAAAAGAGCAATAATAAATAAAAAGGTAAAGTACTGTTTTGGTCCCCAACGTTTGAGGTGAATCCTATTTTGGTCCCTATTGTTTTACTTGTCCTATTTTTATCCCAAAACGTTTAAAATGGCATTAATATTATCCCACCGTCAAATTCCTCACTAACAATTAACGAAATTAATGTAGTATTAATAAAGCTTTTGTTAAAGCTATGTTTACTCAATCCCTTCTCCCATCTTCACCCTCTCAACAAGCCCAAACCTCATTCTCTTGCTCCCTTTTACACTAGGAGGAAGAAGGGAGTAGGAGAATGGGGTTTGAGCTTGTTGAGAAAGTGAAGGTAGGAGAGAGGGGTTGAGCAAACTAATTTTAGCAAAAGCATTATTAATAGTACATCAATTTCGTTAATTGTTAGTGAGGAATTTGACGGTAGGATGACATTGATGACATTTTAAACGTTTTGGGATAAAAATAGGACGATTAAAACGTTAGGGACCAAAATAGAATTCACCCCAAACGTTGGGGACCAAAACAGTGCTTTACCCTAAATAAAACAATTTACCAGACATTCTTTTCAATCTGCTCGTTCATCAGGCCAATAGCATGGAACTGTAGAGAGTTGCTAATGTCTAACACAGCAAAACAGACAGCCTGCATATAGTAAGTGAATATGTGATTTTGAGAAGAGGGGATAACCTTATGAGACACAAAGAATTCACGTAAGTTGGTACAAGCTGGGACGCCATTTTAGGGTAAAATTGGACTTCAGACAACCTAAAATTCCAAAATAGTCTACATTTAGCTCACTCCGGCTTGGGATGTCCAACAACCCAAATCACAGGCTCCTAGATCAGGGCTCAGCAATACAGAATATCCTACAGGCTAAAGGGCGAATGCAGAACCATGGCAGGGAAGGTATGTTGTGACAAATGTAAGGAACATCTTGTAACTCACAAAGTTTGCAATGGCAGGGCAGCTGTTCCATCACTGCCCCAATAGCACGTAGGTTAAACTAATGTTTCATTTTATAACTAATTACACTGGAAGCCTTCATGGTAAATTAGGTATATCCAACAAATACAAGAAACAATATTATGAGGTGAGCAGATCATAGCAAGTCAAAATCAACAATCGACCAGAGTTGATCAGGCATACAAAGATCATTGCTAGAAGTGATGCACTGATCTTAGTGTTAAAAGTGCTACTTAAAAGTCTAATCACATGATGCCATCCACGACGTATATAACATAATAGTAAACAGTGTATTACATTTTCATAAATAAAGCCATGAAGGCAGTTACAATCTTTATCAAGCAGTGGCCAATTTTTTTATACATTTTCATAAATAAAGCCATGAAGGCAGTTACAATCTTTATCAAGCAGTGGCCAATTTTTTTAAGAGCAGCCCGCTGCACAGGCATCCCCGTGTTAACGCAGACTCGCAAAGTCTGGGGAAAGGCTACAGCCAAAGGGTGTAATGTATACAGCTAATTACATCAGTGGTTGTTTCCACATCTTGAGACAACTCAATCGTTGCACCAAGGCTCTCCTTCTGACTAATTTTTTAACAAAATAAATAAATAAATAAACTTACAGTATTAAAGGACACCAATCTGCTGAGCAGGTCAAGCGTGCAAAGAACTTCCTCCTTGTTATTCAAGTACACATCTTGGGCCAAACGTAGGAGCAAAAGAAACACCCCAGATGGAGCATACTAGAAGAAGATTTTGTCAGCATAAAAATGAGGAAGTTTTATGTTGAGATATGAAGCCCACCCCAAAAAATAATATAATCTTCAACTACACTTTTAACTGTTGCAAAAATTTCATAGTCATTATTATCCACTATAATAATAACCATCATAGAATTCTCCTTACTGTACACATGATTTTAATTTTTTCTGAACAAAAAGGTTATCATCCAATTTCATCTAATCTAATTGAACATCCTAATTTTGACAAGTAAAAGAGGAGGGAGGAAGGAGGAGGAGGGGGGGGGGGGGGGGGAAGCACAGACTCTGAATTTTATAAGATATATAACAACAAAAGGGCCATTTATGATTTTCAACACAAGAATACTTGACGAATAAAAATAAAATTTAAAAAAAAAAACACTAAGCAATTATATTTAAAGAATAACACTTGAGACTGAAAAGATATGTCATGGTCACCAAATAATTTATAGAGAATTTTACACATTTTGCTAGTTTGGGACAGGCGAGCAAGTACAATCATCAAATTAAGTATAAATAAAATAAATACCTAAAATCAGCAGTGGTGACATTCAAGCAAATGACTTTTAACATTATTACAACACAGTATGTAAAAAATAAATAAAATCTTTCTTTCAGGAAGTCAGACCAGCCTCACTAATGTGATCAATTGGCAGTGTTTTCAGGTTACTGGATATTCCAGACCTATCCTTTCCTAAGGCAAACAACAACAATAATGACAACAACAAAGCCTTATCCCACAATGGGGTCGGCTACATGGATCAAACGATGTCATTGAACCCTATTATGTAGCATGTCTATAGTAAGACTGTTTAGAGGTAAATCTCCTTTACTAAGGCAAAGAGGAGACAAAATAGCAATATTACATAAGCAACATATAAGAAATAAAATGTATAAATCATCACCTCCCATCGCACGAGGGCAGTATCCTCTCCAACAAATTTCAAGACACGCCCACGAGTACCAGGAGGAATAAAAAAACCCTCAACTCCAGGAACTTGCACTGCCTGTCGTGCCTCAACCATATGAGAGGCATCATCTACCTGTGAATCACTGCTAATCTCGAACAAGGATGATACACCAACAGACTTATCTAGAAAGTTATACCTGTTGTAAAAATGTACTAAGAATCATTTCCAACAACTGTGGAGAAACTAGGTACTGTTGTCTTTGAGAGGCCAACGGCAGTGTCATTCCAATACATGAATTATATATACTTACACACATTCTGCAGGCCAAGTGCCTTCACAGAGGGATGACAAGAGCCGTACAAGTTCAAGTGTCCTGACAGGGAACTCGCTCTCCAGGTTGTAAAGAAGACACCGAACTGGACCATCAATAAAACTTTCCTTATCCCAAAACTGAGTACATAGTGACTCCTGAAATTTAACGAGCAAGGTTCTTAAATCAATAATTGTTCACTAACAGATATCATGCTATTGAAGCAGCGAATGACCTGAAGAACAATGATTATACATCCAAACCTCTCCATGGTAGATCTTGCAAAGAATATCCAGTATCAAAGCAGGGTTACCGTCCTCTAGCTGTACCAATTTTAGAGCAGATCAAATGAGAAAGTGATACATAATCTCCTTAAAACAAACTACAGATTTTACAATCCATACCTGAAGGTTGACCTCATAAGATGCAATAAATGCAGATATGAATGTCCTCAAGACACTGCGATAACCAGATGCTGGGCCCTAAATGGAAGTGAAAAATTATTAGCTGTACAATAATTCAGATGGCAGACCACAAAACAAAATTATGAATAAATAAAGTACAGGTACAATATCGATATTATGTGTATCGATATTAAAACATATCATGCCTATTTTGCTAACAATAAGCATAATTCAGCCAAATAAATGGTTGAATGCTTCAATATAAAATATTTTTAAGTGTAGAAAATCAATGTTTGACAAAATTTATCCACTACATCACATTATGCTACCGAACAAAGAATGACGTACATCATACTCCTTGAAGATGTCACACTCAAGAATTTCAAGACAGTAACTTAAGAATCCAGCCTCAAAGGCTTGACGAACATAACCAATGTGATCAATCTCCTGAGTGAAGAGCAAGAAAAGAGGTTATCTTTGTAATACAAAAGCTCATGCTTAAGTCATCAATAAACAACAATCTCACATATAACTCAACCACATACCATTAGCTCATTGGTCCCATTTTTACCCGGAAGTGTCAAGAGCAGATAAAGAAATACTGCCCAAGCTAGAACAAGAGGACCAGCTTCATTCATTTCAAAACCACTGAAAGTAGAAACTAGTGCATCGATCTCTTGGACATTATTCAAGGAAAAAGAACACACACCCTTCCTGTAAAAGCAAAAAGAGATTTTTACCGCACTTAACAAAAAAAATATATTTAGTTCCTAAAAGAAAAATAAAGAAAAAAATCATAAAATAAAAGCAGTCTAGTATAATATTAAGAATACCACATCCATTTCACCAAGAATGTAGAATTTGACTGAAACCCACCATCAAACCAAAACAATAAATAGCACTACACCATACCAACTCATAAGCAAACATTCCTATCCAAGGCATACATCATAGCAGCAATAGGCAAGACCAAAGAACCCTCTCAAAAGAGTCACAGAAATAAAGGCTTTGACGATCATAGCACAATAGACTTCGCTGAAAAACAGAACAGAAGTATATGAAATTTCTTGATGATTTGAGAGAAATCTGGTTATCGAACGAAATATCTAGGTATGGCAACAAGGCAAGTCCAAAAGAATGAATATCTGCCTCATGGTTGCCTAAGACCCCAACACATTATTGTCAACAACGATTTTATTTTAGGTTCCAGATAGAGAATGAGACCAAAAATTCAGCCAGTCATTGCACCAAAAATAAGGTTTTTCAAATTATGGACAAGCAAATAGTGTTTCATTGGTTGACCTATAAGAGTAAAAAGAACATACCATCCCACAATGTGTTGCTTCATAAGTAAAAAAGCAAAATAATCAAGTAGGCTGACCTATAAGGTCTTTCATCATGAACCATTTGAAGCATATTCTCCAAGTTCAGTGTTTCTATTAAAATAAGAAGCAGCTGAACTTTAGTATGGTAAGACAACTGTTGTGCTTCTGTAGTTATTGCCAGCTTCCCCAAGTTATAGTCACCAAGTAAGATCCCCTGGATCCATGAAGATTTCAGGATTAGATTATGAAGATATCACATAGCAAACTAATCAAAAGCATAAGTGTAGTAATATACCTTGTAAAGAGAACAAAACCTCTTCCATATTTCAGCACTACATGTACAAAATGAGTCATAGTATCCAAGAAAAAGGATATCTAAAATCAAGTTGTCTTCAATTAGAATCTCCTCAGACCACAGAGTAAAAAGATCAACATCCTTCAAGCATTCGACAATTTGCACATGTTGAGTCATTAAGAAATTAATATTTAGGTCATTAGAGCATTTACGTCATGAAGAAAGCAAACACGGGCAGAGAAAAATTCACATTAGAAGATATTGTTCAAACATGGAGTGTCTCACTTGCTCTATAGTGTATACTTTTATAGCATTCCAAGTCTCATAGACATGCACCAAACTAATCAACAACGCGCACAACGATAGCAAGAACACAATGCAGGAAAAAAAAAAAAAAAAAGATTCAGCTAGCAGCCTAGCCCATGGAGAAGAAACATACCATTTGTTCGGGGAAGCTGCAAGACAAATGGTCCTCGAAGAATGATACTAACTTACTTTCTAGCTGATTATCAAACAGCTTTTTTGCCTCCTCCCTAACAATATTGTCTTCAGATATAGAACCAATATA
This sequence comes from Arachis ipaensis, assembly GCF_059453495.1. Taxonomy (NCBI): domain Eukaryota; kingdom Viridiplantae; phylum Streptophyta; class Magnoliopsida; order Fabales; family Fabaceae; genus Arachis; species Arachis ipaensis. Next base: position 10,298,951 of record NC_142438.1, read on the forward strand.
AACTACATGAAGAGTCAAAAGCCAAAATAACATCAACTAGAAAGTTCAACTAATAGAAGCCAGAAAAATGAAAATATTCAATAAAACGATAATTCGATACAATATAAATGTGTGCATGCCTGCACACATGCACACGTGAAGCATTTGCAGTATGTCTGCACTTTCCAGAACACAAAAAACAGACAGAGCAAGTATTGTATGGTCATAAAAACATCATGATATATACTTACTAGCATGCATGAGAATCCACCTTATGCACTTCAGCAAGCATTGTCGCTCCATGTAATATTGAATCAACATCTCCACAACATAAAGGAAATGAAATCTGAATCAGTAACTTAAAAGCATCAGAAATTATAAGTATAGTTGACAATAGCTATCCCAATATTTTACTAAAAAAATCCCCAAGAATCATCCAACTCGAACCAGACCTTATAATGTTTGGAAGAACCTAAAATGCCTAATTTGGACCAAATCAAGTATGTAACGAAGGCAATACAAAGAGACAAAATATGATTAATAATTAAAAATAAATTGTTTGTAAACAACAATTACAAGAATTGGAATAAAAATGGTTGTAGATAGATGGACCATAGAGACAGGGTGCAACAATTGACCAAGCCTTGTCCCAATAGGAAGATTAAATTCTAAATTGTCTAAATTAAGCACCCAAGTGATTCAACTAGTGAAACAAGACTACGTGTCGTTGTTAACTAATTCTTCTACCTGGAGTTTTCTTTGTCTACTTATACCTATTGGACTATGTTCAACTTGATCTACTCTCCTTATAGCACATCCTTAGGTCATCTACACATATGACCAAACCATCTAAAATGATCTTCTACCATATCTTTTACACTACCACTAGGTGAAACCACAAATTTCTCCCTAACCCATCAATTTATAATCCTAACTCGGCTAGTCACTATGCATCATCCATCCAATGCAACATTCTCATATCTGCAACACAGTTTATTTTCTTGTTGGTTTCTTGCCATCCAACATTCAATTGAATACTACCTCACAAGTGTTAAAGCTGTTCGGTAAAAGCTTTACTTAAACTTGAGTGGTACTTTTCCATCAGAAATAACACCCAAAGCTCTTTTCATTTATTTTCATCCACCTATTCACCTAACTAGATTCCTACAACCACACATCCCGCTACATTGATGGCAAATAATGTATAAGTACATATTCAAGCATTTTAATCAAGCTCATCGTGTTATCCGCAAGACCTAAAGAAGAACATTAAATTTAAACATCTAGCAAAGTACAAATAAGTAACTTGAAAAAATGTGTACATGGTTGTAAATCTTTACGAATTATGTCAAATCTTCCAGCTTTCAAGTTCCAATTGCTAGTGTCAGTCTCAAACAATAAACGTCAACACAAAATTTGAAAAAAAAAATTATAAACGAAAAATTCATAATATTGATGGTAAAAAATACAAGTGGAAGAAGGATAAGAGGTCCTCCATACAATAGCCAAACAAAACGGTAACTTTAGAGAATCCTTCCGCTTATGACTTCACACAATTTAATAAAGTTAATTGCGCAACAATTGGCCACTGTCAAAGTCAGCATCTAACTACATCTATGTTATAAAGGATAGTAGGTAGGGGACTGAATGACACTAACCATGTGAAGAAACTCTGGAAACATCAAACTAGGAGCCACACTGTTATTTTTAATGGACCTTTCCACAAGTATGTATGATTGAACCTCATCTAGTAGCTGAAACAAAAAACAGAGGCGCGTTAAAAAACACCAAAAACTTGTCCATCCAGCAGCACCGCAATCTCAGAAGTCAGAACAACATTACTTGCCATGAACTTTCAAAGTTACAATTCCAAAACATAATTAAACTTGCCTATAAGCAATTCAGATACTCCATATCATAACTAATAATCCAAACCAAAACTATAACGCGATGATGATAACATAAGCAAGCAAGCAACTCACCAAGTAGGAGCTAATCTGGAGAGCTTTATCTTTGAGCTCAGGTTGAACTGTGAGCTCGTGAGATCCAATTTTCAGCTTCTTCGAGTTCAAAGCTTCCTTTGACTTCTGACTCGGGGGCTTGAAGCGCAAGAGCAAGTCAGCGAACCACGAATGGTTTTCCTTCAACTTCTTCGCCTAAATTATACCAAAAAAACAAAAAAGGCAGAATGAATAATTGAGGTAAAAGCACAATTTTATACACGCAAACTGGAAAGAGAGAGAGAGAGATGAGGTTGTACCAAATTTGGTGGAAGATCTGAGGAGGGGGATAAGTTTTCGAGCTGAGTGAAGAAGAGAGTGAATGAGTCCCACCAGAGGGAAGCGTCGACGGAGCAGGTTTCCGCCATTGTTGAAAGAAAAAGAAGAAATGTAAAACCCTAACACTATAAAGTATAAAACCCCTGAGAAATGGAAACAATATAGATTTGATTTTTCTCTTTTCGCGCTTACTATACTCTGTGACTTTGAGACACTGCTACGAGGTCACACTGTTATACACTTGTACGGGTAAACTAAAAAGGGTCCATCTAGTGTACAGATGTATTTTGGTACAGATTTACAGATTTTTGTTTTTATTTAATTGTTTATTGATTTAAAAACGTATCACTAAAAGTGTTGCTTAAAGAAAAAATGTTACCCTTAATCGTTAACTTGGCTCTAATACCAATTTTTTAAAGTCAACTTTTCTTTTAATTTTTTTTTCGAAATTTCTATTAACTCTAAATTTTTTAAAGTCAACTTTTCTTTTAATTTCTTTTTCGAAATTTCTATTAACTCTAAATATTAACTTTTCATATTTTACTTTGAATAAGTTTATAGTTTGTATGGATTCGATTGGTGGTACTTTATTTAAATAATTTACAAATTCATAATCAAAAGTGTTGACCATTTCTACTATTACTAGGTATTTATAATTCTGATTTCAATTTTATATTTTTTTTTCAATCTTGTTTTAGTTTATAATATTCTTTTTTGCATGGATTATTGTATATAAAATCTTTTATCTATTTGTCTTTTTCTTTAATATAATTTCTCAAATCTTCAAAAACTTCTTTTATTTCTACACTTTCTGTTGTTTCTAAATATCTTTTTAATTTTTCAACTTCATTCTCCATTTTTTCTTTTAACAGCTTTAATTCTTTTAAGTCATAATATGGTTTTCCAGGCATTTATAAATTTTTTAAGTTTAACTCCAACTTGTTTATATTTATTTTTATTTCTATTCTTTTTATTATAAGGTCATCAATTTCGATCTGAAGATTATTTAATTCCCTTTTATACTCCTTTATTTTACTTTTTAATTTTTTCGCCCTTTTTCTTTTTATTTTATTTTCTGGTCTTTTAATCTTTGTATGCTTCATTATTTATTTTAGAATTTCTGCAAATTCTATCATCGATTCATCACTATTTTCTAGAGATTCTATTAATTTTTCTAGCTCTTTAACTTCTCTTTTCAACTTGTCATAGATTATTTTTAGAGCTTCAAATGCTCTTTGATTTATTTCAGAAAACTGTAAATAATTCAACCGATTTTCTCTTTCAAAGAGCTCTTGTTTCTTGTCTTGATAAGTTACATATATTTTTTCTTTATTTATTGTCATAATTTAGTGTTTAGGGTTTCATTTAATTTTTCGACCTTTTTTGTTAATTCTTTTATTTCAGAATTTTCTTCTTTAATCTTTAACTTAGATAAACTTAAAAGGCTATTAATTTTAGATTCTCTTATTTGAAAATTTGATGAAACTAATTTTCCTGATGGTTCTTTTAATAATAGAACTGGGTTTTCAATAGCTTTATATTTTGGTATTTCTGTTTTTACAATTTTCTGAAATAATTCATCGACATAAATTCTTTCTCTGTTTTTAAATATTATAATATGATGGCTATTTGTTAAAGCATAATTTATTGCCTATGTAATTGAAAATGGTTCATCGTCTTGTTCCATTAGATTCTTTCTGTGGAATTTATAAGCCAAACTTATAGATCTTCCAAGATTTTCAGTTGATAAAGGTATAGCATATCCAAGATGGGCATTAAATTTAACATTTACGTTTGCCAAGTTTCCATGAACAATTCCAATTATTTGATCTATTGGGTCATCAGAAATTCTTTTGTCACAGATTGCTAAGCTTATTGGTGAATTAATTCCTTTCATATATGTAGATTTGATTAAGACTTGTATAGTACTAATATGAATCCATCCAATTTTAGATCTTTTTTGTTGATCCTTAATTTTCTCAATCTGTTTACTCAATTCTTCATCATTTATCAAAGCAATTTCAAGTTCTCCATTGGCGGATTTTATCTTTATAGGGGCTTCTAGTTGAATTTTTTCATAGTATATTATATTTTTTCTATTAAAAACTTCTTTTAAAAGATTTTGTTTATTAAAATTTTCATTTGATTTGAGATTTAATTCTGTTTTTAGAACAGCCTGTTTTTCATTATCTAATAAAGCAGTTAATCTATAATAATCAGATTCTTCTGTTAATTCTAAACTTTCTAAATAATTCATAATTGAAAGACTAGAATGAAGATGTACCTTTCTGGAGAAAAACTTCCTTTATTTAGTATATTTTACATAAGGTGTTTTTATCTCCAGAGGGGAGATTGTAGATACTAACTCCAGAGGGGAGTTTAGAATTATTTTTCCCTAAGGGAATTCTTTCTCAGACTATAGAATCGCCTCGGCAGCTTCCTCCTCGCTCTCCTAGCATATGAGTACTCTTAGCCTCCTGCTTCCTATTGTCTGATACTTCTACAATTGCCTAAGCAACCTATTTATAATTGTTGGGTTTGATGGACAATTCCCATCCTTACCTTTCTTATGACGTCATTGTTTACGTCATTGTTTGTTCTCTTGCACCAGTTACATTGTTGGTGCTCTATGACCTAAGTGCTTACGTCACTATGCAATAGTGTTGAGAGATGCTTCAGATGCACTATCCTCCTCTTTTATCATGTGACTCTCAGATGCATTGTCTTCTTCCTTCATCATGTGAGTTGATTCCGTTTCATTATTGCTTTTTTCAGATATCTCTAAGGCACATAGCTGGCACTTGTGGTCTTCTCTGTCTTTTATCAAATAGCAGAGATTTCTCTTTATCCCTTCAGGGAGCTTTTCCAAAAGTCCAGATAAGTTGTAGAATGCTGATTCAAATTCCACCAAGAGTCTCATCTCTCTTTCTTCAATTTCATTTCTTTTACTGGACACAAGTAGAGTATTTCTACTTTTATAATTAATCCTTGTGTGAGATTCCTTCGTTATTTTTTGAGTTCTTTCAAAGACCCTTGCTAATGTGCTGGCTAGCCTTCCTTGATGACTGTAAATTGTTAAATCTTGAATCTGATCAATTGGTTGAAAATTTCCTGGGAAGACGGACATGAATATTACTTGGTGTGCTGGAACCAAGCATTCTTCTTCTTCATTAAAAATAGGTTGACTGTTTGTAAATTTTAGAGATATATCCCTTGGATTTACATTGTCAATCATATTTTTAAATCTCTTTACTGCATCAACGAATCCTGCAGGAAACTCACTAATAATTTTTAGATCATTAAAAATTAAAATTGTATCAATTAATCCATACTGGAAAAACTGATAGGTGTCAGATGGGAAAGCATCTGGAAATATAACCAGCTTTGTTAGCTGTTCTTTGGCAATAGGATAATATCCCAAAATTGTCCTTTTTTCTTCAGTCCAATTCAGGACTATGTTAAGGGTTTCTCTGAGATTAGATCTACAGACCCTTTTCTTTTCCTTGATTTCAGCCCTTGTAGGAATGTTTCTTATTATCCCTGTTCTTTGGGTTTGAATTGGAGCTTTATCTGCCCTTTTTAGGGTTTGCTCTGGATGGAGAGCTTCATATTTCCTGAAGGATTCCTTTGCCTCTTCCAGTGTTAAAAACCCTCCTTTATGAATTATCCTTGATTGATGTGTGAATGGTGCTGCTTTTTCCCAGGCATCATATACTCCTTTCATGGGGCCATTATAAATTACATAATATTTTTTATCTTGGGTGGATTTTTTAATGATTTCAGCAATTGTTTTATTTTCTGAAATTTTTTCTTCACCTGATTTGTCCACCATGCTTAGCTGGCTGAACTCTGATGGTTTTGCTTGTTGTGTTGATTTCATTGCTTCAATGGCCTTCTTGAGGGATTGGATTTGTATCCTTATTTGCTGACAATGCTTGCATTTTTCGAGTTCTTGCTTATATTTTTGAATTTCTTGATCTAATGCGTTGTAGACGAACTCCATTCTCTTGTTAATGTATCTGCAATAACATTTTTTTCACCCTTAATATATTCAATTTTTATTGGATATTGTAACAAAAATAATTGCCATCTTACCAATCGTCCATGATTATAATCAACTTTTAAATTATATCGTATGAAACCTGTTAGGTAACTTGAATCTGTCCTTAATGTAAATTCTCTGGGTAGTAAATCAATTTTTCATTTCTTAAGAGATTTAATTGCTGCTAGAGTTTTCTTTTCATGAGTGGTATATCTCTATTCTGTTGGAGTAAAAGTCCCTGAAATATACCTGCAAAGTAATTCCTTTAGGGAATATTTAGAATCTAGTGATTCTTTTTCTTGTTCCAAACTTTTTATAGCTTTCTTAGCTTTTAGACATCCTGATCAGGTTATGTCTGAAGCATCTGTTTCTACTATTAAGTAGTCGTTTTCTTCTGGAATATAAAGTTCTGGAAGTTTTTCACATAATTCTTTAATTCTTTGAATTTGCATACTATCTTTTTCATCCCATTTCCACTCTTTTTTAGTACTTATTTTTGGAAATAAGCTTTTAGTGTATTCTGTTATATTCTTTAAAAATCCTTGATCAGAAATATAATTTATACACCCTAAAAATCTTTGTAATTGTTTTCTATCTTCTATTTTATTAGGAAATAAATTTACCTTTTCTAAAACATTTGGTTGAAGTTTTAGCTTTCCTTAAGTAGATAGAATTAATTCAAGAAACTCTATTTCTTGTTTTGCTATTCTTGCTTTCTTTTTGCTAAGAACTAATTATTTTTCTTTACATCTTTCTAAAACTATTAATAATTTTTGAAGATGATATTCTTTATCTTGTTTTGTAAAAATTAGTATATCATCAATGTACACTAAAACAAATTCATTTAACTTTTAGATTTTCTTCCATAAATCTTTGATAAATACCTGGGGCTTGTTTTAATCCAAATGGTAATACATTTCATTCATAGAGCAACACACTTGTTGATTCTTTTGTTGGACAAGTAAAAGCAGTTAATTTCTTTGTTTCTTCGTCTAAACGAAATTGCCAATATCCTGATTTTGCATCAAGAGATGAAACCAAGTTGCTCCTTTGATTTTTTCTAAAATAGAATCTTTTCTTGGAAGTTTATGAGCATCACCAATAGTTGCTTCATTCATCTTATAGTTAATAACCATTCTTCGTTTTTCCCTTTTAATTTCATTATTGTTTTCGACGTAAAAAGCTGGAGCCGCATGAGGACTTTTACTTAATCTTATAATTCCTTTTTCCAAAAGATCTTTACATTCTAATGAGAACTCTTCTCTATCTCTTGCGGAATAAGAAATTTTATTTGGAACATTTATCTCTTTTGTAGAATCTTTTAATTTAATGCTTACTAATTCGTTATTTGTATTTTTAATATCTAAAGGATTTTCAGCACAAATTTCATCCAAAAGTTCTCCTATCTTTATCTCAAGATTATTTTTTGGAATATTTATCTGAAAGTATAAATTTAAATAACATGTTTCTAATATAGAAAATATTTTAAATTTTAAGATCTTATCTATAGTAGTAGTTAGTATTTTTATACGTTTTGATTTTTGATTTATTGAAGAATTGTGTGGAGCTTTTAAAACTATATATGTTAATTCTTGAATGAATGGATGATATAGCTTTAAAAAGTTATTGCCTATGATAAAATCCATTCCAGAATCTAACATATATATAGATGGAACAATGAACCTATAATTTTGAATAAAAACTTCAGCCATCTCTGCTTTTTGGTCAATTTTATGTATTGATTTGTCAGCTATTCTAACTCTTAATAGTTTCTTTAATTTTTTCCAATCAAGCTTTATATTTGTACTAGCAAAGCATTGTGTTGCTCCAGTATCTATGAAAGCATTTATGAACTTTTCTGATATTTTTATGGTAATAAATGTGGCATTATTACTCAGTCTCTGAGTCTGTTTCTGAGACATATTCAAAAATATAGTCTAAGTTATCATCAGATTCTTTTAATGGTTCCATGAAACAAGACTTAGCAATTTCTATTTGTTTGGTAAGATCATTTTTATCCTTCTTTTTTGGACATTCATTTGCATAGTGTCCTTCTTCTTGGCAATACCAACACTTACAATTTTCTTTTTTATTTGGGCAATAGTCATTTTTTTGTCTTTTGTTTTTATTGTTATTTCTCTTTCTAAAATACCTATTTTTTCTCCAGTTTGGATAGTATTTTCTTTTTCTAAATTGATATTTTCTTTTTCTTTGAAAATTTTTATTAAGACCATATTTTTGAGGTATCTCTTCATTATCCTGACAACAAATTCTAATTATATTTGCAAATCTTTTTTGAGTTGCTTCTTGCATACAACGTTCTTTTATTTCCTCTCTTATTGCAGAGGTTGCTCCACCAAAATTATTTTCAATTGTCCCTCTATTTATTTCTCTTATAAATCTTCCCATTATAAATTCATTAGCAGGATATGGAAGTTTTGTTATATACATACTAAGATAATTATTTTTATCTTCTTCTTTTAATTTGTAATAATGTATTCTATATTCATATATATAAGACTCCACATTACATAAATCATATATCTGAATGTTAGCTAAATGATTTTTTGCTTCTTGATATTCTTTATTATAGACTTCTTGTCTATGATCTATAATATTTTTTCCAAAAAATTCTTTATATAGAATCATCATTATATATAATATCTTATCATAAGCTGTTGTTTTTGTTGCTAATTCTTCTATTATTTGGTTTTCTATTGATGTCATATAATCTCTTATAGCTCCTTTAGTATGAAATCCTATGTAATTCCAAATGTCTCTTCCAGACAATTCACTAAGTTTTGGATTAGTAAAGGCTTCTAATAAGAAGGAATTCAACCAGTTTTCGAAAATTTCTTTTTCATCCTTTTTACAGTCTAAATCGAGTATTCTTTCTCCTTCCATTTCCTGGATTTTAGGAACGTATTTTGATGGTATTTTTGTATATTTTGAATCTTTATTTATAAACCTTTTTTTAAAAGCATAATTATCAAAACCTATTTCCCATTTAAATTGAGATTGATTATCCTTAGATGTTCCAGCTTCATTTTTTACTTGTATTGGAATTGCTGGTTCTTCGTCACTTGAATAATCTAGGATGTGTTCTTCATTTTCTATATTTTCAGAATTTACTAATTCTTCTTCTATTTGAAATTCCTGTTCCATAATATTATTTTCTCGAGCCATTTTTAATTGTTTAAAAAGCATTGTAACTTCTTCTAATTTTTCTTCAATATTCATAATTTTAGTGGTGGTTTTACTTTTAAATCTGTTATGTTGATTATATTTTGAAATTTTTCTTCTTTGGGATTCTCTTTTTTCTTATTTCTTTGAAATTTTATGGATACTAATATTTCTTCAAACATATCTACTATAGAATTTAATTGTGGGTTAAAAGTATGATAAAGATGTGGGGAATCATTTCCATGGTAACATTTCTTAGAAATTCCGTGTGAAAAATAAGTTTTTTCAAGTTTTTGAAGTCCTTCAATAAAACTTATAGTAAAATAAAGATTTTGAGAAAAATCATTTTGTATTGATTTTAAGAATTCGGTGTCATTACAGTTAACATTGGTTAAAATCATTAATTTTTGATCTATTAATTTTGATAACTTAATTATTTCTTCTCTTAAATCTTCTAATTTACTTTTTTCCATTAGGTGACGCTTTTCTTTGTGAAGAGTTACGGTTTAAAGTGAAAAGTGTGGCTTTAAAAAGTGTGGTGTAAGCATATCTTTAAATCTGTATGACTTTTTGCTCTGTATACTAAAATTCACTAACTAAAAAATGTTCACGACTTTTTAATAATAAAAGAACTCACACATTATTTTAACTTTTTAAGACGTGATAAAAATATCTGATTATTAAAAATAAAATTTTAATAAAATCTTGTTAATTATCAAAGTTGAAAAGTTTATAAATCAAATGTTTATTCTTTTTTAATATATCTTTAAATGAAATATATAAATATTATACGAGACACAAAATTAAGTTGTTAGTCAATTATTAAAAAAATATTTTAAATTATTTTTGTGACGTTTTAAAATATTATTAAGATATTTTATTGGTATAAAATTTAAAAAATATTTTTGCCGATAATTTTGATAATTCTAAAACATTTTTAATATTTTCTCTGATTTTTTATATTAAAGTATTCTTTTCTCTCTTTGGTTTTTAAAACTTTTAAAAATACTAATTTACTTTAATTCCTAATATTTTAAATAAACTGTAATTCTATTTTTACTCTTTCCATTATCTCTTATCTCAGTTTTAAACCATTAATGCAATCCTCTCTTCTTTTTCCTCTCTTTTCAAACACAACCATAACTGCATTCTCACCATAAAGAAAATTCGGGTATAAAGTGCCCTTAACAACAGTGGTTAAGAGAGTAAATTAAGAAAAGTTTGGCTTTCTCAACATATTTGATACAATGAAACTTAAAAATAAATATTATTTTGTATTTTTTATTAAAAAAAATATTTTGTAGTATTTTTAATTAATATCCTTAGAAGGTGTATAGTTTGTAAAAAAATTTTAAATTTCAAAAAAAAATTATATTGTAAAATAATTTTGATGTAAGTTTTAGTATAAAATTCTCAATAATGTATTAATTATATATTTGGTCGAAAATTGTTATCCTGGGTATGTAGTAACCTATTGTCCAACAATAAATTCTTAAATAAAATTTAAATATATGGTAAATTAGTTCTTATATTATATTTTGGTACATACATGTTGTGAATTTCGGTATTTGTGGAACATTTTATTTTAAAAAATTGCAATATTTTTTTTCTCCGAGGATAGTTACTCTGAAATGGGAGTAGCACAGCAAATTAATCATACTGCTCAAGTTGTTCATCAATTAATACACTTGATTGCAAGCTTGTACAAATAATTAATCGAACATATATCCATCAATTTCTGTTTCCACTTTCTCACCCTTCATTCATGATGATGCTCTTCGAATTCTACATCCCTTGGAGGCTTACAATTTATTATTTGCATTTAAATACATCATAAAAATCCTTGATGATACACAAAGAAAGAAAAGAAACAAAGACATGAAGAATTAAACCATGCATGCATGCAAATTAAGTTGCCAAGCCAACAACAACAACAACCTAGTTCTGCACAATGGCTAATAAAATGGAACTATGGATTAGAAGGAGAGAAAGGTGGGAGTGGAGGCCATTTTCCAAACTTGGGGTGATGGTGGAAGAAGGACTTTGGAGGGAGCTTAGGAAGGGGTGGACATGGAGGCTTCTTGAAAGGTGGCAACTTTGGAAGAGGAGGAAGAGGCTTCCATGGTGGAAGCTTTGGTAGTGGAGGAAGAGGCTTCCATGGTGGAAGCTTTGGTAGTGGAGGAAGAGGTTTCACAAATGGTGGACATGGTGGTTTACCAATAACTACTGGTGGTGGCTTGTAAATTGGAACAGGAGGTGGAAGAATCTTGGGGGGAAGAGGTGGAAGAATCTTGGGAGGAAGAGGAGGACATGATGGCTTTGGAACAGGTGGAGGAAGAGGTTTAACATATGGTGGTGATGGTGATGGTGATGGTGGAGGCTTAGTCTTTGGTGGAGATGGTTTTGGTGATGGTGGAGGCTTGGTCTTTGGTGGAGATGGTTTTGGTGATGGTGGAGGCTTTGTCTTTGGTGGAGATGGTTTTGGTGATGGTGGAGGCTTTGTCTTTGGTGGACATGGCTTCTTGGGAGGTATAACTATTGGTGCCGGTGGCGATGGAGGCGGCTTCGGCTTCTCGACCTTTGGTGGTGGACATGGCTTCTTGACAACTGGCACAGGTGGAGGAAGAGGCTTCACAATTGGAACTGGTGGTGGAAGAGGCTTCACAATTGGAACTGGTGGAGGAAGTGGTGGTTTCTCAATTGGAACTGGTGGAGGAAGAGGTGGTTTCTCAATTGGAACTGGTGGTGGAAGAGGTTTTTTATAGATAGGTGGAAAGAAAGGGTGAGGGTGTTTATGGAAAATCTTTGGTTTTGGTGGTAATGGTGGAAATTTCTTATGAGGAATTGGAAAATGTGGAACTGGTGGAAATTTCTTGTGAGGAATTGGAATATGTGGAAGCTTAGGCAAGTGAGGGTGTTTGAAAAGAGGGTGGTGTTTGAATAGAGGGTGGTTAAAGAGAGGGTGTTTGAACAAAGGCCAGAAGAATTTTGAAGGGCATGTAACTGATGAAAACTTCAGTTTTCCAACAGTGCTAAGTTTTGATTTGGTGAGAACTATTTTAGAGTGGTGAAGGCCATCATCATCATGTGCAGGGCATGGTGCAGCTTTTGCACTATGCAATTGAGCATAGCACTCTTCTTTGACTTCACCATCTTTTACTATGTCCTCTGGAATTGTTACTTTGAAGTTCCCATTCTTGTCAAACTCACCTTCACCTCTTCTTTTGAAGTCTCCATTTGATACTTTGCAATCTATACTCACCTTTAATCCTGAAAGATATAAAGTTCATAAGATTCTGCATATATGTTATGGTTCTCTTATAGTAAATATGAACATGCCACAAGATTGTACACATGACAGGTTCTCTACATATTCCAAAGTACTAAAACACTTAAATTGGTATGAATATATTATATGGTAACTTATTTTTTCATTATTTACAAAATAGTATAAGAAATAAATCATTCAGATATTTTGTATGTATTATATAAGATAGTATAATAACTGTGTATACCAGAAAATGCTTGTTCTATGTTAATATTATTCTCCTTGCAATCTGTGCATTCTCCAATTCCAACTACCTCCAATGTACTTTGGTCTCCATGGCAAAATCCAAGACCCAAAAAAAGCACTGACAACAAGAAGCACACAAGTGCTCCTTGATGCCAAGTGAAAATCTGCATTATATTGATGGAACTGCAATAATGTCACAGTTCCCAGTAACACTAATAAGAAGCTATTAAGGTGAGTAAGTGTGTGATAAGATTGAGATTCACATAAGCTAAGCTTATTATATATATACATATAAATGTTGGGTATTGTATATCTTCTAAGTTAGGCTCACCGACAATGAAATTAAGATCATCACATGGTTCAAGGGACCCTGTTTCTGACTACATTACACAGAAAGAAAAAGACATTATTAAGGGCATGTGTAGCAGTTTCCTTGCAAAGCAAATGGCATTATCTTTCATTGAATGTGTTATGAACTCTCAACCATACAGCTAAGTGTATCTTAATGTCAAACATCTGTTTCAACCTACTTTAAAGGTCTCTAATAAATGCATTTCGTCACTTGTTAAGTTTACTTCATAGTGTTTAATGTGTTGACAAGGAGAAAGAACGGTTTATGCTTTCTGGTACTCTTCACAAGTGAAAAAGGTTGATTTGTTTTACTCTCAACTTTTAACAGAAAACAGAAAGTATAACATAACAGGAAATTAACTAAACCAGTTAACATTAATCTCTTAACTAAGACTATGTTTGACAAATGTTGGTAATTCAATTAAGAAAAAAGATAAATGGCAACCGAAGGTCAAATAAAACTTTGAGGTGTTTCAACTTTGAAGTTCCAAAAGATGAGGTGGCGTGAACCACATGCTTCAACTAATTCCTTAGTTTTCATCAACTGTATCACATGAAGTTTTATGAGAATAACAGAAAGGATTATGAACAAAGTGATGCTTCTGCATTCGAGCATAATAAAGACAACATGATCACACATGCACCTGTATAAATTTTTTCATGTAAAGTAGTTGATTATGCTGACCAACTATAATATGATTGAACCACTTAAAAGAAAAGAGAGAATAGGAAGATGCATAATTCCTTGTGAAGAATAGCCCTTAGTCTTGTGACTATTGATAGGGAAAAAAAAGGCTACTGTTACAAAAGTTGTATTCCACAATAGCTTGATGCTTGAAATGTTTTTTTTTTTTTTTTGAAATATCACCTATGAGTCAATATAGCCTTTAAAAGATACCACATTGAGTAAAGTTGATCCTCTCTTTAATTTTAGGTTAATGTATCCTGATAATTACGAATATGCAAGATAAATTTTTCTCAAAAATAAAAAAACAATGAGTCAAGTTGTCTTTTTTGTTAAATTTTTACTAAATGTGTTATTGATAGTTGTCCACTTATGAACTAAAATTTGTCACATTACGATTTTAAGGTGCTATATGACATTTAACAAGTGGGGATGATCCCATAAAGACGTAAAACGTCTTTTTTGTAAAGACGTTTATGTGTCGCATTATTATTGAACGTATTAATAAATCGATTATTTTTTAATTTCTTAACAAATTAGAATAAAACCGATTTTTTTTAATAACAATAACAAAATCTATTTTTTTTAGAAATTTAATTGTATTTTTAAATTTTTAGGGATTTAAATGTCCGCAAAACAAAAAATTAGAGATATATTTGTTTTTTTATAAAAAAATTTAAAGATATTCGATTTAAATTGTGTAATTCGATCGGATCAAATCGGGTCTAATAATCATAATACAGACAATTGAGTTTATTATTGTTGCTATAATAAATCGATTTTGTTCTAGTTTATTAAAAAATAAATTATTAACCGGTTTAATAAAAATGTCCAATAATAACATGACACAAAAAGACATTTTTAGTATCTATTAAAGTGGTCTCCTAACAAGTGACGTGCATGTAAAAATTAAAAAATTATTAGAATAATCAATTTAACACACATTGGTATTGTTTAGAGACCAAATTCAAAGCCTGATTTTTTTTATGAACCAAATAGACTTAAACCTTTGTAACTTCCATCATAAGTTTATTTAACCTGAGCCATATTAGTTTAGGTTTAACAATTTATTTTATTTTATATTTTAAAAAGTAAAGTGTTATACAATTTATTCAAATTTAAAGTTCAGTCTTACTATAAGAAATCAGAACAAGCTAAGAATATTTACTTCCGTGACAAATATGTAATAGTGGGAAAATAGTAACTTTTTTTTTTTAATGTGAATTGTCATCAAATATGTCATATGTTGGTTCTCTATTATATGTCAACGGTTACTAATAACATCATCGGATTTTAAATCATTGAAAACAATTAGATTGTTCGTTAATTACTCTTGAAAAACTAAATTCTAAAAGTAGTTAGGTAGAATAGGCAGATTATGTTATAATAATTAATTTATGCATATATACATGGTTTGTATAGTTATCTATTTCGCAGGTAGCTATGTAAGGAATAATGTACAAATTATATATTTTGAAGAGTGAAGTTAAATATAAAGTTGACAATTTTAACTAAATTTTTAAAAAGGGTATGCATTGCATATGATGTATTTTTTTTTTCTATTATAAAAAAGACAATTTTTATTCTTGAAAAATATTTTTTATCATAATCAATAAGACTTATAATTTAATATCCTAGTCTTTTATAAGGGTTCAAATGCCTTTTAGGCTTTTACTCTCCAAGATAAAAAGGCTAAAATCTATAAGATATTTTTTCTTGTTATAATTAATAATTGCCACTATTTTAGTTTCTAGGTACACCTATTTAGATATTTCATAGACATTCGTTGTTGCCATGATTATGAATTATGATCCATCTTTTCATTATGATTTTTTTGGATATATGATATAGTTATAGGATTGCAAAACTCTATCAATTATAGAAATAAAATTATGACGTTTTGCTAATTTCTAGTGAATTATTCTATAGAATTGGCTATCACTTTCCAAAGAATCTAAACTTGCTTATGCTATTTATAGTCTTAAATTAATTTTGCTAAGTAGCTAAAGCCTCCTACTATGAACGGCATTTATTAAATATAAGCTCAAGTATAGCACATGATAATAGTTAGATGTAATTTTCATTTCAGGTTCTAAAACTGGAGGATAAGTCAATTTGATTTAAAAATAATCCATTAAGATCTCAACTTTAAAATAATGTGACCCATGTTAACATTTAGGCAAATTTTTGTCTCACAACTTTTAGTATAGTGATAGTTAAATACCACCATAACATTATAATGGCCAGTAGACATGGTCAATATAGTTTTCGAATTGAATCTTGTGATTTAGTTAGTGTCTACTAATTTTAATTTGATTAAGTAATATGAACCAAATTAAGATATTATACCATAAATAAAATTAAAAAATATTATGTATATATTAAAAATTAGTTACTAAATCAGTTATTATATATTTTGTGTATAAATATATGTATTATTTAACTTATTTTTAATATGTATTTTATATTTCAACTTGTATTTTAGTAATTAATTTTTAATGTACACGTAACAAGATTGAATAAAATATATCCACATTAAGTGAAGAGAGATGTTGGTTGAAAATTAGGCATTGGTCAATAGAAGTGGTTTCTTTAAAATGAGTAAAGTGACAATTAGGTTTTTGAGAATTTTGATATCAGACTAATTAGTTCATAAATAAAATAAAAATATTAATTAAATCCTCTATGATAATAAACAGTGGATATGTTATATTCTTCTGTTTACGGATACCGTTATCTACTAATGTGTCTCATTGCTGTCACAAAAACATGAGAATGATGATATTGTAGATTGTGAAACATTCATTGTCTTATGAATTTCCATGTAGATTGTGAAACATTCATTGTCTTATGAATTTCCATATAACTGTCGTTAATTACTCTTTATTTTATCATAAATCCTAACAAAACATGTAAAATTTTACTTCAAAAGTTATTATTCCATGACAATTCTCCATAAACATACATGTTAATGATAAATTGATAGAAAAAGATAACATATCCACTGTTTGCTTTTCTAGAAGACTTAATTAATACTCTTTTTTTCAAAGACTAATTAGTTTGAGATCAATATCCTTAAAGAACTAATTACCACTTTACTCGTTCAAATTGAAGACTGTCATTTTAAAAAATTAAGATCTGACTAATTTAAGAGACCAAAATACACTTTAGCATTATTAAAAAAATAGAAACATCAAATTTATCAAAATTTGCTATAATTAAGAGGCAAGTTCACTTTTAGTAGAGCCCTTTTTTTTTTTTAATTTAGTGTCAACTACGAGCTTTTTCAAAGTACCCAACCACCAGTATTCATATTCAGAAGAAACTATTACATGCCATGTCAGTTGCCTATAATAATTATTAATGAATGTAAAACAGAGGAAGACAGGGACCCGAAACCAGAAACCAAAATTCAAAGTTCACCACCCATAGTAAACGCGAAAAATATAGTGAAATCGAACATTATCTAACAAAAATTCTAACAGTAACAAAAGTTGTGCTATCCTTCCTAACTCGGATATGCCTGTTAGTTTTTCTTAGAAAAAAAAAAAAAAACTCAACTTCATTGGGATAAGTAAAAAAAAATGTAGAAACTTCTTTTAAACTACAACAGAGAAGGGCAGGACTTTCAGCCTAAATTTTAAAACTATTTCCTCATGCTCTCTTTAAAGTTTAAACTCTCCAATCTAATCTGAGTTACATGATTCTTCACTCCATGGTAGACTTTTGTGTGGCTGAAACTTGAAAGTATTTGTTCATCTACTTCTTCTTCTTTGATTTGTTTGCATTGGACTGAGCATATGCAGTTCCCTGGTGTCAAAAAACAGGAAATGGACAGATTTCAGAAGCCTAGCAATGTTTTATAGTATTAAGAAAAGTGAAGGAGGATAACAAAAACACAACTTTAAAACAGAACTGCAAGAGAGAGAGAGATGCTTGCATGCTCTTGAAGCACATTTTATTTGTTCTACAGGAACATTCACAGCCACTGATTTCTGATTTTTTATGTAACTTCTAGAAAATGTTATAAATGAAAAAAAAAGTGGCTATAAATTTTCCTAGAGCATGCATTAAAAATGCTGCAGGAGACATGGAATCCGATATATACGGCATTCATACAAACCTCGAGCCATTCATCCATTGAAGCATCTGTTGATCTAGTCCCAACTTCAACCTTTGGAGCCCTCTTTGTTTTCTGAGAAAATATTCATAACATTATCAGAAAGAGTATAAAAGTGGCTTGAGAGATAGACAAAAAGTTTAGAGATTTATTTTATAATTTAAATCATAATCAGCTTCGTTTCTCAATATTATATATGCTTGAACCAAAAAAAAAAAAAAAAACGTAAACAAGCCAATCTATATGACATCTGACACCATCCATATCAGTTAAAACAACACATTCACTAACATGATCTCTCCAAATAATGAATTAACTTGTGACCTCATGACATATGGTAGTTAGCAATGAACAAACAAATAAAAGTCCAACGATAAATCAGGACCAACGGAAACTCTGAAGCTACTGCGACTGGGATTAGCAATCCATTTAATATTGGATTACTTTTGAAAAAGTAGAGAGATTGTTAATACCTTAGATAGGTGTTGTATTTGACCATGAATCCATAGCCCCAGGAGGACGAGGAGGGCAATTCCAAGAGTAACAAGGAAGACAGATTCCATGCTAAGAAAGCCACCGGCCTCGGCAACTTCAATAGTGCCGTTAAAGAAGGTATTCTGGTAAGGATGCTGGTCTATCTCATACAAAATAGTGCCAACAAGGTCAAAAGTTCCAGGCTGCACAGAAGAAAAATAATCAGGTATAATGCGTATGTAACTGCTTTGTGATGTTCCGAGCAAGAAGCAAAAGTATCATTGACCTTCAAAACAATGGAAATACCTGCAAGAACTTGCTTACAGCAAATTCATATGGGAATGTAGCCTGTGCAGAAGCTGGCACGGTACCATTGTTGAAAACCTGAAATTACAACAAAAGTTTATACTTAAATCATATATGCTGGCTACCATTTCCAGAATCAGTATAGTCTTAATGACATGGTACAAGCCCTTTCGAGGGTCAGCTATGTAGTCATGGTACAAAGTTTCAACAACATATTAGCTACTAGATGAAAAAAGGAATTGCAGAAAATTGGAAAAGCTGTCAAAGCAGAGATATGTTTGGGTATTCTGAATCTCTAGCTTCAAAATGATAGGCTACCATATGGGATAAAAGGGACTCTGGAGAAAATAAAAAGGGAATGGGAGATATCATAACTAGTTAACTACACCCCCATCATCAACCCCCCCCCCCCCTCTCTCTCTCTCTCTCTCTTTCTCTTTTCTTCTGCAGAGGTGTCATATCCATAGATTTTATATGCAAACCTGCTAAAAGGCCATTGGATAGAGATACCAAATAACACAATTTAAATTCTAATGTATGAAAATCAAACAATAGATGTATCAAAATCCAGTCTTTTAAGAAAACAAAACTTTGTTCTATCTTCCACCTTCTGTCAGTTATGTGCACCCACCCAAACAATACAGATCACAGTATGTGTTAAAAATTGCAACTACCCAACATTATATAAGTTTGCTTGTATTGCTACCCAGAACTAATTTTTGGAGTATTTGAAATTCTCAGTTTCAAAATAAAAACCTTATTCCCAATATTGACCTAAATTCTTGAGGGTCTCCACCATTTACATCATTTGGAAGCATAAGTTCATAACACCTAATGACCTAAACAAGCATGAAACTGAGAGTAATTTCGGAAGCATAGTCCTTGAATGCAAGCAAATAACCAAATTCAATGACAAATTATTACCTGAGCAGTAAGATTTTGGACAAGCAGACGATGATCAAACGGCAGGTGAACACTAGCCCTAATTGCAATGACATTCATGCTCGAATCACCTGTTTTCAGTCCATATAACAAATGAAATCAACTAATGGATGAGAACTTTATTTATTTATTTATTTATTTTTATTGCTTAAATGCTGGCCTCTAACAACAGGGAACTCAGAAACTATTAAGAAAAATGATGTAACATAAACTGAAGAAATGTTTATTTTTAAACGCGTGTTATAAGACAAAAATGAAAGGCACAATAGTAGGACAGAAATCTATAAGCAGGATACTGCATTGCTAAAATCACATGTATCAAAGTTTATTGTTACCATCATTTTTCAAACCAACAAGCAGTTCTGTCTCTTCTCCAGCTGTTATCACTGCATCATATGAAAAATAAAATAAAATCAATCCACAGTTGAAAAAATACAAATAAAAGAATACATTGAAAATCACATTTTTGTGGGATAAGCATAATGACTATTACGTCTTGCACTATTTTTCGGAAAAACACATATGGTATCAACTCCAGGAGCAGCAGGGAAGGTCGTTGCATCACCAAAATCTTGGACATCATCACCAACGATGCCAATATCATTTGATTCTTCAGTGGTAGTGTCCACAGCTTCATCTGAATCTGAATCAGACTGGCACCTAGCAACTAGCAAAGAAGAAAAGAACTAACTTCAATCATGGTCATGCACAGAATGCATAAAAACAAACATGCATACAAGTTATTTGTCAGTAGGGAATGAGAGCAAATAAACCAAAATATCACAGAGAGAGTAAAATACTAAAATACAAGCTCTATCAAGCTTATAATCAAAACCATGCTAACAGAACAACCATGCATATGAACAAAACCAGATAAATGTAGCATTCATTTAGTGGCATAAACGCTTCACGAGATTCATGATTCGAATTGAGAATTCGCTTTGAAAAATTCACTAACAAATCAACATCAAATTTATTTAAACGCTGCTGAATGTTTCCATAATTGGTCCTAAAATATAATGCCAGTAGTCAAGTGCCAAAAAAAAATTTATGATAAAAAAATTATATTTTTCACTATCCATAGCTCAATTCCTCAGAAGGGTAATGCGGTGCACTCGTATTAACAAAACAAAGCTGATAAAAAAAAAAAACAAAACAAAATCACGATTTCCAACAATGGTCATAATCCCAAAAAGTCAAAATTCAACGGAGCTAAAAGCAGATCAAAGCTCAAAACCGGAGCTGAAAAGAGAACCACTCGGGTAGCAATTAAAGAAAGAAAAAGTTGAAAGGAATCTTCATTTCCATGACAAATCCAATAACAGATCATGGCAACAGAAACATGCATGGATCGTAGTTCAAAAGCAGATCTAGATCTACAATTTGGGGGTAGCTGACCTTGAACGAAAGGAGAAGCGAGGAGGAGAAGAACGAGAGAGAAAATCCAGAAGGTTTTGACGGAAGCCATGAGTGAAAGGAGGGTCCTTTTCTTCTCCCTAGGGTTGGTGTTGGTGATGGTGGTGTTGTGATAAATGTGGAATTTTCAACACTCCGAAAGAAGCTTAGAGATTTGTAATGTTTGTGTTCGTGAGATTCATGTTTTTCCCAAATCACAATACGACATCAGAACAGTGTCGTTTCACTTGCGCCTGGTTTGTCACTCTCTTATTGGTCCATTTACGTGGCAATTAATGACTCTATTATCCTACTCATCGAAGAAGCAAAAATAGCAAATAAAGTATATAAAATAAAATAAATAAATGTATAACAGTATAAGATTCAATATTATGAGGTTTCAATTCAATCTCAATCCACCCTCCAATTAAAAAGCACTAAATTAGTTCGATCAAAATTAGAAAAATTTGGAGTTAAACTCCAAAGTGGTCCTGAGATTCCCGATTTGCACCAATTTAGTTTCTAACTTACCAATTGTACCATTTATGTTCCCGACTTTGTTAAAATTGCACCAGGGTCGTCCCTCCCCACATCTCCGACCAAATTGACTGCCGCCGGCAGAGACATGGCGCTGAGATGCCACGCTGGCGTAGATAACGGCTAGCTGAGGTGGCAATTGAAACTGTTTGACCCAATTTGGTCCCTATACCTAGTTTTAACCCTAATTTGTAGCATGACGTCGTTATCCCACTTCATCTTCTTGTCTCTGTCCAGCAACGTTTTTCTTGTCTCTGCCCAGCAACGTTCTTCTCATGCTTCCTTTTTGTTACTCGTGAAACTGAAACGAAAACCATGATTGGGTGTCCGAGCCAGGGTCAGGGAAGCTCTACACGATCGACGACGAGAACGCGGAGTCGGACCAGACCGTCGCGGGTGCCTGACCGCTGTGGATGCGGCTGCCGGCCCATGCTTCGTTGGTCCGGAACAAATACCAACCCAGATAAGCCCTTCTTCGATTGTCCAAATTACAATGTGAGTTTTTTGTGAGAAAAATTGTTTAGTGATTTTCTGTTCTTTACTTCTTATCATATCTCATATTCAGATTAGGGGAAAAACATGATGTGGATTTTTTCTCTGGGCTGATGATCTAGAAGAAGAAGAGGAACATGAAGGAAGAGTGGATGCAACTGTAGTTGACAATGAGCAAGTGAGAGTCAATTTAGCCTGGAGGATTGGAAAATTGGAAGCTGAAGTGAGGACCCAAAAATGTATGATACAATTCTTAGGCATGATGGTGTTGTTCGTTGTAGTTGTTGTATTGGTTATGACTTTGAAGTTCTGACAATGTTATGTTGTATGCAATGTGTTCATGGATGAATGAAAGTAAGAGTTGGTTTTTTATCTTCAGTTATATTATGCCCTGTTTTTGATAGACTAGTTATCATAAAGAGAAATAATTATAGATCATCTGAGTAGCAAAGATAATCATATCTGAGTAGCAAAGATAAACATATCTGAGTAGCAAACATTTACATATCTGAGTTGCAAACATTAAAGAAACAAAAGAAGTGCCACAACTAATATATCAAGGCTGGCAATACAAAAGTTTTGACAAGCAACCTACACAAAGCTACTGTCTATTAATTGCCTTTAACAAAACAATCAAGTACTGTCCTAAACATCTTGATGTCAAAGTCATGAATTGTTCTTTTTCCTTGGTGCTCTGAAACCGGGAGTTGGAACAAACTTCATAAAATTGGCCAATCTAAAAGATGTTGCCTCACTGGCTCCTTGCATTGGATCTACACGAATTGATTGAGGTGGTGGTGAGCTCCTCCTTTTGGTGGGCAACTTCTCCGGCCTTGATGGTGCAGGTGCAGTAGTTCCTGCTATGTCCTACAGCAGGAAAATAGCTCAAACACATGAGCCCAGAAAACAATAAAAATATATTTTGCTCTATTGTTTCGTCAAGAATTGTATTACCTGTGATCCTTCGTAGTTTGGTTGTGATATCTCAATCTCCACAACAGGAGGTTTATCAACTGGTGCAGCAGCAATATGAGCTTGAGGGCCAAGATTTAAAGCAGAAGTAGCAGTTTGAGGTTGAGGGCCAGCCTGAGTAGCAGAAGCAGCAGTATGAGGTTTAGGGCCAGCCTCTGAAGCAGCCTTTGATTTGGCTTTATCTGCAGCAGCCTTTGCAGCTGCAACAGCAGCAGCTACTTCATCCAGTCTCTTCTTTGAGCACCCTCTCTTAATATGCCCTTTTACCCCACAATACCTACATGTGAATGGCTTCAAAACCCTTTTCAAACTTCCACTTGGTTTGGCTTTCTTGCTACCACTGTTCCCCTCATCAACATCTTTTCTCCTTTTCTTTGTCAGAGCTTCAGGCCTCCTCCTAATGGTAGGGGCCTATGGATGAGTGTACATGGATTTCTCCCACAATGATTGGCCTTGAAGAGGGTTAATGTGATGGGCATAAGTCTTGTTGTATGCCTCTATAGTACACAGTTGATGACAAAAGTCTTCCGGCCTCTTGTTTACCCTTGCAAGGGCAGCACATGCATGAACACAAGGAATGCCTACAGTTAGTCACACAAATGCAGAGTAAGACAATCACAGTCATCAAAGTACACAAATATTAATAATTAAGTTAAAGAGGTTGATAAAGGTCAGCGGTCAGCATCCAGAATTAGCAAGTGCATAGTCTTTTTCCAAGATCCACTACCATGTTTGTTGGATGCCATGAACCTCAAATTTTTCATAGTCTTCATCACCGGTCCAGATAGGCATCCAGTTCTTTGATTCTTTTCTGATTTTATCTAGGCGACTTTGAATTACAGGGGGGAGTATGCCAACATGATTTGCCAATTTTACCTTATTCTTCGCAATAGTTCTCATCACAAACATTCTCACCTCCTCAAGTAATGTGATGATGGGTTTGCTTCTGGCCTCTTTGATTCTTGCGTTGAAAATCTCACAGGCGTTGTTGCAAATGTTGTCCAGTTTTGGCCTATGGCTGAACTGGGACTTTGTCCATGACTCTCTAGGCCATTTGTTGAGATATGCCCAAGCCTCCTCGTTCACCCTCTTAATCTTGTTCAGATTATCAATGAAATCCTGGAACGTTGTTGATTTGGCACATTCCCAAAGCAGTCCCCTCAACTCAAGGTCCTTCCATTGTTTGTTGAAGTTCCTCCAGAGGTGCCAAACGCAGAAACGGTGGTGAACTCTTGGCATCACCTCCTGCACAGCATGAATTAAACCCTGCAAAACATTGTTGGTACACTATGTGTCAAAACCAAAAAGTGATGTACACACTTTTATCGTGCCACAGAACAGTCCCTGAGTTTACATTAATGACCCTAATATAGTCCCTGACTTTCGCATTTTAATATAATTTAGTCCCTTCATTTAGGTGTAAAATGCACGATTCGTCCCTACTGCTATAGCTACATAATTAACTGTGCATATTATCCACAAGCAACCTCATGCATACAAAATACAACCATATGTAACAACCAATATTCCAAGACAGTTCATTATAAATTCAGAGACTCATAGATTGTTAAAGGCATATGAAAGGTAACATTACCTTCTGCATATCAGAAATAAAGCACCATCCGTTAGTCTTGTAGTCTCCAAGATCAGCATGAAGCAGTTCCAAGAACCATTTCCAAGTGTCCGTATTCTCTATTTCAACTATAGCCCAGGCAATCACGTAAATGTGATGATTGGCATCCTGTGCCACAGCAGCCAAGATTTGACCTTCGAATTGTGTTTTTAGAAATGCCCCATCAAGCCCGATCAAGGGGCGACAACCTGCTTTGAATCCCATATTGTAACCATGCAAACAGACGTACATCTTATCAAATATGACCTCTCCGTTTGGTTGAGGTTCGACACAGATCTGAACCGTAGATCCAGGATTCGTCTTCAGTAAAGTTTCAGCATAGTCCTTTAACTTTGCATATTGTGCCCTCTCATCCCCATATACTACATTCCTTGCATCTGCCAGTGCCCTTGCAATGGAATTTCTATTCAGCATAAGGTCACACTTTGTCCTGAAGTACACAGCAGCCTCACATTACTTGAAACTGGGGTATTTTCTTACCTTTTTCACTAATTTACTAGCAACCCAAGCCCTATTAGCAGCCCTATTGGTGTTCTCCCTTGCACAAGTATGATCGTCGTTGAAAGTTTTGATCTGCCAACATGAGTCATCACAGTCTCTTGAGGCATACACAACCCATGCACACTCTTTCACCTTGCACACAGCCCTGCATCTAATATTGTCATTTTTCTTGAATTTAATTATCCTCCCCTATTGGATAGTATACTCTCTTACATCCTCTCTGAACTCATACTTGGTATTGAATTTCATCCCCACTTGTAGTTGTAGCTCACCGAATCTTGCACCATTTCTAAAGATTGGGAATTCGTCTGAGTCCTCATCAGATTGCAGCTCATCCTCTGAATTAGGAGGAGTCTTCATCTTCTCTGAGTGCCAAGAATTAGCACCATCAGACTCTGCACCTGGGTCAAGTGCTTCATACACATCAACAATCCCTGGAGTTCCCACAAACCCCAATTCCACCTCTCCATCTGACACATCCTCAACCAATGCATCATTTGGTTGCATTATGTTCTCTTTTGTCTTAGCAGCAACATATGCATGTCTCTTGACTTCTTTTAGTTTCCTATTTCTTAGTTTGGACATACTTGCATTGTCTTCACTGCTAGAACTGTCTTCTTGGATTGGCTTAAAGGAACTATCTTCTGAACTATCATCCTCACTAGAGTCATCATTTACAGTTAAGTCAACATGAAGAGCTTTCTTGCCCTTATTAGCAGACCTTCTATATGTTCCAGCAGCTTGAGATCTTGTAATTCTCTTAGGTAAGAACTGAGGTTTGGACTTCATTTTTTATTTGTCTTTTTCTTTTGCTATGGAGCATGCCTTGGTAGTCTCTCTCAATTTGGTTTTCAGGCCTGGGTTGGGTTTTTGAATGGGCTTTTCAGTCAGTTTGGGTTTGGAGATGGATGTTGGGTTGGGCTTTGACT
The DNA here is from genome assembly GCF_059453495.1 of Arachis ipaensis. Lineage (NCBI taxonomy): Eukaryota > Viridiplantae > Streptophyta > Magnoliopsida > Fabales > Fabaceae > Arachis > Arachis ipaensis. The sequence goes on from NC_142438.1 coordinate 10,325,285, forward strand.
TTGGCATGGGCTTTGATTTATAATTGGGCTTTAGAATGGGTTTGTCATGAGCCCTAGCAGGATTTGGATTGGAGGTTGTGTTATCATCAATGGGGTTTGAAATAGTGACAGGGTTGGTTTCGGGGGGTGAAATAGGATTGTTTTTGGGACTTGGGTTTGCTTTTGGGATGGGATTCGGTTCTGTATTTGGGTTTGACGTGTTGCCATCAGCTTTGGGACCCTCACTAGTGTTCTTCTTGCTCACCAAATCTCCCTCACAAGTATCATCAAGCCATACTACAACTTCATTCCCTGCAATCACCTCTGGTGTGGACACCCCATGCTCAAAATACACATCAACAACTCCATCATTCTTCTGTGCAGCAAAACACATATCTCTTAACTCACCATCACATGTAAGAGCCCTCAGTCCACCATCTAAGCTCCTCCCCGGAGGCAGCCACCAACACTGAATTATGTTGTCATACCCAAGCTCCTTGTAATAGTTCCTTACAAGAACACATCCAACGTGTCCTCATCTAAATCTCCTAAGCAAGTTCTGTTATCTGGTGAGTACACTAATATTCCATCATCATTTTTTTTAAGTGTTCCCCCATGATGGAACATGATATCCATCAAAGTCTCCATCTGCATTATGCAAAAAACCAAATTCAGGAATCAAACAATCAGATTTCATACATGCAAAAACAAAAATTGACATTCAATCACATACAAAACACCAGAAACACCCATCAACTAACCCAACTAAAATTGCATTAAAAACAGAGCATGGAAAAAAATTTCTCCCCCACCCACATAAACCCTAACAGATAATGAAAAAATTTTAAACTTTCATCAACCCAAAATCAAGTTTTCAACAAATACAGACATTGATGCATATTTTTTTTGTTGAAAAGTATTGTTTTTTCCGAGTTCAAACGTACCTTCGTGTGCTCCCGATGAACTCCTTCTGCTTCCGTCAACGACAACGATCGCACAAAACTATAACAATCGCAGCGAACTCCACGGAACAAAACGTTTTCAACCTTCAAACCCTTATACAGTGCCCAGAACTCAAGACTTCATGGTGCGTTGTTTTGGTTTTCAGAAGACGAAGAGGAAGATGAAGTGATTATGGGTTATTTGGGTTTTGTTCTAAACGTATATCAAACGACGTCGTTCCATCTTTTAGCGCCAAAAGTGATCCAGCGTGGCATCTCAGCGCCATGTCACTGACGGCGGCAGTCAATTTGGCCGGAGATGTGGGGAGGGACGACCCTGGTGCAATTTTAACAAAATCGGGGACATAAATGGTGCAATTGGTAAGTTAGGGATTAAATTGGTGCAAATCGGGAATCTCAGGGACCACTTTGGAGTTTAACTCGAAAAATTTGACTTACAATTATTATTATTATTATTATTATTATTATTATTTACATAGTATGAATTAGAGTGACTTTTGAACCTAAAGTCATTTTCAAAATCAATTAAATTTTATTAAATTATGTAATGTTTCATAATAAATCGTTTTATTGTTAAAATGTTAATTATATAGTTTCAATTTTTTATTTAAAAATGGGACAAAAACACAGACACACACACACATAATTATAGTAGTTTTAGATTATTCCCATGAAAATTCTTCACATTTTGTATAGTTTTTTTTTTTTTTTCTCAGGAACATTATGTATCGTATTATATTTTTTAACTTGGAACATTATGTATAGTTGCATTTCTTCTTTTATTAAATTTGGGGCCAAAGCCCAAATAAACAATCACGCTGAGCCCATTTTGGAGTCTATTTTTTTTTTATATAATAACGACTGGAAAATAAGTACCAAAAAATTGGTAGATGAAAAAAAAAATTAACCAACTAATCTAATGCAAAACCAATAAACATCTATCATATTCACTATTCAGCACTCCGCACTCGGCACCGCCACCACTCCTTCTACCGCCGTCGCACCACACTTTCTGGTCTCTCTGCGTTGCTGTGCTTGGTCTCTGCCTCTGCGAACTACTCAGTCAGAGTCGGTCCCTCTCCACTCTCCTCCGAGATTTGAGAAGATGAAGCACGAGGCTGAGGCTGAAGCTATGGTTCTCCCTCTCGAATTGGTGGAGAAAATCCTAGTATGGTTGCCGGTAAAATCCCTAATTCGGTTCAGGTGCGTCTCTAAACAATGGGTTTCTTTGATTTCCGATTCACGTTTTGCAATATTGCATTACGATACTGCTGATGCCGCACCCACCAATAAGAACACTAGGCTTTTGTACTTGTCGAGTGAGGTTCCCGAGGCTCGTTGTGTAGATCTGGAAGCTTCGATTCACGGCGATTACGCCCTTCAGCTTCCTATTAGTTGTCGTCATTTCTGCCTTAGTATTCTAGGTTCATGTAGGGGCTTCATACTGTTGCGCATTCATGTTCACGGCGCTCCACTCATTCTGTGGAACCCTGTAACGGGTTCTCACAGATCAGTGCCGTACCCTGTTGCTGACCCTGATTTTCCTTGTTGGGGTGGTCTTGGCTATGATGAATCTTGTGATGATTATTTAGTAGTAGTAGGATGGGGTGGTGTCGGACATGAATGGAAACCTCAGTGGGAATATTTTTCTGTTAGAACCAATTCCTGGAAAGAAATTGAGTGTGGTCATCTTCCTCCCCATTTGGTTGCCGTTGATTGTGCAGTGTTTTGTAACGGGGTTCTTTATTGGTTGGCCGTTAAAGATATGGAAGTGAATTTTGTGATTGTTGCCTTCGACTTAGCCGGAAAGCATCTATCAATGGTGTCATTTCCAACGTCGGGCGGTTCCCGTCGGCTGTTAAAGCTGTTTGCTGGATGCCTTGGGATATCTTACTTGAACTTCACGGAAGACCAGAAGATTGAGATCTGGGTATTGAAGGAGTTATCTTGGACTAGGCTCAATGTTGTGCTTCCTTATGCTCATGCAATCCACCCTTTGTGTTTCACTAAAGGTGAACTTGTTGGCACCAAAAACAATGAGTTGGTCAAAGTCAGCGATAAAGGTGTATCGGTGGAGTCTCTAAGAATTAGTTGTCGTGATAATGACTCGAAGATGGTTATGTTTACTGAGAGTTTACTGTCACTTCCGGACGAGTTTGGCGGCACTGGGGAAGAACAAGGAAAGTAGGGTGTTCACACATGAGATATCAAAAGTTGTTTGCAGGCTCTGGTGTGCATGTTTCAGCAAGTTACTGAAGTTTGGAGCAAAAGGTTTTTATATGTATCTTCTATCCGGATTCAACATATGTCTTCTAAATTTTGTATTGAATGTTTTGTTTTAGGATTAATGGACTTGTTGTCTTCCTTTGTTCAAAAAAAAAAAAAAAAACTATTCCAATACAAATAACTTTTTTGAGTTCGTATACCTGTAAATTTTCTGGGTAGTACTATGCCTGTCATTTTTGGTTCCTTCAAACTATATTCCATGGCAACTTTATTGGAAAACTTTGCATGGGAGTGTTTTCACTTGTCTGCAATGAAATGGGGCTTGATCCATTTGACCTTTTTTTTTTCTTTTTTTAAATCTGAAATAAAGAATGAAAAATAGCTTTTAATCTTTTAGAGTTTTAATTGCTTGAAAGACTATGTTTGGATTTATGAAATAAGGTAAGGTACATCGTACATGGAGTAAAGAATTTAGTGAACTTCTTTGTTGGATTTATAATTTTATGATGTAATAAATTTCAATTTATGTAATCAGAATACTTTTATCTATTCTATGTAATTTAGGGTGTGTAAAACGGAATTTAACATTTGGATACTCCCATAAAGTTACGGCAAAACACTTTTTTTTTAATGATGCTTAGGTGTCAAACTATGATTGGATGCATTTAATAATTAATAAACTGGTTTAATAATTGAAAGATTAAAGAAAGAAAAGGTCTTTATAATAACATGAATAAATCTAATTGTCCAGAGACTATAACCATTAGATCCGGTTCAATTCAATCCATTTACATAATTGGATTGGGTCATGTTTTTTTTTTTTTTTCTTTTAACTTGTAAGACCGATATTGTTCAGCAATCCTAAGTCACTTCCCTCAACTTTATATAGTTTCATAATACTCTTTTATATAGTTTCAATTTTTTATTTAAAAATGGGACTAAACACACAGAGACATAATTATAGTAGTTTTAGTTTTAGATTTTTTTTTTTTTGTAATAGTTTTAGTTTTAGATTATTCCCATTAAAATACTTCACATTTTGTATAGTTTTGTTTTTCTCTGGAACATTATGCATCGGTTTTTTTTATTGACTTCGGGGCCAAAGCCCAAAGAAACAATCACGCTGAGCCCATTTTGGAGTCTATTTTTTATATAACAGCGACTGGAAAATAAATACCAAAAACATTGAGGACCGAAAAAAAAATTGACCAACTAATCTAATGCAAAACCAATAAACATTTATCATATTCAGCACTCAGCACCGCCACCACTCCAACCGCCGCCGCACCACACTTTCCGGTCTCTCTGCGTTGCTGTGCTTCGTCTCTGCCCCTGCGAACTACTCAGTCAGACTCGGTCCTTCTCCACTCTCCTCCGAGACTTGAGAAGATGAAGCACGAGGCTGATGCTGAAGCTAAGGTTCTCCCTCTCGAATTGGTGGAGAAAATCCTAGTATGGTTGCCGGTAAAATCCCTAATTCGGTTCAGGTGCGTCTCAAAACAATGGCTTTCTCTGATTTCTGATTCACGTTTTGCAAAATTGCATTACGATACTGCTGATGCTGCACCCACCAATAAGAACACTAGGCTTTTGTACTTGTCGAGTGAGGTTCCCGAGGCTCGTTGTGTAGATCTGGAAGCTTCGATTCGCGGCGATTACGCGCTTCAGCTTCCTCTAAGTTGTCGCCATTTCAGCCTTAGTATTCTAGGTTCATGTAGGGGCTTCATACTGTTGCGCATTCATGTACATGGCGCTCCACTCCTTCTGTGGAACCCTGTAACGGGTTCTCACAGATCAGTGCCGTACCCTGTTGCTGACCCTGATGTTCCTTGTTGGATGGGTTTTGGCTCGTCAAACAATTTATGGGGTGGTCTTGGCTATGATGAATCTTGTGATGATTATTTAGTAGTAGTAGGATGGGGTGACGGACATGAATGGAGACCTCATTGGGAATATTTTTCTGTTAGAACCAATTCCTGGAAAGAAATTGAGTGTGGCCATCTTCCTCCTCATTTGGTTACCATTGATTGTGCAGTGTTTTGTAACGGGGTTCTTTATTGGTTGGCCGTTAAAGATATGGAAGTGAATTTTGTGATTGTTGCCTTCGACTTAGCCGGAAAGCATCTATCAATGGTGTCATTTCCAACTTCAGGCGGATCCCGTCGGCTGTTAAAGCTGTTTGCTGGATGCCTTGGGATATCTTACTTGAACTTCACGGAAGACCAGAAGATTGAGATCTGGGTAATGAAGGAGTTATCTTGGACTAAGCTCAATGTTGTGCTTCCTTATGCTCATGGAATCTACCCATTGTGTGCTCCTGGAATCCACCCTTTGTGTTTCAATAAAGGTGAACTTGTTGGCACCAAAAACAATGAGTTGGTCAAAGTCAGCGATAAAGGTGTATCGGTGGAGTCTCTAAGAATTAGTTGTCGTGATAATGACTCGAAGATGGTTATGTTTACTGAGAGTTTACTGTCACTTCCGGACAAGTTTGGCGGCACTGGGGAAGAACAAGGAAAGTAGGGTGTTCACACATGAGATACCAAAAGTTGTTTGCAGGCTCTGGTGTGCATGTTTCAGCAAGTTACTGAAGTTAGGAGCATCTTTGATAAGGTGTTTTATATGTATCTTCTATCCAGATTTAACATATGTCTTCTAAATTTTGTATTGAATGTTTTGTTTTAGGATTAATGGACTTGTGCTCATCCTTTGTTCAAAAAAAATATATATATATATATTCCAATACAAATAACTTTTGAGTTCGTATACCTGTAAATTTTCTGGGTAGTAGTACTATGCCTGTCATTTTTGGTTCCTTCAAACTATATTCGATTGCAACTTTATTGGAAAATAACCCCATACTCAATTAAGAGGTTGCGGGTTCGAGTCTCCTATCTTTCCAAATTTTTGCCAATGAATAATAGCTCAAATGGCATAATCTTCCCATACTCAATTAAGAGGTTGCGGGTTCGAGTCTCGTATCTTTTGGTAAAAAAAAAAAAAATAAGAAATTGAGAAAACTTTGCATGGGAGTGTTTTCACTTGTCTGCAATGAAATGGGGCTTGTTCCATTTGACCCTTTTTTTTTCTTTTTTTCTTTAAATCTGAAATAAAGAATAAAAAATAGTTTTTAATCTTTTAGATTTTTAATTGCTTGAAAGACTATGTTTGGATTTATGAAATAAGGTAAGGTAGATGGAGTAAAGAATTTAGTGAACTTCTTCGTTGGATTTCTAATTTTATGATGTAATAAATTTCAATTTATTTAATCAGAATACTTTTATTTATTCTATGTAATTTAGGGTGTGTAAACGGAATTTAACATTTGGATACTCCCATAAAGTTACCGCAAAAGACTTTTTTTTTTAAGGATGCTTAGGTATCAAACTATGATTGGATGCATTTAATAAATTGGTTTAATAATTAAAAGATTAAAAAAAAACCAATATCAATAAACCTAATTGTCCAGACCATAATCATTAGATTTGGTTCAATTCGGTCCATTTACATAATTGGACCGGGTCATGCTTTTTTTTTTTTCTTTTAACTTGCAAGAACGACATCGTTTAGTAATCCTAAGTCTCTTCCCTCAACTTTAAGCTCGAACTCTGTGGCTCACTACGTGCTCTTCCGCCCAAGCTCTTTCTCTCACTCGGTTCTGGTCTCTCTCACTGTCTCTAGTGTCGCACTCAAGCTCATCGTTGTTCTCTTGGCTCCAATATCTCTCACTATCTCCGGTCTAGCACTCAGTCGTGCCATTCTTGCCCTCGTCGTGGCTGGCGGCAGACGCAGCAGGTTTCGGGATTTGTCTTCGTCGCTCCCTGTCTCATCACCATCTTGCAGTAAGTCCCACGCCTTCATTCCGCTCGCAGTTGTCTTGGACCCCTTTCGCCACAATTCTTCTTGGTATGTTGCAGTTCCTCCATAACTTGATTTTAATTTATCAATTTCTGCTTTAAGGTTTGTGTTAGTGTTGCAAGTGTGAGGAGTGTTGAAGTTAGTCCCACATCAAAGAAAGCATGGAAGAATGAGGAGTTTATAAGATGAGAGACCCCATTAACTTAACACCTTAAGGTTTTGAGTTGGATGTGGTGTCTTCTCATCTTATGTTCTCTCACTTGATTCCTCCCCGAAATCTCCCCGGTGGTTGAGAGCTCTCCACGGTTGGCCCAACAAGTGGTATCAGAGCCGATAGTTTAATCGGTCTGGTTTTAAAGGGTATTCAAGGTGAAGCATCGAAAGTCTTCCCAGCAAAGGTGGTCCGGGCGGCGTGTCCCGCGGTGTTTTGCGGCGGTGTGATGGACGAATACTCGTGGTGGTGGTTTTGACACCTTAAGGTTTTGAGTTGGATGTGGTGTCTTCTCATCTTATGTTCTCTCACTTGATTCATCCCCGAAATCTCCCCGGTGGTTGAGAGCTCTCCACACTTCTAGAGACCCTTCAGTTGGGGCTTATCATTTTATTTTGGGAGTTAGGAATATCTTCTGTCTCATATAACAACAACATATAAATATCACCTGTACATTCTGCTAGTAATTTTAATCATCCATTGAATTTTTTAAGTAATATGTGAATTTAGAGGTTTTATAATCGGATTTTTGAGGGATGATGGATATAAAAGTTAAAGTAGAATTAGTTGATGTAGTTTGTGTAAGTAATTAGAAATATACCAAAAAGCATTCTTATATGTTAGTAGCAGAATAATTATGAGACTTTATATCTATACTCTGCAAATATAATTAAAAGTGCCATCCAATTATATTTTTTTCGATTAGTATAAATTCATTCACCCGAAAAAAAGGGAGGAAAATGACGAAGCTTAGTTTCAACTTAATAATGTAAGTGTAAGGAAGGTGAAAGAGAGAGGAAGAGAGAGATATTTGAAAATTGAAAGAAAAAATGTTAAGAGAAACTTATTATTGATGTGTGTCAAAGATTTAGAATTAGTAGTTATTTATATAGTAATATAAAGGGATAAGTATGATTTTGGTCCCAAAGTAGAGGCTAAAAATTTATTTCGTCCCCCAACTTTTTTTCGCTCTAAAATGGTCCCCAAAGTTTCAGTTTATTTTAAAATCGTCCTTTGGACGAAAATACCCTCCCCTCCCCTCCCATCTTCTTCCTCAACACCCCTCTTCTTCCTCAACATTAACGGAAGCAGAAGCAGATGCACAAACGCAGAAAAAAAAAAAAAAACCAACAATGGATAACAACAACAACAATGACAAATTGAAAATCAGAAGAACAGCAAGCAGAAGCGGAAGAACAGCAGCAAGCAAAGCTGAACCCAGAACTCAAACAAACAACAATAAAACTCAGAATCATCTGAACTCAGAACTCGGAAAAATAATCATCATCAAAACTCAGAAAATCATAATCTGAACTCAAACAAACAACAATAAAACTCAGAATCATCTGAACTCAAACAAACACCAATATAAGAACAACAACCCAGAACTCAAAATCATCGTCATCGTCAAAACTCAGAACCCAAAATCAGAAAAATGAAAACCCATAACTTAGAACTCAATCGATAATGGAATAAAAAGAACAATCAAGCAGAACCACCACCACCACCAGTATCATCATAGTCATCATCATCATCATTTTCAGAAAAATCAAGCAACATGCACTTTAAACAATAATCAACAACCAGAAATTTCACAAAAAATTCAGTTCAGAAGAAGAAGAAGAAATGGTGGTGCTGCTGGTGCAGGGCGGCAGGGAGGCAGGGCGGCGTGGCGGCGAGAAAGAAGAAGAAGAAGAGGAAGAAGAAGAAGAAGAAGAAGAAGAAATTGTGGTGGTGCGGTGGTGCAGGGCGGCGAGGCGGCGGGGCGGCGGGGAAGAAGAAGAAGAAATGGAAATGGTGGTGGTGCGGTGGTGCAGGGCGGCAGGGCGGCGGGGCGGTGGTGCGACGGCGGTAGTGCAGCGGCGGTCCCCCTTCTCTCCCCCCTCCTCCCCCTCCTCCCCTCCCCCTTTTCTGCGCCCCCCTTTTCTGCGCCCCCCTTTCTTTCTCTCCCCACTTCTCTGTATCCCTTTCTTTCTTCTGGTGGTGGTGCGGTGGTGCAGGTCGGCAGGACGGCGGGACGGTGGTGTGACGGCGGTGGTGCAGTGGCGGTCCCCCTTCTCTCTCCCCTCCTCCTCCCCCCTTCCTCCCCCTCCTTTTCTGCGCCCCCTCTTCTGCACGCCCCCTTCCTTCTCGTATCCCTTTCTTTCTTCTTTTTATTTTTTTATTTTATATTTATTTTATTTTATAATTTTTTTAATAAAGGGTAATTTGGTAATAAAAAAAATAAAATTGGTAAAAAAGACGATTTTAAAACAAACTGAAACTTTGGGGACCATTTTAGAGTGAAAAAAAGTTGGGGGACGAAATAAATTTTCAGCCTCTACCTTAGGGACCAAAATCATACTTATCCCTAATATAAACTAACTTAGAACTAAAGAAACAAAGCACTAATAACTACCTAATAGATTTGGCAGTTATAACTAATTTTTGCTAAATCAAAAAATTTTCATAATACTCTTTTATATATGCTAATATTTTTCCTCTCTCCCAATTTAGGATTATTTTAAAGCCAATCTGAATTTGCATTTTAGTTTATCAATGCTAGTTGAAGACAATAATTTTGTAAGCACATGTGTCACTTATTCAGACAAGAAGATGTAAGATACAGTAATAGTACCTTTGATTACCCGATTTTTTATAAAATAAAGATTTAACTCAAAATATTTTGTTTTATTGTATAAGATCAGATTATACTCAGTAGTAGCAGAATAATATAAGGTAAGCAATGGACACCAAATCCTGTATTTATTCGATAGATATGTTAGTTAGTTTTATGGTGAACAATGTAGATGGCACTGAAAGATAGGGAAGAAGAGATATAAACCTGAGATCACTAAAAGTAAAGAGCTGCTAATCAATAACTTAGAGCCAGCCTTCTCTTAATTTTAGGGCAAAAAACCATATTAAGCCACATGCAGAAAAGTTTAATCAAAATACGTCAAACAAAAATTTGTTTCAGCAATAAGCCAAGAGGCATTTTTATATAAATCGAACCACCAAGGTTCGAACTGTATTAGCTAGTAATTCGAACCAACTTGGTTCGAACTACTACTGGAAAAGTTTGAATAATTCGAACCGGATAGGTTCGAACCAAGAAAGCATGTAATTCGAACCTGGTTGGTTCGAATTATGGGGAGAGAGCTTGGTTGTAGTAATTCGAACCAGGCTGGTTCGAATTACATGCTTTCTTGGTTCGAACCAACCTGGTTCGAACCAAAGAGAGGTTGATTGTAGTAATTCGAACCAGCTTGGTTCGAATTACATGTATCATGGTTCGAACCAGGTTAGTTCGAATTAGTACGAATCAGAGCTCTATATAAACGCTGTAAACGTGAATTGCTCTCATTAGAGGACGTAAGATGGCTAGTGAGGAGGAGAGTTTTGCTGTTTTGGTACACCACAAAGGATCCATCAAGAGGAAAACTCGGTCCGGAGTGAAGTTCACAGATAAGAATCCTCTCTATATTGTGGTGAATCGAACGACAAGCTATGATGACTTGGTTAGAGCTGTGCTGATGAAACTTGGCCTGGAAGGTGCGAAGCGGATTAAGAAGTTTTTCTATCGCATTCCAGTCACGATCCTGCACGATACGGTGAAGTATGATTGTCTGACGATTGGTAGTGATGAGGACCTCCAAGTCATGTTTCTTTGTCGGAGGCAGTTTCCGGAGGTCCGCACACCAGAGTTGCTGGCAAAGCTGGTTGATGTGGTATCCAGCTCAGGGGGTTCGAACCGGAATACCGCCAATGTAGCCACGGCAGCTGGCTCCAGTTCGATGGCTGCTGTGGCTTCTTCCTCCGTCCCAGTTTACGAGCCAGCGGCCCAACTTGTCGCCTCTCCGTCATTTGCTGTTGATTTGAATGACGGCGTCCGCGACGAGGTAGGATCCTTTGATGTTCTGGCAAACGCTTTACAGGGCGTTCCACCGGTTGGCGTCGGAGACGGAGAATTGGGTGATCCTGATGAGGACGACGTTGAGCCCGAAACGATTGAGGATGATAGCGGGGACGAGGTTCAAGCGGCTGGGCCTGCTTTGGCTGGCGGTGGTTCTAGCTCTGGCACACAGCAGTATCCACCATATTTTTCTTCTCTGGACCTGGACGCCATGACGCATGAGGTTGCGCTAGGTCACCCTGTTGGATTCGGAGCTAGAGATGCGGAAGGAAATGCTGGTCTCACAGAGTTCCAGGTTGGTCAGCAATTCCAGGATAAAGATGAGGCCCTGTTAAGTGTGAAGACTTACAGCATCCGGCGAGGGGTACAGTACAAGGTGGTGGAGTCCGATCACCGCCGGTATGTGGGCAAGTGTTCCGAGTTCGGGAATGGGTGCACATGGTTGATTCGGCTCAGTCTCCGGAAGCGCAAGGGCATTTGGGAGGTCAAACGGTACAATGGCCCTCACACTTGCCTGGCCACATCCATATCAAGTGATCACAGAAGTTTGGATCATTCTGTGATTTCGGCGTTCATTATGCCAATGGTCAGGGCTGACGCATCGGTTAGCATCAAGGTGCTCCTGAACGCCACGGCAGCGCATTTTGGTTTTAGGCCGACTTACAGGAGGGTTTGGATGGCGAAGCAGAAGGCCGTTGGCATCATCTACGGTGACTGGGATGAGTCATACAGCGAGATACCTAGGTGGGTGTTGGGTGTCCAGCTGACGATGCCTGGTACTGTTGCGGTCCTCAGGACGAGCCCGGTTCTAGTTGGAGGACAGGTGGACGAGTCTCAAGCTTATTTCCACAGACTTTTCTGGACTTTCCCTCCGTGCATCGAGGCATTCCGGCATTGCAAGCCGCTAGTCAGCATTGACGGCACACATCTATATGGTAAGTATGGGGGAACGTTGCTCATTGCGATTGCACAGGACGGGAACTCCAACATTCTACCTGTCGCATTCGCACTAGTAGAGGGTGAGAATGCGGAGTCGTGGACATTCTTTCTCTCGCACCTACGGCAGCACGTGACCCCGCAGCCCGGTCTGCTGGTTATATCGGATAGGCACAACGGTATCAAGTCTGCGCTTGAGGCCCCGGACGGAGGTTGGTTACCACCATCTGCGTACCGTGCATTCTGCATACGACACGTAGCGGCTAATTTCGCCCTTACCTTCAAGGGCAAAGACGCTAGGAGGCTTCTCGTGAATGCAGCGTACGCGAAGACTGAGGTTGAGTTTGATTACTGGTTTGATATACTGCGGTCTGAAGACCAGGCGATGTGTGAGTGGGCGAACCGTATTGATTACTCCTTGTGGACGCAGCATCGCGATGAGGGGAGGAGATTCGGTCACATGACGACGAATATCTCCGAGTGTGTGAACTCAATCCTGAAGGGTGTAAGAAATCTTCCTGTAGCATCCCTGGTGAAGGCAACATATGGTAGGCTGGCCGAACTCTTTGTTCGCAAGGGGTGAGAGGCTGAGGCCCAGATGGGCACCGGACAGCAGTTCAGTCAGCATTTGGTGAAGTGTATTGAGGCCAACTTGAAGACGGCCAGGTGCTTCACGGTGACGTTGTATGACCGTGATAACTCCGAGTTCACCGTAGCGGAGACCACTCCGACTGGTACTTTCTCATTGGGTACTTACCGAGTATCGCTTGCCTCCCGGACATGTGACTGTGGGTACTTTCAGGCGCTTCATTTCCCGTGTCAGCACGCACTTGCATGCTGTGCCTACGCACGTGTGAGCTGGAACTCCTATGTTCATAGCGTCTATCAGATTAGCTCGGTGTTCAATGTCTATCGGATGGGATTCACACCTCCAATCCCGGAGGGCTTCTGGCCACCCTACGATGGGCCCACGGTGATTCCGGACCCAAACAGAAGGCGTGCGAGAGAGGGTAGGCCTAGATCCACAAGGATACGGACGAATATGGATGACGCAGATCCAAACAGGCCAAAACGGTGTGGCCTTTGTCGCCAACCCGGACACACTAGACGTAGATGCCCACAGGTAGTAGGATCGTCTCAGACAGGGCGAAATTAGTTTCCATGATGTTATTGTTAGTGTTATTTACATTTAAGTTGTCTTGTTAGATGCATTGCTTGACCACGAATGTAACTTGTTGAGATTAATGCATTGAACTTTGGTATTTGTGAGTAGTAATGAATATGTTGTCTTTCATTAGAAGTTATGCTACAGGACTCGTTGATCCTCATTTTAATAACTAAACAAAATCATTATACCTTATCATGTTTCATTTAATACAAATAGTTAGGAACAACATACATAAACAGAGCACTACATAACAAGAAAACTACACCTAACTATCATACATGACTGAAATAGAGGAAACAAAATACATGAAATGTGACTCATCTAAACAGATGCGAACCAGTACCACAGCGAGGTGCTACCCGTGCCCTCTGACCTCGACGGACAAGCGGCTCCTCATCCTCTATCTCATCCTCCTCCTCCTGCGGAGCAGGCTGTACTGGTGGCGCAACACGCAACGGTGCTGCAGACGATCCTGCGATAGACTCTGATGCAGCGGTGAAGGCGGATGTAGGGGTACCTCCAAGACGAAACTGCTGACCAGCGGATGAGGATGGAGGCTCGTTCAGATCAACATCTAAGGGGGCCTGGATCCCTGAGGTCTGGCCAGCTCTGCGGGGGGTCACCTCAGCCTGCATGATGGCGGTGATCTCATCTAGGAAGCGTGGACTCCCGAAGTCCCCAACAAACGAGTCTGACCCAACAAAGTCTGCCCACTGTGATCCTGATATGCGCCAAGGTGTACCACCCTGCTCAGCCTGATCATCCGCTGGCACACCAACGAAGTAATCTCCAAGCGGGCCCGGTCCAGGTCCAGCGTCACCAGTATCAGCCCCGTCACCGAGCCCTGTGCCATACCACTCACCTCCATGACCGCCATCGTGTGTACTAGTACCTCCATCGTGTGTGCCTTCTCCAACGTGGCCCGGCTGGTCGTCATCGTCGTCCCCATGGTCAGCACCAATCCTCGCCGTATGATCCGGCCACCTGAACTGACGCTGGCTCCTCCGTGTCCCTACACCCATCCTCCTCTCAACCCTGCGCCTGTCAGGCACGTCATCCGGAGGATCCATGTCAGGCACTCGCCCCGGACCCCGCTGTGAGGCCTCAACTGGTATAGGAACTGATCTCGGATCCCCCAGCTCAATGTCCGGGGCCAAGAACCTCTTCCCAAACTGACTCCACCACTGAAGGAACTGATGAGACGGTCCAGGGTCGGCAACAATCTCGAACCTCAATACACTGTCATGACGAGCGTCCCAGTATGCATGCCACTTCGGCATGGAAGAGGGGAACCATCGATCGCCGCCTCTCCCGTCCTTGGACATCAGAAAGTCGATGTTCAAGGCGGGACGCGGAGGGGCCTGTACCCCTCCAAACTGAGGAAGAACACGATCTATCTGATGCCACTCTATGACAGCAAAGTAGATCAGCGCGGTCACACTGCGCCACACCGCCATGTGCCGAGGCTCCAAAACCTCCGGGTGCAACACCTGAAGTACGTCGGGGCTACTGTACGGCATCCATATAAACTGCAGAACAAACCGACCCTTATCAGGGCAACTGTACGACCCAAGTGTAAAATATTTAACTAAAATGCATCAGTTATTAATTAGCAGACTAACCTCCCTGGACTGTAACCGGTCTATCCTAAGCCTCCACGACCGCACTCTCGGACCCTTCTCGCTACCGGAAGGGTTGTAACCTGCCCATCTGCACCATACACATGAGTTACATATACTAATATCTGTGTTTACATTATGCAATAGAGTATTAACATACACGCAATTCTCTAAGTCATATTGAAAAAGAATAGGCCCAGTATAGTACCTCGACGCCAACGGCCAGCTGAACGTCTCATATCCTGCAGGCCTAAACTGAGGAAACCGCCAAAAGATCCAAGACTGCAGTAGCTGGAGCGGGCCCGCTAACTTCACAACATGTCTGTTTGCCACTCTGCACATGCACCGGTACAACCAGGCCAGTGCTGCCGAACCCCAGCTGTACGTACCCAGCTCCTCCAGCCTCGCTACATATGGAAGCCATCTAATGTGAATCCGGTTGCCAGACTTGTCCGCAAACAACTGCGTGCCTAGCAACATCATGATGTACGCACGGACATATCGGCGAACAGTGTCATCATCTGCATCCTCAGGGCACTCACCAAAGGTCTCCTGAAACCAGCTGCAGTTCACTGCGTACTTCTGAACCTGACTGGGAGGAGGTATAACTCCTAGCAACTCCTGGAACCAGACCCAGGGTGGACGGCCTCCATCGATGTATATATGGAACTCTGACAAGCACCCGCTCACGTAACGGCCATCGACTGGCAAACCCAGCTGGTATGCCACGTCCTGGAGTGTGATCGTGCACTCTCCGAACGGCATATGAAAAGTGTGCGTCTCGGGACGCCATCTCTCCACGAATGCACTGACGAGCGCCTCGTCTAGCCGGAACCACCGGTCGTTCAGCCTTGCAAGATGGTATAGCCCTGCCATCTGCAAGTATGGAACGTATCTGTCATCAAGACGCATGCCCTGCTGCCGCCTCATGCTCCTAATGCATCGCTCGGGCTGCGCATGAAAAGAACCGCATACTGAGATATATAACTACACAGGTTTTACAGTAAACCGGTTCACATAAACCGGTTCACAGTAAACCGGTCTACGTAAACGGGTTTACATAAAACGGTTTCCATAAACAGGTTTACATTAACCATTTTTCTAAATTAAACAGCATAACATTACATGAAAGATAACTAACTGGAAAACAAACCCTAAACCACACAACTAAACCGCTAGCATATACCACAATTAACGAGACCCATTAACAAGAAACAAATTCAATAAACCGGCTTACTTAAACCACCTAGCATTAAACAACTACCATAAACCACATAAAAAAACCGCTTGCAAAAACCGCTAACAAAAACCACTAACATAAACCACCAACATAAACCACTACCAAAAACCACTGACTTAAACCACTAACAAAAACCACTACCCTAAACCACCACCCTAAACCACTAACATAAACCACTAACTTATACCGCTAGCTTAAACCACTATCATAAACCACCTACAAGATCCCCTCACCTAAACCGCCTACATAAACCACTAACATAAAGTACCATCTAACTAAGATACAAAACCACTAACGCACAACTAACGCTTGAATAAAAAAAAATTTCCGTACTAACCTCGTCGTTGATGACCCCGGCTATATGAGCGACTCCGTCCAACCGATATAACCGTGCCGGATCGTCCTCCATCAGCAGACTCGTCCGTTCAGGTCTTTCTCGGAGAGAATCTGGGTCGTTTTCTCTGAGATTTTGTGGGGTAGGGGGGAGGGATAATGGTTCGAATGAGGGTGATTCGAACTCCTTTTATAGTCGAATCACACATAATTCGAACCAGCCTGGTTCGAATTATGAAGGAGTGCATTAGGAGTAATTCGAACCGACCTGGTTCGAATTACATGGACTCGAATACAAAGCATAATTCGAACCACCCTGGTTCGAATTATGTATCAGAGAAGTTCGAACTTTACTGGTTCGAATTATGTATGGGAGAAGTTCGAACCATCTTGGTTCGAATTATTCAAAAACGTAGAACACTAAATCGAACCATCTTGGTTCGAATTATGAAGGAGTGCAATTCGAACCAGCTTGGTTCGAATTGTATTAAAATACACTTTGGCTCATTGCTGAAACGAAATTGTATTTGGCGCATTTTGGTTACAAGTTTCTTGCTCTGGCTCAATATGGTTTTTTGCCCTTAATTTTATGTTACTATAAGGTGTATATATATTATTTGAATATAATTCAATTGTTTAAGAAGAACAAATGCTGGTTTTAGCACTAAATCCAACGAATGAGTATAGAAAATGTCACGTGATACGATAAATCTTAAGGAACGTTAAATGCTCACTGTCACACAAATACACAACAAAATTCTTTGGTACATTCTGAATATGTTTATGTGGACTTTTATAAAATCATCATAGATAATTTAAACTTTCAAAGCCTTTATAAATATTTAAGATAGCTAACTAATAAATAGGTTATGTAAATACCATGGTGTTAGGAACTTTTATGATAGTTTATTATACTGTATTTGACATATATTTCTACTTAGTGATATAAATAAGTGACACAATTTGGCCATAAAATTAAAGTGTTACAAGATGATGCATTCTTAAATATAAATTCTAATTTTGTTTTATTTTTCTAAGTTACTTTTTTGTAAATAGTTTTGAGTGAAGCGAGTTTGGTTTAGGACAAGTACAACACAGTGCATTGGAGAGTGTTTAGCTTATGACAGCGAATTATGACTTATTTACTATATCAGTGACTCATCTTAATTTTAAAATGGCACTATTCGTGGTAATCATAATAGTAAATATACTTAATAAAAACCATAGTTTTAAATAGGGAATAAGTATTGTTTTGGTCCCAACGTTGAGGCTCCGAATCGAAACCGTTCCCATCGTAATTTTCGATTTAGAATCATTCTTAACGTTTTTTTTCGTATTAAAATCGTCCTTTTAATTTTTTTTTGGACAAAAATACCCTCACTACTACCAACACAATTACCTCCTCCACCACCATCACCAACACCAACAGCACCACCACAACCAACACTAACACCAACACCACAACCACCACCACCACCACCACCACAACCTCAACCACAACCACAACCACAACCACAACCACAACCACCACCACCAAACAGAAACAGAAACAACACCAAACAGAAACAGAAAGAACACCAAACAGAAGCAAGAAAGCAGAGGCGAGGCAGAGGCGGCGAGGCGGTGAGCAGAGACAGCGGCGAGCAGAGACGGCGAGACAGAGGCGGCGAGGCGACGAAGCAGAGGCGGCGATCTCCAACGACGACGGGACCACCACAGCGACGGCGGCTCCAAGCTTCGCCGTCGCCGTCCCCCTCCCCCTTTCCCCTTCCCCCTCCTCCTCCCCCTCTCCCCTTCCCCCCACCCCCACCCCACGTCCTTTCCCCTTCCCCCCACCTCGAACCTGCGTCCCCTTCATTTTCTTCCTCTTCTTCTCCAGCTTCTTCCACTTCCCCTCCTCTCTCTCTTCGACGCCGGAGCTGTTCCTCCTCCCCCTTCCCCTTCCCCCTTCCTCCTTTCCCTCCCCTCCCCCTTTGAATACCCTCCCTCCACCCCCACGCGTTTTCTTTTATTTTTTTAAAAATTTTATAATTTTTTTATAGGGGTAGTTTAGGAATAAATTAAAAAAATTTATTAGAAATGACGATTTTAAATTTAAATACGACTTTAAGGATGATTTTAAATAAAAATATACACCAGAGACAGTTTCGATTCTGACCCTCAATGTGAGAGACCAAAACAATACTTATCCCCTTTAAATAATTGCCTTTTATGTTTATTGATAATTTAATTTAATTAATTGAATGGAACCGTGTTAAATAGATAAATTAAGCCTAACTTTTCATGTATAAACTATATTAATATACTTATCTATATATAAAAAATAAGTCAAATCCGTTAAATAATAAAAAAAATTGTTTTAAATAAAAAAAGTTTTATAATAGAATAAAATTATATTAATATACTTATCTATATTATATATAAATTATAATTTATTAATATATTTAAATTATTTTTAAGAGAAAAAAAATCATTTAAATTAATTTTTAAAATTTTAATATATATCTTTATTAACAAAAATATTTTTTTTGAAACTAAAAAATAAGAGAGATGTGTTTTGAGATTTTAAAAAGAATAAATTTAAAAATTTTACAATCTCTATTAAATAAAGAGTAAAGATGTAATTTTGATATTATTGGTACATTTTCACTCTGTTTTCATGTATGTAGAAAAAACATTTAAATGTGCCACCATGAGGAACCACGGCAGCAAAATGATGAAACTAGATGAATGAGTCTGGGTTTCTGAGTGTATTCAGGTGTTTCTCGATCTGGGCCAGCCCATGGTCCCAGGTTTGACAGGAAAAAAAAAAAAGAAAACAAAATACAGATCATTGAATACAGCCCATGGTCCCAGGTTTCCAATTTTTCGTATGGGATTTCAGAGCATTGAATACGATCACTTTTTTTCTTTTCCTTTCTATTTTCCCTCCTAAAACCCAAACATGAAGTTGTAAGGACTCTTTCCCCAACACTCCAACAGTCCAACTACATGTACCACACTCCCTCCTAAGAAAGATGCATAGAAATATCTTCAATCTTTGCTTCTTTTTCAGCCAGGTTGTTACATTTCTCAAATCCAATCCTACTGCGTACTCCCTTCTAAAATCATTCTTCGTCTCCCAGCTTCGCTATCCTCATTCCCCCTCTCCGTTCCGAAAATTTTGGTACTAAGTGGGACTGGGTGGACCCTCAAGTCTTAAACACACAGTCCTCCAACCTCAACCCTTTCAACTTCCTTCAACCCACACTTGATCCCTCTACTGTTTCATTTCTACCTTGCACTCCCTCTGAGCGCGTTTGTTTCTCAACCCTTCATCTCCATGATCATAACCATGATTTCTTCTACCTCTATGAGATCATCTTCACCCACTTCGGTCTCAGACTTCCTTTCTCCGATTTCCAACTTCAATGTCGCTCCCACTCAACTTCACCCCGAAGCTTCGAGAATCTCTGTCAATCCTTTCGTCTTGCTCCCAGTGTTGCCGCTTTCTTCTACTTCTTTCAGGTAGTTAAAGATAAGGAAAAGATGAGTTGGGTTTCCATTCGTGCGCATGAAGGACAAACCAAAATCCTTGTTTTCGAACCAGTTCTTCCGAGTTGAAGGTAGAAGGTGAAAACAAGAAGCCAAAGTTTCCACTGTACTGGACTCGGATGATACAGTCTCCCAAACCACCTCAATGTTCAAGCTTGTCTCCTTGGGAGAAAGACTTGGTTGATAAACTCCAAAGATTGAAAGAACCACTCCAATGTGCCTTTTACTTTTCCCTTAACACCAAAATAAGCCCTTTGCGTAAGCGCATTTAAGTATTTCCGGTTCAAACTGTGATTATAACTTTATCTGCTTCGCTACCATATGGTCTAAGTGCTGTTTGTTGCAGATGTCCCTAACTCAAAACAGGTAGTTGAAGTGGCAGGGGGAGTTGAAAAGAGGAAGCAGTTTGTCACATCTACCCCTGAGCAGAGGAAAAATCAACGGGTGTTGGTGGAGAATAGTCCTACTCCTACTCCTCCTCATTTGTGTGGTTTTGAAGGGGACGGAGCAGGGCTTCCCTCCTGCGTCCAGGGTCACGCATTGGATTCCAATGGTCTCATCAGCCACAGCATGGGACACATGGATCTCTGTAGCTTTCTGCAGGGACTATTTCAGCAAGGCATCATGGGTGTTAAGTTATTCGTTGAGAAAATGGAAGTGATTCGGAAACAGGTGTCCGAACTTGAATCTGAGCTGAATGAGGAGAGAAGCGTCAGAAAGAAAGCTGAGGGGAAGGTAGCAGAAATGGAAAAGGAGCTTGCTCGGTGTGAAGGGGAGCCTGCCTCCGCAAGAAGAGATTGTGAAGCACTGATGAAATCCAGCAAGTCTTGACAAGATGGACTCCTACTACCACCACCAGTCAAAGAGATTAGAGGCCTAATGAAAAGCCTTATATCGTTATTTTGTAGAAAGACCATGGTTTTACTTATTTATTTTTGAAAGAAAGAATTGTTCAAAAATGATTTGATGGCAAGTATGGCCTGTCTGAATATGTAATATGTTAGTTGCCACATTCTAGTTGAGACATCTAATGCTGTTACTATGGAGGATTTGTATCATCTGTGGCATCTCGTGCTGGACAATGATGACAAATCGCTCCTAATATGTCGAGTTTTATTCCCTGCTTCGTTTTCAAATTGACATGCTCTGATGCAATTGAAGTTTGTGTCAATATAAGGTCTTGTGTTTTCTTGCAACTTATCACTTCAGATAGATAACATAACATCTCCTGCCCAGTCAAGTTTGCAGTACAATATCTGCACATACAAAACTTGCAAGATTTGGATATGCCTAATCCTTCAGCAAAAAACTTGTGTGAGCCTGTATATACCTTGACTTTGTGCAGTTTTTGTTCCTTCGTTTATCATGTTCTTGGTTAAATCAAGTTCCAAACTTGTCAATTTTTGGTCAACAATTGAGTTTCCAAGCTAAATGGCATTTGCCCAAATCTTAGTACCCATTCGTTTCGAGAGTACATATCATATTGTGCTACTTATCAAAGTCAAGTTTGCTGAGGTAATTGGCAAAATAATTTAAACAAAATGAAATTTTAAATCATCATTAAGGATATAGGCCAACAAGAGAATGTCACGTGATATGACAAATCTTAAGGAACATTAGATGCTCACTGTCACACAAATACACAACAAAATTCTTTGGTACATTCTGAATGTTTATGGTGGAATTTTATAAAATTATCATAGATAATTCAAAGCTTTTGTAAATATTTAAGATAGCTAACTACTAAAGAGGCTATGTAAATATCATGGTGTTAAACTGTTAGGAATTTCTATGATAGTTTATTATACTGCATTTGCATTTGGACATATATTTCTACTTAGTGATATAAATAAGTGACACAATTTGGCTATAAAATTAAAGTCTTAGAGCAACTCCAATGCTAAAAAATAGAGTTCCTCTTCTGACATATGGGGACTCAATTATCATTGGAGTGAAAAGAGAAGGAGGACTCTTCATGGGATCAAGGTTGAGAGTCCCTCTAAGCAGGGACTTGCAACAACCAATAAATAGTTCCTATTTATTAGTTATGATGCAAAATCTGATGTGGAGTCACTTTTTATGACAGGTGAAGGTGAGTCATAAATAGGGACTGAAATGAGCCATAAATAGAGACTGAAATGAGTCATTTACCAGTTACCACATGGCATGATTTTATTGGTTGTTAATAAAAAATATATATTAAATAAAAAATATATTAAATATATATATTAAATACTTATATATCTATTTAATTAATTATTTATATTAATTATTTAATAATTAGTTATATTAAATTATAATTAATATAAATAATTATTTTAAATCAATATCAAATATTATTTATATTGTTATATTAAATCATAATTAATTAAATTTATTTTACATAAAAAATAAATTTAATTTTTATATATTATAAAATAATTTTTAGTTGGATTATTTATTTTTATTTATAAAATTTAAAATACTAATCAAATTTAAGTTATTTATTTTAATATTTTATAATATTAAATTATTTTGAATTTATAAATTTAAATAATATTATTATAAAAAATAATAATTATATTAATTTTAATTATTTTAATTAATTAATTAAGTGAGACCACAATAGGGATTAAAGTTAGTTACTTCTAATGGAGAAGAGAGAGATTCTTTGAGTTTTTATTTATTGGTTATGACGCAAAATTTGATGTGGAGTTACTTTTTATGACAGGTGGACCATAAATAGGGATTGAAATAAGTTCTTTACTGGAGATGGTCTTAGAGCATCTCCAATGGAGAAGCCCAATTACTATTTTAGTAAGAGAAAAAAGGAATTGAACCGTTAGAGGAACTAAAGTGAGTTCCTTCACTTTTTTCAAGAAGAGAGAGAGAAGAGGGAGTCCCGACTCCCATTAACCAATATATAATTGCCAAGTGGCAAGTAAAATAAAAAATAAATAATTATATAAAATATTAATTAATTAAATAATTATATTAATTAATTAAATAATTATATTATATAATTAAATAATAAATAATTTAATAATAATTATAATGACTAATTAAATTAAATATTAATATTTTTATTTAATTAATAATTTCTATTAATTAATTAACTAATAATTAATTAAGTAATTAAGTTATAATTAATTTATTAATAATTATAATAATTAAATAATTAAATTTTTATTTAATTAATACTTTATATTAATTATTTATATCATAATTAATATTAAATATTATTTATATTTATATTATTATATTAATTTAGCCGTTGCAAAACTAGCTGTTGTAAAAATAGTCATTAGAAACTAGCCGTTACTATGTTACCGTTATTGTTAATAAATTAATATTTTGTTACTCTATATATACTACTTAGATATACTTCTATTCTCACATTATCTACTACTCTTCTTTATCTTCTTCCAAGTTTACGAAATCAAAGTTCTGCTACTATTATTTTTCTTCCAAGTTTAATTATATTTTTTTTTGTATTAAGTAATTTTACAAATTAGTGTAATCCCGAATTATTTATTGTGTATTATTGTTATATATGAATTTATTTAATATTAATATCTTTTAATAATGAATTATTTTTAAATTTAAATATTTAAATTACATTATTAAAAAAATTAATTACATTAATTACAAGTATTTTAATTAATTAATTAAGTGGGACCACAACAGGGACTAAAGTTAGTTCCTCCTAATGGAGAAGAGAGAGATGCTTTGAGTTCCTATTTACTGTTTATGACGCAAAAGCTGATGTGGAGTTACTTTTTATGACATGTGGACCATAAATAGAAATTGGGATAAGTTCTCTACTGGATTCAGACTTTGTATCTATGTTTGGAGGTACAGCAACAGTGTTACTTTCTTGATCAATCTTATCTGCTCCTCTGAAGGTAGTTCCATTATGAAATTGTCAAGGGAGACTTGCCCATCTCTATTTGGTTTCAACAACCAGTTTTGGGACCGGCTACTTCTGCCGCCGGTGACGACGAATTCAGAGAAGACGTGCAAGCACGACTGAGTGCGAGACGGTGACGATTGATGACACGAAAGTGACGGAGACCTTGGGTGCGAGACCCAAGGTGAGAGATGGAGAAAACTTGACATTGCAAGAGCTAATGAGCAAAGAGATGAGGAGCTCGAGCTTCCGCTAGAAAGGGAGAAGAAAGAGACGCTAGAGCTAGGACAGTTTTTTTTTTTTTTTTTTGTGAAAACTCAGGTGGTCGACTTCATGTGAAGTTATCTGAGAGCTATTAGATAAAAATTTAATCAAATCAGTCAAATTATCTAATGGCTCTCAGGTATCAACTTCACGTGAAGTCGACCGCACCTAAGTTTCCACTATTTTTTTTCTAGAGACCTAATTATATTTTTAATTTTTTAGAGATTTAAATGTCTGCAAAACAAAAGTTATGGATATATTTATCTTTTTATCAAAAAATTTAAACATAATTCGATTTAAATTGTATAAATTGATTATTGTTGCTATAATAAATTAATTTTGTTCTGATTTATTAAAAAATAAATTATTAACTGATTTAATAAAAATGTCTAATAATATTATAACATATGTAAACGACTAAAAAAAATATCTTTAGTGTTTTTATCAAAATAGTCACCTTATTCAAATAGTATAGTAAAATTGTAATTCTATTAGTTCATTTTTTTTGGGTCAAACATAGTTTCAATCAAACATGCATGGCAACTCAACTTGAAACAAAGAATATATATGTATAAAGTATTAAGCATATTAATAATCGAAAAATAAAAATAAAAGAAAAGAAAACTTGATGCTTATCATTCATCCTGTACTTTAATATATAACCATCATGGCATCAATCCATCAACTTACAAATAAAGAAAAAAGAACGAATAGAATAACTCATGCTGGAATCTAATGACACAAGATCTTCCCTTCTATACATTTAGAAAGTACCAATAATGAAACAAGATTATCATTTTCTTTGAAAAAGGAACCTTATCACTATCAATGTATATATCATCACAATTCCAAAGTCAAATACTTCGTTTACCATTTCACAATATAATATATACTACAAAAATACAAGTGATAAGACTTCTTTTTTAAGTTTGTTGTCAACATGCAAATTATTTTAGTGTGTCGTTTATAAAATAATGTACCTTTACAAATACAACGATAATATATAATAAAAGCATACTCTAAATCGCTAATTATATTTTAGAGAACCGATATTAAATCTATATAAATCATGTGTATAAACAAAATTTACATTTTTATCATATAGGAAGCAAGCTAAGTTCACTAGTCACAACAAATTTTAGACGAGTAATCGTTCATATATCCTTTTAGCAATTATTTAAAAAATATTAATTAAAATAAATAAACAATGTGAAAAAAGAAAACAGTTCTATACACTTTGTAGAGTAATAATATTTCAAAATAAGAATAAAAGATAAATAAGTAATATAAGAAAAAGTTTCTCAATCAAAAATTTCTTTTATAATCAAGTACGTGAAATTATTTGAAAATTTTTAATTATATAGTCAACTAGTTGAAAAATAAGCTAGTTATATATAAAAAAAATTAAAACAACTTTCTATTACTCTAATTTTTCAAATTTTAAAATTAAAAAAAAATTAACTGAGTTGGTTTATATTATATTTAATTTTCTAAAATTTTTTATAATTATTAACACAATTAATATAAAAATAATTATTTTTACTCACATAATATTATATAATTAGATACATTTATAAAATTATTTATACGGAAAATACATTAAAATTAAATTTTTATTTTTATCTGAATACATCCTATTAATAAACACCTAATTGAAATTATTAATGGTTCTTTTTTCTATATACGACGTCACAAAACCGTCGTTTGTTCCTATCCACTCACAAAACGACCTACCGTTTCACTCTTCTCTCTCTCTCTCTTTCTTTGAAGGTCACAACTCACAACTCGGACCAACAAAAGACCAGAATACGACGATTTCATTTTGGGCAAAAAATTGTAGATAAGAATCCCAACACACCGTAGCACCCTCTTCCCTGTAATCCAGGTAAATTCTCTCAGCAACACCTTTTCTTATTCATGCTGCTTCTATATTTGTTGTTCCTTCATCAACAAGACATTCTTTTTTACCATTTGATCACGAAAATTTTCTAAACACTTGAATAGTTTTGATTCCATCCAATACCCAATTCTGCATGCAAAATTATTGTCTTACTGTTTCAAGTTCCAATCTTTATGGATTAATTGAAATGGGTTTTGGTGCTGTTCCTATGTTAATTTTCATTTTTGCTTGATCCTAGCTCATTGTTAGTTCGGCAAATTGGTTCTGGGTTTGAAAATTTGAGCTTTGTGCTTTAAAAATACTAGAGTTGAAGCCCTAGAGTCGCTTAAATTCCATGTAAGTTAGGTTTTGTGTGTGACCCATTGGTCAATGGAGTAAAATTGATGATCTATTTAATCCTAAATTTGTATTGTGATTAGCTACTTGATTTTACATTGTTAGACATATTGAAGCTTTGCAAGTAACTGCATGAATGTGCTTTGTTGTAAAGGGTTTTTGAATTGATGACATGGTATTCGAGATTGAAATCAAATAAGTTTTTAACTCAGGAGTCAGAAAAATTAGATCTTGACCTTTTCCTGCTTGATAGCTTTAGTAGATTATCTTGTTACTAGAAATTGTTGATTTTTTGTGGCCCTCACCAGTAATAGATTTCATTGAGATGTTCCTGTGTCTATTGCTTAAAAATCATAGACCAGAACACTGCAAACGGTTTTAAATGGGAGAAAAAAAAAATCTTGAGAGGGTTGTAAATACAGCTGATTATAACTGAATAAACTGATAAGCGCCACATGACCGAGTTACTTTGAGTTTAGGTTATAATTCTGTGAAACTAAATTTTGTTATCTAGAATGTGTTCAGATGTGGCTAAAATTGATGCTTGAACTGTAATTTGATTATTATGGTTTGTCTCCTCCAAAGTAGAACCAAATAATGTAACCTTTGGTTAATTTACTTCATTTTTCAATCTTATGTATCTGCAGCATCTAATTTGAACCAATGGATGGTACAGCTGCAAGAAAGTCTCAAAAGGCTGACCGAGAAAAAATAAGGAGGGATCGACTCAATGAACAATTTGTAGAACTCGGCAGCATTTTGGGTAGGTACCTCCACCATCTTACTTCTGAAAATAAGAAAAATTGAGTAGACTACCAAAACTTCCATGGCTTCTTGGCATATTCTGTTAATTTGTTGCTATTCTTCCTGACTTTCTAATGATTTACATAGGGACTCCTTCATTAAATAATCTACTAATAGCGAAAGCCTCACATTAGTTTGGATTTTGTTGAAAGCACTCGCAATTATTCACTTGTTCAGAATTCTCCACGTATTTTTTTCTATAAAATACTTTCCTTCTTTGAACCCTGCTTTCTGTATATGAATTAGAAATTTAGTTGTTTTGTTTTACTTTTCTCTCGGTACTGGTTTTCCCATGAAGAACTTTAGTGTACCTGTTGTATGTTTTAGGAACAATGAATTTTGCTTGTGTTTTCAAATTTGTATAATGTTAGTAATACTTTGTAAAGAAATAAGTTGGAATTTATTATTTTCAACTTGACATCACAGAAATTATATGCTGATGAATGGATCAGAATTTGTTGCACGTGGTTTCTTTATAATTTATTCATATGCTAGTCATTTGATGCTAAGAACAGATGAGACGGCACTTCTCTTAAAATCACTATCTAAATTTCAGACCCTGATAGGCCTAAAAATGACAAAGCAACCATTCTTGGTGATACAATTCAATTGCTGAAGGATCTTACTTCTCAAGTTGGTAAACTCAAAGATGAATATGCTGCACTAAATGAAGAATCTCGTGAAGTAATATTTCCTCTTCTAGATTTGATGCATTCATTACCTGAAAACAATAAAGGAATAATTTTATCATATTCAATTTTCAGTTGGCTCAAGAGAAAAACGATCTCAGGGAAGAGAAGGCTTCTCTTAAAACAGATATTGAAAACTTGAATAATCAGTATCAGCAGCGACTGAGGAACATGTTTCCTTGGACTGCAATGGATCATTCAGTTATGATGGCTCCACCATCATACCCATACCCAATGCCAATGGCTGTCCCTCCGGGTTCAATTCCCTTGCAACCATACCCATTCTTTGCTAATCAAAATCCGTCTGTCATCCCTAACCCCTGTTCAACATTTGTTCCTTATTTAGCACCAAATACCCTTGTTGAACAACAATCTGCCCAGTATGTATCTCCACCGTCTCATCCAGGTACTCGGTCCCATTTGTCAAGTAAACATGACACCAGAAACAAACCACCCAGGGATAGGGAGAGCAAAGCAGAAAAAAGTGAGGCTTCAAATGATGTCACCACAAACCTTGAGTTGAAGACTCCTGGATCTTCTGCAGATCAGGTTAGCGTTGTTTTCTCAATATGGTAACTATTAACTAATGGCTGTTATTGAACAAGTACTGTATTCAAGTGGTGTTTTGTGCTTGAATTTCGGGTTTTGCAGGATTTATCGTCAGGAAAAAGGAAATGCAGCAAGCCATTGAGGTCAGAAGGGAGTTCATTAGGTAGGTGTTCATCGTCACATAGTGTTCAGGACAGCTCATCAAGTAGTGTCGATGGTAGCAGAAAGGCTAACGAATGAGAACGGACTTATTTATGCCTCCCTATAATCCCTTTGGAATTTTTCATTGTTCACCTGCTGGAACAACCCTGAGTTGGTTTTTGTTCTCAGCAGGGTGTAATGTAAATGTAAATACTACCTAATTGATGTACCAAGAGAACATATATTACCCAATTCAATGAATCTTAAAGTTTCTCTTGTTGGAGAAAAGAGATTGGCAGGTCTTGTTGCTGTGTTTCTATTTTATTGTTGTTGTATGAGGAAATTTACCACTGGTTAATCCCAATAGCAAGAGAAGGAGACTCCATCTATTTCAAAACGTTTAAGGGAATAATTTATATAATTGTAAAATGGTGGCCTATGGTCATAAAAAGGACCAACTGAACAAGCAAAAGAATGGTGGGTCATAAAGCCAAAGACACACTTGTTCAGGCATCTTGCAAGGGTTGTGAGCTCTTAGTTATACAAGAAATTATGCATATATAATAAGCCTAATTTTGGATGATGTTTAAATGATCATTTATATATATATAATAAGCTAGATCAAGATAGGCCTAAGTATTGGTGGTTGTGCTTTTGTGTTACCCTTTCTAATTCACTATTCAAAATTTCTTGGGAGTATAAAGCCTCAATCTTGAAGGTAACTGAAGAGTCCCTTTTTTGACCTCCAAGTGTGTGATTGTTCTCATCCTTCTCAATCAAGAAACTACTCTTGGAAGATGCAACCATTGTACAAAGCAAAACCCTGTTGGTAGGACACAACAGAAGTTACACTCAAAGAATATATGCCAAATCCAACCATCAGAAGCAAACTAAAAGTCCAATCACCTCTTATATAATAAACCTCAGATTACATGCACTGGTGTGCTTATGAGTGAGTGACAAAAAAGAAAAAAATGGGGTGGTTCTACACAAAGAAGAAAAAGCACAAGAGTGCAGAATGGAAGCAGGAACGCACTGTTTCTTTTTCTCCAACTCTCCATTTGCTCATGCTACTTGCCATTGTCATTAGCTTGTTATGGCTTTCCCATTTCAGGGATTTCATTTTCAACCAGTAGAATAACAAGCTGCAATGTCTCCGTTGAATGCAGGCATTTTGCACATATGTTGCTTTTGTTGATTTATTATCGTAAATGCTTTGAAGTTTGAACCACTCTTGACCCCAGAAAAGTATAAATCTTTCTGAGTATCACTAAATATAATAATACAATAACACTAAATTCATGTAATTTAATCCAGTATTACTATAATTCAAGGAGATTATCCCATATATCAAGCACACTCTAATTATTTTATTAGAATATTCAAAAATTTCTCTTGAAAGGGTAACTTCCTATTTAGTATATGAGGCCTACATTCATGCATAACTCATAAATTGCAATCAGACTGTTTTTTATCAATTCAGAGAGAAGGCTCTATTCACACCAAAGAACAGAACAAGAACTACTTGAATAATCAGCTAAAGAACAGAACAAAACAATTATTAAAGAGATTGAGAGGAGTAATAATAATGGAGAATTATAATAATGAGGAAATCCCATCAGCGCCATCAACACGAGCCACACGAGGGACTCCAGGTGCACCTCTCTTCGGAGGTTTCAGATCCATCAACAATAATGGTGGGGTCTTAGTAAAAAATCACTCCTTTCATAACTAACTTTTCTTGTAACTGTTTCCTCAACTAATTTCAAATTTGTATGATTAGGTAGGAGCAGACTTCGTTGGCACATTTATGCTGATGTTCGCCGGAACAACGGCGGCAATAACAAACGAGAAGACCAATGGATTGGAAAGTCTGATGGGCTGCGCTGTCGTCTTGCGGTGACGGTGATCATCCTGTCCACCGGACACATATCCGGTGCTCATCTGAACCCCGCTGTCACCGTATCATTTGCTGCCTTAAAGCACTTCCCTTGGAAGAAGGTAAGAACTCAGTGATCTATCTATATATGGAATGCATGTGAATGTTCACTAAAATATATATGGCATGCATGCAGGCACAGATATTGGCATCAGTGTGTGCCGCATTTGCACTGAAGGGAGTGTATCATCCATTCATTGGGGGGTGGAGGATATGGCCAAGCTTTTGCTTTAGAATTCATCATCATTCATCAGCTTTAATCTCATGTTTGTTGTCACTGCTTTCAATATTATATATCACGAGTTCTTACATTCTTTCATGGGAAGTGCTTCAAAGCAGCAAAGGAAATGGTGACAGCAGGGTTGAGATGAGCACCGGATATGTGTCCGGTGGAGAGGATGATCACCGCCACTGCAAGCCGGTGATGACAGCGCAGCCCATCAGACTTTCCAATCCATTGGTCTTCTCGTTAATTATTGCCACCGCTGTTCTGGCGAACATCAGCATAAAGGTGCGAACCAACTCTGCTCCTACCTAATCATACAAATTTGAAATTAGTTAAGCGAGGAAACAGTTACAAGAAAAGTTAGTTATAAAAGGAGTTGAGAGATAGTTAGAGATGTGGCTTATATCTTTTTGGCAAGAGGAACAGAAGGAAATGGCAAATAACAAGAGACTTTGAGTAAGAACACTTCATTATAATTACTCTTCTTGCTCTCTTTAATAATTGTTTTGAGAGAGAGATAAAGAACTTGAGATATACGGAGAAGTGTAAATGAATGGAGAAGATATATGGAGAAGTGTGAATGATTGGAGAAAGAAGGGTAAAGAATTATAGGGAAGTGTGAAGTCTTAGCCTTTATATAGACTTATAGAGAAAGGGGAAGGAGTGATGAAATAGTACATACTTTATTTCTTATTATATGTACGCTTTTTTTTTTTTTTATCAATTTTTCCTCGGCAAGACCTTTAATTTGCTATTATGAGAGCAACAGTGAGAAAGAACAACAAAAAAGGATTTTAAAATGGATTTAACTATATAAATTTTGTTTATAAGATGATCCTTATCCTTTTTAATGTTATAATTGTTGTTGTATTTAGATGATAAGGTTGATCAAATAATTATTTTAGTTGTTTTAAAAGTAAGCTAAAATTTATATTTAAGCATATCTTAACAAAAAAAATTAAAATATTGATTCAGGTAACATTTGCAAGAAGGGTGTTAACAGATTCAGATTTAAGAATAGCTTATAATTAAGCCTTTTTTCTTTTCAGTTATGTTAGTAGTTGGTAGCGTTAAGGATATAGATATTATGGTTTAGATTTATGTATATTTTAGCTTTCTTTTTACCTTATTGGCAATAATATTCAGTTCCTTCAGCTATTTAGCATTTATTCAAGTAATTATTATAAACTTTAGGTATATTTTAATTTGTTTGATAATTCTCAAATAGTATATATCTCAATAGCATATAACGAATGAAATTTGTTTGATGGAAAGATTTTGAAATTTTGAAAAAGAAAGTGAAAGGATGGAAGGTCAAGGTGTTAGGACTCATCAAGAAGGTATTTTTTTTATTTGAATACCAATCTATTGTTATTTTATTTTATTGTGATTGTCTACTTACAAAATTAGTTAAGTGAGGAAACAGTTACAAGAAAAGTTAGTCATAAAAAGAGTGATTTTTTACTAAGATTCCCACCATTATTGTTGGTGGATCTGAAACCTCCGAAAAGAGGTGCACCTGAAGTTCCTCGTGTGGGTCGTGTTGATGGTGCTGATGGTGTAGAATAAGTAGACTATCTTATAACAATAAATTCAATATATACATGCTTTGTTTATTTGGGTAAGGAATAATATCAGGACAATGAAATTATGAACATCACATGGGTCAAGGGACCCTGTTTCTGACTACATATTACACAGAGAAAAAAAAAGACATTGTTAAAGTACATGTATAGCAATTTCCTCGCAAAGCAAATGGAATGACCTTTCATTGAATGCGTTATGAATATTCAAGGATACAGCTAACTTTCAACCTACTTTAATGGTCTCTAATAAATGCATTTCGTCACTTGTTTAGTAAATAGTGTTCAATGGGTTGATTATGCTTTCTTGTACTATTCACAAGTGAAAAAGGCTGATTTATTTTACTCTCAACTGGAAACATAGTAAGAAATTAATTAAGACGGCAAACACTTTATCTTTTAAATAAAAGTGCTTTTGTTTATAAGCACGGATATTCAGATAAGGACAGAAGAGATATAGTTGTATTTAAGTAAGTGATATATAGGCTAATATATTATATTTTGAAATACTTAATTAAACATTACTAAAAGAGATAACTACTTTTTTTTTTCATTGTTTTTTAATTAATTTTTTACAATTATATTTTTTATCATTATATCTTTTTCTTCTAAATTTTGTACGAAGAAAAATGATAATAAATTGAATGTTTCATAAATTATTCTATCTTAAAACCTAAAATAAAAATTACATTTAACTATTATTGGGTACTTTGACTTGAGTTTATATTTAATAATGGAAATGTTTAGTACAAAAAAAATTAATAAAATATTATAAAAAATTGTCTTATTTAAAACGGAAAGAGATGACAAAGAGCAAGAGAGTTTCATATCCTAATTATAAAAGAAAGAGAAGTTACAGAAAGAGAGGTTACAATAATGCTTGAGTAGTTGAGCTTGGATAATGATATATCCCTAGAGCTTGAGCAGTTGAGCTTGAGCAGTTCTTTAAATATGCAGAGGGCGTACAACCCGTACCTCTTTCTTATGCTTGATTTCATACATGATTTATAAAAATAAAATACACCATAATTAAATTAATTAATTAATAATGCAACATAGGATATATTAGTATGACACCATATGAAATTCTTTGTGTTTCAAAAGAAGTAGAACTTACTGTCAAATATTATTAATTTTTTTTATTATGAACTTTTTTACTACTACCTACATGATAGTTGTAGAGTAGTAGAGTACCATCAAATATAGGAAAGTGAAATCCTATACATTATTATCCTTGTCACATTGTGTCTATTCACATGGTTTTTGGAACAATATATATAGACAGTCATTATTAGTTATTTTTTAGTTGACATCAATTAAATCACAACATTCAATTTTAAAAATTATATTGGTTATATTAATTAGTCATTATAATGTCATGATATTATTTAATTATTATTATATAAAAATTGTGAATAAAAATTCACCTAAAATTCACTTAAATATTAATTAATATGGATCACATTATTTTAAAGTATGGATCTTATTAATGAATTATTTTTTAATTAAATTGACTTATCCACTAATTTTAAAACCTAAAATAAAAATTACATTTAATTATTATTGGATACTTTGACTTGAGCTTATATTTAATAATGGAAATGTTTAGTACAAAAAAAATTAATAAAATATTATCAAAAATTGTCTTATTTAAAACGGAAGGAGATGACAAAGAGCAAGAGAGTTTCATATTCTAATTGTAAAAGAAATAGAAGTTACAGAAAGAGAGGTTACAATAATGCTTGAGTAGTTGAGCTTGGGTAATGATATATCCCTAGAGCTTGCGCAGTTGAGCTTGAGTAGTTCTTTAAATATGAAGAGGGGGTACAATCCGTACCTCTTTCTTATGCTTTATTTCATACATGATTTATAAAAATAAAATACGCCATAATTGAATTAATTAATTAATAATGCAACATATGATATATTAGTATGACACCATATGAGATTCTTTGTGTTTCAAAAGAAGTAGAACTTCCTGTCAAATCTTATTAATTTTTTTTTATTATGAACTTTTTTACTACTACCTACATGATAGTTGTAGAGTAGTAGAGTACCATCAAATATAGGAAAGTGTAATCCTATACATTATTATCCTTGTCACATTGTGTCTATTCACATGGTTTTTGGAACAATATATATAGACAGCCTTTATTAGTTATTTTTTAGTTCACATCAATTAAATCACAACATTCAATTTTAAAAATTATATTGATTATATTAATTAGTCATTATAATGTCATGATGTTATTTAATTATTATTATATAAAAATCGTGAATAAAAATTCACCTAAAATTCACTTAAATATTAATTAATATGGGTCACATTATTTTAAAGTAGAAATTTTATTAATAAATTATTTTTTAATTAAATTGACTTATCCACTAATTTTAAAACCTAAAATAAAAATGACATTTAACTATTATTGGGTGCTTTGACTTGAATTTATATTTAATATTGAAAATGTTTAGTACGAAAAAAATAATAAAAAATTATAAAAAATTGTGTTATTTAAAACGGAAGGAGATCACAAAGAGCAAGAGAGTTTCATATTCTAATATTTAAAAAGAAAGAGAAGTTACAGAAAGAGAGGTTACAATAATGCTTGAGTAGTTGAGCTTGGGTAATAATATATCCATAGAGCTTGAGCAGTTCTTTAAATATGCAGAGGGGGTACAATCCGTACGTCTTTCTTATGCTTTATTTCATACATGATTTATAAAAATAAAATACACCATAATTGAATTAATTAATTAATAATGCAACATAGGATATACTAGTATGACACCATATGAAATTCTTTGTGTGGTGAATGCTATGGTGCCTAAGTCATGTTGCCTAACTTACTAAAAAAGCAAAGAAATAACATTTAATAAATTTTAAATATTTTATTTTTATTTTATACATTTTATTTTTTACTTATAAAAGCAAGTTAGGCAATTTAGGCACAATAATAAAAGGCACCATAGAATTCACCTCTTTGTGTTTCAAAAGAAGTAGAACTTCCTGTCAAATCTTATTAATTTTTTTTTATTATGAACTTTTTTACTACTACCTACATTATAGTTGTAGTCTTGTAGAGTAGTAGAGTACCATCAAATATAGGAAAGTGGAATCCTATACATTATTATCCTTGTTACATTGGTAGCGTTTAGTGGAGAGACAGAAATGGAAAGACTGAGATTGAGAGATAGAGATTAAGAGATAGAGATTGAAATAAATCTCATTATTCTGTTTGGTGCAAAGTGAGTGACAAAAATTGAAACAAAAATAAAACTCTAATTTAATTTATACAAAAGGTAAAATTGGAATTAATTAATTGAAATGAGGATATTTTAAGTATAAAATGTTATAAAAGTTTCAGTCTCTATTTCTAAAAATTTTAGTCTCCTGTGTCCCTGCTTTTTGGAGGTACTAAAATACTAAAATTTTAGAGACAGAGACACAAATTTTAGTACCAGTCTCTCAACCAACAAACATAATATTGAGTTTCAGTCTCTCAATCTCTGTCTTAATACCTCAAAACAAACACTACCATTGTGTCTATTCACATGATTTTTGGAACAATATATATAGACGGACTTTATTAGTTATTTTTTAGTTGACATCAATTAAATCACAACATTCAATTTTAAAAATTTTATTGATTATGTTAATTAGTCATTATAATGTCATGATATTATTTAATTATTATTATATAAAAATCGTGAATAAAAATTCACCTAAAATTCACTTAAATATTAATTAATATGGGTCACATTATTTTAAAGTTGAGATCTTATTAATGAATCGTTTTTTAATTAAATTGACTTATTCACTAATTTTAAAACCTAAAATAAAAATTACATTTAAGTATTATTGGGTGCTTTGACTTGAGCTTATATTAATAATGAAAATATTTAGTACAAAAAAAATTAATAAAATATTATCAAAAATTGTGTCAAATCTTATTATTTTTTTTATTATGAATTTTTTGAATATTACCTATACGAAAGTTGTAGAGTAGTAGAGTACTATCAATTACTGGACAGTGGAATCCTATTCATTATTATCCTTGTAATTTTTATTCCCATTCTGTCTATTCACATGGTTTTTGAAACAATATATAGAAAGAGCGTTCATTAATTATTTTTCAGTTGACACTAATTAAATCACAAGATTCAATTTTGAAAATTATATCGACTATGTCAATTAGCCATTATAATGTCATGATGTTATTTAATTATTATTATTATATAAAAATCGTGAATAAAAATTCACCTAAAATTCACTTAAATATTAATATGGCTCACATTATTTTAAAGTTGAGATCTTAATGAATATTTTTTAATCAAATTGATTTGTCCACTAATTTTAAAACCTAAAATGAAAATTACATCTAACTATTATTGGGTGCTTTAATTTGAGCTTATATTTAATAACGGAAATGTTTAATAATAAAAAAATTAATAAAATATTATAAAAAATTGTCTTATTTAATATTTATTAATTGTAATAAATACTAAATAAGATCGTTTTTGTTTTTCTTCCTAACATTACCGATTTAATAAATGTCGTTCATAATAGGAGAGTTGAACTACTTAATAAATTAATTTAAGACTATAAATAGCATAAACAAATTTAAATTATTTATTAAAAAGTGATCGCCACTTCCATAGAATTATTCACTGAAAATTAGTAACACGATATAATTTTATTTCTATAATTGATAAAGCTCTACTACCTTATAACTATCATATAAGTATTCAAAAAAGTTCATAATAAAAAGATGGATCATAATTATCGCAACTGCAAATATCTACTAAATATCTAAATTGATGTACTTAGCAACTGAAAATAAGTATTAAATAAAAAAATTTCCATCGTTAACAACACCACATATTCTTTTCATTCTGTGTTTTCACTAATAACCATAAAAACGCGTAACCTCTTCTTCAATTTTTTATTTCAATAATTTATCCTTTTCAATTTTTTTTAATTCTCTTCATTGAATGTTCTTCTCTATATATAACAATTATTTGGATGAATTTTTATGGTTTTATGAACTAAACAACGATAATGCCAAATGTTGATTTTTGATGCCAAATATAAAAAGAGGAAAAGAATAATTAGCAGTGATCAATATTTTTTTATAGATCTTATCATTTTATTTTGGATATATTCTATATGTGAGTACTTTATACCAAGAGTTTGATCTCATTCTTCTGTTATTAATTTTTTTTATCTCATTATTGGATTCGTAGTTCTTTTACTCTCACCACAAGATGCACTTTTCTATATTTTTACTATTTCCATCATTCTCCTTCTTTTAACATCGTGATTGTATTGCCTCCATTCACTACAATTACAAATTATTACCTTTATTTTAGTTAAATCTCAATTTTTAAATTTTTTTTGTATTGAATGATATTATTTTTTTATTTTTAAAATTATTGATTATGTAAAGTATTGTGATTAAAATTTGAGTACATAAATATTTATTTTTAAATTAAATTAAATAAATTATATAACAAAAAATTTAATGATTTTGTATTCCATAATATTGTTTGGTATATAACCCTGATTATTTGATGAGTTTAATTTTGATAGCGTTGTGTAATTAGATTCATGTCAAACTATTTTACACTAATAGAATATCAAAATTAAATTCTTATTTGATTAACATTGAAAAGAGGCAAAAAAAAAAATTACACCTACCAATAATTTGTTAAAATATTAATATGTTTATTTCCTAAACAATTAATGATGTAGAGTACTGATATTCAAGTACATGCAAATTCGTTCATAATTAAATTAAAATAAATAACTTATATTGCAAAAAAAAAATTATTAATTTAATATTATTCATTTGACATATGGTACTAATTATTTGATTGGCATATAAAAGACGCAAAAAAAATATGTACCTATATGGTAAAGTAAAAAAATTCTCATGGATATTTTGTTAATTCTTTTTTGAATTTTTAATCAATTTTATGTTAGTTAATATTATTTTTTTTTACTGAATATTAGATAACATATAACATTGAACATGTGGTAGGATAAAAATATTTATTAATTAATTTTTTATAATAACCTGATAACACAATAAACATCGATCTAAATTTTCTATTATATATTTTTTAACGTTTCAACTTTTACGATATTATACAGCCTAATCTAGATAGCCAAAACACAGTAAAATGAGTAACAAAAAGATATAAAATTTTACTTTTTGTTATGTGGTACAAAGATGATATAATAATATAATAAATTGTAATAAAAATAAAATAAAATAAATAAAAACAAGAAGATATAAAATTTTATTTTTTGTTATGTGGTATAAAGATAAAATAATAATATAATAAACTGTAATATTCTAATACAAAAGAATATATCAAGAGCCTTTTATTTTTTTATTTTAATTTTGTTAAAAATACTAATATCATTTACTTTTAACTTTTAACTTTTAAAATAAATGCAAAGATGTGACCTTTTGTATATTAGATAATTTAAAAAATTTATTATAGAAGAAGTTAAGAATACGAGTGAGAGACAGAGGGAATTTTTTAACATATTAAATTTGCGTTATATCAAGTGATGATTAAGAAACAAATTAAAACTCTAGATTCAAAAAAATGTCTCTCTTTTTACAATGTTTCACCTTAAGTAATTATTTTTTTATAGATAGTATTTAAGTAACAAACAAAATAATAAAAAGGTTCGTATTAGACTATGAAAACTAATGTCATCTTTATACTATGAAAACTAATGTCATCTTTAGAGTATGATCGCATTATTTCAAAACATGCAAAATATTATAATAAAATATAGTTTAATTAATATAGTTTAAACAAACGTACAACTTATATAAAAGTAGTCAAATATAAGAAATAATAACTTTCTTTTATTCTAAGGGCTTATATTAAATTGCAACTTAAATTTATAATTATTAGTTAAAAATTTACAATAATGTACTATTTTTATTAAATTAGTTAAAAATAATATATTTTGATATTATTTTTATAAATTATTAACATCAAATTTTAATAATTTGAGCAAAAATTTTGAATATTTTATGTCGTACATCTTTTTTAATAGAATAATAAGACAATTTAAAATACACATCAAGAAAAAACTATTATTTTTATACATCTAGATATTCAAAAGACACAAAAATAAATTCTTTTAACAACACTTTAACGACTGATAAAAGTTAACACACTAAATGATTATAGATCAAAGTGATAGACAATATTAAAAGTTGCGATAATAGTACTTGATGATCATTAATTACGATCGGGTGAAGAGAATGTGGGAAGAGACAAAGAAAATGAGAAGGAGAACAAGACAATAATAGTGTGTGATATAAAAAATAATAGTAAGAGAGAATAATTGTGTGTGATACAATAAGAATATATAATAAAAGTATAAATTAATAATTAAAAAATAATAAAATTAAAGATAATTTAATAAATTAAAAATAAAATTTAAAAAATAAAATATTTTTTATCTATTAGAATTATAAATATAAAATTAAAAAAATACTTTAAATATAAATTTTTATCTTTACTTCAAATTAAACACTTTTAAAAAAATAAATAAATAAATTTTATAATATTTATAAATAATTACTTTATAAATATTTATCTTAATTTTATTTCACATAATAACAACATGATAAATTTTTTAATATCTTATTTAATTTAAATTTTTAAATTTTAACGTCCTAAAAGTTAAATAACTTATAAAATTTTTATATTTATTTTTAAATATTTTTTATTTTTAATTTTAAATTATTTTATCAAATCTATAATTAATTGAATTCATCCCTATAATAAGAAATCAATTTAATTGAATAATCTTGGAGCATTTATATAGTTATTTCTATGGTCAATAAATCCGACAGTTTTTCAAGATTCAAAAAGTTATTGATAAGAAAATGTAGGATGAATTACGAAAATTTTTCTCAAGTACATAATTTTTATATTCTTTTATTTTGTTTATTAATTATTTTTATAGTTTGATATTTAAAAACGAAAAAAATAAGCATTTTATTTCTTCTGTTTTTTTATTATTTATAGAAAAATGAAGGCCTCTTTAGATTTAGATCCATATTTTGGCCTATCACTTAAAAAAGATAGAGTCAAATATAAATATCTATAAAATTTAAATAAAAATGGTCTTTTGTAAATAATTAATATGTATTTTGGTTTATATATAATCTTTTTGAATTAGGATAATATTATTATTATCATTATTCGTTGAACTATGTTGTTTCTGATGTTTTATATATATATATATATATATATATATATATATATATATATATATATATATATATATATATATATTTTATTGTGTGTTTTTATAATTTAATATTTTAAAGATTTTTTTATAATAATTTTAATTTTAACAAAATATAATATAAATAAAGTCACGTTAATATTAAAATAATAAAAAAATATTTATTTAATAAATTTTAAAAATAAATAATATATTAATAAAAAATTAAAAATAATTTCTTAAAAAACAATAAAAAAGCGGCTGAACAGTCGTGCCTGTTGAGCCGTTAGTTAATTATAACGAGAAAAAACATCTTATAGATTAATCTTTATTTTTTATTTAATTTCACTCTTCAAAATAAAAAGTTTTGTATATTATTTCTTATATATATATATATGAATTAATTTTTGTAAGATAATTTGTCTATTCTATTTAACTACTTTTAGTATTTAGTTTTTTATAAGAGTAATTAATCAATAATTTAATTGTTTTCGATGATTTAAAATTCAGTGTTATTATTGCTAACTGTTGACATATAATAGAGAATCAGCATATTTGATGTATAAACAATTTAAATTAAAATGATTTTTATTATATGATAAAAATTTTAAAATTTAAAATTATTGTCATTAATTAAATTTTGATATTGGTCAAGTGAAATTTAAAATTATTTTATATAAGATAATAATAAAAATAAAATAAAAATTTTATATTTATTTAATTATAAATTAAATATAAGATAGAATAATTTATAAAACATTCAATTTATTATATTTTTCCGTACAAAGTTTAGAAAAAAAGATATAATGATAAAAAAAATATAATTGTAAAAAATTAATAATGCACCGTTTCATTTTTATTAAAAAGCTGCTGATTCATATATCATAATTCATAACACAATAACAATATTATCAAATTGAAAGGAGTGGTATGACACCATGCATACGCTACTATATTATTATTATTATTATTATTATTATTATTATTATTATTATTATCTATCATTGCAACTATCTAGCTTAATGAAATAAAAATATGTGGTTAATGTGTTTTTCATGAGAATTCTTAATTATTAGTTCTCTCAAACTTGAAAAAATCTAATTAAGTGAGATTCCTTGTGTTTCGGAAGATATATAATTCTTTGACAAATTTTATTAATTTTTTAATTTTATTATGAACTTTTTGAATACCACCTATATGATAGTTATAGAATAGTAGAATGTTATAGAATATTAGAACATTATCAATTTTAGAATAATAGAGTCTTATTTATTATTGTCTATTCACATCATTTTTGCTATTATATATACTTAAAATAAATAAGTTTTCAAATTAATTATTCTTAAAAGATATATATTAAAATACATATATACAAATTAAATATGCCAATAAAACTTATAAATTTATGTGCTTATAAAATACGGCTTAATCCATCTCTTTTTATTATTATTATTTTTTTAATATTTTTAGGTTATGTTAACAAAATTAAGATAACACAACTTTCTTTATATAAATTTACATGTGTCCTATGTAAAAAAGACTAAAAGTGTGTTTAGTTTGTATTTACTTTTAGTGTTTTATTTTTTTAAAATTTTATGAAAAAGATATATATAAAAAATACAAACCACAAGCACAATAAATGTTTAAAATATTTTCATATAATTCATGCGAATTTATGCATAATTGATTGTGTAAAATAACTTATAAATTCTTACCTTATTACAAATATTTTAAAGTAATATATATTATAAGTTGAAACTCTAAATTATTATAAGTTCATTTTATTATTTTGTGGGGATCAGATTGAATAATATATCATTTTTGGTTTTATTTATTGATTATTATATGATTGGGTGCATTTATTAGTAGTCAGACATCCGAAGTTGTACATGTTTAATCTGCAAACTGCAAAGGACAAGAGTGAATGAAAAAAAATATATTAAAAATGGGTGCATATGCGTCTGCAATAATTATAGTTTCCAATGAAGTGAAGTATATATTATATAAAACACAATAAAATTTTCAAGTTGCCTCTGCAAATGGATCGGATACTCTGATTTGAAAATTTTTCATGGGATTATTATGTATGTGATAAATTTTATAATTAATTAGTTATTTTTGTAAGTTTTATATTTGATCTCACTTTTTTAAACTTTAGTAAACATGAATACTATTCTATTCATTTGTTCTTTATTATCTTCTAATTAGTTTAAATTTTTTAAAAAAATTTAATATTACTCAATAATAATGCTTATTTACTAGATACATTTAGAAAAAATTAAATATATCTTGAATAAAGGGCATTAATTTGCTGTGTGTTGCACTATTAATCAGATAAATAAAATAAAATATTTTTTTTCAGTATGTATATGGCCATATGGGTAATTAAGAAACTTTGTGAATAAGTGAGCCAAATAATTGGTTGTATATATCTCTTTATTATTATTGAAAAAGAGTTAACCCAGAGAAGCAGGCTTGGTGGTAAGGCGGTGCCAATAAAATCCAAGTTAAAATGCTATGGACTATGGTTGCTATATTTGAGTCAATGAATATAGAAATAATAATGTTTGAAAATATATCCATCTATATTAGAAGAATTTGTACCTGGTCCCAATAATTCAACTTGCATGAATATAGGTTTGTTTATATGTGTGACATGAATATGTTTTGGCAGTGAGATATACCGCTGTAAAATCTTACATTTTTTAAATAATAATAATAATAATAATAATAATTGAGATGAGATTTTGGAATTTTTGTTTGTTTATTATTGCACCATGAACGTAAGCTTGCTTATAATATTGATGAAGTTGTTTATGGTGATAAATAAAGGCTATTGGAGAGTTAGCGGGAATCGCGGTGAGAGCCACTGTCATGCGCAACATTCTCATAGTCCGGTATATCCTTCTATCAAATCTACCTTCACTTTTATATTATTATATAAATAATTAATTTTTAATTTATTATAATAGGATCTATTTATGAAATTTGGTAAATATAACTATTTATATTGTCTTTTTTTATCAATTTAAATTTATAGAACGAGTAATTTTATGATATGATATTAGAATTTTATACTCTAAAAATCTAAAATTCAATTCTGGATAAATAGGTTTCCAAATTTCGTAAAGTGCCCTTGAGGTTTAAAGTGCTCTGCTAGGGTTTAGCAGAGAAATTTTACTATCTATAATTTTCTGTGATCAATCGATCATTTCGAGTAATCTAGTGTCATTGTGTCAACTTGATCAACATGGCAGCAAACGCTGCTACCGCTGCTAGCAATCCGAGACTGCAACCTGAAGAAGAAAACACAATAATCAGTTTTGATGAGAAAGACGTGCAAGTTGGGATTGAACGTTGTGCAAGAAGTTTAGTTGGGAGACTTTTGGCGGATAAACCATTCTCAAGCGGTACTGTGGAGGCTGCTATGTACTCTATATGGAGGCAACCGGAGGGTTTTAAAGTGGTAGATCATGGAGGAAACATATTTCAATTCTTCTTTGGAGATGAGAAGGATATGCTTCGTATTGAGAGGGGTGCCCCTTGGCTATTCAAAAACTACATCCTGAATCTTAGGAGATAGAAGGAGGGTGAGAATAATGTAGAAATATATTTCACTCACGTGCCAATATGGATACAAATTTGGGGTTTGCCAGAACAATTCAAGACTAAAGAACTAGGAAGGAAGATAGGAGGCTCATTTGGAGAGGTGCTGGATGTGATATCTTCCACGTTCAAGGCAAGGAGCATAGCATTGTTAAAATATAGGTAAACTTGGATGTAACAAAACCTCTCAGAAGATATGTCAAGCTTGTTAGTCCCAAAAACCAACAACTTGAAGTGGCATTAAAGTATGAACAGATCGGCACTTTTTGCAATTATTGTGGATTCATTGGACATGAGACAAGAGCTTGCAGTTTTCAAATTGAAGATTCGTTGAAGGGAGAGGTGGGAGAAGAAAAGTGGTGGGATTGGTTGAAAGCCGACCAGACGGGAAGAAGAGAGGGTGCTACAAAGGATAATCCTAATACTAATCTGCCTAAAGGGCAAGACAGCTCACACAACAGGGCCAAAAAGCCAACTCCAGTAAACTTAATTAAGGGACTGGCTAATCTATCAATGTAGTCTCAAGGAAGAGAGGGAAGAAGTGAGGAAGAAGAAGTTATGAGCAATGCTATCGTTTAAAAGAAGATACAAACAGCAAACTATC
This sequence comes from Arachis ipaensis, assembly GCF_059453495.1. Classification (NCBI taxonomy): domain Eukaryota; kingdom Viridiplantae; phylum Streptophyta; class Magnoliopsida; order Fabales; family Fabaceae; genus Arachis; species Arachis ipaensis. The sequence continues at coordinate 10,370,042 of NC_142438.1, forward strand.
CTCCACAAATCAATACCGGATCAGCAATAGAAAGAAACAATGCTAAAGGAAGAGACGAAAAGGAATATTCAAAGGGGATTGAAGCAACGACGTGCTTTGTGTTTGGAGAACAAGGGCTGCAGCTCACAAAATCTACTAGCAAGAGACAAAACTTAAAGCAGCTAGCAAGGAAACCTACTACAGTGTCTGGAGTTAAAAGGAGTTCACATGGAGAAAGGGTTCCACTCAATAAGAAGAAATTATGTTCAGAAGAAAAAATGCAAGCGGAAGAGGGAGAGGGTGCCACCCCACAATGTGCACCCAGTGACCAATGAAGATGATGATGTGGAACTGTCGGGGTATGGGGAATCCCCTGACAGTTCACAACATACAAGGGATCTCTAGATCTCATTCTCCCGATGTAATGTTTTTATGTGAAATAAGAATATTACCACGAATGTTACAACTCAATGCAACAAAGCGGGTTTTCAGCAGGCATATTATGTGGATCCTAGGGGTCAATCTGGTGGGCTAGTGCTGGCATGGAAGGATAATGCAGTTGTCTCAATTCTTTCTAGCGATGACTTCTTTATTTTCTTTGAGTGGACAGACCCTACCAAACAAAGGAAATGGGAAGTAGCTGTTGTTCACCTACATTGTGATGACAACATTCGGTTTAATCAATTCCGAAGAATTATGGAGATCAAAATGACAGTCAGCCCCTATTTTCTTGTGATAGGCGACTTTAATGCCATCTCCGCCTATCATGAGAAAGAGGGAGGAAGAATAAAGTCGGCCTCATCAATAGAGGCTTTCAATAAATTCATTAGTGATGGTGAGCTGGTGGACTTGGGTTACGAAGGGAGAAAATTCACTTGGAGCAATAGACGATACGGTGACAACCTAATCATGGAACGGCTGGATAAATGCCTCTCTACACATCATTTCAGAGCAAATTATTCGCAAGCAACAATACTACATTTAGATGATACAGGCTCTGACCATTGCCCTTTGATGATACTGGTGGACAGGGAGGAGCACAAGGCAAAAAGAAGATTTCGATTTCAGGAAAGATGGTGTGACAATGTGGAAGTTCTTAATATGGTGAAAGAAACATGGAGGACTGAATTTGATGGCTCTCCAATGTTCAAGCTGTTCTCTAAACTGAAAAAATGCAGGCATGTATTGGTAGAATGGCAAAAATCTGGCTCTAGCGATTCGCAACACCTAATTTTGGACTTGGAAAATCAATTGAAGCTGGAAAAATTAAAGGGGACAGAAGCAACAAGATCAACTATTTTACAACTGGAGGAAGAATTAGCTGAAGTTTACTTACAAGAGGAGAGATATTGGAAGGAAAAAGCTAGATTTCAATGGCTAAAATGGGGTGACCAAAACACAAAATTCTTTCATGCTAAATTCCAAAGTCGAAATCGAAAAAACAAGATTTTCAGACTACAAGACAGCTCGGGTAATTTCAGCACAGATCCTGGAGGTATTGCCCGAATTGCCACTGAATACTTTAAGGAGCTGTTCACTTCCTGTAACCCCTGTACTGCCTCGGCAGAACTGCAATCTCTGGAGAGGAAAATTGATGATGCTACTAATAGAAAACTTACTAGAAGCGTTTCCGAGGAAGAGATCAAGAAAGCTACATTCTCCATTAACCCGTTCTCAGCCCCAGGAGATGATGGATTCACTGGAAAATTTTACCAACATTATTGGGAGATTATTAAAGGTGATTTATGTAGTGCTATTAAAAGTTTTTTCTCTGGAGGTCGGATGTTAAGGGCATTCAATCATACCCATATTTGCCTAATTCCGAAGATGCAAGGCACAGAAACCATGAGCCAGGTTCGCCCCATTAGCCTCAGCACGGTCCTCTATAAGATTATATCTAAGATTCTTGTCCACAGAATGCAAGATATTTTGGATAAAATCATAAGTGCTAATCAGAGTGCATTTATTAAAGGTCGCCTGATCAGTGATAATATACTAATAGCTCATGAGCTTATGCATTTTTTGAAAAACAAGAACCATGGGGATCATGAGATGGCAGTGAAGTTTGACATGAGTAAGGCTTACGATCGGATTGAATGGTGCTTTGTTTGGGAAGTCATGGAGAAGTTGGGCTTTTGTTCTAAATGGATTGACTGGATCAAGGAATGTGTTACCACTGTGTCATACTCTGTTACTGTGGATGGTCAACCTCATGGTTACTTTAAACCATGCAGGGGATTGAGGCAAGGCGATCCCCTTTCCCCCCTATCTTTTTATTCTTTGTGCAGAAGGACTTTCCCATCTGCTCCACAGAGGAGAACAGAGGAGAGAGATCTCAGGTCTACGACTCAACGGTAGATGTCCTACGATTAGTCATTTATTCTTTGCAGACGACTCAATCCTATTTTGCAAAGCTAATGAGCAGGAGTGCCAGAGACTATTAAAGATTTTGGAAGATTATAAGAACGCTAGTGGGCAACTTATTAACTTCTCTAAGTCTTCAGTATTCTTTAGCAAAAACACCCCAATACAGATTAGAGATGCCCTAGCTGAATCTCTACAAATTTCACATGTGGGCAGACAGAATAACTACTTGGGACTCCCAGCAGTAGTACATCGATCTAAGAGGCAGACGTTCAATTTCATTAAGGAAAAGGTGGAAAGGAAGCTGCAAACATGGAAGAGATCTCTACTATCCGTTAGTGGTAGAGAAGTTTTGGTGAAGGCGGTAGCTACAGCTGTACCTATCTATACATTGAGCTGCTTCAAGCTCCCTGATTCATTGCTTGAGGAAATACAAAAGAAGATTCTGAGTTTCTGGTGGGGTCAGAGAGGCTCTGAAAGGAGGCTACAGTGGGTGAGATGGAATATAATTTGTAGGGAGAAGAAGTATGGGGGACTAGGTTTTAAGGACCTTAAAGCGTTCAATTTAGCTATGCTAGCCAAGCAAAGCTGGAGGATTCTTACTAAGCCTGAGTCCCTAATAAGCAAAATTTACAAGAGCATATATTTCAAATATTCTTCCTTTTTACAAGCCCCAACAGGTCAGCAGCCATCATGGGCCTGGAGAAGTCTACTAGACGGAAGGAGAATTCTGGAGGCAGGGATCGAATGGAGGGTAGGAAGAGGCAATCGGATTAGGATATTTGAAGACCCATGGCTAAGGAAGTTTAATCCTATTTCAGACTACCAGCAAAACAATTACAATCCAGACATGGTATGGGTAAACCAACTCATCAACAATTTCAGATAGTGGCAAGAAGAACTAGTTAAAAGCATATTTAGAGCCGATATTGCTACTGAGATTCTACAAACAACTATCTCAGAAGATGGGGAAGATAGCATTACCTGGAAGTGGGAACGAAACGGATACTACTCGGTGGCTTCTGGGTACCGTATTGCTTTTAGACTTTCTCACCCTCCAATCCAACAGCTCCCGGAAGTGTGCAGAGAGAAGAGAGTTTGGAATAGCTTGTGGGACTTGCAATGCCCACCAAAGGTCAAAGTCTTCCTTTGGAAAGCCCTCCACGGTGGTTTACCTGTCCGAAACCGATTACACAATAGGATGCAGACGATCGAAGATATATGTCCGATGTGCCATGAATTAGGGGAATCAGTAAATCATTGCATATTTGACTGTAAGCATGCAAAGGAAATCTGGAGAAAAGTTGAATTTGAAAATTTTGTTACCTTCAACAGCTCTGAAGATTTTTGGAGGCGATGGATAAAGCTTATAGAGGTGCTGAGGAGAAGACCCAATTGGAAGACAAACTGTGCTCTTACTGCAATTCTCGCTTGAAAGATCTGGCTAGCACGAAACCTTAAAATTTTTGAAGCTAAAGACTCTGTCATTGATGTGCTCTATTCATCTGCCGTGGAACTCCTTGAAGAATTTGGGAAGAGAAATGTAAGGTAGTGACTACAGTAGATAGATTCAAGAAATTCAGGTTGTCATATTTTGATTCTTGTAATGGGTTAGTAGTGTAATGGGTTAATGGATAATCTTTTATTTTATTGGCTGTCCAGATTGGACCCTTATCTTTGTATATTCATTTTACAAATTTAAATGGATATATAATTAATTTTGAAAAAAAAAATTCTGGATAAATAAAAAAATAATATAAGACAAATAAAAAAAAGTCTATATAAAAGTTAAATAAATAAATAAATTTTTATTTAAAAAAATGTTAGAGATATAATCATTTATGTTATTTTTTTATTAATTTAAATTTTTAAAATGAGTAATTTTATGACAAAATTAACTATTTTTAGTTAGAAAAATAATTTAATATAAATATTTTTTTTTAAGATGACAAAATAGAGGAGAAAAAAATAAATTAAAGATAGCAAAAGAAAGAGAGAAGGATTTTTTTTTTTGGTTATTTTTAATCATAATAATAAGGGCATGCATGCATGACTCACTAGCTAGGAGGTAGGAATGAACAACAATAAGCTTGATCATACATTATTGTCCTTGTGTACAAGAACAATTGCATAGACAGATTAATTAATTCTTTTAGGAAAACTTCTGTCTCGAAGAGAAGATTATTAATTATTATTGTTGATATATAGTGGATATCTAGAGTTTCCAAATGTCAATTCAATTAATAACTAATTCTTAATTAGAATATAGAAATTGAAATAAATTCTGAAAATTGTTGTATATTTTTGTGGTAATTCGTAGCACATACATGCATGTTGGGGTATGGACCGTATTATGGTTATACCAAAGCAAGTAAATTTGTTCTTCAAGATGGACTTGAATAAATTCTTTATAGGGGGCTATATAATTTTCATGTCTCAATATATATGGTTCCCATTATTAACAACAACAACAATAATAATAATAATAATAATAATAATAATTAGAGAATATATTTTTTGAATAAACTTGAATAAAAATTGTATAATGAGTGTGGATCTTAATTTGGCTAAACTTTCATATCCTAATTGTAAAATTTTTATGCAGATATATGGATTCTAACTGGGTCTGGAGACGAACAATCAAGAATTTATGTGAAATGATATTGTCAAAGAAAGAGATCTTTTAAATTATGAACTTTTTGAATACTACTTATATGATAGTTATAGAATAGTAGAACTCTATCAATTATAAGAATAGAGGATAGTACTTCAATTCAGTAACATTTGAACCACTAAATTAAAGTACTATCTTCTATTCTTTGTTCCCTCTAAATCATATTAATTTTAATAAAAAAAATTTATTAGCTTATTTAATTTGTATATATGTATTTTAATATATATCTTTCAAGAATAACTAATTTAAAAACTTATTTTAAGTATATAGAATTGTAAAAATCATGTGAATATATGGAGGGTGTGTCTTTGGAAGTGAGTGGCGGGACCAGTGGTGGAGCTTAGTTCAGACAAGGGGTGGCCATGGCCCCCCCAAACTTTTATAAAAAACTTAGTAGTACTTTTTTAAAAGATAAAAAATAGTTCACTTGACTTAAATACTTTACTATGATTTAAAGTATCTAATAAGTTCAATAAACAACACTCTCTCTATCTTTAGGTTCAAATATAAAAAATTAGATATCTTTTATTTATTTAATTTAATATTATTTTATATTTTACTATTTATTTAATTTAATTTTTTATATGATAAAAAATAATAGAATATTCAATAAGTATTAATATTATTGTATTTGTATAAATTGATAAAAAAATTCAATAAATATTATAAATTTTAATATTTGTCCTTCTAACTTCTTCTTTATATATTTTACAAGATATATATTCAAATTTTTATATAAAATAATAATGAAAAATCAAAGAATTGATACATTTTTTAAGAGGAAAGCTAATATTTAAGAAGGAGAACATATAACTTTTACAATATCAACACATGTAGATAGTTCTTCTACTTTAATGAATCACGAAGAAAGTGAGATATAACCTTCAAAAGTTCAAAAAGTTATATCTGATGACTTTAATTTTAACTTTTTGGAACGAGATCTTGAAAAAGGGCTTTAAATTTGGCAGTATCACCCAAATCAAAGAGATGAGATTAGACAAGCTTATCTTAAATGAGGTCCATATAAAAAAATATTTTGACAATTATTTTCTATTTGGCCCCTCCAAAATTTTATTTCAAGTTCCGCTATTGGCGGGGACATTCATGAAGGGAGAAAGAGAGAGAACCTTCAGTGTTTGATGGACTCTTGGAGTAAGTAAGGACTAAGGACTTTTCTCTCTAACTTAAATCTTTTGTCAAAATAACACTACATATATATTTGGTGAAAATCTAGTCGCAATTAATTTTATATGAAGTTAATAATAAAAATTGTTAGATAATAATTTAATTAAATTTATTAAATTATTTAATAATTTTAATTATTAATTTTATATAAAATTAATTATATTTGAGTTTTTACTATTAAAAAATAAAATGACTACTTATGAGCAATTGAACATATCTTTCACACAAAAATAATAATAATCATAATATTATTAAGTAATTTAATTAAAGAATTTAATTTAAAATGGTTTTATATGTGTATTCAATTACATAACGATATATTTAAAATTGTATTAGTTCAATTTTCTCACATTAGTTAACATTAGTAAAAATTAGTGTATTTGTTTATTATATTAGAATTTGTTAAATTGTATTAGTTTAATTTTCATCATACCAGTGGCATTAGTTAGCATTAGTTCATTTATGCATCAAGTTAGCATTAGTTTACTTGTGCATCATTCATGTATTAAGTTAGCATTAATGCAAATGTGTATTATATTAAAACTAGTATTTTTATCCGTAATAACATTACGGGAATAAAATTTTTTTAAAATTATAGTTCACTTTATTCTGACAGTATAAATTATGCATGGCACAAAAGATTTATAAAATTAAACTATTTTTACAAAAAAGTTGTAAATTGACAAAAGTATCTGACTAAGAAGACCAAGATATCTGTAGATAAAAAATTAAATAATAAGATTTTTAGTTATTATTTTTATATGAAAAAGTCTAATTTTTATTAATAATTAATTTTATAAATAATAAGATTTTTAGTTATTATTTTTAGTTACTATCGATCGGATGACATATTTTGATTTGTCAAATTACTAATATAAAATATAAATTATATATAAAGTAAAAATAGTAGAGAGAAATAGAAAAATGGAGAGAGGTAGATGAGAGAATTTAGGAAGAAAATTTATTAATTTAAAAAAATATATATTTTCTCTCAATTTTAATAAGATTGTCATGTGACACATTTGATTATTAAATTAGATAGTAATATATGATACATAATATAGGTATATTTCAATTAGATAGTAATATATGATACATATAGAAGCATAATGAACTAAATTCTCAAGGACCTATTTGTCTTTCGAACTTTATTTGTAAAATAACGTCAAGGACTTATTTGTCCTTCGAATTTTATTCTCCTTCCAGCGTGGCACCGTAACGAACACATGGACACCGTTTCAGACGGAAGAATTAAATTGTCCTCCATTTATTAAAATCAATGACTTTTTTATATTTAAATTTTGTTCAGAGATGTATTTATCAAAAATTTAAAAAATCAGGCCCTTTTCCCAAATAATAATGATGTGGTGCAACGAAATAGGCAGATAAACAAAAATTTCACTACTATGGTATCAGTATAAATTATAACTTGCGTTTTACTATTTTCAATAGTTTTTTTTATTTTTTTTGTTCATCAAAATAATAAAAGGCAACTTCCATTTTATTGTTTTCGCTTTTTTAATTTTTTTTTATTTTCTTTTGGTTCAAACGCATCCTGCGTTTTATGCGTTTTACGGATGGGTAATATTTTAAGTTTTTTACCTTTTTTTTTAAACAACAAAACGTTGTATTATTTTAAATGGACACTTCATCTTTTTTATTATTTAAAATAGACTATTTATCTTTTTTATTATTTAAAATTATTCATCTTCTCTACTATTTGAAACGTTTCATTTTTAAGAGTTTAGTCCAATTTAAATTATTAATATTTTTTATTATTTTTAAAAAATATATTTAATTATTTATAAATACATATATCTCTCGTTTACAAATATATGAAAATTGAAAAAATACACTTATCTCATTTACACCGTAAACGAGATACGTGCAAACTTATTTCGTTTACACTAATGCGATGTAAATTGGTAAACACACTACCAATTATTTTTTGATAATTAAAATAATTAAATTATTTATTTAAAAAAAACCTTCTTTTTAATGTTATAATTGTTGTTGTATTTAGATAATAAAGTTGACCAAATAAGTGAATAACTATTTTAGTTGTTTTAAAAGTAAGCTAAAATTTATATCTAAATATATCTTAATGAAAAAAATCAAAATGTTGATTCAGATAGTATTTACAAGATAGACCAATTTATAATCACAAATAATTGCACAAATGTCTGAATATAAATAAATAAATAAATAAAAAGATAGACTAAGAAAAATACTAAATACTTATGGTTATTATAGTTGCATGCATTGTTTTCTTAAACTAATTAATAAGGTGATATTATTTAATTATTCTTTTTAAATCTTGATATATATAATTCTCTTAAAAAATAATACCTGTTGATTGTTAAGAAAATGTTTATGTCAAAATAGTATTTATTATATATAAAAAAAAGTTATGCATAGTAATTAAGATTGATGAAAATCTAATTTCTAAAAAAATACGATATCTATACACACAAAATTAAATGTAAAAGAATTTCATTGCCTAAATAGTTAAACATAAATTAATTATTATAATGATATTATTAATTTACAGGCCAGCATCAAGGGGATGAATGAACCCAGCAAGAACATTAGGTTCAGCAATTACAGCAAACAATTACAAAGCAATTTAAGTTTATTTGACAGCTCCAATTCTTGGTGCACTTAGTGGTGCCGTGCTTATTTTGCTAATTAAACTTCCTAATGAAGTTGAAAACCCTGAACTCTCTAGACTCCTTCAAATCCTGGTGGAAGCTTCAGAAGGTGATTATTACAATCATTGATTATTAGAATCAATCAACCACACAAGATATATATAAACTTATATGTATCATATATATAATAAATAATATATGTAAAAAAAAGTATATATTGTGGAAATTAGCAATTGAGAATAATAATAATGTTTGCTATGTGGTTCGTCCGAACACTAGGGAGGCCGAGCTTAAGTGCTTCCGAGTGAGTTGACACTAAAGAGGAAGAGCTTTACGTCGGCCGGAAGTCAAACACCGCGGCTGGAATACCTGCACAAGATACTCCGACGCTCAAGTCAGTGATGATTTTCAGTGAGTGAGTATTAAGTAAAGAGTAGAAGAACGAGAGTGATAGAACCTGAGACCTATCCGAGCATATTAGCCAGGTTTTATAGGAGTTGGTTTCTACCCGTTAGTGGATAAGTCCTAGTTTGTAGGTTGGTTATGATCTTCTGTTTTGTTGAGCACGTTTCCTATTTCTTCGGATGGGCGAAGCCGAGCTTATCTGCTCACGTGCCGAGTATTCTGGGCGGCTGGTACGGGGCCGAGCTTTATGATGCACGTGTCTTTTTATTCGAACAGGTGAGGCCGAGCTTACCTGCTCTTGTTTCGAGTTTGTTTGATGTGATGCCAGCCTCAGATATTTGCGTGCCGAGCTTTGCGGTTGACCGAGGATAAGGGTGACGTATCACAGCCCCCAAGCTTGCCTTGGTTTGGACAGAATAGAGGCGAGCTTTTTTCTCGGTAGTGTCTTATTCCTCGGTCAAGGATTTTGGTTGTACGTCCATGCCCCTCAGCCCCCAAGCTCGTCTTAGTTCATCAGGTGAATTTGAAAACGTTTTCAGCATTAAATGCTTGCTTCGTCTTTCGCGCTTTTAATGAGTGACTGATGTGATTAGTGCTGCGTTTTCCAAGGCGCCCCTGGCCGTGTGATTGGTGTGGTTTTTGATCGTGGGTATTTGAGTGGCTCAGATTGGAAGGTAACGCTTCATATGTAACTCCCTCTTTTGTAAAAAGCCTGTTTGCCTTTTGATTTCTCATTGTTTCTTTTTCTTTTTTGGGGATTCTGCGATTCGGAGAGAATGAGCAAAAAAGGTGAGTGCTGATTTGCATTTTCGTTCCTTCTTCCTTTCTCATTTTTGCATGGAAGAAAAAATGGCTGATGCTGTTGGGGATGATCTCTATGGTTGGGTTGACACTAAGGTTAGGGGTTATGCTTCTCAGTTTAGTGATGGGGAGTCTGTTGAAATTTTGGGTTCTAACATTTGGGTTAGAAGTGGTAGTAAAATTAAGATAGAGATACTGCCTTGTGATTCTGATGACCGTGTCTTCCATTGTCGTAGTGACTGGGCATTTTTCTATATGTATAGTTGCTTGTTTACCGAACTAGGAGTTAGACTTCCCTTCACTGAGTTTGAATGTGGCGTTTTATACTGGTTAAATTGTGCCCCGAGTCAGCTTCATCCTAATTCATGGGGGTTCGTTAGGGCGTTCGAGATTTTGATGGAGTTTCTGGAATGTCCTCCGTCTCTTAGGCTATTCTTCTCATTGTTTCAAGCTAAGGGGTTGGTCGTGGGTTGTGGATTAACTTAAATAGTTATCCTCGTCGTGCCATCTTCGGTCTTTATAAATCTTCCTTTAAAGATTTCAAAACCATGTTCGTTAAGGTTAGGAGCGTTCCGGAGGAGTTCCCCTTCTATTTGAATGAGCATCTTGTTGAGAAACTTCCTTTGTCATGGTGTTCGGAGCCTATGCAAGTCTTGGATGTGGATGATAGGTCGGTTGATGATCAAATTTTAATGGAATTTTTGTTTGAGAAATTGGGTCCGAAAGGTTTGTTGTTTGTGTCCGAGTTGTTGAAGTGGGATGTCGATAGGCCAGCTGTTCTGAGCTATCTAGGTAATGCGGATTTTAGCTGTTTTGGTATTGTATTGTATTTGGTTTATTTTCATATTTCCTCTGTTATGTGTAGGTGACAAGGCTCCTACCATTACTACTGCTGGACTGAAGTTATTTTTTAGTCAACGAAAAAGGGTGGAGAAGGAAAGTTCGGCAACCAATGCTGAGAAGGATCCTGCATATCAGCCTGAGGGGACCTCCAAACCGAAGCGGAAGAGAGGTTATGTAAAGGAAAAGGTTACTGAAACTTTTTTGGAAAAAGGGGAGTCGTCTCAAGAATTGCAGAGAGTGGAGTCAGCCTATGAATCCCAAAAAAAGCTACATGGTTATGTGGAAGATGTTCACGCCCGGTCTCTCTGGGCTAAATTATATCCTTTTTCTGTTATGGCTGACGAGCTCTGTTGTTTTCCTGATGATTTGAAGATGATTGACAGTGTTGGTCATGTTGGTATAAGCCGTTTTCTTCAGGTGGGTTTTTGCTTGTGTTTATGATTTTTGTCTGTGTTTTACGTTGTTTTGACCCTTCTGCTTGTGTTCCAGGTAATTGGGGCTCGTATTGTTGCTGTTGGGCGGGCTCAGGAACTTGCTCTGGAGAGGGAGAGTAAAGCTGCTGTAGATGCTGTCAAGTTATCCATGGCTCTGGAGGAGAAGGAGAAGACCATTACAGAGCTGTCTTCTGAGTTGGCCGAGGAGAAACGTCTTCGGCTTTCATCTACAGAGGAGGTGAAGACTACTAAGGCTGAAAATGTTTCCTTGGGGTCAAGGGTCAAGGAGTTGCAGACCGAAGTCTATGAGGCTTTTGCACAAGGATTTGAGCGTGCCGTTTCTCAAGTGCGGGTTCTGTTTCCTGAATCGGATGTGGAAAAGCTTGATGCGACCAAGGTGGTTGTGAGTGGGCAGCTTGTTGATGATGAAGCTGTCGCTGTCAATGAGGGCGAAGGATCCAGCATTGGTGACAAGATCGAGTAGGCTCTTAGTTGGATAAGCATCATATGTAGTGTTTGTAGCTTTTTAGAACTTTCTTGTTATGTCTTTTTGGATAACTCCGGTCTTTGTTATTGGTTGTGATACTTTGGCTTCCGAGCATATGGCTCGGCTTAAGAATGACTTTATTTTGTAAAAGTTGATATTTTGGAGAAATTTATGATTATCTGTTGGAAACAATCGTATATATGTATTGAAGACGGCCGAAGCCGTTCTCTATTTAAGTGAATTTGTTTGACAATAAGAGTAGGCTCTCTGACGTAGCATTTGTGAATAGAAGCGCTTTGAGATTTGTTTTGAGTGACTTGATGATAGTGTTTGTTTGTACTTCTCCGAGTAGGGTGTTCGGCATTCGTATGTTATTTTCCGAGTATGAAGCTCGGATTAGTGTTTTTATTGGAAAAAACTTTGACTTATTTTTATGGTGGAAGTTTTTCAAGGGATATGCTCGGCTCATGATGTTAGGGTTCCGAGGATAATGCTCGTATAATTCGGAGTGTTTATTAATTGGAATGTATGATAACTGTCAGGACGAGAACTGTTATGATTGCACAGTGAGTTGTATGGGTACAATGATTTGTTGCGTCCGGCCTCGTTAAAACCCTCCCCGAGTAAAACCCATGTGTTTTGGGAAAAAACCTTCGGAGGGGAAAAAGAGTACCATCATTCGCTATTTTTACAGGCTATGTTATGACTGATATTTCCTTAGAGAGGATACGTTCCATGTTCCTGGAAGTTGCTCTCCTCTAAGGGTTTCTAATTTGTAAGCCCCCTTTCCGAGGTTTTGAAGAACTCGGAAAGGACCTTCCCAATTTGCCGCTAATTTGCCATGTGCTGGTGGTTTTCGTGCATCTTCTGTTCGTCTGAGTACAAGGTCTCCATTGTTGAAGGACCTGTGAACTACTCTTTTGTGGTGTCTTTGCTCTAGGTATCATTTTCTGGCTCGCTGCTTTATGGCGGAGATGTCTCTGTCTTCTTCCACGAGGTCCAGTTCGGCTGTCCGAGCTTGTTGATTGTTTGGTTGATTATAGAGCTCGGTCCTTAACGTTGGGACGCTGACCTCTACTGGAATGAGCGCTTCTGCGCCATATACCAATTTGAAGGGAGTTTCCCCTGTGGCAGATTGAATGCTAGTGTTGTAACTCTATAGAATTTCTGGAATGAGGTCGGCCCACTCCCCTTTAGCTTCGCCGAGCTTTTTCTTTAATCCCTGCAAGATAATTCTGTTAGCTGATTCAACTTGTCCGTTAGTCTGCGGGTGCTCTACTGAGCTGAAGTGATGTTTGATGTTAAAATTTGTCAGAAAGGTGGTGAGCTTATGGTCTGTAAATTGTCTTCCGTTATTCGAGATTATTTCTCTTGGGATACCGAATCTGCATATGATATTTTTCCATAGAAAAGATCACACTTTTCTGATGTTATGTGCGCTAGTGGTTGTGCTTCTATCCACTTAGAGAAATAATCAATTGACACTAAGAGGAACTTTACCTGGCCTGGCGCTTTCGGAAAGGGTCCGAGGATATCCAATCCCCACCTATCGAAAGGCCAGCTTACCTCTATGGTATGGAGCTCCTCGGCCGGGGTCTCTGAGAGGGTGGCGTGCTTTTGACAATTATCGCATGCTTTTACTTTATTGATGCAGTCCCGTTTTATCGTCGGCCAATAATATCCTGTTCGCAGAATCTTTGCTGCTAATGCTCGGCCGCCGATATGGTTGCCACAGACTCCTTCATGCGTTTCAGCCATAACTTCCGCGGCTTCCTCGTTGCTGATGCACCTGAGCAATGGTTGTGAGTGTCCTCGCCTGTATAGGGTGTTTCCGAGCACTGTATAGAAGCTTGCTCTTCTTCGGAAGAGCGGCAAGCTCGGCTCATCATTTGGAATGGTGCCTGTATTAATGTAATCGAAAAAAGGTGTTCACCAATCTGGGACCTGTGTAATACTCAAAATTGTATCTTGCTCAAAACTTGGTTTGTCAAGTGTTAGCTGGGACAGTGCCGATGTGTTTTTGGCTTGCCGTGTTGTGGCTAACTTAGATAACACATCGGCCCTGGTGTTTTGTTCTCGGTTTACATGGATAATATCAAATTCTTTAAATTTTGAAATTAGATCCTTTGTTATGAGCCAATATTTCTCTAACAAAGGATCTTTTACCTGAAATTCGCCCTTTATTTGATGTACCACCAAGGAAGAGTCGCAGTAGGCTGTTATTCGGGGTATTTGTAGTTGTAGGGCGAGCTTTAGCCCAGCAAGTAGGGCCTCATATTCTGCCTGATTGTTGCTTGCGTTGAAGCGGAACTGTAGTGACTGTTCGGCCACCACTTTGTCTCCTTCTTTTAGTAGTATCCCTGCCCTACTGCCTTCTTTGTTTGACGCTCCGTCCACATGGATGCTCCAACTGACCTCTATATTATGTGTGTCATTAGTCATCTCCGATATAAAGTCGGCCAGCACTTGTGACTTCAGTGTTTTCCTTGATTCGTACTGGATGTCGAACTCGGAGAGCTCGACCGACCATTTTATCAATCTGCCGGCGAGCTCGGGTCTGGTTAATATCTGCCTTAGCGGTTGGTTCGTCCGTACTATGATTGTGTGGCTCTGAAAATAGTGCCGCAGTCTTCTTGCTGTGGTGATTAGTGCTAGCGCCAGTTGTTCTATCTTCGGGTACCTTGTTTCTGTTGGTTGTAGCACCCTACTGATGAAGTATACTGGGCTTTGCTTTCTTTCTGTTTCTGTTACTAAAACCGAGCTTATAGCATGGTTAGATACTGATAGGTATAAATACAGTGGGTTACCTGTCTCTGGTCTTTGGAGGATTGGTGGTGATGTTAAGTGTTGTTTAAGTTCGGTAAAAGCATTTTCGTATTCGTCTATCCAGTTGAACTTCCTGCCTTTAGAGAATGTCTAGAAAAAGTGATAAGATCGGTTTGCCACTGCAGGTAGGAAACGTGACAGGGCAGCTATTCGTCCTGCAAGTTGCTGGACTTCCTTTACCGTTTTTGGGCTTGTCATGTTCAGCACGGCCCTGCACTTTTCTGGGTTGGCCTCGATGCCTCGAGATGTTAACATGAATCCCAGGAACTTCCCTCCTTGTACTCCGAACGCACATTTGTCTGGATTGAGTCTCATGTTATATGCTTGGAGTTGTCTGAAGATTTCTACTAGGTCGTCACAATGTGACCCCTGCATAGGTGTTTTTGCTACCATGTCATCTACGTAGACCTCCATATTGCGGCCTATCTGTTGTTGGAATACCTTGTCCATTAGCCTTTGATATGTCGCACCTGCATTCTTTAGGCCGAAGGGCATTACCTTGTAACAAAAATTCCCATGTTCTGTTATAAAAGCTGTTTTGCTTTGGTCTTCTGGGTGCATTAGAATCTGGTTATAGCCAGAGTATGCATCCATAAAACTCAAAGCTTTGAAACCAGAGGCGTTATCAACTAATTTATCAATGCAAGGCAGTGAATATGCATCTTTAGGGCAAGCTTTATTTAAGTTTGTAAAGTCGACGCACATGCGCCATTTACCTGAGCTCTTCCTTACCATTACCACGTTGGACAACCATGTGGTGAAGCAAATTTCTCTGATGAAGCCTGCATTGAGGAGCTTCTGGGTTTCTTCGAGTGCTGCTTGTTTTTTCTCTTCTCCGAGGTTCCTTTTCTTCTGTGCAACTGGTCGGATTGTTTTGTCGATTGCTAGCTTGTGGCAGATGACTTCTGGGTTGATTCCGGGCATGTCATCTGGTGTCCATGCAAAAAGGTCGGCGTTCTGACGCAGTATGTGAATGAGTTTTGCTTGGTCTGCCCCTTCTAGTGCTTCTCCAACATATGTGCATTGTTTGTCGTCTGATGTCAGTGTTACCTGTTGAAGATTGTCCATTGGTCGAGGTCTTTCGCCGAGGTCTTCCCTTGGGTCGAGATCGGCTAGTGTCGCTGTGTTGGTAGTTGTGTGGATTGATTGGACCAGTAGCCGAGCTTCCTGTTTTGTTTGTACTGGTTTTAGACCAGCGTTATAGCATTGCCGAGCTTCTTGATGGTCGGCATACACCGTAGCGATCTTGTTTTCCTGCACTGGAAACTTGACACACAGATGTAATGTGGAAACCACTGCCCTGGATATATTCAGGGCAGGTCTCCCGAGTATAATATTGTAAGGGCTGTAACAGTTTACTATTAGGTATTGAATATCAATTGACTTTGACATAGGGATTTCTCCCATTGTAGTCTTTAGCCATATGTGTCCCATGATGGAGACTCTCTCTCCGGAGAACCCAACTAGCTCTCCGGAGGAGGGTTGTATCAATTTTTCTAATAATTTCATTTTTGTAAAAGTAGAGTAAAATAAAACATCAGCACTACTACCTGGATTGAAATTACCACGGGATCGTCGAGGTTAGGGCTTGCCGATTTGAAGTATGTTTGGTTGAAGGATATTGTGACATCTGGTTCTTTGTCCTTCTTTGGTTGTATAGTTCCTTCGATTGCCAGCATTGCTCTATAGCTTCGTTTTCTGGCCGAGCTTGTTTCTCCTCCGCCTGCGAATCCCCCTGATATGTGGTTAATGACACCTCTTGGCGGATCAGGAGTCGTCCTCTCTTTTTTGTCGTCGGCGATTGCTTGTTTATGTTCTACCCTGTCCGAGTTTCCTCCTCTGCCTTTCCGGGTCTCGATGTATTTGTCCAGGAGCCCTTGGCGTGCCAGCCTTTCCAGGAGGTCCTTCGCAACGATGCAGTCATCCGTAGTGTGACCGAACTTCCGGTGGAAGGCACAATGCTTCGTCTTGTCCACGAACCGTTGATCATGGTAGTTCCCTGCTCGGGCTGGTGGCTTTATGATTTTGGCGTTGAGGATTTCTCTGATGATGTTCTCTCTTCTGGTGTTGAATCTGGTGTATGTGTTGTACTTTGACGCGGGCTTAGAAGGTTTCTTAGTGTCCCTGTTACCTGGCGATCTGAAAGTCCTTTCCTCATCTCTCCGATGTGGTTGTTTGTCCGACTTTTGGGCTTCTCGGAGTTCTTCGATCTCCATTTGACCTGCCGCCCTTTCTCGGAATTCCTCTAGCGTCTTCGGCTTTGTTATGGCAATGGTCTCCCGAAATTTGCCAGGCCTAAGGCCGGCTTTGAGAGCGTGCAGGTGAACGGCCGGGTCCAAGTCTTGGATCTCCATAGTGGCGTCAGCGAATTTGGTCATGTAGTCTTTCAGGCTCTCGTGCTGGCCTTGTTTGATGGTGCCGAGATAGTCCGAGCCATGTACGTAGATTCTTGAGGCAGCAAAATAATCAATGAATGATCTGGCGAGGTCTTCAAAGGAGGAAATCGAACCTGCAGAAAGTTTGGAAAACCAAAGTAGCGCAGCACCATCCAGGTATATGGGGAATGCTCGGCATAGAATGGGCTCATTGTTAGGGCCGTTGAAAAACATCATTGATTGGAACTTCTTCACATGGGCCCGAGGGTCGCCGAACCCCTTGTATGGTTCTAGCGCGATGGGCAGCGTGAAGTTTTTCGGCATCTGGTAGTTTGTGATCTCCTCGGAGAAAGAGTTGTCAAGGGTGAGCTTCTCCTTTGGCGGGACGATGTTTAAAGGGTCCGCCGCACTTTGAGCCGAGCCTTTGGAGTTCTCTCCATTGTTCTGTGTTGAGAGCTCGGCTATTCTGCGTACCTCCGCCTGAAGCTCAGCGATTTGAGCCAGGAGGTCGTCCTGTGAGAGTTGTGGATTTTCCTTGTCAGCCATGTCCGAGGATCGGGAATCCTGCAAAATAAAGTAGAAGACTAAACGAAGGAAAAAAATGGGGTTAGATGTACTCCGGGCCCCACGGTGGGCGCCAAGTGGTTCGTCCGAACACTAGGGAGGCCGAGCTTAAGTGCTTCCGAGTGAGTTGACACCAAAGAGGAAGAGCTTTACGTCGGCCGGAAGTCAAACACCGCGGCGGGAATACCTGCACAAGATACTCCGACGCTCAAGTCAGTGATGATTCTCAGTGAGTGAGTATTAAGTAAAGAGTAGAAGAACGAGAGTGATAGAACCTGAGACCTATCCGAGCATATTAGCCAAGTTTTATAGGAGTTGGTTTCTACCCGTTAGTGGATAAGTCCTAGTTTGTAGGTTGGTTATGATCTTCTGTTTTGTTGAGCACGTTTCCTATTTCTTCGGATGGGCGAAGCCGAGCTTATCTGCTCACGTGCCGAGTATTCTGGGTGGCTGGTACGGGGCCGAGCTTTATGATGCATGTGTCTTTTTATTCAAACAGGTGAGGCCGAGCTTACCTGCTCTTGTTTCGAGTTTGTTTGATGTGATGCCAGCCTCAGATATTTGCGTGCCGAGCTTTGCGGTTGACCGAGGATAAAGGTGACGTATCACTATGTATGCATATATATTATATATTGGAATGTAATGGTGTTTAGATATATATTGATAGGATTGGTTGGGTGAATATATCCAAGAAAAAAAGTGAGTATAAATTTGGCTCTCTATTGGTTAAGTTTTGATTAAACAAAGAATTTTAATTAGGATGGACAGTGGATTTATACTTTTTTTTCCCTTAATTTTTTTAGTAAACATGTAATCTTTTACATATTTTATTTATAATTTTTTTGCTCAATTTTTGTGGTTTTTTTAATCAGGTCTTTTTAATTTTGAGTAATTTTTTGAAATAATTACGTTATCATGTAATCATTTAATGTTTTTTAACGATGAACATTCATGTATAGTTATTTTTATATAAAGTTAAAAGTTAAAAATGATTAAAAAATAATTTATCTAAATATATCAAATCATTTAATCATTTTTAACTAATAAACATAAAGATAATTATATATGAATTTCTACCATTTTTAATATGTCAAATTTTTTATTCACTCTTTCTAAAATTACTCTCTTAATATAGAATAGTTGCTCGAAATTTCATATATTACCAATTTATCATATACATTCGTTTTTTTATATATATAAGTAATAATGAATGATAATATTTGAATCTTATTTAAAAACGATAGTCAAGTTTAATACTCAATATAATTTGGCCTTAAATATAATTGCTTTGAATAATGAACAAAACAATTACTACTTACAAATTACAATCCCAAAAAAGAAGACTAGCATGACTTATTGCACTTGGGAAAAAAAAAAAAAGAAACAAAAGGAACAATAATAAAGACAAAGAGAAGAACACAAAAAATGATTAGTAAGTTAAGTTATGAGTGAAGTGATGAGTATTATTATATCTATTCTAGGGCCTCAAGTTAAGATAGTTTATGGTGCTTTATTTCTAATTCATTTCGAAGGGTCTCTTTCTATCGTGCACTTGAGGCCCTTAACTCAAGTACTCGATAGAAAGAGACTCTTCAAAATGAATTAGAAATAAAGCAGCATAAAATTAACTTTTTTTTCAAAGGCCTTTAGTCAGAGACACGATCTTTCTGAAATCAATGTGACTGCTTAATTTATCCTATTTTTTTTTTCTTTACTTTTTTTATTAATACCAATATACCATAAAAAATTAACGTGGCATAGAAGAGATATTTATTTAGGAATGAAAACAGGTCAGACTAGATCAATTTTTATTTTTAATAGATCTAATTTGTCATATAATTAATTGGTTTGAATTTGATCTGTAGTAGTCACTACTACATAATTAACTTTTCTTAACATTTAAAAAATGTTACAAAATCATATTAAAATGTTATTAATGAATATTAGTAATATTTTAACAAATATTAAATATATCTTATATTACTAAAAAATTTTATTAACATTTTTTTTAAATTTAATAATATTTAATAAAAATATTATAAAAAAGTATTCTATAATAATATTATAAAAAATATTACAATAGACATATTTTTTATAAAATGAGCAATACAAAAAAATTGATGCGAAGAGCCATGTGATCAAAATAGTTGTCTTGTTTCCACATCAATCTCTTTGTGTTGCTCATTTTGCATGAAAGATTAATAAAGTATGACAATGTGGGAATAGAATAGGATGTAATGTGCTAGAGTTATTGGTTGTATTATTTGCCTCGGATACGATTCATTTTGTTCTACATTATTTTGGTTTTTCTTTCTTAGCCATAAACATTATTATTAAATGTGGGTAAACATTAATCTGTTGTTAATGTGTTTCTTCTGCAAAATCTATAAAAGGGAGTGCTATATTAATTGTTATGTAAGGAAGTTGTATATCTTCTGAAACACGAGGAATTTTGGAAAAAAAAGTCCTCTAAAGTGATAATATTAGTAAAATAGTAATATAATACTTTAATTATTTTTAAATTTATAATATTTATTATTTATGAATTTCATTATTTTAATCCAATAGTGATTAATAATGTATTTTTTTTTAAAGTGACAATATAACTTATTTAGAGGAGTCGAATCCAAGAATCTCAATTAGATTTTCCCAAGTTTGAGATAATTAATAATTCTCATGAAAAACACATTAATCACATATTTTGATTTCATTAAGCTAGATAGTTGCAATCATAGATAATAGGTTTAATTATTCTGTTGTTCTTTATAGTTTTGTAAAATTTTTAATTAGGTCTTTATACTTTTTTCTTTTAATTGCGTTGCAGCACTAATTTTTTTTTTTAATTAGGACCCTAATTAGCTTAATTTTATAGGGAATCAACTAAAAAAAGAAAAATTTGGTGTAGGAATCCAAATAAAAGAAAAAAAAAATGTAGGGACTTAATTAAAAAAATTTAGTATAAAGACTCAATTAAATAAAAAAATATAAAAATTTAATTAAAAATTTTGTAAAACTATAAAGATTAATAAAATAATTAAACATAAATAATAATATACTAATATAGTAGCCTATGCATGGTGTCATACCACTCCTTTTAATTTGATAATATTGTTAAGGAAATTATATGGTACAGATCTAAATCTGTACAGATTTAAAGATTTGTTTCCTTAAACCACACTTTCTAAAGCCACACTTTTCATTTAAAACCGTAGCTCTTCACAAAGAAAAAACGTCACCTAATGGAAAAAAGTAAATTAGAAGATTTAAGAGAAGAAATAATTAAGTTATCGAAATTAATAGATCAAAAATTAATGATTTTAACTAATGTTAACTGTAATGACACCGAATTCTTAAAATCAATACAAAATGATTTTTCTCAAAATCTTTATTTTACTATAAGTTTTATTGAAGGACTTCAAAAACCTGAAAAAACTTATTTTTCACACGGAATTTCTAAGAAATGTTACCATGGAAATGATTTCCCACATCTTTATCATACTTTTAACCCACAATTAAATTCTACAGTAGATATGCTTGAAGAAATATTAGTATCTATAAAATTTCAAAGAAATAAGGAAAAAGAAAATCCCAAAGAAGAAAAATTTCAAAATATAATCAACATAACAGATTTAAAAGTAAAACCACCACTAAAATTATGAATATTGAAGAAAAATTAGAAGAAGTTACAATGCTTTTTAAACAATTAAAAATGGCTCAAGAAAATAATATTATGGAACAGGGATTTCAGATAGAAGAAGAATTAGTAAATTCTGAAAATATAGAAAATGAAGAACACATCCTAGATTATTCAAGTGACGAAGAACCAGTAATTCCAATACAAGTAAAAAATGAAGCTGGAACATCTAGGGATAATCAATCTCAATTTAAATGGGAAACAGGTTTTGATAATTATGCTTTTAAAAAAGGATTTATAAATAAAGATTCAAAATATACAAAAACACCATCAAAATACGTTCCTAAAATTCAGGAAATGGAAGGAGAAAGAATGCTCGATTTAGACTGTAAAAAGAATGAAAAAGAAATTTTCGAAAACTGGTTGAATTCCTTCTTATTAGAAGCCTTTACTAATCCAAAACTTAACGAATTATCTGGAAGAGATATTTGGAATTACATAGGATTTCATACTAAAGGAGCTATAAGAGATTATATGACATCAATAGAAAACCAAATAATAGAAGAATTAGCAACAAAAACAACAGCTTATGATAAGATATTATATATAATGATGATTCTATATAAAGAATTTTTTGGAAAAAATATTATAGATCATAAACAAGAAGTCTATAATAAAGAATATCAAGAAGCAAAAAATCATCTAGCTAACATTCAGATATATGATCTATGTAATGTGGAGTCTTATATATGTGAATATAGAATACATTATTACAAATTAAAAGAAGAAGATAAAAATCATTATCTTAGTATGTATATAACAAAACTTCCATATCCTGCTAATGAATTTATTATGGGAAGATTTATAAGAGAAATAAATAGAGGAACAATTGAAAATAATTTTGGCGGAGCAACCTCTGCAATAAGAGAGGAAATAAAAGAATGTTGTATGCAAGAAGCAACTCAAAAAAGATTTGCAAATATAATTAGAATTTGCTGTCAGGATAATGAAGAGATACCTCAAAAATATGGTCTTAATAAAAATTTTCAAAAGAAAAAGAAAATATCAATTTAGAAAAAGAAAATATTATCCAAATTGGAGAAAAAAGAGGTATTTTAGAAAAAGAAATAACAATAAAAACAAAAGACAAAAAAGTGATTATTGCCCAAATAAAAAAGAAAATTGTAAGTGTTGGTATTGCCAAGAAGAAGGTCACTATGCAAATGAATGTCCGAAAAAGAAGGATAAAAAGGATCTTACTAAACAAATAGAAATTGCTAAGTCCTGTTTTATGGAACCATTAGAAGAATCTGATGATAACTTAGACTATATTTTTGAATATGTCTCGGAAACAGACTCAGAGACTGAGTAATAATGCTACATTTATTACTATAAAAACAACAGAAAAGTTTATAAATGCTTTCATAGATTCTGGAGCAACGCAATGCTTTGCTAGTTCAAACATAAAACTTGATTGGAAAAAATTAAAGAAACCATTAAGAGTTAGAATAGCTGACAAATCAATACATAAAATTAACCAAAAAGCAGAGATGGTTGAAATTTTTATTCAAAATTATAGGTTCATTGTTCCATCTATATATATGTTAGACTCTAGAATGGATTTTATCATAGGAAATAATTTTTTAAAGCTATATCATCCATTCATTCAAGAATTAACATATATAGTTTTAAAAGCACCACACGATTCTTCAATAAATCAAAAATCAAAACGTATAAAAATACCAACTACCACTATAGATAAGATCTTAAAATTTAAAATATTTTCTATATTAGAGACATGTTATTTAAATCTATACTTTCAGATAAATATCCCAAAAAATAGTCTTGAAATAAAGATAGAAGAACTTTTGGATGAAATTTGTGCTGAAAATCCTTTAGATGTTAAAAATACAAATAATGAATTAGTAAGTATTAAATTAAAAGATCCTACAAAAGAGATAAATGTTCCAAATAAAATTCCTTATTCCGCAAGAGATAGAGAAGAGTTTTCATTAGAATGTAGAGATCTTTTGGAAAAAGGAATTATAAGATTAAGTAAAAGTCCTCATGCGGCTCCAGCCTTTTATGTCGAAAATAATAATGAAATTAAAAGGGGAAAACGAAGAATGGTTATTAACTATAAGAAGATGAATGAAGCAACTATTGGTGATGCTCATAAACTTCCAAGAAAAGATTCTATTTTAGAAAAAATCAAAGGAGCAACTTGGTTTTCATCTCTTGATGCAAAATCAGGATATTGGCAGCTTCGTTTAGACGAAGAAACAAAGAAATTAACTGCTTTTACTTGCCCAACAAAAGAATCAACAAGTGTGTTACTCTATGAATGGAATGTATTACCATTCGAATTAAAACAAGCCCCAGGTATTTACCAAAGATTTATGGAAGAAAATCTAAAAGAGTTAAATGAATTTGTTTTAGTGTATATTGATGATATACTAATTTTTACAAAACAGGATAGAGAAGATCATCTTCAAAAATTATTAATAGTTTTAGAAAGATGTAAAGAAAAAGGATTAGTTCTTAGCAAAAAGAAAGCAAGAATAGCAAAACAAGAAATAGAGTTTCTTGGATTAATTCTATCTACTCAAGGAAAGCTAAAACTTCAACCAAATGTCCTAGAAAAGGTAAATTTATTTCCTAATAAAATAGAAGATAGAAAACAATTACAAAGATTTTTAGGATGTATAAATTATATTTCAGATCAAGGATTTTTAAAGAATATAACAGAATACACTAAAAGCTTATTTCCAAAAATAAGTACTAAAAAAGAATGGAAATGGGATGAAAAAGATAGTATGCAAATTCAAAGGATTAAAGAATTATGTGAAAAACTTCCAGAACTTTATATTCCAGAAGAAAATGACTACTTAATAGTAGAAACAGATGCTTCAGACATAACCTGGTCAGGATGTCTAAAAGCTAAGAAAGCTATAAAAAGTTTGGAACAAGGAAAAGAATCACTAGATTCTAAAGATTCCCTAAAGGAATTACTTTGCAGGTATATTTCAGGGACTTTTACTCCAACAGAACAGAGATATACGACTCATGAAAAGGAAACTCTAGCAGCAATTAAATCTCTTAAGAAATGGAAAATTGATTTACTACCAAGAGAATTTACATTAAGGACAGATTCAAGCTACCTAACAGGTTTCATACGATATAATTTAAAAGTTGATTATAATCATGGACGATTGGTAAGATGGCAATTATTTTTGTTACAATATCCAATAAAAATTGAATATATTAAGGGTGACAAAAATGTTATTGCAGATACATTAACAAGAGAATGGAGTTCGTCTACAACGCATTAGATCAAGAAATTCAGAAATACGAACAAGAACTCGAAAAATGCAAGCATTGTCAGCAAATAAGGACACAGATCCAATCCCTCAAAAAGGCCATCGAAGCAATGAAATCAACACAACAACCAAAACCATCAGAGCTCAGCCAGCTAAGCGTGGTGGACAAATCAGGTGAAGAAAAAATTCCAGAAAATAAAACAATTGCTGAAATTATCAAAAAATCCACCCAAGATAAAAAATATTATGTAATTTATAATGGCCCCATGAAAGGAGTTTATGATGCCTGGGAAAAAGCAGCACCATTTACACATCAATCAAGGATAATTCATAAAGGAGGGTTTTTAACACTGGAAGAAGCAAAGGAATCTTTCAGGGAATATGAAGCTCTTCATTCAGAGCAAACCCTAAAAAGAGCAGATAAAGCTCCAATTCAAACCCAGAGAACAGGGATAATAAGAAACATTCCTACAAGGGCTGAAATCAAAGAAAAGAAAAGGGTCTGTAGATCAAATCTCAGGGAAACCCTTAATATAGTCCTAAACTGGACTGAAGAAAAAAGAGCAATTTTGGGATATTATCCTATTGCCAAAGAACAGCTAACAAAGCTGGTTATATTTCCAGATGCATCCCCATCGGACACCTATCAGTTTTTCCAGTATGGATTAATTGATACAATTTTAATTTTTAATGATCTAAAAATTATTAGTGAGTTTCCTGCAGGATTCGTTGATGCAGTAAAGAGATTTAAAAATATGATTGACAACGTAAATCCAAGGGATATATCCCTAAAATTTACGAACAGTCAACCTATTTTTAATGAAGAAGAAGAATGCTTGGTTCCAGCACACCAAGTAATATTCATGTCCGTCTTCCCAGGAAATTTTCAACCAATTGATCAAGTTCAAGATTTAACAATCTACAGTCATGAAGGAAGGCTAGCCAGCACACTAGCAAGGGTCTTCGAAAGAACTCAAAAGATAACAAGGGAATCTCACACAAGAATTAATTATAAAAGCAGAAATACTTTGCTTGTGTCTAGTAAAAGGAATGAAATTGAAGAAAGAGAGATGAGACTCTTAGTGGAATTTGAATCAGCATTCTACAGCTTATCTGGACTCTTAGAAAAGCTCCCTGAAGGGATAAAAAGGAATCTCTGCTATTTGATAAAAGACAGAGAAGACCACAAGTGCCAGCTATGCGTCTCAGAGTTATCTGAAGAAAGCAATAATAAAACGGAATCAACCCACATGATAAAGGAAGAAGACAACGCATCTGAAGGTCACATAATGAAAGAGGAAGACAGCACATCTGAAGCATCTCTCAACATTATTGCATAATGACGTAAGCGCTTAGGTCATAGAGCACCAACAATGTAGCTGGTGCAAGATAATAAACAATGACGTAAGCAATGACGTCATAAGAAGGGTAAGGATGGGAATTGTCCATCAGACCCAACCATTATAAATAGGTTGCTTAGGCAATTGTAGAAGGCATCAGAAAATAGAAAGCAGGAGGCTAAGAGTACTCATATGCTAGGAGAGCAAGGAGGAAGCAGCCGAGGCGATTCTATAGTCTGAGGAAGAATCCCCTTAGGGAAAAATAGTTCTAAACTCCCCTCTGGAGTTAGTATATACAATCTCCCCTCTGGAGATAAAAACCTCTTATGTAAAATATACTGAATAAAGGAAGTTTTTCTCCAGAAAGGTACATCTTCATTCTAGTCTTTCAGTTATGAATTATTTAGAAAGTTTAGAATTAACAGAAGAATCTGATTATTATAGATTAACTGCTTTATTAGATAATGAAAAGCAAGCTGTTCTAAAAACAGAATTAAATCTCAAATCAAATGAAAATTTTAATAAACAAAATCTTTTAAAAGAAGTTTTTAACAGAAAAAATATAATATACTATGGAAAAATTCAACTTGAAGCTCCTATAAAAATAAAATCTGCCAATGGAGAACTTGAAATAGCTTTGATAAATAATGAAGAATTGAGTAAACAGATTGAGAAAATTAAAGATCAACAAAAAAGATCTAAAATTGGATGGATTCATATTAGTACTATACAAGTTTTAATTAAATCTACATATATGAAAGGAATTAATTCACCAATAAGTTTAGCAATCTGTGACAAAAGAATTACTGATGACCCAATAGATCAAATAATTGGAATTGTTCATGGAAATTTGGCAAACGTAAATGTTAAATTTAATGCCCATCTTGGATATGCTATACCTTTATCAACTGAAAATCTTGGAAGATCTGTAAGTTTGGCTTATAAATTTCATAGAAAGAATCTAATGGAACAAGATGATGAACCATTTTCAATTACATATGCAATAAATTATGCTTTAACAAATAGCCATCATAGTATAATATTTAAAAACAGAGAAAGAATTTATGTCGATGAATTATTTCAGAAAATTGTAAAAACAGAAATACCAAAAATTCAGTTCTATTACTAAAAGAACCATCAGGAAAATTGGTTTCATCAAATTTTCAAATAAGAGAATCTAAAATTAATAGTCCTTTAAGTTTATCTAAGTTAAAGATTAAAGAAGAAAATTCTGAAATAAAAGAACTAACAAAAAAGGTCGAAAAATTAAATGAAACCCTAAATACTAAATTATGACAATAAATAAAGAAGAAATATATGTAACTTATCAAGATAAGAAACAAGAGCTCTTTGAAAGAGAAAATCGTTTGAATTATTTGCAATTTTCTGAAATAAATCAAAGAGCATTTGAAGCTCTAAAAACAATCTATGAAAAGTTAAAAAAAGAAGTTGAAGAGTTAGAAAAATTAATAGAATCTCTAGAAAATAGTGATGAAGCGATGATAGAATTTGCAGAAATTCTAAAATAAATAATGAAGCATGCAAAGATTGAAAGACCAGAAAATAAAATAAAAAGAAAAAGAGCGAAAAATCTAAAAAGTAAAATAAAGGAGTATAAAAGGGAATTGAATAATCTTCAGATCGAAATTGATGACCTCATAATAAAAAGGATAGAAATAAGAATAAATATAAACAAGTTGGAGTTAAACTTAAAAAATTTATAAATGCCTGGAAAACCATATTATGACTTAAAAGAATTAAAGCTGTTAAAAGAAAAAATGGAAAATGAGGTTGAAAAATTAAAAAGATATTTAGAAACAACAGAAAGTATAGAAATAAAAGAAGTTGTTGAAGATTTGAGAAAATATATTCAAGAAAAAGACAAACAAATAAAAAATTTTATAAACAATAAACCATGCAAAAAAGACTATTATAAACTAAAACAAGATTGAAAAACTATAAAAATCAGAATTATAAAAGTAACATTTTCAATTCTATACAAATTATAAACTTATTCGAAGTAAAAGTAAAAATTGGTATCAGAGCCAAGTTAACGATTAAGGGTAACACTTTCTCTTTAAGCAACACTTTTAGTGATACGCTTTTAAACCAAATAAAAACAAAAATCTGTAAATCTGTACCAAAATGCATCTGTACACTAGATGGACCCATATTGTTATTGTGTTATGAATTATGATATATGAATTAGCAGCTTTTTGAAAAAAAGACACAACTTTCTTTCCACCCCCTCAATTTATTAATGAGAGATATTTATATTCTCGCTAAGCTACCAAAAACACAGATGGGAGGGAAGGATTATGTGATGCACGAGTATACCGTGGACACACGTCAACGATGCATGCCCCACCATTTCGCGATCAACGTCCCTAAAGCACAGTGTATATTCAATCCAACGGTTTAAACGGATTCTTCTTTACTGTATAGTGTAGAGTAGCGTATTTGTTTCATGTGTACACCATGACCCATGATTTAGCATCACACTGGGACAGGTTTTTAGTGGGACGAGTTCTTGAGCGGAGCAAAACAGAATCGGGTTTAGATGCTATCCGTCTTTACTCATCCTAGTATATATATATATACACCATGACCCATGATTCAGCATCACACTGGGATAGGTTTTTAGTGGGACGAATTCTTGAGCGGAGTGAAACAGGACCGGGTTTAGATGCTATCCGTCTTTACTCATCCTAGTGTATATATATATATATATATATATATATATATATATATATATATATTTGAAAACAAAAGAGCTCAACATAGTAGAGTGAAGCAAACAGAAAAAGATATCTAAAACAGACAAGCCACTCTAGAAAGTAACACAAAACAAAAAACTCCCCCTGTCCTTTCCGGCATAGCCATCAACAACATGAAGAGAGTGTACTCCTCCACTCGTCGCAGTTAAACATGGACATATTGATGATTTTCTCAACACCTCTGCTTTTATTCTGAAATATCCTCCTATCCTTTCCATCCAAATGTTCCAAATGATCGCACAAAAGCACCTTAACCGCTGCTTCCAGTCCTCCTTCTTGCGCGGCTCTTTTGTCCAACTTAAAAAATGGTCCTTCATAACTTCCGGAAGAGACCATAGTCGGCCAAACACAGATATCCAAGCACTCCATACCTGCCAAGCAAAATCGCAGCCAAGAAACAAGTGGTGGACCTGCTCAACATCCTTGTTACATAGAACACAACTCTTATCATCCTGATTGAGTATCCCAAGCCGGCTTAGCCTCTCCTTGGTATTCACCCTGCCTGTCAAGACAAACCAAGTGAACAGCTCCACTCTTGATGGGACTAAACCTTTCCAATGGTGTTAGTGAAGCTGTAACTGGTGATATCCTCTGATAGAATTCCTTCTTGTACCACCTGCACAAAAAAGTTAGTCGAAAAAATACAAAGTCTATCATATTTCCACACCACTCTATCCTCTCTATTAGATACTAGTCTTACAGGTCTCAAAGCCTCATGTAACTGACTCAGAAGATCCAACTCCCACTGAAACAGCTCCCGCCTCCATAGAAAGTTCCAAACCCACTCTAACCCATCCCAAAACTCACAATCTCCAATAACCGAACCACACTGGTTTGAAACAGAGAAGAGCCTGGGGAACCGATCTTTCAGAGCTCCACCATGTAACCATACATCCTCCCAAAACCTAGTCCGACGACCCTCACCAATCTCCATGGACAAACTTGTAATCATCTTATCTCTTATATTTTGCTCCTTTATCTGTTGTTGGCATATATCTCCTTCCAAGGTCCTCCTTTAGTAGGTAATACTTGAGCGGACAATAATTCATTCGCCTTCAGATTATTACAAGAACAGACCACCTTTTTTCACAGTGGGCACTCTTCCTTCGCGAATTGCCACCACCACTTAAACAACAGGGCGGTGTTCCGAAGCATAGCGTCTCCAACTCCCAACCCTCCTAGCCTCTTTGGAGCCTGCACCAATTCCCATCTTACCAGAGCCATCCCATTCCTCCCATCCTCCTTGCTCCATAGGAATCTTCTCTGTAAGGAAATCAACTTCTCAGCAACAGCCTTCGGCATCTTATACAAGCTCAGATAATACAC
This sequence comes from Arachis ipaensis, assembly GCF_059453495.1. Classification (NCBI taxonomy): domain Eukaryota; kingdom Viridiplantae; phylum Streptophyta; class Magnoliopsida; order Fabales; family Fabaceae; genus Arachis; species Arachis ipaensis. The sequence goes on from NC_142438.1 coordinate 10,400,027, forward strand.
CGGCAGGCTATTTAGAACTGATTTGATAAGCACCAACTTCTCAGCTTTGTTAAGCACCTTAGCTTTCCAAAGGCTTAGTTTCTCCTCTACCTTGTCGATTATAGGCTTCCAAGTCTTTACTAGCCTTGGGTTTGCTCCTAAGGGGACCCCAAGGTATCTAACTGGGAGAGTACCTGACTTACAACCCCACAAGCTACACATACGTTGAACCCATTGCTCATCACAATTGATTGGAGTCAGACTGGACTTATCAAAATTAATACTGAGCCCGGACATCAACTCAAACCATCGTAGCAGCCGCTTGTAGTTCTTCATGGTCTCATCTTCCGGCGGGCAAAACAGGATAGTGTCATCCGCAAACTGAAGGTGTGAAAGCTCCACCCTGTCTCTACCAACCATCAATGGAGAGATACGCCTGTTCCTGACTACCTCCCCAACCATCCTATGCAGGACATCCACAACCAGCACAAACAAGAAAGGAAAGAGGGGGTCTCCTTGTCTCAAACCCCTTCCCATTTTGAATGGTATAAACGGCGAGCCATTTATCAAGACTGACATAGAAGCTGTGGTTACACACTCCATAACCCATGTCCTCCACCTGCATCCAAACCCCATGTTTTCTAACACAATATCCACAAAGCTCCACTTGACTCAGTCGTAAGATTTTTGGAAATCCAGCTTGATTATGGCTGCCTCCTTATTCCTCCTTTTAAGCCAGTGAACCATTTCGCACGCTATTAGAGCCCCATTATGAATCTTTCTGCCCTTTACAAAAGCACTCTGAGTCTCCCCTACTAACCTCGGCATTACTGATCTCATCCTCCTAACTAACACCTTCGAGATAACCTTGTACACACACCCAACCATACTAATGGGTCTCAGGTCTTTAATCTCCTTCGCACCAATAAACTTAGGTGCCAATGCTACCCAAGTTATATTTGACTCCGCCAGTAACCTAGACGTCTGAAAGAATCCCATTACCGCTGTCGTAAAGTCAGACCCAATCTCATTCCAACATCTCTTAATAAAATTCATGTTGTATCCATCACAACCTGGCGCCTTAGAAGACTCACAATCCCATACCGCCGCTCTAATCTCTTCGGTCGAAGGCAATGTCTCCAAGGTTACAGAGTCTACCTCCTCTATCCTCTCTACTGGACCATCTCTGAACCCCAACACCATAGAATCTTCCTGATAATAAAGTTCTTTGTAAAACTCTCTAATAGCTATTTTTATTCTCATTTGGTTCCTTACCAGTCTGCCATTAACGACCAAAGAATCAATCCTGTTATTTCTTCTTCTTGCCGACGTCATATTGTGGAAATACCTTTTGTTCTTGTCCATATCCTTCGCATGCCGAGACCGAGACATCTGCTTCCAGTGAATTTCATTCCTCACATACCACCTCTCATAGCAAGTAATTCACTACAAGAAACATCGTTAAAATCGACGGCCAAATCGACGGCTAGGCCGTCGATAATATTAAAAATCGACGGCAAAATAGACGGCAAAGATGGTCGCTATTAAGTTTGTCGATTTTTTAAAATTCTAATAAAATCGACGGCTTGTCCAGCCGTCGATAATAATTTAATAAAATTGACAACATTTCCGTCTATAATATGAGTTTGGAAATTTTACCTTCTTACTAAAATCGACAACGTTTCTGTCGATATTTGATTCATAGGAAAGTTATAACTAGCGCTTTTCTCTTAGCCTCCATAGTTCCATCATACACTCCATTACCTACCAAATCATCCACCTTCTTGATTTCTTCCTCCAGCTTCAGAATCTTGTTGTTCATCTTCCCAAAATTGACCTTATGCCATCTCCCCAAAGGACCCGTCAACGCCTTCAATTTATCTGTGAACTGCATCTCCCCTAAACATCTCCATTCCTCCTTGACCATTCTAAGAAAACCTTCGTGTGTAAATCATGAATCAAGGCTACGGAAAGGCCTAGGACCTCGACGCATCGTTTTATCTTCCACTATTATAGGGCAGTGATCTGACAAACCCCTTGGACCGCCCCTTAACCGAGTCTCAGGAAACTCTTCTAGCCATTCCACACTCACCATAGCTCTATTTATATGACTGCATGATCGGCCACAAAACCAAGTATACTTGCGATCAGTGAGTGGCAGATCCACTAGGTGCATATCCTGTATCCAAATCTTGAACTCTTCCGTAGCCAGATATAGACTAGTAGCATCTTTTCGTTCTTCCACATTCACAATTTTATTAAAGTCTCCTATAAAACAGGAAGGAACCTGACATAAGCCAGCTATGTAGTTCAACTCCTCCCACACATGACTCTTCTTCTCTCTACTATATAATTTAATATATAATATGTGTAATATATATAAAATAATTAGTAAAATGATTGATAATATTGTATCATATTAAAAATTTTACTTTAATTTATGTTATATATGTGATGATGGTTATATAAATTTTGAAATTTAATTTTATTTATTAGATTTTAATAATTATAGGGGCGGGTAGGGGCAGAGCGGTACCCGCAGGAACAGGTTAGGATTTAACTTTTTACTACCCACGAATAAGAGCGGGATAAATTTTATGTGAGTTATTGTAGGGCGGGACAAGATCGGATAGAGAAAAAACCCGCCCCTACCCACTCCGTTGCCACTCCTACCAATATGATGTCAACATAATGGTTATCCTATCCCATGTTGCATTATTAATTTTTTACAGTTATATTTTTTTATCATTATATTTTTTTTTCTAAACTTTGAACGAAGAAAAATGATAATAAATTAAATGTTTCATAAATTATTCTATCTAATTTATTATCAAATAAATATAAAATTTTCATTTTATTTTTATCATTTATCTTATATAAAATAATTTTGAATTTCACTTTACTAGTATCAAAATTTAATTAATGACAATAACTTTAGACTTTAGAATTTTTATCAAAGAATAAAAGTAATTAATGACAATAATTTTAGACTTTAGAATTTTTATCAAAGAATAAAAGTCATTTCAATTTAAAATGCCTATACATTAAATATGCTGGTTCTCTATTATATGTCAACAATTAGCAATAATAACACTAGATTTTAAATCATCGAAAATAATTAAATTGTTGATTAATTACTCTTGTGAAAAACTAAATACTAAAAGTAGTTAGGTAGAATAGGTAGATTATCATACAAGAATTAATTCATACATATATTATATATATATATATATATGGTTTGTTTATTTATCAATTTAGTTATATAAAAAATAATATACAAAAATGTTTATTTGAAGAGTGAAGTTAAATAAAAAATAAAGATTAATCTATAAGATGTTTTTTCTCGTTATAATTAATAATGGCCACTATTTCAGTTTCTAGGTACATCAATTTGGATATTTGCTAGACATTTACTGTTGCGATTATTATGATCTATCATTTTATTATAAACTTTTTTAAATACCTATATAATAGTTATAGAATAGTAGAGCTTTATTAAATTATAGAAATAAAATTATATTGTGTTACTAATGTCCAGCGAATTATTCTATAGAAGTGGCTACCACTTTTTAATAAATAATCTAAACTTATTTATGCTATTTATAGTCTTAAATTAATTTGTTAAGTAGCTCAAGGCTTTAGCTTTGTCACCTTAGCAAGGAACCTATAATAACCAAGCATGCAAGTGCTAACAATATCTAACATGCATTACGTTTCAAAACAATGCTGGTTATCACTTTTCTCCTCTTGTTCCTTCACTGGTTCCACACCCTCCTTTATGCAAAAATTTATCATCTTAAATTCAAGAAAGGAAATAACAATAGGCCCAAAATTTCTTATTGGAGACAACATACCCTTCTAATGGCTCAGTCAAAACTTCTATTTTGTAAGTAGAGAGTCTCAATAAAATAAAATAATAATAGATTGGTATTTAAATTAAAAAAAAATACCTCCTTAATGAGCTGCTCAATTTCCTTCCCCTTCTTTGACCTTCCATCCCTTCACTTTCTTTCTCAAAATTCCAAAATCTTTCCATCAAACAAATTTCATTCATTATATGCTATTGAAATATATACTATTTGAGAATTATCAAACAAAATATACCTAAAGTTTATAACAATTGCTTGAATAAATGCTAAATAGCTGAAGGAACTGAATATTATTGGCAATAAGATAAAAGGAATACGTAAACCTAAACCATAACATCTATATCCCTAACGCTACTAACTATTAACATAACTGAAAAAAAAAAAGGCCTAACTATGAGATATCCTTAAATTTGAGTCTTTCAGCACCCTTCTTGTAAATGCTATTTGAATCAACATTTTGATTTTTCTCATTAAGATATGCTAAATATAAATTTTAGCTTATTTTTAAAACAACTAAAATGGTTATTTGGTCAACTTTATCATATAAATACAATAACAATTATAGCATTAAAAAGGATAAGGATCACCTTATGAACAAAATTTATATAGTTAAATTCATTTTAAAATCTTTTTTTGTTGTTCTTTCTCACTGTTGCTCTCATAATAGCAAATAAAAGGCTTTGTGAAAAAAAAAAATAATAAAAAACAAAAGAAAAAAGCATACATATAATAAGAAACAAAGTATTTACTATTTAGTGATTTTGTGTCTGTTTTGCAATTAGGATGTCGGTTTAATGTTTTTAGTTGTGGGTCTAGTTTGAGGAACATTTGTAAATGTACAGTTAGTTTTAGAAATACTATAGAATCAAATTTTATATGTTCATTTTTTTTAAGGAGATTAAACATCAATATAATAAAAAAATTAATTAATTAATCTATTTATATACTAAGTAAATTAACTCCTCATAAATATGTATTAAATTTTTTATAAATAAACTATACATAAATACAATAAAATAGATAATGTACACAATCCGAGCTTTACACTAGTGTATATATATATATATATAAAATAAGGTAGATCAAGATAGGCCTAAGTATTGGTGGTTGTGCTTGTGTGTTACCCTTTCTAATTCACTATTCAAAATTTCTTGGGAGTATAAAGCCTCAATCTTGAAGGTAACTGAAGAGTCCCTTTTTTGACCTTGAAGTGTGTTGAACTTGTGAAATGGTAATTCATTGTTCTCATCCTTCTCAATCAAGAAACTACTCTTGGAAGATGCAACCATTGTACAAAGCAAAACCCTGTTGGTAGGACACAACAGAAGTTACACTCAAAGAATATATGCCAAATCCAACCATCAGAAGCAAACTAAAAGTCCAATCACCTCTTATATAATAAACCTCAGATTACATGCACTGGTGTGCTTATGAGTGAGTGACAAAAAAGAAAAAAATGGGGTGGTTCTACACAAAGAAGAAAAAGCACAAGAGTGCAGAATGGAAGCAGGAACGCACTGTTTCTTTTTCTCCAACTCTCCATTTGCTCATGCTACTTGCCATTGTCATTAGCTTGTTATGGCTTTCCCATTTCAGGGATTTCATTTTCAACCAGTAGAATAACAAGCTGCAATGTCTCCTTTGAATGCAGGCATTTTGCACATGATGTTGCTTTTGTTGATTTATTATAGTAAATGCTTTGAAGTTTGAACCACTCTTAACCCCACAAAATTCTTATGTTACTCTACTACACAAACTAGAATTCTAGCTTTGGATTCAACTTTTGTTGGGAATTTTCTCTTCTTGTTTACTATACTACACTTGTGGAAGGTTGGAAAATGAACTCCATGTAAAAGAACATTGTTCATATGAAGGGAGGTTTAACTACCTAACAAGTCAATGCTTTGTTCTTGCTTTTTGTTCCTGTAATCTTGTTGGATCAATAAGTTCAAGTGAGAAGTTTTGCAAATTCATAGAATGACTGAAGTAAGTCTCACTCTATGATCTCAGATTATTTTATTGCATCCTTTTATCACTTTTAAGTTTTTTCACCTTAAAAGAAGCAAACCCATGTTACTATGTTAGGAAGGACAAACAATATGAATATTTTGGGAATTGAAAACTCTAATTTTCTTTATCACCAATCACTCGGTGTTCTTCATAATAATTTCCAATAACTTCAGACTGAACTAGTGAAGAATATACATACAAAAGCACCTTCTACACTATCCATATAACAAAACAAAATACAACCTCCTAAAAAAAAAAAAAAAAAAAAAAAAACAAGCATCTAAAGTAGGAGTTCCAAATCAAACTAACCAACCAACCAAGATAGTTGGTTCAAGTAATAATAATATATGTATGCTTGATTCCCCTTGAATTGTCTTTAAGTGGTTTGGACTTAAAATCAAACAAACCAGTTATCATGAAAGATGGATTGATATTGCATCAATATAAGCAACACAACAATCAAGGCAGCCACACCCCATGGCGAGCTCCCCTCCGAGGATCCCTGGGTGGTTCTCCGGCGTCTGTCCCAACCGGAGAACCACTCAGTGTTTTCCATTGATGACAACCAACGAACTATGAGTATAAGCACAACTGGAGTGTCAAATTGTAACCACCCCAATTGCACTTGAGCACTTTCAACAACTTCTTCATATGAAAAGTACCATGAAACTCCAAGGAAGATTAGGATCAGTGCTAGGATCAGCAGAACAGGATATGGCAGGGGGTTCAGAGTGAACCCATCAAAAACAGAGGATCCTCTGTTTCTATCACCATAAGCCATTGAAATTTTTATGACCCTTTTGAGTATATTACACTTCAGAACTTGAAAAAGTTAACAGCTTGCAAAATCTGCATCAAATATTAGAGGATGTTAGCAGTTGATGGCACTTATTTATTTATTTATTTAACATCTTTTACCAACAGAAGAACCAAATATATGACTTTTGTGATTTGGTACGTTACTTACTTTTTGAGCTGAATTTGTGCTCTATGATACTCCAATCTTCACTGTCTGATCTTTGGAACCAGAAATGCTGTTTGTGTTTGTCTTTAGCAGAAAACTTAGTTGGTAGTTCATATAAATATTAGGAAGGAAATTAGTATTCTAAATAAAGTTATTAACTTTTGTTGTACAAATAATATTACTCCTAAGTTCTTAGGAGTATGATTATTTTTTCAATACATGGGAGATTGTAAAGAGGTACAGCCGTACAGCATGCAAAACAAGGGTGATAAGGTTGATGTGGGTATATATTAAATAAATCAGTGTTACTGATTTATTGAATTGATTTTGACTTGGTCGGTTTGAAATTTGAATACCAATGTTTTTAATTATGAGAGTTGCCCCTGCCTCTATGCTAAAATGAAGACCAGTTTCAAGTCACATGAAATTGACATGGACAAAAATGACAATAGCATGTATTAAGAGGTTAGTTGAATAGTTCACTTGGTCAAGATATTTATTTTTTTGTGGGGGTCACCGGTCACAGCATCCTATGAAATTATCACTTTCTTTCTTCCTTCCCTCTTTTCGTTTGGTGTACTGGTTCAAGAATTAATTTTTATTATCATCAATATTATTTTTAGGAATATAATATTTAGAAATGAAATTATTTAGTATATAAAATTTTTATATTTGATTGTAAAATTTAATGTTTTAAAATATTATGTGATAATTTTAAGAATGACTAAATTTTTGTTTAGTTGAATTTAAATTTTTGATCATATTATATAATATGTCAAAATTATTTTTAAGTATTTAAATTAAAATATTAATGACTAAAAATTAAATATAAATTTAATTAAATATTATTTTTTGAATTTATAAAATATTTTTAATAATAAATTTATTAAAATATTTCTATTAATAAATATTTATTTAAAATTATTATTAATTCTAATTTTTTTAAATTTATTATTTTTAATAACAAATATCTTTAGCTGAAATTTACTAAAATATCCTTAATAACAAATATTTTTAATTAAATTATTATTGATTCTAAATTTTTTTTAAAATTTATTACAATATTTCTAATATTAAATATCTTTATTTAAATTATTATTGATTCTTAATTTTTTAAAATATACTAAAATATCCCTAATAACAAATATCTTTAGTTAAAATTATTATTGATTCTATATTTTTTAAATTTATTAAAATACTCCTAATATTAAATATCTTTAGTTAAATTATTATTGATTCTAAAATTTTTTAAATTTACTAAAATATCCTTAATAATAAATATCTTTAGTTAAAATTATTATTGATTCTAATTTTTTTTAAATTTACTAAAATACCCCTAATATTAAATATATTTAATTAAAATGAACACAAAATAGTTATCTAAATTTTTTAAAATCCCATAATTCATAATTCCTCTCATAATCCATAATTGAACTTATATAAAACACATCTCAACGATTCTAACCACATATGTATTAAAAAGTTTTACTATTATCCAAATTAAAGTTACAAAGAAGTCTCAAAAGTTAAAATTTACTAGCAAGACATACATGCACAACTCTTGTGCAAGAACTCAAACACATCAATAAAATGAAATAAATATTACAATAGACAGCCTCATACATAGAAAAATCAAACAGGCAATAACTCTCATATTCTATTTAGAATTCATTTTGTCAAACAACAAAAAGAAAACATTAAAATATTTAACTAAAAGACATTCAAATTTTGTAAATCAATTCAAGTATGCAATACATATTATTAATCAAAACTAAGCCAATAGATATAAACAATCAACCATATAAAATAACATAGTATTTAACGATATTTATCAAAAGAAACAGAGTATCTACCACACCTAAAACTTGAGATTCACCTTAATAATAACATTTATTATATACATAGAAAACGGGATTGACAGAAAAAAAAAGCAGTGGATAAGAAATGGGCACATCAATTTTTCCCTACAATCCATGCTATGAAGCTCGTCAAGGATTCATTTGGACTTTTACTTCTATATTATAATTCTTTTAATTTAATAGTAATAAAAAGTTAATCTAAGATAGTAGTCAGATACAACAGCCAAAATCAGAAGTTAACAACTTATTGATTCTAGTTTTTTGAAATGAATGCAAATCATCATCATCATTATTGTTTGAAATGAAATGAACTCCCTTCCCTTTTATTTTAATATGAAAATAACTCAGTTTTTTCAGTGTCCTGTTTGCTTTTAAAAAATGTTCATGAACTTAACCATTTAACAAGTAACAGAAAAGTAATTATCCTATATCTAAAACTAAAGATAATAATAAAAGAAGGCAGAAAAATAGAACAAGAATTAGCATGTTTTTGAAGAGATTGATTTCAGGCATAAATGAAAACGAAGTAGCAATTAGGAACTTTACTACTACTACTATTATGCAAATATACGACATAAAAAAAAGAAAAAAAAAATCAATAAACAGTGTATAAATTAAGGACACAAATATACTTGAGGAATATGTGCTATATCATGAATAGAATCAGGAATGGTCTTTATATTTAGCTCACAAAGTTCTAAATACCTCTAAGAGACCTAAAATTTGAAAGATTTTGTGCATAAAACTCGAGGAGAATTGTTTGATGGATTAAAAGCAGAATATTTGAAAGACCACTTGCCCTTCTGCTTTCATATATGAATTTTCGCTTGCCCTATAAATTAAATTCCAAGTTATTTGGCCTTGGCCATAAAGATAGCAGTGCAGTGCAGTGCAACAAGAATATTATGCCGGTGCTAATATCATAAGTTCCTAAACAACAACTACTTCATTTCAACCAACATAAAATCGAATAAGATCTTTAATATGCAACAAGATAAGAAATGAATTTAAATGCTTTACAAGTTATATAAGAAGCTTCTAAATAAGAAAAAGAGTGAACTCAATCCTCCGTTGACATCAAAAGTAATAAATGAAAAATTCAAAACTTCAATACTTATATAACATAAAAGGTAACAGATCAAGTTATATTATACACAAAAAAACAAATTAATATTTGTTATAGTTATAGAGAAAAACGAACTAGGAAAGATGAAGCCTTAAATAGAGGAGGCAGCAGAGCAGCAGACCCAGTGGAGATGAAGAAGATTGAGCAGTCTTTTCAAGCTAAATTAATCATGTAAAAATATGTTTTTGTCAGATTCAAGAAAAGAAGCCATAAGCTTAAACTCTTTATTGAAGCAAATTAAGCATGTAAAAATATGTTTTTGTCATATTCAAACCAAATTAAACATGTTAGAAACAAGAGACTGAGAGAGTAATCTGAAAGGTGTATTATTGAGTTGTGATCGAAAGTACAATATACAAGAGGTATTTATAGCTGCTAAATGAATCAGAGTAATAAAGGCATAGAATCCTATAATTAATATACAGATATACTACATAAATATAGACGATACTAATTGATCCTAATTGATGCTAATGATTCTCTAACATCCCCCCTCAAACTCAAGTGGGAGCTAAGGATACCAACTTGAGTTTGGATAACAAAGTCCGAAAGCGAGTCGGGTGATGAGCTTTCGTGAAGATATCAGCAGTCTGATCCAGTGTCCCAACGGCGATGAGACGAACAGCATCAATAAGGATACGTTGTCGAACAAAGTGACAATCAATCTCAATGTGTTTGGTGCGTTCATGAAACACATCATTATGGGCAATCTGAATAGCACTGCGGTTATCACAAAAAACATCAGTAGGAGACGACTGAGGAGCACCCAGATCTTCGAGAAGCCAACGAACCGAGATAACCTCAGCAGTGGTGTCAGCGAGGGCACGGTACTCAGCTTCTGTGCTTGAGCGAGCAGTGAATGTTTGCTTCTTAGCACGCCAAGAGATGAGAGCGTCGCCAAGAAACAAACAGTAACCAGTAGTAGAACGACGATCAGTGGGATCACCAGCCCAATCAGCATCAGAGTATGCCTGAAGGGTCAAAGAGGAATGGGCAGAAAAATGAAGGCCATGAAATAGAGTGCATTTGACATACCGAAGAATGCGAAGAACTGCCGCATAGTGAGTAGTACGAGGAGCTAACAAGAACTGGCTGAGGACATGAACCGGATAGGCAATGTCTGGTCGGGTGACAGTCAAGTAGACGAGACCTCCAACTAACTGGCGATAAAGTGTCGGATTATCCAAAACAGTGCCATCCATAGGGGTAAATCGAACATTAGGCTCAAGAGGAGTAGACTCAGTGCGACTATCTGTAATCCCAGCGCGAGCAAGAAGATCTGAAGCATACTTAGCCTGAGAGAGATAGATGCCATCATCGGTGGAGATGACCTCAAGACCAAGAAAATACCTGAGAGAACCAAGATCTTTCATCTCAAAGGTACGGTGAAGTGAGGCCTTGAGAGCAGAGATACCATCAACATCATCCCCAGTGATTATCATGTCATCAACATACAAAAGTAGAAGAACAACTCCACGTTCGCTTTTACGAATGAAGAGCGCATTCTCATGAGGGCTAGAAGTAAAACCAAGACTGCATATGGTAGTGCTGAACTTGTCAAACCATTCACGAGGAGCTTGCTTAAGTCCATAAAGTGCCTTGCGAAGGAGACAAACCTTATCAGAAGGACAAGGATATCCCGGAGGTGGTTTCATATAGACTGTCTTTTTTAAATCCCCATTAAGAAATGCATTCTTCACATCCATCTGACTGAGAGACCATTTTTTAACCGCGGCAATGGCAAGAAGAGCTCGAACATACGTAAGGCGAGCGACAGGGGCAAAAGTCTCTTCATAATCAATACCATACTCTTGCGTACAACCTTGAGCAACCAAGCGGGCCTTATAACGGTCAATAGAGCCATCAGAGCGAGTCTTGATCTTGTATACCCATCTACTGCCCACAACTTCCTGATCAGAAGGAGGATCAACCAGATCCCAAGTGTGTGCTTTTTCAAGTGCCTGTAATTCTTCTTGCATTGTTGGTTGCCAATTTGGGTTTGAGGAGGCTTCTCTGAATGTCTTAGGTTCATGTTGATGAAGAATAGTAGAAAATCAATGGTAATCAAGAAGATGAGGAGGTAGATTCCTTACCCTAGAAGAACGAGCGGGAGGAGGAGGCATGACGGTAGGAGCAGGATCATCGTCCGGTCTGGAATCATCGGGAGATGGAGAAGGCGGAGGAACAGGAGGCTGTGGAGGGTCACTCGAGATAGAACCTGTAGAATCATCACTAGGAAAAAGATCAACATTGGGGTTAGTAAACAAAGGTGACTGAGTAGTAGGAATCGACTCAAAGGATGAGAACCGACAAAACATGTGGTGCTCCCAAAAGACAACATGACGAGATATACGAATACGTTTAGAAAGAGGATCCCAACAACGATAACCCTTGTGTTCAATGCCCTAACCAAGAAAACAACACATACGAGCCCGAGGTTCAAGTTTACTATGTTCATGAGGCTGAAGAAGAACAAAACATACACAACCGAAAACTCAAAGAGAACTGTAATTTGGGGGGGTATGAAAAAGACGCTCAAAGGGAGTAACATTACCAAGAACAGAAGAAGGGAGTCTATTGATAACATGAACAGCAGTAAGAACAGCTTCACCCCAAGTACGCTCAGGACACGAAGAGGAAAGGAGCATTGCACGGACGGAGTCAAGAATGTGACGGTGTTTGCGTTCAGCTCTACCATTTTGTTGAGACGTACCAGGACAAGAAAATTCAGACAGAGTACCCTGTTCTGCAAGAAAGGCTAAGAGTTTGGAATCACGGTATTCCATAGCATTATCACGTCGGAAAACCTTAATGGCCTTGGAAAACTGAGTTTTAATCATGGTAGCAAAGTTGATATAGATCTGAGGTAACTCATGGCGATTAGTCATCAAATAAACCCAAGTAAAACGGGAATAATCATCAATGAAAACAACAAAGTATCGAGCTCCGCCCATAGAGGCAGTGGGAGCGGGGGCCCAAACATCAGAGTGAATGAGATCAAAAGGAGAGCAAGCAAGAGATGAATTATTGTGAAAAGATAAAGCAAGTTGTTTGGCAGTTTGGCAAGAAATGCAGTCAAAAGATTCATTCGGAACCTGACCTAAAACACCCTGAGATACAAGAGGATGCAGTTTTCCTAAGGAGGTGTGGGCAAGACGTTGATGCCATAAGTGAAGGGTAGAGGGAGAAGAAGCAGCACAGAGATTTGGTACAGTGACAAACCCCAATTTGACGGTTTGTTTTGTATTGATTTTTGGGGATTTTATCACCTTTTACCCATATTTATTCAAGAAATAGCATGGTTTTGTATATTCTCCTTTAATTGTGCTTGAATGTGAAAACATGCTTTTTAGGACTCAAAATAGCTAAATTTAATTCACCTTGATTCTATTAGATGCCTTGATATGTTTGTTAAGTGATTTAAGGTTTAGAAGGCAAAGATTGGATCAAGGGAATGAAGAAAGAAAGCATGAAAAGTTGGAGAACTCATGAAGAAATGGAAGAACCGGAAAGCTCTCAAGCCGACCTCTTCGCACTTAATTGGCCATAACTTGAGCTACAGAGGTCCAAATGATGCGGTTCCAGTTGGGTTGGAAAGCTAACATCCGGGGCTTCGAAACGATATAAGATTTGCTATGGTTGAACTGCGCATGGTGACGCGTACGCGCATAGTACACGCACGCGCCGTTGCTGCCACCTGGTTCACTTAAAACAAAACGTGGCCAGCGAATTCTAAAGCCTTGTGGGCCCAATCCAACTCATTTCTGATGCTATTTAAGCCAAGGATTGAAGGGGAAATGAAGATACTTTTCATACTTTAGAAGTTAGTTATCATTAGTTTAGTTTTAGCTTAGTTTAGTAATGAGAGTTAGTTTCTAGAGAGAGAAGCTCTCACTTCTCTCTAGAATTAGGATTAGGTTTAGTTCAATAACCTTAGATCTAGATTTTAATCTTTGCTTTCTTCTACTTCTACCTCTCAATTCTTTGTTGTTACATTCATTCTTCTTCCATTCTTTTGTTGTAATTTCCTTTATGTTGTTCTTATGTTTTGTTATAGATCTACTATTGTTCATTACATTTTCTTTCAATTCAATAAGAGGTAATTCATGTAGATCTTGTTTCCTTTAATTGTTGTTGTTAATTCTTTACATTTGATTGTAGTTAGAATTAATTCTTGTTGTTGATTTACTATGTTTTTCTTTTGTGCCTTCCAAGTGTTTGATGAAATGCTTGGTTGGATTTTAGAGTAGAGTTTTATGTTCTTGGCTTGGAAAGGTAACTTAGGAACTCTTGAGTTACTAATGTCCAAGTAATTGATGATTGGGATTCATTGACTCTAGTTCTCACTAATTGAATTAGTGGAGAGTTAAGACTTATGGACTAGGATTGATATAGCTCATTTGACTTTCCTTTACTACTAGTTAGAGGATGATTTAATGAGATTAATCCTTGCCAATTCTCATATTGTGGTTAGTGATTAGGATAGAGATCTTTGACCACCAACCCTTGCCAAGACCTTTTTAGCCATTAGTTTACTTTCTTACCATTTATCTTTCATGCTTCATATCAAAACCCCAAATATAACTCACAACCGATAACAAGACACTTCATTACAATTCCTATGGAGAACGACCCGAGGTTTGAATACTTCGGTTTATAAATTTTAGGGGTTTGTTTTAGTGACAAACAACTTTTTGTATGAAAGGATTATTGCTTGGTTTAGAAACTATACTTGCAACGAGAATTCATTTGTGAAATTCTAAACCGTCAAAAATCCATTCATCAAAATGGCGCCGTTGCCGGGGAATTGCAATGGTGTTATGTTATTGGTTATTGTATATATGTGAATATTGTGAATATGTTTGCCTTTTGCTTCTTTGTTAGTTCTTACTAGTTTTTAGGATTTAATTTTCTTGCTTCTTATTTGATTTTATTTTTATTTTCTCTTGCTATCATGAATTCTCACTTTGGCTATGAGTGTGATTACAACTATGTTGTAGGTAATGGGGGCTACAATGAAGATGTGTATCAAGAATGGGATAACCAAAGGTGGGAAGAGCCACATGCACATGATCAATCTTCATGGCAACAACCTCCACCAATACACTATGAAGAAGAGCCATTCTTTGATGCATATCAATCTAATGGCTATGGTGAACTCCCTTGTGACTTTCAAGAACCACCACCATATGCCTATGAGCCATACCCTCAACATAACCCTCAACCATACTCAAAAGCCACTTTTCACCAACCACCTTCATATGACCCTCATCCATATCTACCATTACAACAACTGTATGAGCCATATGAACCACATATAGAGCCACCACCATCTCAACATCACCACTTCCAAGAGCCACCCCCTCCATGTTATTACCAAGATGAACCACCTCAATTGTATGAAAATTTTCAACCACAAATGTATGAAAATTTTCAACCACAAGATGAATACCACTTTCCACCACAACCTCCCATGGAAGAATATTCATGTCCATCAATCCAAGAGCCATATGATCCTAATCATATTATCCAAGAGGAACAAGAGTCAAGGGATCATCTCAAGGAAACATTGGATCAACTTCAAGCAACCATGGAGCGTGTTGTGCAACAAGTGGAAAGAGTGAAAATTATTGAACCACCACAACTCTACCAAGAAGAACCACCTTCCTACTATGAACCCTTCCCCCAAATTGATGAACCCTTCCATCCACCCCAACCTCCAATGGATGACATCCTTGATGTTCTTGTTCAAGGACAAGAGGAAATGAAAAGGGATGTGCAACAATTCACGGCCGCCTTGGATGAGGTGGTAAACCGGTTAGCATCCCAATGCTTGAACTCTCAAGGAACTCCCATGGCTACATGTGGGGAATCAAATGAAGAGCATAACATAAAAGAGAGATTGGTGGAGAATGAGGGAAGTTGCTTTGTATTGGAACAATTGGAGGAAGCTATGATTATTGAAGAAGGGAAAGAATTGGTTGAAGACTTAGGAGATGCGGAGCCTCCATGGGAATCTAGAATTGAAGAAAACCCCTCCAAGATGATTGAAATTGATGCTAGGAAGGAAAGTGCACACCTTCCAAGACATATTCCATATGAAGATTTGGATGGGATAGAGCAAGAAGTGAGTTCCCTTGGTGATGAAGATCAAGCATCAAACCTTAGTGGTGAAGAATCCTTTGAGCATGAAGAACCTTCTCCCAACAAGATGGAAAGCAATGTGGAGCTAAATTTTTCTTACCCTCCCATTTATGACTTGAGTAGGAGAAAAGGTTTATATAAAATTGTTGAACAAAGGATTATAATTGAGAAGTCTTGTGAAGAGGTGGAAATCCTTAGAAAAAGGAGGATGGGAATTGAATACGCTTTATCAAAACTCTTGGAGTTGTCTTTGCCTAGGTTGCCATCTACTCCTTCATTTGAGTGGGTGAAATTTATTTCTATTAGCTTTATTATCCCACTTGAATATGATTTGCTTGAAACGGATGGCCAACTTAGGGAGCTTTGTGGGATGAAGCGTAAACGAAAAAGGTTTTGTGGTTGGCGTTGCAAATCAAGGCTCATTATGGTTGATGCATCAAACATGAGATATAAAGGTTGGAGTAGTGCTCAAATAGATGGGTCTAGGAGGATTGTTGGCCACTATATAGAGAATTCACCTTACTCACCACCCGGTTGGACTAATAATGATGATCAACCTCAAGACGGGTATGAAAACAAAGTGTGGGATCCCGGATTACAAGAAGAGGATCAACTTTGGGAGCCCCAAGCTTGTGAAGAACTCCATCAAGACTTGGCTCAATCCATGAAGAATCTTGGGGCACAATGGAGAACCAAGCATTGGTGGGAGTTCCAAGATGAATACAAGCACAAGCCACCTTGATGAGGAGCTCTCCATAAGTCCAACTTAAGGACAATAAACAAAAGTGCTAGGTGGGAGACACCCCACCATGGTAATATCTTTCCTTTTTCTCTTTTGTATATATTGGTAAAATTAGTTTAAATTCATGTTTTGATTGATTTTGTTGAGTATATTTGGTAGTTTATTATGTTAAATAAGGTTTTAGGGTGTTTTGGTAGATGTTTGGAGGTTTAGAATGCTTGGATTGGTGCAAAAACATAGGAAAATTTTTTTGAAAAACAGAGCACCATCCACGCGTATGCGCACCGTGCGCGTACGCGTGCATCAAGTGTTTTCGACCATCCACGCGCGTGCGCCATGTACGCGTACGCGTGGATTGCAAAATTTCATTCCTCCATACATTGACCCGAGAGTTGTGCCTCAGCTGCGCTAGCACTGTGCCTTTCGCACAAACCAACTCGCGCGTACGCGCACATGACGCGTACGCGTCACTCTCGAAATAAGCCATCGATGCCGACGCACCATGTACGCGTACGCGTCGCATCCATTGCACCACCATCCGTGCGCGTGCGCCATGCGTGCGTACGCGCCGATGACCTTCCTTCAACACATTTCTTTTCTTCTCCTCTTTCTATTTCTTTCCTTCCCCTTTCTTCTTCCCTTCTTCTACCCCTCATCCAACACTTCCAAACACCATCGATAACCATTTATTTTAGTTGGTTGTTAGTTAGTTAGTTAGTTAATTAGTTAGTTAGTTAGTTGATTAGTTAGTTTTAGTTTAGTTTTCATTTTATTTTCTCTCTTTTCATCATAAGTGTTGGAGTATTGACTTTGTTTACTATACATTGCTATATCCCTTATTGCCTAAATGCTATTTTAGCATGAATGTTTTTAGATAATCTTTGTTGGATTCTATGATTGAGGTTGTATTTTGTTACTTGGTTTTGAGTTCTTCATGCTTACCTTTTGAAAAATACCAAGTGATGAGAATTGTCTTCGAGCTTATAACTCTTTTGAATTGCATGTTGTAGCTAGCCACCATGTGATTTGAACCGTATTCTTTGATTAGGCAATCTCTTGATGGATAATGTTGATCATTTACCTTAATGCATTGTATTTCATGATTATATCCATCCATATGTTTGACTTGAATGCTTTCATGCTTCTCTAATGCTTGTCTTACCTTACAAGCTTACTTAAAGCATCTCAAGCACACTAGGATAAGTGAAGTGCATACTTCTTTTGTGACATGGCTTTTATGCTAATGTGTATTCTAAACCGCGCAATTTAGAATTCACACACCTAATATTTCTTAATGTCACACTAATTCACTCACCTCATTCTAGTGATTTACCTCATTCCAACAATGTATGCTTCCTTGCTTTTATATCTTCTCATCTTATGGTGTTATATTTTTGTTTTTCATAACGAATGCACCACAAGCAATCATGGAAGCGGAAGAAGGAACACATAGCAATCCGGAGAGTCGTCGTACCCCCTTGCTCATCTTTGAGTGCACCGAGGACGGTGCAAACTTTTAAGTGTGGGGAGGTCGTCCGACCGGTCGGCGATTTTGGGTGACAAATTTCTAATCCCAACACTTTTGCATTTCATTTTAGGATTTTAGGATTTTTACTTGCATTTTCTTATTTTTGCATATGTATACACAATAAGCTTAGTCAAGATAATGAGAATTTTTCAAGATTTCTATCTATAGGGCATGTCAATTGATTTGGGTGAAAACTTTTCATAGAACTTACTTGAATTATATATATTGTGGAACATGTTTTGAGCTAAGAACACAAGCTTGTGAGATTTGAGCCTAACGGTGTGGTTACATCTTACAACCACTTATTTTTCCTTCTTGTGTGCATTATTCTCTTTCTATGATTTTAATCTTTGATTTGTTTGATTCTTTATGTCTATTATTTTGTGTATTCATGCATTTATGTGATTGAGGCCATCATTTCATTTAGCTCACTTACCCAAATAGCCTACCTTTTATCTTCCATTGTTAGCCAAATTTGAGCTTACGATTAACCCACCTGTTCTTAATTTAGCACATTACAAGCCTTAAAGCGAAAAACAATAAATGTCCTTATTTGGATCTTTGATTAGCTTAGGCTAGAGTGTATGTATCATTCAAGTGTGGGAACCTTGGGACATTGGGTGAATAAAAGGGTAGTTTTGTATTATTATTGTAAATATTGGGAATTGGGTACATGCTCATGTATTGATTAAATGTATAGACCTTATGCATTGGTACTCTTGTATATAGTTTGAAAGAAAGAAAAAATGAGAAAAACAAAAAAAAAAATATATGAAAAGTATAGAAAAAAATGGAAAAAGAAAGAAAACGAAAAAGAAAGAAATAAAAAGGGGACAAAATGCCCCAAGGTGAAGCTCAATAAGATCAATGCATATGAGTTGTGAAATGAAAAGAAAATGCATGAGTATGTGAAAAGGTGAAAAATGGGTAGCTAGATTAGAACTTAATTGTATAGGATGTCATAGGTTAGGTGGGAAGTTTAAGCTTATCAAAGATTCAAATTTCAAGCTCACTTGACCAAATATGCATCCTACCTTGACCCTAGCCCCATTACAACCAATGAAAAGACCTCATGATACTTGTATGCATGCATGAAATAAATGTTGATTGTTAGAAGAAAAACAAATCTTGGAAAGCATGAAATAGAGGAGAATTGAGTGAATCAACCCTAAACACTTGAGCGAATAGAGTGCAAACACATCCGGTGAGGGTTTGATGCTCAATTACATGTTTTCACCTATGATCATCATTCTTCATGCAAGTTTGTAAAAATATTTAATAACTCAATTCAATTGTGGATTAGACTTGCTAGTCCTTAGCCCTTGTGCATATATGTTTCTTGGGAATTGATTTATTTTGACCAAGCACTTGCATTCATTTAGATAGTTGCATATAGGTAGATTGCATTTAGTTAGTTTCCATTGAATAAATGCCATACCCTTACTTCATTCTTGGTTTAAGCATGAGGACATGCTTGGTTTAAGTGTGGGGAGGTTGACAAACCCCAATTTGACGGTTTGTTTTGTATTGATTTTTGGGGATTTTATCACCTTTTACCCATATTTATTCAAGAAATAGCATGGTTTTGTATATTCTCCTTTAATTGTGCTTGAATGTGAAAACATGCTTTTTAGGACTCAAAATAGCTAAATTTAATTCACCTTGATTCTATTAGATGCCTTGATATGTTTGTTAAGTGATTTAAGGTTTAGGAGGCAAAGATTGGATCAAGGGAATGAAGAAAGAAAGCATGAAAAGTTGGAGAACTCATGAAGAAATGGAAGAACCGGAAAGTTGTCAAGCCGACCTCTTCGCACTTAATCGGCCATAACTTGAGCTACAGAGGTCCAAATGATGCGGTTCCAGTTGGGTTGGAAAGCTAACATCCGGGGCTTCAAAACGATATAAGATTTGCTATGGTTGAACTGCGCATGGTGACGCGTACGCGCATAGTACGCGCACGCGCCGTTGCTGCCACCTGGTTCACTTAAAACAAAACGTGGCCAGCGAATTCTAAAGCCTTGTGGGCCCAATCCAACTCATTTCTGATGCTATTTAAGCCAAGGATTGAAGGGGGAATGAAGATACTTTTCATACTTTAGAAGTTAGTTATCATTAGTTTAGTTTTAGCTTAGTTTAGTAGTGAGAGTTAGTTTCTAGAGAGAGAAGCTCTCACTTCTCTCTAGAATTAGGATTAGGTTTAGTTCAATAACCTTAGATCTAGATTTTAATCTTTGCTTTCTTCTACTTCTACCTCTCAATTCTTTGTTGTTACATTCATTCTTCTTCCATTCTTTTGTTGTAATTTCCTTTATGTTGTTCTTATGTTTTGTTATAGATCTACTATTGTTCATTACATTTTCTTTCAATTCAATAAGAGGTAATTCATGTAGATCTTGTTTCCTTTAATTGTTGTTGTTAATTCTTTACATTTGATTGTAGTTAGAATTAATTCTTGTTGTTGATTTACTATGTTTTTCTTTTGTGCCTTCCAAGTGTTTGATGAAATGCTTGGTTGGATTTTAGAGTAGAGTTTTATGTTCTTGGCTTGGAAAGGTAACTTAGGAACTCTTGAGTTACTAATGTCCAAGTAATTGATGATTGGGATTCATTGACTCTAGTTCTCACTAATTGAATTAGTGGAGAGTTAAGACTTATGGACTAGGATTGATATAGCTCATTTGACTTTCCTTTACTACTAGTTAGAGGATGATTTAATGAGATTAATCCTTGCCAATTCTCATATTGTGGTTAGTGATTAGGATAGAGATCTTTGACCACCAACCCTTGCCAAGACCTTTTTAGCCATTAGTTTACTTTCTTACCATTTATCTTTCATGCTTCATATCAAAACCCCAAATATAACTCACAACCGATAACAAGACACTTCATTACAATTCCTATGGAGAACGACCCGAGGTTTGAATACTTCGGTTTATAAATTTTAGGGGTTTGTTTTAGTGACAAACAACTTTTTGTATGAAAGGATTATTGCTTGGTTTAGAAACTATACTTGCAACGAGAATTCATTTGTGAAATTCTAAACCGTCAAAAATCCATTCATTATACAGGAGGAATATGAAGACTTTCGAGTTCAAACAACCTTCCGACCTTACGTCCAGTCCCGATGATCTGTCCCGTTCGAGGATCCTGTACACGACAACCAGAAACAGAAAAGGTGACGTCAAAACCCAGATCAACAAGTTGACCAACAGAAATAAGATTGAAGTTTAATTTGGGAATGTAGTAAGTATCAGGAAGATTAAGAGATGACTGAGATATAGAACCCTTGTGTGTTGCATGCAAGAGGGAGCCATTTGCAGTATTGACAGAAGGTCCATGTGTAGTTGCAGACATGGACGAGAAAATATTACGCAACGGAGACATGTGATTAAAGCAACCCGAGTCAAAGTACCATTTAGAAGTACCTGGAGGGCTCGATAAAGCAGCAGGGGTATTACCAGAAACAGAGAGAAGACGCTGTAGAAGAGATGCAATATCAGATAGAGAGACAGTGGTAGGTTCAGTAGTAGCAGCAACAGCAGAAGCAGGCGCAGGACGTGGTGGACGAGTAGGACAGGTAGTAAGCAAATGTCCCGAGAGCTTGCAATAACGGCAGAACAACTATGAACAATGGTAGCTAATATGCCCTTTCTGGTGGCATGTGCGACATTCAACAGAGGGACAGCTGGAGAACGGGTTCCCGAAACGGTTACAGTTGCGACAGAAGGCCCCCTTTCTGTCTGTGGTAGCAAAAACATCTGATTTTTCCATAAAAGTAGTCATAGAGAACAAGGAGAGGAGAGAAAAACTGCAATTTCGGAGCAGAAAATGAGAAAACGGATGGCAAAATCGGAAAGAGCTCACCAAAAAACCTTAGGGAGGATCCCACTTGTCTGCCACGTCAGCGCCACGTCAGCGATGTGTCAGCACCACGTCAGCGATGCGTCAGCGAGCGACGACACGTGGCAGAACCGGATAGGCGGAAGGGGGCACGCTGGCGCACAGGTGGCACGCGGGTCAAGGGAGGGTCGGGTCGGGTCGTATCGGGTCAGGGTTGCCAACCAGCTTACCGGGTGACACGTGGACGCTCCAGGGACGTCCGATCTGAACGAAGATCCAACGGCTGCTGAAGCTTCTGGATGAGAAAAAATTGTGGTGGACAGCGATGTTCTGACGGCGCGTGGGGGCGCGTGCGGTGCTCTTTGGCGGCGATCTCGGCGGCGTTGGAAAGCTGACGGAGAGAAGAACACGATGATGCTGGAGGTGACAAACCAAAGCGTCGGAAACAGCCCGAAAATTGCGATCAAAGAGGCACGAGTGGCAGCGGGAGGGAAGATCAAACTGGTCGTGGCAGCGACTTTCGGCGGCGCGTGGAGGCGCGTCTGGAGGTGGATGGCGACGGTTCTGGTTGCGTTGGAATCACGGCGACAAGACGAACAAGATGGTTATGGGGGTGACGAACCAAAGCGTCAAAAAGAGAACGAAAAAGGAGGCCAAAGAACACTGCCGACAAGGAAAAAACAAAGGGGCTATGAACTAATATTCATCGGAAAAAAAAAAAAAAAGACCTAAGCTCTTGATACCATGTTAGAAACAAGAGACTGAGAGAGTAATCTGAAAGGTGTATTATTGAGTTGTGATCGAAAGTACAATATACAAGAGGTATTTATAGCTGCTAAATGAATCAGAGTAATAAAGGCATAGAATCCTATAATTAATATACAGATATACTACATAAATATAGACGATACTAATTGATCCTAATTGATGCTAATGATTCTCTAACAAAACATAAAAATATGTCACAAACTTAAATTCTTTATTGAGACAAATCATCAAACATGTTATTTGCATGCAACATAATCACAGAGAGCATATAAGAAATCAACCAAAATAAAAAATAACTAATCAAATTAGTAATTTATTGCAGAAAAATAGTGTAATATGATGTAGAAAGCATAAAAAAATTCAAAAGAAGTATTAGTCCTAATCAAAACGATGTCAACATGTCTTTTGTACTAGTCAATCACAAAAGAAGAAAGAATATAATCAATGAGGTCAGAGCTCTTGTTCTGTGTTTTTTATTCAGGGGACTTCACTTCAACTATATAATTGGCAATTTAGTTAAGTTCATACAAACTCACGAAATTAGATTTTCATTAATCTTAATTACTACGTGCATAACTTTTTTTTTTATATAATAAATACTATTTTGACTTAAACATTTTCTTAACAATCAACATGTATTATTTTTTAAGAGAATTATATATATCAAGATTTAAAAAAATAATTAACTAATATCACCTTATTAATTAGTTTAAGAAAACAATGCATGAACCATGACCATAAGTATTTAGTATTTTTCTTAGTCTATCTTTTTATTTATTTATTTAGATATTTGTGCAATTATTTGTGATTACAAATTGCTCTATCTTGCAAATGTTACCTCAATCAACAGTTTGACTTTTTTCATTAATATATGTTTAAATATAAATTTTAGCTTACTTTTAAAACAACTAAAATGGTTATTCACTTATTTGGTCAACCTTATCATCTAAACACAACAACAATTGTAGCATTAAAAAGAAGGATTTTTTTAAATAAATTATTTAATTATTTTAATTACCAAAATAAATAATTTGTAGCGTATTTACCAATTTACATCGCATTTATTTATTTTGTTTATAGTGTAGACGATATAATTTTGTACATATCTCGTTTACAGTGTATTTTTTCAATTTTCATATATTTGTAAACGAGATATATGTATTTATAAATAATTAAATATAATTTTTAAAAATAATAAAAAATATTAATAATTTAAATTGGACTAAACTCTTCAAAATGAAACGTTTCAAATAGTAGGGAAGATGAATGATTTTAAATAATAAAAAAGATAAATAGTCCATTTTAGATAATAAAGAAAATGGACTACGCATAATGCAGGCTGCGTTTTGTTGATTAAAAAAAAAAAAACTTAAAATATTATCCATCCATAGAATACAGGTGCATTTGGGCTAAAAGAAAAAAAAATTAAAAAGGTGAAAACAATAAAATAGAAGCTGCGTTTTATTATTTTGATGAAAAAAATAAAAAAACTATTAAAAATAATAAAACACAAATTACAATTTATACTATAGTTGTCATAACTGAATCGGTGATCGAACCAGTCAGATTACTGGATTATTGGTTCAACCGGTAGATTACTGGTTGAACCGTTTGATCCGGTCATATGTAAATAAAAAATAAAAAATAGTCAAAAGTTTAAAATTAAAATTTAAAATACATATTTTTACTAACATTTTAAAAATATCAAGTTATTTTAAAACAATATGGAACATGAACAATAAATATTTTATTATTTTTACTCTATCATAAATATTTTTATTTTGTTTTTATATTAAAATAACTATTATTTTTAAATTTTAATAATTTACTAATTAGTTTATATCTATTATACTAGTATATACTACAAGTATTTATTAAAAAATATTATTAATAGATATTATATAATTATAAAAAATAAGTGAGTTTATAACTATTGTTAAATAAAAATATAATTAATTTAAAAATGAGTGAGTTTATAATTAAAATTAAAATAAATTAAATAAAAATAAACTATTTGATAAAAGATATCTATATGTATTATAATTTGTATAGATTTTAATAGGAAACATAGTGGCCCGGTGGTTGTGGAGTGTTTTGGTTTCCTTGAGGGTAGGGGTTTAAACCCTACCTTAAGTATTTTGAAAATATTTTCACTTTCAAGCGGTTCGATCGAACCAGTTTCACCGAATTTGATCGGTTCACACCGGTTTATTTTAAATTTGACCGGTTCGTATTTGTTTGATTCTTTGTACGGTTCAAATACCGGACCGAACTAGTATAAGATCCAGTTCATTGATTTTTTGATTGAACCGATCGGTCCAATCCGATAACAATATGTATTACTACTACTACTACTATTATTATTATTATTATTATTATTATTATTATTATTATTATTATTATTATTCCTCTATGATATTTTGATTTCTGTTTTTATACTTACTTTCGGCCTTTTTTTTTTTTTTAATAATTTATTCACCAAAAATCAAGTATACACCTTTCCAATTTACATCCGCCAAAAACTAAAATACAAGCCCATGCCCGAAAACAACACTAACCAAAAAAATATAATCCAAATTAATAATTCTTTAATGCTATAATATTATTAGACTTCATACAGAAATCAATCCGTAAAAATTTCTGTCATTGCTGCTTTGTCTTAGAACTTGTCTCCTCCTATTATAACCACACGTGTTCTTCTTTTCTAATGCCAGCTCCTTTTAGTCGATGCTGAAAAACTTTTGTTTCAGTATCATAGTCGAACCCCAACTACTTTTATCTTTCTAGAAGGAAAGAAGGCTTAATACTTGTGTGCTTTCAACTTTTTTATTATTGGTCTTGCAATTGAGTTATTTTATAAATAAAGTATATATGATATTATATCAACTCATATTTTTAATTTTTTCTTATTAAATGGAATATAAATCTAGTATAATCAAAATTCTCATTCTATAGAATAATGGAACGTAAAAATTAACACAATGTCTTATACTTTATACGTATCTATATTTTATTATTTTTTCTTTTTCTTCTTTTTTCAAAAAATATATTTCCTCATAAGAATTGCTCATAATATTTTAAACAAAGTGATATTAGTTAAAGCCCTGTATTATTCAACTAAATATTTGCATATTGCAAGTCTTACTCTCTAGTAAATGCACAAGACAAGTAGATATCATATATGAAATTCAACAAGTAGCATGTAGCGCCATAAAAGCAGTGACCTAAGACATTACATATTTATATTTAATTTATCCGTTACCAATCAAAAGAAGTTGTTGTTGCCAATGTGTTATTATATGCATAAAATAAAATTTAAATATTTTATATTTATTTAAATAAACTAATATGTTATAATTTTTTAATTTATTTATAGACGATACATATAATTGATTATAATTACATTAACTATTTCATATTATATGATTTATATAGATGATATCATTTATTATTATAAATGATAAATAGAATAAGTTATTACTATTTTTTATTAAATTTAAATAAAATAAAATTAAATATTCTATTTTACTTGAGTCTTTAGACTTTAATAAGAATTAATAGTCTAATATAAATATAACTTCATAATTTTGGTCCCAATACACTAAAATTACTTTGCAATTCTTGTTCTCTCAAAAAATTACTATTCAATCTAAAATAAGGATATTATAAATTTTAGTGGAAAAAAATCAAAGAATTACACATTAAGATTACGAACAATAAATTAAGATAGTGATCACAAATTCAAGAATATTTTTGTATTATTTTTTTTTTAGTGATTTAACATGCATAATTTTAAAAAGGAAGAATTTTTTACCTAATGAACAGACCAAATTAAGTTGGTTACATTTAAATTTAATAGTTGTTACCTTGTTGGTCTCTAACGCAAACAAAACATGTTATATCATGAATCATTTTAAAATTATTTTACTACGTATAAAACAAGAAAACACGCCTAACACCTTAGAACTAAACAGGAGAACTCCTCCCTCCCTCCCTCTCTTTGGATCTGGATCTTAAAAATTGGGAATTTGAGATGAATGATAATTATTTAAAATTGTCCATTTATTTTTATCAATGGCTCTTATTCGCACCATGTTATCCAATTCTTTTTTATTTTGTCTACAAAACATGTTATCTAATCACCTTTTTTTTTGTTTCTAGATACAGTAAAATTCGTTGTATTTCATGATAATTTAATGTATAAAATATAAGAATAATAAAGTTAAGACAATCTAAATCAAAGGGCGAAGAATAAAAACGTATAATGCTTCTCTTTGGTCCGAAATAAAGTTCATTTGAACTAATTCATGCACTAAAATAATTAATATATTTAGAATTTTATACTGACACTATACCAGTAAAATTTTTGTTCATCCGCTACACCATTATTATTTCCCATTCGAAAAAAATGAGCCCCACTCTTCATGTGTACAATTCTCACAAGTAATCTACTTCATTGGATCCAATTGGTTTATGTGTTATTTAAAGAGCCTAGCAGCGGAAACAACACAAATATCTAACACAAGAACAATATGAAAGCACTCACAACACAATATGGCAGCAACTATAACAAACAAATATAGCAAGTAAAGCAATAACAAAAACACACCGAAATTTTAACGTGGAAAACCCTCTCAATGTGAGAGATAAAAACCATGGGTCGTCTAGACCAATGAAATAGCTCCACTATAATCAAATGAGGTACAAGAGAGTCTCAAACAAAGCACAAAAATGTGCATATAACCAGCCAAAACATCAAAGCACCAAAGCTTTCAAATGAGAAGCAAGAAGATGAAATATACCCAAAAAATAGAGCTGTTGTCGAAGCCAATTTCTCCCTCTGCAGATCTCTAATTAAAATCTCCACCATTCAGAATAAAGAACAAGATGTGAAAAATCTACAGTCCAAATTTCACGTCGATCCAACGGTGAAAGAATGAGAAATTGCTGTTCAAAGATTGCTGCTCTGTGTAAAAATGGGAAACCTAATTTCTCTCTTGCGAAGCCAATTTCTCCCACTACAAACCTCCAATCAAAATCTCCACCGACCAGAATGAAGAACAAGATGATAGACGCAGTTAAAATTTCAAGCCGATCCAACGGTGAACAACTAAGAAAATGCCATTTGAAATTTACTGCTTTGGGCAAAAACGGAAATTCTGTTTTTCCTTCTTCTCTCTCACTTGGTGGCTACTCTCTTTCCCTCAAAATTGACCCCAAAAATCTGAATTAGGGTTGTGTCACAATAGGTACAAAGAGACACCCTCAAAATGTTGGACTTGGGCCTCACAAAGGAGAGAAAAAACCCAACAAATCTCCCCCTTCTCGACTAGGTGGAGGATCTCGCCATTCCGGCGATCAAACAACATGTTTCAAACTTTTCTCTTGACAATGCTTTTGTCATCATATCAACACCATTGTCATCAGTGTAAACTTTCTCAAGTTCCAACAACTTTGAATCTAACATATCCCGTATCCAGTGATACCTAACATCAATATGTTTAGATCTTGCATGAAAAGTAGAATTCTTGGCAAGATGAATAGCACTTTAGCTATCACACCACAACACATAACGGTCTTGCTTAAAACCAAGTGTTGCAAGAAACTTCTTCATCCACAACAACTCTTTACATGCTTCAGTTGCTGCAATAAACTCTGCCTCTGTGGTAGAAAGTGCAACACACTTTTGTAGCCTTGACTGCCATGAAATAGCTCCCCCTGCAAACTTGACCAAATAACCTGAAGTAGACTTTCGAGAATCAATATCTCCTGCCATGTCTGCATCAGTAAAGCCAACTAGCAAAGGTTTTTCACCACCAAAACTCAAACTCAAGTTAGTTGTACCTTTGAGATATCTCATAATCCATTTAACAGCATTCCAATGTTCTTTACCTAGATTAGAGAGAAAACGAGTCACAGTACCAACCGCATGAGCAATGTCTGGTCTAGTACACACCATAGCATACATCAAGCTTCCAACAGCTGAGGCATAAGGAATTTCATTCATTGCTTGTTTCTCCTCATCAGTGGTTGGACACTGCTTGGTGCTCAACTTAAAATGAGGAGCAAAAGAACTAGCAACACATTTGGCATCATTCATGCCAAACCTTTGAAGCACCTTCTTTATGTACTTCTCCTGTGACAAATAAAGCTTCTTGGAATCCCTATAACGAGTAATAGTCATGCCCAAAATCTGTTTGGCAGGACCCAAGTCCTTCATAGCAAAGAACTTGCTCAACTGTTTCTTCAACTCATTAATCCTCAAAGCATTCTTGCCCACAATCAAAATATCATCCACATAAAGCATAAGAATGATAAAATCATCATCAGAAAATTTTTGCACAAATACACAATGATCTGAAGTTGTCTTACGATAACCATGCTTCCCCATAACAGATTCAAACTTCTTGTACCACTGTCTTGGAGCTTGCTTCAACCCATAAAGACTCTTCTTAAACTTGCACACAAAATCTTCCTTTTCTTTAACAACACCTCCGGTTGCTCCATGTAGATCTCCTTATCTAAATCACCATGAAGAAAAACCGTCTTCACATCCATTTGCTCAATCTCCAGATCAAGAGACGCTGCTAATCCAAGCACAACACGAATGGATGACATCCTCACAACAGGAGAAAAGATCTCCTCATAATCAACACCTTTTCTCTGGATAAAACCTCTAACAACCAATCTAGCCTTATACCGAGGCTTAGAATTGTGTTCTTCATTCTTGATTCTGAATACCCATTTATTCTTCAAAACTCGCATACCCTTCGGTAGCTTTACCAACTCATAGGTATCATTCTCAAGCAAGGACTTCATTTCTTCTTGCATAGCTTCAAGCCATTGAGCTTTTCTTTCATCTTCAACAGCCTCTCCAAAGCATTCAGGTTCTCCCCCATCAGTCAACAAAACAAACTCATGTGGAGAATACCTTGACGAAGGCTTTCTCTCTCTTGTAGACCTTCTAAGTGCATTTGTAGGAATTTCTAAAGCTGGTTCTTCATCTTGATCATCATCACCAACTTCATCAAGTATCGGATCAACTGTTCCATCTTCACCTGCACTTGTATCATGCTCATTATTTTGAGCTTCAACTCTACCATCTTCTACCATAGGCATAGAGGGAGTAATATCAAAGTCAAAAAAATCATCACTAGGCTGAACCATTGGCTTCTCCGCACTATCAACATCCTTCAATATTTGGTCTTCAACAAAGACAACATCTCTACTCCGAATCACTTTCTTGCTAACAGGATCATAAAACCTGTAACCAAACTTATTCATGCCATAGCCAATAAAAATACACTGCCTAGTCTTTATATCAAGCTTAGATCTTTCATCTTTAGGAATATGAACAAAAGCTTTACATCCAAAGACTTAAATGATCATAAGAAACATCTTTACCTGACCATACCTTCTCTGGCACTTCAAATTGCAAGGGAACACATGGTGTCCGATTCAAGACATGAACAACAGTGCTCAAAGCTTCACCCCAAAAGGATTTTGCCAATCCAGATTGTGACAATAAGCACCTAACTCTTTCAACCAATGTTCTGTTCATCCTTTCAGCGAAGCCATTCAACTGAGGAGTCTTCGGAGGAGTCTTCTGATGTCTTATACCATGCTCTTTACAATAAGCATAAAATGGAACTGATTACTCACCACCATTGTCAGTATGAATGCATTTCAACTTCTTCCCAGTTTCTCTTTCAACAGAAGCTTGAACTTGCTTGAACACATTCAAAAATTGATCTTTGGTCTTCAAAGTGTAAACCCATAATTTTCTAGAATGATCATCAATAAAGGTTACAAAATAGATAGACCCTCCAAGTGTTCTTGTCTTCATCGGCTCACATACATCAGAATGCACCAAGTCAAGTATCTCCGGCTTTCTTGAAGGTGGATGACTCTTAAAAGAAACCCTGTTTTGTTTTCCAGCAAAACAATGGTTGCACTTTTGCAACGCAACCTTACAACCAGATAAAAAATTCCTCTTGGATAGCATATTCATGCCCTTCTCACTCATATGACATAATCTCTTATGCCATAAATCAGTTTCATCAACAAACTCAGCAGCATTAACAACATCTTTCACAATCTTTGCTTGAGTTAAATAAAGAGTAGAGTGTCGAGTACCTCTAGCAACAACCATGGAACCCTTGGTGAGCTTCCAGCTATCACGAGAAAATGAGCTATCTAAGTCTTCATCACACAACTTACCAATAGAAAGTAAGTTCAACCTAATATCTGGAACATGCTTCACACACTTCAAAGTCAACTTGGTACTATTGGAGGTTTCTAAGCAAACCTGTCCAACACCAGCACATTTTGCAACACCTTGATGAGCCATTTTCACATCACCAAAATCACCAGGAGTATAAGATGTAAACTAATTCCGCCTAGATGTAACATTAATAGAAGCACCACTATCAATCACCCAACTAGTGCTATTATCAACAAGGTTAACATATTCAAACTCCTCAACAACAAGAAAATCATCATGAGTTACATTAACCTTGTCTTCATTACTACCATCATCTTTATTTGTGCTCTTGTATTTCTTCACATGTCTCTTTTGACCACAATGATGATACTCAATATTCTTATACTTTTCTCGAGACTTGCTTCTGCTTTGATCTCTACCTTTAGGACCTCGACTTTTGCTTCTCCTCCTAGACTCAGAAATAAGAACATCTGAATGAGTAGTCGATGTACCTTGTGACTTTCTTCTCATCTCTTCATTTAAAACACTACTCTGGACGAGTGGAGCGCAAACATCGATATATTCTCAATGTTGCTTAGATCATTACGTTTTCAAGGCATTCTTTCTATTCAATTTTGGAGAGAATATGTCTTAATTGTTGGCTATTTAATTAATCGTATGCCATCCTCAGTACTTAAGATTGAAATTATAATTTTAAAAAAAATCTTATCACGGTGCATAAAAAAATCAAGTGTAAAAAAAAATGATATAATTAAATAGTATAAAAAAAATCCTGTATTAAGAGGTTAGTTGAATAGTTCACTTAGTTAAGATATTTACTTTTTTGTGGGGGTCATCGGTCTAAGCATCCCATGAAATCATCACTTTCTTTTTTCCTTCCCTCTTTTTTTTTAGTGGAGATCCCTTCTATGCCACGTTAATCTTTTATCTATTATCTATTAATATATAATAGGAGAGTAGTAATAGGTTCTTTACTCGACAAGTGTTGAGTCACATACTACTACAAGTGTATAGACTCAGTGTTTGACAAGTGGTAATGCAACAAAATTTGATAAAATATTTGATAAAATAATAAAAGTTAAAAGTTCTGTAACAGAGAAGAGTATTAGGCGAGAGTTTAATGAAGTTCAAATTCAAACAATTTTGTTCCAGCTTTTGTTTGAGGCTTCCAGCTGTTTATCATTTCCAAAATCATTCTTTCTCTCTCATCCTCATATATATGTTTGTTTGTTTACATTTTCACTAAAAAAATCAAAAATGAAAAAAATGAGAAGCATTAGAGATGGAACGAAGTAGAGAAGAAAACACGATGGATGGAGAAGGAGAAGAGGGTGCAGACGAACCCGCATCCACTGCAGAACTGCGTCACAACTGCTCCTTCGCAGCCGGGCAGCAAGTGCTGCGAATGTGATCATTACGACGTTGTTGTATGTAGGGTATTTGGACCCTGAGATCGACGAGAGTAGTTTCGGTTCAACCAGGAATGAGGTACTTAAAATTCCAATATTCTGAAAATTGGTTCGAATCGGCCAGTCGAACCAAAAACCGTTAACAAATACGGTTCGGACAGAAGGCAAAACCGCCAAATTTAAGAACCAAAATCAAACCACCGAACCGGTCGATCGAACCAAACCGTGACCCAGCCGATTTTTTAAATTTTGTCAAAAACACTGCGTTTTGATCCAGAAACCAACCCTAGCCTTCAGTCTTCGGTCCTCACTCTTCAGTTCAATCAGACACCACTCTCGAGCCTCCACCCTACAGCCCTCCACTCTCGCCTCTCGCACTCAGTGGCCACGCATGCAGTCTCTACCTCGAGCCACCGCCGCCGTCGCAACACCTCCATCGAAGTCACTCACCGTCGCAAGTTCGTGGAGCCGGCTTGGAGATTCGCGCAGCCCTTTACGTCGAAGTCAGCCGTAGAAATCGCAGCCACCGCCACCACTCCTTGCCGTCGCGCACTGTCGTCCTGAGTGACCTGAAGCCCTTGCCCCTGTCTCGAGCCCCATTCCTGATTCCTCAGTCTCATACATACTCTCATTATTTCTCCCCAAAACACAACCCTAGCCTCCATCGCGCCCCCGTTGGTCGCACTGTTGCCGCCTGGTTCGTCGTGATCGTTCTTCAATCCTCCTATTTCGTGGTGCTCGAAGGCCCTTCCATTCCCCCAATGCCAATCCTCCTACTGATTGATGATAAATTGATACTGGTTTGTACATGCTTTTATTTTTTTCTGCTGTTAAATTTTGTTAAAGTTTCTCGATTGTACTCATTGCCTAAAGGAATACTTGTATCACATAGCTCACTACTAGTGCCTGCTGTTCGTGTTTGTTTTTTAGTTCATAAATCATCAAATTATATTTATTATTGAATGCTCTGCTCACTACTGCTATGCTGTGTTGTACCCTGGTTTGTGTCTTCTTCGCTGCTGTGCTATGCTTTTTTGGCTCTCTGTTGTTCATTGCTGAGCATTTTTGTGTTTAATTAAGTCAATTAAAACTATGCTTTGGGCTTAATTGTGCTTAGATTGTTAAGTTAGTTAATTCAGCATATGTTCTGCTCTGCTGTTGTTGTGCTGATGTTTTGTGTTTTGTGATTTCTTTGCATAGTGATGTGCTGCTGGAAACTGAAATTGCTGCTGTTTTGTGTGTGTTTCTGTTTGTTTTACTGTTTTGTGATTTAATTATGCTTAAATGGTGACTGTCTTCATGATTTTTTTATTTCAGTTATGTAGGATTTTGTGATTTTTTTGCCTAGTGATGTGCTGCTGGAGATTGAATTGCTGCTGTTAAATTTTTGAAACTTGACAAGTTTGAGGTCTTTGTGGATTCACTGGATTGTAATTTCCCTTTTGTGGATGATAAATTACAAAACTGGTGAACAAATATATATTATGGAATCAATAAGCAAACTGAAAGCCAGATGATATATATTATTCCATTCCTTAATTTATGACTCCATCCAGAATTAATGACATGCAGCATTAGTATCAATAATATTGTGATTTATAGTGGATTTTGATGATTGATGATAAGTTTGGATGTTGGCATTTTATGTTTGGTTGTCTTATTTTGTTATTTGACTTTTGAGTTTATACTTGAATAAGATCATAACATTTTGGTTTATGTAGTACTTTAATTTGGATAATATTTTAAGGTTTATATTAGACTATAATTATGTTTTAATGCGTTTATTTATATTTTATTTATTATTTTATTATAAAACGGTTTTTTGGTTCAACCACGGTTGAATCGGTTGAACCTATAAACCAGTGAACCAATAGCTAGAGCGGTTCGATGACCGGTTCGATTTTCAGAACCTTGTAAAATTCTTCATGTTTGCTTCCTATCTTTTCCTTTTTGGTTTCCCGAAATTGTTGTTTGTGCTGTAAAATGTTTACAACTTTTCTAATTGTAATTTAGATTATAAGTTTGTAATGAATTTTTGTGCGATTTTTGGTCTCTCTAGCAAAAACGAACAACAAGGGGAAGAATGAACTTTTGTGGTACTGGTATGAACGTCTTCTGTGGGATTGAAGCCTGAGATCAGGATCTCTTTTATTTGCCTCTGAGTTCTTAAAATTGTAAGTTGTGTCGTTGTGTTATCTTAAAATCCTAAGCTTTGTAGTTGTGTTATCTTTAATCTTTGCTGGATCCTTAATTGCACTTTTTTGGTAGAAATCTTTTTTATTCTCAAGTTAAACACAGTGTGCATTTTTTGTTTTGATAATTTTACTCATAGTAATTACTTTCCTTTTTATTTTGTGCTAATATTTATTTGAAGTTGTATGAGAAAACTTTTAATCTTGAACTGAGAATGAACCTAAAGTAAAAGTGTTATTAGAAAACTATAATCAGTTGTTATGATTCAGATATGGTTGATAAGGAGAAGTATGTTACATTCTTTTATTTGATCACTATATTATGATATATATTGAGTATTCTTTTCGGTTTCTTACCTTTGGTAAATGGATCTAATTTTCCTTTTTTCCTTATGAAATGTTCACTGGCATAAAGAAAGAAAGAAAAAGTAGGACGAGAAAAACCATAAAAAAAATTGCTAAGGCTGTACAGCTTCAAGATTTTCATCAGATTCATCTTGCATATGCTAGCATGTTGGAATCTGAATTATTTGTTAAAAATGATGTTTTTTTGTTTAATCTACTTCTCTTTTTCTTTTTTTTTCCCTCATAGTTGATTAGATAATTAATTTTGGCAGGAAGTGTGAGCGGAGGAGGGAGTGTTCCAGCACCAAAAGCATCTCCTGAGACTTAACAAGGATTGTTATGATGTTCTTATAGGTGAATAAAAATGTTGCTGCTTTGACAACTAAAGCTAAGGTCAGAAAGTTGTCAGTTTTAAAAAGGGCTGAAAAATCATTGAGGAAAGAGGATTTATAATGTTAGGTATTTCCTTACTTCTTTTATTATTGTATTTAAT
This sequence comes from Arachis ipaensis, assembly GCF_059453495.1. Taxonomy (NCBI): domain Eukaryota; kingdom Viridiplantae; phylum Streptophyta; class Magnoliopsida; order Fabales; family Fabaceae; genus Arachis; species Arachis ipaensis. The sequence continues at coordinate 10,435,522 of NC_142438.1, forward strand.
CTTTTAGTAAATTTCAAAACTAATCTATTCCAACAGTATTTATCTGTTTATGTATATGATAGAAAATCATTGATTTAGTATGTGTGTATATATGTGAACTTTTAACAATAAGTAATCAAAGTGCTAAAAAGATAGGTTCTTTCATATGTACTGATGCATTATGCTTTTGTTTGTGTGAAGAAGAATCTTGGTTCATAATAACACTGTTGCTTAAAAAAGAAAATCATCCTTAACATTGTTGCTTTATGATTAAAATAAAGATAACTCTGTACAATTAACACTAAATAGTTAAAATAAATCATCCTTAATACTGTTGCATTATGGTTAAAATAAAGATAACTCTGTACAATTAACACTAAATATTTATTTGATCTAATAGTTAAAATAAAAATAACTCTGTACAATTAACACTTAGGATCACAGATAAAATGCTTTATGGTTTTCTAAATAAAATACTCAAAATTATCCAATAGCACTATTTTTTATTCCTCATTTTATTGAATTGTCTTAGATAATTAATTTTTTTGCTTATCTTGCTTCATCATGGAAGTGTTTATTTATTGTACTTTTGGTTTTCTGAAAAACTTTTATGCTCTTTGGAAGTATTTTGAGTTTTATTGCTTGATAATGCTAAGTAGTATTACTACTATTCTGAAGTTGAATCATTTCAAATTAAACTGAATTTAGCCCTGAAGACATGAACTACCAAATGGTAACTTGGAAGTTTAGGTATTTAGATATACTAATATGTACGTTGTGCATATGGTCGTTTGATAATATGCATTTGCAGGTGGTCGCACCAAAGACAAAGGTTATGGCCAGGATTCATTGACAAAAAAGCATTCACTTTCGTCTTCATTTAATAGCAAGTCAGGTTCATTTTTCCCAGGGCAGAAACATTGGTAGCCCTGAGCGGCAAGAGAGTAATAAGGACCGCTAGATATCTGACGTCTTCAACTGATATCACAGATTAGCACATTGGAATCCACTAGATATCACAGATTTGGGTCTGAGGCTTTTCCCTCCAAACAATACTTTGATCTGTTTGTAGATTCTTTTGGAAATTTAAAAATTGTGGTTTAGCCTTTTTTTCCCCTGTTTCTCATATCACCATTGAAAGTTGTTTATGTTTTATAGCATTATTTTAATCCAGATTTGGAATATCTTAATAAGATTTCATATTTTCCATTATTGCATGTTTGAGTGATGAGAATTGAGAATTGAGGTGGGTCTTTTTGTGCAGTGGAACAAAATCCCCATTATCTTGGAGAGCAGAAAAATCCTTCATCATTAGCTTTGTGTCCAGCAACTAAGAACTGCATATCAACATATGAGAATATCACTCATACCATTCATTATGCTCCAACTTGGTAAAGTTCCCTTCTTTTTACTTATGTTAATTTAACTATCAGTTTTCAAGTGCTCTTTGGCATTCACAGTTATCTTATTTTAGGTGCATGTATGTACCATCATATACTATTATATCTAGCAGTAGTTGTTTATATAGGGTGGATAAATTTTCAAATTGAACCCAGTAAAACTTGATTTCATCAAAACACTTCATCAGATATATTCTCTAGCTAATTTAAATGGCACAACATAACAATAGTTTCTTTTAATATGGATTAGGATTTAGGAATTTAAAGTTTAACAACTATATATAAGCTTACTAATATCATGATAAATGAACATTCAGGTTTATTCTGATGCACTGGATGGAAATGAACCATTGGCTTTGGACATGGGAAGCATGGGGAAGGGTCAGGTATTTATTAATGGAGAGAGCATATGAAGATACTGATTGTAGAATTGAAAGAGGGGTTGTTCTTCATAACTTCAAAGTTGCTCATTATTTTTAATCACAAATTAGAATTTCTTTAAACCACAAATTAGGATTAATAAAAGTATGTGCTATGACAATTTTTTATTATTATTTAAAATTTCTAACACATTGCAAATCTTGCTGCAACAAAACTTTGGTATTACCTGTAGCTACATTTAACTGATTATATTTTGTTGTAGGTTGTTGATAAGCGTTATTAGCAGAAAAATACATATAGCAAGATGTGTCAACAAGTATTTCTGTTAAGCTAAGCAGGGTAACACTTTCAAAAAACTTTTGGGGATATGAATTACCTTAGAACCTAAAAAATAATTTAGTATAACGATGTTCAATTTGCATGTTATGTACTCTTCAAAAGTAATTCATGTGAACCAATGAGATCTACTTGGTCTTTCCCTCTTTTTTTTTTCATTTTCAGTACTTTAGGGTAGAATTGGTATTTGGTTTCATTTTCTATCTTTTATTATTGATTTTATATTTTGTTCGTATTCAGTAATTTATTTTCTAAAGAACAGTATATGAAACAAAACCAAACATATCCATGAATTTTTCAATTTTGCGTAATTAAGTCCAATTTCGTTTGCGCTAATAAATCATTTGGTTCAAATTAGTTTTCAAATAGCCTTCTGTGACTAATATTTGTGTTTCTTTCTTTCAGGCTCATCTTTCTGAGTGAAAAGCTGCATGGAATGCAAAGATAATATCCTAGTCCCATCGTTATTAGAAGCACTAGAAATTAAATTTAGGACTAACAAGTAGATTATGGATTGTTACTATTCCGTGAAGAAATTTTCTGCTAACAATTTCATCTTGGTGATTCTATTTTTTGAAAAGCTTTCAAGCTTAATGGACCATCAAAATTTTTCTATTTGGTGTTTGTGCACTTTGCACTTTAAGCGGATTACTAAGTTACTTAAAGATCATATTAGAAATTTAGTCCCTAAAAAATATACTTGACATGAGATTAAAAAGATTTGTGGCATTTTCACTCTTAATTGACAACTTTGAATTCTTTAGATTAACATTTTGGATTTTCTTCTTGCTTCTTATATTGAGTATGAGACTCAACCTACAAATTGTGCTGTTGTTTGTGCTGCTCCATATTTAAATTTTCATTTCAACATAAAAGATCAAATGGTCTTTTGGTATATGCAAAAAAAAAAAGAAGAAAATTAAAGAACATTAAAATATCAAATAAAGAAGAAAATAAAAGAGAAAAAAATAAAGAAACGAACAAGGAATAAGAAAAAGTGAAGCAAAAAAAAGAAGAAAATTAAAGAACATTAAAATATCAAATAAAGAAGAAAATAAAAGAAAAAAAAATAAAGAAACGAACAAGGAATAAGAAAAAGTGAAGAATTTGAGTAAAGTATATTTTTTTTTAAGTTCACTTCTATATCATTGTAAATAAAAAATTACTACTTAGTTATGTTAAAAATATTAAATAATAACAACTCCAATACAATTCAAATTCTATAAGATAGTTGACTCATAAAAATTGTATATTTTAAAAATATACAAATTGATTGAGACTTGAGAGTGGTATCATGCATTTAAAATATTGATAAATTTATAATCTATTTTCTTTAGAATTTAATTTTGATGCATTATTAATGTAAAATTATTTTATACGTGTATCTAATATATTAGTAAAAATAACTACCATTTACATTGATCGCTTTTCTTTATTAAAACATTAATAATATGTTCTTTATTTAAAATAGTTATAAAAACTCCTTCAATAGTATAAGTTATAAAAAATTAGTTCTATAATAGCAATCTGATTTTTGAAACCGAAATTATTTATTTCAACTTTTAAGTACAAATTAAGTTGGAATTGATTTTTTTTTGTTTTAAATTTCTATTTCACCTTCTTAGAAAAAACCACGAAAATAAAAATCAATTAAGAACATTAGCAGCACATTTAATTAAAATAAAAACGATTTAGATTAGCAATTATACACAGAATTATATTTTCTATTTTTCAGCTATCCATCAATACAAAGACAAAATAATAATTAAACTATGCCATATTAAAGTGAAAGTTAGTCGAAAAAAATTGCAAAAATACAAATATAAATGTCAAACAACGACAATATTTGTTTGTATATAATGAAAATAGTGTATAAAATAATAGAATAAATTCAAAGTATCAAATAGCCCGTGTAAAAAGAGAAAGTATATTGCAAATTTTAGGAACATTAAGAATTTTGCAATTAAAGTACAATCAACCGTGATAGATAAATTTATGTATAATGACAATTTTACATGCAACATTCAATATTTGAAATTAGTGAATAAAGGATTAAAAAGCTTATTCTATTTCAACTAATTAAACTGTCCCTACAAATTAAAAAGATAACAAATCACCATTTAAACATATTACAGAATCAACATGACACGTTCAATAGAGCAATAGGCTGTAATAACTAACTTAAACATTAATATAATAAAAGAGATTAATAATTACATAATTTTTTTGTATACTAAACAAATTAAATTTGTATGCAATGCATGCCATATATTAGAAATTTAATAATATAACTAAATATTCTTTAATTGATAAATGTTCTTTATATGATTATAATATAAATTATTTTTATTTAGTCTCTAGAAAGCAAAAAATAAAATATTTTTATATACTATATAATAAATTTTTATACACAAATAATTTTTTATGTTAAAAATAATAATTATTAATATTAATAGATATATAACAAAATTTTTTTATAAGAGATCAATATTTGGCCCGCGTTATGATTTTATACTAGTGGTATTAATAAAAAAAGTAAAGAAAAGAAAAGTGGGATAATTAAGCAGTCACATTGATTTCAGAAAGGTCGTCTCGCCTAAGAGCACCTACAATGGTGAGTTCCTCTTTCACTTTTTTCTAACACATAGGAACTTTAACCATTGGAGGAGAGAAGGAATGAGTTCCCGCACGGGCCTCAAGGTGAGGGAGTCCCTCTAAATAGGGACTCAAGTTAACCAATAATAACTTGCCATTTGGTAAGTTATTTTAAAAAAATAATAATATAAAATCTGAAATAATTAAATAATTATATTAAATAATGAAATAATAATTAAATTAGTAATAATTATATAAAAAAATTATATTAAATAATTATATTTTTATTTAATTAATAATTTATATTAATTATTTAAAAAATAATTAATTAGATTAAATAATTAAATTTTTATTTAATTAACAATTTATATTAATTATTTATATCATAATTAATATTAAATATTATTTATATTATATTAAATTATAATTAATTAAATTTACTTACATTAAAAAATAAATTTAATTTTTACACCTTACAAAATATTCTTAGTTGAGTTAGTTATTTTTATTTTTAAAATTTAAAATGCTAACGATATTATTAAAATTAGCAATTGTAAACACAACTATAAATTAGTGTAATTCCGAATTATATATTGTGTATTATTATTATATATGAATTTATTTAATATTAATATCTTTTAATAGTGAATTATTTTTAAATTTATAAATTTAAATAATATTATTAAAAAAATCAATTACATTAATTTTAAGTATTTTAATTAATTAATAAAGTGGGACCACAACAGGGACTAAAGTTAGTTCCTCCTAATGGAGAAGAGAGAGATGCTTTGAGTTCCTATTTACCGTTTATGACACAAAAACTGATGTGGAGTTACTTTTTATGACAGGTGGGCCATAAAGAGAAACTGAGATGAATTCCCTACTGGAGATGGTCTAAAGGCCTTTGGAAAAAAAGTTGATTTTATGGTGCTTTCTAATCCATTTCGAATGGTCTCTTTCCGTCGTGCGCTTGAGGGTAGATATAATAATACCCATCACTTCACTCATAACTCAACTTACTAATTATTTTTTTTGTGTTCTTCTCTTTGTCTTTATTATTGTTCCTTTTTTTTTGTCTAAGTGCAATAAGTCATTTTACTCTTCTTTTTTGGGATTGTAATTTGTAAGTAGTAATGAGTGAAGTCATGTTACTACTTACAAATTACAATCCCAAAAAAGAAGAGTAACATGACTTATTGTACTTAGACAAAAAAAAAGAAACAATAATAAAGACAAAGAGAAGAACACAAAAAAAATAATTAGTAAGTTGAGTTATGAGTGAAGTGATGGGTATTATTATATCTACCCTCAAGCGCACTACAGAAAGAGACCATTCGAAATGGATTAGAAAGCACTATAAAATCAACTTTTTTCCCAAAGGCCTTTAGACCATCTCTAGTAGGGAACTCATCTCAGTTTCTATTTATGGCTCACCTGTCATAAAAAGTAACTCCACATCAGTTTTTGTGTCATAAACGGTAAAAGGAATCATAGACGCGTTAGCCTCTGTAGGAGAATCCATGAAAGAAAGTGACCATGTAAACGCAATCTTGAACGGCCTAATTGAGGAATATTCTTCGTTGATAACCTCTATTCTAACCACTGCAAGGTATCAAGGTATAACAGAGGTGAGTTAGAAGCTTTACTCTTAGCACATGAAAGCATGTTATAAAGATTCAGGAGACCAGAAGCTTTTATTCAAGCTAATCTAGCTCAGCACTTTCAATTTGGACAAAATCAGCAGTCAAGAGGATTCAGGGGTGGTTCTCGAGGCAGAGGTGGTCGGCCGTATAGAGGAGGTAGAAACTCATATACGGGCGGAAGAATGATTCAAGAATCATATAATGGAGGCAGAGCAACACAAGGTCACTCCACATCTGGCTATGGAAGTGGCTATGGAAGGGGGCAGTATGGAAGAGGAAACTATAGCCAGGGAAGAAATTACTCTCAATTTTCTCAATCTAATAAGCCACAATGCCAGATCTGCGATAAAATAGGACACACAGCAAAGACATGCTGGTATAGGTATAGTGAGGAACAGTATGATGCAGGTTACAATGAAGAAGGCTACAACAATCAGATCACTCAACCCAAGGCCAACTATAGTAATGTGCTGGCAACTCCAGCAACCATTCAGGATCCGAACTGGTACCTTGATTCAGGTGCTACACACCACATGACACATGATGAGCAGAATCTGATGGAGAAGGAGGAGTATGGAGGAAATGAGCAAGTTGTGATAGGCAACGGAACAGGTTTGCAAATCAATTATGTTGGTAATTCGTGTTTTAAGTCTGATTTGAGCTCTAGGTTGTTCTTAATGAGAAAATTATTGCACGTACCTGAAATCACTAAGAATTTGATGAGTGTGTACCAATTCTGCTGTGATAACAAAGTATTCTTTGAATTCCATGCTGATAAATGTTGTGTTAAATCACAGGAAAACAAGAAAGTTATTCTTCAAGGGAATGTTGATAAAGGGTTGTATAAGTTTGTCAGGTTCACCACTGCATACACACCAGCAGCCTATGTTTCGTCAGTAAAAGGCTTGAATCAGCTTCTTCTTTGGCATGCCGGATTAGGACACCCGAATAAAAATGTCATGTCAAAGGTTCTGAGTGCTTGTAATCTTTCTTTTCCAATTGATAAACTAGAATGTCCAGCCTGTTGTATTGGTAAGTCACATCAATTACCTTTTCCTGTTTCACAAATAGTGTACACAAAACCATTAGAACTTGTATATACAGATATTTGGGAACCAGCACCCATATCTGATAATAATGGAAATTAGTATTTTATAAATTTCATTGATGCATTCTAAAAGTTTACTTGGATATACCTTCTTAAATCTAGAGCTCAGCTTAAATCAGTCTTTAATCACTTTCACCAAATGATTGAACTGCAATTAGACACAAAATTAAAAATGGTACAAAGTGACAATGCAGCTGAATATGTTAGCTTGTCAAAGATTTTGCAGGAAAAAAGAGTTTGTCACAGGTTTTCTTGTCCGCATGTACATCAGCAAAATGGCTCAGCAGAAAGGAAACACAGGCATGTAGTTGAGATGGGACTAACACTGTTGGCTGGAGCCTCAATGCCTACCAAATTCTGGGGAGAGGCATTTACAACAGCAGCCAAGTTAATGAATGTGTTACCCACACCAGTTTTACATGGACAGTCACCTACGGAGAAATTGTTTGGGAAGAAACCTCCCTATGGGAACCTAAGAGTGTTTGGGTGCCTATGCTTTCCTCACCAAAGACCTTTCAACAAGCACAAATTGGATTTCAGGTCATCACCATGTACATTTGTAGGGTATGGTACAACACAAAAAGGGTACAAGTGTCTCACACAACAAGGGAAGATCATTACAACCCCGAATATAATTTTCTTTGAAGACAGATTTCCATTTGAAGAAGCAGCTAAGCAGGGACAGATGCTAGTTGATCCAAGCTCAACTCCAACAATTTCAATAATGCCTATAATTCCCTCAGCCAATACTGATAGTGGACAGCAGCAGCAACCCAATCCAGACTCAACACAACAGCACCAGCAATCAGTAGCAACAGCCCAACAACATGACACAGTCCTGAGACAACAAGCAGCACAGGCAAGTGAAGATGTGCAGCAACAGCAGCGTAGTCCAGTGGCAAGTTCAGCAGCTCCAATGGTTCCAAGGATTCCCTTAATCAATATTGATAGGCAGCAGCAATTAGGAAGCATCTCTGACATAATCAGACAGCAACAACAGCACCAACACATGATCAACTCTATAAACAATACACAGCAGCAGCACCAGCAACATTCCCTGACAAGTTCAGCAACTAACGTGCAGCAGCAACAATCACAGTTGACAAGCCTAGCAATCAATGTACAACAGCAGAACCAACAACAATTGAACAATTCAATAGTCAATCTACAAAAGCAGCAGTCACAACAACCAATGATCAATACACATCAGCAGCCACAAGCTTTAATCGAATCATCAACCATTCCAAGACAGCAGTAGCAGCAGCAATTATTGATCAATTCATCAACCTCTCCAAGACAGCAGCAGCAACAACCATTGATCAATTCATCAACCATTCCAAGACAGCAGCAGCAGCAACCATTGATCAATTCATCAACCATTCCAAGATAGCACCAGCAGCAGCAATTATTGATCAATTCATCAACCATTCCAAGACAGCAGTAGCAGCAACTATTAGTCAATTCAGCAACAAGAATCAATATAGAACAGCAGCTTCAAGACCAGATGAATAGCTCAACAATCAATAGACAACAGCAGCCACAACCTTTAATCGAATCAGCAACCAGTTCACAACAGCAGCAGCAGCAACTATCAACCAATTCTACAAACAGGAAAGAACAACAACCACAATCAAAGAATAATTCAAGACTTAATTCAAGACTCAACACACAGCAACAACAGCAATTAAGAAGCAGTTCACAACAGCAGCTTCAGGACAAATTGAACAGCTCAATAATCAATAAACAACAGCAGCCACAAGCTTTAATCGAACAACAACCACAATCAAAGAATAATTCAAGACTTAACACACAGCAGCAGCAGCAACAATTAAGAATAAGTCCAGAGATTACCATTCAACAGCAACAACAACAATTACATTCAAAGAAAAACTCAAGACCATACATACAGCAGTAGCAGCAAACAATACCTTACACACAACAGCTGCAACAACTAAGAAGCAGCCCTGAGACTATTCGACAGCAACAACAAAAACCAAACAATTCAGAAGTTGTTACACAACAACAGCAACATGAGCAACATGAACCTATTTTACCAATCAGAACAGCAACACTTCAAAGACCAGTAGCAGCTTCATCAACCCCCATCCCAATACCTATAAATGACGTTGAAATTGCCTTGCCACTTGATGAAGAAGCACCTCCAGCAGCTCCAACAGCAAATACACACTCCATGGTCACCAGAAGCAAAGCTGGTATCTTCAAACCAAGAGTGTTTCTAGCCAGTGTGGAGCCAAGGAATGTACAGCAAGCACTTCAATCCCCTGAATGGAAGGCAGCTATGGATTTGGAATATGAAGCCCTGTTGAAAAACAAAACTTGGGAGCTGGTCACCCTTCCTCCCAATAGAGAAGCAATAGGAAGCAGATGGGTTTTCAGAATTAAGTACAATTCTGATGGGTCGTTACAAAAATACAAGGCAAGGCTGGTAGCTCAAGGGTACTCACAGAGACCAGGGTTTGACTTCACTGAAACATACAGCCCAGTGGTCAAACCTACTTCAATCAGAATTCTATTATCAATTGCCCTAGCTGAATCATGGACAATCAGGCAATTGGATGTAAACAATGCCTTTTTACATGGAGACTTGGCAGAAGAAGTGTATATGAAGCAGCCAAAGGGGTATGAAAAAGGGGATTCCACACTAGTCTGCAGGTTAACCAATGCCCTCTATGGATTAAAGTAAGCCCCTAGAGAGTGGTATCACAAGCTTGCCAAAGGATTGACAGAAATTGGGTTCAAAGCAACTAAATCAGATGTGTCAGTATTTCTAAGGATGATGAATGGAGTGAAAACCTTTATGCTGGTGTATGTTGATGATATAATCATCACAGGAGAATCTGAAATACAAGTACAGGAAGTGATTGAAAAACTGAATGCCAAATTTGCACTCAAAGACATGGGCAATCTTCACTACTTTCTTGGAATTCAGGTAGCTAAGACAAGTGATGGAGGACTGCTTCTTTCTCAACAGAAGTACATCAATGAAGTGTTAAAGAAAGCAAACATGGAAGGTTGCTCAAGCTGTCACACCCCTCTGCCCTCAACAGTAAAGTTATCAGCCCATGGTGATTCCAACTTTGATAACCCCCAACTGTATAGGTCAGTTATTGGCAGCCTACAATATCTAACAGTGACTAGACCTGAAATTTCATATAGTGTACACAAGATGTCACAATTTGTACAAGCTCCTCTAAATACTCATTGGAGGATGGTAAAGAGAATACTCAGGTACCTCAATGGTACAATAAGACATGGATTGCGCCTTGAGAAGGCTAACTCTATGGAAGTCATAGCCTACAGTGACTCAGATTGGGCTGGAGACCCTGATGATAGGAAGTCGACAAGTGGGTACTGTGTATTTCTTGGCTCCAATCTAATTTCCTGGGCTTCAAGGAAGCAAACAGCAGTAGCAAGGTCAAGCACAGAAGCAGAATATAGGAGTATGGCAGATTTGGTAGCTGAGCTAATTTGGGTGAAAAACTTAATGAGTGAGCTACAATTTCCACCAAAAGAGGTACCTATGGTCTACTGTGATAATCTAAGTGCAGTTCTACTTGCTGCCAACCCAATCCTACATTCAAAATCCAAACACTTTGAGATAGATCTTCATTTTGTTAGAGATCATATGAATAGTAAAGACATTAGAGTAAGTCACATTCCAGGAACCATGCAAGTGGCTGATATCCTAACAAAGGCTGTGTCTTCTGACAACTTTCTACACTTCAGGACTAAACTGAACATTGAGGAATTGGACAGCACAGCTGCAGAAATGAAAGGCAGAAAGGCCAGAAGCAATGATCAGCAGAGCAAGATAACTAGAGATGATGATACATGATAGTCAAAGCAGGGCAAGACAAGAAAAAGGAGAAAGTAGAGATCATGTTAGGCATGCTTAAGTTCTAGTAACTACCTTTAGCTAAGTCAGTTAGAATGCAACCAGTTCCGTTTCAAGTTAACACAATAAGCTTGAGATAATTGGTTAGCCCATTAGTTGCTGAACTGGAATTAGTTAGTGGTTAGAAAACTCTAGAAACTCTTGACTATAAGTAGCAATACCCACTGCTACAGTAACTAATTTTTGGTTCACAACACAATTCACAGATTCATCCATTTCTCTCTCGTCTCTACTTCTCTCTCTCTGTTCTCTAAACCTTCTCATCAGATCTCTGAGTTTTCTTAGTTCAGGTTCTTGATACCTTCATGGTATCAGAGCTTGGTACCACAGCTTCCATGACAGTCTAAGAAAGCAGATCTGGTCCAAGTGAAGGTCAACCACAATGGCTCAAGTGTTTACAACAACACCGATTTCAATGAAATTGGATGAGGATAACTATCTGCAGTGGAAAGACCAGGTGGAATCAACAATTGAAGGAAATGACATGGTATCAGAGCTCTATGTCCGAAAGGTCAAGAGTTCGATCCTTGGAAAACCCTAAAAGTGAAAAAAAAATAGCACAAGGCAAATGAGAAAAAGAAGGCCTATGCAAGGGGAGTGTTAGAGATATAACCATTAATGTTACCTTCTCCTATTAGCTTAAGCTTTTGGGATGCGTGGTTTCATTACATGGTATCAGAGCTCTATGTCCGAAAGGTCAAGAGTTCGATCATTGGTGAACCCCAAAAGTGGCATAAGGCAAATAAAAGAGAAAAGAAAGCCTATGCAAAATCAAACAAACCCAAAAGAGGCTCTTGTTTGAGAGGGAGTGTTAGAGATATAACCATTAATGTTGCCTTAATGTAGCAAAGGGCAAGAGTCAATGAAAAAAGAAATATTAAAAATGGGTGCATGTGTACGTCTGCAATAATTGTAGTGTCTACTGTCCAATAATAACGTGAAGTATTATATAAAATACTAAAATTTTCAAGTTGCCACTGGAAATGGATACTCTTATTTAAAAATTTTTCATGAGATTATTACGTATGTGATAAATTTTATAATTAATTAGTTATTTTTGTAAGTTTTATATTTGATCTCACTTTTTTAAGCTTTAGTAAACATAAATACTACTCTATTCATTTGTTCTTTATTATCTTCAAATTAGTTTACATTTTTAGAAAAATTTAATATTACTCAATAATAATTATGTTTATTTACTAGATAGATACGTTTAGAAAAAATTAAATATATCTTGAATAATTAAAGGGCATTAATTTACTGTGTGTTGCATTATTAATCAGATAAATAAAATATTTTTTTTCAGTGTGTGTATAGCCATATGGGTAATTAAGAAACTTTGTGAATAAGTGAGTCAAATAATTGGTTGTATATATTTCTTTATTATTATTATTATTGAAAAAGAATCAACCCAGACAAGCGGGCTTGGTGGTAGGGCGGTGCCATTGAAATCCAAATTAAAATGCTATGGCCTATGGTTGTCATATTTGAGTCAAAACACCTGGTCCTCAATAAATTCTTTATAGGGGACTATATCATGTCTCAATATATATGGTCCCCATTATCAGCAATAATAATAATAATAATAAAAGGTACGTTGAGATAAGAAGAAAACTGAAAATGAAAGACATGCTCTTTCTATTATTCATTCCTTCACATGATTGATATTCTCACCATATGATCTTGGTTTAAAAGGATTTTTGTTGGATTGATTAATTATTACGTGTGTATATATATATATATATATATGTCCTACTAGACTAATTTGTAATCACAAATAATTGCACAAATGTCTGAATAAAAATAAATAAATAAATAAAAAGATAGACTAATAAGAAATATACTAAATACTTATGGCCACGGTTGCATGCATTATTTTCTTAAACTAATTAATAAGGTGATATTATTTAATTATTCTTTTTAAATCTTGATATATATAATTCTCTTAAAAAATAATACATATTGATTGTTAAGAAAATGTTTAAGTCAAAATAGCATTTATTATATAAAAAAAAGTTATGCACGTAGTAATTAAGATTGATGAAAATCTAATTTCTAAAAAAATACAATATCTATACACACAAAACTAAATATAAAAGAATTCTATTGCGTAGATAGTTAAACATAAATTAATTATTATAATGATATTATTAATTTACAGGCCAACATCAGGGAGATCAATGAATCCAATAAGAACATTAGGTCAATAAGAATATTAGGTCCAAAAAAAAAAAAATATTAGGTCCAACAATTACAGCAAACAATTACAAAGCAATTTGAGTTTATTTGACAGCTCCAATTCTTAATGCACTTGGTGGTGTCGATACTTATTTTGCTGTTAAACTTCCTAATGAAGATGAAAACCTGAACTTTAGGCTCCTTTAAATTCTGAAAGCTTCAGAAGGTGATTTTACAATAATTGATTATTAGAATATATATAAACTTATATGTATCATATATATAATAAATAATATATATAAAAAAAGTATATATCGTGCAAATTAGCAAATGAGAATAATAATAATGTTTGCTATGTGTGAATATATATTATATATTGGAATGTAATGGTGTTTAGATATATATGGATAGGATTGGCTGGGTGAATATATCCAAGAAAAAAAGTGAGTATGAGTTTGGCTCTTTATTGTTTAAGTTTTGATTAAACAAAGAGTTTTAATTAGGATGAAAAGTGGATTTATACCTTTTTTTTCCGTTAAATTTTTGAGTTAACATGTGATATTTTATTTATAATTTTTTTCTCAATTATCGTGATTTTTTTAATTAGGTCTTTTTAATTTTGAGTAATTTTTTAAAATAATTACATTATCATGTAGTCATTTAATATTTTTATCGATGAATACTCATGTACTCTCTTAATACAAAATAGTTGCTCGTAATCTCGTATGTTACCAACTTATTATACACACTTATTTTTTTATATATATGAGTAATAATTAGTGATAATATTTGAATCTTATTTAAAAATAATAGTCAAATTTAGTACTCAATATAATTTGGTCTTAAATATAATTGCTTTGAATGAACAAAACAATTACTACTTACAAATTGCAATCCCAAAAAAGAAGAGTAACATGACTTATTGCACTTAGACAAAAAAAAAAAGGAACAATAATAAAGACAAGGAGAAGAACACAAAAAAAATCATTAGTAAGTTGAGTTATGAGTGAAGTGATGGGTATTATTATATCTACCCTCAAGCGCACGACAGAAAGAGACCATTCGAAATGGATTAGAAAGCACCATAAAATCAACTTTTTTCCCAAAGGCCTTTAGACCATCTCTAGTAGGGAACTCATCTCAGTTTCTATTTATGGCCCACCTGTCATAAAAAGTAACTCCACATCAGTTTTTGTGTCATAAACGGTAAAAGGAATCATAGACGCGTTAGCCTCTGTAGGAGAATCCATGAAAGAAAGTGACCATGTAAACGCAATCTTGAACGGCCTGACTGAGGAATATTCTTCGTTGATAACCTCTGTTCTAACCGCTGCAAGGTATCAAGGTATAACAGTAGGTGAGTTAGAAGCTTTACTCTTAGCACATGAAAGCATGTTATCAAGATTCAGGAGACCAGAAGCTTTTATTCAAGCTAATCTAGCTCAGCACTTTCAATTTGGACAAAATCAGCAGTCAAGAGGATTCAGGGGTGGTTCTCGAGGCAGAGGTGGTCGGCCGTATAGAGGAGGTAGAAACTCATATACGGGCGGAAGAATGATTCAAGAATCATATAATGGAGGCAGAGCAACACAAGCTCACTCCACATCTGGCTATGGAAGTGGCTATGGAAGGGGGCAGTATGGAAGAGGAAACTATAGCCAGGGAAGAAATTACTCTCAATTTTCTCAATCTAATAAGCCACAATGCCAGGTCTGCGACAAAATAGGACACACAGCAAAGACATGCTGGTATAGGTACAGTGAGGAACAGTATGATGCAGGTTACAATGAAGAAGGCTACAACAATCAGATCACTCAACCCAAGGCCAACTATAGTAATGTGCTGGCAACTCCAGCAACCATTCAGGATCCGAACTGGTACCCTGATTCAGGTGCTACACACCACATGACACATGATGAGTAGAATCTGATGGAGAAGGAGGAGTATGGAGGAAATGAGCAAGTTGTGATAGGCAACGGAACAGGTTTGCAAATCAATTATGTTGGTAATTCGTGTTTTAAGTCTGATTTGAGCTCTAGGTTGTTCTTAATGAGAAAATTATTGCACGTACCTGAAATCACTAAGAATTTGATGAGTGTGTACCAATTCTGCTGTGATAACAAAGTATTCTTTGAATTCCATGCTGATAAATGTTGTGTTAAATCACAGGAAAACAAGAAAGTTATTCTTTAAGGGAATGTTGATAAAGGGTTGTATAAGTTTGTCAGGTTCACCACTGCACACACACCAGCAGCCTATGTTTCGTCAGTAAAAGGCTTGAATCAGCTTCTTCTTTGGCATGCCAGATTAGGACACCCGAATAAAAATGTCATGTCAAAGGTTCTGAGTGCTTGTAATCTTTCTTTTCCAATTGATAAACTAGAATGTCCAGCCTGTTGTATTGGCAAGTCACATCAATTACCTTTTCCTGTTTCACAAACAGTGTACACAAAACCATTAGAACTTGTATATATAGATATTTGGGGACCAGCACCCATATCTGATAATAATGGAAATTGGTATTTTATAAATTTCATTGATGCATTCTCAAAGTTTACTTGGATATACCTTCTTAAATCTAGAGCTCAGCTTAAATCAATCTTTAATCACTTT
The DNA here is from genome assembly GCF_059453495.1 of Arachis ipaensis. Lineage (NCBI taxonomy): Eukaryota > Viridiplantae > Streptophyta > Magnoliopsida > Fabales > Fabaceae > Arachis > Arachis ipaensis. The sequence continues at coordinate 10,451,671 of NC_142438.1, forward strand.
CACCAAATGATTGAACTGCAATTAGACACAAAATTAAAAATGGTACAAAGTGACAATGCAGCTGAATATGTTGGCTTGTCAAAGATTTTGCAGGAAAAAGGAGTTTGTCACAGGTTTTCTTGTCCGCATGTACATCAGCAAAATGGCTCAGCAGAAAGGAAACACAGGCATGTAGTTGAGATGGGACTAACGCTGTTGGCTGGAGCCTCAATGCCTACCAAATTCTGGGGAGAGGCATTTACAACAGCAGCCAAGTTAATTAATGTGTTACCCACACCAGTTTTACATGGACAGTCACCTACGGAAAAATTGTTTGGGAAGAAACCTCCCTATGGGAACCTAAGAGTGTTTGGGTGCCTATGCTTTCCTCACCAAAGACCTTTCAACAAGCACAAATTGGATTTCAGGTCATTACCATGTACATTTGTAGGGTATGGTACAACACAAAAGGGGTACAAGTGTCTCACACAACAAGGGAAGATCATTACAACCCCGAATGTAATTTTCTTTGAAGACAGATTTCCATTTGAAGAATCAACTAAGCAGGGACAGATGCTAGTTGATCCAAGCTCAACTCCAACAATTTAAATAATGCCTGTAATTCCCTCAGCCAATACTGATAGTGGACAGCAGCAGCAACCCAATCCAGACTCAACACAACAGCACCAGCAATCAGTAGCAACAGCCCAACAACATGACACAGTCCTGAGACAACAAGCAGCACAGGCAAGTGAAGATGTGCAGCAACAGCAGCGCAGTCCAGTGGCAAGTTCAGCAGCTCCAATGGTTCCAAGGATTCCCTTAATCAATATTGATAGGCAGCAGCAATTAGGAAGCATCTCTGACATAATCAGACAGCAACAACAGCACCAACACATGATCAACTCTATAAACAATACACAGCAGCAACACCAGCAACATTCCCTGACATGTTCAGCAACCAGCGTGCAGCAGCAACAATCACAGTTGACAAGCCTAGCAATCAATGTACAACAGCAGAACCAACAACAATTGAACAATTCAATAGTCAATCTACAAAAGCAGCAGTCACAACAACCAATGATCAATACACATCAGCAGCCACAAGCTTTAATCGAATCATCAACCATTCCAAGCCAACAGCAGCAGCAACAATTATTGATCAATTCATCAACCTCTCTAAGACAGCAGCAGCAGCAACCATTGATCAATTCATCAACCATTCCAAGACAGCAGCAGCAGCAGCAATTATTGATCAATTTATCAACCATTCCAAGACAGCAGCAGCAGCAACTATTAGTCAATTCAGCAACAAGAATCAATGCTCCACACTGGCTAGAAACACTCTTGGTTTGAAGATACCAGCTTTGCTTCTGGTGACCATGGAGTGTGTATTTGCTGTTGGAGCTGCTGGAGGTGCTTCTTCATCAAGTGGCAAGGCAATTTCAACGTCGTTTATAGGTATTGGGATGAGGGTTGATGAAGCTGCTACTGGTCTTTGAAGTGTTGCTGTTCTGATTGGTAAAATAGGTTCATGTTGCTCATGTTGCTGTTGTTGTGTAACAACTTCTGAATTGTTTGGTTTTTGTTGTTGCTGTCGAATAGTCTCAGGGCTGCTTCTTAATTGTTGCAGCTGTTGTGTGTAAGGTATTGTTTGCTGCTGCTGCTGTATGTATGGTCTTGAGTTTTTCTTTGAATGTAATTGTTGTTGTTGCTGTTGAATGGTAATCTTCGGACTTATTCTTAATTGCTGTTGCTGCTGCTGTGTGTTAAGTCTTGAATTATTCTTTGATTGTGGTTGTTGTTCGATTAAAGCTTGTGGCTGCTATTGTTTATTGATTATTGAGCTGTTCAATTTGTCCTGAAGCTGCTGTTGTGAACTGCTTCTTAATTGCTGTTGTTGTTGTGTGTTGAGTCTTGAATTAAGTCTTGAATTATTCTTTGATTGTGGTTGTTGTTCTTTCCTGTTTGTAGAATTGGTTGATAGTTGCAGCTGCTGCTGTTGTGAACTGGTTGCTGATTCGATTAAAGGTTGTGGCTGCTGTTGTCTATTGATTGTTGAGCTATTCATCTGGTCTTGAAGCTGCTGTTCTATATTGATTCTTGTTGCTGAATTGACTAATAGTTGCTGCTGCTGCTGTCTTGGAATGGTTGATGAATTGATCAATGGTTGTTGCTGCTGCTGTCTTGGAGAGGTTGATGAATTGATCAATAATTGCTGCTGCTGCTGCTGTCTTGGAATGGTTGATGATTCGATTAAAGCTTGTGGCTGCTGATGTGTATTGATCATTGGTTGTTGTGACTGCTGCTTTTGTAGATTGACTATTGAATTGTTCAATTATTGTTGGTTCTGCTGTTGTACATTGATTGCTAGGCTTGTCAACTGTGATTGTTGCTGCTGCACGTTAGTTGCTGAACTTGTCAGGGAATGTTGCTGGTGCTGCTGCTGTGTATTGTTTATAGAGTTGATCATGTGTTGGTGTTGTTGTTGCTATCTGATTATGTCAGAGATGCTTCCTAATTGCTGCTGCCTATCAATATTGATTAAGGGAATCCTTGGAACCATTGGAGCTGCTGAACTTGCCACTGGACTGCGCTGCTGTTGCTGCACATCTTCACTTGCCTGTGCTGCTTGTTGTCTCAGGACTGTGTCATGTTGTTGGGCTGTTGCTACTGATTGCTGGTGCTGTTGTGTTGAGTCTGGATTGGGTTGCTGCTGCTGTCCACTATCAGTATTGGCTGAGGGAATTATAGGCATTATTGAAATTGTTGGAGTTGAGCTTGGATCAACTAGCATCTGTCCCTGCTTAGCTGCTTCTTCAAATGGAAATCTGTCTTCAAAGAAAATTACATTCGGGGTTGTAATGATCTTCCCTTGTTGTGTGAGACACTTGTACCCCTTTTGTGTTGTACCATACCCTACAAATGTACATGGTGATAACCTGAAATCCAATTTGTGCTTGTTGAAAGGTCTTTGGCGAGGAAAGCATAGGCACCCAAACACTCTTAGGTTCCCATAGGGAGGTTTCTTCCCAAACAATTTCTCCGTAGGTGACTGTCCATGTAAAACTGGTGTGGGTAACACATTAATTAACTTGGCTGCTGTTGTAAATGCCTCTCCCCAGAATTTGGTAGGCATTGAGGCTCCAGCCAACAGCGTTAGTCCCATCTCAACTACATGCCTATGTTTCCTTTCTGCTGAGCCATTTTGCTGATGTACACGCGGACAAGAAAACCTGTGACAAACTCCTTTTTCCTAAAAAATCTTTGACAAGCCAACATATTCAGCTGCATTGTCACTTTGTACCATTTTTTATTTTGTGTCTAATTGCAGTTCAATCATTTGGTGAAAGTGATTAAAGATTGATTTAAGCTGAGCTCTAGATTTAAGAAGGTATATCCAAGTAAACTTTGAGAATGCATCAATGAAATTTACAAAATACCAATTTCCATTATTATCAGATATGGGTGCTGGTCCCCAAATATCTATATATACAAGTTCTAATGGTTTTGTATACACTGTTTGTGAAACAGGAAAAGGTAATTGATGTGACTTGCCAATACAACAGGCTGGACATTCTAGTTTATCAATTGGAAAAGAAAGATTACAAGCACTCAGAACCTTTGACATGACATTTTTATTCGGGTGTCCTAATCTGGCATGCCAAAGAAGAAGCTGATTCAAGCCTTTTACTGACGAAACATAGGCTGCTGGTGTGTGTGCAGTGGTGAACCTGACAAACTTATACAACCCTTTATCAACATTCCCTTAAAGAATAACTTTCTTGTTTTCCTGTGATTTAACACAACATTTATCAGCATGGAATTCAAAGAATACTTTGTTATCACAGCAGAATTGGTACACACTCATCAAATTCTTAGTGATTTCAGGTACGTGCAATAATTTTCTCATTAAGAACAACCTAGAGCTCAAATCAGACTTAAAACACGAATTACCAACATAATTGATTTGCAAACCTGTTCCGTTGCCTATCACAACTTGCTCATTTCCTCCATACTCCTCCTTCTCCATCAGATTCTACTCATCATGTGTCATGTGGTGTGTAGCACCTGAATCAGGGTACCAGTTCGGATCCTGAATGGTTGCTGGAGTTGCCAGCACATTACTATAGTTGGCCTTGGGTTGAGTGATCTGATTGTTGTAGCCTTCTTCATTGTAACCTGCATCATACTGTTCCTCGCTGTACCTATACCAGCATGTCTTTGCTGTGTGTCCTATTTTGTCGCAGACCTGGCATTGTGGCTTATTAGATTGAGAAAATTGAGAGTAATTTCTTCCCTGACTATAGTTTCCTCTTCCATACTGCCCCCTTCCATAGCCACTTCCATTGCCAGATGTGGAGTGACCTTGTGTTGCTCTGCCTCCATTATATGATTCTTGAATCATTCTTCCGCCCGTATATGAGTTTCTACCTCCTCTATACGGCCGACCACCTCTGCCTCGAGAACCACCCCTGAATCCTCTTGACTGCTGATTTTGTCCAAATTGAAAGTGCTGAGCTAGATTAGCTTGAATAAAAGCTTCTGGTCTCCTGAATCTTGATAACATGCTTTCATGCGCTAAGAGTAAAGCTTCTAACTCACCTACTGTTATACCTTGATACCTTGCAGTGGTTAGAACAGAGGTTATCAACGAAGAATATTCCTCAGTCAGGCCGTTGAAGATTGCGTTTACATGGTCACTTTCTTTCATGGATTCTCCTATAGAGGCTAACGCGTCTATGATTCCTTTTACCCTTTATGACACAAAAACTGATGTGGAGTTACTTTTTATGACAGGTGGGCCATAAATAGAAACTGAGTTGAGTTCCCTACTAGAGATGGTCTAAAGGACTTTGGGAAAAAAGTTGATTTTATGGTGCTTTCTAATCCATTTCGAATGGTCTCTTTCTGTCGTGTGCTTGAGGATAGATATAATAATACCCATCACTTCACTCATAACTCAACTTACTAATTATTTTTTTTTGTGTTCTTCTCCTTGTCTTTATTATTGTTCCTTTTTTTTTTTTGTCTAACTGCAATAAGTCATGTTACTCTTCTTTTTTGGGATTGCAATTTGTAAGTAGTAATTGTTTTGTTCATTCAAAGCAATTATATTTAAGACCAAATTATATTGAGTACTAAATTTGACTATTATTTTTAAATAAGATTCAAATATTATCACTCATTATTACTCATATATATAAAAAAATAAGTGTGTATAATAAGTTCGTAACATACGAGATTACGAGCAACTATTTTGTATTAAGAGAGTACATGAGTATTCATCGATAAAAATATTAAATGACTACATGATAATGTAATTATTTTAAAAAATTACTCAAAATTAAAAAGACCTAATTAAAAAAATCACCATAATTGAGAAAAAAATTATAAATAAAATATCACATGTTAACTCAAAAATTTAACGAAAAAAAAAAGGTATAAATACACTTTCCATCCTAATTAAAACTCTTTGTTTAATCAAAACTTAATCAATAAAGAGCCAAACTCATACTCACTTTTTTTCTGGATATATTCACCCAACCAATCCTATCCATATATATCTAAACACCGTTACATTCCAATATATAATATATATTCATACATAGCAAACATTATTATTATTCTCATTTGCTAATTTGCACGATATATACTTTTTTTTATATATATTATTTATTATATATATGATACATATAAGTTTATATATATTCTAAAAATCAATTATTGTAAAATCACCTTCTGAAGCTTCCAGGATTTAAAGGAGCCTAAAGTTCAGGTTTTCATCTTCATTAGGAAGTTTAACAGCAGAATAAGTATCGACATCACCAAGTGCATTAAGAATTGGAGCTGTCAAATAAACTCAAATTGCTTTGTAATTGTTTGCTGGACCTAATATTCTTATTGACCTAATGTTCTTATTGGATTCATTGATCTCCCTGATGCTAGCCTGTAAATTAATAATATCATTATAATAATTAATTTATGTTTAACTATCTAGGTAATGGAATTCTTTTATATTTAGTTTTGTGTGTATAGATATTGTATTTTTTTAGAAATTAAATTTTCATCAATCTTAATTACTACGTGCATAACTTTTTTTTATATAATAAATGCTATTTTGACTTAAACATTTTCTTAACAATCAATATGTATTATTTTTTTAAGAGAATTATATATATCAAGATTTAAAAAGAATAATTAAATAATATCACCTTATTAATTAGTTTAAGAAAATAATGCATGCAACCGTGACCATAAGTATTTAGTATATTTCTTATTAGTCTATCTTTTTATTTATTTATTTATTTATTTTTATTCAGACATTTGTGTAATTATTTGTGATTACAAATTAGTCTAGTAGGACATATATATATATATACGTAATAATTAATCAATCCAACAAAAATCCTTTTAAACCAAGATCATATGGTGAGAATATCAATCATGTGAAGGAATGAATAATAGAAAGAGCATGTCTTTCATTTTCAGTTTCCTTCTTATCTCAACGTACCTTTTATTATTATTATTATTATTGCTGATAATGGGGACCATATATTGAGACATGATATAGTCCCCTATAAAGAATTTATTGAGGACCAGGTGTTTTGACTCAAATATGACAACCATAGGCCATAGCATTTTAATTTGGATTTCAATGGCACCGCCCTACCACCAAGCCCGCTTGTCTGGGTTGATTCTTTTTCAATAATAATAATAATAAAGAAATATATACAACCAATTATTTGACTCACTTATTCACAAAGTTTCTTAATTACCCATATGGCTATACACACACTGAAAAAAAATATTTTATTTATCTGATTAATAATGCAACACACAGTAAATTAATGCCCTTTAATTATTCAAGATATATTTAATTTTTTCTAAACGTATCTATCTAGTAAATAAACATAATTATTATTGAGTAATATTAAATTTTTTCTAAAAATGTAAACTAATTTGAAGATAATAAAGAACAAATGAATAGAGTAGTATTTATGTTTACTAAAGCTTAAAAAAGTGAGATCAAATATAAAACTTACAAAAATAACTAATTAATTATAAAATTTATCACATACATAATAATCTCATGAAAAATTTTTAAATAAGAGTATCCATTCCCAGTGGCAACTTGAAAATTTTAGTATTTTATATAATACTTCTGATAGGAGAAGGTAACATAGGCTTTCTTTTCTCTTTTATTTGCCTTATGCCACTTTTGGGGTTCACCAAGGATCGAACTCTTGACCTTTCGGACATAGAGCTCTGATACCATGTAATGAAACCACTCATCCCAAAAGCTTAAGCTGATAGGAGAAGGTAACATTAATGGTTATATCTCTAACACTCCCCTTGCATAGGCCTTCTTTTTCTCATTTGCCTTATGCTATTTTTTTTTCACTTTTGGGGTTCTCCAAGGATCGAACTCTTGACCTTTCGGACATAGAACTCTGATACCATGTCATTTCCTTCAATTGTTGATTCCACCTGGTCTTTTCACTGCAGATAGTTATCCTCATCCAATTTCATTGAAATCGGTGTTGCTGTAAACACTTGAGCCATTGTGGTTGACCTTCACTTGGACCAGATCTGCTTTCTTAGACTGTCACGGAAGCTGTGGTACCAAGCTCTGATACCATGAAGGTATCAAGAACCTAAATTAAGAAAACTCAGAGATCTGATGAGAAGGTTTAGAGAACAGAGAGAGAGAAGTAGAGACGAGAGAGAAATGGATGAATTTGTGAATTGTGTTGTGAACCAAAAAGTAGTTACTGTAGCAGTGGGTATTGCTACTTATAGTCAAGAGTTTCTAGAGTTTTCTAACCACTAACTAATTCCAGTTCAGCAACTAATGGGCTAACCAATTATCTCAAGCTTATTGTGTTAACTTGAAACGGAACTGGTTGCATTCTAACTGACTTAGCTAAAGGTAGTTACTAGAACTTAAGCATGCCTAACATGATCTCTACTTTCTCCTTTTTCTTGTCTTGCCCTGCTTTGACTATCATGTATCATCATCTCTAGTTATCTTGCTCTGCTGATCATTGCTTCTGGCCTTTCTGCCTTTCATTTCTGCAGCTGTGCTGTCCAATTCCTCAATGTTCAGTTTAGTCCTGAAGTGTAGAAAGTTGTCAGAAGACACAGCCTTTGTTAGGATATCAGCCACTTGCATGGTTCCTGGAATGTGACTTACTCTAATGTCTTTACTATTCACATGATCTCTAACAAAATGAAGATCTATCTCAAAGTGTTTGGATTTTGAATGTAGGATTGGGTTGGCAGCAAGTAGAATTGCACTTAGATTATCACAGTAGACCATAGGTACCTCTTTTGGTGGAAATTGTAGCTCACTCATTAAGTTTTTCACCCAAATTAGCTCAGCTACCAAATCTGCCATACTCCTATATTCTGCTTCTGTGCTTGACCTTGCTACTGCTGTTTGCTTCCTTGAAGCCCAGGAAATTAGATTGGAGCCAAGAAATACACAGTACCCACTTGTCGACTTCCTATCATCAGGGTCTCCAGCCCAATCTGAGTCACTGTAGGCTGTGACTTCCATAGAGTTAGCCTTCTCAAGGCGCAATCCATGTCTTATTGTACCACTGAGGTACCTGAGTATTCTCTTTACCATCCTCCAATGAGTATTTAGAGGAGCTTGTACAAATTGTGACATCTTGTGTACACTATATGAAATTTCAGGTCTAGTCACTGTTAGATATTGTAGGCTGCCAATAACTGACCTATACAGTTGGGGGTTATCAAAGTTGGAATCACCATGGGCTGATAACTTTACTGTTGAGGGCAGAGGGGTGTGACAGCTTGAGCAACCTTCCATGTTTGCTTTCTTTAACACTTCATTGATGTACTTCTGTTGAGAAAGAAGCAGTCCTCCATCACTTGTCTTAGCTACCTGAATTCCAAGAAAGTAGTGAAGATTGCCCATGTCTTTGAGTGCAAATTTGGCATTCAGTTTTTCAATCACTTTCTGTACTTGTATTTCAGATTCTCCTGTGATGATTATATCATCAACATACACCAGCATAAAGGTTTTCACTCCATGCATCACCCTTAGAAATACTGACACATCTGATTTGGTTGCTTTGAACCCAATTTCTGTCAATCCTTTGGCAAGCTTGTGATACCACTCTCTAGGGGCTTGCTTTAATCCATAGAGGGCCTTGGTTAACCTGCAGACTAGTGTGGAATCCTCTTTTTCATACCCCTTTGGCTACTTCATATACACTTCTTCTGCCAAGTCTCCATGTAAAAAGGCATTGTTTACATCCAATTGCCTGATTGTCCATGATTCAGCTAGGGCAATTGATAATAGAATTCTGATTGAAGTAGGTTTGACCACTGGGCTGTATGTTTCAGTGAAGTCAAACCCTAGTCTCTGTGAGTACCCTTGAGCTACCAGCCTTGCCTTGTATTTTTGTAACGACCCATCAGAATTGTACTTAATTCTGAATACCCATCTGCTTCCTATTGCTTCTCTATTGGGAGGAAGGGTGACCAGCTCCCAAGTTTTGTTTTTCAACAGGGCTTCATATTCCAAATCCATAGCTGCCTTCCATTCAGGGGATTGAAGTGCTTACTGTACATTCCTTGGCTCCACACTGGCTAGAAACACTATTGGTTTGAAGATACCAGCTTTACTTCTGGTGACCATGGAGTGTGTATTTGCTGTTGGAGCTGCTGGAGGTGCTTCTTCATCAAGTGGCAAGGCAATTTCAACGTTGTTTATAGGTATTGGGATGGGAGTTGATGAAGCTGCTACTGGTCTTTGAAGTGTTGCTGTTCTGATTGGTAAAATAGGTTCATGTTGCTCATGTTGCTGTTGTTGTGTAACAACTTCTGAATTGTTTGGTTTTTGTTGTTGCTGTCGAATAGTCTCAGGGCTGCTTCTTAATTGTTGCAGCTGTTGTGTGTAAGGTATTGTTTGCTGCTGCTGCTGTATGTATGGTCTTGAGTTTTTCTTTGAATGTAATTGTTGTTGTTGCTGTTGAATGGTAATCTCCGGACTTATTCTTAATTGCTGCTGCTGCTGCTGTGTGTTAAGTCTTGAATTATTCTTTGATTGTGGTTGTTGTTCGATTAAAGCTTGTGGCTGCTGTTGTTTATTGATTATTGAGCTGTTCAATTTGTCCTGAAGCTGCTGTTGTGAACTGCTTCTTAATTGTTGTTGTTGCTGTGTGTTGAGTCTTGAATTAAGTCTTGAATTATTCTTTGATTGTGCTTGTTGTTCTTTCCTGTTTGTAGAATTGGTTGATAGTTGCTGCTGCTGCTGTTGTGAACTGGTTGCTGATTCGATTAAAGGTTGTGGCTGCTGTTGTCTATTGATTGTTGAGCTATTCATCTGGTCTTGAAGCTGCTGTTCTATATTGATTCTTGTTGCTGAATTGACTAATAGTTGCTGCTACTGCTGTCTTAGAATGGTTGATGAATTGATCAATGGTTGCTGCTGCTGCTGTCTTGGAATGGTTGATGAATTGATCAATGGTTGTTGCTGCTGCTGTCTTGGAGAGGTTGATGAATTAATCAATAATTGCTGCTGCTGCTGCTGTCTTGGAATGGTTGATGATTCGATTAAAGCTTGTGGCTGCTGATGTGTATTGATCATTGGTTGTTGTGACTGCTGCTTTTGTAGATTGACTATTGAATTGTTCAATTATTGTTGGTTCTGCTGTTGTACATTGATTGCTAGGCTTGTTAACTGTGATTGATGCTGCTGCACGTTAGTTGCTGAACTTGTCAGGGAATGTTGCTGGTGCTGCTGCTGTGTATTGTTTATAGAGTTGATCATGTGTTGGTGCTGTTGTTGCTGTCTGATTATGTCAGAGATGCTTCCTAATTGCTGCTGCCTATCAATATTGATTAAGGGAATCCTTGGAACCATTGGAGCTGCTGAACTTGCCACTGGACTGCGCTGCTGTTGCTGCACATCTTCACTTGCCTGTGCTGCTTGTTGTCTCAGGACTGTGTCATATTGTTGGGCTGTTGCTACTGATTGCTGGTGCTGTTGTGTTGAGTCTAGATTGGGTTGCTGCTACTGTCCACTATCAGTATTGGCTGAGGGAATTATAGGCATTATTGAAATTGTTGGAGTTGAGCTTGGATCAACTAGCATCTGTCCCTGCTTAGCTGCTTCTTCAAATGGAAATCTGTCTTCAAAGAAAATTACATTCGGGGTTGTAATGATCTTCCCTTGTTGTGTGAGACACTTGTACCCCTTTTGTGTTGTACCATACCCTACAAATGTACATGGTGATACCTGAAATCCAATTTGTGCTTGTTGAAAGGTCTTTGGTGAGGAAAGCATAGGCACCCAAACACTCTTAGGTTCCCATAGGGAGGTTTCTTCCCAAACAATTTCTCCGTAGGTGACTGTCCATGTAAAACTGGTGTGGGTAACACATTAATTAACTTGGCTGCTGTTGTAAATGCCTCTCCCCAGAATTTGGTAGGCATTGAGGCTCCAGCCAACAGTGTTAGTCCCATCTCAACTACATGCCTGTGTTTCCTTTCTGCTGAGCCATTTTGCTGATGTACATGCGGACAAGAAAACCTGTGACAAACTCCTTTTTCCTGCAAAATCTTTGACAAGCCAAGATATTCAGCTGCATTGTCACTTTGTACCATTTTTAATTTTGTGTCTAATTGCAGTTCAATCATTTGGTGAAAGTGATTAAAGACTGATTTAAGCTGAGCTCTAGATTTAAGAAGGTATATCCAAGTAAACTTTGAGAATGCATCAATGAAATTTACAAAATACCAATTTCCATTATTATCAGATATGGGTGCTGGTCCCCAAATATCTGTATATACAAGTTCTAATGGTTTTGTGTACACTGTTTGTGAAACAGGAAAAGGTAATTGATGTGACTTGCCAATACAATAGGCTGGACATTCTAGTTTATCAATTGGAAAAGAAAGATTACAAGCACTCAGAACCTTTGACATGACATTTTTATTCGGGTGTCCTAATCTGGCATGCCAAAGAAGAAGCTGATTCAAGCCTTTTACTGACGAAACATAGGCTGCTGGTGTGTGTGCAGTGGTGAACCTGACAAACTTATACAACCCTTTATCAACATTCCCTTGAAGAATAACTTTCTTGTTTTCCTGTGATTTAACACAACATTTATCAGCATGGAATTCAAAGAATACTTTGTTATCACAGCAGAATTGGTACACACTCATCAAATTCTTAGTGATTTCAGGTACGTGCAATAATTTTCTCATTAAGAACAACCTAGAGCTCAAATCAGACTTAAAACACGAATTACCAACATAATTGATTTGCAAACCTGTTCTGTTGCCTATCACAACTTGCTCATTTCCTCCATACTTCTCCTTCTCTATTAGATTCTGCTCATCATGTGTCATGTGGTGTGTAGCACCTGAATCAGGGTACCAGTTTGGATCCTGAATGGTTGCTGGAGTTGCCAGCACATTACTATAGTTGGCCTTGGGTTGAGTGATCTGATTGTTGTAGCCTTCTTCATTGTAACCTGCATCATACTGTTCTTCACTGTACCTATACCAGCATGTCTTTGCTGTGTGTCCTATTTTGTCGCAGACCTGGCATTGTGGCTTATTAGATTGAGAAAATTGAGAGTAATTTCTTCCCTGGCTATAGTTTCCTCTTCCATACTGCCCCCTTCCATAGCCACTTCCATAGCTAGATGTGGAGTGACCTTGTGTTGCTCTGCCTTCATTATATGATTCTTGAATCATTCTTCCTCCCGTATATGAGTTTTTACCTCCTCTATACGGCCGACCACCTCTGCCTCGAGAACCACCCCTGAATCCTCTTGACTGCTGATTTTGTCCAAATTGAAAGTGCTGAGCTAGATTAGCTTGAATAAAAGCTTCTGGTCTCCTGAATCTTGATAACATGCTTTCATGTGCTAAGAGTAAAGCTTCTAACTCACCTACTGTTATACCTTGATACCTTGCAGTGGTTAGAACAAAGGTTATCAACGAAGAATATTCCTCAGTCAGGCCGTTCAAGATTGCGTTTACATGGTCACTTTCTTTCATGGATTATCCTACAGAGGCTAATGCGTCTATGATTCCTTTTATCGACAGTACATACTCAGTGACAGAAGCACCGATTTGAATAGTGCTCAGCTTGTTCTTCAGCTGCATCACCTTTGCCTTGATCTGAGAGGAGAAGTGATCTTCCACCCTTTTCCAAACTTGACACGTATAGATACAGCCAACCATTCTTGTTGTGAACGCTTAACTCATTGAAGCTAACAGCCACGACTTGAGGAGTGCATCTTGCCTCTTCCATTTCTGAAACTCAGGGTTCACTGTGCCAGCTCCACCGTTCTCTGAGACTAGAAATTGCAGTGGTATTCCTTCTCCTGTGATGTGATTCAACATGTCATTTCCTTCAATTGTTGATTCCACCTGGTCTTTCCACTGCAGATAGTTATCCTCATCCAATTTCATTGGAATCGGTGTTGCTGTAAACACTTGAGCCATTGTGGTTGACCTTCACTTGGACCAGATCTGCTTTCTTAGACTGTCACGGAAGCTGTGGTACCAAGCTCTGATACCATGAAGGTATCAAGAACCTGAACCAAGAAAACTCAGAAATCTGATGAGAAGGTTTAGAGAACAGAGAGAGAGAAGTAGAGACGAGAGAGAAATGGATGAATCTGTGAATTGTGTTGTGAACCAAAAAGTAGTTACTGTAGTAGTGGGTATTGCTACTTATAGTCAAGAATTTCTAGAGTTTTCTAACCACTAACTAATTCCAGTTCAGCAACTAATGGGCTAACCAATTATCTCAAGCTTATTGTGTTAACTTGAAACGGAACTGGTTGCATTCTAACTGACTTAGCTAAAGGTAGTTACTAGAACTTAAGCATGCCTAACAAGGGGGAGTGTTAGAGATATAACCATTAATGTTGCCTTCTCCCATCAGCTTAAACTTTTGGGATGAGTGGTTTCATAACATGGTATCAGAGCTCTATGTCCGAAAGGTCAAGAGTTCGATCCTTGGAGAACCCCAAAAATGGCATAAGGCAAATAAAAGAGAAAAGAAGGCCTATGCAAAATCAAACAAACCCAAAAGAGGCTCTTGTTTGAGGGGGAGTGTTAGAGATATAACCATTAATGTTGCCTTCTCCCATCAGCTTAAGCTTTTGGGATGAGTGGTTTCATTACATGGTATCAGAGCTCTATGTCCGAAAGGTCAAGAGTTCGATCCTTGGTGAACCCCAAAAGTGGCATAAGGCAAATAAAAGATAAAAGAAAGCCTATGCAAAATCAAACAAACCCAAAAGAGGCTCTTGTTTGAGGGGGAGTGTTAGAGATATAACCATTAATGTTGCCTTCTCCCATCAGCTTAAATTTTTGGGATGAGTGGTTTCATTACAGTATCCACTGAATAATCAACAGCCAATAACACAACAAGCAAACCTTGGATCTGAAATTAAAAAACGAAAAGCATTAAATGTATTTTTATGAAACTTCAATGTTCTTTGTACGATTAAGTTGTAGGTAAATTTATTTGTCTTGTAGTTTTCGAATATAACCTTTTAATAAAGAAGGAAAAAGACAAAAAAAGTAACTTTAAAAATGACTCTACAAATAAGTGTTGAAATGAAAAGTCACGGTGAATTTAAGAGACCATTTGATATGTAATTTTTTTTAAGATGGTTAAAAAAAATACTGTATAAAAAATTTAGGAGTTAATATTTTTTTTATTTTTTGTCTAATTTTTAAATTAATATTATCTAATATTTTTCTCTTTTATAAGATATTAATGGATCAAAATTTTTTTAGTAGGTGGACTAGGTGTAAAACATTATTTTATTATATATTTGAAAAATGAAAAAAAAAACTCTTATTTGTTGGAATATTATTTTTTATTTTTCGGTATGTGCAAAAAAGGTAAAAATATATATGACGGTTTGAATATTAATTTTTAATGTTTTAAGTCAACTATTGATTTATACTTTGATAAATATATATATACATATATATTAATTAATATAAAAAATTTCACATTTTTAACAATGTCATAGTAACATCGGCAAGAAAACCCCTTTTTTTTATGTATTTCTCTTGTACATAATATATTTATTAATTTATAATTATTAATGTTACTAATATCTAGTATAGGTGTAGAATACATTAATATATATTATAATGTGTATATTATTTTTATTATATATTTTATATTTTAATATATATTTTATATAAATAGTTAATTTAGTAAATAATTTTTAATATACTTTTAGTATAAGTATACATTTTATTCTTGATTGTTATTAATATAGTTTTGATACATTACCTAGAAATAATAATTCATTAGGAGGTATATATTGTTACTATATGGTGAAAATATTTGTTTACAAATATTAATTCATACAATGATACATAAATATTATTCAAAGTGTTATTAGTTTAAAATTGTAATGGGATACATTTACTGAATTTATATATTATGCTCTTGTGTGAATGATGTTAAATTTTATCATTTATTTTATTGTATAATTATCCGTTAAATTCTATAAATAAGAGTCCAATCAAGACACACAAAAAATACACTTTAGTAATTAATTTTTAATATAACCTACTTAATAAAAATAATTCAAACAAGATATTTTTGTCATTTTATATATTTTCACAATTTCAATTTATATAAAAATAGTTTTACCTAAAATTCAAAATTTATATACGGTGATGATCAAATTTTAGTTACTATATTATAATTTTTTATTTTTGTACAAATAGTACATAAATAAATAGTTAGTTAATTTTGATAATTTTAAATTGATAATGTCTCTCTTTTAAAAAAAATTGATAATATCTCTCTCAATTTCATATATATAAGTATATTACTTTTAATGTAAAAATACATTGTTATTGAATTTTCATCAAATTAGACTAACATTATAATTTTAAAGATAATTCTTAAATATTTTTTTTATTAAGTAAGGAATGTTATATTTTTTGTCAATTAAATAAATTTTAGTTTTTTATTATTATATTTTATATTAATGCTTTAAATTTAGAGTTTAAATTTTGTTAAGATTTAGGGTTTAAAACTTAGGATTGAAGGTTTAGGATTTAGAATTCAAAAATTAAGATTTATAGTTTATAGTATTTAAAGAGCGTTGCACTATTTATTTTTTTTTTTTCAGAGCACAATAACATTATTTTAGAATATTCTAAATATTTTTTTCAAAAAAGTAATCTAATAGATATACATCACAAACTAAATTCAAGTACGTATGAAATTATTATTCAGTTATTTTTATCTATTTTCGTTCATATACATTTGTGTCATTTATAATATTTACACAATATTAATTTTCTATTCAAATTTTTTAATGATAATATAATTTCAATCTTATTAACATATATTTTAATTATTATACTATTAAATATATTTTTAAAACACAAGAGAATTAAATCACTCATATAAAATACATATTAAAATATAAAATATAGATTAAAAATATATTAAAAAATATTATGTATTTTTATACAAATACATAGTAATTAATTTTTAATATATATATATAATTAATATTTTTAAAAAAGAATTAAATTAAATAATTCACTCCTACAGACATAAAAGTGTTAAATCTCTTAATAATATTAAAATTTTGTAAAGTTTTTTTTGCAGCTAGCACAGAAATTTTATCACAAAAAAATTATTTCCTTATACATGTATATAAAAAGTGATATAAAGATTTTTTTTACGAAAACATTTTGTCATAATTCATTATTTTTTCAAACACAAAAAAAAACATATATTTTTATAGTTGCATAAAAAATATTTTGGTAAAAATAAAATTTGAATATTGGTCTTTCGGTGAATATTATTTATTAAAATTATTAGATTATGATAAATATAAAAATTCATATTAAAATGAATGTTATAAAATAAATTTATAAAGATAATATTTTAAAATATAAAGATATAATAAATATCTAAATTAAATATTTATTTATTGTAAAAAAAATTATATATATATTAAAAAAGCTTAAATAATATGTGTGTGTAATATTTTATTAAATAAAAATATTTCATTAAATAAAAATATTTCATTAAATACTATTTTAATTATATTAAAAATCTAAATAAAATAATAATTATTTTATAACAAAAATACTAGTGAAAAAGAGATCCACTCATATTAATCCATCACAACGTTCAGCTCTTTCCAACACAAATTGGTTAAAGCATTAAAGGACAAGACAGCAACTTTATCTCTTATTACGTGGGTGAAGGAAAGTGCAAGCTGTTTTTCTACTGTGCTCTTCAAACAAACAACTTCATCTACAAAATTCTCCCTTTCATTTCATCCATCATTATATTTTATTACAAATCTTATTGGTTAAAATGATGAAAACAACAATGTTCTATTAAAATACAATAGTATAGATGAACCGCTTTCAATAAGAATAGATCCTAAGAATAACAATATAGATTTTCCCACCTTAGCAAGTCCCATAATCACAGTCATTGTACCAAGTTATTTTTATATAATTTGTTTTACATCAAGTTACATCAAGTTACATCAATCAACTTTATGCCTAAATTCACCGTGCTTAGTACTCAAAGAGAATGAGAGAAGGAGAAAGCGGGGGCGAGCAGTTGAGGGTGAAACACGGTGAGGAAGATGGCCATGCCATCGGAAGAGATAAGGGGGAGAGCGTGGGTGGGTGTGTATCCGGTGTTAAGGAGGGTTCTTCTCGAGAGGGGTTAGGAAAGCCATCCAAAGTCTCTTTTAGAAATAAAGTCATTGGTGCAGAAAAGTCCAAGGCCTTTGCATTAGTAGGATCTTTATCTGGGGATGGTATCGCGACGGTGACAGGTAAGCAGGGTGATTCTCTTCCACCAAGTGTCAGTTTTACCAAGGAGGCAAAGAGCTGTCTAGCTGAACCTTATAAGGAAGCCATCGTGATCAAGGTGCTGGATAAGTATTATGGCTGCACGGCTCTCATGCATAAGCTCCGGATAGTATGGCGCATCAAAGGAGGGTTTGATTTGTTGGATGTGGGATTTGGATATTTTTTGGTTAAATTTGATATTGCTGGGGATCGTGAGAAAGTCATTCTTGGTGGCCCGTGGTTGATAGACGGTCACTATGTTGCAGTAAAGCCATGGGATGTGGATTTTAGGCCATGCAAAAAATCCTTTGGATCAACGCTAGTATGGATTCGAGTCTCGGGACTTCCAATTTGGTGCTACCAGGAACAAGCAATGTTGCGAATTGCTTCTGCAATTGGGATTCCGGTGAAAGTAGATTTGGCTACTAAGCTTGCAGAAAGAGGAAAATATGCCCGAGCTTGTGTTCAAATTAATCTTGAGTTGCCTGTAATCAAACATATTATAGTGGAGGGTGTGACTTATGAAGTGGAGTACGAGAGTTTACAGTTGATTTGTGCTACTTGTGCACGATATGGGCATGATAAATCGTTGTGCATGGAGAAGGAGTCCTTGGAAGGAAACATAAATTCCTTTGGTGATGGAAAAAATAATGAAGCCCCAACACTAGTGCCACACAACAATCATGAGATTCAAAAAGAGGCTGAATCAGAAGCTCGTGATTTGGGTGAGAAATTAGGAGTTGTTAAAGGGAAGGATGTGGTTACGGAATCATTGGCTCCTCACGTGCCTGATGGTCTTGTTAATGAGGCATGCATGGATGATGGAGAGGGCTGGCAACAAGTGCTGCGTAAGAAAAAATTTACAATAGGCCAGTCATCAGGTTTGAAGGACCAAGATGGAAAGCAGCACAAGTTTGGTTCGAGAAGGGTTCCAAGGCCCAATTTGCATGGTGATGGAGGCAAATCAACTGGCATTAGGATGGGGAAGCAAGAAAAACATGAAATTGCGCCATCTCCATCGCGCAGAACTCCTGCACGTCGTGGAATTTCTCTACGGAAGCGTCCTCGGCCTTCCTCCTTGCAGAACTCGCCAGTTGATAAAAATGGTGGCACAACGGAGGAAACCTTAGTAGATGGAAGCATGGCAAGTGCAGTGTCAGGGGGTCCAAAGGTGGCAATTATTGAGGATCAGAGTGTGCCAGTACCGCAGGACAAACCACCTATTGAGGTTGGTGATTCTGTTTAGAGTTTATGTTCTTATTTATTCTGTCCCTATTATTTATGGATAGTTTAAATATGATTGTTTGGAATATTAGGGGTGCTTCTAGTAAGTTAGCCCGGGTGCATTGTAAGGAACTTGTTAGGAAATTTAGACCTGTTTTCTTTATTGTGGTTGAAACTCACTCCCCTTTTCAGCATTTAAAATTATTTTGGGAAAGGTTGGGGTATCACTCTGTTGGTATAGTAGAGGCAGAGGGGCATAAGGGAGGTATTTGGTTTCTATCCTCTATGAAGGGTGTTTGTTGTAAGTTCATTGATGCTTTTGATCAGGGTGTTACTGTTGAGGTTCACTTTGATAATTTAATTTGGAGGTGTAGTGGTATTTATGGCAGTCCTCAATTTAATAAAAGGGTTCTCCTTTGGGATTATCTTGTTGCACAATCCATGGTTTTTCAAGGACCTTGGATTGTTCTTGGTGATTTTAATGAAGTCAAATTTTCTCATGAATCTAAGGGCTGTCAATTTTCCCATCAAAGAGCAGACATGTTTGCTACTTCATTAGGGGATAGTGGTTTGTTTGATCTGAAGACTATCGGGAGGCAGTTTTCTTGGTACAGGAGGGTGAAAAATTATGTTGACGTGGCAAAAAAGCTTGATCGAGTCTGTATAAATAGTAGTTGGTTATCTATTTTTCCAGAGGCTTATGCAGAAGTTTTAAATAGGCTTCAGTCTGATCATTGCCCTATTCTGGTGCGTTGTAAAGGTCGTCCTCAGCCTAAAGGGAATCGACCTTTCCGATTTGTTGCTGCTTGGGCTACTCATCCTGGGTATAAAGATATTGTGAACCAGTCATGGTGGTCTGGTAATAGAGGAATTCATGGCAAGCTTTCAAAAGTACAGAAGAATTCACTAGAGTTTAACTCGAAGGTATTTGGTAACATTTTTGTTAAGAAATGTGAATTAGAGCAGCAGATTAATTATTTACAAAAGCGTTTGGAAGTGGTGGATAGTATTTATTTGCGTCAGAAAGAGCAACAGTTGCTTGATGATTATAATAATACTCTAGTGCAAGAAGAGCTCCTATGGTTCCAAAAGTCCAGAGAGCAGTGGGTAAGGTTCGGGGATAGGAATACAAGATTTTTTCATATTCAAACTCTTGCGCGAAGGAAGCATAATAAGATTCATGGTCTTTTTCTCAAGGATGGAGTGTGGGAAACTGATCCAGAGGTTCTGAGTCAAGAAGCAGAGTCTTTCTATAAAAGCTTATTCTGTCATTTGGATGATGTTGATTTGGGTTGCCTTGGTGATGTGCCTCTTCCTTCTCTGAATGAGGAAGCTTGCAATAATCTTACAGCACCAGTTACTATGGAGGAAGTCAAAACAGCTGTTTTTCACATGAACTCTTTTAAAGCTCCAGGTCCGGATGGGTTTCAAGCTTTCTTCTTCAAAGAATATTGGGAGATCATTGGTCTTGATGTTTGGAAGATGGTTAAGCAGGCATTCTCCGGTGTTACTCTTGATCCGAGAATGTTGGAGACTTTACTGGTTCTCATTCCAAAGGTTGAATCACCGGTATCTATGAAAGATTTCAGGCCGATTAGTCTCTGCAATGTAGTTTACAAGATCATCACGAAGGTCCTTGTTAATAGGCTTCGTCCTCATCTTGCGGAGATTGTTGGCCCACTTCAAGGAGGATTTATTCCGGGACGAGGAACTCCTGACAACATCATTATTGCTCAAGAAGTCCTCCACTTTATAAAGAAGACTAAATCAAAGAAAGGCACACTGGCCTTTAAGATTGATCTGGAGAAAGCTTATGACAGAGTTGACTGGAGGTTTTTAGCTCATACCCTTAAGAGCTTTGGTTTTCCTATTCCTACACTTAATTTGATTATGAATTGTGTCACTGCTTCTTCCTTATCTATTCTTTGGAATGGGAGTCGTCTGAATGGCTTTACTCCTAGCCGAGGTCTTAGACAAGGAGACCCTATGTCACCCTATCTTTTTGTGTTGTGTATGGAGCGACTGGCATGCTTTATTAGTCATCAGGTTGATTTGGGCTTGTGGGAGCCGGTTGCTATTTCTAGAGGGGGACCAAGAATATCTCATTTAATGTTTGCGGATGACTTGCTTCTATTCTGTAAAGCTACAAAGAGACAAGTGCAAAATGTGATGTTGGTTTTAGAGACTTTTTGCAAAGCATCTGGGATGAAGATTAATGTGGAGAAGTCTAAAGCGCTTTGCTCCAAGAATGTCTCTGCAACAAGGAAAGAGGTTTTCACTGGGGTATCCTCTATCAGATTTGTCCAGGATTTGGGCAAGTATCTTGGAGTTACCCTTAGCCATTCTAGGGTGACTCGTTCAGCTTTCAATGGTGTCCTGGATAAGATTCGGAGTAGGCTAGCAAGCTGGAAAGGGAGTTTACTCAATCGGGCTGGTAGACTCTGCTTGGTTAATTCTGTTGCCGCTGCTATTCCCACGTACCAGATGCAGGTCTCTATTTTTTCCAAAGGAATCATTAGTAAATTGGAGTCTATGATGAGGAATTTTCTTTGGAAAGGACAAGTTGATGGAAGAGGATTGAATCTTGTTAGTTGGAAGGTACTGGTTACTCCAAAAAAATATGGAGGTTTGGGGATTAGAGATCCTTATTGTGTAAATATTGCTCTTCTTGGGAAGCTAGTTTGGACTTTTTTCCAGCAGCCAAACAAGCTATGGGTCCAATTATTGGATGCCAAATACCGATCATCTCTATATGACTGTTTTAGTTATCCTAAGAACAAGGACTCTCCCATTTGGAGGTGTCTTTGCAAGGCTTGGAAAGTGTTGAAGGATGGGTTTGCTTGGTGTATTGGAGATTTGAACCAGAATTTTTGGTTTTCTAGCTGAAGGAGAGAAGGACGGTTATCTAATGAGATGGATTATGTCCACATTTCTGATTCGAATCTCCGGATACAGGATATTTGGTCGGTTGGTAGGTGGCATTTGGATACTCTTTATTCTCCTTTATCTCAAAATCTGAAAGATAATATTCTCTCTTACAATCCAGATGAACAAGCAGGTCCGGAAGTGGGTTGGTATTGGAGTGGGTCTGCTGCCAAAGTCTATGACTCACGCAATGGTTACTTGTGGTTGTGTAAGCAGCTGTTTGGTTGGGAGGAGAGGGAGAATTGGCTTTGGCTTTGGCGTCAGCTTGTTCCGGAAAAGCATAAGTTTTTGGCTTGGTTGTGTCTTAAGGAGGCTCTTCCTACTGCAAGTTTTCGCTTTAGAAGAGGGATGTCGTCATCGGATAGGTGTCCAAGATGTCTTTCTAGCCAGGAATCGGTTATACATTGTATTCGGGATTGTCCAAAAGCTCAGCTTGTCTGGCAAAGTTTGGACATTCCTTGTCATCCTTTGGATTTGAAGAACTGGTTCTTGTATCATAGCAGAGAGCACCCGTTCAAGTTCTTTTCGGGACTTTGGTGGATATGGCGAGCAAGGAATAATGACATCTTTAATCCCCATGAAACTTGGCCTCTGGAAAAAGTCATTTGTCTGGCATTAACTTCAGAAAAGGAGCTTAGAAATATTTTTGAATTACAACGTATGTCCCTTCCCTCTACTCTAAATGGTTTTTGGAATCCCCCATCCATTGGTACTTTTAAGATTAATTGTGATGCTAGTTATTTTGGTTCGGGTGATAGTGTTGGTTTTGCTTGTGTTATTAGAGATTGTAATGGGAGCTAGCAAATGGGGTGTTTGGGAATGATTGAGAGTAATAGTATTCTTCAAGGAGAATTGTTTGCTATTTGGAGAGGATATCTCTTAGCTTGGGATGTGGGTCAACGAGATGTTATTTGTGAGACGGATTGTGTGGAAGCATTTAATCTTGTTACTCAAGATGGTTTTGGGTTTATTGATCCACTGGTGCTCAAAATAAGAGATATCATGCATTGGAATTGGCGTGTTGACTTTCGTTTGATTATGAGAGATGCAAACACGGTGGCAGATACTATGGCAAAGATGGCGATGAAGTTACAACTTTCGCATGCGGAGCTTCTTTCACCTTGGGAGGAGTTTAAGAGTAGTCTTAAACGGGACTGTCCCTCTATTTAAGCAGTTCCTTATTTTGTTTCTTTTGTTTTTCTTTGTTTAATTTATTTCAGTCACCAAAAAAATCAGCTTTATGCCTAATAATTTAATACTTTTTTGTATTTACTTTTATAGTACTATAAAATACACAAATAATTATAATAATATTAGATAAAATTATAACTTATGTTTAGTTTTTGGAACGTTTACTTTTAAATTGATTCAAGTTAAGGTAGTTATTCAATGTTATTTTATTTTATTTTAATATTTATATTTTAATCCTATTCAATAAAAAATACAATTATTTGTACTTATTAAAATAGTTGATAATATAAATATAAAAGATTTTAATTTTTGAAATATAAATTAGTAAAAATAACTTTAGAGATTATACAAATAACTATTTTTTATTGTACAAAACTTCTTGCCTCTATTCATGTTCATAAAAATTTTCAATAAACATAATCTCATACAGAAGTTATAAAAAACTCTCAAATTTACAAGTTTAGGTTTAAAATCGATGAAATTTATGATTCTATGAATAAACTTTTACAAGTTTGAGTTTTATTATTAAAGTTTATGTATAAAACATGTATAATTTGGTCCATAATTAGTAGAAAAATTAACTAATATTAAAAATAATTTAAATAATAGTTAAAAGAGAACCTTAGCAAGTCCCATAATCACAGTTATTGTACCAAGTTACTTTTATATAATTTGTTTTACATCAAGTTACATCAATTAACTTTATGCCTAATAATTCAATACTTTTTTGTATTTACTTTTATAGTACTATAAAATACACAAATAATTATAATAATATTAGATAAAATTATAACTTATGTTTTAGTTTTTGGAACCTTTACTTTTAAATTGATTCAAGTTAAGGTAGTTATTCAATGTTATTTTATTTTATTTTAATATTTATATTTTAATCCTATTCAATAAAAAATATAATTTATTTGTACTTATTAAAATAGTTGATAATATAAATATAAAAGATTTTAATTTTTGAAACATAAATTAGTAAAAATAACTTTAGAGATTATACAAATAACTATTTTTTATTGTACAAAACTTCTTGCCTCTATTCATGTTCATAAAAATTTTCAATAAACATAATCTCATACAGAAGTTATAAAAAACTCTCGAATTTACAAGTTTAAGTTTAAAATCGATGAAATTTATGATTCTATGAATAAATTTTTACAAGTTTGAGTTTTATTATTAAAGTTTATGTATAAAACATGTATAATTTGGTCCATAATTAGTAGAGAAATTAACTAATATTAAAAATAATTTAAATAATAGTTAAAAGAGAATTATAATGAATTATAAGAAATGAAATTTAAGTTTCTTTCTTAAATTATCTTTTCAATTTTATTTTTTCAAATTACACATTCATATTCACATGTATTTTATCTTTAGTTTACACACACGTTCATTTTTTCTTTCATTTTTTCTGGCACTGCTACTGTTACAATTATCTTCTCCTTATTCTTATATATTTTGGATATTTTTTTTTAGGTTTTGAATATATTTTTTAATAATGTTAAATTTTTTTTTTAGTGTTGGATGTTCTTATTTAAATAATTTTAAATGTCTCGATTTATTAGATTTTGATTTTTTTTAAATGATTTTAGTTATCTCTTTTTTTTTTAGATTTTGGAGTTTATTTTTATTGAATTTTGTGGTTTAATTAGTATCCACTAATTTCAATTTGATTAAGTAATATGATTAGTGTCAATTTTTTTTTTCTTCTATCTATTTGCAGTCAGAAAGCGTGAAATGAAGGTAGTTCATAGATTGGTATAATTAAAAACATCCTTTAATTAGATATACGTAGTAATATAGGTTGCCTTCATTTCAATGCATGTTTGTCTCTTTCTTTTTTCACACCAATTATAATATGTTAAAAAATATAAGTCTTATTGATTATGATAAAAATATTTTTTAAAAATATTAATTATAATAAATGTTAAATAAGATAAATTCTTATCGGTTTTGTTTTTCTTACTAGTATTACCGATTTAATAAATGTCGTTCATAATAAGAGAGTTGAGCTACTTAACAAATTAATTTAAGACTATAAATAGTATAAATAAGTTTAGATTATTTATTAGAAAGTGATCGCTACTTTTATAAAATAATTCGCTGGAAATTAACAACACGATATAATTTTATTTCTATAATTGATAGAGCTCTACTATCCTATAACTATCATATAGATATTCAAAAAAGTTCATAATAAAAAGATGGATCATAATCATCGCAACATCAAATATCTACCAAATATCCAAATTGGTGTACCTAGAAACTGAAATAGTGGCAATTATTAATTATAACGAGAAAACATATTATAGATTAATCTTCATTTTTTATTTAACTTGACTCTTGAAAATAAAAAATTTCGTATATTATTTCTTATATAGCTAATTGATAAATAAACGAACTCTCTCTCTCTATATGCATGAATTAATTCTTGTAAGATAATCTATTTATTCTACCTAACTACTTTAATTTTAGTATTTATTTAGTTTTTCATAAGAGTAATTAATCAACAATTTAATTGTTTTCGATGATTTAAAATCTAGTGTTGTTATTGCTAACTGTTGACATATAATAAAGAACCAGCATATTTAATGTATAGGCATTTTAAATTGAAATGACTTTTATTCTATGATAAGAATTCTAAAGTCTAAAATTATTGTCATTAATTAAATTTTGGTACTAGTAAAGTGAAATTCAAAATTATTTTATATAAGATAAATGATAAAAATAAAATGAAAATTTTATATTTATTTGATAATAAATTAAATATAAGATAGAATAATTTATGAAACATTCAATTTATTATCATTTTTCTTCATATAATGTTTAGAAGAAAAAGATATTATGATAAAAAAAAATATAATTGTAAAAAATTAATTAAAACAATGAAAAAAAATAAAAAAGTAGTTATGTCTTTTAGTAATGTTTAATTAAGTATTTCAAAATATAATATATCGGCTTATATATCACTTACTTAAATAAAATTATGTCTCTTTTGTCCTTATCTGAATATCCGTATTTATAAACAAAAGTGAATATCTGTGCTTATAAACAAAAGCACTTTTATTTAAAAGATAAAGTGTTTACCGTTTTAATTAATTTTTTACTATATTTTATGTGGAAAGATGAGAGTAAAATAATAAGCTTTTTTCACTTATGAATAGTACGAGAAAGTATAATTAACCCATTAAACACTGTGTACTAAACAAGTGACGAAATGCATTTATTAGTGACCATTAAAGTCGGTTGAAAGTTAGCTGTATGGTTGAATATTCATAACACATTCAATGAAAGGTAATGCCATTTGCTTTGGGAGGAAACTGCTACACATGTACTTTAACAATGTCTTTTTCTTTCTTTGTATAATATGTAGTCAGAAACAGGATCTGTTTATACACCGTAATAATAAAATAGTGTACGATATTGATTTTTACTTTTTTTTTTTTTTTATCTTATCCTAGTACCACAATTATTTCCTCCAAATTCCTAGTACCACAATTATTTCCTCCAAATTTTTCTTTTATCCTATCAAATTGGTATAAAAACATCATTTACTTAGATATAGATAGTAATATAAGTTGCCTTCATTTTAATATTTGTCTTCTTCTTTTTTCATGTGAACTGATCAATTATAATATGTTAAAAAATATAAATTTTATTGATTATGATAAAAATATTTTTTAAAAATAAAAAGTACTTTTTATAATATAAAAAATAAAAATATTAATTCATCATGTATAATTTATACTTTTTTTTTTAAATCTAGTTAAATTTTTTATTGTAGATTTAATGCATTCGTTTTTTTTTCTTTTCATATTCTTTATATATATATATATATATCACCAAAAAATATTATTTATATGTATCATATTTACATGGCCCTTAGATAAAGTAAAGTAACCATATATATATCTCCTACTGTATAATTTTGTTTCCAAATTTGCCACCATAATTGTTCTATATGTAAAGCTAGGACATAATATATTTGGTAAAAAATTGACCGCTTAAGCACAATAAAATAAACAACGAATTGATAATACACACGTGATAGTGATGAATAATAATGCATGCAAGTGCAACTATTGAATTGGGTCTCTACATTTGATCTGTCATCAACATGTAGATTTGATACTTTATACCCACCAAAAATAGACAACATAACGTGAGAAATCGTACGGAACAATGCTGAATCATGTGTGTCATGGTGTACACATGAACCAAGTACGCTATTCTACACGGTACAGTAAAGAATAATCAGTTTAAACCGTTGGATTGAATATTTACTGTGCTTTAGGAACGTTGATCGTGAAATGGCGGCGCATGCATCGTTGACGACCGATCAAAATATATAAATTACATAAGCTTTGTCACTTGCTATAACAATCAAGTTAGAATTTTATTTTTATTATTTTAATTATTAGAAGTAATTTAATCATTTTATTTATTTTTATTTTAAATTAAATAAAATACTAAAATATAATATCATTTTATATATCTTATACTAAATATAATACAAAAATTTAATTAAATTTTTAAGTTTCAGTTCCTGTCTTTCAATTTCAACATTTCTTTAGGTTTTAAATGAATGAGTGGTGACTATTTAGAACTATGCAAATGCAATCCAGAGAGTGAGAGAAAGTCCTATGAGTCATAATTACTAATTATACAAATATAAAAGGTATCAGAGAACCAGATGAAAAGAAGAACGAAGTAGAAGAAGATGTTAGAGTGTTGCGAGAGTCATAGAGAATTCCAAAATTTGAGAGAGAGAGAGTTCTAGAAATTACGGTTACAGAAGTGAAGCCTAAACTGAGCTGTGATCTGCTATTTATACATAGTGAGGGCTGTAACAAACTGATGCCAGCTCACTATATTCCTAGCTACATTCCTAACTGATTTACAGCTCAGATAACAAAATTCAGATAACAGAATTAGTGCCAAGCCACTAACTACTAACTCCCTATACGCTACTCCTAACATCCTCCCTTAACCTGAGGGGTGCTGCTTCCCTGGTATAGTCTCATTGAAATCCTCCCTTGAACTTACAGGAGGTCTTGGTGTGTCTGTGGCAACCCGAAGCTTTGGCCTGAGACTGTGGAAAGCTGCCTGCGACAGTGGCTTAGTCAGTATATCCGCAAGCTGGTCTTGTGAGGGTATGTGAACTACATGAGCTAGTTGCTGCACTACTCTGTTTCGTACAAAGTGAAGATCTATCTCAAAATGTTTTGATCGACTGTGGAGAACTGGATTTCGGGTCATCAGTACTGTGCTTTGGTTGTCACAGAACATTGTGGGTGCTGGGCCAGGTGGTAAGCGCATCTCTAATAGTAACTTTTGCAGCCAAATTGTGTCTATCATAGCATCAGCTAATGCCTGAAATTCAGCCTCTGTGCTGGACCTTGAGACTGTTCGCTGCTTCCTACTTGATCAGGTAACTAAATTCGTGCCAAGGAAAACACAGTATCCTGATACCGACTTGCGATCATCAGTGTCTGTGGCCCAGTCAGAATCACTGAAAGCCATGATTCTTAAGGTGTCGCTCTTGTGGATCTGTAACCTAGGTCAATTGTCCCGGCCAGGTAGCGAAGAATCCGCTTAACTGCTTTTCAGTGCATATCTGATGGAGCATGCATGTATTGGGACACCTTGCTGACAGAATAAGCAATCTCAGGTCTGGTAATGGTAGCATACTGAAGCCCCCCTACCACAGATCTGTATAATGAGGGATTTTCGAAGGGAGATCCCATGCTTGCTGTGAGCTTGGGATTGCTGAGCATAGGAGTCGGCACTGGTTTGGCATCTGGCATGTTGGCTCTTCCTAGAAGCTCTTTGATGTATTTGGACTATTTGAGAAGAAGGGAATCCGGCGAGTCCCTGACCACTTCAACCCCGAGAAAGAAGCTCATTTCTCCTAGATCTTTGAGGGTGAATACCGCATGCAGCTGTTGAATTAAGCTTTCAATTTCAGTGGCGCTGGTGCCCGTGACGAGAATGTCATCTACATAGGCCAGGAGATAAGTGGTGGACATCGAGCAGGAACGCACAAAGAGACATGGATCCGAGGTTGTACTGGTGAACCCAAAGTTGAATAAGGTGCTGCTGAGCTTGAGGTACCAGGCTCGTGGGGCTTGTTTCAGCCCATAGAGTGCCTTCTCTAGTTTACATACCACACTAGACCCGTGCTCATAGCCTTCTGGCTGCGCCATATAGACCGTCTCATGCAAGTCCCCATTGAGGAACACATTGTTAAAGTCAAACTGTCGGACCTTCCAGCCCTTTGTCATGGCAACTGCGAGAACTGTCCTTATGGTAGCAGGTTTAGCTACTCGGCTGAACACCTGATCATAGTCCAATCCTTCTCTCTGATGAAAATCCTTTGCAACCAACCTGGCCTTGTACTTTTGCACCTTTCCATCAGCCTGCCGTTTGACCCGAAACACCCATTTGCACCCAATTGTTTTTATGTCAGCAGTCTCAGGGACCAATCGCCAGGTATTATTCTTCATCAACGCACCAAATTCCTCATCCATAGCAGCCTTCCAGTGTGGTGAGGATAGTGCTTGAGCAACCGTGGCAGGTTCAGTCTCAGTGAGGTCCAGTAAAGAACCCTGGAGTTGAAGATGATACACTTTTGGCTTGAAGATACCTGCGCGTGACCTAGTGATCATGAGGTGCGTCCGAGTGGGTGCTGACTGATCATTTGTCTCAGTTAACCCTGCATCAGAACAAGAGGGAAACACAGCAGTAGAAGAGCAAATATCTGTATTATTAGATAATGAACAAGAATCAACATCAGTAGTATTGGTTGTGTGCTCTAAGGTGGGAGAGTTGGAAGGGGGAGTTGGTGAGGGTGCACTAGCTGCTGGGTTGGAACAGGGTGGGTGTGAAGGAAGGGGAATGGTGCTGGGTTGAGGCTGCTGCGCTGTGAGCTGAAGGGCAGGGGCTGTTGGGTGTGGAGCAGGTCTAAAGAACTGGGTCGATGTGGTGTGGGGCTGATGTGGTACAGCACAGGTAGGGATTTGGTCATTGGTAAAGTTTGAAAATAGGACAGGGAAGGGGAATTCAGTCTCATCAAATATCACATGTCTAGAGATCAGGATTTTACCGGCTTGGGTTAGACACTTGTATCCTTTGTGGAAGGGTGAGTAGCCAAGGAATAGGCACTTTGAGGTCTTAAAGGCAAACTTGTGGGGCTGATAGTGTCTTAGCTGGGGATAGCAGGAGCAGCCAAAGGTCTTAAGAGCTGTATAGTCAGGTAGTTGCTTGTTTATAAGCTCATATGGTGATTTTTGGTGAGTAACAGGTGAGGGCAGTCGGTTTATGATGTGAGTGGCTGTAAGAAAGGCTTCATCCCAAAATTTTAGCGGCATTGAGGCTTGGGATAGGAGAGTGAGACCCATCTCTGTTATATGTCTATGTTTCCGTTCAGCGCTCCCGTTTTGCTCATGAGTATAGGGACAACTCATTCTATGTGCAATACCATGTTGCATTAGTGTCTTTGTGAAGGCATGAGAGGTGTACTCCTTTCCATTATCTGTCTGTAGTGTTTTGATTTTACAACCTGTTTTATTTTCAAAGAGCAATTTATATTGCAAAATGCTTGATGTGCTTGAGCCTTGTTATGCAAAAGATAAATGCATGAGTACTTTGTTGCTGCATCAATGAAAACAATATAATATCTGTATCCTGAACTGCCGATCATGGGGATGGTCCCCAAATATCTGAGAATACTAGTTCTAGAGGCTGAGAGTAAGTTGTTGTTGAATCAGAAAAAGGTAAATTGTGGTGTTTTCCATGATAGCATGCACTACAGAGATTTTTTATGATTGAAAGAGGACCATTTTTATTGAATTCATTACTAGCAATATTACACAATTTCATTACTTTGTGTACAATGTGTGTGGCTGGATGTCCTAACTTTCTATGTCAAACATAAAAAAATTCAGACACTGGTTTTACTCTAGAAGTACCCTCAACTGGTCCTAAGTTGCTTGCAGGCTTTTCAGTCATAATATTCACATTAGTTGGACAGACTTCAGTGGTGTAAGTAGCATGAGTCTTGTCAGCAGAAACAGCATCAGTTTTCATGAATTTTTTCATTCCTGATTCTGACTCTGAAGTAGAGTTGTGTATGGTGTTGTAGTTGGTAGAGGCTAAATGATTGAGTTTATGTGCAGTAGGCTTATTGATGTGGTTCGTGGTACTAGGTTTTGGTGTAGGATTATTTTGAGTGGCTTTGGCCATGACTCCAATATCATCAGATTGATATAACCCTTGCCTAAGAGAGCCTTTGAGAAGCGTCTCCCTAGTCTCCTGGGATTTCACAAAGCAGTCAAATGGCCAGAATTCAAAGAAGACTTGGTTGTCAAAGGCAAATTTGGCTACACTAATGAGATTTTTGGAGATTGAAGGAACATGAAGTAGATTGAGCAGTTTAAAGTAGGAATGAGAATTTGAGGCTGAAATTAGAGCAGTTTTACCAATACTAGAGATGTTCATACCTTGGCCATTACCTGTGAATACTTGATTTGTGCCCTCATACTCTGAGCCTGTGATCAGATTGTTTCCATCGAAGGTCAGGTGGTGAGAAGCCCCCGTATCTAGGTACCAGGCCTTGTCTGTTAATGGAGTGGAAGGTGGTGCTACAGCTAGTAGTGCCGTAGCCTGCGGCGGTGGCTGGGGTTGATGAAATGCAGTTGAAGGAGGTGCCGGATGTGTGACTGTGGCTGCAGCATTTGGATTTTGATAGTTTTTATTGAAGCGATGATAGCACTCCCACATCGTGTGACCAGGCCGTCCACAGAGCTGGCACACCACTCTGTTATGTTGAAAACCAGATCTACCACCTCTATAGGACCCTCTACCTCTGAATCTTCCTCTGGATTGAAAGGGTTGACCTCTACCTTGATTGTAGCTATTGGTGTAGGATTGTGAGTTGTTGTATTGGCTGTTGTACGACATAGGTGACTGATCTTTATGCTGATAGTGTTGAGATCTTACTTGTGAGTGACTTTCTCCTCCTTGAGTTAGGTTGACCTGGATTGTGCCAAGTTCTATTTTCTTGAACCTCTCGACTAGTTCTTCTTGTCTTAGGAGTTGAGCTTCAACTTCGCTTTCAGTGACACTTTCAGCTCTAGCTGAGATCATCATGATAAACGTGCTATAGTCTTCGTTGAGTCCCTGAGTCATTGCATCCACAAATTCTTCATTGGAAAGTGGTGATCCTAGGGTAGAGAGAGCGTTTGTGATTTTCTTGAGTCTAGACATATATTCGGTTGCAGATCCTTGTAGTTTCACTGTTTTGAGTTGTGCCTTTAGTTGTTTCACCTTCGACTTCAACCTTTTTGCAAAATACTCCTCTAGGTTATTCCAGATTTCACACGCATACTCACAGTTTGTTACCTGACTCAAAAAGGTTGGATCAATCGATGCAAAGAACCACAAAATCAGAAATTGATCGTCTTGCTCCCATTCCAGAAATTCTTGCGTTTCATTATCTGCAATTCTGTCTTCTTCAGAGGCGTATCGGCATGGAATTTTCTTCTGGTTCAGGTGAACCTTGAGACCTTTGGATTTGATGAACGCAAGGGCTTGGCGCTTCCATGGAGCGAAATTATTCTCATCTAGCTTCAAGGCTACAGTGTTGATAGATGTGCGAACTGCGTTGTTTGTTGTTGTTGCGGAGGCTGCTGCGGAAGTGACGGTGACACTGGTGTCAGCCATGGATCAGAACCGGATGCTCTGATACCATGAAAGGTATCAGAGAACTAGATGAAAAGAAGAACGAAGTAGAAGAAGATGTTAGAGTGTTGTGAGAGTCATAGAGAATTCCAGAATTTGAGAGAGAGAGAGTTCTAGAAATTACGGTTACAGAAGTGAAGCCTAAACTGAGCTGTGATCTGCTATTTATACATAGTGAGGGTTGTAACAAACTGATGCCAGCTCACCATATTCCTAGCTACATTCCTAACTGATTTACAGTTCAGATAACAGAATTCAAATAACAGAATTGGTGCCAAGCTACTAACTACTAACTGCCTATACGCTACTCCTAACAAAGTAATATGACCAAAGGCACACACTCGCATTTAATGGTAGATATGGCTCAAAAAGCCATGATTGATGTTTTAATGTCTAAAACCCGACAAATATTATTCTTAGAGTAAAAGTTTATTCCTTTTTTATTTAAATGAGTAATATAATATTTTATTCATATTCCTAAGCTATTTATAATTTGAAAATAAGAAGCAAATACTTTTCTTTTTCTACTCTGATTTTTAGTCCCATTTCAATATTTTTAAATACCTTTTTTTTATATTTTAAAATAACATATATGCATATAAATTTTAAACAAATTAAATTAAAAGAATAAAATGATCTTTATTATTTATTTTATTTCTTTTATATATTCACTTTTTATACTTATTCTTACTCTTTATTAAAGTTAATAATAAAAAGATTAATTAATTAATATTTTTCAATTCAAAACAAAAGAATTTTAAAATGAAATAGAAGGAAAATAAAAAAATATATAAAAAAAACATAACTCTTTATGAAAAAATAAAAAATATATATATATATATATATATAAAAACATATATAAAATACGAAGACTTAAGTCTATATATATATAGTTATCAGAACCGAACTGATAATTAATCCGGTCATATGATTAAGTCACTAGGTCATTGATTCAACCGATGGGTCATTGATTTATCCGGTTGACTCGATTATAATTAAATAAAAATATAAAATTATAAAAATAAAATTAAAATTAAAAGTTAAATATATGTTTTCAAAAAATATATTAATGACAATCAAATATCAATTCTTAGATATAATTTATAGTATAAAAACAGATAATAAATTAGTCACTAGTACAAAATAATTTCTTAATTTAAATGAATAGGAAAAAATAAAAAATAACACAATCAATATCAATATGTTTGTATATTATGTGTTATTACTTGTGTTAGTATCTATGTCAATCTATATTTAAAAAAATAAAAATAAATAAAAATTTATTCTAAGTTTATTATATATTTAATTTTTTTCACATACATTAATAAAAATCAAGGTGGCATAGTGGAAAGAGGAGGTGTCATAGTCCAGTTCTGATAACTATATAAGCATACCACCTCCCTCCTCTCCATACATTCACAGCGCTCTTCATACATTCACAGCCCTCACTACCTCCCTCCTCTCCATACATTTACAGCGCTAACCACCTCCCTCCTTTCATAATAAAGAATTGCAAGTGTTTGCCATTTTTTCCTTTTGCCAAAAAGGTAATACGCACCTACTAAGCCACATCTCTAATTATCTCCCAACTCCTTTTATTACTAATTTTTCTTGTAACTGTTTCTTCACTTAACTAATTTCAAATTTGTATGATTAGATAGCAGCAGAGTTCGTTGGCACATTTATGCTGATGTTCGCCGGAACAGCGGCGGCAATAACGAACAAGAAGACCAATGGATTGAAAAGTCTATTGGGCTGCGCTGTCGTCACCGGCCTTTGGGTGACGGTGATCATCCTGTGCACCGGACACATATCCGGTGCTCATCTGAACCCCGCTGTCACCATAGCATTTGCTGCCTTAAAGCACTTCCCTTGGAAGAAGGTAAGAACTCAGTGATCTATCTATATATGGAATGCATGTGAATGTTATATGGCATGCATGCAGGTGCCAATGTATATTGGAGCACAGATATTGGCATCAGTGTGTGTGCCGCATTTGCACTGAAGGGAGTGTATCATCGATTCATGGGGGGTGGAGTGACGGTTTCTTCAGGAGAATATGGCCAAGCTTTTGCTTTACAATTCATCATCATCTTCAATCTCATGTTTGTTGTCACTGCTTTCGCCACTGACACTATATGTTATATTATGTTTATAATATTTAATGTGCTAATTGCCAATAATTTCTTGCTTAATTAAGTAATAATATTAATGAAGTTGTTCATGGTGATAAATGTTGGACAGTTCGCGAGAATGGCGGTGGGAGCCACTGTAACGTTCAACATCCTCATAGCTGGGTATGTCTTTCTATTAAAGTAAATTTGTTCTTTAAGATGGACTTGACTAAATTCTTTATAAGGGGCTATATAATTTTCATGTCTCAATATATATGGTTCCCATTATCAATAATAATAATAATAATAATAATAATAATAATAATAATAATAATAATAATAATAATAATAATAATAATAATAATAATAATAATAATACGTTGAGATAAGAAGGAAAAATATGTCTTTATAAGTACTGAAAATGAAAGACATGCTCTTTCTATTATTCATTCCTTCACGTTATGGATATTCTCACCATATGATCTTGGTTTAGAAGAATTTTTGTTGGATTGATTAATTATTACGTGTATATATATATGTCCTACTAGACCAATTTGTAATCACAAATAATTGCACAAATGTAATAAATAAATAAAAAGATAGACTAAGAAAAATACTAAATACTTATGGTCATGGTTCTATGTATTGTTTTTTTAAACTAATTAATAAGGTGATATTATTTAATTATTCTTTTTAAATCTTGATATATATAATTCTCTTAAAAAATAATACATGTTGATTGTTAAGAAAATGTTTAAGTCAAAATAATATTTATTATACAAAAAAAAGTTATGCACGTAGTAATTAAGATTGATGAAAATCTAATTTTTAATAAAATACTATATCTATACACACAAAAACGTAAAAAAATTTCATTATCTAAATAGTTAAACATAAATTAATTATTATAACAATATTATTAATTACAGGCCAGCATAAGGGGGATCAATGAACCCAGTAAGAATATTAGGTCTAGCAATTGCAGCAAACAATTACAAAGCAATTTGAATTTATTTGACAGCTCAAATTCTTGGTGCACTTGGTGGTGCCGGTACTTATTGTGTTATAAAGTTTCCTAATGATGATGAAAACTCTGAACTCTAAGCTCTTTCAAGTTCTATTACATTATATTACTTGAACTGCTTTTTTTTTTTCGTTTTTTTCGTTATATATATATGAATCACTTTTATTAATATATTGAGATAATTATATTGGTGAACTTTAATATTAGAGTATTCTATTTATACTTTTTTATTTATTTTTTTTTATTTATTTATTTCACAATAATATGAAAGATTTTTATATATGTCAGTGTACTTTATTGATACATTAATATGTCAATAATTATCTAATGTCCAAATAATGAATTAAATATATGAAAGGCTGTGATATAAATAAAAATTCTTGTTGTGAGGATGGTAACATGTACCCCTGTTGCTCCGTTAACCCAAGGAAGGTTCGAAATGTTGTTTCTGACCTCTGGTGGCATGGTTGTGTTTTAGCTAGTTATAGAATGGAAAAGGCTTGAGCATTAATTGCTTAGATTGTGTGGATTGGGCCAAAATAATGGAGTTCTTTTTTAACATTGGTGTGTAACCTTTTTTTTGTCCAACAAGAGAAACTTTAAGATTCATTGAATTGGATAATATATGTTCTCTTGGTACATCAATTAGGTAGTATTTACATTTACATTACACCCTGCTGAGAACAAAAACCAACTCAGGGTTGTTCCAGCAGGTGAACAATGAAAAATTCCAAAGGGATTACAGGGAGGCATAAATAAGCCCGTTCTCATTCGTTAGCCTTTCTGCTACCATCAACACTACTTGATGAGCTGTCCTGAACACTATGAGACGATGAACACCTACCTAATGAACTCCCTTCTGACCTCAATGGCTTGCTGCATTTCCTTTTTCCGGACGATAAATCCTGCAAAACCCGAAATTCAAGCACAAAACACCACTTGAATACAGTACTTGTTCAATAACAGCCATTAGTTAATAGTTACCATATTGAGAAAACAACGCTAACCTGATCTGCAGAAGATCCAGGAGTCTTCAACTCAAGGTCTGTGGTGACATCATTTGAAGCCTCACTTTTTTCTGCTTTGCTCTCCCTATCCCTGGGTGGTTTGTTTCTGGTGTCATGTTTACTTGACAAATGGGACCGAGTATCTGGATGAGGCGGTGGAGATACATACTGGGCAGATTGTTTCAGGTAATGAATGCATCAAATCTTAAAGTTTCTCTTGTTGGAGAAAAGAGATTGGCAGGTCTTGTTGCTGTAGGAGGAAATTTACCACTGGTTAATCCCAATAGCAAGAGAATGAGACTCCATCTATTTCAAAACGTTTAAGGGAATAATTTATATAATTGTAAAATGGTGACCTATGGTCATAAAAAGGACCAACTGAACAAGCAAAGGAATGGTGGGTCATAAAGCCAAAGACACACTTGTTCAGACCTCTTGCAGGGTTGTGAGCTCTTAGTTATACAAAAAATTATGAATATATAATAAGCCTAATTTTGGATGATATATATATATATTATAATAAGGTAAATCAAGATAGGCCTAAGTATTGGTGGTTGTGCTTGTGTGTTACCCTTTCTAATTCACTATTCAAAATTTCTTGGGAGTATAAAGCCTCAATCTTGAAGTTAACTGAAGAGTCCCTTTTTTGACCTCCAAGTATGTGATTGTTCTCATCCTTCTCATCCTTGGAAGATGCAACCATTGTACAAAGCAAAACCCTGTTGGTAGGACACAACAGAAGTTACAATCAAAGAATATATGCCAAATCCAACCATCAGAAGCAAACTAAAAGTCCAATCACCTCTTATAATATAAACCTCAGATTACATGCACTGGTGTGCTTATGAGTGAGTGACAAAAAAGAAAAAAATGGGGTGGTTCTACACAAAGAAGAAAAAGCACAAGAGTGTAGAATGGAAGCAGGAAGGCACTGTTTCTTTTTCTCCAACTCTCCATTTGCTCATGCTACTTGGCATTGTCATTAGCTTGTTATGGCTTTCCCATTTCAGGGATTTCATTTTCAACCAGTAGAATAACAAGCTGCAATGTCTCCTTTGAATGCAGCCATTTTGCACATGATGTTGCTTTTGTTGATTTATTATCGTAAATGGTTTGAAGTTTGAACCACTCACTCTTGACCCCAGAAAATTCTTATGTTACTATACTACACAAACTAGAATTCTAGCTTTGGATTCAACTTTTGTTGGGAATTTTCTCTTGTTTACATGCAGTTTTCATATATGCTACTGAGTTAATTTATTCCATGAACTTGTGGAAGGTTGGAAAATGAACTCCATGTAAAAGAACATTGTTTGTATGAAGGGAGGTTTAACTACCTAACAAGTCAATGCTTTGTTCTTGCTTTTTGTTCCTGTAATCTTGTTGGATCAATAAGTTCAAGTGAGAAGTTTTGCAAATTCATAGAATGACTGAAGTAAGTCTCACTCTATGATCTCAGATTATTTTATTGCATCCTTTTATCACTTTAAAGTTTTTTCAACTTAAAAGAAGTAAACCCATGTTACTATGTTAGGAAGGACAAACAATATGAATATTTTGGGAATTGAAAACTCTAATTTTCTTTATCACCAATCACTCAGTGTTCTTCATAATAATTTCCAATAACTTCAGACTGAACTAGTGAAGAATATACATACAAAAGCACCTTCTACACTATTCATATAACAAAACAATATACAATCTCCTAAAATAACAAGCATCTAAAGTAGGAGTTCCAAATCAAACTAACCAACCAACCAAGATAGTTGGTTCAAGTAATATATGTATGCTTGATTCCCCTTGAATTGTCTTTAAGTGGTTTGGACTTAAAATCAAACAAACCAGTTATCACGAAAGATGGATTGATATTGCATCAATATAAGCAACACAACAATCAAGGCAGCCACACCCCATGGCGAGCTCCCCTCCGAGGATCCCTGGGTGGTTCTCCGGCGTCTGTCCCAACCGGAGAACCACTCAGTGTTTTCCATTGATGACAACCAACGAACTATGAGTATAAGCACAACTGGAGTGGCAAATAGTAACCACCCCAATTGCACTTGAGCACTTTCAACTACTTCTTCATATGAAAAGTACCATGAAACTCCAAGGAAGATTAGGATCAGTGCTAGGATCATCAGAACAGGATATGGCAGGGGACTCAGAGTGAACCCATCAAAAACAGAGGATCCTCTGTTTCTATCACCATAAGCCATTGAAATTTTTATGACCCTTTTGAGTATATTACAATTCAGAACTTGAAAAAGTTAACAGCTTGCAAAATCTGCATCAAATATTAGAGGATGTTAGCAGTTGATGGCACTTATTTATTTATTTAACATCTTTTACCAGCAGAAGAACCAAATATATGAGTTTTGTGATTTGGTAGGTTACTTACTTTTTGAGCTGAATTTGTGCTCTATGATACTCCAATCTTCACTGTCTGATCTTTGGAGCCAGAAATGCTATTTGTGTTTGTCTTTAGCAGAAAACTTAGTTGGTACTTCATATAAATATTAGGAAGGAAATTAGTATTCTAAATAAAGTTATTAACTTTTGTTGTACAAATAATATTACTCCTAAGTTCTTAGGAGTATGGAACTAAATGATTATTTTATTCAATACATGGGAGATTGTAAAGAGGTACAGCATGCAAAACAACGGTGATAAGGTTGATGTGGGTATGGTACTAACCATATATTAAATAAATCAGTGTTACTGATTTATTGAATTGATTTTGACTTGGTCGGTTTGAAATTTGAATATCAATGTTTTTAATTATGAGAGTTGCCCCTGCCTCTAGCTGAAATGAAGACACGTTTCAAGTCACATGAAATTGACATGGACAAAAATGACAATAGCATGTATTAAGAGGTTAGTTGAATAGTTCACTTGGTTAAGATATTTACTTTTTTGTGGGGGTCACAGCATCCCATGAAATCATCACTTTCTTTTTTCCTTCCCTCTTTTTCTTTAGTGGAGATCCCTTCTATGCCACGTTAATTTTTTATAGTATTAATAAGAAAGTAAAGAAAAGAAAGGTGGGATAAATTAAGCAGTTACATTGATTTCAGAAGTTCAACCTGTTTAAATCACTCTTAATTTTTCACTACCCAAGGTGACTTTACTTATTAACTTTTTAAAACCAAAATTTAAAAAATCGAACCGAACCGATAAAATTAAATATTCAAAATTTAAAAAATTGGTAAAATAACATATTTATATATAAAATATATATTTAAAAAAATAATTTTGTGTTGTATTTTTTTAAATCAGTTAACAGTTAAAAATTAAATTAGTTCGACTAATTTATCAATTCTTATCAATCTTTTCAATTTTTAGTCGATTTGAAAACAACCACTCTTTATCTGAATTAGATCAATTTAGTAAATCTTATTAAACCGACTAGTTCGATCCGATTCTCAGAATCATGTTTAAAACATGATAAAACAGCACTAGAACAATGTTACTTTCTTCTTTGACCTAATTTTGATCTCTGTCAAATGTCTTCAGTTAAATGCTTATATGGCTCTAGAATGACTCAAATGGCTACAACAGAAGATAATGGAGCTAGTGTGGGGACAAATGAGCCACTTGTTAGATTATAAGTCATGTTAACTCTTATGAACCAATGCTTTTCTCCTTTTCATCTTCATGTGCATGTCTACACAAAATATAACAACACTAAAGATGTGCTATCCTCATCACATTAACCTTCCAACATTTTGAAACAAGACAGCACACCATTTTGATCACATGGCTCTCCACATCAACCTCTTTGTGTTGCTCTCACTGTTGCAATTTTGTTATGATTGACTCTACATAAAAATATCTGAGATCATATGGAGAACTTCACTCCCTTCAAATTATTGCATGATCTCCATAACTCTTTCAACTCATCAAATCATCACTACCAAAATGCTAAATGAATCAAGAAAGTTCAATCTTGTAAAATAGAATCATTTATATTAGTATACTACAATGTTACTTGACCCAATACCATATAACAATTAACAACACAATAAATAAGGAAAATTTTACAGTTGCTATATTATCTGTGGTGAATGGTGATAGATAACATTGAACTTTTGTTCTTAGTTTTTCCTATGAAGCAATGAAACATTCTCATAAATGACACACTGTGCAATATCTTATACAGTGCCATGGAACATAGAACCACAAGAACACATCATCTTCTGATCTTGATTCATACCCTCACCAAGCTGCAAGTTCTTGTATAAACACTAATAGTAACAGTAGCAGGGATGCTTACATCCACAGTAGTAATGTGGCTTGGCATAAACCTTCCTCCTAGGAGTTCCCATTAGTGACACCAAAATTAGGATCAGTACTGCAAGTATTGCTGCGACGACCGGTGACCAATTTATTGGTTCTACAACAACCACCTCTGGTTCCCTTGTGAAGAGCCATGGTATGCACAGAAGAATCAAGGCCACCACCAACATCAGCACAACATTTGAGGTGTGAGAATCATAAGGCCTGGGTTTACAGTAATAGTAACCCATTAAGGGGCTTTGATGATCTGAGAAAATTGGAAAAGGTTTATGGAAGATAATAAGAGAATCACAATGATCAAGTCAACAAAGAACACTACACAATAGAAAGGAAAAGAGGCTCTGCCGACTGAGTTTTAATAGAACAAATGGGAATCTCAACAACAAACTTATCATACACAAAAATTATTGCTCACCACACAACTTTATATATTGGGCTATTATCATATGCCTTGTAAATGACGATATTATCATCACTTAATGCACCAAACTGTGGGCTCAATTATGGCATGTGTCAACATCAAAAGAAAAAAAAAAGCATGGCATTTAAGATGTGTCTTAAAAGGGTCTAGAACTTGATACAATAAAATTTCAATTCACCGTTAAATAACATATAGAAATTTCAACACCATATTTTCCACCGTAATTTCAATTCATCATATCTTGCAGGCATTTGGAATGAATCAATTGTGTTTCACCCCACAACTAATCCATTTCCAACACTTGTTTTGAAGCATAGAAAAACAAGTGCAACTAAGAATAACTCATCTTGTATTTGACACTAACCCAAAGGTCATAAATCACTAACTACACACTCCACAGTCCGACCTTATCATTTATTTTTTGACTCATGATTGCTTATTTTTTTCGTTCCTTTTATGGTAGGTAAAATGTCTAATTTTCCTGTATACTTTATATTGGAATAGCAAGAAAATAATTCTAACTTTTGGGGTTCTTTGCTTTCAGTGAATTGACAAAATAAGCATCAAGACAAGTTTGGATATTAAAAGCCAAAGATATTTAGCTAGGTGTCCCCTACATATAATGTTACACGTAAGCTCCCTCTAAACAACAGAACAACAAAGAAGTACATATACAACCAAAGTAAGTCGATTTCAATACATTTAAATTGTTAATGCTTTCAGTAGAATGATTGCATAAGCACAGAATTTAGAGCATTTATTTTAAGGCTTTAAGCTACCTTCATACTAATAATAAAATGAGAAAAAACAAAGGCAAAAAAAATTGCAAGTATGACATATATAAATATATAATGGCCCATATACTAAAACAACTTTTACATTTGAATTGAAGTCAATGGTACAGTTCCTTTAGGTAATATTATAACAATGACAATGCAACTGTCTATAAAAGAATGGCCTATTGATTGGAAAAAAAGGCCTCTACTGTATGTTAGGTATTGAAGATCGGTTTTGCAACATGTTCAATTAATAATAATAATAATAATAATAATAATAATAATAATAATAATAAGTGGAGCACACTTGGCTTTCCATGAATATCAACCTCACATAACTGTCATAGTAAGTAATCAATCTTAGTGGAAAGAGTTTCAACGTGGAACAACAGAATGAGCTGGCACAAAAATTTACCACCAAAGGAATTTCCCAAGTTAAACTTTTCCCTCATATTTGAAATTGAGTTTGTAATCATGTTGTAGACTTGCTAGGGTATTTCTGCAAGGTCCCTCTGCAAATGGGAAAAAGAAATTAGAATCCTTCTTTAATTCATATCCTCAAATTTGTTCGTTCTGGAGTACTTACCCCCAAAAATAGTATGAAGATATTGAAGATCATCAACTGAACAAATATCTATCAAAGCATAGATACCGGGTCTTAGAGCTTCATCAATTTCTCTGCAAATAATGATCCAATCACCCACATTAGCTAATGTAATGGTTATGAACAGTGGCTGCAGTCATGAAAATCAGCTCCTCAACCTACTAATTATCATCTCTTGATACTTTCTAACTGTTTTTATTTTGATATGGATGAAGTTTAACGTAAGTAAAAAAAAAAAAATAGAAAGGGGGAATTAGTTGTGATAGGAATTGTAATATTGCAAGTAGTAAATCTGATATTTTAAAAAAATGGACAAACGAATGAAAACTTCTATACAACCTTCTGATGCCACCTCTTTTTGGACCATAACCTGTGTAAACCCATATATAGTTGGATAAGAACAGAGAACATTGCCGGCCGAATATATCTTTTTGCTGTCTTATCTGCATCATGATTATAAAAACAAAATGGGTAAGCAAAAGGAGAATAACAAGTATAAAGTTTAAAATAATGGAAATAAACAAAATGTTATGTTAATGTCCAAAGTTTATTATTTCTATATTCCTTTCCTTCTGCAACCAAAAATAATATAATTTCATTCAAATTAGTAGTTTAGTTAGATTTCTCATATCATGATCAATGTGAAGCTACAAAGGAAATCAAACAATTTCAGAATCAGAAAAGACCACTAAATTCACAGTCATCTTCTTAATGAACTAGTTCAATGTATTGAAACACACGACATGTTAATTATTAAGCAGGCGACACTAATTTGATGCCACGCACCTCTTCAAATACCCTTCGCAGAAAACAAGCACATTTCACTCCCTCATCAATTTCCCATGAAAAGCAACCTTTGTTTACTGTTGATTCATTATCCACTACTGTCTCCAAACAATTAAGAAGAACAGCAACAGAAGCTTCAAGATGGGCAACACACTGCTTGCACTCACTGGAAAGATTATTAAATAAATGAATAAATAATCAGATGGATATGAGTGATTTCCATTGGAAAATTTGCCATCTCTATCCGTGTTCCACTTTGGTCACAGAATTAAAAATAAATAATGAGACATACCTCAGGCGATGCCTAATTGTGGTACACAATAGCTGACAACAGGCAACAAATAGGTGAATCGTAAACTGCCGATCTACATGAGAGAAGTTCACTCCCTCTACTTGCTGAGGAATTTGGTCTTCCAAAATCACTGAGGAATCTGGTTGACCGGAAGCTTTAGAAATTTTGAGCTGATTGAAAT
Source organism: Arachis ipaensis (assembly GCF_059453495.1). Taxonomy (NCBI): domain Eukaryota; kingdom Viridiplantae; phylum Streptophyta; class Magnoliopsida; order Fabales; family Fabaceae; genus Arachis; species Arachis ipaensis. The sequence goes on from NC_142438.1 coordinate 10,496,106, forward strand.
CCTGAAAGATTACACCTGGAATATGTAACAAGTGACCTACATGCCACACATCCATGGGAAATACAGCATGTTTCCTTGAAACTGTAACGAGCACTTCAACACACATAAGTATGGCTGGACCTGGATCCAGGTTGCTGGCAACTGTTCCAGATGTCGCATAAAAAATAAGCGGGCTCTTCAAATGCACAATAATGTTGAAAAGAGCAGGTACTAAGCCCTGACAGTGTCTTTTAATCAGCTTCAAGCCTTTCCGACCTTGAAAGGGGAAAAAATGTCAGACCATGATGATAATTATGCAAGCACAGAATATGCTGAATAGCAATAAATACAAAGTATAATCAGTGTCAATGTGATAAACCCAGTATTCGATACCTGAAGTTTTACTTTTACTGAAGGATAATTCAAAACACTAATTACAGAATGAAATTAAAATTTTACTTTGCCCTCACTGGATGTTTTTATTACCTGAAACAAATTCAAGAATCATATCAAAGAAATCAATTCCAGCTGCAACAAGTGACGAACATTTTCCACCATTTTTACTGGTTTCTAAGTCATAGATCATGGAACATTCTTCTCGTACTCCAACCAGAGCTCTCTCAATGTCCTGTATAGTAGATAAAAGATGCAACTCTGATGGGCTCATAATATATGATTTGAATGATGTGCGAAGCCTAGTTTTAAATTCATCCAAGTAAAAGCAGTACATTTCACTAGAAGAATATGCTTCAGATGATGCTTTATGAAGTGTCTTGGTGCTTGACTGTCTTTCATGAAACGTTAGCGTTGCCCTTTTTCCTTGCAGCAATATGGTCTTCCCAATTGCCCTCATAAGAATCTGTACCAATTTTGTACGAACATTTCTAGATGAGGTTGGTTCCATGAAGGAGAAAAAACTGGCTAATTCTCTCAGATAGCTCAGAACACCATCTAACAATAGAAAAGCCGATTCTTGTGGAACTTCGACCATCTCAGTAAATTCTAACAACAGGACTTGTGAAATTTCAATGAAAGTAGGTACAAAACTTGAAAGCAAAGAAGAATTGCCTTCCATCACATTTAGCCTCAAAAGAAATGAGGAGGCAATTAAAAGTTGCCTAAGTAAAAATGCTACTTCAGGATGACTACCTTTTAGAAAGCTTTGTAACAAAGGCTTATTCAAAACACTGGCAACATAGCTTTTACTTTCTGAGTTCAACATCTTTCCAATATCACTAACAATATTAGAGACATTATCAATTGCTGATGAAGTGGAACAAGTCGTGCCTTTAGATTCATCTTGTGTACCAGATAAGTTATCAGCCTTGGAAACTGAGCTTTCAAGTGAACAATGTTTTGTACCCAACAAAAATTTGTTGACTGGTTTCTCAAAACTTTTGTCACAAAAACTTTCTGGGAGTTGATTATTGTGGACAAGCAATTTGCTTACAAGAAAATCAACAAGCTCCACAAGATCTTTCCACAACAATATTTTAGGTTCACTACTACTTGCATCTGTTTGGCCCATGCCAGATGTGAGTCCCCCAAAAATTCCAATATAGCAAGAAATTCCAGAAGACAATCTATTTATATCCGCATAAGGAAGATTCATTCGCTCATTGGCCCAAGTAACATCCTTCTGCAAAACAACCAAGCTTTGTGTCTGCTCTTTCAAATTCTTACAAATAAGGGTTAAGCATTTCAATGCCTCAAGCTTGGCGGAATCTAGATGCTGAGAAGATGGAAGCAAAGAATCATTTTCATTGCTAGAATCATTGGAGATCTCTTCACAAAGATCCCCAGCTTCTTTATCAATGGAAACTCCATGAATAATTTGATATTTTATTATCCCCGCCAATATGTACGATGTGTGATCCATTAAAGAACAGATCAGAGATTTAAATAGAATAGAATTTTCTGCTGAGAAGGCTTCTTTAATTCCAACAATCACAGATAATGACTTTGAAAGCCACAAAACAGGAAATGAACCTTCAGAAATAATTGAGTCTGTTGACGATTGGATAGTGTCTGTCTTCTCACAAAATCCCATTATTACATGCCTTAAGGCCTTCCTGCAAACTACAAATAATCTCAAATACTTACAAAAATAATCCTGGTGCCCTGAGCTCCAAAAATATACTAAGGCACTGACAAGAAGCCTGCATAGTTAAGTAGAGAGGAACAGAATTAAACAAATAAACAATATAAAAATGTTTCACAATTTATTCACTGGAGAACACCCTGCAGCAAGCAACTAAAAGAACATGTATAAGACATCTATATCACAGTCATCGTACCTATTTGGATTTCTTTTTCTTCAGTAGGGAGCAGAAACACAAACAAATTTGAAAACTTGTGTGTAAAAAAGAGAAGAGAGTTTTGGAAAAATAACAGTTCCCTTGCATATGGTTGCACTACTTTTACATTAATATTTCTAGTTTTGAAATGCTATCTGTATAGGATCAAGTGATCAAAGTGAAAAGGGCTATAACATCATATTCATTTAATACACTATTTATGTCTTTAAGGCTAGGAGTTTCCATTTACAATACTGAGAAAAGTATTTTTTTTTTCTCTCTTTTTTTCCTTTTTTCTTTGGCATTTTGTTCCCCTTTAGTTTCCATGTATTGGACTGTTGGACGATATCTGTCTGTCAGCCCTACTCATACTTTTTCTCATTTCTTTACATTCTACAGCACAATTTTTTCTTTTATTTGCATGTCCACACACAAAGCACACAATAAGGAAGCAACCAACAGAGAGATGAGTGTACCTTTCAAGGTTGAAAACACAAGTCACAAGGCATGAAAATGAACTTGCATTTATATACGGCATTGAACACAATAGATTGAGCAAATGGTGGCAAACTGTGAAACTTTTGTTGGTAATAGATTTGGTCTTTTCTTCTATGCTGATATCTTCATCACGAACCACAGCCGACTTGTCAATAGCACTCAAATACTCAAGCCAATTAGGTGATCTCTGAAGATTGAGATCAGTATTTGCAAAATTACTAAATAACGGCTGTACAGCTTTCTCTAAGGCATGGCAAAATATTGAAGCCAGATTCCTGTGGATAAACTAAAAAGGAAGTAGGAAATGAATACCTAGAAATGTAAATGTTGCTAAGGAATTAAAACAGGAAAACAAATCAGTTTAGATAAAGCAGGACTGAGCTGAAATAAACACTTCCACGGATTAATAGGAACTATTTACTAGTTTACTTGTGTGCATTTGTGTGAGTTGAAGTATAACCAAATCATCTTACTTTCTGTTCATATAAAAGTGAATCACTTAGAAGTTGGGACGATATTTGTGAGAAAAGATCTCTTGCATGCCTGGCTCCTGAAAACTGCTTGTTACACTCATTGATCTTTTGCAGTGCTGACTCCTGCAAACTGCTTCTTTCACAGCGAAGAGAAGTATGAAGTAAATGTGATAAGAACTTTTTCAAATGCTTCTTGGAAGCATGATTGCCCCATATATCAACATTTTTGCAAAGACTCAACCAAATGGCTGTTGGCAATGAATTTTTGTTGGCAACATAAACTCCTCGATTCCATCTGTTGCTTTGTGTACCCAGGAAAATTACATCCTCACAAGCTACATCATCAGATTCAAAGACTGGGGATTGATATACACATGATAAGTTTTCCATCATAAGATCAGTAAGTCCAGCTGCCTCTTCCTTCAATGCTGTGATTCGGGATCTGTAACGTTTCTTCCGCAAATACTTGAGCAGTTCAATATTCCTATCCAAATCAACAAGCCTCTGAAGAATCATTGATTGAAATACATATGTAAGAGGACAAGAATCATCTGAACCATACTTGTGATATATGTCTGAAATATATTGCAAAACAACAAGGAGGGAAGCAGAAGGCTGAGCAATCCAAGTAAAATAGCCAGTGTCTATCTCATCAATCCTCTCCATCAACTCAAAGGCGGAATATGCTGTGACATCCCCCACCTCAGCAGAAACTTTCTTTGATAAACCAGGTGGCATAAGGCTAATTGCCTGCCTAAGTAAGATTCGGCAGGACACAAACAACTGAAAGAAGAACACAAGGGCCCATTGGCTGAACCTACCAAACTTCTTCAAAATCTTTCCCTTTCCAACCACCCCATCAACAGTTCCTCCCAAGACAGATGAAAGGAAATTGCAGATGGAATCTCCTTGCTGTCCAACAAGAGTACTCAAGTGTGAACGCAATGTTGACACTAATTCTTTTACAGCCACTCCAACAAGATTGCTGTTACCCTCAGTAACCATCACTGAATCAAGCACTAAACAATACAAACTGGACAGGCCTCCACCCAAAAGTTTCACTTGCAGATTAAAAATTTGCAATTTTTCAGCATCAACCAATGGAGAGAAATCCTTCATCCAATTAAGTGATTCTGATATATCTTCTGTTATCTGTCTAATACATCCAGTCACTTGCCCTTCTGGAATAGCTTCAACAGCCTTATAAACTGCATGGACAAACTTCTGTGAAGATAACAGCTTCTCAACTGATTCATAATGAACTTCATTAGACAGAATTGTCAACCTAGAAGAACATTCCTCAGTATTACCCTCACCAGATATAATAAGCCTTATTGCTTTGCACAATGTTACAATTGCAATTCTCACCTACATCATGTCAAATATGTAAACACAAGCCTGAAGTCCATCTAAGGGAAACAATAGAAGCAGACAAAGCAAGACATAAGCTGATTAAAACCTTGAATATATCATTTTTTAAGAGACTTCTCCTCATTTAAACCAGCTATTCCCACCCCCTCTACCAGAAGAATAACCTTAGAATTAGACACACACAAAGTAAAATACATGAACTTATGTAGTTGCTTTTGAATAATGAAAACCACCAACCAAGAGGGCAGCATAACCCATGCAAAGCCTAAAAATTGTGAGCTACTGTACTGAGGGAAAAAAAATTTATGATTGGGCAGCAATCAGAGTTATGACACAGACCTGGCGTAGTTGACTGTAGAGGTTAATTATTTGGCAACCCAGAGCAGGTATACTCGAAGATAATGAACATTGGTCAAAGACATTCACCATGTTGCAATTGATGGAAGAGTATGACAACATAATGCACCATAAATTCACCAACTCTTCTCCAACAACCTCATATTCAATCTCCAGAAGATATCCCATAGAAACTATTATCTCATTAGCTGATAAAGTATATATTTCCATCTCCTTCCTGTTGGTTGTATCATAGTTTGACAGGCTGAGAATGTTAGTGGAAGTATTCATCAGGGAATTAAATATAATCTTGAAGAAATTAAGACAGGCTCCTCCAGAAGTGTCCTCTGTTCTCACATACACCTTCTCTTGCATAAAACTAGCAAGCAAATTACTGATAGATTTGAGTACACCATGAAGATCCACCAACTGGAGTTTCCTATCAACTTCACTTTTGAGACAAGTATTGATCTCAAGCAAAAACGGCTCCATGATTAGTACAAAAAAGTTAAGAAGTGAATTTTGAGTGTCCGCACCAATGTTATTTGAGCTGCTATTTTCTCCAGGTACGGGTTGCCTTGAATTATTCATTTTCTCCATTGTCTTGTTCACTTCATACATCACTGAAGTTCCTTTGAATTTTCTTGCCGAATTAACAAATGAGTGAAATAACAAACCTACACTACCCATTGCCATAGCATTCTTTCTGGTTATAATTTTGTTTAGTACATCAAATAAATGTCTAGGATAACTCTGAATAGCTGGTTTTGAATCATTTGATGCATCATCACATGAAGCAACATAGTTTTGTAAACCGTGTAAGCTTAAAAATTCATCCACAAGCACCGGGTGAAATAGTCCATGGGAAAGAACTTCTTCCACCACCTTCATTGCTCTTTCCGTCCAAATGGGACTCCTTCCATTAACCCGAAGATGCAACTCACCGGAAACATGCAACAGCAGCTCGAGGAGTTCATCCACAAACTCACGAAATCTACTTTGCCTAACTGGATGGACCTTCAAAAACTTGGAGAATGGCTGAAGCACCAACCACAGAAACCGTAGTGCAAAATCACCCATATTGCTTCCATCAAGGTTCTTGTCATACATTCGCAATAAAAGCTCAAGCACTGCCTTCCCTGTCGAAATCCACAAGCCCAAATTTTCATTTGACAACCCTCCATGGGATGAAAACACCAACGAAACACAATCAAGAGCAGCATCATAAAGCTTCAACCTTTCATCGGATATTAAAGTTTCTCCTGAACAATCAGACAACTCCTCAAGGAGTGAGAGAGCATTTCTGGCAATAAGCTCTACTGGCCGCAGGAGATTCTTTGACATGTTCAAAGTTACATGAAACTTCAAAGACTCCTGCAAGCAGAACTTGAATATCTCCCAACAACGGATGTCAATATAAGCATCAAACCCATCAGCATGAGGCTTCTTATCTGAAGGAAACAACAGTGATTGTATCCAATCATTGAGGAAACATAGTAGTCTTGGTAGTTTTATGGTTTCAGAGTCATCACCATCACCATCACCAACTCTTGAATTCACAAAATTGAACGCTGATTCTACCTTACTGCACTAACACACACACACACACACTCATTAATTAAAAAGAGAAAAAGGCCTCAGTATCCATTCGAAAACGTGTGTCATAATAAAATAGAAAAAGCAATAACAAAAGCGAGAAGGAGAGAATAACCTGCGAAGGTGAAGGCTTTTGTCTTGAATGCAGTTTATGAATTGGAGATTTTTCCATGGAGGCGCAAACTCCACGGGTTTGGCTGAAGAATCAGTCCGGGGAAGTTTGGGAGGTTTTTGGAGTTCGTCGTCGTTGTTGTTGTTGGTGGTGGTGGTGATGGCGGCAGTGGCGGCAACGGTGGTGTGTTTTCGCTTTCTATTTCGCATTTTTGGATTTGCTTTGCGTTCGCCCATAATGAGGATTGGGAAAAGTTTAAAGCTTTGTGCTTGAGCTTGAAGTTGAAGGTGCTTCAGTTGGGTTCATAGCATAAACCCTATGTTCTTCCTTTTAGAAACTTTTGGGGTTTAACCCCTTTTTTTTCCCTTGAATTATTAAAAATAATTTATTTATATATCTTTTATTAAAAAAATTACCTCATAATTTTGGTAAAAAATATATACAGTTGTCTTTTTTATAAAATTAATAATTAAAAATTATTAAACGATGATTTAGACAAGGGTCCATCTAGTGTACAGATGCATTTTGGTACAGATTTACAGATTTTTGTTTTTATTTTGTTTAAAAGCGTATCACTAAAAGTGTTGCTTAAAGATAAAGTGTTACCCTTAATCGTTAACTTGGTTCTGATACCAATTTTTAACTCTTTTATGTTTACAATGTGTATAGATTTGAAGATGTTGAAAAATTTTTAACTCTTTGAAGATGTTGAAAAATTTTTAACTCTTTTATGTTTATAATGTGTATAGATTTGAAGATGTTGAAAATTTCTATTATTACTAGTATTTATAATTCTGATTTTATTTTTATAGTTTTTTAATCTTGTTTTAGTTTATAATATTCTTTTTTGCATGGATTATTGTTTATAAAATCTTTTATCTGTTTGTCTTTTTCTTTAATATATTTTTTCAAATCTTCAAAAACGTCTTTTATTTCTACACTTTTCGTTGTTTCTAAATATCTTTTTAATTTTTCAACCTCATTCTCCATTTTTTCTTTTAACAGCTTTAATTCTTTTAAGTCATAATATGGTTTTCCAGGCATTTATAAATTTTTTAAGTTTAACTCCAACTTGTTTATATTTATTCTTATTTCTATCCTTTTTATTATAAGGTCATCAATTTCGATCTGAAGATTATTTAATTCCTTTTTATACTCCTTTATTTTACTTTTTAATTTTTTCGCTCTTTTTCTTTTTATTTTATTTTCTGGTCTTTCAATTTTTGTATGCTTCATTATTTATTTTAGAATTTCTGCAAATTTTATCATTGCTTCATCACTTTTTTCTAGAGATTCTATTAATATTTCTAACTCTTCAACTTCTCTTTTTAACTTGTCATGGATTATTTTTAGAGCTTTAAATGCTCTTTGATTTATTTCAGATAACTGCAAATAATTCAAACGATTTTCTCTTTCAAAGAGCTCTTGTTTCTTATCTTGATAAGTTACATATATTTCTTCTTTATTTATTATCATAATTTAGTATTTAGGGTTTCATTTAATTTTTCGACCTTTTTTGTTAATTCTTTTATTTCAGAATCTTCTTCTTTAATCTTTAACTTAGATAAACTTAAGGGACTATTAATTTTAGATTCTCTTATTTGAAAATTTGATGAAACCAATTTTCCTGATGGTTCTTTTAGTAATAGAACTGAGTTTTCAATAGCTTTATATTTTGGTATTTCTGTTTTTACAATTTTCTGAAATAATTCATCGACATAAATTCTTTCTCTGTTTTTAAATATTATACTATGATGGCTATTTGTTAAAGCATAATTTATTGCATATGTAATTGAAAATGGTTCATCATCTTGTTCCATTAGATTCTTTCTATGAAATTTATAAGCCAAACTTACAGATCTTCCAAGATTTTCAGTTGATAAAGGTATAGCATATCCAAGATGGGCATTAAATTTAACATTTACGTTTGCTAAATTTCCATGAACAATTCCAATTATTTGATCTATTGGGTCATCAGTAATTCTTTTGTCACAGATTGCTAAACTTATTGGTGAATTAATTCCTTTCATATATGTAGATTTAATTAAGACTTGTATAGTACTAATATGAATCCATCCAATTTTAGATCTTTTTTGTTGATCCTTAATTTTCTCAATCTGTTTACTCAATTCTTCATTATTTATCAAAGCTATTTCAAGTTCTCCATTGGCAGATTTTATTTTTATAGGAGCTTCAAGTTGAATTTTTCCATAGTATATTATATTTTTTCTGTTAAAAACTTCTTTTAAAAGATTTTGTTTATTAAAATTTTCATTTGATTTGAGATTTAATTCTGTTTTTAGAACAGACTGCTTTTCATTATCTAATAAAGCAGTTAATCTATAATAATCAGATTCTTCTGTTAATTCTAAACTTTCTAAATAATTCACAATTGAAAGACTAGAATGAAGATGTACCTTTCTGGAGAAAAACTTCCTTTATTCAGTATATTTTACATAAGGGGTTTTTATCTCCAGAGGGGAGATTGTAGATACTAACTCCAGAGGGGAGTTTAGAACTATTTTTTCCTAAGAGGATTCTTCCTCAAACTATAGAATCGCCTCGGCAGCTTCCTCCTTGCTCTCCTAGCATATGAGTACTCTTAGCCTCCTGCTTCCTATTGTCTGATGCCTTTACAATTGCCTAAGCAGCCTATTTATAATAGTTGGATTTGATGGACAATTCACATCCTTACCCTTCTTATGACGTCATTGCTTACGTCATTGTTTGTTCTCTTTCACCAGCTACATTGTTGGTGCTCTATGACCTAAGTGCTTACGTCACTATGCAATAATGTTGAGAGATGCTTCAGATGTGCTGTCCTCTTCTTTTATCATGTGACCGTCAGATGTATTGTCTTCTTCCTTCATCATGTGAGTTGATTCCGTTTCATTATTGCTTTCTTCAGATAACTCTGAGGCACATAGCTGGCACTTGTGGTCTTCTCTGTCTTTTATCAAATAGCAGAGATTCCTCTTTATCCCTTCAGGGAGCTTTTCTAAAAGTCCAAATAAGTTGTAGAATGCTGATTCAAATTCTACCAAGAGTCTCATCTCTCTTTCTTCAATTTCATTTCTTTTACTGGACACAAGTAGAGTATTTCTACTTTTATAATTAATCCTTGTGTGAGATTCCTTCGTTATTTTTTGAGTTCTTTCAAAGACCCTTGCTAATGTGCTGGCTAGCCTTCCTTCATGACTGTAAATTGTTAAATCTTGAATTTGATCAATTGGTTGAAAATTTCCTGGGAAGACGGACATGAATATTACTTGGTGTGCTGGAACCAAGCATTCTTCTTCTTCATTAAAAATAGGTTGACTGTTTGTAAATTTTAGGGATATATCCCTTGGATTTATATTGTCAATCATATTTTTAAATCTCTTTACTGCATCAACGAATCCTGCAGGAAACTCACTAATAATTTTTAGATCATTAAAAATTAAGATTGTATCAATTAACCCATACTGGAAAAACTGATAGGTGTCAGATGGGGAAGTATCTGGAAATATAACCAGCTTTGTTAGCTGTTCTTTGGCAACAGGATAATATCCCAAAATTGTCCTTTTTTCTTCAGTCCAATTCAGAACTATGTTAAGGGTTTCTCTGAGATTAGATCTACAGACCCTTTTCTTTTCCTTGATTTCAGCCCTTGTAGGAATGTTTCTTATTATCCCTGTTCTTTGGGTTTGAATTGGAGCTTTATCTGCTCTTTTTAGGGTTTGTTCTGGATGGAGAGCTTCATATTCCTTGAAGGATTTCTTTGCCTCTTCCAGTGTTAGGAACCCTCCTTTATGAATTATCTTTGACTAGTGTGTGAATGGTGCTGCTTGTTCCCAGGCATCATATACTCCTTTCATGGGGCCATTATAAATTACATAATATTTTTTATCTTGGGTGGATTTTTTAATGATTTCAGCAATTGTTTTATTTTCTGAAATTTTTTCTTCACCTGATTTGTCCACCATGCTTAGCTGGCTGAACTCTGATGTTTCTGCTTGTTATGTTGATTTCATTGCTTCGATGGCCTTCTTGAGGGATTGGATCTGTGTCCTTATTTGCTGACAATGCTTGCATTTTTCGAGCTCTTGCTCATATTTTTGAATTTCTTGATCTAATGCGTTGTAGACGAACTCCATTCTCTTATTAATGTATCTGCAATAACATTTTTGTCACCCTTAATATATTCAATTTTTATTGGATATTGTAACAAAAATAATTGCCATCTTACCAATCGTCCATGATTATAATCAACTTTTAAATTATATCGTATGAAACCTGTTAGGTAGCTTGAATCTGTCCTTAATGTAAATTCTCTTGGTAGTAAATCAATTTTCCATTTCTTAAGAGATTTAATTGCTGCTAGAGTTTCCTTTTCATGAGTGGTATATCTCTGTTCTGTTGGAGTAAAAGTCCCTGAAATATACCTGCAAAGTAATTCCTTTAGGGAATCTTTAGAATCTAGTGATTTTTTTCCTTGTTCCAAACTTTTTATAGCTTTCTTAGTTTTTAGACATCCTGACCAGGTTATGTCTGAAGCATCTGTTTCTACTATTAAGTAGTCATTTTCTTCTGGAATATAAAGTTCTGGAAGTTTTTCACATAATTCTTTAATCCTTTGAATTTGCATACTATCTTTTTCATCCCATTTCCATTCTTTTTTAGTACTTATTTTTTGGAAATAAGCTTTTAGTGTATTCTGTTATATTCTTTAAAAATCCTTGATCAGAAATATAATTTATACATCCTAAAAATCTTTGTAATTGTTTTCTATCTTCTATTTTATTAGGAAATAAATTTACCTTTTCTATGACATTTGGTTGAAGTTTTAGCTTTCCTTGAGTAGATAGAATTAATCCAAGAAACTCTATTTCTTGTTTTGCTATTCTTGCTTTCTTTTTGCTAAGAACTAATCATTTTTCTTTACATCTTTCTAAAACTATTAATAATTTTTGAAGATGATCTTCTCTTTCCTGTTTTGTAAAAATTAGTATATCATCAATATACACTAAAACAAATTCATTTAACTCTTTTAGATTTTCTTCCATAAATCTTTGGTAAATACCTGGGGCTTGTTTTAATCCGAATGGTAATACATTCCATTCATAGAGTAACACACTTGTTGATTCTTTTGTTGTGCAAGTAAAAGCAGTTAATTTCTTTGTTTCTTCGTCTAAACGAAGCTGCCAATATCCTGATTTTGCATCAAGAGATGAAAACCAAGTTGCTCCTTTGATTTTTTCTAAAATAGAATCTTTTCTTGGAAGTTTATGAGCATCACCAATAGTTGCTTCATTCATCTTCTTATAGTTAATAACCATTCTTCGTTTTTCCCTTTTAATTTCATTATTGTTTTTGACATAAAAGGCTGGAGCCGCACGAGGACTTTTACTTAATCTTATAATTCATTTTTCCAAAAGATCTCTACATTCTAATGAAAACTCTTCTCTATCTCTTGCGGAATAAGGAATTTTATTTGGAACATTTATCTCTTTTGTAGGATCTTTTAATTTAATACTTACTAATTCGTTATTTGTATTTTTAACATCTAAAGAATTTTCAGCACAAATTTCATCCAAAAGTTCTTCTATCTTTATTTCAAGACTATTTTTTGGGATATTTATCTGAAAGTATAAATTTAAATAACATGTCTCTAATATAGAAAATATTTTAAATTTTAAGATCTTATCTATAGTGGTAGTTGGTATTTTTATACGTTTTGATTTTTGATTTATTGAAGAATCATATGGTGCTTTTAAAACTATATATGTTAATTCTTGAATGAATGGATGATATAGCTTTAAAAAATTATTTCCTATGATAAAATCTATTCCAGAGTCTAACATATATATAGATGGAACAATGAACCTATAATTTTGAATAAAAATTTCAACCATCTCTGCTTTTTGGTTAATTTTATGTATTGATTTGTCAGCTATTCTAACTCTTAATGGTTTCTTTAATTTTTTCCAATCAAGTTTTATGTTTGAACTAGCAAAGCATTGCGTTGCTCCAGAATCTATGAAAGCATTTATAAACTTTTCTGTTATTTTTATAGTAATAAATGTAGCATTATTACTCAGTCTCTGAGTCTGTTTCCGAGACATATTCAAAAATATAGTCTAAGTTATCATCAGATTCTTCTAATGGTTCCATGAAACAGGACTTAGCAATTTCTATTTGTTTAGTAAGATCCTTTTTATCCTTCTTTTTCGGACATTCATTTGCATAGTGTCCTTCTTCTTGGCAATACCAACACTTACAATTTTCTTTTTTATTCGGGCAATAATCACTTTTTTGTCTTTTGTTTTTATTGTTATTTCTTTTTCTAAAATACCTCTTTTTTCTCCAGTTTGGATAGTATTTTCTTTTTCTAAATTGATATTTTCTTTTTCTTTGAAAATTTTTATTAAGACCATATTTTTGAGGTATCTCTTCATTATCCTGACAGCAAATTCTAATTATATTTGCAAATCTTTTTTGAGTTGCTTCTTGCATACAACGTTCTTTTATTTCCTCTCTTATTGCAGAGGTTCCTCCACCAAAATTATTTTCAATTGTTCCTCTATTTATTTCTCTTATAAATCTTCCCATAATAAATTCATTAGCAGGATATGGAAGTTTTGTTATATACATACTAAGATAATGATTTTTATCTTCTTCTTTTATTTTGTAATAATGTATTCTATATTCACATATATAAGACTCCACATTACATAGATCATATATCTGAATGTTAGCTAAATGATTTTTTGCTTCTTGATATTCTTTATTATAGACTTCTTGTTTATGATCTATAATATTTTTTCCAAAAAATTCTTTATATAGAATCATCATTATATATAATATCTTATCATAAGCTATTGTTTTTGTTGCTAATTCTTCTATTATTTGGTTTTCTATTGATATCATATAATCTCTTATAGCTCCTTTAGTATGAAACCCTATGTAATTCCAAATATCTCTTCCAGATAATTCATTAAGTTTTGGATTAGTAAAGGCTTCTAATAAGAAGGAATTCAACCAGTTTTCGAAAATTTCTTTTTCATTCTTTTTACAGTCTAAATCGAGCATTCTTTCTCCTTCCATTTCCTGGATTTTAGGAACGTATTTTGATGGTGTTTTTGTATATTTTGAATCTTTATTTATAAATCCTTTTTTAAAAGCATAATTATCAAAACCTGTTTCCCATTTAAATTGAGATTGATTATCCCTAGATGTTCCAGCTTCATTTTTTACTTGTATTGGAATTGCTGGTTCTTCGTCACTTGAATAATCTAGGATGTGTTCTTCATTTTCTATATTTTCAGAATTTACTAATTCTTCTTCTATCTGAAATCCCTATTCCATAATATTATTTTCTTGAGCTATTTTTAATTGTTTAAAAAGCATTGTAACTTCTTCTAATTTTTCTTCAATATTCATAATTTTAGTGGTGGTTTTACTTTTAAATCTGTTATGTTGATTATATTTTGAAATTTTTCTTCTTTGGGATTTTCTTTTTCCTTATTTCTTTGAAATTTTATAGATACTAATATTTCTTCAAGCATATCTACTATAGAATTTAATTGTGGGTTAAAAGTATGATAAAGATGTGGGGAATCATTTCCATGGTAACATTTCTTAGAAATTCCGTGTGAAAAATAAGTTTTTTCAGGTTTTTGAAGTCCTTCAATAAAACTTATAGTAAAATAAAGATTTTGAGAAAAATCATTTTGTATTGATTTTAAGAATTCGGTGTCATTACAGTTAACATTAGTTAAAATCATTAATTTTTGATCTATTAATTTTGATAACTTAATTATTTCTTCTCTTAAATCTTCTAATTTACTTTTTTCCATTAGAGCTACAGTTTTAAGTGAAAAGTGTGGCTTTAGAAAGTGTGATTTAAGTAAACAAATATTTAAATCTGTACAAATTTAGATCTGTACCATATAATTTTTTTTTAGACAAAATTTGTTAAATGATCTAAAATTCTCAAATATTAATTTTCAGAGCACAAATTAATTAAACCTTTTAAAATTTAATTAACTATAGTACATGCCATGTAAGAAACTTGCAAAAAAAAAATGGTGTTGTCCAAGCATGGAGCAAGAGTCAGGGAAGTAGGGTTGGAAGTTAGTCAAGCTAGCTCATAAGCTAGTTCGAACTCGATTCGTTAATAATTCGATAAGCTAAGTTCGTGAGCTAGTGAGCCAAGCTTGAGCTTGGAATTGAACTCATAAATTAAATGAGCCAAGTTTGAGCTTAGACAAGCTCAGTTCATTAACTCGTAAACTGACTCGATTATATATATATAATTATTAATACACATATCCTATATGCATTTAATCTATATTTTTAATATTATATATATATATATATATATATGATCTTAATTATTTAAAATTTTATATTTACTTTTTACATATAATTTTGATGTAGGACATAAATAAAAAATTTATAATTTATTGATAGATAACAATATATAAAATTGAATTTTTTTAAATATTTTTTAAAATATATAAGTTATAATTTATTGATATAGAATTATAGATTATGTATTTATGTTCTATTATTTGAACCAGTTCGTGAGTTTTTTGTGAGCTGAGCTTGAGCTTAAGAAATAGGCTTAATTGTTAATTAATCGAACCGTGAGTCAAGCTCAATTTTTGTGAGTCAAATTTGAACTTGATCTAACTCAACTCAGTTCGGCTCACTTCCAGCCCTATAGAAAAGGCTTGTCTTCGAAATTCTTATCAACTTTATGTGAGCAATCAAAGTATCCATGTATAGATCAAAATCAAAATTCAGTTATGCAAGATATTATTCTTCAATATTATGGTAACTTTTTTGCTCAGTGCTTTACGAGAAATTATTCTTAACGAGTGAAAATCTAACTTGACTTCTAAACATTTTTATAAACATAATTTTTGAAGAAAAAAAAAAGACACTTTTAACTTCTGACGTTATTCTTCTTTCAGTTTTCATGGTCAGTTTATAACAAAAAATGCATAATTGTCAAGTTAAAGTGATGAGTTACTAGTAGAGTTGGTAAATGGATCTAAATCTGTCGGCGGTTTGCGTAATCCGTCAAAAAAAAATAGATCGAATTAAAAAATTGGGACCGCCAAATAACAAAAGCACGCTTAACTCGCATCGCTTAAACTGCAGGTTTTGGCGGGACGGAACAAGTTTTTCCGCCGGGCTTAGTTTTTTTTAGTGAAAGGGTATTTTTGTAATTTTTTTGCCAAAACCTAACTTTTTTCAACCTAACTTACAAGAGTATGAAGATAAAAATTGAGTGTTTTGGATTATGTTTATATTAATTTGAAAAAAATATTTATAATTATATTTTGGATTATGTTTATTTTGCTTTGGATAGAATATTTATACTTATGTTTTGGATGAAAACTTGGTTAGGCAGAGTGGGGTGGGATTTTAGGACCGCCTCACTAGGTGGGGTAGGACGGGACAGCAGGCTTCCCCTCTTGCCACTCCTATGAGTTAGCGTGTGTTTGGCAAGCGCATTAAAATGGAAAAAACACATTTAAACTTTTTTAAGTTTTAATTTTTTGTTTGGCAAACTTTTTTATTCATAAAAGTAGAAGTGATTTTGCCTTTAAAATCAAGTTTACAAGAAGCAACAATTTTTAGCTTTTGCATTTTATTAATGGATTTTTAGCCATTAATACTAAACTTTTATTTACCTTTCACCAACTTTATTCTTTATGCATATTATTGTATTATTGTATTATTTATAGAATTCTTTTTATTTCTATTTATATAAACTCTCTCTTTTTATTATTTATTATTTTTATTTTTTTGTTAACTATTTATTTAACATTATACACTTTTATAATTATAATTTTTGTGTATTATTTTTTTATTATCTTTTTTATAATATAATTTATTGATCCCATTAGGTAAAGCAAATTAAACAAAAAATTAATCGTAAATAATAATAGTAAAAATGATAGCATACTAAAAAAATAATAAAAATACTAAAAATATACTATATAAAAATATCATAAAAATATTTTTGATTTATTTCAATCACTACTAAAATAAATATTTAATTTTTTTATTATTTTTAATACTCTCTAAAATTTATTTTTTTTAGTTTTAATTAAAAATATATTTTACCAATTTTTATGTTATTTTTATTTTAGTAAGTAAATATTAATTTTATTATAAAATTAATTAATAAGATCTATTCAAATATTTAAATTAAAATGATAAGATAATATATATATTATTTAAGTTGATGTCTATTTTAGTAATTTTTTATTTAAAAGTAATTTTGAGTAGTATAATTCAAACAACATTTATTTAACTATAATCCATTTTGATATAAAGATTGCCAAATATAAATCACCTTAACACAAATTTATTTTTCATCCAAATCAAATTCGTAAAATCAATTGTATATAAATTTTCATTATAATCTGTAATCCAAACATACACTTATAATAAAAAAATCTCATTGTTAGAGAATAGAATTGGTTAGGAGACTAAATTTATTTCTCTTCACCATTATCTTTATTACTTTCTATTTTTCTCTTGCAACCTCTCTAATTTTTTTTTCTCCTGGTTAAAATTCTTTAAACATTTTAAGAAATATATTAATTTATTTAAAATTATTAATTATCAATTTCACTTAAAAATATTTGTATGCAAGAGATTATTATTCAATATTATGGCAACCCTTTTGCTTAGTGCATTACCAAAAATTATTCTTTAACTTTGTAGTTTGGCTAAATCTAAAGTGTAAGGAAGGAAATGTTTTGTTCCATCACAAGCGTGGTGTCTAAAACAACATCTGCATGCTACAACTGTCTTCAATATCAATTCACCTTGGTATCACAATTTTTTTTTTTTTAATTTTGCTTTGTCTTCAACTCTTCATCAAAGTTGAGCAAAAAGAGGTTTGCTAGAAATTTGTAATAATAATATTTGGTAAAGCAAATAAAAGTTTTTTCTTTATTTTTTTTTGAATCAACATAAGCTCAACACACTAATGTGGAGCAACAAAAGAAACAACAAGAATTTCGTAAAAACATAAAATTCCTATAACTTTCCCCACCGCCATCAACCACCAAAAGAGACACTCTCAGTCCATTCGTTGTAGCTCTGTATTGTCTTACTTAGTACAAAGTCCACCACTGTTTCCTGATGCTGAAAAATTCTAGCATTGCGTTCCACCCATATGTTCCAAATAACTGCAAAGAATCCCGGCAACCATTTCTTCTGCTCTTGTTTCCGCTTATGCCGACCAGTCCACCTCTCAAACATTTCCCTTACAGTTCCAGGCATAGACCAAACCTCCCCAAAAGACCCCACCCACCTGCACCATACCTGCCATGTGAACTCACAGAGAAGAAACAGATGCTCCACCGACTCTATCTCCTTCTTACATAGTACACAGAGAGTATCACTGAGTCTTAGAGCTCCTAGTCTACTCAGTCTCTCTTTAGTATTCACTCTACCAATGAGCACAAACCACCCAAACAACTCAATTCTTGGTGGTACCATCCCGCGCCATACTGTATTTGTGAAACTGTAACTCGTTATCTCATCTGACAGAGTCTCCGATTGTAGGACCTTCAACACCGACTTAGTAGAGAAAACCCCTTTACTATCAAACTTCCAAACCAAAGTGTCTTCTTTACCATCTGACAGCTTCACTGGCCTTAGCCGCTCATGAAGTTGATGGATCAGTTCCAGCTCCCATTGGAACAAATCTCTCCGCCACTGGAAGTTCCAGATCCACTCTAGTCCATCCCAAAATCCACAATCCCCTAGCATCGATCCTTGCTGATTCGACACAGAGAATAATCTTGGAAAAGCCACCTTCAAGGGGCCCCCTTGCAGCCAGTTATCCTCCCAAAACAGGATATTCCTCCCGTTCCCTACCTCCATCGCCAGACCTGTAAGCATTTTGTCTTTTATCCTCTGCTCTTTTAAATTAAGATTGCATATGTCTTTCCAGGGCCCTCCTTTAACTGGTAACTTTTGGCTTGCTAGCATGATATCAGGCTTCAGGTTGTTGCAGGAGCAGACAATCCTTTTCCATAAGGGACACTCCTCTTTCGAAAATCTCCACCACCATTTAAATAAGTTTTTTCTTTATTTTTTTCTTTTACTTGGTATAGAAGTTGTTCTTAATAAGCTCATACTATAATAATATTATTTAATAAAATTATTATAGTCAACATACCATTAGAAAGCCAATAAGTAATAGTTCAAATAACATAATCTTCCCATACTCAATTAAGAGATTGCGGGTTCGAGTCTCCTATTTTTGGTAAAAAAAAAATACCATTAAAAAAAGATGAATATAGTTTTGTCATTAAATTTGTGTAAAAATAATATAAAATATACCACTTTTTGTAAAGTATAATTATTGCAATATTCTGTAATATTTTTCTTTACCATATTTTAATTGACAGTTATAAAATTTTCAAACACTAAATTAATTCTATAAAGTAATTTAATCTAATTCAAATTCTCAAGGTTTTTTTTCATTGAACCTCACTTTAATTCTTTCAAGCATTGCTTTAAGAACTAAATTATTTTTCTTAAAAATTTCTATAAACGGTAAAAGAAAGGGTGTAATTAACAAGAATTTTTTATACAAAAACATTCATGAAACTTATTATTAAATTACCTACACAGCTATACTATATTTTACAAAAAAAAAAAAGGAAAAGCACAATTTATTTCTCCTGCAATTACCATTTATAATTTTAAAGGTACGATTTGACTGTTTTTTGCTGAGTAAATATATAATTTGAATTTTAAAATAATTAAATACTGATAAAAAAAAACTAATTTTTCTTTTAATTATTAAATAGAGATAATGTAATTCAAACAAAGAGGGTTTCTTATTTTTCAATAATAATAATAAAAAAAAACACAGTAGTTAATGTTTGTACACGGAAGTTGTGATTGTTTGCAGTTTCGGCGAGAAGTAGCAGCAGTAGCTGAAACCTCTAATAAGTATTAATAAATTACGCATTAACATTACTTCTCTCACCTTCTCCAATCACTCAATCCCTCGTTTCAATTCCCACTTTCCCACTTCTCAAAAGCCAACACACCAATCGATCGAACTTCATTCACTTCGCACAAATTGTGAACAAAGAGTTTAGCTTTTTTCAGTAATGAGGGGTCAGAGAATGTCGATCCACTCCATGACCACGTGGCTCAAGCGGCAGCCACCAAAGGTGAAGGCTTTCCTCGCCGTGATTTCCGGCATGGCGGCGCTTGTTCTGCTCCGCTTCATCGTCCACGACCACGACAACCTATTCGTCGCCGCCGAGGCTGTTCACTCCCTGGGCATCTCTGTTCTCATCTATAAGCTCATCAAGGAGAAGACCTGCGCCGGTCGGTAACTCACTAACCCTAATTCTTCTTGTTTATTGATTCGGAAAGTGGAAACTCTCGCTAATCGCTTAATTTGATTGTTAATTTGGATTTTGTTGTTTTGATTGATTGGATTTTTTTACCTTCTCTGGGGTTTTGTGAACTCGGTAGGCTTAAAAATGTTATCT
Source organism: Arachis ipaensis (assembly GCF_059453495.1). Classification (NCBI taxonomy): domain Eukaryota; kingdom Viridiplantae; phylum Streptophyta; class Magnoliopsida; order Fabales; family Fabaceae; genus Arachis; species Arachis ipaensis. Next base: position 10,516,300 of record NC_142438.1, read on the forward strand.
TTTTAGCTATTTGAGCTCGTAATTTGCTTAAGGCTTTGTTGAAATGCTAGGGTATAAGATATTGAAAAGGAAAAGTCAATTTTTTTTGGGATTAGTTGCACTGGATTTTGATTTTGATTTTATACCAAGACCATACTAGGTTCCGAAATCAGAATGAAACTTGTTGCACTATACATGACATTGTTTGGCTGATTTGATTTCTTCTATATATATGAAAGTGTATTGACTTGAGTTATTGGATTAAAAGAGTGACATGTCTGTTCTATTGTTGTTCTGTTGTGCTAATGGTTTTTGAAATGATGTGCAGGATTGTCACTCAAGTCCCAGGAATTAACAGCTATCTTTTTAGCTGTTAGGCTGTACTGTAGTTTTGTCATGGAATATGATATACACACACTACTCGATTTCGCTACTTTCGTAACTACAATGTGGGTCATATACATGATTCGGTTCAAACTGAAGGCTAGTTACATGGAAGAGAAGGATAACTTTGCGATATACTATGTGGTAAGCTTTCCTTATTTATCACTAAAAAAAATTAGAAGTCCAGTCCCTTCTAGATATCCGTTTTTCACGTTTATCAGGACTTATAGGTGATGTGGTTGAAGTGTGAGGTTGGGGTGTTCTGTACAGATTGGCCTTCTATTAGATTCAATTTGACTTGTTCTAATTTTGAAACTGAATGCAGGTGATACCCTGTGCTGTGTTGGCCTTGCTTATTCATCCATCAACTTCTCATCATTTATTGAACAGGATTTTCTGGGCATTCTGTGTATATCTGGAAGCAGTTTCGGTATTACCTCAACTGCGGGTCATGCAGAACACCAAAGTATTATTACTTAACTCCAAGAATTGCCATTCTAAATTTTATGTTTGGGATCTGATCTGGTTATTTTCCTTTCTAACCTTTTTTAATTTTAACCTCCAGATTGTTGAGCCATTCACTGCTCATTATGTATTTGCGCTGGGCGTTGCAAGATTCCTTAGCTGTGCTCATTGGGTTCTTCAGGTATGATATGTTCTTAAAAATTACTAGCTATATTAGTCAAGAATTTGATTCATTTGCAAATTTGGTTATGGCTTGTTTCCTGGCATATCATGTTGATACCTATCACTGTGATGGTTAATGTCTTTTTTCCACTAGAATGGCAATGTCCTTGACCAAGGGTGTAAATTAACATTATTATAAGTTTATCTCTTTCGTTTTCAATGGTACAATCCTGACGTCATTCCTCTGAAGATTTGTTAGAGAGCTTGTGCTTTGCTGTATGTGATTTTCCTGTCAAATTTTTCTTTGCTGAGTTTATAAATTTAAGTTACATCAATTTTGATAGATAGCAAGTTAGACAATAGAGTATTGCTGCCATTATTAGCACATTTCTTACTGATATAGTTCACAGGATACTGTCTGCCGGGTGCCTACTCATACTAACATTCTATTTCTTGTAACAGGTATTAGATACCCGTGGACATTTGTTGGTTGCCTTGGGGTATGGTTTATGGCCACCGATGGTTCTTATATCAGAAATTGTCCAGACCTTCATCCTAGCAGATTTCTGTTACTACTATGTCAAAAGGTTGGTTTAGCATATTGTACAGTTCTTTATCTGGCAGCTTTGGCATAGAATCTTGAGGTCCTTCTAGCATGACTTCTTATAATATTTATTTTGTTGCAGTGTTTTTGGAGGTCAGCTTGTTCTTCGTCTTCCCTCTGGAGTGGTGTGAGTGAAGGATCTGTTTCAATGGATACACTTTAACTTAATCAGGCAATATGGTGGGTTACCCTTGTTAGAGTACACTGTGTGTTTACACACTTATTTGGTTCCTTGGTGGAAGCTGGTTCTGTAAAATTTGGAGATGAAAGAAAACTAATTATTTATGCTTAATGTACGGTTATTTATAGTTGAAAAGTCGTTTATACATGGAGTCTCCATTTTGATTAAGCTGGATTTTTGTTGTCACCATTTCAAATGCCAAAGTTATAAACAAAGTCTTACGTGGAGCTCTGCCTACTTAACGGATCTAGAAGTTACACAATTGTGAATGTTGCCCTCTAGCACGATGATAAACTTGTGATTCATAATATAAAATTCCTTGATAAGGGTTTTGTTGAAACGAATTTATTAGATTTTTTTTTTTTTTCATTTTATCATTAAAGCATTGAACTTGTATTGGATAGTGATATATCAGTATCACACAACACACCTCTATGACAACAATAACAACATTGCATCACATGTTGTTTCAAAGGTTAATTACACAGGTTCCTTGCTAGAATCCCTTCAAAAGTGATCCCAGGTCCAAAAGCAAGCAACATGCCCCATTCAGGATCATCTCCACCATCCTTTCTAATCTTAATGGCCTCTTCTAGCATGTATTCCAGCACATACACAATGGTGTTGCTGCTAGCATTTCCATAATCCATCAAAGCCTTTCTACTTGCATTCAACTTCTCTGGCAGCAAGTCGAGCCTCTTCTCTATGCGGTTCAAGATTGCAGGGCCACCTGGATGCACTGCCCAGAACAGCTTATTATACTCCTTGTTCTGGAATCCAGCAACACTCATTAACTTGTCACAGAAATCTTCCACATTGTCCTCAATTATTTGAGGAAGTTCTCTTGCTAACTTGAAGCTTATCCCCTCCTCAGTCAATCTTCCATCAATTTTCTTCTCAGTGTCTGGCAGAAACTCTTGAATTGCTGTGTTAAGCTCAAAGAGAGGCTTCTCAGTACCCTCTATTGGGTCTGAGCCAATTATCATTGCACCAGCGCCATCACCAAAGAGAGCCACCCCAACAAGATCATAGGGTCTATCTGCACTTGGTGGTTTGAACCCAATGATTGTAGTCTCAGAAGTAGCTAGAAGCACTCTGCTACCAGGGTTGTTCTCGGCTATGTCTTTTGCAACACGTAGGCCGGCCACACCCCCTGAGCACCCCACGAAATAGAGCAAGACTCGTTGAGTCGCAGGGCTGAGTCCTAGTCCTCTGGCTAGATAAAGGTCACCACCTGGTAGTCTAGCTTCACTTGATGAGACATAAACCAAGTGTGTTATGTCAGATAAGGATCTACCCCAGTTCTTGATGCAAACCTGGGAGGCTTCAATTGCCATTTGTGTCACTGCCTTGTTACATATCTCTAGCCTTTGCTTCACCGTTGGAAGGCCTTCAAGCGCAAGTTCTGGGTACTTCCTTAGTATCTCCTCAGACATGACCACATACCTTGTTTTCACTGTTGTTGTCTTGCCTGTGTATATACACCATTATAAAGCCAATGTGACATTAGTACCAAAAGTGACATTGCATTGCAGTATTATTTACATAGGAATCGCAATTGTCTCTAAGTAAATACATATAATAAAAGTGCGTTCAGTTACTATCCCATGACAAAAGTAACAGAAATGTTGAGAACAAATTTTAATATTATTCATATACTTCCAAAATATAGGGGTTAAAGATATATTTTTAGGATTATTTTAAGCTAATTTGTGCACACAAGAAGAGATAAAAGAAATACTTCTGAACCATTTCACTATTTTTGTACTCTCTGTCCTAAACGGGAACTAAATGCTACCTAATAGAAAAGGATAGAGGATAATCTATATATATATATGCGCGCTTACAAAGTCTGCTTAGCTTCTGTTTGAGCTCAAGATTGTCACAGTTAGTGTCCCTAAAATATCCATCAACCAAGTATTCTTGCATGACAAGTTGGTGTGGGAATGCCTTGCCAAGAGCTAATATGGAAGCCTTCCCAGGGTTGACTTGCTTTGTGACACCTCTCATGATACCTTCATCTCCCATAATTTCTTTCGTTGATAAATCAGATGAATGCAATTAATTTCCTTGGCTGTGAATGTTATGCAGGACTTGTCATATCATATTTATATAATAATATCCAATACTTTAATGACCATGACAAGTTTGTAATGGGTAGGACATGTAGTATAAGAGCTTTACTATAGACATATAAAATTTGGATTAGTTGAAAAGCAAGTCTTTCATGGAGATTGTGTTACTGGTTTGTGGTTGTTGGGAAGAGGTTGGGATTAGATTTTCAGCTCTAATTACATCTAATTTGAAATAGGCACTCTAATTAGGCACCCTCAAAAGCAAAAAGACTTGCACTTTTATTGTAAAAACAACTTTGCCACTACAACACCCGTCTCGGCAAGTCAATGACTAACATATCGCGGATCTAAATTTCATTTAAAAGTTTGTTATTGACTAATGAGTTGTTATATGCACAAGGCTATTCACTTTTTATTTTTTGGTTGCCTACAAACTAATTCGTTGCAGATCTGAACTCTATTTAAGGATCTGCCACTAGCTAATGGATAGTTGCATGCACAAGTCGAAATTCGAATCTCCTGACACTTGCTTAAGTTTAAGCGGACGAATGAGTTGACTACTCGACCAACCCAAGTTGGTTAAACAAGGCAATTCACTTATTCGTAGGTGATTTGTTCAAGTTGGGCCTAGAGCCCAAACCATTGACTTGGGCCCACCGTAGAAATACTGCAAGCAAGACCTTCTTTTACCATGACCCAAATAAATAAGATCATCTTTCAGAAATCAATTTCAATTGGCCAAACACAATATTGTTAAAATGAATTATGAAACTGCTGGAGCTGCATACAACTTTACTACCCCCGACATCCTAAACCAACAAACCCCACCACCACCGACACCATCATCGTCGTTTTCTCCGAAGAATCCATCCCTTCCACCATTTGGTCAACTACGACACCCTCCTCTCCGATTCCGTCATCGACGCCCTTGCCATCGTCGACGAAGAGTCCCCTCTCGGTGACACATCCGACGATGATGACACTGCTGACGCCGGCGAAGAACCCTCCCTCATCCAACTTAATGTTTCCAGCTACTTCTACTATGTCGGTACATTTACTGTTGCGATGATTATGATCCATCTTTTCATTATGAACTTTTTTGGATACCTATACGATTCAGTTATAGGATAGCAGAGCTCTATCAATTATAGAAATAAAATTACGAAGTTCTGCTAATTTCTAGCTACTTATTCTATAGAAGTTGCGATCACTTTTCAAAGAATCTAAACTTGTTTATACTATTTATAGTCTTAAATTAATTTGTTAGGTAACTAAAGCCTCTTAAATTAATTTAACATATCCTTTCTCCCTACTTCTATTATAAAAACCCCCACACAGCATCCCGTGAACTCCACACCATAACACACAAAGTTCACAAACCCACACACACTACTTAAATTGAAGCTCTTTAATTTAAACACAGAATGGAGTCCCTTACCACACTCCTTCTAAGCCTAATTCTCTCCACTTAGAGAATCAACCCGCAGTTTGGATTGGATTTACAGCTTTCCTTGCTGACACCCTACGTCCAATTGCTTGATATCCCACACACTTGGACCGCTTGTATCTGGCTCTGTGGATCAATGAGTAAGATGTTCGTCTAGCCAATAATAAGATACCATATATCAAGCAACTGAACGTACGGCATCAGTAAGAAAAGCTGTAAAACAGGAACTAACATCCCATTATAGGTCACTATGGTACACTATTGAATACCTTGTTGTTGTTGTTATTATATATATAAAAAACATATTAACATATGTATTTGTTCATCTTAGCTTCTAGTCATTATTAAAAAAAAAAAACAGGAAAAAAAAGAAAAAAGAAAACAATGAAAGAGATTGATGGAGCTGCGTTTTTTTTTGGTAGTTCATACTTCGTTTTTGTACCATATTTTCTGTCCCAACAAACATAACTCTTTATTTTTTAGTTTAAAAGCCCTTTTTTGTGTCTGCAACAATTGTTTTGGGCTATCAACATGCTTTTTTTAAAGGATTTTTGTCAGTTTTTTTTAATAAAAAATTATACTGACATTTTATTTATTTTCTTCTTCTTGTTTCAGACATGGATGGCAGCGCTGACCGAGCTAGCTTTCAACTGCCTTTTAATGTTTATGCTAACAACCTCAATAATGGGCTGCTTGGACTCAAATGAAGTTGATCCCAAACTGTTAGTCCCTGTTGTAATATTCTTTCTATTATTTTTGTTCCTAATAAACACAATTCCATTCATCGGAATTCACATGAGTTCCACTGTCACATTAATAGCATTATTAAAAAATGTTATTACTATTAACACGTGCACTAATGTATATCATTGCACAGTGTATTGATTCAATAATTGGTTTCATTATACTAAAATATGTAATAAATCCAAAATTACCAGAAAAATATTCATTTGAAAGCTGTGCAATTGGTGATGATCGTAATAAAAAACTAGGATCAAAGTCACTAGCTGCATTTGTTATAGAATTTTCATGCACATCTTTGGTGCTGTTTGCTTTGGGATTTGACAAGAAAAAATTTAAAGAAATTAAGGTTATCAATGGTGTCTGCTGTGACTGCTGGAGCATTAGCATTGACAACGCATGTTTCTATAATTGTTACTGGTTACCTAGGCTATGCAGGTGTTGGGTTTAACCCAACAAGGTGTTTGGGCCCAGCTTTGCAAAGAAGTGGATTATTGGGGAATGAACTTTAGGTGTTTTTGGTTGGATCTTTCTTGGCCTTCAGAATATATTACGAATTGTACAAATAATTGTATGCTAAGAGAGATTGTCAGAGTGTTTGTATGAACAAAAAAAAGTATATATATATTTCCTTTGTTTATTTATCTACAGAAAGAGTTCAATGTGTAATTGTTATATTCTGTTAAATAGCTGGTGAAAGCTGATTGATTCCAACTTATTCAAAAGCCATGTAATGTAGTTCTGTTCTTATATTGTAAATTTGAATGCCATTTCTTGTTTTTTATGGTGCATACAGTTCTTTTTATTATAGGGATATGTAATCAATAAAGAAAAAATAGTGACATTGATATAAGTTTTACCCCCCAAATATTTTATAAAGAAATTGTTACCATTGTAACAAATGTAGAAAAGAAGTTGAGTTAGTGTTCACTCCTCTTGTAAGTCATTTCACAATGCTCCGATTCTTAATTCAAGTATTCTTACAAGCACTTTTTTTTCTTTTTTTTTTTCCATTATATATATCTCTTTCTTTTTTTTTAAACGTCATCAATCTTTATTCTTTTACTTTTATTTATTTATATCTTGATTTTATATTATAATTATAAATAATATTTCTTAAGTTTAAAATTAGAAAGACAAGCTAATAATTTTAAATTATAATAATTTTATTAAACAAAATCCAATTATGAAATAATAAATAATATTAACAAATGATTTCATACTGTTTTAGTAATTTTAATATTTTATAATATATTATTTTTCAACTAAATTATAAAATAGATAAATTAATTCCACGTGATTTATTCCATGAGTAGCGTTTATTAAAATAAGTCTAATCTTTTGATTTTCTATGTCATTGTCAAAATATGTTGTAGAATAGAATAAGTGATATCATAAAATTAAATAAAAAAAAGCTTTTGTTAAATTTTAAGTTTATCATTTTATATTTTTTTTATTGATTTTTAATATTTTTTAAAAAAATTTAATTTATAAATTAAAAACAAAAATATCTACTTACTGTAATTTTAGATGTTATTATGTTAATTATAATTTCTATTTTTTTATAATTGATTCAATTCTATAATTATGAAGTTATAATGATTGTAAGATCAAAAAAATTAATACTTTTAATTTGAACATAAATACTTTTACATAATATTAGAGATATAATTGATGTTATTTTTTTTATGAATTTAAGTTTTGAAAAAAGTAGTTTCATGACACATAATTTATATCTTAATTATATGTTTGACTCCCATAAAACTTTTTTTCAAGATCGCTTGTTCAAAGTAAAAATTCCAATTGCATCCAAATTTTGGTAGTGTTAGATCACATTAACTGATTTAACTGTATAATAATATGCTTCAATTGCAAGAATATTCATAGTGCACAAAAATAAAAAAGAGAGTATGTAACGTATCTTTTAGTTTTAAGTAATTTTTCTAGTTAACAAAATTATTTCTTGGCCTAATGTATCTCCTTCAATTAAATAATGAAAAAGAAATCATAATACACAATTACAGTTTACAAGAATTTTTGAAAAATAATCCCTCAGACACGTGTATAAGAACTTTACTATAGACATATAAAATTTGGATTAGTTGGAAAGCAAATCCTTCATGGAGATTGTGTTACTGGTTTGTGGTTGTTGGGAAGAGGTTGCGATTAGATTTTCAACTCTAATTACATCTAATTTGAAATAGGCACTCTAATTAGGCTCTATCAAAAGCAAAAAAACTTGCACTTTCATTGTAAAAACAACTTTGCCATTACAACACCTGTCTAAGACAATGACTAATATCTGGTCGAACTAAGTTCTATTTAAAAGTTTGTTATTGATTAATGAGTTGTTGTATATACAAGATGGTTCACTTTTTTTTTTGTTCACAAACTAATATATCACAAATTTAAACTCCATTTAAAAGTCTGCTGCTGGTCATAGTTGCATGCACAAGTTAGGATTCGAATTTCCGATGCTTATTTAAGCGGAGGAGTGAGATAACTACTCGATCAACCCACATTGGTTAAACAAGGCGATTCCCAGGTGATTTGTTCAAGTTGGGCCTAGAGCCCAAACCATTGACTTGGGTTTTCCTAAATGGACCCACCGTAGAAATACTCCAAGCAAGACCTTCTTTTACCATGACTTACTAAATGAGCCCACCATAGCAATACTCTATGACCCAAATTTAAAAAAAAAATATCAACTGCTGTATACAACTTTACCCCAAAAATACAAACTACTGCATACAAAACAGAAATATTTGTCCCCAATCACCGAAAAAAAAAATGTTTCGAAATCTCCGATTCCGGCTCCGATCACAGCGGCGCCCTCGCTATGGGTTGCTGCTATGTGCCGTCGTTTCAACCCTCTTCCTCTTCTCTTTCCACCACACATCCCAAACCAACAACCCCCACCACCACCGCCACCATCATCACCGTCACCACCATCATCGTCGTTTTCTTCGAAGAATCCATCCCTTCCACCATTTGGTCAACTACGACACCCTCCTCTCCGATTCCGTCATCGACGCCGCATCTTCCAGCGAGGACGCCATCGACGCCCTTGACATCGTCGACGAACAATCCCCTCTCGGTGGCACATCCGACGATGACGACACTGCTGACGTTGGCGAAGAACCCTCCCTCATCCAACTTAATGTTTCCGGCTACTTCTTCTACCATGTCGGTGGCGCCATTAGAAAGGCCTTCACCAAGAGTTCCCCGGGGGATTGGGAAGATGGGTCTCGCCAAGTTGGAATCTTTTTGGGGTCTCCGGTAATGGGTAATGAAGATCGGAGCAAGGCCACGTTTGGCTCTGATGATATTCCGGTTGATGAACGTGTTCGGAGGAAGGTTGTTGAGGTAAAGGGTGTGGAAGACGCTCTTCTTTTGAAACTGGGAAGAAAGGATTCGCCTTTGAGGGAAGGTTGGGGTGATTGGTTTGATAAAAAGGGTGACTTTTTGAGGAAGGATAAGATGCTTAGGTCAAATTTAGAAGGGTTGAATCCCCTTCATAATCCTTTTCTTCAGGACCCTGATGGTGTTGGTGTAACTGGTTTGACCAAAGGTGATAAGATTTTGCATAAGGCATTGATGAATGAACTTAAGCAGCAACCCTTTCGTGGAGAAAAGTTGTCAGGAAGCTCACAACATGATTGAATGTTCATCTTTATGATGAATGTGTTGTTGTTGAATTAGGTGCTCTATGTCAATGCAGGATTGTGTTTTGAGGTACATATTATGCAGGAGATTGTTTTTTTTAATATGCTTTCTCTTCACAAGCTGCTGCAATAGCATATAGTGGTGGATAGGTTTGTAAATTGTTGTATTTAATTACTTTCAAGTTCCTTGGATACAAAATAGTGTCATATGTTACTAATTACTAACAATTAGGACTAGTATAAGGCATGTAAAATTGTAGTGTGTTCTTCTTTATTGAATTGAATTTAATTTTGTTAATATGCATTCTGGTTTGTGTTTATCCTACTAATTGTTTTTGGAAGGAATTTACTGATTATTAAAGGAATTGATGGGCTTCTTCAGTGTCACACACCCAAAAAAGGGGGAAAAAAACTAATTAATTGCTGAGATGAATTCTTGCAAAGCTTATCTGCTTAATAGCATTTTGCCTTAACATAATGCTTTTTGATGGACTAAAGACAAGATTCATCAGAAATTTAGTCAGTTTTTTTGTTAGAGGCTGAAAATTATATTCAAGAAGTTGATTAATGGATTGCAAGATACAAATCAATTATCAATGTCACATCAAAAACTTAAAAATATTTTTTTTATTGTATATTATATATATTCATAAAAAGTAATATTTTCTATTTTAACAATTCTAATATTATATTTTATTAATTATTAGAATATATTTTATATGTACAAGATTATATAATAAAGATTTTGAAAATAAATAAAAATTATACAAATTTTAAAGAACAAAATGTTTTCCATCTTCAAACTTGAAGAGAATATACAATAAAGATGGTACAAATTTTAAAGAAGAAAAGGTTTTTCCTCTTCAAACCTATTATTTGGGATAACACTCCTAGAGACACTCTCCTTCTGACTTTTTTTTTTTTTTTAATTAAATAGATTGGACAACCTCCAAATCATAACACACTCACACAGCCACACTACACACAATAATATACTAATATGTAATGCAGGCCTAAAAACTTCCAACGAAAAAAACTCAAACTACTCCACAATAATCTACTTTTTAATAAAGCTGGACCCAAACACTTTACTGGTTATCTCTAACATTTGCATAGTCAAATTGCCAAGAATAAAATATAGATGCATACACTGCTATTGCAAATAGCCCAGCAATTACAATGCACACTATTGGTAACGCTGATTCTTTTGACCATTTCTTGTCAAATCTAAAGGTGACAGCAGCAAACAGCATAAAAAATATCGGTAAAAATTCCACTAAGAATGTAAATAGTGGCTTTGGTTTTGGTTCTTTAACATCACTAATTGCACATCCTTCAGGTGAATATTTTTGTTTCAACATTGGATCTATGGCATATTTTAGCATAATAAATTCAATTATTGAACCAATAAACTGTGCAATAACATAAATTAGTGCACGTGTCAAGGTTATAACACCCTTTAGTGCTGCGATATATGTGACAACGGAACTCATGTAACCGTCAGAAAATGAAATTATGACTACTAAAAAAAATATGATATAATAAATATTACAACGGGTACTAACAATATTGAATCCTTTCCGTTGGAGTCCAAACATGAAATGATTGAAACTGTTGATAATAACGCAAGTTGCAACCAATTCAGTCATTGCCGCCTTCTATGTTTGAAACAAGAAGAAGAAAATGAAATAAAACATCGTCCTTTGCATGAAGATACTTCATATTCATATATAATTTCGATATTTAATATAAAGTGATTAGTCATGTGAAGATATTTTTGTGTAAAAATAATTAAATAGTTTAACATGTTTGAACGAAAACTTGATTACCCAGTGAACCGGTTGGTTTATTTTTAATCCGGACCGAGTTATGCTTAAAACTTTTTCTATTTAAAAAACTGGAAACCGGCGTCGTTTTGAAGGAGGCATCCCTAATGCCCTAACCCTGGAGCCCTCAACGTGTCTCTTTCTCTTCACTCTCTCACGGCTGGTGTTGTCGCACTCAGGCGCCGTCGTCTCCGGTCTCACTCACTCACTCACTGTCTCGCACTCAAGCTAGTCAGTCGCCGGCGGCAGCTGGTGGTCGTTGTCGTCTTCTTGCTTCGGCCGTCAGTTGGTCCCTGGGCAGGTGAGTTCCAACAAATTGCCCTGTTTTTCGTTGTTATAAATCATCACTACACCTTGAATTTGTTGCTGAAAATAATCACCGAGCTAATTTTTCTTTTCTTTTGAAAATCATCACTGATCATTAATGGTGGTTGAATTTGTTGCTGATTTTGAACCTTGAATTTGTTGTCGTCTTACTTAAATAATCTTAGTTATCATTTTTATATGAAGATTCACCTCAGGATAATTCAACTCGAGAATTTCTCTAAGTTCGTGGAATTTAATAACGATAATGAGAATGAAAGAAAGAAATGGCTGTGTGTGAACTAAAGATGAAAACATGTGGATGTTAATGTGTAATTTGGAAGAAAGAAAATCAATCAATCAAGAAAGAATTTGAAAAGAGAATTTAAGAGAGGCAGACTTAAATTTCATCTCTCATAATCCATCATTTTTCTAAGTACTATTTAAATTATTTCTACTTATAACTGCCGTATGAGATTATCTCTATGGAAAAGAATTCATGGGCACCCACGAAAACAAAAACAAGAAACTTGTACCACGTTACTTGAGAAACAGCCATGTGATCTTAATTTAAGAGATGTGAAGGAGTTGCAGTATTGTAATGAAGGATCTTACTCTTTTAAAAGGGTTTAAATGCTGAAAGATACACACATGCTTCTCTCAAGTGACGAAATGCATTCACTAGAGACCTTTAAAGTAGGTTGACACTCAGCTGTATGGTTGAGAGTTCATAACACATTCAATGAAAGATAATGCCATTTGCTTTGCAAGGAAACTGCTATACATGTACCTTAATAATGTCTTTTCTTTCTCTGCGTAATGCAGTCAGAAACAGGGTCCCTTGAACCATGTGAACCATGTGCTGTTCTTAAGTAGTTCATTGTCGGTGAGCCTAGCTTAGAAGATATACAATACCCCAACATATAATAAGCTTAGCTTATATGAATCTCAATCATATCATACACTTACTCACCTTCATAGCTTCTTATTAGTGTCACTGGAACTCTGAGATTATTGCAGTTCATATCATAAATTTACTCACCACATGCTTCACGTTCTTTGTCTACTCTACCACAATTATTCCCTCCAAATCCCACTCTACCTATATTAGTATGAAAACGTCCTTTGATTAGATATAAGTAGCAATATAGGTAGCCTTCATTACAATGATTGTCTCCTTCTTTTTCCACTTGAACTGGTGAACTGGAATACTTTTTATAATAGAAAAATAAATAAATAAATAAATACATCATGTGTAATGCATTCTTTTCTGAAAAAATTAGTTAAAATCTTTATTCCAGGCCTAATGCATACGTTTCTTTTTCTTAAAGCTTACAACATGAAACAATTTGGTGGACCTCATAAAAAGCTTAAAGCTTGGCATGTTACATTTTGCCTTTGGAACCTTAATTTGAGCATCTTATGGGTTGTGGTTTCTTTTTCTTTTCATATTCTTTATATATATAGTCACCAAAAAATATTCTTTATATATATCACATTCATATGGTTCTTAGATCAAGTAGAGTGACCCTATATATATCTCCCACTATATAATTTTGTTTCCAATTTTACCACCATAATTATTCTATATATAAAACTAGGACATCATATATGTGGTAAAAAATTGACAGTTGAAGCACAATAATTTGATCAATTGTACAATAATGGGAGCAGCGAATTGATAACAATAGTGAGAATAATAATAATGCATGCAACTATTGAATTGTGTCTCTACATTTGATCAGTCACGAACATGTACATTTGATGTTTTATACCCACCAAAAATAGACAACATAACAGAATATGATGGCATGTGAAATAGCCCAAGGTCGTATTCAATATTTAGGTCTTCAATAATGCAAAGAGAATCAATATTCACCAGTAAATAATATATGGAGAGAGAGCGCATTAATTATTTTTCAGTTGACACTAATTAAATCACAAGATTCAATTTCAAAAATTATATTGAGTATGTCAATTGACCATTATAATATTATGGTAGTATTTAATTATCATTATACTAAAAGTTGCGAGACAAATTCACTTAAATACTAACATGGATCGCATTATTTTAAAGTAGAGATCTTAGTGAATCATTTTTAAATCAAATTAACTTGTCCATCAGTTTTAAAACCAAAAAGAAAAATTACATCTAACTATTATCACGTGCTTTAATTTGAGCTTATGTTTAATAAATGTCGTAGCAGGAGTCTTTAGATACTTAACAAATTAATTTAAGACTATAAATAGCATAAACAAATTTAGATTCTTTGGAAAGTGATCACCACTTCTATAGAATGATTTGCTAGAAATTAGCAAAGGTAAAATGTCATCGCAAGCAAATTCAACGTTTTCAAAAGCCACTCGGTCTTAATCATATGGCAAGCAATGTTTTTGATAAAAAAATTTACGTTGCCAAAATAGTGTTTACACTTTACATTATTTAAAAAGAAAATAGCTAAAGTGTATAAACATAAAACTTAAGAGATAAAAAATAGTTAAAATTATGAAATCAAATTCAAGATAAATAACGTATTTGTATTTTAAGTTAATCAAAAATTTATTTATCTATCAATAAAAAAGTTAAAAATTTATTTATCTTTTTTATTTGTTTTTATATAACCCAAATAACTATAAGATTATTCACGGTATTTATGTAGTTTATAAAGTTAATTTAAAGATAATTTTTTAGGGAAAAAAGTTGGTTTACTTAGAAGATCAGCCAAAAAGATTGATTTTAATTCAAATAAAGTAAATTAATTCAATTTTATTTCCTACACTTCACAATAATTTTAAATATTATTTCAGTTAAATATGCATGAGACATTTTTGTTGTTACCCCTAGCAAATACTAAATTTATAATTAACATAATAACATACATCTAAAATTACAATAAATAGATATTTTTGTTTTTAATTTCTAAATTAAATTTTTTTAATTTTAAAATTGATAAAGAAAATATAAAATAATAAACTTAAAATATAACAAAAAAAAATATTTAATTTTATGATATCACTTATTCTATTGTGCAACACATTTTGACAATCACATAGAAAATTAAAAGATTTATGTGAAACTGCAGTAAGAAGTCTGAAATTTATGTGAAAGATTCTCTCTCCATTACATGCAATGCAACTACATAACATACCCTTTCTCCCTCCCTCTTCTATTAAAAACCTTCTCCTCAACTTCACACACACTACTTGAATTGAATTGAAGCTCTTTTAAACACACAATGGAGCCCCTTTTCTCCACCAAACACAACAACAATCCTTCTAAAAAGTATACCTTCGTTCTCTAAATTATTGCAGTTCAAGGTCCATGCCGGGCACTCCTCGCTGACCTGGAGACCAACAGAAAACGCGGACGTCCAACGCTGGCTTCTCGTTCTTCATGGTGTGTGTGAAGTTGAGGGGAAGGTGTGTAATAGAAGAGGGAGGGAGAAAGGGTATGTTATGTAGTTGCATTGCATGTAATGGAGAGAGAATCTTTCACATAAATTTCAGACTTCTTACTGCAGTTTCACATAAATCTTTTAGTTTTCTATGTGATTGTCAAAAGATAATTTAATAGTATAAATTTAAATCATGCTGTAAGCCATTATGATAGATCAGAATCCAAATTTAAACTATTATATTACCTTAATGCATGATAATGACTTAAAATGTATATCTCCAAAAACCAAGTTTCTAGTCAAATAGAATGTTAAATTCTTCTACAAACAAAATTATTCAAAGCTTTAAATTTGTGCAATATATGCAGAGAGATTTAGAAACTGCCATAAGAAATCTGAAATTTATGTGAAAGATTCTCTCTCCATTACATGCATGCAACTACATAACATACCCTTTCTTTATGTGAAAGAATCCCTCAACTGGACACACACTAGTTGAATTGAAGCTCTTTCAAACACACAATGGAGTACCTTTCCAGTTTCCTCCACCGAATACAACTACAATCTTTCTATCTAATTCTCTCCACTTAGAGAACCAGTCTCCACTACCACCAAAGCCACGTCCTCTATCGCCGCCGGTGTTCAGTTCGGATGGGTTTACAGCTCATCTTGCTGACACGCTACGTCCAGCTGCTTATAGTATCCCACACACTTGGACCGCTCCAATAAGTGGGATGCTCGTCCAGCATATCGTAGAGTACCATAGTGACCGCTGCACGTAGGGCTGCCTTTCAAAAGCTTTTTTTTATTTAATTTTATCATAGTCATTCTATTGTTTGTAAGAAGAGAACTAAGAATCGGAGCATTGTGAAATGATCCCAAACTCAAATAGAAGCAAATCATATTTCTGTGTTCTTATGTTCCTTTCAACTAATTCATGCGTATATATATAGGCAAAAGATGAAACTCTTTTGGATTGAAAACTAAAATAACTGTACAAATAATGAAATTTGATTTTAAATTTTGAATTTAATTTATTGGTTGTGTTATTTGGCTCCCACACTATTATTTTGTTTCACATGATTTTAGTTTTTCTTTCCAATCCATAAACATCATTATTAAATGTGGTTAAACATCACTATGTTGTTAACGTGTTTCTTTTACCACGTAAGAAAAAGTAAATAAAGACTAAAGAGAGGAACATGCAACATCATCTTCATGCTATGCGATCTAATAAAGCATGAAATTGGCTGTATTTTCCAACAAATCAAATGGAGACAAACATTGAAATGAAGGCTACCTATATTGACACCTATATCTAATCAAAGGCCCTTTTTATGATAGAAATACATTACTAAATGTATATTATTGATTTATGGGAAGACTGAGTTGTAAATATTAAGCACTTCGATAGATGAAATTTGAAGTTGTTGTAACACGCTATATATGCCATGTTTCAACTTTAAAGTTGGTCCAATCTATTTTGATTGGGTATAATTTAAGAATATACAAAGTTGAGCTTTGCCAGCAACAATCTCGATTCAATAATTGAATTGCATCAAGATTGATTAAAAAAATACGCATTACCTCAAGTCCTCAACCTATAGGAAATTAAAAGTAGTTTACGAATGCTTATAAATTCATAAATAAGATGCGTAGACAATGTACATAAAACGTGTATGGTCCAATGCCACAACAAAAATTACCAAATATGATACCAATCTGTTTTGGATGCTAATGACAATACTGGCAACTGCTACAACAAAAGCAAATCTAGGTGGTCCAAATCTCAATTCAATAATGGTGCTTGAGCTGTCAATTTTTTTTTCTGTAATGTAGTCAGAAGCAGGGTCCCTTGATGTTCTTAATTTCATTATCGGTGAGCCTATTTTAGAAGATATACAATACCCAACATAATGAACATATAATAAACTTAGCTTATATGAATCTCAATTATATCATAAACTTACTCACCTTTTAAATAATTTTTTTTTTAATTTCAGCAAAAAATCCCGAGTTCACCCGTTCACGTGGAAAAAAGAAGGAGACAGACATTGAAATGAAGAGTACCTATATTGCTACTATACCTAGCTAGATCTAATCAAAGAACGTTGAAGCATGTGGTGATGGGCCTAAGGGTAATGCAGAAGAACCACCTTCATTTATCATTTCACGCTTTCTGACTGCAAATCAGAAAACAAAACATACAATTTTATCAATTGTTATCCAATTCCTTCTTCAACATTTTTTAGCTAATAAATAGAAGGAAAAAAAATACAAAAATTGACACTAATCATATTACTTAATCAAATTAAAATTAGTAGACACTAATTAAATCACAAAATTCAATAAAAATAAACATTCAAAACCTAAAAATGATAACTAAAATTATTTTAAAAAAAATCAAAATCTAACGAATCGAAATATCTAAAATTTTTTGAAAAAAAACATTCAAACACTAAAAAAATTATCTAACACTACTAGAATATAAATACACATTGAAAATAAATTAAACCATATATATATATATATATATATAAATACATTGGTGACTGATTTTAAAAACTAATTTTAGTTCATAAATAGCATTTCTAATGAATAATATACATTTAGTAATGTATTTCTATCATGATAAATACATACTATGTATTTTACTTAAGTACATTCAACTTACAGGTTACTGTTGAGTGTTGAGGTAAGAAAAATTGATCCAAAAGACACGAGTTGAGATTCCAATTATCACTACTTTTTATTTTTGTTGTAGAAATAATATTTTTTGAAATACATAATAATTAAAAAAAATTCTAAGCACAACATACATGTTGGATAAAAAAACACTCTTCTCTGCATCTTATTTGACTGCTGCTTTGTTCTCTATTTTTTCTTTTACGAAGATGATACATAAAACTAAAAATATCCACCAACTACTATAGATGAAATATGTATTATGATAGTAATGTTTATCCACCAACTCTGCATCATAGAACAATATAATATTATTGTAATGTTTATATTTATCTTTTTTATACTATAGATGAAATATGTATTATGATTTAAAGATCTAAATACTCTCTAAAATACACATGTCCGTAAATAAAATTTTTAGTTAATTTATGGTCTAATTACTCTGTTGGTCCTTATAATTTCGTAAAATTTTTAATTAGGTCCCTACACTTTTTTTCTTTTTAATTGGGTTCTTGCACCAATTTTTTTTTTCAATTAAGTTCCTCTTAGTAGTAATTGACTTAATTTTATAGGGATCTAACTAAAAAAAAGAATTGGTACAGGGACCTAAATAAAAAGAAAAAAAAATGTAGGGACCCAATTAAAAAAAATTTGGTGCAAGGATTCAATTAAAAAAAAATATAAAGACCTAATTGAAAATTTTACGAAACTATATGGACCAAAAGAGTAATTAAACCTTAATTTATTTATTAATAAAACCCATAATTTTTATCATTTTATGATAAAATATGGTCAGTATCTCCCTTTTTCTTTTAGCTGGAAAGTAAACATTGTCCTCGGGCAGGTAAATTCCAACAAATGATCCTGTTTTTTGTTGCTGTAAATTATCTTTTCACCTTGAATTTGTTACTAATTATCGGTGATAATTAAATTTGTTGTTGTCTTACTAAAATAATAATTTAGCTAAATTTTTTATTATTGTATTGGAGCTAAAGATTTTATTGCTAAAAATTATCATAGTGAATTTAAAAAAAGGAGACTTAAATTTTACTTTTCATAATCTTTCGTAATTCTTTTAACTACTATTTAAATTATTTCTACTTATAACTAATTACTCTATTCATTATGTTAGGACCAAATTATACATGTTACATACATAAATTTTAATAATAAATGATAATAATTTATAAGGGTTTAAATGCCTTTATTCTCAAGATGAAAAGGCTGTAAAATGATACCAAGCTTAAAATTCAAGTGAATTACAAAAATGATAATTATAAGAAAAGAAGAAGGTTGGTGATGTACTCTCAGGTCATTGAAATTCAAAGTAATGGAAGAAGAATTGATAAGAAGTGAAAAGAGAGAATGATTGATTAAAAGAACCACACAGGAGTACTGAGTACCAATTACAATATATATAGCAAAAGGAAAAATAAATTACTAACTAATAGTGCTATAATTATGTCTAACAAATTAACCAACTTGACAGCTATACAAAAAACAAACTCTATTATGTTACATCCCCCGCAAGCTGGTATTACGTGGTTTGTGCAAATCAAGTAATCCCAGCTTGGAAAGCAAATGAGAGAATGGTCCTGGAGGAAGGGATTTAGTGAATAGATCAGCCGGTTGTTCACTGGAGACAACGTGCCTAAGATTAGAAACCCCTTCTTTGAACTTGTTTCGAGCCACATGACAATCAACCTCAACATGCTTGGTTCTTTCATGAAAGACAGGATTTGAAGCAATATAGATAGCAGATTTATTATCACAGAAGATATCAACCGGAAGAGGAGGAAGAATGTTGAATTCTTTTAGTAGTTTGAGTAACCAAACGAGTTCACAAGTGCCATTAGCAAGGGCGCGATATTCTGCTTCTGAGGACGACCTTGAAACTGTAGCCTGCTTCTTACTCTTCCAAGAAATAAGAGTTTGGTCAAGGAAGAAACAATAACCACTGATGGATTTTCGGGTGTCTTTACAAGCCCCCCAATCAGAATCAGTGTAACCAGATAGTGTGAAAGAATTGTTGACAGAGAAAAATAAGCCAGTTGCTGGTGATTGTTTTAGATACCGGATGATCCTATAGGCAGCCTTCAAGTGGGCATCAGTTGGTGAATCCATGAACTGAGATAGGCATCCAACAGAGTAGCTGAGATCTGGTCTTGTGTTAGTAAGGTACAGAAGTCTGCCCACCAATCTACGATAGATGGTTGCATCAGGAAGAGGGGAGCCTGAAGCCTTAGACAGAGAAGTAGTGTACTCCATAGGAGTAGATGCTGGTTTTGCACCAAGCAAACCGCAGTCTGTGATCAAATCCAATGCATACTTTCTTTGATACAGTGCAATACCAGCATTGCTTCGTGCTACCTCCATCCCAATAAAGAACTTAAGAAGGCCAAGGTCTTTAATTTTGAATTTATCATCCAAAAACATTTTGACAGCTTGAATTTCACTCAAATCATCTCCAGCTAACACAAGATCATCAACATAAACAAGAATAGCTGTGAAACTTGTACCTGTGGATTTGGTAAAAAGCGAGTGATCATTTTCAGATGGAGTAAACCCCAGATCAGCAAGTGCAGCAGACAACTTGATGTTCCATTGGCGACTAGCTTGTTTCAAACCGTACAAAGATTTTGTCAACTTGCAGACTAAGTTTGGATCGGAACACTGCAACCCCTTTGGAAGTTTCATATAAACGTCCTCATGTAGGTCTCCATGGAGAAAAGCTGTATTCACATCAAGTTGATGAAGATGCCAATTCTTTGCTGCTGCAACGGTAAGAAGAACACACACAGTGCTCATTTTCACAACGGGACTAAAGGTGTCAATGTAATCAACTCCAGGAATTTGAGTGAAACCTTGGGCAACAAGACGTGCCTTATGCCTCTCGATAGTGCCATCTGGGTTGAATTTTGTGCGAAAAATCCACTTACAACCAACTGCATTCTTTCCAGGAGGAAGAGAAGTGATGATCCAGGTTTTGTTTTGCTCAAGAGCAGTGAGTTCTGCCTCAATAGCCTTCCTCCAACAATCATGCATAACAGCCTCAGAATAGTGTTTGGGGTCCGGGTTATTTATGAGAGCAAAAGTGAAGGCCTGGTGCTTGGGAGTGAACAATGAATATGACAAATGGTGAGAAAGGGGATACTTACATGTTGAAGGTAATTGGGCCGCATTGATTGGATCTCTATGTGATGAAATATGGAAACAATGAAAATCTTTAAGATAAGAGGGTGTTTTTCTTTCTCGTTCAGACCTTCTCAAAACTGGTGCAGCAGATTATGACTCAATATGAATGGATGAATGTTCCAATGGTGCCAATGCAGATGCTGATTCTAAGGTGGCGGGTGATGCAGAATCTGTTATATCATGAAGAGATGCCATGGGTGATGTAGAAGTGGCAGATGAATCAGGTGTAGTGTGTATGGTGTGAGGTGCAATTATGCCATGAGTATGCTCATATGAAGAAGTATGTGCAGAGTTATTATAAAAGAATGCAAAAGGGTCAAAATTGGATGATTCAATTGAAGGCTGATCTATAGAAAAATCAGTGCTTGGTATTTGTTTGAATGGAAAATAGTGTTCATAAAATTCAGTGTTTCTTGATATAAAAATTTCTTTGGATTTTAAATCAAATAAAATGGACCCTTTTGTTCCTGATTGATAACCAAGAAAAACACATTTTCTAGCTCTAGGATCTAATTTTCTTCTATTAGTACTCAAAGTGGTAGCAAAAACAAGACAACCAAACACCTTGAGATGAGTCAAATCTGGTTTATTCTTGAAAAGTGCCTCATAAGGCGTTTGATGATTCAAGAAGGTGCTTGGTAGTCTATTTATTAAATGTACTGAATGTTGCATAGCATAGTGCCAAAAACATTTTGGCATATTAGAATGAAACAAAAGTGCTCTTGCAATATTCAGTATATGTTGATGCTTCCTCTCAACAATTCCATTTTGTTGAGGAGTTTCAACACAAGATGTTTGATGTAATATTCCTTTTGAGTTATAGAAGGAGTTCATTTTAAATTCCATCCCATTATCTGTTCTAATTTGTTTCACAACTTTATGAAATTGAGTTTGCACCATTTGAACAAAATTTTCTATTAACACTCTAGTTTCGGATTTTAGTTTCATGCAATAAATCCAAGTAAACCTCGTTTTATCTTCTACAATTGTAAGAAAATATTTATGGCCAGCAGTAGATAAAAGTGAGAGTGGTCCCCAAATATCTATATGTAACAAATCAAAAATATTTTCTGATTGTGTATTACTAATGGGAAAAGACAATTTCTTTTGTCTAGCCAAGTGGCAAGAATCACAAACATGAGATGATGAAATGCATTCAATAAATGGAAATGTATTTTTCATGATTGACATTCTTTTGGATGGTAAATGACCTAGTCTAGCATGCCATAGAGTTCCTAAATCTTGCTGCACTGTGACATTTACAGAATGTGTGTTAACTTCTGGTGTAGTTAGTTTCCAAGGTTGAGCATCCATCACATAAAGATCACCAATGACTTTAGCTTGCCCAATCATCTTCAATGATGGGAGTACCTGTATCTCACAAAAAGAATCAGTAAATTTTAATTCACAATGTAATGACTTTGTGAGTTTAGACACTGAAATCAAATTATATTTAAAGTGAGGTATGAATAAAACATTGGTAAGAATCAAATGTTTAGAGAGTTGCACAGTGCCACAAATATTTGTTGTAGTGGTAGAACCATCAGGTAGATTTACTAAAACTGGTCTCATATAATGAAAAGTTTTGAAAGACTCTTGAATATAGGATGCATGATCAGTAGTTCCACTGTCAAGTATCCAAGAAGTTTTAGTAAAATTTGATGATACACTCAAGCAATGCCTACCTTTTGGTTGAGTAAGGGTGGCCGAAGAAGTAATGTGGTTTACACTATTTGAAGTTGGCATGCGTGGTTGTTGAAGGAGTACTAGTAAGGTTTCCTTCTGATCTGGAGTCAACACAAGTACTGTATCATCGCTCCTTTTATCCTGGTTAAAATCAGCAATCTCAGCACCAGAATTCTCAACTATCTCGTCAGTGCTAAGTTGATTGGCCACTCGCTGCTTTTGGTGAGTAGGAAAGCCATTTTTCTTATAGCATGTCTCTGCTAAATGACCAATTCGATTACAGTAGCTACAAAACTTTGAAGTGTAGCCTCGACTATAAAATTTTTGATTTCCTCCTCTGCCGGAATTTCGTCCACGGCCTCTGCCTCTTCCAGAAAATGAACCGCCTCCAGTTGAGTTTTGCACCTCTAAAGAGTTAGTCACTATGTTGCTATTTGACAGGTCACAATTCAATTCTTGCTCTTGTTGGGTTAACATAGATAGTACTGTGTTGATTTCAGGTAACGGCTTTATTAACATGATTTGTGATTTAACATTTGAATATTGCTCATTCAATCCTTTTAAGAATTTGACAACATATTCCTCAGAAGCATAGTCTCGAACAATTTGTAATCCACATAAACATCCATTAACACAAGCAACACAACTAGGAATAGCACGTAAATTTTCTAATTCTTCCCAAATAGCTTTCAACATAGCAAAGTAAGAGGTAACAGTAAGATCACCTTGTTTGAGTGCATAAAATTCTTCTTTTAACGTACCAACTTGAAAGACATCTCCCTGTGAGTAACGACGTTTTAAATCATTCCACAAGTTTGGAGCTGAGCTAATCCGCATCACGCTCTTAGCGATTTCAGGGCTGAGAGAGAGGTTGATCCAGGAGAGGAGAAAATTGTTACACCTATCCCATGCTTCAAAATTAGGATCACCTTCACCTGGTTTTAGAATGGATCCATCGAGGAATTTCACCTTGTTCTTCGATCTGAGTGCTCTCCACATATCGTGCGACCACTGATAATAATTTTGAGGTGTCAACTTAAGTGGAATTAGGGCCAAACCAGGACTTTCTCCTGGATGAAGAAAATAATGGCTAATCGGATCAGAAATTGCAGAAGAGGAACTAAATCTGCCAAGATGTGCCTGGAATTGAGAGAATTGACGCATGAAAGCGGTGAAATTCTCAAAATCTGCAGCGGAATTTGATGAAGGGCTTGCATTCGGATTAGCTAAATTATCTGCCATAGTTGGATCTTCTCGCTCTGATACCATGTAAAATGATACCAAGCTTAAAATTCAAGTGAATTACAAAAATGATAATTATAAGAAAAGAAGAAGGTTGGTGATGTACTCTCAGGCATTGAAATTCAAAGTAATGGAAGAAGAATTGATAAGAAGTGAAAAGAGAGAATGATTGATTAAAAGAACCACACAGGAGTACTGAGTACCAATTACAATATATATAGCAAAAGGGAAAATAAATTACTAACTAATAGTGCTATAATTATGTCTAACAAATTAACCAACTTGACAGCTATACAAAAAACAAACTCTATTATGTTACATCTGAACTTAAATTAAAAACATACAATAAAGGATATTAATATTTAGTTTGTGTTCTTCTGTGTTCCTTTCAACTAATTTATAATATATAGTAAGAAGAAAAGAAGAAGTTAGTTCGATATATACTAAAAGTGGTGAGAAAAAAATTTGCCTAAAATTCACCTAAATCTTATTCAATGCAGTAAAGAATCTTGTGATTTAATTAGTGTCCATTAATTTTAATTTGATTAAGTAATATGATTAGTGTCCATTTTTTTTTCCTTCTATCTATTAGCTTAAAAATGTTGAACAAGTGATAAAATGGTATGTTTTGTTTTCTGATTTACCGTCAGATAGAGAGCGTGAAATGAACATAATTATTAAGGTGGTTCTTCTGCATCACGCACCCTTAGACCTATCACCACATGCTTCCACTCTTTGTTTACACTACCCTACCATAATTATTTCCTCCAAATCCCACTCTACCTATATTGGTACAAAAACGTCCTTTGATTAGATATAGATAGCAATATAGGTACCCTTCATTTCAATGTTTGTGGGAAATATATATGGGGTCACTGTACTTAATCTAAGAGCCATGTGAATGTCAAAACATGTGGTGATGAGCCTCCTCGGTGTTAGTTAGATGAACACATTGATGCAGAAGAACTACCTTCATTTCACGCTTTCTGACTGCAAATAGATAGAAGAAAAAAATAATCGACACAAATTATATTACTTAGTCAAATTGAAATTCGTAGACACTAATTAAATCACAAAATTCAATAAAAATAAACATCTAAAACTTAAGAAAAAAGAGATAACTAAAATTATTTAAAAAAAATAAAAACTAACAAATTGGGATATTTAAAATTATTTGAAAAAGAACATTCAACACTACAAAAAGAAATATTTAACACAATTAAAAAATATATCCAAGACTTAAAAAAAAATCCAAAATATATAAGAGTAAGGAGAAAGTAGTTGTAGCAGTAGCAGTGACGAAAGAAAAAATGAACTTGTGTGTGAACTAAGGATGAAATACATGTGAATATAAAATGTGTAATTTAGAAGAAAAAATAAAAAAAGAATTTGAAAAGAGAATTTAAGAGAGAGACTTAAATTTCATTTCTTATAATCTATTATAATTCTTCTAACTATTATTTAAATTATTTCTAATTATAGTTAATTATTCTACTAATTATGGACCAAATTATACATGTTTTTATACATAAACTTTAATAATAAAACTCAAACTTGTAAAAATTTATTAGTAGAATCATAAATTTGATCGATTTTAAATTTAAACTTATAAACTCAAAAGTTTTTATAACTTTTGTATGAGATTATCTCTATGGAAAAATTTTATAGATATAATAAAAGATAGTTATTTGTATAATTTTTAAAATTATCTTTATTAATTTATGTTACAAAAATTAAAATTTTATATTTATATTATCAACTATTTTAATAAGTATAAATCAATTGTATTTTTTATTGAATAGGATTAAAACATAAATATTAAAACAAAATAACATTGAATAACTACTTTAGTTTCAATCAATTTAAAAGTAAACGTTACAAAGACCAAACACAAGTTATAATTTTATCTAACATTATTATAGTTATTTGTGTATTTTATAGTACTATTAAAGTAAATACAAAAATGTGTTGAATGATAAAGCATAAAGTTGATTGCAATCGTCTAAAATTAAGAATGAGCAATAGTATTTCTTTTTATGTAAAACAAACTATATAAAAGTAATTTCATCTCTTTGAACTATAGTATAAACTTTTCATTGATTTTAATTTTTGAAACAATCTAGCATATCCATCTTTCATCATAAATTATTTTTGAGGAAGGCTAGGGGCAGCAATTTTAGTGTTTTGTAACCATCAATTGGCCATCAATAGTATTTTTAATGGTGTGAAATTATATCTAATGGTGAGAGATCACTCACTTTTGTTTCGATGGTTAAGTGCTGGCCAGAAAACACAAAAGTTGCTGCCCCTAGACTTTTCCTTTATTTTTAAAAGATGCAATTGTAGAAACAAATGAAAGCAACTTATTTTATGTGTCTCTTAAAAAAAATAAAAATACTTTAATCTACAATTTAAGATCCAACACATGTGATGTTTATAATAAAGAAAAATGTCTTATAAATTTTAGCCTTTTCATCTTGAGAGTAGAAGGCATTTGAATCCTTATAAAAGATTAGGGTACTAAATTAAAGGTCTTATCGATTATGGTAAAAAATATTTTCCAAAAATAAAGATGACATTTTTTATAATAGAAAAAAAAACATTATGAGTAATACATACTCTTAAAAAAATTAGCTAAAATCTTCATTTTCTTTTATTTATTTTTTTAAAGGAGGAAGCTGAAAGCTTTCAGAGAAATTTACAAACTATATATCAAAAGGTGTTTCTCTTGCACTTTCACAGAGATAACTTACTGTCTTTTGACATGCTTATGTTGCATAGAATGGAGTCCTTTTATATAGTAAGTGGATCATGATGCATGTGTTTAGTGCTTTCAAAACTTTTAGCTAAATCCAAACCAATAATATATCTATCTAAATAGGCACATGTATGTTAAGGGAAGTTTTGTGGTGCTGATTCTCTTTATCAACATGGTATGCTTACAAGTCGTGTAAGCATAAGCAGGCAACACGTGTATTGAAATATGTAAAAACGGTGTTGAGGGAATGGCACTGAGGATTGATGCGTCTTTTTTGTTCTTGTTTTTCGTAAAATGAAAGATGTATAATTAGTTGTTAATGGAATTACTTAAGAAAAATAATAAGTGGGCTGCATAAATTAATGGAACAATATGGTTTCAATAGAAGATAATATTGGACTCCAAAAATCAGCATACATATATATGTGGTCCTAATTGGAGGAACAAGGGAATGTAAAATTTTTTTGTGACAAAAAAAGGAAAAAGAGGTACCAAAAGTGAAATTAATTGAGTCGATCAAAACCGAAAAAAAAATTTAATTAAAACGATGGCTTAATGTTCCGTCATAGTATTACCACACTCCTCTAAATCGTATACGGTATACTATTTAAAATTGTATTTCCTATAATATAAACCTTGAACAACAAATACCATATAGCAAACTATAATATATACCTATACATCAAATATGCTGGTTCTCTATTATATGGTCATTAGTGCACGAATTATAGTAATAACATCTTTTAAAAGTGCCTATTTAAATATATCATTGGTTTGGATTTAGCTAAAAATTTTGGAAGCACTAAACACATAAAGTAAGTTATTTCTTTTGAAAGTGCAAGGGAAACACCTTTTTATAGTTTGTAAATTTTTCTGAAAGCTTTCAGTTTCCTCCTTTAAAAAAATAAATTAAAAAAAATGAAGATTTTAACTAATTTTTAAAAGAGTATGTATTACTCATAATGTATTTTTTTTCTATTACAAAAAAGGTAATCTTTATTTTTGAAAAATATTTTTTATCATAATCAATAAAACCTATAATTTAGTATCGTAATTTTTCACAAGGGTTCAAATGCTTTCTACTCTCAAAATGGAAAGACTAAAAATCTATAAGATATTTTTTCTTATTATAAGCATTACATGTGTTGGATCCTAATTTGTAGATTAAAGTATTTTTAATTTTTTTTAGAGACACATGAAATAAGTTGGTTATTCATTTGTTTTTACAATTGCATCTTCTAAAAATAATTTATGAAAGATGGGTATGCTAGATTGTTTTAAAAAATAAAAACCAATGAAAAGTTTATACTATAGTTCAAAGACATGAAGTTACTTTTATATAATTTGTTTTACTGAAAAAGAAATATTATTGGTAATTCTTAATTTTAGAATATCACATCAATCAACTTTATGCTTAACAATTCAATACTTTTTGTATTTACTTTAATAGTACTATAAAATACACAAATAATAACTATAATAATGTTAGATAAAATTATAACTTATGTTTGGTCTTTGCAAGATTTACTTTTAAATTGATTCAAGTTAAGGTAGTTATTCAATGTTGTTTTATTTTATTTTAATAATTATGTTTTTATCATATTCAATAAAAAATACAATTTATTTATACTTATTAAATTAGTTGATAATATAAATATAAAAGATTTTAATTTTGGAAACATAAATTAGTAAAGATAATTTTAAAGAATATACAAATGACTATTTTTTATTGTACAAAACTTCTTGTCTCTATTAATGTGCATAAAATTTTCCAATAGACGTAATTTAATACAGAAGTTATAAAAACTTTCGAGTTTACAAGTTTAGATTCTAAATCGATGAAATTTATAATTCTACAAATAAACTTTTACAAGTTTGAGTTTTATTATTGAAGTTTATGTATAAAACATGTATAATTTGGTCCATAATTAGTAGAGTAATTAACTATAATTAGAAATAATTTTCTGAGACAAATAATGCAATGGACAAATTTAAATTGAGGAGCTTTCAAGGACTAAATAAGATTCAAGATATTTCGGGAGAAGATTTGGCTTAGAAACTCCCAGTTCCAACTCCAACCGTAGTAAAGACATCCGCTACTATTAGATTCAGTGTCCACAAAATTTAATAGGTTCTTTACGTAAGGGACCCAATGATTATTTCAAAGAAAAAATCCAGTGACCATCTCCAATCCTCTAAATCGGGTTTTGATCTAATTTCTTCCAATTTTAACAAATTCTTTGCCAAGCATTTGACGGTAAAAAGACACTTATATTATATGATATATAATGTGACCCCTTCTCAATTCTCTCATTTTTATTTCTTTCTTTCTCATCAATTCAGTTACCCTAATAAAAATTCTCACCACCCTCACTACCCAATAGTACTGACACCATTCAATTCAATTACATCACAATAAGTCACAATTTTTTCCCTCTTTTTCTTTTCCATTTAAATTTTAATAATTTTACCTCATTTTTTCTTTCTTTTTTGGTACTTTTATTCCTTCCTCTTTGAATAAAATAAAAGAAAGAAAGAAACAAAGAATCACTCACGCTATAGCTATACCTAGCTAGCCTTGATCAATGTAGTACTAATAATAGGGTGAGAGACTTGTATTGGGTAGGGTTTTCTTTCCACGTTTTTTTATTATTATTTTTATTCAAACATTGATAAGCTGTTCCTTTTCATTATTCTGAGTATCACAAGTGGTCTTGTTGAAGATGGAGATATTGAAGGTGACAGTGGCTGAAGTAATTTCCATATTCTTCTTCACGTTTAGTTGGTGATACACTTGCCTTAGTCTTCTATCCCCCTTTTCAGTGCTTCTTGGTGAGCTACATTTTTATGTAATAAATCAATGAGATTATATAATTAATTAATTAATTTCAATCTTTGATAAGAAGAAAAAATATATATTGGCATGCATATTTAAAAAAAAAAATTTAATATCAGCAATTTTTAGTATTTTTAATTATTATTCCAACATTATAAAATTTTTTACTTATGAACAGTACAAGAAAGCCTTAATCTATTATAATTTCTTTCAACTCAGTATATAAGATATTATTATTATTATTATTATTATTATTATTATTATTATTATATAGTAAATAACTAATGCTGGTTTCTTTTTATATTATATATATTTTCTATGAACATACCAAAGGATATTCAATGCTAATTGTACTAGATTAGAGTAAAATGAGAGACAAATATTTAATATTATAAGATTTTGAGTATGTAGCATGTTACTATAAAATCCTACATTTCCGTACAATCTTTTTATCATTATATTTTGACTAAAAGATAATAATATAATGACATATTATTTATTTATTTATTGTGTACTCATCATTCTATTAAATAGATCATGTATGTTGTGCTTAGAATTTTTTTTAATTATTATGTGTTTCAAAAAATATTATTTCCACAACAAAAATAAAAAGTAGTGATAATTGAAATCCCAACTTGTGTCTTTTGGATCAGTTACCTCAACAATCAGCAGTAACCTGTAAGTTGAATGTACTTAAATAAAATACGTAGTATGTATCATAATAGAAATACGTAGTATGTCATTACTAATCGGATGACTGAGTTGCAAATATTAAGCACTTGGTGGATGAAATTTAAGAATATAAAAGGTTGAGCTTTCCCAGCAAATATCTCAATTCAATAATTGAACTTGCATCATGATTGATTAAAAAGAACGCATTACCTCAATTCCTCAACTTATAGAAAATTAAAAGTAGTTTTCGAATGCTTATAAATTCATAAATAAGATTCGTAGGCAATATAATGTACATGAAACGTGTATATGGTCCAATGCCACAACAAAGATTCCCGACAATACTAGCAACAAGGGGCTACAACTATGGTACGTACCTACGTTAACCGTGGCTACAGGTGGCTAGTAATTGACCATCTAATAAAAATGTGAGCCTAGCTAGCTTAGAAGATATACAATACCCAACATATAATCAGCTTAGCTTATATGAATCTCAATCATATCATACACTTACTCACCTTAATAGCTTCTTATTAGTCTCACTGGAACTGTGAAATTATTGTCGTTCATATCATAAATTTATTCATAACATGTTTACCCTACCCTACCACAATTATTCTCTCCGAATTCCACTCTACCTATATTGGTATCAAACGTCCTTTGATTAGATATCCGTAGTAATATAAGTAGCCTTCATTTCAATGTTTGTCTCCTTCTCGCACTCCTTTTCTCTTTCTCCATGTGAATTGGCCATTATAATATGTTGGAAAATATAGCTATTTGATCAATTTCATGCTTTATTAAATCGCATAGCATGAAGATGATGTTGCATGTTCTTCTCTTTAGTCTTTATTTACTTTTTCTTACGTAGAAAAAGAAACACATTAACAACAGAATGATGTTTACCACTTTACTCACATTTAATAATGATGTTTATGGCTAGGAAAGAAAAACCAAAATCATGTGGAACAAAATAAAGCGTGTGAGAGCCAAATAATACAACCAATAACTATAGTCCATCATATCCTGATTTATTCACACATTGTCATACTTTATCAATTTTTCAATTCTTTAGGATAATGAATAACTAATGACAACAAGATTAATATTGCTTCTAAACCACTTACTTAGATCTCGTCAACAAGATTAATGAGTTGCTCTAATATTAACTTTGGTGATTTATGTTTAAAGAAAATGAGAGACGTTAATAGATTATTTTTAAGTCAACTCTTCTTGTACGAGATTAGAATAAAATGAGAGACACATGTTTAATATTTCAAAGCTGGGACTGGAACATCATATATGTGATAAAAAATTGATTCCTCAAGCACAATAATTTGATCATTTTTACAATAATGTGAACAGCGAATTGATAACACACGTGATAGTTATAATAATAATAATGCATGCAACTATTGAATTGTGTCTTTACATTTGATCAGTCACCAACATATAAATTTGATGTTTTATATCCACCAAAACTAGACAACATGACAAAGAATATGATGACATGTGACTTAGGCCAAGGTTGTATTTAAATATTTAGGTCTGCAAAGATCATCAATATTCACTAATAAATAATATATAAAGAGCGCATTAATTATTTTTCAGTTCACACTAATTAAATTATAAAATTTAATTTCGAAAATTATATTGACTATATCAATTGGCCATTATAATACGGTAATATTAAAAAACCAAAAAAAAAATAATTTATATAAATTTTAGCTAATTTTTTTTATTATCAAACATTTTTGTTATTATGGTGATATTTAATTATCACTATACTAAAAGTTGTGAGACAATAATTTACCTAAAATTCACTTAAATACTAACATGAGTCGCATTATTTTAAAATAGGGATTTTAATCATTTTTAAATCAAATTGACTTGTCCACCAGTTTTAGAACCAAAAATAAAAATTATATTTAACTATTGTCACGTATTTCAACTTGAGCTTATAATTATATTTAATAAATGTCATTCATAGTATGAGCCTTTAGCTACTTAATAAATTTATTTAAGACTATAAATAGTATAAACAAGTTTAGATTCTTTGAAAAGTAATCACCACTTCTATAAAATAATTCGTTAGAAATTAACAAAACATGATAATTTTATTTTTACAATTGATCTGATAGAGCTCTGCTATCTTATAAATATATCATATAGGTATCCAACAAAGTTTATAATAAAAAGATGGATCATCATAATCATCGCAACAGCAAATGTCTACGAAATATTTAAATTTGTGTACCTAGAAATTGAAATAGTGGCAATTATTAATTATAACAAAAAAAACATTTTATAAAATTTTTGGTAATATTAGAGAGATAAAAAAGTCAGAATTTATTTTATTTAGTATTCATTAATTGTGACAACAATAAATACACTATGCAATGATATACTGTATTACTGTCTCTTATCTTTAAGGGACCAATTAATATTTTTTATACTAAAATATGTAATAAATCCAAAATTACAAAAAAAATATTCATTTGAAAGCTGTGCAATTGGTAATGATCATAATATAAAAGTAGGATCAAAGCCACTAGTTGCATTTTTTATAGAATTTTCATTCACATCTTTGGTGCTGTTTACTTTGGGATTTGACAAGAAAAAGTTAGAGAAATTAGGATTACCAAGGGTGTCTGCTGTGACTGCTGGAGTATTGGCATTGACAACGTTTGTCTCTATAATTGTTACTGGATACTTAGGCTATGCTGGTGTTGGGTTTAATCCAACAAGGTGTTTGGGCCGCTTTGCTAATAAATGGATTATTGAGGAATGAACTTTTAGGTGCTTTTGGTTGGGTCTTTCTTCCCTTCATAATATATCATGAATTGTACAAATAATTGTATGCTAAGTGAGAGTGTGAGTGTGTTTGTATGAACAACAAAAACAAAAAAATTGTATGCTTTGTTTATTTATCTACAGAAAGAGTTCAATGTGTAATTGTTATATTCTGTTAAACAGCCGCGGATTGATTCTAACTTATTTGAAAGTCATATAATGCATTTCTGTTCTTACATTGTAAATTTGAATGCCATCTCCATTTTGTTATGTTCCATGTAATGTATTTTTGCTCTTACATTGTAAATTTGAATGTCATCTCCATTTTTTAATGCTGCATACAGATCCTTACATTATAGGGATATGTAATCAATAGAAAAAAAATTATTAAAAGTATTAATATTTTTATCTTTCAATCATTATAACTTCATAATTATAGAATTGTAATAAATTATAATTAACATAATAACATCTAAAATTACAATAAATAGATATTTTTGCTTTTAATTTCTAAATTATTTTTTTAAATATTAAAAATCGATAAGAAAAAATAAAATGATAAACTTAAAATTTAACAAAAGCTTTTTTTTTTTAATTTTATGATATCATTTATTCTATTGTGCAACACATTTTGACAATGACATAAAAATTAAAACATTAGACTTATTTTAATAAACAATTCTCATGGAATAAATCATGTGAAATTAGTTTATCTATTTTATAATTTAGTTGAAAAATAATGTATTATAAAATATTAAAATTATTAAAATAATAAGAAATCATTTGTTAATATTATTTATTATTTCATAATTGGTTTTCATTTAATAAAATCATTATAATTTAAAATTATTAGCTTTTCCAAATATTTTATAAAAAAATTGTCATTGTCATTGTCAAAATGTGTTGCACAATAGAATAAGTGATATCATAAAATTAAAAAAAAATGATAGACAATTAAAACAATTGTTAAGGGGAACCAATCTGAGAGAATATGGATGCCATTTCAGCTTCATAACTTGGACCATTAACAAACTCAAGAAGAGCTTCACCATCAAAGCATAGAATTACAATTGAATCTCTCTTCAAACCAGCAGCCATACCAAACACCTATGAAACAAAAACCCCATTGGAGCATTAAAACAAACATCTCATATGCATTAATCCTGATTCATATGGTACATTGCTTTTACACGTCACAATAATATCCTTAGAATCATATTGCTATATGTTGTGACTAATGTATCTATCTTATCCTGATTTACACAAACTAAATGTGAAACAAAAATCAGAGATATATTTGATAAAAAGACAAACTAAATGTGTCATGCATATTTAACTGAAATAATATTTAAAATTATTGTGAAGTGTACAAAATAAAATTGAATTAATTTACTTTATTTGGATTAAAATTAAATTTTTTGGCTGTTATTTTAAGTAAACTAACTTTTTTCCCTCAAAAATATCTTCAAATTAACTTTATAAACTACATAAATACCATGAATAATCTTATAGTTATTTGCATTATATAAAAAAAATAAAAAAGACAAATAAATCTCTAACTTTTTCATTTAAAGATGAATAAATTTCTGTCTAACTTAAAATACAAATACCTCATTCACTTGAATTTGATTTCATAGTTTTTACTATTTCTTGTCCCTTGTAAAGTTTTATGCTTATGCACTTTAGCTTTTTTTTAAAAAAAAAATAATGTAAAGTGTAAACACTATTCTGGCAAGGTAAATTTCTTTATAAAAAACATTGCTTGCCATATGATTAAGACCGGGTGGCTTTTGAAAATGTTGAATTTGATTTTGTATTTTTATATATAAGATTGCGACATTTTTTAAAGTGACAATTTTTGTTATATTTTTGGTAAAAAATAAACGAGAATGTATAAATTCATAAATCTTGTATGTAAAATCTATTCAGGGAGACAGTTCAATTATACCAAGCAGTTTTAAAAATGATAGACAATACTATTGTGTAGAATAATCTAATCAACAAGTAATAAAGCCACATGAATTGATTTCTAGTTAAGGAACTTTAAAAAGAGGCAGGTTATAAGTAACAAGATCTGTTAGCAAAATATGGGTCAAAAGAAGAATCTAAACACTACTTTCTTGAAGATCATCAACAACCTAGTTTAAAATAGTAATCAATACATTTTTATGTTATTTTTTTAAGTACAAAAAAAAAATCATTGACACTAGAACAGTTTATTAAGGTGAGTAAGTTTATGATATGATTGAGATTCACATAAGCTAAGCTTATTATATTCTAAGCTAGGCTCACCCACGATGAACTTAAGAACATCACTTTATTTCTGACTACATTACACAGAAAGAAAAAGAGATTATCCCTCGCAAAACAAAAGTTGTTATGAACACTCAACTATACATCACATGGTTTCTGAATAAAGAAAAAGAGAAAAGGAGTGCAAGAAGATGACTTTTAAGAACATCACATGGTTGAAGGGACCCTGTTTCAGACTACATGACATCGAAAGGAGCCAACCTACAGTGCTACCTATATACCAATTTAGTAAAGGAAGAAAGTGGAGAGAAACCTATATCACATTGATTCTGACTACATTACACGGAGAAGGAAAAACAGAATATCAACGTACGTGTGTAGCAGTTTCCTCGCTTACTCAATCATATATCACATTTGATAAGAGAACAAAGAAAAGAAATTAAATAGGATCCGTCACTTACTCAAGTAATTCAGCATCTCAACCAACCTTCTTTTTGAGTATTTTCCCACTGAGAAAAGAAGAGAGAAATATTGATTCATCTCAACCATCTCGTAAATGGCTGCTGTTGGAGTAATTTGGCACAAATTTCTTGTCCTAATCGGTGCCCACGACTTCCTCTCAATAAAGGTTGAGCTTTCCTAGCAACAATCTCAATTTAATAATTGAACTTGCATCATGATTGATTAAAAAGAACGCATTACCTCAAGTCCTCAACCTATAGGAAATTAAAAGTAGTTTACGAATGCTTATAAATTCATAAATAAGATGGAAAATTGGTCTTAGCCTTGGCGCCGTACGCACGCGCTGCAGTTTCGAAAGTTCCGAGCCAGGGTCATGGATCTGGGCGGCGTCCATGGCCGTTTCCTAACAGATCTCTTTGGCGTGACTGCTTAACAAATTTATTGCGATTAAGGTGGTCATAATCCAAATCAAAACCATCTCTCTTCCAACTGTCAAACTCTCATAGGTTCTATCATATCTAGCCTCTATAGACGGCACCCTACTAGCAACTGCTACAACAAAAACAAATCTCAAATCAATAATGGTGCTTGAGCTGTCAATTTTTTACCACATATATGATGTCCTAGCTTTAAAATATTAAACATGTGTCTCTCATTTTTTACGAATTCAATGAAAGGTAATGCCATTTGCTTTGAGAGGAAAACTGCTACACATGTACCTTAATAATGTCTTTTTCTTTTTCTGTGTAATGTAGTCAGAAACAATGTGATGTTCTTAAATTCATCGTCGGTGATCTAGCTTAGAAGATATACAATACCCAACATATAATAAGCTTAGCTTATATGAATCTTAATCATATCATAAACTTACTCACCTTAATATATAGCTTCTTATTAGTGTCACTGGAACTGTGAAATTATTGCCGTTCATATCATAAGCTTACTCATCACATGCTTCCAGTTTCTTTCTTTACCCTACTCTACTACAATTATTCCCTCCAAATTCTACTGTATCAATATTGGTATCAAAACGTCCTTTGATTAGATATCGGTAGCAATATAGGTAGCATTCATTTTAATGTTTGTCTCCTTCTCGCACTCCTTTTTTCTTTCTCTATCTCTTTCTCCATGTGAATTGGCTATTATAATATGTTAGAAAATATAGCTATTAGATCAATTTCATGCTTTATTAAATCGTATAGCATGAAGATCATGTTGCATGTTGCTCTCTTTAGTCTTAACACATTAACAAGAGAGTAATGTTTACCACTTTACCCACATTTAATAATAATGTTTATGGCTAGGAAAGAAAAACCAAAATCATGTTGAACAAAATGAATCGTGTGGGAGCCAAGTAATACAACCAATAACTGTAGCCCATCATATCCTATTCTATCCCCACATTGTCATACTTTATCCATCTTTCAATTCTTTAGGATAATGAATAATTAATGACAACAAGATTAATATTGCTTCTATACCACTTACTTAGATCTCATCAACAAGATTAATAAGTTGCTCTAATATTAACTTTGGTGATTTATTTTTAAAGAAAATGAGAGATGTTAATAGATTATTTTTAAATCAACTCTACTTATACGAGATTAGAATAAAATGAGAGACACATGTTTAATATTTCAAAGCTAGGACATCATATATGTGATAAAAAATTGATTGCTCAAGGACAATAATTTGATCATTTCTACAATAATGTGAACAGCGAATTAACACACATGCACGTGATAGTGATAATAATAATAATGCATGCAACTATTGAATTGTGTCTCTATATTTGATCAGTCACCAACAAGTAGATTTGATACTTTATATTCACCAAAACTAGACAACATAACAAAGAATATGATGACATGTGACTTAGGCCAAGGTTGTATTCAAATATTTAGGTCTTCAATAATGCAAAGATCATCAATATTTACCAGTAAATAATATATAAAGAGCGTATTAATTATTTTTTAATTCACACTAATTAAATCATAAAATTTAATTTCGAAAACTATATTAACTATGTCAATTGGCCATTATAATACGATAATATTAAAAAGACAAAAAAAAAACAAAATTTATATAAATTTTAGCTAATTGTTTTTTATTACTAAACATTTTTGTTATTATGGTGATATTTAATTATCACTATACTAAAAGTTGTGAGACAAAAATTTACTTAAATACTAACATGAGTCGCATTATTTTAAAGTAGAGATATTAATCATTTTTAAATCAAATTGACTTGTCCACCAGTTTTAGAACCAAAAATAAAAATTACATTTAACTATTGTGTAGAATAAACTAGTCAACGAGTAATAAAGCCACATGAATTGATTTCTAGTTAACGAACTTTAAAAAGAGGCAGGTTATAAGTAACAAGATCTGTTAGCAAAATATGGGTCAAAAGAAAAAACTAAACACTCCTTTTTTGAAGATCATCAAAAACCTTGTTCAAAATAGTAATCAGTAATCAATACATTTTTATGTTATTCTTTTCAGTACAAAAAAAATTATTGACAGTAGTGTGTATATATATGCCCTACTGCTGAAGCTTTAGATAGTGTATTCTCTCTGTTCTTTCTTTGGTGTTTCTCTCTCTTGTTCAAAATTCAGTTCTAAAAACATCTTTAGAATGGAACAGAACAAAGAAACACAGACATATCAATCTCGATTCATGGATTCATTCCATAAGATTCTTGGAGGCAGAGAATTCTTCTCAAAGGAGGTAATCTCATACTTAAGTTATATAAACTCGATCAAATTTATGATTCTACGAATAAACTTTTATTATTTAAGTTTTTTAAAATCTTACTTATATTGATCGAAAGAGTCTCAAAATGTTTTGAAATAAAAATAGAAGATTAGACAAATAAATAAACAGTAGTTTTTATTTTTAAATTTAAAAAAGTTACCTTTGCATGGCAAGATATCTTCTACCGTTCTTCTCTTCCATCTCCAACGGTGAATCTCCACCAGTTGGCTTTCCGGCATCACCATCTTGCTGCCGTGCTGCTAACTCTTCGCTGACAGCAGCAACATTTAGTGCACCTGAAACCAACATTTAGCAGCAAAAATTTCAAGGGAAAAAAAAGGAAAGAAAAGAAAAAAGAAAAAGGTGAAAAGAAAAAAAGATAAATCTGGAGATAAAAAAGTTCAAAAGATCTTTTTTTGTCTGCAACAATTGCTTTGGGTTGTCAACATGCTCTGTTTTTTTTTTTCCCGATAAGAAAGGGATTTTGTCAGTTTTTTTTATAAAAAATTATGCTATCTCTAACATCTTAATTTATTTTCTTCTTGTTTCAGACCTGGAAGCTAACTCTCATCGAGTTAGCTGCTACCGCCGTACTCATGTTTGGGCTAACATGCTCAATTATAATTGTCGAGTCGAAGAAAGTAGCTCCTGTTGTCTTAGTGCCAGTTGCAGTTTTTATTTTATTATATCATTTTGGCTCCTACTAGTAACGGTTTCATTGTCCGGAAGACACCTTAGTCCAACAATAACATTAATTTCTCTATTAAAAAATGTTATTACCATAACACGTGCACTAATGTATGCCATTGCACAGTGTATTGGTTCTATAATTGGATTCATTATGATAAAATATATAATGGATCCAAAATTACAAAAAACATATTCGTTAAGAGGATGTGTTATTAGTGATGATCATCATAAAGGACTAGGATCAAAGCCTCTACTTGCACTACTTATAGAATTTTTTTGTACATTTATTGTGCTGTTAGTTGGTGTTACTCTTAAGGTCAAATAAATTAGGGTTACGAAACGGGTGTATGTTGACTGCTGGATCAGTGACATTTGTAGTGTTTGTGTCAACAAATATTACTGGACACTCAGGCTATGCAGGTGTTGGGCTTAACCCAGCAAGGTGTTTGGGTCCAGTTTTGCTAAGGGGTGGGTCACTGTGGAATGAACATTGGATCTTTTGGGTTGGCCCTTTCTTAGCATGCATAGTATATGGACTACTTATCCATTTGCCAAGCAACAGTGCGAGGTCCGAAG
Organism: Arachis ipaensis; assembly: GCF_059453495.1. NCBI lineage: Eukaryota > Viridiplantae > Streptophyta > Magnoliopsida > Fabales > Fabaceae > Arachis > Arachis ipaensis. The sequence continues at coordinate 10,556,133 of NC_142438.1, forward strand.
ACAGTAGCATCGATGTGGCAAATGATGAAGTTTAAAGATGTACTGTGGCTGAGGCATGTCATCCAGTGGCAAAAGTATTTGCCTCCAACTAAAGTCACATAGGTTCGAATCCTAGCAGTGGCAGCTAGGTTAGTGTGTGTGAGTGGGTGTGTGAGTTTGTTTGTAATGACCCAAAAAAAAAAAAAAGATGTACTGATGTACATGAAGAAAAAAAAATGAAAGAAAGTGTTGAAGAGAAGAGGACCGTGTGTCTGACAAGGAAGCCATGGGAGCACTGTGTTCAAGTTCCACCGAGTAAAAGAGGGGATCTGGATTTGGGGCGGGTGGGTTGTTGGGTTTGGGTAGGGTTGAAGGGCTTAGCCCAAGACCAAAAAAAAATTTCTAAAAAAAAGATGTAAAACACTTTTCTGGACGGATCGGGTCTTTGTAGGACTAAGCCCATGACCCAAAAAAAAAGTTGTAAGAACCAGAACGATGAATAAACCGGTCAAATGAATGATTTAATGGTTTAATAGTTTAATCAGAATTAGAAAACTTGTTTAATTAAATATACAATAAAATTATATTTAGACTAAATAAAACAGATTCCAGCCAAATATCTGCAATGAGTTTTTGTTAAAAATAAAGTAATGATTGTCATGACATGCTGAATAACTTTGTCGAAACTAAAACAGATATCATACATGGCCCTCGAGCAGAGACTCCTCAAGAGAAGCTATGATGATCAGAATTGCAGCAAAGCCACCCAATACAAAACAGATGAATTTTGCGATGATAGATATGATAAGTGAAGGAAATTGCTTGATATATTCAGACGCATGCAAGACATTGCCCAAATAAAATCATATATTCAAACTTTAAAACGCAAAACAAAATCGTGAGTTGAAATAAAATCATATATTCAAACTTTAAAACTCAAAACACAGCAACAAAAAAAAAAAAAACAAGTAGAAGAGCAGAAACCAGTACCTGGCAGACAGATCGACGGAGTAGCGGCGGTGAACGGGAAGGAGAGGTGGATCTCAGATCTGGCCTCCGTGATAACGCTGGATCTCAGATCGGGGGACGCCGACGCCGATGCCGACGCAAGTACCCAACAACGGTGGAGAATGAGTGCACGAAGCAGAGCAGAGACGCAATCTGCAGCGAAGTAGGCAAACGGCGGAGAAGTAAAGGAAGGAGCAGATAACGCTGGATCCATAGTTGGAGGCGTGAATCAGAGTAAAGGAAGGAGAAGTAGGCAAACGGCGGAGAAGGCAGCGAATGGTGGAGGAAGAGGCACAGAGCACTAGAGCAGTGAGAGAATGAGAGTTGAGAGAGGGGAACGGTGCAGAGAGTGAGTTGAGTCATGAGTTAGTGGCTTCGTTGGGTTAGGTTAGATTAGTGGGTGGGTTAGGTTCCGGGCACAAAACGACGCGTTTTAGAGCATGTTAAAAAATCGGAGCTTAAAAATGCTAATGAAAAATAAATACTCGGTCCACAATGATTTTGAAGGGAAGTTTGTATTGAAATCTGTAAAAACTAGTACATAAAATCTAATTACTCAAATATATTTACCCAGGTTATGTTCATATCAAAGTAAAGAAATTGAGAGACAAACATGTTAATGTTACCTAAGCCCGTTCACCTTTTTTATATCTGCAACCTACAGTTTCCCAAAGCAAATTAAAATGTTCAAAATTTTAGAGAGAAAGAAGCAAACAAAAAAAATTCAACAATTATTTTAAATACTATTTGCAGGATGCCAAAAGATTGTTTCAGAGTTTTGCAGATAATAATATTGGTCAAATTTATATTCTTAAAGTCTAATTAAATCTAATAAATGATTAAAGCATATGATAAGTGATTGGTATATGGTACTACAAAACTTTAATCACATATCTAAGAGTTTATTGCGTGAATAATGTCTCATATGATATACAATAAAACAGTTACATACATGACATGCATGAAGGCTGATTTATAAGTGCCATTTTCATCACGAAATTCCTAAAAAGATAATCTAGTACCTCAACACCATACTTGATTGCAATGCCAGCTAACGTGTCCATTTTGGAGATAGAATGTTGGATGCATCCAAGTGCAATAGGAGGTGATGCACGAGAAGACATCATTTTGGGTACCTTTTTACCATATCCACATGCAAATTGATCATGATGATACCCATTAGTCTCTTTCCACATAAACATTTCCATTTTGAAAATCACTTGAAAAAGAAGATAACGAAAAAATATAAAATAAAATTGGGCTGCAAAGGGCATCTGTTTTATATAAAAAGGAATCAGACTGGGTGCACAGGTTGAGACTTTGAGGGATGAAAAATGTGGTTGGTTGTAGGAACAAAGTCCCTCAACTAAGCATGGATTTTGGGACGAGCTAGTTCGAGAAACAAAAATTGATGCTGTTTTTGGGGAACTTTGCTAGGTTCTCTTTCTTATCAAACAAATAAATACTTTTCTCAAAAAACAATTTAATAAATATAATTATTCTTGTATTCGTAATTGATAAGTTGGAGGAAAAGATATTAATGGTTTCTAAGTTATAACGGTGATCGTTCTTTTCAATATAAAACAACCCACTGGAATTGTGGTCTTTGAAAACATTGGATCATGTTTACTGGAACATATTTAAGGTGTTTCTAGTCTTAGCCGATAAATAGTAAAGCAAATAATTTTACAACAATATCAATTGACAAAAGAACTTTGATTTCTCAATTATATATATAACTAACATTATTTTAAAATTGATTAATTCTTATTATCTAATTATTGCACAAAAGTTACATAAACATTTATTAATAAAACTAGGCGTTAAACTTTATGTAACCATGTTGTCATAGCGCGCTTCATTTTTGAAAGTTATGATGCTACTTATTTTGTTTGATTTTTTCTTTTTTTATTCCATCTCTTTCTTTATCACTATCATTATTATGTTCGTCTTTTTTTTTTTAATATATATTTAAAAAATTAGAGCATAGAAATCTTGATGCATAATAAAAAAAATTTGATGCACAACAAAAAATTTTAAAAAACCACATACCCAGAACATTGACACTCAACTAACAAAATACGCATAACACAAATATTTGGTGTATAATGTAAAAAATTTTAGTATATAGTACAAAAATTTTAAAAAACTATATATCCAAAATATTAACATCCAAACAACAAAATACATACAATATAAAAATTTTGGTACACAGAACATAAATTTTTTTCGCAAAGCACACAAATTTTTGATGCACAATACAAATTTTTGAAAGACTACGTGTCCAAAACATTAATTCATTCAACTAACAAATTACACTCGTAACCAAAATTTGTGCGAAAAAATTTTTTTACTGAGTAAAAATTTGTGCTATTACAAAACTTTCTAAGTTATATCAATAAATTTGTGTTTTATACAAAAATGTATGTGCTACGTGCACAAATTTCTTTGCTATGTCCATAACTTTTTGTGCTTTACAATAGAAAATTTTGTGCTAAGGAAACACAGAAAAAGAAAAATGGTGACCCATATGCAAATTTTGTTTTCTTGAAGTTGTACTAACTTGGTTGAATTTGATTGATTATAGAAAGACTTATACATGTCACATCGTCGCATATTTATTATGTTTCGTTTACTGCATTGCGTAAATTTAATATATTTAATAAAGAACGTTATTTAATTAAAATTTTGTATTCCAGTTTCAATCCAATATTTTGCCCATTTTATATCTCTCTACAATTATTTAGATATATCCATAACATCAAGGTCCAATTTTTAAAGCCTAACATTTTAAAGGAGTCCTGTTTATGGTTGATAATAGAATTGGCATAACTAAGTTTCAGCCAAATAAACTACCTGGAAAAAGTGTCTTAACTGGAGAAGAGTTAAAACCGGTTTTTGTTACTCTAACTATATATGAACTTAACTGCTTCAAACAAAATTTATATATAACCCAAACAAAATTTTATATGAGGCCACTAGAATGGTTAATGAAAATTTTCTGGTGGCAACTTTCTAATCATTAATTAATTCATAACTTTCAGAACACGAAAACTGAATATCACCATTTCCCTTAATCAAGTTCTTCATGGCCTTCATCTTCATCAACTTCAGAACCATTGCCATCTTGATCTTCACTACCTTTTGAATCATCTTCATCTTCATTGTCCTGCATCTCATTATCTTCATAATCATGTTTTCCTTTGTCACCAGGTTTCCCTAACAGGGAAGAAGAAATGAGATAAGGAGGTATTTTCAAAAGGAAAAGGCATTAAGAGACAAGATGCAAACTAGTAGAGAATTTAAAACGAAGATACATATAAAAGAAGGACTAAGGAACGATTAAGGAATAGGAAAGAAAAGAAAATGAATGAATTTGCGAGTTTCCGAGGAAGTACAGATAACAAGGATATGCAATTGCAAGATGATATACCTACCATATTCACTGAAAAGGACTTCTCCTGAACGAAGTCCCTTTTCAACTTTAACTAGTTGAAGAGTCATCCTGGGACCAATTTCTTGAAGCTTTCGAAGCACGGTTAACCCTACCAACATCGCTAGACAAAGTTACAGTTGCAGCTTCTTCCTCTGCCTCACTTTCTGATCCATAGCCAGCTCTTAAAAATCAAAGTGGATGTGAGAATCAATAGAATGAAAAGGAAAAACAAAAAAAGCATTCTTATTTTTTGTGCATAATACAATTCATATGAAAATTAAGAGCAAGTTAAATAGGATCTATTCAATACAAATCTTACTCCTAAAAAATATCATATTTACCAGTTTGAAGAAGGAAATAATGAGTGGAAATGTTAGAAATGGATTATATCCATTCTCCAAATGGGAAAACGAAGGTTTAAGTAGATAAGCAAGGGACTTCCTTTGTCACGAAATCACTCACATCTTGAAGATTCCTTAGATCTGGCACCTGATGGTTCTGCACAAATTTTCTTATTCTGCGTGAAACACCTACTGGTTGTAATCTTATCGAATAATGTCGAAAATCAATTTGCTTAGTGTCTTTGTTGTAATTAAGCAACACAATCCTTTGGCTGGAAGAGAGCTTAACCTAGAACAGCATATGTCACAAATTAAAAGAAGAACTTGAGCGTCAAGTAAGTTAATGATGCATATGTATCAATAAATATATTCTGAAACATGTTAGTTATAAGCTTTAGAAGTAGATCTCCACTCACAAATACAGAAAGTACAATCTGACAAGAAAGTACAATCACGAACAGTTACGACAATAACCAGAGAAGAGACATCACAACAGATTTCTATTTGGTATAATAACAATGTCATCAAGAGGTCTTTACTATCCCATCAGCCTCCAACTTTCTTGAAGATCATCAACAACCTAGTTTAAAATAGTAATCAATACATTTTTATGTTATTTTTTTAAGTACAAAAAAAAAATCATTGACACTAGAACAGTTTATTAAGGTGAGTAAGTTTATGATATGATTGAGATTCATATAAGCTAAGCTTATTATAGGTTGGGTATTGTATATCTTCTAAGCTAGCTAGGAGGAACTTAAGAACATCACATGGCATGGTTTCTGACTACATTACACAGAAAAAAAAGAAAAAGAGAAAATGAGTGCGAGAAGATGGTGGAGACAAACATCGAAATGAGCCTACCTATATTGCTACCTATATACGTTTTCATCGAAATCCTTCGTTACAAAATTGCATCAAATTAAGATCAAATGGCTGTTCCGACCAAGCAAGCTTAGCGTGCTGCCATTGTATTTGCCTTCAGAGAAATCCAAGTTCATCACCATCAGCAACCCCATGTCGTTCTGCGAAGCAGAGGCGTAGATTCCCTGGGCTTTTCCCACGAGCTTCGAGCTGGGCTCGGGCCCCGCTGTCAAGGGGTCGTCGATCATGACCACGGCTCCGAAGAGGGTGGGGGAATGTTTTGTCACTTGGGCCTCGGCCACCCTTATGGCGGTGGGCTTTGGGCCGCTGACAATGTCGTGGAAGTAGAAGTGGAGGTGGCTGAGCTTCTCTTTGCGGAGGGCCAGAGATGTCGGAGAAATGCTTCGATAGAAGCGTGGTTGTTTGGCTGTTACATAGGACGAGAAGAGGAAGAAGAGGACCGTGAGTGTGGAGAAGAAGGTTAAGGCTTTGGTCATGGTTGTTAATTGTTATTAGAGAAGTTCTGTGATTGCATTGGTTTTGGTGGATAAAGTTGGTATAAATTTAATCAATAAATAAAATATTGACCCATAATAAAAAAAAATTAAATCTAAAATTAAAATGATTCTTTTTTTTATAATTTTTTATAATTATTTTTATTAAAATAATTTTTTATAATTTTTTTGTAATTATAAAAATAATTTTAAAAAATATTAAAATAATTTTTTATAATTATTTTTAAAATTATTTTTACTAAAATAATTTTTTTATAATTCTTTTTATTATTTTTTTTAATAATTTTTAAAAATAATACTAAAATTATTTTTTAATTATTTTTATTATTATTTTTTATCAAAATAAATTTTTTTATATTTATTTTTTTTTGTAATTTTGAAAACTAAAACCAAAATAATATTCTTTCTCTTATAATTTTTATGATTATTTTTAAACTAACACCAAGAGGGAGAATATCATTTTGGTGTTACTTTTTCAAAATTATAAAAAAAATAATTATAAAAAATTATTTTTTAGAAATAAAAATAATTAAAAAAATAATTTTGGTGTTATTTTTAGAAATTATTAAAAATAATAATAATAAAAATAAATAAAAAATAAAAATAATTATAAAAAATTATTTTAGTAAAAATAATCATAAAAAAATACAAGAGAGTCATTTTTATTTTAAATTTAATTTTCTTGTCATATGTCAATATTTTATTTGTTGGTCAAACTTATACCACTTTTAACTACCAAAATTAATTTCACTATAGAAATTTTCTTGTTAATAATAATAATAATAATAATAATAATAATAATAATAATAATAATAATAATAATGACTTTGCTAGGTAAGCAATGGTTTTTGTGAATAATGTAAACAATTAACTCTAAAATTGACCCAATTAACTCTAAAATTGACCCAATAAAATAAAAACACACTACACTCTAAATTACTCACTTAAATCTTAATAATAATAGCTTTTTCCTAATAATAATGGGTGTGACTTGTGATTTGTGTGTTGTGGGAAGATAAGGTAAAGGGTTGCATGTATTTATAGTGATTTATATGTACCGTACAGTTCTACCGTGACAATGTGAACATTGTGATTTCCTTGTAAATGGAGATCGAAACTTTATTGACTCACTTCTTTTTGTTTCCAGAATTTTTTTCTCTTTTTTTTTTCGTTTATTTTTGTAGTAAATAGATACCAGTGAACACGTTTATGGAGGAGACGTGAATGGAAGAAGGAAGTTGCATGAGAAAGAGATAGAGAGTTGGAAAATCAACGAGTGAAGGAGGGAATCTTTGTCTCTTTAGGGATAATTGAAAACGATGTCGTATTAGTTCAACTATTGGTTTCGACTATTGGTTACTGAAATTTTTTTTCACATTTAGTTTGCTATTTGTTGATATCAATTTTGGATTTGACAAAAAAAATTTAAAAACATTAGAATTACCAATAGTGTGCGATTATGGCTGAGATATTAGTATTGGTTGTGTTTGTATCTATATTTTTTACTAGAAAATATGTAACTAACTTAACTAACTTGATTATGTGTAGTAGCCGACTTTTCAAAAAAACAAAACACTTCATTTTAAAATTTAAAAACGCGCCTCCTTGCAACTTCTCTTACGCCTCTCCATCCAAATTGTGAAAACCCCTAGCAACTCATCGTCCCGAGACGCTGCTCTCTCCTCATATATGACAATAAATAAAGATCGTACAAATTTTAAAGAATAAAATATTTCTCATCTTTAAATTTGAAGATCATTTGGGACAACACTCCAAGAGACACTCCTACTATGTTCTAAAACCACACTTTCCTTCGGCTAATTAATAGATATTCCGTAATATGTTATACAGGCCAAAAAAAGGTCCAACCCCAAAAACTCAATGCATGTTTTACAATAAATTTTTCAGTAAAGCTGGGTCCAAACACTTTGATGGGTTAAGTTCAACACTTGTATAGTCTGGTTGCCCAACAACAAATATAGACACAAACACAACCAATGCCAATGTCCCAACAATTACAGTACACACCATTGATAACCCTAATGTTTTTGACCTTTTTTGTCAAATTCTAAGGTGATACCAATAAACAGCATAAAAAATGTGCATGAAAATTCTACTAGCAATGCAACTAGTGGCTTAGATTCTAGTCTTTTATTGTCAATATCACCAATTACACATCTTCCTAGTGAATACTTTTATTCTAAAATTGGATCCATCACACATTTTAGTATGATAAAATTAATAATTGAACTAATACACTGTACACTAATATAAATTAGTGCACGTGTAAAGGGTGTTGTTAGTATAACGTGTGCATTAATATATGCCATTGCACAATGCACCGGTTCAATAATCGGTTTTATTTTGCTAAATTAAAATGTGCCCTGGATCCAAAATTGAAACACATTTCATTAAAAGGATGTATAATTGGTGATGTTGATAATGATTAGTATCAAAGCCACAAGCTGCATTGTTAGTGGAATTTTTATCCATATTTTTTATGCTATTTATTGATATTATCTTGAGATTTGATAAGAAAAGGTCAAAGGAGTTAGGAGTACTTATGGTGTGTTTTATGATTGCTGGGACAATGGTATTGGCAGCGTTTCTATCTATATTTTTTATTGGGTAACCGGGCTTTGTAGTTATTGGACTTAGTCCAACAAAGTGTTTGGGCCTAGCTTTGTTAAGAGATGGGTTATTGTGGAATAGACATTTAGATTTTTGGGTTGCACATATCTTGGCCTGCACAATATATTATGGGTTGTCTATTAATTTTTTAAACAAGAGTGTATTGGGAATATAATAAGAGTGCCTCTAGGAGTACTGTCTCAAATGATCTTTCAATTTGAAGATGGACATGGGTCCAAACCCAATAGAAAATTATACAAGAGATAAGGAAAATTGTTAAGAGATTTACACATAAACATAATAAGTAGCTGAGGCATGTGATATAATGACAAAGGTGTTTATCTCAAACTAAGTCACACGTGGTTCGAATCCTAGCAGTAATAGCTGGATAGCTGGATTAGTGTGTGTGAATAAGTGTAAAGTATATTTTTTGTTTTTGAAATTTGACAAAAATTTAAAAATATTCTTAAGTTTTATTTTGTTTTAATTTTGTCTAAAAAATTTTCGATTTATATCAAATATACTATCGACAATTTTTTTTTTTTTTTTTTTTTGTCTCTCTAATACGCGAAGAAACCCTAGCAGAGAAAGAGTACGTACTCCGTACTCAGAGAGAATGAGAGAAGGAGAGAGCGGGAACGAGTGTTTGAGGGCGAAACACAGTGAGCATGGCGGCCATGCCGTCGGAAGAGATAAGGGGGAGAGTGTGGGTGGGGGTGCATCCGGTGTCAAGGAGGGTTTTTCACGAGGGGGTTTTTCAAATCCTACAAAGATCTCCTTTAGAGATAAAGTCATTGGTCCAGAGAAATCGAAGGCGTTTGCACTTGCAGGATCTCTATCTGGGGATAGTATAGCCACGGTGGTGGGCAAGCAGGGCGATTCCCAACCTCCATGTGTAAACTTCACTGAAGAAGCCAAGCTTTGTTTGGCAGAGCCTTATCGAGAAGCTTTAGTGATTAAGGTTCTTGATAAAAATTATAGTTACACAGCTCTTTCACACAAGCTTCGGATGGTTTGGCGCATCAAAGGTGGCTTTGATCTGCTTGATGTGGGGTTTGGGTACTTCATGGTAAAATTCGATGCATGTGAAGATCGTGAGAAGGTCATGCTTGGTGGTCCGTGGTTGATTGAGGGGCACTATGTTGCTGTAAAACCGTGGGATATAGATTTTCGGCCATGTGAGCAATCCTTCGGGTCTACGCTTGTATGGGTTCGGATTTCGGGGCTCCCAATCTGGTGCTATCAGGAACAGGCCATGATGCGTATTGCTTCTGCAATAGGAGTTCCCATCAAAGTGGACTTAGCCACTAAATTGGCTGAGAGAGGACGATATGCCCGAGTATGTGTTCAAATAAATTTAGGACTGCCAGTGATCAAGCATATCATTGTGGAAGGCGTAACTCATGTAGTGGAGTATGAAAGTTTAAATTTAATTTGTAACTCTTGTGCACGTTATGGTCACGATATGGCACAGTGCTTGGGTAGAGACTCTAGGGAAGGAAAGAGTGTTGATTCCGATGCCACCAAGTCACGGGACGGTACAAAGGCAGTGCCACATCTTGAGACCAAAAGTCACAATTTAAATGAAGTAGAACCTAATGTGGTAGGTGGCGTTACTGGCGAGAATCCTGCATCGAATTTGCAAGAATATTTGGAGGCTAATAATTTGGAAAGAAATAATGTTGAGGAGGCTTGCATGCATGATGAACCAGGCTGGGAGCAAGTTGTGAGGAAAGGTAAAACCAAGCTGGGTCAGAAGCAATCTAACAAGGTCCAAAGAGGCATTCAATCCAGAATCGATTCGGGTAGAGTAATCAGGCCCACCATTCACTTCTCTCACACGAATGGATCAAGCTCCTATCGTGCTAGGGTCGGGTCACGAGTCAAGGTCGGACACAGTGCTTCCCGTGTTGGTGAGACGTCGATCTCCTCAACCCGACACACCCCAGTGCCTTGCGGGTCCTCTCTCCGGAAACGACCAAGGCCGGGGTCCCTACAGAGCTCGCCAGTTGAGAAGAATGGAGGCACGGTGGTGGAAGCATCGTCATGTCTTCCTGCAACCGTGAAGGAGGGTGTTACCGTGGCGGTTCCATTGGAGAAGGAAGGCGCATTGCCAGCTGTTACTGCGTCGGTAGGCGGGATTAAGGAGATATTCCAGGGAGATCCGGCAAACCTGAAGGTCACGGGAGTCACTTCCGCTGGGCAAGCCTCGGTTTGAGGTTGGTGAAGCACTTTGATTTCCTTGTTTTATATTTTTATATTTTATATTATGGATAGTTTAAATATAATAGCTTGGAATATTAGGGGTGCTTCTAATAAGTTAGCCCGGGTGAATTGTAAAGAGCTGGTTAGGAAATTTAAACCTGTAATTTTTATTGTGGTTGAAACTCACTGTCCTTTTCAACACTTGAAAATGTTCTGGGAAAGACTTGGTTATCACCCTATTGGTATAGTGGAGGCGTCAGGACACAAGGGGGGTATTTGGTTCCTTTCTGCAATACAGGGTGTTCACTGCAAATGGGTTGATGCTTTCGATCAGTGTGTTACAGTTGAGGTTCAGGTAAATAATGTGATTTGGAGGTGCAGTGGTATCTATGGTAGTCCTCAATTTAATACCAGAGTTTTGCTATGGGATTATCTTGTTACTCAATCTTCGTCTTTCTGCGGGCCATGGATTGTTCTTGGTGATTTTAATGAAGTACTATTCTCTCATGAATCTAAGGGTTGCCTCTTCTCGAGTCATCATGCAGATCGGCTTGCTGCCTCTCTAGGGGATAGTAATCTGTTTGACTTGAAGACTATTGGAAGACAATTTTCTTGGTACAGAAGGGTTAAAAATGGTATTGAAGTGGCGAAAAAACTTGACCGGGTTTGTATCAATAGTGGCTGGCTATCTCTATTTCCAGAGGCTTACGCAGAAATTTTAAATAGGCTTCAATCTGATCATTGTCCTATCCTAGTACGCTGTACAGGTCGTCCCCAACCGAAAAAGAATAGACCTTTTCGGTTTATCGCAGCTTGGGCAACTCATCCGGGGTACAGAAATATTGTGAACCAGTCATGGCAGGCTGGCTACAGAGAGATGCACGGCAAGCTTTCAGAAGTGCAGAAGAACTCTTTGGAGTTTAATTCTAAAGTGTTCGGCAATATTTTCATTAGGAAATGCAAATTGGAGAGACAGATTAATTTCCTTCAGAAGCGACTTGAAGTAATGGAAGATTTGTCTATGCGGCAAAAAGAAAAACAGCTGATTGAGGAATTTAATAACACGCTTGTGCAGGAGGAACTTCTATGGTTTCAAAAATCCAGAGAGCAGTGGGTAAAATTTGGGGATAGAAATACCAAGTTCTTTCATGTCCAGACTCTTGTGCGGAGAAAGCATAATAAGATTCATGGTCTCTTTCTTCAAGATGGGGTGTGGGAAACGGACCCGGATGTCCTTAGAAGGGAAGCTGAATCCTTCTATAAACGCCTATTCTGCCAGTTGGAGGATGTAGACTTAGGTTGTCTTGGTGATGTGCCACTGCCTTCCCTGAATGATGAAGCCTGTTGTAGTCTCACAGCGCCAGTTACTCTGGAAGAAGTTAAGTCGGCTGTTTTCAGTATGCATTCTTTTAAGGCGCCGGGCCCTGATGGGTTTCAGGCTTTCTTCTTTAAAGAATACTGGAAGATTGTTGGTTTTGATGTTTGGACTATGGTTCGTCATGCGTTCTCTGGTTTGGATATGGATCCAAGGATGATGGAAACTCTTGTGGTTCTTATTCCGAAGGTAGAAAACCCGGTTTCCATGAAGGATTTCCGACCAATTAGTCTCTGTAATGTGGTTTACAAAGTTATAACGAAGGTCCTGGTCAATAGACTTCGTCCCCATCTCAAAGAGATTATTGGGCCCCTTCAAGGAGGGTTTATCCCGGGGAGAGGAACCCCTGACAACATCATTGTAGCACAAGAGGTTCTCCATTTCATGAAGAAGACAAAGTCAAAGAAAGGCACCCTGGCCTTTAAGATTGATTTGGAGAAAGCATACGATAGAGTGGATTGGGGATTTCTGAAACAAACCCTGGTGAGTTTTGGCTTTCCTCCTCCGACAGTCAATCTGATTATGCGTTGTGTCACTGCTTCCTCACTGTCTATCCTCTGGAATGGGGATAGATTAAATAGCTTTACTCCGAGCAGGGGTCTTAGGCAAGGAGATCCTATATCACCGTATCTGTTTGTGTTGTGTATGGAGAGATTGTCCTGTTCTATTAATCAGCAAGTTGATAAGGGCGTGTGGAAGCCAGTTGCGGTTTCTAGAGGGGGTCCAAGAATTTCTCATTTGATGTTTGCCGATGATTTGCTTCTTTTCTGTAAAGCTGAAAAACAGCAAGTTCAAACTGTAATGGTAGCTTTGGAAAATTTCTGCAGAGCCTCTGGGATGAAGGTTAATGTGGAAAAATCTAAAGCGCTATGCTCCAAGAATGTTTCAGCGACAAGAAAAGAGATTTTCACTGGAGTCTCCTCCATCAGATTCGTTCAGAACTTGGGCAAGTATTTAGGGGTGAACCTTAATCACTCTCGGGTGACACGCGCAACTTTCAACGATGTTTTGGACAAGATTCGGGGAAGGCTAGCCAGCTGGAAAGGAAGATTGCTTAATAAGGCAGGCAGACTCTGTTTGCTCAACTCGGTAGTGACTGCGATTCCTACTTATCGCATGCAAGTATCTCTCTTCCCTAAAGGGGTAACTAATAAGATAGAATCCATGATGCGAAACTTTCTATGGAAGGGTCAAGCTGATGGTAGAGGCCTGAATCTAGTTAACTGGAAAGTGTTGGTCACTCCTAAGAAGTTTGGAGGTCTGGGAATTAGAGATCCCTTTTGTGCCAATATTGCTCTTCTTGGAAAATTAGTTTGGCAACTTTTTCACCATCCCAACAAGCTATGGGTTCAACTGTTGACGGAGAAATACCATTCTTCTAAGGATGATTGTTTTAGTCGGTCTCGAGGAAGTGGATCTTATGTTTGGAAGAGTATATGTCGAGCTTGGGATATCCTAAAGGAAGGTTTTAGTTGGTGCATTGGGGATTTGGAACAGAACTTTTGGTTTTCTAAATGGAGAAGAGAGGGGCGACTGTGTCAGGAGATGGATTATGTTCACATTTCTGATTCGGATCTCAGGATCTTGGACCTTTGGTCATCTGGACAGTGGAACCTTGAGAATATCTATTCTCCTCTGAATCAGTCTCTGCAGAGCAACATTAATTCTTACAACCCAGATGTTCAAGCTGGTTCAGAGGTCGGTTGGTGTTGGACTGGTGCGGCCTCAAAGGTTTATGATGCTCATAGTGGTTATTTATGGCTCAGTAAGAAGATGTTTAGTTGGGAGGATAAGGGTAATTGGCTTTGGCTTTGGCGTCAACATGTTCCGGAAAAGCACAAATTTTTGGCCTGGCTATGTCTTCGGGAGGCTCTTCCTACTGCTGCATTTCGTTTTAGAAGGGGCATTTCGCACACGGATAGCTGTCCACGATGTTTCTCAAGTCAGGAGTCGGTTTTACATTGTATTCGGGATTGTCCAAAAGCCCAACTTGTTTGGCAAGCTTTAGGGATCTCCGATCAACCAGTGGATTTGATGAGTTGGTTCTTACATAATAGCAAACAGCGCCCCTTTAGATTCTTTTCTGGTCTCTGGTGGATTTGGTGTTCGAGAAACAACGAGATCTTTCATCCTCACGAGCATTGGACCACAGATAAGGTGATTGGTATGGCTTTGTCCTTAGAAAAGGAGCTCCGAAATATTTTTGAGTTGCAACGACTATCTATCCCCTCAACCATTAGTGGCTCTTGGATTCCCCCCTCAGTGGGTACCTTTAAGATTAATTGTGATGCTAGCTATCCTGGCAGTGGTGCTCGAGTTGGTTTTGCTTGTGTTAGCAGAGATTGGAAGGGAAGGTGGCAACGAGGCTGTCTGGGAACAATTGAGAGTCGTAGCATTTTGCAAGGAGAGTTGTTTGCTATTTGGAGAGGCTTTCTTTTAGCATGGGACTCGGGACAAAGAGACATTATATGTGAGACAGACTGTGTGGAGGCTTTTACTATTGTCAATAATTTACAAGATTGCTCTGGGTTTACTGATCCTTTGGTGTTAAAAATCCGAGATATCATGTCTTGGAAATGGCGTGCTGATCTTCGGTTGATCTTGAGAGATGCAAATACAGTAGCAGACATCATGGCAAAGACTGCAATGAGGACTATTTCTCCCCAAGTGGAGCTTCCATTGCCTTGGAAGGAGTTTGAGAGTAGTATTCAGCGGGACTGCCTTTCTTAAGCAGTTTCTTGTTTTTTTTTTCTTTCTTAGTTTTTGTTTATTTTTCTTTTAAGTCACCAAAAAAAAATATACTATCGACAACTAAATTTTTAAAAAATTTAAGACCAATTTAACAATAATACATAAAAATTAGACTTGATTTGTTTATGTTGAGTGTTGTTCTTATGAAATTGTTGTTGAACCGATTTTAAATTTTTTGAAAAATTTGTCGTCAAATGTATATTTGATGCAAATCGAAATTTTTTAAAACAAAATTAAAATAAAATATAACTTAAAAATATTTTTAAAACTTTTGTCAAACTTCAAAAACAAAAAATATACTTTACCAAAAAAAAAAAAAGAACATTGTGTAAAAAGTTGGAATCAATTGTCTAAGACTCTAAGGAGGTTATTTGTTCAAACTACTACAAGCAAATAGAAGTTATTTGTTATTTTAAGCAAATTGCACCTTTATAATATACTTATCTATTGAATTTGAATCTTTACTTATTGTTACTTTAGTCTATTAGATTTTGTTTCAACTCAGTACATGAGATATTATTATTATTATTATTATTATTATTATTATTATTATTATTATTATTATTATTATTATTATTATTATTATTATTATTATTATTATAAAGCCAGAGTTTTACTCCTGTTGTAGTAAATTGAAATCGTTGAACTTTGGGGTGGATTCAACATACAAAATCTTCATTAGCAACCTTGACAATATAACGGCCTACTATCGCGATTGCTATCAACATGCAGATTTTGAAATCCTGACTATTTAGAAGGTATTAATAAATCCCCTTCATTTTGAATTAATTTGATCAACTTTTTTTATGCTAAACAATGCGTGTGGATATATTCGTTAGAGATTGCTTTCTTTGTTATGGCTGATCATATAAATCTGAATTCATGGTTAAAGTTTGTATGTGAATAATATTCTACATTGACTATTTTAGCATCTAAGTTTGTATGTGGCTAATCATATATTACATTTACTTTGCACACATGTTTTCCAATGTGAAATTATATTTTTAGACAAAGAAGCTCATGCATTTGTAACCTATAACAAATTTTCATACTATTGTGAATTTACAAATTTTCACTTATTTGCATCATCTTTCTTTGTTTCTTCATAGGATATTTGATGTAATGCCAGTATAAATGTTGCATTAAGGTGTAGCGTTTGATACTTATTTAGATATTTATACTAGTTTTGCTATATATGTAGATTATGGGGAATAGCGATCTATAAGAAGGATAGTATATGTTGTGATAAGATCACATTAGATACCCATTAATATGGACGGTTGAATTCTATTTCCGATAAGAATTAAGTTGAAAAAGCAAACTTCATTGGCTTATAAATAGAGAAGTCATTTGAGGGATACAAGACACAAGCAACTAATAATAAAATCAATTCTTTTTTTATGTTGCAATCAAATACTCTTCTCTTTATATTTCTACTACAATTCTTTCTCTTCTTTTATTTTATTAGTATTCTAAATTCTCTTTTCTATTACTCTTTACATATAATATTAATAGCAATATTAATCATCTTTATTATATTGAGATAGTAACAATAAACATATGCAATTCTCTCTCTCTTTATTTTTAATACTTCTTTCTATCTATGTATATATATACACATTACAACATATAATATTATTATATATATATAAATTATTATTGAGCTAATTATTTTAATACTAGAGTCTTCTATTTATACATCTTTACATATATATATATATATATCTTTTATTTCATAACACGTTATCAGCACGAGACTCTGATCAAATTTTTAGGAAAACTAAGGTAACAAATTTTCATTATGTCAAAGCTCTCTCATCTTGAATTCAATGCTCTTGATATATCTGGAAACAATTATTTATCATGGATACTAGATGCTGAAATCCATCTTGATTCAATGGATCTTGGAGATACCATTAAGGCTGAAAATAATGCATCCCAGAAGGATAAAGCTAAAGCCATGATTTTTCTTCGTCGTCATCTTGACGAAGGATTGAAAAATGAATATCTTACATTAAAAGATCTTGCAGATCTTTGGAAAGACCTTGAAGAAAGGTATAATCATCAGAAAACGGTGATACTTCCTCAAGCCCGATATGAATGGACGCATTTGCGTTTACAAGATTTTAAATCTATAAATGAATATAATTCTGCAATGTTTCGAATCACCTCACGAATGAAATTGTGTGGGGAAAAAATAACTGATCATGATATGTTGGAGAAAACTTTCTCAACCTTCCATGCTTCGAATGTGCTCCTGCAGCAGCAGTATCGAGAGAAAGGGTTTAAAAAATATTCTGAGTTAATTTCTTGCCTTCTTGTTGCCGAACGCAACAATGAGTTGTGATTGAAAAATCATGAAGCGCGCCCAGCTGGCGCCGCCCCATTTCCTGAAATAAATGCGGCAAATCGTTACCCAGAAGAGGTAAATGGCAAGCTTTTAATAACAAGAAAAATTATGGAAGGAAAAAGAATTATGTTCAAAAGAGAGGATCTCACCAGAAGTGGGATAGAGAAAGAAATATCAGGCAGAGTAAATCAACAGAGGATAAGTGTTTCCGTTGTGGTGGAAAGGGCCATTGGTCTCGTACCCCAAGGCACCTAGTTGATCTTTACCAGGCATCTTTGAAAAAGGACGATAAGGGAAAAGAGTCGAATTTCGTTTCAAATGATGCAGAAAATTCCACCACTCATTATGATGTATCTGATTTCTTTGAGGACCCTGAAGAAAATATTGGCCATTTGATCAATGATGGAATAGTTTAATATGTGAAATTGTGAAGTATCTATGTAAATAAATAATGTAAAGAATTTATTGTTAAGTTTTATTCTCTATGTATTTAAGTTTCAAATGTGATGTACATAAATAATGAAATATTAATGTTTATGAATTTTGAAATTATTAAATGTGTCAAATTTTAAAATAAAATTTTAGTATATGACATTATTTTATGTACGGTATTTCTTAGAAAAATAATTCTGATCAAGTATTCAATTTATCTGTGCATACTACTCATTTTATTATTATTTGTTTTTGAAGAGAATAGCAAGGATATGTAATGAAGATGTATGCCTTGCGGATAGTGCAAGTTCGCACACTATTCTCAAAAGTGATATATATTTTACCCATCCTGTGCCAAAAGAGGAATATGTTAATACTATTATTGGCTCAGGCAATGTGATTGAAGGCTCCGGAAGAGCTATAATTTTGTTTCCTGGAGGAACAAAATTTATAATAAATAATGCACTATTATCTACCAAGTCTCTGAGGAACTTGTTGAGTTTCAAAGATATTCGCCGAAATGGATATCATGTTGAGACGATGAATGAGGGAAATCATGAGTATTTATGTATCACAACTCATGATTCAAATAAGAAAGTTATATTAGAAAAATTACCCTCACTTTCATCTGGGTTGTATTATACCAAGATTAGTGCAATTGAATCACATGCCACCGTAAACCAGAAGTTTATTAGCCCAAATGAGTTCATAACTTGGTACGACCGATTGGGTCATCCGGGAAAAACCATGATGAGAAGAATTATTGAAAACTCTCATGGACATTCACTAAAGAACCAGAAGATTCTTAAAACTAGTGAATTTTGTTGTGCTGCATGTTCTCAAGGAAAGTTAATTTTAAGGCCATCACCAGTAAAGATTGGATTTGAGTCTTCTGAATTCCTGGAAAGGATTCAAGGTGATATATGTGGACCTATTCATCCACCATGTGAATCTTTTAGATATTTTATGGTCCTAATAGACGCATCTTCGAGATGGTCACATGTGTGCTTATTATCTTCTCGCAACCTGGCGTTTGCGAGATTATTGGCTCAAATTATTCGATTAAAAGCACAATTTCCAGAAAATCCAATCAAAGCAATTCGTCTTGATAATGCTGGTGAATTTACTTCCCAAGCTTTTGATGCTTATTGTATGGCTAATGGAATAAGTGTTGAACATCCAGTAGCTTATGTTCACACGCAAAATGGGTTAGCAGAATCACTTATTAAGCGCCTCCAATTAATTGCTAGACCCTTGCTTATGAGAACAAATCTTCCAACCTCGATTTGGGGCATGCTATTTTACATGCCGCAACACTTATTCGTTTGAGGCCAACGAGTTATCATCAATTCTCTCCTATGCAATTAGCCTTTGGCCAGCAGTCAAATGTTTCCCATTTAAGAATATTTGGGTGTGCGATATATGTTCCCATTGCACCACCTAATCGCACCAAAATGGGACCCCAAAGAAAATTGGGAATATATGTTGGATATGATTCTCCCTCTATAGTGAGGTATCTTGAGATACAAACTGGAGATGTATTTAAAGTCCGGTTTGCGGATTGTCATTTTGATGAATCAAAATTTCCAACATTAGGGGGAGAGAATAAGCTTCCTGAAAAGGAGCTTAACTGGAATGCATCATCATTGATGCATTTAGATCCTCGATCAGGGCAATGTGAACTGGAAGTTCAAAAGATTATACATTTGCAAAGAATAGCGAATGATTTGCCTGATGCATTTTTCGATACAAAGAGGATAACTAAATCTTATATACCAGCGAAAAATGCCCCAATTCGAATTGATGTCCCAGTAGGACAAGTAGCCACTGAAGCAAATTCACGCCAGAAGCGTGGCAGGCCTGTCGGTTCCAAAGACAAAAATCCTCGAAAGAGAAAAGAGGTAAATAATATTCCTGTTGAAAAAGACATAGTAGAGACACCTGCAGTTGTCCAAAATTCTGATATAACGCCAGAAGACGTTCAGGTACCTGAAAATTGTGAAAATGACGAGATCTCGATAAATTATGTCTTTATAGGAGAGAAATGGGACCGAAATAAGACAATTGTCAATGAAATATTTGCATATAATGTGGCATTAGATATCATGCATGAAAGTAAGGATCTTGAGCCAAGATCAGTTGAAGAATGTCGACAAAGAAATGATTGGCCAAAATGGGAAGCAGCCATGAAGGCTGAATTAAACTCACTTGCAAAACGTGAAGTCTTTGGACCTGTAGTCCGTACACCTGCAGATGTAAAACCTGTTGGATACAAATGGGTATTTGTGAGAAAACGAAATGAGAAAAATGAAGTTGTGCGCTATAAAGCCCGACTTGTGGCACAAGGCTTTTCACAAAGGCCCGGTATAGATTATGAAGAAACGTATTCCCCTGTAGTGGATGCGATAACATTGCGTTATGTGGTCAGTTTATCTGCATATCATAAACTGCATATGCATTTAATGGATGTAGTAACAGCCTACTTATACGGCTCATTAGATCGGGATATCTATATGAAAGTCCCTGAAGGACTAAAGATATCTAAACCATCTAGTGAATATTCGCAAGGGTTATACTCAGTCAAATTGCAAAGATCTTTATATGGTCTAAAGCAATCTGGACGAATGTGGTATAATCGTCTTACTGAGTATCTGGCCAAAAACGGATTCAAGAATGATGATATATACCCGTATGTTTTCATAAAGAAAACTGCTTCTGGATTCATTATAATTGCTGTGTACGTTGATGATTTAAATATCATTGGGACTCCTGAAGAGATTCCAACAATTATAAAAACTCTAAAAGAAGAGTTTGAGATGAAAGATCTTGGAAGAACTAAATTTTGTTTCGGCCTGCAGATCGAGCATATAAAAAGTGGGATTTTTATTCATCAAACAACATACACAGAAAAGATCTTGAAGAGATTTTATATGGATAAGTCACATCCTTTAAGTACCCCAATGATCGTAAGATCTTTGGATGTGAAAAAGGATCAATTCCGTCCTAAAGAAGAAAATGAAGATATCATTGGTCCTGAAGTACCATATCTTAGTGTCATTGGAGCACTAATGTATCTTGCTAATAATATGCGACCTGACATATCATTTGCTGTGAATTTACTAGCAAGATATAGTTCCTCTCCAACCAGAAGACATTGGAGTGGAATCAAACAAATTTTTCGATATCTTCATGAAACGGTTGATATGAGATTGTTTTATCCCTATGGATCCAAGTCACAACTAGTTGGCTATGCAGATGCCGGATACCTGTCTGATCCACATAAAGGGAGATCTCAAACAGGATACATGTTCACATATGGTGGTACAGCTATATCATGGAGATCCACGAAATAGACGATAGCAGCAACGTCCTCTAATCATGCTGAAATACTAGCGATTCATGAAGCTAGTCGCGAGTGTTTTTGGCTGAGGAGTCTGATTCAATATATTCTGTCATCATGTGGACTGATTGATCATAAGATAGCTCCAACTGTCCTGTTTGAAGATAATACAGCATGCATTGCTCAACTTAAGGGTGGATACATCAAAGGTGATAGAATAAAGCATATTTCTCCAAAATTCTTCTTCACTCATGACCTTCAAAATCAAGGGACAATTGATGTCCAACAGATCCGTTCAAGTGACAATCTGGCAGATTTATTCACAAAGTCACTCCCAAAATCCTCCTTTGAAAGACTGGTACATGAGATTGGGATGCGCCGACTTCGAGACATTAAATAATGTCAGCAAGAGGGGGAGACTGTACTCTTTTTTCCTTGGTCAAGTTTTTTTCCCATTGGGTTTTTCTTGACAAGGTTTTTAATGAGGCAGTCCCCATCACAAAGGATATTGTACTCTTTTTCCTTCACTAAGATTTTTCCCACAGGGTTTTCCTTTAGTAAGGTTTTAACGAGGCAATAATCTTAAATGGGCATCTAAGGGGAGTGTTGTAATAAGATCACATTAGATGCCCATTAATATGGGCGGTTGAATTCCATTTCCAATAAGAATTAAGTTGAAAAAACAAACATCGTTGGCTTATAAATAGAGAAGCCATCTGAGGGATACAAGACACAAGCAACTAATAATAAAATCAATTCTCTCTTTATGTTGCAATCAAATACTCTTCTCTTTATATTTCTACTACAATTCTTTCTCTTCTTTTATTTTATTAGTATTCTAAATTCTCTTTTCTATTACTCTTTACATATAATATTAATAGCAATATTAATCATCTTTATTATATTGAGATAGTAACAATAAACATATGCAATTCTCTCTCTCTTTATTTTTAATACTTCTTTCTATATATATATATATATATATATATATATATATATATATATATATATATATATATATATATATATATACACACATTACAACATATAATATTATTATATATATATAAATTATTATTGAACTAATTATTTTAATACTAGAGTCTTCTATTTATACATCTTTACATATATATATATATATATATATATATCTTTTATTTCATAACAGTATATGCTTATTCCTGTCATTTTTTGTAGTGTAAAAATTATAAATTTCAAAGATATTATGAAATTTGGTGGTTCTGTTTTAACCAATCCATTTGCTATAAGGTAGGTACTCACGTACATATTTATATAATATATAAAAAATATATATTTTTCATTAAAAAAACCTATAAATATATTATTTTTTTCTTTCTCGATATTTCACTATTTCGTCACTCTAAATCCGTATCAAGAGTATTTTTGTTGCTATAAACGCTCCTTATAAAATAATTTTTACAGTGCTTTTATTTTGATATCTAAATTACCTAATTTTGTTTTTAAAAATAAAAAATTAAATATTTAAAATTTATTAAATATTATTTATTTATATTTTAAATAAATTAAACATAATATTAAAGACACCCTCACATTTACAATAATGAAAATGGAAAGCCTTGTCTATTTTATTAGAATTTGTGTCGAATCGGGAACAAATTATTTATCAAGGTGTAATAATCTACTTTAAATTAAAAAAAAACAAAAATAAATTTAATATCATAATCTGAAATTGGGTTTAAAATAAAATTTTTTAGATACTAAAGAATATATTTATAAGATAGCAGCCTCTATTAAATATAGAAATAAAATGACACTTTACTAATTTCAAACTAATTATTCTATAAAAGTGTAGATATTTTTTAAATAATCTAAACTTGTTTATGTTATTTATAATTTTAAATTAAGAAAAATATTCACGTGATGACATCTTTATACGAAGATGATATTATAAACCCTTAGATAATTAATCAAATATATTTAGTCAAACATATCAACTTATCCAATGGTCCATAATACTATCTTCATATGAAGATGTTATAATAGGCAAGGTTGTCAAACTCGCGAGTCTAAGTAAACTCGTGGAGCTGACCTAGACTTAACTCGTAGACTCGTACAAGTTTACCTGTTATAAATTATTTATAAAAAAAATATATATATCATGTATAATATATATATATTTACTCAAATATAGGCATTCAAACTTAACAAATTTAACATCAAAACAAATAATAAATTGACATAATACTACAATTATAACAAGTACTCTAGACCATACATTCAAATCATTCACAAATATGCATCTAGTTCAACATAAAACACACAATCACACAATCAAAGCTTCATATAACACAATCGAAAAACAAAAGAAAATAACAAAGCAACAATTAAATGTTCTAATAAAGTAAAAGTCTAAAACGAAAATCCTCCAATATCTTCATCTTCCATGGCATCAACATCATCATCTTCACCATCTTCATCCGAAACATCATTTGTTTCAGACATTTTGTATTTTTGTCCCTAAATCAACAAATCAACAAACCAAATAATTAATTTAGCAAAGTTATCCTGAGTTTCACATTTCAATAAACTAAACTAAACTAAACTAAACTAATATTTCAGATTTCAATAAACTAAACTAAACTAACATTTCAGATTTCCTAAATTTAGATTTTAGCAATCAATAAACTAAACTAAACTAAGCTAAACTAACATTTCAGATTTTCTAAATTCAGATTTCAGTTTTCAATAATCTAAACTAAACTAACATTTCAGAGTTTCAGTATTTCAGTTTTCAGATATTCAGATTCATTAACAAAAAAGCATCTAAGTAACTAACAATGTAACTGTCTAAGTATCTAACACCAGAGCTTATTCAGTAATTCATATTTCATCATTCATTAACAAATATGTAACTATCAGATATTCAGATTCATTAATCCATATTTCGTCATTCATCACACCAAAATTCAAACTTAAAAAAATTTAAAAAGTTAATTCCAAAATCAAAATGGCAAAAATCATACCATTATACCAAAATTATTTAAATTTGTTCAACTACCAAAATTACAGATTAGACTCACACTAACAAGTAACAACTACCAAATGCATCAATTGATTCAATTCAGTAACTAATTTATTTTTAAACATACCTGAAGGCTGAGATGGCAGAATGAAGTAGGCTCAGCTGAGTAGCTGACACTGGCGTTGGCGCGTTGCTGTGCTGTGCTCCACAACGACCGACGAAAGCGTGGCTGACATTGGTGTTGCTGTGTTGTGCTGACGGCTGTACTCCACGAATCTGCGTTCTTCGATGCAGATCAGGGAGCGAGAGAGTGAGACTGTGAGAGTGTGTCGAGCTGAATGAGAGAGCAAGAGTGAGAGAACAGTGGTTTGGGGAACGGCGAACGGTGAACGGCAGCAAGGGATCGGGGACGGACGGCGGCGAGGGATGGACCGTTGACGACGAAACGCGAAGAAGATAGCTTAGAGAAGAGAAGAGAGTGAGTGCGAGCAAAGGGGATTTAGGGTTAGCTGGGTTAGTGGGTTGCTCCGTTGCTACCTTTCTTTTTTTTTTTTTTTTGGCCCAAAACGGCGCCGTTTTGGCAAAAAGCCAAACCATATCAAACTCGCTGACTCGTGAATAAACTCACAAGTTTGACCGAGTTTATCCGAGTCTATCCGAGTCTACCCGAGTCTACCGAAAAACAAGTTTGTGTCCGAGTTAACTCGATTCCACTACCTAAACTCGTAAACTCGTACGAGTTTACGAGTTAACTCACGATTTTGACAACAATGATCATAGGAGTCTCCACCTTAAATTAATTTTTTAAGTAGCCAAATACTCTTAAATTAATTTAACATACTCTTTTTTCCTTTCAGTTTCCTCCGCCAAACACAACCACAATCCTTTTAAGCCTAATTCTCTCCACTTAGAATAACAACATGCTTCAAGGTCCATGTCGGGCACTCCTCGCCAACCTGGAGACCAACAGAAAATGCGGACGGCCAAAGATGGCTTCTCGTTCTTCATGACAGCAGAAAACGTCCTAGGATACACCGCCGGTTTCTATAGCAGTCTCCATCACATCTTCCCGTTCACAAAAACGAAAGCATGCGATGTATACTGTGCACATCTCAAAAGCTGCTTCTTCCTCTCAATGGCGATGTTGCTAACTCTAGCCACGATGGCGGCATCATTATACGTCAAAGAGAAACCATTCTTGCCAGAGAAATCAACGACGGCGGACGCCAAAAACGAAGACAAATCACACGGCATGGATAAGCCATTATGGTAATTTAATAGTATAAATTTAGCATATCTTCCACCTTCCTAATATTAATTCTAAATACTTGTTTCATCAATAAAATGGCATATGCTTGTTGATTAATAAAATTACGTTGGTTTCAAGTTTTATACGTTTAGCTGTTTTTCTTTTCAACTTTACAATTTAACCCTCTCCTCATCGTTTACACTATTCTTACACATTCGTTTTGTAACATATAATACACACACTGACACAAACATTTACCTTATAGTTTAAATTTGATCGCCTTAATATTGTTATATATCTAACTTGAACATATAACTACTACCTCCAATTCAAGTGTTGATAAAAGTAATTTTAAAAAATCTAACAAAAAGATGACAAAACAATTAATTGTTTAGTACTTTTGTTTCTTATATAACTAGATGACATCATATAAAATTGTCGCTTAAATATTTCTGTTAGTTTTAGTTTTAACAGAAAACTAAAATTGAGTCATTTGATAATCGTTCTTCTTTTTTTCTTTTATCAATAATTTTGAGAGTGTATGTATTTATCGTTTTTAAAATTATTTTCATTATAATATAATTTTTTAAGGTATAAATTTAGTACCATTTTATTTTATCAAGTCATCATTTTCAGAAAAACAGAAACTCGGTAAGTTATACACTAAAATAATTTAATAGTATAAATTTAAATCATGCTCTAAGCCATTATGATAGATCAGAATCTAAATTTAAACTATTTTAATGTATGATAATGACTTGAAATGTATATCTCAAAAAACAAGTTTCTAGTCAAATAGAATGTTAAATTATTCTACAAACAAAATTATTCAAAGCTTTAAATTTATACAATATATGCAGAGAGATTTAGAAACTGCGGTAAGCGACAGATATTTGAATAATGCACAAAATACAAGATACAATAAAATGTATATTTATTTATTATGAGATAACAAAAACTAAATAATACAATAATGACATGCTTATTTTGTTATGGGTAAAGTATACTTTTTGTCCCTGAAGTTTACTAAAAGTTTTAAAATTACCCCTAAGTTTCAATTTGTTTCAATTTTATCCCAAAAGTTTTCGATTTGCATCAATTTTATCCCTGAACGTTAACAGCGTTGAAATCACTAACAGACGTTAGTGACGTGGCAATAAAGGAGTTCTATGTGGCAACTATGTGTGTGAGTCATTTCTAAAACGTTTTTTAAAATAATTTTTAATTTTTTGTTTAAAAATTTATATTACAAAAATGATATGGCTAAAAATCACAACCTCAAACCCTAAAATTAACTTCTTCATTTACGTCTTCCTCTTCATCTTCTTCACTGTGTGTAAGAATAAGAAACCCTAACCAATGGCTTCCCAAGGCTCGGTATCATCACAAAAAAGCAGTCGGAGACGACGAACGCTTATATGCAACTGTGGTGAACCCCCTGTACTGAGATGGTCGAAGACAGCAGAAAATCCCGGCCGGAGATTTTGGGGCTGTGTATACTTTGATGTTAGTTTTGAGTGCTTTTTATTTTGATGTCTTCATGAGTTTCTTCAAGTTTTTTTTTTGTTTATGTTGCAGATTGGGAAGGAGTGCACATTTTTTTCCTGGGCAGATGGAGTTGCAGAGACAGAAGAGGCTGAGGTTGCAAGGTTGAAGATGAAGATTTCCACCTTGAAGACTAAATTAGTTTATGCTAAATGCAAATTGTTGGTGGCTGTTATTTTTGGTGTGTTGGGTTGGTTTATGGTGATTTTAATGGTTTATTTGTGGGTGAAGAATGGAACCCATTTGAGATTAGGGTATTAATGCGTTTGGGACAGCTGAAATTAGCAGAAGTAAGAATAGATTGACTGGTTGTAATCAGTTACAAAACTGTACTCAACTCGAAAACTTGTTAATATAGTTGTCCTTGAAGTTTAATTTATGTTTCAAAAATATCCCTGAAATGATTAAAATAGTTTGGCACTAAAATTGGCATTAAGAACTTGTTGTGGCAGAGACAAACTCAAGTAATGAGGGATAATTTCAGCAGTGCACTAAAATAAATTTGCATGAAGGAATCCATCACATTAGTCATTATCAAAATAACATAAGTTGTTAATCAACATAATCTCTAGTTAACATAAGTCATAACCAAAGTAAAAACTTAATTACATAAGTCCTAAGCAAAATAATTCAGCAACAAAGGAAGAATTGGAGTCATAAGTCATAAGTCATAATACAAAATGCCAACATTTTTCAATCTTCCAAAATAAACACCAAACACAAGATGTGACACAACTAAGAGTTATATCAACATCAAATAAACCATCATCACCACAATAATCATCTTCACTATCACTAAAATGCAGATCAGAATCAGCCTCATAATCTGGGTCATCAGTGTCATCCTCTTCTTCACTATTGTCCCCATCACCAATATTCTGTAGCACTTCTTCAGCAGATAAATGGGCATCAACTAATCCCTGCATTTGGGCCTCCATATCCACCCCTCCACCTTGGGCTTCTGCTTGAATATTTTGGGCCTGTCTAATATCACTTGGCCCACTATCAGCATCCACACACTCCTCCTCAACAACTTTGCTGCCACCCCCAACATCTAAATAACCAATGTCGTAACAAAAATCATCAGGGATTGAGGCCTTATGCACCACATACAAATCAACTACCTTTTTTTCAACTCCTATATTTGCCATTTCCATTGCTTCTTCATCACCTTTCAACAACTTCAATCCTTCTAATCCTAATTCAGTATCTTTATACCACAGTACCCCAATGTTTTCAGCAATGTACCCAAGTTTTCCAACCACATCATAAGCTTCTATAACACTCCATCTATCTCTGTCACACCAGTCAACCGTTGTCACCTCACCATCAATATACTCATTTTTTCCCTTATCACTACAAAACCTACCCCTGTGATGAACTCTAACACTGAAATCATCCATCCTGCCGTTATAAAAAGATGTTCAGACCAAAGAACAGAGTAACTAATCATTAAAAAATATAGACCACCTCAAAGTTATATTTTTCACTAAAACAGAACAGAAATCCCTCAATCCCTCAATGCAATAGAATCCTAACAGCAATCAACAGTGATTAAAAAAAAAAACCCTAAATCCTAACCGTTCAGACATGCAGTAGCAAAATTGACTAGAATGGTGGCCTACCTCGTCAGAAACCTTAATCAGAATGGCGCTATCCACGTTTGAATGGTTGATGACTGAATGCTATCCCAGACTCCTCCCTCAGTCTCGACGGCGTCACAACATGCGCCGTCCTGCACGTCGCTGTGGCGGACTGTAGTTGACGGTGCGATGTCTAACCACCCACCAACCTTCCTCCTGTGACTCAGTTTCTCTGGCGATGTTCCTTACTGGCAAAGGGAAGACAAACGGGTTATGTTTGAAAAAGGATGCCAATTGATTTACTTGGTATAACTCAGCTATGGGTATTTTGGGGGTTTCACATTTCTTGCCACATCACACACTATACTTTGCCATATCACTAACGTCTGTGAGTAATTTAAACGGCGTCAACTTAAAGGATAAAATTGATGCAAATCGAAAACTTTTGGGATAAAATTGAAACAAATTGAAACTTAGGGGTAATTTTGAAACTTTTAATAAACTTCAGGGACAAAAAGTATACTTTACCCTTTTGTTATTTAATGCAACTATCGATCGTTGGCATGAGACACGTGTATGAGGGATTGTTTTTCAAAAGTTCTTGTAAATGATTTTGTTAAATGGAAAAATTGCTTAGAACAAGATACGTTACATACTCACTTTTTGACTTTTGTATACTGTGAATATTCTTGCAATTGAAGCATATTATTATACAGTTATATCAGTTAATATGATCTAACACTATACCAAAATTTGGATGCAATTGGAATTTTTACTTTGAACAAGCGATCTTGAAAACATTTTTTATGGGAGCCAAACATATAATTAAGATATAAATTATGTGTCATGAAATTATTTTTTTTTCAAAAACTTAAATTCATAGGAAAAGGCATTGGATATATCTCTAACATTATGTCAACAATTATTTATGTTCAAATTAAAAATATTAATATTTTTTATCTTTCAACCATTATAACTTCATAATTATAGAATTGTAATAAATTATAATTAACATAATAACATCTAAAATTACAATAAATAGATATTTTTGTTTTTAATTTCTAAATTATTTTTTTAAAATATTAAAAATCGATAAGAAAAATATAAAATGATAAACTTAAAATTTAACAAAAGTTTTTTTTTTTTTTTTTAATTTTATGATATCACTTATTCTATTGTGCAACACATTTTGACAATGACATAGAAAATTAAAACGTTAGACTTATTTTAATAAACACTACTCATGGAATAAATCATGTGGAATTCGTTTATCTATTTTATAATTTAGTTGAAAAATAATGTTGTATTATAACATATTAAAATTACTAAAATAGTATGAAATCATTTGTTAATATTATTTATTATTTCGTAATTGGATTTCATTTTATAAAATCATTATAATTTACAATTATTAGCTTGTCTTTCTAATTATAAACTTAAGAAATATTATTTATAATTATAATATAAAATTAAGATATAAATAAATAAAAGTATAAGAATAAAGATTGATGGCGTTAAAAAAAAAAGAGAAAGAAAGAGATATATATAATGGAAAAAAAAAAGTGCTTGTGTAAGAAGACTTGAACTAAGAATCGGAGCATTTTGAAATGACTTACAAGAGGAGTGAACACTAACTCAAATTTCTTTTATACATATGTTGCAATGGTAATAATTTTTTTATAAAATATTTGGGGGTTAAAACTTATATCAATATCACTATTTTTTCTCTATTGATTCCATATCCCTATAATGAAAAGAACTGTATGCAGTATTAAAAAACGGAGATGACATTCAAATTTACAATGTAAGAACAAAAATACATTATATGGAACATAAAAAAATGGAAATGGCATTCAAATTTACAATGTAAGAACAGAAATGCATTACATGGCTTTCAAATAAGTTAGAATCAATCGGCTTCCACCGACTGTTTACAAGAATATATAACAATTACACATTAAACTCTTTTCGTAGATAAATAAACAAAGCATATAATATTAATTATATTTTTGTTCATACCAACACACTCACACACTCACTTAGCATACAATTATTTGGATTCATTACATATTTTAGTATAATGAAACAAATTATTGAACCAATACACTGTGCAATGATATAGATTAGTGCACGTGTTATAGTAATAACATTTTTTAATAATGCTATTAATGTGACAGTGGAACTCATGTGAATTTCGAAGAATAGACTTGTGCGCATTAGGAGTAAATATAATAGAAAGAATATTACAACAGGGACTAACAGTTTGGGATCAACTTCATTTGAGTCCAAGCAGCCCATTATTAAGGGTGTCTGCAAATACATTAAAAAGAAGTTGAAAATTAGCTCCGTCAGCGATGCTATCCATGTCTGAAACAAGAAGAAGAAAATAAAATAAAATATCATTCTTTGTTATCCAAAACAATTGTTGCAGACACAAAAATGGTTTTTGAAGTGGAAAATAAAGAGCTATGTTTGTTGGGGCACAAAACATAGTCCAAAAAAGTAACCCGTTTCTCTTGTTTATGAAGTATGAACTACCAAAACCTTGACCAAAAAAAAAAAAAAAACTACCAAAACCAAAAAAAAAAAAAAAGCAGCTCCATCACTCTCCTATTCTCTCTCTCTCTCTCTCTCTCTCTCTCTCTCTCTCTCTCTCTCCCACCGTTTTCTTTTTTTTCTTTCTTCCCTTGTTTTTGCGCCGAAAACCCCAGATCTGGTCCTCTCTCTCAATCTCTCTGACTCTGTCACCGACGGCATTTTTTGGCCACTCAACGTCTCTCTTCACTCAGTGTCTTCTCGTCACTCTCTCACAGTCTCACCTCTCTCCGGTCTCGCTGGTTGTGAATGTGTAATTTGGAAGAAAGAAATTGAAAAGAGAATTTAAGAAAGGCAAACTATGGGATTACCTCTATTGAGAGGAAGTCGTGGGCACCGATTAGGACAAGAAATTTGTGCCAAATTACTCGAACAGCAGCCATTTACGAGATGGTTGAGTAAGTGACGGATCCTATTTAATTTATCCTGCTGGTGGTTTGATTTTCTTTTCTTTGTTCTCTTATCAAATGTGATACACACGTACGTTGATATTCTGTTTTTCCTTCTCGGTGTAATGTAGTCAGAATCAATGTGATATAGGTTTCTCTCCACTTTCTTTGTTTACTAAATTGGTATATAGGTAGCACTGTAGGTTGGCTCCTTTCGATGTCATGTATTCTGAAACAGGGTCCCTTCAACCATGTGATGTTCTTAAGTTCATCTTCTCGCACTCCTTTTCTCTTTTTCTTTATTCAGAAACCATGTGATGTATAGTTGAGTGTTCATAACACCTTTTGTTTTGCGAGGGGTAATCTCTTTTTCTTTCTGTGTAATGTAGTCAGAAATAAAGTGATGTTCTTAGGTTCATCGTGGGTGAGCCTAGCTTAGAATATAATAAGCTTAGCTTATGTGAATCTCAATCATATCATAAACTTACTCACCTTAATAAACTGTTCTAGTGTCAATGATTTTTTTTTTGTACTTAAAAAAATAACATAAAAATGTATTGATTACTATTTTAAACTAGGTTGTTGATGATCTTCAAGAAAGTTGGAGGCTGATGGGATAGTAAAGACCTCTTGATGACATTGTTATTATACCAAATAGAAATCTGTTGTGATGTCTCTTCTCTGGTTATTGTCGTAACTGTTCGTGATTGTACTTTCTTGTCAGATTGTACTTTCTGTATTTGTGAGTGGAGATCTACTTCTAAAGCTTATAACTAACATGTTTCAGAATATATTTATTGATACATATGCATCATTAACTTACTTGACGCTCAAGTTCTTCTTTTAATTTGTGACATATGCTGTTCTAGGTTAAGCTCTCTTCCAGCCAAAGGATTGTGTTGCTTAATTACAACAAAGACACTAAGCAAATTGATTTTCGACATTATTCGATAAGATTACAACCAGTAGGTGTTTCACGCAGAATAAGAAAATTTGTGCAGAACCATCAGGTGCCAGATCTAAGGAATCTTCAAGATGTGAGTGATTTCGTGACAAAGGAAGTCCCTTGCTTATCTACTTAAACCTTCGTTTTCCCATTTGGAGAATGGATATAATCCATTTCTAACATTTCCACTCATTATTTCCTTCTTCAAACTGGTAAATATGATATTTTTTAGGAGTAAGATTTGTATTGAATAGATCCTATTTAACTTGCTCTTAATTTTCATATGAATTGTATTATGCACAAAAAATAAGAATGCTTTTTTTGTTTTTCCTTTTCATTCTATTGATTCTCACATCCACTTTGATTTTTAAGAGCTGGCTATGGATCAGAAAGTGAGGCAGAGGAAGAAGCTGCAACTGTAACTTTGTCTAGCGATGTTGGTAGGGTTAACCGTGCTTCGAAAGCTTCAAGAAATTGGTCCCAGGATGACTCTTCAACTAGTTAAAGTTGAAAAGGGACTTCGTTCAGGAGAAGTCCTTTTCAGTGAATATGGTAGGTATATCATCTTGCAATTGCATATCCTTGTTATCTGTACTTCCTCGGAAACTCGCAAATTCATTCATTTTCTTTTCTTTCCTATTCCTTAATCGTTCCTTAGTCCTTCTTTTATATGTATCTTCGTTTTAAATTCTCTACTAGTTTGCATCTTGTCTCTTAATGCCTTTTCCTTTTGAAAATACCTCCTTATCTCATTTCTTCTTCCCTGTTAGGGAAACCTGGTGACAAAGGAAAACATGATTATGAAGATAATGAGATGCAGGACAATGAAGATGAAGATGATTCAAAAGGTAGTGAAGATCAAGATGGCAATGGTTCTGAAGTTGATGAAGATGAAGGCCATGAAGAACTTGATTAAGGGAAATGGTGATATTCAGTTTTCGTGTTCTGAAAGTTATGAATTAATTAATGATTAGAAAGTTGCCACCAGAAAATTTTCATTAACCATTCTAGTGGCCTCATATAAAATTTTGTTTGGGTTATATATAAATTTTGTTTGAAGCAGTTAAGTTCATATATAGTTAGAGTAACAAAAACCGGTTTTAACTCTTCTCCAGTTAAGACACTTTTTCCAGGTAGTTTATTTGGCTGAAACTTAGTTATGCCAATTCTATTATCAACCATAAACAGGACTCCTTTAAAATGTTAGGCTTTAAAAATTGGACCTTGATGTTATGGATATATCTAAATAATTGTAGAGAGATATAAAATGGGCAAAATATTGGATTGAAACTGGAATACAAAATTTTAATTAAATAACGTTCTTTATTAAATATATTAAATTTACGCAATGCAGTAAACGAAACATAATAAATATGCGACGATGTGACATGTATAAGTCTTTCTATAATCAATCAAATTCAACCAAGTTAGTACAACTTCAAGAAAACAAAATTTGCATATGGGTCACCATTTTTCTTTTTCTGTGTTTCCTTAGCACAAAATTTTCTATTGTAAAGCACAAAAAGTTATGGACATAGCAAAGAAATTTGTGCACGTAGCACATACATTTTTGTATAAAACACAAATTTATTGATATAACTTAGAAAGTTTTGTAATAGCACAAATTTTTACTCAGTAAAAAAATTTTTTCGCACAAATTTTGGTTACGAGTGTAATTTGTTAGTTGAATGAATTAATGTTTTGGACACGTAGTCTTTCAAAAATTTGTATTGTGCATCAAAAATTTGTGTGCTTTGCGAAAAAAATTTATGTTCTGTGTACCAAAATTTTTATATTGTATGTATTTTGTTGTTTGGATGTTAATATTTTGGATATATAGTTTTTTAAAATTTTTGTACTATATACTAAAATTTTTTACATTATACACCAAATATTTGTGTTATGCGTATTTTGTTAGTTGAGTGTCAATGTTCTGGGTATGTGGTTTTTTAAAATTTTTTGTTGTGCATCAAATTTTTTTTATTATGCATCAAGATTTCTATGCTCTAATTTTTTAAATATATATTAAAAAAAAAAAGACGAACATAATAATGATAGTGATAAAGAAAGAGATGGAATAAAAAAAGAAAAAATCAAACAAAATAAGTAGCATCATAACTTTCAAAAATGAAGCGCGCTATGACAACATGGTTACATAAAGTTTAACGCCTAGTTTTATTAATAAATGTTTATGTAACTTTTGTGCAATAATTAGATAATAAGAATTAATCAATTTTAAAATAATGTTAGTTATATATATAATTGAGAAATCAAAGTTCTTTTGTCAATTGATATTGTTGTAAAATTATTTGCTTTACTATTTATCGGCTAAGACTAGAAACACCTTAAATATGTTCCAGTAAACATGATCCAATGTTTTCAAAGACCACAATTCCAGTGGGTTGTTTTATATTGAAAAGAACGATCACCGTTATAACTTAGAAACCATTAATATCTTTTCCTCCAACTTATCAATTACGAATACAAGAATAATTATATTTATTAAATTGTTTTTTGAGAAAAGTATTTATTTGTTTGATAAGAAAGAGAACCTAGCAAAGTTCCCCAAAAACAGCATCAATTTTTGTTTCTCGAACTAGCTCGTCCCAAAATCCATGCTTAGTTGAGGGACTTTGTTCCTACAACCAACCACATTTTTCATCCCTCAAAGTCTCAACCTGTGCACCCAGTCTGATTCCTTTTTATATAAAACAGATGCCCTTTGCAGCCCAATTTTATTTTATATTTTTTCGTTATCTTCTTTTTCAAGTGATTTTCAAAATGGAAATGTTTATGTGGAAAGAGACTAATGGGTATCATCATGATCAATTTGCATGTGGATATGGTAAAAAGGTACCCAAAATGATGTCTTCTCGTGCATCACCTCCTATTGCACTTGGATGCATCCAACATTCTATCTCCAAAATGGACACGTTAGCTGGCATTGCAATCAAGTATGGTGTTGAGGTACTAGATTATCTTTTTAGGAATTTCGTGATGAAAATGGCACTTATAAATCAGCCTTCATGCATGTCATGTATGTAACTGTTTTATTGTATATCATATGAGACATTATTCACGCAATAAACTCTTAGATATGTGATTAAAGTTTTGTAGTACCATATACCAATCACTTATCATATGCTTTAATCATTTATTAGATTTAATTAGACTTTAAGAATATAAATTTGACCAATATTATTATCTGCAAAACTCTGAAACAATCTTTTGGCATCCTGCAAATAGTATTTAAAATAATTGTTGAATTTTTTTTGTTTGCTTCTTTCTCTCTAAAATTTTGAACATTTTAATTTGCTTTGGGAAACTGTAGGTTGCAGATATAAAAAAGGTGAACGGGCTTAGGTAACATTAACATGTTTGTCTCTCAATTTCTTTACTTTGATATGAACATAACCTGGGTAAATATATTTGAGTAATTAGATTTTATGTACTAGTTTTTACAGATTTCAATACAAACTTCCCTTCAAAATCATTGTGGACCGAGTATTTATTTTTCATTAGCATTTTTAAGCTCCGATTTTTTAACATGCTCTAAAACGCGTCGTTTTGTGCCCGGAACCTAACCCACCCACTAATCTAACCTAACCCAACGAAGCCACTAACTCATGACTCAACTCACTCTCTGCACCGTTCCCCTCTCTCAACTCTCATTCTCTCACTGCTCTAGTGCTCTGTGCCTCTTCCTCCACCATTCGCTGCCTTCTCCGCCGTTTGCCTACTTCTCCTTCCTTTACTCTGATTCACGCCTCCAACTATGGATCCAGCGTTATCTGCTCCTTCCTTTACTTCTCCGCCGTTTGCCTACTTCGCTGCAGATTGCGTCTCTGCTCTGCTTCGTGCACTCATTCTCCACCGTTGTTGGGTACTTGCGTCGGCATCGGCGTCGGCGTCCCCCGATCTGAGATCCAGCGTTATCACGGAGGCCAGATCTGAGATCCACCTCTCCTTCCCGTTCACCGCCGCTACTCCGTCGATCTGTCTGCCAGGTACTGGTTTCTGCTCTTCTACTTGTTTTTTTTTTTTTTGTTGCTGTGTTTTGAGTTTTAAAGTTTGAATATATGATTTTATTTCAACTCACGATTTTGTTTTGCGTTTTAAAGTTTGAATATATGATTTTATTTGGGCAATGTCTTGCATGCGTCTGAATATATCAAGCAATTTCCTTCACTTATCATATCTATCATCGCAAAATTCATCTGTTTTGTATTGGGTGGCTTTGCTGCAATTCTGATCATCATAGCTTCTCTTGAGGAGTCTCTGCTCGAGGGCCATGTATGATATCTGTTTTAGTTTCGACAAAGTTATTCAGCATGTCATGACAATCATTACTTTATTTTTAACAAAAACTCATTGCAGATATTTGGCTGGAATCTGTTTTATTTAGTCTAAATATAATTTTATTGTATATTTAATTAAACAAGTTTTCTAATTCTGATTAAACTATTAAACCATTAAATCATTCATTTGACCGGTTTATTCATCGTTCTGGTTCTTACAACTTTTTTTTTGGGTCATGGGCTTAGTCCTACAAAGACCCGATCCGTCCAGAAAAGTGTTTTACATCTTTTTTTTAGAAATTTTTTTTTGGTCTTGGGCTAAGCCCTTCAACCCTACCCAAACCCAACAACCCACCCGCCCCAAATCCAGATCCCCTCTTTTACTCGGTGGAACTTGAACACAGTGCTCCCATGGCTTCCTTGTCAGACACACGGTCCTCTTCTCTTCAACACTTTCTTTCATTTTTTTTTCTTCATGTACATCAGTACATCTTTTTTTTTTTTTTGGGTCATTACAAACAAACTCACACACCCACTCACACACACTAACCTAGCTGCCACTGCTAGGATTCGAACCTATGTGACTTT
This sequence comes from Arachis ipaensis, assembly GCF_059453495.1. Lineage (NCBI taxonomy): Eukaryota > Viridiplantae > Streptophyta > Magnoliopsida > Fabales > Fabaceae > Arachis > Arachis ipaensis. The sequence goes on from NC_142438.1 coordinate 10,593,557, forward strand.
AGTTGGAGGCAAATACTTTTGCCACTGGATGACATGCCTCAGCCACAGTACATCTTTAAACTTCATCATTTGCCACATCGATGCTACTGTCTTCGGACCTCGCACTGTTGCTTGGCAAATGGATAAGTAGTCCATATACTATGCATGCTAAGAAAGGGCCAACCCAAAAGATCCAATGTTCATTCCACAGTGACCCACCCCTTAGCAAAACTGGACCCAAACACCTTGCTGGGTTAAGCCCAACACCTGCATAGCCTGAGTGTCCAGTAATATTTGTTGACACAAACACTACAAATGTCACTGATCCAGCAGTCAACATACACCCGTTTCGTAACCCTAATTTATTTGACCTTAAGAGTAACACCAACTAACAGCACAATAAATGTACAAAAAAATTCTATAAGTAGTGCAAGTAGAGGCTTTGATCCTAGTCCTTTATGATGATCATCACTAATAACACATCCTCTTAACGAATATGTTTTTTGTAATTTTGGATCCATTATATATTTTATCATAATGAATCCAATTATAGAACCAATACACTGTGCAATGGCATACATTAGTGCACGTGTTATGGTAATAACATTTTTTAATAGAGAAATTAATGTTATTGTTGGACTAAGGTGTCTTCCGGACAATGAAACCGTTACTAGTAGGAGCCAAAATGATATAATAAAATAAAAACTGCAACTGGCACTAAGACAACAGGAGCTACTTTCTTCGACTCGACAATTATAATTGAGCATGTTAGCCCAAACATGAGTACGGCGGTAGCAGCTAACTCGATGAGAGTTAGCTTCCAGGTCTGAAACAAGAAGAAAATAAATTAAGATGTTAGAGATAGCATAATTTTTTATAAAAAAAACTGACAAAATCCCTTTCTTATCGGGAAAAAAAAAAACAGAGCATGTTGACAACCCAAAGCAATTGTTGCAGACAAAAAAAGATCTTTTGAACTTTTTTATCTCCAGATTTATCTTTTTTTCTTTTCACCTTTTTCTTTTTTCTTTTCTTTCCTTTTTTTTCCCTTGAAATTTTTGCTGCTAAATGTTGGTTTCAGGTGCACTAAATGTTGCTGCTGTCAGCGAAGAGTTAGCAGCACGGCAGCAAGATGGTGATGCCGGAAAGCCAACTGGTGGAGATTCACCGTTGGAGATGGAAGAGAAGAACGGTAGAAGATATCTTGCCATGCAAAGGTAACTTTTTTAAATTTAAAAATAAAAACTACTGTTTATTTATTTGTCTAATCTTCTATTTTTATTTCAAAACATTTTGAGACTCTTTCGATCAATATAAGTAAGATTTTAAAAAACTTAAATAATAAAAGTTTATTCGTAGAATCATAAATTTGATCGAGTTTATATAACTTAAGTATGAGATTACCTCCTTTGAGAAGAATTCTCTGCCTCCAAGAATCTTATGGAATGAATCCATGAATCGAGATTGATATGTCTGTGTTTCTTTGTTCTGTTCCATTCTAAAGATGTTTTTAGAACTGAATTTTGAACAAGAGAGAGAAACACCAAAGAAAGAACAGAGAGAATACACTATCTAAAGCTTCAGCAGTAGGGCATATATATACACACTACTGTCAATAATTTTTTTTGTACTGAAAAGAATAACATAAAAATGTATTGATTACTGATTACTATTTTGAACAAGGTTTTTGATGATCTTCAAAAAAGGAGTGTTTAGTTTTTTCTTTTGACCCATATTTTGCTAACAGATCTTGTTACTTATAACCTGCCTCTTTTTAAAGTTCGTTAACTAGAAATCAATTCATGTGGCTTTATTACTCGTTGACTAGTTTATTCTACACAATAGTTAAATGTAATTTTTATTTTTGGTTCTAAAACTGGTGGACAAGTCAATTTGATTTAAAAATGATTAATATCTCTACTTTAAAATAATGCGACTCATGTTAGTATTTAAGTAAATTTTTGTCTCAACTTTTAGTATAGTGATAATTAAATATCACCATAATAACAAAAATGTTTGGTAATAAAAAACAATTAGCTAAAATTTATATAAATTTTGTTTTTTTTTTTGTCTTTTTAATATTATCGTATTATAATGGCCAATTGACATAGTTAATATAGTTTTCGAAATTAAATTTTATGATTTAATTAGTGTGAATTAAAAATAATTAATACGCTCTTTATATATTATTTACTGGTAAATATTGATGATCTTTGCATTATTGAAGACCTAAATATTTGAATACAACCTTGGCCTAAGTCACATGTCATCATATTCTTTGTTATGTTGTCTAGTTTTGGTGAATATAAAGTATCAAATCTACTTGTTGGTGACTGATCAAATATAGAGACACAATTCAATAGTTGCATGCATTATTATTATTATCACTATCACGTGCATGTGTGTTAATTCGCTGTTCACATTATTGTAGAAATGATCAAATTATTGTCCTTGAGCAATCAATTTTTTATCACATATATGATGTCCTAGCTTTGAAATATTAAACATGTGTCTCTCATTTTATTCTAATCTCGTATAAGTAGAGTTGATTTAAAAATAATCTATTAACATCTCTCATTTTCTTTAAAAATAAATCACCAAAGTTAATATTAGAGCAACTTATTAATCTTGTTGATGAGATCTAAGTAAGTGGTATAGAAGCAATATTAATCTTGTTGTCATTAATTATTCATTATCCTAAAGAATTGAAAGATGGATAAAGTATGACAATGTGGGGATAGAATAGGATATGATGGACTACAGTTATTGGTTGTATTATTTGGCTCCCACACGATTCATTTTGTTCAACATGATTTTGGTTTTTCTTTCCTAGCCATAAACATTATTATTAAATGTGGGTAAAGTGGTAAACATTACTCTCTTGTTAATGTGTTAAGACTAAAGAGAGCAACATGCAACATGATCTTCATGCTATACGATTTAATAAAGCATGAAATTGATCTAATAGCTATATTTTCTAACATATTATAATAGCCAATTCACATGGAGAAAGAGATAGAGAAAGAAAAAAGGAGTGCGAGAAGGAGACAAACATTAAAATGAATGCTACCTATATTGCTACCGATATCTAATCAAAGGACGTTTTGATACCAATATTGATACAGTAGAATTTGGAGGGAATAATTGTAGTAGAGTAGGGTAAAGAAAGAAACTGGAAGCATGTGATGAGTAAGCTTATGATATGAACGGCAATAATTTCACAGTTCCAGTGACACTAATAAGAAGCTATATATTAAGGTGAGTAAGTTTATGATATGATTAAGATTCATATAAGCTAAGCTTATTATATGTTGGGTATTGTATATCTTCTAAGCTAGATCACCGACGATGAATTTAAGAACATCACATTGTTTCTGACTACATTACACAGAAAAAGAAAAAGACATTATTAAGGTACATGTGTAGCAGTTTTCCTCTCAAAGCAAATGGCATTACCTTTCATTGAATTCGTAAAAAATGAGAGACACATGTTTAATATTTTAAAGCTAGGACATCATATATGTGGTAAAAAATTGACAGCTCAAGCACCATTATTGATTTGAGATTTGTTTTTGTTGTAGCAGTTGCTAGTAGGGTGCCGTCTATGGAGGCTAGATATGATAGAACCTATGAGAGTTTGACAGTTGGAAGAGAGATGGTTTTGATTTGGATTATGACCACCTTAATCGCAATAAATTTGTTAAGCAGTCACGCCAAAGAGATCTGTTAGGAAACGGCCATGGACGCCGCCCAGATCCATGACCCTGGCTCGGAACTTTCGAAACTGCACCGCGTGCGTACGGCGCCAAGGCTAAGACCAATTTTCCATCTTATTTATGAATTTATAAGCATTCGTAAACTATTTTTAATTTCCTATAGGTTGAGGACTTGAGGTAATGCGTTCTTTTTAATCAATCATGATGCAAGTTCAATTATTAAATTGAGATTGTTGCTAGGAAAGCTCAACCTTTATTGAGAGGAAGTCGTGGGCACCGATTAGGACAAGAAATTTGTGCCAAATTACTCGAACAGCAGCCATTTACGAGATGGTTGAGATGAATCAATATTTCTCTCTTCTTTTCTCAGTGGGAAAATACTCAAAAAGAAGGTTGGTTGAGATGCTGAATTACTTGAGTAAGTGACGGATCCTATTTAATTTCTTTTCTTTGTTCTCTTATCAAATGTGATATATGATTGAGTAAGCGAGGAAACTGCTACACACGTACGTTGATATTCTGTTTTTCCTTCTCGGTGTAATGTAGTCAGAATCAATGTGATATAGGTTTCTCTCCACTTTCTTCCTTTACTAAATTGGTATATAGGTAGCACTGTAGGTTGGCTCCTTTCGATGTCATGTAGTCTGAAACAGGGTCCCTTCAACCATGTGATGTTCTTAAAGTCATCTTCTCGCACTCCTTTTCTCTTTTTCTTTATTCAGAAACCATGTGATATAGGTTTGTCTCCACCATCTTCTCTCCACTTTCTTTGTTTACTAAATTGGTATATAGGTAGCACTGTAGGTTGGCTCCTTTCGATGTCATGTATTCTGAAACAGGGTCCCTTCAACCATGTGATGTATAGTTGAGTGTTCATAACACCTTTTGCTTTGCGAGGGATAATCTCTTTTTCTTTCTGTGTAATGTAGTCAGAAATAAAGTGATGTTCTTAAGTTCATCGTGGGTGAGCCTAGCTTAGAATATAATAAGCTTAGCTTATGTGAATCTCAATCATATCATAAACTTACTCACCTTAATAAACTGTTCTAGTGTCAATGATTTTTTTTTTTGTACTTAAAAAGATAACATAAAAATGTATTGATTACTATTTTAAACTAGGTTGTTGATGATCTTCAAGAAAGTAGTGTTTAGATTCTTCTTTTGACCCATATTTTGCTAACAGATCTTGTTACTTATAACCTGCCTCTTTTTAAAGTTCGTTAACTAGAAATCAATTCATGTGGCTTTATTACTTGTTGATTAGATTATTCTACACAATAGTATTGTCTATCATTTTTAAAACTGCTTGGTATAATTGAACTGTCTCCCTGAATAGATTTTACATACAATATTATGAATTTACACATCCTCGTTTATTTTTTACCAAAAATATAACAAAAATTGTTACTTTTAAAAATGTCGCAATCTTATATATAAAAATACAAAATCAAATTCAACATTTTCAAAAGCCACATATATAGAATAACTACCTTAACTTGAATATGATAAAAATACAAAATCTTATTGAATATGATAAAAACATAATTATTAAAATAAAATAAAACAACATTGAATAACTACCTTAACTTGAATCAATTTAAAAATAAATCTTGCAAAGACCAAACATAAGTTATAATTTTATCTAACATTATTATACTTATTATTTGTGTATTTTATAGTACTATTGAAGTAAATACAAAAAGTATTGAATTGTTAGGCATAAAGTTGATTGATGTGATATTCTAAAATTAAGAATTACCAATAATATTTCTTTTTCAGTAAAACAAATTATATAAAAGTAACTTCATGTCTTTGAACTATAGTATAAACTTTTTATTGGTTTTTATTTTTTGAAACAATCTAGCATACCCATCTTTCAAAAATTATTTTTAGAAAATGCAATTGTAAAAACAAATGAATAACCAACTTATTTCATGTGTCTATAAAAAAAATTAAAAATACTTTAATCTACAAATTAGGATCCAACACATGTGATGCTTATAATAAGAAAAAATAACTTATAGATTTTTAGTCTTTCCATTTTGAGAGTAGAAAGCATTTGAACCCTTGTGAAAAATTAGGATACTAAATTATAGGTTTTATTGATTATGATAAAAAATATTTTTAAAAAATAAAGATTACCTTTTTTATAATAGAAAAAAAATACATTATGAGTAATACATACTCTTTTAAAAATTAGTTAAAATCTTCATTTATTTTTATTTTTTTTTTTAAAGGAGGAAGCTGAAAACTTTCAGAAAAATTTACAAACTATCAAAAGGTGTTTCCCTTGCACTTTCAAAAGAAATAACTTACTTTATGTGTTTAGTGCTTCCAAAACTTTTAGCTAAATCCAAACCAATGATATATCTAAATAGGCACTTTTAATTTTTAAAAGATGTTATTACTATAATTCGTGCACTAATGACCATATAATAGAGAACCAGCATATTTGATGTATAGGTATTTTTAAATGAAATGACCATTATATCCTGTGGTAAAAACTCTAAAGTTTAAAGTTATTGTCATTAATTAAACTTTAATACTGGTTAAGTGAAATTTAAAATTATTAATTACATAAAAATCTGCAAGAAAAAATAATTTTACACGGTTTCTAGTTGATATGGTTTTTTACCTAATAATTATGATTTTATATATGGAGAAAAAAGAGTGAAATACCAAATTTACAAGTCTTATCATATAATATCCCCTCTTTGCATTTATTTGTTCTATAAAAGGCCATCCATTTCTCTCTTCCTCTTCATTGCATCATATACTTGATCTTACTCAAGTGTTTCACCAATCCTTTTGAGTAGTTTTCCATTGAGAAAAATGAGAGAAATCTTGCATATTCAAGCTGGTGAATGTGGGAACCAAATAGGAGGAAAGTTTTGGGAGGTTAGTGCGACGAACATGGGTTTCACTTTCTAGAAGACACTGAGTCTTGCGATAACTTTAATATCATTATTATACTAATGTATGTCATTACACAGTGATATTAAAATTATTGTTGGACTAAGGTGTCTTTTAGAAAAGGAAACCATTATTAGTAGGAGTTTAAATGATATCAAAAACACTGCAACTGGGACTAATAGATTAAGAGCAACTTCTTTCTACTCTTGTGGCAACTAACTCGATCATTGTTGCCTTTTATGTTTGAAGCAAGAAGAAAATAAAATAAGACGGAGATAGTATAATTTTAAAGAATAAACCTTTTTTTTAACGAGGGTAAACTTCTTTGGGATTTCTGGTTTTTTCCGGGTTGGTCCGGATCTGTCCTGCCTTACCTTCGTCAAAAAATAAAGTTTGAAGATGGTAAATATTTTATTCTTTAAAATTTGTATGATATTTATTTATTGTCTTCAGAAGGTTTTTGTCATCGCACACACTCTCTCTCACTTTCACTGCATTGAATTGTTATTCCTTTTGCTTTTTCTCCGTTGAAAAACCTCGATGATTTAATTAAAGAAAGATTTATGTTTGATTATTAAACCGGGTTATCATTGTGATTGTTTCAATATAGCTTTATATTGGTGATTAGGTTGTGGATGCAATTCAAATATATAATTTCTTTTAATATGATTAGCCTCAACAGAAAAAAATAATTAATTGCTTTCCTTTACTATAAACTGCAATTAAAAGCCAAAAAACCAACCGTATAATTGTTGACCTGTTTTTAACGCCTGTTTGCTGTGATATCGGTTTTCAATCTCTTGGATACGAGTCTTTCATCTAATATTACTATGTAAGGCTCCTTTTGTTTCTGCCGAGGGACTAGATGCAGGTTCCGTCTGTTTCTGCCACCGGCGACTGACGAGCTTGAGTGCGAGACAGTGAGTGAGACCAGAGTAGAGAGCGCTTGAGTGCCACACCACCACCCGGAAGAGGGGTGAGAGAGTGACGAGAAGTGACTGAGTGAAGAGAGACGTTGAGTGGCCAAAAAACGCCGTCAGTGAGAGAGGTACAGATCTAGGGTTTTCGGCGCAAAAAAAAAAAAGAAAGAAAAGAAAAATGAAAACGGTGAAAGAGAGAGATAAATCTGAAGAACAAAATGGAAGGAGTAGGAGAAAATGGTATGAGATTGCTGAGCCTTATTGATAGACACTGCCTTATTCAGATTTATGAGACTATGAGTGCGAAAATGATGGAGCTGCCTGAAATGAGTTAATTTTGACTTTGGGCCATGTTTTGTGGCCATCAAACATATCTTTTCAGTTTCTAATTCAAAAGATTTTTTTGTGTCTGTAACAATTGTTTTTTTTTTCTAAGATAAAAAAGGGCTCTTGTCAGTTTTTTTTTTAATATATATTCTTATACCATAATTTAGTTCTTAGCTTGCATTGCAGTGGTATAAGAATATATATGGTTGGCCGATAGTAAAATATTTTACATCAATTTTATTTACATCTTTAAATTTGATCATTTGGGACATATGATTCTACTATCTTCGGAAGTCGCACTATTGTTTGGCAAATGGATAATTATTTCATATATTATGCATGCTAAAAAAGAGCAAACCCAAAAGATCTAATGTTCATTTCTCAGTGAAGATGGCCAGATGGACATGAGTTAAAATAGGTTTGTAATTGACTCAATTTCTTAGAATTGCTTTCTCAAATGATCTTCAAGTTTGAAGATGGCATGAGCCCAAGGCCAACAGAGGGAAATAACACCAAATAATTATATGCCAATTTTGTCTATTTACAGAAAGAGTTCGATGTGTATTTGTTATATTCTGTTAAACAGTTGGTGAAAGCCGATTGATTCTAACTTATTTAAAAGTCATGTAATGCATTTCTGTTTTTACATTGTAAATTTAAATACCATCTCCATTTCTTTATGGTGCATATAATTCTTTTCATTATAGGAATGTGTAATCAATACAGAAAAAATAGGGACATTGATATAAGTTTTACCATCCTTGTTAAGTAGAAATTCCAATGCATCAAAATTCTGGTATAGTGTTAGATCACGTTAACTGATATAATTGTATAGTAATATGCTTCACTTGCAAGAATATTCACGGTACACAAAAGTCAAAAAGAGAGTAACATGACTTTTAGTTCTAAGCAATTTTTCCAGTTAGCTAACAAAGCCAATTCTTGGCCTAATATATCTCCTTCAATAAAATAATGAAAACAAAATCATAATGAAGAGTTACCGTTTACAAGAGCTTTTGGAGAATAAATCCTCCAACACGTGTGTTTGGTAACTGATAAGTTTGCTGTGGTATTTGAATATGACCATACGAAGTAATGCTGCATAATTATAAGAGTAATAAATTAGGCAATGTGTGGAGATCATGGCTGCAGATTATTTTTACAATGATTGTGGTTATGCGTGAGGTAATATCATTTGGCCATTACAATACAACTTTAGGAAGCACAAAACCACATGGATTAAAATGCAATTTTTATTTTTCTTTTTTTATGCCATGATAAAACAGCCTAATTTCTGCACAGTACAACAGGAAGTGATGATCAACATACCCAAATAAACCAGGAAGTGATTGCTGACTAATAACTCTTCCATCCCCATGACATTTTCTAAATTTCCACATTCATAAATATCCCCACAGCATACATACAAACTTGACAAGTCATGCTACTAATTAATAGTTTCCATATGTTATATATTATTATGATATGATTATTATTTCTTAAGTGTCATTATACTTGGGAGGAGGTTATGCTGCTGTTTCAGCAGTTGATGGCTTGAGAAGTGAAGAAGAAGAACCAAGAGGCTCATGCACTACAGAGTTGGAAGAAACTGATATGGGATTTCCCTCAAGCTGCAACATAATACTTCCTAGTATTTCAGTTAACAGTTTCTTGAATTCTCATCTTCTTTAACCATCTTTGCATCATCTGCATTCATCATCTTGAACACTTCTCCAATAACCTTATCCATCTGCATATATAACAATCAACTGTCACAAAATTCACCTACCAACTTTTGAAACAGATCAAAATATTACTCCCTCTGATTTAAAATACCTGTCAATTTGGATAAATCATGGTCCGAACTAACAGTTATAAATATATAAAACAACTTCGATAAATTATTTGGGATCATACCTCTTCAATTGCACCAAATGGTGGTAATCCAGCAGATGGAGACACTCCATCTACTGCTAGCCGTAGATACTCCTTTGAAATTTTTCCATTCTTATCTTTAGGCAAATTCTCTACAACTGAATTCAAAGTCTGCATATCCAACAATAGATTGGTCAACTGAATGCAAGATTTTAACAAAAGTAAGATAATTAGTATATATAATATATAATATGATCCTAATTTATAAAGAAATGAATTAACCTTGTCAAATTCAAACTTGTTGGATAGTAGTCTCTTAACACCAGATCCATCAAAGGTGTTTTCGCTATGAGCAACAATGACAGGTTGCTCCTTAAGCCGTTCAGCTGCACTTAATGCAACTTTCTTAAACCCCTCCAAAAATGTCTTTTGATTTTCAGAAGCAAGAGGCTTATCCCAATCAGGTCCACCTTGAGATAACAGTACAGGTTCCACAATGTTGCTAAACACCTAAATAGATTAACATAAACCAATAAGTACAAAATGAACTTAGCATTACTGTGTGTGTAAGTCAACAATTAACCGACTTCGACTATATGAATCAAACGATGTCAGAATACAGTGGACAGTAAGTACAAAATGAACTTAGCATAAGTGTGTGTAAAATATTCAGTTCTAAGAAGTCAATAATTAACAGACAAACAAATAAGAACTTAGACTACACAAATCGAACGGGGTCAGAATATAGGGTCATGTACTTGATCAAGGCAAACAAAGTTTGTAACAAAGGTTGGTATTTGATGATTACTCAAGAATCTGAAGCAGGATGAATTCCTTGATCAACAGTGAGTTTAGAGAAAGAGCTGTAACTATATGGTGACGAAGTGATTTTTGAGGGGAACCAATCTGAGAGAATATGGATGCTATTTCAGCTTCATAACTTGGACCATTAACAAACTCAAGAAGATCTTCACCATCAATGCGTAGAATTACAACTGGATCTCTCTTCAAACCAGCAGCCATACCCAACAGAATGTCTGACAGAACCTCCTTGAACTCACTCTTGCTCACTTTTTCTTGCTTGCCATGTGTGAACTCATTCAACATCTATGAAACAAAAACCCCATTGGAGCACTAAAACAAACATCTCATATGCGTTAATCCTGATTCATATGGTACATTGCTTTTACACGTCACAATAATATCCTTAGAATCATATTGCTATATGTTGTGACTAATGTATCTTATGCTTTATATATTTATCCTTTTGCTGTCTTTAGCACATATAGTTATATTTGTTAGCTGAGAAATTTTACTTTTTCCAAAAGCATGCCACAAAAAAGAGCAACTTTTTTTGTCCCCAGAATATGACATTGCCTTCAAAATGCAGCTGGAAGCAAAACTTTCCAAACATACGTCGACTTTTTGTTACTACGAACTCTGAAAGTCTAATAACTCCAAACTTTCTAGCATTTTCTTAGTAAGCATAGTAGTTAATTAGTTTTGAGGTATGATTTGAAGTTTGAACAGCGCAAATAATCAACACTTTGACACACTAATATTTTTAGTTTCCAGCATGTTCCTTAACCAGATTCTTCCTTATATATGTTGATAAGAAGATAGGCACAAAAAGGTGAAGTTACAAAAAAGAAATCAATTGCAAATTTGTAACAAAAAAAGAGGGGTAAAGTACTAAATTGGTCCTAGCTTTGGGCGTAATTCTGTTTTGGTCCTTAAGATTTAAAGTGTTCTATTTGAATCCAAAAAAGTTTCATTTAGTATCAATTTAGTCCCACAGTGAGGTCAAAATTAAATAATTAACAAAATGTCCTACATAACAACAGTTCAAAAACAAAATCCATAATCTGGAGAACAAGTACAAGCTCCAGAGACACAAAATTAACCACTCAATACATTTATTTATCATTTTCTTTAGTTTTATAGAAAATCTTACCACTGTTAATATGTATAACAATTAATATATATTGATATTGAAAAACAATCTTACTAAAATTTTTTATTTAATGTTAAAACAATATATATAGATATCGAAAAATTAATAGTAAAATATAAAAAAACTGTTAATGAAAATTTTGGTAAAATTATAATTTAATAATTAAAAAATTATTGAAGGGTATTTTAGAAAAAAATAATATAATTATTAAATTCTTTTAAAAATATAATTTAATCAATAAAAGAATAATTTATTAAAAAATATTTTGGTAAGCAAAATTTAATGATAAAAATTAAAATTTTTGTTAAAAATAATTTATTTTTCTTAAAAAATAGATAAAAGTTAACATTAGTTAACACAAAAAGTTTAAAATGGATTAAAGAGGAAATTTTTTTAAAAGTTAGAAGGGAGAAGAATGTATATTTATAAAATAGAGGGGAAGGGAGTGTCATTTTAGTAAGAGTAAAATTTTCTCTAATTCTAAATACTTGTTTCAGTAAAATGGCATATGCTTGTTGATTAATAAAATTACGTTGGTTTCAAGTTTTATACGTTTAGGTGTTTTTCTTTTCAACTTTACAATTTAACCCTCTCCTCATCGTTTACACTATTCTTAATTTCTTACACATACGTTTTGTAACATATAATACACACACTGACACAAACATTTACCTTATAGTTTAAATTTGATTGCCATAATATTGTTATATATCTAACTTGAACATATAACTACTACCTCCAATTCAAGTGTTGATAAAAGTAATTTTAAAAAATCTAACAAAAAGATGACAAAACAATTAATTGTTTAGCGTACTTTTGTTTCTTATATAACTAGATGACGTCATATAAAATTGTGGCTTAAATATTTCTGTTAGTTTTAGTTTTAACAGAAAACTAAAATTGAGTCATTTGATAATCGTTCTTCTTTTTTTCTTTTATCAATAATTTTCAGAGTGTATTTATCTATCGTTTTTAAAATTATTTTTATTACAATATAATTTTTTAAGGAATAGATTTGGTACCATTTTATCTTATCAACTCGTTCTCAAAAAAACAGAAATTCGATAAGTCATACACTAAGATAATTTAATAGTATAAGTTTAAATCATGCTCTAAGCCATTATGATATAGATCAGAATCCAAATTTAAACTATTAGATTACTTTAATGTATGATAATGACTTAAAATATATATCTCCAAAAAATAAAATTATTCAAAACCTTAAATCTGTGCAATATATGCGGAGAGATTTAGAAACTGTGGTAAGCAGCAAGTATCTGAACAATGCACAAAATACAAGCATGTAGACCTCATATAATAAGTCTCAAATTTATGTGAATTGTGATGATTAAGTTTTTATCTTTTTTCTTGTTTCTGATCCTAAAAGGCTACCCTGTCATTTATAGGATGTACCACATGAATGTACCTTTGTGTAGATTATGACTCTATGTAATAAAATGTATATTTATTTATCATGAGATAACAAAAACTAAATAATAAAATAATGACATGCTTAATTATTTTGTTATCTAATGCAACTATCGTTAGCATGAGACCCCTGTATAAGGGATTGTTTTTCAAAAGTTCTTGTAAACTGTAACTGTTGATTATGATTTCTTTTTTATTAAGGAGATACATTAGGTCAAGAAATGACTTTGTTAAATGGAAAAAGTTGCTTAAAACTAAAAGATATGTTACATACTCAGTTTTTGACTTTTGTGTACTGTGAATATTCTTGCAATGGAAGCATCTTATTATATAGTTATATCAATTATTAATATGATCTAACACTATGCCAAAATTTGGATGCAATTGAAAATTTTACTTTAGACAAGCGATCTTGAAAACATTTTTATGGGAGCCAAACATATAATTAAGATATAAATTATGTGTCATGAAACTAATTTTCTTTCAAAAACTTAAATTCATAGGAAAGGTATTGATTATATCTCTAACATTATGTCAATTATTTATGTTCAAATTAAAAGTATTAATATTTTGTATCTTTCAATCATTATAACTTCATAATTATTATAGAATTGTAATAAATTATAATTAGCATAATAACATTTAAATTTATAATAAATAGATATTTTTGTTTTTAATTTTTAAATTATTTTTTTAAATATTAAAAATTGATAAGAAAAATATAAAATGATAAACTTTAAATTTAACAAAAGCTTCTTTTTTTTTTTAATTTTATGATATCACTTATTCTATTGTGCAACACATTTTGACAATGACATAGAAAATTAAAACATTAGACTTATTTTAATAAACACTACTCAGGGAATAAATCATGTGGAATTAGTTTATCTATTTTATAATTTAGTTGAAAAATAATGTATTATAAAATATTAAAATTAATAAAATAGTATGAAATCATTTGTTAATATTATTTATTATTTTATAATTGGATTTCATTTAATAAAATCATTATAATTTAAAATTATTAGCTTGTCTTTCTAATTATAAACTTAACAAATATTATTTATAATTATAATATAATCAAGATATAAATAAATAAAAGTAAAAGAATAATAAAGATTTATGACGTTAAAAAAAGAGATATATATAATGGATAAAAAAAAGAAAAAAAAAAGGTACTTTTTAGACGACTTGAACTAAGAATCGGAGCATTGTGTAACGACTTACAAGAGGAGTGAACACTAACTCAACTTCTATTTATTGTAATTTTAGATGTTATTATGTTAATTATAATTTATTACAATTCTATAATTACGAAGTTATAATGATTGAAAGATAAAAATATTAATACTTTTAATATTTTTTTTCTACTGATTACATATCCCTATAATGTAAAGATCTGTATGCAGCATTAAAAAATGGAGATGACATTCAAATTTACAATGTAAGAGCAAAAATACATTACATGGAACATACAAAATAGAGATGGCATTCAAATTTACAATGTAAGAACAGAAATGCATTACATGGCTTTCAAATAAGTTAGAATCAATCCGCCTTTAACAGAATATAACAATTACACATTGAACTCTTTCTGTAGATAAATAAACAAAGCATACAATTTTTTTGTTTTTGTTGTTCATACAGACACACTCACACTCTCACTTAGCATACAATTATTTGTACAATTCATAATATATTATGAAGGCAAGAAAGATCCAACCAAAAAAACCTAAAGTTCATTCGCCAATAATCCATTTCTCAGCAAAGGGGCCCAAACAACTTGTTGGATTAAACCCAACACCAGCATAGCCTAGGTATCCACTAACAATTATAGAGACAAACGTTGTCAATGCCAATGCTCCAGCAGTCAACACCTTTGGTAATCCTAATTTCTTTAACTTTTTTTTGTCAAATCCCAAAGTAAATAGCACCAAAGATGTGAATGAAAATTCTATAAAAAATGCAACTAGTGGCTTTGATCCTAGTTTTATATTATGATCATCACCAATTGCACAGCTTTCTAATGAATACTTTTCTTGTAATTTTGGATTCATTACATATTTTAGTATAATGAAACCAATTATTGATCCAATACATTGTGCAATGATATACATTAGTCCACGTGTTATAGTAATAACATTCTTTAATATTGCTATTACTGTGACAGTGGAACTCATGTGAATTTCGAAGAATGGAATTGTGTTTAATAGCAACAATAATAAAAAGAATATTACAACAGGGACTAACAGTTTGGGATCAACTTCATTTGAGTCCAAGCAGCGGATTATTGAGCCTGTTTGCATAAACATTAACATGTAGTTGAGAACTAGCTCTCTCAGCGCTGCCACCCATGTCTAAAACAAGAAAATAAAATAAAATGTCATTCTTTGTTATATTAATCTTAGAGACAGTAATACAGTATAATCTTTTATTAAAAAAATGACAAAAGCCCTTTAAAAAAAGCATGTTGATATCCCAAAACAATTGTTGCAGACACAAAAAAGGGCTTTTGAACTAAAAAATAAAGAGCTATGTTTGTTGGGATGCAAACCATGGTGCAAAAAAGTAACCTTTTTCTCCTGTTTATGAAGTAACTATGAAATACCAAAAAAAAAAAAAAAAAAAAAAAACGCAGCTCCATCATTTTCCTGTTATCTCTCTCTTTCACCATTTTCTGTTTTCTTTTCGTTTTTTTTTTTTTTTTTTTCGCGCCGAAAACCCCATATCTGTCACCGACGACGTTTTTTGGCCGCTCAACGTCTCTTTTCACTCAGTCTCTTCTCATCACTCTCTCACAATCTCACCTCTCTCCGGTCTTGCTCACTCACTCACTCACAACTCGTCGTCGCACTGTGTTGTCCGTCGCCGGCGGCAGAAGCAGACGGAACCTGCATCTAGTCCCTGGGCAGGTGAGTTCTAACAAATTGCCCTGTTTTCCGTTGCTGTAAATCATCACTTGAAGGTGTAGTGATGAAATGATGATAATCAGCAACAAATTCAAGTACATATGCTATAACTAATATGACTAGAAGCTATGATGAACAAATACATATGTTATATATATAATGACGACAACAACAACAAGGTATTCAATTACCAGTGGCATGAAAATCTCATGTGCTCCAATGAAAGAAAGAAAATTAGACTTTGAAGACTTATTGGTATCCAAAGTGTTAACCTTGTCAGTCTGAACAGTAAAACTTGCCATCAATCCTGGATTTTCAAAAGGAACAACTTTCTGAACTTTAAATTAGAAGCAAATGATATTTCTGTATTCGTAATTCGTATGTTCCTTTCAACTAATTCATGCATATATATATATATATATATAGGCCAATGCTAGCATGTTGAAGATGTAAAATTTCAGTTGGTGTTGAAATGATTTGTCACGATGAAAAGGACGCATGTAGGAGTGGGCGTAACACGCGCAGGCAGGGACTCAGATGTGTTTGTCTTAAGCTATAGTGAATTGTGATTAGTTTTTTTTGTTGGCAGGATCGTTTATAGTGCTAATCCTGGGTTTTGGGCTTTTGGCTTTATTGAAGATATTGTTTGAACTTTGAAAACGGGTTAGTCTCATGTAAGTTAAATTTTATTTAGAAATGCTGGTTTTGATTTTTTTTTTTTTTTTTAAACATTGAAGAGCATAGTAAATGCAAAGTAATTAACGAATCATTAAAAATTTAAAAGAATAGTGAATTTTAAAAAAATAAAATTAAAAAAAGAATATATTTTTTTTGAATAAGTTATCTCAACACAACACAATAGAGCAACAAAAAACCTACGTGAGACAACAACAATCAAATCCATAACAAAAGAAAAATATCTCTAGTGTTATTTTCAGCATGAGGAGTGCTAGGGATCAGCAACTTTTGTGATTTGTAGTTATTAAATAGCCATCAATAATAATTTTAATGGTGTGAGATTGGTGTGAGATTTCATCTAATGATTTACTTTTTCTTATTGGTTACATGTTGGCTAGAATTTAAAAAAGTTGTTGGCCCCCTAAACTTTTCTTTTCAGCATTGCAATCAACAACAAAAGGGATCCACACTACTCCACTCTCTATAACTAATTAAAGATTTCTAAAAAATTTCTTCAACACCCACTTCCTTGCTATTAAGAATCGGTCCGTTCCTCTCTAGCCAAATGATTCATATAAGCCATTTGTTGCACTCATCTCTCCTGTTGACAAAAAAAAAGAAGAATATATATATTAAATTTAAAAATAAGGATAATTTATATTAATAAATTGATTGGCGGCTAAAATTATACAGATGTCATGAATAAAAATTAGTTATATGTCTACTATAAACAAATCTATATAAATCAAATTAGTGAAACTCAATTTACGTATTTATATATAAATCACATTAAGCTAATTCGATTTACTATGCACAGTATATACATAGTAAATATGTATAAATTAAAATAAAAAATTTTATTATAATAATTTATTATAATAAAATTTTTATTTTTAGTCCTACATTAAAAATTTTTAATGTATTTATTAAAATAAAATTTTTTAAATACTTTGATTTTAATAAATAATAATAAATATATTAAAATGTAAAATTTAAATTTTTTATATAAAACAAAAAACTTTTATTTTTAATACTAAAAATAAAAAATATACGAACAAAAATAATACATATAGTTTTTTTCTAATAAATATATAAAAATAAATTTTTATTAAAATAAATTTGATGTTGATGATTTGTGCAGGTAACTAGTTGAATATTCAGACCAAAAATAATTTATTTTTATAAAAAAAATTGTGATAAATCAGTCTAACAAATATCGTAGACTTTTTTGTTAGGCGAATGATATTGTAATTTGTTTATCGTCGCTCCACCATCAATCTTCCACACTCCAACAACAAAGTAACATCTAACATGTATCTCCTCCTTCTTTAGTATCCCAATCTTTTAATATTGACAACATTTTTACAACTTTTACACTTATTATTATTATTATTATTATTATTATTATTATTATTATTATTATTATTATTAGGGTAAAATATATTTTTTGTCCTTAAAGTTTGACAAAAATTTTAAAAATATCCGTCCTTAAATTGTTTTATTTTAATTTTGTCCCAAAAATTTTCGATTTGCATCAAATATACTCTCAACGGTTAAATTTTCAAAAAAATTAAGACTAATTTAACAATAATGCATGAAAATTATGCTTGATTTGCTTGTGTTGAGGGTTATTCTTATGAAATTATTATTGAATTGGTCTTGAATTTTTTAAAAAATTAGCCGTCAGAAATATATTTGATGCAAATTAAAAAATTTTGGGACAAAATTGAAAACAAAATAAAATTTAGGAGTATTTTTGAAATTTTTGTCAAATTCAAAGACAAAAAATGTACTTTAATCTTATTATTATTATTATTATTATTATTATTATTATTATATGGTTTATTGTTTCTGTTTAAATTTAAAGGTTAAGGATTTAAAGTTTAGAATTACGGACTAAAATTTATGAACAAGTTGAGAAATTTAAGGTTTAGTGTTTAAGAGTTATTTATTTAGTATTTTTTATCTAATATTAACTATTAAGTGTTTAGGATTTATAAGGTTATGATTGAGGCATTTTGGATTTGTGGTTAGAGTTTATGATATGTTATTGATGGTTTATGGTTGAGAAGTTATGTGTTAGGATTTAGGATTTTAGATCTAAGATTTGTGATTTAGGATTTAGAGTTTATGTTTAAGGGTTTAGGGTTTAGTGATGTGTATTTAGTTTTTAAAAAAAAATAGTTTATAAATTCTAAATTAGTGAATATTAATTTAAGGTTGACAAAAATTTAGTATAAATTCAATGATTTGAAATTTTTTGTTTTTTATTATTTTAAATTAGTAGGTATTTTTTTATTTTAAAATTTTTCTTTTTTTACTATTTGACAATGATTTGAATTTAAAAAAACAAAAATAAAAATATTGTCAAAATATAAAAGATTGTGGCCTTTTTAAAATTTTGTAATATTTTAAAGTGTTAATAAATATTGTATATTTACTAAAAAAATTATAAGTGTCATTTATTTAGAACAAGTTGTTTAAATAAATTAATTGGACTTCAAATTAATCATATTACAACTTTTTAATACAGTTATTTACAACTTTTTTATATATATGTAAACCGATACAGGTGTAGCGATTTTCAAATTGAATATAATTCACTATAGGATAATTAACGTAAATTAGCTAAAGAAACGAGCTTAGCAAAAACAGCTAAAAGTGTAGCAATTTCAGAAGGATTTGCAGGTTACATAAATTGCTGCTAGGTATAGCGATTTATGTATAATGAAAATTATCTCTATTTCTGTAATAATTATGTATGGAATGAAATGAATACACCATTTATCATATGACATGTATTCATATTGTTAGATCTAACAAAAAAATATATTAAAATTATAAATTTGATATACTTTTTAATAAATAAAAATTTAAATTTTTTACTATTATTCAATTAAATTTATCTATTTTTTATAGGACTATGTACAATTGATAATAATTCTAAACTTCTTTTATATTCACATAACATAAAAGTTAAATTCTTTTTTTAAACACTCTCAAAAAGTCATGAAAATAATTTTTAATATTTTTAAAACATAATTTTAAATATATTTTTTTATACATATTTATTGTTGCTTCTAGAATAATAATAAAATTTTTAAATTTTACCACAATAATTTTTTGTAAGAATAAATTATTGGGATAAAATAAATTTTAAAGTTTTAAAATAACATATTTTTAAAGATAATTTTCAAAAATGAATTAAATTTTTTAAAATAAACAGTTAAATATTGCACTCTTATTATTATTTAGAACAAAAAAATATTGTATTCTTTAGTTTTTTAAGCAAATAAAAGTGATTGTTATTGACCTATTGTACTTAAAAAATAGTATCTAATTTGTTAAAAAAATTAGAATTAATATTTAATTTAAAAATATAAAAATAAATAAATTTTTAAAATTTAAAATTTATTATAAAAAATAAATAAAAAAAAAGTATGATCAAAGAATCATAAAAAAGACTGAAAATTGGGGCTATCTAAAATGACTTATACAAGAAGAAACCGTCAAAAATTTAAAATTTGCCGCACATTTCTTTATGTCAACACTCAATATTTATTAGAATCCAAAAAATGTCATTACAATCATTTGTTGGACTCCCAAAAATAGATCAACAACATAATCATTATAGGATTATTCTCTACATACAAGTCATTTACACATACAAGTTCATACAAATTATTTATATTGTATTGTTTAAGAATTTTTTATGTATGTGTATTGATAAGTTCTATATAATTCAAAATTCTTTCTCTTTTTCTTTGCATTATAAAAGTAAATTTTATTGAATTATGATTAACTTGTATAAATTTATATGTTAAAAAGACTTGTATGTACATCTAATTAAAAATTCTCTTTCATCATTCTCTCGCCACGCTGTAGGAATTGTCGGTTATCATCAAGGCAACTTACACACGTAACTCTTTCACTGCGCTATCTATTTTCAGCATCAACCGAAAAAAAAATTTTGAGCGCCATAGCATAATTCGTATATATATATGTGATTTGTTTATTTATCAATTTGGCTATGTAAGAAAAAATATATAAAATTTTTTATTTTGAAAAGTGAAGTTAAATACAAAATGAAGATTTTAACTAAATTTTAAGAATATGCATTACACATCATGTATTTATTTATTTTTTTATTATAAAAAATATTTATTTTAGAAAAATATTTTTTACTATAATCAATAAGACCTGCAATTTAGTACCATAATCTTATAGAAAATTATATGGTACAGATATAAATCTGTACAGATTTAAAGATTTGTTTCCTTAAACCACACTTTTTAAAGCCACATTTTTCACTTAAAACCGTAACTCTTCACAAAAAAAAACGTCACCTAATGGAAAAAAGTAAATTAGAAGATTTAAGAGAAGAAATAATTAAGTTATCGAAATTAATAGATCAAAAATTAATGATTTTAACTAATGTTAACTGTAATGACACCGAATTCTTAAAATCAATACAAAATGATTTTTCTCAAAATCTTTATTTTACTATAAGTTTTATTGAAGGACTTCAAAAACCTGAAAAAACTTATTTTTCACACGGAATTTCTAAGAAATGTTACCATGGAAATGATTCCCCACATCTTTATCATACTTTTAACCCACAATTAAATTCTATAGTAGATATGCTTGAGGAAATATTAGTATCTATAAAATTTCAAAGAAATAAGGAAAAAGAAAATCCCAAAGAAGAGAAATTTCAAAATATAATCAACATAACAGAATTAAAAGTAAAACCACCACTAAAATTATGAATATTGAAGAAAAATTAGAAGAAGTTACAATGCTTTTTAAACAATTAAAAATGGCTCAAGAAAATAATATTATGGAATAGGGATTTCAAATAGAAGAAGAATTAGTAAATTCTGAAAATATAGAAAATGAAGAACACATCCTAGATTATTCAAGTGACGAAGAACCAGCAATTCCAATACAAGTAAAAAATGAAGCTGGAACATCTAGGGATAATCAATCTCAATTTAAATGGGAAACAGGTTTTGATAATTATGCTTTTAAAAAAGGATTTATAAATAAAGATTCAAAATATACAAAAACACCATCAAAATACGTTCCTAAAATCCAGGAAATGGAAGGAGAAAGAATGCTCGATTTAGACTGTAAAAAGAATGAAAAAGAAATTTTCGAAAACTGGTTGAATTCCTTCTTATTAGAAGCCTTTACTAATCCAAAGCTTAATGAATTATCTGGAAGAGATATTTGGAATTATATAGGGTTTCATACTAAAGGAGCTATAAGAGATTATATGACATCAATAGAAAACCAAATAATAGAAGAATTAGCAACAAAAACAACAGCTTATGATAAGATATTATATATAATGATGATTCTATATAAAGAATTTTTTGGAAAAAATATTATAGATCATAAACAAGAAGTCTATAATAAAAAATATCAAGAAGCAAAAAATCATTTAGCTAACATTCAGATATATGATCTATGTAATGTGGAGTCTTATATATGTGAATATAGAATACATTATTACAAATTAAAAGAAGAAGATAAAAATCATTATCTTAGTATGTATATAACAAAACTTCCATATCCTGCTAATGAATTTATTATGGGAAGATTTATAAGAGAAATAAATAGAGGAACAATTGAAAATAATTTTGGTGGAGCAACCTCTGCAATAAGAGAGGAAATAAAAGAACGTTGTATGCAAGAAGCAACTCAAAAAAGATTTGCAAATATAATTAGAATTTGCTGTCAGGATAATGAAGAGATACCTCAAAAATATGGTCTTAATAAAAATTTTCAAAGAAAAAGAAAATATCAATTTAGAAAAAGGAAATACTATCCAAACTGGAGAAAAAAGAGGTATTTTAGAAAAAGAAATAACAATAAAAACAAAAGACAAAAAAGTGATTATTGCCCGAATAAAAAAGAAAATTGTAAGTGTTGGTATTGCCAAGAAGAAGGACACTATGCAAATGAATGTCCGAAAAAGAAGGATAAAAAGGATCTTACTAAACAAATAGAAATTGCTAAGTCCTGTTTTATGGAACCATTAGAAGAATCTGATGATAACTTAGACTATATTTTTGAATATGTCTCGGAAACAGACTCAGAGACTGAGTAATAATGCTACATTTATTACTATAAAAATAACAGAAAAGTTTATAAATGCTTTTATAGATTCTGGAGCAACACAATGCTTTGCTAGTTCAAACATAAAACTTGATTGGAAAAAATTAAAGAAACCATTAAGAGTTAGAATAGCTGACAAATCAATACATAAAATTAACCAAAAAGCAGAGATGGTTGAAATTTTTATTCAAAATTATAGGTTCATTGTTCCATCTATATATATGTTAGACTCTGGAATGGATTTTATCATAGGAAATAATTTTTTAAAGTTATATCATCCATTCATTCAAGAATTAACATATATAGTTTTAAAAGCTCCACACGATTCTTCAATAAATCAAAAATCAAAACGTATAAAAATACCAACTACTACTATAGATAAGATCTTAAAATTTAAAATATTTTCTATATTAGAGACATGTTATTTAAATTTATACTTTCAGATAAACATCCCAAAAAATAATCTTGAAATAAAGATAGAAGAATTTTTGGATGAAATCTGTGCTGAAAATCCTTTAGATATTAAAAATACAAATAATGAATTAGTAAGTATTAAATTAAAAGATCCTACAAAAGAGATAAATGTTCCAAATAAAATTCCTTATTCCACAAGAGATAGAGAAGAGTTTTCATTAGAATGTAAAGATCTTTTGGAAAAAGGAATTATAAGATTAAGTAAAAGTCCTCATGCGGCTCCAGCCTTTTATGTCGAAAACAATAATGAAATTAAAAGGGGAAAACGAAGAATGGTTATTAACTATAAGAAGATGAATGAAGCAACTATTGGTGATGCTCATAAACTTCCAAGAAAAGATTCTATTTTAGAAAAAATCAAAGGAGCAACTTGGTTTTCATCTCTTGATGCAAAATCAGGATATTGGCAACTTCGTTTAGACGAAGAAACAAAGAAATTAACTGCTTTTACTTGCCCAACAAAAGAATCAACAAGTGTATTGCTCTATGAATGGAATGTATTACCATTCGGGTTAAAACAAGCCCCAGGTATTTATCAAAGATTTATGGAAGAAAATCTAAAAGAGTTAAATGAATTTGTTTTAGTGTACATTGATGATATACTAATTTTTACAAAACAGGATAAAGAAGATCATCTTCAGAAATTATTAATAGTTTTAGAAAGATGTAAAGATAAAGGATTAGTTCTTAGCAAAAAGAAAGCAAGAATAGCAAAACAAGAAATAGAGTTTCTTGGATTAATTCTATCCACTCAAGGAAAGCTAAAACTACAGCCAAATGTCCTAGAAAAGGTAAATTTATTTCCTAATAAAATAGAAGATAGAAAACAATTACAAAGATTTTTAGGGTGTATAAATTATATTTCTGATCAAGGATTTTTAAAGAATATAACAGAATACACTAAAAGCTTATTTCCAAAAATAAGTACTAAAAAAGAATGGAAATGGGATGAAAAAGATAGTATGCAAATTCAAAGGATTAAAGAATTATGTGAAAAACTTCCAGAACTTTATATTCCAGAAGAAAATGACTACTTAATAGTAGAAACAGATGCTTCAGACATAACCTGGTCAGGATGTCTAAAAGCTAAGAAGGCTATAAAAAGTTTGGAACAAGAAAAAGAATCACTAGATTCTAAATATTCCCCAAAGGAATTACTTTGCAGGTATATTTCAGGGACTTTTACTCCAACAGAACAGAGATATACTACTCATGAAAAGGAAACTCTAGCAGCAATTAAATCTCTTAAGAAATGGAAAATTGATTTACTACCCAGAGAATTTACATTAAGGACAGATTCAAGTTACCTAACAGGTTTCATACGATATAATTTAAAAGTTGATTATAATCATGGACGATTGGTAAGATGGCAATTATTTTTGTTACAATATCCAATAAAAATTGAATATATTAAAGGTGACAAAAATGTTATTGCAGATACATTAACAAGAGAATGGAGTTCGTCTACAACGCATTAGATCAAGAAATTCAGAAATACGAACAAGAACTCGAAAAATGCAAGCATTGTCAGCAAATAAGGACACAGATCCAATCCCTCAAGAAGGCCATCGAAGCAATGAAATCAACACAACAACCAAAACCATCAGAGCTCAGCCAGCTAAGCGTGGTGGACAAATCAGGTGAAGAAAAAATTCCAGAAAATAAAACAATTGCTGAAATTATCAAAAAATCCACCCAAGATAAAAAATATTATGTAATTTATAATGGCCCCATGAAAGGAGTATATGATGCCTGGGAAAAAGCAGCACCATTCACACACCAGTCAAAGATAATTCATAAAGGAGGATTCCTAGCACTGGAAGAGGCAAAGAAATCCTTCAAGGAATATGAAGCTCTTCATCCAGAGCAAACCCTAAAAAGAGCAGATAAAGCTCCAATTCAAACCCAGAGAACAGGGATAATAAGAAACATTCCTACAAGGGCTGAAATCAAGGAAAAGAAAAGGGTCTGTAGATCTAATCTCAGAGAAACTCTTAACATAGTCCTGAATTGGACTGAAGAAAAAAGGGCAATTTTGGGATATTATCCTGTTGCCAAAGAACAGCTAACAAAGCTGGTTATATTTCCAGATGCTTCCCCATCTGACACCTATCAGTTTTTTCAGTATGGATTAATTGATACAATCTTAATTTTTAATGATTTAAAAATTATTAGTGAGTTTCCTGCAGGATTCGTTGATGCAGTGAAGAGATTTAAAAATATGATTGACAACGTAAATCCAAGGGATATATCCCTAAAATTTACGAACAGTCAACCTATTTTTAATGAAGAAGAAGAATGCTTGGTTCCAGCACACCAAGTAATATTCATGTCCGTCTTCCCAGGAAATTTTCAACCAATTGATCAAGTTCAAGATTTAACAATCTACAGTCATGAAGGAAGGCTAGCCAGCACACTAGCAAGGGTCTTCGAAAGAACTCAAAAGATAACAAGGGAATCTCACACAAGAATTAATTATAAAAGCAGAAATACTTTGCTTGTGTCTAGTAAAAGGAATGAAATTGAAGAAAGAGAGATGAGACTCTTAGTGGAATTTGAATCAGCATTCTACAACTTATCTGGACTCTTAGAAAAGCTCCCTGAAGGGATAAAGAGGAATCTCTGCTATTTGATAAAAGACAGAGAAGACCACAAATGCCAGCTATGCGTCTCAGAGTTATCTGAAGAAAGCAATAATAAAACGGAATCAACCCACATGATAAAGGAAGAAGACAACGCATCTGAAGGTCACATAATGAAAGAGGAAGACAGTACATCCGAAGCATCTCTCAACATTATTGCATAGTGACGTAAGCGCTTAGGTCATAGAGCACCAACAATGTAGCTGGTGCAAGATAATAAACAATGACGTAAGCAATGACGTCATAAGAAGGGTAAGGATGGGAATTGTCCATCAGACCCAACCATTATAAATAGGTTGCTTAGGCAATTGTAGAAGGCATCAGACAATAGGAAGCAGGAGGCTAAGAGTACTCATATGCTAGGAAAGCAAAGAGGAAGCTGCCGAGGCGATTCTATAGTCTGAGGAAGAATCCCCTTAGGGAAAAATAGTTCTAAACTCCCCTCTGGAGTTAGTATCTACAATCTCCC
Source organism: Arachis ipaensis (assembly GCF_059453495.1). Taxonomy (NCBI): domain Eukaryota; kingdom Viridiplantae; phylum Streptophyta; class Magnoliopsida; order Fabales; family Fabaceae; genus Arachis; species Arachis ipaensis. The sequence continues at coordinate 10,619,964 of NC_142438.1, forward strand.
CTCTGGAGATAAAAACCCCTTATGTAAAATATACTGAATAAAGGAAGTTTTTCTCCAGAAAGGTATATCTTCATTCTAGTCTTTCAATTATGAATTATTTAGAAAGTTTAGAATTAACAGAAGAATCTGATTATTATAGATTAACTGCTTTATTAGATAATGAAAAGCAGGCTGTTCTAAAAACAGAATTAAATCTCAAATCAAATGAAAATTTTAATAAACAAAATCTTTTAAAAGAAGTTTTTAACAGAAAAAATATAATATACTATGGAAAAATTCAACTTGAAGCTCCTATAAAAATAAAATCTGCCAATGGAGAACTTGAAATAGCTTTGATAAATAATGAAGAATTGAGTAAACAGATTGAGAAAATTAAGGATCAACAAAAAAGATCTAAAATTGGATGGATTCATATTAGTACTATACAAGTCTTAATTAAATCTACATATATGAAAGGAATTAATTCACCAATAAGTTTAGCAATCTGTGACAAAAAAATTACTGATGACCCAATAGATCAAATAATTGGAATTGTTCATGGAAATTTGGCAAACATAAATGTTAAATTTAATGCCCATCTTGGTTATGCTATACCTTTATCAACTGAAAATCTTGGAAGATCTGTAAGTTTGGCTTATAAATTTCATAGAAAGAATCTAATGGAACAAGATGATGAACCATTTTCAATTACATATGCAATAAATTATGCTTTAACAAATAGCCATCATAGTATAATATTTAAAAACAGAGAAAGAATTTATGTCGATGAATTATTTCAGAAAATTGTAAAAACAGAAATACCAAAATATAAAGCTATTGAAAATTCAGTTCTATTACTAAAAGAACCATCAGGAAAATTGGTTTCATCAAATTTTCAAATAAGAGAATCTAAAATTAATAGTCCCTTAAGTTTATCTAAGTTAAAGATTAAAGAAGAAGATTCTGAAATAAAAGAATTAACAAAAAAGGTCGAAAAATTAAATGAAACCCTAAATACTAAATTATGACAATAAATAAAGAAGAAATATATGTAACTTATCAAGATAAGAAACAAGAGCTCTTTGAAAGAGAAAATCGTTTGAATTATTTGCAGTTCTCTGAAATAAATCAAAGAGCATTTAAAGCTCTAAAAATAATCTATGACAAGTTAAAAAGAGAAGTTGAAGAATTAGAAAAATTAATAGAATCTCTAGAAAAAAGTGATGATAGAATTTGCAGAAATTCTAAAATAAATAATGAAGCATAAAAAGATTGAAAAACTAGAAAATAAAATAAAAAGAAAAAGGGCGGAAAAATTAAAAAGTAAAATAAAAGAGTATAAAAGGGAATTAAATAACCTTCAGATCAAAATTGATGACCTTATAATAAAAAGGATAGAAATAAGAATAAATATAAACAAGTTGGAATTAAATTTAAAAAATTTATAAATGCCTGGAAAACCATATTATGACTTAAAAGAACTAAAGCTATTGAAAGAAAAAATGGAAAATGAAGTCGAAAAATTAAGAAGGTATTTAGAAACAACAGAAAGTGTAGAAATAAAAGAAGTTTTTGAGGATTTGAGAAATTATATTAAAGAAAAAGACAAACAGATAAAAGATTTTATATACAATAATCCATGCAAAAAAGAATATTATAAACTAAAACAAGATTGAAAACTATAAAAATGAAATTACAAGGACTAGTAAAAAATTGGTATCATATAGTAGAAATGGTAAAAATTGGTATCAGAGCCAAGTTAACGATTAAGGGTAACACTTTCTCTTTAAGCAACACTTTTAGTGATACGCTTTTAAACCAAATAAAAACAAAAATCTGTAAATCTGTACCAAAATGCATCTGTACACTAGATGGACCCTAATCTTATATAAGGATTTAAAGGCCTTCTACTCTCAGGATGAAAACTTGAAAAGACTAAAATTTATGAAAATATTTGATAACCAAAAAGAAAATTAGTAAAAAAGAATTATAATTTGTCTTATTTAATATTTATTTATTATTGTCATAATTAATAAATGCTAAATAAAATAAATTCTTTTTTTCTTCTTAGTATTACCGAAAATTCATAAGATATTCAGTTTCTAGGTAGACAAATTTGGATATTTCGTAGACATTTACTGTTGCGATGATTATGATGATTCATCTTTTCATTATAAATTTTTTTCGATACCTATATGATATATTTATAGGATAGCAAAACTTTATCAATTGTAGAAATAAAATTATCACGTTTTGCTAATTTCTAGCGAATTATTCTATAGAAGTGACGATCACTTTTCAAAAAATCTAAACTTGTTTATACTATTTATAATCTTAAATAAATTTGTTAAGTAGCTAAAGGCTCCTACTATATATGAACGACATTTATTAAATATAAGCTCAAGTTAAAGTACGTAACAATAGTTAAATGTAATTTTTATTTTTGGTTCTAAAACTGGTGGACAAGTCAATTTGATTTAAAAATGATTAAGATCTCTACTTTAAAATAATGCGACTCATGTTAGTATTTAAGTGAATTTTTGTCTCACAACTTTTAGTATAGTGATAATTAAATATCACCATAATAACAAAAATGTTTGATAATAAAAAAAAATAGCTAAAATTTATATAAATTCTGCTTTTTTAAATGTTATCGTATTATAATGGCCAATTGACATAGTTAATATAGTTTTCGAAATTAAATTTTATGATTTAATTAGTGTGAATTAAAAAATAATTAATACGCTCTTTATATATTATTTACTGGTGAATATTGATGATCTTTGCATTATTGAAGACCTAAATATTTGAATACAACCTTGGCCTAAGTCACATGTCATGATATTCTTTGTTATGTTTTGGTGAATATAAAGTATCAAATCTACTTGTTGGTGACTGATCAAATATGGAGACACAATTCAATAGTTGCATGCCTTATTATTATTAGGAAAAGTCTAGGGGGCCAGCAATTTTATCAAATTCTGGCCAGCATGTAACCATCAAAGAAGAGTGAGCCATTGGATGAAATCTCACATTAATCTCACACCATTAAAAGCTTCATTGATGGCTATTTGATGGCTATAAATCTCAAAAGTTGCTGGCCCCCTAGCATTCCTCTTATTATTATCACTATCACGTGTGTGTTAATTCGCTGTTCACATTATTGTAGAAATAATCAAATTATTGTCCTTGAGCAATCAATTTTTTTTATCACATATATGATGTCCCAGCTTTGAAATATTAAACATGTGTCTCTCATTTTATTCTAATCACGTACAAGTAGAGTTGATTTAAAAATAATCTATTAACATCTCTCATTTTCTTTAAAAATAAATCACCAAAGTTAATATTAGAGCAACTCATTAATCTTGTTGATGAGATCTAAGTAAGTGGTCCAGAAGCAATATTAATCTTGTTGTCATTAATTATTCATTATCCTAAAGAATTGAAAGATGGATATATAAAGTATAACAATGTGGGGATAGAATAGGATATGATGGGCTACATTTATTGGTTGTATTATTTGGCTCCCACAAGGTTCATTTTGTTCAACATGATTTTGGTTTTTCTTTTCTAGCAATAAACATTATTACTAAATGTGGGTAAAGTGGTAAACATTACTCTCTTGTTAATGTGTTAAAACTAAAGAGAGCAACATGCAACATCATCTTCATGCTATACGATTTAATAAAGTATGAAATTGATGTAATAGCTATATTTTCTAACATATTATAATAGAAAATTCACATGGAGAAAGAGATAGAGAAAGAAAAAAGGAGTGCGAGAAGGAGACAAACATTAAAATGAATGCTACCTATATTGCTACCGATATCTAATCAAAGGATGTTTTGATACCAATATAGATAGAGTAGAATTTGGAGGGAATAATTGTAGTAGGGTAGGGTAAACAAAGAACCTGGAAGCATGTAATGAGTAAGCTTATGATATGAACGGCAATAATTTCACAGTTCCAGTGATACTAATAAGAAGCTATATATTAAGGTGAGTAAGTTTATGATATGATTAAGATTCATATAAGCTAAGCTTATTATATGTTGGGTATTGTATATCTTCTAAGCTAGGCTCACCGACGATGAATTTAAGAACATCACATTGTTTCTGACTACATTACACAGAAAAAGAAAAAGACATTATTAAGGTACATGTGTAGCAGTTTTCCTCTCAAAGCAAATGGCATTACCTTTCATTGAATTCGTAAAATGAGAGACACATGTTTAATATTTTAAAGCTAGGACATTATATATGTGGTAAAAGATTGACAGCTCAAGCACAATTATTGATTTGAGATTTGTTTTTGTTGTAGCAGTTGCTAGTAGGGTGCCGTCTATGGAGGCTTAGCTTGTTTGCTTCGTGGCTATGGTGGCTAGATATGATAGAACCTATGAGAGTTTGAGAGTTGGAACGGAGATGGTTTTGACTTGGATTATGACCCCCTTAATCGCAATAAATTTGTTAAGCATTCACGCCAAAGAGATCTGTTAGGAAACGGCCATGAACGCCGCCCAGATCCATGACCCTGGCAACACGCACATCTGGCTCGGCGCCAAGGCTAAGACCAATTTTCCATCTTATTTATGAATTTATAAGCATTCGTAAACTACTTTTAATTTCCTATAGGTTGAGGACTTGAGGTAATGCGTTCTTTTTAATCAATCATGATGCAAGTTCAACTATTGAATTGAGATTGTTGCTGGAAAAGCTCAACCTTTTATATTCTTAAATTTCATCCACCAAGTGCTTAATATTTGCAACTCAGTCATCCGATTAGTAAATGAATAATATACATTTAGTAATGCATTTCTATCATGATACATACTACGCATTTCATTTAAGTACATTCAACTTACAGGTTACTGTTGATTGTTGAGGTAACTGATCCAAAATACACAAGTTGAGATTTCAATTATCACTACTTTTTATTTTTGTTGTGGAAATAATATTTTTTGAAACACATAATAATTAAAAAAAATTCTAAGCACAACATACATGATCTATTTAATAGAATGATGAGTACACAGTAAATAAATAAATAATATGTCATTATATTATTATCTTTTAGTCAAAATATAGTGATAAAAAGATGGAAAAGTATGAGGAAACAATAGATTTATTGTACAATGCATACAATGGGAGTTTAAATGAAATTTAAATTAAATAATGGGTTATCAATTAATTTTGTATTATTTCTAATTTGAAATTTAAAACCATTTAGTATTACTATTAATTATAGATTCTAATCAACTAATTAGGTTAAAACGCTGCGTCATCTCATCAACGATCACACGGCTGCCCCATGCAGGATCTTTCCAACGCAGCCGCCCTCTCATCTACGATCGACAGCGCCGCCCTCTCATCTGCACACAACGCAGCACGGCTGCCCCATGCAGGAGCTTTCCAACGCAGCCGCCCTCTCATCTACGATCGACAGCGCCGCCCTCTCATCTGCACACAACGCAGCCGGTGTTCACTCCTTCAGAATGGCAGAATCGCAAGAAGAACATGCTGCAAGCGAGGGTCCTCCTTTATGCACATCACCTAGCCGAAATTCATTAATGGAGGTTGATATAGTTGAACCGTTAGTTTGTGTTGCCTCTGAAGTTTCTGAAAATTTATCAAATGAACAAGAAAACTTAGCCGCCGATGTCGCAGAGCACGGTCACAAGTCGAACAAGGTGAGCAATTAGGATTCTCAAATTCTGCCATGGATGTTTATTTCGCGTTTAGTTCTGCCATAAATGAGTTCTTTGATTGTATGCTTATTGAAACATGCAATTGTAATCGATGAGTTGAGATGCAATTAAAGTTATGTTTGTTTTATTTTTAATAGTATGATTATATGCATTGAGGATTAGCTGAAATTAAGTAATCATTTTATGGTTATATGATTATATCCAGGAAGTATATTTTCTTACGTGTTTTTGTATGTGAATTTATGCTGTCATCATGTTAAATGGCATCTTCATTTGCTAATCATCCTATTATGGACTTATGTGCCTATATGCATGATGGGATAGCATAATCTAATTTTTGGGTATGCTTATATTAATTTATTTTTATCTACAGTGTGTGTATATTATCTCTACATGATGATCATGCAAGTATGTAAAATAGATAACAATAGTGTGATGCAGTGACTGAACTTGTTTACTGAATTGAAGGAATTGCTATTTGTATTTGCAACATGCTAACCATGATATGCTTATATGAGTGTTTTAATCATGTAATGATATGCTTATATGCTCACTGCATATTTGTAACGTTATATGCTCATATGCTTCCTGCATATTATTTTAATGTTTTTTATGCTTATAGGAATAAATAATGTTAAGATTTTAATATTTTTCTTCCTGCACCTGAAGAAAAGAGTGTGTGTATCTGAATATACAGGAAAAGAATTTTTTTCACGGAGTGAAAAAAGAAGCCACTAAAGATAGATTAAGGCCCTTAAATAATAGCCAAAATAAAAGAAATAATTTTACATAATTTTCATTGAATGAAAAAAAAAAACAACTAAAGGGTTGAATTTAATTAAATAATACATGAAATGAAAAAAATAATTCTCATGGTTTGATTTGTAGCTGTTGATGTGTTTTCGGTGATTTTTTTAGAGATAAAGATGTGTAAAGTTTGATAAAGATGTGCAAGACTGGGTTTTGTTCAAGAATTCAAGACGGAGAAAACAAAAGAATTCACCCCCAGTATATGTTTGGCTTAATCTCAACTTTTTATGTTTATTTGGTATAGTACTATCATAGAACATAACTATTGGACTTTTTCTTTTCTTTTTTTTTTTGGCAGGTGGTTCGTCCGTACACATTTCAAGATATAAACCATTGTGCTGTTTCTGGCCTGAATGTTCCCGAACAAGCCGGTGGTTTCATGTCTTTGTTAAGCTCCTTCAACAAAAAGTAGGATTAGTTGGACGAGGTTGTGATAGTGTATATTTTCTCATCTCTGTGTTTATAGGATTCATGTTAGTTTAAAGATTCTAAGGCAGTTGTTGCAAAGGTCCATATGTTATTAATTGCAAGAACCCTTTTTCCATTAGATAGAACGAACCCTTTTACTTTTTTTATTTCGTGTACACTTAAAACATAACGAGTATATTGGGTGGTTATTCTATAATCCACGAGATAGTTTAATAAAGTTGTACCCGATTTCTACATGCCTCACTGTATAGTTTTCTGGTACGTAGTTGTTCATTATAGACACTGTTTACACGTATTTATAATGAACTAATGTGGATGTTCATTTCCATAGGTAATCAGATGTTCATTTTTACTCTAAGCATGGATGGTTACCTGTTAATACTCGTGTGTACTGCACTTGGTTGTTATGTTTTGATTTTGATATTATAAAAATTTTGATAATTTTTCTTCTGAGATAGATTAATTCTTTCGTTCTTTTTAACAAAATTTTTAATATATGCGTTGAAAAATAAGTCCTTAATAAATTAAAAAAATATAAACTAATATTTTTCATCCAATAATCAGTTAATAATTTTCTCTTTATTTTATAATCCCAACTCAAATCTTTATTCTCTATTTACTTATCATTTTGTTAGCTAACTATTGTCTAAAATATAAACTGGATGTTCATTATAGTAAGGTATTGGATGTTCAATTTAGCTATATTAGTGGATGGTTAGTGGTCACATATCTCAACATGCACAAGTATGGCAACTTTACCAAGCAACTTTGATAAATCCGGGATTTTAACATATAAAAAAACATAGATAATTTTTAGGTAAAATAACCAATAAATCATTGTACTATAGAAAAAAAAAGATGTCCTGGAATCAAGTCTTTCTAATGTGACAAACAAATCCCTAATCATCTCAGCAGTAGGTAAACTCAGTATAATGTGGTAGTTCAATTCATTGCAACTAATACTAAGTAAGCAACTTCTTCTTGCCTTTGCGCATTGCCCCCTTCGGTAATCCCTCCGCACGTTCAATCAATGACCGTGTGCTAGGTGCAGTGTATGGTGAACTAACGTCCTTCTTCTTGTTCCGTGGTGCATTGCGACGAACAGGTTTAACCGTTTCACTCAATAATGAAACAAGCTGATGAACCAATGCATTGTGTGAGCCACAAATTATGTCTAGCATCAACTCCATCCGGTATGAACTGAGTGAATCCTGTGCGTAGATTTATCAGGGAACTTAGTGTTAAGAATCATTACCGTGGTATTTTTGTACATCACGAATAATTAGAATTACGAAAGTCTTTATTTTACGAAAGTTCCACAATTAATAGAATTCCATTAAAAAAAAATTCTACCAAAGTCGCCATGTAATAAGGATAACCGAATTAGGAACATGGTATATAAGGAGTGAGCTAATAAATGTGAAGTCCTGATACAGAGATAACTAAATTCCAAGCAAACTGAAGTGGTAGACATTCTCTAAATGTTTGGTCTAGTGGCATATATGGATAAAACTGGTTAAATTTATGCATGGACTGATCATTAATTATATCAAGCACACCAACATACTTATAGATTCCCGGATAAAAAACTTAATTTCAGGTAGCCACAAAAGAAATACATATATAATTTTTTGTATTGCAGAAAAGAAGACAATTTTATTTATAATGCAAGCCGTGTAATTTAATATACCAGCATCTAGCAGTGTTCTGTCATGCTAAATTTACACTGTAGAAAAAATTCTACCAAATTTGCCATGTAATAAGATCACACAATGATTATTCATCCAAAGTGAGTAATAAGGTTAGCCAAATTAATTTTATCTAATACCCAGGTCCAATGAATATGAAAAGATAAATAAACAAATAGATAGATAAATAAGACCACTAGCAGACAAAATGATCATAGAAATAAGTTTAGGTAATATGAAGGAGCAACTATACACTAAACATATACACCACACATGATTAAATAATGACTCTCAAGAAGTAGTAGTACTGGTATATAGTGCCGCCTATGAATCATGAGCAACAAAAATCAATGGACTGATATATCATTCCATAACTCCACGCGCACACACACACACACACACACACACATATATATATATATATATATATATATACACAAAATCCACAACAAATTCCCATCACATTATGTCAGTTTGGCAATGCTTGATCAGACCTCATTTAACCACAACTATTCACATCACAAAGCACTTACAATTCACAAAACATTAAAAAAAGAAAAGCAAAATCTCCAAAACACTAACGAATAATTCTATATTGCTGGATTCTCTAGATACAAGGCTAGTATATGGCACACCATTTTATTGATTATGAAACTAGAGAAAAAATGATAGAGATCAGCAACATAAAAAACAAAGAGGGCACAATAATCAAAGTGGGTTAATCACGCATTTCATCAACAAAATCCATCTACAATCTAACATGCAACCGCGATTACTAATCAGAAACTGAACAACCTCACCCACTTACCTTGGATGGTTAGGATCCTTCCGGTCAAGATGTTGGATGTCTTTCCAGTGACCTGTTCAATAGCAGGAGGCTATTTCTCGAAGGTGGGCTGCTTCTGTGCTCAGAGAGAACGGGTCCCGGTCGCGGAATACTCGGAAGATGTTTAGTTCGGCGGTGAGATCTCCGACGCGGCTGTTCTGATCGACGGCTTCTAGCCCGGCAGCTGGGTTGCTTGCTTCTCGCCCGGCAGTTGTTCTGATCTTCGACGCGAATGCCGGATGTTCAGTGACGGCGCCGTGCTGGAGGGAAGCGAACAGGTCGCTTGCTTGCAAGGTTGCGGCGCTCAGGTTTCTAGCGCCGTCACGGCTCTCTGCTACCAATTGGAAGGGTTTGAGTGGGTGAAGAGAAAGGGCGAAACAAAAGGAATTGGGGTTTGGGGAAAAATTAGAAATAACAAAAGTATGGTGGTGTGCTAAAGTAAACAGCCATATTAGGATTAGGGTTAATTTTCTGTTTTAAATTCAATTGGGCCCAATTAAAAAGTCCATTGTAGCCATTGTATAGATATTTCATTGTCTCCCTAGCGGGATCCTAAAAAGATTATACGGAAATATAAGATTTTATAGTAACATGTTACATACTCAAAATCTTATAATATTAAATATTTGTCTCTCATTTTACTCTAATCTAGTACAATTAGCATTGAATATCCTTTGGTATGTTCATAGAAAAGGGATGCTCCCATAAAGATGCGTAAAATATCTTTTTGTAAAAGCATTTACGTGTCGCATTATTGTTAGACGTATAACGTATTAATGAATCGGTTATTTTTGAATTTTTTAACAAATTTGAATAAAACCGATTTTTTTTTATAACAATAACAATAAATTCAATTTTTTTTAGGGATTTAATTGTATTTTTAAATTTTTAGGGATTTAAATGTCCGAAAAATAAAAAGTCAGGGATATAATTGTCTTTTTATCAAAAAATTTAAAGATATTCGGTTTAGATGGTATAATTCGATCAGATCAAATCGGGTCTAATAATTATAATGCAGACAATTAGATTTATTATTGTTACTATAATAAACCGATTTTATTCTGGTTTATAATAAAAAATAAATTATTAACCGATTTTAATAAGAATATCCAATAATAACATGACATGTGTGAACGTCTTTAAAAAAGACATTTTTAGTGTTTTTATTAAAGTGGTCTCCCATAGAAAATATATATAATACAGAAAGAAACTAGCATTATTAGTTATTTACTATATAATAATAATAATATCTTATATCCTGAGTTGAAACAAATTCTAATAGATTAAGGCTTTCTTATACTGTTCATAAGTGAAAAATTTTATACGCTTTGTATTTTTAATACAGGGGTAGAAGGTGGTATTTTTAAATAAGGTGAAAAGTTTGTGTATTTTTTATTTGAGAAACTTTTTCCGTATAAGCGTTTTTTTATACAAGTCTTTACAAGTACCCCTTCTTCTTCTTCTTCTTGCGCACGTTCTTCTTCATCTTCCTCTTTTTCTTCTTTTCTTTCGTTTCTTACCTTCTCTTTCTCCTTCTTCAACCATTACTGCACGTTTTCACTGTACCTTCTTCTTCTTCTTGCTACACGTTCTTCTTCCTCTTCTTCTTCTTCTTCTTCTTCTTCTTTTCTTTCGTTTCTTGCCTTCTCTTTCTCCTTCTTCAACCGTTACTGCACGTTTTTACTGCACATTCTTCTTCTTCTTCTTGCTGCACGTTCTTCTTCCTCTTCTTCTTCTTTTCTTTCGTTTCTTGTCTTCTCTTTCTCCTTCTTCATTTACGTACTTTTCTCTCTGTTTTCTTTCTTCGTTATTCTCAATTTCCATTGTTTTTTGACATCAAGTTCTGAAATCGTTTTTGAAGAAGAAGAAACAGCAGAAGATGAGGAGGAGAAAGAGAAAGAGTTCTAAATTATGCATAAGGTGTACTTCAACGAATTTTAGGTGTATTTCTTAAATCCTTTGGGTGTATTTCTGTAATCCTTTGGGTGTATTTCTGTAATCATTTGGGTGTATTTCTGAAGTTTCATTATCTTCAAATTTGGGAAGAAACTCGTTTTCATGGAGGAAGAAGAAGAAGAGTCGTTTATAATGCATGGTGAGTAGCGCGCTTTGAAAACAGGAAGTGGTTGAATAACGTGCGTTTATTTACTCTTGAATGTGGGAGTGTAATACGTATTTTTTGTTGGGCTTGTGCCAACTTGTAAGCCAAAAAGAATTGTATGTGTAGCAGGCCTCTTTTTATTTATATGGATACCACATATCTGATCCTCAGATTTGTGGTGTTTTAATTTTTTTTTTGTTGATAACCACAAATTTAAGGGTCAGATTTGTAGTTTTAAATTTTTCCTTTTTTTTTTAAATACAAATATGAGGGTGTCATATTTAAGTTTTTTTTTATTTTAAATTTTTTTGAATATACAAATCTGACCCTCAGATTTGTAACCCTATGAAATCTGACCCTCAGATTTTTCTACTTCTCCAAATCTGAAAGTCCGATTTGTTATTCAAAATTAAAAAAAAAATTAATCCATATTAAAAAAAAATACACCAATAATCCAGAATGATGAATTACACATAATTTTTTTTCATATAAAAAGAATTAGCTAATTTTATAATGTTAGAATAATAATTAAAAATACTAAAAATTACTGATATTAAATAATTTTTTTTAAATATGCATGCCAATATATATTTTTTCTTCTTATCAAAGATTGAAATTAATTAATTATATAATCTCATTAATTTATTACATAAAAATGTAGCTCACCAAGAAACACTGAAAAGGGGGATAAAAGACTAAGGCAAGTGTATCACCAACTAAATGTGAAGAAGAATATGAAAATTACTTCAGCCACAGTGTCACCTTCAATATCTCCATCTTCAACAAGACCACTTGTAATACTCAGAATAATGAAAAGGAACAGCTTATCAATGTTTGAATAAAAAAAATAATAAAAAAAAGGTGGAAAGAAAACCCTAATCAATACAAGTCTCTCACCCTATTATTAATACTACATTGATTAAGGGTAGCTAGGTATAGCTATAGGCCTATAGTGTGAGTGATTCTTTGTTTCTTTCTTTCTTTTATTTTATTCAAAGAGGAAGGAATAATAGTACCAAAAAAGAAAGAAAAAATAAGGTGAAATTATTAAAATTTAAAGGAAAAGAAAAAGAGGGAAAAAATTGTGACTTATTGTGATGTAATTGAATTGAATGGTGTCAGTACTGTTGGGTAGTGAGAATTTTTATTAGGGTAACTGAATTGATGAGAAAGAAAGAAATAAAAATGAGAGAATTGAGAAGGGGTCACATTATATATCATATAGGAAGATTTTTAAGTGTATTGTCATATCAGTCAGTAATTTTTAATCGTTGATTTTAATTATATATATTATATATATTTTTTATAATTAAGATCAACGATTAAAAATCATTGAAAAATCGGTATGACGACATACATAAAAATTTTCCTATCATATAACATAATTATGATGATTTATGATTTGGGAGTTACTCAAATGAAGATACCAAAAATTTTTTTGTTTTATATAAAAGTGTGATTTATTTATTTAATTATATTTTAAATAAAAATAATATTTTTATAATATATCAAAAATTAATAAACATCTTCCGAAAAGTTTAAACTGATTTTGGGGTTCATCAAAAATTGAACTTTTGACCTTTCGGATCTAAGGCTCTAATACCATGTCATGATACCACTCATCCAAGAAGCGTCAGCTAATGAGAAAAGGTAACACTAATGGTTATATCTCTAATACTCCCTAAACCTCCATTATACACATTATACAAATATTCCATTGACTCCTCGTACTATCTCATTCCATAATGTTATACAGGCAAAAAAAGGTTCCACAATAACCCACCTTTTAGTAAATTTGGGTCCAAATACTTTGCTTTCAGTCCAACACCTGCATAGTTTGGTTGTCCAGTAACAAATATAGACACAAACACAACCAATGCCAATATCCCAGCAATCACAGCGCACACTATTGGTAATCTTTTTTTTTTTTTGGTCAAATCCTAAGGTGATGTTAATAAACAGCACAAAGAATGTGCATGAAAGTTCCACTAGCAATGCAACTAGTGGCTTGGATTCTAGTCCTTTTTTTTTATCAAAATCACCAATTGCAGATCTTCCTAGTGAATACTTTTATTCCAAAATTGGATCTATCACACATTTTAGTATAATGAAACCAATAATTGAACCAATACATTGTACACTAACATAAATTAGTGCACGTATAAAGGGTGTTGTTAGTATAATATGTGCATTAACATATATAATTGCACAATACACCGATTTAATAATTGGTTTCATTTTGCTAAATTAAAGCGTGTCATCGATCCAAAATTGAAACACATTTTATCAAGAGGATGTGCAATTAATGATGTTGATATCAAAACCACAAGCTGCATTGTTAGTGGAATTTTTATACACATTTTTTTATGCTATTTATTGGTATTACCTTGAGATTTGATAAGAAAAGGTCAAAGGAGTTAGGGTTACTTATGGTGTGTTTTATGATTGTTGGGGCAAATAGCATTGGCAGTGTTTCTGTCTATATGTTTTATTGGGCAACCGGACTTTGCAGTTATTGGACTTAGCCCAACAAAGTGTTTGGACCCAGTTTTGCTAAAAGGTGAGTTATTGTGGAATGGACATTGAGATTTTTGGATTGCACATATCTTGTCATGCAGAACATATTATGGGTTGTCTATAAATTTTCCAAAGAAGAGTGTATTGAAAATATAGGAGGAGTGTCTCTAGGAGTACTGTCTCAAATGATCTTTTAGTTTGAAGATGAACGTGAGCCCAACTAAGCCACAAGTGGTTCGAATCTTAGCATTGATAGCTAGATGCCTAGATTAGTGTATGTGAATGAGTGAATGAGTGTATGAGTGTATTTGTATAACAAAATAATAATAATAATAATAATAACATTGTATAAAAAGTTGGAATCAATTGTCTAAGACTCTTAAGGAGGTTATTTGTTCAAACTACTACAAGCAAATAGAAGTTATTTGTTATTTTAAGCAAATTTCACCTTTATAATGTACTTATCTATTGAATTTAAATCATTTTACTTATTCTTAGTTTACTCTATTAGATTTTGTTTCAACTCAGTACATAAGATATTATTATTATTATTATTATTATTATTATTATTAACTAATGCCAAGTTCAATCCATTAGTTCGGTTTCTTTCTGTATTATATATATTCTCTATGAACATACCAAAGGATATTCAACACTACTTGCACGAGATTAGAATAAAACAGGAGACAAATTTTAATATTCTAAAAATTTGTTGTGTAGCATATTATTATGAAGTCTTATATTTTCCTATAATCTTCTTATCACTATATTTTGACCAAAAAAAAATATAGTGACCCATTCATTTTTTTTATTTGCTGTGTACTTATCATTCTATTAAATAGATCATGAATAGAGAAAAATAAGTTGTACAAATATTTTTTTACTAAATATTAAAAACCTTATTAGTATATCATGAAATAAAATACATCAGAATAAAATGCAATTTTCATTTTTCTTTTTTTATGCGATGATAAAACAGCCAACATGCCCAAATAAACCAGGAAGTGATTGATGACTAATAAGTAATAACTCTTCCATCTCCATGGCATTTTCTAAATTTCCACATTCATAAATATCCCCACAACATACATACAAACTTGACAAGTCATGCTACTAATTAATAGTTTCCATATGTTATATATTATTATGATATGATTATTATTAATTTTTAAGTGTCATATATATATATATATATACTTGGGAGAAGGTTATGCTGCTGTTTCAGTAGTTGATGGCTTGAGAAGTGAAGAAGAAGAACCAAGAGGCTCATGCACTACAGAGTTGGAAGAAACTGATATGGGATTTCCCTCAAGCTGCAACATAATACTTCCTAGTATTTCAGTTAACAGTTTCTTGAATTCATCTTCTTTAACCATCTTTGCATCATCTGCATTCATCATCTTGAACACTTCTCCAATAACCTTATCCATCTGCATATATAACAATCAACTGTCACAAAATTCACCTACCAACTTTTGAAACAGATCAAAATATTACTCCCTCTGATTTAAAATACCTGTCAATTCGGATAAATCATGGTCCGAACTAACAGTTATAAATATATAAAACAACTTCGATAAATTATTTCGGATCATACCTCTTCAATTGCACCAAATGGTGGTAATCCAGCAGATGGAGACACTCCATCTAGTGCTAGCCGTAGATACTCCTTTGAAATTTTTCCATTCTTATCTTTAGGCAAATTCTCTACAACTGAATTCAAAGTCTGCATATCCAATTATAGATTGGTCAACTCAATGCAATATTTTAACAAAAGTAAGATAATTAGTATATATAATATATAATATGATCCTAATTTATAAAGAAATGAATTAACCTTGTCAAATTCAAACTTGTTGGATAGTAGTCTCTTAACACCAGATCCATCAAAGGTGTTTTCGCTATGAGCAACAATGACAGGTTGCTCCTTAAGCCGTTCAGCTACACTTAATGCAACTTTCTTAAACCCCTCCAAAAATGTCTCTTGATTTTCAGAAGCAAGAGGCTTATCCCAATCAGGTCCACCTTGAGATAACAGTACAGGTTCCACAATGTTGCTAAACACCTAAACACAACCAGTAAGTACAAAATGAACTTGGCATTACTCTGTGTGTAAGTCAACAATTAACCGACTTCGACTACATGAATCAAACGATATCAGAATACAGTGGACAGTAAGTACAAAATGAACTCAGAATAAGTGTGTAAAATTTTCAGTTCTAAGAAGTCAATAATTAACAGACAAACAAATAAGAACTTAGACTACACAAATCGAACGGCGTCAGAATATAGGTCATGTACTTGATCAAGGCAAACAAAGTTTGTAACAAAGGTTGGTATTTGATGATTACCCAAGAATCTGAAGCAGGAGGAATTCCTTGATCAACAGTGAGTTTAGAAAGAGCTTCAACTATATGGTGACGAAGTGATTTTTGAGGGGAACCAATCTGAGAGAATATGGATGCCATTTCAGCTTCATAACTTGGGCCATTAAGAAACTCAAGAAGATCTTCACCATCAATGCGTAGAATCACAATTGGATCTCTCTTCAAACCAGCAGCCATACCCAACAGAATGTCTGACAGAACCTCCTTGAACTCACTCTTGCTCACTTTTTCTTGCTTGCCATGTGTGAACTCATTCAACACCTATGAAACAAAAACCCCATTGGAGCATTAAAACAAACATCTCATATGCATTAATCCTGATTCATATGGTACATTGCTTTTACACGTCACAATAATATCCTTAGAATCATATTGCTATATGTTGTGACTAATGTATCTTATGCTTTATATATTTATTCTTTTGCTGTCTTTAGCACTATAGTTATATTTGTTAGGTGAGAAATTTTACTTTTTCTAAAAGCATGCCACAAAAAAAGAGCAACTTTTTTTGTCCCCAGAATATGACATTGCCTTCAAAATGCAGCTAGGAGCAAAACTTTCCAAGCATATGTTGACTTTTTGTTACTACAAACTCTGAAAGTCTAATAACTCCAAACTTTCTAGCATTTTCTTAATAAGCATAGTAGTTAATTAGTTTTGAGGTATGATTTTGAAGTTTAAACAGCACAAATAATCAACACTTTGACACACTAATATTTTTAGTTCCAGCATGTTCCTTAACCAGATTCTTCCTTATATATGTTGATAAGAAGATAGGCACAAAAAAGTGAAGTAACAAAGAAAAGAAATCAATTGCAACTTTGCAACCAAAAAAGAGAGTCCCACAGAACCGACCAAGTTATCTTATTCATCCATATATAATAATAATAATAACTATTTTAATAATATTGTTTTTGGGACCAGCAAGAAGTCAATTCTTGGTGAAAGAAAATCTTATGTGATGTCTCAAAAAGGATCACAAGTATAAAAACAATATACATGATATATAAATAAACCACATAATTGAAAAAATAAAAAGGGTACGGTTCTCCATCAACATCTGATGCATTAATCACAGAGATTTAGATTGCCATATAGAAGATGCAGAAATGGGTTCATTATAGTTCTTGTATTGCCACAACAAAAACAAAGAAAGGAACAATAACATTCAACTAATAAACAAAAAACAACAGACATTGGAACAGAATCAAACCTGATGCAGATAATGACATCAGATTGAAAATAGTATCATATGTGAAAATTGAAAAACATCAGAATTGAGAAGAATAGAATGCTACGAGCAAATTAAAATTTGAAGATAGAAAACAAGAAAAAGTCAACATACATAAACACCTTATCTTCTTATTTAGTCGGTTTGACATGCACCTTTATTTTCTTGCCCTCAGTCCTTTTCACTAAGGACCTCCTTATTAGTAGTAACTTATTTTTCACTCTAGTAATATCTAAATCTTATTCATGTTAAGAAAATATGTCAATCCTCTGCGGTTATTTCATGCAAAATCAATAGTTAAAAATAATTGTATAATAAATACTATTAATTTCAGATAAAAATAACCACACCTACCTCAGAATAGATGTGGTCAGAATCAGGGTTAGAACCCTGAGCAGGGAGACCAAGAGCAGCACCAATATCAGCAACAGCAGGTTGAAGTTCCTTCACAGAAAGCTTGCCATCTCTGTCTCTATCCAGCTCCTGAAACTTATGGTCCACGAAGTTGCTGAACACTGCCTCGTTCCCAACCAACTCCATTATATTGGAACCGTCTAGAACCTGTCCATTCTTTGCTGATGAACCGTTATTCACTCTTCTCTCCATGATTCCTGTGACTCACTTTTCTTTTCTTTTCTCCCTTTTAATTTCCTTAGCTTCCTCCTCTCGTGACTCCAACTATCTTATTAAAGTGTGTTTGTGTGAGGGAGAGAGTTGAGGATTCTCTATGAGATCACATACACACATACATACACACTTTTTAGTTTTCTTTTGTGTTTGTATCTATCTATATATCTATATATACATGTGTGTGCCTAGTGGCTGTCAACTATCAAATCTCAAGTTTCAATTAAGGATTCCCTTCTCGAAGCCTCATGCTTGTGCTTCCTTTTTCTATTTATGATGATAATCATCAATTTCATTTCTAACAAAATGGTAAAACAAATACATAATGTTAGAGAAATAATAAAAAAATAATTAAAATAACTTAAATTTATTTTTTATTAATTAATATTTTTTTATTAAATTTAAAATTAAATTTTAATATATAAAATTAATTAAATATTAATTAAAAGTAATAAATTTTATTCATCTCGATAATAATATTATACCACAAAAAGTAATTATTCTATACACATAATACGTATGAGCACGTAGTAGCAGACACTTAGGTCAAAATGAAAGAAGCTTATAAGGCCTAATAATAGGTAATCCACTATCTAATTAGTGGTATACTGCACTGGTATGTTTGGTGTTAACTAATATCAGTTAAAGTAATAAGTATTTAATAATTTATTATTTTACTTTATTGATTTATTAAGTTGATTAAATAAAAGTTGAAATATAAATTTATTATTTATTATATATTTCTAATTTTACAACTAAAATATGTCATATGTCACTTTTTTATTGTAATTAGAATCAAATTTTTTTCTTTAAAATTAAAAAATTCTCATTTCTTTCTTATTAATTTTACAACTAAAATGTGTCACATGTCACTCTCTCATTATAATTGAAATTAAATCTTTCCTTCTAAAATTAAAAAATTCTTCACTCCTCCATACTAATTTTACAACCAAAATGTGCCACATGTCACTCCCTCAATACAATTAAAATCAAATATTTTTCTCCAAAATTAAAGAGTTCTCCACTCCTCCATCTTCCTTTCTCTATCTCTCTCATTCCTTCGACCATTCTATCTATTTTATATATAATTATTAATATTAATGACTAATTACTAATTTGATAATCAAAATGTGCAACATGACATTCTTTAATTGCATTAAAATTAAACTTGAAATATTAAAATTAAAATTAAAATATACCTATATTATGCAGGGGCGGAGCTACATTGTAGCAAGGGGCCTCCTAATTTTAATTTTTTACATGTAAATTATATGTAAATTTCAGTTTAGTCCCCCTTTAAAATTTTATTTTAGTCTTATTTTATTATATAAATATTTTTGCCCCCTTCTAATCTTTCATCTAGCTCCGCTCCTGATATTATGTATCATATATTACTATCTAATTTAATAATCAAATGTGTCACATGACACTCTCTTATTAAAATTGAGCGAAAATATTTTTTTCAAAATTAATAAACTCCCTTTCTAAATTCTCTCATTTATCTCTCTCCATTTTTCTAATTCTTTCTACTATTTTTACTCTATATATAATTTATATTTTATATTAGTAATTTGACAAATCAAAATATATCATATAATATTTTTTATTACAATTAAAATAAAATTTTTTTCCAAAATTAACAAACTCTCACTCTCATTCTTTATCTTTATCTTTCTCTCTTTTTTCTCCCATTCTTTATTTTTTCTAACTTTATGTTCTTTAGATACAAAATGAACAAAATAATATAATTCAAATAAAAAATATTATTATTATTATATACATATTTTTTAGTTTTTTATTTAGTTTTAAATTTTTACCGCTTATCTTTTTAATCTATATTTTCATTTCTCTTCTTTCAAATATTTATTACATATAATTTGAAAAGAATACTAATGTTATAATTAAAAGTTAGAATTTAGATTCAATTATTTTAAAAAAATTAGTTTTTAGTTAATTTTATAACTATCAGTATAATTTTTTTATGCTAATACCTAATTATATTTTTATATATATAAAGAGAAAAATATTATTTTTAAATAACAAATATAAAAATTAATTATTTCTATTTGTACAACAGACTTAACACCTAATTAATTGTAAAAGTATACACGTTAAATTATTTTAAATTTTAGATAACGAATATTAAAATTAATTATTAATAAAAAATTAGACTTTTTCATATAAAAATAATAACTAAAAATTTTATTATTTGATTTTTTATCTATAGATACCTTGGTATTCTTAACTAGAGACTTTTGTCAATCTACGACCTTTTTTGTAAAAATAGTTTGATTTTATAAATCTTTTGTGACATGCATAATTTATACTATTAGAATAAAATGAACCGTAATTTTAAAAAATGTATATTTTCGTAATGTTATTACAAATAAAAATACTAGTATATATTAAAAATAAATTAAACTACATATATATTTATACACAAATATATTAATAACTAATTTTAATAACTAATTTTAGGATACGAAATCATTTTTGTAAATTCTAATGTTGACATCCAATTTATGTATTTAAGATTGAAGGCATGCAACTTGGGCAAGATTTTTGGTAAGAATCTAATACTATTGAAAAGAAATTTTAATTATAATTAATATGAAAAATGTGAATACTAATTTTAATTATATCATATGTATATTAAAAATTAATTACTAAAATCTAAATTAATTATTAGTATAAAAATACATAAAATATAAAATATTATTAAAAATAAATTAATATTACATGTGGTTATATATAAATATATATAAATAATTAATTTAGTGGTTGATATTTGATATATATATATATATATATATATATATATATATATTTACTAATTTATAATAACTTTATAACAAATAAGTATTGGAATTTAGCAAGATAGTATTATTTTAATAAGTAAAATAAAATAAAGTGAGAATAATTGAATATGATTGCCATATATAGATGGTGGAAATGACACAATACAATGATGCCTGGAGGCTGGAGACTCAAACATATAAGCACCGGCATGAAGAGAACATTAACATGATGGGTCCCAAAAAAAGGAAATAAAAAAGAAACAAATAATAAAATAAAATTATGGACGGCAACCATAATAATAATAAAATATTTAACATGTGCTACAAAAACCAAGATCATGAATGGCTCGCAGATAAGATAAAGCTTTCACTTTTTTACGTGCTTTAAAGTTTAAACATAGACATCACTCTATATATATAAATGTTTAACGTCCACAATTATACTAGATAATCTTCAATTTTTTCAAAAAAAATATATATTTGTTTCTTGAATTTTATTTCCTCGCATCTTTGTTAATTGCTATGAGGCTGTTAATTTTATATGTTTTGTTTATTTTCCTCTTAATATCTGGCTCATCAGAATTCGTGCAAGAATAAAATTCTTTCTATTCATTTGACACGTATTTGCATGGTTGAAGTTAACACCATGTAAAATTACAACGTTCAAGGTTTGATTACCTCATCCATAAGACTATAATGCACATGGTTACCGAATATATGATATAGTATCTAGTCACAACCTTATTGTCAATGATTTAATAATGAGTAGTGCTAGGGAGTCAATAGTCTAACTATCTAAGCGTATAATGTGTACAATGGACTAAATCTTTGGTTCATGAATAAAATGAATACTACTCATCTCAAAAGCTTAAGCTGGTTTTGGGATTCACCAATGATCGAACTCTTGATCTTTCGGATCTAGAACTCTAATACTATATCATGAAACCACTTTTATAATAAATAATAATAAACTTATAGAAAAAAAGATGGTCACAAAAACTTGCTTCCACTTTTATTATGGTTAAAATGGAATGGTTGGTAACCACAAATGTATTTGTGGGTGAAACACGTGGGGCGGTTCTAATTCCAACATCCAATTGGGTTATATTAATTTGGGTTCTTGTTTATCCATAACTATTGATAACTATTGATTTTTGTCAAAGTTACAAACAGACAAGTCCAAAATTCGTTTGACCTTACTTTAATTTGGGTTGGCCCGAATATATTTGTGACACTTCATATTCTACTTTCCTTACGCTCTTGGCTTCTACTCACTTCTTTGTGTTATGTGTGAGTATGAATGTTCAATAAACAAAATATGCGATGTATATTCATTTTATTAATATAAAAAATAATTTTAAAAAATACAAATGATAAATAATTTTTAAATAATTTAAAAATATAAAAAAATTAATAAAAAATATCATATTTTTTATAAATGACAAAAAAAACTTTTGTATTTATCAAATAATTTATGTATTTGATCTAATTTTTCTGATAATATTTAAATAATTATTTAAAGAATACACATAAAAATAAATTAAAATTTGATCTTTAAATTTTTTATTTTTAAAAAAAAATTGGACATTCATAATATATTTTTTTAAAATACTTAGTATAAAATAATCAAATTTTAAAGATAAAATATTTATTTTTCTAAGGATATTTATAAAAAATCGCATTGAAATTTAATTTCTAATTTTTTTAAAAAAATATATATTTAAATAAAAGATAAACTATTTAAATAATATATGAAAGTTTATACAGTTAAGATATGTTAATTATTTGTTAAAAAAAATGTAGTTTAGATAAATTGGCAAGCCATCAATCGGGATCTATTTGATTGACGAAAATGAATACGTGGCAGTGTGGCACGTTGTTATGTGATGCAATGTAAGTATTTTTCCCAATAAAATTTGGCAATTTTGATTAATTAGTTAAACAAAACAAACTTTCTTAAATTATTGGGTTATATTTCTCTCTTAAATAAATAATTTCAACAGCAACATAGTATAATATTTAATAAATAATTTTGTCACTGTAATCTCTACTGTCATTATTAATTTATGAAAAATGTTAGAAATTAATATTTTTATCAAATATTAGTTAATATTTTAGATCAACATCATATTTTTATATAACCAAAATTTAAATTCAAAATTTAATATTTAAAATTTAAAAGTGACAAATATCAGCTAAAAATAATAATTTTGTTGATTATATAACATTATTTTTAATTTATTATCTTCTAATTCTATCGTTTTTAGAGAGTTAAATCCCACTTTGGTATTTGAGATTGACAAATTACACTGATTTAGTCTCTGATTTCTCAATTGCCACAATTTGGTCTTTCGAATAAAAAAAGTACACCAATGTGGCCTGAGATGGCTCAAATCTTTGTTGGACATATTAAAATGACATTATACACAATTTTGACGCTAAAAGAGCACTAAATGATGTCATTTCAGAGTTTGAACAATATTAAAAGGGAGGAGTATCATGTTTTAGTATTGTTCAAACCTTTAAACAACGTCATTTAATCTTTTCTTTAGCGTCAAAATGCATATCACGTTGTTTTAATATGTCTAGTGTGATAAAATTTGAGCTATGCCACTAATAATATTAAATTCCAATGATAAAAGATATACAAAAAACTATATTAATGCACTTTTTTTAATCTAAAAAATTAAAGAGCAAATCAATGTAACTCACTAATTTTAAGGATCAACATAGAGTTTAACTCGTTCTTGGACGCAACTGGAATAAATAGTGTTACTATCATTCGATATGGTTTTTGACGTTTTATCCCCTTAATTAAGAATAACTTTATTATATTAATTCTTGTCACTGTTAAGCAAAGTAAGATAATTCTCTAAACTCCACGGTTAATGAATATGGCATATCATTGTATAAGCGAAATCTGACTTCTAAAAGGACAGTGATTGGTTTTCATTTTACAGCCTTTCTTCAACAATATTAAATTAAATTATTAAAGGTGGCATTAATTGTTATTTTAGCAAATACACCCAGAAAGAGACTGCGGTCTATTTTACATCCCATTATTAATTTATTATTGATGTTGATATATCATGCGCTCTAAGAATATTAGTTCAAATACTATAAAAATATCAAAAGTTGTTAATTATTCTTTTATATTTTTCATGCATTAAATATAACAAAAAACGCACTTGATTGAAGATTTCACCTAACGTTACTCAAAAAGACTCCATAGAATTTCCTATGGTTTTTGTGTTTGGCTGATTATATATAAATATATAAGAACTCTATTTCTTACAACTAAGATTAGGTCCCACAATTTGAGGTTGAATTTAAATTATCTCTAAAATTAAGAGTATTCGCAATTGCAGTTTGGATTGATTTTGAGTTAAAAATTTATTCAATTCGAATATTAATTTTTTTTATGGTATAGTTTAGATTAAATGACTTATTTTGAAAGAATTCAATCCAATTCAATTTCAAGTTGTTTGAATTAAATTAAATTTGCTGTTTTGTAAATTTAAAAAATTAAATATATATAATAAATTTTAACATTAAATTTTAAATAACTAATAATAATATAATAAATCTCAATAATATCTTAAAAAATCAACAATAACATATCAATAGAAATAAAATTATAGATTAGTTAAAATAAATAAATAAATAAATTACATTTTGAACATAAAATATTTCTTAAATAATAATAATACATGAATAATATAAAAATGTATAAAAAATTGAACATATTATAAGTATAATTGTAAATATAATAATAAAATAATATCATAGCACATTGTGCGGTTTGGATTGGATTGGATCGGTTATGAAAAGTATATCTGAAATCCGATCCAATCAAGTGGTTTGCAAAAAATTGAATCCAATCAAATCCAAATTAGTGCGGTTTTAATCCGTTTTCGATTTGAATTGAATTGGACAAGCAGTTTAATTTGGATCGGTTTGGATTTGAACAACCCTACCTAAAATTACAATTGACTTAACTTGAACTCCAAAATTTATAATAGTAACTCGCATTAGTCCTTGAACTAATTTATGTGAATGACATGTTGATTTTGGCATTTTGCACATTAATTTGTCAAGATTTAGACTCCTCTCCTAAGTTTTATGTAACTAAGATCTACCAGACTTTTTATAAATTTGACAGACTCCCAATATCCTCACGAAGACGACAATAACAAGTTCAATTTGAAAATTTTGGAACTCTAGAGCAACAATCAAACTTCTGAAATAGATCTCGATCACATAAAATCTGAACAAAGAATTCAAACGGCAGCAAGTTAATATATCAAATCAACACGTCTATAACGAAAATTAGCTCAAGGATAAATGCGAGTTACAGTTACAAATTTTAGAATCCAATTTAAGTCCATTAAAATTTTAAAGATCAAATTGAGTCCGACCTTAAATTTCAGGACAGAATTGAGTATTAACTCCATAATCACCATATAAGTTTTCAGTTTGTTACATAAAAATCATAAAGGACTTAGTTATATGTTATAATCACCATAAATACCTCTGTCCTATTTGTCTCAAGGTATGGCCCATATCTCTAGTGTAGCTTTGGAAGGACTTTGATATATAGAGACAACACAAGCAACTGCATTAGTATTTGTAGGGAAAACAATTCCAATCCATGAAGCAGTTTACATCACAAATAGTCCATAACCGTGCTAACATAAAGTTTTGTCACTACCAACCTCTCTGTCTTTGTGCCTTATACACACTAAATAGAATCTGCAAAGTTACGTGAAATTTTGTTCGCATAACGTCTATAGAAACATTACGTAAAGGTTTTGTTGGTTGGTTTGTGAAAGAGTATGGCAGCTCTCATTGTATTACTTGGACGGCACTATATACTCTAAAAAAAAAATGTAGTGTGCTTTGCTTCATTGCTTCTAAGTTCTAACATAGGAGGTTATTTATTATATTTTAATAGTTTTACAATACTGATATATTAATTTGTTTCAATGGTACAATGTGGTCCAAATCCATCATACCACATGCATTGCTGCTATTATAGTTAATGCAATTTTCCCTTTATATGAGAAAGGGCAATGTAACCTACCTAAGATTTGTTAAAGAGAAAGCTGTTATTATAGATGACTTCTTTTTGGGGACAAGACCTAGAATTAATGGACATGAGGTTCATTTACTCCATCTCCAGTGCTCCTGATGCCTCATACATTCTATAATGCATGTCCAATAATGGTAGTAATCTCTGAGGAGAGAAAAATCTTCAACGCCAAGAGCAATTTATGATATGAATCAAATTCCAAATGAAAGTAAAGCTACATTGTCAGCCAAAAAAATCTAACAGTCCTGACCAAAATTAAAAGCTAGAACCACCAGTGTTGTCATTATAGCACGAAGGAAGAGATGCCATTAGGTGTGTGTGTTGGGGGTGTTTAGATTCCAATCATTCCATATTCCTTTCTAAAAGTAAGATTCATGATCTGGTTTCTTCGCACATATCTATTGCTAGATTGCATTGCTTAAGGGGATTCGTGGTCAAAAGATTAATTAGCCTAATCATGAAGTTATTCTCACATAGTGGGCTTTACAACCGTCTTAATCAAATATCTTCTTTGACTTGTACTAAATCTCTATATTTGGAAGCTCGTCAATTACTTTCATTTGAAGAATTCCATACTGAGCTAAATTAGTTTTAAGTTTCTCACATTAAAACAGCCTAATTTTGAGACTAACTACTCATCTTTATAGCTGTTCACTGTTCAGCCCTTGTCAAATTCCAATATTCAACTGTTATGGTCAATCTTGAATTGGGTTTGGCATTAGGCATTATCCAATAGCATGTTAGGAGGGGACCTTTTAGAATGATGATTCCTTGGCATAATAATATGATCCATCATAATCCTACAAATACTACCTAAGAACTAAGAATATACAAAAATTAGACCCTCATATACAAGGGAATGGGACCTAAAGCCTTTAGCCAGATCCAGTTTTTAAAGACAGTTGATTTTTTAACTCAGTCTCTTTCTGGAGCATCACTAGACATTCTTCTTGCACTAAGGTTCCCTGTGTATGACCAGACCCTCTCAAATTCGGCCGAGGCTGCCTTTTCGGACTTAGTAGAATCTGTTGTGTCCTTTGGTCCATTCCTCTTCGCAGTATGCATCCTTCTTGGACTGCAAGGGCTACCGGTAATGGGTGAGGATGAACAAAATGATGGGGTTGCAAATGGAGGAGAGGCATATGGGGTGTGTTGAATTGAGAAGGGACTTGGAGTCATTCTTTTCTGGATTGGAAGACCACCGAAACCTCCCCGGTTGAAAAGAGAGATAGACTCTGCGGCTGCGCATCGCTTTATGGAATCATCGACATAAAGGACATCATCTATCCTTGCCATTATGTTGAATGCCAAGCTTTCCATGACCCTGGAATAACTCTCAAGAATAGACTGTCCTACATCCTGCAAGGAAAAGAAAAAATCCAGTGTTATTGATTGGACAACAGTGGGAAACTCTTTACATCCTTCACTAATTACTCAGTAAAGAAAACATAATAGTTCTTCATAAATTTTCCCAATGATTGCTCAAAATTGTGAGGGCTAACTACAATAACCAAAAGACCTTCTCATCACTTCATTGGTCGCATCAACAAAATAGATTATGAGTTCAATAAAATATGTAGATTCAGATAATATACCTCGAAACATGCTTAGTTAGTTTAATTATTTCCACCTAAAGTTAGCAACGGTCAAGCCAACTATCATTATTATGAGTTTGGTAATCGTGTCAAACCTTGAACATTAAGATAATATACCTTATTATATTGTATCTTGGCCATGTCTAGCGCAGTTTGAGGGAGCCCCGGAAATCTGTGTTTCAAGCTTTGCAGAAGGGTATCAGCTCGTTGGGCTAAAGAATGGTTCTTATCACCACCACCATCAGCAACAAGGCCCTTCACCTTTCCACCCCAGGAGCGTCTGGCTTTAACTGTATTTAGATGTTTTTTGTGGTCCTTCAACCTCCATACATGAACGGCAGCCTCAATTCTATTAGCTACATCCAGAGTGTGATGCTCCGAAGATAGATCCAGGCAATCAAGGAGACATTCAGGCGAGAATTGATCAGCAGTAATGTATCTATAGATTATCTCCCCCAGACAAGCTTTTCCATTCTGCATTATATGTCGTAAAAGAGAACAGGGTAAATTTCCAGCAACATTCGTGCCAAATGCAAGAAATTACTAAATGCCTTTGATATGATTTCAGTACTGAACAGCACTACAAATGTTGTTATATTTAGTCCTCAAATATGTACTAGATTTGACATGAGTCAAATCATAAATGATATGTTATAGTCAAGACAAAGTGAAGTAAAACAATGTAACTAGTAACCATCACATATACAAATGAAAAGACAATATTTACCTTTGGTAATGATTCAATATATGCACCAGGAATTTCCATTTCAGCAAGAACGGAACTGTTGATTGCCATGGCAGCCTTTAATATCTGATTTGTACAATCCCTGCACTGCTGCAGCCTTTTCCTATCATCCTCGCACAATCCATTTGGTGGAAGCTTAGGAGATGGAAGCCACCATTTCTCCTCTTGCCTAACAGAAGTCCTACCCCTTCCGGGCGAATATGCATCATCACATTCCTTGGAATCACCCAATAGTATTCCCCTATCAACATACCAAAACTTTGTATCCTGAAATCCATCAAGCATACCAAGCAGCATTCCATCTAGCTTCTTCAGAGCCGGTAGATTGATGTACAAATCGGATCGAGGCCGCGTCGCCATGACCTCATACGTTCCGCCACCGGGGAACTGCTGCACAGAAGGCACAAGCTCCACAATGGAATCACTCACACATAGAAGCCACTCCATTTCCCTACGCCACATGGCCTTCTTCTGAGGTGCCAGCGGTTCTAACCTCCATAACTCGCCAAACACAGTTGCTACCAATTTTATGTATGCAATACCATCAACAAATTCAAGTCACATCTCTAGAATTTAGACCTAAAACAAAGAGATTTGTATATAAGAGCAATACTAACCAGAGAGATTGGTTATTGCATTAGAGATTGCAAGAGCAGTGCATACTCCTTTTCCTCCACCAGACATGTCCTCTCCAAGAAGCAATTTAGCAAACCTCTCCTTCATCATTTCCACTTCTGTATAACGAAAATGCTTTCAAAATTCTCGAAATTACAAAAAGAAAAAACAAATGTAGCAAATCTAAAGCAAAATTAACTCAGAAGCTATGAGGTACCTGACAAATCAAGGTCTCTTTTCTCTGGCTTGTGATCCCAAACCACCACGTCTTTTCCTCCTATGACGGGAAGCATGACCTGCGACGGAAAGTGAAAGTGACCGCCGGCGGGAACAGCAGCTCCACCGACAGGACGCGGAGACAAGTTGGCGGAGCTGGAAGCTCCACCGTCGGCATCAAAACGACGTCCACAGAAGCTGCTGCAGCTTTCGGACTCGCTGACGTCAGCACTGAGAC
Source organism: Arachis ipaensis (assembly GCF_059453495.1). Classification (NCBI taxonomy): domain Eukaryota; kingdom Viridiplantae; phylum Streptophyta; class Magnoliopsida; order Fabales; family Fabaceae; genus Arachis; species Arachis ipaensis. The sequence goes on from NC_142438.1 coordinate 10,649,569, forward strand.
TGTAACTGCCGCAACGGTCACTTTGCTGGTCGGAACCATCTTCAGAAGAAACGCTCCCCATTCCTCCCAAAAAACAAAATAACAAACCGGATTCTCACTCAGATCTAAGTAAGTAACCTACATTTGACTCACACAGTATGCAACACCAAAAACAGTAACAGCCAACAGAAAAAGAAAATGGAAACCGTTTATGAAACAATGAGACTCTCAATTCTTGTTGTTCGGTTCACACTTCACACACACATTCTATTCTTTTCTATTCTGTTTCTATTATCCCCTTTCTTTCCTTTTTTTTGTCTGAATGAGAGTGTTTAGTTGTGGTGGTGGTGATGATGATGATTTTGATGGGTAAGGGAAAGGAGTAAGGAGGGGCCGAAAAGACACCAAAAAAAGAAGACGCCGTTTGCAGGCAGCACTGTCTTTCCGTAACAGCAGGGTTAAGCACCCGACACGCCCTCTTTTCCGTGGGGTCCACCCTTCTTAATAACGTTTGTTGGTTCTTTCATCTTCCTACGTGTCCGTATGGTTGACGTGGCGTCTTCCAGTTGGATAACTCTGGAGGGAAATATTAACCTTGCGGGGGAAAACACCAAACGGCGGTTAACTGTTCATCGGGTTGTGTGTTAGTGGAAGGTGGGAAAAATAATCTGTGCACAATATCGAAAATGAATTTATTTATTTACTTTTCTAACTTTTCACATATTTTTTCATCCTACTTAAATTTTGTAGAGAAAATTAAGATGGTTTGTTTTTCACTATTTCATCTTGGAAAACCGTGGGCACGGTTCCCGACGCAACACATTCTTCCATTTTGGCGTTAGTTTTGTGCTTTTGCACTTTGTTTTTCAGTGCAGACTTGATCGGACGGTGGAGAGTGGTTACGAAAGTGTTATCGTCGATGGAGCGCTACGCAGGGGAAAAGAACACGCAGACAAATCTGACATTGTGTGTAGATGAAGTTTTCCAGTTTCCATCACGTTAGCGTTGGTGATGAGGTATTGAATATTTTAATATTTAATATTTAATATTTGTATTATGCCATAGGCTTTTTTAATTCACTGGTGCTAGCACTACTGTACACTATATGCGAACGTGTTTGGTACAAAATAGCAAAATTGGACACGTGGCGATCGATTAACACATTGATGTTTTTGCGTCATGAAATTACCTTTTATCAAAGGGTTGTGAGTGAGTCAGCCAGTCCCTTTCAAATTTTACTTTTTTTCAATTGTGATCACGGAAGCTGTTTCTCTTGTACCAAATTATTAAATTTAATAATTAATACTCCAAAGTCCAAACACCAAAAAAAATAATTAATAAGAAGTACTACTTAATAACTAGTAAGTAACTAATATAGCAGCCTTCAATCTTAAACCACGAGCAAACTCGGGGGGCCTTTTTCTTCCTTTTTTAATACAAGTGAATGATTTATTTTTTCTACAAGTGAATGATTGTGATCGTGGATCTCAATAAGTTTTAATACTAGGTACCAACCAATGTCCCGGTACTATTTCACTATGAAGGAATTCTCCGAATAACAATTGACTCAATGAGTCAATAATAATCATATATTCAGTTCATTCTATTTTATCTTTTTTATGGAAAAATAAACAAACCATACCATAAAATGCAATACGGTGAGTTTTAGGAAGCATTCATTCAGAAGAGGCGTCCCAGGCGCGCCGGTTACTTTTCGGTTTCGTGGCATCATTTGACTTTGACACATGATGATATATAGGGGTGGCAATATGTACCTTACCCGCGGGTATTCAATCCGACCACATCCGGTCGAGTAGGGTCGCCAACCCGATCCACAACGGGTAGGGTAGGGTGCGGATAAGGTTTTTGTATGGGTCGGATAGGGTGCGGGTTGAGCCTCAGTCCTACTCGACCAACTCGCACCCTATATATGTATATGTTATATACTTATATAAAAATATATTTTAAGTAGATGCTGAACTAAAGACTTCTCACTAAATACAAAAGATCCTTAGTCATTAAAAGAAGAACACTAATTGATAATTTAATAAACTTTTTTTTTTTTTACATAAAAGTCAGTTCTATTTTAAATTATCATTAAGTTATATAATAACATTGCATTTTTTTTGTAACCCGCGGGTAGGATTGGGTACCCGCGGGTTAAGAGCGGGTAGGGTTAGGGTTGACTCCAAACCCTACCTTACCCTATCCAGCCATCCCTAACCGTATAATGTAATATAATATTATTATATTTACAATTATACTTATAACATGATCAATTTGTTATACATTTTTATATTATTCATGTATTATTATTATTTAATAAATATTTTATGTTCAAAATATTATTTATTTATTTATTTTAACTAACATATAATTTTATTTCTATTGTTATATTATCGTTAGCTTTTTAAGATATTGTTGAGACTTGTTATGTCATTATTGATTATTTAAAATTTGATGTTGAGACTTGTTATATTTATTTAATTTTTTTAGTTTAAAAAATCACAAATTCAATCCAATCCAAACTGCTTAAAATTAGATCGGATCGGATCGGATTTTTTTAAAAAGGTTATCCAATTCAAATCGCACCACAAGTAAAATTAGTGTTTGAATCGGATAAATTTTTAACTCAAAAACGATTCAAACTGTACCGCAAACACCCCTACTAGTGCTTGTTGCACGAGCTTTTTAGCCATGTCAATATATCAATCCTGCAATAGGAAAGATCCCGTTTTTTGTTAATTATATTTTTTATTGGTGTGTTTGTAGTGAAAATATAATACATGAATATTATGTAAGTAGCGTTTAAATATTTTTTGGGGGTAAAACACTATCTTATTTACCACAAAAATTGGGCTGTTCAGCTGGGCTTTGCGACCTTTTTTTTACTAAAACCTTTAAGAGACATTAGCGATGGACTTTTTGGTAGTTGGCTTCTCAAAATTGTTTTGAATTATGTTAGTCAAATTTTTGAAAGAAAAAATTTCAACGAATCGGACCTAATGTAATGTAGAATAAATTTTTGAAAGTGTTCGATTTTATACAAGAATGACTATTGTTATTTTAGTTGGTAGTGCATAGTAAATTTGTTCGATTTCAGATAAATGTAATATGTGTTTATTTTTCATGTAATACATATTTGAGTTGATTGTAGATTTGATTATAAATTATGTGTGATTAATTAAATGAAATTTTAGAGTAAGTATTATTCTAAGGATTTAGTTAACATGTGTTTTTAAAGTACATGATAAAATTACCAATTAAAAGTTTTTTAAAAGAAAACCATACAAAATTTAAAATTTTAATGCATTTTGTTGTGTATTTATTAAAGTAAACTCTTTTATTTCTATTATATTTGTTGTATTCTTAGAACACAAATTAAATAAATCCTTATTGTAAAGTGGATTTAGAATTTATAAACAACACATTTGATTTCAACCGATTGTGTGATAGTATTGGAAGATTTGAGATTACTAATGTGATAGAAATTGTTGTTCTAAATAATAAGTGTGATGTTGGGGCTGGGCCGGGTAACCCAATCCAAAGAAATATAATTATAAAGCACTTGATGTCTGACGAATAGGTACATCATATAACAAAAGACACATTGTAGTAGTTGCCGGCCCAAATTTGGTGTATCCAAGCAGTTCAAGTATAGATGCTACTAAATTACTAATATCCAAAAAAAAAATATGCAAATATATATTTTTTTTTTGCCGTCACGCTTGCACCGGTGTTTTCACGAGCTGAAAAGACGCTTGCACTGGCCCAACTTTACTAGGACTATTTGGAAAGGGCTTGTACCCCCTAGAGTGGAGTTGTTTGTTTGGTTTGTCTTGACTGGTAGGGTCAATACGAAGGAGAGACTAAGTCGGTTCGGGGTTATCAACCAAGAAGATACTTTATGTGTTTTATGTAATAGAGATGATGAAAATGGTCACCATTTATTTCTTGGATGCAGTTTCTCTTGGCAGGTATGGTGTGCTTGGATATCATGTTGGTATTCTATGGACTTTTCCGGGTACGGTCAAGGAGCATTATCAGAGTTGGACTGAGATATCATATAGAAAAGAGGAACGCAAGAGATGGATGGTGTGTTTTTGTGCCATTGTGTGGAATATATGGTTGGAGCGGAACAGGAGGATCTTTCAGAATAAAGAAAAATGAGTGGAGGAAATTATTAACATGTCAGTTCAGAGTTACACTGAGTGGTTAGGTGGAGACCCTTTTTATTGTTGATGACAATGCCGGAGATGACATATAGGTGTTTGGCCATAATGGATGCTTTGGTTTTAATTTCCTTTTGTGTTTTCTTTGTTATATGTGTTGAACTCCTCTTTCAAAAAAAAAGTTTGTAATTTCAATTTTCCAAAAGTCCACTGTTTTAACAGCTACCAACAAATTGTTTTGGCTTTTAATGCAAAATTGCGGTGTATTGCGACCGAGAAATCTGCTTGGAAATGATTGGCAGTTCCGACCATGATGTGTGTGGTCAAAAAGGAGGTACAAAGTATGGAAGTAGCCATGGCCGTGAAAGTGTTTGTTGCAAGTGTGTAAGTTTTATAGAATATTTTTGTAAATTTATTGAAAGTTTGCTGTGATAATATTTGCGTTATTAAAACAGGGCTGCCAGTCATTTTTCAAGAGGCTAAAATAAACTCAACTTTTGATCCCTATAGCCAAATAGACTCAACTTGAGGAAATTATGACATAAAGCAGTTGAACAAAAATTTCCTTTCTTCCATAACAATGATGTTTTACATAAAATAACTAATCAATGAAAATAAAAAAAGTCTAACTATGAAAAATCAGCAGACTAAAAAATTCCTCCAATGACTACGTGTACGCAAATGTAGGCAGAGTCTCGAACATTAAATCACCTCGGTTCTATTAGAAAACTGCTTTATGAACTGCCATTCACGGTGGCAACAAACTTCGACATAATCTATTCCAACTTCACCCCACCATGCAAATCTTCATTTAAGAACTTGCTTCCCATCTTATTTCCAGAAGCTTCGCTCCAATGATAATTTCATTCATTTTTTTTTAAATTTGGATCCTCTAAATTTAGAATTTTTATTTTAGAAGATAAGGTGTGATCTCTCACTTTTAAATAGTTTCTCTCTCATATTTTTTTTAGTCTCACCTATAAAATAAATAGTGAGAGAACACACTTTATCTTTTAATGTAAAATTTAAAATTTAGAGGATTCAAATTCCATTTTTTTATATGGGCTTCGAAAATTATTTTCGCTACCGAGTTCAAGTGTTTTTATACATTGTAAACAAAACATAATCTTTGAACACGAACATAAAAAACATACACATATATTCTCAACTTCCAAAAATAATTCATTGGGCCAACCTCCATAATTATTGCCGAATCCATGAGTCAAAAATTGTAAATTCAAACAACCTGTTTTCATAATAAATATTAGCCAATATAATTAACTCAATAAAATTAATTTATATATGTCTACTAATATATATATATATATAGCAACTTATTATAAGAGAGAAAGAAGAGAACAGTATATGAGAGAGAGTAATTATTGTTATTGCTGTCTATTATTCTTCAGTCACTTCTCTATTTATAGGCAAAGAGAGTTTTACATTTTCAACTTCATTAATTCTAGTTTGCATTGAGAAGTTGAGTAATTTAGTATCGAGAACAAAAACAGTCGCCCATATTAATGGGCATCCACTTTGACTATTTTATTGGAAATTCATCAAAATGACAATCCACAAATCGGGCTTTAAATACATCTCCTGTTTGTATCTTAAGATACCTCACTATAGAGGGAGAATCATATCCAACATATATCCCAATTTTCTTTGGGGTCCCATTTTGGTGCGATTAGGTGGTGCAATGGGAACATATATCGCACACCCAAATATTCTTAAATGGGAAACATTTGGCTGCTGGCCAAAAACTAATTGCATAGGAGAGAACCGATGGTAACTCGTTGGCCTCAAACGAATAAGTGCTGCGGCATGTAAAATAGCATGCCCCCAAACCGAGGTTGGGAGATTTGTTCTCATAAGCAAGGGTCTAACAATTAATTAGAGGCGTTTAATAAGTGATTCTGTTAACCCATTTTGTGTGTGAACATAAGCTACTGGATGTTCAACACTTATTCCATTAGCCATACAATAAGCATCAAAAGTTTAGGAAGTAAATTCACCAGCATTATCAAGACGAATTACTTTGATTGGATTTTCTGGAAATTGTGCTTTTAATCGAATAATTTGAGCCAGTAATCTCGCAAACGCCAGGTTGCGAGAGGACAATAAGCACACATATGACCATCTCGAAGATGCGTCTATCAGGACCATAAAATATCTAAAAGATCCACATGGTGGATGAATAGGTCCACATATATCACCTTGAATCCTTTCTAGGAATTCAGGGGACTCAAATCCAACATTTACTGGTGATGGCCTTAAAATTAACTTCCCTTGAGAACATGCAGCACAACAAAATTCACTAGTTGTAAGAATCTTCTGGTTCTTTAGTGAATGTCAATGGGAGTTTTCAATAATTCTCCTCATCATGGTTGTTCCCGGATAACCCAATCGATCATGCCAAGTTATGAATTCATTTAGGCTAGTAAACTTATGATTTACAATGGCATGTGATTCAATTGCACTAATCTTGGTATAATATAACCCAGATGAAAGTGAGGGCAACTTTTCTAATATAACTTTCTTATTTGAATCATGAGTTGTGATACATAAGTACTCATGATTTCCCTCATTCATAGTCTCAATATGATATCCATTTCGGCGAATATCTTTAAAGTTCAACAAGTTTCTTCGAGACTTGGTAGACAATAGTGCATTATTTATTATGAATTTTGTTCCTCCAAGAAACAAAATTATAGCTCTTCCGGAGCCTTCTATCACATTGCCCGAACCAATAATAGTATTAACATATTTTTCTTTTGGCACAAGATGGGTAAAATATATATCACTTTTAAGAATAGTGTGCGAACTTGCACTATCCGCAAGGCAAATATCTTTAGAATATGTCCTTGCCATTTTTCTTCAAAGACAAATGATAATAATAATAAAATGAGTAGAAGTACATGCACAGTAAAATTATTCACATGAATACTTAACAAACACATACACATATCAAACCATTTCATCATTGATCAAATAGCCAATATTTCCTTCAGAATCCTTAAAAAAATTAGATACATCATAATGAGTGGTGGAATTTTCATCATTTGAAACAAAATTTGTTTCCTTTCCTTTTTCATCCCTTTTCAAGGATGCTTGATAAAGATCAACTAGGTGCCTTGGGGTACGACAAGTACGTGACCAATGGCCCTTTCCACCACAACGGAAGCATTTATCCTCAATTGATTTACTTTGCCCAGTGTTTCTTTCTTTATCCCACTTCTGGTGAGATTCTTTCTTGTGAACATAATTTCTTTTCCTTCCATAATTTTTTCTTGCTACCAAAGCCTTGCCATTTACCTCTTCTGGGGTTATGATTTGCCGCATTTGCTTCAGGAAATGGGGCGGCGCCAGCAGGGCGCGCTTCATGATTTCTCAAAAGTAGCTTATTGTTGCGTTCAGCAACAAGAAGGCAACTCAAAAAAAAAAAATTTTAAATCATTTTTCTCGATTGCTATTGCAGGAGCACATTCAAGGCTTGGAATATCGAGAAAGTTTTCCCTAACATATCGGGCTTGAGGAAGTATCACATGATTGTACCTTTCTTCAAGGTCTTTCCACACATCTGCAGGATCTTTTAATATGGGATATTCATTTTTCAATCATACGTCAAGATAACGATGAAGGAAAATCATGGCCTTGGCTTTATCCTTCTGGGATGTATTATTTTTAGCCTTAATGGTATCTCCAAGATCCATTGAATCAAGATGGATTTTAACATCTAGTATCCATGATAAATAATTATTTTCAGATATATCAAGAGCATTATATTCAAGATAAAAGAGTTTCAACATAATAAAAATTTATTACCGGAAGTCTTCCTAAAACTTCGTTAGAGCTTCGTGCTGATAACGTGTTGTAAAATAAATAAAAGGTGTACTAAATATAAAATAAAGATGTGTAAATAGAAGACTTTAATATTAATATTAGCCAATATAATTAACTCAATAAAGCTAATTTATATATGTCTACTAACATATATATAGCAACTTATTATAAGAGAGAAAGAAGAGAACAGTATATGAGAGAGAGTAATTATTATTATTGCTGTCTATTATTTTTCAGCCACTTCTCTATTTATAGGCAAAGAGAGTTTTACATTCTCAACTTCATTAATTCTAGTTTGCATTGAGAAGTTAAGTAATTTAGTATCGAGAACAAAAACAGCCGCCCATATTAATGGACATCCACTTTGACTATTTTGTTCTTATCACAATAATATGGTCACTTTTCAAATTAATGTAATCCAAGATGAAATCAAAAAGCATAAAAAAGTTCACATAACCGTTGTTTTTGGTGTCAGCTTGTGTCAAAATTACGAAAATGTCTGGAATGCCTTTTAAGGGACGCTTCCTAAAACTTGCCAGTTTTTTCTTTGGTTTTTATCTTAAGGAAACTTATTAATAAAGAGAGCTTTTATCTTAACTCCGTTACAGAGACAACGAAAAATCTTGACAACGTGTACAATGTTAATTTGGTCCAATATAAGGAAAAAAAAAAGAAATCCAAACAGTTATTTCAAAAAATTAACCATCGCAACCTTAATTTACCAAAAGAATTTATCCAAACACCCTCTCTCCCAACGTCTGCTACCTCATCCTCATCAATCATCCCACCTTTCCGGCATTAGAAGCTCCCTCACCGGCCATCAAACAATAATCTACGTAGTTATTAAAATAATCATTCGACTACCTGGTGAAATGATCATCCAACATTTTTTAATTGTATATACTTAAACTGAATCAAACAAAATAACCATCCAATTAAAAATTAAAATAACCATCTACATACCTAGTGAATTGAACATTCAGCATCTAACTTCATCCGTTGATGTATATACCATGAAAACGTAAGGGAAGCAAAATCCAAGAAAGTCAAGTTGGCCGCGCAAGACAGGGGCATTTTTGAAGTGGGCTACGTTTGCATGTACAAAAACGGGAGCATCATGGACTAAACTAATTTCTTTCACAATTACTGTTGTGTTATCCTACGTTGATCTTGGACCTATACCTATGTAGGGGGAGGCGACGTCGTTGAAGGTGTCGGTAGCCATGGCGGTGCGCGACGGACGCAACGTGTGTGAATGGAGTGTCTCCATTTACGATCTTACGAGGCGTGATGGACGTATGAAAATAACACACTTGTGTGTCCCCTATACATCACGAATGACGACGTTGAGAGGGAGAAACTGCCGGCACGGGGGAGGGGCTGCACGACTGGTGCTATGTGAGACTTTGGGAACGACGCAAACTGCGCGACGGTGCTGCTGGGCATTCGTGGTGCATACATCGGCGTGAGCTGTGGGCGACAGCGGCTGGTGTCTGTGGCGGCGCGGCACCGGTGAGAGAGAGGTAGAAACAAGGTGAGAAGGTAGTCACATTAGATGGGAGAGAATGAGGCCGTTTTTGGAGTTTACGTAACTGACTAACTGTTGCAAATCCTTATTTATTTTGAATTTCAAATTGATAATTATTAAAAATTAATTATTTATTTATCATTTGATGTTAATTTCAATTTTATCCCTATTGTACACATTGTACACTAAATTCATTGGCTCTCCATACTTTCTCTATAAAAAAATATAGAAACTTTTAAGATTTTCTTTTATATTTATTAAAGTTTTTCTGAAAACTTTTACTAATTAATAATCATGATCATATTAGCTTAATGTTTCGAAGGTTATCTGAAACGTTGAATTGGGCCTGAACGTGAGGTCCAGATCTCTTTTTGTGGCAGCATCCGATTTGTTGTTGCCGAGGTGCCGCGCCTGTCTAAGTTCCTCGTGAAGAGGTGGGGGATGGTACCTACAAGAGACTCCGATGCTTATGTTAGCAAAGGCTTTAGGCAGGTTTTTAGTAGCTTATAATGTGTGTTATACCTGAGGGGTGTCAGTATATTTATAGTAGAGTTGATAACCACATTTGTTGAAGTAGTTCCATCTTTTCTGATGGATAATCGTTCCCTTTATTTTGGGAGTTTGTTAAGATCTATCTTTTTTGGTGAAGATAGAGATTGTAGACGAAATTTGCGAGGACAGTTACTTGTTCGAGCAAGTAGAGATGAAGCTTATTTGTCGACGTCCGATCTCTTTAAGGAGGTCGGGTATGCGGTATGCCCATATGAATGCCTCCTTTATTAGTGGGCCTTTTAGTTTGTTAGGCTTGACTTTACTTTTTGGACGAGAGCATGAATACTTAATCTCTTTTTTTTTTCTAATTTCACAAAGTTATTTACATGCCAAACAACAAGAGTAAATGTTAAATTTTTTTTCAAACTTAGTTTGTGTAGGTTAACTTAGTTCTTCTAATATCTGAATTAAATTAATATACCAAATTAACTAATAATATGTATTTGTATAGATTCAATAGCCTAAATTTAAGTCGCATATAAACACACTCCAATAACAGTAAAAAAAGCTATCAGTTCGTGGTTTGGTAGGCTATTAGGTTAGAACTTAGAACATTCTCAAAGCAATATAATATAGAGTTCGTTTTTTTTTTGGTTATCCAACACAACACATGAGCTGATTTATGTTAATTATTAGAACCCTTAATTTTATTCAATGTTAATTAAAAAGTTAATTAAAATAACTAAAATGTCAAAGTGAATGTAGGTCTGTCTTTTTTCTGTTTCAAAAGAAGGTGATGAGATTATCGACTATAGCTATCACACATGCTTTTAAATTTGGTTTTTTAGATCGCTTTTCTTTCCAACGTGGATAAGCCAAAATCATAAAAAACTTACTAATGATATTTGATTTTCAACAACTTCTAGTTGCAAAATTTGACTATGTCTTAGAATCATTTGTTATTCTCCTTTATATTAGTTATGTATATATCATTCGAAGTTCCTAGCTAATACATTTTCTTTTAATAATTCTCTTAATATTTAATTACAAAATATTTTAGTAGAGAATATTTGATTGTTGGGAGTAAAAATTTGGTAAATGTTTCCCATGGATGATGGATGAGTTATATATAATTTTACCCTTATGTTTCTTTCAAATTGACGGTTTATTTCTTATAGTACAAAAAATTCACTATTATTAAGATTTAATTTGGAGGAATATTAATGTCATACTAAACTGCAAAAAAATTACATTATTGACATTAATTATTTTCATAATACAATTATTATTATTATTATTATTGTTGTTGTTGTTGTTGTTATTGTTGTTGTTGTTGTTTAACTCATTTTCATTGTGTATTTTATATTTTAACATATATTCTATACAAGTGGTTGGTTTTTGTATATACATAATATGTGTCGTCTGTGATGACTAATAACAATCGGTGACTAGTGTGGCTATCTCAGGTTGACCTATGTCTTTCTGACACATGGTAGGTTGACTAGCAAAATTGACCGCATGAATCCAGACTTCAAGGACAATAACTATGCTAATGATGCAGTAATTATGAGCGTGAGTAATTAAGTGTAAACAATGAATTAAAAATATCTAGACAAAGAGAGTAGGCGTTCGCCTCCACAATGGAAACCCTTTCTTGTTGCGCCGCCCCGTACGGCAGTCCAGCCACCTATGATCTCGTCGTTTGTAACCACCTTTCCTCTAATCTATTGTGGCTATTGCAACTCCTTCTCCTCGAGCAATTTCGTCCAACTTTGTCCGGCCCTCACCGCTGCAACTTTTCTCTGGCGACACTGCCTCGTTTGTCATAGTGGTGCCGTATCTTCTGCCTTCTTCTTCCTCCTCTGCTGAACGTTAATCACCAGTTCGTTGTTACTACACACCATCCAATGCTCAATGCTCAACACCATTAATCTAATACGAAGTGGATCTGTTTAACCAATCCCTATTCTTGATAGATCGGCAGAAGAATCTGGACGTTCTGCTGTGTCCACGCCGATCTTTATCATGTGTCCTCTCTGATGTGGTTGTCATCATCATCGATGTAGCAGCGGCAGAGAAAAGGGACAATGAGATGCACGATGAAGGCAAAGTTCACACGATGTCACCATGGCCGACCGTCGGAACACTATCCATCCTCCCCCAACTGATTCACCCAATTGACAATCATGTCCCTAATAATCATGATTTTCCAACAAAACCCTTACAGTAAAAGAAACACAAGTTACCGTGCTTAATATTTAATCAAACGCTAATGATACTCAATCACAATGCACGTGTCATCATCCCATTATACAGTCAACATGTAGTCATTCGTAGCCACCAAAAGCGTGGCCACCAGAGACGCGACCTACATAATAAAGTTATAATTGATTATTTTTTACCTATTTTTTTCTTGTTAAATGGGTTAGATAACACTCAATCCTAGATATTATAATATCACAAACTCATTCACACTACATTCATACACACAACACTTCAAGAATTTTAGGATTATTTTGTCTTTTTTTTTTGGACATCACATTTATCACAAACTAAACCCAGCTATTCCTGAGAATGGAAGGTGGGTGTGGCTTATTATGAGACAAATAGGTTTGCCATTGCACTACCTTACTCGCGAATTAGTTTGTGTTTGTTTCTATGGGAGAAAATTTTTTCTTTTGGTGAGGAAGATATTTTTTCGGGTATGGATCGACCCAAAGGAAGTTTTGTATTTGACAAATTTACATGCGCATTTGTGGTGATAAATGTGTGATAATTATTTGGTTCCATGCTGTGTCTTTCTAAGTCTAATGAATCAAACACCACTGTCATCCGCTGCTTATCTATTTTCATGAAGAAATCATATATTTTTTCTCACCTTCCTACAGTTTGTTATCCTTTGGTATTTTACCATCGCTTCCCAGTTTGCCACTTTTTTGGCAGTTTTTGGGCAGTTCGCCATCTTTTTGGCTGTTTCGTCTACGCTTTTGTTGCGGCAGTTTCGTCTGTGATTCCCTTATAACAGTTTCGTCTGCGCTTTCCTTGTGGTTGTTCCGTCTGTGTTTCCCTTGCGGTAATTCCGTCTGCACTTTCTTTTGGTAGTTTTGTCTGCACTTCTTTCCGATAGTTCCGTTTGCGCTTTTTTTCAGGAATTCCATTTGTGCTTCCTTCCAACAGTTCCGTCTGCACCAGTTTATGCACTTTTTTCTTTATTTCATTGTTTTAAATAAGTTTTAAACTCAAGTGAGCACTTGAGTTTGAGGAGGATGTTAGAATATATTAGGATCAATTAGCATTCATTAAAATTATTTAGCATATCTGAATATTTATTATAGAATGTTAGGTTTTTATTATTATTTCGATTCTCTTAGCACCTATAAATACCCTTTAACTTAAATATACACAAATATTTTCTCTATTGCTCTCTCTTACCTTTCTAACAATAAGGTTGAAACAAGTATGACATACATTTTTCTAACTAGATTTCAATGAGACATACATGAAAATATAAGTGAGTACATCCTATAAATGTCCTGACTTGTTTCAAAATTAAATGCACTAAATTTGTAGCTGTTTAATGACATGTTCATGCATTTAGTTTTTTTTTTCCTTGTAGCACAGTTAGGTCTATTTAACATCAGTTGTCTATAAAAAATTCTATAAAATTGTATAATGTCGAATGATGTTGTACATCTTTTTAGGCAATAACAACTTAGTGGGAGTTGAGATAGTAAATTTGTATTATCATTACATTATTGTTAAAGAGTTATGTTATTTGAATTTAGAAAAAAAAATAGTATAAATAATTTTTAATAATTGGGTTCTTATTTCTATTTTAACAAATTCATCAATTATTCTTGTTTGACTAAATAGGTAAATTATGTTTTATTTACAATTTCAAATATATTTTGATATAAGTATTTTTCTCTTGAAATAACTCTAAATTTACTTCAATATTGTTTTTCTTCAATGATATTTTTGTTCTATCTCATCTAAGTGAAGTATGACTACTCATACTTTGTTAATTACCAGAATCACTCTGGAAAAGAGCATTGAAAGTTGCAATTTAGATTTTTTTTATAAAGTTTCGAATTTTGCATAATCTTTTATCCTTTTGGGTATTTATTTTATTTGTGATCCCACAATTAAAATATTTTTGGAAAATAAAAAGTTGATCGTTCTTTGAAGATATTAAGTTTGAAGAAAAATAGTCAATAGACTATTCTAAAGGCAAATTCAACACTTTAAGAACAATTGTCATTTGACATATCACTAAAGAAAATTATTTCATTTCAGGTGGAATATTATGTTTTGGTGCTATGAGTGAAAAATTTAAGTCTATAATGACAACATTTGAGACTCGTCTCATTAATTACCTAAAAGTATTAAACCATTGGTATTTAAAACCAAATTGATTAAATAGATAATATGGAGATATAAAATATGCTTTGTTGTAAAATTTTCACTTAAAAGTGAAGCATTGAATACAAGGAGACTTTTCTTTCAATTACAAAAAAGATTCATTTAGGACTATAATGATACTGATGGTATATTAGATCTTGAGTTACAGTAGATGGATATAAGGAATTATTTCTCAATAGCAATGTTGGTGAAACCATTGATATGAGATATATAGACACTGAATTTTAATTACATATTTAATTTATTTTTAATATGTATTTATATTTTAAGATATATTTTATACTAAAAACTGATTTTGATAAAAAAAATATTGTGTTAGCTAAACTGTGAATCCTAAACTCTAATAATATAAAATAAAATGTTGGGTCAAAGTGCTAATATTAATAAAAAGTATTGATTCTAATATTTTTTATTAAAAATTCAATGGTCATTAATCATTTACTTTATTACTTTATACTTTTTTTATTTTAGAGGATATTTTTAAAAAAGATTTAACTAACTTGTATTCTAAAAATACATGTTAAGATTACTATTAGTATATAGAAGTTTTTAAATTTTTTATTTTAATAAATAAACAACAAATATATTAAAAATGTAAACTTTATTTGTAATTTTTATACAAACTTTTTTATTAAAAATATTAAAATGTATTTTTAGGACACAAATTAGCTAAATATTTTTTTTAAATTTATAACTTTTATCAAGTGTGAGTCCTTCAACATTAATTTAAGAATAATTACATTCTCACTTTCTTATTTTATTGACTTTTCTCAATTTAAAAGAGCTTTATCCATTTTTAATATATATTAATTCAATTATTTTCTTTTGATTTATTATTGTTACATCATTTTCATTTATGTTAACAAGTTTTTTTCTAATAAAAGAATAATATTATATACACTATTGTTCTCTCTCTCTTCTCTCTCTCTCTATATATATATATTGTGTTAAAATTGATTGATAATAAAAATTAAAAAAAGATAAAAAACAATTGTCTTTTATATTAATGATCAAATTTGTCCCTGAAAGATCACTCGTCTTTTAAATTAGTTCACAAATTTTTTTTAATAAAATTCGTCATTAAAAATTTAAAATTAATTTCATTAGTTTTTCTATTATTTTCTTTTTTCGTTGATAGTGCCAAAATTTATTAATGTAGTACGTTAAGTGATATACTGTAACACACAAATAAAAGTCTTAATTAACTACTAGCATAATAAATTTATGAAATTAGATCAAATGAAAACCTAATTGAAAGGAGAACTTGAGACTTTGGAATTGATTTGATCTAATTTCATAAACTTATCATGTTAGCTGCCAATTAGGACTACTAGATATGTATTATGATGTCACTCAACATGTTACATCAACAAATTTTGACGCCGTTAACAACAAAAGTGACAAAAAAACTAACATAACTAATTTAAAATCTTTAAAAGATGAATTTAATTAAAAAAAATCTTTCGAAAACTAATTTGTAAAATGAATAATTTTTTAAAGATTAATTTAACCATTTACTCTAACTTTTATCATGTATACTTTCTCTATATCAGTCCAAGAGAATAAAAAAATCAACTCTTTTGAGTATCTATTTATTTTGTTTTTCATACCTACACACACGTGCAATAAGACAATTCTCTTACTGCAAACATTACAATAAACAAGATATCAAAATATCCATTGTTGTTGTGTTTCTTTTGAGTTTCTAACCCCACCATTGATGTACGGCTACACCTTTATCCCTCAACATTCCATAGAGTGCCAAGCACTCCCAATAAGCCCTACGGTTTCTATTGTTCTCTTGTTTTTGACGTGGCTTGCATTCCAAGAAAAGCTCATCCACCAGTCCAATAGTGTCTCTTTTTATCATTTCTTCCACCACCTCTGTTTCTGCTTTCATCACCACGAATTCTTCATCTTTCACATTCTTCCGCAGCCAATCTGACATTCCTGGCTTTGGCATCTCTTTCGCCAACGCCTCTTCCGCCGTAATCATCTCGATATTTATCTTGTATATTTCAAAATTTTTGTTCCTTGTTGGATAATTCTTGTGGAACCAATCACTTTTTCTTTCTCCTTCTTTCTCCGCCAATCCCACATCAATGAAAACTCTACGAGGATAACTCTCCAACGAATCACCCATCAAATCTGGAAGATATCTGTTAAATATTTATGAAATTAGTGCAAATTGCATGCATTTTCTATGATAGGTATATACATTCTAATAATTAGCTAGACAATGAATTTAAGGTAAA
This sequence comes from Arachis ipaensis, assembly GCF_059453495.1. Lineage (NCBI taxonomy): Eukaryota > Viridiplantae > Streptophyta > Magnoliopsida > Fabales > Fabaceae > Arachis > Arachis ipaensis. The sequence continues at coordinate 10,666,260 of NC_142438.1, forward strand.
AAGAAAGTAGTAAAGATATCATTTTTTTCCTGTTTTCAATTTTTTAAAAAAATAAATTTTATTGAAGCACATTTAAATTTTAAAAATTATTATTATAAAACAAATTATTATTTTAAATGACGAAATAACTAATTCATTTTACATTATTATTGAAATTATTAAATAATTAAAAGTAATAAAAATATATGTTAAGAATTAAAGTGATCAGATCAATCTAAAATTTTTAAATTTATAAAAATATTTAAAAAATAATAAAAAATAGTTTAAAGTAGTTTAAACTTTTTTTTCATACTTTTTAATTATTGTTAAAATAAATGAATAATTTTAAATGTAATAAATATGTAATTACAGATGTTACATATATAAAATTAAAAAATTCTATAAACTTATAAATAATAAATTAAATAAAATAAATTTGTGTTATTATCTTTTTGATCATTTGTCTAAAATTAAGTGTTTTACTTACTTAACGCGTCTCAAATATTGTCTTGATTTTCCCGATGAGGCTCTTGGAGGCTCTAACAAGACATCTTCAAGGTTTCGCAGTGCAGCTTGCTTTGCGTCGGAGGAGTAGCCAAAAAGCTTTCTAGGCGCAGCCACCATTAGCGGTGGCTGATCATGATGATCAAGTTCTTCCTTTTTTATCATGGCCACAGCAATGAGATTCAAGCGCCTCACATAAACCATCTTGTAGTTGGAAGGCTTATAGAGTTTCCCCGAGGGGTTATCGCGGGCGAGAAAGGCGACAACCCCATCAACTTTCAGTGTCCTGTCGATGAACTTTGAAGCCGCCGGGAAATCTGTGGTGAAAACAAAGTCCACACTGTTGTCGATTACGTTCTTCTGCTTCTCCAAATCACTCAACAAAACAAGTTCCATGTTGTACTCAGAAACAATGCTAGGCCCTATTCCTGGATCTGCATTGTTATCATTGGTCATGAAAATTGCATTGCGCTGGGTAGGTTTCTTGAGCCCTTCGTTTGTAAGGTCATGGAAAAGAACACCCAATAGCTGGTCTATGTTGACCGAATCGTAGCTAACTTTCTGCTTATCAATAGATTCGGTAAGCAGATCCTTCTGTTGAGTTTCTTTATAAGAGATTTTCTCAAATTTGAAGGAAGACGATCTCATGATGCTATTCAAGGTGGCAAATGCGAATATCATGAGGAACAAACAAAAAACAATCTTCATGAACTTGAAACTTGGGATGAGCCTATTGATAAAGTAACGTGGGCTTTTAGGCAAATGCTTGATAATGCTTTTCTTGAAGTTGACATAGTGTTTTGATTTCAATGCAATGACACCGATGAGTTCGAACGCCATATTTATGATATGACGATTGAGACAATTAATAGATAGAATAAATGAATAGAATAATGTTTAAGACGACAAAGGTATAAGAACAAGTATAATTAAGAAAAAGAATATTTTGAGAAAGAGAGTGGAGGAGCTAGTCACAAGAAAATTTGGGTTCTAGCGAGTGCAGAATCTAGCAGCGGTATGGTTTCCACCAACAAGCGAGAGATGGTTGATCTGCAAGGTAGACCACATTCTAATCAATTCTCTCAGTCGCTGTACCTCCATTATTTTTTTTTACCAAGATCAGACTAGCGCCAATTTATTAACATCATCTCATGAATCTGTGATTAAGATGATTTTTGTGACAACATAATCTTATTTGTGTTGTCTCTATATCATCTAATCACAGATGCATGAATGACAAGAGAGCAGATCAGAGCAGTTTTTGTGATCTCTCTTCTCTCTCTTTTGTCTAACTCTCTCTAATTATTTGATTTGTTATTTTGTGAGGGGTGTGAGTTTTGATGGAATGAAGAGGGAGAGGTTATATAGATCCACTAGGCTTATTATGGGAGGGTAGATAAAAAAGTATGAGAGGAATTCGTGACAACAAATTATTAGAAGAGCCTAAATTTGCAATTTGTGGGAGAAAAACACGGTTGACGCAACGACAATGATGTTGCTCCATTCACTAATTTGTTAATTCATTATTTAATGAATTTAATTCTTTTTATTTTATTTTGATTTTATCTCCTATAGTTTATCAATTTTGATTTTATTTTGATAACATTTTGCTCCATCATATTGTTATGCATGTAAAAGATCAAGGTGTCTTGAAAGTGTGAATGCCCGCCCATCATGAACATCAGGAAACTGTACTGTTCTCTGAAGGAGGTCTTCCTAAAACTCACCAATGCAATATATTGTGAATTAAGTTAGTACGAAAGTAAATGCCAATTTATGGATGGGTTTACTACCATTACTATTATGATGAATATATTTTATGGTTGTGATGATGGGTTGGCACTTCAAGCATCATGGTTAATTGCTTATTGCCACTCGCGTTAACTATGTGTCCACACCATGCCATATTGCCATTCCATCTACTCTATTCTTGGCTTTTTTTTTTGTTTTCAGGGTTATACCTTTCAAATTCAACTCCTATACATAAACCTTAATTCAAAATTTGGACTCTCATGCGAACAAGATTAGAAAATTCATCAAAGTTATATTCTTGTAACACTTTATATATCACACTGAATTTCATCCTATAATCGTAAAGCAAAGATGATAAAACATCACTACAGTTCTAAAGCTCATACAGTAGTATATAATTCAAAGAAATATTACAAACTAAAAACTCGACAAAGAGAACAGGAGATCAAAGAGTTAAACAGAAAAAACAAAACGCAAAGCAGTCACATACGATAACTAAAACACGACGGCACGAATAAAAACAAAGTGTATAGGCATATATATAAGGTAATAGATATAAGAAACACAAAGTAAATAAAAACAAAGTGTCGCGGGCCGGATCGGAAGTTGGTGCTGTTCTAGTTGGGGCCTCATCACATGTATGGATTTGGTTGCTTTTGTTCTGCTGGATTATGTTGTATTCAAAATGGTGTATTACTTCATGCTTTATATGGTTCGAGCATTGGGTGTAGTGAATTGATTAGAATCCATAAATTTGTTGAAAGATTTCCTTTCAATATTTTTGGTCTTGGAAGTCGCTTAGGATCATGAGTAGTCGGTTATCCATCTCTGTATTTGTGAACTTTACTTTCTTCGTCACACCACTTTCAATTAGACTTCGGTGCCCACTTTTCGTGAACATTTCACTTGATTCAGACTTTCTTGCTTTTGAATTTCTATCACTAGAATGCCTAGTTTATCAATTTTTATTTTATTTTGATACCATTTTGCTCCATCATATTGTTATGCATGCAAAAGATCAAGGTGTCTTGAAAGTGTGAATGCCCGCCCATCATGAACATCAGGAAACTGTACTGTTCTCTGAAGGAGGGCTTCCTAAAATTCACCAATGCAATATATTGTGTATTAAGTTAGTAGGAAAGTAAATGCCAATTTATGGATGGGTTTACTACCATTACTATTATGATGAATATATTTTATGGTTGTGATTATGGGTTGGCACTTCAAGCATCATGGTTAATTGCTTATTGCCACTCGCGTTAACCATGTGTCCACACCATGCCATATTGCCATTCCATCTACTCTATTCTTGGCTTTTTTTTTTTTTGTTTTCAGGGTTCTACCTTTCAAATTCAACTCCTATACATAAACCTTAATTCAAAATTTGGACTCTCATGCGAACAAGATTAGAAAATTCATCAAAGTTATATTCTTGTAACACTTTATATATCACACTAAATTTCACCCTATAATCGTAAAGCAAAGACGATAAAACATCACTACAGTTCTAAAGCTCATACAGTAGTATATAATTCAAAAAAATATTACAAACTAAAAACTCGACAAAGAGAACAGGAGATCAAAGAGTTAAACAGAAAAAACAAAACGCGAAGCAGTCACATACGATAACTAAAACACGACGGCACGAATAAAAACAAAATGTATAAAACCTTGCAAAAGCTTCAGGATATATAAGGTAATAGATATAAGAAAGACAAAGTAAATATATATATATGGTCAATCTACGGTACAAATTTAAATTGATACAGATTTACAGATTTTCTATGCAAATGAATATGAGATTGACACGTTGCTCCTTTGTTGCAGGGCTTGTCTCATGCTTAGCATTAGAGGTGGCTGAGCCGTTAGCCAAGGGTGTTTGTCCGCATAAACTGGTGCTAGATCTGTAGAGGTGGGCTTTGGGCACCAACAAACATTAGGGATCCAAAAAAGAAGTTTTTTTTTTCTCCGTGAATGGGAAGAAAAAAAAGAGAAGCGATGTCAGGTTGCATCCATGGAGGGTGATCAATTGAGGAAGATGTGATCCCCAAAAACGAAGACCTAGGTTTCAGTGAAAGGGATACAGCCGCTGAAGGTGTTGATGTGGCGGTGATTCACAACTGGAAACCATCGACGATTGAAGTTGCGGTGTCGTGTCTTATCCGGCGTTGAATGCGTCTAACCGTCCGTCGTTCCGTCGCGGGCTAGATCGGGAGCTGGTGCTGTTCTAGTTGGGGCCTCATCACATGTATGAATTTGGTTGCTTTTGTTCTGCTGGATTATGTTGTATTCAAAATGGTGTATTACTTCTTGCTTTATATGGTTCGAGCATTGGGTGTAGTTAATTGATTAGAATCCATAAATTTGTTGAAAGATTTCCTTTCAATATTTTTGGTCTTGGAAGTCGCTTAAGATCATGAGTAGTCGGTTATCCATCTTTGTATTTGTGAACTTTACTTTCCTCGTCACACCACTTTCAATTAGACTTCGGTGCCCACTTTTCGTGAACATTTCACTTGATTCAGACTTTCTTGCTTTTGAATTTCTATCACTAGAATGCCTACTTGTTTCGGCCAACCTTAATACTGAATGCTGGTAGTAATAGACTTATGGGGTTCATTTACACTTGCTTAGTCTCACTCAAATTTCGTATCCCTCTTTCTATTTCTATGTGTAACGTTGTAGTGTTCCTTTCATATCATAGATAGTCATTATATAGAATATACGAAGTCATTCATGTACCCGATAAGATCAATAAGCATGCTACTATATGTGTGTGTGTGTGTGTGTAATACACATTGGTTTGTATGCAGCATGTGCAATGACATGCTTCAACTTGCTGCTGTTGATCAAACGCTTGTTGCATGGTTGACTACTGGAAAATATGCTATTCAAACTCTTCTTCTTTTTTGTACTTTAACCGCAGGAACGAGAACTCATTTTTGTTCCAACTCCTTTGCTGACAAGATTAATGCTAGTCGTATATATCAAGATAGCAATACCTTTTTTTCTTTGGCTTAATTAACCATGGTGTAACACCCTACCATACAGAGTCTTATGCTTAAGTCATAATTCAGAGATGGCAAGGTATTACGACCTCTAAAACAAAAATTTAGTACGTATAGTAGAATGAATAATTGATTATAACTAGGAGCCTTTGTAGAAAAAGGGGTAAACAAAAACCATAACTCGAACGCGCAACACTCCGATCGATAACGTAACGAGCAAAGGATAAGCTAACGCAAGATCATATATATAAAGAGTGTCAAAAACGGGAATATCAAGACTCAAAATCCGGCTGCGAAGATAACCGGTCCGAGCATAATAATATATACATATAATAAAATAAGGAAACCCCAAAGGAAACCCAAAGGGACACAAATACATACAACCTATTCTCCAAAATCCCCTCTAGAAGGAGTCATCACAGTTTGTATTATTTAATGGAGATAAAAGTATCTAAACAAGATATATAAACCAAAACAGAGTCCCAAGAACAAAGGATCTTCGCTAATCCAGAAGTCTCCAGCATGCCTCAACGAGAAGCCTCGCGTCCTGCATCTGAAAACTACAAAATCCGCATGGGTGAGAACCAGAGGTCCCCAGCACGGTAACAGCTTCCACATATATAATACATAATAATAGAGGAAAGCCAAAGGCAATCCTAGAACTTCCTCCAGATAATATCAAAGCTTATAAACAAGCTAAACCATATAAGGGTATCTGACTAAAGATTCTTCAGTCTAACTAATACTTCCCTTTCCAATTCCTTCAAACCTCCCAACCACCAGCAGGAGTATATTATAGCAAACACAGTTATATCAGACAAGAGATTTACAAATAGGAACAGATAAGGCATTTAGGCAATTAGCAAGTAATATGCAGTCAAATAGGCAATCTCAAACAATTCATGTAGTATGCTTATGATGCATGCCTGTCCCTAGTGGCTGATGATATCATCTGTCGATTATAGAGCCAACCCGACAAGTCCTGGTAGCTAACCATTGGACTGTCCCTCTGTCGCGCATCCCCAACTCGAGTTATACTCATTATAAACTTGATCATAAACATGATCCATATCCATCACCCTCACTGGTGAATATTTCGGGGGCGAGCTCATCCGGGTCTTTCACAGTGCCCGGCCACACTTACGACATAGGGTCAACAGAGTCTCGAGCCTCCACCTGGAGCACGTGGTGGCTAGCCACTGCTTCCTCCCAGGGATCTCGTGCCTCTGATAGTGGAAGTGCAAATCTCAATTATCAATAATTCAGCATAAGCATGCATGAATTCTCATCCATGGATCAACATCCATATCAGCCATCCGGCTCACGGTTCAGTCCAGAACCAGCCAATATTCATATTATACACAGCCTTTCCGGCTCACGGTTAAATCCATAACCAGCCGTTTCATTAGCAATTATAGCCTTTCGGCCCATGGCTTAACAAGCACTTCCACCACCATCCTCCGCATCTCACATAATCATCTTGATCCTCATTGATCATTCATTTTTCCCTTGCTTCACTCGCAAGTTACCTCATTCACTAGCCCCTTTTTAATAGCTAGGCATGTCATAATGATTTAAGACATAAATGGTGAGATCGGAGGCTTAGAAGTATGAGATTTGGCTTTTAAAACTCAAAAATCAACTTTGGGATGAAAACAGGGCCACGCGTACGCGCACTCCACGCGCACGCGTGGATGGCCTCAAAAACTCATCGACGCGCAAGCGTCATGCACGCTAACGCGTGGATTAAAGATTTGCCAATCGACGCGCACGCGCCAACCACGCGTACGCGTGGGTGTTCTCGTGCCCTAGGCACAACACTGGCACAGTTCTGGCATAACTCTCTGGAAAATGGCTGGGCATTGGGTGCAGCACAATCGGCGCGCCCGCGCACATCACGCGCACGCGTGGATGGCGCTTTCTGGAAGATCGGCGCGTACGCGCCAGGTGCGCCCACGCGCAAGGGGTCATTCTGCTAAAAATTTTCTAAGTTAAAAGCTGCAGAATTCACAGATTTAAACCCCAATCTTCCAACGGACATAACTTCCTCATTTTAAATCGTTTTTCACCCGTTCTTTGAACGGCATGGACATCCCGGATCCAATTTCATTTCTAAACAGATTTGGTACAAAACGGAGATCCGTAGTCCAAGTTATGTCCCGCCAAAGTGTGCCCAAAAACCATTTTTTCATACAAAACCACAAAGTGCCAATTTCAAAACAAGCCATTTCCAACTCTTTTCAAAACCAATCAAAACATGCCAAGTTCATCCATTTTCTTTGAAATCAATCAAAATATATCAAATTCAACATCAAGCCTCCTCAACTCACACATTGACACACATTACCACAAATTACCAAAATCACTATCTCATCATTTTACCCCACTTCACCCAAGTGGCTCAAACTCAAACACATTGACATATCATATACTATTCCTCATGCCAATTCTCAACAACACCAATTCCAATAAATTATTATTGTACACAATCAACATCATACTCACCATCAACATGGTTCAACCCACAATTCAACCATAACCAATCATCAAGTATATATCACAACATGCATATTTCTCATACATCATACCACTAAGGCCTTAATAATCATCATCACATATATGACCACATCATATATCTCAATCATTCAACAACATCAACAATTCAATGCCTATCTTAGGGCCTCTAGCCTAAGTATTTCCTACCACATTACATATTAGATACGGGAAACCGAAACCATACCTTAGCCGATTTTCCCAAGCTCCCCCGGAGCACTTCCAAACCACTTTTCCTCAAGCTCTCAAGGTCTCAACACCTCCAAGAACAGATTTTATCACACAAAACCCTCTTCCAAGCTTTCCAAAATCACCAATCAAGCTCCAATATTCACATATACACAACCTAAGCCACAATCATCATACCCATACACAACATCTCAATGCCCAAACCTCATAGAACAACAAATTACACTAGGGTTGAGAATCTTACCACACCCAAGGTCCAAAGAGACAAGATTAACCTTCTCCTTCAAGAGAGTTGGGTCCTATAACATCAAAGAACCCAAAATCTCAACATTTTTACTCATGAAACTCGAAATCAAGGGCTGGAATTTCGAACAGTAAAACGTGGCTTACCTCAAGATTAATTGTATGGGTTTTGTAGAGCTCTTCGCGGTGAACGCGTGGCCACAAACGGAGCGGCAATCGGAGCTCTAGATCAAAAGTTATGGTGGTTTGAAGATCAAGTGAGAGAAAGAACTTGAGAGAGTGTTCTTCCTCCCCTCTCTTCAATTTCAGCGTGTTTGAGTGTGTTGTGAGGAGAGAGAGTGCTGAGAACTAGGGTTTTGGTTTAGTTATGTTGGGCCAAGGGCCCACTTTGGGTCCGGTTGGCCCGGTTTGGCCCGTTCGGTCCAATCTTGGTCCGATTTCTATAAAATTGGTACCGAAATTCTCGTCTCAATTTCCTCTATCATATTAAGCCATAAAAATAACATTTTTGGCTTTCTAGAATAAATTCTCATTTATGGGTTAATTAGCCGTTAATTAACCGGATCTTACACATGGCATAGGGAGACCCCGCCTACTAAATTTTCATTGTCTCTGAGCTTCCCGACCTCTCAGGTGACAAAGGTAGTTAAAAAGTGTTATGACAAAGGCGCAAAGTAATGAGTACGGTGAGAATGGGAGTAAAAAAACTTCAAGGTATCATTTTATGGATTCGGCAACATCGGTAGTTCAAAAATGAAATTAGAATAAAAACGAAGTTAACTGTATTAGGGTTTAGGGTGTTTATATGACATTGGTGTACATGTTTGTAGATGAGAAGTGTGAGATCGTAGATCCTATGAGGAAACGCTTGATTAAACCTAAAATTGTAGGGTCCTATAAAGAAACAAGTAATATTCGAATATTTATGTTATCTTTTTTGGAAGAAAACATTTCCTATACCAATTATGTGATATGGTGTGGCTGTCATTCCTTTTTTGTTTCGGTTCTTATCATAATGTCAATTAAGTTAGTTAATGTTGTTGTTCTTCACTGTTTTGACCTTTTGGAATTTTCCTAAATGGCTCAACTGAACCATTCATTCTTATAGAGAATATAGAAAGAGAACAAAAATAGCAGGAATGCTCAAACATAGGGGTGGTTTTTCATGATAGCTACACATTGTCCCAAGTTTGGATAGAACTATATGTAAGCTTAACTTGATCTTGTGACTTTGTTGATGAGTTGCTAGTCATAATAATGTGCGTTAAATTTGGAGTAGTATCTGACAACAGTGGTTTGATGTGTGTTTATAGTTGTACAAATATTTGACTAGCAGTCAGTCATTAATGTTTAAAAATATAAGTTAAAAGTATATTATTAGATTATTAGATTAAAAAAATTGAGCTAATAACTAAAAATAATAATAAAAAATAATAAATTCTATAGATTCTCTAACATTTTATCACGTGTGTACGCGCGCGTATATAATGTAAGTTTTCACGTCTTTAAAGCCATAAAAAATTAGAGGAAAAATAACTAGCATTTATAATTTAATTAAATAATAATAAATTTGTGTTTAATTAGGTACTAGCTTTTCAAGTGAACATCACAAAAGTATCCAACACAAGTATGACCAATGCTTGTGCATTCCCAAAAAAAAATGATAAAGAGTAGTGTTCCTTAGAAAATAACTTATGCTATTACAAGTAACAAACATATTAACATGTTTTGAGCGTTTTATTTTTTTTATAATCTTAAAAAAAATATATTAACATGGTTTGTAGGTTACTTTTTAAATATAAACTATTGATATAAAATATAATAGCAATGTTATATGATTAATAAAATTTATTATTTTTTATTAATATTTGAACAACAAATATATTTTTATACTAAATTATAAATTTTAAATCTTAAATATAATAATATAAAAATAAATTGTTAGTCATTTCTCAAAATATAATAAGTGAAAATTTCCTATTTGATTAATTAACAAAAGGTAAAATACTCTTTATTTAGCAACGAGTGTTAACAATAAGTCAACAAGAATATATATATTATAACACAAAAATATAAAAAAATTACAATAATTAATTTTTTCTTGTTGGGTTAAAAAAATTACATTTAAAATTTTCATTGGCTAATTGTAAATAATTGTTTTTTATTGAAAAAAAGTTAAACTCAAAACGGGCCAAACCATGTACCATGAAAAGGCGGCAATGGGGAAGAAACCCAAAAAGTGAGGGCCTTAATGTCCTTCAACAACAACGCATGGCCCCAAATTGGCCCCTTATACAGAATCAAAATAAATAAATAAATAAATAAAATTAGGCCCGTTATTCAGTGTTTTTATTTGTCGGCTCTTCCTTCCAACTATCACGACAGACAAGTTTGCAGAGCTCTACCAAGCCTATTTTCAAAAACCAACGGTTTGTCATTTGTCAACATATCTTTTGATTTGTATGCACAAATCTGTACCATATAACTAACTATTATATATATATATATATAATAATAATAATCAAAATGAAAACTAATCATGCAAAGTTTAGGCGGACTAGTCAAAAGATACAATAAAGTCTAAGTTAAAAAGAGCTACATCCTATTTCTCAAAGATTTTAAAATAAAAGCCTCTAAAACAAATACAACAAAAGTGAGAGGTAACTACAACAAAAGACAAAAGTAAAACTCGAGTCATCATCTGCTCTGTCACCATCCGCAAAAATCACTAAAATGGGTTGCAACTTACATCTAAAAAATAAGAAATATATATGGTATGAAAACCGGAGATTCTCATTATGATAACAGTGCCCAATAAATAAGATATACAGTTTTAGAAAGCCAAAGGTAATCCTAAAATTTTCCACCACATACATAATATTAAAAAATTTACAATACATTTTAACTTAGGAATTTTCTACTCTAGCAGTCACCTGTCCCACAGCCTTTGCCAATTTATCTTCCATGTACCAAATGACGGACCCATAAAACTTTAAAAGTGGAGGCAAAAATATGTATACTAAAATAAATTTTGTTGAACATTATTAATTATATGGAGATATAAAAATTAAAAAGAGTTAATAAATACTTTCATTCTTAAAATATTATTCATCATATATATTTATAAAAAAATTATTTCTAAAATTTGGACTTAAAATATTTTAATTAAATTATAGATAATTTATTATCCTAAATTAATTTTATTTTTATTTATTTTTATACATATTTAATAATAAAGACTATATTAATTAGCACATTAATTAATACCTAATGATATACTAGTGTTTATAATTTGAAACTAAAATTATATATAAATACTAGAAAAAGTAAATATGTATATGAAAAGTATGTTTATATAAAATAATAAAAATTTAATTTATATTTTTTTATTTTAAAATAATTAAATTTATTATATATTGAGTGAATATCCCACTCGATCCCTGACAATTACCTCGAAAGGACAACGAGGCCCCAAGAAAAAAAACACTCAATCCGGTCCCTGATATTTTTTCGGGACTGATTATCCCCTGCGCAAAAAAAAAACAATATTGACTTTTTTTGGGCACAGGGGCCTCGTTGTCCTTTCGAGGTAATTGTCAGGGACAGTGTTGGGTTTTTTTTCAAGGGCCTCGTTGTCTTTCGAGACAATTGTCAGGGGCTATTTTAGGTTTTTCTCTATATTTTTTAATTTAATTTTGATATAATGTCAAATAAAAAATTTTCTGTATTTGTTTAATTATGTATTGTAATTAAAATATTTTTTATTATTATTTTTAAAAATAAAATATATTCTAAATTCATAAATTAATTCATTTATTTCAAAAATATATATGCAAGTACATATAATAAAATAAAAGATAAAAAAAGTAATACAAATGAATAAATTGAGAATAAAATAAAATATATAAAGCCATGAAGAGAATGAAAAATTAGATTAATACCTAAATTATAATAGTTTGAATTAAAATTTACAATTAAAAATATCAAAAAGAGAAACAATGAAATTGAAAGATACATAAAGAGCTATACAAAAAAACATGAAAAATTTGAAATTTATCTTTTGACGAAAAGAAGATGACCACTAGATAAGAAATAGAAAGAGAAGGTTAAAATTATGAAACTAAGAAGAGGGTTTAAAAGAATAAAGAAATATCGACACAAGAACTAAATTTGATTAGGTTAACTAATAGTCAAAATGATAGAAAGATAAAAAAGTAAATTTGAGGCTTTAGCCAATTGAGTTTAGTTTATTTGTAATAAAACCATTTAAAATTTGAAGTGGGGCACATAACACATTATATATAACTATAATTTAAAAAAAAAATTGAAAACATAGTGGGGGCAAGTGCCCCTCATTGTTGTTACTAGGTTCGTGCCTGCATGCACCGAACCTCCTTAATCCCAGTAGAAAACACAATTAAATGCAAACAAGTAAAACACAAGTAGGTTGTATATACAACAAGTAACTCAAGTAGCAATTAGACATGTTACACAATTAGGCATAATGCAAGTAATTAATCCAAACAAACACATAGGATGCATATGATGAATGTCTGTCCTAATTGGCCATAATATCACTTGTCGGTTCAACTGCCAACCCGACACATTCCCTTGGGATGTCGCATTTCTATCACGTATATAAATATGCGCCTTGGTATATAGTGTCCTAGCTCACTTGTAATACCCTATCACCCTAAACCTTACCTTTAGCCGTAAAGCAAGGATAGCAAAGTGCCACGATAGTTTTAAAACTTATAATATATAATATATATATCCAAGAATTTATATAACTAGAAGCCCGATGAAGGAATAAAAGCTCAAAATCGCATAAAGCGGAATTACAAAACGCAAAGCATTCACACACGATAACTAAATGCGTAGGTAAGAACAGAACATGATATAATATGTATAAAACCTTCTAAATAGCTCCATGATACACAAGATAATAATTAAATTAACAAGATATATATATATATATATATATATATATATATATATACACCAAAAAGAGGACTAGTCACAGCCTGCGGAGTTTAGGCCAGCTAGTCAAACTAAAATATAGAAGAGTTTTAGAGGTTTAAAATAGCTTATACAACTTATCTCTCAAATCAAGCCTCTAAGGTCATAAAGTATAGAATACAAAGGGTGAGATAATAACTACAACAAAAGTAAAGCAGAATAATACCAAGGAGAAATCATACTCCGCTCTGTCACCACCACGTAACCACCGAAGTGGGTTACGACCTGCATCTGAAAAACAACAACAGAATACGGTATGAGAATCAGATATTTTCAGTATGGTAACAGTGCCCAGTAATGTAAAATATAAGATTTTGAGACGCCAGAGGCAATCCTAAAACTTCACATCGATACAGAATATTCAAGTTTAAAACAAAAATAAATAACGTAAATCAAACACCATAAACAGGGTTATCTAAACTTAGGGGATTTCTAACTAATACTAATCACACCGCTGTATCTCACAGCCTTTGCCAACCTAACTTCCGCGTGATCCCATCGCCACCGCCTACCGAGCCTCCTCAATCCCAGTAGAAAACACAAGTAATGCAGACAAGTAAAGTACAAGTAAAGTACATGTACAGCAAGTAGGACAATTAGCAAGTAAACATGTGGTTCATTTAGGCATAACAGAAATTAAGCAAAGCAAACAAACAGGTAGAAGATATATATGATGAATGTCTTTTCTATTGGCTTGTGATATCACTTGTCGGTTCAAAATGCCAACCCGACACATCTCTGGGAATGTTGCTTTTCTTCCACGCCAGGAATATAGGCCCTGCATACTCATGCAACAGAGAAATCTGCTACGCCAGGGATATAGGCACTACACACTCATGCGACAGAAAAGGTTATCAATCATAACTTCATCCCAGGGATATAGTGCCCTGCATACTCTTGCAGCAGAGAAATCTGCCACGCCAGGGATATAGGCCTTGCACACTATCTTTTAATATCCATCAAACTCATAATTTCTTTCCAAATTCTCATCTCATCATAAGCATTATCAACTTTCCATTTCATCATAATCATTCTCCTTTCTCAAAATCTCCTCAAAGACATACTTCACAATTCAACATACACTAATTTCGTCCACAACCTTTTATAACCTAAGTCATCGACTCTAAATTCATACTGCATTTCACTAATTTGATTCACCATACCATCTCTATCAATCTTAGGCCTAATTACTAGTTAGCAATCTTAAACAGTAGATAAAGAAGTTTGGAAAGTTAGAAAACCCTTGAAAAGTGAAGAAAAATCATTTTTCAACAAAACAGGGTCTGTGTGTACGCACGCCCAAGTGTGTATACGCACACTTCAAAATTTGGATCATTCTGCCTACGCAAGCATGGGCCACGTACGCCTAAAGGTCTGGCAAAGACGCACGCCTGTGTATGGGGGGTGCCTGTGTACGCATGTACCTCAGGTTACAGAAATTTCAATTTTAAACACCAAACTTTAAATGTTCATAACTTTCTCTACAAAACTCCATTTTTATCAAACTTTATATCATTTTAAAGCTCTTGAGATCACCTTTAATTTAAAATAATTTTAAACCAATTTCAAAAAGAGAGGTTCAAGTTATGATCCGTCAAAATTTATGAAAAATCAAGTTTTATACAAAAACATCAAAGTTCTCTAATTTCCAAATTCCATAACCAAACCAAACCAAAGCATACCCAATTTCAATACAAAATACTACCACATACTACATGTTACCATTCTATTGCAATTCAATCAACTCAACATCCATTTAACTCAATCTTTCCACCATAATTCAACAAAAATCCATAATCCATAAATCAATATCTCAACTTTAACAATTTTCATACAATTAACTCTTGATTAGCCTCATTCACCACCATTCAATATTAACACCAACCACAATATTCAAAACCCAATATCATCATCAATATTAATCACCACTCATCAAAATCATATTTAACATCAATATTCATCATATTTCATATATCACATATTCTAACACTCCATGTCATCCTCCTCATCATCAAACATAATTTCACATATAATTAATCATACATAACCATCATTCAATCCTATCTTAAGGTCAACTAGCCTAAGTGTCCATAAATGTTATATATTATATAAAAGAAACCGAAATCATACCTTGGCCGATTCCTAATATACACCAAACACCAAAACGAAGCTACTGAACTCGATCCAAAAGCCTCAAACCAACTCCAACAAACACCAAAACTCAATCTAACATCATAAAACATACCAACATCAAACCTAGGGTTCACAAAAATAACTAAACACAAGGGTTTAGTAAGACCTTACCTTACCCAATAGCATTAGGAACAAAACCCAACAATATTCCAATGCTAGATCACCCCTAAACAAACAAAATCACAAAATCTACTAAAAAATCAAATGTAAAAATGTAAAATCACTTAGGGTAGAAAACTAAAGCAGGAGATGCGAGTTCTTACCAACAAAGCTTAGTTAAAAATGATGGGCTCGGCGAGAGCAACATGTGGCCGCAAACGTCTCGTCAATCGGAGCTCCTAGCTCAAGTTATGGCCAAATGAAGGAGGAGATGAATAATGAAATCTCATTCTCTCTTCCTCTCTTCACTTCAGCGCCCCCTTTCTTTGTTTCTAGGGTAAAATAAACTGAATACTCATTAATTGGCACTTATATATGTTGGGCTTAGGTCCAACTTGAGTCTAGTCCAACTCGTTAGTATTTTAAGTCTGTTGTCCCACTTTGGGTCAAAACCTTGAAGATGAGCCCGGTTTTTAATTCTAAATTATTTTTGTCCTTTCAAAACAATAAATTCAATTTTCAAAATCTTATTTTTCTCAATACGCGGTACCAATCAGACTAGAGCCGATACTGCCAGCTTAAGTGTCGGTATGCATTTTTACAAATTTTTTTTTCGTAAAAGATACATTTTTTCACTCAAAAAAATTCATTAAATTCAAATTTTACCTTTTTATTTTCAAAATATCATTTCTATATTTTTGAATCTATTCTAGACAGTTAAATTATTATTTTATTAAAGCGATTATTCCGATTCTTACATCACTCTTACGGGATATAGTGCTCGAGAACACTCTTATGATACGAAAGGATGCGAATGGAAGACTACCTCAAACCCCACATCTAAACGTAGGTGAAAGACTGCCTCAGTCCCTACGCTGGTGCCGCAACCTTGACAAGAGGGATTAACCAACTGTCCTTACCAGGCACATAGTGACTTACCAAATATATCATATATGTCATTCATCTCAGTGATCACTTTTCATATTCAGCAGGTTCATTAAACCTTAATCTTTTATAAATCATCATTAGCTTTCATTTCTCAATTTATCATTAACATAATACTCCACAAATTCACTTTAATTATTCCATCCATAGTACTTCACAAACCTGAGTCACCCTCTCTAGACTCATAATAGAAGTATAATTTTAATTCACTCAGTATACTTCTGCTCGTTCTAAAGTCTAAACACTAGTTAGGGGATCTTAAACAAGAGTTACAGAGGTTTAGAAGACTAGAGAAATAGTTGAAAATTCAAAAATTTATCTTTTGCAAAACAAGGTGGTCAAGCGTATTAATGCCTTCCGCGTACACATGATTTGAAAATTTGGGAATGTTGCATAAGCAAACTACATACCTTCCGCATACGTGAGAATATTGGACAGGAACATCTGCCTGCGTTGCATGACACTTCTGCGTATGCATGGGTTCAAAAAAAGGCATTGTCGCGTACGCATGCCATCCGCGTACACAAGAGTACTGGGCAGAATCATTTACTCGCGTACGCATGAATACAGATTTTTCTAAAAAGCTGATAAGTCCAGAAAATTCAGTTTTTTACACAAAACTTCAAACGTGCATATTTTTTCGTAAAAAATTATTTTCCGTCTGTTCTTCGAACGTCATAAACTACATGAATCCAAATTTTATTTAAGACCAGTTTCACAAATTTTGAGAGTTTGAAAATCAAATTATAGCCCTTTGAAGTTGGTTAAAAATAATTTTTCACCAAATGATACCAAAATCCTCTAGTTTCAAAAACTCTCAATCCAATTCAAATCCATCTATACCAATTTCAAATTCTAAATACTTTTACACATTTTCAAGCACTCATCTATCAATTTTCAACCATCCAACACCTAACAATTCAATTTCAAACCATGTCAATCAGCAATTTAAAATCCAACAAAATTTCACCTATTGAGTACCAAACCCACATTACCATCAATCATATAAACTCACATCCACACTCAACCAAGATATATTCACAATCCTCAATACCAATCAACCATTCATATGATTCACACTTATTTTGGGACTACTAGCCTAAATTTCACACAACATTACATATTATCTAAAAAAATTTGAAATTATACCTTGGCCAATTTCTCCCAGGTGTCCAAACAAGCCACCAAGCCGTAGCCACAACGTTAGCTCAATTTCAAGTAATCCAATCACCAACTCAAACTTTAATTAACATGAATTTAATCTAGTTTCATTCAATTTACCAAAATCAATACTAAGTTTCAACAAACAACAAGGGTTTAGAGTTTTTTTTATCTTACCCACTGATGTTTGGGATGAAACTCAATAATTAGCCAAGCTAGATTACACCCAAACTATCAAAATAATGAAAATCTCAATTTTCCAAAGTCAAAATTCAAATTTGTGCTAGAATAAAGAACTAAAGAAAGGAATTCGAGTTGCTTACTACTTTGTTCAGATAGAAATGAAGAGCTCGACAAGGTGATCGCGTGGCTGCATATGGCACACCAATCGAAACTCCAAATCACAAGATATGATCAAAAGAAGAAGAAGATAAATAATACAAGGGTTTCACTCTTCTTCTCCCTTTTCTCTCACCTGGCTGAATGTTTTTGTTGTGAGTGACCATTGTGCTGAACTTGGCACAATGTTGAGGGTTACTGAATGAGTCTTGGGCTCAATTATGACCCAAGTCAGTTTGTTTAGTCCATTGGTCCAACTTTAGACTAAAATATTTAAAATTGGTATTTTAATTCGTATCTTAAATAATTTTATCTCTCAACTATAAATTTTAATTTCTTAACTTTATTTATTCATAACTTAATTTTTCTTACTCACCGTGCCTTACAAATTAAGCCAGTCGCGTATTTTGCAAGTAATTAGATTTTTACGTTAAATTTTTTTCCTTTAAATTTTTTAATTTAATATTTTTATCATTTTCAATCTATTTCGGATAATTAATTTTTTTATTTTAATTAAACAGTTAATTAATTTTTCGGTTCATACAATTCTCATCTTAATTATTTACGATTATGCTATGTTTATACTAAAATTAATTATCAAAATCAGTCACTATTATAAAATATATGTTAAAATACAAATACAACTTAATTAGAAGTATGTGAATAAGAAATATGTCAATAATTAAGATAAGTGTTTTATTTTCTTAATAAATAATAGTCTAGATTCAACTTAATAAATTGTATGTGATTAGAAGTTTATTTTACAAAAAATTGTG
Source organism: Arachis ipaensis (assembly GCF_059453495.1). Lineage (NCBI taxonomy): Eukaryota > Viridiplantae > Streptophyta > Magnoliopsida > Fabales > Fabaceae > Arachis > Arachis ipaensis. The sequence goes on from NC_142438.1 coordinate 10,685,020, forward strand.
AATAATCTCCATTCGATTGTGTATAATATTAATAAATATGAAATTAGTTAAGATGATAATGTTAGAATAAATTAATTTCAATATCCCAGATCATCCATATTGAATCACCAAAAATATATATATATATCGTAATGCGGAAGCGTACCTGAATTCATAAACATGAATCATACAATCGGAAGAGTTTGGATCTTGTGGTTCTTTCGATCTTCCTCAACCAAAGCCTTCTGTATTCCTAGGAGGCTGAACTGCAACTCTTTTGATGGGGAAAGAGCAACAAAGGCGGCTTTCGGTATATTGGGGACCGAAACCCTGAAGGTCTATTTATATTTGAGCATGGCACCCATTAAACCCTTAAGCCCAAATAAAATAGTATCTAAAGCCCAAAAGATAATATATCTAAAATCCAAAAAAGATAATTATCTAAGGAACAAAAGATAATATCCGGTTTTATTCTCATTTAATTCCAAATCAAAAGTAATAATGACTTATTCAATTAGCATTTAAAACAATAAGTGAGATCATCATTATATAAGTCATTTAATTTGAAATAGCATAATTTGTGATTATAATTAATATATGTATTGCCCACAAATAAGTTAGGAAATCAAATAATTTCCTAACAATCTCCCACTTGGGCTATACATATATTATTTCTTGACATAATCACATCTTTATAAACTTTATGCGCGCATCTGAATGCTATTTCTCTCATTACTTTAACAATCTGGTCCGTCTCATACATTAGATATGGAATTACCGCAGCTTTTATCACATTAAATGCCGTGACTAAACCACGCCAATCACCATTCTAATATACTCAACGACATAGATCAAATTTGGATGAGTAATATGGAAATTACATGCCAAGTGATCTCATGCATGTCTATTGCCAGCTGGTCCAACTTTATTGAGATCAAACACAATACAAATATTGCAAAATGAACATTTCACATAACATGAAATAAACCATCAACTTAATTCTGCAGAAAAATAACTCAATATCTGTCATAGGACATATAGCATAAACTCCCACTAAACCAAGGCATCACAAATATTGACACCCATCCGAGCAGTGTGCTCATGAAAACTTTAGGGGTCAATACCTTGGTAATGGGTCTGCTAGCATATACTCTGTTCCTATATGTCCTATGAAAATATGTTTTTCTTAAACTTTCTCCTTGACAACTAAGAACTTGATGTCTGTATGCTTCGATTTTGTCAAGCTCTTATTGTTGTTGGAGTATAATACTGCTGATTTATTGTCACAAAATATCTTTAATGGCCTTTCAATGTCATCTACTATATGAAGCTTAGTGACAAAGTTTCGCAACCATATGCCATGAAATCGGAATCAGAGTACCTAATGATCTTCAAATTTTCTGATCTCCGATAAGTAAGCATGTAATCCTTTGTTCTCTTTAAACAACGCATTACGCGTTTAACAGCTATCCAATGATCCATATCCGGATTGCTCAAGTATCTACCCAACACTCCCACTATAAATGATATATCGGGACGTGTGCAGACTTGAGCATACATTAAATTCCCTAGTGCTTATGCATAAGGCTTATCATGCATTGCTGTCCTCTCAAGATCATTTTTAGGGCATTGCTTGAGACTGAACTTGTCTCCTTTAGCTACGGGTGTGTCTATTGGTCTACAACCTTCTATGACATATCTACTTAAAATCTTTTTGATATAGTTCTTTTGTGACAATCCAAGAATACCTTGAGAGTAATCTCTTAGTATCTCGATTCCTAATACAAAAGAGGCATCACCAAGATCTTTCATTTCGAATTTGTCCGATAGAAATTTCTTAGTTTCATGCAATAAGCCTATATCGTTATTGGCAAGTAGAATGTCATCAACATATAAGACCAAAAAGATATTTACTCCCACTGAACTTGCGGTATACACATTTCTCTATAATATTTACCTCAAAGCCGTATGAGGTAATGACTTGATGAAACTTGTGATACCATTGATGGAAAGCTTGTTTGAGACTATAAATAGATTTTCTCCTTTTTTTTTTCTATTGGATATCCTTAATGACACTTCTTGAGGTTGTTGAGCTTGCTGTATGGGTTGGGGTTGAGGAGGATTCTCATTATTTTCCTGTACTGTAGCAGTATTTTGAGCAACAACAATATTCTCATTGTGCTCTTGTACTGTAGCTGGATTTACAGCAGGATTCTCATTGTGCTCTTGTACTATAACTGTATCTTGAACAATAATAGGCACAAGGTCCTAATCATTGTCAGTTATAGAATCTTCATCAAAAGCAACATTCCTAATATTTTCTTCCCCCCAAACTCAACATCCTCAAGAAATCTCGCATTTCCTGTCTCAAAATAGACCTTGAAGCAGGATTGTAAAACTTGTACCCCCGTGAACGCTCAGCGTAACCAACAAAGTAGCAACTGATTGTCCTTGAGTCCAATTTTCTTTCATGCGGCCTATAAGGTCGCGCCTCAGCTGGACATCCCCAAATATGCAAATTCTTTATACTAGGCCTTTTCCAGTCCAAATTTCATATGGGGTTTTGTTAACTGCTTTGCTTGGCACCCTATTAAGGATGTACACTGCGGTCTTTAAGGCTTCTCCCCAGAGTGATTCAGGCAAGGAAGGATGACTAATCATACTTCTCACCATGTCCTTAAGAGTTCGGTTCCTTCGCTCTGCAACACCATTCATGCTAGGTTTGCCTGGCATAGTGTATTGCGGAACAATACCACACTCCTCTAGGAAAAGAGCGAAAGGCCCAGGACGTTGCTCACCTGAACCGTCATATCTTCCGTAGTATTCACCACCACGATAAGATTTGACAGCTTTAATTTTCTTTCCAAGTTGAAGTTCAACTTCAGCTTTGAAAGACTTGAAAACATCCAAGGCTTGGGACTTTTCATGAATTAAATATAGATACCCGTAACGAGAGTAATCATCTGTGAACGTAATAAAGTACCGTTGTCCATTCCAAGAGACAGTAGGGAATGGGCCACATATATCGGTATGTATTAGTTCTAAGACATCTTTAGCTCTCTCGGCACCTAATTTCTTTTCGTTTGTCCTTTTTTCCCTTTATGCACTCAATGCAGACTTCAAAGTCCGCCAAATTTAGGGGTCCGATAATTTCATCCGACACGAGCCTCTGAATTCTCTGTTTAGAGATGTGGCCTAGGCGTTTGTGCCATAATGATGCCGAATTCTCATTTAGTTTTTGTTTTGTACCCGTTTGCAGTATTTCATTATTATAGGAATTTAAGTTAAGCCTATATAGATTATCCACCAAATGACCAGAGCAAATATTATTCGAATTATAAAAGAGACTGGCTTTATTGTCTCCGAACGAACAAAAAAAAACTGATTTGTTCAAACGAGAAACAGAAACCAAAATTCGTCTAAATGACGGTACATAAACTGTCTCTAATAAATCCAAGTAAAATCCACTCGTGGAACATAATCTAAAGGTTCCTATAGCTTTGACTGCAACTATATTGCCGTTTGCCACATAGATGTATCTTTCAGCATCACTTGGCGGTCGGCTCCACAGGCAACCCTGCATAATAACACTTACATGAGTAGAAGTAACAGAATCTACCCACCAAGTATCAACAGGTGCATAACTTAAACTAGCCTCAGAACAAACGAAAGTAAGAATTATACCCTTCTTTACACGCCAGGTGGCATATTTGGTACAATCCTTCTTCACGTGTCCCACCTTCTTACAGAAGAAACAAGTTGAAACTTGATCTTGTTTCTTAGCCTTTTTCTGCTGAGAAGGCACATCCGCAGTAGTATCACGCTTTCTTTTATACTGAGAAGATGAAGCCATGTGAGCACTTTCAGTCTTATCTTGCTGTAGCCTCTCTTCTTCTTGCACACAGTGAGATATAAGCTCATTTAAGGACCAAGTGTCCTTCAAAGTGTTATAACTCACTTTGAATTGCCCAAAGTGTGCAGGAAGGGAAATCAAAATGAAATGCACGAGTAAATCTTCAGACAACTCTAACTTTAGTGCTTTCAATTTTGAAGCAAGATGAGACATTTCCATAATGTACTCCCTTATGTTTCCGTTACCTTTATACCTCATGGAGACAAGTTTGCTCAAAAGACTACTTGCCTCCGCCTTTTCATTCTTAGTAAAGAATTTTTCTACATCCTTTAGGAACTGTTTGGCATCTTTATCCTCAGTGATTGAGCCCCGAAACGCCTCAGGAATTGAGCGTTTCATGATCATGATGCTCATTCGATTGGATCTCTCCCACTTCTCTATTTTAACCTCATTGAGGTTTTCCGGAGTGGAAGTGGGTTTCTCCTCTCGAAGAGCTATATCTAGGTCCATACAACCGAGGACAATCTCCACGGTATCCTTCCAAACTTTAAAGTTTGAACCATTCAGCATAGGAATACTGCTAATTTGTGCAGAAACATTGGTAGCTAAAGCCATAGTTTCTAGATTAGAACAAAAAGAACATGCAGTAAACATTAGTTAATTAATAGGAAAAAATCCATATTGAGATATCTAGTACAACATTAATTTTCAATCTTTGGATAGAAAAATTAACTGTAAGTGATACTCTCATTGCAGTAATCAAATATTGTCAAAATTCCTGTCACACATTAAGCCTTTCTTTGGACCGACTTAATGCGCATATGGAAACTTAAACTTCGCAACCTATTTATTACCGCATATATTTTCTATTAATTGGCCAAACAATAACCTTCCTTTGGGCCGATTATTGACCGCATAATTAATAGAAAATAAACAAAAGTGTACAATGCTTATTATTTGGCCAAACAATAAACTTCTTTTGGGCCGATTATTGTTCGCATAAATAATAAGTATTACTTTATTCCTAATTAGTTACCCAAATATATATTTACCATCAATATGTATATGTAATTCGGCCAAATATAGACCTTCCTTTGGGCCGATCAATATTCGCATGAATTACATAACACCATATTCCTTATGTTTTGAATAAATCAATTTTCACAAAAGAGGCTACTTTGACAGCATAATGTTCAATTAATTTATTCCAAAACCAAATCTTTATAAAATAGATGGGTATACTAATCCAAATTGTTACCAATTTCCTTATGTAACAACAAAATAATATTTTCTATTATTCAAATATTATTATTAATATATATACATAACTTGGCCAAATATAAATCTCCTTTTAGATCGATTAATATCCACATAAGTAACATATACATATTAATCCTTATATCCTAAAAGGATAATCAATTAAGTTTACCAAATTAATGGCACACAACTAAATGCCAATTATATACAGTTACAAAAAGATACAAAAAACACATGATAAAAAAATATCTATTTGACCATATATATATGTAACCGAGACAACATTAACGTAAAAATAATAATAATAATAATAATAATAATAATAATAATAATAATAATAATAATAATAATAATTACATGTTATATACCGTGAAAGTTGTATATATCATCCAATAATATACATATGCGTAACATATATATATATAGCGAACCAAAACAGTATACCGGAATACGTTTTATATATATATAATGCGTATTGATGCAGACACATAATGGGAACAATTTGTGCAACAATTTCGGATGAACAACGCATACGTATATATATTGATCCATTAAAATAAAATCGAATATTTTTGATGATTTAATTATAGATGGCTCTGATACCACTTGTTAGAATAAATTAATTTCAATATCCCAGATCATCCATATTGAATCACCAAAAATATATATATATATCGTAATGCGGAAGCGTACCTGAATTCATAAACATGAATCATACAATCGGAAGAGTTTGGATCTTGTGGTTCTTTCGATCTTTCTCAACCAAAGCCTTCTGTATTCCTAGGAGGCTGAACTGCAACTCTTTTGATGGGGAAAGAGCAACAAAGGCGGCTTTTGGTATATTGGGGACCGAAACCCTGAAGGTCTATTTATATTTGAGCATGGCACCCATTAAACCCTTAAGCCCAAATAAAATAGTATCTAAAGCCCAAAAGATAATATATCTAAAATCCAAAAAAGATAATTATCTAAGGAACAAAAGATAATATCCGGTTTTATTCTCATTTAATTCCAAATCAAAAGTAATAATGACTTATTCAATTAGCATTTAAAACAATAAGTGAGATCATCATTATATAAGTCATTTAATTTGAAATAGCATAATTTGTGATTATAATTAATATATGTATTGCCCACAAATAAGTTAGGAAATCAAATAATTTCCTAACAGATAATACTTTAATTATTAATATGTCGTGTGTTCAAATCTTATAAATAATAATTTTTTTATTAGATATACGTGACAAAGGATATTTTAGGAACACAAATTTAATTTGTACACTAAATTCTTTTCTAATTTTTTTTCTCTCTCTATATATATATATATAACTTAATTTTTCTTACTCACCGTGCCTTATAAATTAAGCCAGTCGCGTGTTTTGCAAGTAATTAGATTTTTACGTTAAATTTTTTTCCTTTAAATTTTTTAATTTAATATTTTTATCATTTTCAATCTATTTTGGATAATTAATTTTTTCTATTTTAATTAAACAGTTAATTAATTTTTCGGTTCATACAATTCTCATCTTAATTATTTACGATAATGCTATGTTTATACTAAAATTAATTATCAAAGTCAGTCACTATTATAAAATATATGTTAAAATACAAATACAACTTAATTAGAAATATGTGAATAAAAAATATGTCAATAATTAAGATAAGTGTTTTATTTTCTTAATAAATAATAGTCTAGATTCAACTTAATAAATTGTATGTGATTAGAAGTTTATTTTACAAAAAATTGTGAATAATCTCCATTCGATTGTGTATAATATTAATAAATGTGAAATTAGTTAAGATGATAATACTTTAATTATTAATATGTCGTGTGTTCAAATCTTATAAATAATAATTTTTTTTATTAGATATACGTGATAAAGGAAATTTTAGGAACACAAATTTAATTTGTACGCTAAATTCCTCTCTCTATATATATATATATAAAACTTAATTTTTCTTACTCACTCACCGTGCCTTACAAATTAAGCCAGTCGCGTGTTTTGCAAGTAATTAGATTTTTACGTTAAATTTTTTTCCTTTAAATTTTTTAATTTAATATTTTTATCATTTTCAATCTATTTCGGATAATTAATTTTTTCTATTTTAATTAAACAGTTAATTAATTTTTCGGTTCATACAATTCTCATCTTAATTATTTACGATTATGCTATGTTTATACTAAAATTAATTATCAAAGTCAGTCATTATTATAAAATATATGTTAAAATACAAATACAACTTAATTAGAAGTATGTGAATAAGAAATATGTCAATAATTAAGATAAGTGTTTTATTTTCTTAATAAATAATAGTCTAGATTCAACTTAATAAATTGTATGTGATTAGAAGTTTATTTTACAAAAAATTGTGAATAATCTCCATTCGATTGTGTATAATATTAATAAATATGAAATTAGTTAAGATGATAATACTTTAATTATTAATATGTCGTGTGTTCAAATCTTATAAATAATAATTTTTTTTATTAGATATACGTGATAAAGGATATTTTAGGAACACAAATTTAATTTGTACACTAAATTCTTTTCTAATTTCTCTTTCTCTCTCTATATATATATATATAACCACTCTATCTCATGAGCCCTGTGATTTTTGATTCCTTACAGTATTTGCTGGCGCACATAAGATTAGATATATAAAAATATAAAGCATAGATAATGAATTAGTTGAAAAATTAGCCTAAAAGTATTACCAACCATTAATTCGATTTTTTCTTTCTTTTTGTCAAAAGTACGATTTTCTTTTCCTTTTTCCGGTTCAACCGAACCAAACTTTCCCTACTCAAATCTAACGCTGATCACTTCTCCTCTCAGCGCCATTTGGAACCATGTTCACACCTCTTCAAGCATGCATTGATGCTGTGTTGAGGTGAGGAGAAGCCACGAAGCTTTATGCACCGCCTCACCCACTTCCTTTTCTTCTATCTCTTGTTAATAGTGTTTCTCATTTTCTTTGAACCAAAACATGCACAACAAAGGAGAAGAACAGAGAAGGGAAGCAAAACGAAACTGAAGAGGAAGGAAGAAGCCATCCGCAGCAAGAAGGAAGGCACCCCACCTCTCATCACTCTGAATCTTCGAAGCTTCTTTGTTGGGTGAGAACCAACAACTCTCCTTCTTCCTCTTCTTCAGATTCAAATTCTGTTCTTCTTTTTTATTCCACCTCTGCCATTCTAATTCCAATTCTTGCTAGAACAGTAGTGACCGCAGGCAAGAACTCTTCTCTTGCTTGAGGTGAGGTCAGCCATTCGTTCTTGAAAGAGAGGCCAAAGCTCCAATTTCATACGGTTAGGGTTCTGATTCTGAAAAGAAGTAAAAATAGAATTGCCAACTTCAAAAGACTTAAGGGTTAGGACAATTAGACTATTATTCTTGTGGCTGTGCTTGTGATGAGAATAGATAAACTATTATATGTTTGATTGATGATAAATATGGCTCTAGTATGTGTTTGAATGATGGTTAGGTTATATGAATTATTATGTTTGATATAGTGCTGAACAATGGAAGTTTGATTATGGTTAAGTAATTGAAATTGTGAAATTTATTGCATTTGTTTTCTTAGAGCTGTTCTGACCATTCTAGCAACTTTAGTTAGTTAAAATAAAAGTAAAATTATAGTTTTAGATGAATTATAGACTTGAACATAAGATTTGGCATGTGAGGTTGTTGGAAGTGTATTATGCAGAATTTCTACAATTTCTGCATAATTGGCAGCAAAATAAACGCATTTCTGGGAGCATTCCAGATCATAATTTTGGATGAAATTATTTTTCTATGAAAATATAATGTGTTTTTAATATCTGGTAAAAATTTCAGAACTAATTGATAAGTGGATTGGGAGAAATGAATTTTTGAAGAATGATGGTTTCAGTAGAAAATTCTGTTTCTTTACTATAGAAGCACCAACTTCCAATTCACTTAATTTATAATTCTTAGGAGTATTTGGGTGAAACCAATGGCAGTCTCAAGCTTTATGTGTCTAAAATATGCAATTTAAAATTTGTGTCAAAACTCATTCTAACCAATTAGTTATGTTGCAAGAAGTGAGGGTAGCTCGCTGAATTTTGAAAACAGCATTCTAAAAGGCAGGGCTGTGTTCCTAAGCTCATAAATTTTTCATGTGATATGGTAATAATCTGAAATTTAGTTTTCTGGAAATCTGGAAGAGTCTTGTTTAATTACATGAATTTTGAAAGGCAATGGGTGAAAATTGGATTTTTAGTGAATTTAACAAATTTACTGCTCGCTGCTATTTTTTCTGCAATGATAGCAGAATTTTTGAAAGATTTGTACAAGTTTCAATTATGGTAGGAATGCCCCAGAACAAAGTTTTATTTCTAAATCCGTGGTTTTATAATAACTAAGGGGATTAAAGAAAGTATAATGACCAATTAAGAATGTCTACCTGGTAAATTGTTAAGGGAAGTTTGAACGATATTAAAACTGAGGGAACCCGTAAGGGTGGTTTTAGTGCTATTTTAGGGGAGATTATGTCCGAATTTCTATAAAAGTTCAGGGAATTAGTTAAATGAAAATGCGTAAATTGTCCCCAAGAAGGTTTAAGGTTAATGGATGATGCGGAGGTATGTATAATTAGGCAGTGGTGCGGAGGTATGTATAGTTAGGCGGTGATGCGAAGGTATGTTTTATAGTGTTGGTGATGTGGAGGCATAATAAAGAGAAAGAAAATGGGAAAATTATGTATGAAAGAGATAATTGAAACGAATAATAAATTATGAAAAGTGTATGTTGAATGGGCCTTGTGCCAAACTGCTACTGCGAAAGTGCCCGCCTAACGGATAGCCTAAGATTGCTAATGCGGGAATGTTCGCCTAACTGATAGCACTGTTCCTTAATCCTTACTGTGATACACATTGAAATGTTATTATAATGAGGCCTAATTGACACGGGCAACCGTGATGCCAAGGTGTCTAATTGACACAGTAAAGGGACCATATTCGGGGTTCACTCCGAGTAACGTCGGGTTGCAGGTAGACAACTGATGCATGAGCTCATGGTTTGCGCATATGAACTTCTTGTGAATTATTTACTGTCATTTTTTTCTTGTTCATGCTATTTACTTGTTATATATATGTTTGTGCCTTGAGTCTCTGTGTTTGTTCTTTTTTCTGTTTCACGACAACTTAGAGATAAAGACCCTAGGTTCCCCTTTTACCTTACTGAGAACTCTAGGTTCTCACCCTTCTTTTGTTTCTTTCTCCCCCCTCCCCAGACGGGTCCAGCAGAGGAGCTCTTTGAGTTTCGTTCTAACCGCTGAGCTATGAGGATCTGGCGCGCGGCGGAGTCTTCATATGGAGCACGCTTTGGACCGCTTTCTTGAACGATGTTCGGAGATCACTCCAGAGTTAGTCGCAGTGAATCTTTCGCTCCTTTTTTATGATCTTAGTATTACTTTTCCTTCGCTTTTGTAGTACTTTTAGAGGGGTAGGACGTCTTAGTAGTTTGGTTCCAGTTTAGGAAACCCGTGTGAGGGTTGGGACTGATTTCTTCTTTTGTATCTGTACATATAATTTGATGTGATACTTGGCTTTGATAGATGACACGTATCCTTGAACTTAACTCATGTGTATATTGTATATATGTTTATATATGTTATTTTCTGTTGCCATGTGTTTTCTTACATGACAACTTTAAAGAAATTAACCTTGCGAGCAACTAAACGCTAATCCATGAATAATAATTTATTCATGATTAAACCGATAAAGGCTTTTATTGATATTAATTTATAAAAATCTGAGTCTAGAGCTAAGTAGGCCCGCACGACGAGTAACACTTGAACATTTGGCATTGGTCATAACGTGTCGAAAATTAGGGTGTTACAATATATATATATATATAAACAAAAAAATCTTTTAACCAATTTTTTAAAAAATTAGCCAATTTTATAATAAAAAATATTTAAAATTAAATAAAAAATTAAAAATTAAAAAAATATTTAAAACCTAACAAGAGAAAACCACCAAAACTTAAACAAAAAAAAATCCAACATCATTAAAAAAAATCATCCAAAAGCTCACAAATAAGAATAGCTATAAATAAATTTTCTTGAAAAATACAATAGCATTTTGTTAAAAGTGATAAGCATTAGAATATATTAGGATCAATTAACATTCATTAGAATTATTTAGTATATCTAAGTATTTATTATAGAATATTATTTTTTATTATTTTAATTCTTTTAACATCTATAAATATCTGTTTATATTGTATCATTTCACATAACTTGAATACACACAAATCTTTTCTCTATTGCACTCTTTTACCCTTTTTAATATGGTATCAGAGCCATAGTATCCTCCTTGAAGAGAATATGTTATTTTCCTTCTGGTGAAATCACCTGCCATTTTTCCTTGTTTTTCGTCACTCTTTTGATGCTTTTCACCTCACCGATTATTAGTCTATCTTCTTTGTCTTGTGTTTTTCCGAGTCTAATGAATCAAACACCACTGTCATTCGCAGCTTATTTATTCTCATGAAGAAACCATATATTTTTTGTCACCTTCTGGCAATTCGTTATCCTTTGATATTTTACCATCACTTTGCAGTTTGCCACTTTTTTGGCAGTTTCTTCTGCCCTTTCCTTGCGGCCGTTTCGTATGTGCTTTTTTGCGGCAATTTCGTCTGCGCTTCCCTTGCGACAGTTTTATATGCGTTTTTATTGCAGTACATAGTTTTGTCTACACTTTCTTTTGGTAGTTTCATCTGCACTTTTTTTAGCAGTTTCATCTGCGCTTCCTTTCGACAATTCTATCTGCACCAGTTTAAGCATTTTTTCTTTATTTCATTGTTTTAAATAAGTTTCAAACTCAAGTTGTCACTTGAGGGGGATGTTAGAATATATTAGGATCAATTAGCATTCATTAGAATTATTTTACATATTTGAATATTTATTATAAAATATTACGTCTTTATTATTTCAATTCTCTTAACACCTATAAATATCCGTTTATATTGTATCATTTCACACAACTTGAATATACACAAATATTTTCTCTATTACTCTCTCTTACCTTTCTAATAATAAGATTGAAACAAATATGACATTTTTCAAACTAAATTTTAATGAGATATACATAAAAATATAATTGAGTATATCCTGTAAATGTCTTGACTTGTTTCGAAATTAAATGCACTAAAGTTATAGCTATTTAACGACATGTTCATGCATTTAATTTTTATTTCCCTTGTAGCACGGTTAGGTCAATTTTTAACGTCAGTTGTCTATATTATAAAGTTGTATATATAACGTTAAATAATGCTGTACATTTTTTTAGACAATAACAATTTAGTGGGAGTTGAGATAGTAAGTTTGTATTATTATTATATTATTGTTAAAGAATTATGTTATTTGAATTTATAAGAAAATATAATATAAATATTTTTTAATAATTTGGTTTTTATTTCTATTTTAATAAATTCAGTTATTCTTGTTCAACTAAATAGGTAAATTATGTTTTAATTACAAATTCAAGTGTATTTTGGTATCAATATTTTTCTCTTGAAATAACTCTAAATTTATTTCAACTATTGTTTTTCTTCGATGATATTTTTGTTCTATCTCATCTAAGTCACTACAAAAAAAAGGCCTATGGTCACGGTAAAAAACTGTGACTATAGCTAGTAAAAAAGGTGACTATAGATCTATGATCACGGTTTTTTACCGTGGCCTATTCTATTGTGGCTATAGGTTTATGGTCACTGTTTTTTTTATCTATGGTCACGATTACAATTTTCAAATTCTGTCACTTTAGGCCACGTTTTTTCACTGTGACCATAGATAAGGCTATAGTCTATGGTCACCCCTTTTTAAAACTGTGACCATAGCCTCTACGATTTTCACTAGTGAAGTATGACTACTCATACTTTGTTAATTACCAAAATCACTCTGGGAAGGAGTGTAAGAACTGGGTTTTTCACGAATAAAATAATTTAAATACCCAAATTAGGTTCCGAAAAGTTAGAATGAGAATTTGGAGATTTAAATATGATTTTTGGACTCAGTAGGTCTTTTCGAGTCAGAAAATGTGTTTTCTGCAAAAAAACCGTAAAAAACTGCGAACCGGCAGTTGAACCGGTCGAACCGATTTAGGTATGTCCGGTTCTGTGCGAAAAAAAGTGAAACCAGTCGAAAACCTTAGAAAAATATTAGAAATAGAAAATCGGGCGTTAGTGTTAGAAGTTTGGCCCAAAGTTGGGCCAAACGGGCTAAAAACGCTAACGGATTAGACCGGACCCAACCCGGGCCCAAGATCCAACATATATAAGCTCATTTAATGAGCTTTGAGTTCATTTTCAGCCCAAAAAGAGAGAGCCACGCGGTTTTGAGAGAGGAGAAGAGAAGGGGTGGTGTTACTATTCACCTCCACCTTCCGGGAGCGATATCTTGAGCTACGGAGCTTCGATTGAAGAGCCGTTTACGGCCACGCGAAGCTCTTGACGAGTTCTTCCTTTCTATCTAAGAAAATCTGGTAAGGAATCGTGTTCTAATTCCCAGTTTTCAGTCCTAAGTTTCTGCGTAATTTTGGTTATGGGTTTTGAGTAGATTTTGTATTTTTGCTTGTTTAGGTGATCTCTAATAGTGGGTAATTGATGGATTTTACCCCTACTCACGTTGGATAAGGTAAGATTTTACTAAACCCTTGTGTTTAGTTGTTTTGTGTATATTAGGTTTTGATTTTGGTGATATATGTGTTGTTAGTTGAGCTTTGGTGTTTGTTGGAGTTGGTTGAGGCTTTGGATCAAGTTTGGTGGTTTCGTTTTGGTGTTTGGAGCGTTTGGGAATCGGCTAAGGTATGATTTCGGTTTTCTTTATGTAATATGTAATGTTTCTAAAAACTTAGGCTAGTTGACCCTAAGATAGGATTGAATAATATTGGTGTATGAATAATTATATGTGAATTGATGTAATTGTTGGTGTTAGTGAGTATTGATGATTGGTGTTATTGATGAGGATTGATAAGTGAAGTGATGGTGTTGTGGGGAATGAATTCAAATACTAGCAATAATGATTATATGATTTGATGAGGTTGTTGGTATTTAATGTTTTATGATGAATATTGATGTTGTTGGTATTTAATGGTTATGAAGGTTGATGAGGAATGTGTGGTTTATTGTTGTTGATGAGGGATTAATGATTATTGAGATTGATGAGAATTTATAGTGATTGTTAATATTGTTGATGGTTGATATTAATTATAAGTGTTATGATGGTTGTTGATGTTGAGTTTGGTTGAGAGAGAAGGAAGAGTAGTGAAATTGGTGAAAGGCTAAGTTGATGGAATGAGTATGAGTGGAAGTGTGTTATGAGAAGTGGCATATGAGATTGAATATGTAATTATAATATGCATTATTATCCGTCGTAGGGGCTGTGACAGAATCTCGCCTACGTTCGGATGTGAGAGTTAAAGCTGGGACGGTGGTAGGACACGCTCCCTCAGAATGTTTCCCTCTGAAAGGAGAAGGTAGTAGGACACTTATCCCTCGGAATTATTCCTCCTAAAAAATGTGACTTCTCTCTGATTGCAAGGTGGTAGGGCACTAACCCACGGAATCATGCGACAACCAGAGGAAGGTGGTAGGGCACGCTCCCTCGGAATATTTCCCTCTGAAAGGAGAAGGTGGTAGGGTACTCGTGCAGACTTCAATCCACACGTTTGCATCAGGCACGCGTTCGCGTCGCTGCGATTTCTTCTTTTCGCGCGCTCGCGTGAGCCATGCGCTCGTGTCATTGTTCGCTGGTCATCTCCTTGGTTTCTTGTGTTCCTTCCATTTTTGCAAGCTTTCTCTCCATTCTCTAAGCCATTCCTGCCCTATGAAGCCTGAAACACTTAACACACGGATCACGGCATCGAATGGGATAAGGAGAGTTAAAATGTATAATTAAAAGATCTCTAGGAAGCAAGTTTTTAACCATGGAACAATTTTAGGAAGGAATTGTAATATCATGCTAATCATATGAATAAGTGGGTAAAGACTTGATAAAATTACTCAATTAAACACAATATAAATCATAAAATAATGGTTTATCAACCTCCCCACACTTAAACATTAGCATGTCCTCATGCTTAGCTTAAGGAGATAAAATAAATGAGTAGGGAAATGTAAAGCTCATGCAATGCAACATATATATATATATAATGTAACTATATGATTCTTGTCTACTTGGTTAAGAATAAATAAGTTCTTCAAGACAAACATAGATTGGAATTCACTAATTCAAATTATATAGTAAGAACAGATAAAAATGCAAGAAGATAGCTCATAAAAGCAGGGAACATAGAATTAAGCATTGAACCCTCACTGATGGTGTACGTGCACTCTAGTCTCTCAAGTGTCTAGGGTAATCACTCTATCCTTCTCTAATCATGCTTTCTAAATTTTTGTTCTTCACCTAACCAATCAACAATATTTAATATACTAATGCAAAATACCATGAGGCCTTTTTAAGGTTGTAATGGGGCTAAGGTAAGGGTAAGGGTATACATATGGCTAAGTGAGCTATAAATTGAATCTTTGACTAACCTAAGCTCTTATCTAGCATACATACACTCTATATAACTCTAGAATCATGCCTAGCTACCCAGAATTTTCACTTTTGCATTACATACTCATGTATTAATTTTTTTTCTTTTAACTTGTATCACATATGCATTGATCTTTTTATTAACTTAACTTAGCATTGGGGTAAATTTGTCCCCTTATTTATTTACTTAATTGTTATTATTTTTGGAATTTTTTTTCAGCATAAACATAAACATAACATCATCAATGCACATAGATTTTCAATTTCTCTAGTTTCACATGAGTAGGTACCCAAATTCCCATTATTTTACCATGACACATTCCCTTATTAACCCATGTTTCCACAATCTTCCCATACTCAATTGATACACACTTCCTATCTCAAGCTAGCCAAAGATTCAGTTTGGGGTGATTAATTATTTTTCCACTTAAGGCTAGTAGTCTGGTAAAATATAGAACAAATGGGATTAAAAGGCTCAAAGTGGCTGACAAGAATGATTAAAAGGGTAGGCTTATTTAGGATAAATGAGCTAAACAATTAATGGCCTCAATCATATGCATTCATATAAATACATTAACATTTGACATATAGGATGAAACAAAATAAAGATTACAATCATAGAGAAGTGAACACACAAGAATAAAATATTTATGGTTAAATAATGTAACCATGTAATTAGGCTCAAAATCTCACGGGTTGTGTATTCTTAGCTTTTTAAACTATGTTCCAAATACAACTTCAAATAAATTTAACACAAAGGTTTTGATTTAAATTAGTGAAATTTTTCAAAAATAGGGTCTTAAAAAGAAACTTATTATTTTTTAATCAAGTAGAACATGCATGCAAATAATTATTACTATGCAATTTATCCTATTCTACAAAAGAAAAACTAGCTAAATATCCTATTTATTGGTGTTTAAGGAAAAAGAAATTACCTCCAGAAGTCAGGTACTGACCGACCTCCCCACACTTAAAGCTTTGCACCATCCTCGGTGCCATCTGTCAGGAAAAAAAGGGGGGGCTGGTAGCAGCATCTCCACCGTCGAGACCGTCATGGCTCCCTGTGCTGGTAAATAAAGTGGAGTCCGGGGTGTCTGGGTCTTTTCTTGGTGGTTGGTTACCAACAAGTAGCTCCTTGAGGTATGCAAATTTGCGCTTGTTACGGCGCTCTCTTTGCTTTCCTTTCCGTTCAATCTGTTCTAGCCTCTCAAGTATCTGATTAAGCAGTTGGTTTGTTGAAGGTGCTTGTGGTGTGGAAGAAGAAGGAATATCTTCTGCTGGTTCTGTGCTCCGGTTGATAGTTGCTAGGGGTGTCCGCGGATCGGATATGGCCGAAAATTCGATCCGATCCGCACAATTTCCATCGGATCGGATCGGATATGATATCCGTACTTTTTAGTGCCGGATCCGATCCGATCCGATCCGCATATTTGCGGATCGGATCGGATCGGATATCAGATATATCCGCATAATTAAACCTTCTCTTTTTAATCATATTTCTATGAAAAAGAATTCGATAAAAATATTTCTTTCATACTTTTAAACTTATTTATTCCTAAAATATTTTTAATCAAACTCTCTCTAAATAACAAAAATAAAATAATACAATATATGAATAATAATTACTAACTAAAACATACAAACAAGTAAATAAAATACCAAACATATATATATTTATTTATTTTTTAATTATTATAGTGCGGATTTGCGGATCCGCGGATGTAGAGCAGATATCCGCGATCCGATCCGCAAAGGGTGCGGATCGGATCCGATCCGATCCGATCAATTTGCGGATCGGATCGTATCCGTAATTTTCGGATCGGATGCGGATATTTACCGCGGATCTGCGGATACGATCCGATCCATGGACACCCCTAATAGTTGCTGCTAGAGGTCTGATATACTTCCTGTTAGGGACGTATTGATCATCTCGTGGAATCATGGCTGTAGTATCTCCAGCTCTATAGGAGACTCCGGCTGCTGAGACGAGATCTGAAACCAAGGTGGAAAAGGTAAGTTGCCCACAATCTGTACGTGTCCCATAGCATGCCGAATGTGTCTTGGTAAATTGAGGTGCTGGTCTGTAAGGATACACCAGAGTAAGACAGCCATGTCTGCAGTGAAGGAAGACTCATGAGTGCTTGGAAAGATGTAATGGGACATAATTTGTGCCCATACTCGAGCCTCCAAGGTGAGTGCTGAAGCCAATATGCCCTTAGGTCGGGAACGATGGTATCCGTAGATCCATATGCTGCTAGGTTGTGCGATAACTCTGAGAATGACATCCCAGTCAAATTGGTATGTCTGGTGCTTGAATGAGGCTTCTTGGAATGCGTCCAATCCTTCTGAAGCAGGGGGAAGATCTAAAGCTCTTTGAATGGCCTCTTCAGTTATGGGGACTTGCTTTTGACGGACATAGACAGACTGCATGGTTGGAATGTGAAAATTGGAGTAGAATTCAACTACCCATGATAGATTAACCTGCCGTGGCTGTTTCTGTAGGAATTCTCATTGTCTTCGCTCAATGCGAGGCTCAACAATTTTAGCAATGTTGGTCGGGAGGATAAGAAGGTATTCATTGTTATAATTCGTTTAAGACAGGATGGGGAACATCTGCTCACAGTAGTAGTTAGTGAACCGCGCAGTGTCCTTAGCTGGAAAGGCTTTCTCTTTTTTATTGACCTTGATGATCCTCTTGATTCTTTTTGTTGAGGGTTTCACCGCTGTTGAAGATAGTTCTGCCATTAATGTTCTTTTTGTTCCTCTCCTTGCTGGTGGTTTGGGAGTAGCTTTCTCTTTGCCTTTCTTGGTGGCCATCCTGAAAAAGAAAAAAGAAAGTAATATGTAAAGTTAAGGGTTCGAGTAAGGGAGCAAAAATTAAGGGTGATAATCAATGCACGGTAAAAAAGGATGTCGTTAACACATGGTCTAGAGTACATGTGAAAAGTTCATCAAAGGTAATATAGCAAGTTTACGTGATGGCAATTGAATGCATGTTTATTGGCATGCCGGCAAAGGCATGAGTAGCATAGATCAAGCATTCAATGTCCAAGTTAGATTACCAAGCCTTTCAAACTAATAATCTGTTTATATTGACAATTATATTTAATTAATAAAATATAAAAGGGATTTTGTGAAAACAGGCATTAGAATAGTAGAATAGAATAATTTAAAATAATGCACAATGCCATACGGGCTTTTTCACAAATACATAGCATGCATGGTAAATATGTTATTGGAAGTAGGAATTTGAACATGCAAGCAACCCTTATGAAAAGTAATATATAATTGTCAAATAATTCCACAATAACTCACAAGAAAAATATAAAAGAAAATATTTACCCAATTAGATTTCTAACACCAATTAAGGGAATAAAAAAGACAAAGAAAGAAAAAGAAAATATAGATAATGAAAGTAAAAAGAAAAAGAAAACATAAATAAAAATAATAAAGAAAAAGTAAAAAAGTAAAGAAAGAAAGAAAAGAACCTTGATAATGGATGAGGAAAATAAGGGAGGAGAAAGTAAAAAGTGAGAATGAGTAGAGAAGGAAGAAGGGGGAAGAAAGAAATAATAAGGGAAATAAAAATTAAGATTTGGGGAAGAAAAGATAAGATATTTTGGCTGATGTGGATAATCTGTGCGCCGCATGTGACGCGGACGCGTGAGTCACGCGGTCGCGTGGTGTGTGATTTTTGTCAAGTGACGCGGACGCGTGGGTCACGCGGTCGCGTGACTTGATTCGTGCGAGTGGCGCTAGAGCAGCCTCGCGTTCGCGCGACTCTCTGTTTCAAACTCATATTGCCAAAATTTAGGGTGACGCGTTCGCGTGGGTGACATGATCGCGTGATGGGGCTGGTGCTTCCAGCATCATTCCAGCCCAGCTCCATCATAACTTGCTGCCATGCACCTCTTTTACGTTGATTTTTAGGGGCACGCATTCGCGTGGGTGACGCGGACGCGTGGGAGGCTACTTTTCCAAAATGACGTGGCCACGTCAGCGATGCGGTCGCGTGGGCATGTTTGTGCCTAAGGCACGCCTCTAGCCACGCTTTTGCGTGACTTTCTGTTCAATTCTCTTTTCTTCTTAATGCGCCTATGACGCGGATGCGTCAGCGACGCTTACGCGTCGCGTGCGTTTTTATTTTTTATTTATTTTTATTTTTTTTATATGTAATATGCAAATGCAAATGCAGGCTATATGCAGAGATTATAAGAAGACTCATTAATAAAAACAAAAATAGAATAGAGCAAAATAAAACTAAGACTGAAACTGAACGATCATACCATGGTGGGTTGTCTCCCACCTAGCACTTTGCTTTTACGTCCTTAAGTTGGACGCTCGTTAGGCTCATTCTGCTGCTGTTGGTGGATCTTCCAGGAGGAAAACTTCTAGTTCTTTGTTATTCTTCATCTTCTCACCATGATAAAGCTTCAGGCGATGTCCATTTACCTTTAAGAATTTGGAGCTGGAAAGATGACACAGGTGGAAAACTCCGTATGGATCTACCTTTTCTACTCTGTATGAACCTTCCCATCTTGATCTCAGTTTACCTGGCATAAGCCTCAGTCTGGAGTTATAAAGAAGAACTAACTCCCTTGGTCTGAATTCTCTCCTTTTTATGTGCTTATCATGGACAGCCTTCATCTTTTCTTTGTATCTCCTGGAGTTGTCATATGCTTCTAGGCGAAGATTCTCCAGTTCTGCTAGTTGCAGCTTTCTTTCAGCACCAGCTTTCTTAAGATTCATGTTGCACTCCCTCACAGCCCAGAAAACCTTGTGTTCCACCTCTACTGGAAGGTGGCAAGCCTTTTCGTATACTAGGTGGAAGGGGCTCATCCCAATGGGTGTCTTGTATGCTGTTCTATATGCCCAGAGTGCATCTTGTAGCCTGGCACTCCATTCCTTCCTGTGAGGTTTTACTATCTTCTCCAGAATACGCTTTATCTCTCTGTTAGAGACTTCTGCTTGCCCATTGGTTTGGGGATGGTAAGTTGTTGCTACTTTGTGAATTATCCCATGCCTCTTCAGTAATCCTGTTAGTCTCCTGTTACAAAAGTGAGTGCCTTGATCATTCACGATTGCTCATGGAGATCCAAAACGGCAAATAATATGGTTTCTAATAAAGGAAACAACAGTGTTAGCATCATCAGTACGGGTAAGAATTGCTTCCACCCATTTAGAAACATAATCTACAGCTAACCGTATATAAAAGTAGCCATTAGAATTTGGAAATGGACCCATGAAGTCAATGCCCCAAACATCAAAAATTTCACAAAAAAACATAATCTGTTGAGGCATCTCATCCCTCTTGGATATATTACCAAACCTTTGGCATGGGGAACAAGATTTACAAAATTCATCAGCGTCTTTAAAATTAGTAGGCCACCAGAATCCACAGTCTAGAATTTTTCTAGTTGTTCTTTGAGGGCCAAAATGTCCCCCACTCTTAGATGAGTGACATGCTTCTAGAATGGACTGGAATTCTGATTGAGGTACACACCGTCTAATTACCTGGTCAGCACCACACCTCCACAAATATGGATCATCCCGTATAAAATATTTAGACTCGCTTTTCAGCTTGTCTCTTTGATGCTTAGTGAAATTTGGAGGAAAGGTGTGCCTAACTAGATAATTAGCTACAGGTGCATACCAAGGGACTACTTCAGATACTGCATGTAAGCTATCAAATAGGAAATTATCATTTATAGGAGTGGAATCATCCTTAATGTGCTCAAGGCGACTCAAGTGGTCTGCCACTAAATTCTGGTTACCGCTCCTATCCTTAATTTCTCAATTAAATTCTTGCAGCAGCAGTATCCAACATATTAGCCTTGGTTTGGACTCTTTTTTAGCTAATAGATATTTTAGAGCTGCATGGTCTGAGTACACTACTACCTTAGTACCAAGTAAATAGGCTCGGAATTTATCCAGAGCAAAAATAATAGCAAGAAGTTCTTTTTCAGTAGTAGTGTAATTAGATTGAGCAACATCTAAAGTCTTAGATGCATAAGCAATTACAAAAGGATCCTTACCTTCGTGATGAGGCAGTGCCGCTCCTACTGCATGGTTGGAAGCATCACACATAATTTCAAATGGCTGGCTCCAGTCTGGTACTCTTACAATTGGAGCTTGAGTCAGAGCGATCTTCAGCTTATCAAATGCCTGCATACAATCCTCACTGAACTCGAACTCAATATCTTTCTGCAGCAATCTGGATAAAGGCAATGCTACCTTACTGAAGTCCTTAATGAATCTCCTGTAAAAACCTGCGTGGCCAAGGAACGAACAGACTTCCCTCACGGAGGAGGGATAAGGTAAACTAGAAATGACATCCACCTTTGCTAGATCTACAGAAATACCAGTATTAGACACAACATGTCCTAGTACAATTCCTTGTTTTACCATAAAGTGACATTTTTCAAAATTTAACACAAGGTTTGTACTAACACACCTGTCTAATACTCTAGATAAACTATCCAAGCAAAGGCTAAATGAATCACCATATATGCTAAAATCATCCATAAAAACTTCCATACAGTTCTCAATAAGATCTAAAAAGATACTCATCATACATCTTTGGAAAGTAGCAGGTGCATTACACAAGCCAAAAGACATTCTTTTATAAGCATACATTTCAAAGGGACATGTAAAAGTGGTCTTCTCCTGATCTTTAGGAGCTATATAAATTTGAAAATATCCTGTATAACCATCTAAAAAGCAATAATGGGATTTACCTGACAGGCGATCAAGCATTTGATCAATAAATGGCAAAGGATAATGATCCTTGCGAGTGGCTTGGTTGAGACGCCTATAGTCAATGCAAACTCTCCATGAGTTCTGCACTCTAGTTGTCAGGAGCTCTCCGTGCTCATTCTTTATTGTTGTGACTCCAGACTTCTTGGGCACTACTTGTACTGGACTGACCTATTCACTGTCTGATATGGGGTAAATGATATCTGCTTCAAGTAGCCTGGTCACTTCCTTCTTGACAACTTCTAAGATGGTGGGATTCAATATTTTTTGAGGCTGACGAATAGGCTTTGCTCCCTCTTCTAAGAATATTCTATGCTCACAAACTTGGGGACTGATGCCTACTATATCCACCAAGCTCCATCCAATTGCTTTCTTATGTTTTTTCAGCACACTGAGCATTTGCTCTTCTTGTTGAGAGGTAAGTTCTCTTGCAATGATAACTGGAAATTCCTGATTATCCTCAAGGTAAGCATACTTGAGGTGTGGAGGGAGGGGCTTTAATTCTAATTTCTGCTCATAGCTAGGCTCTGGATCATCCGGGGTTGGTGATAATGGTAAAGGGTCTTCATTGTTTTCAGAAAGTGTCCCCACACTTGAACCTTGCTCCATGTGCTTCTCTTTCATTTCTTCTTGGTGAACTTCAGCTACAGTTTTATCAATGATGTCGCACTGGAAGATAGAATGATCTTCTGGAGGGTGCTTCATAGCTTCATTTAAACTGAAACTCACTGTTCTGCCATCTATCTCAAAGGAGTAAGTTCCTGAGAATGCGTCAAGCTTGAACTTTGAAGTCTTCAGGAATGGTCTTCCAAGCAGGATTGATGATGATCTTCCTGAGTCATTAGGGGGCATTTCCAGGGTATAGAAGTCAATGAGAAATGTGAGCCCCTTAATGCTCACTAATACATCTTCAGCAATTCTAACTACTGTAATAATGCTTTTATTTGCTAACACAAAATGAGCTGCCAACCTTTTTAAGGGAGGGAGCCTCAAAGTATTATATATAGACAAAGGCATTATACTAACACACACTCCTAGATCACACATGCAGTCAGAAAAAATTACACCGCCAATGGTACAGTTAACCATACATGGGCCTGGATCACTACATTTTTCAGGTATACCCCCCATTAAAGCAGATATAGAACTACCTAAAGGAATATTTTCTAATTCATTAATTTTGTCTTTATGTATGCACAAATCCTTCAGAAACTTTGCATATTTAGGTACCTGCTGAATAACATCAAAAAGGGGAACAGTTACCTCAACCTTTTTGAATATCTCTACCATTTTGGGATCAAGTTCCATCTGCTTTCTGGGCTTCCTTGCAAGTTGTGGGAATGGGATAGGAAGGGCGTTACTTGCAGCCTCTGCATCCTTTGGTGTTTCATTCTGTGGTTGAGCTGCTTCTTCTTCAACTATGTTTTGTACATCCTCTTCCTCTTCAGCATCTTCTACTTCCACTACATCCTCAACTGGGACGTGTTCTGGTGAGCTTGGCTCCTCATGGTTCCTCTCTTGCAGTGTGGTTCCGGACCTTAAAGTGATGGCATTGATGCAACCCTTTGGATTAGGTAGGGGTTGAGAAAGAATCCCACTGGAGCTTGAAGGTTGGTTAGTGGAATTATGTGATGAATCTAATCGGGAGACGAAAGCTTGTAAAATGGCAGTCAGACCATTTAGAGTAGAGTTTAGCTGCGTCTGCATGTCTTGTTGCCCTTGTGCAAGAGAACGGAGCATCTCGTTATTTGATGAGGAATTGGAGTAAGTAATCTGAGGAACCTGCTGTTGATTGTGCTGGGGTCCTTGGGGCTGTCTTAGGTGAGGTGCTCTGTAAGGTTGGTTCTGATTTTGCTGTCTGTTGTTATTATTGTTATTCTATCTCTGGTTTCCATTGTTGTCTCTGCCTCCACTGTTATAGTTGTCCCTCCAACCTTGGTTGGATTTGCCACCTTGTTGATTGTATCCTTGATTTGGGCGGGCATAGAAGTTATGAGTGGCTGCCACAGTGTTGTCTTCCTATTGGAGCTGCGGACATTCATCAGTATAATGACTATAATCAGCACAGATCCCACACACTCTTTGTGGAACCAACTGTTGGCTTTGCTATGGTGGGGGATGCTGAGCTTTATGTGTTTGTTGTTGGTTTAGCTGCATCTGTTTCAGTAGGTTGATCATTTCACATATACTCTGGGTAAGAGCAGTAGTTTCAACGCTAGAGGAGATCTCTGCAATAGCTTTTGAGTGGCTATGCCTCTGCCTGTGATTTCTAGTGGACTCAGCTAAGTCGCTGATCAGTTTCCATGCTTCATCTACGGTCCTGTACTTTTTCAGGGAACCATTACTAGCACCATCCAGTGTTGTCTTATCCTGGGGGTTCATGCCTTGAGTGAAGTAGCTGATCAATACCAGTCTATCAATCATGTGATGGGGCATACTTCCAGTAGATTGTTGAAGCACTCCCAGTATTTATAGAGAGTCTCAGATTCGCCCTGAACAATCATTGAAATATCTTTCCTCAATCTATCAGTAACTTCAGCTGGAAAGTATTTTTCCAAAAATTCTCTTTTAAGCGTATCCCAGTTAGTAACAATCGCTTCAGGTTGGGTGTAGTACCATTCCCTCGCCTTTCCCTCAAGAGAAAACGGGAAAGCGGTTAACAGAATAGAAGTTTCATCTGCACCATAATGCCTAACAGTAGAACAGACTGTCTGGAAATTCCTAAGATGCTTAATAAGCTCTTGAGCAGGTAAGCCGTGAAACTTGGGCATCAAATTGATTAGTGCAGTCTTCAGTTCAAAGTCTGCAGCCAAATTTGGATGACGCACTTGATACGGTTGTAGTGTAAAATCTGGGCTCTAGCTTCCTGGAGAGTAATCCTCCTAGGTTCTGCCATGTTACCTGCACGTGAATCAACTGAATCAGTAGTAAAGGAGCCTGTCTCGCTCTCAGATGGCAGTTCAAATTCGCTCTCAGATGAGACTGGTGAATTGATAACAATCACTTCACCACCCTCAGAGACTAACCGACGTCGAGCTCGCCTAATACGTGAAAGAGTTCTTTCAATTTCCGGATCAAAAGCGGCTAAGCTCGGATCAGGTAATGAATGCGTCATTCAATGAGAAAGACATATAGCTCATGGTAACAAAATAAAAATAAAATATGCGAATAAAATAAAATATATACACTAATTAATAATCTAGCACACTATTCTAACTCCCCGGCAGCGGCGCCAAAAATTGATGGTGGCGAAAATCGGCCAGTTAAGAAATTTAATAAACAAAATGCGTTGCAAGTACAGTTCTTAACCAAATAAGATCCGCCTTCTCAATTTAAAAGGGGTTGTCACAAAAATTAAAATTAAAAATACTGGGAGTATGAGTCCCAGGTCGTCTCCCAACGAGTTGCAGGAAAGAGTGCTAATTTATTAATTAGAAATTTTCCAAAAGGTTTGAATTGGATAATGAGTAATTAAAATAATTGTAAATTAAAGCAATAAAACTAAGAATTATTATTAATATAAAAAGCCTTGACTGGGGAATTGATTAATCGGAAGTTCTATCCTTGTTGGAATCTTCTCAAGTGTAATGTAAAGCGGTTGTTGTTTTCACTTAGTTAACCCTTACTGAGTAAAAGAAAGTCAAGTGATTGGACTGATTCTTATCCGCAGATCCTAGTCCTTTCCCTTGGGAAGGTCTAGCGTTAGTAGATATAGAATTAGCCAATAATGTTCAAATTAACTAAGCACTTGAGCGTTCCAACTCAAGTGTCTCCTCTTAATCAACCCCATGTCAAGTAGAAAATCTACTCCATTGACATGAAATTAATATTCATAAAAATATAAGAAGACATAATAAATTAAATAGAGTAAAATATAAAATTAAAATTAATTAAAAATAAAATTAGCTCTATATATTAATAAATTCAAAATGCAACATACTTAATTGAATAGGGTCAATGAGCAACTAATAAAAATAAAGGAATAATGAAACAAACTAAAGTGATGTCTTCACGGAGGTAATGACTCTTCAGCATCCAAAAATCCAAAGCAAAAGCATAAACTACTAATGTAAAGCTAATCTAGATTTAGATCTAAAACTAAAAGTAATCCTAATATCGATGTATCTGAATGTGTGTGGATGTGTGTTGAGTTTCTGTATGTTCCCTAGCTTTAATCTGTCTTTCTAGGCCGAAAACTGGGTCAAAATGCGGCCCAAAATCGCCCCAGCGTATTCTGTTATTTTTGCAGATCGCGCAGGTCACGCGTACGCGTCGTCCACACGTTCGCGTCATTCGTGCAGACTTCAATCCATGCGTTTGCGTCAGGCACGCGTTTGCGTCGCTGCAATTTCTTCTTTTCGCGTGCTCGCGTGAGCCATGCACTTGCATCATTGTTTGCTGGTCATCTCTTTGGTTTCTTGTGTTCCTTCCATTTTTGCAAGCTTCCTCTCCATATAATGGGATAAAGGAGAGTTAAAATATATAATTAAAAGATCTCTAGGAAGCAAGTTTTCAACCATGGAACAATTTTGGGAAGGAATTGTAATATCATGCTAATCATATGAATAAGTGGGTAAAGACTTGATAAAAACACTCAATTAAACACAATATAAATCATAAAATAATCGTTTATCAGGCACTCTCCCTCGGAATTTTTCCTCCTTATGCACAATAGAGAGCCTAATCCGGGAGTTGTCGACCGGATTTGCTGTGGGGTTTGGCACAATAACTGATATGTGATATCACAGCCAATAGGGCAGACATTCATCATGTGCAATTTCTATATGCTTGCTTGCTTTGTTTACTTGAGTTTGCCTAATTGTATAACATGCCTATCTGCTTCTTGAACTACTTGTTGTATATGAATATTATCTGTGTTTTACTTGATTGTCTGGTGCTGAGGAGGTTAGGTAGGTGGTGGCGATGAGATCGCACGGAGATTAGGTTGGCGAGGGCTGTGGGATACAGCGGTGTGATTAGTATTAGTTAGAATTCCCCTAAGTTTAGTTAACCCGGTTTATGGTTTAAGTTCTCTTATTCATTTTGTTCTAAGCTTGAATATCAGTAAGTGATGCGAAGTTCTAGGATTGCCTTCAGCGTCCCGGAGCCTTACATCTTACATCATTGGGCACAGTTACCATATTGAGAACCTCCGATTCTCATTCCATACGTTGTTGTTGTTTTTCAAATGAATGACGCGACCCACCGCAGTGAGTTGGGTGATGTAGCAAAGCAGAGAATCTTATTCTATTTTTTTGTCTTCTTGGTTATTTTATCTTTTACTCTCACTTTTATATTTTTTTTCTGCCTAAAGGCTTTTATTTGAGAGAACAAAATTTGTATAAGCCCTTTTGAACTACAGTCTTCTTGTTGTCTGTATATGGCTAGCCGACTTAAACTCCACGAGTCGTGGTTAGATTCTTATGATATTATACTATTATATTTTGATACATCTTATCTGTACCTTGTGTTTTAAGTTAGTAGTTTCG
Organism: Arachis ipaensis; assembly: GCF_059453495.1. NCBI lineage: Eukaryota > Viridiplantae > Streptophyta > Magnoliopsida > Fabales > Fabaceae > Arachis > Arachis ipaensis. The sequence continues at coordinate 10,712,920 of NC_142438.1, forward strand.
CTAGTACGTTATGCGCTTTTCAAATCCTGTTTTTGGAGCTAAATCCTTCATCAAGCTTCTAGAATATATTTTTTCTTTCTATATAAATATGTATAAGCCTTAGAATTATCGTAATCTTTGATTAACCTTTGCTTTACAGCTAGAGGTAAGGCTTAGGGTAATTGGGGTGTTACATTTAGTGGTATCAGAGCGGTTCGTCCTCGTGAGCCTGAGGAATAGACCGATTGTGCTTCGTTGCATACTCTGTGTGTCTTTTTCTTTGATGCTATTAGGTTATCTATTTGATATTGTATAGCATGCTTGTTTTTGAATGGCTGTTTGGGATAATGGAAGCACTAGGCTTTTGATATTGACACTGATCATCTTGATATCGATTGGTTGGTGTAGACAGGAACCCTAATGGCTACTCGCGGACGAGGTCGTACACGTTCACGAAGAGAGAGTAGAAACGAGCAACCGGACGATAACCATACTGAGTTTACGGCGGCGATGGCAAATCTTGCGAATACCATGGAGGCGAATGCTGCTGCAACTCTGCAAGCTGTGCAAATGTTAGGCCAACCGGAGGGAATGGAGATAACATGGGGGGTGCTCCGATGACCTTGGCGACCTTTCTCAAGGTTCATCCTCCGAGTTTTCGAGGTTCAACAAATCCCACGGAAGCGGATAATTGGTTCTAAGCTATGGAACGTGCACTGCAAGCACATCATGTCCCGAACAACCAATACGTGGAGTTTACTGCTTATCACCTTCTGGAAGAGGCCCAACATTGGTGGCAGGCGGAATGCCGCTTGCTCTAACTTCAGAACGCCGATGTCCCTTGGGATGTATTCCGGATGGCCTTCTACAAGAAGTACTTTCCTGAGTCTCCAAGGGAAGCGAAGGAAATGGAACTGATGCAGCTGAAGCAAGGTTCTCTATCTGTTGCAGACTACACAAGCAAGTTTGAGAAACTCTGTAGGTTTTCTAGGGTATGTCAGGGTGCCCCGGAGACCTATGAAATTTGGAAGTGTGTCAAGTATCAAGGTGGCTTGAAGGGCGATATCATGACTGCTATGGCTCCTATGGAGATTCAGATTTTCTCCGATCTGGTGAACAAGGCAAGAGTGGTTGAGGAATGCGCAAAGACGGTAGCCTCGTCAAGGGACACTCGTGGAGGAGACACTAGTAGAGAACACGACAATTACCTTGGGCCAAGGGGACAGAACTTCAAGAGATATGGCGAAGGGAAGCGGTCAAGAGCTTACTCCTCTGATATGAAATGTCAAGACTGTGGGAGCTACCATCCGAATAGGCCGTGCTAGTTGGGTAAGAAACTATGTTACAAGTGTGGCTCACCGAGACATTTGGTTAGAGATTGCCCACACCGAGGAACACATGTGGCAGATGGATCACAACAACAGGGTTGAGGTAATTATGAAGCCGATGACCAAATCTCAACTTATCTTCATAGTATAGACTATCGTCGTTCGTGTTGAAAAAGTTTTAAAGCTTAGATTGATTTTTAAACTTGGTTTGGAAACTCTGGTTCAAATGATTGGTTTTGAACTAGGACTGGAACTTTTGGTCAAATGATATTATTTAAAAGGGGAACGTGAGTCCTAAGATTTCGTTAACTCGTGATTTTGGTTTGCAAATTTGATTTATTAAAAAGGGATTCAAATTGAACGGTTCCAATTTAAGGATTTTAATGAAATTAGGAAAAATCGTATTTCAAAGTGATTGATTTACAAGTGAAAGGTTTTGACTTTTGATACGGTTTTAACCATGGACTCAGTTAGATTATACCTGTTTTAAATGTTTTGAAAAATGTTACAAAATTGGTATTTGATTTAAGAAAAATTTTCAAATTCTTAATAACGATAATCAGAGTGACGTAGCGGAAGATGAGAGAGAACGTCGACGCATTGGGATGATGGTGAACAAGATACTTTTACAACTTGTTAGTTTGGCAACGTAGAAAGTAGGACGCTTCGTGGAGAGTATATATATATAGGCATATATCTATTACATCGCGTGGTTCGAATTTTCGAGGGCAAAAATCTTTTTAAGGAGGAGAGGATGTAAGAACTGGATTTTTCACGAATAAAATAATTTAAATGCCCAAATTAGGTTCCGAAAAGTTAGAATGAGAATTTGGGGATTTAGATATGATTTTTGGACTTAATAGGTCTTTCTGAGTCAGAAAATGTGTTTTCTGCGAAAAATCGCGAACCGACAGTTGAACCGGTTGAACTGGTTTAAGTCTACCCGGTTCTGTGCGAGAAAAAGTGAAAACAGTCGAAAACTTTAGAAAAATATTAGAAATAGAAAATCGGGCGTTAGTGTTAGAAGTTTGGCCCAAAGTTAGGCCAAACGGGCTAAAAACGCTAACGGGTTGGATCGGGCCCAAACCGGGCCCAAGGTCCAACATATATAAGCTCATTTAATGAGCTTTGAGTTCATTTCAGCCCAAAAAGAGAGAGCCACGCGGTTTTGAGAGAGAAGAGAAGGGGTGGTGTTACTATTCACCTCCACCTTCCGGGAGCGATATCTTGAGCTACGGAGCTCCAATTGACCAGTCGTTTGCGGCCATGCAAAGCTCTTGATGAGTTCTTCCATTCCATCTAAGAAAATCTGGTAAAGAATCGTGTTCTAATTCCCAGTTTCCAGCCCTAAGTTTCTGCACGGTTTTGGTTACGGGTTTTGAGTAGATTTTATGTTTTTGCTTGTTTAGGTGATCTGTAGTAGTGGGTAATGGATGGATTTTACCCTTACTCACGTTGGATAAGGTAAGGTTTCACTAAACCCTTGTGTTTAGTTATTTTGTGTATATTAGGTTTTAATTTTGGTGATATATGTGTTGTTAGTTGAGCTTTGGTGTTTGTTAGAGTTGGTTGAGGCTTTGGATCAAGTTTGGTGGTTTCGTTTTGGTGTTTGGAGAGTTTGGAAATCGGACAAGGTATGGTTTCGGTTTTCTTTATATAATATGTAATATTTCTAAAAACTTAGGCTAGTTGACCCTAAGATAGGATTGAATAATATTGGTGTATGAATAATTATATGTGAATTGATGTAATTGTTGGTGTTAGTGAGTATTGATGATTGGTGTTATTGATGAGCATTGATAAGTGAAGTGATGGTGTTGTGGGGAATGAATTCAAATACTAGCAATAATGATTATATGATTTGATGAGGTTGTTGGTATTTAATGTTTTATGATAAATATTGATGTTGTTGGTATTTAATGGTTATGAAGGTTGATGAGGAATGTGTGGTTTATTGTTGTTGATGAGGGATTAATGATTATTGAGATTGATGAGAATTTGTAGTAATTGTTAACATTGTTGATGGTTGATATTAATTATAAGTGTTATGATGGTTGTTGATGTTGAGTTTGGTTGAGAGAGAAGGAAGAGTAGTGAAATTGGTGAAAGGCTAAGTTGATGGAATGAGTATGAGTGGAAGTGTGTTATGAGAAGTGGCCTCTGAGATTGAATATGTAATTATAATATGCATTATTATCCGTCGTAGGGGCTGTGGCAGAATCCCGCCTACGTTCGGATGTGAGAGTTGAAGCTGGGCTTCTCACTCATACTTTTCGCAACCAGAGGAAGGTGGTAGGGCACGCTCCCTCGGAATGTTTCCCTCTGAAAAGAGAAGGTGGTAGGACACTTATCCTTCGGAATTATTCCTCCTGAAAAATGCGACTTCTCTCTGATTGCAAGGTGGTAGGGCACTAACCCACGGAATCATGCGACAACCAGAGGAAGGTGGTAGGACACGCTCCCTCGGAATATTTCCCTCTGAAAGGAGAAGGTGGTAGGGCACTCTCCCTCGGAATTTTTTCTCCTTATGCGCAATAGAGAGACTAATTCGGGAGTTGTCGACCGGATTTGCTGTCGGGTTTGGCACAATAACCGACATGTGATATCACAGCCAATAGGGCAGACATTCATCATGTGCAATTTCTATATGCTTGCTTGCTTTGTTTACTTGAGTTTGCCTAATTGTATAACATGCCTATCTGCTTCTTGAACTACTTGTTGTATATGAATATTATTTGTGTTTTACTTTATTGCATTAATTTTGATTGTCTGGTGCTGAGGAGGTTAGGTAGGCGGTGGCGATGGGATCGCACGGAGGTTAGGTTAGCGAGGGCTGTGGGATACAGTGATGTGATTAGTATTAGTTAGAATTCTCCTAAGTTTAGTTAACCCGATTTATGGTTTAAGTTCTCTTATTCATTTTGTTCTAAGCTTGAATATCAGTATGTGATGCGAAGTTCTAGGATTGCCTTCGGCGTCCCGGAGTCTTACATCTTACATCATTGGGCACTGTTACCATACTGAGAACCTCCGGTTCTCATTCCATACGTTGTTGTTATTTTTCAGATGCAAGACGCAACCCACCGCAGTGAGTTGGGTGATGGTAGCAGAGAGCGGAGGATCTTATTCTATTTTGTTGTCTTCTTGGTTATTTTATCTTTTACTCTCACTTTTGTATTTTGTTCTGCCTAAAGGCTTTTTTTTGAGAGAACAAAACTTGTATAAGCCCTTTTGAACTACAGTCTTCTTATTGTCTGTATATGGATAGCCGACTTAAACTCCACGAGTCGTGGCTAGATTCTTATGATATTATACTATTATATTTTGATACATCTTATCTGTACCTTGTGTTTTAAGTTAGTAGTTTCGCTAGTACGTTATGCGCTTTTCAAATCCTGTTTTTGGAGTTAAATCCTTCATCAAGCTTCTAGAATATATTATTTCTTTCTATATAAATATGTATAAGCCTTAGAATTGTCGTAATCTCTGATTAACCTTTGCTTTACGGCTAGAGGTAAGGCTTAGGGTAATTGGAATGTTACAAGGAGCATTGAAAATTGTAATTTAAATTTTTGATAAAGTTTCAAATCTTGCAAAATTGTTTATTTTTTTGGGTATTTATTTTATTTGTGATCCCACAATTAAAATATTTTTGGGAGATAAAAAGTTGATCGTTCGTTGAGAATATTGAGTTTGAAACAAAGATAATCAATAGATTATCCTAAAAGTAAACTCAACACCTCAAGAACAAATGTCATTTGGTATATCACTCAAAAAAATTATCTCATTTTTATGTGAGATATTATATATTAGTGCTATGAGTGAAAAGTTTAAGTATTTGAAACTTGTCTCATTAATTACCTGAAAGTAAATTGATTAAATGGGTAATATGGAGATATAAATTAAAGTATGTTTTATTGTAAAATCGTTCCATTTAAAAGTGAAGCATTGAATACAAAGAGACTTTTCTTTTAGTTTTACAAAAAAATTTATTTAGGGCCATAATGATATTGATGATGATATATTAGATCTTGAGCTACAATATATGAATATAAGGAATTATTTCTCAATAGCAATGTTGACGAGACCATTAATATGAGATATATGGACACATGAATTTTAATTACATATGTTATTTAATTTATTTTTAATATATATTTATATTTTAAAATGTATTTTATGTTATAGAGACTAATTTTAATGATTAATTTTAGAATACACTTAGTATAGTTGTATAAAAAAATATTATATTAGCTGAACCATAAATTTTTAACTCTAATATAATATTAAAATAAAATTTTGGGTGAAAGTTCTAATATTAATAAAAAAGTGTTGACTCTAATATTTTTTATTAAAAATTCAATGATCATTAATCATTTATTTTATTATTTTAAATTTTTGTTTATTTTAGAGGATATTTTTTTAAAGGATTTAATTAATTTGTGTTTTTAAAACACATGTTAAGATTATTATTAGCATATAGAATTTTTTAAATTTCTTATTTTAATAAATAAATAACAAATATATTAAAAATTTAAACTTTGTATTTTTTATACAAACTTTTTTAATTAAAAATATTAAAATATATCTTTAAGACACAAATTAACTAAATATATTTTTTAAATTTATAACTTTTATCACGTATGAGTCCTACAATATTAATTTAAAAATATTTAGATTCTCACTTTCTTATTTTATTGATTTCTCTCAATTTAAAAGAGTTTTATTCATTTTTGATATATATATATATATATTAATTCAATTTTTTTCTTTTGATTTATTATTCTTACATATTTTCATTTATTAATAAGCTTTTCTATAATAAAAGAATAATATTATATATATATATATATATATATATATATATATATATATATATATTATTGTCTTAAAATTGATTGATAATAAAAATTAGAAAAAGATAAAAAGAAATTGTCTTTTATATTAATAGTTAAATTCGTTCTTGAAAAATAATTTATTTTTTAAATTAGTCCCCAAAAGATTTTTTTAATCAAATTCGTCATTCAAAAATTTTAAATTAATTTTGTTAGTCTTTTTGTCATTTTTTTTGTTGACAGTGCCAAAATTTGTTAATGTGATATGTTAAGTGATACTACAGCACACACAAAGGAATATATGAGGCATTGAAATCCTTTAATTTGAGATTGATTTGATCTAATTTCATAAACTTAATTATCATGTTAGCCGCCAAGTAGAACTACTAGATATGTATTATGAAGTCACTTAACGTGTCGTTAACAATAGAAGTGACAGAAGGACTAAAATGACTAACTTAAAATCTTTAAAAATAAATTTGATTAAAAAAAAATTAAGAACTAATTTAAAAAATAAATAATTTTTTAAAGATTAATTTAACTATTTACTCTAACTTTTCTTATGCATACTTTCTCTATATCACTCCAAGAGAAAAAAGTCAACTCTTTTAAATATCTATTTCTTTTGTTTTCCATACCTACAGCACACACATGCAATAAGACAATTCTCTTAATGTAAAATTTACAATAAACAAGATATCCAATTATCTATTGTTGTTGTGCTTCTTTTGAGTTTCTAACCCCACCATTGATGTACAGCTACACCTTTATCCCTCAAGTTTCCATAGAGTGCCAAACACTCCCAATAAGCCCTATGACTTCTATTATTCTCTCGTTTTTGATAAGGCTTACACTCCAAGAAAAGCTCATCTACTAGTCCAATGGTGTCTCTTTTTATCATCTCTTCCACCACTTCTGCCTCTGCTTTCATCACCACGAATTCTTCATCCTTTATATTTGTCCGCATCCAATCTGACATTCCTATTTGAGGCATTTCTTTCGCCGACGCCTCTTCTGCCGTAATTATCTCGATATTTATGTTGTACATTTCGAAGTTCTTGTTTCTTGTTGGATAATTCTTGTGGAACCAATCACTTTTTTTCTCTCCTTCTTTCTCTGCCAATCCAACATCAATGAAAACTCTACGAGAATAACTTTCTAAGGAATCGCCCATCAAATTCGGAAGGTATCTGTTAAATATTTATGAAATTAGTGCAAACTGCATGAGTGTCCTATGATAGGTATATACATTCTAATAATTAGCTAGACAATGAATTTAAGGTAAAAAGAAAATAGTAAAGATATTATTTTTTTTCTTGTTTTCAATTTTTTTTAAAATAAATTTTATTGAAGAACATTTAAGTTTTAAAAAATATTATTATTATAAAACAAATTATTTTTTTAAATGAAAAAATAACTAATTCGTCTTACATTATTATTGAAATTATTGAAAATTTTAAAAGTAATAAAAATATATATTAAGAATTAAAGTTATTAGATCAATCTAAAATTTTTAAATTTATAAAATAATAAAAAACAGTTTAAAGTAGTTTAAATTTTTTTTATTTCATACTTTTTAATTATTGTTTATGTAATAAATATATACTTACAGTTGTTATATATATAAAATTAGAAAATTCTATAGCGCTTATAAAATTTATGTCTAATTTGTCTAAAAAATAAGAGGTGAATAAAAAATTCCACCATTTATATTTGTGTCAAGTAATTGAAAAAATTAAACGTATAAAAATACACTTATAAAGTTATAAATAATAAATTAGATAAAATAAATTTGTGTTATTATCTTTTTTTATCATCATTTGTCTAAATTTAAGTGTTTTACTTACTTAGTGCGCTTCAAGTATTTTCTTGATATTCTCGATGAGGCTCTTGGAGGCTCTAACAAGACATCTTCAAGGTTTTGCAGTGCAGCTTTCTTTGCGTCGGAGGAGTAGCCAAGAAGCTTTCTAGGCGCAGCCACCACTGGCGGTGGCTGATCATGACGAACAAATTCTTCCTTCTTTATCATGGCCACAGCAATGAGATCCAAGCGCCTCACATAAACCGTCTTGTAGTTGGAAGGCTTGTAATGTTTCGCCGAGGGGTTTTCGCCGGTGATAAAGGCGACAACCCCATCAACTTTCAGTGTCCTGTCGATGAACTTTGAAGCCGCCGGGAAATCTGTGGTGAAAACAAAGTCCACACTGTTGTCGATTACGTTCTTCTGCTTCTCCAAATCACTCAACAAAACAAGTTCCATGTTGTACTCAGAAACAATGCTAGGCCCTATTCCTGGATCCGCATTGTTATCATTGGTCAGGAAAATTGCATTGCTCTGAGTAGGTTTCTTGAGCCCTTCGTTTGTAAGGTCATGGAAAAGAACACCCAATAGCTGCTCTATGTTGACCGAATCGTAGCTAACTTGCTGTTTATCAATAGATTCGGTAAGCAGATCCTTCTGTTGGGTTTCTTTATAAGAGATTTTCTCGAATTCGAAGGAAGACGATCTCATGATGCTATTCAAGGTGGCAAATGCGAATATCATGAGGAACAAACAAGAAACAATCTTCATGAACTTGGAACTTGGGATGAGCCTATTGATAAAGTAACGTGGGCTTTTAGGCAGGTGCTTAATAATGCTTTTCTTGAAGTTGACATAGTGTTTTGATTTCAATGCAATGACACCGATGAGTTCCATCGCCATATTTATGATATGACGATGGAGACAATTAATAGATAGAATAAATGAATAGAATATGATTAAGACGAGAAAGGTATAAGAACAAGAATAAGTATAATTAAAAAGAATATTTTGAGAAAGAGAGTAGAGGAGCTAGTCACAAGAAAAACAGAGTTCTAGCGACTGCAGAATCTAGCAGCGGTATGGTTTCCACCAACAAGTGAGAAATGGTTAATCGACAAAGTAGACCACATTCTAATCAACTCTCTCAATCGCTGTATCTCCATTATTTTTTTTTATCAAGATCGATAATTTGTAACTAGCACCAATTTATTAACATCATCTCATGAATCTGTGATTACGATGATTTTTGTGACAACATAATCTTATTTGTGTTGTCTCTGTATCATCTAATCACAGATGCATGAATGACAAGAGAGCAGATCAGAGCAGTTTTTGTGATCTCTCTTCTCTCTCTTTTGTCTAACTCTCTGTAATTATTTGATTTGTTATTTTGTGAAGGGTGTGAGTTTTGGTGGAATGAAGAGGGAGAGGTTATATAGATCCACTAGGCTTATTATGGGAGGGTAGATAAAAAAGTATGAGAGGAATTCGTGACAACAAATTATTAGAAGAGCCTAAATTTGCAATTTGTGGGAGAAAAACACGGTTGACGCAACGACAATGATGTTGCTCCATTCACTAATTTGTTAATTCATTATTTAATGAATTTAATTCTTTTTTTTTATTTTGATTTTATCTCCTATAGTTTATCAATTTTGATTTTATTTTGATAACATTTTGCTCCATCATATTGTTATGCATGTAAAAGATCAAGGTGTCTTGAAAGTGTGAATGCCCGCCCATCATGAACATCAGGAAACTGTACTGTTCTCTGAAGGAGGTCTTCCTAAAACTCACCAATGCAATATATTGTGAATTAAGTTAGTACGAAAGTAAATGCCAATTTATGGATGGGTTTACTACCATTACTATTATGATGAATATATTTTATGGTTGTGATGATGGGTTGGCACTTCAAGCATCATGGTTAATTGCTTATTGCCACTCGCGTTAACTATGTGTCCACACCATGCCATATTGCCATTCCATCTACTCTATTCTTGGCTTTTTTTTTTGTTTTCAGGGTTATACCTTTCAAATTCAACTCCTATACATAAACCTTAATTCAAAATTTGGACTCTCATGCGAACAAGATTAGAAAATTCATCAAAGTTATATTCTTGTAACACTTTATATATCACACTAAATTTCACCCTATAATCGTAAAGCAAAGACGATAAAACATCACTACAGTTCTAAAGTTCATACAGTAGTATATAATTCAAAGAAATATTACAAACTAAAAAATCAACAAAGAGAACAGGAGATCAAAGAGTTAAACAGAAAAAACAAAACGCAAAGCAGTCACATACGATAACTAAAACACGACGGCACGAATAAAAACAAAGTGTCTAGGCATATATATAAGGTAATAGATATAAGAAACACAAAGTAAATAAGCATATATATATATATATAAGCTTCAGAATATATAAGGTAATAAATATAAGAAAGACAAAGTAAATAAGCATATATATATATTCAATAAACCTGCCAACAACAAAAATTTTGCTTAGAAATCTAATTAACTATGCATATGGTTAAACAATTTCTTATATATATATATATATATATATATATATATATATATATATATATATATATATATATATATATATATATATATATATATATATATAGGGTCAATCTACAGTACAGATTTACAAATTTTCTATGCAAATGAATATGAGATTGACACGTTACTCCTTTGTTGTAGGGCTTGTCTCATGCTTAGCATTAGAGGTGGCTGAGCCGTTAGCCAAGGGTGTTTGTCCACATAAACTGGTGCTGGATCTGTAGAGGTGGGCTTTGGGCACCAACAAAAATTGGGGATCCAAAAAAGAAGTTTTTTTTTTCTCCGTGAATGGGAAGAAAAAAAAGAGAAGCGATGTCGGGTTGCATCCATGGAGGATGATCAATTGAGGAAGATGTGATCCCCAAAAACGAAGACCTAGGTTTCAGTGAAAGGGATACAGCCGCTGAAGGTGTTGATGTGGCGGTGATTCACAACTGGAAACCCTCGACGATTGAAGTTACAGTGTCGTGTCTTATCTGGCGTTGAATGCGTCTAACCGTCTGCCGTTCCGTCGCGGGCCGGATCGGAAGCTGGTGCTGTTCTAGTTGGGGCCTCATCACATGTATGGATTTGGTTGCTTTTGTTCTGCTGGATTATGTTGTATTCAAAATGGTGTATTACTTCTTGCTTTATATGGTTCGAGCATTGGGTGTAGTGAATTGATTAGAATCCATAAATTTATTGAAAGATTTCCTTTCGATATTTTTGGACTTGGAAGTCGCTTAGGATCATGAGTAGTCAGTTTATCCGTCTCTGTATTTGTGAACTTTACTTTCTTCGTCACACCACTTTCAATTAGACTTCGGTGCCCACTTTTCGTGAACATTTCACTTGATTCGGACTTTCTTGCTTTTGAATTTCTATCACTAGAATGCCTACTTGTTTCGGCTAACCTTAATACTGAATGCTGGTAGTAATAGACTTATGGGGTTCATTTATACTTGCTTAGTCTCACTCAAATTTTGTATCCCTCTTTCTATTTTTATGTGTAACGTTGTAGTGTTCCTTTCATATCATAGATAGTCATTATGTCATTCATGTACCCGATAAGATCAATAAGCATGCTACTATATGTATGTGTGTGTGTGTAATACACATTGGTTTGTATGCAGCATGTGCAATGCCATGCTTTAACTTGCTGCTGTTGATCAAACGCTTGTTGCATGGTTGACTACTGGAAAATATGCTATTCAAACTCTTCTTCTTTTTGTACTTTAACGGCAGGAACGAGAATTTATTTTTGTTCCAACTCCTGTTTCGGTTCTTATCATAATGTCAATTAAGTTAGTTAATGTTGTTGTTCTTCACTGTTTTGACTTTTTGGAATTTTCCTGAATGGCTCAACTGAACCATTCATTCAGATAGAGAATATAGAAAGAGAACAAAAATAGCAGGAATGCTCAAACACAGGGGTGATTTTTCATGGTAGCTACACACTGTCCCAAGTTTGGATAGAACTATATGTAACCTTAACTTGATCTTGTGACTTTGTTGATGAGTTGCTAGTCATAATAATGTGCGTTAAATTTGGAGTAGTATCTGACAACAGTGGTTTGATGTGTGTTTATAGTTGTACAAATATTTGACTAGCAGTCATTAATTTTTAAAAATATAAGTTAAAAGTAGATTGTTAGATTAATTGATTAAAAAAATTGAACTAATAACTAAAAATAATAATAAAAAATAATAAATTCTATAGATCCTCTAATATTTTATGACACGTGTGTGCGTGCATATAATGTAAGTTTTTACGTCTTTAAAGCTCAAAAATTAGAGGAAGAATAACTAGCATTTATAATTTAATTAAATAATAATAAATTTGTGTTTAATTAGGTATACTAGCTTTTCAAGTGAACATCACAAAAGTATCCAACACAAGTATGACCAATGCTTGTGCATTCCAAAAAAAAAAATGATAAAGAGTAGTGTTCCTTAGAAAATAACTTATACTATTACAAGTAACAAACATATTAACATGCTTTGAGCTTTTTATATTTTTTTTTATAATCTTAAAAAAAATATATTAACATGGTTTGTAGGTTACTTTTTAAATATAAACTATTGATATAAAATATAATAGCAATGTTATATGATTAATAAAATTTATTATTTTTTATTAAAATTTGAACAACAAATATATTTTTATACTAAATTATAAATTTTAAATCCTAAATCTAATAATATAAAAATAAATTGTTAGTCATTTCTCAAAATATAATAAGTAAAAATTTCCTATTTGATTAATTAACAAAAGGTAAAATACTCTTTATTTAGCAAAGAGTGTTAACAATAAGTCAACAAGAATATATATATTATAACACAAAAATATAAAAAAAATTACAATAATTAAATTTTTTCTTGTTGGGTTAAAAAAAATTACATTTAAAATTTTCATTGGCTAATTGTAAATAATTGTTTTTTATTGAAAAAAAGTTAAACTCAAAACGGGCCAAACCATGTACCATGAAAAGGCGGCAATGGGGAAGAAACCCAAAAGGTGAGGGCCTTAGGTATTGTTTGTTTCGAATGAAAATCAACGGAAAGAAAATAAAAGGAAGGAAGTGGGAGGAAAAATATGTATTTTCCCTTGTTTGTTTGGAATGAAACTTTTAATGGAAAACTAAAATAGTTTAAAATTCAGAGTGGGTCCCACTCAAAATTTTTCTTTCCCACTATGGACGGAAAACAGAGAGGAAAAGAAAACCCAAAAGCATTATCTCATATTTACCCTTTCATAGAAAAAACGGAGAACAAAAAATAGAAGAGTTCTTCTGCAACAGATGGCGAACTTGAGCATCACATATAAGCGTTCAGGTTCTGCTTCCACCACAGAATCAAAGCGTATTTCTTCTTCAATCTTGCTGCTACAATCAACATTGTACTACAATCATTCTCAGTCTAACTTTACACAAACAGGTTAGGGTTTTACGATCTCTGATATGAAAAAGTTGTCATTTTTTTTCCTTTCATATGTGAAACTACTTCTACAGTATGAAATCTATGGTAGTTCTTGAAATTTTTTCTTCTTTAATTTGTATTGATAGCATTACTGTCTCTATCTTTTTAGTTTATTCCTTCTTTTCTGCATTGAGCCACCAGCCTTGTGATTTGAGCGCAATATTTTGTTTTGTTCTGTCATAACTAAGAAATCAAAAGTTGTGATACTAACAAATCCAAAACTTTTTAAATCTGTTGGTTACAAATAAAATGTTAGGGTTTTATCTATTTTAGATATGGGTATTTAATCTTTTGCATATACACATTGGGTATTCTGTTTTTGTTAATGTTATTTGTTAAGTTTAGGCTTTTGTACCCGAAAAATAGAAATGCAGGATCCAAATTTAAAATTCATTACGACTATAGAAAAAAAAATTGCTTTTCATTCACTGTTTTCTTTAAACATGGTTTGATTATTCTTGTAGTTTGGGCATGTAATATACGTTGGTGATGAAGATTGGAAGTTGTTTTACTGCATAATATTAATTGTAAGTACGGCATGAAAAACATTTTCTTTGATGATTTTTCGTTATTCCAAATATGCAATCCTATTAAAGTTAAAAATCAAGAGCATAGATTAGCTGTTTCCATAGGTAACCAGGGACTTATATATACTGTTGAGAGTCAAGAACATTTATTAACTGTTCTCAAAGAAAATTGGAAGAGGGATAAGCAACTTTGTACAATAACAATGTTGTGTTATACTGTGCACATGTTATACTTACTGAAAGTGATGGCCAAGAAAGTTGAGAAACCCATAAGAGATCACATTATTGGGAGAGAACATATTCGAACCACTCTGTTACAATAGTTGCGCGAAACTAATAGGTGTCGTGATATTTTACGAATGGGCCCACATGTCTTTCTAGAGTTATGCACAAAATTAAGGGCAACCGGTCATGTCAAAGATACTATACATGTCACAGTTGAGGAGCAAGTAGCTAGATTCTTATACATTATAGTTCATAATGTTAAAAATAGAACCATTTCATTTTGCTTCCACTGGTCTGGAGAGACAATCCATCGTAATTTTCATGCTGTTCTAAGAGCTGTAATATCACTTGAAGAAGAGTTTCTTCAGCAACCTTCCGAAACAACCATTCCTTCAGAGATTCTTCATAGCAATAGATTTTATCCATATTTTAAGGTATGATTAGTTGTTCATTGAAGTAGACAATCATAATTAGTATACAGTACAAAATTTTTCTTTTTAATTAAGTTATATATGTAGAACTGTATTGGAGCCATTGATGGTACACATGTCAGAGTCAAGGTTCCAATAGCTGATCAACCTAGATTTTGTGGTAGAAAAGAATGGCCAACTCAGAATGTACTTGCTGCGTGTGGCTTTGCTATGAAATTTACATATGCTTTAGCAGGATGGGAAGGCACCGCATCTGACTCTAAAGTTCTTAAAAGTGCACTATCAAGGGATGATAGGCTCAAAATTCCAAGAGGTTTATCTATTAAAAAAAACTTTGACATGTTTAAATAAAGTGGTGATATCTAAAGTATAGTATTTCTATATGATTTTTTTTAGGAAAGTTTTATCTTGGGGATGCTGGATTCATGCTTAAACATGCTCTAATAACTCCATATCGAGGCGTAAGATACCATTTAAAGGAGTTTGCTGGACGTGAACCTGAAAATGCATATGAATTATTTAACCTCCGTTATTCTTCGTTACGAAATGTGATCGAACGATCATTTGGAGTTTTGAAAAAAAGATTTGCAATTATAGCAGGTGGTACAGAACCATATTATGACATAGAGGTTATGGTTGACATTGTCCTAGCATGCATTATACTCCACAACTTTTTGATGGGTGTGGATCCTGACCAACACTTAATTTCTCAAGTCGATCGAGAATTACAAAATAATAATCCAAAAGCCACTAATGAGGAAAGAGAAGAAGTAAATGAAGATTATAGGCGAGGTGCAGCGCTTAGGGATAACATGGCGGCTCAAATGCGGGCTGACTATCAAATGAAAAGATGAGATTTATTTGAATCTTCATCCTTATGAAGGGGAATGAAATTTTTTGAACCAAATTAAATGTAATGTGTGAATATCATGTGAATGTAATGAGTATTAAGTGTCAAATTAATATTTTGAAAGGTTTAATTCTCATGAGTATCGTGAAAAGCATGATATTACTATGTATGCAGTGTGTAGTTGAAACATTCACTTATGATGATAATTATTTTCTGAAATTAATTAAATTACTTGTATTATAGGAATTACTTCTGAAGGTAATATTCCTGCTTAGTTGATGAATTCATTATTAACACTTTCTACATTATTATTCCATTGAATTTATTTTATAGAAGATTGTTTTTATAATTTAGTTCTTAATTTTTCAGGTTAAGATCTAATGGCAAAAAAGATGCATCTCAAGGTGACACATCAAGCAAAGATAATTTAAGATGGACTGAAGAAATGGATGCAGCTTTTCTTGATGCTTTGATTGAGGAATGTAGCAAAGGAAACAGAGTTGATGGTACTTTTACAACAACTGCATATGACAACGTCCTTGCAACTCTAAAAGCTTCCTTCGGGAACCATCTTCTTAAATATAATCTTAAGAATAGACGACTGAAAACTTTGAAGGATCACTTTGGAGTTTGTTATGATCTCTTTCATAACTTAAGTGGATTTTCATGGAACGCAAATACCAAACTCTTTACCACTGAACCTGAAGTTTGGGCGGATTTAATTAAGGTAATTAATATCATGATAAGTTGCTTCCTAAGTTTATATATTCCTTTGCGCAGGATAAGTTGCAGTATGAAATTATTTTGTCCTGTGATTCTAAATGATTAGAATTCTTCACAAGAGTCATATTTACACACAATATATGCTTCCTTCATCTAAAAAATGTATACAAATAACTTATATGTGAGGACTAGATTTTTATGAAGCTATTACTTTTGTATATATTTATTTATGAAACTAATCACAACTTAAAGGAAAGAAAACCGTATATTTGAATTAACATATATGCATCGTTGTTTTATATAGGCAAGACCAGATGCAAAAAAGTGGATGCGAACTCCCATTAAACATTATGATAAATTATATTTTATATACGGTCAAGACAGAGCAACTGAAAATCTTGCTGGAAGTGCCAAAGAAAGAAACAAAAGTATGGCCAAGATGAAGGAGCCAATTAATTTAAATTATGATGAACATCAGGGGTTTGACTGTGAGTGGAATGATTGGCAGCCTACTACTCATTCAACTAGCTTTGTTGCAGAGGAAAGCCCAAATTTAGGTAACTCAAACCAGTCTAACGGAACACAAGAGAATCATAGAGGTTCTAAGCATAAAGCACCAATGAGTGGTTTATTTGAAGCTAATATGGAACGAATGAGTAAAGGTATCCAAGGATTGACAGATATGTTGAAGGATGGGAATAATTATTATGATAAATCACTTGATATTGCTACCAAGCAAGCATTAACTGCTGAAAGGCAAGCTAAAACAGTTGAAAAACAAGTTATGCTAGCTGAAAGACAAGTTCTGATAGCTGAAGAACAAATTCAAGTTGCCAAGATTCAAGCTCAAGCTGTTGAGAGAGGAATTACATTCCTAGAACAAAGTAGGACTCGAGTTTACTCTGAAAATGATGTGTACAACGAGTTAAAGAAATTGGGTGTTGTCAAAGAGATCTTTTGGAGTTGCTATCCTTTTCTCTGTAGAGATGAAAGAGCAAAACGAAAATTTTTTGGTGTTCCCTTTGAAGATCGCCACGGTGCATTATACGACTTAATGAAGGAAGCTGGTGCAATTTAAGAAGAACGCAATCAGTAATGGTAATATATATTTTGTGCATGTTTATGATTTTAGGATCTAATATTGTATAATCTTAGTAAAGCTTTTATATTTTATAATTAATATACTCATCAAAGTCTTAAAAGAGGCTTACGGTTGGTATAGGCTTATGCATTTTGAATATATAGTTATATATCTTGCTTATTGACTAAAATGTATATTTAATCCATGAGAAAGTGCATATTATAATATTGGTATTGTTGTAGTGGCTCTTTGATTAATAGACCCTTGAGAAGTACAATAATTTATGTGGTTGATTATACTGAGAGTGCTAAAATTCCAAAGGTGGTATCAAACTATTTAGTGTTGATAAATTTGTGTTGTTGATATCTTAACTGGATAGTAGATTAGTATTGTGCTTGGAATTGAAAATATATAATTTTTCTTGTTGAAGGTAACAAATTTATAAGTTAGCTATAAAATATATGAAACTTCAAATTCTTCAAAATATATATACTATTAAAAGAGCAAGCACATGTTTTAGAATTTCTTTTTTATCTTTGATGTGTACGAAGAGAATTCAATAGAATTTCTATTAGCTATCCATCATGCTTTGCATGAATAGGACTGAAGTTGTTATTTTTTTAATAATGTAAACAATGCATTATATTTTGTCTTAAATTGCATGAAGTGATATTTTATATGATGTATAACTTTATTTCGTATGATTCAAACTTATTGTAACATAAAAAAACTATGATTCATAATCTATCTTTAAATTATTATTGGAATTAATATATTTTATTTTATTTTATTTTAATTATTTTAAATTAAATAATAAATTCATATACATAAATTACTCTTTTATAATATAAGGACAAAAATGTCATTTATTACTAATTTATTCTTCTCTCTCCCTAATTTTCTTTCTAACCAAACAAAAGAAATTATTCTTTTTTTCTTTTCTTTCTCTTCATTTTCCTTTCATCCAAACAACTCAAGAGAAAATAAAAATACATTCAAATTCTTTCCTTTCTTTTCTTTCCTTTCTATTTCCTTCCTTTCTATTTCCATCTTCCCATCCAAACAAAACCTTAATGTCCTTCAACAACAATGCATGGCCCCCAAATTGCCCCTTATATAGAATCAAAAACAAAAAATAAATAAATTAGGTCCGTTATTCACTGTTTAGCCGGCTCTCCCTTCCAACTATCACGACAGACAAGTTTGCAGAGCTCTGCCAAACCTGTTTTCAGAAACCAACGGTTTGTCATTTGTCAACATATCTTTCAATCTATATGCACAAATTTGTACCATATAACTGGCTATATAATAATAATAATAATAATAATAATAATAATAATAATAATAATAATAATAATAATAATAATAATAATAATAATAATAATCACTGTATGCAAAGTTTAAACCGACTAGTCAAAAGATACAATAGAGTTTAAGTTAAAAAGAGCTACATCCTATCTCTCAAAGATTTCAAAATAAAAGCCTCTAAAGCAAATACAACAAAAGTGAGAGGTAACTACAATAAAAGACAAAAGTAAAACTCGAGTCATCATCCGCTTTGTCACCATCCGTAAAAATCACTGAGATGGGTTGCAACTTACATATAAAAAATAACAAATATATATGGTATGAGAATCGGAGATTCTCGTTATGGTAACAGTGCCCAATAAATAAGATATACAGTTTTAGAAAGCCAAAAGCAATCCTAGAATTTTCCACCACATACATCATATTAAAAAATTTACAATACATTTTAACTTAGGAATTTTCTACTCTAGTAGTCACCACGCACTGTCCCACAGTCTTTGCCAACTTATACTCCATGTACCAAATGACAGACCCCAAAAATTTTAAAAGTGGGGGCAAAAATATGTATACTAAAATAAAATTTGTTGAACATTATTAATTATATGGAGATATAAAAATTAAAAAGAATTAATAAATACTTTCATTCTTAAAATATTATTTATTATATATTTATAAAAATTATTTCTAAAATTTGAACTTAAAATATTTTAATTAAATTATAGATAACTTATTAACCTAAATTAATTTTATTTTTATTTATTTTTATACACATTTAATAATAAAAACTAAATTAATTAGCAAATTAATACCTAATGATATACATAGTGGTTATAATTTGAAACTAAAATTATATATAAATACTAGAAAAATTAAATCTGTATATGAAAAGTATGTTTATATAAAATAATAGAAACTTAATTTATATATTTTTATTTTTAAAATAATTAAATTTGTTATATATTTTTTAATTTAATTTTGATATAATGTCAAATAAAATTCTTTTGTATTTGTTTAATTATGTATTATAATTAAAATATTTTTTATTATTATTTTAAAAATAAAATATATTCTAAATTTATAAATTAATTCATTTATTTCAAAAATATATATGCAAGTACATATAACAAAATAAAAGATTAAAAAAAAGTAATACAGATGAATAAATTGAGAATAAAATAAAATATATAAAGCTATGAAGAGAATGAAAAATTAGATTAATACCTAAATTATAATAGTTTGAATTAAAATTTACAATTAAAAATATCAAAAAGAGAAACAATGAAATTGAAAGATACATAAAGAGCTATATAAAAAACATGAAAAATTTGAAATTTATCTTTTGACGAAAAGAAGATGACCACTAGATAAGAAATAGAAAGAGAAGATTAAAAATATGAAACTAAGAAGAGGATTTAAAAGAATAAAGAAATGTCGACACAAGAACTAAATTTGATTAGGTTAACTAATAGTCAAAATGATAAAAAGATAAAAAAGTAAATTTGAGGCTTTAGCCAATTGAGTTTAGTTTATTTGTAATAAAACCATTTAAAATTTGAAGTGGGGCACATAACACATTATATATAACTATAATTTAAAAAAAATTGAAAACATAGTGGGGCAAGTGCCCCTCATTGTTGTTACTGGGTCCGTGCCTGCACGCACCGAACCTCCTCAATCCCAGTAGAAAACACAATTAAATGCAGACAAGTAAAACACAAGTAGGTTGTATATATAGCAAGTAACTCAAGTAGCAATTAGACATGTTACACAATTAGGCATAATGCAAGTAATTAATCCAAACAAACACATAGGATGCATATGATGAATGTTTGTCCTAATTGGCCATAATATCACTTGTCGGTTCAACTGCCAACCCGACACATCCCCTTGGAATGTCGCATTTCTATCACGTATATAAATATGCGCCCTGGTATATAGTGTCCTAACTCACTTGTAACACCCCATCACCCTAACCTTACCTTTAGCCGTAAAGCAAAGGATAGCAAAGTGCCACGATAGTTTTAAAACTTATAATATATAATATATATCCAAGAATTTATATAACTAGAAGCCCGATGAAGGAATAAAAGCTCAAAATCGCATAAAGCGGAATTACAAAATGCAAAGCGTTCACACACGATAACTAAATGCGTAGGTAAGAACAGAACATGATATAATATGTATAAAACCTTGTAGATAGCTCCAGGATACACAAGGTAATAATATGTATCTAAGTATGATATACCAAAAAGAGGACTAGTCACAACCTGCGAAGTTTATGCCAGCTAGTCAAACTAAAATATAGAAGAGTTTTAGAGGTTTAAAATAGCTTATACAACTTATCTCTCAAATCAAGCCTCTAAGGTCATATTATAGAATACAAAGGGTGAGAGAATAACTACAACAAAAGTAAAGCAGAATAATACCAAGGAGAAATCATACTCCGCTCTGTCACCACCACGTAACCATCGAAGTGGGGTACGACCTGCATCTGAAAAATAACAACAGAATACGGTATGAGAACCAGAGATTTTCAGTATGGTAACAGTACCCAATAATGTAAAATATAAGATTTTGGGATGCCAGAGGCAATTCTAGAATTTCACATCGATACAGAATATTCAAGTTTAAAACAAAAATAAATAACGTAAATCAAACACCATAAACAGGGTTATCTAAACTTAGGAGATTTCTAACTAATACTAATCATACCGCTGTATCTCACAGCCTTCGCCAACCTAACTTAACTTTCGCGTGATCCCATCGCCACTGCCTACTGAGCCTCCTCAATCCCAGCAGAAAACACAAGTAATGCAGACAAGTAAAGTACAAGTAAAGTACATGTACAGCAAGTAGGACAATTAGCAAGTAAACATGTGGTTCATTTAGGTATAACATAAATTAAGCAAAGCAAACAAACAGGTAGAAGATGCATATGATGAATGCCTTTCCTATTGGCTCGTGATATCCCTTGTCGGTTCAAAATGCCAATCCGACACATCTCTGGGAATGTTGCTTTTCTTCCACGCCAGGAATATAGGCCCTGCATACTCATGCAACAGAGAAATCTGCTACGCCAGGGATATAGGCCCTGCACACTCATGTCACAGAAAAGGTTATCAATCATAACTTCATCCTAGGGATATAGTGCCCTACACACTCTTGCAGCAGAGAAATCTGCCATGCCAGGGATATAGGCCTTGCACACTATCTTTCAATATCCATCAAATTCATCATTTCTTTTCAAATTATCAGCTCATCATAACCATTATCAACTTTCCATTTCATCATAATCATTCTCCTTTCTCAAAATCTCCTCAAAGACATACTTCACAATTCAACAAACACTAATTTCGTCCACAACCTTTTATAACCTAAGTCATCGGCTCTAAATTCATACTGAATTTCACTAATTTGATTCACCATACTATCTCTATCAATCTTAGGTCTAATTACTAGTTAGCAATCTTAAACAGTAGATAAAGAAGTTTGGAAAGTTAGAAAATCCTTGAAAAGTGAAGAAAAATCATTTTTCAACAAAACAGGGTCTGTGTGTACGCACGCCCAAGTGTGTATACGCACACTTCAAAATTTGGATCATTCCACGTACGCAAGCATGGGCCGCGTACGCTTGAAGGCCTGGCAAAGATGCACGCCTGCGTATGGGAGGTGCCCGCGTACGCATGTACCTCAGGTTGCAGAAATTTCAATTTTAAACACCAAACTTTAAACGTTCATAACTTTCTCTACAAAACTCCGTTTTTCTCAAACTTTATATCATTTTAAAGCTCTTGAGATCACCTTTAATTTAAAACAATTTTCAACTAATTTCAAAAAGATAGGTTCAAGTTATGATCCGTCAAAATTCAGGAAAAATCAAATTTTATACAAAAACATTAAAGTTCTCTAATTTCCAAATTCCATAACCAAACCAAACCAAATCATACCCAATTTCAATACAAAACACTACCACATACTACATGTTACTATTCTATTGCACTTCAATCAACTCAACATCCATTTAACTCAATCTTTCCACCATAATTCAACAAAAATCCATAATCCATAAATCAATATCTCAACCTTAACAAATTTCACACAATTAACTCTTGATTAGCCCCATTCACCACCATTCAATATTAACACCAACCACAATATTCAAAACCCAATATCATCATCAATATTAATCACCACCCATCAAAATCATATTTAACATCAATATTCATCATATTTCATATATCACATATTCTAACACTCCATGTCATCCTCCTCATCATCAAACATAATTTCACATATAATTAATCATACATAACCATCATTCAATCCTATCTTAAGGTCAACTAGCCTAAGTGTCTAGAAATGTTACATATTATACAAAAGAAACCGAAATCATATCTTGACCAATTCTCAATATACACCAAACACCAAAACAAAGTCACTGAACTCGATCCAAAAGCCTCAAACCAACTCCAACAAACACCAAAACTCAATCTAACATCATAAAACATACCAACATCAAACATAGGGTTCACAAAAATAACTAAACACAAGGGTTTAGTAAGATCTTACCTTACTCAATAGCATTAGGAACAAAACCCAACAATATTCCAATGCTAGATCACCCCTAAATAAACAAAATCACAAAATCTACTCAAAAATCAAACGTAAAAATATAAAATCACTTAGGGTAGAAAAATGAAGTAGGAGTTACAAGTTCTTACCAACAAAGCTTAGTTAAAAATGATGGGCTCGGCGAGAGCAACGTGTGGTCGTAAACGTCTCGTCAATCGGAGCTCCGTAGCTCAAGTTATGGCCAAATGAAGGAGGAGATGAATAATGAAATCTCATTCTCTCTTCCTCTCTTCACTTCAGCGCCCCCTTTCTTTGTTTCTAGGGTAAAATGAACAGAATGCTCATTAATTGGCACTTATATATGTTGGGCTTAGGTCTAACTTGGGTCTAGTCCAACTCGTTAGTATTTTAAGTCTGTTTGGCCCACTTTGGGTCAAAACCTTGAAGATGAGCCCGGTTTTTAATTCTAAATTATTTTTGTCCTTTCAAAACAATAAATTCTATTTTCAAAATCTTATTTTTCTCAATACGTGGTACCGATCAGACTAGAGCCGATACTGCCAGCTTAAGTGTCGGCACGCATTTTTACAATTTTTTCGTAAAAGATACATTTTTCACTCAGAAAAATTCATTAAATTCAAATTTCACCTTTTTATTTTCAAAATATCATTTCTATATTTTTGAATCTATTCCAGACAGTTAAATTATTATTTTATTAAAACGGTTATTCCGGTTCTTACATCACTCTTACGGGATATAGTGTTCGAGAACACTCTTCTGACACGAAAGGATGCGAATGGGAGACTACCTCAAACCCCACATCTAAACGTAGGTGGAAGACTGCCTCAGTCCCTATGCTGGTGCCGCAACCTTGACAAGAGGGATTAACCAACCGTCATTACCAGGCACATAGCAACTTACCAAATATATCATATATGTCATTCATCTCAGTGATCACTTTACTTTATAAATCATCATTAGCTTTCATTTCTCAATTTATCATTAACATAACACTCCACAAATTCACTTTAATTATTCTATCCATAGTACTTCACAAACCTAAGTCACCCTCTCTAGACTCATAACAGAAGTATACTTTTAATTCACTCAGTACACATCTGCTCGTTCTAAAGTCTAAACACTAGTTAGGGGATCTTAAACAAGAGTTACAGAGGTTTAGAAGACTAGAGGAATAGTTGAAAATTCAAAAATTTATCTTTTTCAAAACAAGGTGGTCAAGCGTACGCATGCCTTCCGCGTACACATGATTTGAAAATTTGAGAATGTTGCGTACGCGAACTACATACCTTCCGCATACGCGAGAATATTGGACAGGAACATCTGCCTGCGTCGCATGACACTTCTGCGTACGCATGGGTTCAAAAAAAGGCATTGTCGCGTACGCATGCCATCTGCGTACACGAGAGTACTGGATAGAACCATTTACTCGCGTACGCATGAATACGGATTTTTCTAAAAAGCTGATAAGTGCAGAAAATTCAGTTTTTTACACAAAACTTCAAACGTGTATATTTTTTCGTAAAAAAATATTTTCCATCTGTTCTTCGAACGTCATAAACTACATGAATCCAAATTTTATTTAAGATCAGTTTCACAAAATTTGAGAGTTTGAAAATCAAATTATAGCCCTTTAAAGTTGGTTAGAAATATTTTTTCACCAAATGATACCAAAATCCTCTAGTTTCAAAAACTCTCAATCCAATTCAAATCCATCTATACCAATTTCAAATTCTAAATACTTTTACACATTTTCAAGCACTCATCCATCAATTTTCGACCATCCAACACCTAACAATTCAATTTCAAACCATGTCAATCAGCAATTTAAAATCCAACAAAATTTCACCTATTGAGTACCAAACCCACATTACCATCAATCATATAAACTCACATTCACACTCAACCAAGATACATTCACAATCCTCAATACCAATCAACCATTCATACGATTCACACTTATCTTGGGACTACTAGCCTAAATTTCACACAACATTACATATTATGTAAAAAAATTTGAAATGATACCTTGGCCAATTTCTCCCAAGTATCCAAACAAGCCACCAAGCCGCAGCCACAACGTTAGCTCAATTTCAAGTAATCCAATCACCAACTCAAACTTCAATTAACATGAATTTAATCTAATTTCATTCAATTTACCAAAATCAATACTAAATTTCAATAATTTCAACAAACTACAAGGGTTTAGAGTTTTTTTTTTATCTTACCCACTGATGTTTGGGATGAAACTCAATAATTAGCCAAGCTAGATTACACCCAAACTATCAAAATAATGAAAATCTCAATTTCCCAAAGTCAAAATTCGAATTTGTGCTAGAATAAAGAACTAAAGAAAGGAATTCGAGTTGCTTACTACTTTGTTCAAATAGAAATGAAGAGCTCGACGAGATGATCGCGTGGCTGCAAATGGCGCACCAATCAAAATTCCAAATCACAAGATATGATCAAAAGAAGAAGAAGATAAATAATACAAGGGTTTCACTCTTCTTCTCCCTTCTCTCTCACCTGGCTGAATGTTTTTGTTGTGAGTGACCATTGTGCTAAACTTGGCACAATGTTGAGGGGTTACTCAATGAGTCTTGGGCTCAATTATGGCCCAAGTCCGTTTGTTTAGTCTATTAGTCCAACTTTAGACTAAAATATTTAAAATTAGTGTTTTAATTCGTATCTTAAATAATTTGATCTCTCAACTATAAATTTTAATTTCTTAACTTTATTTACTCATAACTTAATTTTTCTTACTCACCGTGCCTTACAAATTAAGCCAGTCGCGTCGTTTTGCGAGTAATTAGATTTTTACGTTAATTTTTTTTTCTTTAAATTTTTTAATTTAATATTTTTATCATTTTCAATCTATTTCAGATAATTAATTTTTTTTTATTTTAACTAAACAATTAATTAATTTTTCGGTTCATACAATTCTCATCTTAATTATTTACGATTATGCTATGTTTATACTAAAATTAATTATCAAAGTCAATCACTATTATAAAATATATGTTAAAATATTAATACAACTTAATTAGAAGTATGTGAATAAGAAATATGTGAATAATTAAGATAAGTGTTTTATTTTCTTAATAAATAATAGTCTAGATTCAACTTAATAAATTGTATGGGATTAGAAGTTTATTTTACAAAAAATTGTGAATAATCTCCATTCGATTGTGTATAATATTAATAAATATGAAATTAGTTAAGATGATAATACTTTAATTATTAATATGTCGTGTGTTCAAATCTTATAAATAATAAAAAGTTTTTTTTATTAGATATATGTGATAAAGGATATTTTAGGAACACAAATTTAATTTGTACACTAAATTCTTTTCTAATTTATATATATATATATATATATATAAACAAAAAAATCTTTTAACCAATTTTTTAAAAAATTATCCAATTTTATAATAAAAAATATTTAAAATTAAATAAAAAACATAAAAAATTAAAACAATATTTAAAACCTAATAAGAGAAAACCACCAAAACTTAAACGAAAAAAAAAATATCCAACGTCATTAAAAAAAAAAATCATCCAAAAGGCTCACAAATAGGAATAGCTATAAATAAATTTTCTTAAAAAATACAATAGCATTTTGTTAAAAGTGATAAGTGTTAGAATATATTAGGATCAATTAGCATTCATTAGAATTATTTAATATATCTGAGTATTTATTATAGAATATTATTTTTTATTATTTTAATTCTTTTAACACCTATAAATATTCGTTTATATTGTATCATTCCACATAACTTGAATACACACAAATCTTTTTTCTATTGCACTCTCTTACCCTTTTTAATATGGTATCAGAGCCATAGTATCCTCCTTGAAGAGAATATGTTATTTTCCTTCTGGTGAAATCACCTGCCATTTTTCCTTGTTTTTCGTCACTCTTTTGATGCTTTTCACCTCATCGATTATTAGTCTATCTTCTTTGTCTTGTGTCTTTTCGAGTCTAATGAATCAAACACCACTGTCATTCGCAGCTTATTTATTCTCATGAAGAAACACTACAAGATTAATATTTATTTATGGGAGTATTTTAGTGAAGGTTTTTAAAAACCTTCACAATACATTTTATTTGTGGCAATTTAAAAAATCTCCACTCCTAAAATCCTAATTAATTAAAATTCAAAATTTTAAAACAAAATTTCATTTTCTCTTTTTACCCCAAATGAGAGGCGCTGCCGCTGAGTTAACTGAGGGAGAAACCACGAAACCCTAAGTTTTCTACCACCATTTTCGCCACCATTTCCGTTGCCGTTTCTGCCGCCGGCCGCCGTTATCACTGTCGTGCCTGTTGTAGTAGAGAGCTTCTGGATCGAGCCACCTCTTCTATCAACGCGTTTTTAGATCTGTTCTCTCTATACTGTCGTTGCTGCCACTGTTGCCACCGCAGTTTCCGCCGCCGTTGCCGCCACAATTTCTACCGTGGATGCCACCGTAGGTGCCGTGGTACAACGCATTTTTAGATCTGTTCACTCCCGAGCTTCTTCTTCAACGCCGCTTTCTCTCACTCCAATTCCTTTGAACTGCCGCGCCGCTGGTACTTCCTTTTCTTCTTCTTCTCTATTAATTTTCTGATATTTCTTCTTTATTAATAATAATTTTTTTCTCTGTGTCGTCTCCTCTGTTCTGTTGCAACTATTTTACAGGTATCTCCTCTTGTTCTTCAGTAATGTTTAACTGTTTATGTAGTTTATGTCTTGGCTTGATTATAGTTTTAGTTTGATTAAACTTTATTGTTGTTTTGATTACTAATTTTGTTCTTTATTGTTATTGACTGTCTATTAATAATATTGTATCACAAATTAGTGACCATTGTGCTTTAATTTTAGACTTATATATTATTAGTGATTATTATGTTTTAATTCTTTGTAGACATCATTAATTCATTATCTGAACAAAATGGCATTATTTGATTCACTGTTTTCTGTATAGTGTAGTGCAAGGTCTAATGGTTTTTTGGATTGGTCAACAAGATATTCTTATTTGATTCTCAGGATTTACGGTTTAGGTCCCATGTGCTTCTTGAAAAATTAGTTTCTATTTTCAAATGTTCTTTAACCATATTGGTCTCGAGGCTCTTTAATCTATGCATTAATTTGAGGTTATATACCTTCCATTTTGTTAAATCAATTATTTCCTAATCATTGTATTCTGTACTTATCTTCATCATTGTTCATCACATTTGTGTTTGTCAACAGGCAATATGTTATCTATCATATATTTTTACTGCTTCACTGATTTAGGTGAAGAGGAAAAGTAATTTTTCCCCCTAATTATCTGAAGCAACCAAACTGATGTTTACAATCAATAACATTTTTTAGGCTTAGGGAACTAGTTGTTATGGGAACGTGAATTCATGAAATATAATTTTGCATCTTTTGAGCTCGGAAAATTTTATATTCAGCTTCTTCTCTCACGTTCTACTATTTATCTTGTACTCGCTTCTCACTTTTCACTGAATTAGGCTGAAGAGTGTTATCTATCACTTTAGAGGAAATAGAGAATTTCCTCGGCTAAGAATCGGTTAGTTTTGTTGCAAAGTTGTTTCTTCTTTATCCCTAAATTTTATTATTATCACCATCATAATTATATTGAATTTGTCTCCTGTTAGGGATTGGAAGGCCTCCTAGGCAAATGGATCCTAAAGCATTCTTGCTTCAAAAATTCAATGTGACAGCTAGACAACAAGTAAGTTATCATACATTATTAAATGCATTTTGGGTTCCAATACTGTAACAGCTAGACGCAGTATTGCTCCTCAAGTTCTCAATTCAGTGCAATTGATGTCCAAGTACTATATTCTTAGGTGCTCTTGGAGCATGATGTGTAAGTTGGCATTCTGAAAAACATCATTACTTTCTGGCATAGACAATTGTGAATATGTTATATTGGCAAAGGGTTTTAATGAGTGGAAAGGAGCCCTAGGACTTTTAATGATTCCTTTCAAATATTGATTTTATTTGGGATAGGATTACCATTTTGGATTCCCTATGACGAAAAGCTCCTGCTTAAGGGTTTTTTGGTTTTTCCCTAACTTATGCAAAGGGATAATCTAGCATTGTTACATGGCTTATCACTTTAGGTGTTAATCATATATTTTTGTTTTTATATGAGGATGTCTCATCCTCTTCTGTATCTCTTTTTGATAAAATCTTCTTTTTAAATTATTTACTGTTTTATACATGTGCTGCACAGATAGCAAATCTTTTGGATTGCACTTCATGGTCAGGGGCTGGACCAGGGTTAATGAATGCAGTTACTCAAGGTGCTCTGCAGTACACAATTGGAGTAATAATATTATTGTTGCAATGCATGCTGAATTTGCATTATTGCAGCATAGTAATTCTCTTTTCTTTCTTTTCTTTCTTTTAATTTATCTAGGATTTTGTAGAATTCCAATGCCAAAAAAGTGAGGTAGATTCGTGTAGTTTATATTAGAGATATAAATATTCATGTCATACTTTTTATCGCATCGAAAGGTTTAGAGTTTAATACTTTGTTATTTCAAATTAAATCATGAAGCATTATCATGCACTGTATGTCTATATTAGATTTGAGATGGCGTGAGGTAAAGAAGGCAATTCCGCTAAAGAAAAGAAGAGGAGAGTTTGATAATAACATGGAAGAAAATATTAGCGACAGCAACAGAAAGAAGACGAACAAAATCCAGAGTCGTAGCAGCAGAACGAAGACGACTAAGATGAACATGGCGTGGGAGCAAGATGAAGACGCAATTATCAAAGATGAAGAAAAAGAAGCCGAGGAAGAAGTAGTAGCAGTAGATGAAGAAGAAGGTTTAATCCATGTTTAATCCATGGATATTTTCTGAGTATATGGGATGATGCTCTTCTACTCCCTTCTACTCTCTAAGGTTTGTACTTGTACCCTTTTCAATTTTAATGTTAATTATTCTTAGCCTTTTGTATTTGTTTTTTTATTGCTTTTCAGTAGTTGAAATAGAAAATATGTAATCTACAGATTCAAAAAAGAATAGAAGAAATGGCTAGTGTTGGTTTGGACACTAATTCACTTGAGATATATATTTATGTACATAGTGTTCATTAATTATTATATGTTTAATACATGTTATTTTTAATATTTTGTTGTTGTAATTAATGTGATTGAAAAATGATGGTAATGTACTATATTGATTTTGTTTTAAAGTATTTCTTTTGTTTAAATATATAATATTTTAATTTTCTTCTACATTTTTAATGTCTTGTTTAAGTATTTCTTTTAAATATTAAATGATGAGTAGTATAATAATGACAGGTTTGTGGAGGTTTGAAACCCCACAGAATAGCTGTTTTTTTTAAATGTAAAATTTCTTTTGTGGGGGTTTTGAACCGCCACAAACATTAACCAAGAACTGCCACAGAATGCCAGCACAGAACCTCCACAAAAGGGATAGAAAACCGCCACTAAATGACATTGTGGGGGTTGTGAAAAATCGCCACAAAGGAGTTCGTGGCACCTCAAATTTTGGAGGTTTTTGAAACTGCCACAATTTTTTTGTGGGGGTTTGAAACCTCCACAAATAGGAAAAAAAACCTCCACAAATAAACAAAAATCTTATAGTGAAACCATATATTTTTTGTCACCTTCTGGCAGTTCGTTATCCTCTGATATTTTACCATCACTTTGTAGTTTGCCACTTTTTTGGCAGTTTCTTCTACCCTTTCCTTGCGGCCGTTTCGTATGTGCTTTCTTGCGGCAGTTTCGTCTGCGCTTCCCTTGCGACAGTTTTTCTGTGTTTTTATTGCAGTACGTAGTTCTGTCTGCGCTTCCTTTCGGTAGTTTCATCTGCACTTTTTTTAACAGTTTCATCTGCGCTTCCTTTCGACAATTCTATCTGCACCAGTTTATGCATTTTTTCTTTATTTCATTGTTTTAAATAAGTTTCAAACTCAAGTTGTCACTTGAGGGGGATGTTAGAATATATTAGGATCAATTAGCATTCATTAGAATTATTTTACATATTTAAATATTTATTATAAAATATTACGTCTTTATTATTTCAATTCTCTTAACACCTATAAATATCTGTTTATATTGTATCATTTCACATAACTTGAATATACACAAATATTTTCTCTACTACTCTCTCTCACCTTTCTAATAATAAGATTGAAACAAGTATGACATTTTTCAAACTAGATTTCAATGAGATATACATAAAAATATAATTGAGTATATCGTCCTGTAAATGTCTTGACTTATTTCAAAATTAAATGCGCTAAAGTTATAGCTGTTTAACGATATGTTCATGCATTTAATTTTTATTTTCCTTGTAGCACGGTTAGGTCAATTTTTAACGTCAGTTGTCTATATTATAAAGTTGTATATATAACGTTAAATAATGCTGTACATCTTTTTAGACAATAACAATTTAGTGGGAGTTGAGATAGTAAGTTTATATTATTATTATATTATTGTTAAAGAATTATTTTATTTGAATTTATAAAAAAAATATAATATAAATATTTTTTAATAATTTGGTTTTTATTTTTATTTTAATAAATTCAGTTATTCTTGTTCAACTAAATAGGTAAATTATGTTTTAATTACAAATTCAAGTGTATTTTGGTATCATTATTTTTCTCTTGAAATAACTCTAAATTTATTTCAACTATTGTTTTTTTTTTAATGATATTTTTGTTCTATCTCATCTAAGTCACTACAGAAAAAAAAGTCTATGATCACGGTAAAAAAACGTGACTATAGCTAGTAAAAAGGGTGACTATAGATCTATGATCACAGTTTTTTATCGTGGCCTATTCTATTGTGGCTATAGGTTTATGGTCACGGTTTTTTTATCTATGGTCACAGTTTCTATGGTCGCGGTTACAATTTTCAAATTCTGGCACTTTAGACCACGTTTTTTCACTGTGACCATAGATTAATCTATGGTCACGCAAAAAAACCGTGAACATAGCCTCTATGATCACCCCTTTTTAAAACCGTGACCATAGCCTCTACGATTTTCACTAGTGAAGTATGACTACTCATACTTTGTTAATTATCAAAATCACATCCCAAAGCATTGAAAATTGTAATTTAAATTTTTGATAAAGTTTCAAATCTTGCAATATTGTTTTTTTTTTTTTGGGTATTTATTTTATTTGTGATTCCACAATTAAAATATTTTTGGGAGATAAAAAGTTGATCGTTCGTTGAGAATATTGAGTTTGAAAAAAAGATAATCAATAAATTATCCTAAAAGTAAACTCAACACCTCAAGAACAAATGTCATTTGATATATCACTCAAGAAAATTATCTCATTTTTATGTGAGATATATATTAGTGTTATGAGTGAAAAGTTTAAATATTTGAAGCTCGTCTCATTAATTACCTGAAAGTAAATTGATTAAATGGATAATATGGAGATATAAATTAAAGTATGTTTTATTGTAAAATCGTTCCATTTAAAAGTGAAACATTGAATACAAAGAGACTTTTCTTTTAGTTTTACAAAAAAATTTATTTAGGACTATAATGATATTGATGATGATATATTAGATCTTGAGCTACAATATATAAATATAAGGAATTATTTCTCAATAGCAATGTTGACGAGATCATTAATATGAGATATATAGACACATGAATTTTAATTATATATGTTTAATTTATTTTTGACATATATTTATATTTTAAGATGTATTTTATGTTATAGAAACTAATTTTAATGATTAATTTTAGAGTATACTTAGTATAGTTGTATAAAAAAAATATTATATTAGCTGAACCATAAATTCTTAACTCTAATATAGTATTAAAATAAAATTTTGGGTCAAAGTTCTAATATTAATAAAAAAGTGTTGACTCTAATATTTTTTATTAAAAATTCAATGATCATTAATCATTTATTTTATTACTTTATGCTTTTGTTTATTTTAGAGGATATTTTTTAAAAGGATTTAATTAATTTGTGTTTTAAAAACGCATGTTATGATTATTATTAGCATATAGAATTTTTTTAATTTTTTATTTTAATAAATAAATAATAAATGTATTAAAAATTTAAATTTTGTATTTTTTATACAAACTTTTTTAATTAACAATATTAAAATATATCTTTAAGACACAAATTAACTAAATATATTTTTTTAAATTTATAACTTTTATCGCGTATGAGTTCTAGCTACAATATTAATTTAAAAATATTTAGATTCTCGCTTTCTTATTTTACTGATTTCTCTCAATTTTATTCATTTTTTATATATATATATATATTAATTCAATTTTTTTTCTTTTGATTTATTATTGTTACATATTTTCATTTATTAATAATCTTTTCTATAATAAAAGAATAATATTATATACATTATATATATATATATATATATATATATATATATATATTGTGTTAAAATTGATTGAAAATAAAAATTAGAAAAAGATAAAAAGAAATTGTCTTTTATATTAATAATTAAATTCGTTCTTGAAAAATAATTCGTTTTTTAAATTAGTCTCCAAAAAGTTTTTTTAATCAAATTCGTCATTCAAAAATTTTAAATTAATTTCGTTAGTCTTTTTGTCATTTTCTTTATTGATAGTGCCAAAATTTGTTAATGTGGTACGTTAAGTGATACTACAATATACACACAGGAATATATGATGCATTGGAAGGAGAATATGAGGCATTGAAATCCTTCAATTTGGGATTGATTTGATCTAATTTTATAAACTTAATTATCATATTAGCCGCCAAGTAGAACTACTAGATATGTATTGTGAAGTCACTTAACGTATCGTTAGCAATGGAAGTGACAAAAGAACTAAAATGACTAACTTAAAATCTTTGAAAACGAATTTAATTAAAAAAAATTAAGAACTAATTTTTAAAGATTAATTTAACCATTTACTCTAACTTTTCTAATGCATACTTTCTCTATATCACTCCAAGAGAAAAAAGTCAACTCTTTTAAGTATCTATTTCTTTTGTTTTTCATACCTACAGCACACACATGCAATAAGACAATTCTCTTAATGTAAATTTTACAATAAACAAGATATCCAATTATCCATTGTTATTGTGCTTCTTTTGAGTTTCTAACCCCACCATTGATGTACAGCTACACCTTTATCCCTCAAGTTTCCATAGAGTGCCAGACACTCCCAATAAGCCCTACGACTTCTATTATTCTCTCGTTTTTTATGTGGCTTACACTCCAAGAAAAGCTCATCTACTAGTCCAATGGTGTCTCTTTTTATCATTTCTTCCACCACCTCTGCCTCTGCTTTCATCACCACGAATTCTTCATCCTTTATATTTGTCCGCATCCAATCTGACATTCCTATTTGAGGCATTTCTTTCGCCGACGCCTCTTCTGCCGTAATTATCTCGATATTTATGTTGTACATTTCGAAGTTCTTGTTTCTTGTTGGATAATTCTTGTGGAACCAATCATTTTTTCTCTCTCCTTCTTTCTCCGCCAATCCAACATCAATGAAAACTCTACGAGGATAACTTTCCAAGGAATCGCCCATCAAATTCGGAAGGTATCTGTTAAATATTTATGAAATTAGTGCAAACTGCATGAGTGTCCTATGATAGGTATATACATTCTAATAATTAGCTAGACAATGAATTTAAGGTAAAAAGAAAATAGTAAAGATATCATTTTTTTCTTGTTTTCAATTTTTTTTTTAAATAAATTGTATTGAAGAACATTTAAGTTTTAAAAAATATTATTATTATAAAACAAAATATTTTTTTTAAATGACAAAATAACTAATTCGTCTTACATTATTATTGAAATTATTGAAAATTTTAAAAGTAATAAAAATATATATTAAGAATTAAAGTGATTAGATCAATCTAAAATTTTTTAACTTTATAAAAATATTTAAAAAATAATAAAAAACAGTTTAAAGTAGTTTAAATTTTTTATATTTCATACTTTTTAATTATTGTTTATGTAATAAATATATAATTACAATTGTTATATATATAAAATTAGAAAATTCTATAACGCTTATAAAATTTATGTCTAATTTGTCTAAAAAATAAGAGGTGAATAAAAAATTCCACCATTTATATTTGTGTCAAGTAATTCATCATTTGTCTAAATTTAAGTGTTTTACTTACTTAGTGCGCTTCAAGTATTTTCTTGATATTCTCGATGAGGCTCTTGGAGGCTCTAACAAGACATCTTCAAGGTTTTGCAGTGCAGCTTTCTTTGCGTCGGAGGAGTAGCCAAGAAGCTTTCTAGGCGCAGCCACCACTGGCGGTGGCTGATCATGACGAACAAGTTCTTCCTTCTTTATCATGGCCACAGCAATGAGATCCAAGCGCCTCACATAAACCGTCTTGTAGTTGGAAGGCTTGTAATGTTTCGCCGAGGGGTTTTCGCCGGTGATAAAGGCGACAACCCCATCAACTTTCAGTGTCCTGTCGATGAACTTTGAAGCCGCCGGGAAATCTGTGGTGAAAACAAAGTCCACACTGTTGTCGATTACGTTCTTCTGCTTCTCCAAATCACTCAACAAAACAAGTTCCATGTTGTACTCAGAAACAATGCTAGGCCCTATTCCTGGATCCGCATTGTTATCATTGGTCAGGAAAATTGCATTGCTCTGAGTAGGTTTCTTGAGCCCTTCGTTTGTAAGGTCATGGAAAAGAACACCCAATAGCTGCTCTATGTTGACCGAATCGTAGCTAACTTGCTGTTTATCAATAGATTCGGTAAGCAGATCCTTCTGTTGGGTTTCTTTATAAGAGATTTTCTCGAATTCGAAGGAAGACGATCTCATGATGCTATTCAAGGTGGCAAATGCGAATATCATGAGGAACAAACAAGAAACAATCTTCATGAACTTGGAACTTGGGATGAGCCTATTGATAAAGTAACGTGGGCTTTTAGGCAGGTGCTTAATAATGCTTTTCTTGAAGTTGACATAGTGTTTTGATTTCAATGCAATGACACCGATGAGTTCCATCGCCATATTTATGATATGACGATGGAGACAATTAATAGATAGAATAAATGAATAGAATATGATTAAGACGAGAAAGGTATAAGAACAAGAATAAGTATAATTAAAAAGAATATTTTGAGAAAGAGAGTAGAGGAGCTAGTCACAAGAAAAACAGAGTTCTAGCGACTGCAGAATCTAGCAGCGGTATGGTTTCCACCAACAAGTGAGAAATGGTTAATCGACAAAGTAGACCACATTCTAATCAACTCTCTCAATCGCTGTATCTCCATTATTTTTTTTATCAAGATCGATAATTTGTAACTAGCGCCAATTTATTAACATCATATCATGAATCTGTGATTACGATGATTTTTGTGACAACATAATCTTATTGGTGTTGTCTCTTTATCATCTAATCACAGATGCATGAATGGTGAGAGAGCAGATCAGAGCAGTTTTTGTGATCTGTCTTCTCTCTCTTTGTCTAACTCTCTGTAATTATTTGATCTGTTATTTTGTGAAGGGTGTGTGATTTGGTGGAATGAAGAGGGAGAGGTTATATAGATCCACTAGGCTTATTATGGGAGGGTAGATAAAAAAGTACGAGAGGAATTCGTGACTAAAATTATTAAGAGAGCCTAAATTTGCAATTTGTGGGAGAAAAACACGGTTGGAGCAACGACAATGGTGTTGCACCATTCACTAGTTTGTTAATCCATTATTTAATAAATTTAATTCCTTTTTTTTATTTTGATTTTTTCTCCTATAGTGCTTATCAATTTTGATTTTAGTTTAATACAACGATACCATTTTGCTCCATCATATTGTTATGCATATATAAAAGATCAAAGTGTCTTGAAAGTGTGAATGCCCGTTCACAAGAGCGGAGCTAGATAAAATATTAGAAGGGGGCCAAAAATATTTATACAATAAAATAAGAATAAAATAAAATTTTAAAAAAGAACTAAACTGAAATTTACATATAATTTACATGTAAAAAATTAAAATTAGGGGGCCATTGCCCCTCTTTTTATGTATGTAGCTTCGCCCCTGCCCGTCCATCATGAGCATCAGGAAACTGTACTGTCCTCTGAATAATTAAGATAAGTGTTTTATTTTCTTAATAAATAGTCCAGGCTCAACTTAATAAATTGTATGTGATTAAAAGTTTATTTTACAAAAATTGTGAATAATCTCCATTCGATTGTGTATAATATTATAGTTCTTAAGTTTCAAAATATTAAAATATTAAATTGAAAAATATTAAAATAATGATCTTATTTATAGTTCTTAAGTTTCAAAAGTATTTATTTTCTCTGAAATATTTAGGATGACAACCAAATATAATTTAATTTATTTTTAATATGTATTCAATTTTAATAGCTAATTTTTGTAGCTAATTTTAGTGTACACTAAGTCACCAAACATAGTTGATCCAATAATTAAAAAAATTGGGAATTTTATTGTGTATTATGGTGTCTGCAAAAGTTTGTGACACAATATGCTAATACATTATATTCCAGTAAAAAAAACATACATTTGAAAAAAATGTTAACAATTTTAAACCAATACGGGAAACATATTATATGAATATGATGGTAATGATACAAAGGAATCTTGGATGAATTTGCAAAAGAATGAGAACAAGCGAGTCCATGGTAGTAAATAATTATGTTCTGCCTACAGCTCTGCCACAAAGAAGAGCATTCTTTGGAAGTGGATATTCATCTCTTGGAGATTCCACCGGTGAATATACTCTCATATAGAATTGTTGTCCAAGGTATTGTCGTGCCCAAAATTCACTTCTTATGTTCCACATACCAACGTTGTCTAGTGCCATGTAAATCGCAGTCCATGATCTAGGGTATACCTGAGACAAAAATATTCACCAATAAGCTATAATGTCTCATTTGGATATTAAGAAAAAAAATATATGTTTTTGCTAACTAGAATAACAACCAACCTGTGTTGTGCACCTCGAAACAGCATCGGCGAGGTTGTACTCCTTACGACTATCAGGCGTCCAGATACCACTATCCATTCTGCAGGACAGATTCAGCTTAAACTTTTGGGACGAGTGTCACGACAGAATTTGATAATTTGAAGAAAATGATTGGAATACATACCCTACAACCCAAAATGAGTATCCATCAATGTGCCAACTTTGGACAATATTTTCGTGGTTTTGAAAGATGATCTCAACGAATGCTCGAAAATCGGCGGCCATGACGGAGGTGGCGAGATACATTGGCTTATGTGAGGGAGTATCTGGGATGCTTCCAACTTGGAAGACACCACCAATGTTGAAGTAATCTGCTAGCTTCAATGGAGTATCGCCTGGAACAAAAGACACACTGTTCACTGCATATCTCTGCTTGCCATTAACTTGTGCTGCTGAGCTCTCCAAAATTATTGTCCTGCTAATGTTTATCAAACCATAATGATATGATCCTTGTGGATTTGGCCTTGGTCCACTTGCTGTCAAGTTTGTCCTGTCAATTGCAATAATAATTGAGTAATTAATTTGATCGAATTTGACAAAAAGATAAAAATTAATTTTGTTATATCCAGTTTAATTCTAATTAAATAAGTTTACCTAATTGAACGAGCTTGTTGAATAGACCAATCAAGTTGAGTAGGTGCAGGAGGAAGAGGACCAGAAAGAGGTTGGTTGGAGTTAGAATAGTGAAGGGCGGCGGTTGCTGTGAGGACCTTAGAAGTGAAACGAGTTGAGACAGCAATGTAGTAGTCCTTTGCTGCTTGATCTGCTGTCACCAGCACCGAATAAGATTGTCCCACGTGGACATCTATTGAGCTATATGTGCTCTGCAATGTGTGAGTTCCCTCAACTTCCACCAGTTTCATGCTGTGTCCTTCAATCCTAAAGTTCAGTGTGTTCTGGAGTCCAACATTTGATATCCTAAGCCTATATGTTTTTCCTGTTGTTGTTCATTTCTTAGTCAAATACTGTTATATATAAATAAACATGCTAATACGATTTACAATCTAAATTCTATTTAAGAATCTGCCAATGAATTGCTACGTATTTAAGGCGGAATTTAAACACTCAACACTTGCTTCAGCAGTTGATATATTTATCTATAAAGGCATACCTTGTTCAACGGTGAAAGTTGCTCCAATTGGACGGCCATTGATTAAAACAGCATGAGGGAATGGAAGTTTGTGTCCATAATCAAGAACAGCCTTGAGCCTCTGGAATTCATGCAAATGATGTTAGAAAAGGGAAGAGAAGATTAGAATGTAATGTAGGGGAAATAATGAATGGGTGTTACATTGTTGTCAATGAGGTACCAATCTCCAATGAGAAGAGAGAAATCATCAGCAGGGGGAGGGAATGGGACAGGAATCAAAGGCCTGCTGAGGATCTTGAGGGACCCAAAGCCACCAGCAGCTTTGTGGAAAGCAAGTGATGGGAAATAGAAGAAGCTTCCAATTTGGTCTTTCACTTGAAGGGTGTATGTGTAATTTTTCCCCGGTGGAATTGGGCATGTTGTTCCATATACTCCGTCTTGGTAAGAATTTCTCCTTTCTTGAACACCACTCCTATTATTATTATTAAGTTAACAAATAATCAATTGCATAATTAATATCCAAATGACAAATTTCATTAATAGTTAAAAGTTGTTTAATTAACAAGGTTTGCAACATTTTATACTTGTATTTAAGAATGAATAGAAGAAAAAAAATAAATGCGATATGTTCTTGACCAGTCCAAATCAAATATGGGCCTGCCCCGTGAAGTTTTTAAGCCATTGTGAGTTTGTGACTTTATTAGTGGGCCTAACGGTTAGTGATTTTGGTCCGTGACATGAGTTAAGTGTGTCTAGGTGATGAGTGAGAGAAACAATTATGAAACTCATGTTTTTGTTTTTTTTATATCTTTTCTTTTTTATTTAAAAAAGGTGGTGGTTGCTTCTACTCAATGTTCACTCGGTGAACCCAAGAAAAGTGAAAAAAAAAAGGGGTTTCTTTTTCTTTTTGTTATGGCCTCTTCTTATCTAAACTCATCTTGTGTTGTGCGAATATGTACTCTGGAGAGTCTTCTAAAACATAAAAAATTTACCAAAACACATGTCCCTTAATCTACAATATACATCAAGTAGAATGAACTAAAAGTTACAATGTCCAAAAAAAAAAAAAAAGAAGGAACTAAAAGTTAGAGTTTAGTATCTTTCCATTATCTTTAATCCCAATCATTTTGTATTATTGAAGGAATTTTTCTATATCTTAATTAATACAAAAATCCAATGATATAGAAAAAAGATAAAAAGAGTAATATAGAAGAGAATATAGCGTTTTCCATTATTGAATTGTTTTGTATTGGAAATGATTAGGTGAAGCAAACAAGGTTTAGTTTAGTTGAAGGTGCATTATTGCTTGTGCAGTTGGATTATGGATTAAATTACATTTCCATAACCAAGAAGTATGTTTTTTCTTTTCAATTACTTGATGCCGTGAATGAATAACCAACCTTCTTGTGTTCCCCAAACTAACTTCTTATGTACATTTGTTCGCCAACTAATATAATAAAGGAAAAGTTTTTTTAAAATCTCAAAATAATATCTAGCCATTTTAAATAAAAAAAAATTCCTTTCTTAGTAGCAATTTTATTTGGAAAACAAATGATTATTATTATTATAAGATTATGATATCTTTGTTAATTAAAATCCAATTCCCATACATCATATTATTCAATTATTGAACAATAATGACAATTTTAATTTCCTTTTCAATTGATGTCTCGGAACAAAGAATCAATTCCATCATAATCAATCATTAAATTAGTTCCTATTTTAAGATTTCATTATTTAAACATAGCTTTTAAAACGATATGCAGTTTATAGTACACGTATTAATGTCTGTGTGATTGTGATATATCATATATAGCTAGATTTCAATATCACGCAATGATGAGCAAAAGTGTAAATTAAACACTACCAAGACAAAAAATCAAAGGAAGATTATATGGGAAAAAAGAAAAAGAATATGCAAATTGAATTGGACTTGTAGTGGAAGGACTAATTACTAGTGCAATTTACTATAACCTATTGATTCTTCACTCTTGAAATTAAAAATGCAATGAAAGATGTTACGTGCAAAATATAGATACGGACCATGTTAGAAGAAACGGCTCCGGCAAGTTGTTGTGAACATTGATGATCAAATTGTCATTGGTAACCGAGTAGATTTCAGGCCCTGGAAATTGTCCATTGATCAAAATGCCCTGTAAATTCAAGCACATAATAATGTTTAATCTTTTCATGCATCATGTCATATATATAATTGTTATAACATTAATAAGGTATAAATATATAGAAAGATATATATACAAACCTTTTGTTTAACTCCAAGGGGATAAATGTCACCATAGGTAATGGTCCAATCAAAGAACCTATAAGGGTCTTCCCCAGCAACGTTAATAATGCTGTTCAATAGCAACAACAATATTGAACAAAAGCTGAGAAGGGAAGAGAGTGATAATGGTTCACCCCTGATCATGTTAAAGGCTTTGGAACTTAGCTTGTGTTCTTTAACAAAAAATGTAAGAAAAATAATATATATAGAATGAATGAATGAATGGGAGGTGCAAAAGGGTGAGAAGTGAAGAAAGCGTTAGTTGGTGGTGGTGGCTATAGAAGAGTAATGGCAAACACGGTCTTAAATATATAAGAGTAGATACTAGAGAGGTTGCAAGCTTTGTAGGGAAGCCCAAGATTATTATTATAATCATGAAATGTAATAAGCATGACACGGATTTGGGAAAGGAGTGAGTACGTAGCTGTGAACAATAAGATACATGTGTGAAAGGAAATTAAATTATTAAAACAATTATTAATAGTTGGTATTGATGAGGTGAGTATGTTTAATTAACGCGGTAGGAAATGAGAATGGGAAGAACAGCAGCGGTGACTGCGTGTATATGGTATACTAATTATGTTCTTATGATAATACAGTTTTGCAAGCTGGATCATGGTGTTCTTCGCCGTTGATTTCTCACATTACACACGCTATTTAATATTTATATCTTTCTAATATTTCATTTCATTCCTTTTCAAAAAAAAATTTACCCCTATTGGATTTGATTTTTAATATTCTGTCAATTGTATTTATTCTAGTATTCTTACAGTGTGTGGATTTTTTTTTCTACGATATTTAAGTTTCAATCTCTATCTAAAAGAAGAGTAGAGTTAATAAATAATTTTTGGTCAATTAAAATTTTCCTTTTGACATTACCATTACTAGGTAATTGTTCCAAAAATCATCATCAAAAGGTCACAAAAGAAAAAATATAATTAGCCTTTATTTTATAATTTTAACATATATTTTTAATTTAGAATACAAGATAGATAAATCGTTTTTAGTTATAATGTAAAATCATTGAATTCATATGAAAATGATCTCATCCTCTATTCATTAGCAAAAAATATTTATTGATTTGATGTAATAAGATAAAACAATTATCGTAGAAAAATATTAGAGAGGCAGAAATATTTATTTTTTGGTCTGTATAGTTAATCAGTAATATTTAAAAATATAAACTAAAAATATATTATTTAATTATTAAATTAAAAAAATTAGACTAATAATTAAAAATATTAACAAAAAATAATAAATTCGGTTAGTTTTATTTTTTATTTTCATTATTGTAAGCTATTTGTTTAGTCAATTTTTTAAGGTTTATTTGTGGCCTAATATTGTAAGCAAGTTCAAACAGAAAATAATTGTACGCGGAAACAATGATGAGGCTGTCGCTTAATGAACTTTGTTTGTATGATGTTCGGGCGTTGGTGGTGTAACCTCTTGTGATTGGAGTAGGAACTTTAATTTGGGGGGCGAATATAATATCTGGGAAGCTTCTCATATGCATGGGACCTTGCAAATCCCAATCTATTATATGAATATGATTATTTTATATATAGAAAGTTCGATCATTCTTGACTGTTTATACCTTGCGGCTAGGGTAGTGTATTTGACTATTGTTATATTAAAGGGAAAAAAATATTGGAATTTAGTGTGCTTTGTTTTGGTGGTTGATTTAAGTAAACACTATTTGTTGATTTCGCAAATGAGCTAAACTGTTCATCACATGGGTGTATGAGCCGTTTCATGCGCTTCAACATTGACAAATGGCAATTTTGTTGACATATGCTACTACTATTTAATAAGGGGGAAACTCAAGTGCAGTCGACTTCACGTGGAGTTAATACTTGAGAGTCGTTAAATGAATTGACTGATTTGACTAAATTTTCATCTAACGGCTCTCAAATATCAACTTCACGTGAAGTCGACTTCACCTGAGTTTTCACCATTTAATAATGATCAAATTGTCAAGAAGTAAGACATACCAATGTTTATGAAGTGTAATGAATTTCCCCCTTAATTGATTCGTATGAGGTGG
Source organism: Arachis ipaensis (assembly GCF_059453495.1). Classification (NCBI taxonomy): domain Eukaryota; kingdom Viridiplantae; phylum Streptophyta; class Magnoliopsida; order Fabales; family Fabaceae; genus Arachis; species Arachis ipaensis. The sequence goes on from NC_142438.1 coordinate 10,756,515, forward strand.
AACAAAGACAAACAGGGAAAGAAAAGAAAAATCAAAGATAAGATTGGCGTATAGAAATACATAGAGTACACATGCAAATACACATTGAATTACAAAGATAAAATTACTTTTGTAATCACACTAATTGTTTAAGAGTTTAATTTTAATGTACAAAACAGTATACACAGTGATACAATCACATTTATTCTTTTAGATGATTATTTATACTATCGAAAATAAGATTTTGTAACAGTTTTAATTCTATACAAAAAGAAAAAAAAAGTTATTGAAAATTATAAGACATTGGAAAGTGTATGCATGGTTTTGATTTTGTTCAATTTCACCATGACTGATACAAAATTATAAAACATGTTTATTGTTATAAATTTATAATATAAAATTATAAAACATGTTTATTTAATAATTAATATATTGATAATATTAAATGTTTTCTAAACATCCAATTAAATGTATTTCCAGATTATTATAAAAATTCATAAATTGAGTCGTACAAATCATCTTTACAAAAATAGCACAAAAAAATTAAATCATTAATCTTAGTCATAATGTAAGATTAATTAATATCAAACAAATGCAGTTAATATATTACAATAGTCAGCATAACTTGAAAACATGCCATACATTCTCTTTCTTTTTTGATAGATATAAGTAATAATGATAAGAGATGAAAAACAAATAAACTAACTAAGTCAGAAACATTGGTCCTAAAATTTAAAGCAAAGATCTCTGGAATACATTGAAAAAGAATTACAATATACACAATTCCTGCCATCAACTTTCATAAGGAAAAAGTATTTGTATAAGCAATTCAAAAGAATCCATCACGAACCAGTCATAAAAAGCACTTATTGACGGGGAGTATAAACAAGCAGTTAGTGCATGAGTGTGGAACCTATGGAAGACACAATCTTTTGTCTCCCTTTTTGTATTGATAGATAGCTTCCCGGTATTCTTGATACGAGCCCTATGGAACAAACTGAGAACTGTCATATGCCAATTGGTCCAATTACAAGAGCAACAACTAAGAGAATAAAAGAAGGTTTTGCAAACATGGCTAAATCATGTGTTCAGGAGATGCATCAAGAATTGGGCAAGACAATGATTAACGATTATCAAAAGCCACACGTCTTACTATTTTACAAGATGTATTGAAGACTCTCATTAGTCAAGATGAATTAAAAGAGACATCACTTTCTTAGAATTTATTGTATGTTTATTTTATTTTTGTTATTTGTTTGTTTTAGGCCCAGTTATGATTTGACCCATATTTTATTCTAGTAAACTTATGAGTTAGGGATTTAAATTTAAGAGGTATAAAAACCCTCTAAATCCTGGTAGCCATTTTTTTTTTAATTTTTGATGAATGAAATTTTCTTTGAGTTTCTTTGAGAAACTTGGGTGTGAACAGGTGAGGTAGAGTGATTCCCTTAGAGTGATTCCCTTAATTGTTGCATCAGGAAATCAAATTGAGGTAGAGGAGTCCCTTTCTTTGATCTTCCATCTTATCCTGGGTTACGTTCCGTATCATTTGGTATCAGATTTCAGGTATTAGATTAATTTTCATTAGTCTACGTTCATCCTTTCTGTGTTCTACATAAACTTAAAAAAAAAAAAAAAAAAATTCCAGCCACGCATAGTCACTTTATCCTTCCGTCTGTGTTCATCGTTATTCTTTTTGTCCTTCCCTTGAGTACCCAAAAAAAAAAATTTCCAGCCACGGATAGTCACTTTATCCTTCCGTCTGTGTTCATCGTTATTCTTTTTGTCATTCCCTTGAGTACCAAAAAAACAAAGAGTATATACTTGAGAGTACATACTTTAAAGTTTACACAGTAGCACTCAAGCAAAAAACAAAAAACAAAAAACAAAAAACAAAACAAAACAAAAAAAAAACAAAACAAAGCAACAATCTCAAAAAAAAAAAATCATTACGTACGTTATTATTATTATTCTTATTCTTATTATTTTTATTTTTTTTTAATTATTATTATTCTGATCTTTTGTCTTTTGTGTCTTTGTCCCTTTTATTATTCTATCCATCTTTTCCTCTTATCGTTGCGTCGGATTTTCTCTATCTTTTATTTTTATTTGCTTTCTAAAGTGTAACAGTCAAAGAGATTCAAGAGTGGTAAAAAGCAAGAGTGGTAAGTTCAATAGAGGGTAAAAACCAATTTTGAGAATAAACACGAGTGTCCATCTTTGAGTGAAACACGTGAGCGAGTGCTTGTGAGGTTCTTTTATAATATTTTTGTTACAGGTTCATTGTTATGGCAGATCATTCTGAAGATACTGTAGTTGACATGGAGTTGATGCAAAGGGCCATTCAACACTTAACTAATCGCTTGACTGAATTGGAAGCATGGAAGCAAGAGGTGACACAGACACTATCCAAGATTGCTAAACAAGGACCTTTCCGGAATCGGCGTCAGAATCATGTACCTTCTGATGATGACTCTGATGGGGTTATAACACCTCGACATAAAAGTCAAGATAGCAATATCAACGCCATCAAGATGCAAATACCACCATTCAAAGGGAGAAATGATCCTGAAGTTTATTTGGAGTTGGAACGTAAGGTGGAAAGAATTTTTGCTTGCCATAATTACTCTGAGGAAAAGAAGGTTCGTTTGGCAGCAGTTGCATTCTCTGACTATGCCTTGCTTTGGTGGGATGAACTAGTGAAGACACGACGGCGGAATGATGATCACCCTATAGAGTCTTGGGATCTTATGAAGCGCCTCATGAAGAAACGATTTGTGCCTTCGTACTACTACAGGGAAGTGCATCAGAAGTTACATCGACTGACTCAAGGCTCCAAGTCCGTTGAAGACTACCATAAGGAAATGGAAATGCTTATGATTACTGCCAACATAGAAGAGGACACTGAGGTTACTATGGCACGATTTGTGGGTGGTTTGAATAGAGCAATTGCTGATGTGGTGGAGTTACATCATTATGTGGAGATAGATGATTTGGTCAGTATGGCAATGAAGGTGGAGAGGCAACAACAAAGAAGAGCACCAAGAGGATTATCGCATGTTAATCCAAAGTGGGAGTCTCGTAGTGCTGACACAACAAAGACTAAGGGTGTTGAATCCAATGCATTGCTTGATGCTACGAAGAAGAAAGGTAATTCTAACTCTTCTTCTGCTACTTCTAGACATCGAGATATTAAATGCTTCAAGTGTCATGGTATGGGTCATTATGCTAGTGATTGCCCAAATAGGAGATTGATGGTTATTAGAGGAGATGATATTGTGTCTGATTCTGATCGTGGTGATGACTCTGATCATAATAGCATGCCATCTTTGGAGGATTGTTCTGATGGTGATGTTGAGTATGCAGTCCATGGTGAATCTCTTGTTGTTAGACGTGCTTTGAATTTACAGGTGAAAGAAGAAAGTCTAGAGCAATGCCACAATCTTTTTCACACTAGATGCTTGGTGGGTGGAAAAGTGTGTAGTTTAATTATTGATGGCGGGAGTTGGACTAATGTGGCTAGTACACTTATGGTGGAGAAATTGGGTTTGACATGTGTTCGACATCCTAAACCATATACGTTGCAGTGGTTGAATGACAGTGGAGAGATCAAGGTTGACAAACAGGTGACAATTGCATTCTCTGTTGGCAAGTATGTTGATGAGGCATTGTGTGATGTGGTGCCAATGCAAGCTTGTCATTTATTATTGGGGCGACCTTGGCAGTTCGACCGTCGAGCATTTCATAATGGTTATACAAATCGATTCTCCTTTGATTTTAATGGTCGCAAGATCACTCTTGCTCCTTTATCACCTAAGGAGGTTTACCTTGACCAGTTGAAGCTTCAACAGGATACCAAGGGGAACATGGGATGTGAGATAACAGAAAAATCTGAGAGAAAAGAGGCTATGAGTGAAAAGAATATAGCAAAAGGCCCAAAGGTGAGTGAAAAGAAAGAAAAGAGTCCATGTCATGAGAGTAGTACAAATACAAAAAAAATTAAGAAAGTTGAGAGCAAATTGTGTTTCTTTGCAAAAGAGAGAGATTTAAAGAGTGCTTTAATAGGCAAGAAAGCTTTGTTTATGGTTCGGTTTAGGGATACTTTATTCTCTGACACTGACCTTAACCCAAATTTGCCAAATAGCTTTGTCTCTTTGTTGCAGGCATTTGCCGATGTCTTCCCTACTGACGTACCACGTGGTTTGCCTCAATTACGTGGGATTGAGCACCAAATTTATTTTATTCCTGGTGCTAGTATTCCTAATAGACCAGCCTATAGGAGTAATCCTGAAGAGACAAAGGAACTTCAAAGGCAAGTAGAGGAGTTATTAGCCAAAGGTCATATCCGGGAGAGTATGAGTCCATGTGCTGTACCAGTTTTGTTGGTTCCAAAGAAGGATGGTACTTGGCGAATGTGTGTGGATTGTCGCGCAGTCAATAAAATTACGGTAAAGTATCGTTATCCTATCCCTAGGTTAGATCACATGCTTGATGAGTTATATGGTGCATGCATATTCACTAAAATTGATTTAAAAAGTGGGTATCATCAAATTAGAATGAACCCAGGGGATGAATGGAAAACTGCATTTAAAACAAAACATGGGTTATATGAGTGGTTAGTAATGCCTTTTGGGTTAACTAATGCCCCTAGTACTTTTATGCATCTGATGAACCATGTTTTGCGAGACTTTTTGGGTAAATTTGTTGTTGTTTATTTTGATGATATTCTCATTTATAGCACTTGTTTGGATGACCACTTGTCACATGTTTCAGCTGTTTTGGAAGTGCTTCGACAAGAGAAATTATATGCTAATCTTAAAAAGTGCACTTTTTGTATTGATCGAGTTATATTTCTTGGTTTTGTTGTGAGTGCGAGTGGAATTGAAGTTGATGAGGAAAAGGTAAAGGCTATTAGTGAATGGCCAACGCCTAAGAATGCTTCTGAGGTACGAAGTTTTCATGGGTTAGCTGGGTTTTATAGAAGATTTGTGAAAAATTTTTCTACCATTGCTGCGCCTCTCACAGAGGTCATAAAAAAGGATGTTGGATTTAAATGGGAAAGGGAACAAGACATTGCATTTCATACCCTAAAAGACTGTTTGTGTTCTGCTCCCATTCTTGTTTTACCTAACTTTGATAAAACCTTTGAAATTGAATGTGATGCTTCTGGGATTGGTATAGGTGCTGTTTTAATGCAGGAAAAACGAGCCATTGCCTTCTTCAGTGAAAAGTTGAATTTAGCTCAGCGTAAATATTCAACATATGACAAAGAATTATATGCTTTGGTTCGGGCTTTAGAGGTTTGGCAACACTACCTCTTACCTAAGGAGTTTGTGATTCACACGGATCATGAATCTTTGAAGCACTTAAAAGGACAAGGTAAGCTTGATAAAAGACATGCTAAATGGGTGGAATTTATTGAAACATTTCCCTATGTTATTGCCTTTAAACAAGGTAAAGATAATGTCGTTGCTGATGCTTTATCTCGGAGGTATGCTTTGATTACTACACTTACCTCTAAGTTATTGGGCTTTGAGTTTTTAAAGGAGTTGTATGTCACTGATTCTGACTTTTCTGCTATTTATGCCTCTTGTGAACATAGTGCATTTAACAAATTTTATAGACATGAAGGTTTTCTGTTTCGTGGTAATAGAATTTGTGTGCCTGCTTGTTCTATGAGGGACTTACTTGTTCTTGAATCACATAATGGGGGTTTGATGGGTCATTTTGGTGTGCATAAGACATTGGATGTATTATCTGAACATTTTTACTGGCCCCGCATGCGTAGAGATGTTGAAAAATTTTGTGCTAAATGTGTTGCATGTAAACAGGCTAAATCTAAGTCTTTACCACATGGTTTGTATGCCCCTTTACCTGTTCCTATGCATCCGTGGGTTGATATCTCTATGGATTTTGTTCTTGGTTTGCCTCGAACAAGAAAAGGTCGAGATAGCATTTTTGTTGTGGTAGACAGATTTAGTAAAATGGCTCATTTTATTGCATGCCATAAAACTGATGATGCGACAAATATTACTGATCTATTCTTTCGAGAGGTTGTGCGTTTGCATGGTGTTCCCCAAACTATTGTTTCTGATCGTGACGTCAAATTTTTGAGTCATTTTTGGAAAGTTTTATGGGGTAAATTAGGCACAAAATTATTATACTCTACTACTTGTCATCCTCAAACTGATGGTCAAACTGAAGTAGTAAATAGAACATTAGGGACCTTATTACGTGCTGTTGTTGGTAAGAATTTGAAAACTTGGGAAGATTGTTTACCTTTTATTGAGTTTGCTTATAATAGAACTACTCATTCTTCTACTGGGTTTTCTCCTTTTGAACTTGTTTATGGTTTTAATCCTTTAACTGTTTTGGACTTATTACCTTTGCCTTTGAGTGATATTGTTAGCTTGGATGCAGAAGGTAAAGTTGAAAAGGTTAAAGCAATGCACTTGAAAGCACGTGAATCGCTTGAACAGAAAAATAAGTTGATAGCCCAACGGGTGAATAAAGGTCGAAGACAACTTATCTTTGAACCTGGTGACTGGGTATGGGTTCATTTGAGAAAAGAGAGATTTCCTACTCAAAGAAAATCCAAGTTAGACCCTAGGGGTGATGGTCCATTTCAAGTGCTCGAAAGGGTCAATGACAATGCTTACAAGATTGACCTTCCAGGTGCGTATAATGTATCAGCTACTTTTAATGTCTCTGACCTATCTCCTTTTGCTTGTGATGCAGATTCGAGGACGAATCTTTTTCAGGAGGGAGGGAATGATACGAGCCCTATGGAACAAATTGAGAACTGTCATATGCCAATTGGTCCAATTACAAGAGCAACAACTAAGAGAATAAAAGAAGGTTTTGCAAACATGGCTAAATCATGTGTTCAGGAGATGCATCAAGAATTGGGCAAGACAATGATTAACGATTATCAAAAGCCACACGTCTTACTATTTTACAAGATGCATTGAAGACTCTCATTAGTCAAGATGAATTAAAAGAGACATCACTTTCTTAGAATTTATTCTATGTTTATTTTATTTTTGTTATTTGTTTGTTTTAGGCCCAATTATGATTTGGCCCATATTTTATTCTAGTGAACTTATGAGTTAGGGATTTAAATTTAAGAGGTATAAAAACCCTCTAAACCCTAGTAGCCATTTTTTTTTTAATTTTTTATGAATGAAATTTTCTTTGAGTTTCTTTGAGAAACTTGGGTGTGAACAGGTGAGATAGAGTGATTCCCTTAATTGTTGCATCAGGAAATCAAATTGAGGTAGAGAAGTCCCTTTCTTTGATCTTCCATCTTATCCTGTGTTACGTTCCGTATCAATTCTTGTTTGGCGCATTTAGTTACCAAAAATTGTAAATGGTAAATGTAAGAGGTGAAAGAGCTAAATGTAAGTGATACATAATATTAGGCAAATTGAAATCAAAGCTAACAAGAATTTTACCAGGTCCTTCTGATTTGAATATGACGCCATATCACAATGCAGAAACTTTTTCGAATAATTCAACCCCAAGAGAGCAATGCTATCTATTTTGATATGGCATAGCAACTCTCAATTGTGCAACTCCATTGCCATGTTGAACTCTCTAGTTTACACAAAAACCGCTCTCTAATTTACGATCCTGTTTGTGTAGAACATCAATAAAATTTTTAGCAGAACAAAGGCCACTGATAAGAGGTCTGTAGGTATGTGTCCGGAACAAGGCCTTTTAGAAGCATATCATCAAGTAATTCAAAGGCCTTGTCAATTTTACCATTCCTACAATACCCTTCAATCATAACATTATATGTTACCTCATTTGGGGTGATCTTCTTTTCCACCATTTCAACAAAAAGTTTGGATGCTTCAGCCATATTATTTGCACTGCAAAACCCAGAAATAAGCGCAGTGTAAGGTATACACATTTGGGGCAATTCCTTTTGCAATCATCATATCATACAGTTGGAATGCTTTTCGTAGCTGTAGATCTTTGCAATATCTACTAATCAATCAGCCCTATTAATTAATGCATTACAAACAAACAAATTTGGTAGAAAATAATTGTACAAATTTGGTATACTAATTATGTTCTTAAGATAATACAGTTTGTTGTCTGCATTTTGCAAGCTGGTCGCGCAGGTAGTAATGAGTGTAAGATTTTTTTTTCATAGTATCTTTTAGTTTAACATATTGAACTATTAAAGACTATTTTATCACAATTTTAAATTTTATTTAAAATTTTATTAATTAACAAGAGAGATTCGAACCCCCAACACTTGTTTAAGCGAACGAGTGAACTGTCTATTCCACCAACTCAAGTTCGATGTTTATAACGTTCTTTGTAAGGACACTAACATGGAAAGTGGGCCCATATTTTCCATTAGGATAGGGCTTTGGGTGAGGTTGTGGACCCTCCTTCGATTCTCAACGTTTGATTATTGGGCTCACAAGTCAACAAAATTAGCCCACAGTGAATGGTTTTCAGAATTCTTTATGAAGCAAAGGCTTATACTAGTCCTTGCCTCCTTGGGTACCAAAATCGAGGGCCTAGTACACTAGTACTAGCCTCCGCTTTTGGATCACATGGAAGCCAGACATGGATTAAATATGTGATCCCTTGAAAACTGAAATATGCAGGTGACATGAATTTTGTTTTACAATATTTTTTAATTTGGTTATATTTTTATATCTTTTTATTTTAAAATGAAGTGTTATTAAATAGAAAATAATGTGATATTAATTTTCGCCATATTTATTAAGTATTATCAAATGATAGCCATTATGGTAGACAAAAATATCTTCTAATTTACTAACAAAATATTTTAAACCGTAATAAAAATATTTAAATTAAATATATATTTTTAAATAAAAAAATAAAAAATATATTTTTTAAAAAAATTTGTGATTTTATATTAAATGGATGTTTTTGTATTTTTTATCAATGACCATAATCATTTGTAAAAAACAAAAAATTTAAACTTTGAATTTTGGTATTTTATTGCATAAATTTTTAAATAGTTATTTAAATATTTTTAAAAAATTTCAAATAAAAAATAAATATTTTGCTAAATACAAAATTCATTTATCATTAATTAAAAAATCATATTTTTTCATATTTTTTCACATTTTAGAATATTTTTATCATTGATAAATTTAAAAAGTATTTGTAACAGTAATTTAATAATTCAAATTGAGGGTGCTTTTGGTAGGGCAGGGTGAAATTTTAGGACCGCCTCACTAGGTGGGGCGGGGGCAGACCAGTCCGTCAAAATGTGGGCTTTTGATAGGACGGGACGGGCTTCTCCGCTTGTCACCCCTAGTAATCATCTAAAAACCCACTGGTTTATCAGACTGAAGGCTAATCCACACATAAACGTTGTTTTCACTGTTCTCACATGAGTATTGGTATTTATCATCCACCTGAAACCAACACAAATAACTACACAACAAAACAAATCATTTACACATTCACGGATCCTCTTTTCTTCCAAATTGAGGGTTGCTTGGTTTCGTTATTTTTATTTTAGTAAGTAAATATTAATTTTATTATAAAATTAACTAATAAGATCTATTCAAATATTTAAATTAAAATGATAGAATAATATAAAAAAATTATTTAAGTTGATATCTATTTTAATAATTTTTTATCTAAAAGTGATTTTGAATAGTGTAATCCAAACAATATTTATTTTATTATAATCTATTTTGATACAAAATTGTCAAACATAAATCACTTTAATACAAACTTACGTTTTATCAAAAACAAGTTTGCAAAATTAATTTTTGCAAACAAGTGGTATCAGAGCCGATGGTGGCCCAACAAATGTTATATAATATTAGTGCTTTTCATTATTATTATTATTATTGTTGTTGTAACATTTTTTTCTAATGCACTATACTTATTTCATTTAAAAAAAGGCTTAAAAAGAAGCAACAGCAGGACAGCATAATCTTTCGATTTTACAGTCAAGCTTAATGAATAAAGCTAGCAACAGGTGAATTAATAATGAACAAAATTAATTAATTTGCTAAATTTTATTTTTATTAAAAAGGAAGCTAACCTCCCATTCTTAACGCACCTGCTATATTTTATATAAGTCATGGTGTGAAATTAAATAGAAAAATAAACATATGAAAAATATTGTATCAAATTTTTGTACTAATTTTGGACTAACAATCTTTCTAACACTCTTCCTCGTTGAGGAGGTGGAAAGTAATATGGTGATAGTGAAAAATCGTAAGACCAGACTTTGACTTTTTTGGAGAGCTAATAATAATTATCATTGAATAAAAAAATAAATTATTAATTGTTGTAATTATTTTTATTGTGAGAAATTAAAGTGAGAGAGAAACCTGGTTAATAGCATCTGACTAGAGAGACAAGGGATGATTGGAGATTGAAGTAGAGTTAAGGTAGACAAAAACAGGTTCGAATACCTTTTTATAAGTGTCGCCTTGTTGAAAAGACATGATTACTTCTTTGCCGGCATAGTGAGTGCTGACAAACATGAAAAGAGTGAGGGGGTTAACATGAGAAATGAGGTCTTGCTTGATGGGGCCACCATTGTCGAACTCATTAGAAGGAGTAATCATCCAGAAACCCACAAGTTCATCATGCTGAAGGCTAATCCATCCATGAACGTTGTTTTCACTGTTCTCACATGAGTATTGGTATTTGTCATCCACCTGAAACCAACAAAAATAATTACACAACAAAACAAATCATTTATACATTCATGGGTCCTTTTTAAGTACCTCTCCTCCAAATTGAGGGTTGCTTGATTTCGTTAAGAGAAGGGCTTCAGAGTAAGCCAGGATTTGTCCTATTTTTCTGTCTCTCATTGTTGGTATGGTTCTTTATCTTGTACTAAATAGAGCCATATAGCTGAACCTATCTTTTAGAAGCTTATAAACAAATTTAATTTGAATAACCTCAGAGCCCAACAAGTGGTATCAGAGCCGATGATGACTCAACAGATGCTATATAATATTAGTGCTTTCACTTTTATTATTATTATTATTATTGTTGTTATTGTTGTTGTTGTTGTTGTTGTTGTAGCATTTTTTTTCTAATGTATTGTACTCATTTCATTTTAGAAAAGGCTTAAGGGGGAGCAATATCATGCAGATAGCATCATCTTTCGATTTTACATTCAAACATAATGAAAAAACCCAGCAATAGATAAATTAATAATGAACTAAATTAATTAATTTGTTAAGTTTTATTTTTGTCAAAAAGAAAGCTAAAAAGTACTTAACTAATTGATGTTTTGACTTTAACATAACTAGGTTTGAATTTTACTTGTTTTTAGTTGGTGATTGACAACGACATGATTTCAGTGACTTTGTCAACACTCGAGGGCTATGTGTGTTTATATGAGCTCTCTTTTTCTATTTTTTATTATTTTTATTTTTTGTTAACTGTTTATTTGACATCATACATTTTTTTAGTTGTGATTTTTATGTATTATTTTTGTTATTATCTTTTTATAATATGATTTATTGGTCCTATTAGGTAAAGTAAATTAAATAAAAAATGTATATTTTTTTAGTTTTATTTAAACACATATTTTGTCTATTTTTATATATTATTTTTATTTTAGTAAGTAAATATTAATTTTATTATAAAATTAACTAATAAGATCTATTCTAATATTTAAATTAAAATGATAGGATAATATAAAAAAAATTATTTAAGTTGATGTCTATTTTAATAATTTTTTATCTAAAAATAATTTTGAATAGTGTAATCCAAATAACATTTATTTTATTATAATCCATTTTGATACAAAAATTGCCAAACACACTTTAATATAAACTTACTTTTTATCAAAATCAAGTATACAAAATCAATCTTTACAAACAAGTGGTATCAGAGCCGATGGTGGCCCAACAAATGCTATATAATATTACTGCTTTTATTATTATTATTATTATTGTTGTTGTTGTTGTTGTTGTTGTTGTTGTTGTTGTTGTTGTTGTTGTTGTTGTTGTTGTTGTTGTTGTTGTAACATTTTTTTTAATGCACTATACTCATTTTATTTTAGAAAAGGTTTAAAGGATAGCAACAACATGCAGGCAGCATCATCTTTCGATTTTGCAGTCAAGCTTAATGAAGAAAGCCAGCAGCATGTGAATTAATAATGAACTAAATTAATTAATTTGCTAAGTTTTATTTTTATTAGAAAAGAAGTTAAAAAGTACTTAATTAATTTATGTTTTGACTTTAACATAACTGGGTTTAAATTTTACTTGTTTTCAGTTAGTGGTCGACAATGGCATCATTTCAGTGACTTTGTCAATATCGAAGGGCTATGTGTATTTATACGAGCTCTCTTTTTCTACTAATTATTATTTTTATTTTTTGTTAACTGTTTGTTTGATATTAATCACTTTTATAATTGTGATTTTTGTGTATTATTTTTTTATTATTATTTTTATAATATGATCTATTGATCCTATTAGGTAAAGTAAATTAAATAAAAAATATTTATTTTTTTAGTTTTATTTAAAAATATATTGTGTCTATTTTATATGTTATTTTTATTTTAGAAAATAAATATTAATTTTATTATAAAATTATCTAAAAATATCTATTCAAATATCTAAATTAAAATAATAGGATAATATAAAAAATGATGTAAGTTGATGTCTATTTTAATATTTTTTTATTTTAAAAACGATTTTAAATAGTGTAATCCAAACAACATTTATTTTATTATAGTCTATTTTGATACAAAAATTGCCAAACATAAATAACTTTAATACAAACTTACTTTTTTATCAAAATCAAGTTTGTAAAATCAATTTTATGCAAACAAATTGTATCAGAGTCGATGGTGATCCAACAAATGCTATATAATATTAATGCTTTTACTTTTATTGTTGTTGTTGTTGTTGTTGTTGTAACTTTTTTTTCTAATGTACTGTACTCGTTTCATTTCAGAAAAAATTTAAGTGGGAGCAATAACATGCAGGCAGCATCATCTTCCGATTTTTCAGACAAGCTTAATGAAAAAAGCCAGCTGCTGGTGAATTAATAATGAACTAAATTAATTAATTTGCTAAGTTTTATTTTTGTCAGAAAAGAAGATATCTCCCACCCTTAACGCACCTGCTACATTTTATATAAGTCTTGGTGTGAAATTAAATAGGAAAATAAACATATGAAAAATAAAAACTGTTACTCGTTGATCAGGTGGCAAGTAATTTGGTAAAAGTGAAAAACCGTAAGGCCAGACTTTGACTTTTTTGGAGAGCTAATAATAATTACCAAAGAATAGAAAAACAAATTATTAATTATTGTAATTAATTTCATTGTGAGAAATTAAAGTAAGAGAGAAACTGTTAATAGCATCTGACCAGAGAGATAAGGGAAGATCGGAGATTGAAGCAGAGTTAAGGTAGACAAAAACAGGTCCGAAAATCTTTTTATAAGTGTCGCCTTGTTGGAAAGACATGGTTACTTCTTTGCCGACATATTGACTGCTGACAAACATGGAAAGAGTGAAGGGACCAACTGAGAAGTGAGGTCTGGCTTGATGGGGCCACCATTGCGGAACTCATTGGAAGGAGTAATCATCCAGAAACCCACGAATTTATCAGGCTGAAGGCTAATCCATCAATGAACATTGTTTTCACTGTTCTCACTTGAGTATTGTAACACCCTACCATACAGAGTCTTATGCTTAAGTCATAATTCAGAGATGGCAAGGTATTACGACCTCTAAAACAAAAATTTAGTACGTATAGTAGTATGAATAATTGATTATAGCTAGGAGCCTTTGTAGAAAAAGGGGTAAACAAAAACCGTAACTCGAACGCGCAACACTCCGATTGATAACGTAACGAGCAAAGGATAAGCTAACGCAAGATCATATATATAAGGAGTGTCAAAAACGGGAATATCAAGACTCAAAATCCGGCTGCGAAGATAACTGGTCCGAGCATAATAATATATACATATAATAAAATAAGGAAACCCCAAAGGAAACCCAAAGGGACACAAATACATACAACCTATTCTCCAAAATCCCCTCTAGAAGGAGTCATCATAGTTTGTATTATTTAATGGAGATAAAAGTATCTAAACAAGATATATAAACCAAACAGAGTCCCAAGAACAAAGGATCTTCGCTAATCCAGGAGTCTCCAGCATGCCTCAACGAGAAGCCTCGCGTCCTGCATCTGAAAACCACAAAATCCGCATGGGTGAGAACCAGAGGTCCCCAGTACGGTAACAGCTTCCACATATATAATACATAATAATAGAGGAAAGCCGAAGGCAATCCTAGAACTTCCTCCAGGTAATATCAAAGCTTATAAACAAGCTAAACCGTAAGTGGCAACTGACTAAAGATCCTTCATTCTAACTAATACTTCCCTTTCCAATTCCTTCAGACCTCCCAACCACCAGCAGGAGTATAATATAGCAAACACAGTTATATCAGACAAGAGATTTACAAATAGGAACAGATAAGGCATTTAGGCAATTAGCAAGTAATATGCAGTCAATAGGCAATCTCAAACAATTCATGTAGTATGCTTATGATGCATGCCTGTCCCTAGTGGCTGATGATATCATCTGTCGGTTATAGAGCCAACCCGACAAGTCCTGGTAGCTAACCATTGGACTGTCCCTCTGTCGTGCATCCCCAACTCGAGTTATACTCATCATAAACTTGATCATAATCATGATCCATATCCATCACCCTCACTGGTGAATATTTACGGGGGCGAGCTCATCCGGGCCTTTCACAGTGCCCGGCCACACTTACGACATTGGGTTAACAGAGCTTCGAGTCTCAACCTGGAGCACATGGTGGCTAGCCATTGCTACTACCCAGGGAAACCCTCATCTCCAATGGTGGAAGTGCAAACATACACAATTCAATCAACAGCATATATGCATTTATACTTGGCCATAAACATGGCTCCGCCGTAACACGGCAATAATCTAGCCATCCGGCTCACGGTTAAATCCATAACCAGCCAATTCATTAACAATTATGGCCCTTCGGCCCATGGCATAACAAGCACTTCCACCGCCATTCTCCGCATCTCACATAATCATCTTTGATCCTCAATGACCATTCATTTTTCCCCTTGCTTCACTCGCAAGTTACCACAGTCACTAGCCCTTTTTCTCATGCTAGGCATATCATAATGATTTAAGACATAAGTGGTGAGATCGGAGGCTTAGAAGTATGAAATTTGGCTTTTAAAACTCAAAAATCAACTTTGGGATGAAAACAGGGCCACGCGTACGCGCACTTCACGCGCATGCGCGGATGGCCTTATAACTCATCTACGCGCAAGCGTCATACGCGCGAACGCGCGGGTTGAAAATTAGCCAAACAACGCGCACGCGTCAGCCACGCGTACGCGTGGGTACTCTTGTGCCCCAGGCACAAAACGGGCACAACTCTGGCACAACTCTCTGGAAAATGGCTGGGCATTGGGTGCAGCACATTCGGCGCGCCCGCGCACATCACGCGCACGCGTGGATGGCGCTTCCTGGAAGAACGGCGCGTACGCGCCAAGTGTGCCTACGCGCGGGGGGTCATTCTGCTAAAAATTTTCTAAGTTAAAAACTGCAGAATTCACAGATTCAACCCCCAATCTTCCGACGGTCATAACTCTCTCATTTTAAATCATTTTTCACCCGTTCTTCAAACGGCATGGACATCCCGGATTCAATTTCATTTCTAAACAGATTTGGCACAAATCAGAGATCCGTAGTCCAAGTTATGTCCCGTCAAAGTATGCCCAAAAACCATGTTTTCATTCAAAACCACAAAGTGCCATTTTCAAAACAAGCCACTTTCAACTCTTTTCAAAATCAATCAAAACATGCTAATTTCAACCCTTCTCTTTGAAATCATTCGAAATGTACCAAAATCAACAACAAGCCATCCTCAACTCACACATTGACATTTTACCAAAATTTCCAAAACTACCTCTAACCATTTTAACACTTCTTAATCAATGACTAAAGGACAAACACAATCTCATGTCATACATCCTTCTCATCCCAATTTCCAATAATATTAATTTCCAAATCAACCATCATTATACATGATCAACATCATACTCACCATCAACATGGTACCACCCATCAATTCAACCTCAATCACCCATCAAGCATATATCACAACATGCATTTCTCATACATCACACAATCAAGGCATCAATATTCATAATCACATATATGAACACATCATATATCTCAACTATTCAATAACACCAACAATTCAATGCCTATCTTAGGGCCTCTAGCCTAAGTATTTCCTACCACATTACATATTAGATACGAGAAACCGAAACCATACCTTAGCCGATTTCCCAAGCTCAACCGGAGCACTTCCAAACCACTTGTCCTCAAGCTCTCAAGGTCTCAACACCTCCAAGAACAGATTTTGTCACACAAAACCCTCTTCCAAGCTTTCTAAAATCACCAATCAAGCTCCAATATTCACATATACACAACCTAAGCCACAATCATCATACCCATACACAACATCTCAATGCCCAAACCTCATAGAACAACAAATTACACTAGGGTTGAGAATCTTACCACACCCAAGGTCCAAGGAGACAAGATTAACCTTCTCCTTCAAGAGAGTTGGGTCCTATAACATCAAAGAACCCAAAATCTCAACATTTTTGCTCATGAAACTCGAAATCAAGGGCTGGAATTTCGAACAGTAAAACGTGGCTTATCTCAAGATTAATTGTATGGGTTTTGTAGAGCTCTCCGCGGTGAACGCGTGGCCACAAACGGAGCGGCAATCGGAGCTCTAGATCAAAAGTTATGGTGGTTTGAAGATCAAGTGAGAGAAAGAACTTGAGAGAGTGTTCTTCCCTCCATAGCCTCCATTTTCAGCGTGTTTAGTGTGTTGTGAGGAGAGAGAGTGCTGAAAACTAGGGTTTTGGTTTAGTTTAGTTGGGCCAAGGGCCCACTTTGGGTCCGGTTGGACCGGTTTGGCCCGTTTGGTCCAATCTTGGTCCGATTTCTATAAAATTGGTATCGAAATTCTCGTCTCAATCTCCTCTATCACATTTAGCCATAAAAATAACATTTTTGGCTTTCTAGAATAAATTCTCATTTATGGGTTAATTAGCCGTTAATTAACTGGGTCTTACATTCTACCCACCTAATTGGGAATTTTGCCCACAAAATTCAAATGCAATTACCTGAGAATAAGTGCGGATAATCCATTCGCATCTCCGACTCAAGTTCCCAAGTGTGTTCCTCAACACCGCCTCGACTCCAAGCCACTTTGACTAATGAAATCTCTTTTCCACGCAGTCGTTTGATACTAGTATCATCAATTCTGACTGGAGCCACTGGAAGCGTCAAATCTTCCCTTAACTGAACCGATTCGGGTTCTAACACATGGCTAGCATCAGGGGTGTACTTCCGAAGCTGCGACACGTGAAACACGTCGTGCAGGTTCGAAAGATGAGGTGGTAGAGCCACGCGATACGCCACCGGCCCAATCCTCTCCAGGATCTGAAATGGACCAATGTATCGAGGATTCAACTTCTTTGCTTTAATCGCTCTACCTATTCCTGTGGTCGGAGTAACCTTAAGGAAAACATGATCTCCTTCCTCAAATTCCAAGGGCTTCCGCCTCTGATCGGCGTAACTCTTTTGGCGACTCTGCGCCGTAAGCATCCTATCTCGGATTTTCTTAACTTGTTCAGTAGTCTCAGCTATCATTTCCGGCCCCAACAAGCCTTTCTCTCCAGTTTCATACCAACATAGCGGAGATTGACATTTCCTCCCATACAATGCCTCACACGGAGCCATTCCGATGCTCATATGGTAACTATTATTGTATGCAAACTCCACTAACGGCATATACCAATCCCAACTTGCCGGTTGATCCAAAACACAAGCTCTCAACATATCCTCTAGTGTTTGGATCGTCCTCTCAGATTGACCATCTGTTTGAGGATGGTAAGCTGTACTCAAGCTTAATCGGGTTCCAAAAGCTTTCTGAAATGCACCCCAGAATCTCGAAGTGAAACGAGGATCTCTATCAGAGATTATAGTAGCAGGTACACCATGGAGTCTCACAATCTCCTTTATGTATAACCGAGCTAGCTCCTCAAGGGTGTAAGTCATCCGAATGGGCAAAAAGTGAGCTGACTTTGTCAGTCGGTCCACAATCACCCAGATAGCATCAAAACCAGTCTTAGTCCTTGGCAATCCCGACACAAAGTCCATTGCAATACTTTCCCACTTCCATTGCGGAATCTCTAAAGGTTGCAACATCCCGGAAGGTCTTTGATGTTCAATCTTTACCTTTTGACAAGTTAAGCACTTTGAAACATATTCCGCCACATCATTCTTCATACCCAGCCACCAAAACATCGCCTTTAAATCATGGTACATCTTAGTACTTCCCGGGTGAATGGAGAATCCGCTTTTGTGTGCCTCCTTTAAGATATCTTGCCTCAAAGTACCAACATCCGGCACAATGATCCTACCCTTGAATCTCCATAACCCATATTTTTCTTCCGACACTCTCCACTGTTTTCCTTGCTCAATAGCCAGTAACACCTTCCATAACGCTTCATCATTTTCATGAGCCTTTAGGAGTTCGGACTTAAAGTCACTTGAGATTTCTAATCGGCTTAAACACAAGGTTCCAGATACTTCTCGAGCACCAATTTTTAGACTCTCGAATCCCTTGAGCAACTTCTCCTCTTGAAGCATCATCCAAGACGCATATAACGACTTCCGACTTAACGCATCCGCCACTACATTTGCCTTTCCCGGATGGTAATTCAACTCAAAGTCGTAGTCTTTCAATAATTCCATCCACCTCCTTTGCATCATATTAAGCTCTTTCTGATCAAAGAGATATTTCAAGCTCTTGTGATCAGAGAAGACTTGGAACTTAACCCCATAGAGATAATGCCTCCACACCTTCAAGGCAAACACAACCACAGCGAGTTCCAAATCGTGCGTAGGGTAACTAACTTCATGAGGTCTTAACTGTCGTGAGGCATACGCCACCACATTATGATGCTGCATCAGCACGCATCCTAGACCCTTTAGTGAGGCATCACAGTACACCTCAAAAGGTTCGTTCGGCTCAGGTAACACTAACACAGGTGCAGTGGTCAACTTTTTCTTCAATACCTGAAAGCTCTCCTCGCACTCAGGAGTCCAAACAAACGGAGTGTCTTTGCGGGTTAACTTTGTCAATGGCAAGGCTAATTGCGAAAAGCCTTTGATGAACCTTCGGTAATAGCCAGCTAAACCCAGAAAACTCCTTATCTCAGTTACTGTGGTTGGTTTCCTCCAATCCATCACAGCTTCCACCTTAGTTGGATCTACGGCTATTCCCTGCTTACTCACCACGTGACCCAAAAACTTTACCTCACTCTTCCAAAACTCACACTTAGACAGTTTCGCATAGAGTTTCTTCTCCTTTAAAATCTGCAACACGGTCCGCAAGTATTCCGCATGCTCTTCTTCAGTCTTGGAGTAAATCAGTATGTCGTCAATGAAGACAACAACGAATTTATCCAGAAACGGACGGAATACTCTATTCATGTAATCCATAAACACTGCAGGAGCATTCGTCAACCCAAAAGACATCATAGTATACTCGTAATGACCATAACGAGTCCTGAAAGCGGTCTTAGGGATATCCTCACCCCTCACCCTTATTTGGTGATAACCGGATCGCAAATCGATCTTAGAGAAAACCCCAGCTCCTTGTAACTGATCCATGAGATCATCAATCCTTGGCAATGGGTACTTATTCTTTATAGTGACCTTGTTCAGCTACCTGTAATCCACACAGAGCCGCATACTTCCATCTTTCTTCTTTACCAGTAACACTGGAGCACCCCACGGGGAAACACTTGGTCGGATAAAGTTCTTACCCAACAATTCCTCTAACTGAGACTTTAGCTCGGCCATCTCTAACGGTGACATCCTATAAGGAGCACTTGAGATTGGTCCCGCCCCAGGCACCAACTCAATAGCAAACTCGACCTCTCGGTTAGGTGGAAATTCCTCAATATCATCGGGAAACACTTCCGGAAACTCACACACTACCGGAATCTGATCCAACTTTTGATCATCACCCGAAACACCAGCGGTTAACAACAGGATATCCTGACATTCGATTCCAGAATAGTTCACCATCATCGAATTCAAGTAATAATTATTCACCACGACCGGCCCTTCTGTATCTTCCGGCATAAAGTACACCGACTTTGTAGAACAATCAAGCAGGACATGGTTCTCAGATAACCAGTCCAATCCCAAGATAAGATCAAGACCGATCATCGGTAAGCAGATTAAATTATGGACAAAATCACGCTGCTTGAACCTAAACGAAACTTTCGGGCATCCTAGCCTAGTTACCATGGCCTCATGGGTAGCATTATACACTTTTAAGTCATAACCTAAGGTTACGATCTTCAATCCTAATTCATGGGCTTTCTCAAATGCAATAAATGAATGTGATGCTCCCGAATCAAATAAAGCATTTAAAGTTTGACCAGCCATTTCACAGTTACCTCGAATGAGTGTCTCAGATCCCTCTGCACCCACAGCTGAGGTGGTGAACACCCGACCAGTCTGTTGTGCTTTCCCAGCACCTTGCTTTTGCTTCTCCGGACAACTTGTGGCTTTATGCCCCGCTTTTCCACAATTGTAGCACAAACCCCATTCGGCCTTGCATGGTACTCCCGGATGGTGACTCCCACACCTAGTACAAGCTTGATCATTCTGAGGCTGCTTCCCAAACCTTTTCTCTTGGGAGTAGTTGTTGGGCCTCCTAAAAGAACCTCCCCTCTTGAAAGACGGACCTCTAGGTGCAAAGCTCTTCCCTCGGTTCTGTGGAAATGATCCTTTGTGACTTCCTTTCTCAGCGGCTGCCCTCTTCACACACTCTTCAGCAACCCTACACTTGTTCACCAATTCGGAGAAAGTCCTAATCTCCATTGGCCCCACTGAACCGAAAATATCACTCCGGAGTCCTCCTTCGTACTTAACACACTTCTATTCCTCATATTCCACCAGAGTCCCTTGACACATACGAGAGAATCTGAACAGCTCCTCAAACTTGTCAGTATACTCAGATACGGACATAGTACCCTGCTTCAGCTGCAACAATTCAAGCTCCTTGGCTGTCCTGGCAGAAGTCGGAAAGTACTTCTTATAGAACTCCTCTTGGAAGACGTCCCAGGTGATATAATCATCACCCTGCTGCAGAAGGCGTCGAATACCCTGCCACCAATGCGACGCTTCAACAGTGAGCAAATAGGTAGCAAACTCCACACGCTGCCCTTCAGGTACCACCTGCGCTTGCAGTGCTCGTTCCATAGCCTGAAACCATGTATCGGCCTCAGTCGGGCTAGTAGTTCCCTTGAACTTTGGGGGATTAACCTTCAAAAAGTTTGCCAGTGTCATTGGGCCCTGAACTCCACCTCCGTCATTACCATGGTTATTCATCTGTTGACCAAGAGCCTCAACAGTGGCTTGCATAGCAGCAGCCATATTCTCCAACGTAGTCATAAAGTTCACCGGGTCATTAGGGTTAGTCTCCGGCGCACGAGCATTAGTACGACCTCTCCCACGACCTCTACTGCGTACACGAGACACCATCTGGTTCCTCTACACACCAAACAATCGATATTAAGTTGATCAGTCTCAATATCGGAAGTCTAGTGCTTCAAAGTCCCAAATGTATGCTCATGAACGTTTATGCCAATTATATCAAGTAGATATACTAACAGCACATAACACACACACAGAGAATGCACAGAAGCATAGTCAGTCCATTCCTCAGGCTCTACAGGAACGAACTGCTCTGATACTATAATGTAACACCCTACCATACAGAGTCTTATGCTTAAGTCATAATTCAGAGATGGCAAGGTATTACGACCTCTAAAACAAAAATTTAGTACGTATAGTAGTATGAATAATTGATTATAGCTAGGAGCCTTTGTAGAAAAAGGGGTAAACAAAAACCGTAACTCGAACGCGCAACACTCCGATTGATAACGTAACGAGCAAAGGATAAGCTAACGCAAGATCATATATATAAGGAGTGTCAAAAACGGGAATATCAAGACTCAAAATCCGGCTGCGAAGATAACTGGTCCGAGCATAATAATATATACATATAATAAAATAAGGAAACCCCAAAGAAAACCCAAAGGGACACAAATACATACAACCTATTCTCCAAAATCCCCTCTAGAAGGAGTCATCATAGTTTGTATTATTTAATGGAGATAAAAGTATCTAAACAAGATATATAAACCAAACAGAGTCCCAAGAACAAAGGATCTTCGCTAATCCAGGAGTCTCCAGCATGCCTCAACGAGAAGCCTCGCGTCCTGCATCTGAAAACCACAAAATCCGCATGGGTGAGAACCAGAGGTCCCCAGTACGGTAACAGCTTCCACATATATAATACATAATAATAGAGGAAAGCCGAAGGCAATCCTAGAACTTCCTCCAGGTAATATCAAAGCTTATAAACAAGCTAAACCGTAAGTGGCAACTGACTAAAGACCCTTCATTCTAACTAATACTTCCCTTTCCAATTCCTTCAGACCTCCCAACCACCAGCAGGAGTATAATATAGCAAACACAGTTATATCAGACAAGAGATTTACAAATAGGAACAGATAAGGCATTTAGGCAATTAGCAAGTAATATGCAGTCAATAGGCAATCTCAAACAATTCATGTAGTATGCTTATGATGCATGCCTGTCCCTAGTGGCTGATGATATCATCTGTCGGTTATAGAGCCAACCCGACAAGTCCTGGTAGCTAACCATTGGACTGTCCCTCTGTCGTGCATCCCCAACTCGAGTTATACTCATCATAAACTTGATCATAATCATGATCCATATCCATCACCCTCACTGGTGAATATTTACGGGGGCGAGCTCATCCGGGCCTTTCACAGTGCCCGGCCACACTTACGACATTGGGTTAACAGAGCTTCGAGTCTCAACCTGGAGCACATGGTGGCTAGCCATTGCTACTACCCAGGGAAACCCTCATCTCCAATGGTGGAAGTGCAAACATACACAATTCAATCAACAGCATATATGCATTTATACTTGGCCATAAACATGGCTCCGCCATAACACGGCAATAATCTAGCCATCCGGCTCACGGTTAAATCCATAACCAGCCAATTCATTAACAATTATGGCCCTTCGGCCCATGGCATAACAAGCACTTCCACCGCCATTCTCCGCATCTCACATAATCATCTTTGATCCTCAATGACCATTCATTTTTCCCCTTGCTTCACTCGCAAGTTACCACAGTCACTAGCCCTTTTTCTCATGCTAGGCATATCATAATGATTTAAGACATAAGTGGTGAGATCGGAGGCTTAGAAGTATGAAATTTGGCTTTTAAAACTCAAAAATCAACTTTGGGATGAAAACAGGGCCACGCGTACGCGCACTTCACGCGCATGCGCGGATGGCCTTATAACTCATCTACGCGCAAGCGTCATACGCGCGAACGCGCGGGTTGAAAATTAGCCAAACAACGCGCACGCGTCAGCCACGCGTACGCGTGGGTACTCTTGTGCCCCAGGCACAAAACGGGCACAACTCTGGCACAACTCTCTGGAAAATGGCTGGGCATTGGGTGCAGCACATTCGGCGCGCCCGCGCACATCACGCGCACGCGTGGATGGCGCTTCCTGGAAGAACGGCGCGTACGCGCCAAGTGTGCCTACGCGCGGGGGGTCATTCTGCTAAAAATTTTCTAAGTTAAAAACTGCAGAATTCACAGATTCAACCCCCAATCTTCCGACGGTCATAACTCTCTCATTTTAAATCATTTTTCACCCGTTCTTCAAACGGCATGGACATCCCGGATTCAATTTCATTTCTAAACAGATTTGGCACAAATCAGAGATCCGTAGTCCAAGTTATGTCCCGTCAAAGTATGCCCAAAAACCATGTTTTCATTCAAAACCACAAAGTGCCATTTTCAAAACAAGCCACTTTCAACTCTTTTCAAAATCAATCAAAACATGCTAATTTCAACCCTTCTCTTTGAAATCATTCGAAATGTACCAAAATCAACAACAAGCCATCCTCAACTCACACATTGACATTTTACCAAAATTTCCAAAACTACCTCTAACCATTTTAACACTTCTTAATCAATGACTAAAGGACAAACACAATCTCATGTCATACATCCTTCTCATCCCAATTTCCAATAATATTAATTTCCAAATCAACCATCATTATACATGATCAACATCATACTCACCATCAACATGGTACCACCCATCAATTCAACCTCAATCACCCATCAAGCATATATCACAACATGCATTTCTCATACATCACACAATCAAGGCATCAATATTCATAATCACATATATGAACACATCATATATCTCAACTATTCAATAACACCAACAATTCAATGCCTATCTTAGGGCCTCTAGCCTAAGTATTTCCTACCACATTACATATTAGATACGAGAAACCGAAACCATACCTTAGCCAATTTCCCAAGCTCAACCGGAGCACTTCCAAACCACTTGTCCTCAAGCTCTCAAGGTCTCAACACCTCCAAGAACAGATTTTGTCACACAAAACCCTCTTCCAAGCTTTCTAAAATCACCAATCAAGCTCCAATATTCACATATACACAACCTAAGCCACAATCATCATACCCATACACAACATCTCAATGCCCAAACCTCATAGAACAACAAATTACACTAGGGTTGAGAATCTTACCACACCCAAGGTCCAAGGAGACAAGATTAACCTTCTCCTTCAAGAGAGTTGGGTCCTATAACATCAAAGAACCCAAAATCTCAACATTTTTGCTCATGAAACTCGAAATCAAGGGCTGGAATTTCGAACAGTAAAACGTGGCTTATCTCAAGATTAATTGTATGGGTTTTGTAGAGCTCTCCGCGGTGAACGCGTGGCCACAAACGGAGCGGCAATCGGAGCTCTAGATCAAAAGTTATGGTGGTTTGAAGATCAAGTGAGAGAAAGAACTTGAGAGAGTGTTCTTCCCTCCATAGCCTCCATTTTCAGCGTGTTTAGTGTGTTGTGAGGAGAGAGAGTGCTGAAAACTAGGGTTTTGGTTTAGTTTAGTTGGGCCAAGGGCCCACTTTGGGTCCGGTTGGACCGGTTTGGCCCGTTTGGTCCAATCTTGGTCCGATTTCTATAAAATTGGTATCGAAATTCTCGTCTCAATCTCCTCTATCACATTTAGCCATAAAAATAACATTTTTGGCTTTCTAGAATAAATTCTCATTTATGGGTTAATTAGCCGTTAATTAACTGGGTCTTACAAGTATTGGTATTTGTCATCCACCTGAAACCAACACAAATAATTACACAACAAAATAAATCATTTACACATTCATGGGTCTTTTTTAAGTACCACTCCTCCAAATTGAGGGTCGCTTGGTTTCGTTAAGAGAACGACTCCAGGGTGAGCCAGGATTTATCTCTTTTTCTATCTTTTATTGTTGGCATGGTTCTTTGTCTTGTACTAGATAGAGCCATATAGTTGAACTTATCTTTCAGAAACTTATAAACAAATCTAATTTGAACAACTTTAAAGCCCAACAAGTGGTATCAGAGCTGATGGTGGCCAACAAATAGCTATATAATATTAGTACTTTTATTTTTATTATTATTGTTGTTGTAACATTTTTTTCTAATGCATTGTACTCATTTCATTTCAAAAAAGGCTTAAGGAGAGCAACGACATCTTCCGATTTTGCAATCAAGCTTAATGAAGAAAGCCAGCAGCAGGTGAATTAATAATGAACTAAATTAATTAATTTGCTAAATTTTATTTTTGTCAGAAAAGAAGCTAAAAAGTACTTAATTAATTGATGTTTTGACATTAACATAACTAGGTCTGAATTTTACTTGTTTTCAGTTGGTGGTTGACAACGGCATCATTTCAGTGACTTTGTCAATACCGGAGAGCTATGTGTGTATATATGAGCTCTCTTTTTCTATTATTTATTATTTTTATTTTTTATTAACTGTTTGTTTGACATCATACACTTTTTAATTGTGATTTTTATGTATTATTTTTGTTATTATCTTTTTATAATATGATTTCTTGATCCTATTAGAAAAGCTAAATTAAATAAAAAATTTATATTTCTTTAGTTTTATTTAAAAATATATTTTATTTATTTTTATATGTTATTTTTATTTTAGTAAGTAAATATTAATTTCATTATAAAATTAACTAATAACTATTCAAATATCTAAATTAAAATGATAAGATAACATAAAAAAAATTATTTAAGTTGATGTCTATTTTAATAAATTTTTATCTAAAAATAATTTTGAATAGTATAATTCAAACAACATTTATTTTATTATAATCAATTTTGATACAAAAACGGCCAAACATAAATCACTTTAATACAAATCTTTTTTTTTTTATCAAAATCAAGTTTGTAAAATCAATTTTATGCAAATAAGTAGTATCAGATTCGAACAAGTGGTATCAGAGCCGATGGTGACCCGACAAATGCTATATAATATTAGTGCTTTCACTTTTATTATTATTATTGTTGTAACATTTTTTTCTAATGCACTGTATGCATTTCATTTTAGAAAAGACTAAAGAGGGAGCAACAGCATGGAGGCAGCATAATATTTCGATTTTGTAGTCAAACTTAATGAAGAAAGCCAGCTGCAGGTGAATTAATAATAAACTAAATTAAATAATTTGCTAAGTATTATTTTTATCCGAAAGGAAGCTAATCTCCCACCCTTAACGCACCTGCTACATTTTATATAAGTCATGGTGTGAAATTAAATAGAAAAATAAACATATGAAAAATATTGTATCAAATTATTGTACCAATTTTAGACTAACAATCTTCCTAACACTATTCTTCGTTGATCAGGTGGAAAGTAATCTGGTGACAGTAAAAAATCGTAAGGTCAGGCTTTGATTTTATTGGAGAACTAATAATAATTACCAAAGAATAAAAAAATCAATTATTAATTATCGTAATTATTTTCATTATGAGAAATTAAAGTAAGAGAGAAACCTGGTAAATAGCATCTGACCAAAGAGACAAGGGATGATCGAAGATTGAAGCAGAGTTAAGGTAGACAAAAACAGGTCCGAAAACCTTTTTATAAGTGTCGCCTTGTTGGAAAGACATGGTTACTTCTTTGCCGACATATTGAGTGCTGACAAACATGAAAAGAGTGAAGGGGCCAACGTGAGAAGTGAGGTCTAGCTTGATGGGGTCACCATCGCGGAACTCATTGGAAGGAGTAATCATCCAAAAACCCACGGATTTATCAGGCTGAAGGCTAATTCATCCATGAACATTGTTTTCACTGTTCTCACTTGAGTATTGGTATTTGTCATCCACTTGAAACCAACACAAATAATTACACAACACAATAAATCATTTACATTTTCACGGGTCTTTTTTAAGTACCTCTCCTCCAAATTGAGGGTTGCTTGGTTTCGTTAAGAGAATGACTTAAGGATGAGCCATGATTTATTCTATTTTTCTATCTCTTATTGTTGGCATGATTCTTTGTCTTGTACTAGATAGAGCCATATAGGTGAACTTATCTTTCAGGAGCTTATAAACAAATCTAATTTAAATAACTTCAAAGCCCAACAAATGATATCAGAGCTGATGATGGCCCAACAAATAGCTATATAATATTAGTGCTTTCACTTTTATTATTATTGTTGTTCTAACATTTTTTTCTAATGCATTGTACTCATTTCATTTCAAAAAGGGCTTAAGGGAGCAACGACAATCAGATAGTATCATCTTCCGATTTTGTAGTCAAGCATAATGAAAAAAATCAGCAATAGGTGAATTAATAAAGAACTAAATTAATTAATTTGTTAAGTTTTATTTTTATCAAGAAAGAAGCTAAAAAGTACTTAATTAATTGATGTTTTGACATTAACATAACTAGGTTTGAATTTTACTTGTTTTCAGTTGATGGTTGACAACAACATTATTTCAGTGACTTTGTCAATACCGGAGGGCTATATGTGTTTATATGAACTCTCTTTTTCTATTATTTATTATTTTTATTTTTTGTTAACTGTTTATTTGATATCATACACTTTTTTAATTGTGATTTTTGTATATTATTTTTATTATTATCTTTTTATAATATGATTTCCTGATCCTATTAGGAAAACTAAATTAAATAAAAAATTTATATTTCTTTAGTTTTATTTAAAAATATTTTTTGTCTATTTTTATAGGTTATTTTTATTTTAATAAGTAAATATTAATTTTATTATAAAATTAACTAATAAGTTCTATTCAAATATCTAAATTAAAATGATAGGATAACATAAAAAAATTATTTAAGTTGATGTCTATCTTAATAAATTTTTATCTAAAAGTAATTTTGAATAGTATAATGCAAACAACATTTATTTTATTATAATCCATTTTGATACAAAAATTGTCAAACATAAATCACTTTAATATAAACTTTTTTTTTATCAAAATCAAGTTTGTAAAATCAATTTTATACAAACAAGTAGTATCAAAGTCGAACAAGTGGTATCAGAACCGATGGTGACCCTACAAATGCTATATAATATTAGTGCTTTCACTTTTATTATTATTGTTGTAACATTTTTTTTCTAATGCACTGTATGCATTTCATTTTAGAAAAGGCTAAAGGGGGAGCAACAACATGCAGACAGCATAATCTTCCGATTTTGCAGTCAAGCTTAATGAAAAAAGCCAGCAGCAGGTGAAGTAATAATGAACTATATTAAATAATTTGCTAAGTATTATTTTTATCAGAAAAGAAGCTAATCTCCCACCCTTAACACACCTGCTACATTTTATATAAGTCATGGTGTGAAATTAAATAGAAAAATAAACATATAAAAAATATTGTATCAAATTGTTGTACCAATTTTAGACTAACAATCTTCCTAACACTATTCCTCGTTGATCAGGTGGAAAGTAATCTGGTTATAATGGAAAATCGTAAGGCCAGTCTTTGACTTTATTGGAGAACTAATAATAATTACCAAAGAATAAAAAAACTAATTATTAATTATCGTAATTATTTTCCTGGTAAGAAATTAAAGTAAGAGAGAAACCTGGTTAATAGCATATGACCAAAGAAACAAGGGATGATCGGAGATTGAAGCAGAGTTAAAGTAGACAAAAACAGGTCCAAAAACCTTTTTATAAGTGTCACCTTATTGGAAAGACATTGTTACTTCTTTGCCGGCATAGTGAGTGCTGGTAAATATGGAAAGAGTGAAGGGGCCAAAGTGAGAAGTGAGGTCTTGCTTGATGGGGCTACCATTGCGGAACTCATTGGAAGGAGTAATCATCTAGAAATCCAGGGTTCATCAGGCTGAAGGCTAATCCATCCATGAATGTTGCTTTTAGTGTTCTCACATGAGTATTGATATTTGTCATCCACCTGAAACCAATACAAATAATTACACAACAAAACAAATTATTTACACATTTACGGGTCTTTTTTAAATACCTCTCCTCCAAAATGAGGATTGCTTGGTTTCGTTAAGAGAACGACTTAAGGGTGAGCCAGAATTTATCCCATTTTTCTATCTCTTATTGTTGGCATGGTTCTTTATCTTGTACTAGATAGAGCCATATAGCTGAACTTATCTTTCAGGAGGTTATAAACAAATCTAATTTAAACAATTTCAAAGCCCAACAAGTGGTATCAGAACCAATGGTGGCCCAACAAATAGCTATATAATATTAGTGCTTTCACTTTTATTATTATTGTTGTTCTAACATTTTTTTTCTAATGCATTGTACTCATTTCATTTCAAAAAAGGCTTAAGAAGAGCAACGACATGCAGATAATATCTTCTTCCGATTTTGTAGTCAAGCATAATGAAAAAAACCAGCAATAGGTGAATTAATAATGAACTAAATTAATTAATTTGTTAAGTTTTATTTTTGTCAGAAAAGAAGCTAAAAAGTACTTAATTAATTGATGTTTTGACATTAACATAACTAGGTTTGAATTTTACTTGTTTTCAGTTGGTGGTTGACAACGGCATCATTTCGGTGACTTTGTCAATATCGGAAGGGTAGGTGTGTTTATATAAGCTTTCTTTTTCTATTATTTATTATTTTTATTTTTTGTTAACTGTTTATTTGATATCATACGCTTTTTTAATTGTGATTTTTGTATATTATTTTTGTTATTATCTTTTTATAATATGATTTCTTGATCCTATTAAAAAAACTAAATTAAATAAAAAATTTATATTTCTTTAGTTTTATTTAAAAATATATTTTATCTATTTTTATAGGTTATTTTTATTTTAGTAAGTAAATATTAGTTTTATTATAAAATTAACTAATAAGTTCTGTTCAAATATCTAAATTAAAATGATAGGATAACATAAAAAAATTATTTAAGTTGATGTCTATTTTAATAAATTTTTATCTAAAAGTAATTTTGAAATGTATAATGCAAACAACATTTATTTTATTATAATCCATTTTGGTACAAAAATTGCCAAACATAAATCACTTTAATACAAACTTTTTTTTAATCAAAATCAAGTTTGCAAAATCAATTTTATGAAAACAAGTAGTATCAGAGTCGAACAAGTGGTATCAGAACCGATGGTGACTCTACAAATGCTATATAATATTAGTGCTTTCACTTTTATTATTATTGTTGTAACCTTTTTTTTTTCTAATGCACTATATGCATTTCATTTTAGAAAAGGCTAAAGGGGGAGCAATACACATACAGGTAGCATAATCTTCCGATTTTGCACTCAAGCTTAATGAAACCTAGGAGTAAGAAACGTCCTAGGATACGCCGCCGGTTCCTACAGTGGTCTCCATCATATCTTCCCGTTCACAAGAACGAAAGCGGACGATGTATACTGCACCCACCTGAAAAGCTGCTTTTTCCTTTGAATCACGCTGTTGCTAACCCTAGCCACGGCAGTGGCGGTATACGTGAAAGAGAAACCACTCTCGCCGCAGAAATTAACGGCGGCGGCAGACGCCGAGATTAAAGGCAAATCAGAACGCATGGATAAGCATTAATACATTATGGTAACAAAATGTATATTTAATTATTCTGTGAGAACTAAAACTAAATATATTTTGTTATTTCTATATTTAATAGGCTTTATCAAATATAGAAATAAAATAACATTTTCCTAATTTCTAACTAATTATTCTATAAAAGTGTAGATCATTTTTTAAATAATCTAACCTTGTTTATGTTATTTTTAACTAGAATTAATTTGACTAAAGGATCTTAAATTAATTAAAATATCCTTCTCCCTCCCTCTTTTATTATAAAAACTCTCACATCCCTTCCCTTGAACTCCACACCGTAACACTCAACTCACAAACACACACACACATACACACACTACTTGAATTGAAAGTTTCAAACACACGTAACACACAATTCACAAACACACACACAGTACTTGAATTAAAACTCTTTCAAACACACAATGGAGTTCCTTTCTCTTAACGTAGAGAACCAGTCCGCACTACTATCGAAACCGAGTCTTTTACGTCAGATCATTGTTGTGGCGTCTATCGCCGTAGGTGTTCAGTTTGGATGGGCATTACAGCTATCCTTGTTGACACCCTACGTCCACCTCCTTGGTATCCCACACGCTTCCGCAGCTTACATCTTATTTTGCGGACCAATAAGTGGGATGCTCGTGCAGCCCAAAGTAGGCTACTAAAGTGACCGCTGCACGTCGCGGTTTGGACGACGGCAGCCTTTCATTGCTGTCGGTGCCTTAGCGGTCGCCATTGTGGTGCTACTTATAGGCTACGCTGCTGACATGGGACAGATGTTTGGTGACTCGCTCGAGAAGAAGGCCCGCCCGCGCGCCATAGCCATCTTCATGGCCGGGTTCTGGATCCTCGACGTTGCGAACAACATGCTTCAAGCTCCATGTCGGGCACTCCTCGCCAACCTCGCCGCTGGTGACCAACGGAAAATGCGGACGGCCAACGCTGGCTTCTCATTCTTCGTGGGGTGGGAAACGTCCTAGGATACGCCGCCGGTTCCTACAGCGGTCTCCATCACATCTTCCCGTTCACAAGAACGAAATCGGGCGATGTATACTGCGCCCACCTGAAAAGCTGCTTCTTCCTTTTAATCACGCTGTTGCTAACCCTGGCCACGGCGGTGGCGGTTACGTGAAAGTGAAACCACTCTCGCCGCAGAAATCAACGGCGGCGGCTGACGCCGAGATTAAAGGCAAATCAGAATGCATGGATAAGCATTAATGCATTATAGTAACAAGATGTATATTTAATTATTCTGTGAGAACTAAAACTAAATATATTTTGTTATTTCTATATTTAATAGTCTTTATCAAATATAGAAATAAAATAACATTTTTCTAATTTCTAACTAATTATTCTATAAAAGTGTAGATCATTTTTTAAATAATCTAACCTTGTTTATGTTATTTATAACTCAAATTAATTTGTCTAAATGATCTTAAATTAAATAACATACCCTCTCCCTCCCTCTTCTATTATAAAAACTCTCACACCCCTTCCCCTGAACTCCACACCATAACACACAATTCACAAACACACACACACACTACTTGAATTGAAAGTTTCAAACACACGTCACACACAATTCACAAACACACAATGGAGTTCCTTTCTCTCATCGTAGAGAACCAGTCCGCACTACCACCGAAGCCAAGTCTTCTACGTCAGATCATCGTCGTGGTGTCTATCGCCGTCTGTGTTTAGTTTGGATGGGCTTTACAGCTATCCTTGCTGACACGCTACGTCCACCTCCTTGGTATCCCACACGGTTCCGCAACTTACATCTTATTTTACGGACCAACAAGTGGGATACTCGTGCAGCCCATAGTAGGCTACTATAGTGACCGTAGCACGTCGCGGTTTGGACGACGACGGCCTTTCATTGCTGTCGGTGCCTTAGCGGTCGCCGTTGTGGTGCTACTTATAGGCTAAGCTGCTGACATGGGACACATGTTTGGTGACTCGCTCGAGAAGAAGGCCCGCCCGTGCGCCATTGCCATCTTCGTGGTTGGGTTCTGGATCCTCGACGCTGCGAACAACATGCTTCAAACTCCATGCCAGGCACTCCTTGCGAACCTCGCCACTGGAGACCAATGAAAAATGCGGACAGCCAATGCTGGCTTCTCGTTCTTCGTGGGAGTTGGAAACGTCCTAGAATACGCCGCCGGTTCCTACAGCGGTCTCCATCACATCTTCCCGTTCACAAAAACGAAAGCGGGCGATGTATACTGCGCCCATCTGAAAAGCTGCTTCTTCCTTTCAATCACACTGTTGCTAACCCTAGCCACGGCAGCGGCGGTATACGTGAAAGAGAAACCACTTTCGCCGTAGAAATCAACGGCAGCAGCGAATACCGAGATTAAAGAAAAATCAGAACGCATGGATAAGCATTAATGCATTATGGTAACAAAATATATATTTAATTATTCTGTGAGAACTAAAACTAAATATATTTTGTTATTTCTATATTTAATAGGTTTTATCAAATATAGAAATAAAATAACATTTTCCTAATTTCTAACTAATTATTCTATAAAAGTGTAGATCATTTTTTAAATAATCTAACATTGTTTATGTTATTTATAACTCAAATTAATTTGTCTAAATGATCTTAAATTAAATAACATACCCTTGAAGGGCCAGCTTATCTCTAGTATATATTACATGATCATACTTGTATATATTACATTATCAGGTTTCAAACCATGATCCTGCATCTGTTTTAAGAGACCAAATAGTGTTTTCCTATCTAGTTGCTTCAGTGAACCGTGGATGAGAACAGCATGGCAAACCAAATCTAAATTGATTCCTCTTTGAATCATCTCAGAAGCAGCACTCAACGCCTCCACCAATCTACCTTCCCGGCAATAACCATGTAGAAGTGCGCTATAGCACATCTCGTTTAATTTACGGTCCTGTTTGTGTAGAACATCAACAAAATTTTTAGCATCTGAAACCCTGCCAGCAGAACAAAGGCCACTGATAAGAGGTCTGTAGGTATATGTGTCCGGAACAGGGCCTTTCTGAAGCATCTCATCAAGTAATTCAAACGCCTTGTCAATTTTACCACTCCTACAATACCCTTCAATCATAACATTATATGTTACCTCATTTGGGGTGATTTTCTTTTCCACCATTTCAACAAAAAGTTTGGATGCTTCAGCCATATTATTTGCACTGCAAAACCCAGAAATAAGCGCAGTGAAGGTATACACATTTGGGGCATACAGTTGGAATGCTTTTCGTAGTTGTAGATCTTTGCAATATGTACTAATCAACGGCGTAAAGGTTGTCACAGTAGGCTTCAAACCTTTATTGATCATCCGAGCGAACAAAGACTCGGCGGCACTCAAATGACCAAACATGCATTGGCCATTTATCATGGAGTTGTATGCATATACAGTTTCTGCTATGCCAGCCTCTATCATTCTATCAAACCTTCCCCTTCTGCAAAAGGAATCAATCAGAATAGAATAAGTAATATCGTTGGGATGCAAGTTCACCGGACACATATTATAAAGCGACTCTGATTTATCCAAATCTCCTCGTTTGCACAAAGCTTTGATTAATGCATTACAAGCAAACAAATTTGGCAGAAAACCAAATCTGCTTACCTGAACAACCAAATTATAAGCATCATCAACCTTTCCTTGCTTTCTTAACCCATCTACTAGCCAATTCAATCATTTCATTAAAAAGCTGCAATCCAGCCGAACAAGTATAAGAATCAGGTCCAATATCCACGTTCACCCACTCATCAAACAATTCCAAAACTATTATAAACCTTCTAATTCTCAATAAACCATTCAAAAGCGTCCTCACTACTCACAATTAAAACTGGTCAATAGAGACTCCATATTTTTACACTTCCATTCATGTGTATCTAATAATAGAAAAGAAGAAAAAAAAAAACGATTCATATATCACTATACTGCAATGTCTATTTATCATTTTGTTTTATTTAAATTAGAATAGAAGAAAAAATAAGTAACAGGAATTACTTAATAATTCATATATCACTATACTGCCATATTTATTTTAATAAATATCTATCTTTGATTTTTTTTAAAAAAAAAATTTACATGCCAATCGCTTAAATTTTTTGAGTGTCTTTTATTTTTTATTTTTAGAAAAATAAACTAGAACACTCTTAAGTCTTGACTCAAGTCTTATCCAATGGAAATCATGAACTGGATGTAATTCCTTATCTTCTTCGGACACTCCAAACCCCTTGCTCCTACACTCACTCACCATGCCACTGCCACATATTCAACAAACCACCGTAAACCAATTACACCATTAACCACCTTTAATGGAAGCTGTTTTATTCGCCGCTAATCCAGCTTCTCACCTCAAACTTCTTCCCACTCTCAAACAACCCTTCTCTTCCACCCACCACCTCCCCTTCCGCCACAAAACCAACCACGTCCACCTCCCTCCTCTCTCCGCACTCCAAAACCAGAGCCAGCCAACTCCCACCGAAGATGAATCCTACGGCGAGGTCAAGAAAATCATCGGAAGCAGAGCCCTCGAAGGTGCCACTGGAATGGAGTACCTCATAGAGTGGAAAGACGGTCATGCCCCTTCCTGGGTCCCCTCTGACTTCATAGCCAAAGACGTCCTCTCCGAATACGAGTCTCCCTGGTGGACCGCAGCTAAGAAAGCCGACCACGACGCACTCCGTCAAATCCTCGACTCCGATGATGGTCGGGACGTCAACGCCGTCGACTCAGACGGCCGCACTGCCCTCCTCTTCGTCGCTGGACTGGGTTCTGAGCCCTGCGTCCGCCTCCTCGCGGAGTCCGGCGCCGATGTCGACCACCGCGACAACGCCGGCGGCCTCACCGCTCTCCACATGGCGGCGGGCTACGTGAGGCCCGGCGTCGCGAAGCTTCTCCTGGACCTCGGTGCGGATCCGGAAGGGGAGGACGATCGAGGGAGAACGGCGCTGGATCTGGCGAGGGAGCTTCTGAAGGCGACGCCGAAAGGGAATCCGATGCAGTTTGGGAGGAGGATTGGGTTGGAAGGGGTGGTTAGGGTTTTGGAAGGCGCGGTTTTCGAGTTCGCGGAGGTGGAGGAGATTATTGAGCGGAGGGGGAAGGGTGAGAATTTGGAGTACCTTGTGCGGTGGAAGGATGGTGGCGCCAACGAGTGGGTGAAGGCGAGGTTTGTGGCGGAGGATCTGGTTAGGGATTACGAAGCTGGCCTTGAGTACGCGGTGGCGGAGGCGGTGCTTGGGAAAAGGGTCGGCGATGAAGGGAGACCGGAGTTTTTAGTTAAGTGGGCTGATATGGATGAGCCCACTTGGGAGCCTGAGGAGAATGTGGATCCTGAACTCGTTAAGGAGTTTGAGTTAAGTAGTAATGGTCAGGCCCAAATTAGTAATGGGCCTATTCCGAGTAATGGGCCTGAAGTGGTGTTTTCGAATCAGGACAGCCTGTGATTGGCATAATTGTTTCGTTTCTAAAATTACATGATCTAATAATGCAAATTTTACTAGTTGCTTTGCTGATTAAATGGTAGTGACCATGTTATTTTTAAAGAAACTACAAACCATATTCATATTTGCTTAAATTTTATCTAGATTTTGACAGAGTATGATGTTAGATGTTCAGAACTTAGACTTTAGACCACAAATTAACCAACAACGAAAAAGAATTAGAAAAGAAGAATATGAAGTATGAACAGCTGTTTTGACAGCTCATCCAGCAGGAATTTGTGTTGCCGGTATTGGTGGTTTCTGACTTTCTGTGCTCTGCTCGATAAAGAAAATCATGGGAAAATGTTGTTGTATTTAGTTTGGCATTTTCCATCTAAGCAGCAAGTGATTTATTATTTATATACCAAAAGCACCCTCAATTTGAATTATCAAATTACTGATACAAAGACTTTCTAAATTTACCAATGATAAAAATATTCTAAAATGTGAAAAAAATTGAAAAATATATAATTTTTTTAATAAATGATAAATGAATTTTGTATTTAGCAGAATATTTGTTTTTTTATTTGAAATTTTAAAAAATATTTAAATAACTATTTAAAAATTTATGCAATAAAAGACCAAAATTCAAAGTTTAATTTTTTTTGTTTTTTAGAAATGATTTTGGTCATTCAGAAAAAATACAAAAAAAAATCCATTTAATATAAAATCACAAATTTTTTTTAAGAAATATATTTTTTATTTAAAAAAATATATTTAATTTAAATATTTTTATTATTTTTTTAAATATTTTGAAAATATTTTGCTTGTGAGTAAATTAGAAGATATTTAGTCACCAAAAAAAAAAAATTAGAAGATATTTTTGTCTACCATAATGACTATCATTTGATAATACTTAATAAATATGGCGAAAATTAATATCACATTATTTTCTATTTGATAACACTTCATTTTAAAATAAAAAAGATATAAAAATATAACGAAATTAAAAAATATTATAAAACAAAATTCATGTCACCTGCATATTTCTGTCTTCAAGGGATCACATATTTAATCCATCTCTGGTTTCCATGTGATCCAAAAGCGGAGGCTAGTACTAGTGTACTAGGCCCTCGATTTTGGTACCCAAGGAGGCAAGGACTAGTATAAGCCTTTGCTTCATAAAGAATTCTGAAAACCATTCACTGTGGGCTAATTTTGTTGACTTGTGAGCCCAATAATCAAACGTTGAGAATGGAAGGAGGGTCCACAACCTCACCCAAAGCCCTATCCTAATGGAAACAATGGGACCACTTTCCATGTTAGTGTCCTTACGAAGAGCGTTCTAGACAACTAATTTAGATTAATTGAATAATTATTTTTTTCGTCTATTTAAATAAATATTAAAATTTATATCATATATTATATATGTAATAATTTATTAATTAATAAAATTTTTATATAAAAATTAAATTTATAATAAAATAGTCTTTAATATGTTAAACTAAAAGATACTATGAAAAAAAAAAAATCTTAGACTCACTACTGCCTGCGCAAATCCGCAAACCAAGACTAAAACCTTCATGTCTTTTAATGCATGAAAATTTGTCACCCAAAACAAAAACGCATGAAATTTGGCCCCACACTCCTTTTTGATCATGCATTCTTAAACTCCACAAAGGTATTTATTTATTAAGAATATTTTCTTTTTAGGGTGAATTAGTGTCCTATCCCACCCATAACCCTTGAAGCCTATATATCAACTCTAATTCTATTTCAATTCAAGTATTCAACCACTCACTCGGAAAGAGAGGACAAAGGAAAAACGTAGCTTAAGAAATAAGTCACTCACACAAAACAAAATAAGTCAGATACACGAGGAAGGTAAAACCTTCGAGTTTAGTGCGCCTATCTCTGCTTCCCACAAATCACCAAAGAATTTGAGTGTTTGGAATTGCGTGATAAACCCCAATCCACCAAAGATTGTACTACTAATATTAAAATACCAAAATTTAAGAATATTTAATATGTACTTAACGAAGAAAATTAATATTTCTTTTGCATAAATGATATGGTTTTTAAATTTGTGACGAGGTATAAAGAATGGACTTGAAAAAGCAAAATAATAAGCCAGAGAATTTTAACAAAGAAGTAAATAAATGATATATTTGCGGAAGCCATCTTTCCAAATAAATTGGCCTACTATACAAGAAATTATCAGATTGAGTAAGAGGAGATATGCTATAAATAAAGCCATAAATATATTCATTGCCAACGCGTTCAAACAAATTTTTCAACGCAACAGCACAAAAAGGGTACACCTTCTATGACGAAAATTCTATTTACATTAAAAAATAAAATCAATTATTATATATTTTTATATAAATAGTTCATTTTAATATAGATCTAACATAATTATTTTTACAAATACATAAATTTTTATTTTTATTAATAAAAGTTTTAAGTGTTAACATATATGAATTAATAAAATTAATTTTGTACAAATAAATAAATAAATGATCGTTTTTATCTATATAAATTCACAGCTTTCTATAAATAAAATTAACATTTAAAAACTTTTGTGATATAAAAAATATATTTTGTGAATATAAACTTAATTTCGTTCAATTGATAATGTAAACCTTTTTCATTGTATTACTAAATTAAAACTTACCAAAATAACTGATATTCTTTAAACTTCTAACAGTCACACATTATTATTACTTATAATTTTCCCAAAACTATTAGATTAAAAAAAATATAGAGAGACAATAAATTTAATAAATAATATAATTATATATATAATAATTTTTTTTATTTATAATTTTTGTATGAGTGTAATGTATTTTTATTTTATTAAATTAATTCTAAAATATATTATTTATATTGTTTATGAAAATCATTGTCAACCTAATAAAACCGAATTGATTAAACTGCCGTAAAACCCTTTTTTACTTGGAAGTTTGAAAACAGTAAAGTTGAACCTTTATAATAACTTTAAAATTTATCATCTTCAAAATCCTTTCAGGCATAAAGTTATCTACATTGGTCCATGATTAGTTGGAAGTTAGTAAACAATGAAAGCTAAATTTTATTCTGTGTAGTTTTCCTTATAACTTAAAATTAGGAGAAATTAATTAATTAATTAATTGATGTAAAATTTTATATGATCAATAAAATGTATCATTTTTTATTAACACTTAGACAATTTTAAATATTAAAAATTAAAAATTAAATATTAAATTATAAATCTTAAATTTTAAATTTTGATAATATAAAAATAAAATATTGATTATTAGTTAATATTAATAAAAAATATTGTTATTAAGTAAACACACATAGTATTTTTATTGTATAAAATTAATAGTTAAAAATTATTAAATAATAATTTAATTAAATAATTTTTAAATATCAACTTTATATAAAAATAAATACACGTAAATTTTTATTTTATTATTTATATTTCTCTTAATTAACTAATTAAATTAATTTAAAAATTATATTATTAGTCAACTTAAATAATTCTAGAGCATTGGAATTATATTTTGCATATATAGTAATCTGTTAGCCAGCCGGACAGAGGGATATGGTGAAAAAAATTATATTTGTCTTGTCTTAATTAATTAAGAGGAGAAAGGGCTAATTAAGTTGAATATTTAGTGTAGTAACCTTTGATAATATGTGACCGTTTTGTAAAGTATATTTAAAACAATTAAAAAGCTTCCATTCTCTCTTCATTTTCCACTTCTGTGTATCTCTGCGACTGTGACAGGCTCTGTTCATAACTCATAAAAGCACACGCAAAGCAAAAAACACACACAAAGAAGAAGAAGAAAACAATGGGAGGAGTTAGAATGCACACGAAATCCGACTCCGACGTAAGCATCGACCAATCAACATCGTCGCCACCGCGATCTCCACGCCGTCCACTGTACTACGTCCAAAGCCCATCCAACCATGACGTCATCGAGAAGATGTCGTACGGCTCCTCCCCCGCCGCATCACCGCAGCACCACCACCACTACTATGTCTGCTCCCCCGTCCACCATTCCCGCGAGTCCTCCACCTCTCGTTTCTCCGCCTCTCTCAAGAACCCTAGCCGCCACCCTCACCACCACCACCACACCTCCTCCTCCTTCGCACCCTGGAAGAAGCTCAGCCGCCACGATTCCGAAGCCGCCGGTGACGACGACGACGACGACGACGACGCATATGATGACTCCGGCCGTAACATCCGCCTCTACTTCTGCTTCTTCCTCCTCTTCGTGGTCCTGTTCTCCGCGTTCTCTCTTATCCTTTGGGGTGCCAGCAAGAGTTACAAGCCTCGCGTCACCGTTACGGTAACCAACAAACGAAACCTTCATTTTCTCCGAGTTGACTCGGTGGTTTCATCCGAGTTGTGACTCGCTGTTTTTACATTTTGTGTAAAATTCTTGTGTACGAGTGATTCATGATTCATGCATTGAGGTTACCACTTACTTTCAGTAAAGTTTTCAGCTGGTGAGAGACATTATGGAGTGTGTAATTACCGAATTGACCTTCCCTCTGGCCCTGCATTCCTTTTTAACTTTGATTTAATGTAGTTCCGTTGTTGTTGGGGTTTGAATAATGCAAATCATGAGTTTCTGAATTGAATAATAATATTTGTGGGGCCTAAATGCGATCATTGTTTGTGTGTTCCCTTGTGCTAGTGCTTAGTTATTTGGAGTTTGGATAAGAATATTTATTAATAAAGAAAATGCAGAACATGGTGTTCTGGAATCTGAATGTACAATCTGGGAACGACGGAACGGGGGTGCCAACGGATATGCTGTCATTGAACTCAACGGTGAGGATCTCATACAGAAACCCTGCCACCTTTTTCGGCGTCCACGTCACCTCCACCCCTCTTCAGCTCAACTATTATCAACTCAAACTAGCCTCCGGCCAGGTATCATATATTAATATTTATTATTATTATTATTATTATAATTTCTTGATTGACTTTAGAGTATAGAGATTGGAAGGGGCCGTTTGGGAGGGGCATGGGGCATGGGGCAATAGAGAGCAGAGGAGTGTATTGGGGAACACAGACATACTGAAGAAGGGTTCTGTTTGATTGGTTCTCTTTTGTTGGCTTTTTTGTTTACTGAATAAAAACTAAAAAGCCTGCTTTTCCTTCTCCTTCTTCTGGATTCATCCTTTAACCTAGTTGTGGGGGACCTACTTGTCATTGGTTATGTTTTGCTTGGAAAAAAATTGATTCCTTTCTCTTCATCAAATCCTACACGCACCTTTCTCTCTCTTTCACGTGGGTTTCACGCCCATTTTAATAGGAATTAGGATACACCACTATTAATTTGATTACACTACACTAGGCCATAAAGACAGGCCCCATTCCAATTACCCACAGACATTCCTACTCTTATTATTATTAAACTCCTCTAAAGTGCAAATTAATAAAGAAATAGAGAGGAAGGAAATAGAAAGAAAAGAAAGAGAAGAAAAGGAAAGAAATTAAGTGAATTTTTATTTTTTTTAGATGTATTTGGATGGAAGGAAAATAAGAAAGAAAGAAATGTTATAAAAAGATAATTTTATTTTTATATTATAAAATATATTAAAAAAGTAAAAGGGTAGTATTGGAAGTAGAAAAAGAAAAATTAGTTTTCTTTCTATTTTTTTTCTAATATTAGAGAGAAAAAAATTGATGGATTCCACCAGATTTTTTCCATCCATTTTTCTTTCTCTTTAATTTTTTTCAACCAAATAATGAAAAATAATCATTTTTTCTTGCCATTTTCTTTCTTCCTTTTTCTTTCCTTCCATTTTACCTTCAATCAAACATAACCTAAATGAAGATAATAGAACTCACGTGATAGTATTTATAAATTTAATATTGGTTAATTTCTTATTTTATTCAGTTATAATTTTTTTATTTTAAAAGCTCTTTATTATTGTTATTATTATTAGAGTTTAATTTTGATACGAGTCACATTTGTTTGTCGGATGATTACATCTGATTTTCTGATGATCATTCACTCATTCAATCTAAAAGATAGTTATTTTACTAACATGACAATATGTAATTGGATGTATGAATAATAAAATTATTTTATAATATCAAAATTAAATTATTAATGTTATTATTATTATTTCTCTTCAGTGTTAACTATAAGGGTCTTCAACTTCTTCACATTCCCATTTCTGGATTACAATATCATGGTGTTATTGGATTTGGATTTGAGTTCCAATGTAAAGTGCCATAACTCAGATTAAGTAATTTTCTCCACTCTTGTTGAGATAGTGTTAAAGTATCTAAAATAAACTACTTTATATGAGATTATATTGAAGTATCTACACTTATTAGTTTGTTGCTTTAGCCCTCTCTATGGAAGGACATCATGCACTTCTATAGTTAACTATTTTGAATCAACTAATCTGTCTAACATTGTCTTCATCCATATCCTTTGATTTTGTTAATACAACAAAGAATACATGATCAATTGCTGTTACCTATGAAAATGACTCTTGCCAATGGAATGATATAACAGATGCAGAAGTTCTATCAGCACAGGAAGAGTCAGAGGAAGCAAGTGGTAGTGGTGTTAGGCCACCAGATTCCACTCTACGGCGGGGTGTCGGTTCTCGGTG
This sequence comes from Arachis ipaensis, assembly GCF_059453495.1. Lineage (NCBI taxonomy): Eukaryota > Viridiplantae > Streptophyta > Magnoliopsida > Fabales > Fabaceae > Arachis > Arachis ipaensis. The sequence continues at coordinate 10,799,625 of NC_142438.1, forward strand.
ACACGAAACAGCACATGGAGAGTGTTGCATTGCCATTAAACCTCACATTTGTGGTGAGATCAAGGGCTTATATCCTCGGAAGATTGGTCAAGTCCAAATTCTACACAAGAATCCGATGTCCGGTCACCTTGCATGGTAACAAACTTGGAAAACCTCTTCACTTGATCCATTCATGTCTCTACGATTGATTTAATTCTCTTCTCCTTGGGCGTCTCTCTCGCGTGTAAAGATATCGATCTTTATTTTTTTTTGTTACCCATTGACTCTGTTACTAGAACTTGTCGTGCCAATTTTAGTGTAAATCGTGTGTTCAATTGGATGTTGTTTGTTTCTAAAAATGCAGTCCATGTTTATAATGTTGACGAATTATTGACAGAAACTGATAAATGTGTGTTAAATTCTTAATAGAATAGAGATGAAGACCAGGATGATAGAACTCAGCAGCAGAAAGCCAGAAACAATATAAATATCTACACAAAAATAATATGGAACTACTCTCAACACAATACGAAAGCAACTATCAATAATAAGTAAATATATTAAGTAAAGCAATAATAAGAACATACTAAGATCTGTTAAAAAAATTCTTTTAATATAAGAGATAAAAATAATCAGTTGTCCAGACAAAAAGGAAGTTTCACTAGCCAAATGAGAAGCAAAAAAAATGGAAAAAATACCTAAAAAAAAGCTGCTGTGTGTGCTCTGCCAATTTTTCCCAATTCCCCCCCCCCCCCCTACATTTCTCAAATCAACATTTCCACTATCCATAATAAAGAACCAAAGGAGACGAACCTAAAGTCTAAATTTTAGGTGGACAATTCTATTTTCTCTCTTTTCTTTCACTCTATGACTGCTCTCTCACTCTCTCAATAACCTCTAAAATCTGATTAGGATATTGACACTTGAGTGTAAAGACTAAAGAGACACCTTCACAATTTGAACTTGGACTTCACAGAGGAGGGAAAACAAGCCCAACAAAGATAAAATGTAGTTCTCTGATGCACTCTGCATGAGCTATATGATGGTTTGTTCTATGAAATTAGCAAGATGACATAAACATTAAAAGAAACTATTCATGTCAGTTTTTGTAGTCGAAATTCGATGAATAACTCGAGATTTTAGTTGGTATATTAGTTTGGGCTTGATTCTTACCATGGATTACAAGTTTTTGAAAGTAGAGAAGTCCAAAAAAAAGGGAAAGAGTAGAGTGTAGAGTGGCGGGTGAGATACGAGAAATTTAATTTTCAACCCAAACAAGTTAATATAATATAACTCAAGTCCAACAAAAAAAATTAATATAACTAAATTTTATATTAACAAAAGTAACTAATTAATTTTGGATATTTAATTGGATAATAATATAAACCTTTTAAACAATTGCATATCGAAATTTAAAACTATATATAACGAGGATACACTTTTGTTAACACGATTTTTTTAAAACTTATTACTTTTTATATTTATACGCTTCTATTACCATAATTATTAAATTCGAACAGAATGAGTGCAAGCGAACTAGTTCGAATCAAGTTGATCGAAATGTGTCCATCAGACCATCACACCTTCAGAAATATTTTAAAATGGCTAAAATAAAAGTCGAACTTATTAGTATTTTCGTTCTCGCTATAAAGAATCCTTATACACAATTTTTATTCGCTAAACTATGATTAATTTTTTGTTTTGTATCATAGAAAACATATATATCTATATATAAAAATAAAAATGCTACTTCACGAGTCGTGCATATCCCACTAAACAGGGGAATGGTGTATCATATATAACCATTTCAAAATAATTTTGACATTCTGATAGATTGAATAGCACTACAAACAGCTATTCAAACTTTAATATATTTACATACTCAGAAGTCAGAATTGTATTTTTGTGTACACACAGACATCAAAAATGATCTAAAGTCTGCTCTGTAACGCGATTCTTCTTTCATTTGAGAAACCAATGAATAATAACAATGGACAAACTATATATTGGTTATTAATTAATTAACAATTAACCTTCAATTTCTTAACTTAATTGTGCTAGTTTAATTAATTAATTAATTAAATCGGTTCATGTTATTAATTACGGTTTGAAAAAATTGGCATTGAGATAGCAACAATAAGCATTCCTAAGCAACCAAGAACAACGTTGAAGCACCAAGCGAAGCTTCTCGTACGAGGTTTCTTAATGGCCACCCACATAAAACATGGGTATGCATAAGACACTGGCACGAATGCGATTCCACCAAGAAGAAGTGACAGTGATGGTAGGAAGGGGAACGCCACGGCTACAAAGAAGGTTAATCCTCCAAAGAAAAGACGAATGCATGTTCTGACCCACCTTGGACACTTGTTGTTCTTTCTGGCTGTGATTTTGAATTCAATGTTGTCGAAAAATGGCATCGCATACACTTGGTAGCTGCTCAGGCAATGTAGAATTACCAAAAAGTACATTGCTCCTATTGTGAACTTCGTTACTTGATGCACGTGCATGTGTGCAAACGAAGTTAATAGCCCGTCTTTTTCAATCTGTAACAAAGGAACATACATACATTAAGTTTGTCAAACTAATATGTGTTAATTTTGATGCATTCCATTTATGAGGATATTGAAAAGGAGCATCATACAATTCAAAAAAGTGAATGTTTTATTCAAGTAGCTGAATTTGTTACTTCATTTTAGTTTTACAAAAATATTCGGCTTCTAATGTGAGTATAGTTATTTCTCACATCTCTTGACAGTTTTTTCTTCATTCTTCTATTAATCCTCTATTAATGCTAGAGATGCTAGATCCATATTTTTATGATATTCATGATTTTAACCAAGAATCATTTTTTATTCATCTGAACTTTTGAACTTGATGTACATTCATTTTTATTCAAGTATGCAACAGGATTGATTTCACTTAGTTGAATAAATTTAAGAGGAATGCTAGGACCAGCAACTTTTGTAATTTGTAGCCATCAATGATGGTTTTAATGGTGTGAGATTAGTGTGAGATTTCATCCAATGACTCACATTTTTTTGCTGGTTACATGCTGGCCAGAATTTAACAAAGTTGCTGGCCCTAAACTTTTTCTTATTACCAAAAAATAAAGAAAAATACATATTAAAGATTATAAGTTTCAAAGACATTATGAAGTTTAGTGGTTATGTTTTAACCAATCCATTTACTATAAAGTGGGTGCCAAATAATGTGGAACAAAATGAACAATAAAACCAATAAATTAAATTCAAAAATTTAAAATTAAATTTCATTATTTGTACAGTTATTTTAGTTTTCAATCCAAAAAAGTTTCATCTTTTGCCTATATATAAATGCATGAATTAGTTGAAAGGAATATAAGAACACAGAAATATCATTTGCTTCTAATTTAAGTTTGAGTTAGTGTTCACTCTTCTTGTAAGTCATTTCACAATGCTCCGATTCTTAGTTCTTTTTTGGTGACTGCTCCGATTCTTAGTTCAAGTCTTCTTACAAGCAATTTTTTTCTTTTTTTTTTTTCCATTATATATATCTTTCTTTTTTTTTTAACGTCATCCGTCTTTATTCTTTTACTTTTACTTTTATTTATTTATTTATATCTTGATTTTATATTATAATTATAAATAATATTTCTTAAGTTTATAATTAAAAAGGCAAGCTAATAATTTTAAATTATAATGATTTTATTAAATAAAATCTAATTATAAAATAATAAATAATATTAACAAATGATTTCATATTATTTTAGTAATTTTAATCTTTTATAATACAACAATATTTTTTAACTAAATTATAAAATAGATAAACTAATTCCACATGATTTAGTCCATGAGTAGTGTTTATTAAAATAAGTCTAATTAGTAATATTTTAATTTTCTATGTTATTGTCAAACTGTGTTGTACAATAGAATAGGTGATATCATAAAATTTAAAAAAAAAAAAGAGCTTTTGCTAAATTTTAAGTTTATCATTTTATATTTTTTTATCGATTTTTAATATTTTTTAGAAAAATTAATTTAGAAATTAAAAACAAACATATCTATTTATTGTAATTTTAGATGTTATTATGTTAATTATAATTTCTATTTTTTTATATAATTTATTACAATTCTATAATTATGAAGTTATAATGATTGAAAGATAAAAAATATTAATACTTTTAATTTGAACATAAATAATTTACATATGAATTTAAGTTTTTGAAAAAAAATTAATTTCATGACACAATTTATATCTTAATTATATGTTTGGCTCCCATAAAAAATTTTTCAAGATGGCTTGTTCAAAGTAAAAATTCCAATTGCATCCAAATTTTGGTATCGTGTTAGATCACATTAACTTATAACTGTATAATAATATGCTTTAATTGCAAAAATACTCATAGTACACAAAAATAAAAAATCATAATAAACAGTAACAATTTACATAACTTTCAACAAACAATCCCTCATACAAGTGTCGAGTTTTTTAATTTTGATATGGAGGGAATGATGGTGTATAACAGGAATATCTAGGTTTATGGTGTATCACCGAATTGTGATGGCTGTGTAGAAGTAATCAGACGGACCGATTAAGAGAATTGAAATCAGACGGTCCGATTTTACAAATCGGACGGTGCACAAATCGGTGGGTCCAATTTGCGTCTTTCCTCCACGTGGCGTGCATGCAGATGGCTTCCTTGGTTGGCTTCGTATGACTATACCCCAAACACGAGTGTTCCCTCCCCTCCCAGCAGACATCTCCTTCACTCCCATATCCCTTTCTTCATGCTCCCCAACCTCACCACTTTTTTCATTATTCATCATTGTTGGACCATAACAAAGCTCCGAAAAATTTGGAAAAAAATGTCAAAAAGACCAAAAATTAAAAAAGTAAATCAACCAGAATTTTATATTGTTAATTATCTTGGGCATGCATCTTAATTATGTAAGTTTTTATTTTTTAATAATTTGATTTAATAATAATAATAATAGTGATAATATTAGATTTTATTAGCAATATATATTATAATGGCACTAAGTAGAGATTAATCATGTATATGTGTATGATTTTATTGTTAGGTGGCTAAAAATAGAGATTAAAATGAGGATTAGTCATGTATGTATGTATGAAATAATGATAAGTTTTTACTCTTGATTTGGGTTTTTTTATGATTATTAGTTAAACTGAAATGAAATAATGAAAGAAAGAATGAATGAATGTGAATGAAAGAAGAAGGAGAATGAGAATAAGATCTGTACATATTAGATATTGTTATTGGTATTAGTATTAGTAGTAATTGAGTTTAATAAATTATTACGATTAATAATATAAATTTAATAAATTATTTATGATCATTAATAATAATTGAATTTAACATAATTTAGTAAAATTTAGACAATAAATTAGTAATAACTAAATCTAAATTAGAAAATTAGTATGTTGTTTTATAAATAATAATAATAATAATAAAAGAAGTTGAAAGAAAAAAAATATTTATTCTACGAATAAATAATTTATCAGTCGTGAAATTATTCTGGTTAGTTAGTTAAGGTTAATTAATTTTTGTTACAAGGTAATGAATATGATTGAAGGATTTTTGTATAACAGATTTACTATGTATGTTTGAAATGCAATTATGCTGGTAATTAGTTATAATACTAATTGTGTTTTTGTTAATATAGTTATATTATACCGGTACTTATAACAGAAATGTGATATTGTAGGGTTCACGGATATTGATATGTGATCACTTAAAGCTGCCGGATCCATACAACCAAATTGTTGAGTCACACTTACACGAGACTAGATTTTATTATGTTTCTCAGATTAGAGTTATTCAATGTCAGTCAGCAATGATTAATGCTCTGTTTCAGAGATGGCGGCCTGAGACTCACACATTTTATTTTTCGATTGGTGTGTGTACCGTGACCTTGGAGGATGTGACAATAATTCTCGTTCTGCCGACAAATGATCTTCCGGTTACAGGACCGACCATGAGTAGTTTTGAGGCATTAGAGGCCGAGTGATTTTACCAGTTTGGGGTTGCATCGAGGAAGATGGACTGTAGAGGAAGCTTTATAAAATTAATTGTTCTGTAATCATCTCACTGTTTCGATGTGTCTAGTTTGTTTGGCAGGCTTATGGCGTTGGAGACATTGACCCAGACGTGATTCCTTTAGACATCCGTCATAATTCGGTTATTTGGAGTGCCACGGTGCTGCTTATATCTTTTGAATGCAACGAGTGGCATGCATCTGACAGAGTCAGAAGGTAATTTGGCTTGAGACAAGGTGTTCCTAATCAAGAGCGGGATCTAGGTGCATCACATGGCGAAGTTCTAATTGGGCCTAAGAATCAAGATTGGGCTGATACCCACTCTTTTTGGGTGATGCAGTGGACCAATCGGTATGGTCACATTCTTGTTGATGACTTGGTGCCTTTACATTATCCATTGGAAATTTACATGCATTGGTACCGAGAAGCATTCGATGCCCACTTGCAATTGTCAAACCTTGTCTTTCAAGAGAATCCAGAAGGTCCTCCACCACCACCGCCACCGCCACAACAGGGGTTGAGTGTTTTGCACCATATGTTCCTGACATGCATCCGTCTGATTATTTTTCAGCGTCAGTCCTGGTACATCAACAGTATTGGGGTGGTCCACAGTTTGAGTCAGGGAAGCAACATTCATTCAGTCAGCTGCTTGGTTTCATGGCTCCGGGGCCGGGTCACTCACATTCAGGTAATTATGTTGACATTCCCACTGACCATCAAGCACATCCGGGTGGTATTACGCTAGTTAGGAGGTCATTGGATTCGAGACCTCGGGTTCGCACTTCTTCTGATAATTCTGGAGCCAAAATGTCTGTTGACTCAAGTAGGAGTGCTGAAGTGGCGGGAGGGATTATACAGAGTGGAAATCCTAGACGTATTCCGATGAGTCTGATTTAAGAGAGTAATAGGGCAGTTGATGATGAGACTGATGACTACCTAGTAGACCATCCAGAGGATGAGGATGAGGATGAGGATGAGGATGATGATGATGACGACGACGATGCTGTTGATGAAGACTGTGACGATGATCCAGTGCCTAGTGCAGGTAAAATAAACTGTTGATAATGAATTTCAATTTGATAATGAATTTATATTGGTATATTCATGATGAACTTCTATTTGTATTACATAATGAAGTGCCATATGATTACTTGCATCCTACATATGTTGTGTTTCAAATAGGTACGGCCACAAGTTAAAAAGGTAAAGGTTACAATCTTAGAGCTGATCCTCTACATCGGAGTACGAATTGGTATACACCACCCGCTTTTAACAGGATTGCCAAGAAGTGCAAAAAGTTATACAACGATATGAAGTGGGCAGCGAGAAAATAAAGTGTTTGATGTTGTTATTTAACTTGCATGGATTGTTTGTGTTAACTAAGTTGTTGTAACTCTTTTGTAATGGACTATGTTAATTAAGTTGTATGGATTAATTGTGTTAATTAGGTTGTTATTACTATTTAATTATTGAGTATGTTGATTAGGTTGTTATTACTATTTAATTATTAAGTATGTTAATTAGGTTTGAAATGAACACAAGCACGAAAAGGTAAATTCAAATGTCAATGCCGTACATTAATGTAAATTCAAATGAAATATAAGTATATAACAAAAGTAACTACTACTCTTCGGCTGAACCTGCACTTTGACCAGCAGTTTGACGACATCTGTTACGACTATGGCCCTCGGCACCGCATTGCTTGCATCGCCTAAGGCGACGCAACATACAACTGTCCATCTCATTCAAGAAGCGGGTCATCTTAGGCCGACCTTTGGCTACCCGTCTGAGGAACGGGTTGCCAACGAATCGAGGTCCATGATAAGCAGGCCACGTTGCAGGATTTTTCAGTGGTCTAAACCTAGCCCTGTATACTCTTCGAACTTGGTCCATCTTGTATACATCATGAACGTACACTTGTCAATCTAACCGCTGATTTGCACAACAAGCAAACACATGTCGACACAAAATTCGGTCAACCTGGAATTCACCACAGTCGCATCGATGTTGGCGTAGGTCAACTGCATACTCAACCCCACTAGGCATCTCACGTACTTCAAAGACTTTATTTTCTCTATCAAAACAGCTAACCTATATGTTTCCTGCAGCTCGTTGATTTGCATGCAGCTTGGAGGTCACCATCTCAGAGAACACAAGTCCAGCATTAATTCGAGCCTCAGCCTCGGCTCTTTTCCTAGTGAACAACTCATTTAGTCTGTAACATGTAGCCTTAACAAGCGCGGTGACTGGGAGATTGCGTGCACCCTTTAAGACGGAGTTGATGCACTCCACAAGATTGGTAGTCATATGACTCCATCGGTATCCACCATCAAATGCCAAAGCATACTGCTCACGTAGGATCCGTTCAAGCCAGTTGGTGTAAGCCTCACCCTATTCTTTTAATCGTTCATAGGGCATCTAGTACTCCCTAATCATCCTCGAATATCCTATGAAAAAGAAACAATCAACTATGAACACCATTCAATTTAATCGTACTTACAATAAATTCAAAGGTCATTGTATTCAAACTTACCAATGTTGACGATAAGCTTCTGCAAGTAAGGTGCCTTGAACTTCCTCAAGAAGTCAATATGCCGGATACAACACATATGGAAAGCTCTAGGAGGAGACCAAGCCCATTACTCCGATCAATAGCTGACCTAATAGAATCGTGTCGATTAGAAATAAGTCCCACACCATCACGTGTCACTACATGTTGACGCAAGTTACTTAGAAAAAAGTACCATGCATCAGAAGTCTTTTTCCCTCCACTATGGCAAATGCAATAGGCACGATGCTGTTATTACCATCTTGTGAGACTACAACCAATAAACAACCCTTGTATTTTCCAAACAAATGAGTCTCGTCCACCTGCACCACCGGCTTGCAGTGTCTGAAGGCCCTTATACAAGGGTAATAACTCCAGAAGACTCTATGTAGTACACGTATATCAGGAACCAAATCATCCCCCTGGTACACAGGCTATGTTTCAAAGTGAACCACTGCTGATGGCTCCTTGTGACACATGGCCTCAAACCATATGGGCAAAGCTTCATATGATGCTTCCCAACCTCCGAAAATTGATTCCACCGCCTTTTGCTTTGCTAACTAAGCCTTGCGATAACTGGTAGTGTAGTTAAACTTTGACTGGACTTTAGCAATGACTGATTTCACCTTTATAGACAAGTCAACCTCTACCAACGGCTTAATTACTTCTGCAACTGTCTTGGAATCCAGCTTCGAATGGTCTTGAGAAATAGTAGACTTGGTACAAGTGTGACTACCATTGTACCTCCTTATTTCCCAACAGTACTTCTTCTACATTTTGGTTACCCTGATCAGCCAATCACAACCACCGCCATATTGTGTACATTTAGTATAGAATGTCGTCAGTTCTGACTCATATACCCGATAGTCTACACCTCTACAGATGGTATAATCTTTCATTGCCTTGATTACTGCCTCTCTTGAACTGAATTCTATCCCCACCGTGAACTCACCATTCGCCACAACAGGAAGCGCTGCATACATCATAAGTAATAAACACACTTATCCATGTATGATCATAATAGCCTTTTTTTCGCTATTGTATCTACGTAAAGAACAACTAAATATAATTCATAATAAAGAACTATTAACTAATAAAGTAATCAAATGCTATGGTCACTAATTACTATCCACATATAACATATATTACTCATCCGACCATATTGATCTCCTACTTCAGAGTATCACAAAGCTATCTTACTTTACGTACCTACATTCATATATTGGGAAAACTCCGGTGCATGCATAGCCTCCAAATCCAACGACCGCATGAAAGAAGGCTCCTGAAACGGATGTGGGTTTGCTAGTGCATTTGCAACTTCCGCCGCATCTGCGTTCATGGTGTCGTCAGCTTCATCTTCGTCTTCACCTGGACCAACGATCTCATAGTTACTTTCAAATTTCTCCTCGCTTTCACTATTATAATCTTCTAATTCAATATTACGGTCCACTTCATATTGCTCGAACTTAATATACAACTCGGTGCACGACATTCGGTGGCGATTTCCCATATACATTGAAAACATTTCATGCATACTCGCTTCATCCGTAATGTATTTGGTCTGAAATTGAACGAACCCACCAAACAAAGATAAAGGATACCTGTACAAAATACACGATACTCTCCTATATATTTGAGAATCTATCTTCTCACAAATCACACTTTTCAATTTTTCAAATGACAATGTGAACGGAATAACAACATTTAATGGATTTTCACACACAAATTGAACTCCCTCGTATGTTTGTAATAAAATCTGCCCGTAACAATAAATTTTCAACACAACTATATCATCCATAACACTATACTCACTTAACTACTCTCAATCTCACTAAAATTTATTTTGCAAGAATGAAGGAGAAGAATGAGAGAAGAACATGAGTTGAGACACACGATGAAGAAATGGAATTTCTGTCATTTTTTTTGGGTTTATGTATGCACTAACAAACAAATCGGACGGACCGACCGCGTCCTATCATTTCAAAATTTTTGCACATCACAAATTGTTGGGTCCGATTCGTGCACTCCCGAATTAAAAAAAATTTTGCCCCCAGAAATCGGTGGGTCCGAAAAGTGCACTCTAGGATTTAAAAAATTGAACAACCGAAAATCGGTGGGTCCAACTTCATGCAACTCATATATCTGCCTCACACAAATCGGACCGTCCGATTTGTATTCCTTTCTCTCTCTGCATGAAATCGGATGGTTCGATTTCTTCCCCCCCAGATTCCTAAAAGTAACGCCGTCATAACAGTGTAATTCATCCCTAATCATCATAACCCAGCATAACTCACAATGCTAAATCATATAAAAAAATCAGCCTACAAGTGTCTTATGTCAACTATAGTTACATTAAACAACAAAATATATTTAGTTTTAGTTCTCACAGAATAATTAAATATACATTTTGTTACCATAATGCATTAATGCTTATCCATGCATTCTGATTTGCCTTTAATCTCGGCTTCGGTGGTAGTGCAGACTGGTTCTCTAGGTTGAGAGAAAGGAACTCCATTGTGTGTTTGAAAGTGTTTTAATTCAAGTACTGTGTGTGTGTGTGAATTCTGTGTGACGTGTGTTTGAAACTTTCAATTCAAGTAGTGTGTTTGTCTTTGTGAATTGTGTGTTACGGTGTGGAGTTCAGGGGAAGGGGTGTGAGAGTTTTTATAATAAAAGAGGGAGGGAGAAGGGTATGTTAATTAATTTAAGATCCTTTAGACAAATTAATTTGAGTTAAAAATAACATAAACAAGGATAGATTATTTAAAAAATGATCTACACTTTTATAGAATAAATAGTTAGAAATTAGGAAAATGTTATTTTATTTCTATATTTGATAAAGCCTATTAAATATAGAAATAACAAAATATATTTAGTTTTAGTTCTCACAGAATAATTAAATATACATTTTGTTACCATAATGCATTAATGCTTATCCACGCGTTCTGATTTGCCTTTAATCTCGGCGTTCGTCGCCGCCGTTGATTTCTGCGGCGAGAGTGGTTTCTATTTCACGTATACCGCCGCTGCCGTGGCTAGGGTTAGCAACAGCGTGATTGAAAGGAAGAAGCAGCTTTTCAGGTGGGCGCAGTATACATCACCCGCTTTCGTTCTTGTGAACGGGAAGATGTGATGGAGACCGCTGTAGGAATCGGCGGCGTATCCTAGGACGTTTCCCACCCCCACGAAGAACGAGAGGCCAGCGATGGCCATCCGCATCTTTCGTTGGTCTCCAGCGGCGAGGTTGGCGAGGAGTGCCCGGCATGGAGTTTGAAGCATGTTGTTCGAAACGTCGAGGATCTAGAACCCGACCACGAAGATGGCTATGGCGCGCGGACGGGCTTTCTTCTCGAGCGAGTCACCAAACATGTGTCCCATGTCAGCAGCGTAGCCTATAAGCATCCCCACAATGGCGACCGCTTTGGCACCGACAGCAATGAAAGGCCGTCGTCGTCCAAACCGCGACGTGCAGCGGTCACTATAGTAGCCTACTATGGGCTGCACGAGTATCCCAATTATTGGTCTGCAAAATAAGATGTAAGCTGCGGAAGCGTGTGGGATACCAAGGAGGTGGACGTAGGGTGTCAGCAAGGATAGCTGTAAAGCCCATCCAAACTGAACACAAACGGCGATAGACACCACGACGATGATCTGACGTAGAAGACTCGGCTTCGATGGTAGTGCGGATTGGTTCTCTACGTTGAGAGAAAGGAACACCATTGTGTGTTTGAAAGAGTTTTAATTCAAGTACTGTGTGTGTGTTTGTAAATTGTGTGTGACGTATGTTTGAAACTTTCAATTCAAGTAGTGTGTGTGTTTGTGAATTATGTGTTACGGTGTGGAGTTCAGAGGAAGGGGTGTGAGAGTTTTTATAATAGAAGAGGGAGGGAGAAGGGTATGTTAATTAATTTAAGATCCTTTAGACAAATTTATTTGAGTTAAAAATAACATAAACAAGGATAGATTATTTAAAAAATGATCTACACTTTTATAGAATAATTAGTTAGAAATTAGGAAAATGTTATTTTATTTCTATATTTGATAAAGCCTATTAAATATAGAAATAACAAAATATATTTAGTTTTACTTCTCACAGAATAATTAAATATACATTTTGTTACCATAATGCATTAATGCTTATCCATGCGTTCTGATTTGCCTTTAATCTCGGCGTTCGCCGCCGCCGTTGATTTCTGCGGCGAGAGTGGTTTCTCTTTCACGTATACCGCCGCTGCCGTGGCTAGGGTAAGCAATAGCGTGATTGAAAGGAAGAAGCAGCTCTTTAGGTGGGCGCAGTATACATCGCCCGTTTTCGTTCTTGTTAACGAAAAGATGTGATGGAGACCGCTGTAGGAACCGGAGGCGTATCCTAGGACGTTTCCCACTCCTACGAAGAACGAGAAGCCAGCGTTGGTTGTCCGTATTTTCCGTTGGACTCCGACAGCGAGGTTGGCGAGGAGTGCCCGACATGTAGGTTGAAGCATATTGTTCGCAACGTCAAGGATCTAGAACCCGACTACGAAGATGGCTATGGCGCGCGGGCGTGCCTTCTTCTCCAGCGAGTCACCAAACATGTGTCCCATATCAGCAGCGTAGCCTATAAGAAGCACTGCAATGGCGATCGCTAAGTCGCCGACAGCAATGAAAGGTCGCCGTCGTCCAAACCGCGACGTGCAGCGGTCACTATAGTAGCCTACTACGGGATGCACGAGCATCCCACTTATTGGTCCGCAAAATAAGATGTAAGCTGCGGAAGCGTGTGGGATACCAAGGAGGTGGACGTAGGGTGTCAGCAAGGATAGCTGTAAAGCCCATCCAAACGGAACACCTACGGCGATAGACGCCACGACGATGATCTGACGTAGAAGACTCGGCTTCGGTGGTAGTGCGGAGTGGTTCTCTACGTTGAGAGAAAGGAACTCCATTGTGTGTTTGAAAGAGTTTTAATTCATGTACTATGTGTGTGTGTGTTTGTGAATTGTGTGTGACGTATGTTTGAAACTTTCAATTCAAGTAGTGTGTGTGTGTTTGTGAATTGTATGTTACGGTGTGGAGTTCAGCGGAAGGGGTGTGAGAGTTTTTATAATAGAAGTGGGAGGGAGTAGGCTATGTTAATTAATTTAAGATCCTTTAGACAAATTAATTTGAGTTAAAAATAACATAAACAAGAATATATGATTTAAAAAATGATCTACACTTTTATAGAATAATTAGTTAGAAATTAGGAAAATGTTATTTTATTTCTATATTTGATAAAGCCTATTAAATATAGAAATAACAAAATATATTTAGTTTTAGTTCTCACAGAATAATTAAATATACATTTTGTTACCATAATGCATTAATGCTTATCCATACGTTCTGATTTGCCTCTAATCTCGGCGTCTGCCGCCGCCGTTGATTTCTGCAGTGAGAGTGGTTTCTCTTTCACGTATACCGCCTCTGCCGTGGCTAGGGTTAGCAACAGCGTGATTGAAAGGAAGAAGCAGCTCTTCAGGTGGACGCAGTATACATCGCCCGCTGTCATTCTTGTGAACGAGAAGATATGATGGAGACCGCTGTAGGAACCGGAGGCGTATCCTAGGACGTTTCCCACTCCTATGAAGAACGAGAAGCCAGCGTTGGCTGTCCGTATTTTCCGTTGGACTCCGGCAGCGAGGTTGGCGAGGAGTGCCCGACATGGAGTTTGAAGCATGTTGTTCGCAGCGTTAAGGATCTAGAACCCGACCACGAAGATGGCTATAGCGCGCGGATGTGCCTTCTTCTCCAGCGAGTCACCAAACATGTGTCCCATGTCAGCAGCATAGCCTATAAGAAGCACTGCAATGCTGACCGTTAAGTCGCCGACAGCAATGAAAGGCCACCGTCGTCAAAACCGCGACGTGCAGCGGTCACTATAGTAGCCTACTATGGGATGCACAAGCATCCCACTTATTGGTCTGCAAAATAAGATGTAAGCTGTGGAAGCGTGTGGGATACCAAGGAGGTGGACGTAGGGTGTCAACAAGGTTAGCGGTAAAGCCCATCCAAACTGAACACGGTGGTGATAGACGCCACGACGATGATCTGACGTAGAAGACTCGGCTTCGGTGGTAGTGCGGACTGGTTCTCTACGTTGAGAGAAAGGAACTCCATTGTGTGTTTGAAAGAGTTTTAATTCAAGTAGTGTGTGTGTGTTACGTGTGTTTGAAAGTTTCAATTCAAGTAGTGTGTGTGTTTGTGAATTGTGTGTTACGGTGTGGAATTCGGGGGAAGGGGTGTGAAAGTTTTTATAATAGAAGAGGGAGGGAGAAGGGTATGTTAATTAATTTAAGATCCTTTAGACACATTAATTTGAGTTATAAATAACATAAACAAAGTTAGATTATTTAAAAAATGATCTACACTTTTATAGAATAATTAGTTAGAAATTAGGAAAATGTTATTTTTTTCTATATTTGATAAAGCCTATTAAATATAGAAATAACAAAATATATTTAGTTTTAGTTCTCACAGAATAATTAAATATACATTTTGTTACCATAATGCATTAATGCTTATCCATGCGTTCTGATTTGCCTTTAATCTCGACGTCTGCCGCCGCCGTTGATTTCTGCAGCGAGAGTGGTTTCACTTTCACGTATATCGCCACTGTCGTGGCTAGGGTTAGCAACAGCGTGATTGAAAGGAAGAAGCAGCTCTTCAGGTGGGCGCAGTATACATCGCCCGCTTTCGTTCTTGTGAACGTGAAGATGTGATGGAGACCGCCCTAGGAACCGAAGGCGTATCCTAGGACGTTTCCCACTACTACGAAGAACGAGAAGCCAGCGTTGGCTGTCCGTATTTTCCATTGGTCTCCGGCAGTGAGGTTGGCGAGGAGTGCCCGACATGGAGCTTGAAGCATGTTGTTCGTAACGTCAAGGATCTAGAACCCGACCACGAATATGGCTATGGCGCGCGGGCGTGCCTTCTTCTCCAGCGAGTCACCAAACATGTGTCCCATGTCAGCAGCGTAGCCTATAAAAAGCACTGCAATGACGACCGCTAAGTTGCCGACAGCAATGAAAGGCCGCCGTCGTCCAAACCGCGATGTGCAGCGGTCACTATAGTAGCCTACTACGGGATGCACGAGCATCCCGCTTATTGGTCCACAAAATAAGATGTAAGCTGCGGAAGCGTGTGGGATACCAAGGAGGTGGATGTAGGGTGTCAGGAAGGATAGTTGTAAAGCCCATCCAAACGAAACACCTACGGCGATAGACGCCACGACGATGATCTGACGTAGAAGACTCGGCTTTGGTGGTAGTGCGGACTGGTTCTCTACGTTGAGAGAAAGGAACTCCATTGTGTGTTTGAAAGAGTTTTAATTCAAGTAGTGTGTGTGTGTTACGTGTGTTTGAAAGTTTCAATTCAAGTAGTGTGTGTGTGTTTGTGAATTGTGTGTTACGGTGTGGAGTTCGGGGGAAGGGGTGTCAAAGTTTTTATAATAGAAGAGGGAGGGAGAAGGGTATGTTAATTAATTTAAGATCCTTTAGACACATTAATTTGAGTTATAAATAACATAAACAATGTTAGATTATTTAAAAAATGATCTACACTTTTATAGAATAATTAGTTAGAAATTAGGAAAATGTTATTTTATTTCTATATTTGACAAAGCCTATTAAATATAGAAATAACAAAATATATTTAGTTTTAGTTCTCACAGAATAATTAAATATACATTTTGTTACCATAATGCATTAATGCTTATCCATGCGTTCTAATTTGCCTTTAATCTCCGTTGATTTCTGCTGCGAGAGTGGTTTCATTTTCACGTATATCGCCACTGCCGTGGCTAGGGTTAGCAACAGCGTGATTGAAAGGAAGAAGCAGCTCTTCAGGTGGGCGCAATATACATCACCCGCTTTCGTTTTTATGAACGTGAAGATGTGATGGAGACCGCTGTAGGAACCGAAGGCGTATCCTAGGACGTTTCCCACTACTACGAAGAACGAGAAGCCAGCGTTGGCTGTCCATATTTTCCATTGGTCTCCGGCAGCGAGGTTGGCGAGGAGTGCCCGACATGGAGCTTGAAGCATGTTGTTCGCAACGTCAAGGATCTAGAACCCGACCACGAAGATGGCTATGGCGCGCGTGCGTGCCTTCTTCTCCAGTGAGTCACCAAACATATGTCCCATGTCAGCAACGTAGCCTATAAGAAGCACTGCAATAGCGACCGCTAAGTTGCTGACAGCAATGAAAGGCCGCCGTCGTCCAAACCGCGATGTGCAGCGGTCACTATAGTAGCCTACTACGGGATGCACGAGCATCCCACTTATTGGTCCGCAAAATAAGATGTAAGCTGCGGAAGCGTGTGGGATACCAAGGAGGTGGACGTAGGGTGTCAGCAAGGATAGCTGTAAAGCCCATCGAAACGGAAAACCTACGACGATAGACGCCACGACGATGATCTGACGTAGAAAACTCGGCTTTGGTGGTAGTGCAGACTGGTTCTCTACGTTGAGAGAAAGGAACTCCATTGTGTGTTTGAAAGAGTTTTAATTCATGTACTGTGTGTGTGCGTTTGTGAATTGTGTGTGACGTATGTTTGAAACTTTCAATTCAAGTAGTGTGTGTGTGTGTGTTTGTGAATTGTATGTTACGGTGTGGAGTTCAGCGGAAGGAGTGTGAGAGTTTTTATAATAGAAGAGGGAGGGAGTAGGGTATGTTAATTAATTTAAGATCCTTTAGACAAATTAATTTGAGTTAAAAATAACATAAACAAGAATATATTATTTAAAAAATGATCTACACTTTTATAGAATTATTAGTTAGAAATTAGGAAAATGTTATTTTATTTCTATATTTGATAAAGCCTATTAAATATAGAAATAACAAAATATATTTAGTTTTAGTTCTCACAGAATAATTAAATATACATTTTGTTACCATAATGCATTAATGTTTATCCATGCGTTCTGATTTGCCTTAAATCTCGGCGTCTGCCGCCGCCGTTGATTTCTGCAGCGAGAGTGGTTTCTCTTTCACGTATACCGCCACTGCCGTGGCTAGGGTTAGCAACAGCGTGATTGAAAGGAAGAAGCAGCTCTTCAGGTGGGCGCAGTATACATCGCCCGCTGTCATTCTTGTGAACGGGAAGATGTGTTGGAGACCGCTGTAGGAACCGGAGGCGTATCCTAGGACGTTTTCCACTCCTACGAAGAACGAGAAGCCAGTGTTGGCTGTCCGTATTTTCCGTTGGACTCCGGCAGCGAGGTTGGCGAGGAGTGCCCGACATGGAGTTTGAAGCATGTTGTTCGCAACGTTAAGGATCTAGAACCCGACTACGAAGATGGCTATGGCGCGCGGATGTGCCTTCTTCTCCAGCGAGTCACCAAACATGTGTCCCATGTCAGCAGCGTAGCCTATAAGAAGCACTGCAATGCTGACCGCTAAGTCACCGACAGCAATGAAAGGCCGCCGTCGTCCAAACCGCGACGTTCAGCGGTCACTATAGTTGCCTACTATGGGATGTACAAGCATCCCACTTATTGGTCCGCAAAATAAGATGTAAGCTGTGGAAGCTTGTGGGATAAAAAGGAGGTGGACGTAGGGTGTCAGCAAGGTTAGCGGTAAAGCCCATCCAAACTGAACACGGTGGCGATAGACGCCACGATGATGATTTGACGTAGAAGACTCGGCTTCGGTGGTAGTGCCGACTGGTTCTTTACGTTGAGAGAAAGGAACTCCATTGTGTGTTTGAAAGAGTTTTAATTCAAGTAGTGTGTGTGTGTTACGTGTGTTTGAAAGTTTCAATTCAAGTAGTGTGTGTGTGTTTGTGAATTGTTT
Organism: Arachis ipaensis; assembly: GCF_059453495.1. Lineage (NCBI taxonomy): Eukaryota > Viridiplantae > Streptophyta > Magnoliopsida > Fabales > Fabaceae > Arachis > Arachis ipaensis. Next base: position 10,818,001 of record NC_142438.1, read on the forward strand.
GTTACGGTGTGGAGTTCGGGGGAAGGGGTGTGAAAGTTTTTATAATAGAAGAGGGAGGGAGAAGGGTATGTTAATTAATTTAAGATCCTTTAGACACATTAATTTGAGTTATAAATAACGTAAACAATGTTAGATTATTTAAAAAATGATCTACACTTTTATAGAATAATTAGTTAGAAATTAGGAAAATGTTATTTTATTTCTATATTTGATAAAGCCTATTAAATATAGAAATAAAAAAATATATTTAGTTTTAGTTCTCACAGAATAATTAAATATACATTTTGTTACCATAATGCATTAATGCTTATCCATGCGTTCTGATTTGCCTTTAATCTCGGCGTCTGCCGCCGCCGTTGATTTCTGCAGCGAGAGTGGTTTCACTTTCACGTATATCGCCACTGCCGTGGCTAGGGTTAGCAACAGCGTGATTGAAAGGAAGAAGCAGCTCTTCAGGTGGGCGCAGTATACATCGCCCGCTTTCGTTCTTGTGAACGTGAAGATGTGATGGAGACCGCTGTAGGAACCGAAGGCGTATCCTAGGACGTTTCCCACTACTACGAAGAACGAGAAGCCAGCGTTGGCTGTCCGTATTTTCAATTGGTCTCCGGTAGCGAGGTTGGCGAGGAGTTCCCGACATTGAGCTTGAAGCATGTTGTTCGCAACGTCAAGGATCTAGAACCCGACCACGAAGATGGCTATGGCGCGCGGGCGTGCCTTCTTCTCCAGCGAGTTACCAAACATGTGTCCCATGTCAGCAGCGTAGCCTATAAGAAGCACTGCAATGGCGACCGCTAAGTTGCCGACAGCAATGAAAGGCCGCCGTCGTCCAAACCGCGATGTGCAGCGGTCACTATAGTAGCCTACTACGGGATGCACGAGCATCCCACTTATTGGTCCGCAAAATAAGATGTAAGCTGCGGAAGCGTGTGGGATACCAAGGAGGTGGACATAGGGTGTCAGCAAGGATAGCTGTAAAGCCCATCCAAACTGAAGACCAGCGGCGATAGACGCCACGACGATGATCTGACCTAGAAGACTCGGCTTCGGTGGTAGTGCGGACTGGTTCTCTAAGTTGAGAGAAAGGAACTCCATTATGTGTTTGAAAGAGTTTTAATTCAAGTAGTGTGAGTGTGTTTGTGAATTGTGTGTTACGTGTGTTTGAAAGAGTTTCAATTCAAGTAGTGTGTGTGTGTGTTTATGAAGAGGGTATGGGAGTTTTTATAATAGAAGAGGGTATGTTAATTAATAGAAGATCCTTTAGACAAATTAATTTGAGTTATAAATAACATAAACAAGGTTAGATTATTTAAAAAGTGATCTACACCTTTATAGAATAATTACTTAGAAATTAGGAAAATGATATTTTATTTCTATATTTGATAATGCCTATTAAATATGGAAATAACAAAATATATTTAGTTTTAGTTCTCACAGAATAATTAAATATACATTTTGTTACCATAATGCATTAATGCTTATCCATGTGTTCTGATTTGCCTTTAATCTCGGCGTCCGCCGCCGCCGTTAATTTCTGCAGCGAGAGTGGTTTCCCTTTCACGTATACCTCCGCCGCCGTGGCTAGGGTTAGCAACAGCATGATTGAAAGGAAGAAATAGCTTTTCAGGTGGGCACAGTATACATCGCACGCTTTCGTTCTTGTGAACGGGAAAATGTGATGGAGACCGCTGTAGGAACCAGCGGCGTATCCTAGGAAGTTTTCCAACCCCACAAAGAACGAGAAGCCAGCGTTGGCCGTCCGCATTTTCCGTTGGTCTCCGGCGGCGAGGTCGGCAAGGGATGCCCAGCAAGGAGCTTGAAGCATGTTGTTAGCAACGTCGAGGATCCAGAACCCGACCACGAAGATGGCTATGGCGCGCGAGCGGGCCTTTTTACATGTGTCCCATGTCTGCAGCGTAGCCTACAAGGAGCACTACAATGGCGACCGCTAAGGACCCGGCAGCAATGAAAGGCCCCCGGCGTCCAAACCGCGACGTGCAGCGGTCACTACTATAGTAGTCTACTAGGGGCTGCATGAGCATCCCAGTTATTGGTCTGCAAAATAAGATGTAAGCTGCGAAAGCCTGTGGGATACCAAGGAGATGGACGTAGGGGTGTCTGCAAGGATAGCTGTAAAGCCCATCCAAACTGAACACTGACGGCGATAGACGCCACGACAATGATCTGACGTAGAAGACTCGGCTTCGGTGGTAGCGCGGACTGGTTCTCTACGTTGAGAGAAAGGAACTCCATTGTGTGTTTGAAAGAGTTTTAATTCAAGTACTGCATGTGTGTTTGTGAATTGTGTGTGACGTGTGTTTGAAACTTTCAATTCAAGTTGTGTGTGTGTGTTTGTGAATTGTGTGTTACGGTGTGGAGTTCAGGGGAAGGGGTGTGAGAGTTTTTATAATAGAATAGGGAGGGAGAAGGGTATGTTAATTAATTTAAGATCCTTTAGACAAATTAATTTGAGTTAAAAATAACATAAATAAGGTTAGATTATTTAAAAAATGATCTACACTTTTATAAAATAATTAGTTAGAAATTAGGAAAATATTATTTTATTTCTATATTTGATGAAGCCTATTAAATATAGAAATAACAAAATATATTTAGTTTTAGTTCTCACAGAATAATTAAATATACATTTTGTTTCCATAATGCATTAATGCTTATCCATGCATTCTGATTTGCCTTTAATCTCGGCGTCCGCCGCCGCCGTTGATTTCTGCGGCAAGAGTGGTTTCACTTTCACGTATACCGCCGCCACCGTGGCTTGGGTTAGCAACAGCGTGATTGAATGGAAGAAGCAGCTTTTCAGGTGGGCGCAGTATACATCGCCCGCTTTCGTTTTTGTGAACGGGAAGATGTGATGGATACCGTTGTAGGAACCGGCGGCGTATCCTAGGACATTTCTCACCCCACGAAGGACAAGAAGCCAGCGTTGGCCATCCGCATTTTCCGTTGGTCTCTGGCAGCGAGGTGGGCGAGGAGTGCCCGGCATGGAGCTTCAAGCATGTTGTTCACAACGTCGAGGATCTAAAACCCGACCACAAAGATGGCTATGGCGCTCGCCCAGGCCTTCTTCTCGAGCGCGTCACCAAACACGTGTCCCATGTCAGCAACGTAGCCTATAATGAGCACTGCAATGGCGACCGCTAAGGTGCCGACAGCAATGGAAGGCTACCGGCGTCCAAACCGCGACGTGCAGTGGTCACTATAGTAGCCTACTATAGGCTGCACGAGCATCCCACTTATTGGTCCACTAAATAAGATGTAAGCTACGAAAGCGCGTGGGATACCAAGGAGGTGGACGTAGGGTGTTAGCAAGGATAGTTGTTAAGCCCATCAAACTGAACACCGGCAGCGATAGACGCCACGAGGATGATCTGACGTAGAAGACTCGGCTTCGGTGGTTGTGCGGTCTGGTTCGCTAAGTTGAGAGAAAGGAACCCCATTGTGTGATTTAAAGAGTTTTAATTCAATTAGGGTGTGTGTGTGTGTGATTGTGAATTGTGTGTTACAGTGTGAAGTTCAGGGGAAGGGGCGTGGAAGTTTTTATAATAGAAGAGGGAGGGAGAAGGGTATGTTAATTAATTTAAAATCCTTTAGACAAATTAATTTGAGTTATAAATAACATAAACAAGGTTAGATTATTTAAAAAATGATCTACACTTTTATAGAATAATCAGTTAGAAATTAGGAAAATGTTATTTTATTTATATATTTGATAAAGCCTATTAAATATAGAAATAATAAAATATATTTAGTTTTAGTTCTCACAGAATAATTAAATATACATTTTGTTACCATAATGCATTAATGCTTATCCATGCGTTCTGATTTGCCTTTAATCTCGGCGTCCGCCGCCGCCGTTGATTTCTACAGTGTGAGTGGTTTCTTTTTCACGTATACCGACGCCACCATGGCTAGGGTTAGCAACAGCGTGAATGAAAGGAAGAAGCATCTTTTCAAGTGGGCGCAGTATACATCGCCCGCTTTCGTTCTTGCGAACGGGAAGATGTGATGGAGACCGCTGTAGGAACCGGCGGCGTATCCTAGGAAGTTTCCCACTCCCACGAAGAACGAGAAGCCAGCGTTGGCCGTCTGCATTTTCCGTTAGTCTCCGGCAGCGAAGTTGGCGAGGAGTTCCCGACATGGAGTTTGAAGCATGTTGTTCACAACGTCGAGGATCTAGAACCCGACCACGAAGATGACTATGGCGCGCGAGCGGACATTCTTCTCAAGCGAGTCACCAAACATGTGTCCCATGTCAGTAGCGTAGCCTATAAAAAGCACTGCAATGGCGACCGCTAAGGTGCCGAGAGCAATGAAAGGCCGCTGTCGTCCAAACCACGACGTGCAGCGGTCACTATAGTAGCCTACTATGGGCTGCACGAGCATCTCACTTATTGGTCCGCAAAATAAGATGTAAGCTGCGGAAGCTTGTGGGATACCAAGGAGGTGGGCGTAGGGTGTCAGCAAGGATAGCTGTAAAGCCCATCCAAACTGAACACCGGCGGCGATAGACGCCACGACGATGATCTGACGTAGAAGATTCGGCTTTGGTGGTAGTGGAGACTGGTTCTCTAAGTTGAGAGAAAGGAACTCCATTGTTTTTTTGAAAGAGTAAGTAGTGTGTGTGTGTGTTACTGTGTTTGAAAGGGTTTAATTCAATTAGTGTATGTGTTTGTGAAGGTTAAGGGGAAGGGGTATGGGAGTTTTATAATAGAACAGGGGAGTATGAAGGTTATGTTAATTAATTTGAGTTATAAATAACATAAACAAGGTTATATTATTTAAGAAGTGATCTACACTTTTATAGAATAATTAGTTAAAAATTAGAAAAATGTTATTTTATTTCTATATTTGATAAAGCCTATTATACTCTAAATATATTGTTTAGGTGTTTATTATGGTGAAATATATTGGTCAAGAATTTAATTTATTTGTAAATTTGGTTATGGCTATTGCTGTAAATTTGGTTATGGCTATTGCTGTAAATTAAAATATTTTGTCCTAGTGACAATACAGTTACTTTTGCATTAGTTTTATGTATCATGGATTAATATTTCTTTCTTAAAATAAATATTTTCCCAAGTCTAAAAACATTGGAACACCCCTGTTTGTAAAACTATCACAGAACTTTCTTTGGAAGGAAAGTTATCAAACTTGAAGTTTAAACTTTAAACAACTTCGCTGCCAAGCTTGCTCATCTTGTGGAGATGGAGGTGAAACATAGATGTAATCAGATACTTGAACTCGGATTTCCTTTAGGTGGAATTGCCAAGCTGTTTGCTCAAGAATGGGAGGGTGATGTAACTGTTGTTATGACTACAACTCTTGCTCAGTACTCGAAAATTATACAGAATCCTTCATATATGGAACTTCAGAAGGCAAACAACCAAGGGAGAAGATGCACCTGGGAGAAGCTTTCGGCCATAAAAGCTAATTGCGGAATTGAGCTTGCTCTTGATGAGTGTGTTGTAATGCTCAATCATATGAGAAGACTCAAACGAAGTGCTGCAAGAGCGGCAGCTGCTGTTTCTTCTCAAGGTCCCGGTTTTCCCCCTGCTGTCAAGTTCTGTGGTGCAAGAAGAATTCCTTCATGGAATGTTATTGCACGAGAAAATTCAACAGGATCCCTTGAAGATCTTATTCTAGGCGCTAACGGTCCCAATGAAACCTCCGGTAAAAATTGGAAGTCCAACCGTAGCGCATATGATGGAAGTGACTGTGAATCTGAATGTAGTGACTCAAATTCTTGGACAAGAACTGGGGGGCCTTTAATGAGAACTACTTCGTCCAATCTGTTCATTGACTTCGTCCAGCACTTAGAAATCGATATTGAACCTAGTACAAGCATGCCGGGTCGTACTACGCCTCACGATTTTCAATATCACAGTCCCAGGGTGACAACACCGGATAGGAGCTCCTCAGAATCCGACCAGAGGGAAAACGGCAACAAGGTTTTCACGAATGGATCTAGCATAATGGTAACTGAAGGCGATCTTTTGCAGCCTGAAAGGATCCATAATGGGATTGTGTTCAATGTTATCAAGAAAGAAGACTTGTCACCTTCAAGTAGGAGTCATGATAGTTTTAGCAATGAAGTCGCCGAGTCTGTCCAAATTTATTGTCCAGGGAAGGAGATGGACACTGCTAGCACAGTTTCTGATTCCGAAAATGGCGACAATGAAACAATTACCCTAGACAACAACTCCGAAGTTGATTCCAGTGCCGATTTGGGTAAGGATAAAACCGTTGCTGACCGTTAACTCTTGGAAATTTTCCCTGGTGACTTCAATACTTCGATGCTATTGAACGTAGATTGTTAATAGCATGAAATTTGGTCTTGCCAAGGAAAATATTTACTTACCCTTATAAGTTATGTGTTCTTAGTGTAGATCATTACTCCCACTTATGAAAATATCTTCACGCCAAAGATTTGTCTACTGTTGTATTTTGACGGGTATATGTATAGCTGTTAATCAAGGTTACTCAGGAATGCAGCGAAAGTAAAATGGGGTTTCTTTATCGTCCAAAAAAAAAAACTTTAAACAATTTCTAAAAATATCAATGTAATCAGTTGCTTAGAGAAGAAACATGAAATGTCTCAAGTCCCAGCCACCATTATGGTAAAGAAAGTGATATTGAGGCCCAAAAGACCAGTCTACTTGGCCTTGGGCAAGGAATATTAAAACTGTAGGCTACTTGGAAGGCGTTTCAGAAGATGTAGAACCCTTTTCAACCACTTTGGTAGAAGTAGAAATAGCATATTCTTCAGTTTCAACAAGCTTTCGTAGTTTCTCTTGAAGATTCTTTACTCTGTCTTCGGTTTTTCGAAGCTTTTTCCATCTATATGCAGTCCATAGACCAAAGCCACCATATACAACAATATAGGAAGCCCATACATAAGGGTAGGTTTCTGCATTCTCTTTGATTTTGAGATATTGTTTCTGCAATGAATCTATCAAGTTCACAGTAGAAGAGGCACTTGCTACTTGATCCTCAGTATTCTGGACCGGTGTGGCAGAACTAGTTGCTTGTGGCTGATTTACCATACTCTCTGACTGTAATATTCAGTTATCAATAATCTAATAGTTGCATAACCAATGACCCTTTTACAATCGAGCCCTATACAATAACATCAAAGCATAAACATACAACATGAGAAAAGATTTATTGTGCTGCTAATCAAGAGTCAACAGTCTTGTAAAGGAGAAACTGTAATGAGTATAGGTATTGCAACACTTAGTTTGGAATTTGTAAAATTTCTTAGGACTCTCCTCCCCGATTACATCTCTTCTATCTTATTTATCTCTCTTTTCTCTACCAAATTTCCTCAATATGATTCTACTTTCACTATAATCCTCTAATCCTACTACTCGTAAAATCAATCTCATTACAGAAAAATATTTTCCTTTTTTCAAAATATAAAATTATCAATGATCAATAATATAACTTAGAAACAAAATTACAAAACAATATAACATGGCTACAAAACCAAGTCAAGAACAACTAAACCGACATAAAATATTAATGAGTATAAAGTGAAACTTTAACCAGATGCATTCTCATAATATGGCTGCCATAATCTAAACTGAACTCACAATTAGCATTTTTGTTTTCTCAAATTTGAAACTTTTCAACCATAAAACCAAGGGAAACAGCCATACAAACATTAAAACAAAAATTTTTAATGCATTTAATTCATTTGAAAAACAAAAACTTTCCCCTTTCATTAACTTAACCAATGCCTTTTGCCTTAGGAGTGAGGACACTTTTTTACCTATTTTTTTTTTCAATATTGTGATGGGATAGAATTTAAACTTAAAGTTTTATGCGCTTAGTGACAATATAGTAACTTTGCATTAGTTTTAGATAAACTATTTTTTTTTCTTGTTTTTCAGATACAGGTCCAGGTGCTCAGAAGTGAGTTATGGATCGTCTGAGAGACGGCGAAGATCCTTATTTCCTCTACTTTGTGTTTTGATTAGAATCTCTCTACCTTTGTTTTGGAAAGTTTATATTATATTGAACTCTTTGAATTTGCCTATAGAGGCTCTCATGTTTCCTTCGGGAGAGATTAGGATATACTGTTGTCAACTAATTTCATAATGTACCCTAGCCGACCTAAACTTCGCGGGTCGCGACTAGTGGCTATTTAGTGACGAAATATATTGGTCAAGAATTTAATTTATTTGTAAATTTGGTTATGGCTATTGCTGTAAATTTGGTTATGGCTATTGCTGTAAATTAAAATATTTTGTCCTAGTGACAATACAGTTACTTTTGCATTAGTTTTATGTATCATGGATTAATATTTCTTTCTTAAAATAAATATTTTCCCAAGTCTAAAAATATTGGAACACCCCTGTTTGTAAAACTATCACAGAACTTTCTTTGGAAGGAAAGTTATCAAACTTGAAGTTTAAACTTTAAACAACTTCGCTGCCAAGCTTGCTCATCTTGTGGAGATGGAGGTGAAACATAGATGTAATCAGATACTTGAACTCGGATTTCCTTTAGGTGGAATTGCCAAGCTGTTTGCTCAAGAATGGGAGGGTGATGTAACTGTTGTTATGCCTGCAACTCTTGCTCAGTACTCGAAAATTATACAGAATCCTTCATATATGGAACTTCAGAAGGCAAACAACCAAGGGAGAAGATGCAACTGGGAGAAGCTTTCGGCCATAAAAGCTAATTGCGGAATTGAGCTTGCTCTTGATGAGTGTGTTGTAATGCTCAATCATATGAGAAGACTCAAACGAAGTGCTGCAAGAGCGGCAGCTGCTGTTTCTTCTCAAGGTCCCGGTTTTCCCCCTGCTGTCAAGTTCTGTGGTGCAAGAAGAATTCCTTCATGGAATGTTATTGCACGAGAAAATTCAACAGGATCCCTTGAAGATCTTATTCTAGGCGCTAACGGTCCCAATGAAACCTCCGGTAAAAATTGGAAGTCCAACCGTAGCGCATATGATGGAAGTGACTGTGAATCTGAATGTAGTGACTCAAATTCTTGGACAAGAACTGGGGGGCCTTTAATGAGAACTACTTCGTCCAATCTGTTCATTGACTTCGTCCAGCACTTAGAAATCGATATTGAACCTAGTACAAGCATGCCGGGTCGTACTACGCCTCACGATTTTCAATATCACAGTCCCAGGGTGACAACACCGGATAGGAGCTCCTCAGAATCCGACCAGAGGGAAAACGGCAACAAGGTTTTCACGAATGGATCTAGCATAATGGTAACTGAAGGCGATCTTTTGCAGCCTGAAAGGATCCATAATGGGATTGTGTTCAATGTTATCAAGAAAGAAGACTTGTCACCTTCAAGTAGGAGTCATGATAGTTTTAGCAATGAAGTCGCCGAGTCTGTCCAAATTTATTGTCCAGGGAAGGAGATGGACACTGCTAGCACAGTTTCTGATTCCGAAAATGGCGACAATGAAACAATTACCCTAGACAACAACTCCGAAGTTGATTCCAGTGCCGATTTGGGTAAGGATAAAACCGTTGCTGACCGTTAACTCTTGGCAATTTTCCCTGGTGACTTCAATACTTTGATGCTATTGAACGTAGATTGTTAATACCATGAAATTTGGTCTTGCCAAGGAAAATATTTACTTACCCTTATAAGTTATGTGTTCTTAGTGTAGATCATTACACCCACTTATGAAAATATCTTCACGCCAAAGATTTGTCTACTGTTGTATTTTGACGGGTATATGTATAGCTGTTAATCAAGGTTACTCAGAAATGTAGCGAAAGTAAAATGGGGTTTCTTTATCGTCCAAAAAAAAAAACTTTAAACAATTTCTAAAAATATCAATGTAATCAGTTGCTTAGAGAAGCAACATGAAATGTCTCAAGTCCCAGCCACCATTATGGTAAAGAAAGTGATATTGAGGCCCAAAAGACCAGTCTACTTGGCCTTGGGCAAGGAATATTGAAACTGTAGGCTACTTGGAAGGCGTTTCAGAAGATATAGAACCCTTTTCAACCACTTTGGTAGAAGTAGAAATAGCATATTCTTCAGTTTCAACAAGCTTTCGTAGTTTTTCTTGAAGATTCTTTACTCTGTCTTCGGTTTTTCGAAGCTTTTTCCATCTATATGCAGTCCATAGACCAAAGCCATCATATACAACAATATAGGAAGCCCATACATAAGGGTAGGTTTCTGCATTCTCTTTGATTTTGAGATATTGTTTCTGCAATGAATATATCAAGTTCACAGTAGAAGAGGCACTTGCTACTTGATCCTCAGTATTCTGGACCGGTGTGGCGGAACTAGTTGCTTGTGGCTGATTTACCATACTCTCTGACTGTAATATTCAGTTATCAATAATCTAATAGTTGCATAACCAATGACCCTTTTACAATCGAGCCCTATACAATAACATCAAAGCATAAACATACAACATGAGAAAAGATTTATTGTGCTACTAATCAAGAGTCAACAGTCTTGTAAAGGAGAAACTGTAATGAGTATAGGTATTGCAACACTTAGTTTGGAATTTGTAAAATTTCTTAGGACTCTCCTCCCCGATTACATCTCTTCTATCTTATTTATCTCTCTTTTCTCTACCAAATTTCCTCAATATGATTCTACTTTCACTATAATCCTCTAATCCTACTACTCGTAAAATCAATCTCATTACAGAAAAATATTTTCCTTTTTTCAAAATATAAAATTATCAATGATCAATAATATAACTTAGAAACAAAATTACAAAACAATATAACATGGCTACAAAACCAAGTCAAGAACAACTAAACCGACATAAAATATTAATGAGTATAAAGTGAAACTTTAACCAGATGCATTCTCATAATATGGCTGCCATAATCTAAACTGAACTCACAATTAGCATTTTTGTTTTCTCAAATTTGAAACTTTTCAACCATAAAACCAAGGGAAACAGCCATACAAACATTAAAACAAAAATTTTTAATGCATTTAATTCATTTGAAAAACAAAAACTTTCCCCTTTCATTAACTTAACCAATGCCTTTTGCCTTAGGAGTGAGGACACTTTTTTACCTATTTTTTTTTTTCAATATTGTGATGGGATAGAATTTAAACTTAAAGTTTTATGCGCTTAGTGACAATATAGTAACTTTGCATTAGTTTTAGATAAACTATTTTTTTTTCTTGTTTTTCAGATACAGGTCCAGGTGCTCAGAAGTGAGTTATGGATCGTCTGAGAGACGGCGAAGATCCTTATTTCCTCTACTTTGTGTTTTGATTAGAATCTCTCTACCTTTGTTTTGGAAAGTTTATATTATATTGAACTCTTTGAATTTGCCTATAGAGGCTCTCATGTTTCCTTCGGGAGAGATTAGGATATACTGTTGTCAACTAATTTCATAATGTACCCTAGCCGACCTAAACTTCGCGGGTCGCGACTAGTGGCTATTTAGTGACGAAATATATTGGTCAAGAATTTAATTTATTTGTAAATTTGGTTATGGCTATTGCTGTAAATTTGGTTATGGCTATTGCTGTAAATTAAAATATTTTGTCCTAGTGACAATACAGTTACTTTTGCATTAGTTTTATGTATCATGGATTAATATTTCTTTCTTAAAATAAATATTTTCCCAAGTCTAAAAATATTGGAACACCCCTGTTTGTAAAACTATCACAGAACTTTCTTTGGAAGGAAAGTTATCAAACTTGAAGTTTAAACTTTAAACAACTTCGCTGCCAAGCTTGCTCATCTTGTGGAGATGGAGGTGAAACATAGATGTAATCAGATACTTGAACTCGGATTTCCTTTAGGTGGAATTGCCAAGCTGTTTGCTCAAGAATGGGAGGGTGATGTAACTGTTGTTATGCCTGCAACTCTTGCTCAGTACTCGAAAATTATACAGAATCCTTCATATATGGAACTTCAGAAGGCAAACAACCAAGGGAGAAGATGCAACTGGGAGAAGCTTTCGGCCATAAAAGCTAATTGCGGAATTGAGCTTGCTCTTGATGAGTGTGTTGTAATGCTCAATCATATGAGAAGACTCAAACGAAGTGCTGCAAGAGCGGCAGCTGCTGTTTCTTCTCAAGGTCCCGGTTTTCCCCCTGCTGTCAAGTTCTGTGGTGCAAGAAGAATTCCTTCATGGAATGTTATTGCACGAGAAAATTCAACAGGATCCCTTGAAGATCTTATTCTAGGCGCTAACGGTCCCAATGAAACCTCCGGTAAAAATTGGAAGTCCAACCGTAGCGCATATGATGGAAGTGACTGTGAATCTGAATGTAGTGACTCAAATTCTTGGACAAGAACTGGGGGGCCTTTAATGAGAACTACTTCGTCCAATCTGTTCATTGACTTCGTCCAGCACTTAGAAATCGATATTGAACCTAGTACAAGCATGCCGGGTCGTACTACGCCTCACGATTTTCAATATCACAGTCCCAGGGTGACAACACCGGATAGGAGCTCCTCAGAATCCGACCAGAGGGAAAACGGCAACAAGGTTTTCACGAATGGATCTAGCATAATGGTAACTGAAGGCGATCTTTTGCAGCCTGAAAGGATCCATAATGGGATTGTGTTCAATGTTATCAAGAAAGAAGACTTGTCACCTTCAAGTAGGAGTCATGATAGTTTTAGCAATGAAGTCGCCGAGTCTATCCAAATTTATTGTCCAGGGAAGGAGATGGACACTGCTAGCACAGTTTCTGATTCCGAAAATGGCGACAATGAAACAATTACCCTAGACAACAACTCCGAAGTTGATTCCAGTGCCGATTTGGGTAAGGATAAAACCGTTGCTGACCGTTAACTCTTGGCAATTTTCCCTGGTGAGTTCAATACTTCGATGCTATTGAACGTAGATTGTTAATAGCATGAAATTTGGTCTTGCCAAGGAAAATATTTACTTACCCTTATAAGTTATGTGTTCTTAGTGTAGATCATTACACCCACTTATGAAAATATCTTCACGCCAAAGATTTGTCTACTGTTGTATTTTGACGGGTATATGTATAGCTGTTAATCAAGGTTACTCAGAAATGTAGCGAAAGTAAAATGGGGTTTCTTTATCGTCCAAAAAAAAAAAAACTTTAAACAATTTCTAAAAATATCAATGTAATCAGTTGCTTAGAGAAGCAACATGAAATGTCTCAAGTCCCAGCCACCATTATGGTAAAGAAAGTGATATTGAGGCCCAAAAGACCAGTCTACTTGGCCTTGGGCAAGGAATATTGAAACTGTAGGCTACTTGGAAGGCGTTTCAGAAGATATAGAACCCTTTTCAACCACTTTGGTAGAAGTAGAAATAGCATATTCTTCAGTTTCAACAAGCTTTCGTAGTTTTTCTTGAAGATTCTTTACTCTGTCTTCGGTTTTTCGAAGCTTTTTCCATCTATATGCAGTCCATAGACCAAAGCCATCATATACAACAATATAAGAAGCCCATACATAAGGGTAGGTTTCTGCATTCTCTTTGATTTTGAGATATTGTTTCTGCAATGAATATATCAAGTTCACAGTAGAAGAGGCACTTGCTACTTGATCCTCAGTATTCTGGACCGGTGTGGCGGAACTAGTTGCTTGTGGCTGATTTACCATACTCTCTGACTGTAATATTCAGTTATCAATAATCTAATAGTTGCATAACCAATGACCCTTTTACAATCGAGCCCTATACAATAACATCAAAGCATAAACATACAACATGAGAAAAGATTTATTGTGCTACTAATCAAGAGTCAACAGTCTTGTAAAGGAGAAACTGTAATGAGTATAGGTATTGCAACACTTAGTTTGGAATTTGTAAAATTTCTTAGGACTCTCCTCCCCGATTACATCTCTTCTATCTTATTTATCTCTCTTTTCTCTACCAAATTTCCTCAATATGATTCTACTTTCACTATAATCCTCTAATCCTACTACTCGTAAAATCAATCTCATTACAGAAAAATATTTTCCTTTTTTCAAAATATAAAATTATCAATGATCAATAATATAACTTAGAAACAAAATTACAAAACAATATAACATGGCTACAAAACCAAGTCAAGAACAACTAAACCGACATAAAATATTAATGAGTATAAAGTGAAACTTTAACCAGATGCATTCTCATAATATGGCTGCCATAATCTAAACTGAACTCACAATTAGCATTTTTGTTTTCTCAAATTTGAAACTTTTCAACCATAAAACCAAGGGAAACAGCCATACAAACATTAAAACAAAAATTTTTAATGCATTTAATTCATTTGAAAAACAAAAACTTTCCCCTTTCATTAACTTAACCAATGCCTTTTGCCTTAGGAGTGAGGACACTTTTTTACCTATTTTTTTTTTCAATATTGTGATGGGATAGAATTTAAACTTAAAGTTTTATGCGCTTAGTGACAATATAGTAACTTTGCATTAGTTTTAGATAAACTATTTTTTTTCTTGTTTTTCAGATACAGGTCCAGGTGCTCAGAAGTGAGTTATGGATCGTCTGAGAGACGGCGAAGATCCTTATTTCCTCTACTTTGTGTTTTGATTAGAATCTCTCTACCTTTGTTTTGGAAAGTTTATATTATATTGAACTCTTTGAATTTGCCTATAGAGGCTCTCATGTTTCCTTCGGGAGAGATTAGGATATACTGTTGTCAAATAATTTCATAATGTACCCTAGCTGACCTAAACTTCGCGGGTCGCGACTAGTGGCTATTTAGTGACGAAATATATTGGTCAAGAATTTAATTTATTTGTAAATTTGGTTATGGCTATTGCTGTAAATTTGGTTATGGCTATTGCTGTAAATTAAAATATTTTGTCCTAGTGACAATACAGTTACTTTTGCATTAGTTTTATGTATCATGGATTAATATTTCTTTCTTAAAATAAATATTTTCCCAAGTCTAAAAACATTGGAACACCCCTGTTTGTAAAACTATCACAGAACTTTCTTTGGAAGGAAAGTTATCAAACTTGAAGTTTAAACTTTAAACAACTTCGCTGCCAAGCTTGCTCATCTTGTGGAGATGGAGGTGAAACATAGATGTAATCAGATACTTGAACTCGGATTTCCTTTAGGTGGAATTGCCAAGCTGTTTGCTCAAGAATGGGAGGGTGATGTAACTGTTGTTATGCCTGCAACTCTTGCTCAGTACTCGAAAATTATACAGAATCCTTCATATATGGAACTTCAGAAGGCAAACAACCAAGGGAGAAGATGCACCTGGGAGAAGCTTTCGGCCATAAAAGCTAATTGCGGAATTGAGCTTGCTCTTGATGAGTGTGTTGTAATGCTCAATCATATGAGAAGACTCAAACGAAGTGCTGCAAGAGCGGCAGCTGCTGTTTCTTCTCAAGGTCCCGGTTTTCCCCCTGCTGTCAAGTTCTGTGGTGCAAGAAGAATTCCTTCATGGAATGTTATTGCACGAGAAAATTCAACAGGATCCCTTGAAGATCTTATTCTAGGCGCTAACGGTCCCAATGAAACCTCCGGTAAAAATTGGAAGTCCAACCGTAGCGCATATGATGGAAGTGACTGTGAATCTGAATGTAGTGACTCAAATTCTTGGACAAGAACTGGGGGGCCTTTAATGAGAACTACTTCGTCCAATCTGTTCATTGACTTCGTCCAGCACTTAGAAATCGATATTGAACCTAGTACAAGCATGCCGGGTCGTACTACGCCTCACGATTTTCAATATCATAGTCCCAGGGTGACAACACCGGATAGGAGCTCCTCAGAATCTGACCAGAGGGAAAACGGCAACAAGGTTTTCACGAATGGATCTAGCATAATGGTAACTGAAGGCGATCTTTTGCAGCCTGAAAGGATCCATAATGGGATTGTGTTCAATGTTATCAAGAAAGAAGACTTGTCACCTTCAAGTAGGAGTCATGATAGTTTTAGCAATGAAGTCGCCGAGTCTGTCCAAATTTATTGTCCAGGGAAGGAGATGGACACTGCTAGCACAGTTTCTGATTCCGAAATTGGCGACAATGAAACAATTACCCTAGACAACAACTCCGAAGTTGATTCCAGTGCCGATTTGGGTAAGGATAAAACCGTTGCTGACCGTTAACTCTTGGCAATTTTCCCTGGTGACTTCAATACTTCGATGCTATTGAACGTAGATTGTTAATAGCATGAAATTTGGTCTTGCCAAGGAAAATATTTACTTACCCTTATAAGTTATGTGTTCTTAGTGTAGATCATTACTCCCACTTATGAAAATATCTTCACGCCAAAGATTTGTCTACTGTTGTATTTTGACGGGTATATGTATAGCTGTTAATCAAGGTTACTCAGAAATGCAGCGAAAGTAAAATGGGGTTTCTTTATCGTCCAAAAAAAAAAACTTTAAACAATTTCTAAAAATATCAATGTAATCAGTTGCTTAGAGAAGCAACATGAAATGTCTCAAGTCCCAGCCACCATTATGGTAAAGAAAGTGATATTGAGGCCCAAAAGACCAGTCTACTTGGCCTTGGGCAAGGAATATTGAAACTGTAGGCTACTTGGAAGGCGTTTCAGAAGATGTAGAACCCTTTTCAACCACTTTGGTAGAAGTAGAAATAGCATATTCTTCAGTTTCAACAAGCTTTCTTAGTTTCTCTTGAAGATTCTTTACTCTGTCTTCGGTTTTTCGAAGCTTTTTCCATCTATATGCAGTCCATAGACCAAAGCCATCATATACAACAATATAGGAAGCCCATACATAAGGGTAGGTGTCTGCATTCTCTTTGATTTTGAGATATTGTTTCTGCAATGAATATATCAAGTTCACAGTAGAAGAGGCACTTGCTACTTGATCCTTAGTATTCTGGACCGGTGTGGCGGAACTAGTTGCTTGTGGCTGATTTACCATACTCTCTGACTGTAATATTCAGTTATCAATAATCTAATAGTTGCATAACCAATGACCCTTTTACAATCGAGCCCTATACAATAACATCAAAGCATAAACATACAACATGAGAAAAGATTTATTGTGCTGCTAATCAAGAGTCAACAGTCTTGTAAAGGAGAAACTGTAATGAGTATAGGTATTGCAACACTTAGTTTGGAATTTGTAAAATTTCTTAGGACTCTCCTCCCCGATTACATCTCTTCTATCTTATTTATCTCTCTTTTCTCTACCAAATTTCCTCAATATGATTCTACTTTCACTATAATCCTCTAATCCTACTACTCGTAAAATCAATCTCATTACAGAAAAATATTTTCCTTTTTTCAAAATATAAAATTATCAATGATCAATAATATAACTTAGAAACAAAATTCAAAACAATATAACATGGCTACAAAACCAAGTCAAGAACAACTAAACCGACATAAAATATTAATGAGTATAAAGTGAAACTTTAACCAGATGCATTCTCATAATATGGCTGCCACAATCTAAACTGAACTCACAATTAGCATTTTTGTTTTCTCAAATTTGAAACTTTTCAACCATAAAACCAAGGGAAACAGCCATACAAACATTAAAACAAAATTTTTTAATGCATTTAATTCATTTGAAAAACAAAAACTTTCCCCTTTCATTAACTTAACCAATGCCTTTTGCCTTAGGAGTGAGGACACTTTTTTACCTATTTTTTTTTCAATATTGTGATGGAATAGAATTTAAACTTAAAGTTTTATGCGCTTAGTGACAATACAGTAACTTTGCATTAGTTTTAGATAAACTATTTTTTTTCTCTTGTTTTTCAGATACAGGTCCAGGTGCTCAGAAGTGAGTTATGGATCGTCTGAGAGACGGCGAAGATCCTTATTTCTTCTACTTTGTGTTTTGATTAGAATCTCTCCACCTTTGTTTTGGAAAGTTTATATTATATTGAACTCTTTGAATTTGCCTATAGAGGCTCTCATGTTTCCTTCGGGAGAGATTAGGATATACTGTTGTCAACTAATTTCATAATGTACCCTAGCCGACCTAAACTTCGCGGGTCGCGACTAGTGGCTATTTAGTGACGAAATATATTGGTCAAGAATTTAATTTATTTGTAAATTTGGTTATGGCTATTGCTGTAAATTTGGTTATGGCTATTGCTGTAAATTAAAATATTTTGTCCTAGTGACAATACAGTTACTTTTGCATTAGTTTTATGTATCATGGATTAATATTTCTTTCTTAAAATAAATATTTTCCCAAGTCTAAAAACATTGGAACACCCCTATTTGTAAAACTATCACAGAACTTTCTTTGGAAGGAAAGTTATCAAACTTGAAGTTTAAACTTTAAACAACTTTGCTGCCAAGCTTGCTCATCTTGTGGAGATGGAGGTGAAACATAGATGTAATCAGATACTTGAACTCGGATTTCCTTTAGGTGGAATTGCCAAGCTGTTTGCTCAAGAATGGGAGGGTGATGTAACTGTTGTTATGCCTGCAACTCTTGCTCAGTACTCGAAAATTATACAGAATCCTTCATATATGGAACTTCAGAAGGCAAACAACCAAGGGAGAAGATGCACCTGGGAGAAGCTTTCGGCCATAAAAGCTAATTGCGGAATTGAGCTTGCTCTTGATGAGTGTGTTGTAATGCTCAATCATATGAGAAGACTCAAACGAAGTGCTGTAAGAGCGGCAGCTGCTGTTTCTTCTCAAGGTCCCAGTTTTCCCCCTGCTGTCAAGTTCTGTGGTGCAAGAAGAATTCCTTCATGGAATGTTATTGCACGAGAAAATTCAACAGGATCCCTTGAAGATCTTATTCTAGGCGCTAACGGTCCCAATGAAACCTCCGGTAAAAATTGGAAGTCCAACCGTAGCGCATATGATGGAAGTGACTGTGAATCTGAATGTAGTGACTCAAATTCTTGGACAAGAACTGGGGGGCCTTTAATGAGAACTACTTCGTCCAATCTGTTCATTGACTTCGTCCAGCACTTAGAAATTGATATTGAACCTAGTACAAGCATGCTGGGTCGTACTACGCCTCACGATTTTCAATATCACAGTCCCAGGGTGACAACACCGGATAGGAGCTCCTCAGAATCCGACCAGAGGGAAAACGGCAACAAGGTTTTCACGAATGGATCTAGCATAATGGTAACTGAAGGCGATCTTTTGCAGCCTGAAAGGATCCATAATGGGATTGTGTTCAATGTTATCAAGAAAGAAGACTTGTCACCTTCAAGTAGGAGTCATGATAGTTTTAGCAATGAAGTCGCCGAGTCTGTCCAAATTTATTGTCCAGGGAAGGAGATGGACACTGCTAGCACAGTTTCTGATTCCGAAAATGGCGACAATGAAACAATTACCCTAGACAACAACTCCGAAGTTGATTCCAGTGCCGATTTGGGTAAGGATAAAACCGTTGCTGACCGTTAACTCTTGGCAATTTTCCCTGGTGACTTCAATACTTCGATGCTATTGAACGTAGATTGTTAATAGCATGAAATTTGGTCTTGCCAAGGAAAATATTTACTTACCCTTATAAGTTATGTGTTCTTAGTGTTGATCATTACTCCCACTTATGAAAATATCTTCACGCCAAAGATTTGTCTACTGTTGTATTTTGACGGGTATATGTATAGCTGTTAATCAAGGTTACTCAGAAATGCAGCGAAAGTAAAATGGGGTTTCTTTATCGTCCAAAAAAAAAAAACTTTAAACAATTTCTAAAAATATCAATGTAATCAGTTGCTTAGAGAAGCAACGTGAAATGTCTCAAGTCCCAGCCACCATTATGGTAAAGAAAGTGCTATTGAGGCCCAAAAGACCAGTCTACTTGGCCTTGGGCAAGGAATATTGAAACTGTAGGCTACTTGGAAGGCGTTTCAGAAGATGTAGAACCCTTTTCAACCACTTTGGTAGAAGTAGAAATAGCATATTCTTCAGCTTCAACAAGCTTTCGTAGTTTCTCTTGAAGATTCTTTACTCTGTCTTCGGTTTTTCGAAGCTTTTTCCATCTATATGCAGTCCATAGACCAAAGCCACCATATACAACAATATAGGAAGCCCATACATAAGGGTAGGTTTCTGCATTCTCTTTGATTTTGAAATATTGTTTCTGCAATGAATCTATCAAGTTCACAGTAGAAGAGGCACTTGCTACTTGATCCTCAGTATTCTGGACCGGTGTGGCGGAACTAGTTGCTTGTGGCTGATTTACCATACTCTCTGACTGTAATATTCAGTTATCAATAATCTAATAGTTGTATAACCAATGACCCTTTTACAATCGAGCCCTATACAATAACATCAAAGCATAAACATATAACATGAGAAAAGATTTATTGTGCTGCTAATCAAGAGTCAACAGTCTTGTAAAGGAGAAACTGTAATGAGTATAGGTATTGCAACACTTAGTTTGGAATTTGTAAAATTTCTTAGGACTCTCCTCCCCGATTACATCTCTTCTATCTTATTTATCTCTCTTTTCTCTACCAAATTTCCTCAATATGATTCTACTTTCACTATAATCCTCTAATCCTACTACTCGTAAAATCAATCTCATTACAGAAAAATATTTTCCTTTTTTCAAAATATAAAATTATCAATGATCAATAATATAACTTAGAAACAAAATTACAAAACAATATAACATGGCTACAAAACCAAGTCAAGAACAACTAAACCGACATAAAATATTATTGAGTATAAAGTGAAACTTTAACCAGATGCATTCTCATAATATGGCTGCCACAATCTAAACTGAACTCACAATTAGCATTTTTGTTTTCTCAAATTTGAAACTTTTCAACCATAAAACCAAGGGAAACAGCCATACAAACATTAAAACAAAAATTTTTAATGCATTTAATTCATTTGAAAAACAAAAACTTTCCCCTTTCATTAACTTAACCAATGCCTTTTGCCTTAGGAGTGAGGACACTTTTTTACCTATTTTTTTTTCAATATTGTGATGGAATAGAATTTAAACTTAAATTTTTATGCGCTTAGTGACAACACAGTAACTTTGCATTAGTTTTAGATAAACTATTTTTTTTTCTCTTGTTTTTCAGATACAGGTCCAGGTGCTCAGAAGTGAGTTATGGATCGTCTGAGAGACGGCGAAGATCCTTATTTCCTCTACTTTGTGTTTTGATTAGAATCTCTCCACCTGTGTTTTGGAAAGTTTATATTATATTGAACTCTTTGAATTTGCCTATAGAGGCTCTCATGTTTCCTTCGGGAGAGATTAGGATATACTGTTGTCAAATAATTTCATAATGTACCCTAGCTGACCTAAACTTCGCGGGTCGCGACTAGTGGCTATTTAGTGACGAAATATATTGGTCAAGAATTTAATTTATTTGTAAATTTGGTTATGGCTATTGCTGTAAATTTGGTTATGGCTATTGCTGTAAATTAAAATATTTTGTCCTAGTGACAATACAGTTACTTTTGCATTAGTTTTATGTATCATGGATTAATATTTCTTTCTTAAAATAAATATTTTCCCAAGTCTAAAAACATTGGAACACCCCTGTTTGTAAAACTATCACAGAACTTTCTTTGGAAGGAAAGTTATCAAACTTGAAGTTTAAACTTTAAACAACTTCGCTGCCAAGCTTGCTCATCTTGTGGAGATGGAGGTGAAACATAGATGTAATCAGATACTTGAACTCGGATTTCCTTTAGGTGGAATTGCCAAGCTGTTTGCTCAAGAATGGGAGGGTGATGTAACTGTTGTTATGCCTGCAACTCTTGCTCAGTACTCGAAAATTATACAGAATCCTTCATATATGGAACTTCAGAAGGCAAACAACCAAGGGAGAAGATGCACCTGGGAGAAGCTTTCGGCCATAAAAGCTAATTGCGGAATTGAGCTTGCTCTTGATGAGTGTGTTGTAATGCTCAATCATATGAGAAGACTCAAACAAAGTGCTGCAAGAGCGGCAGCTGCTGTTTCTTCTCAAGGTCCCGGTTTTCCCCTGCTGTCAAGTTCTGTGGTGCAAGAAGAATTCCTTCATGGAATGTTATTGCACGAGAAAATTCAACAGGATCCCTTGAAGATCTTATTCTAGGCGCTAACGGTCCCAATGAAACCTCCGGTAAAAATTGGAAGTCCAACCGTAGCGCATATTATGGAAGTGACTGTGAATCTGAATGTAGTGACTCAAATTCTTGGACAAGAACTGGGGGGCCTTTAATGAGAACTACTTCGTCCAATCTGTTCATTGACTTCGTCCAGCACTTAGAAATCGATATTGAACCTAGTACAAGCATGCCGGGTCGTACTACGCCTCACAATTTTCAATATCACAGTCCCAGGGTGACAACACCGGATAGGAGCTCCTCAGAATCCGACCAGAGGGAAAACGGCAACAAGGTTTTCACGAATGGATCTAGCATAATGGTAACTGAAGGCGATCTTTTGCAGCCTGAAAGGATCCATAATGGGATTGTGTTCAATGTTATCAAGAAAGAAGACTTGTCACCTTCAAGTAGGAGTCATGATAGTTTTAGCAATGAAGTCGCCGAGTCTGTCCAAATTTATTGTCCAGGGAAGGAGATGGACACTGCTAGCACAGTTTCTGATTCCGAAAATGGCGACAATGAAACAATTACCCTAGACAACAACTCCGAAGTTGATTCCAGTGCCGATTTGGGTAAGGATAAAACCGTTGCTGACCGTTAACTCTTGGCAATTTTCCCTGGTGACTTCAATACTTCGATGCTATTGAACGTAGATTGTTAATAGCATGAAATTTGGTCTTGCCAAGGAAAATATTTACTTACCCTTATAAGTTATGTGTTCTTAGTGTAGATCATTACTCCCACTTATGAAAATATCTTCACGCCAAAGATTTGTCTACTGTTGTATTTTGACGGGTATATGTATAGCTGTTAATCAAGGTTACTCAGAAATGCAGCGAAAGTAAAATGGGGTTTCTTTATCGTCCAAAAAAAAAAAAAAACTTTAAACAATTTCTAAAAATATTAATGTAATCAGTTGCTTAGAGAAGCAACGTGAAATGTCTCAAGTCCCAGCCACCATTATGGTAAAGAAAGTGATATTGAGGCCCAAAAGACCAGTCTACTTGGCCTTGGGCAAGGAATATTGAAACTGTAGGCTACTTGGAAGGCGTTTCAGAAGATGGAGAACCCTTTTCAACCACTTTGGTAGAAGTAGAAATAGCATATTCTTCAGCTTCAACAAGCTTTCGTAGTTTCTCTTGAAGATTCTTTACTCTGTCTTCGGTTTTTCGAAGCTTTTTCCATCTATATGCAGTCCATAGACCAAAGCCACCATATACAACAATATAGGAAGCCCATACATAAGGGTAGGTTTCTGCATTCTCTTTGATTTTGAGATATTGTTTCTGCAATGAATCTATCAAGTTCACAGTAGAAGAGGCACTTGCTACTTGATCCTCAGTATTCTGGACCGGTGTGGCGGAACTAGTTGCTTGTGGCTGATTTACCATACTCTCTGACTGTAATATTCAGTTATCAATAATCTAATAGTTGCATAACCAATGACCCTTTTACAATCGAGCCCTATACAATAACATCAAAGCATAAACATACAACATGAGAAAAGATTTATTGTGCTGCTAATCAAGAGTCAACAATCTTGTAAAGGAGAAACTGTAATGAGTATAGGTATTGCAACACTTAGTTTGGAATTTGTAAAATTTCTTAGGACTCTCCTCCCCGATTACATCTCTTCTATCTTATTTATCTCTCTTTTCTCTACCAAATTTCCTCAATATGATTCTACTTTCACTATAATCCTCTAATCCTACTACTCGTAAAATCAATCTCATTACAGAAAAATATTTTCCTTTTTTCAAAATATAAAATTATCAATGATCAATAATATAACTTAGAAACAAAATTACAAAACAATATAACATGGCTACAAAACCAAGTCAAGAACAACTAAACCGACATAAAATATTAATGAGTATAAAGTGAAACTTTAACCAGATGCATTCTCATAATATGGCTGCCACAATCTAAACTGAACTCACAATTAGCATTTTTGTTTTCTCAAATTTGAAACTTTTCAACCATAAAACCAAGGGAAACAGCCATACAAACATTAAAACAAAAATTTTTAATGCATTTAATTCATTTGAAAAACAAAAACTTTCCCCTTTCATTAACTTAACCAATGCCTTTTGCCTTAGGAGTGAGGACACTTTTTTACCTATTTTTTTTTCAATATTGTGATGGAATAGAATTTAAACTTAAAGTTTTATGCGCTTAGTGACAATACAGTAACTTTGCATTAGTTTTAGATAAACTATTTTTTTTTCTCTTGTTTTTCAGATACAGGTCCAGGTGCTCAGAAGTGAGTTATGGATCGTCTGAGAGACGACGAAGATCCTTATTTCCTCTACTTTGTGTTTTGATTAGAATCTCTCCACCTTTGTTTTGGAAAGTTTATATTATATTGAACTCTTTGAATTTGCCTATAGAGGCTCTCATGTTTCCTTCGGGAGAGATTAGGATATACTGTTGTCAACTAATTTCATAATGTACCCTAGCCGACCTAAACTTCGCGGGTCGCGACTAGTGGTTATTTAGTGACGAAATATATTGGTCAAGAATTTAATTTATTTGTAAATTTGGTTATGGCTATTGCTGTAAATTTGGTTATGGCTATTGCTGTAAATTAAAATATTTTGTCCTAGTGACAATACAGTTACTTTTGCATTAGTTTTATGTATCATGGATTAATATTTCTTTCTTAAAATAAATATTTTCCCAAGTCTAAAAACATTGGAACACCCCTGTTTGTAAAACTATCACAGAACTTTCTTTGGAAGGAAAGTTATCAAACTTGAAGTTTAAACTTTAAACAATTTCTAAAAATATCAATGTAATCAGTTGCTTAGAGAAGCAACATGAAATGTCTCAAGTCCCAGCCACCATTATGGTAAAGAAAGTGATATTGAGGCCCAAAAGACCAGTCTACTTGGCCTTGGGCAAGGAATATTGAAACTGTAGGCTACTTGAATAACTCCAGATTTTAGTTGGTGTAATAGTTTGGGTTTGATTCTTATCACGGATTTCAAGTTTTTGCTGGAAAGCCTACTCTAGATATTAGAGAAGTAGAGAGGACAAAGTGGAGTAAGTCCCAAAAAAAAAGGGGGGGGGGTGAGATGCGAGAAACTTAATTTTCAACCCATCCAAGTTAATAAAATATAACTCAAGTCCAAAAAAAAGTTAATATAACTAAATTTTATATTAACAGAGTAACTCAAAATTTTCAACATTTAATTGGATAATAATATAAATGTTTTACACTATTGCATATCGAAATTTAAAACTATATATAACGAGGATACACTCTTGTTAACACTATTTTTTTTTTCAAAAAAAAACTTGTTACTTTTCATATTTACATGTATGTATTACTACAATTATTAAATTTGACCATAATGAGTGCGAGCGAACTGGTTCGAATCGAGTTGATCGAACTGTATGTGTTCATCATACCTTCACAAATAATTTTCAAATGGCTAAAATAAAAATCGAACTTATAAAGAATGTTTATACACAATTTTTTTATTCGCTAAATTATGTTTAATCTTTTGTTTTGTATCATAGAAAACATATATATCTAAATATATAAAAATAAAAAATGCTACTTCACGAGTCGCGCATAGCCCACTAAACAGGGGAATGGTGTATCATATATAACTCCATTTCAAAATAATTTTGACATTCTAATAGATTGAATAGCACTACAAACAGCTATTCAAACTTTAATATATTTACATACTCAGAAGTCAGAATTGCATTTTTGTGTACACACGGACATCAAAAATGATCTAAAGTCTGCTCTGTAACGCGATTCTTCTTTCATTTGAGAAACCAATGAATAATAACAATGGACAAGCTATATATTGGTTATTAATTAATTAATTAAACCGGTTCATGTTATTAATTACGGTTTGAAGAAATTGGCATTGAGACGTTTATCAATTAGAGTCTTCAAAGCCGAAGCTATCAAAAGAGCAGCGATAAGCATTCCTAAGCAACCAAGAACAACGTTGAAGCACCAAGCGAAGCTTCTCGTACGAGGTTTCTTAATGGCCACCCACATGAAACATGGGTATGCATAAGACACTGGCACGAATGCGATTCCACCAAGAAGAAGTGACAGTGATGGTAGGAAGGGGAACGCCACGGCTACAAAGAAGGTTAATCCTCCAAAGAAAAGACGAATGCATGTTCTGACCCACCTCGGACACTTGTTCTTCTTTCTGGCTGTGATTTTGAATTCAATGTTGTCGAAAAATGGCATCGCATACACTTGGTAGCTGCTCAGGCAATGTAGAATTACCAAAAAGTACATTGCTTCTATTGTGAACTTCGTTACTTGATGAGCGTGCATGTGTGCAAACGAAGTTAATAGCCCGTCTTTTTCAATATGCAACAAAGGGACATACATACATTAAGTTTCTCAAACTAATAGAGGTAATGAATCAATATATATATATATATATATATATATATATATATATATATATAGATGCAAATTATTAGTGTTCGGTAGATCGGCTACCGGACGGTTTGGGTCAGGATTCGGAGTGATGGAGGGGCTCGTCTGGCTACGATCGTCCAGTCCAAGAGGAGCGAGGTCCCGAGTACTTTGTGTGGAGAAGGGGTGGTGCCACCTGCAAGGACACTCCGACGCTCTTGTCAGACAATGTGCAGGCGGAAAGAGGGTGATGTGAAAGATGTGACGTACCTCGGGGGAAGAGCCAACCTTCCCCTTATATACATGTCAGCAGTGGGCTCCCCTGGAGGGCAGGCCCATATTCTCAAGGACGCTGTCCCATAGCTGCGGGTGAGCCGTACGGGACGCGTGTCCGGGTCGGTTGGAGGGTGCACAACCGGGCCGGGTGGAGCTCGGGTCGGGTTGACCCGCGAGAGTCCTGGGCCGGGCCGTAACAGTGCCCCCGACGCGTCAGTGAGGGTCGTGAGGGCGGTCGGTGGCGCGTGATGTCCTTGTTCGTGTGTTGCCGTTGAGTCGGCGGACCGTAAGAGAGGCGCGTCTCTCGTGCGCGTGTCCCTTGGTCTGCTGAGGCGTTCGTTCGTCGCTTCGTTCTTTGCGCTGAGCATTAAATGCTCATAATGGTTTGAAAAAACCCCGCGCGTAAAGACCGTTTTGCCCTTGCTTTCTTTCGCGCTTCTCGTGGTGGTTTTTAAACAGTTTCTTCTTTCTTTTTCTCCCACTCTTGCTATTTTCATCCTCTTTTCTCCCTGACATCCAAATTTTCTTGCTCGAGCTATCTTGTGCTTCTCTTTCACACTCCAATTCCTACAGCCATTTCAGGTAATTTCTTGTTTCTTACTTTCTTGTGTTTATACTGTGCCTTATTGTTACGTAGTTGCTGTTTGTGTTTACCTTTGCCTGATGGCTTTCCAATCGTTGGGGTAGATGAATTATGGGAGGGGTACCATTCCGGGGTAGGTTTTTAGGTGACTTGTGCGATAGGTTTAGATTTTAACCGTATTTGGTCATGGTAAAGTTGAAAGGGTGTAGTTTCTGGGTTGTTATGGACCCCCGACCTCATAGACTAACGGATTGGTACCCCGCTGTAGGTATGCCTCGCATTGTCTCCCGGTCTTCCGGATCTGGCGCAGCCTACGACCCGTACGCCTGGGTGACTGACGATATAAAGGCATCGCCCAACCAAATGGATTTGGAGGAGTTGAATGAGTTTCGGCGAGCCGGTCACTTGTGTGGGGGGACGGACGAGGAGGCCAATTATGAGACCGTCGTTCCTGCCCCCCACGAGCGTATTTACGAGCTCAACTTCCATTCTCCTCGCGTCCCCGATTGGATTTGGTTTTACAAGTCCATGTTCACGCAAGTTGGCGTTCGGATACCGTTCTCTGAGTTTCAAATGGCACTCCTAAACCGGATATCCGTCTCCCCCTCTCAGCTCCATCCGAACAGTTGGGCCTCGATCCGCTGTTTCGAAATGGTTTGCGAGTATCTAGAGCTGCCGGCGTCAGTGGACGTCTTCCTCTTTTACTTCAACCTTACCAACCCTTCCAAGCAGGGGAAGGCGAGGAAAGGATTTCTCTCTTTCCGTTCTGGCCAGGGTAGGAGAATATTTGGCCTCTTCGAGGACTCCTACCATGGTTTCAAAGATAAGTATTTCAAAGTCCGTCCCGTCAGAGGTCGTCATCCCTTTTGGTTGTCGTTAGAGGGGGAGCGGCTCATCCCGACTTACTGGAGTTTCGGGGCGGGTTCGAATCCCTTTATCAAGGTGACGTACAAGAGGTTGTCACCTGTAGATAAGCAAATAGCTGACGTACTTTTTGCTATTTTTGAAAAGAACCCCGTGAACCCTCATCTTCTTTTGGGTGAACGGGAGGCCGGCAGGAGCTATATCCGTGAGTTGTCTTATTTGCTTGTCTTTGCGTTTACTGTTGTTTTCTTTATCCGTTTTAACGACTAATGCATTTGTTGTTTGTTGTAGTGGAAATGTCTGCCACTGTGGTCGGACTTGAAAACTTGATGAAGACCTTTTTTGAAGGTAGTGACGACGAGGAAGCGGAGAAGGATGCTGGGGAGGCGGAGGATCAGACCGGGAAGTCGGAGGGTCCAGCCGTAGAGGTTGGAGGTCAGGGCGAGGCTTCTTCTCGGGAGGCCGTTAAGGCGGGGAAAAGACCTATCGAGGATCAGGGTTCCCCTATTCCCGAGGAGGCAACTGGCGGGCACTCAACCGCTTCCCGCCAAGAAGATGATGACGTGGAGCTTATTCACACTCCCAAAAGGCGGAGGTCGTCAGCCAGTCTGGAGGGGGCCCTTAGTATCATGGAGAGAAATTTTGATGCAACAAGGTTTATAGACTCCCAATTGATCCCCGGGACGGAGGAACATTTCCTTGGCACTGAACTGGCTGGGCAGGCTAGATGGATGTATCGGACTTTGCTCCGGGGGGCCGTAATAGCTCGAAAGGCTGAGTTCGAGTTGTCGGGAATGCAAGCCCTCCGAAGGAAGCTTGAGTCCTCTGTTAAAGCCAATAATGATTTCAAAGTTCAAGTTGAGCAGCTCCAGGGTCAGTTGTCCGAAATGGCGGAGAACCTAAAAGTTTCGGAGGAGAAGGCGACCTCCGCTGCCGAGAAGTTGAAAATTTCGGACGATTCGGTGGCCCGCCTAATCGAGCGGGAGATGACCTTGGAGGGCCAGCTGAACTCTGCTCAGGGTCGGGCGGCGGCCTTGGAGAAAGAGCGTGACGAAGATGTCTCGTTGGCCGAGGCCGCTAGGTCGGAAGTCGAGGGGCTCAAAAAGAAGCTGAAGGCTACCAGGGAGCAGGGAAAGAACACCATCTCGATGACCGAAGATGCTTTGAAGTCTCAGCTGAGGATCGCAGCTCCTGATTTCGGCACGTCGTTAATTGGCGTTTTCAAGACTATCCAGGACGGAAAGATTGTTGACATGCCGAGGAAGTGAGGCCTTGTAACTTAAGATATTTTGTAATGGCGTTTGCTGAACAACTTATTGCTTGTTTTTTGTTTTGACTCTTTATAAGTTATACTTATTTGGTCGTTTGGCCGGGTTGCCGTTTACTATATTTGCTGTCGTTGTTTCTCTTGGGGGCTCGCGCCCGTTTTCCCGTTTTATGATTGTTATGGCTTGGGTCGCCGTGGTCGTATTGTCGTCGCCGTTGGCTTTGGCCGTAACGAAGATGGCCCCTGGGGTGATCAATCCCGGTCTGCCGTTTTAAGGCGCGCTCGTGTGCGGCGCACATAGGGAAGAGGTAAACAAGTACGAAAAGAAAGAAAAAAAAGTTTTGACAAGTATGAGTTAATCGTTAGCTAAGCAAATTAATCAATATGGCGAATATTTGATAAGATAAAAAGGTAGATTGTCATGCAAACAAAGCAAGTATTTACTATCTCTTTAGGTTCTCAGGTCGGCGAGTCATCTGGTCATGAGTAGAACCTTCTTAGGCTTCCCGCATTCCATGTTCTGGGCACTTCCTTGCCGTCGAGTCTTTCGAGCTTGTAAGCACCTTTGCCGAGTACCTCCCTTACCCTGTAGGGACCTTCCCAATTTGCTGCCAGCTTACCTTCCCCTGGGATCGGGACGCCGATGTCGTTGCGTCGCAGGACGAGGTCCCTTTCCTCGAAATCTCGTTTGAGGATTTTTGCGTTGTATCGCAGGGCTATTCTTTGTTTCAGCGCCATTTCTGTTAGGTGAGCCATCTCCCTTGTTTCCTCAATCAGGTCCTTCTCGACTGCTTCGCTCATGCCTGCGAGTAGTAGTCGAGGGCTCGGTTCGCCGATTTCGACTGGTATCACCGCATCGACCCCGTATGTTAGGCGAAAGGAAGTTTCCCCCGTAGCGCTTTGCTCGGTTGTCCGGTAAGACCATAGGACGGAGGAGAGTTCGTCAGCCCAGCTTCCTTTCTTATTGTCTAGGCGCTTCTTTAGACCAAGAAGGACGACTTTGTTTGCGGCCTCTACCTGCCCGTTTGTTTGGGGATGTTCTACCGAGGAGAACTTTTGCTTTATCCCTAGGCTAGAGAGGAACTCCATGAACTTCTTGTCTGTGAACTGGGTCCCGTTATCTGAGATGACAACCTCTGGGATACCGAAACGGGTTATCACCTGCCTCCACACGAACTTCCGGCAGTTGGAGGACGATATCGTAGCCAGTGGTTCGGCCTCCACCCATTTGGTGTAGTAGTCAATGGCGACAATGAGGTATTTGACTTGTCCTGGGCCGACCGGGAAAGGTCCCAGGAGGTCGACTCCCCATTGTGCAAAAGGTCGAGTAATCGTTAGAGAGTTTAACTCGGAGGCCGGCGCCCTGTGGAAGTTGGCGTTTTGTTGACACTTTGTGCATTTTTTGACAAATTCCTTTGAGTCCTTCATCATTGTCGGCCAGTAGTACCCCGCTCGAATGAGCTTCCTTGCTAGGGCTTTGCCCCCGATGTGGTGTCCGCAACACCCCTCATGGACTTCTCTAAGCACGTAGTTCGTTTGGTCGGGGTGCAAACACTTCAATAGGGGCTGGCTGAGTCCCTTTTTGAATAGCTGTCCCTGTATGATTGCATATCTGGCCGCCTCCCTTCTTAAAGCTTTGGCTGCTTTCTCATCTTCAGGCAACTTGTCGAGTTCCAGGAAGTTGGTGATGGGGTCCAGCCATGAGGGGCTCGACTTCGCCAAGTAGAGGGCGACCGTTGGTTCCTTCACCATGCCTTGGATGAGCGACCGGTTACCCGATCCTGGCTTTGTGCTCGCCAGCTTCGACAGGAGGTCTGTCCGTGTGTTTCTTTCTCTTGGAACGTGTTGGACAATGACCTCCTAGAACTGGCTTGTCATTTCCTTAACCTTTTCCAAGTATTTTTGGAGGAGGGGGTCCCGGGCTTGGTAGCTTCCGTTTACCTGCGAGGTGACGACTTGGGAGTCGCTGCATACTTCGACCTTCGTCGCCCCGACTTTCCGAGCTAGTGTGAGTCCTCCCAAGAGAGCTTCATATTCTGCTTGGTTGTTGGACACTGGGAAGTCGAACTTGGTTGATTGCTCATAGATGATCCCTGCTGGGCTTTCTAGGATGACCCCTGCTCCCCAGACGTTTGGTTGGAGGCCCCGTCCACGTGAAGCCTCTACCGTGTGCCCGTTTTTTCGGGAGGGTCTCCCGTTACCTCAACTAAAAAGTCTGCCATTGCCTGGGCTTTGATTGCATGTCGGGGTTCATACTGCAAGTCGTATTGCGAGAGCTCGATGGCCCAGGTCATCATCCTACCGGCCAAGTCGGGCCTTTGCAGTACTTGGCGAATCGCTTGATCCGTCCTCACGACTATACGATGGCTCTCTGGAAGTATTGTCTTAACCTTCGGGAGGAGACTAGGAGCGCCAGCGCCAGTTTTTCCAACTTGCTGTATTTCAGTTCTGGTCCTTGGAGGACCCTACTAACGAAATAAACGGGTTGTTGGGTCTTCTCCTCTTCTCTAATGAGCACTGTGGCAAGCGCTTCTTCGGTTACTGATAGGTAGAGATAGAGCGGTTCTCCGGCCCTGGGTTTTCCGAGAACTGGTGGTGCCGCTAAGATCTGCTTGAAGTGGTTGAATGCCTCTTCGCACGTTGGGGTCCATTCGAACGTCATTCCTTTTTTCATTAGATTGAAGAAGGGCAGGGCTCTTGCTGCTGACGCGCCGAGGAATCGGGACAAAGCCGTTAACCTCCCGGCAAGTCGTTGAATGTCTTTGATAGAACCCGGGCTCTTCATCTGGAAAACTGCCTGACACTTCTCGGGGTTGGCTTCCACCCCTCTTTGAGTAATCATGAATCCCAGAAACTTTCCGGCTTCCATGGCAAACGCGCACTTGAGCGGATTAAGCCTCATGCCGTGTTGCCGGAGGGAGGAAAAAACGCCATCAAGGTCGCTAAGGAGGTCGTCGGGTCGTGTGGTCTTCGCGAGTATATCATCCACGTAGACTTCTACTGTTTTGCCTATAAGCTCACTGAATATTTTATTCATCAGCCTTTGGTACGTGGCCCCAGCGTTTTTCAAACCAAAAGGCATTACCCTGTAACAATAGATTCCCCCTGGCGTTATGAACGCCATTTTTTCCTCGTCGGGTCGGTGCATCGGTATCTGATTGTATCCTGAGTAGGCATCCATGAAGCTCAGATACCGGTACCCCGCCGCTGCGTCGACGAGTGCATCAATGTTAGGTAGGGGGTAGCAATCCTTGGGACACGCCTTGTTGAGGTCAGAGTAGTCCACGCACATTCTCCATCTCCCACTGTGCTTTTTAACCAGGACCACGTTCGACAACCAGGTCGAGTAGTCAAGTTCTCGGATGAATCCTGCTTCTAGGAGGCTGGCCGTTTGCCTGGCTACCTCTTCTGCCCTTTCTTGCGACATTTTTCTCCTCCTCTGGGCCACTGGCTTGGTTCCCGCCTTGACGGCCAGATGGTGCGATATGAGCTGGGGATCTATCCCGGGCATATCGGCGGGCGTCCAAGCAAAGAGGTCGGCATTAGCCCTGATCATTTCCATCAAAGGCTCCTTCATTTCATGGGGAAGGTTCCTGTTTATGAATGTGAAGTTATCGTCCTCATCGCCGACCCTGAACTTTTCCAAGTCTCCTTCTGGCTCTGGTCTAGGTTTGTCTTCTATCCTGGCGTCCAGGTCAGCAAGGAAGACCCCAGATGCTTCTTTGGACTTTTTCCTGAGAGAAAGGCTGGCGTGGTCGCAAGCGACCGCCGTTTCCAAGTCGCCTTTGATGGATCCTACGGATCCGTCATCCGTGACAAACTTCATCACCAGCAGCTTTGTGCTAATGGCCGCCCCCAGGTCGTTGATGGTTTTCCTCCCCAGGATGATGTTATAAGCCGTGGAGTCTCGTAGTATTACGAAGTCCGCCATGATTGTTCGTCGCTTTTGCCCCTGTCCAACAGAGGTCGGGAGTGAGATGATTCCATCCGGCTTGATGAAGTGGTCCCCCAACCCTACCACACCGTGCTGGTGGGTCGTCAGGTCGGCGTCTCTTAGTCCCAGGGCATCGAAAACGTTTCGAAACATGATGTTCGAGTCTGCCCCCGTATCTACCAGGATTCGTTTGACGAGGCCCGTTCCGACCCTGGCTGTGATGACCATGGGCGGACTTTCCGGTACCTCGTCAAACCATTGGTCCTCTGGGCCGAAGGAGATGGGTGGGATACCTCGGAAACTTCTAACGGTCGAGGTGGAGACCGCTAGGACCTTGGCGTCTTTTTTCTGTGCTGACTTTGACCTTGGGGCGGTGTTCCTGGCTGTTACCACGTTTACCACCGTAAGGCCGTGGTCGTCACCCTCTGGTTCCTGCCGTCGCCTCGTTGACCGGGGGCCATCTTCGCTATCGTGGTCCCGGTTGCGTCTCCTTGGTTCCCGTATAAGGTGAGAGAAGTCGGCAAGTTTCCCATCCCTGATAGCTTGCTCCAGGGCGTCTTTTAGGTCGAAGCAGTCTTGGGTCTTGTGTCCGTAGCCCTTGTGGTACTCACAGTAGAGGTTCTTGTTTCCTCCCGTCCTGTCCTTCAGAGGTCGGGGCTTTGACAGTATCCCCTTTTCCGCTATCTGTTGGTAAACTTCGGTGATTGGTGCAGTGAGGGGGGTATAATTGGTGAACTTCCCAACTCGGGGGAACGGTTTGGGTGTTATACTCGGACCGCCGTCCCTGGCGTGTTCCTTTGGTCTTTCTCTGCCTTCATAGTGCCGGGCTTGGTTGTAGGCGGGCTGACGTTTATTGGCAGCCACGACCCGGCTGACTTCTTCGTCATTGATGTATTCTTTGGCCACGCACTGGATCTCTTGCATCGTCCAAACGGGCTTTGTGGTAAGGTGTTTCCTGAAGTCCTCATTCGAGAGCCCGTTCGTCAAGCATAGACTTGCCACCGAGTCCGTTAGACCGTCAATTTCCAGGCACTCGTCATTGAAACGGTCCAGGTATTTCCTGGTCGGCTCTCCGGGTCTCTGTGTCACCCCTAGCAAATTGATTGGGTGTTTGGCTTTGACAATCCTGGTCGTGAATTGAGCCAAGAAGGCGTGGCTGATGTCAGAGAATTGAGTCACCGAGCCCTGCGGGAGGTTGTTGAACCACCGTATCGCTGGGCCCGCCAGGGTGACCGGGAAGGCGCGACATCTGACCTCGTCTCCTACCCCTTCCAGGTTCATTCTGGCCTCAAAGGCCGTCAAGTGTTCCAGGGGATCTTGTGTTCCATCATACTTCATGTCCGTTGGCTTGTCGAAGTGTTTCGGCAGCCGGACCTCGAGCACGGAACGGTGGAAGGGGGTCGCTCCTATTATCACTGGTCCCCGGGTAGTTCTCCCCGGCTCGCCATTCTCCCGACGGGCGTTCTCTTCGCCTCTGTTCGACGCGCGCCGTCTCTCGTGTCAGGCGTAAATGATGGGGTCCCGACTTCTTCTTCTGGCTCGTCCCCGTCCCCCCGTGCTCTCTGACTCGTATTGGGGGCTGGGTGAGCGCCTCGAGCGGCTCCTTGAACGGGAGCGGGTGGGGCTCCGCTCCGGAGTGCGTTGGTCGCGTTCTCTCTCGGCTAGCCGGCGCTCTAAGTCTTTCATCCTATGGCGCAACTCTTGCATTATCCTGGCGTGGTTGTCGCCAGTACCTCCGAAGGGGCGTCTTTCGTGAGTCTGCGTCGTGTCCCTCGGAGGCGACCTCTGCTGTTGTCGGGTATCTGTCGGAACGGCGCCTCCCCCAAGCACGGGAGGCGCAGCCTCGCTACCTGTCTCAGTCTGGACTAGTACGAAGTCCATGTTTGATCCCCACAGACGGCGCCAATGTTCGGTAGATCGGCTACCAGACGGTTCGGGTCAGGATTCGGAGTGATGGAGGGGCTCGTCTGGCTACGATCGTCCAGTCCAAGAGGAGCGAGGTCCCGAGTACTTTGTGTGGAGAAGGGGGGGTGCCACCTGCAAGGACATTCCGACGCTCTTGTCAGACAATGTGCAGGCGGAAAGAGGGGTGATGTGAAAGATGTGACGTACCTCGGGGGAAGAGCCAACCTTCCCCTTATATACATGTCAGCAGTGGGCTCCCCTAGAGGGCAGACCCATATTCTCAAGGACGCTGTCCCATAGCTGCGGGTGAGCCGTACGGGACACGTGTCCGGGTCGGTTGGAGGGTGCACAACCGGGCCGGGTGGAGCTCGGGTCGGGTTGATCCGCGAGAGTCCTGGGTCGGGCCGTAACAATTAGTTAAGTTAAAATTCTTGCCTGGTTTCCGTAAGCCCAAAATCCGGGAAGAGCCAGGGGATAAAGCACATGGCAATTATTGCGTACGAAATGATCACTCCTCTACGCATTTTTACGTTGGATTTCTCTTTCAAATCTGATGGAAGCGTTCCCTGTGTAACCATAGATACATAAATGAATTGGTTTGATCTAATTTTCAAAATCATAATCTTAACTATGATTTTTTATAAATATATTTTTATGTGAATAATTATAAACTCAAAATTTTTTTGGGTGTAATTTTTTTTTTTATAATTATAAACTCGAATATAATTAATGACTCACCTGTATTTCGAGTATAAGATTATGTCCCCGGAAAGCAAGCAAAATGATTCCAATGGAATTCATAACGTCATTAGCCTCAGCCACGTTACTTCCATGCATCGTTGTTACCATAATTCGTTAATGTTTATCCATGCCTTCTGATTTCTCTTTAATCTCGGCGTACGCCGCTGCCGTTGATTTCTGCGGCGAGAGTGGTTCCTCTTTCACGTATACCGCCGCTGCTGTGGCTAGGGTTAGCAACAGCGTGATTGAAACGAAGAAGCAGCTTTTCAGGTGGGCGCAGTACACATCGCAAGCTTTCGTTCTTGTGAACGGGAAGATGTGATGGAGACCGCTGTAGGAACCGGCGGCGTATCCTAGGACGTTTCCCACCTCCATGAAAAAGGAGAAGCCAGCGTTGGCCATCCGCATTTTCCGTTGGTCTCCGGCGGCGAGGTCGGCGAGAAGTGCCCGGCATGGAGCTTGAAGCATGTTGTTGGCAACGTCGAGGATCTAGAACCCGACCACGAAGATGGCTATGGCACGCGGGCGGGCCTTCTTCTCGAGCGAGTCACCAAACATGTGTCCCATGTCAGCAGCGTAGCCTATAAGGAGCACTGCAATGGCGACCGCTAAGGCTCCGGCAGCAATGAAAGGCCGTCGGCGTCCAAACCGTGACGTGCAGCAGGTAGTAGCCTACTATGGGCTGTACGAGCATCCCACTTATGGGTCCGCAAAATAAGATGTAAACTGCGGAAGTGTGTGGGATACCAAGGAGGTGAACCTACGGCATCAGTAAGGATAGCTGTAGAGCCCACCCAAACTGAACACCGGCGGTGATAGACGCCACGACGATGATCTGACGTAGAAGATTCGGCTTTGGTGGTAGTGCAGATTGGTTCTCTAAGTTGAGAGAAAGGAACTCCATTGTTTTTTTGAAAGAGTAAGTAATGTGTGTGTGTTTGTGAATTGTGTGTTACTGTGTTTGAAAGAGTTTAATTCAAGTAGTATGTGTGTTTGTGAATTGTGTTTAGGGTGTGGAGTTAAGGGAAAGAGGTGTGGGAGTTTTATAATAGAATAGGGAAGTATGAAGGTTATGTTAATTAATTTGAGTTATAAATAACATAAATAAGGTTAGATTATTTAAAAAGTGATCTACACTTTTATAGAATAATTAGTTAAAAATTAAAAAAATGTTATTTTATTTCTATATTTGATAAAGTTTATTATGCTCTAAATATATTATTTAGGTATTTATTATGGTGAAATATATTGGTCAAGAATTTAATTCATTTGTAAATTTGGTTATGGCTATTGCTGTGATGATTAATGTCTTTTTTCCACTAGAATCTTTGACCAAGGTGTAAATTAACATTATTGTAAATATGGATTATTTGAAAAGTTATTCTTGCCAACACAAGAATACAGCATATAAATAAGCAATTAGCACTTAGCAGTAAGCACCATTGCTCACTCCAGGGTATATTCCTCCTGTTGTTATAGCTGGAACATTCGCAGCTAACGCTCTGCTCATAAAGGACTTTGCACGCGCTGCATAGCTTGTGTCATCGCAAACATCAACATATGCAGTCTGCATCAAGAAACATATCGAAAATGATAGTCAGGTGTTGCAAACATGCACATTTAAAAGGCAGGAACCAAGATATATGCCTGCATGTAGGTGCGGAGAGATTTTCAATATCATATATAACATGAGCAAGGATTAAATGTTGAATATAGAATATGGTACCTTAGTGTTTATGGCAGCTTCAAGCACACTGCATTTTTCTGCTTGTTGGAATGGCCCCGCCGTATGAACTACAAGATCCACATCTGCATAAAGCAGAGCCTTAAGATATCATTATCACTGAATTTTCCCATCAATATCATTATCACTCCAAACATTTAAACTTACATAACCGTATAACTGTATTACAATACAATATAAATTTTACGGCA
The DNA here is from genome assembly GCF_059453495.1 of Arachis ipaensis. NCBI lineage: Eukaryota > Viridiplantae > Streptophyta > Magnoliopsida > Fabales > Fabaceae > Arachis > Arachis ipaensis. The sequence goes on from NC_142438.1 coordinate 10,855,862, forward strand.
GTATCAACAACATCAATTCACCACACAAAATAAACAAACAAGCAAGCAAGTAAATGAAAAGCCAGTTGACAAAATGTGATGTTACTGCAACTACCTTCTTTTAAGTTTTAACTAACTAATACTGTACAATCTATTTAGAGTAGTTATGATTACCTTGCAGAGCAGTTTGGAGTGAATCTTGATCATTGAGATCAACCTGAGAAAAACCAGAATTGCCCCCGAGTTTTGCAACCAAAGCTTCACCTTTCTCTCTGTTGTTACCATACTTGAATAGAATGAATTACTCATATTCACAGTAAACTACGTTAGTAAACAGTAATTGTTATATACATAAAGGTGCTGCTGAATAGCAGAGCAGATGATAACATGGAAGAGAGAGAGAGAGAGAGAGAGAGAGACCTGTTTCTGCCAGCGACGAGGATGCGGAGATCGGGGCAAAGGTTGGAGAGAGCAATGGCGGTGGATCCACCGACCCTACCTGTTCCGCCAAGAACCAAGACTGTCGAGTTGCGGGTCTTCTCCGGAAGCTGAACCCTCTCAAACTCAATGTTCCTGCTGCTTGTTTGGAGTTGGCTCTTGGCTTTGAGCTTCGAATTCAGCGGCAACCATTTAATATTCAACGGCACTGCAGCTGGCGCCATTGAATTGAAGGAATCAGTGAACAAAGCTCCCTCTTCTTTTTCTTTTTTCTTTCTAATTTCTGCACTGTATTATCAACTTATCGTCTGCTCGTTTTTGTTATCTTTTGTAATTTTGTTTATATTTGGCTGTTGTGCTGACGTGGTCACAAACGCTTCTTACATACTTGGCAAAATTGACGCCACTAGAAGTGTTTGAAAGAATTTAATTCAAATAGTGTGTGTTTGTGAATTGTGTTTTAGGGTGTTGAGTTAAGGGGAAGGGGTATGGGAGTTTTATAATAGAATAGGGAAGTATGAAGGTTATGTTAATTAATTTGAGTTATAAATAACATAAATAAGGTTTGATTATTTAAAAAGTGATCTACACTTTTATAGAATAATTAGTTAAAAATTAGAAAAATGTTATTTTATTTCTATATTTGATAAAGTCTATTATGCTCTAAATATATTGTTTAGGTATTTATTATATATGGTGAAATATATTGGTTAAGAATTTAATTTATTTGTAAATTTAGTTATGGCTATTGCTGTGATGATTAATGTTTTTTTTCCACTAGAATCTTTGACCAAGGGTGTAAATTAATATTATTGTAAGTTTATTTCTTTCATTTTCAATGGTACAATCCTGATGTCATTCTTCTGGAAGATCTTTTAGAGAGCTTGTGCTTTGCCTATATATGATTTTCCTTGTCAAATTTTTTTTTGCTGAGTTTTTTAATTTAAGTTACATCGATTTTGATAGATAACAAATTAGACAATTGAGTATTGCTACCATTATTAGCACATTTCTTATTGGTATAGTTCACAGGATACTGTCTGCCGGGTGCCTACTCATACTAACATTCTATTTCTTGTAACAGGTGTTAGATACCCGTGGACATTTTTGTTGGTTGCCTTGGGTATGGTTTATGGCCACCGATGATTCTTATATCAGAAATTGTCCAGACCTTCTTCCTAGCAGATTTCTTTTACTACTATGTCAAAAGGTTGGTTTAGAATATTGTACAGTCCCTTATGTTGCAGCTTTGGCATAGAATCTTGAGGTCCTTCTAGCATGACTTCTTATAATATTTATTTTGTTGGAGGTCAGCTTGTTCTTCTAGCATGATAATAAACTTGTGATGCATAATATAAAATTCCTTGATAAGAGTTTTGTTGAAATTAATTTATTAGATTTTTTTTATTTTATCATTAAAGCATTGAACTTGTATTCGATTGTGATATATCAGTATCACACACCACACCTCTATGACAACAATAACATTGCATCCCTCAGTCAATCTTCTATCAATTTTCTTCTCAGTGTCTAGGAGAAACTCTTAAATTGCTGTGTCAAGCTCAAAGAGAAGCTTCTCAGTACCCCCTATTCATGTCATTTTTTGGAGTCGAAATTCCATGAATAACTCCATATTTTAGTTGGTGTAATAGTTTGGGCTTGATTCTTATCACGGATTTCAAGTTTTTGCTGAAAACCCTACTCTAGATATTAGAGAAGTAGAGAGGACAAAGTGGAGTAAGTCCCGGAAAAAAAAAAGGAAAAAAGTAGAGTATGGCGGGTGAGATGCGAAAAATTTAATTTTCAACCCATCCAAGTTAATAAAATATAACTCAAGTCCAAAAAAAAAAAAAGTTAATATAACTAAATTTTATATTAACAGAGTAACTCATAATTTTCAACATTTAATTGGATAATAATATAAATGTTTTACACTATTGCATATCGAAATTTAAAACTATATATAACGAGGATACACTCTTGTTAACACTATTTTTTTTTTCAAAAAAAAAATTTGTTACTTTTTATGTATTACCACAATTATTAAATTTGACTATAATGAGTGCGAGCGAACTGGTTCGAATCGAGTTGATCGAACTGTATGTGTTCATCACACCTTCACAAATAATTTTAAAATGGCTAAAATAAAAATCGAACTTATAAAGAATGTTTATACACAATTTTTTTATTCGCTAAACTATGTTTAATCTTTTGTTTTGTATCATAGAAAACATATATATCTATATTTAAAAATAAAAATGCTACTTCACGAGTCGTCCATATCCCACTACAACAGAGGAATGGTGTATCATATATAACTCCATTTCAAAATAATTTTGACATTCTGATAGATTGAATAGCACTACAAACAGCTATTCAAACTTTAATATATTTACATACTCAGAAGTCAGAATTGCATTTTTGTGTACACACGGACATCAAAAATGATCTAAAGTCTGCTCTGTAACGCGATTCTTCTTTCATTTGAAAAACCAGTGAATAATAACAATGGACAAGCTATATTTTGGTTATTAATTAATTAACAATTAACCTTCAATGACTTAACTTAATTCTGCTAGTTTAATTAATTAATTAATTAAATCGGTTCATGTTATTAATTACGGTTTGAAGAAATTGGCATTGAGACGTTTATCAATTAGAGTCTTCAAAGCCGAAGCTATCAAAAGAGCAGCAATGAGCATTCCTAAGCAACCAAGAACAACATTGAAGCACCAAGCGAAGCTTCTCGTACGAGGTTTCTTAATGGCCACCCACATGAAACATGGGTATGCATAAGACACTGGCACGAATGCGATTCCACCAAGAAGAAGTGACAGTGATGGTAGGAAGGGGAACGCCACGGCTACAAAGAAGGTTAATCCTCCAAAGAAAAGACGAATGCATGTTCTGACCCACCTTGGACACTTGTTGTTCTTTCTGGCTGTGATTTTGAATTCAATGTTGTCAAAAAATGGCATCGCATACACTTGGTAGCTGCTCAGGCAATGTAGAATTACCAAAAAGTACATTGCTCCTATTGTGAACTTCGTCACTTGATGAGCGTGCATGTGTGCAAACGAAGTTAATAGCCCGTCTTTTTCAATCTGCAACAAAGGAACATACATACATTAAGTTTGTCAAACTAATAGAGGTAATGAATCAATATATATATATACATAGATGCAAATTATTAGTGAAGTTAAAATTCTTGCCTGGTTTCCGTAAGCCCAAAATCCGGGAAGAGCCAGGGGATAAACGCACATGGCAATTATTGCGTACGAAATGATCACTCCTCTACGCATTTTTACGTTGGATTTCTCTTTCGAATCTGATGGAAGCGTTCCCTGTGTAACCATAGATACATAAATGTCAATCTAATTTGATTATAGAGTCTCTCTACCCACATGTGAAAATACAGAGATATATCAGTTTAGACAAATATTATAAATTATTTATGGAATCTTAATTAAAATTTTGAAAATCAAGCTGAATATTAGATTAATAAAATTTAAAATTAAAAAATTTAAGGTTTAATAGGTGTTGAACTAATTAAATATAATAAAATAATATATTTTTATTTGAAAATGAATTTTTTATTTTATTAAACTAATTTACAGTTAAAAAATTTGACTGATTTAATCGATTAATTAATTTTTCAAAAGGTTTTTTTTTTTAAATAATACTAAAAATTATTAAAATTTATTATTTGTGGCCATCATTTTTAACTATTAATCTAATTCTTTTAGTTTAATAACTTAATAACAATATATTTTGATCCACATTTTTAAGTATTGATGACCAAAAATAATAAATTTTGATGACTTTCTGATATTTTTCTTTTTTTAATTCATTATAAATTCATTTTTATCTTGAACTAACTTGGTCTAGTAACTAATTTTTAATGAATCCAATTAAATCAATTGGTTATCTAATTTTCAAAATCATAATCTTAACTATATCATTTTATAAATATATTTTTGTGTAAATAATTATAAACAATTTCTTTTTGTGTCATTTTTTTTTTGTCTGATTAGAAGCTCAAATATAATTAATGACTCACCTGTATTTCGAGTATAAGATTATGGCCCCGGAAAGCAAGCAAAATGATTCCAATGGAATTCATAACGTCATTAGCCTTAGCCACGTTACTTCCATGCATCGTTGTACTATAGGACACGTCATCATTGGGCTTACCCGTCTTGACGGAGATGGCCCAAAAGAGTGTGCAATAGGCGATGGCGGCGACGGAGCCGACGGCGGAAACAGCAGCCATTGAATTGAGGTTTGGCAACTGAGCTATGAGAATGGCTATGCAAGTAAAGATCAAATACCACTGAACTCCAGTTAGTGAGTGGAGAGTACAATTATCCTTTTCACAAAGTGTCTTGAATAGTAGGTCTAGGGTTCCACCACCGGTGATAATTAAGATTACGCACGTTCCTCCGGAGAGGTAACTCACCGGAAATAGTGCTGCTACCTTCCCTAGTTTCTTACCTAACATTTATATAACATAGGTTAGGTTTGTGTTAGAAAAATCCACTCTTTTAAAGAACATGCCAAAAAAATTATAATTATTCAAAGTACAGCACATGTTATAAATATTATAAATAAGTTTTACTTAAATTAAGAGTTTTAATTTTGATATACTCGTATAAAAAGTTTTATATAATTATTTAATTAAATTTATATATGTAGATTATTTTTTAAATGATAAATTTTAAAATTAGTTACATGTAGCAATAAACATGTCATGATACCAATTTTCTTAAAAGTTTAAACTGATAAGAAGTCGCAACTCTGATATTATGTCATGGAAGATGGAACCCTTATCTCAAAAGTTTAAACTAATAAAAAAAAAATAATACGAATTGTTGTATTTTTATAAAATAATTAAATATTTATGTAAAATTATTTTATTCAACATGTGAAAATTGATTTCTTGGAATAATATAATAGGTGTATGTAGTGCTGTTAAAGGCTACTTCAACATGAGTTAAAGTATGTTATCTTCTCCAAATGTTAGCATCAAATCAAGTTGAAAATATTTATATGGGCTATATATAAATTAAAGGTAATGAGGTGTTTAATTTCTAGATGACCCAGTGGGGCTCTGTTAAAAAATGGACAAAAACTATATATAAAGTAGACCACATATCAATAAGCTAAGTGAAAGTAGAAGTGATGTATCATGTGTAGTGGCTGGCATATATAGAAAATTTTGGTGCATGCCATCCTATAATTGATGAGATAGCACTTTCAAAACAAGTATTTTCAAATTTTATATTGGAAAAAGAAAATTAATAATGGAACACATTCAGAATATATTTACTACCATATGATGTATGCGAGAACAAAATATATAGTATATATGTAGTTAAGGTGGAAAAAAAATATAATGGAATACATCCACTATCATACCACTACTTAATTTGTTCTTGGTAAGATTCTAGAATTCATATTAAAATTAAAAATATGTTAGTTGATGAGTTTCGGAATGATATTAGTTTAAAAGTATATTAAAAAATTATATATTTAATATAATATGTACTAATTTAAAGAAAATAATTTTTTAACTATAGTATTAAGATATTTGTTAACAAAATCTTTTAAAATATATAAAGAGTATAATCCAAGTAAATGATAAAAAGTGCCTTCTTACTGTATATGACTAAAGTGGGTTGTAAAATTTAAAACAAAAAAAAAATATTTTATCATAAATAATAATTTTACTTAATTAAGACCATCATCTAATTAGCGTGTTGAGGTAGCATATTTTTTCTTTTTGAAACAAGCTTAGCTTAATTAGTAGAATAATAAAAGTGGAAGTTTGTGTTATTGCTGTACCAAAAGCAGCCATAGCGAGAACAAGGAATCTGCTGTGCCGAATTCCAGGAACTGATTCATGAAGCTCAACAAGGAGAAATATGGTGTATAGCTGCCAAATAAATGCCAGAGACAAACATACACTACCCCATGCCCTGCAATTATTTCCATTTCATTATTCATTAATTTATATTCCGCAAATTATTATTCCATTATTGTGGAATTTGTCCAATAACAATAATAGTATACTGTACTGGAAATGTATGCATGTGCTATTATATTATATTTCTTTTTTTCTTTTTGATTATAAATTATGTAAGTATATATATAGAACTATATATATAGAAGAGTAATGATGATAAATTCTGGTGAATTATATTCCACATATATAGAAAGTGAAAGATGTAGACCAAACGATCAGCCATTTGCATTATTGTATATGATATTTTTAGCTATATTATTATTATTATTATCATTATTATTATTATTATTATCATTATTATTATTATTTCTCTCGTCGAATAGTCATACAGATATACATTAAAAAAGACTTAAAAAAAATAATTAAATGAATCAATATATTAAATAAAAATAATATATATATATATATACACAATTAGTTATTATATATTTATATATAAATATATATATTATTTTATATATTTTAAAAATTTATTTTATATAAATAACTAATTTAGTGATTAGTTTTTTAAGTATACATCATGATAATAAATTATAGTCATTATTGTTTGATCAATCAACTACTAGATTGTGTGAGTAGTAGTTATAAAAGTCTGTCAAAGACTTTTCTATATTTAATTTTTTCTTCAAGATATTTCATCTTTTTTCCAGATGCATTGCTTTTGCTTTAATTTAGGCCTATGACTTTTTATTTTGCCCTACCTCTTTTTGTTCTCTCTTTCCCATCACATTCACATACACACATGTACGTATACGTGCGTGTATCACATGCATTGTTGTCATGGTTTTCGTATCTCACTCTGCTACTTCTACTAGCTACTCTTCATGTATAAAGACCTTTTGTACTTTCTAATACTAGTCAATAAAAATAATAATAATATCGTATTATTATACGGAGAATTAAAATTATATTAATCTGACATATAATATATCATATTTCATACACATGCACATATATAACTCCAAGCAGTAAATTATTCATAGAACGAGACGACCAAGGGAAGTTAGGTGAAATTTGTTAGATTTAAGCAAATTCATCCATAAACAAATAAAATTTGTTGGATGAGATTATTTTTATTCAAATTAATAATGAATTTAATTAGATTAGATCCAATAATATGAAAAAAAAAAAATTAAGGTACGTACCAACCAAGAGTGGCGAATGCAACGGGAAGCATGAGAGCCTGAAATCCAATATTTGAATTGAGAACATGAAACGCTGCAAAATATGCATTTCCATTTCTTGATTCCGTGATTGGAAGCCACTCATCTTTCGGACCCTGCTGCTGTGAAAGGCCAGAGGAAGGTTCATCCTCGAATTCGGAATTAGTAGGGTAAATTTGGGAAGAAGAAGAAGAGTGACGACGATGATGTTGATTTTGATGTTCATTATTAATATTATCAATGTGTATCAACAAAGTAGAAGCTTGATGAGGAGGCAATGGCGGTTTCAGAATCGCATCGGAGTTGCTCAAAAGAACAGTTCCCGATCTGAAATTTCTTTCCTTCACCTCCTCCTCCGCCATTATTATTTTATTTTAGTAACTGAATTCAAAGAGAAAAAATTAAAATATGCAGAGATTATTGGTGGAACGGAATTGAACGAAACGAGAGAGGAAGAAATATAATACAATTCCTTGATTATATAGTTGAAATTAACGAGACTATTGAATAAGAGAGTTAGGTAGAAGGAACATTGAAGGTACTTGGAAGTTTAAAGATGAAGACTTATACCGAATGATGAAGGGGAGATTCGACTCTCCCTTTATATAAGAGAAAATATTCTCATGTGACTGGTACATTGCTGTTCCAGCTGCGGTAGTTGAAATGACCAATATAGGGCTCTTAATTTGTCGTGTTGCAATTTGTTCCACCAACTTGGGTGAGATGTGCCTAGTACAGTATTGCTGGCACTTAGGAGATTCAGTTCCAACTTATTACAAAACTTATCTTTTATTTTTTGTCCTTGATTAATCTAATAATCAACCACCATTAACTATATATTAAAAATTGTCCCAAACTGATTCTCGTTAATCTTTAGTTATAAGTAGTAGTCATTTTCACATCAAATTTACAACATAAAACCAGGTGACTTGCCTTGATCATTTTCATTTTCACAGGTGTTATTAAATAAATACTTTTGTTAGTATTGTTGTTTGAATAATGCTAGAATACGAATAGAATTTCTTGTTTATCATCAGCAGTTAATCAATTATATTTAAAAGTATAGAGTAAAGAGTATAGACTAATAATATATTGTTAAAACGATAGACTAAGGATATTAAATTATTGATTAAAAATATTGGTCAATATAAAATAAAATTATTGGCCTTTATTAATACTTTTTTTTTTAGTTTGAAAGAACAAGTTAAGTAAAAGTAATAAAAAATAAGATATGTGATAAAATTAAATTAAATTTTGAGTGATATTTTAAATTAATCTTTAACTATTTTTATTTTAGATAATACAAATACTTTTGTACAGTAAATAGTTAAAAAATTATTACATATTAGTTTGTTATAAAGAAAAATTCATAACCGTTAAATAAGGTGAGCGCTCACGTAATTATCTCTAAGTAAAGTTTATAGTTAAAAATCGTTAGATGATAATTTAATGGAAGAATGATCCTTGTCATCAAATTTTGTCCTACTTGGGTGGCGCAGGTAGCCCGCGCGAGTAGCCATACTTGATGTAATGCGCATCAACGGTGTGACCGTCGCAACCACAATTCGAGCACAACATTGAGGAAGAAGAAGAATGTTGACAATTAGGATTGACAATTTTAGTTATGGATAAAACCATAATAAAACTCTAAAAAAGATGAAATTGTCAGAAGAAAGTGCCGACAGAATTGCTGAAAAGAAGCGCAAACGGAATTGTCAGAAGGATGAAAACTTGTCCCAAAATTGTCGAAAAGATTACAAATTGCAAAGAGATGGTAAAATGTCAAAGGGTGATGAATTATCGGAAGGTGACGAAAAATAAAAGTAGGTAAGTAGCGGATGACAGTGACGTTTGATTTATTAGACTCGAAAAGACACAAGGCGAAAAAAAAAAGTCTCCAAATAATGACAAAAGACAAGAAAAAATGAAATAAAAAAAAAGTGTAAAAAGTACAATAATTTCATGAGAAAAAAAATAATTTATTCTCTTCAATGAGAATACCATGACTTATTAGACTCAGAAAGACAAAAAAGAAAGGATGGACTAATCAATGAGATGAGAAAATGTCAATGCATAGACAAAAAAAAAAAGAAAAAATGCATAAAGAAAAAGAGTACTAATGATAAAAAAAAAACATAATTTTCTCATTAAAACTAAAATAAGCTATCTTATTCAAAAAAATACCATTATTCTGATATTATAATAAAATTATGAAAAAATAACAAAAATAAAAAAAATATTATCCTTTATATTTTTATTGTTATGGACTAATAGAAAAAAATGGTTTAATACAAATTAAGTAAAGATAATCAATAATAAGATACGTGATAAAATTAAATTAAATTATAAATAATATTTTAAATTAGTCTTAAAAAACTTTTATTTTAGATAAATTAGAGAATACAAATACCTTTGTATGGTATGTAATTAAAAAATTATCATATATCTTGATATAAAGAAAAATCCATACCCGTTAAGTAATTGGTTGAGCATACACAATGATGATTTAAAAAAAAAAAAAAAAAAAAAGTCAAAAACCGATGATGTACAAAACGGTCATTTTCGCTACCTGAAAAAGGGATAGAGGAACAAATGGGGCGCATGCTCTTCGTGCACTGCACCACCTATGTGCACACCATAAAATTTGTCAACTCAATCTAGACCTTTAATATTAGTTAAATAAATCTCTGCGGTTCATAATATTGGACCCTCAAGCACCCTTCTGCTACATGTTAAATTTTTTCCAATGGGTTGTTATGTGAATGAGACTTTTATTCAAATAAAATCGGAAATGCGTGGATTGCACTTTCAGAATGACGTCACCTCACTGATGTCATCTACGACAGTGTATTTTTGACTTTGGCATTCGAGGATGGTGGACTAAATTGTAATTTGCTTGTGACGGTATAATAATATTAGCATTTAGCCGCTTAATTAACTAGTTAGTTATTGCATAATTGTTTATTAATACTACTAATTAAGTAGCCCTTCACATCAAATTCATCAATACTTGATTTACTCTCGCTTCCCTGGCTTAATGGGATTCATATATATATTTTATTTTTATGTTTAAATTTATTAATGTTCTTCATAGGAGTATATTCGGAATAATTAAGTTTTTGAGTCATGGTCTTATATTGGTCTTCCTAGAATAATAATAATTAAGTTATATGTCTCGTCACCTTGTAAAAAAAATAAAATAAAGTTATGTCTCGGCACCAGTTCCAATATATATTATTTCATTTTGCTATAGCTATTGTATAGGAGTATAGTGTTTATTTATTTATTTTAAACCAAAAATAAGTCTATCCATGAAAATTTTGGTTATTAATTCGTAAGTTCTTAAAAATATTATCACATAGGATTTTAAAATTTTTTTATGACGAATTTATAGGTGTATAAAAATGATACAAAAAATATTAATTAAATTCTTGAAAAATTGTAAAGTAATTTATATATTTTTTGACTGATAAATGAATCATATTTAACATTATAATTTTTCAAGGACCTATAAGTCAAGTATTAGAATTTTCTAAAAATTTATTTGTTATTTTTCTCAAATATAAAATTTTCTAAAGGAATTACTTAGTATTTATTTAAAAAAAAAAAACAATAAATCCATATGATAAGATTCTTTAAGAATCTAGTTCTAATATACTATTTCATGATCGGAATATACTCTAGTTTTTTTTTTCCCACTTTGCCTTTAGGATATGTGCAAAGACTGTTCGTCTGATGAGGTTTATTTAAAACAAATCTTTTCTTTAAAAAAAAAACTGAAAAAAGGTTATTTTTCATATATTTGTCTAATTTTTAAATAACATTAGTTAAAAACTCAAATAAAGAGTTTTTAATCAAAATCATTTATTAGCTTGTGTTTAGTTTTTACATAGGAATCTTACAAAATTACTCTTTTTCAAAATTTTAGGTAGACAAAAAAAAAATAATCAGAACTTGTCTTATTTAGCATTAATTAATTGTCGCAACAATTAATGAATGTTAAATAAGGTAAGTTATGACTGTTTTTGGCAGATTTTCTTTGGTTATCAAATATTTTCGTTATAATAAATACATTCTTAGCCTTCATTTATTTTGTTCTTCTTTTATAAATCATGAATAATTAAATGACTAACTAACATGGTGGAAGGATCAACTTTGGATATGCATATGCATAAGTGTGTATAAAAACCTATGAAGCACGGATTCTCTTATGGTGCCGGCGTATCCGTGTCGGACACGAATCCGACACCGACACTCGACGGATACTTTAAACGAGTGTATCGGTGGCGTGTCTTCTTGCGGTGCAGAATTTTAGTAAAGCTGTCAGGAATTTGAACGAGTCCGACTCGATTTTGTGGTTTTATGGCCCAATTAACCGATTTTTTTATTTTAAAATATTTTAAAATAAAAACAAATCAAAATTTAAATTTAAAAATAAAATAATTAATAGAAGCAGAGTTGATGACAACAGTCCAGATCTGAGTGAGATTTCGTATTTATCTTTAGATGAACCAAACATAGAAGCTGTGGTATTTGCGGATGATGGATTTGGAGGAGAAGAAATTGATACATTTTTTGTTAGCGAGATGGCAAAAATAGATTAAAATTTTTTATTTTTTAAATAATTGCATAATTTTTAGACTTTTTTATGCAATTATATTTCCTCTTAAATTTACAATATGATATTTTATTAATTTAATATATTATTTAAATTTTAATTCACAACGTATCCTAAACGTGTCGTATCCAATTTTTTATAAGAAGAACGTGTCGACGTATCCGTGTCGTGTCGTGTCCGTATCGCGTGTCGTATCGGTGCTTCCTAGATAAAAACAACACATGTATTTAATATGTATACATAACATAAATATATAGCAATTCATTTGGTGGTTGATTATTCATTCATTATTATTGTCCAAAAATATAATGTAACGTTAACTTACTAGTATGAACCAACCACGTACCAATAATATGTAATTTTTCCCATTCTTATCCGAAAATGATTAGTGTCCAATAATCTTACGTTTACTGAAAATCATTATAAAATTAAATATGTTGTTCGCTGTTCGAAGTATAATTCCCTTTTTCTTTAAACAAATGTAAACATGTGTTCTGCAAATTCCGGTCTTAAAATTTATGAATGAGAGGAATAGTAATAAAGCAGTTAGGTATGAATTTGGGGAGCAAAAGTGAATTTTCATGGTTACATTTATAATGTTATATATTTAAGGTAATAAAAAATGTTGCTAAAACTTCATTAAGATGCTACAATATTATATTAAAAGTACTATATGTTGGGCTACCGTGATTATATAAGAGGAGAAGACACTACATTCAACTCAAAATCTTAAAGTATTAAATTAATGAGTCTCTCATCTTATAAACTCTTCACTCTTTCTTGCTTTTTTTGATATGGGACTAACTTTATTGCAATATTGACAATCTTCCCCTCAAATGTGAGTCTCCAGTCTCCACATCAAGCATCAATTCCCCTCTAACTCCTCCACCACATATGAGTATTTGTCCATTACACCACCGCACCACACCGCGGGACATGCCGCTCGGACCACCTTTGTCGAAAAGACTTTCGATACTTCACCTTGAATACCCCCTTAAAACCACCAGACCGATTAACCATCGGCTCTGATACCACTTTGTTGGGCCACCGTGAGGAGTTCTTGATTACCGGGGAGATTTCGGAGAAGAATCAAGTGAGAGAATATAAAATGAGAAGACACCACATCCAACTCAAAACCTTATACCACTTGTGGGGCCAACCGTAGAGAGCTCTCGACCACCGGGGAGATTTCAGGGAGGAATCAAGTGAGAGAACATAAAATGAGAAGACACCACATCTAACTCAAAACCTTAAGGTAGTAATTATCAACAAGCATCAACTCTCCTCTAGCTCCTCCGGACCACCTTTGCCGGGAAGACTTTCAATGCTTCACCTTGAATACCGGCTCTGATACCACTTTGTTGGGCTACCGTGAGGAGCTCTCGACCACTGAGGAGATTTCAGAAAAGAATCAAGTGAGAGAATATAAGATGAAAAGACAGCACATCCAACTCAAAACCTTAAGGTATTGAGTTAATGGGTTTATCTAGAGGAGTAGGTTTCGCTCCAAAATCACTAGATATCAAACTATTTCGATTTGTAATCATCACAGCGATAGGTATCACTCTGATATGCCAGCAAACAAGCCATAACCAAATTTACAAATGAATCAAATTCTTGACCAATATAACTAGTAATTTTTAAGAATATATCATACCTGAAGAACCCAATGAGCACAGCTAAGGAATCTCGCAACACACAATGAGCAGTGAGTGGCTCAACAATCTGAAGGTTAAAATTGAAAAAGGTTAGAAAGAAAAATAACCAGATCAGATTCCAAACATAAAATTTAGAATGATAATTCTTGTAGTTAAGTAATAATACCTTGGTGTTCTGCATGATCCGCAGTTGAGGTAATACCGAAACTGCTTCCAGACATACACGGAATGTCCAGAAAATCCTGTTCAATAAATGATGAGAAGTTGATGGATGAATAAGCAAGGCCAACACAACACAGGTATCACCTGCATTCAGTTTCAAAATTAGAACACGTCAAATTGAATCTAATAGAAGGTCAATCTGTACAGAACAACCCAACCTCACATTTCAACCATCTATACACAAAACCAGCAGCGGTGCAAGCAGCGGAGGTAATCAATCGGCAATGGCAGAGCAAAAAAGAGAAGAGCCAAATGTAGCGATAGGGACGGTGACAGCGTGTCTCGACGGTGATGATTATGATACCTGTATGATATATTTCACCATAATAAATACCTAAACAATATATTTAGAGCATAACAGGCTTTATCAAATATAGAAATAAAATAATATTTTTTTAATTTCTAACTAATTATTCTATAAAAGTGTATATCATTTTTTAAATAATCTAACCTTATTTATGTTATTTATAACTCAAATTAATTTGTCTAAAGGATCTTAAATTAATTAACATACCCCTCTACCTCCCTCTTCTATCATAAAAATTTCCACACCCCTTTTCCTGCACTCCACACTGTAACACACAATTCACAAACACCACATCCAACTCAAAACCTTATACTACTTGTGGGGCCAACCGTGGAGAGCTCTCGACCACCGGAAAGATTTTGAGGAGGAATCAAATGAGAGAATATAAGATGAAAAGACACCACATCCAACTCAAAACCTTAAGGTAGTAAGTATCAACAAGCATCAACTCTCCTCTAACTCCTCTGGACCACCTTTGCCGGCAAGACTTTCGATGCTTCACCTTGAATACCGGCACTGATACCACTTTGTTAGGCCACCGTGAGGAGCTCTCGATCACCGAGGAGATTTCGGAAAAGAATCAAGTGAGAGAATATAAGATGAAAAGACACCACATCCAACTCAAAACCTTAAGGTATTGAGTTAATAGGTAGTAAGTATCAAGTGAGAGAATATAAGATGAGAAGGCACCACGTCCAACTCAAAACCTTAAGGTAGTAAGTATCAACAAGCATCAACTCTCCTCTAACTCCTCCGGACCACTTTTTCCGGGAAGACTTTCGATACTTTACCTTAAATACCGGCTCTGATACCACTTTGTTGGGCCACCGTGAGGAGCTCTCGACCATCGAGGAGATTTCGGGAAAGAATCAAGTGAGAGAAAATAAAATGAGAAGACAGCACATCCAACTCAAAACCTTAAGGTATTGAGTTAATGGGTTTCTCTAGAGGAGTAGGTTTCGCTCCAAAATCACTAGATATCGAACCATTTAAATTGGTAATCATCACAGCAATAGGTATCACTATGATATGCCAGCAAACAAGCCATAACAAAATTTGCAAATTAATCAAATTCTTGACCAATATAACTAGTAATTTTTAAGAACATATCATACCTGAAGAACCCAATGAGCACAGCTAAGGAATCTTGCAACACCCAATGAGCCGTGAGTGGCTCAACAATCTGGAGGTTAAAATTGAAAAAGGTTAGAAAGGAAAATAACCAGATCAGATCCCAAACATAAAATTTAGAATGATAATTCTTGTAGTTAAGTAATAATACCTTGGTGTTCTGCATGATCCACAGTTGAGGTAATACCAAAACTGCTTCCAGATATACACGGAATGTCCAGAAAATCCTGTTCAATAAATGATGAGAAGTTGATGGATGAATAAGAAAGGCCAACACAGCACAAGGTATCACCTGCATTCAGTTTCAAAATTAGAACACGTCAAATTGAATCTAATAGAAGGCCAATCTGTACAGAACAACCCAACCTCACACTTCAACCATCTATGCACAAAACCGGCGGTGGTGCAAGCAGCGGAGGTGATCGGTCGGCAATGGCAGAGCAGAAAAGAGAAGAGCCAAATGTAGCGATAACAACGGTGACAGCGTGTTTCGACGGTGATGATTATGATACATGTATGATATATTTCACCATAATAAATACCTAAACAATATATTTAGAGCATAATAGACTTTATCAAATATAGAAATAAAATAACATTTTTCTAATTTCTAACTAATTATTCTATAAAAGTGTAGATCATTTTTTAAATAATCTAACCTTGTTTATGTTATTTATAACTCAAATTAATTTGTCTAAAAGATCTTAAATTAATTAACATACACTTCTCCCTCCCTCTTCTATTATAAAAACTCCCACACCCCTTGCCTTGAACTCCACACCGTAACATACAATCCACAAACACCGCATCCAACTCAAAACCTTATACCACTTGTGGGGCCAACCATAGAGAGATCTCGACCACCGGAGAGATTTCGGAGAGGAATCAAATGAGAGAACATAAGATGAGAAGACACCACCTCCAACTCAAAACCTTAAGGTAGTAAGTATCAACAAGTATCAACTCTCCTCTAGCTCCTTCGGACCACCTTTGTTGGCAAGACTTTCGATGCTTCACCTTGAATACCGGCTCTGATACCACTTTGTTAGGCCACCGTGAGGAGCTCTCGATCACCGAGGAGATTTCGGAAAAGAATCAAGTGAGAGAATATAAGATGAGAAGACACCATATCCAACTCAAAACCTTAAGGTATTGAGTTAATGGGTAGTAAGTATCAAGTGAGAGAATATAAGATGAGAAGGGACCACGTCCAACTCAAAGCCTTAAGGTAGTAAGTATCAACAAGTATCAACTCTCCTCTAGCTCCTCCGTATCACTTTTGCCGGGAAGACTTTTGATACTTCACATTGAATACCGGCTCTGATACCACTTTGTTGGGTCACCGTGAGGAGCTCTCGACCATCGAGGAGATTTCGAAAAAGAATCAAGTGAGAGAATATAAGATGAGAAGACAGCACATCCAACTCAAAACCTTAAGGTATTGAGTTAATGGGTCTCTCTAGAGGAGTAGGTTTCGCTCCAAAATCACTAGATATCAAACCATTGCGATTTGTAATCATCACAGCGATAGGTATCACTCTGATATGCCAGCAAACAAGCCATAACCAAATTTGGGCATATTTAGAGCATAATTTGATTATGATACCTGTATGATATATTTCACCATAATAAATACCTGAACAATATATTTAGAGCATAATAGGCTTTATCAAATATAGAAATAAAATAACATTTTTCTAATTTCTAACTAATCATTCTATAAAAGTGTAGATCATTTTTTAAATAATCTAACCTTGTTTATGTTATTTATAACTCAAATTAATTTGTCTAAAGGATCTTAAATTAATTAACATACCCTTCTTCCTCCCTCTTCTATTATAAAAACTCCCACACCCCTTGCCCTGAACTCCACACCGTAACATACAATCCACAAACACCGCATCCAACTCAAAACCTTATACCACTTGCGGGGCCAACCATAGAGAGATCTCGACCACCGGAGAGATTTCGGAGAGGAATCAAATGAGAGAACATAAGATGAGAAGACACCACCTCCAACTCAAAACCTTAAGGTAGTAAGTATCAACAAGTATCAACTCTCCTCTAGCTCCTTCGGACCACCTTTGCTGGCAAGACTTTCGATGCTTCACCTTGAATACCGGCTCTGATACCACTTTGTTAGGCCACCGTGAGGAGCTCTCGATCACCGAGGAGATTTCGGAAAAGAATCAAGTGAGAGAATATAAGATGAGAAGACACCATATCCAACTCAAAACCTTAAGGTATTGAGTTAATGGGTAGTAAGTATCAAGTGAGAGAATATAAGATGAGAAGGGACCACGTCCAACTCAAAGCCTTAAGGTAGTAAGTATCAACAAGTATCAACTCTCCTCTAGCTCCTCCGTATCACTTTTGCCGGGAAGACTTTTGATACTTCACATTGAATACCGGCTCTGATACCACTTTGTTGGGTCACCGTGAGGAGCTCTCGACCATCGAGGAGATTTCGGAAAAGAATCAAGTGAGAGAATATAAGATGAGAAGACAGCACATCCAACTCAAAACCTTAAGGTATTGAGTTAATGGATCTCTCTAGAGGAGTAGGTTTTGCTCCAAAATCACTAGATATCAAACCATTGCGATTTGTAATCATCACAGCGATAGGTATCACTCTGATATGCCAGCAAACAAGCCATAACCAAATTTGAGCATATTTAGAGCATAATTTGATTATGATACCTGTATGATATATTTCACCATAATAAATACCTGAACAATATATTTAGAGCATAATAGGTTTTATCAAATATAGAAATAAAATAACATTTTTTTAATTTCTAACTAATCATTCTATAAAAGTGTAGATCATTTTTTAAATAATCTAACCTTGTTTATGTTATTTATAACTCAAATTAATTTGTCTAAAGGATCTTAAATTAATTAACATACCCTTCTTCCTCCCTCTTCTATTATAAAAACTCCCACACCCCTTGCCCTGAACTCCACACCGTAACACACAATTCACAAACACCGCATCCAACTCAAAATCTTATACTACTTGTGGGACGAACCGTGGAGAGCTCTCAACCACCGGGGAGATTTCGAGGAGGAACCAAGTGAGAGAACATAAGATGAGAAAACACCACATCCAACTCAAAACCTTAAGGTAGTAAGTATCAACAAGCATCAACTCTCCTCTAGCTCCTCCGGACCACCTTTGCCGACAAGACTTTTGATGCTTCACCTTGAATACTGGCTCTGATACCACTTTGTTAGGCCACCGTGAGGAGCTCTCGATCACCGAGGAGATTTCGGGAAAAGAATCAAGTGAGAGAATATAAGATGAGAAGACACCACATCCAACTCAAAACCTTAAGGTATTGAGTTAATGGGTAGTAAATATCAAGTGAGAGAATATAAGATGAGAAGGCACTACGTCCAACTCAAAACCTTAAGGTAGTAAGTATCAACAAGTATCAACTCTCCTCTAGCTCCTCCGGACCACTTTTGCCGGGAAGACTTTCGAAACACTTGCAATTCTTCATTATAATTACTCGAAGTGTGAATGATTGGTGAGCGGAGGTGTGAGCCTTTGGTGACAATATAAGAGAAGTGTGAAACTGTGAATGATTGGAAAGGAGGTGGTGAGCGGAGGTGTGAGCCTTTGGTGAAGAGAAGTGTGAAACTGTGAATGAAGAGAAGTGTGAAACTGTGAATGATTGGAAAGGAGGTGGTGAGTGGAGGTGTGAGCCTTTGGTGTGCGAAGGTGTGAGCCTTTATTATATAGTTATCAGAATCGGTCCGGACCGGCCGAAAAATCGGCCGGTTCATACTCAGATTGCATTAAACCCACGCGGGTCCACGGTGCACCTGCGCGCTGCTGAACCATTGTAGGAGCACCCTCTTCGCAACTCCAAAAATGCAGCAAGAAATATTCGAACTCGAGTGGGTAAAGATATGGCACCTCCTCTTTCCACTGTGCCACCTAGATTCTTATTGATATATGTGACAAAAATTAAATATATAATAAATTTTGAATAAATTTTTATTTATTTTTATTCTTTTAAATATAGATTGACATAGATACCAACACAAGTAATAACACATAATATACAAATATATTGATATATTGATATTGATTGTATCTTATTCATTTAAATTGAGAAAGTATTTTGTACTAGTAACTAATTTATTATCTGTTTTTATACTATAAATTATGTCTAAAATTAATATTTAATTATCATTAATATATTTTTTAAAAACATGTATTTAATTTTTAATTTTATTAATTTTATTTTTATACCTCACTGATGTCATCTACGACAGTGTATTTGACTTTGGCAGACGGAGATGGTGGACTACTCGACTAAATTGTAATTTGATTGTGACGGTATAATAATATATTAGCATTTAGCAGCTTAATTAACTAGTTAGTTGCATAATTGTTTATTAATACTACTAATTAAGTAGCCTTTCACCTCAAATTCATCAATACTTGATTTACTCTCGCTTTCCTGACTTAATGGGATTCATATATATATATATATATATATATATATATATATATATATATATATATATATTATGTTTAAATTTATTAATGTTCTTCATAGGAGTATTTTCGGAATAATTAAGTTTTATGTCATGGTCTTATATTGGTCTTCCTAGAATAATAATTAAGTTATATGTCTCGTCACCTTGTAAAAAAAAAAAGTTATGTCTCGGCACCAGTTCCAATATATTATTTCATTTTGCTATAGCTATTGTATAGGAGTATAGTGTTTATTTATTTATTTTAAACCAAAAATAAGTCTATGCATGAAAAATTTTGTTATTAATTCGTAAGTTCTTAAAAAAAATTATCACATAAGGTTTTAAAAAATTTTATCACGAATTTATAGGTGTATAAAAATGATACAAAAAATGTTAATTAAATTCTTGAAAAATTGTAAAGTAATTTATATATTTTTTGACTGATAAATGAATCATATTTAACATTATAATTTTTCAAGGATCTATAAGTCAAGTATTAAAATGTTCTAAAAATTTATTTGTTATTTTTCTCAAATAATACTTGTAAGTCTATTATAAAATTTTCTAAAGAAATTACTTAGTATTTATTTTTAAAAGAAAAAACAATAAATCCATATGATAAGATTCTTTAAGAATCTAGTTTTAATATACTATTTTATGATCTGAATATACTCTAGTTTTTTTTTTTTTTTTCAATTTGCCTTTAGGTATGTGTAAAGACTGTTCGTCTGATGAGGTTTATTTAAAACAAATCTTTTCTTTAAAATTAAAAACTGAAAAAAGGTTATTTTTCATATATTTGTATAATTTTTAAATAACATTCGTTAAAAACTCAAATAAAGAGTTTTTAATCAAAATCATTTATTAGCTTGTGTTTAATTTCTAGACAGGAATCTTACAAAATTACTATTTTCCAAAATTTATGATTAATACATTCTTAGCCTTCATTTATTTTGTTCTTCTTTTATAAATCATGAATAATTAAATGATTAACTAACACGGTGGGAGGATCAACTTTGGATATGCATATGTATATAAGTGTGTATTAAAACAACACATGTATTTAATATATATAGCAATTCATTTGGTGGTTGATTATTCATTATTATTGTCCAAAAATATAATGTAACGTTAACTTAC
Source organism: Arachis ipaensis (assembly GCF_059453495.1). Lineage (NCBI taxonomy): Eukaryota > Viridiplantae > Streptophyta > Magnoliopsida > Fabales > Fabaceae > Arachis > Arachis ipaensis. The sequence continues at coordinate 10,877,037 of NC_142438.1, forward strand.
TAGTATGAACCAACAACGTACCAATAATATGTAATTTTTCCCATTCTTATCAGAGAATAATTAGGAACCAAAATCATATCAGCAAAAATCAGCCAAAATGTGTTTGGGTTTTATGAAAAATTGGGTTTTGATTTGTGCTCCGTGATTTTAGGAGCGGTTTTCAAACATATTATTCAAAAAGTGATTTTAATTAAAGAAAAAGTCTAGGGGGCCAGCAGTTTTGTTGAATTTTGACCAGTATGTAGCCAGCAGAGAAAGGTGAGTCATTGGATGAAATCTCACACTAATCTCATACCATTAGATCATCATTGATGGCTATTTGATGGCTACCAATCACAAAAGTTGCTGGCCCCCTAGCATTGCTCTTAATTAAACGGTTTTGTTTACTTTTTGGCCGGTCACATTTTGGTTCCATATACTTTTCCATCCGAAAATGATTAGTGTCCAATAATCTTACGTTTACTGAAAATCATCATAAAATTAAATATGTTGTTGTTCAAAATATAATTCCCTTTTTCTTTAAACAGATCTAAACATGTGTTCTGCAAATTCCAATCTTAAAATTTGTGAATGAGAGGAACAGTAATAAAGCAGTTAGGTATGAATTTGGGGAGCGAAAGTGAATTTTCATGGTTACATTTATAATGTTATATATTTAAGGTAACCAAAAATGTTGCCAAAACTTCATTAAGATGCTACAATTTTATAATAATAGTACTATATGACCTAATAATAGGGTACAAGCTACATCTAGCTATAGCATCTACAAATGAATGCTGCCAAATATCTCATTGATGCTCGTTCTTTTCATTTTACAAAGTTTTTTAATTGAATTCATATTTGAAATGATTCGAGATATCTATTTAATAATTGAAAATATTTGATAACAAAAAAAATTAGTTAAAAATAATTTAAAATTATTTTATTTAATATTTATTAATTATTAAAATTATTTTAAATTAATTTTTTTTGTTATCAAATATTTTCAATTATTAAATAAGTATGTGAAATCATTTTAAATATGAAATCTGTTAAATTTTGTAAAATGAAAAGAACGAATATCAATAAGATATGCATTCATTGTAGACACTAGATATAACTTGTACTCTTAAATAAATTCTGACTATTTTTTTAGTTTTTCTAATATTACCGTTTAATAATAGATTCATTAATACTTGTTACTATAAAACTCTTAAAATAATTGAACCTAAAAGTATAGTTGAATGTTTTATTTTTAATATTGGAGTGGTATTGGCGTTTTTTTTAAATGTGGATTATTGGAGTATTATACTTAAATGTGGGATCGTTTAACTAGAGAAGCAGAAATTGATCCCAGGAATTTTTGAGAGGTACACAAATTGGTCCCAAAAATTTCTGAGAGATACACAAATCGGTTCGAGGGATTTCTGAGGTACACAAATCGGTCCCAAGGATTTGTGTAAAAAAAAATTTAAAAATTTTAAGTACAGAAATCGGTCCCAGGGATTTGTGTACTTCCACAGTTTTAAAAAACACCAAAAATTACCATGTTAAAGTATATCACCACTTTTACCTCCATAACAAAAAAAAATTAGCCACTATAGTTGGCTCAAAAACAACTTTATTTTTTTGAGGCATATTGAATCTAGAAAGGACATAATCTAAAACATATCTATACAAGATTTTGTGTATATTATATACGAATTTATTCAATTTTTTTTAGATTCTCATCGAAACACTATAAATAAAGGGTTTAATTCATGTTCAAAGTATGCTATTTAATCATAATTTTTATATTTTTGGATTGTGATTAATTTGAGCGTCAAAATTTCTTACAAGCAAAAACCTCCATTAATCAATTTAAGAAAGTACGATTTGATGAAATTTAAGTTTTTCGCTAGAAATTCACTCAAATAAAACCCGTTGATGAACACTAGTAATTAATTGGATTAAATACATTTTTTGCTCTTAAAGTTTGGGGTGAAAATTAAATTTATCTTTGACCTTTTTTTGTTATGAAAATCATTCTCAATATTACTAAACGTTATAAAATCGTCCTTTTCTATCTCAATTTTAATTTTTTTTTACTAAATTACCCTTAACAATAATAAAAATGATATTAAAAAAACAAAATTAAACATACTTTCTTTGGGATATCTCTTCACTTTCTTCCCTCTCCATCCCCTTTCATCTACCACTCTCTCTTCGGACTCTCCCTCCCCCTTCCCAAAATTCTTTTTCTCTCCCTTTCCGCCACCTTACCACCTCCGCCCTCTGCCTCCTTTTTCAACTTCCCTATCTCTCTCCATCACCAACTTCAACCCTTCCTCCATTAGCGTCAGCCTCGCCTTCCTCATCTCCCACGACGACCACTCTCTCGGTGATCCCGACTCCTCTTTAGGCCTCAATGACAACCATGTTGACATCGACTTCAACGGCGTCGTTTCAGCTGAAGCCACCGATTTGGGTCTCCTACTCTAGTGTCAACTGTCAAGTCCAAAGATCTCATTTTGAAGTTGAATTTCGAGTTGGATCTCCCACTCCACTGTCTTTATCGTCCTCAACAGACCAACTCAGACACATTCTTCGCCGTCTCAAATTTTCTATTCCTATTTTCTTCCCTTGCTCTCTATTCTTATTCGATGTTCTTATTTTGTTCTTCTAATTTTTTATTTTTATTTTTGAAGAATATATACATAAGTGTTTTTATTATTTTTTGTTCTGAAATCTTTAAATTAGAATAAAATTTGAGCCTGTGGCTGCACACACCTCCCTTCTCTGCTTCTCTGTTTTCAATTAATGGTCTACATTATCCCTAATAACACGTGTATGTCTGAATTACAATTTAAATGGTAAATTTATAAACATTGTACTGTATTATAGCATTGCTGGTAATTTTATAGAGATGAAATAAAAAAACATAACTTTTAAGTTGTTGTCATTGAATTGTTGATGCCAAGTTTTTTTTCTCTATTTTCACTTTAAAATTGAGTTGCTATTACTAGTGTTGGTGTTGTTTGGATGAAGAGAGTGGTGTTGTGATGGGTTTAGATTGATGGATGGATGAAGAATGGTGTGATGGTGGTAGTCATGATGACTGATGATGCAGGGGGTGTTAGGAGTGAGAATGAAGAGGATTTTTTTATTTTTGTTTAAGAATAAAATTGTCCGAAAAATATTATTTATAGACAAAAGGACGATTTTATAACATTTTATAATGTTAAGGATGATTTTAATAAAGAAAAAAGATGGGGAAGGATTTTGATTTTGACCTCAAATTTTGGAAATGAAAAAAATACTTAACTCTAATTAATTTATCACTAATTGTTATTCGACAACAAACGTATCAAGATCGAAGAAAAAGAGCCGATCGGAAATGGATTGATTTGTCAGGGAGTTTTGCGTGAAAACAATTTGAAACTTTCCAAGGGAAGGCATCGAAGAGTTAAATCGATGGAGAACCATTATCCAGCTGAAAAGTGTGGTTGAAAAAAGGATTCGAAAAGCAGCAAGAGTGATGTATTTCTTGCCACGACCAGTTATTATAGAAATAACTGTAAAGTCCTACGTGTCAAAGGGCTATTGGGCAAGTTTGTATATAAATAGTGGCAAAAATACTCTTGTACTGTCACACATATATACGGTGAAAATTCAGGTGTAGTCAATTTTACGTTAAGTTAATAGTTGAGAGCCGTTAAACGATTTGATTGATTTGACTAAATTTTTATCTAACAATTTTCAATTATCAACTTCACGTGAAATTGACTGCACCTGAATTTCTCCAATAGATACCAGCGATTTTGTGCGATTGATATTGTTTAAGTTAGATTTTTTAATAGAGATTCCTTTTATTATCTTTTCATTTTTTTTATTCTATACTTTACTTTACTTTTTACAAAGTCTTTTTATTTTATTTAGTTTGTTAATTTTTTTTTTCTATATAAATCCTTCCTATGTATCTTTTTATTTTCTTTTGATTTTATACTTTACTTTTTACAAAGTCTTTTCATTTTATTTAGTTTGTTAATGTCTTCTTTTTTACGTGAATCCTTCGCGAGTTCGCATTCGATTATTTGTATGTATATTTTATAATGCTATTAAGTTTATTATCTTCTGTCATGATACTACTTATTCCAAAAGTTTAAGATGATATATAGAAAAATGTAACATAAATAACTATACATCTAATACTTTCCTTCAAACAAAAATTTTTCTTGAGTTTGTTTGGTTTTTTACACAGACATTCTTTTCTTTTTTTATTTGCCTTATGCTATTTTTTTCATTTTTAGATTCACCAAAAATCGAATTCTAGACCTTTTAGACATAGAGTTCTAATACCATGTCACGATACTACTTAAGTTGATATTTCTTCTTCTTCTTCTTCTTCTTCTTCTTCTTCTTCTTCTTCTTCTTCTTCTTCTTCTCACGCTCGTTTACGTACGGAGCGTCTTCTTCTTCTTCGCGTTCCTCCTCCTCCTCATTCTCCTCCTTATTTTTTGCGTTCCTTTTTTTTCACGTGTTTTCTCCTTATCGTCAATCTTTTGTTGTTGTTGCTGCTGTATTTTTTTGTCTTTTCCTCCTTCTCTCTCTGGTGAAGAAACAGTAGAAGGTGAGGAGGAAAAGTTTTGAATTGTGCAGAACAGAAATGAACCGAATATGTTATTATGGTGAAACAATTGTATAGTATTAAATGAATAGAACATTATCTATTATATAAATTCAAATTCGAACAGCTTTCTGCATAATGAACCGAACGTGCTTCTTCTTCTTCTTCTTCTCACACTCGTTTACGCACGAAGCGTCTTCTTCTTCTTCGCGTTCCTTCTCCTTCTTTTTTGCGTTCCTTTTTTTTTCACGTGTTTTCTCCTTATCATCATTCTTTTGTTGTTATTGCTGCTGTATTTTTTTGTCTTTTCTTTCTTCTCTCTGGTGAAGAAGCAGTAGAAAGTGAGGAGGAAAAGTTTTGAATTGTGCATAACAGAAATGAACCGAACATGTTATTATGGTGAAACAATTGTATAGTACTAAATGAATAGAACATTATCTTTTATATAAATTCAAATTCGAACAGCTTTCTGCATAATGAACCGAACCACGTACTCATGGTGAAATAATTGTATAGTACTGAGTGAACGAAATATAATCCATTATATAAAATCAAATTCAAACAGCTTTCTGCATAATGAACCGAACCACGTACTCATGGTGAAACAATTGTATAGTATTGAGTGAACGAAACATAATCCATTATATAAAATCAAATTTAAATAACTTTCTGCATAATGAACTGAACACGTACTCATGGTGAAACAATTGTATAGTGATGAGTGAACGAAACATAATCCATCATATAAAATCAAATTCAAACAGCTTTATGCATAACGAACCGAACGCGTACTCATGGTGAAACAATTGTATAGTACTGAGTGAACGAAACATAATCCATTATATAAAATTAAATTCAAACAGCTCTGCCTATAATTTACATATTATCAATTCAATTCAATTCAATTCAATTCAGTACACCTCAGTCCATTCAATTCAAATTAGCAATTGCGTTCCATTTAATTCGATTCAAAATTGAATAATCCAAACTTCGTCAGGTTGATTCGTTTCAGAAGAATAATCCAAATCGTTCTCATCAACTAATTTGAAGTTGAGTCTTCGATTCAGAAGTGCAGATCGAAGAAGAAAACGAAGAAGAATAGGAAGAAGATAAATGCAACGTAACCAGATCAAAAGAAGAAAACGAGAAGATGAACGCGACCAGAGGAGAACGACGAAGGCAATGCAGATCAATAAAGAAGAAGAAGTAGAAAAAGGTTTACGTTGCAGCAGAAGATTTACGTTGAGCAAAGCTTTAGGTTGCAGCATGTTATATGTAGCGCGTGTATGACAAATGGGTCGGCAAAAGTGGAGCGCGTCTGGCCAATATTGCTCGGATAATTTGGATGCATTTTTACTTAGATGTAGAATATTATATATATATATATATATATATATATATATATATATATAACATCTTCATTTTTGTTTTTTCTTCATGCCAAACTAAAAAATTTTTTTATGCATTTTTTAAACTGTATTTACAAGAGGAGTTGATTCTGCACCTAAATGTTAGATCTTGAATTATGATTTTACTTTGATTTTGTTAAATGACTATCTTTGATTGCAAAACATAAAAACCTGCATAACACTAGTATGACAAGTAACTAACTACATTGTGCTTAATTACTTTAAGAAAAAGTCTAGAGGGCTAGCAACTTTTGTATTTTGTGGCCAACACTTAACTATTAAAAGAAAAGTAAGTGATCTCTCACCATTGAATGTAATCTCATACCATTAAAAAGACTATTAATGGCCAATTAATGGTTATAAAACATAAAAGTTACTGACCCCTAACACTCCTCATACTTTAATTTGTCCTGGTTGCTTCATCTTCGTATTTTGCCTACAAATAGAAATTAAATTTTGTCTCTTGATATTTGATTATTAATTATTTGGTATGGATATTTCTTGGTTGTTAAAATTAAAAAAAAGATAAAATTACTTTAATTTCAACACTAATTTCTTTTCTTCTTATGTTGTAACAGTGAAACTCGAAATTAAACTTCATTAAATAGTAACAATCATACGTACTTTTAGTCTTCAGTCTTCAATAGTTCTTCATGGTGTTGATTTTGACAATATAAACAAGCGACAATAAATAAATAAATAATTGAAGAAGAAATTCAACGAAGAATAGAAAAACGCGAGCATCACTAGTGGTGCGTGTTTTTCAGAGAGAAGCTTCCTGTTCGTAAAGTTTGAATTGAATTTCAAAAAGATCTGCCATGTGATACAAAAACAAATCAAAAGAAATCGTCACATTGGACCCATGATCACTTTGAACATATATATATAATAAGCTTATAACCATAGACTGGTCAATATAATATTTCTTTAAGAAAGCATGACCTTAGGTTAAACTTTGATATAATTTACTAAATCACATGCATGTAGCAACGATATATTTTAAGCACGTCAAAAACAAAACTATAGTTTATAACATAAATAAATGCATTTACCTAACTTAAAGTTGACGGTATAAGCATGCATGTCGGGGGTTTAAGGTCGTCTAGAAAGAAGGTTTTCGGAAGAAAATAGGTGAGAAGTATCTCAAAAGCTGTATCACACTTCTCAATTCTCATAACTCCTAACGTGTATATGTGGGAATATCTAAAAATGGAAATATGAATAGATGCAAAAATAATACTAATACTCGAAAATTGACAAACATTTTAAATAGTAATTATTTAATATATACAACTTTATTTTTAAAATTGTATTGTATATTTAAATTAATATTTAAAAATTTTATGTTTATTATTTAATTTTTATTATATAATATAGTTAAAAAATTAAATTTATTTTATCTTAATTATACTAAAATTAACATCATTTTATGAATCAATTTAACTCTCGGTTAGTTCCGGTTAAGAGCCAGATTCTAACAATGATCAGATAAATTTAAAAAAGGAAAAAAAAGAAACCGAAAGAAGATATAAATAAAAGGGAGCACTTAAATAAAGATGTTAAAAACGTCTTTTTTTTAAAATATTTTTTAAAAATTAAAATTTAACATAAAAAATAAATTAAATTGTATTATTTTTATTAAAATTATAATGAACAAATCAATTTAGCAAAAAAATTAATAAATTAAATTTTGAACCGATATAAATTAATATTTTTTATAAAAAATTACTACGATATTCCTATTATAAAGCACAATTAAAATATCCCAATTATATATATATATATTGAAAACTTTAAATTCTAACCCTATAACGATAGAGAAGAAAAGGGTTAGAATTTAGGATTCTCAAAATTAATATATATAATAAGAGTATTTTAGTCATTTTATATAATAGAGATATTGTAGTCACCAAAAAAAATATAATAGAGATATTATAGTCATTTTTTATAAAAAATAATATTAATTTAGACGGATTCAAAATTTGATTCACCATTTTTCAATTAAATTGATTTATCTGACCTAATTTTGACAAAAATAATATAATTTAAGTGATTATATATGTTAAATTTTAATTATTAAAATATATCTTTAAAAAAAGACATTTTCTGCGTTTTTATGGGAGCATCTCCTTAAATAAAATATGAATAAACTCAAACACGAGAAAAAAGAGGTGTACCAGCAGTGCCGTGGGAACGTGATGGTGAGTTTTGATCAAGGTTGCAAGAATCGGATTGGTCAATAAATCGATAGAATGACTGATTCAGTGATTTAAAGGTTCAACCGAGGTTTAACTGGAGTTCAACCGATTTAACTAAATATATAATAAAATTATTAAAAATTTAATATATAATTTTAAATATTTAAATTTAATAATTTTTAGGTTAATAAAATTTAAAATTTCATAATTTTATATAATAAATTATTTATAGTTAAAAATTAACAAATTACTTCAAACATCAAATTTTATAACTAACAAAAGTTAAAATAGACAAAAATGCCAAATCAAAATTTAGAAAAATAGCATATTCACCTTAGAATTTTAAAAAATTCCATACTCCACCACAACACATCAACTCCTCAAAATCAGAAAGAACAAGAAGCAGAATCACCAAATTAGAAAAAATCAGCATAAACTCATAAACAATTCAAAATCAGAATCATAACATAAAGTCATAAACAACTCAAAATCAGAAAAAATTTCAAGATAAACAATGTAGTGAAGCAATGCATCATAGCACAATTAACTGAGAATAAAAAAAATCAGCAACAAACAAGTGAAGCAACTCAGAAATCGGAATAAATAAAATTAACAAATAATCAGTGACTCGTTCCACACACAATAGAGGAAACAAATAAAAAACTAAAGTGAAAAAAGGGAAGAAATCAGTGAAAATAAAGAAGACCACAAAGATGTTGAGGGACGGCGAATATTGAAGAACTCATGGCGACGGCGAAGAGCCCATGGCGGCATGGGTATGTTCGCACTTCGCACAGAGTGGTGCTCGACACAGACAGAGAGACAGATGTTTCGGAGACAGAGGCGTTTTTGACGACGAGAAAGAGGCGGCCGACGACGGGGAGAACAGAGAATAGTGGCGGCGTCTAAGACCTAGAGTGAGATAGATTGGGGGCATTTTGCCATTTTGGTGAGACTGAGAGTGAGAGAGAAGAGAGAAGAGAGAAGCAGAGAAGCTCGGAAAGCCATGCACATCAACCTCAGACACAGCTCCACCGCCTCCTTCATCCGCTGCTGCCGTGCTCCGACAAGCGCTCCGCTCATTCTTCTGCTGCTCTCCAAGATGCCACCTTTGAACTAGGGATTTTGGTGAATTCTAAGAGTGAGAGAGAAAGGAGAGGGGATTGGGGGTATTTTGGGTTGCGCGTTTTGGTTTTGTTTTTTTTTTTTTAAATTAAACCAAAACGACGCCGTTTGGTGTTGAATGGGAGAATCGGACTTCAAAATAAACGGTCGGTTCATCTGGTTCACCAATTAACTATCGGTTCGACCGATTTTTCATCTATTTTTTGCATGCATTAGACCGGCTAACTGACCAGTTCTCAGTAATCCAGTCGAATCGAACAGTTCGATCTGATTTTTAGAACCTGTTTTGATGGCAACAACAGCTGTATTTAAAAATTAAAATTTAAAATTTAAAATAAGAAGCATAAATAAAAGAGAAGAACCGGAGAACTAGCTTGCGATTTGCGATTATTTGGGTCACTGACCATTTTATAACAAGTATAGTGATGTGACACATTTTAATTTTCATATTGAGAAAGTGGTGGTGTTATCCATGGTTATTGATTATTGGTTTATTGTGTGTTATTCAAAAGTATAGAATGTAAAAAAAATGGCTAGTTACAAATCAAACCATCCGATTTAAGGTTGTCACAAATTAGAGGGTTGGTTTTGACTCAAATTAAATCGGAAAGTCAGATTTGAGTCAATCCAATAGCTAAATTTAAATTAAAAAAGACCGAAAAATAGAAATTTGATCAAAAATTAACTAGAGTGTGTTATGTTCTTTACGTCAAAATATTTATACATATAATTAATAATGTATAATAATTATAAACTATAATAATAAAATGCACAAAAAAAGATAAAATAAAAAAAATAGAAGATGAAGAAAGTGAAGAAATATAATTAAGAAATAAAATAAAAATGACCTTACATGTAAAAAAAAGAAAAAAATAAGAAGAGTAGTTGAAAAATAAAATGAAGATGATAAGAAAAAAGAAAGACAAAATGACATGAATTGAAATTGAATAAAAAAGATATATTAAAATTGAAATAGAAAATAAAAAGGATAGAATGCAATTGGATACAAAGAGAATTACGCTATTTTTTATTTAATTTTTTGATGCAATAAGAAAGGAATTTCTCAATCTTCTACCCAATCCTCTATACAACAAGAGAGGGACTCACTCAATCTCACTTGTCCACACTATGGTTTCATCTCAAAACTAAAAAAATGCTTTGACACTTCTAATCACTCAAATACTACAACTATAAGAGATAAGGAGGTATTTATAATCTCTTATTAGGTTAAATCAAAGAAAATTCTAATAAGTCCATAAACACAAAGTCCAAGTTAATAACTAAATAAACAAAATTAAAATACATCAAATTAAATTAAATATTCTAAAAATATAAACTAATAACTTCAAAATAATATTTGAACTTTTAATGTCACGAACATTTGAAGTACATATCAGAAGATTATTTTGTATGTAGAAAAAGAAAAATCTGAAGAAGGATAGTTAAGAGAGATAAGAATTGAAAACAAAATTTACAAAATATTACTTTAAGTAAATGTATATTTGAAAGTAAAGAATATGCTAAAACAATCATCCAAATAAATTTGGTCTAACTTTCAAGACTTTTAAATGTATATTCATATTTTAGAATGAACACTAAACTAAACATACACTAAATCTTTAAATTTTTTTTTAAATATATTAATATATTGATGTTATAATAATTTTTAATCGTTAATTTTAATTATATATATAATATAATTTTTTTGTAATTAAAATAATTAAATAACCGATTAAAAATTACTAAAATATTGTACCTGTATCCTTACAAATTTTCCAAATCTTATCACTATATGTCAATTCGTGTACGGCCATCACTATTTTAACTTTTAAGCTTAAGTAGCATAGGCATGCAATATCATGTCATCATTCATCCCACTAAAATGACAAATCGAACATACCCACACAAAAAAAAAGAAAATGCACATAAAAAAATAATTAAAAGATTTTTGTTTTATAAGGAAGCAAGAAATGTTTCGTACATTTATTTTGTAGTAAGGAAACTGCTATCTCATAAATAAATAAATAAGTAAAATATTTTATTTAAAATGAGACGAACTAACATGATAATCCTTATATTAGAGTATAAAAATATAGTATAAACTTAAGTTAAATCTATTGTAAATTGAAACTGAAATAAAGATAACTAAAATGTGTCCAACAAAACCGCACAAAATCAAAACTATAATAGAATTATTTTTGGAAATTGCTGAACGAGGATAAGCAAGATCTTAAGTCAGCAAGATAATTGTTTCATAAAGCATATCAGCTTTATAAATAAGCGAACCTACAAGAAAAAAATGTACGTTATTCATTTTGAATAATATGTATATCATTTTATATATACTCTTTATAAGTTGAGTTTTGCAGGTGTTTTCACTGCCGTTCTTAAAGAAATCAACGTATATCTCATCTAACTCAATAAATGAATTCGAGCATTGAGCAAGATGAACTATACTTTGAAATCGGTTATATCTACGCAAGAACAAAATCAAATAGACTAATTTAATTGAATTAATATTAAAAAAATCAATCACTTTATTAGTTTAGTTTAGATAAAAAAAATAAAAATAAATTGTACAAAAACAAAGAAAATTTGATGAAGTTGATATAATTAAAATCACCTTATGTTAGAGAATAAATGAATTTTTCTTTTATAACCATTCTTATTATAAGAACCTTGTTTAAAAAGTGCACATACAGAAAATGCACTAGTTTGTGTTGCCCATTATGCAAAGGGGGCCTTATGCTTTGTCACCCAATCAGTAACACCATTATTGATTCTGCCTTACTCGCCAACTTCATGTTTTTTTCTTTGCCCTTCTTTTCATCTCAACTCGAATAAATAATATCAAGATAAGATAAATTGTACCCTTCATATATAGAGTATTTTCAGCTACATACTTTAGTTTTTAATAATTTTTTTAAACTCTTATTTCGTTAAATAAATTAGTCTTGATATTAAATTGTTTAAAAATATTATTTATACATTATTAAAATTAATTATTATGTGTTTGTGTATGAATATATATATATATATATATATAATTTAACTTATTTTAATGTGTATATTTTAAATTATAAATTATAAATTTAAAGTCTAAAATTAATTAATATTAAATTATTAACCAACTAAAAATTAGTTCCGTGCTTTGTCTCATTTATTTGGTTGCAAAAACTTTCAATTGAAGATTATTGTTCTATCTTAGTGGCTAGTGGCGGTCCTGCCATCAAAGCAATCAACTTCGTGACCCAAAATAATCATCACCTCCAATGTGCGGAAGAAATGTGTGATTTATTTTAGTGGACCTAGATTAAAGTCGTAAACTGAAAATAATTTGAGATTGAAAAAAAGTGGTGCAACTTTTAGAATTTTGAAGACTAAATTACTTGAGTTGGAATCTAAATTTTTTTTTAGTACATGCCAGTATGCCACCAATAATTTCAAGATTCATTTTGGAGTTTAACTCATATTTATTACTTACTGAATTCATTTTCACTTATGTGAGACTTTACCCCTTACGCTTGATGTCTTTTAACATTATTTTCTTTTAAATATTTTAATGTACGTGTATTCGATCAATTTTGTTGTAGCTTTTATCGTTTCTTTCATTAACTAACTTATTGTTTCCCCGTTTCATTTCTTATCTTAAATTTTTGTTTTTAAGAATTTATAAAAAATTGAAATAGTAGAAAAAATAATAATAAGATATAATTGCATAATTAAAATAGTAGAAATAGTGATAATAACGATGATGATGATGATGAAGAAGAAAAAATAGTGATAGTAGTGATGATATAATTGATCATATTGTAAAAAAATATTTTGTGTGGATTTAAAATTCTCAGAAATTATAAATAAAGGTCCTACAATATTAATATCTGTTATTATTTAACAATTTTTTAATAAAATAATTATATTATCTCAAAATAATTTTGGTAAGAGCTAAAATATTTTTGTTTTTGACAGAAATCACTTTATTCTTAAAAAAATAAACAGAAAGCGAATTAGGTATTTATCACTCTCACTCCATGTTTATTACCTAATAATTATATTTTGTCCTTTTCACCTATATATCATATATTTTTTTCTCTTGCAACAACCAACTAGACCTAACACTCAATCTAAATTATGTGTGCAAGGGATCTCAACCCCACACAAAACTCTATTGTTTTGTCCTATTTCATCTATATATATAATTTTCTCTATTATTTTGAACAAAATTATTCAGTGTTGAGGATAAGGTATTTTAGAAATAAAAAAAATGAAATTAAGAAAGGCGAATATTTTAAAAAATGCCAGGCTAATATAATTCTTCCGAAAAGATTTTGATGCTCTCAAATATGTCATAGCTAGATGTGCATCCACTCTTAATTTATGGTTATATTTGTGTTCCATGGAAATTTAAGTACAGTCGACTTCATGTGAAGTTGATATCTGAGAGTCGTTAAACAATTTGACTGATCTAACTAAATTTTCATCTAACGACTCTCAAATATCAACTTCACGTGAAGTCGACTCACCTGAATTTTCACCCCCTCTTGATATATACATGCAGCACGCGTATTCAATTATAAAGGGATAGTTTCTATATATAGCTGAACAGGAGAGTAGGTTTGCCCAATAGCCTTGTTGGATTTTAACTATTTTAAAATGGAAAAAGTTGGTAAAAATTAAAATAAAAATTTAATTATTCTTAAATTAAGATAAAAAAAATTATATATTATAAAAAATATAAATTTAATGATAATTAATATATCATTTTATTACTTTATTAATTGATTTTTTTCCAATTTGTTAAAAGATTTTTTAAAGATTAAGGACGTATATATCCATTAGCATGTATTGTCACTTCTTCTTTTTAATTTGGCAGCAAGTAAATGACAACCCCTTACTATATTGGGTATCAGAATTAATAAAGCAGAATATCGAGATTTAAATTTGTTGATAAAAACAGATAGAATTGAACCAAATAGTTTAGATAATAATAGAAATATCATAAATGAATAATAAATATTATAATTTTTTAAAATATACAAAGAAGTCTATAATATTTTCTTGTATGTTATAGAAATTCATAAAAGAAAAAAGATTATTTATGTGAGGGAGACTATTAATTTTTTTTCACTTTTTAATTTATTAATTCTATGCAAAATTTTATATATATATTAACAAATACCTTAATCACTTATATATAGTTTGCTGAAAGAAACAATATAAGAAACAAAAAAATCATTATTTATTTAAATTGTCATTTTATATAATTTTATCAAGTTTATGACAAATTAATAAATATTAATTTAATTTTATCATTATGTACAATTTGTTTTCAACTCATAATTAGTTAGTAACTTATTTTTTTATTAAGTCAAAAATTTCAACTAAGCTAATTTATCCAATTTTAACCAAATCGAAACTTGCAACTTAGCTAGTTTAGCCACCACCTTATCAACTGGTTTCTTCTAACCTTATCAAATTGCATGTTTTGGTAATCTTAACTTCTTGCAGTTGTTACTGTTTATAGCCACAATTTTTAACTTCAAAATTAAAAGAATATATTTTGCATCTTTTTACTGGCTATTGGACTTGTGTGTTCAAACTCTCTTGTTTTTTTTTCAACATTTATTTTTTGTATGAATTTAATTTTAATATATTAACAGTGTAAAATATATTTTTATATAATTATTTAATCACATTTGTTATTTTAGATGATATGACGTTGAATAATAATTAAATGTACATATAAAATTATTTATATTAATAATATATTAAAATTAATTTTTTTTTCGATAGCAAATATAGTAATAAAACTTTTGAAAAAAATTAAATTTCTATGTCTCCAGCCTTCCAGTGGTGACATTTTTTTTCCCTCTAACTTTCCATGGTTTGTGAGGGAAATGGTTAGGGTAAGTTCTATTTTAACCCAAAAAAATGTCTACCATAATTGTTCGTCTGGTCCTGCTATTTTCAGTTTATTTTTCCCTATCTCGTTTTCGTACTAGTCTCATTTAAGTAATTTTTTAAAATATTATATTTTAATTAGAATGTTCAGAATTTATGATTAATTTATTTATCATGTAATATTAAAAGGAAAAAAAAGTTAACATATCTAACACATGCTGATTTTAATATAAAACTAGCACGTGGTATTGACACCTTGACGTATTTCAAAATGGATATCCAACATTATAAAATTGGATAATGATGATAATGAAAAATTATTTTATTAGTTTTATAGTGGGTAACCAATATTTTACGAAGATAATTTTCAACAGAAATTTATACCTCAACAAATAATTAAAAAAGCTCATTCACTAGCAAATACAACAATAAGTATAAAATTTTACAACCAATCGTAATATAAATAAAAATAATTTATTTTCAAAAAATCATCGCATCTAAACACATAACTTTAAAAATGTTTACGTGCATCAAAATTATATTATTATAATAAATTTAACACTCGCAGCAAAATTAGAAGGAAAAAAATTAGGAAAAAAAGAAACAAGAGGAGGAAAGAGAGAAGCTACTGGAAGAAATAAAGATTTCTTTCTCAAAATCTTCATTATTACATTTGAGAAATACAAGAAATTCGACGATCCAAAACAGAATAGCATCAAGAAAGAAGAAAAAATAGTGTTTCTTTTTTTTTTTTTTTGTCTCTTTCGTTTTTGGATAGATGATTGATTTTTTGTCTTAAAGAAAGTTTGAGCGAATGCAAGTCCAATAACCTGTCCTTCGCAGGTATAATACAAAACAAATTATTTATGGCCCAAACCCCAAAAATCTCATTACTGCAAAAACAGTTCTTCTTTCTGGTTTTCGTTATTCTTTTGAAAGAAAAAAAATGTTCTTTTAAAGCTCAAATTGAAAAAAATTTGAAAACACGAGAATATTTCGGTGTTAGTCATTAAACTTCATATTACATAACAGAACTATTAGTCCAACCCATATTTTTATAAGATTTTTTTTAGTGAATATTTTTATAAGATATTTTTTTTTTTAGTTTAATTTTGATACAATAATAGCATGAAATATTTTTTAGACAATCCTTTAATCACGTTCTCTTTTTTCGATAACTATTCACGTAGTCAATAAAAAATTAAAAATAGTCTTTATTTTTTATAATATATATGACATTACGCAACCGGTGCACTAAAGTTTATTTATTTAGAAAATAGCTCTGTTAGTTCGTCAACTCACCAAAAACTTGATAGACAACCTTTAATTTTCTTTTTGTCAGAGAATAGACTACTATTTTAAACTCGTGTTACAAAAGTGCAGTGGGCCAAAACCCATTTCATTTTTTGTCTTGAAACCCATTTCATTTAGTAGCAAGCTTTTGTGGTTGGGCCAGCCCATTGTGGCAACCATAATTCAGTGTATTTCACATGTGGAAAATTAATATTATCGTTTTTTTTTTGGTGAACAAAGGAGCCAAAGGCCCAAGCTACACTGAAACTACATTATGGGATGAGCCACCCCAAAAACATCACCTAATAACAAAAATTCTATCCTAGTTGGAGGAGAGTTCCAGTATTGAGTGGAACAATTTTGCTCAAGACTAAAATTAGCTAGCCAATCTGCACAAGCATTTGCTTCTCTGTAAGTATGAACCATGTTAACTGTCCAATTTCTTTCCATAAGCTCTTGAATTTGCAGTATAGCACTGATCCATCATCTAAAAATTTCCTATTTTGAGTGACACTGCTAATAACTGCTTGAGAGTCAATTTCTATTTTCACCTTTCTGAACCCCAATGTCCAAGCCATCTCAAGCCCCAAATAAAGACCCCATAGCTCTGCCATATATGCTGAGCAAACTCCCAAATTTCTAGTAAAACCCATCACCCAACTTCCGTCACTATTCCTAATGAGGCCACCACATCCTGCTTTACCTGGGTTGTTCTTAACTGCACCATCAGTGTTCACCTTAATCCACCCTTTAGGAGGTGGATACCATTTAATAATGGTTTTTCGACGAACTCTAGAATCATGCCTAGGAATCTGCTTGTTGATGGCTTTTCCAACCTCACAAGCATATTCTTGTATACTAATGTGTCCAGCAATAGGTCTCTTAAAGGGGTATTGAAAGATCTCTTGATTCCTCCAATTCTAAAACTTCCAGCACGCTATGAAAAATATGTTTATCCATTTTTCTTGGCTGGAGAAGCCCCAATTATTACCAAGACTGTTTTCCACCCAATCCATCAGTTCCATCCGAAAGAAAGTTGCAATACCATTTTATTTAACGAATTTCTTCCAGACGGGTTTAACATCACAGTCCCTCAGAACATGCAAAGTGTCTTCTATTGTGTTTCCACAATGATGGCACATAGGCGAGCTACCATACCATTGACTTCTTTTCTTGTTAGTGAGGATCCTGTCATGAGTAGCTTGCCAAATAAATAATTTCATTCGCTGCGGTCCTTTCCAGGTCCAAATGCGTTTCCAAACTTCCCTTCCTTGAGATTGGATTCTATTGCTATAACAGTAAGCAGATTTAACAGAGAATCTTTCATCTTTGGAGTGCTTCCAGGCTAATTTATCAGGTGGGTCAGAAGCTCTCGGAGGGGGATTAGCACAAATGCGTTGAATGCATTCATCCGGCAAGAGCTGTTTAAGATGTTCTATCTTCCATTCCCCTTCATTATTCACGAAATCGCACACATAGTTATTCTTATCTCCACTAGTAGCGCTTGGGAGTTTATGTTTTAAGAGATGATCCCTTATATTTAACCAGTCATCCTTCCAAAACTTGGTTAAACAACCATTGCCTACCCTATGCACCAAACTTTCTTGGATGATAGGCCACAATTGTGATAAACTTTTCCAAAGGGCACTACATCCGAATGTCTCCCTCACCGAAGGGGTTGAGTTAGAGATACCATACTTGCTATTGAGAGCTCTTACCCACAGCGCATTAGAATGATTGATCAGCTCCCAACAAACTTTCAGGAGAAAAGCAGTATTCATACGTTCAAGACTCTTGAATCCAAGTCCTCCTATCTCCTTGGGTAAACATAAAGTTCTCCAATTAATTAAGTGAGCTCTTTTGTGCTGCTCATCCGATCCCCATACAAAGGTTCTTTGTGCTTGTTCTATTTGATGACAAATCGCTTTTGGAATTCGACCATGTTGCATTTGGTAGTATGACATCGGGGTGATGGCTGATTGAGCTAGAACTACTCTTCCAACCATTGAGAGACATTTCTGTTTCCAGCCCTTTAGCTTATTTTTTATTTTATCAAGGCTTTGCGCATAAGCTCGCCTTTTGTTTCTTCCTTCAAGGATATAGGCACCCAAGTACCTACCAATCTCTGTCGTCTCCATAAACCCAGAGCAGGCTGCGATGTCTCTACGAGTTGCAGTGTCTACATTCTTGGAGAAGTAGATATGGGTCTTCCTCGTGTTGACAATCTGACCTGAAGCCTCACAAAACCTCTGAAGATAGCCTATGATCTTCATCATTTGAGTTGATGATGCTTCCGCAAACAATATAAGGTCGTCTGCGAACATAAGATGGGATATGATAGGACGTCGTCTTCGAAATGAGAAAGGTCTCCAGTCTCCCGCCTCAACCATATCCTCAATAAGATGCGAAAGTTGGTCCATACAGATAACAAAAATATAAGGTGAAAGGGGGTCACCTTGTCGAATGCCACATGAAGGAATGAATTTATCAGTTGCTTCTCCATTCCATAAAACTTGGAAACTGACCGAACGAACACACATCATGATGATATCTATCAATTCCGGTGGGAGGGAGAAATCCCTAAAAGACCGCTCAATAAAATTCTAGCTCAGATGGTCATAAGCTTTTTCTAAATCGATCTTAATGCCCATGTATCCCTTCCCTGATCTGATCCTTCTCATTGAATGAATATTCTCATTAGCCACTATGATATTTTCCTGTATTCGACTCCCTGGGATGAAACTGGTTTGGGCAGGAGAGATGCGCTCATTAAGAATAGGCTTAACTCTGTTCGCAATAATCTTGGTAATAACTTTGTATGTGACATTGCATAAAGCAATGGGGCGGAATTGGTTGATGAACTCCGGGTGTTCTATTTTCGGCACTAAAGCTAGAAATGTGTTGTTAACAGTTTTAATCTCATCCGGCTTCGCCCAACATTTTGCAACAAACTCCTTTAGTTTATGCCCCCACAATAGACCAGTTATCCTTATAGAATCCCGCAGGGAGCCCATCCTCCCCTGGAGCCTTAAGGGATCCCATAGCAAAAATAGCAGTCTCAACTTCTTCACTTGACACAAAGTTCCTTAACTGTTGAATCACTGCTCCATTCAACTCAGGATACCAAGTATTAGTATTGATACGGTAGTCCCGGTTAGTAATGTTTTCCTTAAAAAGACTCTTGTAATAGTTACAAATGTGGTCTCTTAGGTACCCCTGTTCCTCAATCCAATCCCCATTTTTTTGTCTGAGTTTGAGGATTTTATTACGCCGCCTTCTGATAATTGTCTTAATGTGGAAGTATTTTGTGTTCCGATCTCTCTCCACTATCCAGTTTTCTCTGGATTTCTGCAACCACAACATTTGTTCTCTATCCAGAATCTGTTCCAGTTCATTGCTCAGGTCAACTTCAATATTATCTAAAAAAGGTATGGCCGTATGGGCTAGGTTGGTATTTGTTGACATCATTATGCGCGGTTCAAATGAATTATTATTTATTAAGGTCGTTGTTTAATAATCAGTCTGAGTGACACAAATTTAATATTTTGACTAAATATTTTATCAGATAAATGATTTATCCAATTCAATTAGAGGGCACATGGTCCGGTCCGACCCGAAATTCCGGCTTGGTTCCAAATATTTTAAGGATTAATTTGGTGTAATTTTATCGAGTTTAGAATAGAGTAAGGGTCTCAAAAATAAATTCGGTCATTATTTCGAGACGGATCCAGGTCAATGCGAACCCAGCTTCACCTAATCCATGTGCATCTTAAGAAAACTAAAAAAGATATATATGTTTTAAATTAATTTTAATATTATATTATATTAATTATAAGCTTATTGTTTTTTTTTTAATCACATTTGTTGAATTAGAAAATAGATCAAAAAAGCATCAAATTAGAATTTATGGACAAATTCAAGTTCAAATATAGATATCAACTTTTCGGTAATAAGTTTTTTCTTTATAAATAAGTGTATCATAAATAAGTTTTTTTATAAATTATTGTTAAAACTTTAAAGATCTGATTTTTACCCGGTTTAGACCAGTATAATTGTGGTTCGAAAATGCTTAAGTTTCATCAGATTTAGAGCCAGATTATGATCTAAAAAATAAACCCGGTGTATATTTAAAAGTCGGATCTGGGTCAAAACAAACCCAATTTCACCCGATCCATAAACACTCTTAAATTCAATAATAATTTGATTGATTTTTCTTAATTATTTCATGAGTTCTAGTTCGATTTTAATAACTATGACCGATATCGTATTAGGGTTAAATATAACTCTTGTTTTGATTCGCACCTTCTCTAAAACAAAATTAAATCTCTAAAGTTGTTTCCTTTTGTAACACCATTCGAGTGTGTCGATATTCCAAAGTATGGTCCCATATAAAAATTTCTCAACCGGTATTTTGATAGCATATAAAAAAATGAATAGCTTAGCACAAATGGGGAAAAAAAAAGACACAAAGACAATTATTATGTAGTCACAAATATAAACTTCAAAAACTGCATAACCATTGCTGGCTGTTGTTATTATATAATTCATGATGATTAACATCAAAATATGAGTAGCATCGACGATTTGCAATTGAAATCAAGAGAGCTTCCTCAAGATCCTTAGCTACACTCCCTTCTACCAAGGTAATTACGTATTCAATTAGTGTTGCATCAAATGGCAACATTAGAGGCACATTGCTACATAGACCAAATTCTTCTTCAGCCAACTTGAATAGCTCTATGAAGATTTTGTTGCTCAAATACACCAATGGAAGCACGAATCGCCTCTTATCTGTGCTATACACAACAAAGTGACCCTTCTCTGCCTTCGTCGCCCACGCGCCGCCGAACCCTTCCTCTTTCGACACATAATTTTCTTGACCCTTTCGCCATTGGATCCTCTTCCTCTGCTTTGCAGCTTGTCTCTGCCACTTACTTGCAATTTGGATCATTTTCTTGGTACTAATCATCTTTGATGGTGAAGAACTATATAGAGAAGAATATGATGAGAGACTAATAAGTGATATGGGATATGGTAAGGGATTTAATTTGTACTCCTTTATATAGTGGAATGAAATTTCCAACATAGGGAGAGACAATTTGTTGAATTATGGTACTGAAACTGTGCCTGCTTTTAAGTGGAAGCAATTAAGCAAAAGCATGCATGTGATGTGTACATTGAGTTTGTCCACAATCAAATTGCATGGAATTAGGGTTCTTGCTCCTGTGTGATGCTTATATTATGTATCCGTGATTGGCCACTTGTTTTACAAGGCTCTAAATGGGTCCAAGATTTTGGAATAGGAAAGTGGCCAAAATTCATAGGAAAAAATATCATACATTGAATGGGGGAGAATTGTGTAACAAAGTGATCAATATCACAACCATGTGCTCTTGCTTTTAATTGTGGATTTTGTGGACAAATACTTCAATTGTCTTACAACATTTTTAAAAAATATAATGTTGGCTTAATGGCGATTAATTAATTTATTAAAAGTTGATTAGGTTGAGGTTTGTGTAAATAAGAATGTCTTTTGAATTCTATTTTTTAGATATAACTTCAAAAGCACCAAATAAACATAATAACTAAAATTATTATAAGGATTTCAACAGATAGCAGCGGTTTTTAAGCTGGATAGTGACGATTTTCAACCACCGCAAAATAAATAGTTGCGGTAAGATAAAATTTTATAAAATTTGAATAAAATTGCAAAATTTTTGCTAAATCAATTTTTTTACGATTTAAATCTTATTATAATTTTATATTTTACGTATGTAATTTACTCTTTTGATTTTATGTAAAATTTTGATTTCCTAAGATTGAGATAAATATTTTTTTTATTCCTATTCTTAAGAAAAAAATTACAAGAACTTTATAATCATGAAAAAAATATATTTCTATATTAAAGACAGTATTTAAATGCAATTTGAATTCCAGAAATTTAATTAAATTCTTCTTTAATTTCATTACCAATTAAAAAAAATAAAAGTAGTCTCCAAAAATATTCATAGTCATTATTTTCATTTACAATGTTTTAAAAATGACAAAATACAATTAAACTATTTTTGAGAACGTGTATAATAAGCATGAAGGATATTATATTTATATGGAGCAAGCGAGGGGAAATTATTAAAAGACCAAAATGAAAGGTGGTTATGGTGATGGGATAATAAATAAGGTAAGGGAAGAAATTAAAGGGTACATGTTGGGGCCTAACTGTTAGCGAAGTTGAAGACACAACAATATTTTAGTGGCTGAAGGCATGAACCGTGAAGCACTCAGTGCATCAATTAAAATCACACAAAATGGTTCAATTAAAGGGATTTAGTTTACCTTCCTGAAGTCATGGTACATATGGAATACAATTTTGTGGCCACTTGTTCCAGTGTCTCTTTGTAATGCTAATAAATCCAAATCCTTGCATTGCTGGCACTCAAACCCCAATTACGTATTGCAATAATTAATCTTATGCCAACATCACTAGTCAAAGGAATGTACATAAATTCATTATTATTTTCCCTTTTTTAATGCTTTGCATTTTCAATTTGAATGTGACAAATCCATCACATATAAAATTAATTACCTTACGTGCGTATTAGAAATTAATTATTATGTATAAAAATATATTTAATATTTTATAAAAAATTATTATACTATTAAATAAGTTTAATTATTTATTATAAATTTAATTATTTTACTATGATAAATTTAGTTATTTTGATAATTAATTATTAAATTTTAAATATATAAATTAATATGTATAATTTATGTATAAATATATAATAATTAATTTAATAATTAATTTTAAATTTAAATATAATAATATATATAAAGTTATCTGGATTTTTTTGCATTGTTGAACAGCTCACTATACTACATACAACCATACAAGCCCATCATTATCCAATCTTATCTTTTTGTGAGTATTATTTAATAGTAATTAGTTAAGTGGTAAAGGTTTTAATGTTTGTTTTCTCTTTTCTTAAAAAAAAAGGTATATATTCAAATAGATTTTTAAAAAATTTTGTATCCTTAAATTTTACAAAAGTAAAATATATAGGTTCTTTCGACACACTTTTAAAGATTTATTTGTTCAAATAAAAATAATAAATTTAATTAAAATAAAAAATTATATATCCTATCTTTATAAAATTTAAAAATTTTAATGTAATAAAAATTTTTTTGAAAACAAAAATATCTGAGTTAAAATTTTCTAGAGACCTATTTAAGCATTTCACATCCTACATGTATCTAACTTCAATTGTATTGACATGAAAATTTACTTAAAAAGCCTCATCAATCTTCATTGTCATGATGTTTAATTAATCTTCATGAAGATATATGAGTTTATGTATAAATGAATATATATTTTTTAAAAAATATTATTTATATATTAAAATTAATCATCAAAATTTATTATTATATATTTATATACAAATATTGAAATAGTTAGTTTTAATTACTGATTTTAATATATATTTAGCGTAATTAATTTTTTTTAGATAGTTCCTTACGTACTTGACCCATAAAACAAGAGGAAAACAGATATGCATTATAACTATTTATCCATGTTCTCAAGGTCAGATCAACAATCAGAGATACAAAACAAAATACAAAGACCTTCAAAAAGGTTAAAGACCAAAACAAGACTAACATGCATCCAAATGAAACAGACAAAAAACTGATACTTCTTTCATGTCTACTCCAACCATATATATTTCCAACCTCAAAAGAATCGCCATTATCACCATGGTACCAGGATTACTATGATATTTACAAATTAAATGTATAATAAGCACAGTCAATGTTAACATTTTTTTAGATCATTCAAACTAGTCTCGACCCACAATAGAAAATAAGTTTTTGATTCATGATTAATCTCTTCTCATTGCCATCAAGAATACACAAAAACACCTCAAAACAGTATGTTAATTAACATGTTATAGACTTGCATATAAAAGTTTAATTACATAAAAAAGTGGTTTAATTTCTTGAGAACCAAAGAATTATTTGTAATAATGTTATCTTATAAGATACATATATATAGGTGATACATCAAATTAAAAGCCATAGATAATAGTTTGTTCATGGCTTTGCCTAAGACCATAATAACAATCATGATGAGAAGAAGAAGCTTGGCTGTGACAAGCAGCCATTGAAGTAATCAATGCCTTCTCAACATCTTGAGGAACATTACGTTGTTGAAGCAACAACAAAGACATGACATAGTCCAAGAAAACCCCATCAAATGGTAACCTAATTGGACCGTTCGAAGGTAACCCAAACTCTTCTTCCGACAACTTAAGAAGTTCCCTAAACACATTCGTGCTAAGGTACTTCAATGGAACCACAAATCTCTTATCATCCAAACTATAAACTACAAAGTGACCCTTGTTTGTCGTCGTCGTCGCCGCCGCCGCCGCCGATGAATAATAACAATCATCTGGGTTTCTTCTTTGGTATGAAATTGTCTTGCGCTTAGATGTTGCCATTTTCTGCCACTTCCTAGCCATTTGTATAAGCCTCTTTGCACTAATAACAACAACCATACTTGTATTTTTTATTATTTTGTTATGATGATGATGTATGATTGAATTGTGTGTATATATATATATAGGAAGTGGAATTGGACAATGGCATGTGATGTTGTTTGGAGTGTGTTATGGTGATATGGGTGCATGGACATGTGAAATCGTTAACGAACCACAGATTTGAAGAGGGTGAGTTTTGTGGGTAACAATATAATATATGGACATTATATAAGACAAGTCTTTGTTGTAGGCCATTTCTTCTCCCATGGATTTCTTCTCTGCCATTAAAACTTTAAGATGTCTCATCGTTTTCTTCCTAACAGCAAAAAAAATAAAATAAAATAAAATAAACCATTCGTCTATCAATCTTTTATTTTGGAGGTAATTAAAAATTCACCATGTGTATTAATTACATGAAAAAC